>NC_138581.1:31212072-33612072 GCF_964289735.1 Phaethon aethereus | reverse complement strand
CTTCAGTGTCTTGTGACCCATTTATGGGCTGAAACAGGCTCTGGTGAACTTTCATGCCTTTATATTCAGATTGCTCTCAATCTAACAAAAAAAAATCCTCTGAAGCAACTCTATCCTTAAGTTTTAAATCAGAAATGGCTGTTCTATATAAGTGGTTGAAAAAATGTTATAACAGTTCAATTTATGAGTCTCATGAGAGCCAAGTGGGGTCTCAACAGGGCTCAGGGTGCTGGGCATACCTAGAAGGATAAAAAGTGCCAGAGAACGTCGTGAGCTTTCCTTAGTCCTCGTGAAAGCTTGTGTCCCACAGCCAAGAAGGTTGTGGACCTGGGGCATCTCCTGATTTACATGTGGCAGCTGAGGTGAAGCTGCTGCCAAGGCTCAGGAGCTCCTCATCCACCTCCAAATCATCCCGGAAGCAGAAGAGAGCACAGGGAGACATTCCAAGATACCTTTGGAAGAAGGTTAAAAGAAAAGCAAAAGAAGGAATACTTCTACCCCAAAACAACAGTGTCCTTGTGGGGAGCTCTGTTGGTGCCTGGCACTTTATTTTACTGGTATAATTGTGCCAGGAGAATGAGTCTACTCTTCTGTACTGATATGCCCTTAAGGAGTTTAAATGGTTGTCTGTCTTTGAAAACATTGTGAGGAGACAATTACAATGTAAATGCATCTTCAGAGGGAAAATATCACAATATAACAGCTAGGAGTTACAGTCAGGATATCAGCCTTAGAAATGTAGCACACTTGCACAATACCATCACCAGGTTAATCCTATGCAAATAAAGCTACCGAAACATGAAAAAGAAGCGTAAGGCTCCCAGTCTCTTCTTATCTTCACATCAATGCAGGATGTCTTACCAGATGTCCTGGTTTCAGCCAGGGTAGAGTTAATTTTCTTCACAGAAGCTAGCCTGAGGCTATGTTTTGGATTTAGGATGAGAAAATGTTGATAACGTCCTGATGTTTTGAGTTGTTGCTAAGTAGTCAAGGACAGTCCAGCTTCTCATGCTGGCCTGCTAGCAAGAAGGCTGGGGGTGCAAGGGAAGCTGGGAGGGGACACAGCCAGGACAGCTGACCCAGGCTGGCCAAAGGGATATTCCATACCACATGACATCATGCTCGATATATAAAGCTGGGACAAAGAAGAAAGAAGGGCTGGAGGGACGTTCGGAGTGATGGCGTCTGTCTTCCCAAGAAACCATTACGCATGATGGAGCCCTGCTTCCCTGGAGATGGCTGAACATCTGCCTGCCCATGGGAAGTGGTGAATGAATTCTTTGTTTTGCTCTGCTTGCGTGCGCAGCTTTTGCTTTACCTATTAAACTGTCCTTATCTCAAACCATGGGTTTCCTCACTTTTACTCTTCCGATTCTTTCTTCTGTCCCACCCTGGGGGAGTGAGCAAGTAGCTGCGTGGTGCTTAGTTGCCGGCTGGTTCTAAACCACGACAGTCCTTTTTGGTGCCCAACATGGGAAACGAAGGGTTTGAGATAATGACAGATTTGATTGGAATGTGCTAGATTGAATTTATAGCTGTTACTGCTGTTTAGCTATTAATTGTCAGGCTCCTGTGCTTTCCATGAATTTGCTTTCCTTACTGTATATTAGAATCTAGTGCTCGTTAGTGGCTTCTTTTTGCTTTCGCTGCTGCCGTGCTGCTCTACTGCTTATTGTCTGACACTGCTGTGCCTGGGAACATTTTGATAACAGCAATGGCCATGTGCCTGGGCTGGCAGATGGCCAGGGCACCGCTGCTGTTCCTGTGCTGCTGTACTGGACAGGCTGGAACTCCAGTGTGAACTTGATTCGAAGGGGCTGTGACCTGTGGATGAGTCCATGCGGGAGCAGGACACCCCGAAGTATCTGTGGCCGTGGACAAGCCCATGCCAGAGCAGGTATATCTCGAAGCATCTGTGGCCATGGTTATGTCTGTGCCGCAGCAGGTATACCTCTGATGGGATTGTGGCCCAAGAATAAATCCACACTGGAGAAGGTATATCTCGAAGCGTCTGTGACTGTGGATAAATCAATGTTGCAGCAGGTACACCTTGAAGCATCAGTGGTTGTGCATGAGGTCATGCTGGAGCACCTCAAAGCGTGTGGCCATGGATATGCCCTTGACAGTGCAGGTACATTCCTGGAGGGACTAGAACTATGGGTAAGGCCACACTGGAGCAGTTTTACTTCTGAAGGCATTGTGGCTCTGGATAAGGCCACGCTGGAGCAGGTATATCGCTGGAGGTATTGTGGCCCATGGGGGAGGCCATTTTGGAACAGGTGCACCTCAAAGTGACTGTGACTGTGGATAAGTCTATGCCGCAGCAGGTATACCCCTGGAGAGACTGTGGCTCATGGAAGGGACTGCAGTCTGTGGATAAGTCCAAGCCAGAGCAGGGCCAAGGGAAGGAGTTCATTGCAATGATAAACTGCATGGTCCAGTCCAAAGGGGCCAGGGGTGGGGTTTTAATGGAAATACCTTTAAATTGTAACCCATGATTTGAGTTGCATGTTCTAGGAATTACTATAGCAGGAACCACCTGAACCACTGGAGGACAAGCCTTACAAGAAGCAGTGCAACTGCAGCAGTGACCTGACCTGAGCTGGCTTTGGTGCCCAGTAACTCCACACAACACTCCACCTCTCCTGTCCCGAGTGACCACTATAAGAGATGGAGCCCAAAGTCATGGACTAAATTAACTCAATGGACATTCCATGGACATTTGTGGACATCTGTGGACATTTCACGGACATTTTACAGGGATGGTCTATGGACGAAGGGGATGATAATCTGTGTATTATATCAAAGGATGGGAAGGGGGGTGGTGGTCAATGAGCTTGTATTGGATAGTGTGGTACCTGAGCATAACGTAAATGGTATGGAATAAGGGGTGGATACTGTCCTGGTTTCCGCTGGGATAGAGTTATTTTTCTTCATAGAAGCTAATGTGAGGCTACGTTTTGGATTTGGGATGAGAAAATGTTGATAACGTGCTGATGTTTTGAGTTGTTGCTAAGTAGTCAAGGACAGTCCAGCTTCTCATGCTGTCCTGCTAGCAAGGAGGCTGGGGGTGCATGGGAAGCTGGGAGGGGACACAGCCAGGACAGCTGACCCAGGCTGGCCAAAGGGATATTCCATACCACATGACATCATGCTCAGTATATAAAGCTGGGACGAAGAAGAAGGAAGGGCTGGAGGGATGTTCAGAGTTATGGCGTCTGTCTTCCCAAGAAACCATTACGCGTGATGGAGCCCTGCTTCCCTGGAGATGGCTGAACACCTGCCTGCCCATGGGGAGTAGTGAATTAATTCCTTGTTTTGCTCTTTTGGTCTACTTCTAGAGTTGTCTGTACTAGTTCTAGTGATGTTCTAGGATAACAGTCCTTTGTTATTGTCAGAATGTGTCAAAATCAACAAATAGAACTAGCACTATATGAATGTAGTGTATTAATGTAATAAATTTAATATAAAGAAATATCATGTTTCAGATTTATACATACACCTATGAATATATAATGATCTTGATAAATGTAGTTGAAATGTTATCCTCAGATTTTGGGGTCATTTTTGTGCTTTTATCAGCCATAGACAAGATGAGGAATTAAGTAAAAAATATTCATTAAAGACATCTACCGTAACTTTAATGTTGCTGTGATGCAAGAAATTTTAGTTATGTCTAGAAATAGCATAGAGAAAATAGGCTCTCCTTATGCATTTATAGCTCCATTAGAATCAGAAACTATCAAAAGAAGGGGAGGAGGTGGAGTGGTTCTATGAGGTAGTACCTTCCAAGTGGTCCTCTATTGATGCTAGGAAGAGCTCTCTGAATACTCTATCACAGAAAACCACACCAGATCCCTCCTGGCTGTGGACATAAGACACAGGTATCTTGGAAGCAGCAGGTTTATTGTTCCTACAAATTGCAGGGATCAAGCACCAATGGGGATCAACCTCAGTCCCACCTTTTGCTACCCCTTATATTACTGCTCCCTCCTCTTTAGATCCTGAGCTCCACCATCTTGTGATCATTGACGCTTCCCATCTCTGCCATTTCTCCTGTTGCTGTCTTGTTGGTGTAGTCACTGGTCAAGGTTAGCCAGCTGCTGCATATGCATTACTCCTCTTTGCTCTTTGTAATGCCTTGCAACTTTTCCTGTTGTTACCTTGCTAGTGTAACTACTGGCCAAGCTTTGGCCACCTTCACTCATTCCCTAATATTTCCCTTCTCACAGATAGTATGAGAAGGAGCTGTGCCACCCCACCTCTCTGCCACAGAGCCTGCATGCATCTCCCATTGTATGTCCCCTATACTTGCTGTCCTCATAGTGATGGGAGGTTGGCTATATTGGGCATTACCCATGAGGACTGTGAGTAGCTGCAAAGTGATTTCTTTCCCTCTCTGGCATCACTGTGACCCTTTAAAGGCAGTACAGCATACCCACAACAAAATGAAATCAGTAACACCTCTGTAGGGCATATAGTATTTATAGTACAAATAGTCAGGGGTTTTTGGCTTTGATAGTACACGCAACAATTTTAGCGTATTGCTACCTTTTTTGTTAGACATTTACTATTCTCTCCTATCCAAATTCACAGAAGTGCACTGCACATGGTTTTAATAATTATTTGCTCTGAATAGAACTTAGCAAAAATTAAAGCCTAGGGCCTCATTCTGCTATGTATGTCCTGCACACGTGGGATGAAAAGATTGCCTCTTCACCAGAGAGCTTATCATCTAAATTGTTAGAAAGGATGTGCTGTTACAGAGATGATTCAAGCTATTTGATCAAAAAACTAGGATTTTCAAAGGCAGATAAGAAATTCCTGTCTGTGCTTAACAGCATAAAGTATTAATGAGATTTCTTGCATTACTCTCATTTCATCACTCTCATAAACCACTGACATACAATCATTCTAGACAGACTAAAAATTACACTCTTGAACAATTAATAAGTATTAAAGAAAACTTTCAAAGAGCAATCTTCATTCAGCCAGTCTTCTGACTATAAATTCTAAATAGTAATGCTAAAACTGAACAACAGTTTTGTGCTTCTGCCAGTCATATTGCATGAGGACAATAAAACATCACTAAGGACTCTTCCAAAACATCTTGCCCTTTGGAATAATTGCCTGACTTCATAGAAAACCATGGGAAGTCCACAAATAACTCAGTCCTGGGACTGAGTTTAAATGTTATTTACAACTACTGCGACTACAACAGTTTCTAACATGATTCCTGATAAAATATTAGCTGGAATGGCTTTTTTTGTTGCATGCATCAGGGAACAGGCAAAACATGTCTGCTATTGCTGAGATGTGCCATGAGAGCAGCACCAAATCTGTGCTTGCATACCCAAATTTCCATCTGTGGAAGTATAATGATTCTGTGAAAGCTCACTATAGCAGGTTGTGCTGACAATTAGTTGTATGACTAACTGTATTGGGTTTGTGTGGCAAAGTTTTGGTAGCGGGGAGCTGCAGGGGTGGCTTCTGTGAGAAGATGCTAGAAGCTTCCCCCATGTCCAGTAGACCAATGCAAGCCGGCTCCAAGACGGACCCACCGCTGGTCAAGGCCGAGCCAATCAGCGACAGTAGTAGTGCCTCTGGGATAATTTATTTAAGAAGGAGGAAAAAAACCAGCACAGCAATTGCAGCCAAAGAGAGGTGTGAGATTATGTGAAAGAAACAACTCTGCAGACACCAAGGTCAGTGAAGAAGGAGGGGGAGGACGTGCTCCAGGCACCGGAGCACAGATTCCCCTGCAGCCCGTGATGAAGACCATGGTGAGGCCGGCTGTGCCCCTGCAGCCCATGGAGCTCCATGGTGGAGCAGATATTCACCTGCAGCACATGGAGGACTGCGGGAGAAGGATGGACTTCACAACTCTATGAGAGTTATATTCCGAAGCTGTTTATTGTCTTGTCTGACTCCAATATATATCATAATCTTTGTTTAGTCACTGCGCACACACTCATGATTGGTTACAGCTTGTTACACACATTATTGCAGTTGGCTATATACAAAATATCACGCGCTGTCCACGCGCCCCTCACACAGTCAGGATTCGCTGCCTGCAGGTGTTCCTGCACTCCTTTGCTGCTTCATAGTTGTTTTCCACAGCTCCTTCTCCTCAAGGCCAAGCCGTGCAGATATCCAGCTGTTTACCAGCTTCTCAACGCCACAGCTCCTTCTCCTTAAGGTCGAGCCCTTGCAGGGTGATCCCAACATCTCCCCCTTTTTGTTTATCTATAAAAAAAACCTGATGGATCATTCACAACTCGAGGACTGTGAGGAAGATGGACCATCTGTACATTCTTGTATCGTCCTGTGCCACGAACTCAGCCCAGCAGTCGGTAGGTGCCAGCTTTACGTGGGCGTCCCCATGGAGGCAACGGTGGCCTCGCCGTACACTGGCCCACTGCCCTTCGGGAAATCCCGGTATTTATACATTTGCTGAGGAACGAGTTTTGACACATGTGGCCAGCGAGTGTCGGAACACGCCTCGGTTGTCACCTTTTAACACAGGGAGCCTATGGCGCATGCGCCCGCTGGCCAGACGTGCTGCACGCGCCACAGCCATCCCGTCTATTGGTTCGTAGGCTTTGTTCACACGGCATCTTACCATAATCCAGCAGTCACATATCAACTATGCTTAAATTAATAGCAGAATGTTACAAGGCAAACAATTCTAGTTGTACTACTCCTAGCGATGGAAACTACTCCTAGCGATGGAAAAAGCGCCTGCACAAAGCTATGAAAACAAATATTATATCTTACCAAAGGATTTGTAGTTATAGAGCGCTTTGCCCTAAAAGCTTTCCATGTTCCTCTCATGATACTGCTAATTTCAGTGTGATTTACCCATACATTTTCTTTTGGCTGAGGTGGCATCCAGATTGCGATGACACCTGATAGTGTCAAGATGTGTCCGATGACGACGATGGTGACTGTTTCACCCATGGTTTTACCCATTTTGCGGGTACCCGAGTTCCAGAATCTGTAATGACACAAGCATAACCTCGTCCCCAGGTTAGCAGTTGAAAAGGTCCTTCCCACATATTCTTTTCCAAATTTTTAACTTTTACTTGCACATTTTGTGTTAACTCAAACAGACTTCCTGTCATTCCTTTTACATGTTTCTCCTTCTGCTAGATGCAAATAATTTAACACATATAAGGCTTTACTCAAACATTCTTGGAATGGTGTGGTAGCCTCTCCCCCTTTTTGTTTTTGCAATAAACACTTCAGGGAATGATTCATTCGTTCAACAATAGCTTGTCCAGTTGGGGAATGCGCTATTCCAGTAACATGCGTCACTCCCCATTGAGCAAAAAATCTTTGGGTTGACTGGGCTACATAACAAGGGCCATTATCGGTTTTAATTTGTAGGGGTATACCATGGGCTGTGAATGCAGCTCGCAAATGCTTTTGTACATGCCTACTAGTTTCTCCTGTTTGTGCAGTGGCCCAAACTACTGCAGAATAGCAATCAATTGAAACATGAACATATTTAAATCTTCCAAAGTCAGCGACATGTCTCACATCCATCTGCCATAGTTGTAGCGAATGCAATCCTCGGGGATTTACTGTAATCGGGGTTCCTGGGCCTATTTGTTGACAATCAGCACAAGTCTGTATAATAGCTCTAGCGTCACCTGCACTTAGATTAAATTGTCTCACTAAAACTTTGGCAGATTGATGGAAAAAGGCATGAGAGGCTTGTGCTTGACCTAAACGGTCCGGGGCAGGTCCAGCCCATACTGCGGAAGTCAGCCGATCAGCTCTTGCATTTCCTTCCACCAATTCCCCTGGAAGGTTGGTATGGCTGCGTATATGCATAACATAATAAGGATGTCGCCTTTTCTGCAATAAAACCCAAAGCGTTCTAAATTGTTGATATAGCTGTTCCTGCTGTACCTGTCTGAGGATTGAACCTTCCAATCTTTGGAGAACTCCAACTACATATAAAGAATCAGTAATTATATTCACAGGTTCTTCAGACCATAATTTAAAGGCCTCAATTACTGCCTGTAGTTCTACCTTTTGAACTGATCCTGGCACGACAAGTACCCATTCTTTCCATTCTCCGTGCTCTCTCCATACTATTGCTGCCTTGCCTGTTTTCCCACCACCATTCGTAAATACTGTAGCATCTTTATAGATGATCTGGATGAGGGGATCGAGTGCTCCCTCAGTAAGTTTGCAGACGACACCAAGTTGGGTGGGAGTGTTGATCTGCTGGAGGGTAGGAGGGCTCTGCAGAGGGATCTGGACGGGCTGGATCGATGGTCAGAGGTCAACTGTATGAGGTTTAATAAGGCCAAGTGCCGGGTCCTGCACTTCGGTCACAACAACCCCATGCAACGCTACAAGCTTGGGGAGGAGTGGCTGGAGAGCATCCTGGCGGAAAGGGACCTGGGGGTGCTGGTTGACAGCCGGCTGAACATGAGCCGGCAGTGTGCCCAGGTGGCCAAGAAGGCCAACAGCGTCCTAGCCTGTATCAGGAATAGTGTGGCCAGCAGGAGTAGGGAAGTGATCGTGCCCCTGTACTCGGCACTGGTGAGGCCGCACCTCAAGTACTGTGTTCAGTTTTGGGCCCCTCACTACAAGAAGGATGTTGAGGTGCTGGAGCGTGTCCAGAGAAGGGCAACGAAGATGGTGAGGGGTCTGGAGCACAAGTCTTATGAGGAGCGGCTGAGGGAACTGGGGTTGTTTAGTCTGGAGAAGAGGAGGCTGAGGGGAGACCTTATCGCTCTCTACAACTACCTGAAAGGGGGTTGTGGCGACGAGGGTGTTGGCCTCTTCTCCCAAGTAACTAGTGATAGGACAAGAGGAAATGGCCTCAAGTTGCGCCAGGGGAGGTTTAGATTGGATATTAGGAAAAATTTCTTCACTGAGAGGGTGGTCAGGCATTGGAACAGGCTGCCCAGGGAGGTGGTGGAGTTGCCATCTCTGGAAGTGTTCAAAAAACGTGTGGATGTGGCACTTCAGGACATGGTTTAGGGGACATGGTGGTGCTGGATTAATGGTTGGACTTGATGATCTTGAAGGTCCTTTCCAACCTAGTGATTCTGTGATTGTGTGATTCTGTGATTGTGTGATTCTGTGATTGACTACACTTTGATTTTTCTTCTACTTCATGTTTTTTGTTTTTTTTTTTTAAAAAGGTAAACATTTTGTGTGATGGATAATGAATTTGAATGTCACCTTCAAATCCTGATAATGCAGTTTGGAAGGGAACAGAGTGCTGCAAAGCCCAAGTCAAATATTCTTGCTGTAACAGGATTAAAATCGTTTTCGGGTCCTTTGCTGATATATCAATAATTCTGTTGCGTCCTTTCATAATCAAATTTGCAGAACACTCTGCTTTCGTGGTGATGGTTTTTCTCTGCTGCTGAGACAAAAAGACTCACTCTAAAATTCTCAGTGGGTCCGCTTTTGATTCTAGCTTTGTTATCCACTGTATTATAAGCGCATAGGGATGCTGCTCGTGATTGATTACTGCCAAAGTGATCCCTATCGAGGGGTCTATCCTAGAACTAAATGCTTGAGTTACCTTTTCAGAAATGTTTGCTACTGCTTCCCAGGCTTCCTTGGTCAATTGCCGAGGAGAGTTTAACCTGCTATCCCCTCGCAAGAGCTGAACCAAGGGCTCCATATCTTGGTTTGTGATCCCACAAATAGGTCGAATCCAATTAACGTCTCCTACCAATTTTTGTACATCATTTAATGTTTTAGTCTGAATTCTTAATTCAACCTTTTGGGGGGCCACCAACGTTTCAGTGATCATCCACCCCAAGTACCTCCAAGGTGCTTCAGCTTGTATCTTTTCTGGCGCCACTTGCAGCCCACTTTGTTTTAAAAGCTCAACGAGCTCCCCGATCATTTCTTCCGGATTTAATTGATCACCGGCTGTCCTGGTTTCAGCCAAGGTAGAGTTAATTTTCTTCATAGAAGCTAGCGTAAGGCTATGTTTTGGATTTGGGATGAGAAAATGTTGATAAGGTGCTGATGTTTTGAGTTGTTGCTGAGTAGTCAAGGACAGTCCAGCTTCTCATGCTGGCCTGCAGCGAGCAGGCTGGGGGTACATGGGAAGCTGGGAGGGGACACAGCTGGGACAGCTGACCCAGGCTGGCCAAAGAGATATTCCATACCATATAACGTCATGCTCAGTATATAAAGCTGGGACAAAGAAGAAGGAAGGGGTGGAGGGACGTTCGGAGTTATGGCGTCTGTCTTCCCAAGAAACCATTACGAGTGACGGAGCCCTGCTTCCCTGGAGATGGCTGAACACCTGCCTGCCCATGGGGAGTGGTGAATGAATTCCTTGTTTTGCTTTGCTTGCGTGCGCGGCTTTTGCTTTACTTATTAAACTGTCTTTATCTCAAACCATGAGTTTCCTCACTTTTACTCTTCCGATTCTCTCCCCCGTCCCACCGTGGGGGAGTGAGCGAGTGGCTGCGTGGTGCTTAGTTGCCGGCTGGGGCTAAACCACGACACCGGCCAACAATATGTCATCCATATAATGATAGATGAGATATTGAGGCCACCTTTTTCTGATTGGCTGTAAAGCCCAATTTACATAAATTTGACACATCGTGGGCGAATTTTTCATGCCTTGTGGCAATACTGTCCAATGATATCTTTGCATGGGTTGCGCCTTGTTTGTACTTGGGACTGAGAATGCAAAATATTTGGCATCATCTTCATGCAGAGGGATTGTAAAAAAGCAATCTTTGAGATCTATAATCAAAAGCTTCCAATACTTCAGTATCATACAGGGAGATGGTAGCCCTGGTTGCAAGGCTCCCATGTCCACTATAACCTTATTGACTTCTCGCAAGTCATGTAATAGTCTCCATTTTCCACTTTTCTTTGGAATCACAAAAACAGGTGTGTTCCAAGGACTAGTGGTTGGCACAATATGGCCTTTTTCGTCAATGACTCCAGGGAGAACAAAAAGTCCCTGCTTTGTTGCTGAAGATCGTCCTAATAACAAAGCACTCAATCCATATCCTAATGGTCCATTTGCGTTAGTCGGGACATCATAAACCGACATGTCCCATAAGGTAACTTCTACTGTTGGTTCCACGTCCATTCCGGCGCTCCCTCTGGTTTGGGCGCTGAGGCTTGCCAAGCAGCCTGGTGGTGCTTCCCCATTTGTGTTGTCGTGTGGGGTGCCTTCGTGCTCGGTCGCCCGTTTCCCAATTTCATACCATCCCGATGATACTTTGAACAACATTCTGAGGCTTGATGACCAAATTTTTGACATCGACCACATGGTGCTCCTGCTGGGCCTATTCCTTGCTGAAAGGGTCCTTGTTGGAAGGATTTATGACCTGTCTCAATCTGCCTAGGTCCTTTCCTTGTGGCCTTGCACGGAGCTCTAAAATGGCCTGTTTTTCCACAATTAAAACATTTTTTCTCCCCTTTTCCATTTATAAATGGCTTAATTGCTGCTGCAAAGGCACTTGCGAGTGTTTCTGCCTGATGTGTGGCAGAGCCTACTCTGTTGCAGGCTTCTACCGTTTGTACTAACGTTGCTTCTTTTGGCAAAGCTAACAAAATTCTTTTACAATCTACATTGGCATTTTCTACCGCTAAATTCAACAACACTGCTAGTTTTGCATCTTCATTGGTATGCACCTTATTCAAAGCGTCTCTCAGACGATCAACAAAAGACATATATGGTTCATCTCTCCCTTGTCTAATTTGAGTGTAAGATGGTTGCCCCTTTCCCTCCTCAGGGACTGTTCGCAACGCATTCAACGCTAGTCGCCCAACTAATTGCAAGGCTTCTAAGGGCAGCCGAGCTTGCAATCTAACATCCACAAACAGTCCCTGGCCTGTCATTTGTTCCATAGTAATGTTCTGAAGCGGATCGCCGTCTTGACGCTCCAGGTTTCTCAGGGCTTCTTGCATACAGAGTTTATACCATCTGTCTGCCCACAATAACCTTTGGGTTGGTGTCAACAACATATCTATCATCTGCCGACAATCCCATGGTGTAAGAATCATTCCCGTGAATATGTTATCTAATAGAGCTTGCGTGAAAGGTGATTGCAAGCCATAATTTTGTACTGCCTTCCGCACTTTCTTAATCAAGTCCCAATGAAATGGGTCCCAGCGATTGGGCCCATGAGGCTGTACACTAACGGGAAATGCCATCGGTAACTCCGTTTCCTCTTCTTTCATTGCTCCTAAAAAAACGTCTTTCCACCGCTCTCTAGGGTCGCCTTTCATCCTAGGCTCTTGCCTCCCTATAGTCTCTACAACAGGCTCTTCTCCTTCGTTGCTGCTATCAGGCAACGGGGGCCGTAAAGGTGGCAGGGGCTCGGCTGAGGGCTTCAAAACTACGGCTTTCGATCAGTTAAGTCTGGGTGGTTTTGGGGGTGGTGAAGCCCGCCCCATCAATCTTTCACATGGGCACACAGGGGAACATTGAGTACATTGTTCTGGGCAGCTTTGTCCCGTCTTGCCCTCACATATATCATCATAGATCTGTTTCTCTGACCTATCTAATGCGGCCAGTTCACCCGGTGCATCTGGCACCTCAGGCGGTGCATTCGGAGTCGCTGAAGGTCCTGGACCCTCTGACTCGGTTAAGAAGGGATTGGTTGAAGGCGGTTTAACAGCCTCCTCCACATCAGCTGCAGCTTTTCTCTCTGCCTTTAAGGCTTTTAATGTGGTTAATATCAACTTCCACGCCGTCACTAACCCTGCGGCAGTTTTCTCAATATGCTCCCATAACATTTTTCCTATCTCCTCCCACGTCTCTGCCTTAAACACCACAGACGGATCAGGGGGGGTACCCTTCCTTTCAGCTCCAAATTAGAAGCCTTCTAAGTGTATATTCATCATATTTCAGTCCTCTCTTAGAGAGCATATGCAGCAGGAGTCTGACTATCGCCCCTTCTTCATGCGATGTGTTCTGCCCCATGCTGCCCCGGTTGCTCACCTCACCTCACTGGGTGCTTCTCCGTTGCAACGTATTCCTTTTTCTTTTTCCTTGCGTCAGTCCCGCTGACCGCAATTCTTCCAACTGGGCTTCTCCCGCGGCGTCCTCTGCACTCGACCGGTGTTCAACGATGAGATCCCAGAGATCGTATCACGTCGGGGTCACCAGTTGCGGGAGAAGGATGGACTTCACAACTCTATGAGAGTTATATTCCGTAGCCCTTTATTGTCTTGTCTGACTCCAATATATATCATAATCTTTGTTTAGTCACTGCGCACACACTCATGATTGGTTACAGCTTGTTACACACACTATTGCAATTGGCTGTGCACAAAATATCACGCGCTGTCCACGCGCCTCTCACACAGTCAGGATTCGCTGCCTGCACGTGTTCCTGCATTCCTTTGCTGCTTCTTAGTTGTTTTCCACAGCTCCTTCTTCTTAAGGTCGAGCCGTGCAGATCAACGCCACAGCTCCTTCTCCTTAAGGTCGAGCCCTTGCAGGGTGATCCCAACAGAGGACCCCACGCTGGAGCAGAAAGGAGGCTATGACCCCATGGGAAGCCTGCACTGGGGCAGGCTCCTGTCAGGACCTGTGGACCCATGGAGAGAGGAACCCATGCTGGAGCAGGTTTGCTGGCAGGACTTGTGACCCCATGGGGGACCCACGCTGGAACAGTCTGTTCCTGAAGGACTGCACCCTGTGGAAGGGACCCAGGCTGGAGCAGTTCATGAAGAACTGCAGCCTGTGGGAAGGACTCACATTGGAGAAGGTTGTGGAGAACTGTCTCCTGTGGGAGGGACCCCACGCTGGAGCAGGGGAAGAGCATGAGGAGTCCTCCCACTGGAGGAAGGAGCGGCAGAGAAAACGTGTGATGAACTGACCGCAACCCCCATTCCCTGTCTCCCTGCGCTGCTCAGGGGGAGGAGGGAGAGAAAATCGGGAATGAAGTTGAGCCTGGGAAAAAGGGAGGGGTGTGGGGAAGTTGTTTTAAGATTTGTTTTTATTTACTCATTATCCTACTATGATTTGATTGGTAATAAATCAAATTAATTTTTCCCCAAGTTGAGTCTGTTTTGCCAGTGACAATAATTGGTGAGTGATCTCTCCCTGTTCTTATCTCGACCCACAAGCCTTTAGTTGTATTTTCTCTCCTCTGTCCAGCTGAGGAGGGGAGTGATAGAGCGGCTTTGGTGGGCACCTAGCATTCAGGAAGAGTAAAAGTGAGGAAACCCATGGTTTGAGATAAAGACAGTTTAATAAGTAAAGCAAAAGCCGCGCACGCAAGCAAAGCAAAACAAGGAATTCATTCACCACTCCCCATGGGCAGGCAGGTGTTCAGCCATCTCCAGGGAAGCAGGGCTCCGTCACGTGTAATGGTTTCTTGGGAAGACAGACGCCATAACTCTGAACGTCCCTCCACCCCTTCCTTCTTCTTCGTCCCAGCTTTATATACCGAGCATGACGTTATATGGTAGGGAATATCTCTTTGGCCAGCCTGGGTCAGCTGTCCCAGCTGTGTCCCCTCCCAGCTTCCCGTGCACCCCCAGCCTGCTCGCTGCAGGCCAGCATGAGAAGCTGGACTGTCCTTGACTACTTAGCAACAACTCAAAACATCAGCACCTTATCAACATTTTTTCATCCCAGATCCAAAACATAGCCTCACGCTAGCTTCTATGAAGAAAATTAACTCTACCCTGGCTGAAACCAGGACATTATCCACCCCTTATTCCATACCATTTACGTCATGCTCAGGTACCACACTATCCAATATAACCTCATTAACCACCACCCCCCTTCCCATCCTTTAATATAATACACAGATTATCATCCCCTTAGTCCATAGACTTCCCTCCAAAATGTCCATGAAAAGTCTGCTGAGTTCATTTAGTCCATGACTTTGGGCTCCATCCCTTATGGTGGTCACTCAGGACAGGTGAGGTGGGGTGTTGCATGGAGTTACTGGGCACCAAAACCAGCTCAGGTCAGATCACTGCTGCACTGGCACTGCTTCTTGTAAGGCTTGTCCTCCATTCGTTCAGGTGGTTCCTGCTATAGTAGTTCCTATAACATGTAACTCAAATCATGGGTTACAACAGTTTAAAGGTACTTCCATTACAATCTCCACCCCTGGGCCCTTTGGACTGGACCATAGGGTTTAACATTGCAATGAACTCCTCCCCTTGCCCCTGCTCCAGCTTGGACTTATCCACAGACTGCAGTCCCTTCCGTGAGCCACAGTCTCTCCGGGGGTATATCTGCTGCGGCATAGACTTATCCACAGTTGCAGTTACTTCAAGGTGCACCTGCTCCAAAATGGCCTCCCCCACAGGCCACACTACCTCCAGAGATAAATCTGCTCCAACGTGGCCTTACCCATAGTTCCAGTCCCTCCAGGAATATACCTGCACTGTTGAGGGCTTCTCCATGGCCACACACTTTGAGGTGCTCCAAGCATGACCTCATGCACAACCAATAATGCTTCAAGGTGCACCTGCTGCAACATAGACTTATCCACAGCCACAGACGCTTCGAGATGTACCTTCTCCAGCGTGGACTTATCCTTGTGCCACAATCCCATCAGAGGTATACCTGCTGCGGCACAGGCGTAACCATGGCCACAGATGCTTCGAGATATACCTGCTCCTGGCATGGGCTTATGCACAGCCACAGACGCTTCGGGGTGTCCTGCTCCCACATGGACTCACCCACAGGTCACAGTCCCTTCGACTCAAGTTCACACTGGAGTTCCAGCCTGTCCAGTACAGCAGCACAGGAAAAAAAACCAGCAATACCCCGGCCATCTGCCAGCCCAGGCCCAAGGCCATTGCTGTTATCAGAATCTTCCCAGGCACAGCAGAGTCAGACGATCAGCAGTACAGCAGCAGCAAAAGCAAAAAGCAGCCACTAACGAGCACTGGACTCTAATATATGCAGGGAAGGCAAACCCATGGCTTTCTTCACTAGCTTCTGTGAAGAAAACCAACTCTATCCTGGCTGAAACCAGGACAATTTGTAAACCAAAGTTTGAAATACCTTACAATATACTTTAAATTTAATTTTTCTAAATAAACATCATTTAGGAACTCAAAGAACATTGTGCCACTAAATGTTAAGGACCATATTTTTAAAATCTTTATTAAAAAAAGGTTATATAGGTATGATGAATTTAAGTCGTATTGTATGAATTTAAGTCAACTACGTAAGCATCTAAATGAAGTGCAAAAATTGGAAGTCCAGTCATAGATGAGGCTGTAGAGTTGTGCTCAAGATAGAAGAGGTCTACCCATGGCAGGCACAGCTGCACACTCATAAGCTAACTGTCTCAGCATGAATCTTGCAGATCTGAGCGACACCGCCGATTAGGTCAGTTTCATCTAGTTAATATAAACTCTCCCTTTCTAATAAGAAGGATATTAACTCAACTAAAGCTTTCAGTTAAGCAATAAAACCTTTCTAATTAGCAACAAAAAATAAAAATTACATGCTTGCTCTGTTTCAGGCACTTATAAGGTCATAGTTTATTTACTGTAGGTAAAAAGCTAGTATACAGATTAAGGGATCCCTTAAATTTCAACTCTACAGTTATATACCATCTAGTATTCTTGATCTGAATATTAACAAAAAAAAGTTTCTAAACACTTGTAATCCCCACTTTTTCATTGTTATGAGGAAAATAAAAATATATGTAAATCAATGCTTAATTTGTTCAGTGCATAATATTTACATTGTGAAACCAATGGGAGATAACAAGCAGTGGCAAAGAGGCAATAAATTTTAAAAAGCCAAAGTTTTATATTTTTTTACAATACTGTACTAATCAGCATAACTATATAAAAAATTAAAATATAGCAGAGCATCCCATTACAAAAATTTTAATCATCCGAACTGCAGTAATTACTTGCTAACTATTTACATGCAACACCTGCTAGGACTGACTTTTTGTTTTTAAAGTATAAAATAGATTATGAGGTTTAAGAGACAAACATTAATTTGTGTACAAACAAAATTAAAAACTGCACTCAAGAATTGTACTGGTCACAAGCCTCTTCCATACAGGAGGGAAAAAAAAACACCAAACAACAAAAAAACCAAACGATGATAGAAAGTATTTTCTTTCTATACACTATTTATCAAAGGCAATACATAGACTGAGAATACCTGGATAACAAACTCTGTAGACACTGGAAACAAACAGCTTTCACATACATGCTCTTTATAAGGAGGCCTTTCTTTCCATCAAATGGAAATGGCTGATAGCAAATAAGGGGCACCAGGTGTACAACTAAGTAGATCTTGCAAAATACTAAGATGGGGCAGTAGTTAATATACAATTTGAACTATATATACAATATAATGGAATGTATTCCATTCCAAAACTGGTTTATGAAACAATTGGACCTTTCTACACTAGCCTTATGACTCAGCTATCGTTCTAATGAAAACATAAGTACACAAGAGACTTGCATGAAAAGTAAAATTTATGGGGCATTTTACAGAAACTATTGACAGAGCTGCTTAATGGCATTTCTGCTTTTAAAGTAATTTTGTTAGATGATAATTGAAACATCATCTGTGTATAAAATGTCCTGACAGACACATCAACATGGAGCTTTGGTGATATTAAAAGGCCCTTTTTTGATCTGTTATGAATTGTAGTGCAGAAGTATCGATGCATGCACACATCTGTGTCAGCTGAGACTAGTGATCCAACTGCATGCACATTTCCTCCTTGAGGTACTTTCCATGTTACACCACTTCAGTAACAGTAAGATGAAAAATAGACTAAACAAAGTATTTCAGATAACTCAAACTGAATAGTAAATAGAATGCCAATATGGAAGTAAAACTTTTTTCTGTTGTTTTTAAACAGGAAGGTCTCCTGTACCAGCAGAATCCTGTATACAGCTACACAAAGAAGGAGGCAATACACCACTTATAATTCCCATTAAACAAGAGCTGATTCGTCATGTGAGAAGGTACAAATTACAGAAAACATGAATAGTCAATAGAAGAGAAATAACTGGTTTACATGAAAAAAGAGAGAACACTTCAATCTGAACACAGTTATTTTGTAAAAGCTGCTACAACAGCCCACAGAACCTCATTCGTGTTGGCTTTCATACATTCAACCTCAGGGTCTAAATCCAGAAGCTGCCGTACTCTCTTTGTGGCTAAATCATACTGCTCGTCCAAAAGTGGGGCAAAAGCGTTCTCCAGAACATCTGAAGCATGGGCTAAATAAACAAGTGCCAGCAAGCGCCTGTCCATGCGGTGAGGGTCATTCACCCATTTGTCAAGAACGGCTTCTTGAACCTTCTTGATGAGGCGCTGTTTGATACTGTTGTTGGTGAGAGGGTGCGTAGTCATGTCAAAAAGAAGGAAGTTCTGTTTTTCTGTTGTCAGTATGCCTTTTTCCACTAGATTTTTAGCTAACCGTTCACGGACATTTCGCAATTGGTAGTGCAATTTCAATGGGTTCCATGTTTCACCTAAAAAAACAAGCAAAAAAGCCAAGAGTCAGGCAAAGTTTAAGCTGTATTATTACAGTGATTCTCCCCGCCCTGCAGAATGAGCTGTCAAATTCATATAGCTGACTATTACACTGCTGCCTCCTGGCAGCAGATGGAGTTCAACTATCTCCTAGGGGCAAAAGGATTCTTGCTTACGAGCTGGCAGGCTTCATCGAGACGGCTTTAAACTAGATTTGAAGGGGGAAGGGGATAAAACCAGGCTCACTAGAGATGAGCCTAGGGGTGGTGAGTCAGAGTTGGGGGTGAAATCGATAGCCCAGCTCAAGTGCAACTACACCAATGCATGCAGCATGGGCAGCAAACAGGAGGAGCTGGAAGCCATTGTGCAGCGCGACAGCTATGATGAAGTTGCCATCACAGAAACACGGTGGGATGATTCTCATGACTGGAGTGCTGCAATGGATGGCTATAAGCACTTCCAAAGGGATGGGCAAGGAAGGAGAGGTGGTGGGGTGGCTCTGTATGTTAGGGAGAGCTTTGACTGTATAGAAATCAATGATTGTGAAGACCCACTCGAGTGCTCATGGGTAAGGATGAGGGGGAAGGCCAACAAGGCAGATATCCTGCTGGGAGTCTGTTATAGACCACCTAACCAGGATGAAGAGGCAGATGAAACATTCTATAAGCGACTGGCACAAGTCTCACAATCGCTAGCCCTTGTTCTTGCGGAGGACTTCAATCTACTGGACATCTGCTGGAAGTATAACACAGCAGAGAGGAAACAATCTGGGAGGTTCCTGGAGTGTGTGGAGGATAACTTCCTGACACAGCTGGTAAGTGAGCCTACCACGGGAGGTGCCTCGCTTGACCTGCTGTTTAGGAACAGAGAAGGACTGGTGAGAGATGTGGTGGTCAGAGGCCATCTTGGGCTTAGCGACCATGACATGATAGAATTCTCAGTTGTGAGTGAAGTAAGGAGAGGGGTCAGCAAAACTGCTATCATGGACTTCCGGAGGGCAGACTTCGGCCTGTTCAGGACACCGGTTGAGAGAGTCCCTTGGGAGACAGTCCTGAAGGGCAAAAGGGTCCAGGAAGTCTAGACAGTCTTCCAAGAAGGAAACCTTAAAGGCACAGGAGCAGGCAGTTCCCATGTGCTGTAAGAAGAACTGGCGGGGAAGACGACCGGCCTGGCTGAACAGGGAGATTTTGCTGGGACTCAGGGAAAAGGAGAGAGTTTATCACCTCTGGAAGAAGAGGCAGGCAACTCACGAAGAGTACAAGGTTCTCGTTAGATCAATCAGAGACAAAATTAGAAAGGCAAAAGCCCAGCTAGAGCTCAATCTGGCCATGGTCGTAAAGGATAACAAAAAATGCTTCTACAAATATATTAACAACAAAAAGAGAGGCAAGGAGAATCTCCATCCCTTACTGGATATGGCGGGAAACATTGTCACCAAGGATGAGGACAAGGCTGAGGTACTTAATGCCTTCTTTGCCTCAGTCTTTAATAGCCAGACCAGGTATCCGTGGAGTATTCAGCCCCCTGAGCTGCAAGATGGAGATGGAGAGCACAGTAAACTCCTCATAATCCAGCAGGAAACAGTTAAGGACCTGTTAAGCCACCTGGACACCCACAAGTCTATGGGGCCTGATGGCATCCACCCAAGAGTACTGAGAGAGCTGGCGGAGGAGATTGCCAAGCCCCTCTCCATCATTTATCAGCAGTCCTGCTTAACAGGGGAGGTCCCAGAAGACTGGAGGCTTGCCAATGTGATGCCCATCTACAAGAAAGGCCAGAACGAGGATCCCGGGACCTACAGGCCTGTCAGCCTAACCTCCGTGCTGGGGAAGATCATGGAGAGGTTCATCTTGAGAGTGGTCACGGGGCATGTGAAGGACAACCAAGGGATCAGGCCCAGCCAGCATGGGTTCATGAAAGGCAGGTCCTGCTTGACCAACCTGATTTCCTTCTATGACCAGGTGACCTGCCTAGTGGATGAGGGAGAGGCTGTGGATGTTGTCTACCTGGATGTTAGTAAAGCCTTTGACAGCATCTCCCACAGCATTCTCCTGGAGAAAATGGCGGCTCGTGTCTTAAACAGGTTTACTCTTCACTGGGTAAAGAACTGGCTGGACAGCCAAGCCCAGAGAGTTGTGGTGAATGGCGTTAAATCCAGCTGGCTGCTGGTCACACGTGATGTTCCCCAGGGCTCAGTTCTGGGGCCGGTCTTGTTCAATATCTTTATAGATGATCTGGATGAGGGGATTGAGTGCTCCCTCAGTAAGTTTGCAGATGACACCAAGTTGGGTGGGAGTGTTGGTCTGCTGGAGGGTAGGAGGGCTCTGCAGAGGGATCTGGACGGGCTGGATCGACGGGCAGAGGTCAACTGTATGAGGTTTAATAAGGCCAAGTGCCGGGTCCTGCACTTCGGTCACAACAACCCCATGCAATGCTACAGGCTTGGGGAGGAGTGGCCGGCAGAAAAGGACCTGGGGGTGCTGGTTGACAGCTGGCTGAACATCAGCCGGCAGTATGCCCAGGTGGCCAAGAAGACCAACAGCGTCCTGGCCTGTATCAGGAATAGTGTGGCCAGCAGGAGTAGGGAAGTGATCGTGTCCCTGTACTCCGCACTGGTGAGGCTGAGACCTCATTGAGACCTTATTGCTCTCTACAACTACCTGAAAGGAGGTTGTGGTCAGGTGGGTGTTGGTCTCTTCTCCCAAGTTACTAGTGATAGGACGAGAGGAAATGGCCTCAAGTTGCAACAGGGGAGGCTTAGATTGCATATTAGGAAAAATTTCTTCACAGAGAGAGTGGTCAAGCATTGGAACAGGCTGCCCAGGGAGGTGGTAGAGTCACCATCTCTGGAAGTATTCAAAAAACGTGTGGATGTGGTGCTTTGGGACATGGTTTAGTGGGCATGGTCGTGTTGGGTTAACGGTTGGACTTGATCATCTTGAAGGACTTTTCCAACCTTAATGATTCTGTGATTCTGTGATATTGTGCTCATGTCAGCATTTCTCTGATCTCTGACCTACCCCAGATATATGCATAGAGACAGAGACCACGAGAGCCTCTTTCAGGAGTTTCAGTGTACATTTAAAGTCTGGATAAAATGCTAGCTAAGCCATGTCTTGATTAGGGATATGACAAATAAGCACTCCTGTACTGAAGGAAAAGAAAAAAAAATAAAGAAGAAAAAACCCCAACAAACAAAAAAAAGACCCTAGAAACAAACCACCAAACAAACCACCACACACAGTCATGAAGAAAGAGTTAAAAAACAAAAATAAACATCTCCTCCAATCTTGTCCATTTTGTCTACTTCCAGTCTTTTATCAATTCAGAAAGTGGAAGAAGCGTCATTGCTATTCTTTCTGCCACAGAGACAAGCTAATGCACACCTACCCTATAAGTCCTCCTCATTTCTCTCTTCAGGTTTACATTCTTCTCTCCCTTCTTGCCCCCACCAGGTGAAATAGTGACATGCACTGTGTGAATGTGGGTGTGCGCATTACACACAGGCACATGTTGGGCAGGGGCTTTGACGTTTCTATAAAAATTATTTCTAATGTTTTTTTGTTAAGGCAGAAGAACTGGGCACTTCAGAGTGTGTGAGTGTTTGCACTTAGAGGAGGGAATTTTAAAAGCACAAAATCTGCATCAACAGCTACTGAGAAAGCTAAAGTTGCTAAGCAGTGAGAAATCTATCTTTGCTTAAGAGTTTACTTAACAAGCTAAAATTTTAGGTCCAGCCTACCTAAGTATTTATTGTGAATATTAAAATCCCCTCCTGATATAAAAGAGCCTCTGCATTTTAAGAGGGAGGGAAGAAACAGCATGAAGTATTTCTTAAAGATGGGGTTTTTCCCATAAATGATGTGAGAATTTCTATATCAGAAAGCTTTTTAAAAAATCATTGGTTAACGAATAACACCACCACCACACAAATTACTTTAAGGTTTCTCCCACTGTGACTGAAGGTGATGTACACTGTATCCAAGTAACAGACAAGTAAATAAATGAGGTGATACCAACTGCATAGTGAAAGGTAGAGAACCCACCCAGGCCTGAACTTCACAAGTCCCTGTAGGAATCACATTCTCATTGAATGTGATTCCCCAACTTGACCATGAATGATGCTATCACACACCAAAAGAAAAAAAAAAGTTGTTTCCTTACAGTGTTTCACAGGGCAAAGATAATTTCCTAGATGATTCTAAATTTGTTAGGTGGCTATACAATAATAAAAATCAGTACCGTGGTGACACCTTGTGACAAATCTCCTCAATTACACAGGCACTTGCTTGTTCAAACACAGAAAGATGTTACATCTACAGGGAGACCTGACATTTTGATTCAAACTTCTGTATTCCCTATACTTGCTTCCCTTAGAGGCTATCTTATAAACAAGATCAGCCTGGCAAACATTGCCTTAAATGGCCATATAAATATTCCCATGATGGCTTTGAACACTAACTTCAAGCAGCATTCTTCACATCACTGATAATTATTGATAGAGTAGCTATTTTCCAGGATCAGGCCCTAAAGCAAAAATTCTAATAGAGTTTAGCAAAAACCCAAAACAAGACACCAAAATATTTTTCTTCAAGGGCAGTTCTCTAAACCATGGGAAAAGCAAAGAACCCTAATGCCATCCAAGAACTAGCAATTAAATACCCATGTATAAATAAAAATGATTGATCTAAGAGCCAAAGCTTAGCAGGGTCAGGAAAACCTTAGCTTAGCTCACTGAAAAACTACAACATTGTTCATTCACCTTTTTTTGAATCAGTAGTAACTTGATGTGCTCTGCACTGTGAGAGAAGGTGAAATGTCAGCACAAATTATGTATTTGGGACAAGAAAAATTAATTGTTTTTGCAGGCTGTAAAAGCAAAGGAGAGCTGAGCAAGAACTACGCAGTAACAAATAGATTTAGATAGACAACTTCAAGTCTCATTACCCCCAAAGTCATATCATTGACAAAACAGTGGGGTTTTTTTCCTGCACTGTTTGCACAACTAAGTACAGCTCTGATCTACTCCAGGGAAGCTGCATTTTGTGTTTTGTAAAAACACACAAACTTTAGTGATGGATTTTGGCTACAGAAAAAACAAACAAAAAACCCAACAAAAGCACTACATGTTAGAAGACTGTCATTATTAATTTCAGTTTAATTTATGCAGCCTGAAAATACAAACATTGGCAAGGTATATGAAAAGTGTTAACTGCAATTGTAAAGATGAAATCTAATTGACATTTCTTTTTTTATTGACAACAATTTATTAGCTTTACAGGAAGAGCTGTATGCAAAGTACTCGTTTTGAACAACTGTAAGTATCTAATATTTGAAAATCTTTGTTACATATCTCCAGTTAATGGAAAAATAGAAAGAACTCCTGACTCTTTATTGTTTCTTTATGATTAATGGCCAAATCACCCTCAATTTTTACATCTGAACAGTGAGCTCCTTATCTCCTTTCTTTATCAGTAGATCTGAATACTGAATCCATACGGCTATACTCCAAACTTCCACTAACCCTCGTTTCCAATTACAGAGAAAGGCAGTTCTATCTCCAGGGTGCAGACCTGATTTACTTCAGAGTCAGTGGAAGACACCTCTTCCACAGAGCAGAGATGTCCTCTGACACTTCCATCTAGGTCCTTTCTGTACCACGTTAACTCAAAAGCAACAGTTACTTATATTTGATTAAAAGCTACAATCAACAAGAGACTACTCTAGAGGACAGACTAATTAACTTTTTTGCATTCTATCTCCCAAAATATCTTACAGTATAATCTCCAGCGATGCCAGATAATTAGCTTGGGGGGGGGGGGGAAGCAAATACATTATGTTCAAGGCTTACCACTAAGCAGTTCAATCCAATTTTGTACTGTTTCAGGAGGTTGGGTCTCTCTTATGTGTTTCAGAGCTTCATCAAGCAGAACATCTCCTGTAGGAGCATCTGACTTGCAAATCACCTAAGGATAGAATAAAATGCAGTCAGCATTTTGACTTAATTTATATACCATAAACATCCAACAATAAAAACTGAAAAAATCTACCTGTTATCAGAACCAAGAAAAATCTTAAGGAGTGAGAATCCTTCTCTAAGAATATGCAAGTTTAAAAAACACCTAGTTGTTAAAAAAAACTATGTAAGATTTTAATTACAAAGCTACATGTCGTGGTTTAGCCCCAGCCGGCAACTAAGCACCACGCAGCCGCTCGCTCACTCTCCCTCCCACAGCGGGACGGGGGAGAGAATTAGGAAAAACCTCGTGGGTTGAGATAAACACGGTTTAATAGGACAGAAAGAAAGAAGGGAACAATAATGATAATACCAACAAAGGAATGTATAAGAACAAGTGATGCCCAATACAGAAATTGCTCACCACCCCGTGATCGACAGCCCGTCCCCGAGCAGCGATTTCCGCTCCCCGGCCAACTCCAGTTTATGTACTGGGCATGACGTCGTATGGTAGGGAATATCTCTTTGGCCAGTCTGGGTCAGCTGTCCCGGCTGTGTCCCCTCCCAGCTCCCCATGCACCCCCAGCCTGCTCGCTGGCAGGCCAGCACAAGAAGCTGGACTGTCCTTGACGGCTCAGCAACAACCCAAAACATCAGCACATTATCAACAGTTCCTCATCCCAAATCCAAAACACAGTCTCACACTAGCTTCTGTGAGGAAAACCAGCTCTATCCTGGCTGAAACCAGGACAGTATCCACCCCTTATTCCATACCATTTACGTCATGCCCAGGTCCTATACTTTTCAATACATTCCAATTATTCATTATTACTCTTCCTGTCCTTTAATATATACACACAGATATCACTCTCTTAGTCCATGGGCCATCACTTAAAATGTCTATGAAGTTCAGTCAGTCCATGACTCTGGGCTTCATCCATCATAGCAGTCTCTCAGGGCAGGGGAGATGGTATGTGGTGTTGGATTGTCATCTGGCACGGTCCATGTCCATGATCTGCAGGTCGAAGATGTCGATCTCGAGGGATTTGTTGGGCGCAAGCTGCTGAAGCCAGTTCTGGTTTCATCACTGCTGCACGTTGCTTGGTTTCAGTGAAGCTCATTCTTCATCAGTCTGGGTGATTCTTACTATAATACCATTGATATGGTAGATAGCAGCCATAGTAGTAATGTCATTCTGAACAATTAACATAATACAATTCAAATCATTGACCGTTTTCACCCAAAATCAAGTCTCCTTGAGGTACACATCGGACTTCCCCATCCTTCCGCATTACCCACCAAGTGCACCCAGGTCCCTGGGCAAAGGCAATCCCACGAATGGGTTTGCCTTTTCCTAATGCAGGAGTAACCCAGACTGTCTTCCCCAGCATGTTTCTCACATGCACCACAGGGACTTTATCCCCTTCTACAGTACGTAGAAGTTTTGATTGGGCAGGGCCGGCTCTATTAGTAGATCCCCTAGTGTTGACTAACCAGGTGGCTTTGGCTAAATGTTTATCCCAATTTTTGAATGTCCCATCACCCATTGCTCTCAGTGTAGTCTTTAACAGTCCGTTGTATCGTTCAATTTTTCCGGAAGCTGGTGCATGATAGGGGATATGATACACCCACTCAATGCCGTGCTCTTTGGCCCAGGTGTCTATGAGGTTGTTTCGGAAATGAGTCCCATTGTCTGACTCAATTCTTTCGGGGGTGCCATGTCGCCATAAGACTTGCTTTTCAAGGCCCAGGATAGTGTTCCGGGCGGTGGCATGGGGCACAGGGTATGTTTCCAGCCATCCGGTGGTTGCTTCCACCATGGTAAGCACATAGCGCTTGCCTTGGCGAGTTTGTGGAAGTGTGATATAGTCAATCTGCCAGGCCTCCCCATATTTATATTTCAACCATCGTCCTTCATACCAGAGAGGCTTTAACCGCTTGGCTTGTTTGATCGCAGCACACATTTCACATTCATGGATAACCTGTGCAATAGCATCCATGGTCAGGTCCACCCCTCGATCCCGAGCCCATCTATATGTTGCATCTCTTCCCTGATGGCCTGAGGTGTCATGGGCCCACCGAGCTATAAATAATTCACCCTTATGTTGCCAGTCCAGATCCACCTGAGCCACTTCAATCTTAGCAGCCTGATCCACCTGATGGTTTTTTTGATGTTCTTCGGTGGCCTGACTCTTGGGTACGTGAGCATCTACGTGACGTACTTTTATGACGAGATTCTCTAGTCGGGCAGCAATATCTTGCCACAATTCAGCAGCCCAGATGGGCTTGCCTCTGCGTTGCCAGTTGCTCTGCTTCCATTGCTGCAGCCACCCCCATAGAGCATTTGCTACCATCCATGAGTCAGTATAAAGATAGAGTACTGGCCATTTTTCTCGTTCAGCAATATCTAAAGCCAGCTGGATGGCTTTCACCTCTGCAAACTGACTTGATTCACCTTGTCCTTCAGCCACTTCTGCAACTCGTCGTATAGGGCTCCATACAGCAGCTTTCCACCTTCGATGTTTGCCTACAATACGACAGGACCCATCAGTAAACAGGGCATATTGCCTTTCGTTCTCTGGCAGTTCATTATATGGTGGAGCCTCTTCAGCACGCGCCACCTCCTCTTCCGGTGATATTCCAAAATCTTTGCCTTCTGGCCAGTCCATGATCACTTCCAAGATTCCCGGGCGATTAAGATTTCCTATTCGAGCCCGCTGTGTAATAAGCGCGACCCACTTACTCCACGTAGCATCAGTCGCATGATGCGTAGAGGGGACCCTCCCTTTGAACATCCAGCCCAGCACCGGCAGTCGGGGTGCCAGGAGGAGCTGTGCTTCAGTACCAACCACTTCTGAGGCAGCTCAAACTCCTTCATATGCTGCCAATATCTCCTTTTCAGTTGGAGTATAGCGGGACTCAGATCCCCTATATCCTCGACTCCAAAACCCTAGAGGTCGACCTCGAGTCTCTCCTGGTGCCTTCTGCCAGAGACTCCAGGTAGGGCCATTCTCCCCGGCTGCCATGTAGAGCACATTTTTAACATCTTGTCCTGCCCGGACTGGCCCGAGGGCTACGGCATGAACTATCTCCTGTTTGATTTGTTCGAAGGCTTGTCGTTGCTCAGGGCCCCATTTAAAATCGTTCTTCTTCCGGGTCACTTGATAAAGAGGGCTTACAATCAGACTGTAATTTGGAATATGCATTCTCCAGAAACCCACAACACCCAGAAATGCTTGTGTTTCTTTTTTGCTAGTTGGTGGAGACATAGCTGTTATTTTGTTGATCACATCCGTTGGGATCTGTCGACGTCCATCTTGCCATTTTATTCCTAAAAACTGGATCTCTTGTGCAGGTCCCTTGACTTTACTTTGCTTTATAGCAAAACCAGCTTTCAGAAGGACTTGAATTATTTTCTTCCCTTTCTCGAAAACTTCTTCTGCTGTGTTGCCCCATACGATGATGTCATCAATGTATTGCAGATGCTCTGGAGCTTCACCCTGTTCCAGTGCAGTTTGTATCAGCCCATGGCAAATGGTAGGGCTGTGTTTCCACCCCTGGGGAAGTCGATTCCAGGTGTATTGGACACCTCTCCAAGTGAAAGCAAACTGTGGCCTGCACTCTGCCGCCAAAGGGATCGAGAAAAACGCGTTAGCAATATCAATGGTGGCGTACCACTTGGCTGCCTTTGACTCCAGTTCATATTGAAGTTCTAGCATGTCCGGCACAGCAGCGCTCAGTGGCGGCGTGACTTCATTCAGGCCACGATAGTCTACCGTCAGTCTCCACTCTCCATTAGACTTTCGCACTGGCCATATGGGGCTGTTGAAGGGTGAGCGAGTCTTGCTGATCACTCCTTGGCTCTCCAGCCGACGAATCAGCTCATGGATGGGGATCAGGGAGTCTCTGTTGGTGCGATATTGCCGCCGGTGCACTGTTGTGGTAGCGATCGGCACCTGTTGTTCTTTGACCCTGAGCAACCCCACCACAGAAGGGTCCTCTGAGAGACCAGGCAAGGTGGACAGCTGTTTAATTTCTTCCGTCTCCAAGGCAGCTATACCAAAAGCCCACCGGTACCCTTTTGGGTCCTTGAAATACCCTCTGCTGAGGTAGTCTATGCCCAGGATGCACGGAGCCTCCGGGCCAGTCACAATGGGGTGCTTCTGCCACTCATTCCCAGTTAGGCTCACTTCAGCCTCCAGTACAGTCAGCTGTTGGGATCCCCCTGTCACTCCAGAAATACAGATGGGTTCTGCCCCTATATGGCTTGATGGCATCAGGGTACATTGTGCACCGGTGTCCACTAAAGCCTTATATTCCTGTGGGTCTGACGTGCCAGGCCATCTAATCCACACAGTCCAATAAACTCGGTTGTCCCTCTCCTCCGCCTGGCTGGAGGCAGGGCCCCTCTAATCCTGCTCATAGTACTCGTTACCCACTTCTTGTAAATAGGAATCAGAAGTCCCTTCAAGAGGATCAGAGGTGAGATCAGCTCTTCTATTCTTTCTGGGAAGCTGCCCACTGGAAAGTGGAGCGACGATTTTCCTCGAGGAACCTGAACCCCCTTTTGTAATTGTTTTTCCTTGCAGCTCGCGTACTCGTGCCTCTAGGGTCGAGGTAGGTTTTCCATCCCACCTCCTCATGTCCTCTCCGTAGTCACGCAATTGAAACCACAGGGTGGCTCGTGGTGTGTATCCTCTATATCTTCTCTCTTGAACAGAAGAGCGCTTACTCCTAATGGCTGAGACACTGGTCCGTATGGGTGGAGGGTAGGGCATATCCTCTTTGAATTGCCGGAACTCTCGGGACAGTTTCTCTATAGCAGAGACGCAGGCCCGTAGGGAGGAAGAGAGACTTTCTTCGTATTGCCGGAGTTGGCCAGCCAATTCATCCACCGTTGGTCTCTCTCCGTCCTTCCAGGCCATTACTGCTAATGAGTTGGCATATGACGATGGTGCACTCCGTACAAACTTCCGCCACATAGGTTGCGTGCAATTGACTTCATCTGGATCTTTGGATGATTGTCCATTGTCCAAGTCACCATAAATCACTTCCAGCACCGCTAGCTCCCTCAGGTACTGGATACCTTTCTCCATGGTGGTCCACTTGCCTGGGTGACATAGAACATCTTCCTTGAAGGGGTACCTTTCCTTCACACCCGATAGGAGTCGTCTCCAGAGGCTGAGGACTTGTGCACCTTTTCCAATTGCTTTGTCAATGCCCCCTTCCCTAGAAAGGGATCCCAGCTGCTTGGCTTCCCTACCCTCTAATTCCAGGCTACTGGCCCCATTATCCCAGCATCGGAGCAGCCAGGTGACAATGTGCTCACCTGGACGACGGCTGAAATCCTTTCGCATATCTCGCAATTCACTCAGGGATAGAGATCGGGTAGTTACCGTCTCTTTTATAAGTTCTTCCTCTTCCTCCTCTTCAAGCGATGACTCGCTCTCTTCCCTCTTCCGTGCTTGTGATGGCCCTGCTTCAGAGCACTCTGCCTCCTCACTCTCTTCCTCTGGCTCCTTCTTAGCAGGATCTTCCTCCTCCCTTACTAAACGAGCTGACTTCCGCTTCCAAGATTTCTTCTTTTGTACAGGGGCAACTGATACCGGGATGGGCTGGTTCTCTGGTTCAGCTGCAACAGTCTGAGTAGCTACAGTGCCCGCCGTGGGGGTTGGAGTAGTGGCAGTGCCCGCCGTGGGGGTTGGAGTAGTGACAGTGCCTGCTACAGACGTTGGAGTAGTCACAGTGCCTGCCACATTGCCATCAGACCCAGAGAGCCCCTCTCCCCTTTGCATAGTGTTAAATAGGGTTCGGTAGGCATGGGCCAGGCCCCAGCACATGGCAATGATTTGTGTCTCCTTGGAGCTGCCAGGCTGACAGCATACTTCTTCCAGATATTCTGCTAGTTTATCAGGATTCTGCACTTGTTCGGGAGTGAAGCTCCAAAACACCGGAGGTGCCCACCGCCCCAGGCATTTGCCCATGCTGTTCCACACACCCTGCCATTCATAACTATCCAGCCTTGGGGCAGATCTCCGGGTGATATTCTTAAATTGCTTGCCAACCTTAGACAAAACTGAAACCATGTTCCCCAGAAGTAGCAATAGAGGTATTTTAACCAGCCAAGGGTGTTCAAAATACTGAAAAATTATTGTGATGAAGGAGGAAATGTTATGATAGAGGGTATCAAAGGTACCATTCTGCATTTCCTCCATAAAAAACCTTTCAGAGGCAGAAGTATAATTGCTAATCGTCTCCACAAGACTGTAGCCAAAATACAGTAACGGCTTTAGTACAGAGCTCAGATGATACCACATTAAGCTCAAGGTCAGTGCTCTAAAAACAAAATTCACAGGCGAGACATTACTAATCATTGCAGAGTACAGCAGCCCGCAGAAACCAACACCGATCCTTAACATGTACAGCAAAGACGAGAGCATGATGCAAATCAAACTGATATTGTGACCTGCAACCGTTATTATCTCAAGCCTCGGGCCCCACGTTGGGCGCCAAAAAGGACTGTCGTGGTTTAGCCCCAGCCGGCAACTAAGCACCACGCAGCCGCTCGCTCACTCTCCCTCCCACAGCGGGACGGGGGAGAGAATTAGGAAAAACCTCGTGGGTTGAGATAAACACGGTTTAATAGGACAGAAAGAAAGAAGGGAACAATAATGATAATACCAACAAAGGAATGTATAAGAACAAGTGATGCCCAATACAGAAATTGCTCACCACCCCGTGATCGACAGCCCGTCCCCGAGCAGCGATTTCCGCCCCCCCGGCCAACTCCAGTTTATGTACTGGGCATGACGTCGTATGGTAGGGAATATCTCTTTGGCCAGTCTGGGTCAGCTGTCCCGGCTGTGTCCCCTCCCAGCTCCCCATGCACCCCCAGCCTGCTCGCTGGCAGGCCAGCACAAGAAGCTGGACTGTCCTTGACTGCTCAGCAACAACCCAAAACATCAGCACATTATCAACAGTTCCTCATCCCAAATCCAAAACACAGTCTCACACTAGCTTCTGTGAGGAAAACCAGCTCTATCCTGGCTGAAACCAGGACACTACATTAAGTCTTAAGTCATCTATAACCTGAATTAACCTTAATTGACTAAAACTATAGTATTAATAACATGCTTAATACCTAATTTTTTAAGGAAGATAATCCACTAAACCTGGCCAGATCCTTTGCTTCCTCCCCAAAACAAAGTATACTACAGTGTTAAGTTGCTCTCTGATGGCAGTCAATTTTACTTCTTCAAGTCAATTTATTCAGAATACTGCAGTTAAACAATTAGGCCACGTGAAATTGAGAAATCAATTAGAAAGTGAAAAAGCAGGAGAACTGGTTTTCTTCCATATATTGATGGATAAAAATAGGTTCAAGACAACATCTATAAGTTTTACAGCTCTGAAGAACATGTTGACCAGCAACACTACATTCCATTCACTAACAGTTAAAATACACATACTAGGCAAAATATGTACGTACCAATAAATCCCTTAATATGCAATACTAAATGTAATATCACTTAAGTTTGTTATTTAAAAACTTCTAAAATTATTTGAGTTCTTCCCCCAAGAGAACGCAGTAGAGAAAAAAAAACATTTACAGTAACATAATAAAATTTAAGAATGTAACTACTTGTTTGCCAGTATAAGTAATTACATAAACCATGTACAAATACCTTTTTTTCTGGTTAGAAAAACAAGAGCACCAAACTAAAACATACAGATTTAACTAGCCCAAGTCAATATGTTTGAATAACAAAACAGCCACCAAATTCTATCTTTCTTTAAAAAAAGAATTACTGCTGTTTCAAAGCTATTTATGAAAATAATTATTAAATCTGGCAATTTAAATAGTTTTACCAGTTAGCACTTTATAAGTATCAGTTAAAAAGATAACAAGCAATTGACAGAAGAACTAACATATCAAATTGCTTGCCAATGTGACACCCGTCTACAAGAAAGGCCGGAAGGAGGATCCTGGGAACTACAGGCCTGTCAGCCTGACCTCTGTACCAGGGAAGATTATGGAGCGGTTGGTTTTGAGAGTGCTCACAGGGCATCTGCAGGACAAGCAAGGGATCAGGCCCAGCCAGCATGGGTTCATGAAAGGCAGGTCCTGTTTGACGAACCTGATCTCCTTCTATGACCAGGTGACCCGCCTAGTGGATGAGGGAAAGGCTGTGGATGTTGTCTACCTGGACTTTAGTAAAGCCTTTGACAGCGTCTCCCACAGCATTCTCCTGGAGAAACTGGCGGCTCGTGGCTTAGACAGGTTTACTCTTCGCTGGGTGAGGAACTGGCTGGATGGCTGAGCCCAGAGAGTTGTGGTGAACGATGTTAAATCCGGCTGGCGGCCAGTCACAAGCGGTGTTCCCCAGGGCTCAGTTCTGGGGCCGGTCTTGTTCAATATCTTTATAGATGATCTGGATGAGGGAATTGAGTGCTCCCTCAGTAAGTTTGCAGATGACACCAAGTTGGGTGGGAGTGTTGATCTACTGGAGGGTAGGAGGGCTCTGCAGAGGGATCTGGACAGGCTGGATCTATGGGCAGAGGCCAACTGTATGAGGTTTAATAAGGCCAAGTGCAGGGTCCTGCACTTTGGCCACAACAACCCCATGCAACGCTACAGGCTTGGGGAGGAGTGGCTAGAGAGCAGCCCGGCAGAAAGGGACCTGGGGGTGCTGGTTGACAGCCAGCTGAACATGAGTCGGCAGTGTGCCCAGGTGGCCAAGAAGACCAACAGCGTCCTGGCCTGTATCAGGAATAGTGTGGCCAGCAGGAGTAGGGAAGTGATCGTGCCCCTGTACTTGGCACTGGTGAGGCCGCACCTTGAATCCTGTGTTCAGTTTTGGGCCCCTCACTACAAGAAGGACGTTGAGGTGCTGGAGCATGTCCAGAGAAGGGCAACAAAGCTGGTGAGGGGGCTGGAGCACAAGTCTTATGAGGAGTGGCTGAGGGAACTGGGGTTGTTTAGTCTGGAGAAGAGGAGGCTGAGGGGAAACCTTATCACTCTCTACAACTACCTGAAAGGAGGTTGTAGCAAGGTGGGTGTCGGTCTCTTTTCTTAAGTAACTAGTGACAGGATGGGAGGAAATGGCCTCAAGTTGTGCCAGGGGAGGTTTAGATTGGGAAAAATTTCTTCACTGAAAGGGTTGTCATGCATTGGAACAGGGAAGTGGTTGAGTCACCATCCCTGGAAGTATTTAAAAGACATGTAGACTTGGCGCTTAGGGACATGGTTTAGTGGTGGACTTGGCAGTGTTAGGTTTATGGCTGGACTCAACGATCTTGAGGGTCTTCTCCATCCTAAATGACTCCATGATTCTAAGAGTGGGAAATCAAGTGGGTTGGGGATCTTGTGAATTGAATCATTATACATGATGAAGCATCTGCAAGGGGGTATTCTTTCTCTCTAATAGATGAAGCTAAGGTAAAGAAAGAAGCTAGGATCCTTGTTCTTCAGAGATGATGGTCCTTAGCCTTACTGCCAAGAATATTTCTTTATTCCAGTTTTTTCAGTGATTTATCATGTAATAGATTTGCCTTTTATCCAACTGCAGAAGACATTTCAATTATAGAGAAAATATAATTTTCATTTTCCACAATGCAGTTTTGCAATTAAGCAGTGCTAAAGATGAAGCATCTCTTGCACTGATTTTTAAGTAAACCTCATTATTTAGTTTTAATACAAAAATTCACTTGTGCATTAATCACTCAGAGTTGTCAACTATAAAATACTGAAATTAATCCACCAAGAATTTGTTGGGATTTCTTTTAAGAACTGTAACTATTGTGTTTGCTTTCTGAGACTGTAAGGCAGCATAAAGTACCATTTTCTATCTTCAGTAACCACTATTCTTAGAGATTCTTCCTATTCCACCTACAGGAGGCATTGCACTTGCAGGCTCTCGTCCTGCTGAGGGACTTCAATCACCCCGACGTCTGCTGGAAAAGTAGCACAGCGAGCTGCAGGCAATCCAGGAGACTCCTGGAGTGCATGGAGGATTATTACCTGGCATAGGAAGTTGACAGCCCTACCAAAGGGGATGCCCATTTTTAAAAAGGGTAGCAAGGAGGACCCTGGGAACTACCTACCTGTCAGCCTCACCTCTGTGCCTGGGAAGATCATGGAACAGATCCTCCCTAAAGCTATGCTAAGGCACATGGAGGACAGGAAGGAGATTCAAGACAGCCAGCATGGCTTCACCAAGGGCAAGTCCTGCCTGACCAACCTAGTGGCCTTCTGTGATGGAGTGACCACATCAGTGGACAAAGGAAGAGCTACGGATGTCATCTCTCTGGACTTCTGTAAGGCCTTTGACATGGTCCCCCACAACATCCTTCTTTCTCAGTTGGAGAGATATGGATTTGATAGGTGGACTGTTGGGTGGATGAGGAACTGGTTGGATGGTCGCACCCAGAGGGTAGTGGTCAATGGCTCAATGTCCAGATGGAGATTGGTGACGAGCAGTGTCCCTCGGGGGTCCGTGTAGGGATCAGTACTGTTTAATACCTTCATCAATGACATAGACAATGGGACTGAGTGCACCCTCAGCAAGTTTGCAGATGACACCAAGCTGAGTGGTGCAGTTGACACACCTGAGGGAGGACGGGATGCCATCCAGAGAGACCTGGACGAGCTTGAGGAATGGGCCTGTGTGAACCTCATGAGGTTCAACAAGGCCAAGTGCAGGGTCCTGCACCTGGGTCACAGCAACCCCTGGTATCAATACAGGCTGGGGGATGAAGGGATGGAGAGTAGCCCTGCCGAGAAGGACTTGGGGGTACTGGGGGATGAAAAGCTGCACGTGAGCCAGCAATGTGCGCTTGCAGCCCAGGCAGCCAACCGTATCCTGGGCTGCATCCAAAGAAGCATGGCCAGCAGGTCGCGGGAGGTGATTTGGTGATTCTGCCCCTCTACTCCGCTCTGGTGAGACCCCACCTGGAGTACTGCATCCAGCTCTGGAGCCCTCAGCACAAGGAAAGACATGGACCTGTTGGAGCGGGTCCAGAGGAGGGCCACAGAAACAATCAGAGGAATGGAACACCTCTCCTATGAGGACAAGCTGGGAGAGTTGGGGCTATTCAGCCTGGTGAAGAGAAGGCTCCAGGGAGACCTTATTGCAGCCTTCCAGTACTTAACGGGGGCTTATAAGAAAGATGGGGACAGACTTTGTAGCAGGCCCTGTAGAAACAGGACGAGGGGTAATGGTTTTAAACTAAAAGAGGGCAGATTCAGACTAGATATAAGGAAGAAATTTTTCACAATGAGGGTGGTGAAACACTGGCACAGGTTGCCCAGAGAGGTGGTAGATGCCCCATCCCTGGAAACATTCAAGGTCAGGTTGGATGGAGCTCTGAACAACCTGATCTAGTTGAAGATATCCCTGCTCATGGCAGGGGGGGTGGACTAGATGACCTTTAAAGGTCCCTTCCAACCCAAACTATTCTATGATTCTATGAAATTACTTTATTTATACATAAAGCTCAACATTCATTTATTCGTTTCTAAAAGTGATACCAGTAGATAGAACCCCAAAATTCTGCAGTGATTAAATACTCTGAAGGCAAATTTACAGGGATGTTGCAACATAAAATACATCATATTGACTTTCAGAAGTTTCACTAACGTTCATTAAGTCCTTGTCTGATAGTTTCTCAGTCTCATTTGGCTCTCCTCTATGGCATTCAAGTGTGAAATATGTTCATCTGATTCGTGTGATGAAGTGTAACCACCTGTACTTTTATGGATTTCTCCTGCACCATAAAAAGGGGTATTTTACAGGAGAAAGTTAAACTACTTTGCTGGTATATCAGCTCAAACCAGTTTGACCACTGACCGCATAGTATTGTGTAAAGAAAGTGCATGCATAAGGTTTGGGGTCATCCTGGGGGCACGCCGAGGAAGATTCGAGAAGACTCTAGCAGGAGAAGAGGGCATGCGCTGAAGAAGACATGCCTGTTCATTAATATGTATTAGAAGACATGCCTATTCATGAATATGTATTAGCGAACAGGATCACGCTGAGGAAGATTCGAGAAGACTCTAGAAGGAGAAGAGGGCATGCGCCGAAGAAGACATGCCTGTTCATGAATATGTATTAACAGACAGGATATAAACCAGGAACAGGAACTGTACGGCGTGCGTCTTGGTGGAGCGGAGACTCCCAGCACACCCAGTGCTGTTTGCTTGCCTCTATTCGCTTAATAAATTGTAAATTTGAATTGGAATCCTGTTTGGGACTAAATCATTTATAACAATTGGGGGCTCGTCCGGGATGGTCTTGGTTCCTGAATTCTGACTTGATCTAGGAGGGGCGCCCCACCAATTTGGTGGCTCCTGATCGGGTCGGGACTAATGTCATCCTGAACCTGAATAGGGCCAAGCAAAGAATTTGATTTTTTTTATGAGCTCCCTTGCTGGCTGCAGCAGTTTATTTTGCCCGTAATTCTGCGCGTGAAGATCCGAACGAAGACGACGGAGTCGTAAGTATTTAAGGTGTATACCGTTCGGTTGGATAGGATTCGGTTGCCTGTGTGTGTAAGAGTGTGACTGAGATGGAACCTAGTTCCGAAGCGATTGCGGAGGTCTTCTAACCGCGGTTCCAATCTCCCGCGAGGGACTTGGCCGGTGAAGGACCGAAGCGATTCTTAGAGGATTCGTGGGTGGGTGATAGGTCCTAAACCCCCTGCAAGACACTCTTACTGGTAGCCAAGGGCTGTAGGAATTGCCACAGTAAAAATTCCTGGATGGGTCAGACGAAATCGAGAACCCAGGACCAGAAGAAAGGGAGCGAATTACTAGAAATACCTCCGGAGAGTCCATTAGGAATAATGATTGAAAATTGGAATGATAGGGGCCCCAGAAAAGGAAAAAGTAAATTAAAATTAGTTCAATATTGTATGGTAGAATGGCCAAAAGAACCTTTAAGACCACATGTCTTTTGGCCTGTTTTTGGATCTTTTGAAGACTGGGTCTGCCAGGCCTTAAATATATATGTTAATTCAAAGGAACCTTTTAGTCAGGAGGAAAGTGATTATGCAGGATTATGGGACAGAACTTTACGTCCTTTTCCAGCCTCAATACTTACATTAAAAACAGATAAAATGTTTGAGGAAGAAGAGGAGAAAAGTGAAAAGGAAAAAGATGATAAATGGGAGCCACTGGATAACCTACCGCCTCCATATTCTAATAATCCATCTCCGCCGGCGGCTCCCCCTCCGGTGGCCATAGTACCTCTACCTGTACCACCGTTGCCCCTATCTCCACCACCAACAGCACCGGAATTAGATCGACCTCCGGCTGTATGTACGAGAAGTAGGACTGCTGTATCTGAGGGACCTTCTCTATATCCCTTACAAGAAGTACCCCTCGGAGGCAATCAGGGAGGCATCGGGTTTGTGGCAGTCCCATTAAATACCACAGATGTAAGAAATTTCAAGAAAGAAATGGGGACCCTATTAGATGATCCCCTCGGAGTAGCTGAAAAATTGGACCAATTCCTAGGCCCCAATACTTATACCTGGGAAGAAATACAGTCCATTTTAGGGATCCTATTCACTGTTGAGGAAAGGGGAATGATTAGACAAGCTGGAATGAGAATTTGGGAAAGACAGAATCAGGCAGGACCCCCGGGAGATCAGAAATGGCCAAATGTGGATCCCCACTGGGATCATCAACAACCCCAAGGAAGACAAAATATGAGGGATTTGAGAACGTTAATCATACAGGGAATAAGGGAAGCGGTTCCCCGAGGGCAAAACATTACTAAAGCATTTAATGAACAACAAGGGAAAGACGAATCTCCAACAGAATGGTTGGAGAGGTTGAGGAAAAACCTGCAAATGTATTCTGGAATTGATCCGAATACAGTGGCTGGGACCGCACTCCTTAGAACACAATTTGTAGCTAAATCCTGGGGGGATATAAGAAGGAAATTAGAAAAATTGGAAGATTGGCAAGAAAGAGGATTAGAGGAGTTACTTAGAGAAGCCCAGAAAGTCTATGTTAGGAGGGACGAAGAAAAACAAAAAGCAAAAGCAAAAATTTTTGTAGCAGCAGTAAGGGAAAGTCAGAAAAATAAGACGACTCCTGGAGAGAAAAGGGAAAAAAGAATAGAGCAGACACCCCGGGGACAGCCTTATCGAGAAAGATTTACAATTCCCGTCTGTTACTACTGTAACAAGAGGGGACATGTTCAGAAGTACTGCCGTAAGCGGGAACAAGATGAGAAGATGTTCAAAGAAGACTAGGGGTGTCAGGGGCTCTATCTTCTGGGGACTTCAACATCAACAGAGCCCTTGATAAAATTATTAATTGGTCCCCATAAAGAGGAAGTTTTATTTTTAGTGGATACAGGGGCCGAAAAGTCAACCATTCAAAAACTTCCAAAAGGAATAGAAAAAGGGAAGAGTTACGTGTCAGTAGTAGGAGCAAAAGGAGAGCCTTTTAAAGTAAATATATTGAAAGATGTAGAAGTAGAAACAGAAAAGAAAATTTGTCTTAATGATTTACTTTTGCTCCCTGAAGCAGAATACAATTTATTAGGAAGGGATTTGATTTTGAAGTTAAACTTGAGCATTCAGAGTCAAGGGGACAAATTGCAGATTAAATTATACACTTTAACACAAGAGGATGAAGAAGCTATTAACCCCTCAGTGTGATATAAGGAAGGGGAAACTGGAAAGATAAAAATGGACCCCATAAGGGTTCAAATAATAGATCCGCACCGCCCAATTAGAATCAAGCAATACCCTATACCTATGGAGGGTCGAAAAGGATTAAAACCTGTAGTTGACAGACTTTTGGAAAAAGGAACCCTAGAACCATGTATGTCACCTCATAACACGCCCATTCTTCCCGTAAAAAAACCAGATGGGTCATACAGGATGGTGCAGGACTTAAGAGCTGTAAATCAGCGAACAATCACTAAATTCCCTGTGGTGGCAAATCCTTATACTTTATTGAGTCATATATCTCCCAAACATACTTGGTATAGTGTAATAGATTTGAAAGATGCTTTTTGGGCCTGTCCTCTGGATGAGGGATCCAGAGATTATTTTGCCTTTGAGTGGGAGGACCCCGAAACAGGGCGAAAACAACAATTAAGATGGACTGTGTTACCACAAGGGTTTACAGAGTCACCAAATCTATTTGGACAAACTTTAGAAAAAATTCTACAAGATTTCACAATACCTAAGGAGGTAAAATTATTGCAATATGTGGACGATTTATTAGTAGCAGGAGAAACTGAAGAGGGGATCCGAAAAGCCACCATTAAATTGTTAAATTTTCTAGGGGAAAAGGGATTAAAGGTGTCCCGATCAAAGCTACAGTTTGTAGAACAAGAAGTAAAATACTTAGGACATTGGCTGAGTAAGGGAAGGAAGAAGTTAGATCCTGATAGGGTATCTGGGATTCTATCCTTAAGACCCCCGCAAACTAAAATGGAAATTAGGCAAATACTGGGATTATTAGGATATTGTAGACCATGGCTTGAAAATTATAGTGATAAAGTAAAATTCTTATATGAAAAATTAACTAATAACCAACTTAAATGGTTTATTGAAGATGATCAGAGATTTGAGGAAGTAAAAAAGGCATTAATACAAGCACCTGTATTGAGCCTCCCAGATCTAGAAAAACCTTTCTATCTCTTTGTGAATACATCAAGCCAGACAGCATATGGAGTTCTTACTCAAGACTGGGCAGGAATCAAAAAACCCGTGGGGTATTGTTCTAAGTTACTTGATCCAGTAAGCAGAGGATGGCCTGCTTGTCTCCAAGCTTTGGTTGCTACAGCATTATTAATAGAAGAAGTTAGGAAGATTGCCTTTAGTGCTCCTTTAAAAGTGTATACCCCACACAATGTCAGAAATGTTTTACAACAAAAAGCGGAAAAATGGTTAACGGACAGCCGAATCCTAAAGTATGAAGCAATACTAATAGACTCCCCTGACTTAAAACTGAGGGTGACTTCTGCTCAGAGTCCAGCACAATTTTTGTTTGGAGAACCATCAGAGGAAGTACAACATAACTGTTTAGAGGTAATTGAGACCCAGACTAAGGTGAGACCAGATTTAAGAGATGCTGAGTTGGAAAATGGAGAAGCGCTGTTTATAGATGGCTCCTCCAGAGTGGTAGAAGGGAAGAGAAAATCAGGTTATGCAATAATTAATAAGGACTTGGAACTTGTGGAATCAGGACCTCCGAGTCCATCATGGTCAGCTCAGGCTTGTGAGCTGTATGCCCTATGTAGGGCCCTGGAATTATTAAAAGGAAGAAGCGGGACTATATTTACAGATTCTAAATACGCATATGGGGTGGTCCACACTTTTGGAAAAATTTGGGAAGAAAGAGGTTTGATTAATACTCAAGGGAGGAATTTAATATATCAAGAATTAATAGTAAAGATTTTGAAGGCGTTAAGAGAACCAAAGGAGATAGCAGTGGTACATGTGAGGGGACACCAAAAGGGATTAGATTACCGAACTAGAGGAAATAACTTAGCAGATAAGGAGGCCCAGGAAGCAGCCTTGAGGACTAAAGTTGCCAAAATTAATGTAATACAAACAAAGGAGGACACCAGCAAAGAAGAACAAGAGGAAAGAGAGAAGAAGTTTACGCCAGAAGAACAAACAAAATTGGAGAAAATAGGAGCTAAATTAGAACAAGGAAAATGGACACTGCCCGATGGGCGAGAAATGTTGCCAAAAGCCTACACCAGGCGAATATTAGAACGTTTGCATGCGCAAACACATTGGGGTACAAAAGCGTTAAGTGATGATTTTCTTAAACAATTTGGTGGTATTGGAATTTTTGAAATAGCAAAGCATATTACACAAGGTTGCTTAACCTGTCAAAAGGTAAATAAGACAGTGTTTCGACAAACAGCCACGGGAGGGAGAAAAACAGCTTACAGACCTTTTGAGAAAGTACAAGTCGATTTCACTGAATTGCCTAAGGTAGGGAGGATAAAATATTTATTGGTAATAGTAGATCATTTAACACGGTGGGTAGAAGCTTACCCTGTAGCACGAGGGTAATTACTCAATTAATTTGGGTACTAAGAAAGCACCCCCTTAAAGGAAAGAAGAGGGCAAGACCGGAGGGGAACTGGTGTTGCGGCTTAAAAAGGGTCTGCCAAGGGCTGCAACCCCTTTGGGCTGTGACCGCCGATCACTATGGCCCTGACCGGACCTCTTCTAGTTCTACTTGGGGTGAGTTCCTTGACTCTGACTATGGCAAATAACTGTAGTCCATATTGGAACAAGTCCAGCTGGGGTTTACCCCAGAAAAATGGAAAAACTGAGGACCTTTTCTAATTGTACAGCCCGTACCTGTAATCAACAATAAAACGTAGTTTTTTCCTGTTACCCATAAATTAGGGAGAGTGACTAGGAGTCCAGGTGTATAACGAATGGCCTCCTGAGAGATAAACTTGGAATGGAATCAATCTAGGAGGATTTTGGGGAGATTTTATGAGTGGTGATTTGCTTACTAAAATCGGGATAGTTGTATTGAGGATATGTGGGGAATTGTTACTAGATTAATCTACTCGGTTATACTCAATTGGAAATGAAAACACGAATCAATACTATAAAGAAAAATATGAGGGATTGTGAAATATGTTCATCTGATTCGTGTGATGAAGTGTAACCACCTGTACTTTTATGGATTTCTCCTGCACCATAAAAAGGGGTATTTTACAGGAGAAAGTTAAACTACTTTGCTGGTATATCAGCTCAAACCAGTTTGACCACTGACCGCATAGTATTGTGTAAAGAAGTGCATGCATAAGGTTTGGGGTCATCCTGGGGGCACGCCGAGGAAGATTCGAGAAGACTCTAGCAGGAGAAGAGGGCATGCGCTGAAGAAGACACGCCTGTTCATTAATATGTATTAGAAGACATGCCTATTCATGAATATGTATTAGCGAACAGGATCACGCTGAGGAAGATTCGAGAAGACTCTAGAAGGAGAAGAGGGCATGCGCCGAAGAAGACACGCCTGTTCATGAATATGTATTAACGGACAGGATATAAACCAGGAACAGGAACTGTACCGCGTGCGTCTTGGTGGAGCGGAGACTCCCGGCACACCCAGTGCTGTTTGCTTGCCTCTATTCGCTTAATAAATTGTAAATTTGAATTGGAATCCTGTTTGGGACTAAATCATTTATAACACAAGCATGGATTTAATGCATCTTTATTACTTCTGAAGTTGTGTCTTAGTAACTGCAAAAAATAATCAGCAAATATCCACCAGATTTTACACTTGAAGTGTAAAACTTTGTAGCTAGTAATTTTTTAAGTCAGCTCTGTGACCAAGGCCACCATTATCTGGTTATAAATTCATATTACTACCCAAAGAACTAGTTCTACCCTCCTCTTGTTCTGACCTTATTGCTTGTGCCAGCAGTCTCACTTGATCTTGTCATCAGATGGGGCACAAGAAAGTGATTCAAATAAAAACTGAACTTATCAAAAAAGTGAATTAGTTTTCAGCAGAGTGGTTACCTGACAAGGCTGCACAAACACTAGTAACAGCCCAAGAGAGACTCCAATAATAAGCCTCTTTGCAAAGACAGGACTACCCTTCTCAGCTGCAGCACAGGCTAAAGTGACTGAAGCCTAAACTCCTCCCTTCAGACCATGGCTTGAAGATACAGGGTTTAAGTCACAAATCAAAGCTTTAGTTTTAATGAGATTTTATGTTTCCACAAAGTCCCAGAATGGAGCAGGGGCAGGGAGGGAAAAGGGTTAGCCTGAGGGGCAGAAGCTATATAAAAATGGTATTGCCACTGAACCTCCACCTCACTGAATCACAACCCTGGATGCAACTAGACAGCTCATTCCACTCACTAAGCACAGTATTTAATTCACAGAGAAAGCTGAGGGCAAGGGAAGCAAAGGCTGCAAAAGGGGGACGAGGGGGACACTTGGTAGAGTTGAGACAATTAAATCTAGCAAAGGACAGAAATGAGACTGAAATTTAGTGTTAATGCAAGACTTCAAATAAGGTATAAAACAACACAAGTCGTTCATTAGAAGGATTTTTAAATTGAGAGAGGCGGGGGCAAGGGGAGAAGAAACATCATATATATCAGTAGTTAGGGATTTTATTTGCAAGAAATTCCTTCAGCAGAAATCAATCTTAATTTGAATTTTATATTAAGCTTTTTTCATAGAACCCTCCTGCCTGCAAAAAGAAATCTCTCGATTGCCTTACAACAGCAGAAAGAACAAAGCATTTAATATTGGGTAGCTTTTAGCTCTCCTTAAACAATGGGGGAAAAAAAGTAAAAATTGAAACAAACACACCAACCCACCCCCAAAAATCTCATGATAAAATTAAAAAAAGGAAACCAATAATTTTGCTTGCATTCTTTATTGAACATATGCACAGGTTATTTTTCCATTTTCCTAAAAGACACAGTTAAAGTTTCAGTTAGAGACGACAAGGTTTGTGTAGAATGAAAATAACTGCTAAAGAACGTTCCTGAATGCCTAAGGAGCCAAAAGCTTTGGAGGAAAAAAAAAAAATGGTGCAAACTAATCAATGCTGGATATGCTTAAATGAAGCTAAAAGAAGTAGGAGCTGTTTGTCTGAACAGAGGTTTGATTCTTCAGAAGAGGAAGCTGGGAGAAGGTTGGGAAATTTGTAGGCTTTCCTTTAAAAAATTTAGCAAGGGATAATATTGACAGGGAAATGTGCCATAAAAGAATTTATTTGTGATGGATAGACAACATTTGATCATGTTTTCAATAAACTTATTTTACAAGTATCCTCTAATGCTGATTGAGTAAAAATTCTTCAAACAGTGTGACTTTGCACATTTTGTACTAAGGAAAAAAATCCAGTGGCAAAAGTAATAAATTAAGGTGCCTCAAATCTTCAGCCTAATTCAATAAAGAACCTTAAAAATTTGCCCATCTTAAAGGTCAGTGAGTACAACAAATTTAACACACTGGTCACATGCTTAAACTAGATACAGTTTTGTGTTCTCAGGGGCCCAAGGTACAAGGATCGTTTCCCTCCCATGTATTGCAAGCACTAACTGCAACACTGTGTACACCAGAATTAAACTGGTGACCTGCAGGATACATCTGGCAGGCTGTCAGTTAGCCATCCAGCCCACATCTCACCAACATTGCAAAATCCAGTTCCTTCAGCAGATTACAACTGGTGCTACTGGCTCTCAGCAGCAACTGCTGCCACTGCACCCTGGCCAGAACCACTGCCAACTGTTTGTGCAGGGTTCCCAACAGCAGCAGGAACACATCAAGAGAACAAACAGGAGCAGAGAACAAGTACAGAAGATTTTACAAGGCACTTCATTTCACCGTTTAAACTCTTTAGGTAACAACTCTCTGCATCTAACTTAAGTAACTACTCAGAATCCCTATCCTCACGTAAAGGAAAAAAAAAAAGTATTTTTCTTACAACCAGTTGTATTTTATAGCTATTGTACTACCTGGAGCATGACACAAAAGTAAATGTGACTATTTTCCTCCACTTACCTTTCTTGTTAATAGACTTTTGCGCCTCATTCCACAAGCCTCTAACTGAAGACGCCCTCGCAATGCCAATTCAATTAACATACAGCCACGCAATCCCGAGGAGATGCAGTCATTCCAGAATGATGTGTAACCCTGTGAAGAATGAAAGACAGTAAGATATTTCAATCTCCACCTGAAAGCGAGAGGCTTACTGCATTCTCTAAGCAGTTCTCCAGCCCTCATACACTTCTGAAGCAGCATCACTAGTCAACTACCATTCCTGTATGGAAAGCATGAAAGAGAAAACAGACCCATCCCCTATTAGTTTCGACACTTAAGTCTCCGCTCTTTGAAGAGCAGGGAAACTTCAGGAAAGTGATAAAAAACAAAACAGCAAGAACTGCGAGATATAAAGTATAGTTTATATCTAGTCAAAATAAACTTACTACATTTTAAAGACATCAAGCATTTGGCATAACCGACATCACACAGGCTTATTGGAGTTTCCTGAGAAATATTAACATGATTTTACATCCATAAACAATATGGCTCCAATGAAGTAATAATAACCTGAAAAAAATCAATATTACATAAAACATGGAGTATATTGGAAATTAAAAAGTCCAAACACAAATGTGGCAATCAGCACAAACCACAGAACAGATTGTTCAGCTTGAATATAGTAAACCAAAAGACAACAGTTTTCAAGCAAACATTTGGAACAGCTACTATTTTGTGATTTAAATCCTTTAAAAACATATATTTCTAAAACTTGGTGCATGTTTTTGTGGTGGGTTGACCCTGGCTGGACACCAGATGCCCACCAAACCCACCCTTCTGTCACTCCCCTTCTTCAGCTTGGGCAGGGGAAAGAAAGTATAACAAAAGGCTCTCCCCGTCCTTATCTTGGTCCAAGAGATCATTCACCAATTACCATCAGGGACAAAACAGAATCAACTTTGGGGAAAAAATTAATTTAACTTATTACCAATCAAATCAGAGTAGGATAATGGGAAATAAAAACTAACTCGTAAAAACACTTTCCTCCCACACCCTCTCTTCTTCCAAGGCTCAACTTCACTCCCAAATTCTCTACCTCCTCCCCCTGAGCAGCACAGGGGGGCAGGATGGGGAATGGGGGTTGCAGTCAGTTCATCACATGTTGTTTCTGCCACTCCTCCCTCCTCAGGGGGAGGACTCCTCACACTCTTTCCCTGCTCCAGCATGGTGTCCCTCCCATGGGAGACAGCCCTCCACAAACTTCTCCAACATGAGTCCTTCCAACAGGCTGCAGTCCTTCAGGAAGAGACTGCTCCAGCATGGGCTCCTCTCTCCACAGGTCCTGCCAGGAGCCTGCTCCATGCAGGCTCTCTACGGGGTCACAGCCTCCTTCAGGGCACATCCACCTGCTCCGGCATGGGGTCCTCCACAGGCTGCAGGTGGATATCTGCTCCACTGTGGACCTCCATGGGCTGCAGGGGGACAGCCTGCCTCATCACAGTCTTCATCACGGGCTGCAGGGGAATCTCTGCTCTGGCGCCTGAAGTACCTTCTTCCCCTCCTTCTTCACTGACCTTGGTGTCTGCAGAGTTGTTTCTCTCATGTATTCTCACTACTCTCTCCGCTGTTGTTCTTCTGCAGTTTTTTGGTTTTTCCCCTTCTTAAATATGTTATCACAGAGGCGCTAGCACCGTCACCAATTGGCTCAGCCTTGGCCAGCGGTGGGTCCATCTTGGAGCCGGCTGGTATTGGCTCTATCGGACACGGGGGAAGCGTCTAGCAGCTTCTCACAGAAGCCACCCCTGTAGACCCCTGCTACCAAAACCTTGCCACGCAAACCCAAAACAGTTGTTCTTATATGGACTGCAAAACTGCAAGCCACATTTATTCTATGAACCACACCACGTCTACCACACCATCTATATTTCTACATTAACAGCTGTCTGCTTAAATGGCAAAACACAATATTTGACACAATACATTTACTCAATATCTAGAAATACATGTGCTGTGTTTGGTACTCCATTGCTCAACAGTTATGCCCCCCCCCCAATCTTATAAGAAGGATTCTATTTTAGAGTAGTCAACAGTTAAATATTAAAAAACATGGAAGAACAGTATCTAAGTCAAAACAAAATAATTCTGAGAAATTATGTGTCTGTTGAGAAATGACTGCAGAAACACTTGGCATGAACCAGAAAGACTTTCCAAAACTCCTCTACTGATGCATCTCTGAAAACATCCACTTTGGGATTCTTTAGAGAAAAGTACAGGAAACAAGAGAACAAAAAAAGAGAGAACACTCCCTTACATAAAATTTATCCTAACTAGCAACAAAGACTAGCTTAAATCAAGAGCAATACAATTTTATTCCATACGCAAAAATAAGCTGCCAATGTATAGAGATATGTCGTGGTTCAGCCCCAACCAGCAATTAAGCGCCACACAGCCACTCACTCACTCACTCCCCCCCCAGTATGACAGGGGAGACAATTGGAAAAAACCCATAGGTTGAGATAAAAACAGTTTAATAGGACAGCAAGAGAGGAGGAAACATCAATGATGATGATAATAATAATAATAATAATAATAATAATGACAAAGAACAAGTACAAGAACAAGTGATGCCCAATGCAGCAATTGCTCTCCACCCAGTGATCAACAGCCTGTCCCCGAGCAGCAATTCCCACCCCGCAGCCAACTCCAGTTTATGTACTGGGCATGACGTTATATGGTAGGGATTATCTCTTTGTCCAGCCTGGGTCAGCTGTCCCAGCCGTGCCCCCTCCCAGCTTCTTGTGCACCTCCTCATTGGCAGAGCATGGGAAGCTGAAAAGTCCTTGACTGAGTATAAGCACTACAACTACTTAGCAACAACTAAAAAAATCAGTGTGTTATCAACATTATTCTCATATCAAATCCAAAGCACAGCACTATACTAGCTATCAGGAAGAAAAAACAACTCCATCCCAGCTGAAACCAGGACAAGATATCAGATGGATACATCTGAAGTCTGCTAAACACACAAACCAGTCACTAATGCATGCCATTCAATATAGATTTTTAGGAACATGATAATATTTATTTCCATTTAGCACTTAGCTATTTTCAAGAGCTGTATTACATAGATGACCAATACTTCTGAAAATTCTACAACAGCTCTGAATCTCTAGAAAGTAATTACTGAAATATATCACAGACATTTATTTTAAAGGCCATAAATACAAGGTTGGAAAGGCATTTGAGAAGTTATCTAATCAACCTTCTACTCAGAGCTGATATTTTGCTAGTAACAGCTACTCTCATAAGTCAGACATTCTGTAAATTAAGATTTTGGTTGGTACCAGACATTTCTTTGCTGAAAAACATGGAAGATAACGTACAATATTTGCTCGATGAAAAAACAAAAAAACCCAAACACCCCCCCATACGACTCCTACATTCAACTATTTTCAAATAGCCTCTTTACATAAAAATAATTTTAAAAATCAGACATAGACAGTGGAGTAGAGTGCACTCTCAGCAAGTTTGCAGATGACACCAAGCTGAGTGGTGCAGTTGACACACCTGAGGGAGGACGGGATGCCATCCAGAGAGACTTGGACAAGCTTGAGGAATGGGCCTGTGTGAACCTCATGAGGTTCAACAAGGCCAAGTGCAGGGTCCTGCACCTGGGTCACAGCAACCCCTGGTATCAATACAGGCTGGGGGATGAAGGGATGGAGAGCAGCCCTGCTGAGAAGGACTTGGGGGTACTGGGAGATGAAAAGCTGCATGTGAGCCGGCAATGTGCGCTTGCAGCCCAGGCGGCCAACCGTATCCCAGGCTGCATCAAAAGAAGCATGGCCAGCAGGTGAAGGGAGGTGATTCTGCCCCTCTACTCCTCTCTGGTGAGACCCCACCTGGAGTACTGTGTCCAGCTCTGGAACCCTCAGCACAGGAAAGATGTGGATCTGTTGGAGCGGATCCAGAGGAGGGCCACAAAAATGATCAGAGGGATGGAACACCTCTCCTATGAGGACAGGCTGGGAGAGTTGGGGTTGTTCAGCCTGGAGAAGAGAAGGCTCCAGGGAGACCTTACTGTGGCCTTCCAGTACTTAAAGGGGGCTTATAAGAAAGATAGGGACAGACTTTGTAGCAGGGCCTGTTGTGATAGGACAAGGGGTAATGGTTTTAAAGTAAAAGAGGGTAGATTCAGACTAGATACAAGGAAGAAATTTTTCACAATGAGGGTGGTGAAACACTGGCACAGGTTGCCCAGAGAGGTGGTAGATGCCCCATCCCTGGAAACATTCAAGGTCAGGCTGGACGGGGCTCTGAGAAACCTGATCTAGTTGATAATGTCACTGCTCACTGCTGAGGGGTTGGACTAGATGACCTTTAAAGGTCCCTTCCAACCCAAAGATTCTATGATTCTATGAACACATATGCAAACTAAAAACCTATTGGACAAACAGCTGTGGCATAATGAATATACACTTCTATCTATTCACAAAAACTGTTATATTATTATGGAAACAATTCAAGCACTAGGAATATTTTCCCTTGTTTAGTATTGAAAACTGAATTTATTTTTGAAGTGAGTATTTTTCAGTGAAGTGATGTTAACTACACCACTCCTGGCAGCAATTGCCAGATATAAACTCCTCTGCTCCAGCAGTTATTCAACATATAGGGCCTCACGCTGTGGGTTGCAGAGAAATACAGGATCATAGGATAATTCAGCTTGGAAGAGACTACAGATGTCTAGTCCAACCTCCTGCTCAAAGCAGGCTCAGCTATGAACTCAGATCAAGTTGCTCAGGGTTCTATCCAGGCAAGTCCTGAAAACCTCCAGGGATAGAGACTGCACAACCATCTAACAGTTTTTAATCAAGTGATCCTGAAAGTCATCTCAAAAAGATTGTGGTCTTCATAAATGGAACTGATTCCTCCAGTAGGCTAGATGACGTTGAAGTCATAGAACGTATACTGCCTCACCCTCTGTTCTGTTTTTTTGGTGGTTCCCCCCCCCCGGCTCAGAGTTTGCAGATAATCTACAAGAGAAGGAACATCATATTTCAATATACAGAGATTATACTGATATTAAACAGTGGGGAAAAAAGATATTTTGTAACAGTCAGTGTCATCCTGAACATTTTTCAATCCATTGAACTGATCTTTCCAGACAGTTCAGGCAGACAGACTGATCATTTCTGGCACTTACTGCAAAGACCTCAGACAACTGAAGGAACCTTCACAGAAGGTCAGTTTAGCACACAACAGTCTAACTAAATCATCCTTTAAATTAACTCAAACTTTCTGGTGTACCTGAAACAGAGTAGAAGCAGACATTTATCTTCAACACTGCAAACAGTTCCTTGACACCTACTTTAAATGGCATACAGCATAACTAGAAAAAGGTGCACAAAAAACCAATAATGCTCAGCATTATAGAACTACTGCCTATTAAAGAGGCTAGAGAGGGACAGTGAAGAAAAGGGGTAGAAAGAATAATAATGCACATAGAGGGAGAACAGCAATATAGAATAATGTACTATTTGCACAAGAAAATTATTTTTTTTCTTTTTCCACAGACAAGAACTAGAAGGTGGTAAATGGACTAGCTCATGGGTTAGAAAAGTCAAAGGCCAACTTCTTTTCTGTGTTTCTATTCAACTGTTTTTATAGGAAGGCAAAAGTTTAAAGAAAAACAAAACACCTTTAAAAAAATTAGTTAAATTCATAGGAGACTGATAATGAAGTTTGACAGACAGCAATGGATCTGTAAGCCACGCATGGCCTGGGAAGCATCCACCCAGTTGAAGTCAGTGTACACTGGAGGAATATTCATTCCATGTTCCCTGAACATGGCCTGACCATTGCCGGTTACAGGTTATGGAACAAGGATTTGGTTTGAACTTTTAACACTGTTCTCATATTCCAAATACCTAACAGTCTCAAAACACTTAGACTGAAGATCAAAGATCACTATAGATGCAAGTCATTCCACTATTTAATGCTTTTAAATAGCACTAGTATTCTCACAAATACACCACCACAAATCTTTGCTTTATCTGTCTTCCCACAAGTCTTTTATAATTTTATAAACATCCTAACTCAATGAAATACTTATTTCATTAAACTTGCTAAGCAGGGAATTATTTTTATCTGCCAGCAATCACACTAGAATAGCACTTTAAGCTATGACTAGCTCCCAAGACAAAATTTTAAATCTAGATTGATTCAAAGATCAAAATAATGCTTACAACTGTCATGTTTGTTTACACAAAGACAGCACAAAAGCATTTTTTGTCAGAGCTGACCTAGAATTTTTCAAGTAAAAACTAATTTTGTAGACAAGCATAAAGGGAAATTAAAATAAAGTTTATAATAGAAACTTGTTACCATATTAACTTTGAAAGCTCAGACTTTCCACTCAGGTATGGCAAAGCACAGAGCTAAGACTAAGATCTTATTTCTGCTTAAAGAATAAGTTATCCAAAAATCCATGTTCATTAGACCATTTCTCTCCCACTACCTCCTGTAGCATTTATTCACTTTCTCCTCTTCCCATGCCCCTTACCCAAATTCCCAAGCTCACACATGTCTTCCTGTTCAGTTATCCATTAATCACTTGAAACTCTCACTTATTAAATACTGTCCATTTCCTAATGATGGCCCTGTGCCTCAATGTTACCCAACCTACCTTATCTTCCGCTCCCTACTTTTACCTTGCCTCTTCAGCTGTACTCCCCCACCACCACTGTGACACACTCTCTCCTACTGCATCCCCCTTCCCCACCTCATTTTACCGTGACATATAATACATTAACTTTTCACTTCCAGGTTTATAAAGATCTGAATTTCTGTGACCCTCATGGATTTCCTTAGACCTGTTCACACAAATGGTGTGGACAAGATAGCAATATGTACGCTATATATGGTGAGCAGCCATCTTATTCTTGTCTCTGCTCCAAGAGGGGGAAAGCCACATGATTATATTAGCATACGTACAAGCAAGTAAGCCTTACTAATACGCTGGGTTTAGCTTTGCTGAGCAAAGCGCAAACTCTTGCAGCTTCTTCCTACTTACTGTAGGAACACCCCAGCTCAGATGTGCATACAAAAGAGCGCAAACATATACTAGGACCCAGTCTCCTAAAGATGCTGGCATGCAGAGCGCAACAGGAGACAGGGTTCATACACATAGCCTGCAGGAAAGGAAGGGACAGGGAAGAGACCCTGAACAGAAATGCCCTACCGATGTCCCTTAAAACTTTAACTTACATTATTCCCTAATGACGTCCTTTCCCAGTTTGCCTCCAAGATCCCTGACTCTCAAAAACTTCACAAAGCTATACTAAAAACGGAATAGGGTCCTAAGACTTGCAAAAAAGCATTTATAAGGATTGCTAGAAATTATGAGAAATCCTACATAGACAAAGAACTAATGTTGTTCAACAGCTGAAACATTATCACCCCAGCTGTGAAAAACCTAGTAGGATCATCTGTTTATGCTATAATAAAGCCATAGCAAGATGGGCAAACTATATATAGAGAAAACACATACACATTAGCTCTGACAACACCATAGCATTCTAAACTTGGTGGCTATTCAAATATTTTGTTGAAGCACTCAGTACTAAGTATTACAGAATAAGAGCTATTGCAGAAGTATTAAAGCACACTTCTACAGAACACATGGATTTCCAATTTTTCAAGACACTCAAAATTTGAATTTCTAGATATTTAAAACCTGTAAGTTGCTCAAAAGATTTCATAAATCAAAGACGCTTTCTCCATCTCTGATCCCAAAAGGCATTACAGTAATGACCACTATAATTTACTAAGTGTGTAAACAATCAGAAGATTCTAACATGACCAGACTGCCTGAAGGTATTTGCCAAAGATCAGTGCCAAGTGTGTTAGCAATTTCTACACAATCAATGCCACTTTAAGAACTTACATGAAACTTCAAAATCATTTAACTTAAGCAAAAAACAGCCAACCTTCATGGAAGAGTCATTCAGTTACCTCTTACATTGTTCTACTCAGCTTCCAGGCAATTGTCAAGCTAGTTCTATTAAAAAAAAAAATTCAGTATCTTCTCTATTCCAAGTGCAAATTAAAGCCACCCAGCAGCAGCAGTGCAAAAACTACAATTAAATTCTGTGCTGGTTTTAGCTGGGATAGAGTTAATTTTCTTCATAGAAGCTAGTATGGGGCTATGTTTTGGATTTGTGCTGGAAACAGTGTTGCTAATACAGGGATGTTTTCATTATTGCTGAGCAGTACTTACACAGAGTCAAGGCCTTTTCCATCTCTCACACCACCCCTCCAGCAAGTAGGCTGGGGGTGCACAAGAAGTTGGGAGGAGACACAGCTGGGACAGTTGACCCCAATTAGCCACAGGGATATTCCATACCATATGATGTCATGCTCAGCATATAAAGCTGGGGGAAGAAGAAGGAAAGGGGGGACGTTCAGAGTTATGGTGTTTTGTCTTACCAAGTAACCGTTACGTGTGATGGAGCCCTGCTTTCCTGGAGATGGCTGAACACCTGCCTGCCAATGGGAAGTAGTGAATGAATTCCTTGCTTTGCTTTGCTTGCGTGCGTGGCTTTTGCTTTACCTGTTAAACTGTCTTTATCTCAACCCATGAGTTTTCTCACTTTTACCCTTCTGATTCTCTCCCCCATCCAACTGGGGGTGGGGGGGTGGGGGGTGTGTGTGAGAGGCTGTGTGGTGCTTAGTTGCTGGCTGGGGTTAAACCACGACAAATTCTAGATGGCATTTCACATTTATATACATCACACCCCTCAAAATACTCACTGAGAAAGTCTCTGTAATGGATTACAGAGTGAAGGCTAAAAAAAAAAAAAACAAAAAACCTACCTTCCTTCATAGAAATGAGGACAAAATACTTATGAGACCACATAATGTTTTACTTCAGAATACTTTAATTGTTTTACTTCAGAATACTTTATTTGTTTTACTCATAAGAGTTTCTAAAAGTCTCTTCCCACTACGGACATATACATTCTCTCTCTAATTTTCAGTTAACTCCTAATAGGACAGCAGCAGTTCTACTATAACTAGCACAGAGCAGAAAAAGGTGAGGAAGAGTAAAAAACTCTGATTCAAAAGAAAGGAAAAGAAAAGAAGCACTTGCAGAGTTCCAACCCTGAGACTTCAAGATACGTACATGGTAATTAAAAAAAAAAAAAAAGTGTTTAACTTACTTTCTTAAGGCCACCTGTTTACAGAGCCTTCTACAGAAAATATAGAATGCGGCTGACAACACATTCCCTGATCTAACCCAGTGAGTTTCAAGTTACTATAGATTACTTTGCAGACTACAGAGCCATGGCAAATAAAAATCAGCTTCATAAGTCTTTCAAAAAAGCATCATAAAGTCATGTAATAGTCTATGAAGATAACTGAGGGTTACAACAGCCTGCTCACCGTAAAATAAAATAAAATAAAATTATTTCTTTATTTTAGCAACAACAGGCCCCCAGGCCCATCCTCAATCCACACAGACTCATATTCAGTATTAGAAGTCAGTGTTAGGTCAAAGTCTTGACCCTAACTCAGACTCAATTTACATTTATTAAGAACCACAACAGCAGAGCTTCTCTGGGGTAATGCATGTAACACTGCCCAGTCTAAACATCTTTCTAAATGCCTTTTCATTTTATATTCAGACTTAACAGTACTCCTTAAACACTCACCTAACACCCTCTACTTAAAAGCAAAACAAAAGATCTATTGTGATGAAACTTAAATAAACCAAAGGGGAAACTTCTGAAAAAGAAACATCACCAGAGTTATCTGAAACCCTGAATTCCTGTTCTCAGGAAATACCAAATTCTTATTTTATGAAAAACACAAACAAAGAGACTTCAAAATTTAGTAAAGACGACAATTTCTGAAACTTCTTTTCGAAACAGCATAAAATGTTTTATCCCTTTTCAGCCATGGTAGCCCCATGAGAAGGACAGCTGTCCAACCTGGAAATAAACAGAAAGCCAAGAAAGACAACAATTACAGCCCCTGAGGAGTCTGAAAGTCCTATCTCTGAGGCAATATATCACAGAATCGTTAAGGTTGGAAAAGACCTCTAAGATCATCAAGTCCAACCATCAACCCAACACAACCATGCCCACTAAACCATGTCCCAAATCGCCACATCCACACGTTTTTTGAATACCTCCAGAGATGGCGATGCCACCACCTCCCTGGGCAGCCTGTTCCAATGCTTGACCGCTCTCTCGGTGAAGAAATTTTTCCTAATATGCAATCTAAACCTCCCCTGGTGCACCTTGAGGCCATTTCCTCTCTTTCTATCACTTGTTACTTGGGAGAAGAGACCAACACCCACGTCACCACAACCCCCTTTCAGATAGTTGTAGAGAGCGATAAGGTCTCCCCTCAGCCTCCTCTTCTCCAGACTAAACAACTCCAGTTCCCTCAGCTGCTCCTCTTAAGACTTGTGCTCCAGACTCCTCAACCAGCTTCGTTGCCCTTCTCTGGACACGCTTCAGCAACTCAACGTCCTTCTTGTAGTGAGAGGCGCAAAACTGAACACAGTATTCAAGGTGCGGCCTCACCAATGCCGAGTACAGGGGCACGATCACTTCCCTACTCCTGCTGGCCACACTATTTCTGAAACAGGCCAGGACGCTGTTGGCCTTCTTGGCCACCTGGGCACACTGCCGGCTCATATTCAGCCGGCTGTCAACCAGAACCCCAGGTCCTTTTCCGCCGGGCAGCTCTCCAGCCACTCCTCCCCAAGGCTGTAGAGTTGCATAGGGTTGTTGTGACCCAAGTGCAGGACTCGGCACTTGGCCTTGTTAAACCTCATACAGTTGACCTCAGCCCATCGATCCAGCCTGTCCAGATCCCTCTGCAGAGCCCTCCTACCCTCCAGTAGATCAACACTCCCACCCAACTTGGTGTCATCTGCAAACTTACTGAGGGACCACTCGATCCACTCAGTGAAGGGGCGAGGCGAAGGGCTCCGGAGCGAAGGATCGCACCGGGGGACCCTTCCTGAAGCGGCAAAACCGCGAAGGCGGCAGCACAGGGAGAGAGAGTGTGCCCCAGCCCGCCCCCCCCCCCCCCCCAAACCAAGCCAGCAGAGCGGGCTCCTGACGAGCAGCAGCTCTGACTCAGCGTGGGCAGGGACTAGAGCAGCAGCAGCCAAAGTCCCTCATATACAAGAGCAGCCCCAGGGAGCGCAAGCGACCTGGAGCGCGGAGAACAGGGCAAGCAAACAGGACGTGGCATGTCAGAAGGATGTGGCGTGTCAGTTTGCACGGCAGTTCACACAGGGAGTGCAGGGAAGACGTGTGGGCAGGGCACGGTCCCCCCCAGCACTAGAGGCTCTCTGACGAGCGGTCATCGGCCTTCCAGAAGAGGCTCAGCCATGGTCTCCACTTGGCTGAAAACCGTGGCCCGAAGGAATATGGCTACACAGACAGAGCTCCCGCTCAAGCACGCGCCTGTCCAGGTGTCCAGCTGCAAAGAGTGCCTGAGCCCGTCACTTGTGCCAGAGACCAGCGGAGACAACACCTGTGTGCGATGAGACGAGGTGAATGATCTGCTCAGCCTGGTGGCAGAGCTAAAAGAGGAACTGGAGAGGAGGCTGAGGAGCATCAGGGAGTGTGAAAGGAACATACATTGGTGGAGCCACACCCTGACATCCCTGAGGCAGGGGCAGCAGGTGGAGGTTCCACAAGCAGCAGGGGATCCCCTACCCTCTTGTTGCCAGGCAGAAGGAAGGGACCTAAGAGATGAGGGAGAATGAAAACAGGTCCCTGCTCACGGCGGCAGGCGAATCCCCTCCCAGCCTCCCTCACCATCCCAGCTGCCCTTACGCAACAGGTATGGAGCTCTGGAACTTGAGGGCCAGGAACATAAGGACCCTGATGAAGGTCCATCCAGGGGGTTGCCTAGGGTGAGTCAGCCAGCCACACGCATCAAGACATCCTCTGTTAAGAAAAAAAGGAGGGTAATTGTCTTAGGCGACTCCCTTCTGAGTGGTACAGAGGGCCCCATATGTCAACTGGACCCAACCCACAGGGAAGTCTGCTGCCTCCCTGGGGCCCGGGTGAGACATGTCACCAGAAAACTCCCTGGTCTGGTTCGGCCCACTGATTACTACCCCCTGTTGGTCCTCCAGGTTGGCAATGATGAGGTTGCACTAAGAAGCCCAAAGGCAATTAAAAGGGACTTCAGAGTGCAACAGAGGTGGTGGGAATTATAATAAGGTTATATAGATGTAACCATAAGAACATTATGCACCAGCAATGCTGCTCAGAAGTCCACCCAACCTTTCCATCTTGATTTAAACATCAAGGATCTAATCAGTATGTAACATTGTAATTGTATAAGATCAGAATTAAGAGTAGTATGTCTCGTTCTTTGATAGCAAATAGAGAACAGTGTAACTAGTCTGAATGGTGTAGTATAACAGAGTGAAGGCAATTTTTCTGTCTTGAAATAAAGACTTTGAAATGAATAATTTTGTGTTTGTGTTAACGATCCGTGAAGGACCATTTGGTATTGCCAAATTTAAGTGAACTTAGAGAAAAGGTAATTCTGGCAGGGGGAGATCGCGACCACCGACTCGGAGACCACCCACTCAAGAAACCCTCCGACCCAAAAGATCAAGGAAGTAAATTCTTAGAAAGTTATAGTGAGCATGCATAGTCATTTACATGTTAGGCGAAGAATTTTTAACCAATCATTGTATAGAGGATGATGAATATGTATTTGTGTATCTATAAAAGAATGTTTCTTAGACTGATTGAACAAACACGATTTGGGGAGGAGCTATCCCCCGTGTTCCCGGTGCCGTGAATAAAGAATGCCTGCCTTTTAACACTACATAGGTGTTACGAGGTTTATTCCCGATTTCGGTGACATCATTAGAGAGATGCCCAGATCTTGAAGAAAGAAGTAATATACCTGGGATTTGTGATTTCTAAGGGACCGAGACAGCTCAGGAATGACTGAAAAGAAGCTATTTGCAGGACTCCAGAACCGACCACGGTAAAAGAGCTTCGAATCTTTTGGGGAATGACAGGTTGGTGCCGGTTACGGATCTATAATTATGGACTTCTGGTTAAACATCTGTATGAACTACTGAAAAATAGCCAGACACAATTAATATGGGCTGATGAAGCCAAGAGGGCATTCAAAGAACTGAAACTGGAGCTAATGAGGACTCCAACTCTGGGCCTGCCTGACATAACAAAGCCCTTCTGGCTGTTCTCGTATGAAAGGCGAGGAGTGGATTTGGGAATTCTAGCCTGGAGGCTGGGTCCTCACAAGCGAGCAGTAGTGTACTTTACCAAACAATTGGATGAAGTCAGAAAAGGATGGCCAGGAAGCCTTCGGGCAGTGGCCGCCGTTGTTTTGATTATTCAAGAAGCCTGAAAATTCACTTTGGGGCAAAAGATGATTGTGCACACTTCCCATGCTGTAACTTCCGTTTTGGAATAAAAAGGAGGACATGAGCTCTCGCCATCAAGGTTCCTGAAATATCAAGCAGTCCTGATGGAACAGGATGACGTAGAAATTGTCACATCTACTGTTATCAACCCTGCTTCTTTTCTAAGTGATAAGCAGGAAATGGAGACTGTTGTGCATGACTACATAGAAACCATCGAGACAGCGTACGTAAGCAGGCCTGCCTTGAAGGAGGAGCCACTGGAGGAAGCTGAACACACTTGGTACACTGACGGGAGTAGATTTGTAAAGGATGGAGCTCGAATGGTGGGGTATGCCGTGACCACCACAGACCAAGTGGTGGAAGCAAAGTCACTCCCTAAGGGTACCTCTGCACAAAGAGCTGAATTAATGCTTTAGTGAGAGCATTAGAGCTTGTTGAAGGACTGCAGTGAATATCTGGACAAATTCAAAATATGCCTTTGGTGTATGTAGTTCATGCCCATGGGGCTATCTGGAAGGAACTGGGACTTCTGATGGCCCAAGGAAAACATATTAAGCATGCTGACATGATCCTAAGACTTTTGGATGTGGTACAATCGCCTTTGGCGGTTGCAATTATGCACTGCAAGGGGCACCAAAAGGGTAACTGCTCAGGAAGTGGGGAAGAAATCGGCAGATTATGAGGCAAGAAGAGCTGCGGAACAAGGTGAGGTATTATGTTTGATTTCTGAAAAAGCTTTGGCACTACCAGACTTGGTTGATTATGATGAGAAGGATCTTAGATTAATCAAAGATTTGGAAGCAGAAGTTGAATCATCAGGTTGGGCAAAATTAAAAGATAACAGAATAATAGTTCCCTTTAGAATATTATGGAAACTGGTAAAAGCAGAAGACGACAAGACTCATTGGGGAACTGAAGCCTTGTATAATTCCCTTATGAAGCAAATAGTAGACAGAAATTTGCTTTAAACTGTAAAAAACATGGTTAATAAATGTGAAATAGGCTTAAAGAAAAATCCAAAGGTAAAAAAATAGTGCAAAATTTGGAAGTATTGATAAAGGGAAAGTTCCAGGTCAAAAATTGGCAAATAAACTTTTCTGAACTCCCAAGAAAAGGGGGGTTTCGGTACTTGTTAGTATTAACAGATACCTTTTCGGGCTGGCCAGAAGCTTTCTCCTGTAGGACTAATAAGGCTAGGGAAGTGACACGAGTACTTTTAAACGGAATTGTTCCCAGATTTGGAATACCAGCAGTAATATCTCCTGATAGGGGTACTCATTTTTGTGTGCAAATAGTGCAACAAGTTAGTAAAATTTTAGGAACAAACTGGCAACTACACACCCCATATCGGCCACAGGCAAGTGGACAAGCTGAGAAAATGAATCACTTAATTAAACAACAGCTAGCTAAAATCAGTCAAGAAGCAAATCTACATTGGTACCAAGCTCTCCCACTAGCCCTATTATGAATCAGGGTAAAACCAAGAACTAAAGAGAATTTAAGTCCACTTGAAATTTTGTTGAATGACTTTAGATGACACCTTTTGGGAATTTGAAGAAGTTTGGAACAAATTAACCTCTTGGTTACCAAATTTTAAATGGATCAGAGAGCTGTTTGTACTCATATTAGTTGATAGCTTTTTTATGTACTTCTTGTATGATTTGATGTTCAATATGGTGTTGTCAGAAGAACGTAGATGATTATGTTACACGAAAAAAGAATAAGATCAAACGAAGTCGCAACAGGGAGGTATTTTAATCAATGGACAAGTGATAATGGTATGTTATGAGGGATTGCAAAAGAATTTGCAAGGATAATAGAAAAGGAGGAAATGAAACAAGGATCTAAAACAATTATAAGGTTTCAACATGTGTCACTAATCAACTGTAAGTTTTGCAAATTCCTTAATATATGGAAGGCTATTGATTACATGATTAGTTTGACTTTAGTATAGAATTCTTTAGTCTAATAACTGTGTGATTATGTTTAACGGCCTACTCTCACAGTCCTTGGGCTGTGTTTACCTCAATGCTAACATTGTAACTATGTGTAAACAGTTAATCAGGAGGAAAGCAGGCCTCATGAAAATTAAAACAAAGAAGAGTTAAGAGCAAGGAGTGAGAGATTAAAGAGAACAGAGAAGATATCTTAACCCTGAGAATAGAAACATCCTAGCAGGAATGCTCTAACAAGGATGATAAGAAGGAACTGCTTGGCTGAACAATAGAAGGGGTGAACATTCAAGGAGAAGAAGTTATCCTCAAGAGACCCATGACCATAAAAGGGAAAAAGGAGTAGGGGGCTAACTCCCCAAACGACCACCCGAGACCCCCGCGCAACGCCAGCATTATGTAAATGTAGAGTATAAGCAAGGAGGCGGTGATTTCTTGGAAAATGTGTGAATATTCATGTTTAAGGTATATAAAGGATGAACTTTTGTTTCAGTGCACGCATGTTAGGAGGAGATATCCCCCATGCGTCCAGCGCTGTAATAAACATACCTGCTCTATAACTCTTTCGAGTTGTGAAGTTTGTTTCCGCACATCACTCCATGGAGGAGGACCTCGGAGTCCTGGTAGACTATAAGTTATCCATGGGACAGCAATGTGCCCTGGTGGCCAAGAGGGCCAATGGTATCCTGGGGTGCATTAAGAAGAGCGTGACCAGCAGGTCGAGAGAGGTTATCTTCCCTCTCTACTCTGCGCTGGTAAGGCCTCATCTGGAGTATTGTGTCCAGTTCTGGGCTCCCCAGTTCAAGAGAGACAGGGAACTTTTGGAGAGTCTCCAACAGAGGGCTACAAGGATGATTAAGGGCCGGGAACATCTCTCGTATGAGGAAAGGCTGAGAGACCTGGGGCAGTTTAGTCTGAAGAAGAGAAGGCTGCCAGGGGACCTTATCAGTGTCTGAAGGGTGGCTGCCAGGAGGATGGAGCCAGTCTCTTTTCAGTAGTGCCCAGTGATAGGATATGGGGCAATGGGCATAAACTGCAGCAGAGGAAGTTCCACTTCAACATGAGGAAAAACTTCTTTACTGTGAGGGTGATGGAGCACTGGAACAGGCTGCCCAGAGAGGTTGCGGAGTCTCCTTCTCTGGAGACCTTCAAAACCCGACCGGACGCGTTCCTGTGCAACCTGCCCTAGGTGATCCTGCCTTGGCAGGGGGGTTGGACCAGATGATCTTCAGAGATCCCTTCTACCCCCCCTACCATTTTGTGATTCTGTAAATCTTCAGCAATAAGTGAAGTTTCTGAAAGCCAAACATGAGTAGCAAAGATCCAAGAGAATTTCTGTACCTAACAAAGTGATTTAACATTACCTCACTCTCACAAATGACATTTTAGTTTTCACCAATGAAAGCATAAATAAAACCAGTCTGTCGCAGCAGACTGCAGTACATGACGATTATTTCAGTGTACTTTATGTATATTTCCTTTCAGGAAATAAGGAATTAGTTACAGATCAAATAAGTATTTTATCTTACTAAATATAATTATCTGAACTACAGAAGTAGGTGCTGTGCCTCTATAGCTGCTTCAATTTGTTTAGTTATGGCACATTGTATAGAGGACAGGAGCAGCTGTGTGCATTGCTGTATTTTAATGGATTCCCAACTTGTACCGAGAACTCCAAAAAGGGAAAAAAAAAAACCAAAACCAACCATATAAACACACCTACATGCCCAAAAAACTTAAATGGAATGACAGTTACACAGCACAGCCACCTAGCAACCTCTCAGTTTTCTATGGGACTGAGTTACAAAATGTCTGGAAAAGCTGTAATGAACAAACTGGCCTGTACTCATCTCTTAGCTGCCATTTTTAAAAAGCTAACTTAATGTTTATCACTCCTTACTTTTGGGAGTGATGACCTCAGATGCTTCAGTAGTTCTACAGACTAACCTCCCTTTTGCTGTGGCTTTGACCTATCCTACTGCAATACTGTTTTTAACCTAATACAGCAAAGTATTTTATTTTGGTAAGTATTTTTTATTCCTATAGCAACAAGCTATTGCTCTATTCTAAATGGATGAACATGATCCCCTTTCCCAATCATGTTTCTGAGGGGTTTCCAAATAAGTTGTAGGTGTTCTTGTGATGCTACTTTTGTTCTAGTATATTACCTGCTCCTCCAAGGACACCGCATCTGTCATGTTGTGCAAGCATGCACATATTTTAGCACATACCCCTTAAAACCTATCTTGACCTTGGAATAAATAGTTATGTATACACAGAAGATACAAACGGAAGAGGAACCATTGGTGGAAAAAAGAGCAACCAGCCCACATACATAAACTACATTTTAATTAGACCAAAGGGGGGGGGGGGGTGGCCATGTCCAGGAAGCACATGCAAATGCAGTTAATTGTGTTCAAGCATTAAGAATGGGATTGAGGTGTGCTGTGTTTGGTTTAGCGCAGCTGGACATTCCCATCACTGAACCCTTACTGCAGCAACAACTTAAAAGTTTTGCTGTGATTGCTACAATCATTGCACTATCTTGAAAGTGGGATTCACACAAATATCTAATAATCTCCTAGAAACACTAAACTCATCAATCCGTCACTGTCTGAATCTTCCTGAAAAACTCTCTCCTATGAGTAAAGGTTCTGTCATCTACACTTAAAAATTATAAATGGTAGCTCCTTACATGTGAGGCTTTTTAATACAATTTACATAGCATTAAGCCATATTCTCCAGTGTTTAATATTAGAAATAAAATTACCCAAAAAACCCTTAAAGCCAAGTTATCAATGCAGTTATCAGTGACTTTTCTGAGAAAGAAGCTATTTTTAGGGAAACCTGTTCTTAGGCCAATTGAGGCTCCTTTATTTATTTTAAACTCAACACTAAATTATTTTATCCTGTTGCAATAAAAAGGAGGGATGTTACCAGCTTTAAATTTACTGGCTTTCAATTGAGCTTATAGATCACATACCTGCCTTTGCCTTTTCTCTTACACTTTGTGTAGTTTCACAATTATACTTTACAGACTCTATATTGCTTTTTTCTGCTTGCTGTCATGACAAAATCTCACACAAATGTCATGGGAAATCAATTCTACTGGAAGTAAAAACTTTATAAAAAGCATTTCCAGATGCATAAAGTACCTAAGTTTTGCTTACTTATCATTAGAAAAATAGAGAACAAACAAAATAACCGTTGAAAATGAATCTACAATTTTCAGTTTTAAAAGGGGAAAACCATGGAGACAAAGCAGTTTACATAGTATAAGAGAGAAGTGTACAAGCAGACACAAAACCAAAATACAAACCCTAGTGATTCATGTCTAACAAAGCTCAGAAACGATGTATGCTGCAGTTTGTACGCATAAGCCCCCTACCCTACAGATGACATTATAATTGCCTGACATCTCAACTGCAAAATCTCAAGGGAGGCATGAATATCTGTGCCACTGTACGGAAAAAGTAACTAAGTGATTACAAAGAAATATTTGATTATCTGCAGCATTTGCCACTGCTGCATTTAGCAAAGTTAGATGATTTACAGTTTTGATGCACACTGGTGCAAAGCTGGATTTTTAGGCCCAATGTTAATTATTAACTTTTTATATACTAGGAATACTTACACCATATATTCTTTCTAGGCAGACAGAACATTCCCTGCCTTGAAATCTTTACAGCCTAATGCCCACAAATTCAGAAGATTTAGAACACAATCATGGGGAAAAAAAGGGCTGAAAGATCAGTCTATCCCATCTTCCTCAAGACAAGACCTCCTAATGCAGTTGAAACAACTTTATTACAATGCGCTGTAATAAAGATGTCTGCTTAATAACACTTTGATGTGTTAAGTTTGAATTTCTTAAATTTGAATTTCTTTGAATCACAGTCCTGCCAGATATCTGTCTTGTCATAACTAACTTACTTTCCTGCAACTATTCAGGTATGTAGAAACGTGCATACGTACAAGTCTTCAGATTCAACAGGAGGAAGAACACAACACCAAATACCTACTGACTTTATTAGGACGCCATGGCAAGGTCTGTCTGAAAAAAATGGGATTACAAGAATATGGCCCAAAACACACAATCTGAAAAATAAAATATGTTATTGAGGCAGGTATATATACACAGATATACCCACACACATTAAAAAAACAAATGTTAACTAGGAAAACTACTCTTTAACCTATTCATTATCAACCAGCAAATTTTTTTTAGCTGCAACGTACAGTCAAAGAACATATTACTCAGCAGCTTTCCCTCCCCCCCATTATTCTGTGCTCATGAACACGCACAGTTTTAAGAGCGTTCCACCCAAATCAATGAACTGGCTTCATTAGTTTACTTATCACAAAAAAAAAAAAAAAGCAGGTTGCTTAATTAAATACATATTATAACTCATATCTAAAATAAAGGTATATTATGCTTCACCATACACCACATGAAACTAAACTGACAGGACTGACTTCCTGCAGTGTGCATGCTTTTTATATTGATTACGTCTCAAATGAAACCAAAAATCCAGCACACTGATAGAAGTATACCTTCCTCAATGACTGTTATTCGCAGTATCATGACACCCAATTAAGCTATAAATTCAGTAAAAACACAGAATTACATAATAATGCCATTTCCTCATTTTGACACACTTCTCATTATTCAAGGCCCATTTTTGTCAAATGTATCTCCCTGAAGTTTAAGACATTTTTAGCATGCATTAGTCTGGAAAGTCTCATTAAAGAGGGCTGCTAAGCATCCTAAAGCACCTGAGAACCCCGTAAGTACCATATAGTTGTGTCTGACAACATACAAGGAGTAGACAAGGCTCCCGCATTAGAGCTACGAGTAGGTATAGGAGTATAAATATCACAGGTCTAACCAGGGCCTCCAAGACAACCACCAACGCTGTCAGAGGCTCCAGGTCCCCATCCTCCCCCAAGCCCTATGCTGCCTTCCTTGAGACGTTACAAATATCAGAGCCCCTCTGCAAACCCTTCATCCAAAGAGTGATCAGAAATCTCCACCAGGTTCCCTTTCACCCAACATCCAAGCACCTTCCCCACGTCCTCCAAAATCCCGAGCCTATTCCAGCATGCACCCCTACCCCTAGCAACATCACCGTCCCTGTCCCCAGCAACGCCTCTGCCCCAAACCCACAGCAACACTCACCCAGCAGGCGTCCTTGCCCCTATCCCATCTGCACCCTAGTGCCACTTAGGCTCCCCTTCCCCATCAATGGCCTCCATTAGCCCCCGAATAACCTGTGTCCCCCCAGCACCACTGGGACTCCTCAGCCACCCCCTGCCCAGCACCCCTCACCTCAGCCCGCCCCAGCCCCGCCGCCATGGCTCCGGCCGCACCTCACGGTCCTTGAGGCCCAGGAGAAGCACCTCTTCCATGAGAGTGAGCCGCGTTTCCTTGGAGTCGCCCTTCTCGTCGTCGCCGGGCTCGTCCCGGTGGCCTTCATCCTCCAGGCCGCCCCCCACCCCCCGCTCCTTGTCGGCGGCGGCGCTGCGGGAGGCCTCAGTCCGGCGCTGCACCAGGCCAGAGCTGCGCTGAGTCAGGGAAGTCATCGCTGGAGGCGGCGGGAGGGCAAAGGCCCGCCACGGGGAGAAGGGCTTGGCGACAGCTCGGGAGGGGAAGAGAAAGGACGGGAGCCACTCCTTGCCTCCACCCTATCCGCACCGGGCCAGCGGCCGGCCGGGGGGAGTCATGGGAAGCAGAGCTCGGCCACAGGAGGGGAGACGGAGACAATGACGGTCGGGACGGGACCGGACGGGACCGAACCGAACCGAACCGGACCGGACCGGACCGGACCGGACCGGACCGGACCGGACCGGACCGGACCGGACCAACACCCCCCCACAGCAGCCAAGCTGACAGAGACGACTTCTCCGCTAATATGGCGGCGCGGGCTGATATCAGCGGAGGATGTGGCAGCTGCAGGCGGGGGGGGGGAACGAACGACATGGGACCGGAAAGGGCGGGACCGGGACGCGAGCGGGAAGAGCACACATACCACCACTACCGCCACCGCCGCCCCCCCGCACCGCCCCTCCCGTTGACTGTTGTTGGCCGTTACTAACCGTTACCCGGTGCTGTGGAGGATGGTTAATCCAACACTCTAGGCAGAGGGGAGGGGGGACTGGTTGGTGCCCACCGTGACATAACCCAGGGGCTGGGTAGTACACTATCTTAAATTAATATTTTTTTCTTTCAACGTGCCTTATTTATGACCTTAAGTCTGCTTGATTTAATTTTTAGCCACAAGACCATATCTGATTGCTAGTGCAGCCCCCCAGGAATATATCTTCGTGTATATATGTACTCATCAACTAAGCTCAGGTGAGCACATGGAGCTCTCAACAGTCTTGACTTTAAACCAAGCAAATAGAGTCCCTCGGCTTTGCTGTCGATGAGGCATCTTTTCAAACCTTTAGCCTTTTTGAGTGTGGCGTGCCAAAAACTCAAAACTACTTATGAAGGCTAAATCCCATATATGTTTCCAGGTAGCATATTTTATTAAAGAAAAAAGGTGTTTAGGATGCAAGGATGGCCTATACTTTTTAGTCCACAATTAGGATATTGCATTTGGCCACATTGAGAGATACATAATTAAAAATATATATATAATATGTAAGTAAGATATAAATAAAATGTTTATATAAATATATATATATTTAGGTGCACCCTGTTTACCAAGAGCTCCAAGTCACTTTGTAAGTCACTCCATTACTTCCTACACCCCTAATTCTTGCATAATCTGCTAATGTGACTTCGTGATAATTCAACATAGCTTCTTCAAGATCACTGATAAAAAAAATAGCAGATAGATTGGAGGATCTGAATCACTTATAAAGGTGTTTGCCGATTGTTCCTCTTCTGTGTTTTGAGGCCTGCCAATTATTCACAGTCTACTTATTGTGTGACATTCTGATTTTTGTAACTTTCTAGTTTTTTTAATTAAAATGTTTTGCTGTACCAGGTCAAATGCCAAACCAAAGTTTAAGGATATAACATCACTGTTACTTTTATCAAATAATCATTTGCATGAAGAATAAGAAAGGTAAAAGTGAGAAAACTCATGGGTTGAGATAAAGACAGTTTAATAGGTAAAGCAAAAGCCACGCACGCAAGCAAAGCAAAACAAGGAATTCGTTCACTACTTCCCATGGGCAGGCAGGTGTTCAGCCATCTCCAGGAAAGCAGGGCTCCATCACATGTAACGGTTACTTGGTAAGACAAAACGCCATAACTCTGAACGTCCCCCCTTTCCTTCTTTTTCCCCCAGCTTCTTCATGTATGCTGAGCATGACATCATATGGTATGGAATATCCCTGTGGCTAATTGGGGTCAGCAGTCCCAGCTGTGTCTCCTCCCAACTTCTTGTGCACCCCCAGCCTACTTGCTGGTGGGGTGATATGAGAAGCAGAAAAGGCCTTGTGTAAGTACTGCTCAGCAATAACTAAAACATCCCTGTATTATCAATCAACACTGTTTCCAGCACAAATCCAAAACATAGCCCCATACTAGCTTCTATGAAGAAAATGAACTCTATCCCAGCAAAACCCAGCACGTTCTCCACCCCTTATTCCACGCCATTTACGTCATGCACGCGTCCCACACTATCAATACAACCTTGTTAACCACCACTCTCCTTCCCATCCTTTGATATAATACGCAGATATTATTCCTTTAGTCACCCCTGTGAAACATCTGTCGAATGTCCATGAAATGTCCATTGAGTTCATTTGGTCCATGACTTTGGGCTCCATCTCTTATGGTGGTCACTCAGGACAGGAGAGGTGGTGTGTTGTGTGGAGTTACTGGGCACCAAGGCCAGCTCAGGTCAGGTCACTGCTGCAGTTGCACTGCTTCTTGTAAGGCTTGTCCTCCATTGGTTCAGGTGGTTCCTGCTATAGTAGTTCCTATAACATGCAACTCAAATCATGGGTTACAACAGTTTAAAGGTATTTCCATTACAATCTCCACCCCTGGGCCCTTTGGACTGGACCATAGGGTTTAACATTGCAATGAACTCCTCCCCTTGCCTCGGCTCCAGCTTGGACTTATCCACAGACTGCTGTCCCGTCCATGAGCCACAGTCTCTCCAGGGGTATACCTGCTGTGGCATAGACTTATCCACAGTCACAGGCGCTTCGAGGTGCACCTGCTCCAGCATGGCCTTCTCTATGGGCCACAATGCCTTCAGACATAAACCTGCACCAACATGGCATTACCCACGGCTGCGGTCCCTCCAGGGATGTACCTGCTCTGTCATGGACTTATCCATGGCCACATGCTTTGAGGTGCTCCAGCATGACCTCATGCACAGCCACTGATGCTTCAAGGTGTACCTTCTCCAGTGTGGACTTATCCTTGGGCCACAATCCCATCAGAGGTATACCTGCTGCGGCACAGACATAACCATGACCACAGATGTTTCGAGATGTACCTGATCTGGCATGGGCTTATCCACAGCCACAGACACTTCGGAGTGTCCTGCTCCCGCATGGACTCATCCACAGGTCACAGTCCCTTCGACTCAAGTTCATGCTGGAGTTCCAGCTTGTCCAGTACAGCAGCGCAGAAACAGCAGCCATGCCCTGGCCATCCGCCTGCCCAGGCACATCACAACTGCTGTTATCAAAAAGTTCCCAGGCCCAACAGAGTAAGATGATAAGCAGTACAGCAGTACAGCAAGCAGCGAAAGCAAAAAGCAGCCACTAACGAGCACTGGACTCTAATATACGTAAGGAAAGCAAACCCGTGGCAAGCACAGGAGCCTGCCAATTAATAGCTAAACAGCAATAACAGATATAATCTCAATCTAGCACATTCCAATAAAATCTGTCATTATCTCAAACCCCTCAAGCCCCACAGTGGGCACCAATAAGGACTCTTGTGGTTTAATGCCAGCCAGCAACTAAGCACCACGCAGCCGCTCGCTCACTCCCCCACAGCAGGATGTGGGAGAGAATCAAAAGGGTAAAAGTGAGGAAACTCATGGGTTGAGATAAAGACAGTTTAATAGGTAAAGCAAAAGCCATGCACGCAAGCAGAGCAAAACAAGGAATTCATTCACTAATCCCCATCGGCAGGCAGATATTCAGCCATCACCAGGAAAGCAGGGCTCCACCACATGTAATGGTTTCTTGGTAAAGACAAAACGCCATAACTCTGAACGTCCCCCCTTCCTTCTTCTTTGTCCCAGCTTTATATGCTGAGCATGATGTCTTATGGCATGGAATATCCCTTTGGTCATTTGAGGTCAGCTGTCCCAGCTGTGTCCCCTCCCAACTTCTTGTACACTCCAGCCTACTAGGTAGTAGGGGTGGTGTGAGGAGACGAAAAGGCCTTGATTCTGTGTAAGCACTGCTCAGCGGTAATTGTATTATCAGCCCTGTTTTGAGCACAAATGCAAAACATAGCCCCATACTACTGTCCTGGTTTTGGCTGGGATAGAGGTACTTTTTCCTAGCAGACAGTATATTTGGATTTGGGATGAAAATAATTTTGATAACATATTGATGTTTTTAGTTCTTGCTAAGCAGTCAAGGACCGTCCAGCTTCCCATGCTCTGGCCTGCCAGTGAGAAGGTGGGGGGTGCAGGGGAAGCTGCGAGTGGATACAGTCAGGACAGCTGACCCAAATTAGCCAAAGGGATATTCCATACCATACGACGTCATGCTCAGTATGTAAAGCTGGTGGTGTGGGCCAGGGGCCGCGGCTTGGGATTTAACTGGGCATCGGTCAATGGGTGGTGAGCAATTGTGCTGTGCATCACTTGTTCTGTATATTCTTTTATCTTCAAACTCTGGCAGAAAGCACCTGGGGAGACTCAAGGTCAACCCTTAGGGTTTTTGAGTTGGGGATATAGAGGATCCGAGTCCTGCTATACTCCAACTGAAAAGGAGATATTGGCAGCATATGAAGGAGTTGGAGCTGCCTCAGAAGTGGTTGGTACTGAAGCACAGCTCCTCCTGGCACCCCGACTGCCGGTGCTGGGCTGGATGTTCAAAGGGAGGGTCCCCTCGACACATCATGCGGCTGATGCTACGTGGAGTAAGTGGGTCACGCTTATTACACAGCGGGCTCGAATAGGAAACCTTAATAGCCCAGGAATCTTGGAAGTGATCATGGACTGGCCAGAAGGCAAAGATTTTGGAATATTGCCAGAAGAGGAGGTGGCGCGTGCTGAAGAGGCTCCACCACATAATAAACTGCCAGAGAACGAAAGGCAATATGCCCTGTTTACTGATGGGTCCTGTCGTATTGTAGGCAAACATCGAAGGTGGAAAGCTGCTGTATGGAGCCCTATACGACGAGTCGCAGAAGCTGCTGAAGGACAAAGTGAATCAAGTCAGTTTGCAGAGGTGAAAGCCATCCAGCTGGCTTTAGATATTGCTGAACGAGAAAAATGGCCAGTACTCTATCTTTATACTGACTCATGGATGGTGGCAAATGCTCTATGGGGGTGCCTGCAGCAATGGAAGCAGAGCAACTGGCAACGCAGAGGCAAGCCCATCTGGGCTGCTGAATTGTGGCAAGATATTGCTGCCCGACTAGAGAATCTCGTCATAAAAGTACGTCACGTAGATGCTCACGTACCCAAGAGTTGGGCCACTGAAGAACATCAAAACAACCATCAGGTGGATCAGGCTGCTAAGATTGAAGTGGCTCAGGTGGATCTGGACTGGCAACATAAGGGTGAACTATTTATAGCTCAGTGGGCCCATGATACCTCAGGCCATCAGGGAAGAGATGCAACATATAGATGGGCTCGGGATTGAGGGGTGGACCTGACCATGGATGCTATTGCACAGGTTATCCATGAATGTGAAACGTGCGCTGCGATCAAACAAGCCAAGCGGTTAAAGCCCCTCTGGTATGAAGGACGATGGTTGAAATATAAATATGGGGAGGCCTGGCAGATTGACTATATCCCACTTCCACAAACTCGCCAAGGCAAGCGCTATGTGCTTACCATGGTGGAAGCAACCACCGGATGGCTGGAAACATACCCTGTGCCCCATGCCACTGCCCGGAACACTATCCTGGGCCTTGAAAAGCAAGTCTTATGGCGACATGGCACCCCCGTGTGGAGTAATTGCTGAGGGGTACTTTGGAAATTTACCCTCTAAGAACAGCCTTGAAACCAGGTGGAACATAGCACTCATGTACAACGGGTCTGTGCCATGGAGACTCCCTGAACGGCCTTGGATGTTGGCAACATCAGGGGCGCCTGGTGTGCTGACTCTGGGAGAGATTACATGGAGGGTGGAGCGGAGTGGAGACCTCGCGGCTACGCTCTGTGAACAGGGGAGTTTAGGGATGCACAGGATGTACATTGATAAGCTGCGCTTACAATGTCCTGGGCCAAAGACCTGTCAACTTTGATGAAGTGCTGTACTTAGAGTGAACTTTGCTAATTATAATATCATTATAATACTAAAACGCACACCCCTCTCAAAAGCTACCACCCCCCCAAGGTGCGACCCCTCCTCAATGAGTGTGCGCACTGAATTTTTCCTAGTCTGTACCTTTAAACGCGAAGCGAGAGAATTCTGCACCAATCCTGATAAAGGTATGTATGACTAGAGTCACTCAAGCTCCACCTGCAAAGTAAAACACTATAAAATAATGTTTTAAGAGCTGGATGTTAGGGAAGATACCATCGTCATGTACCACTCTAACTTCTGGGATCAGTCGACGGGCTGAGCCTCTCTTCCCCCCCATCGGGACGCCGTTGGGTAAGATTCGAACCCTTGGTCATACCAAGTGCCTTCCCGGGAAACTTAGAAATCTCTATATAGAGTCACTTTACATCTTTTAACGCGTTTATAGCCAAGTAGTGTCCCTCGTAGTTTTAGCATTTGCACGTGCTTTATAGGTAGTGAATTTATCACCGGCAATCCAAGGAACCTGTATATCTGTTGCTTCAATAAATCGCACTATTGATTGACTCAGCCGTGTGTTCAATAAATCGCACTATTGATTGACTCAGCCGTGTGTGGTCCCTGAACGCGACCGTACCTCTGAGTGCGGCCGTGTTAGTTCAGGAGGTGTCCGGCTGAGCAGGTAGTGTGATGTTAGTAGTGCATCCGGACCCGTGATAGTCCAACAAAGGTGTTGGGCGCGACCGGACTACTAACGCTGACTTTGGGCATCACTCAGAACCTAAGCTCAGCCGCCCCCAGTCCCTCTGATATCTGAGGATCGACTGGAAAGCAAGGGGGTTTAGTTTCTGCCAAATTGCTCTGCCTCTTAACGCAACAGAAAAAATTGGCGTCACGGACAGGATACCATGGATAAATTGCTGCAAAACCACAAATGTGCCCCTTCCCAGGCTGGGAAGGAGTGGGCTCAAAAGTTTTGGAAAGATGAAAAGAAAGTGGTAGAACGTATTGAGCAGTGTCAGGCCACGCAAAAGACTGGAGCAAAAAAGGGTAAAGATGTGATTTGTGCGGTGTTGGGAGCCTGTTTGTCTTGTGCTCAGCAAGAAGCTAAAGAAACTCCTGCTCCCAAACTAGTTTCCGATGCAGAATATACTGCCTTAAAATCGGAAAATGAGGTGTTAAAGTCATCATTAGCCTTTGAGAGGGAGACAGGAAAAAAACTGGGAATCAGAGTTGATAAACTTGTAAGTGAGAACGATCATCTAAAACAAATGCTAGAAATTAAAGAACAATTGCTGGAAAGGGTTAATCGTCTGTTAGATAAAATGCAACCTTCTGCTCCAGTTAGGCAGGTTTGTAGATTAATGCGTAGTACAAACCCTGAAAATTGGGATGGCGATATTAGGTTTGATAGTGATGATGACGAGGAGGAAGAGACCTCCGATTCTGAATCTCAATTGATTTCTTTGAGACCTTTGGTTAAAACTGAGACTGTTGTTGATGACAATGACGAAGTCCGCACTACTGTGCGAATGATCCCGTGGTCACCAGCAGAACTGATAAAAATACAAGAGAAATTCTCGAGGCGGTCAGGAGAATCAGAAGTCGAGTATGTGTGGCGAGTTTCTCTTGAAGGAGGAGACCGAATTATGTTAAGTGAGGAAGAAGCAGGAGGCTTTTGGGGACCAGGAGTATTTTTAACTGTTAGGCCAGGAGACCATAGTTACTCCTTAACTGCACGAGCTGCATACTGGGCAGGTGGCATAGATCCCCAGGAGAGAGGAGAACCACTGGAAATTAAAACCACCAGCTATTCCGATCTGGCCACAGCAGTACAGAAAGCAGCCTGCATTCAGGCAATATATGAGAGAGATGAATTAAGGAAATCCCCGATGCTAGCCCCTATTGATCCAGCCCGATTAACCTCTCTTATCCGTGGCCTCCCTGATTGTCTCAAGATGTTTGTAGCAAATACCCAGGATCGCATACAAGCTGCTAGTATAAAGGCTAATCGCGGTCGTGGACGAAATGGGCACACCCCCATACCCACCTGGAGTGAATTTGTACAAGACATAGACAGGTACGGACGCCGAATGGGCTGGGTCGGTTCGTCCAGTACAAAGTCCTCAGATCATGCCCGGCGAGTTCGCCAAGTCCACATTCAAAACCCCAAATACCCTAAATTCAATGAGAGATTTAAATCTAGTAAAGAACGGGGTGAATTGTGGTGTAAAGCCATAGATTTGGGTGTACCCCAACAAATCTTGCGGGGCGCCTCTATAGAGGATCTCCGTACATTAGTCCAATCCCTGGGTAAGAGGAATAACCCAACAGGGGAGAAATGGCTCACTGGGAAACCCCCAAACCATAAAGAAAGCGTACCTTCTGCACCAGTATGTAATCCAACTGACAGGGCAGAAGTCCAGCAAAAAAAACTTCTGTCCCCGGGGAGGGCAGTGAGCCACCCTGCTCGGCGGGTCTTAGCAATTCAATGGCTCTCTAATGAACACTCTGACCCTATAATTGCCATTCCCGTTGGACCCTGGAAAATATTGGTAAACTTTCTCATTGACACCGCGGCCCAAATGTCAGTAATCACACATGAAACAGCACAAACCCTGGGCATAAAACCTGGACGACGCAGGGTTAAATTCACCGGAATCGATGGTGTGGAAAAGGAGGGCCCCACTGCGAGAATCTCACTCTGGCTGCCAGAGGAACGTAAATTAACTCGGGCAGAAGTACTAGTTGGTGCTGCATACACTAATATTTTAGGATTTGACATATTGCGTGGGCGGATGTGGAAACTCCCAGATGGGACTGTGTGGAGTTTTGCAAGAAATAAAAAGGATCCCGGCACTGTGAAACTGAGCCTGTTACAAACATCTATACCCTTACCCCCCTCTAAAATCACTAATGTTCGGCAATATCCTTTGCCAGCAGCAGCACTTATGGGAATTGACGGGGTGGTAACAGAATTAGAAGAAAGAGGCATTATTAAACGAACTCATTCGCCATACAATTCACCGGTGTGGCCAGTAAAGAAACCGACCGGGCAGTGGCGTTTTACGGTAGATTACCGCCAGTTAAATGCTAATACGGCACCTTTGACTGCTGCAGTTCCTAACATGGCAGAAATAGTGACATTGATACAAGGCGCTGCCCATCCTTGGATGGCTGCCTTGGATGTCAAAGATATGTTTTTCATGATCCCTCTCCTTGAACAGGACAAAGCACAGTTTGCTTTCACGTGGAAAGGGATCCAATACACTTTTAACAGGCTTCCACAAGGATACAAACATTCCCCCACGATTGCCCACAATGCTTTGGCTAAAATCTTAGCAGAAATTCCTGTTTCATCTGATAGCACAGTATATCAGTACATCGATGACATTCTGATAGGGGGAAAAAGCCAAGAGAGTGTAAGAGACACCATGGAAATCATTCGGAAAACACTGCTTGATTTAGGATTAGAAATTCCAGACGCAAAGTGTCAGGGACCTGCACAGGAAGTTAAATTCCTGGGAGTCTGGTGGGTTAATGGAGCTGCTTCTATTCCTCAGGATACCCTGGAAAAAATAGAGCATGGACAAAGGCCATCTAGCGTAAAGGAATTACAACAAGTTTTGGGAACCCTAAGTTATTGGCGCAAACACATTCCAGGTTTTGCTATTATTGCGCGTCCTTTATATAGTTTGCTCAAAAAAGGAAAATCATGGGAATGGACTGAACAACATACGAGTGCATTAGAGTTGCTAATTAAGGAGCTGAGGTTATTCCAACAACTTGGTCCCATACATCCAACTGACCCTATTTATGTGGAATGGGGGTTCAGTGAACATGGCTCTCATTGTAACCTATGGCAAAAGGGGCCAGAAGGACCGGAAAGGCCACTAGAATTTACATCTCACTCTTTCAGCGATACTGAAAGGAGATATTCAGATCTTGAGAAGGGTTTACTGTCGCTAGTGCGAGCAGTGAAACAAACAGAACAAATAAGGAGAGAACAAAGCGTGATTATTCGAGGACCCTTCCGCCTCCTGGACATAGTACGTAAAGGGACAATACCACCTGCTGGTATTGCTCAGAAACCCACAGTTCGTAAATGGTATGCATACCTAGAGGGCATTAATGAAATTATGCCAATTACTGAAGGTAATATTAAAATATCTAAACTACAAAAAGACATAGATAGTACCCTGTTGTTCCAGGCTCCGCCAAACAAACCATCCCCAATTCAGGAAGCACCTCCTCTAAAGGAAGACAGTGATCTAACAGGAGTATGGTTTACTGATGCATCATCCCATAGGGAGAACAACAAGTGGAAGTACACGGCTGTAGCACTGGAAGTGGTAACAGGAGAAAAATTTATTGAAACCGGTGAAGGCAGTGCTCAAGTAGGGGAACTTAGAGCAGTTCTATTAGCTGCGCAACACGGTGCTAGCCATATCTACACTGATTCATATGCTGTTTTTAAAGGAGCCACTGAATGGATTGGCCACTGGGCAGTCAATGATTGGCAAGTGAACAGGGTTCCAGTCTGGCAAACGGATAGTTGGAAACAACTGTTAGAAATAGGAAAACAGCGGACACTATATGTGGGCTGGGCAAAAGGACATGATCAATCAAACTCTATTACTGCTCAATTCAACCAACAGGTAGACAGCCTTACGCGGTTGCGACAAATTGATGTTGCAGATAATAACCGAGAGTGGGAACGTTTACTTGAATGGTTGCATGTTAAGCGTGGCCACACCGGACGAGCTGATTTATACCGGGAAGGTATAGCCCGAGGATGGCCCATATCAGTTAAACTATGTGAACAAGTAGTGACTGCCTGTTCACAATGTCGTTTACGGCTTAATAAAGACCATCCGAGTAAGGCGCCCCCCCTACACATTCGCGACAGGAAGACATTATGGCACTCCTGGCAGATTGATTACATTGGCCCATTGCGACCGTCATGTGGGAAAAGATACGTCCTGGTGGGAGTAGAGGTTATATCTGGTCTCACCATGGCTGCTGACTTCACGTCAGCCACCGGAGAAAACACGGTGAAGGGCCTTAAGGGATGGTTCAGCACACTCCCCCTACCAGAAGAAATTCAAAGTGATAACGGCTCACACTTTACAGCTGCCATGGTACAAAGCTGGGCCAAAGAGGAAGGGATTCGGTGGGTATTCCACACGCCCTACTATCCTCAGGCTAACGGCATTGTCGAGCGCACCAATGCATTGGTCAAGCGTTTCGCAAAAACTCATGAATCCGGATGGCATTTACGATTGTATGACGCCATCTACCAACTGAATAATCGATGGAGCGGAGATGGCTGCCCCAAAATGAAAGCCTTCTGTGTATCTGCCGATACAATCACCCCAAAGGTTCATACTAAACCAGGAGACTATCCCACAGGATTTTACACCGGACAACCTGTGCTAGTGAAAATGCCCCAGATTGGAACAGTAGCCATGGTACTGACTACCCCCAAAAATCCCTATGCATGGGAAGCCAAAGATTGCTCAGGAAAAGTACACCGGATTAGTACCCGGTGGATCTCACCCTCTTTCTAACCTTGCCGGTTGAATACAACCGAGCACGTTTATTTCTTTTTGTGTTCACAGGAATCCAGGAAAAGAAGGCTCTGAATTGAGGCAGATGTCTGTGGTTGCAAAGTGAACCACTTTGGTGAAAAATGTGGTGCTTAGTTCTGACTTTAATACAACTCCCTTTGATGTATAGCTGGAAAGATCCAGGATGGCCGTGGTCCCAAGCCTATATCGGACACACTGGAGTCATAGGAACACGTGCTGTCAAAGAAAAATTAAACTTAGCTACTGTGGTTATGCATGGGGCCGAGGTGTTTTCAAGACATGAGTGGAGCTGGGATAACGGATGGCTTCCAATCCTGAAGGGAAAAGCAGGAGAAGGAATCCAGATAGGGTGTAGGATGATTAACGGATCAACCCATGAGAAAGCCACATTAATGGCAATATATGGAAACCCAGTAGCCTCAAAGTTTTGTGTCGCTGACAAATGGGATTGTTGGTATAACTTTACCCTGGTGGAATCCACTATTGTGACTTGTAAGTGGCAACAACACTGTACAGGTTTAGGGCCATCACAACCACATTGTACAGGGTTGTTGTTTCGGTTCAAAATAGACATAATTGAACCTAACCCAGATACACCACCAGGCCTAACTCCATACATCCTATTTGACACCCTGAAATACGGAGCTAGGAACATACCCATTGTCACTATGACATCTCGTAATGACCCTTGGGACCATGCATTGTCACGATATAGTGGAAGTGTTGGAACACTACAAAACAAAAGGAACTTAAATCTCTCTACTCTAGTTATACATGGAGATGAAGTGTTTTTGAAGGATGAATGGAGTTGGAATGACTCTCTTCAGATGGCTGAACTTCAAGCCATTTCAGGACAGGCAATACAAATCAGCTGCCGAGTAACTAACGGACCTAATTACCATAGGCCAACCGAAATCAAAGCATATCATACCGACTCTACCAGACCAAAGAACTACAACACTGAGTGTTACAAAATAACCGAACCAAATTCGGATTGTTGGTACAATTTTACTCTGACCAAACCCATAATTGTATACTGCCTTTGGGGTTCCGAAGGCACGGAATTAATATTTGAATTTATGATTGATACAGCAACATCAAAGGATAAGAAACCTTTACCCCCGCAAACATCTAAAAATGTACCAACTCGGCCTCCCATTGGTCTAACTCCCTTCATCTTCAACACAGGCCCTTACATAATCAAATATACAGGTCGGCAACAAGTGCTGTTTAATCCGTCATACTCCCTCAAACAGGTGGAGATGTTGATGCAAATTAACATCTCTACGATTAAACCAACCTGTTCACCATTCCTAAATATATCCCATGCAGGGTGGTTAGCCTGGTTACGTGGGCGAACCCTCGTCTCTTCAAGACGGACAAGGAGAGACGCAACCGGTATTATAGGGACAGGATTGGGAGTCTTAAACAGTATAGATGCTGAAGTACTCATAAATAAACTGAGCACAACAACAAGTGATTTAAGCAAATTAGGACACCCATTGTGGTCTTCTCTAGTAGCACTGGGAACTAACCAATGGCTTGTGTCAGATTTGTTACCTCAGTGGGGAGAAACAAATGAAAAGGATCACCAATTGATTGTGGATGCACTTGGTGCAGCCCAAAATAATATTTACATTTGAGAGAAAATGCCAATCATGGTGGTATTTGGTCAATTTTACCTACAACCCTACTGATGGCAAAGCCACTGCTTTTGTCTTAACAATATGCAATGCTTCGGTATATACCATATACCCAATCATTGCGTTAGGATTAAATCACAACGGAACTATACTCTATCCTATAGAGCATAGAGTATGGGCCCAACGAAATGAAAACAGATGGCAAACTATTGACGTTGCTGCATGTGTGGTACGGGAACAACAGGGATTCATTTGTGAAAGTAACATCATCAAAGGCCAAGACATTTGTCTTGACACTGAACGAAACATTTGTCATTTTGAAATACATCCCACTGAAACCCTTGAAACTGTGCTTGTATATATTGGAAAAGGGTGTGCTTGTATGAGAACCCCTTGTGATTTTGTGTTTGTAGATAATGTTACTGTGGATACTAACAATCGCTCAAATATTTGTGTTTGTAACTTTACTAAAATTGTAGGATGTGACTTTATCTATTCAGCTCCTGTTACATCTTACCAACTAGTACAATCAAATTATATTCTATTTTGAGATCTGCTACCTGTCCCTGTAGGAATGAATCTTACCCTGGTGAGAAAACTATTACAACATGAAGACCTGAAGCGGTTGTTGAAACAGGTTCGGGAAAATGGACAAAAGACTCTGATTACTGTCCATCATGATGTTGAGAGAATACATCAAGTGTTGGAAAGAGTAAGAAGGGATGGAGGACACCACTGGTGGGACACTTTGTTTGGATGGTCACCTACCACAACAGGAATCTTCAACGAGATGCTTCGCCCTGTTGTTGTCTTATTAGTGCTCACCACATCATGTTTTATTTTAACAATTGTTTTGCATTTTAGACTTTGGATTATGTTGAAACGTTTGTCCATATCCCCAGAAAATATCTATGCACTCGATGATCCTCATAGCAAGAGTGTATGTGACACTTCCCATCTATTCTAAAAAGAAAAGAATCATGAAGCTTGAGTGACTATAGTCACGGGGTGGATAATGTGGAGTAATTGCTGAGGGGTACTTTGGAAATTTACCCTCTAAGAACAGCCTTGAAACCAGGTGGAACATAGCACTCATGTACAACGGGTCTGTGCCATGGAGACTCCCTGAACGGCCTTGGATGTTGGCAACATCAGGGGCGCCTGGTGTGCTGACTCTGGGAGAGATTACATGGAGGGTGGAGCGGAGTGGAGACCTCGCGGCTACGCTCTGTGAACAGGGGAGTTTAGGGATGCACAGGATGTACATTGATAAGCTGCGCTTACAATGTCCTGGGCCAAAGACCTGTCAACTTTGATGAAGTGCTGTACTTAGAGTGAACTTTGCTAATTATAATATCATTATAATACTAAAACGCACACCCCTCTCAAAAGCTACCACCCCCCCAAGGTGCGACCCCTCCTCAATGAGTGTGCGCACTGAATTTTTCCTAGTCTGTACCTTTAAACGCGAAGCGAGAGAATTCTGCACCAATCCTGATAAAGGTATGTATGACTAGAGTCACTCAAGCTCCACCTGCAAAGTAAAACACTATAAAATAATGTTTTAAGAGCTGGATGTTAGGGAAGATACCATCGTCATGTACCACTCTAACTTCCGGGATCAGTCGACGGGCTGAGCCTCTCTTCCCCCCCATCGGGACGCCGTTGGGTAAGATTCGAACCCTTGGTCATACCAAGTGCCTTCCCGGGAAACTTAGAAATCTCTATATAGAGTCACTTTACATCTTTTAACGCGTTTATAGCCAAGTAGTGTCCCTCGTAGTTTTAGCATTTGCACGTGCTTTATAGGTAGTGAATTTATCACCGGCAATCCAAAGAACCTGTATATCTGTTGCTTCAATAAATCGCACTATTGATTGACTCAGCCGTGTGTTCAATAAATCGCACTATTGATTGACTCAGCCGTGTGTGGTCCCTGAACGCAACCGTACCTCTGAGTGCGGCCGTGTTAGTTCAGGAGGTGTCCGGCTGAGCAGGTAGTGTGATGTTAGTAGTGCATCCGGACCCGTGATAGTCCAACAAAGGTGTTGGGCGCGACCGGACTACTAACGCTGACTTTGGGCATCACTCAGAACCTAAGCTCAGCCGCCCCCAGTCCCTCTGATATCTGAGGATCGACTGGAAAGCAAGGGGGTTTAGTTTCTGCCAAATTGCTCTGCCTCTTAACGCAACACCCCGAAAGAATTGAGTCAGACAATGGGACTCATTTCCGAAACAACCTCATAGATACCTGGTCTAAAGAACACGGCATTGTGTGGGTGTATCACATCCCCTATCATGCAACAGCTTCCAGAAAAATTGAACGATACAACGGACTGTTAAAGACTACACTGAGAGCAATGGGTGATGGGACATTCAAACATTGGGATAAACATTTAGCCAAAGCCACCTGGTTAGTCAACACTAGGGGATCTACTAATAGAGCCGGCCCTGCCCAATCCAAACTTTTACGTACTGTAGAAGGGGATAAAGTCCCTGTGGTGCACGTGAAAAATATGCTGGGGAAGACAGTCTGGGTTACTCCTGCCTCAGGCAAAGGCAAACCCGTTCGTGGGATTGCGTTTGCCCAGGGACCTGGGTGCACTTGGTGGGTAATGCGGAAGGATGGGGAAGTCCGATGTGTACCTCAAGGAGACTTGATTTTGGGTGAAAATAGTCAATGATTTGAATTGTATTATGTTAATTGTTACACAATACAGTATGACATTACTACTATGGCTGCTATCTACCATATCAATGGTATTACAGTAAGAATCACCCAGACTGATGAAGATTGAGCTTCACTGAAACTAAGCAACGTGCAGCAGTGATGGAACCAGATCTGGCTTCAGCAGCTTGCGCCCAACAAATCCCTCGAGACCGACATCTTCGACCTGCAGATCATGGACATGGACCGTGCCAGATGACAATCCAACACCGCATACCATCTCCCCTGCCCCTAGAGAGTGCTATGATGGATTAAGCCCAGAGTCATGGACTGAATGAACTCCACAGACATTTTAAAGTGATGGCCCATGGACTAAGAGAATGGCATCTGTGTGTATATATTAAAAGACAGGAAGAGTAATAATGAAAAATTGGAATGTATTGAAAAGTATAGGACCCGGGCATGACGTAAATGGTATGGAATAAGGGGTGGATATTGTCCTGGTTTCAGCCAGGATAGAGCTGGTTTTCTTCACAGAAGCTAGTGTGAGGCTGTGTTTTGGATTTGGGATGAGAAACTGTTGATAATGTGCTGATGTTTTGGGTTGTTGCTGAGCAGTCAAGGACAGTCCAGCTTCTTGTGCTGGACTGCCAGCGAGTAGGCTGGGGGTGTGCGGGGAGCTGGGAGGGGACACAGCCAGGACAGCTGACCCAGGCTGGCCAAAGAGATATTCCATACCATATGACGTCATGCCCAGTACATAATCTGGAGTTGGCCGGGGGGCGGAAATCGCTGCTTGGGGACGGGCTGTCGATCGCTGGGTGGTGAGCAATTGCTGTATTGGGCATCACTTGTTCTTGTACATTCCTTTGTTGGTATTATCATTGTTGTTTCCTTCTTTCTTTCTGTCCTATTAAACCGTGTTTATCTCAACCCACGAGGTTTTTTTCCTAATTCTCTCCCCCGTCCCACTGTGGGAGGGGGAGTGAGTGAGTGGCTGCGTGGTGCCTAGTTGCCGGCTGGGGCTAAACCACGACACATAATCATCCACATTCTTCTGACAACACCATATTGAACATCGAATTATACAACAAGTACATAAAACAAATAAGGTATCAAATTATATGAGGACAAACAGCTCTCTGATCCATTTAAAATTTGGTAACCAAGAGGTTAATTTGTTCCAAACTTCTTAAAATCCCCAAGAGGTGTCATCTAAAGTCATTCTTATCATGACTTACTCCGTAGTGGTGGTTATTAAATAGGGAGATGTTAACCAGAACTGTAACTCCTATTAGAGATAATGTTTGTCTAGAATCTCTAGGCATTTGCAATCACTCTTGTTTAGAATTTCCTATTATTATTATATATTTCTGTAGATTATTTTCACCTAACTGTGTGAGATCTTCCCCTTGGCATTGGGATTTATACAGCCTCTCAAACAAAATTTCAAATGAACTTAAATTCTCTTTAGTTCTCGGTTTTACCCTGATTCATAATAGGGCTAGTGGGAGAGCTTGGTACCAATGTAGATTTGCTTCTTGACTGATTTTAGCTAGCTGTTGTTTAATTAAGTGATTCATTTTCTCAGCTTGTCCACTTGCCTGTGGCCGATATGGGGTGTGTAGTTGCCAGTTTGTTCCTAAAATTTTACTAATTTGTTGCACTATGTTTGCTCTTCCCGCTCGCGTCCCGGTCCCCGGTCCCCGGTCCCCGGTCCCATGTCGTTCGTTCCCCCCCCCCGCCTGCAGCTGCCACATCCTCCGCTGATATCAGCCCGCGCCGCCATATTAGCGGAGAAGTCGTCTCTGTCAGCTTGGCTGCTGTGGGGGGGTGTTGGTCCGGTCCGGTCCCGTCCCGTCCCGTCCCGACCGTCATTGTCTCCGTCTCCCCTCCTGTGGCCGAGCTCCGCTTCCCATGACTCCCCCCGGCCGGCCGCTGGCCCGGTGCGGATAGGGTGGAGGCAAGGAGTGGCTCCCGTCCCTTCTCTTCCCCTCCCGAGCTGTCGCCAAGCCCTTCTCCCCGTGGCGGGCCTTTGCCCTCCCGCCGCCTCCAGCGATGACTTCCCTGACTCAGCGCAGCTCTGGCCTGGTGCAGCGCCGGACTGAGGCCTCCCGCAGCGCCGCCGCCGACAAGGAGTGGGGGGTGGGGGGCGGCCTGGAGGATGAAGGCCACCGGGACGAGCCCGGCGACGACGAGAAGGGCGACTCCAAGGAAACGCGGCTCACTCTCATGGAAGAGGTGCTTCTCCTGGGCCTCAAGGACCGTGAGGTGCGGCCGGAGCCATGGCGGCGGGGCTGGGGCGGGCTGAGGTGAGGGGTGCTGGGCAGGGGGTGGCTGAGGAGTCCCAGTGGTGCTGGGGGGACACAGGTTATTCGGGGGCTAATGGAGGCCATTGATGGGGAAGGGGAGCCTAAGTGGCACTAGGGTGCAGATGGGATAGGGGCAAGGACGCCTGCTGGGTGAGTGTTGCTGTGGGTTTGGGGCAGAGGCGTTGCTGGGGACAGGGACGGTGATGTTGCTAGGGGTAGGGGTGCATGCTGGAATAGGCTCGGGATTTTGGAGGACGTGGGGAAGGTGCTTGGATGTTGGGTGAAAGGGAACCTGGTGGAGATTTCTGATCACTCTTTGGATGAAGGGTTTGCAGAGGGGCTCTGATATTTGTAACGTCTCAAGGAAGGCAGCATAGGGCTTGGGGGAGGATGGGGACCTGGAGCCTCTGACAGCGTTGGTGGTTGTCTTGGAGGCCCTGGTTAGACCTGTGATATTTATACTCCTATACCTACTCGTAGCTCTAATGCGGGAGCCTTGTCTACTCCTTGTATGTTGTCAGACACAACTATATGGTACTTACGGGGTTCTCAGGTGCTTTAGGATGCTTAGCAGCCCTCTTTAATGAGACTTTCCAGACTAATGCATGCTAAAAATGTCTTAAACTTCAGGGAGATACATTTGACAAAAATGGGCCTTGAATAATGAGAAGTGTGTCAAAATGAGGAAATGGCATTATTATGTAATTCTGTGTTTTTACTGAATTTATAGCTTAATTGGGTGTCATGATACTGCGAATAACAGTCATTGAGGAAGGTATACTTCTATCAGTGTGCTGGATTTTTGGTTTCATTTGAGACGTAATCAATATAAAAAGCATGCACACTGCAGGAAGTCAGTCCTGTCAGTTTAGTTTCATGTGGTGTATGGTGAAGCATAATATACCTTTATTTTAGATATGAGTTATAATATGTATTTAATTAAGCAACCTGCTTTTTTTTTTTTTTTGTGATAAGTAAACTAATGAAGCCAGTTCATTGATTTGGGTGGAACGCTCTTAAAACTGTGCGTGTTCATGAGCACAGAATAATGGGGGGGAGGGAAAGCTGCTGAGTAATATGTTCTTTGACTGTACGTTGCAGCTAAAAAAAATTTGCTGGTTGATAATGAATAGGTTAAAGAGTAGTTTTCCTAGTTAACATTTGTTTTTTTAATGTGTGTGGGTATATCTGTGTATATATACCTGCCTCAATAACATATTTTATTTTTCAGATTGTGTGTTTTGGGCCATATTCTTGTAATCCCATTTTTTTCAGACAGACCTTGCCATGGCGTCCTAATAAAGTCAGTAGGTATTTGGTGTTGTGTTCTTCCTCCTGTTGAATCTGAAGACTTGTACGTATGCACGTTTCTACATACCTGAATAGTTGCAGGAAAGTAAGTTAGTTATGACAAGACAGATATCTGGCAGGACTGTGATTCAAAGAAATTCAAATTTAAGAAATTCAAACTTAACACATCAAAGTGTTATTAAGCAGACATCTTTATTACAGCGCATTGTAATAAAGTTGTTTCAACTGCATTAGGAGGTCTTGTCTTGAGGAAGATGGGATAGACTGATCTTTCAGCCCTTTTTTTCCCCATGATTGTGTTCTAAATCTTCTGAATTTGTGGGCATTAGGCTGTAAAGATTTCAAGGCAGGGAATGTTCTGTCTGCCTAGAAAGAATATATGGTGTAAGTATTCCTAGTATATAAAAAGTTAATAATTAACATTGGGCCTAAAAATCCAGCTTTGCACCAGTGTGCATCAAAACTGTAAATCATCTAACTTTGCTAAATGCAGCAGTGGCAAATGCTGCAGATAATCAAATATTTCTTTGTAATCACTTAGTTACTTTTTCCGTACAGTGGCACAGATATTCATGCCTCCCTTGAGATTTTGCAGTTGAGATGTCAGGCAATTATAATGTCATCTGTAGGGTAGGGGGCTTATGCGTACAAACTGCAGCATACATCGTTTCTGAGCTTTGTTAGACATGAATCACTAGGGTTTGTATTTTGGTTTTGTGTCTGCTTGTACACTTCTCTCTTATACTATGTAAACTGCTTTGTCTCCATGGTTTTCCCCTTTTAAAACTGAAAATTGTAGATTCATTTTCAACGGTTATTTTGTTTGTTCTCTATTTTTCTAATGATAAGTAAGCAAAACTTAGGTACTTTATGCATCTGGAAATGCTTTTTATAAAGTTTTTACTTCCAGTAGAATTGATTTCCCATGACATTTGTGTGAGATTTTGTCATGACAGCAAGCAGAAAAAAGCAATATAGAGTCTGTAAAGTATAATTGTGAAACTACACAAAGTGTAAGAGAAAAGGCAAAGGCAGGTATGTGATCTATAAGCTCAATTGAAAGCCAGTAAATTTAAAGCTGGTAACATCCCTCCTTTTTATTGCAACAGGATAAAATAATTTAGTGTTGAGTTTAAAATAAATAAAGGAGCCTCAATTGGCCTAAGAACAGGTTTCCCTAAAAATAGCTTCTTTCTCAGAAAAGTCACTGATAACTGCATTGATAACTTGGCTTTAAGGGTTTTTTGGGTAATTTTATTTCTAATATTAAACACTGGAGAATATGGCTTAATGCTATGTAAATTGTATTAAAAAGCCTCACATGTAAGGAGCTACCATTTATAATTTTTAAGTGTAGATGACAGAACCTTTACTCATAGGAGAGAGTTTTTCAGGAAGATTCAGACAGTGACGGATTGATGAGTTTAGTGTTTCTAGGAGATTATTAGATATTTGTGTGAATCCCACTTTCAAGATAGTGCAATGATTGTAGCAATCACAGCAAAACTTTTAAGTTGTTGCCTGGTTGTTGCTGCAGTAAGGGTTCAGTGATGGGAATGTCCAGCTGCGCTAAACCAAACACAGCACACCTCAATCCCATTCTTAATGCTTGAACACAATTAACTGCATTTGCATGTGCTTCCTGGACATGGCCACCCCCCCCCCCCCTTTGGTCTAATTAAAATGTAGTTTATGTATGTGGGCTGGTTGCTCTTTTTTCCACCAATGGTTCCTCTTCCGTTTGTATCTTCTGTGTATACATAACTATTTATTCCAAGGTCAAGATAGGTTTTAAGGGGTATGTGCTAAAATATGTGCATGCTTGCACAACATGACAGATGCGGTGTCCTTGGAGGAGCAGGTAATATACTAGAACAAAAGTAGCATCACAAGAACACCTACAACTTATTTGGAAACCCCTCAGAAACATGATTGGGAAAGGGGATCATGTTCATCCATTTAGAATAGAGCAATAGCTTGTTGCTATAGGAATAAAAAATACTTACCAAAATAAAATACTTTGCTGTATTAGGTTAAAAACAGTATTGCAGTAGGATAGGTCAAAGCCACAGCAAAAGGGAGGTTAGTCTGTAGAACTACTGAAGCATCTGAGGTCATCACTCCCAAAAGTAAGGAGTGATAAACATTAAGTTAGCTTTTTAAAAATGGCAGCTAAGAGATGAGTACAGGCCAGTTTGTTCATTACAGCTTTTCCAGACATTTTGTAACTCAGTCCCATAGAAAACTGAGAGGTTGCTAGGTGGCTGTGCTGTGTAACTGTCATTCCATTTAAGTTTTTTGGGCATGTAGGTGTGTTTATATGGTTGGTTTTGGTTTTTTTTTTTCCCTTTTTGGAGTTCTCGGTACAAGTTGGGAATCCATTAAAATACAGCAATGCACACAGCTGCTCCTGTCCTCTATACAATGTGCCATAACTAAACAAATTGAAGCAGCTATAGAGGCACAGCACCTACTTCTGTAGTTCAGATAATTATATTTAGTAAGATAAAATACTTATTTGATCTGTAACTAATTCCTTATTTCCTGAAAGGAAATATACATAAAGTACACTGAAATAATCGTCATGTACTGCAGTCTGCTGCGACAGACTGGTTTTATTTATGCTTTCATTGGTGAAAACTAAAATGTCATTTGTGAGAGTGAGGTAATGTTAAATCACTTTGTTAGGTACAGAAATTCTCTTGGATCTTTGCTACTCATGTTTGGCTTTCAGAAACTTCACTTATTGCTGAAGATTTACAGAATCACAAAATGGTAGGGGGGGTAGAAGGGATCTCTGAAGATCATCTGCGACGAGCGAGGGAAGGCATGCAGTCGACTCAATATGAGTGATAAAGCAAGCTTCAACTTTATTGCAAAACCTTACACATATTTATACACTAAGTTCTACCTTATGCATACTTGTCTTACAATCATTGGCTTAGCTCTAAAGATTGCATTATCATACTCCTCCTACTTGCCGTTACTGCTACGTGGTCCGGATTCCATCCTGTTTTTCTTATACAGTGCTTCTTCTTAGCTGTTTACCACAGCTCCTTCTCCTCAAGGCCGAGCCCTGCAGATGTCCAGCTGTTTACCAGCTTCCCAGTGCCACAGCTCCCTCTTCTCAAGGCCGAGCCGTGCAGATATCTAGCTGTTTACCAGCTTCTCAATGCTGCAGCTCCTTCTCCTTAAGGTCGAGCCGTGCAGAGTGATCCCAACATCTCCCCCTTTTTGTTTTTGTATAAACAAAACCTGATGGATCATTTGCAACCCAAGGACTGTGAGGAAGATGGACCATCTGTACATTCTTCTATCGTCCTGTGCCGCGAACTCAGCCCAGCAGTTGGTAGGTGCCAGCTTTACGTGGGCGTCCCCACGGAGGCAACGGTGGCCTTGCCGTACACCGGCCCACTGCCCTTCAGGAAATCCCGGTATTACACATTTGTAGAGGAACGAGTTTCGACACACGTGGCCAGCGAGTGTCGGAACTCACCTCAGTTGTCAGCTTTTAACACAGGGAGCCTATGGCGTATGCGCCCGCTGGCCAGACGTGCTGCATGCGCCACAGCCATCCCGTCTATTGGTTCGTAGGCTTTGTTCACACGGCAGTTTTTCATAACTCAGCAGTCACATATCAACTTATGCTTAAGTCAATAGCAGAACATTACAAAGCAAAACAATTCTAGCTGTACTACTTCTAGTGATATAAACTACTCCTAGTGATAGAAAAAAGGTACTTGTATAAGGCTATGAAGACCAATATTATATCTTACCAAAGCATTTGTAGTTATAGAACGTTTTGCTTCAAAAGCTTTCCACGTTCATCTCATGATACCGCAAATTTCAGTGTGATTTACCCCTACATTTTCTTTTGACTGAGGTGGCATCCAGATTGCGATGACACCTGATAGTGTCATGATGTGTCCAACGATGACGATGGCGACTGCCCCACCCATGGCCTCACCCACTTCGAGGCACCTGCAAAGTGGGTTACCCATGGTTTTACCCATGGTTTTAAACAGCCACCACCGTCAACCTCGTCCCCTGGTCAGCAGTTGAAAAGGTCCTTTCTCCTTCCACAAATAATTTAACACATATAAGGCTTTATTCAAACGTTCTTAGGGTAATGTGGTAGCCTTTCCCCCTTTTTGTTTTGAGCGTGATTATCTAACAAAGCTCATTCATTGGGTGTGTAAGATACTTGTTTGAGTTATTAGCTAGCCAAGCATTCTTTACTACCTTTTGAACCATTCCTTGTAGACAATGCAATAAACATGGTACAATAAGCATTAGTATTAAGATAACAAGTACTATAACAACTGCCCCTTTTATTAAGTCTTGTAACCATCCACTTAGGCCCAAACTTGACAGCTATGATTCGAGGTTTAGTGAACTTGTCTGTAACCTGTCCGTTAAGTCCTTCAGTTTTTGTAATTGTTGAGTTACCGACTGTGATGTATCTGTTAAATTCATACAACACATGCCATCAAACTCCTCACACCTGTGCCCTTGGGCCAAAAGTAGGAAGTCGATAGCTGCCCTATTTTGCAATGTCGCATGCCTTATTGAGTCAGTTTCCATTAACAAAGCAGTGAGTGTTGCAGAAGTAGCATTGGTTTGTTTCGCTAGCCAACATCCCAATTTATTTAAAGTGGTTAAGCCTTGGGCAGCAGCGACCCCAGGGGCAAGGAAAGAGGTTAGTATGGTTTTGTCCGCAGTCCAAAAATCCAGTTGGTCATTGCACTCTTCCTGATATTTTCAAATCTGTCATCTTATTCTATGCCGTCGGGTAAGGTTCAATATCATAGAAGTGTTGGGAGTTAACAATGTTAGGTGCCCCAATGTGTAAGGACCACCTCTCAAACGGGAGGGAACACCTTGCCATGCACGATCACCACAAATCAAGAATATTCCTTTAGGGAGTCTCATTGGGACAATAGTAGAGCGTGAGATGTTGCTCGTTGTATAATTACACCAATTGGTAGCATTCTGAAAAATGGCTAACGTGGGGTTTACATCCTGTGACCTGGCTATCTTCTCAGTAATTTTCTGCAAAGCTTGGTGTTGATCCTCATTCAGTTGACGTCGCTCTGGAGCCTCCACCGAAGACTCCAGGAGCGGCATCAATGGCCTTAGATCATCATTAGTAATTCCGCAAATATTGCGAACCCACTGTATATCCCCCATTAATTTTTGGACATCAGAAAGATTTTCTATTTTCGCCTTAATCTTTATTTTTTGTGGGTGGACCGCTTGCCCTGGTAATAATCCAGCTCAAATATTGCCATGGTCCCTTCTTTTGCCTTTTTTTTTTTTTTTTTGGTGCTATTTTTAAACCCCATTTTCCTAAATAGTGCTCTAAGTGCTGTAAAATGTGGTCTGCATTCAATTGTGTCCCTGCTATTAATATATCAACTATATAATGATACATTATTAAATCTGGATACTTTTTCCACACCGGTTCTAGAGCCCATGCCACAAATGTCTGACACATCGTAGGTGAATTTTGCATTCCTTGTGGTAACACTACCCAATGATACTTTTTGCTAGCTCTCCTTTATTTACCGATGGTACCATAAAGGCAAACTTCTCCGCATCCTCAGCTGCTAAGGGAATGGTAAAAAAGCAATTGAAATATACTCTTCGATTCCCTGCAAAAGAAATGATACATTTGTGACAATAATTACAACGACATAGAACAAACCCACAACACCGTTTTACAAATATGGCATATTGAAGTTCCTGCTCTTGACCGTCCGGGGAGAGCCGCTGAGACAGTCAACGAGCCGTCATTCTGCATACAAAAGAGTGAAAGCATCAGCTGGCGGTACGACGGAGTTGACTGCGTCCGTGGGACGTGTGACAAGATCTTCAGGTCTTACTGTCGGCCGTACCGACCTGGCCGGTACCCACTTCACTCCGTCCCCTCCCTCTCTGCCAAAGTCTCTTGTCTCATGCCTCGCCAATGTTGGGCAGGGTCGTATCTTGACTTGGGGGAAGGATCATCCCAGGCAGCCCCCTCCTGTTGCGGCACAGGTCAGGAGGCGGGGGCCAAGGAGGACTCGCCACCTCCGTTGGTTGCGTTAGCGGGGGGGGGGGGGACCGGGGGGGGACCGGGGGGGGGCGGGCGGGGGTTGCTCGTTCTCACCATCCCCAGCTCGGCCTCCCTTCTCTCCCAAGGCTGTGGCAGCGGCAGCTGCTGCCGCCGTCCGCTCTGATTTTATCGCCTTTATAGAGTCTCTGACTAATCGCCAGGTTGTTAACACTTTCGCAGCCGTATGATCCCCTTTAGAGGCTGCCTCAAACACCAATTTCCCTGCTTTCTCCCAGGTAGGTAACTCAAAAGCTGTTGCAGAGTCTGCTGCTAGCCCCTGGCTCTTCAAAACAGTCTCCAATAGCAATTGCCATGTTGTTGCTAGCTCCGCTGCTTGCCCATCTCCTTTCGAGACTCACCCCATTGATCTTTCACATGGGCACACAGGGGAACATTGAGTACATTGTTCTGGGCAACATTGTCCCGTCTTGCCCTCACATACATCATCGTAGATCTGTTTCTCTGACTTATCTATGCAGCCGGTTTACTCGGTGCATCTGGCACCTCAGGAGGTGCATTCGGAGTCGCTGAAGGTCCTGGACCCTCTGACTCAGTTAAAAAGGGATTGGTTGAAGACGGTTTAACAGCCTCCTCCATATCAGCTGCAGCTTTTCTCTCTGCCTTTAAGGCTTTTAATGTGTTTAACATCAACTTCCATGTCGTCACTAACTCTGCGGTGGTTTTATGTCCATTCCCAATATGTTCCTATAACATTTTTCCTATCTCCTCCCACGTCTCTGCCTTAAACGCCACAGACGCATCGGGGGGGTACCCTTTTTGGCACCAAATTAGAAGCCTTCTAAGTGTATACTCATCATATTTCAGTCCTCTCTTAGAGAGCATATGCAGCAGGAGTCTGACCATCGCCCCTTCTTCATGCGATGCGTTCTGCCTTTAGTTCTTTTAATGTCTCTAGGATCAACCTCTAGAGCGTCGTAGATTTTATACTGTCTTTGTTGCCTGTGCTATTCGCTTTTCAGTTTTATATCTTTTCATGCAATGAATAACATCTCTCCAAGATTTCATTAATTTTTTGCTGATTTTTCATCATCGATTACTAGATCCCACAAACAATCTCCATAAGAACGCCACTCGTCTACTTCAAACATACTTTCAGGGTCTTTAAAAAACCCTTTCGCTTTCCCTAACACAATTAACCCAGCCAGATCTTTTAATTGGCTTACTCCCCGCTTTTCTAAAAAGCATTTTAAGATTTCGAATGCTACCTCTATTTCCATTGCGCGCTACGTTGACCTTCTTAATTATCCGGTCAATTATTTTTGCAGCCTTTTCCCTTGGGTAGCCTTCTTTCGGACGGCGAACCCCTTCTTAATTATCCTGGGTTCAAGCACGGATCAGGCGCGCCGCGGCAGCGTCCGCCGATCTTCTGCTCCCTGGTCGCTGCTACCAGTGCTTCTCCGATCTCGCTGTCCGGTGAAAAACAAGGATGGGGGTCCCTGTTCGGGCGCCACTTGCGACGAGCGAGGGAAGGCATGCAGTCGACTCAATATGAGTGATAAAGCAAGCTTCAACTTTATTGCAAAACCTTACACATATTTATACACTAAGTTCTACCTTATGCATACTTGTCTTACAATCATTGGCTTAGCTCTAAAGAGTGCATTATCATACTCCTCCTACTTGCGCTTACTGCTACGTGGTCCGGGTTCCATCCTGTTTTTCTCATACAGTGCTTCTTCTTAGCTGTTTACCACAGCTCCTTCTCCTCAAGGCCGAGCCCTGCAGATGTCCAGCTGTTTACCAGCTTCCCAGTGCCACAGCTCCCTCTTCTCAAGGCCGAGCCGTGCAGATATCTAGCTGTTTACCAGCTTCTCAATGCTGCAGCTCCTCCTCCTTAAGGTCGAGCCGTGCAGAGTGATCCCAACAATCATCTGGTCCAACCCCCCTGCCAAGGCAGGATCACCTAGGGCAGGTTGCACAGGAACGCGTCCGGTCGGGTTTTGAAGGTCTCCAGAGAAGGAGACTCCGCAACCTCTCTGGGCAGCCTGTTCCAGTGCTCCATCACCCTCACAGTAAAGAAGTTTTTCCTCATGTTGAAGTGGAACTTCCTCTGCTGCAGTTTATGCCCATTGCCCCATATCCTATCACTGGGCACTACTGAAAAGAGACTGGCTCCATCCTCCTGGCAGCCACCCTTCAGACACTGATAAGGTCCCCTGGCAGCCTTCTCTTCTTCAGACTAAACTGCCCCAGGTCTCTCAGCCTTTCCTCATACGAGAGATGTTCCCGGCCCTTAATCATCCTTGTAGCCCTCTGTTGGAGACTCTCCAAAAGTTCCCTGTCTCTCTTGAACTGGGGAGCCCAGAACTGGACACAATACTCCAGATGAGGCCTTACCAGCGCAGAGTAGAGAGGGAAGATAACCTCTCTCGACCTGCTGGTCACGCTCTTCTTAATGCACCCCAGGATACCATTGGCCCTCTTGGCCACCAGGGCACATTGCTGTCCCATGGATAACTTATAGTCTACCAGGACTCCGAGGTCCTCCTCCATGGAGTGATGTGCGGAAACAAACTTCACAACTCGAAAGAGTTATAGAGCAGGTATGTTTATTACAGCGCTGGACGCATGGGGGATATCTCCTCCTAACATGCGTGCACTGAAACAAAAGTTCATCCTTTATATACCTTAAACATGAATATTCACACATTTTCCAAGAAATCACCGCCTCCTTGCTTATACTCTACATTTACATAATGCTGGCGTTGCGCGGGGGTCTCGGGTGGTCGTTTGGGGAGTTAGCCCCCTACTCCTTTTTCCCTTTTATGGTCATGGGTCTCTTGAGGATAACTTCTTCTCCTTGAATGTTCACCCCTTCTATTGTTCAGCCAAGCAGTTCCTTCTTATCATCCTTGTTAGAGCATTCCTGCTAGGATGTTTCTATTCTCAGGGTTAAGATATCTTCTCTGTTCTCTTTAATCTCTCACTCCTTGCTCTTAACTCTTCTTTGTTTTAATTTTCATGAGGCCTGCTTTCCTCCTGATTAACTGTTTACACATAGTTACAATGTTAGCATTGAGGTAAACACAGCCCAAGGACTGTGAGAGTAGGCCGTTAAACATAATCACACAGTTATTAGACTAAAGAATTCTATACTAAAGTCAAACTAATCATGTAATCAATAGCCTTCCATATATTAAGGAATTTGCAAAACTTACAGTTGATTAGTGACACATGTTGAAACCTTATAATTGTTTTAGATCCTTGTTTCATTTCCTCCTTTTCTATTATCCTTGCAAATTCTTTTGCAATCCCTCATAACATACCATTATCACTTGTCCATTGATTAAAATACCTCCCTGTTGCGACTTCGTTTGATCTTATTCTTTTTTCGTGTAACATAATCATCTACGTTCTTCTGACAACACCATATTGAACATCAAATCATACAAGAAGTACATAAAAAAGCTATCAACTAATATGAGTACAAACAGCTCTCTGATCCATTTAAAATTTGGTAACCAAGAGGTTAATTTGTTCCAAACTTCTTCAAATTCCCAAAAGGTGTCATCTAAAGTCATTCAACAAAATTTCAAGTGGACTTAAATTCTCTTTAGTTCTTGGTTTTACCCTGATTCATAATAGGGCTAGTGGGAGAGCTTGGTACCAATGTAGATTTGCTTCTTGACTGATTTTAGCTAGCTGTTGTTTAATTAAGTGATTCATTTTCTCAGCTTGTCCACTTGCCTGTGGCCGATATGGGGTGTGTAGTTGCCAGTTTGTTCCTAAAATTTTACTAACTTGTTGCACTATTTGCACACAAAAATGAGTACCCCTATCAGGAGATATTACTGCTGGTATTCCAAATCTGGGAACAATTCCGTTTAAAAGTACTCGTGTCACTTCCCTAGCCTTATTAGTCCTACAGGAGAAAGCTTCTGGCCAGCCCGAAAAGGTATCTGTTAATACTAACAAGTACCGAAACCCCCCTTTTCTTGGGAGTTCAGAAAAGTTTATTTGCCAATTTTTGACCTGGAACTTTCCCTTTATCAATACTTCCAAATTTTGCACTATTTTTTTACCTTTGGATTTTTCTTTAAGCCTATTTCACATTTATTAACCATGTTTTTTACAGTTTAAAGCAAATTTCTGTCTACTATTTGCTTCATAAGGGAATTATACAAGGCTTCAGTTCCCCAATGAGTCTTGTCGTCTTCTGCTTTTACCAGTTTCCATAATATTCTAAAGGGAACTATTATTCTGTTATCTTTTAATTTTGCCCAACCTGATGATTCAACTTCTGCTTCCAAATCTTTGATTAATCTAAGATCCTTCTCATCATAATCAACCAAGTCTGGTAGTGCCAAAGCTTTTTCAGAAATCAAACATAATACCTCACCTTGTTCCGCAGCTCTTCTTGCCTCATAATCTGCCGATTTCTTCCCCACTTCCTGAGCAGTTACCCTTTTGGTGCCCCTTGCAGTGCATAATTGCAACCGCCAAAGGCGATTGTACCACATCCAAAAGTCTTAGGATCATGTCAGCATGCTTAATATGTTTTCCTTGGGCCATCAGAAGTCCCAGTTCCTTCCAGATAGCCCCATGGGCATGAACTACATACACCAAAGGCATATTTTGAATTTGTCCAGATATTCACTGCAGTCCTTCAACAAGCTCTAATGCTCTCACTAAAGCATTAATTCAGCTCTTTGTGCAGAGGTACCCTTAGGGAGTGACTTTGCTTCCACCACTTGGTCTGTGGTGGTCACGGCATACCCCACCATTCGAGCTCCATCCTTTACAAATCTACTCCCGTCAGTGTACCAAGTGTGTTCAGCTTCCTCCAGTGGCTCCTCCTTCAAGGCAGGCCTGCTTACGTACGCTGTCTCGATGGTTTCTATGTAGTCATGCACAACAGTCTCCATTTCCTGCTTATCACTTAGAAAAGAAGCAGGGTTGATAACAGTAGATGTGACAATTTCTACGTCATCCTGTTCCATCAGGACTGCTTGATATTTCAGGAACCTTGATGGCGAGAGCTCATGTCCTCCTTTTTATTCCAAAACGGAAGTTACAGCATGGGAAGTGTGCACAATCATCTTTTGCCCCAAAGTGAATTTTCAGGCTTCTTGAATAATCAAAACAACGGCGGCCACTGCCCGAAGGCTTCCTGGCCATCCTTTTCTGACTTCATCCAATTGTTTGGTAAAGTACACTACTGCTCGCTTGTGAGGACCCAGCCTCCAGGCTAGAATTCCCAAATCCACTCCTCGCCTTTCATACGAGAACAGCCAGAAGGGCTTTGTTATGTCAGGCAGGCCCAGAGTTGGAGTCCTCATTAGCTCCAGTTTCAGTTCTTTGAATGCCCTCTTGGCTTCATCAGCCCATATTAATTGTGTCTGGCTATTTTTCAGTAGTTCATACAGATGTTTAACCAGAAGTCCATAATTATAGATCCGTAACCGGCACCAACCTGTCATTCCCCAAAAGATTCGAAGCTCTTTTACCGTGGTCGGTTCTGGAGTCCTGCAAATAGCTTCTTTTCAGTCATTCCTGAGCTGTCTCGGTCCCTTAGAAATCACAAATCCCAGGTATATTACTTCTTTCTTCAAGATCTGGGCATCTCTCTAATGAGACTCGGTAACCACTTAGTCCAAGAAAATCCAACAAACTCACAGTCCATTCTTTACATTCTTCATCCTTTTCTGTGGCTATCAAAATATCATTTACATACTGCAAAAGAATCCCATTTCCCAGAAGTCTTTCGGACCTGCAACCGTTATTATCTCAAGCCTTTCGTCCCACATTGGGTGCCCAAAAAGGACTATTGTGGTTTAGCCCCAGCCGGCAACTAAGCACCACACAGCCGCTCGCTCACTCCCCCTCCCCCAGTAGGATGGGGGAGAGAATTGGGAAAAAACTCATCGGTTGAGATAAAAGCAGTTTAATAGGACAGCAAGAGAGAAGGAAACAACAATGATAACAACAATAATAATAACGACAAAGGAATGTACAAGAACAAGTGATGCCCAGTACAGCGATTGCTCATCACCCGGTGATCGATAGCCCATCCCCGAGCAGTGATTCCCGCCCCCTGGCTAACTCCAGTTTATGTACTGGGCATGACGTTGTATGGTATGGAATATCTCTTTGGCCAGCCTGGGTCAGCTGTCCTGGCTGTGTCCCCTCCCAGCTTCCTGTGCACCCCCTGCCTTCTTGCTAGCAGGCCAGCATGAGAAGCTGGACTGTCCTTGACTACTTAGCAACAACCCAAAACATCAGCACGTTATCAACATTTTCTCATCCCAAATCCAAAACATAGCCTCACACTAGCTTCTGTGAAGAAAACCAGCTCTATCCTGGCTGAAACCAGGACACACTCTCAAGAGCATTCAATTTGATACAGAGACATAACTATCTTTTAAACCACTTAGATACTGTCTTTTGTATATTCTTTAAAAACTCACTTATCAAGGTTGGCGCTTGTGATGTCTGTTAAGGGTTAAGCTTATCAGGGACTGGTATTTGTCAAGAAGAGACTTACTAAAACAAAGAAAGTGATAACTGGAACTGCAAGGTTAACCTTATCACAAAACTGGCTAGAGCTTGTTAAAAACTGTTGAAATCAACAAGTAAGAAGAGAGCATGTATAAAGGACTAAAGTTCATCTAAAAGGACAGAAGAGGAAGACCCCTGAAGAAGTAAACGACCACCAGAGACAGATCTGAGCCTGCGCATTGATAACATAAACTGCTAACGCAAGCCTTTTGAACTACTCCGCCTCACTTATGCATATGTATGTTTTGTATTGCGTAATCATATGAATATGTATGCTTTTGTGTAATAAATATTTGCCTGTTTGCCGAAATGGTGTGCAAGTTAGGAGGAGCAATCCCCTTTGCACCCGGCGCCGTAATAAACATACCTGCTTTATAACTCTTTTGAGTTGTGAAGTTTGTTTCTGCATGTCAATTTGGCGACCCAGATGGGACTCTCTCTGCCTGGCTGCGGGACCCGCTGAGAGTGGGACGTCCTTGGCGCGCCCTTGAGTTTTCTCGGAGGACCTCCCTCACTTGCCCGATCACTGCAGGGACAGACAAGGACCATCAGCGGACCAGGTATGTTAATTTGGGAGGGGAACCTGTAAGTCATGAGGAGACGTCTTATGTGAGGTAAAGAGCATTGGTGCTCGCCCCTGGGTGGTTAGGATTCGAATCCAGTAGTGGCACGGGAATCCCTGACTAGGGAAGTACACAAATGCAGGAATCCCTGATAAAGGGAAGTATGTGATGGGTGCTCTTCACTGAAATTGCAGGAGTATTGTATGGGATAGCTATCATTTGGAAGTTTTGTGCCTGGTACCGTGTATTCTATGAAAGCGCTTCATTGTGTTAACCCTTAATGCTCTGGTTGTAAACAGAACATTTGGGTGTGGTGAATTTTCAGTGTGGTGAATAAAACTGGTCTGACCAGGATAGGTTCAGGCCAGGTTAAGCAAGTATTTTGTGGAGACTTAGAAGGTGTAAGGAATCAGTAAAGAATGCCGCTGTTATATTGGGGGAAAAGTAGAACAGAGTAGTGACGAAAGGTTTATTTGGCGTGGAGCACAGACGAGTGCCTGTCCGCTTTGCCATCAGTGTTGCTTGTCTGTTCACGCCAAGTGTTTGGAGTGTCATAAGTACATTATTTCTTTTAACGGGAGACAGGAGTTTCATCTCAACAATTGTCTTGAATTTAGGTGCATTCGCTGTGGGGGGAGTACGCCCTTGCATCTTTTGCCTTGGATAAGGCATTATTGTTGTCGGTTCAATCAGGTTGTATTCTTAGGCTGAGGAATAAACCCCTGCGGGCAGGGTGTTCATTATGGGAGGTAAACAAAGTGGTGGAATATTGAAAGGGAGCCCTCTGGGCTGTATTTTAGCTCATTGGAAGGAGATAGGAGAGCCACCAGGAGGAAGCTTGAACAGAAAGACTTTAATAAAATATTGTAATCAATGGTGGCCCTTGTATAAATTGGATGATGGGGAGAAATGGCCCTTCAATGGAACCTTGAATTATAATACCTTGCTGCAATTGATGTTGTTTTTGAGGAGAGAAGGGAAATGGAATGAGATCTTATACGCAGACATGTTTTTCACTCCCCGAATATCAAAAGGACTGTGGATTAATACCCCCACAGGACCCAATAATAATGGTTTTGGAGAAGGAAAATAAGAGAAAGGGAAAAGGAAAGGTGAGGCATGCAGCATAGGACAGAGATGTACAAAGTTAGGGAAAATAAGAGACCCCGGGATGGGAGATCTGCCCGAGCGTTATGAATCGCCGGTAGGAGTACAACAAGGAAAAAGTGAAAGTTCAGATTCGGAAGCCTCTTTAGATAGTCCAGTATCCTCTCGCACCCAAAGTAGGAAAGAGCAGACAGTGGTGCAAGCACCCCTTGACGTGCGGAAAACAGACTCCACAATCTGTAAGATTGTAAAGTAGGTATGTTTATTCAGCGCTGGGCAGCACGGGGGGGTAGTCCCACCAAAAACCGTGCGCACCCCAACGCGGCACTTACTTCAAATATATACAGCAAAGTGTTGCATATACATAAAGTTTCGCAATATGCCTATACATATGCATGATCTGTCCCCGCTTCGTATTGAAATGAGTTCCAAGACGTTATTTCCATGAACTCCTCCCATCTGCGCTTGCGCAGTGCCTTCTGGTGGTGGTCGCTGAGGGTTGTGAGGATGAAGGCCAGTGGCTCCTCTTCGTCACCAGTAGTAACCCCTTGTTCTTACGCAGACTCAGTTGCTCTTTGGTTTTCGTCCAAACCACAAGGTCAGTTTCAGCCGGTTCTTGAGGCACTCTCCTGGTTCTTATCAGGGACCGTCCTTGTGAGGAGCCACAAGTCTTCTCACTCCTGTCATTTTATCAGGAACTGTCTTTGTAAGGAACTACAGATCTCCTGCTTTAGTTACTTTACGCAATAGCTAACAAGATTTCAAACCTTATCTACTAATTAACTTCTAAGATTCCCTTAACCCCTTCTCTCACCCTCAGGGAGGTGGTGGGACCAGAGGGAAGCCCTGTCATAATAAAAGTCCCCTTCTCCTCATTTGATCTTGAAACATGGAAAGCGGTAGCAAAAAGTTACCGAAGTGATTCTGTAGGGGTCACTAAACATTTCCACTTTCTAATAAAGCAACATAACCCTGATTGGAATGATATTCAATTGTTATTGGACCACGTGACGGAAACTGAAAAACAACTGATACTAAAAACGGCCCATGATTTAGCTACTGACCAACTTAAGAATACGGGAGAAGATATAAAGAATCACTTTTCCCCTACAAGACCCACATTGGGACCCTAACAGAAGTGCCCATGTGGAATTATTGAATAGATACAGAGATTGGGTCACAAGAGGTATGGAACGAGCCATACCAAAAACAATTAACTGGTCAAATTTATATGCTGTTCTGCAGGGCCCGAAGGAGACCCTCTCAGAATTCTTGGACAAGCTACGAGACACTATGAGGCGGCATACTCCTCTGGACCCAGGATCGGAAATAGGGATACAGCAGTTAGTGTCTCTATTCATAGGGCATTCAGCAAGTGATATCCGGAGAAAGCTGCAGAAACTGAGACAGACAGAAAGCAGAAATTTGGAGACTCTATTAGATGAAGCTTGGAGAGTGTTTAGCAATAGAGAAGAGGAGGATCGGAGGAAGGACAAACGGGCACTAGTAGCAGCGCTGCAAGAGAGTAAGGGATTTAGAGGCATGGGACCCAGGAGACCGAGACTTTTAGAAAAGGACCAGTGTGCGTGGTGTAAACAAAGGGGACATTGGAGAAATGAATGTCCAGAGAGACAGAAAGGGAAAAGGGGAATACAGGCCCATGTCAAAGAAGATTGACGGGGACCTGGGGAATCTACCCTAGCAGATCCACTGGTTATACTGAAGCTAGGGAAACAACAACAGAGTATAGAATTTTTAGTTGATACTGGGGCAACATTTTCGGTTTTAAATCAAGCTTTAATACCTACGGATGACGATTTTGTAACGGTAAAGGGAGCTACTGGCCAAAGTGAAAAGGTGTACTTTTTAAAACCTCTTAAATTTCGATTGGGAAAACAATTGGGAATACACAAATTCTTATACATGCCTAACTCACCAAAACCTCTATTGGGGCGAGACTTATTGGAACAACTAAAAGCAGAGATAAAATTTGAGAAAGGGAAAGTAAAACTTCGAGTGGGGGATGACCAGCTAATCAAACTTCTGAGTCTGGCCCTCATAGATACTCCTGTTAGCTCAGAAATACCCGAGGAAATTCAGAACCAAGTATATCCAAGCTCAGAAATACCAGGAAAAGCGAAAAATGCCTCCCCAATAATGGTCAGACTCGAGTCAGGGGCATGGCCTGTAAGAATTAAGCAATATCCCCTCAGAACCGAAGATAGGGAAAGAATCCAACCAATAATCAATCGGTTTATCAAATATGGGCTACTAATAGAATGTGGATTGGAATATAACACTCCCATTTTACCTGTCAAAAAGCCAGATGGTAATTATCAAATAGTACAGGATCTCAGAGCCTTTAATAGAATTGTTGAAGACCTGCATCCTGTCGTAGCAAACCCATATACATTATTAACTAAATTGACAATTGAATTGGCCTGGTTTACCTTATTGGACCTGAAAGACGCCTTCTTTTGCCTACCTTTGAGTCCAGAGAGCCAGTTGCTGTTTGCATTTGAATGGGAAAACCCCGACTCTGGGAGAAAGACACAACTAACATGACTGTGTTACCACAGGGGTTTAAAAATAGCCCCACTCTTTTTGGAAACCAACTAGCCAAGGACTTGGAGCAGTGGGAGCGACCACATGGAGATGGAATAATATTACAATATGTAGATGATTTATTGATAGCCACTAAAACAAAAGAACTATGTCTAATATGGACAGTCAGTCTGCTAAATGTCCTTGGACTTAATGGCTATCGAGTCTCTCCACAGAAAGCCCAAATGGCTCAGCGGCAGGTAACTTACCTCGGATACGAGATAACTGCTGGCCAGAGGACCCTAGGAACAGCAAGAAAGGAGGCCATCTGCCAAACTCCTCGACCACAGACAGCTAAAGAACTCCGTACGTTTTTAGGGATGACGGGATGGTGTCGCCTATGGATATATAACTACGGACTCTTGGTAAGGCCACTCTATGAACTGTTGAAATTTAATCCAAGAGACCTCACCTGGAATGGGGAAGCAGAGAGAGCATTCCAGCAACTGAAAAGGAAACTAATGGACGCCCCTACCTTGGGGTTATCAGATATTACTAAAACATTCTGGCTGTTCTCCCATGAGAAGCAGGGAATAGCCTTGGGAATCCTAGCCCAAAACTTGGGACCATATAGAAGAGCAGTGGCGTATTTCTCCAAACAACTTGATGAAGTAAGTAAAGGATGGCCTAGCTGCTTAAGGGCGGTAGCAGCATTGGTGCTAAATATTCAAGAAGCACGTAAATTTACATTGGGCCAAAAGATTACAGTACTGATATCTCATACTGTACCTACAGTATTAGAGGTAAAAGGGGGGCACTGGCTCTCACCACAGAGATTCCTTAAATATCAGGCTGTTCTGGTAGAACAGGATGATGTGGAAATAGTGGTTACTAACATTGTCAATCCAACAGCTTTCCTCAGTGGAACCACGGGAGAACCGGTATCCCATGACTGCCTGGAAACAAATGAAGCGGTCTATTCCAGCTGACCCAACCTAAAAGAGGAGCCGCTGGAAGATGCTGAAGACTCCTGGTACACAGACAGAAGTAGCTTTGTTCGACAAGGCATCTGCAAAGCAGGGTATGCGGTAACCACTATGGATCAGGTAATAGAATCCAAAGCCCTTGCCCCAAATACCTCGGCACAAAAAGCAGAAATAATAGCCTTAACCCGAGCGTTGAAGCTAGCCAAGGGCAAGAAGATTAATATCTGGACAGACTCCAATTACGCTTTTGGGGTAGTCCATACCCATGGAGCCATATGGAAAGAAAGGGGACTCCTATCCACCTAAGGAAAACATATAAAACACACTGAAGAAATTCTTAGGCTCCTGGAAGCAGTGCAGCTACCCGAAAAAGTAGCCATCATGCATTGCAAGGCTCATCAGAAAGGAAATGCAGCCCAAGAGTTGGACAATGCTATAGCGGATCGTGAAGCCAAAAGAGCAGCTGAAAAAGGTGAATTAGAGGTGCAGTCTTTGGTCCCAGATGGTAAAATACAAATTGATTGTGTACCCAGGTATTCCAAAGAGGATCAGAAATTAGTTGAAGACTTAGGTGGAGAAACAGAGAAAGATAGGTGAGCAAAGACTGCAGGGCAAAATAATAATCCCATTTGCGTTATTGTGGGCCATACTTATAGCAGAACACAGGAAATCTCATTGGGAAGCTGAAGCATTGTATAAATATTTAAGTCAGCATATAGTTGCCCAGAACCTCTACACCACTGTTAGACAAGTGACACAGCAGTGTGAAATATGTTTGCAAAATAATCCTAAGGTAAGCCCTAAAGTCCAACCCAGACAAATAGGGAAAGGAAACTATCCAGGACAGCAGTGGCAAATTGACTTCTCAGAACTTCCAAGAAAAGGGGGGTTCCAATATTTGTTGGTTCTGACAGACACCTTTTCAGGCTGGCCAGAAGCATTCCCTTGCCGAACTAATAAGGCTAGGGAGATAACCAAAGCACTATTACATGAAATAATACTGAGATTCGGGATTCCTGCAACAATCTCCTCGGATAGAGGACCACATTTTATTGCAAAAATTGTTCAACAAGTTAGTAAACTCCTGGGAATAGATTGGCAGTTACATACCTCATATAGGCCACAAGCAAGTGGTCAAGTGGAAAAGATGAACCACTTAATTAAGTTACAAATTGTAAAATTAGGGCAGGAGGCCAGATTATCTTGGCCACAATCATTATCTTTGGCACTCCTGAGGATTAGAACTAAGCCCAGAACTAAAGAAGGGTTTGTTATAAATTTACCTGTCCAATTGAGTGACAGAGGCTAGTCAATTAGAAATTTTCTGATTTATTAAAGCAAGCGACAAGTAAGCAAAACAGCGCTGGGTGGCCGGGGAGTCTCCTGCTCCACCAACGGCCGGCAACTTAACAGGTCTTTCAGTCCTCTCTTTATACTTTTTTTCACTCGCACCTTCTTTCGAATCTTCCAATTGCAATCTACTCCGCTCCCCCCTCCCCTTCTACCTCAGGGCATGTTTTGTCTTGTCTGGGCTTGTTTTGTCTTGTTGCCGGGCTTGTTCTGTCTTGTAGCCAGGGGTATTCAAGGTGTTAAGCAATGTTTTCTTATCATGCTGTTCCATCTTACTATACAGTTCTTTCATTCTTAGCATTACCATCTAAACTTTAATGCTTTAAGAAAACTTTAGCAAACGTGGTTCTAACACATATCACAGGACTTAATTGTATAACACCTATACACAAAGTTTGATGAACAAAACAGTTTACAGTTTATCACAATCCCCCCTTTTTCTTTTCACCATTTTTGTTCATCAAATCGCTTAAGCTCCTGCTGGCTTAAAATGAAGGTTTCCTCTGATATTCCTCTCAAAGGTTCATGCTTGGCTTTTATCAATACAAGTACCCGATGTTAAAGAGGACTGGTGGGTTCTTATTTCTAATTGAAACTTCCCTTTTTAGCCTGCAGAATTTGGTTGTGTCCCTTGTGCCTTTTCCTTTTTCCTCAAGCAATAAAGCCTGGGGCCTCGGGGGTGAGTAATGTTATACATCCCCCTTGAGCGTCCCTTTTCCAGCCTCCACTTCTTTACGTCTCTGCCTTATTTAATAAGGCTAGGGGAAGACATTTCACCCAAGACATTTTGGTCTCCATCATCAATTTGGTCAGTTGTTTCTTTATCTCACCATTTACCCGTTCCACTTTTCCCGAACTCTGTGGGTGCCAAGGTGTATGATATTCCCATTTAGTCCCCAAAGCAGTAAAAACTTCCTTTATGATTTTTGAAACAAAATGTGGTCCCCTATCAGAGTCAATAGTTTCAATAGAGCCATACCTAGGTATCACATTTTCGAGCAGTAGTTTGGTTACCGTTTGGGCAGTGGCCCTGGCAGTCGGCCTACCTTCGGTAATTCGGTAAAGTCTAACTGAATTTTAGCAAAAGGTCGATGGGTTAACTCTCTTCCTCCTAATGGCCTTTCTCTTAGTTGGTGCTTGTTCACCCTTTGACAAGTTAAGCAGTTTCCAATTATTCTTTTTGCTATATTATATACCCCAATACAGGCATATTTTATAGCAAATTGGTCTACTAATGCTTGAACCCCCCCAATGGGTGTTTTCATGGTACTTGCGCACGATTCTTATAGCCATCGTCTTTGAGATGACTTCTCGCCCATCAGGAAGTTCCCACTTTCCTGATTCGATCTCCTTTGATACTTGGGATTATCACAACTACAATGGAGCGCATCGCTCCCAGAATCCTTCCAACAATCATAACAGGGAGGCTCAAGCAAATTATCCCCGCAATTGATACACCTTTGATGGGTTTCATTCCCGTGATTTCTAACTTTCTTCTCCTTAAAAATCATCAGAGCAGCTCTTTTTGCTTCTTGATCTGCTAAGTTGTTTCCCCTGGTCAGCGGAGTCAATCCCCATTGATGTCCTTTTAAATGAACCACTGCTATTCCTACTGGTCCCTGTAAAGCCTGCAAAATTTCAACTATTAATTTCTGATGAATCAACCCCTTTCCCTGGGAATTTATTAAGCCTCTTTCTTCCCAAATTTTTCCAAATGTAATGTTTTTCCATTAATTACCGCATATCCTGATTTTCTTTTCCCTTCCATGACCCGGGAAGATCCATCTACAAAAAGTTTTTCCCCATCTTCCAGTTCTTCTTCCTCTAAATCTGGTCTAATTTTAGTTTGTTCTTCAATAGTGTGCAGGCAGTCATGAGTTATTTCTTCTGACGGTTCCCCGTACAGAAATTGTGCTGGATTCTGTAAACTAGTAACTTCAAGTTTAGGCGAAGATATCAGGATACCTTCATACTTTAGGAGCCTGGCATCAGTAATCCACTTTTCAGCTTTCTGTTGTAGGATTCCTCTGATATTGTGGGGTGATAATACTTTCAGTTCTCCCCCAAAGGTAATTTTGTGAGCCTCTTCCACTAGCAGAGCTGCAGCCACTATAGCTTGTAGGCAGATAGGCCATCCTCTGCTTACAGGGTCTAACAATTTAGAAAGGTATCCTACAGGCTTTTTCTTCCCTGCCCATTCTTGCGCTAACACCCCATATGCCGTTCCTTCATCAACATAAATAAATAAATAAAATGGTTTCTTGACATCTGGTAAGCTCAAAACAGGAGCATTTACCAAATCAGTTTTTAAAACTTCTAATTGTTCATCATCATCCTTAGACCATTTTAATAGGCCATCCTTAGGTATCTTAGCATATAAAAATTTTACTTTTCTACTGTAGCCTTCAATCCATTGTCTGCAATATCCCAAAAGGCCCAACAATTGTCTGATCTGTCTCTTAGTTTTTGGAGCCGGCAATGATAATATGCCCTGTACCCTTTCTGGGTCTAATTTCTTAGTTCCTTTGCTCAGCCCGTGTCCTAAATATTTCACTTCCTCTTCGACAAACTGCGGTTTTGATTTTGACACCTTTAATCCCTGTAAGCTAAAAAAATTTAGTAACCTAATACTCTCCTTCCTAACTGCCTCCTTGTCACCACCGGCCAACAGTAAATCATCCACATACTGGACAAGGGTCACCCCACCTTCTAGTTCGTACCCCCGCAATATTTGTTCTAATGCCTGTCCAAACAAATTTGGAGACTCGGTGAATCCCTGAGGTAAGACTGTCCACCGTAATTGTTGTTTTCTGTGAGTGTCCGGGTCTTCCCATTCAAAAGGCATCCTTTCATCTGGGCCTAACTGGCTTAAAAGTGTATGAGGGTTTGCCACTACAGGGAATCTGGTCAGGTTTCTTTACAGGTAAGATGGGGGTATTAAAAGGGGCTGATATTCCTTTTTCAATTAACCTTTGAATTTCAGGTTTCAATCCCTGTCTCCCCTCCATCGGTAAGGGGTATTGTTTTATTCTCACTGGTATTTCTGGATTTCTTATTGTCACCGAAAAAGGTTTGATATCTAATTTTCCAATGGTCTCCGGAGTATACCATACCTCAGGGTTTATTCTTCCCTCATCAACTGCCCGTAAAGGACACAATTTAATTCTTAGTTCATTTCTTAAACCAATCTCTAATTCTATCATTAAATCCCTGCCTAATAAGTTATAGTCCGCCTCAGGCATTAACAGCAAGGACCCCACCCCTAATTTAGAATCACTTTCAAGAACCACGTTTTTTATTACGATAACCTTAAAAGGTTCCCCTTTTCCCGTCTTCCCACAATAAAAACAGGTTCTTGTTTCCTTTTTCCTTCCCTGGTCCCTACTTTCCTTTCCAGAGGGTCCCGATGGGTTATTCCGTCTGGGTGGAGTACCTCTCTGTCCTTCCCTTACTGCTGCTGAGTTTCTTCCTCTCTCCGGACATAAACCTTCTGCGCTTCCCGGAGTAACTCATCTAATCCCCTTTGCTGCCAGTCCTCCATCTTTTCTAATTTCTTCCGGATATCGATCCATGATTTAGCCACAAACTGAGTTTTTAGTAACGCTTGCCCTAAATCAGTGGTTGGATCTATCCCGGAGTACAATTGTCCTTAATCTTTCTAACCATTCTGTAGGGGTTTCATCTTTCTTTTGCTGTTCGTTAAATGCTTTGTTAATATTCTGTCCTCGAGGAATGGCTTCTTTAATTCCCTGTATAATTATTATCCGTAAATCGGACATGTGGCCTCTATCAACTTCATTCTGATTATTCCAATTAGGTTTTTGGGTTGGCCACTTTATATCTGCTGCCGGACCTCCTTGATGTTGATGGTCCCATATCCTCATTCCAGCTCGTCTGATCATATCTCTCTTCAGACGTAAATAAAATAGCTCATCCCAGGTATATATATATTAGGACCTAGGAACTGGTCTAATTTTTCCGAGACCCCTAAGGGGTCTTCCAACAAACTCCCCATTTCTACGGGTTACTACCCTATTTTCCTCAGGGGAACTTGGAGCTGAGTCATTCTCATACCCTGGCGCCACCGAGGGGGGGGTGCCGAAGGCTGCGGAGGCTCCCAGCCTCTTTTTTTTTTTTTTTTTTTTTCATTTAAAGGATATAGATTCACTTTCTTCCAAACTAAAAAGGTTCCTTTGAGTGTCCAATCTTCAAAGAACCCAAATACAGGCCAATCCATGCAACAGTGAATCATTATTACTTTACTCTTACCCCGCCTAGAGGGGTAATCATCCCAATTTTTAATCATTAAGACTATCCGGTGGTATAACCTCAGAACCACCCATGGGACCAGAGGGCTTGCTTTTCCTCTGTCCCATCTTCCGAAGCGCCTTCTTTCACTCACACACTCGCTTCCCCTGGTTCGTGGCCCAGCCCCTCGCGGGGTGTGGGAACCGCACTACTGAGGGTCCGCACTCACTTCGCCCGGTGGACTACTGAGTCCCGTGGACGTCTCACACAAGCACGCTTCAGGATACCCAACCCCAACCGAACGGCTAACCGGCCTATACTCATGCGTCCTGCGTCTTCGTTCGGGCTTCGTGCACAAAGATTATGGGGTTACCGGTTTTATTTGCTTACTGTCAAATTTAGGTTCGTCGGTAAAGGATTTGGCGTAGAAGCACCCTGACAAGGGCCGCTTATTCAGCGGGGCGCCCCCCCTGCCAAGGACCTCAGGCCAGATTGCCTTTATCCGAGTCACGGCACCAAATTGTTATAAATTTACCTGTCCAATTGAGTGACAGAGGCTAGTCAATTAGAAATTTTTTGATTTATTAAAGCAAGCGACAAGTAAGCAAAACAGCGCTGGGTGGCCGGGGAGTCTCCTGCTCCACCAACGGCCGGCAACTTAACAGGTCTTTCAGTCCTCTCTTTATACTTTTTTTCACTCGCACCTTCTTTCGAATCTTCCAATTGCAATCTACTCCGCTCCCCCCTCCCCTTCTACCTCAGGGCATGTTTTGTCTTGTCTGGGCTTGTTTTGTCTTGTTGCCGGGCTTGTTTTGTCTTGTTGCCGGGCTTGTTCTGTCTTGTAGCCAGGGATATTCAAGGTGTTAAGCAATGTTTTCTTATCATGCTGTTCCATCTTACTATACAGTTCTTTCATTCTTAGCATTACCATCTAAACTTTAATGCTTTAAGAAAACTTTAGCAAACATGGTTCTAACACATATCACAGGATTTAATTGTATAACACCTATACACAAAGTTTGATGAACAAAACAGTTTACAGTTTATCACAGGGTTAAGCCCTTTTGAAATATTGTATGGGAGACCCTATATTGTACAGGCGGGAATATCAACACAGATTGGAGACGAAACGTTATCTAATTATGTGATAAGCCTGCAAAAACAACTTCAGGAGATAGAGAAACTGGTCTTGGGAACCAGAGCCCGAGGTCTTGATGGGCCGGTGCATGATATTAAGCCTGGTGATTTTGTGTATGTAAAGTCCTTTACAGATCCACCTCTGGAACCAAAGTGGGAAGGCCCCTTCCAAGTGCTGCTGACATCCCATACAGCGATCAAGATTAAAGAACAGACCTTGTGGGTGCATCACACCAGAGTGAAGAAAGCCCCTAAGCCACAATGGGAATCGACACCTATGGGACCATTGAAACTTCGCATTCAAAAGTGATGATATGGATTTTTATGACTCTGCTAAACTGTAACTTAGTAAGTGCTTGGGATTGGCCTTGGACAGATGCTTATTTTGGGTATACGGTGTTATAAATGATTTAGTCCCAAACAGCATTCCAATTCAAATTTACAATTTATTAAGCGAATAGAGGCAAGCAAACAGCGCTGGGTGCGCCGGGAGTCTCTGCTCCACCAAGACGCACGCCGTACAGTTCCTGTTCCTGGTTTATATCCTGTCTGTTAATACATATTCATGAATAGGCGTGTCTTCTTCGGCGCATGCCCTCTTCTCCTTCTAGAGTCTTCTCGACTCTTCCTCAGCATGATCCTGTTCGCTAATACATATTCATGAATAGGCATGTCTTCTAATACATATTAATGAACAGGCGTGTCTTCTTCAGCGCATGCCCTCTTCTCCTGCTAGAGTCTTCTCGAATCTTCCTCGGCGTGCCCCCAGGATGACCCCAAACCTTATGCATGCACTTTCTTTACACAATACTATGTGGTCAGTGGTCAAACTGGTTTGAGCTGATATACCAGCAAAGTAGTTTAACTTTCTCCTGTAAAATACCCCTTTTTAGGGTGCAGGAGAAATCCATAAAAGTACAGAAGATTACACTTCATCACACGAATCAGATAAACATATTTCACAACGGGAAGCTGGGGAAAGGATCTAAAAGGGTTGAATTTGGCAACTGTGATAAAGTATAATAACAACATGACATTGCAACCAACTGAATGGGAAAAAAAAAAAAATTAGTTCGGCCCATACCTGGATGATTGAGGAAGGAAAGGAGGTTCAGATAGGTTGTAGACTCCTTAATGTAAGTAACCCACCTCCTCTCCAGATCCAAATTACTGTCCAGAGCAATACTTCCCACCGTATAACAGGCAGCATGGCATGTAGAGAAAAAGAGGTTTGTTGGTATTCCTTTAATATAACTCAAACGGTGTCCATTGTATGTCTGGGGGCAACTCAGTAGGGGGCCCAAGCTCTAACTTTTAAATTTCGGTTAAAATTTTAAAATTCGGTTACAGACACCAGAGGAAACCACCAAAACCACCACTCCCCCTGCCTACACTACCCCGACTCAGGCTACTGAATCAAGTCCCACAGAGCTTAAGCATATGGGACCATATGTGTATCTGATAGGACTATATGTAATTAAATATGTCGGCCAGCAACAGGTAATGTCTAATCCAATATGGTCTCTTAAATGAGTGGAATTATTAATACAGAATGATATTTCCACCGTTCAACCAGCTTGTTCGGCATTCATAAAGCCCTTACATACAGGGTGGACATCATGGTTACATAAAAGGACCCTTTCACAGAATCACAGAATCACTAGGTTGGAAAGGACCTTCAAGATCATCAAGTCCAACCATTAATCCAGCGCCACCATGTCCCCTAAAACATGTCCTGAAGTGCCACATCCACACGTTTTTTGAACACTTCCAGAGATGGCGACTCCACCACCTCCCTGGGCAGCCTGTTCCAATGCCTGACCACCCTCTCAGTGAAGAAATTTTTCCTAATATCCAATCTAAACCTCCCCTGGCGCAACTTGAGGCCATTTCCTCTTGTCCTATCGCTAGTTACTTGGGAGAAGAGGCCAACACCCTCGTCGCCACAACCCCCTTTCAGGTAGTTGTAGAGAGCGATAAGGTCTCCCCTCAGACGCCTCTTCTCCAGACTAAACAACCCCAGTTCCCTCAGCCGCTCCTCATAAGACGTGTGCTCCAGACCCCTCACCAGCTTCGTTGCCCTTCTCTGGACATGCTCCAGCACCTCAGCATCCTTCTTGTAGTGAGGGGCCCAAAACTGAACACAGGATTCGAGGTGCGGCCTCACCAGTGCCGAGTACAGGGGCATGATCGCTTCCCTACTCCTGCTGGCCACACTATTCCTGATACAGGCCAGGACGCTGTTGGCCTTCTTGGCCACCTGGGCACACTGCCGGCTCATATTCAGCCGGCTGTCAACCAGCACCCCCAGGTCCCTTTCCGCCAGGCTGCTCTCCAGCCACTCCTCCCCAAGCCTGTAGCGTTGCATGCGGTTGTTGTGGCCAAAGTGCAGGACCCTGCACTTGGCCTTATTAAACCTCATACAGCTGACCTCTGCCCATCGATCCAACCTGTCCAGATCCCTCTGCAGAGCCCTCCTACCCTCCAGTAGATCAACACTCCCACCCAACTTGGTGTCATCTGCAAACTTACTGAGGGAGCACTCAATTCCCTCATCCAGATCGTCTATAAAGATATTGAACAAGACCGGCCCCAGAACCGAGCCCTGGGGAACACCGCTTGTGACCGGCTGTCAGCCGGATTTAACACCGTTCACCACAACTCTCTGGGCTCGGCCATCCAGCCAGTTCCTCACCCAGCGAAGAGTAAACCTGTCTAAGCCACGGGCCGCCAGTTTCTCCAGGAGAATGCTGTGGGAGACGCTGTCAAAGGCTTTACTAAAGTCTAGGTAGACAACATCCACAGCCTTTCCTTCATCCACTAGGCGGGTCACCTGGTCATAGAAGGAGATCAGGTTGGTCAAGCAGGACCTGCCTTTCATGAACCCATGCTGGCTTGGCCTGATCCCTTGCTTGTCCTGCAGATGCCCTGTGAGCACTCTCAAGACCAACCGCTCCATAATCTTCCCCGGTACAGAGGTCAGGCTGACAGGCCTGTAGTTCCCAGGATCCTCCTTCCGGCCTTTCTTGTAGACGGGCGTCACATTGGCAAGCCTCCAGTCTTCTGGGACCTCCCCTGTTAACCACGACTGCTGATAAATGATGGAGAGTGGCTTCGCAAGCTCCTCCGCCAGCTCTCTCAGTACTCTCGGGTGGATCCCATCAGGCCCCATAGACTTGTGGGTGTCCAGGTGGTTTAGCATGTCCTTGACTGCTTCCTCCTGGATTATGAGGAGTACATTGTGCTCTCCATCCCCATCTTCCAGCTCAGGGGGCTGAATACCCTGAGGATACCTGGACTGGCTATTAAAGACTGAGGCAAAGAAGGCATTAAGTACCTCAGCCTTGTCCTCGTCCTTGGAGACAATGTTCCCTGCCATATCCAGTAGGGGATGGAGATTCTCCTTGCCTCTCTTTTTGTTGTTAATATATTTGTAAAAACATTTTTTATTATCCTTTACGACTGTGGCCAGACTGAGCTCTAGCTGGGCTTTTGCCTTTCTATTTTTGTCCCTGCTTGACCTAACGAGATCCTTGTACTCTTCGTGAGTTGCCTTCCCCTTCTTCCAGAGGTGATAAACTCTCCTCTTTTCCCTGAGTCCCAGCAAAATCTCCCTGTTCAGCCAGGCCGGTCGCCTTCCCCGCCAGCTCTTCTTACGGCACATGGGGACCGCCTGCTCCTGTGCCTTTAAGATTTCCTTCTTGAAGACTATCCAGCCTTCCCGAATGAGAAAAAGGAGAGATGTGTTTGGTACAATGGGAGCAGGATGGGGAGTTTTAAATAATATAGATGCTGAGATAAGAAGGAACAAACTCGCCACGGCGACCAAGGATCTGTACAAAATACAGAACCCGTTAAGATCTTCCCTTCTAACTTTAGGAAACAATGGCCTACAGCAAATGTATTATCACAGTGGGAAGAACTTAATGAAAAGGATAGTGAACTAATTATAAATGCATTAGACGTGGCTCAGAATAATGTTTCCATAGCACTTAGTTCTATCCAAGCTCAATTATGGATACAGACAATAGCAGCTGCAACCATCAGAGAAGGTGAGGACGGAATCCTACCAAAAGAAATCCGAAAGGTGGTTTGGAATAATGCAACGGAATTTTAAAGGAGATTCCAGTCATGGTGGCATTTGGTTAATTTTACCTTTGATCCTACTAATAACACAGCTACAGCTTTTGTACTAACAATATATAAAGCTCTAGTATATAATATATACCCGATTGTTGCGCTAGGATTGAATTACCATGGAACTGTTCTTTATCCCCTAGAACATAGGGTATGGGCTATGAAAAATAGGAATAAGTGGCAAACTATCGATGTCGAGGCCTGTGTCGTACGAGACCAGCGAGGATTTATTTGTGAAGGAAACACCATCAAAGGGCAAGATATCTGTATCTGTCTTGACACTGAACAAAATGTTTGTCACTTTGAGATGCATCCCAACAAGACCCTAAGAACCATCATAATGGATGTGTTTGTTTGAGAACTCAGTGTGATTTTGTACAAGTGGATGATCAAATGGTGGACACAAGCAACTGTTCAAATATTTGTATTTGTAATTTTGTTAATCTTACAGGATGTGATTTTAACTATATGACTCCTGGTACTATTTATCAATTGCTACAATTTAATTATGAGTTGATTCAGAATATACAGCCCACCCCTATTGGAATGAATCTCACTCTAATAAGAAAACTACTGCATCATGAAAATTTAAAAAGGTTGTCAAAACAAGTTCAAGAAGGTGGACGAAAGACTTTGATTACCGTCCATCATGATGCAGAGGAAATACACCAAATAGTGGAACAAGTGAAGTCAGATGGAGAACACAATTGGTGGGATGTGTTTAGGGGTTATTCCCCGTCAGCGACTAAAATCTTAAACATAATGACCCACCCTATATTGGTATTTCTAATAGTTACGACAACATTAACAATAGTAAATCTTATCCTTTGGTATAAACTAAAGGAACTTATTGAACAAATATGGGCCCTAAAAATAATGATGAAACATTACGAACCACTTTCAAAGCAAAAGAATTTGCTTAGGGAAAAGAAAATGAGGGAATTGATACAGAGACATAACTATCTTTTAAACCACTTAGATACTGTCTTTTGTATATTCTTTAAAAACTCACTTATCAAGGTTGGCGCTTGTGATGTCTGTTAAGGGTTAAGCTTATCAGGGACTGGTATTTGTCAAGAAGAGACTTACTAAAACAAAGAAAGTGATAACTGGAACTGCAAGGTTAACCTTATCACAAAACTGGCTAGAGCTTGTTAAAAACTGTTGAAATCAACAAGTAAGAAGAGAGCATGTATAAAGGACTAAAGTTCATCTAAAAGGACAGAAGAGGAAGACCCCTGAAGAAGTAAACGACCACCAGAGACAGATCTGAGCCTGCGCATTGATAACATAAACTGCTAACGCAAGCCTTTTGAACTACTCCGCCTCACTTATGCATATGTATGTTTTGTATTGCGTAATCATATGAATATGTATGCTTTTGTGTAATAAATATTTGCCTGTTTGCCGAAATGGTGTGCAAGTTAGGAGGAGCAATCCCCCTTGCACCCGGCGCCGTAATAAACATACCTGCTTTATAACTCTTTTGAGTTGTGAAGTTTGTTTCTGCATGTCAAATTAATAATCCACATTTTATAAATTCTTCTATAATGCTTTTCACTCTTCACCTGCCTTCCAATTTCAGGGGATATTGATTTACCCTAACAGATCGTGCTCCCTTTTTGAGTTTAACAACAACCAATTCTGCATTTTTAGCCTTTCCAGGTATTCCTGAAGCCCATACTCCTGGGTATACCTGGCCTTTTATTTCTTGTATAATTTCTTCTTCCCTAATTTGGGGTTCAGTAAGAGCTGTTGGGATCACCCTGCAAGGGCTCGACATTGAGGAGAAGGAGCTGTGGTAAACAACTAAGAGGAAGCAAAGGAGCGTGTGGACACCTGCAGGCAGCGAATCCTGACTGTGTGAGAAGCACATGGACTGTGTGTGGTAACCAATCAGGACGCATTTTGTGGCGTGTGAGAGAGGTGTAACTGTATAAAAAGCAGACACTTGTAGCAATAAAGGTCTTTGGTTTGAATCCCTGCCAGAGTCCGTGCCTTAATACTCTACAAAGAGCCAAACTTAAAATTTCATCATAGTTCTCTTCTGGTAATTTAAATTCGATTTCTCTATCTCTAAATCCTATTTCGGCATTCAATTGTTCTAAGAAGTCCCTTCCCAAAAGTGGTTTAGGAGCCTCAGGCAGGTAGAGGAATTTATGAATCCCTACACTTTTCCCAATTTTGAATTTTAGTGGTTTCAAAAAGAACACCTTCTCAGCCTGTCCAGTTGCTCCTACAATATTAACAGTTTGCCTACTCACAGGTAATACGGTCTGATTTAATACTGAAAATGTGGCACCTGTATCTATTAAAAATTCTACAAGTCTCTCTTCTTTCCCTAGCTGAACTTTTACCAAGGGTTCCGTTAGGGAAGATTCCCCTGGTCCCTGTCAATTATCTTCCAGGTCAGTAACCATCACCGACTTGCCCAATCCCGGGCAATCCTTTTTCTAATGTCCCCTTTGCTTACAATAAGCACACTGATCTTTCGGGAGGAGTTGATTTCCCCTAGATGGGGCACTTAGGCTACTTCTCAGGGCTCCTCTCCTCCCATTAGTGTTGTTTCCTGGTGGGTTCCCAGAGGTTACCTGGCCCCCTGCGGTGCGCAAAGCAGCCGCTGTAGCATTGGCAATTGTTTTACCCATTACTCTCTCTCTTTCTGACTATCTCTATTCCGATACACTTGCCAAGCAGTCTCCAGCAATTTCTCTAAATCTCTCACATCTGTTCCTTGCACTTTCTGTAACTTTCTCCTGATATCATCCATCCACTGTCCCAAAACCAGGAATATCAACTGACCCTTTCCCTCCTGAGAGGTAGGGTCTAAAGGAGTATATTTCTGCATCCCTTCTTTTAATCGGTTCAAAAAAACAGTAGGGGATTCTTTTCTATCTATCTTGTTTAATTTCATACAGTTTAGACCAATTTACTGATTTTGGGACAGCATTTCTTACTCCATAAGCAATCCATTCCCTGTACCGCATTAATAAGTCCCAGGCTCCTGGCTGGTTAGGGTCCCAGCTGCGACTGGTAATCAGAACATGGTTATCCACTGTTCCCGGCAGAGTTCCAGCCGAAACCAGAGCCTGTACCTGGGCTCTGGCCGCTCGCACAACCATCTGCTTTTCTGCCTCACTAAATACCGCATCCAACATTGCATATACATCCTCGCAATCAGGGTCAAACAATCCTCTAATCTCCCATTCTGTGAACGTTTAAACATCTTTGTCCAATGCTACAAGCCGAGCAACATCTTTTTGCTTCCCATTTCGCTTATTTTTGTCTTTTTCTATCGCCAGGACCATAGGGTCCTGGGGTGCTAAATTGATTCCACATTCTTTCTGCCATTCAGGGTGGTTTCGCAGAGTGAAAAAGCATATCTGCATAAACCACTTCATCCCATTTTCCTTCTCCCTGAAGGAACAACATTAATTGTAATAATGTATTATATTCTAATGTCCCATTAAAGGGCCATTTTTCTCCATCATCTAACTTATAGAGAGGCCACCACTGATTACAATACTTAATTAAGGTTTTTCTATCGACACTTCCTCCCGGCACTCCCCCCAGATCTTTCCAATGCTGTAAAACACATCCCAATGGACTTTTCTTTAGAATTCTACCACTCGGTGACTCTCCCATATCTGATGCAAATTTTACCGTTAATAACCAAAATCCAATAAATGACAAACCAATAATCAATATCCGAAATGCATTAGCCAAAGGTCAGATAACAGTTAACCAATCCTGTTTCCAAAAAGAGATGCAGCCCCTCCAAATGGGGATGTAATCCCCTACCAAATGGGACATAAGTCCCCCAAATGTATACCTGTAATGTGCTAGGAACCCAGTATACGCCAACCTGCGTGCACGTCTGCACGTCTTATAGACGGTCCCAAATCGATCGATCGTTACCAAATTTAGGATTTAAAGATGTCTTCTTACCAGAGGGTCTTTGTCTGTTTCTGCGGTGATCCGACTGAGAACGGGAGTCTCTCCGGAAAAGATCTCCGGGGGTACTGATTCAAAGAAATTAAAATTTAAGAAATTCAATCTTAATAACATCAAAAGTGTTATTAAGCAGACATCTTTATTACAGCGCCAGACACATGGGGGATATCTCCTCCTAACATGCGTGCCTCGTGTTACCGGCATCTGAATTATATAGAGTACATACATTCATATTCATTGCAATTGTTAGCATATTCATGACATTTCTGAGAAATGTTTAACACACTCAAATGTCCCCGATGCATGCGCTATTAAACGAGTCGGTGGTCCTCTGGTGGTCTCTGGTGGGTTTTTGCAGTACTTGGTCCCCTTAACTTGTCTGTCCTCCAGAGGAACTCTTTTCTTATCTACTTGCTTAGCTTGTATTTTAACATTGTACTGGTTCTTATTGGTTCCTGCCAGTTACTTGGTTAAGATAAAAGAAGTTGTCCACAGCAGTTTATCTTACACAAGCCTCGCATACAAAAGGAAATTTACAAAACTCACATTTGATTGATTTTACATGTTAAAACCTTCTTCCTTGTCTCAGGCCTTTGTTTCAGTACCCAAGAGAGTCCCAGACTCATCGGGTCCTGCAGCCGAACAGAGGATGTCCCATCTGGGCCGCCAAATGATTCAGTCAAAGAAATTTAAACTCAATAACATCAAAGTGTTATTAAGCAGACATCTTTATTGCAGCGCTGGACGCATGGGGGATATCTCCTCCTAACATGCGTGCGCTGAAACAAAAGTTCATCCTTTATATACCTTAAACACATGAATATTCACACATTTTCCAAGAAATCTCCGCCTCCTTGCTTATACTCTACATTTACATAATGCTGGCGTTGCAAAACTACACTGCGCATGCGCAGGGGTCTCGGGTGGTCATCGGTGGTCGTTTGGGGAGTTAGCCCCCTACTCCTTTTTCCCTTTTATGGTCACGGGTCTCTTGAGGATAATTTCTTCTCCTTGGATGTTCACCCCTTCTATTGTCCAGCCAAGCAGTTCCTTCTTATCATCCCCGTTTGAGCATTCCTGCTGTCACCGAAATCGGGAATAAACCTCGTAACACCAATGTAGTGTTAAAAGGCAGGCATTCTTTATTCACGGAGCCGGGAACACGGGGGATAGCTCCTCCTAAATCGTGTTCACTCGATCAGTTCAAAAATCAAACATTTATAGGCAAGATTAATACATATTCATCAAGTGTCCATACAATGATTGGTTAAGTATTCCTCGCCTACCATGTAAATGACCACGCATGCTCACTATGATTTCTTGGGATTTTACTTCCTTAATCTTTTGAGTCGGAGGGTTTCTTGAGTGGGTGGTCTCTGAGTCGGTGGTTGCGATCTCCCCCTGCCGGAATTACCTTTCCTACAAAGTTCACTTAAACTTGGCAACACTCAATAGATCTTCACGGGCTATTGGTCCAATATGCAATCATTCACCCCACAGTCCTTTGTTTTAAGACAGGACTATAGAATGAATAATTACCTACCCACCGGACCGTAGAACTGACCAAGGTGTTCCTTCTTTCTGACTACTTGTTACATAATATCATGATCACAATGTTACACTTAACTCCTTGATAATTAAATCAAGATGGGAAGGGTTAGGTGGGTTCTCGAGCAGCATTGCTGGTGCATAATGTTCTTATAGTTACAACTTGCTACAAATTCACAAACCTACTTTCTAACCCTATTTTATTTTAATTCCCTACCACCTTGGTTACACTGCCAGTATGTCTCTCTGCTCAAGATTAAGATATCTTCTCTGTTCTCTTTAATCTCTCAGTCCTTGCTCTTAACTCTTCTTTGGTTTAATTTTCATGAGGCCTGCTTTCCTGGTGATTAACTGTTCACACATAGTTACAATGTTAGCATTGAGGAAAATACAGCCTAAGGACTATGAGAGTAGGCCATTGAACATAATCACACGGTTATTAGGCTAAAGAATTCTATACTAAAGTTAAACTAATAACATAATCAATAACCTTCCAGAAATTACATATATTAAGAAATTTGCAAAACTTACAGTTGATTAGTTACACATGCTAAAACTTTATAATTGTTTTAGATCCTTGTTTCAGCTGTAAGGTTCAAATTAACAATTTCTTTGAACTTCACTCACAGGTCCAATATGCCACTATTGCAGGTTGTTATGAATACAACGGAGGAATGCACTATTGCAATTCTAAACCACAGGCGCGCTAGATATTAATACCTTAAAAAGAGTGCACTAATCACAATCTTAAAGCATGTCAAATACCGTACGTATGTTTCTTAATCACTTACCCTCTCTCAGGTAAGACCTCTCAATCCCTGGGAAATTACCTTGTACAGCATGCTGGACAAGGGGGGAGAGAATCTCCTACAGGCCAGCTGTACTGTTGGAAGAAGACTGCCCCCATTTCTGCCCAAACCTTATGGTTTTTATTTTCTGGTTTGATGGGTGGGGGCAGGATTTGCCTGAGTGGATTATATGTTTATCTCTGGTGGTGTGATGGCCCATCAGCACACCAAGTAACTGAAAAGTGGTGGAATGGTGCTCAGGGCATTTGTTTGTTAAGGGATTATTCAAGGCTCCATTCAGGTTTCCCTTCTTATCATGATGCATTGTTCAGGCAACCCTGGGCTGAGCCATTTCTACAGCTCCCCCCAAGTCATCTTCTGCATAGATAAGGATCTGTCAAGGTGAGATGAAGCTGAGTCGATTCACAACTCCCTGCATCTCCCCTTTGGGCTCCGAAACCGGTCTAGCCAGGTGATCCCATACACTGGGCCTGATCCCTTGGTTGTCTTGCACATGCCCTGTGAGCGCCCTCAAGATGAACCTCTCCATATCTTCCCTGGTACCAAGGTCAGGTTGACACGCCTGTAGTTCCTGGAATCCTCCTTCCGGCCCTTTCTTGTAGATGGGCGTCACATTGGCAAGCCTCCAGTCATCTGGGACCTCCCCTGTTAACCACGACTGCTGATAAATGATAGAGAATGGCTTGGCAAGCTCCTCCACCAGTTCTCTCAGTGCTCTTGGGTGGATCCCATCAGGCCCCATAGACCTGTGGGTGTCCAGGTGGCATAGCAGGTCCTTAACTGTTTCCTGCTGGATTATGAGGAGTTTACTGTGCTCTCCATCCCTGTCTTCTAGCTCAGGGGGTTGAATATCCCACAGATGCCTGGTCTGGCTATTAAAGACTGAGGCAAAGGCGGCATTAAGTACCTCAGCCTTGTCCTCATCCTTGGTGACAGTGTTCCCCCCAGCATCCAATAAGGGATGGAGATTCTCCTTGCCTCTCTTTTTGTTGTTAATATATTTGTAGAAGCATTTTTTGTTATCCTTTATGACCGTGGCCAGACTGAGCTCTAGCTGGGCTTTTGCCTTTCTAATTTTGTCTCTGCTTGACCCAACGAGATCCTTGTACTCTTCGTGAGTTGCCTTCCCCTTCTTCCAGAGGTGATAAACTCTCCTCTTTTCCCTGAGTCCCAGCAAAATCTCCCTGTTCAGCCATGCTGGTTGTCTTCCCTGCCAGCTCTTCTTACAGCACATGGGGACCGCCTGCTCCTGTGCCTTTAAGGTTTCCTTCTTGAAGACTGTCCAGCCTTCCTGGACCCTTTTGCCCTTCAGGACTGTCTCCCAAGGGACTCTCTCAACCAGTGTCCTGAACAGGCTGAAGTCTGCCCTCCGGAAGTCCATGGTAGCAGTTTTGCTGACCCCTCTCCTTACTTCACTCACAACTGAGAATTCTATTGTAACCGAGGTGGTGGGAATCATAATAAGGTTATATAGATGTAACCATAAGAACGTTATGCACCAGCAATGCTGCTCAGAAGTCCACCCAACCTTTCCATCTTGATTTAAACATCAAGGATCTAATCAGTATGTAACATTGTAATTGTATAAGATCAGAATTAAGAGTAGTACGTCTCGTTCTTTGATAGCAAATAGAGAACAGTGTAACTAGTCTGAATGGTGTAGTATAACAGAGTGAAGGCAATTTTTCTGTCTTGAAACAAAGACTTTGGAATGAATAATTGTGTGTTTGTGTTAACGGTCCGTGAAGGACCATTTGGTATTGCCAAATTTAAGTGAACTTAGAGAAAAGGTAATTCCGGCAGGGGGAGATCGCGACCACCGACTCAGAGACCACCCACTCAAGAAACCCTCCGACCCAAAAGATCAAGGAAGTAAATTCTTAGAACGTTATAGTGAGCATGCGTGGTCATTTACATGTTAGGCGAAGAATTTTTAATCAATCATTGTATAGACGATAATGAATATGCATTTGTGTATCTATAAAAGAATGTTTCTTAGACTGATTGAACAAACACGCTTTGGGAAAACTATTCCCCGTGTTCCCGGTGCCGTGAATAAAGAATGCCTGCCTTTTAACACTACATTGGTGTTACGAGGTTTATTCCTGATTTCGGTGACAGTTTTGGCAACCCAGATGGGATACCACTTGTGAGTCTCAACAGATCCGCAGGATCACGGGCCCTCCAGCCGGCACCGAGGGATTCTCGGGGAGAACCTCTGATGCCCAGACCGAAGAATTCTGAGCAAGTCCCCTGGAAAGGTAATAAGGCATTATTTAAGGGATTGAAGTAATGTGGGTTCGAGTCCCACTAGCCTGCTCGTAAGGCGCAGCGAAAGCTACGCAGAGTAGGGCTGAAAGTTACCTCTGGAAAGGGTGAGGGTACGAGACCCTCACGAGTAATGCCTGCCTATAAGTCGCGGTGAAAGCCTCGCAAGGTTGGGCTAGGGGCCCAGGAAAGGAGAATGGGAATTCTAGCAGAGGGATAGAAATCCCGGAGGGAGCCTCGACAGTAGAGGCCCCTCGGACTAGTGCCTGTGATAGTGCACAATCACACCCACTAGTCTTGGGAAAATGGGAACATTTCCGAGTAAAAGATCTATCACACAAAAAACACCTTTGGGATGTATTTTGAGGCATTGGAAAAATCTGGGAGGTGTTCCTCTGACTCGGAAACAATTAACTGAATATTGTAATCACTGGTGGCCAATGTATAGGTTGGAGAGTGAAGAGAAATGGCCAGAAAACGGGACATTGCAATATAACACCATTTTGCAATTAATGTTGTTTTGTAAAAAGGAAGGTAAATGGGAAGAAACGGCATATGTTGATTTGTTCTTTACACTACGAAATCATCCAGAATGGCAGAGACAGTGCGGAATACACCCGCATGATTCTATGATAATGATTGTGAAAAAGGGAAAATGTGATGAGAACTCGAAAAGGGGTTGTTCTATTTATAATACTAAAGAGAATTGTTGGAAAAATGGAACTGAGGAGGAAGATATTGAATTAATGGTTGCTCCTCACCGAAGGTGGGAAAGGGGAAGAGAAGTCCAAAATTCAGAGGATGATAGTCCTCCTACTTCTCCCAAGGAAGGGGAAGCAGGGGGATTTAGCCCAATTTCAGGAAGAACACGGGGAAGGAGGGGGGAAGTAGGACTAACTTCCCTCCAAGCCCCTCTCCGAGAAGCGGTGGGGAATGATGGTCCAGTGGTGGTGACAGTTCCTTTTTCAGTTACTGATTTAAGATCATGGAAAGAGACTGCAGGTACATATCGGGAGGATCCCGAAAGGGTGGCTAGGGTAAAATGCTTGAAGTTGCCTGGGCTGTATATAACAATAGAGAAAAAGAAAAAGAGGTGAGGCAAGCGAGAAGGGATGGAAAATTATTAGCGATTTTAACAGAAAATCATAGAAGAGGTAGAGGAAGAGGACGGGGAATAAACATTGGAGAAAGGAGGAAAGTAAAGCCCCAATTAGCAGAAGACCAATGTGCTGTTTGCAAGGAGCGTGGGCACTGGAAAAGAGAATGTCCTAAGGCAGGAGAATTAGATCCGGCTCTCCAGGCAATTAAATTAATGACTCTGGATGAAGAACTATGAAGGGGACTGGGGGAATCAACCCTAGCTGAACACCTGGTTACATTGAAGCTAGGGAATGAAGAAATAGAATTTCTGGTAGATACAGGAGCTACTTATTCAGTACTGAATACATGTAAAGGGAAATTTAGTCACAAATCAGTAGATGTTGTTGGTGCGACAGGGCAAAAGGAAAATTGGCCATTTTTAGAACCATTAAAGTTTAAATTGGGAAAACAATGGGTAACTCACCAGTTTCTGTATATGCCTGAATGTCCACTGCCTTTGTTGGGACGAGATCTGTTGAGTAAATTAGACGCACAAATAACTTTCAAAGATGGAGAAATTAAATTGCTAATACCAGAATCAAAAGCCATAGGGGCAAGAGTGTTTATGTTACAGGATTCCTACAAGGAAGAACAAATTCCAGAAGAAGTGGAAAATGCAGGAATTCCTTTGGTCTGGGCAAGTGGAATCCCGGGACGATCTAAATTGGCAGAGCCGGTAAAAGTGATTCTAAAACCTGAAGCCAAGCCGGTAAGACAAAAACAATATCCTATTAAGTGAGAAGCTTGAAAAGGATTAGAGGGGTTGATTACAAAATTTTTAGAATATGGACTATTGGTAGAGTGTGAATCAGAATATAACACTCCCATATTACCAGTAAGGAAATCCGGAGGCCAGGAATATCGATTAGTTCAGGATTTAAGGGCTATAAATCAGATAGTCCAAGATATACACCCAGTAGTGGCTAATCCATATACTCTACTGACTTCCTTAAAAGAGGAACATAAATGGTTTACTGTTGGGATCACTCTACACGGCTCAACCTTAAGGAGAAGGAGCTGTGGCATTGAGAAGCTGGTAAACAGCTGGATATCTGCATGGCTCGGCCTTGAGGAGAAGGAGCTGTGGTAAACAACTAAGAGGAAGCAAAGGAGTGCAGGAACACCTGCAGGCAGCGAATCCTGACTGTGTGAGAGGCGCGTGGACAGCGCGTGATATTTTGTATATAGCCAACTGCAATAATGTGTGTAACAAGCTGTAACCAATCATGAGTGTGTGCGCGGTGACTAAACAAAAATTATGATATATATTGGAGTCAGACAAGACAATAAACGGCTTCAGAATATAACTCTCATAGAGTTGTGAAGTCCATCTTTCTCCTGCAGTTTACTGTACTAGATTTAAAGGATGCCTTCTTTTGCATACCTCTGGATATAGGAAGCCAAAGCATATTTGCTTTTGAATGGGAGAGCCCCGCCACAAGACGAAAGACACAATTAACATGGACTGTATTTCCACAAGGATTCAAAAATAGCCCTACGATATTTGGGAATCAATTGGCAAAAGAATTAGAGATATGGAAGAAACAGAACCAAGGGGGAGGCACATTGTTACAGTATGTGGATGATATTCTGATAGCAGCAGAAAGTAAAGAAAAATGTTTTGAAATCACTATCAGTTTACTAAATTTTCTGGGCCAAGGAGGATATAGAGTTTCCAGAGACAAGGCCCAGATAGGAAAAGAAACAGTGATTTATTTGGGACTTGAAATATCTCAAGGACAAAGACAATTAGGAAATGAAAGAAAAGAAGCTATTTGTCAAATTCCTGAACCTAGTAGCCCGAAGGAATTGCGAGCTTTTCTGGGAATGATTGGGTGGTGCCAACTTTGGATTTTGGATTATGGATTGTATGTAAAGCCACTATATGAGGCTTTAAAGGAATCCAAGGATTGGTATCTGACTTGGACACCTCAATGTCAGAAATCATTCAAAGAACTGAAAAGGGCATTAATGATGGCACCTGCTCTGGGATTACCTGATGTGACCAAACCTTTTGAGTTGTTTGCACATGAAAGGCAACATCTGGCTCTTGGAGTGCTGACGCAACGGCTGGGACCCTGGAGACGACCAGTGGGGTACTTCTCTAAACAACTTGACAACGTGAGTAAAGGATGGCCAGGATGTTTACGTGCTGTAGCGGCAACACTATTGCTGATCCAAGAAGCTCGAAAATTGACCATGGGTCAAAAGATGGTGGTGTATGTACCGCATATGGTAATAACTGTTCTAGAGCAAAAGGGGGGTCATTGGCTATCCCCCAGCAGAATGCTGAAATATCAGGTTGTCCTATTGGAACAAGATGATGTGGAATTGAAAACCACACCGACTGTTAATCCAGCAATATTTTTGTCAACAGAGAATCCAACAGGAAATTTAGAACATGATTGCCTGTTAACTACTGAGCAAGTCTATTCCAGCAGACTGGACCTGAAAGATGAACCTCTGGAAAACCCTGATCTGGAGTTATTTACAGATGGAAGCAGTTTTGTGCAAGAAGGAAAACGAAAGGCCAGATATGCTGTTGTCACCACCTCCAAGGTATTGGAGTCAGGGACACTACCTACAAATACCTCAGCCCAGAAAGCAGAATTGGTAGCATTAAGGCGGGCTCTGCAAATAGCAGAAGGAAAAAGAGTAAATATTTGGACTGATTCTAAATATGCATTTGGTGTGATCCATGCTCATGGAGCCATCTGGAAAGAAAGAGGACTACTGTCAGCCCAAGGAACATCAATAAAGTATAAAGAAGAAATTCTCCAACTCCTGGAAGATGTGCAGAGACCGAAAGAAGTGGCGGTAATGCATTGTAAAGCTCATCAATTTGGTCACACGGCTGTAAATATAGGTAATTGATTAGCAGACAAAACTGCAAAAGAGGCCACAGAACGGGGTATCCTTGCACTAGTACCAGTAAAACAAATAAAATTTCTAAATTTAAAACCAAAATACAATAAATTGGATGAGCAATTAGCGGAACAATTAAAAGCATCACAAAATGTAGAAGGATGGTGGGTAACACCGGAAAAACAGGTAATAGTAACCCTGCAAATTATGATAGAACTTGCGAAGGAAAAACATGAGCAAACACATTGGGGAATAGATGCTATGGTTTCGAGTTTAAAAACATCTGTAGTATGCATAGGAATGACAGGATTAATTAAGTCAATAATAGCTAACTGTCCAATCTGCCTTAAAAATAACCCCATGAACCAAAGGAGACCACCTTTAGGAGTAACAAAACAAGGAAATTCTCCCAGAGATTATTGGCAAATTGTTTTTTCTGAGTTACCCAGTCAGAATGGATATAGGTACCTGTTAGTGTTAATTGATACATTTTCTGGATGGCCATAGGCTTTCCCTTGCCACACCAACAAAGCTAGGGAAGCAGTTAAGATATTATTGAAGGAAATAATACCAAGATTTGGAGTGCCATTGGGAATGTCCTCTGATAGAGGACCACATTTTGTGGCAGAGATAGTTCAACAGATCAGTAAAATTTTGGGCATAAAATGGGACCTACATACCCCCTGGAGACCACAATCGAGTGGAAAAATTGAGAGAATGAATCAAACATTAAAAAGACAAATAAGTAAGATTTGCCAGGAAACATCTTTAAAATGGCCACAGGTTTTACCATTAGCTCTCTTGAGAATTAGGATCCAACCAAGATCAAGAGACGGTATAAGTCCATATGAAATTTTGTACCGTAAACCGTACCAGACTCCTTTAATCCCAGGGGATATGAAGGTAGCTGGGGAAACTGATTTGAAAGTGTATCTAATTTCTTTAGGAAAAGTCCTTGGAGCACTTTGGAGATATATTGTGCTGACTAGGTCACTTGCCTTGGATACGCCTGTACATCAGTATCAGCCAGGTGATCTTTAAACTTGGAACTCTGAACCACTGCAGGAAAAGTGGAGGGGACCATTCTAGGTACTGTTGACAACTTATACTGCAATCAAGGTAGGAGGAGTGGAACCGTGGATACACTACACCCGAGTGAAGAAAGCCCCGTCATGGAAAGTTATCAATAGGGATCCAGAAACTACAAAATTGACTTTAAAACATGATTAGAAAGGGGAGTTATCACTGCAAAATATGGGAGAGGTGGATTTTGACCTGGAAACTGATGATGATGGGAGCATTGTTCAGGATGATAATAGATCAATTGGAAGGGAAAGTGGAAAGTGAAGCAGAGCAGCTAATATACATTCCAAGGAGAACTCCAGAAGAAAATTTAATGGTAGGATTGATAAAAGAATTTGCAAATTTACAAAATGTAACCCAAATAACCACATGTCTTCCAATTCCAAGAGCAGTAGGTGAATCAATTCCATGGGGAATCCTAACAACAAATTTGAGTAATGAGAGATCCAATAATGATAGCACCTACTGTGAGCAAGTTCCCATTATTGGATGGCAGGATCAATTTGTAATCAAGCAAAAACAAAGCCTATAAAGCATAAAGAAGAGTGCACCAAATTAGGATCAGGAGGTGTATATAGACCGAATGGTGAACTCAATCTGTGGAGTTCTGCACCAGGAGGAGTTTGTCTATATGTTGAACCAATTAAGAAGAATGTTAGTCAAATGATCATGGATGTTGGTGTAGAGGACTCAAGAACAATTTAAATATATATAAAATTAAAAGAGGAACAGTATTTAGTTGTGGGAAATCTCCAATACTGAGCCCAGGGCATTTAGTTTGGGCAATGAGTGATGGAACTTGGACCACCCATTTACCGGTGGATGGGAAAGTAAGACAAATCACTTTAGGAATGCCGACATTATGTCCAATCTGGAAGAAAGCTCCCTTTAAAGGAGATTCTGAAAATTTAAAGTTAATACGGACAAAAAGATCACAAATTGATGATGATGATGATTGGAATGAACCCTCGACAGGAGTGAAACTTGGATGGGCCTTAGAATCCTTATTGACTCCCTTGGCAACTTACAGGAATAGGGCTTGATTATATAAGTTGACAGGTCAAGTGGAAAGATTAGTCAATATAACAAGGAAAGGATTTAAACAACTAAATTTACAGTTACAAGCCACTTTGAAGATGACCCTACAAAATAGGATGGCTCTAGATATGCTCTTACTAAAAGAGCATGGAGTTTGTGGATACCTGAGGGATAGGATAGATCATTGTTGCATACATATCCCAAACATTACCCAGGATGTTGAATATGATTTGGACTTATTGAGAAAAATAGAAAAGGATACTCAGGAAATGCAAGAAGACATGCAAGAAAACTGGTTTGATAAAATTTTCAGTGGACTGGGATGGAACTTGAGTTCTTGGGTGAAGTCCTTAATTGGTACTGTGTTATTATTATTAATAATATCTTTGGGAATATTATTCATTTATCATCGTTTGAAAAGGGAATTCTATAAAAGAGCGGCAATCGACCGTAAAATTACACTTGCAATGACTACAGGGGGACACCAAAATTTAAATGGACTGACTAATAATGATCCCACCATCATACAATAAAGTGACTGAATGATAACAAGGAAATTAATTTGTAATGGAAGTATTGAAAAGAGATTATTTCAAAACTTCCAAAGGGGGGAAATGTAACCGAGGTGGTGGGAATCATAATAAGGTTATATAGATGTAACCATAAGAAGGTTATGCACCAGCAATGCTGCTCAGAAGTCCACCCAACCTTTCCATCTTGATTTAAACATCAAGGATCTAATCAGTATGTAACATTGTAATTGTATAAGATCAGAATTAAGAGTAGTATGTCTCGTTCTTTGATAGCAAATAGAGAACAGTGTAACTAGTCTGAACGGTGTAGTATAACATAGTGAAGGCAATTTTTCTGTCTTGAAACAAAGACTTTGAAATGAATAATTACTTATTGTGCCAATGGCCCATAAAGGTTTATTTAGTGTTGCCAAGTTTAAATGAACTTAGAGGGAAAGGTAATTCTGGCAGGGGGAGATCGCGACCACCAACTCAGAGACCACCCACTCAAGAAACCCTCCGACCCAAAAGATCAAGGAAGTAAATTCTTAGAAAGTTATAGTGAGCATGAGTAGTCATTTACATGTTAGGCGAAGAATTTTTAACCAATCATTGTATAGAGGATAATGAATATGTATTTGTGTATCTATAAAAGAATGTTTCTTAGACTGATTGAACAAACATGATTTGGGAAAACTATTCCCCATGTTCCCGGCACCGTGAATAAAGAATGCCTGCCTTTTAACACTACATTGGTGTTACGAGGTTTATTCCTGATTTCGGTGACACTATCATGTCATGGTCACTAAGCCCAAGATGGCCTCCGACCACCACATCTCCCACTAGTCCTTCTCTGTTCCTAAACAGCAGGTCAAGCGAGGCACCTCCCCTGGTAGGCTCACTCACCAGCTGTGTCAGGAAGTTGTCCTCCACACACTCCAGAAACCTCCTAGACTGTTTCCTCTCTGCTGTGTTATATGTTCAGCAGATGTCCGGTAAATTGAAGTCCCCTACAAGAACAAGGGCTCGCAATTGTGAGACTTCTGCCAGTCACTTGTAGAATGCTTCGTCTGCCTCTTCGTCCTGGTTGGGTGGTCTATAACGGACTCCCAGCAGGATATCTGCCTCGTTGGCCTTCCCCCTCATCCTTACCCATAAGCACTCGACCTTGTCATCACAGTCATTGACCTCTATACCATCAAAACACTCCCTAACATACAGAGCCACCCCACCGCCTTTCCTTCCTTGCCTATCTCTTCTGAAGAGCTTATAGACATCCATTGCAGCACTCCAGTCATGAGAGTCATCCCACCATGTTTCTGTGATGGCAACTAAGTCATAGGTGTCCTGCTGCACAGTGGCTTCCAGCTCCTCCTGTTTGCTGCCCATGCTGCATGCAAGCCCAGTACTTGAGCTGGGCTATCGATTTCACCCCCAACACCGGCATGCCACCCCTAGGTTCATCTCTAGTGAGCCTGGTTTTATCCCCTTCGTCCTTCGAATCTAGTTTAAAGTCCTCTCAGTGAGGCCTACCAACTCATAAGCAAGAATCCTTTCCCCCTTGGAGACAGTTGCACTCCCTCTGCTGCCAGCAGGCCTGCTGGCATGTAAACCGCCCCATGGTCAAAAAACCCAGAATTCTGTCAACAGCACCAGCCTCTGAGCCACGTGTTAACCAGGTGTGTTTTCCTGTTCCTTTCAATGTTCCTCCCTGCCACTGAAGGGATTGAGGAAAACACTACCTGTGCTCCCGCTCCATTGAGCAGTTGCCCCAGAGCTCTCAAGTCCCTTTTAATTGATTTTAGACTCCTTTGGGCAAACTTGTCATTGCCAACCTGCATGACCAACAGCGCATTGTTGGGATCACCCTGCAAGGTCTCGACCTTGAGGAGAAGGAGCTGTGGCATCGAGAAGCTGGTAAACAGCTGGACACCTACAGGGCTCAGCCTTGAGGAGAAGGAGCTGTGGCATCGAGAAGCTGGTAAACAGCTGGACACCTGCAGGGCTCAGCCTTGAGGAGAAGGAGCTGTGGTAAACAACTAAGAGGAAGCAAAGGAGCGCGTGGACACCTGCAGGCAGCGAATCCTGACTGTGGAGAAGTGCGTGGACTGTGTGTGGCAACCAACCAGGACGTATTTTGTGACACGTGAAAGAGCTGTAACTGCATAAAAAGCGGACGCTTGTAGCAATAAAGGTCTTTGGCTTGAATCCCCGCCAGAGTCCGTGCCCTATTACTCCACAGCGCGTAGTAATCTGTGGGCCGAACCAGACCAGGGAGTTTCCTGGTGACATCTCTCACCCAGGCCCCAGGGAGGCAGCAGACTTCCCTGTGGGTTGCGTCCGGTCAGCATATTAGGCCCTCTGTACCCCTTAGAAGGGTGTCACCTATGACAGTTATTCTCCTTTTTTTCTTAACTAAGGAAGTCTTGATGCATGGGGCTGACTGACACACCCTAGGCAACCTCCTGGATGGACTTTCATCAAGGTCCTCATGTGCCTGGCCCTCAAGTTCCAGAGCCCCATATCTGTTGTGTAAGGGCAGCTGGGATGGTGAGGGAGGACGGGAGGGGATTCACCTGCCACCCTGAGCAGGGACCTGTTTCCATTCCCACTCATCTCTTAGGCCCTCTCCTTCTGCCTGGCAGTAAGAGAACAGGGGATCCTCTGCTGCTTGTGGAGCCTCCACCTGCTGCCCCTGCCTCAGGGATGGCAGGGTGTGGCTCCACCAATCTATCTCCCTCTCACACTCCTTGATGCTCCTCAGCCCGTCCACTTCCTCTTCCAGCTCTGCCACCACTCTGAGCAGATCTTTCACCTGGTTGCACCACAAAAATTTGAAAGACCTCTGCCCATTCTGAACCAAGGCAAAATTATAGTACCAGTTCCTAGTCCTTTAAAATGACCCAAAAATCATGATACCAAAAAAAAGGGGATTCTGTCTTCCATAGCGATGACATTTGTATTCCATACTGAAGCATTCCTTAGTTCTCTTACATTATGGACAGCAAAGAACTCAGTTTTACTCCAAAAACTTGAGTACCCACATTAAGTGTGGCTGTTTGTTTTGTTCAATTGTGCTGATTAGACTCAACCACTTGTATGCAGACCTCTATAAACAATTGCTTGGTTCAGCAGTTCTCCCCCAGCCAAAGCAATCACAGAATCACAGAATCACTAGCTTGGAAAGGACCTTCAAGATCATCAAGTCCAACCATTAATCCAGTGCCACCATGTCCCCTAAACCATGTCTTGAAGCGCCACATCCACACGTTTTTTGAACACTTCCAGAGATGGCGACTCTACCACCTCCCTGGGCAGCCTCTTCCAATGCCTGATCACCCTCTCAGTGAAGAAATTTTTCCTAATATCCAATCTAAACCTCCCCTGGCGCAACTTGAGGCCATTTCCTCTTGTCCTATCACTGGTTACTTGGGAGAAGAGACCATCGCCCTCGTCGCCACAACCCCCTTTCAGGTAGTTGTAGAGAGTGATAAGGTCTCCCCTCAGCCTCCTCTTCTCCAGACTAAACAACCCCAGTTCCCTCAGCCACTCCTCATAAGACTTGTGCTCCAGACCCCTCACCAGCTTCGTTGCCCTTCTCTGGACATGCTCCAGCACCTCAACATCCTTCTTGTAGTGAGGGGCCCAAAACTGAACACAGGATTCGAGGTGCGGCCTCACCAGTGCCGAGTACAGGGGCACGATCACTTCCCTACTCCTGCTGGCCACACTATTTCTGATACAGGCCAGGATGCTGTTGGCCTTCTTGGCCACCTGGGCGCACTGCCGGCTCATATTCAGCCGGCTGTCAACCAGCACCCCCAGGTCCCTTTCCGCCGGGCTGCTCTCCAGCCACTCCTCCCCAAGCCTGTAGCGTTGCATGGGGTTGTTGTGGCCAAAGTGCAGGACCCTGCACTTGGCCTTATTAAACCTCATACAGCTGGCCTCTGCCCATCGATCCAGCCTGTCCAGATCCCTCTGCAGAGCCCTCCTACCCTCCAGCAGATCAACACTCCCACCCAGCTTGGTGTCATCTGCAAACTTGCTGAGGGAGCACTCGATCCCCTCATCCAGATCATCTATAAAGATATTGAACAAGACCGGCCCCAGAACTGAGCCCTGGGGAACACCGCTTGTGACCAGCCGCCAGCTGGATTTAACACCATTCACCACAATTCTCTGGGCTTGGCCATCCAGCCAGTTCTTTACCCAGCAAAGACTACATCTGTCTAAGCCACAAGCCGCCAGTTTCTCCAGGAGAATGCTGTGGGAGACGCTGTCAAAGGCTTTACTAAACTCCAGGTAGACAACGTCCATAGCCTTTCCCTCATCCACTAGGCGGGTCACCTGGTCATAGAAGGAGATCAGGTTGGTCAAGCAGGACCTGCCTTTCATGAACCCATGCTGGCTTGGCCTGATCCCTTGCTTGTCCTGCAGATGCCCTGTGAGCACTCTCAAGACCAACCGCTCCATAATCTTCCCTGGTACAGAGGTCAGGCTGACAGGCCTGTAGTTCCCAGGATCCTCCTTCCGGCCTTTCTTGTAGACGGGCGTCACATTGGCAAGCCTCCAGTCTTCTGGGACCTCCCCTGTTAACCACGACTGCTGATAAATGATGGAGAGTGGCTTGGAAAGCTCCTCTGCCAGCTCTCTCAGTACTCTCGGGTGGATCCCATCAGGCCCCATAGATTTGTGGGTGTCCAGGTGGTTTAACATGTCCTTAACTGCTTCCTCCTGGATTATGGGGGGGTTATTGTGCTCTCCATCCCCATCTTCCAGCTCAGGGGGCTGAATACCCTGCGGATACCTGGACTGGCTATTAAAGACTGAGGCAAAGAAGGCATTAAGTACCTCAGCCTTGTCCTCGTCCTTGGAGACAATGTTCCCCGCCATATCCAGTAGGGGATGGAGATTCTCCTTGCCTCTCTTTTTGTTGTTAATATATTTGTAGAAGCATTTTTTATTATCCTTTGCGACTGTGGCCAGACTGAGCTCTAGCTGGGCTTTTGCCTTTCTAATTTTGTCCCTGCTTGACCTAACGACATCCTTGTACTCTTCGTGAGTCTTCTCCAAGTCTGTCCTGGACAGAGTTAATTTTCTTCATAGAAGCTAGTGCGAGGTTATGTTTTGCATTTGGGATGAGAAACTGTTGATAATGTGCTGATGTTTTGGGTTGTTGCTAAGTAGTCAAGGACAGTCTAGCTTCTCATGCTGGCCAGTTAGCAAGAAGGCTGGGGGTGCACGGGAAGCTGGGAGGGGACACAGCCAGGACAGCTGACCCAAACTGGACAAAGGCATATTCCATACCATATGACTTCATGCTCACTATATAAAGCTGGGATGAAGAAGAAGGAGAGGGTGGAGGGACATTCGGAGTAATGGCGCCTGTCTTCCCAAGAAACCATTACACGTGATGGAGCCCTGCTTTCCTGGAGATGGCTGCTCCAGTGCTAGGATAACGGGGCCAGTAGCCAGGAATTAGAGAGTAGGGAGGCCAAGGAGCTGGGATCCCTTGCTAGGGAAGGGGGCATTGACAAAGTGATTAGAAAAGGGGCCCAAGTCCTCAGCCTCTGGAGGTGACTCCTGTCAAGCCTGAAGGAAAGGTATCCCTTAAGGGAAGGTGTTATATGTCATCCAAGGCAAGTGGACCACCATGGAGAGAGGTATCCAGTACCTGAGGGAATCAGCCGTGGTGTAGGTGATTTATAATTACCCAGACAACACAGATCCGGATGAAGTCCAGTGCACACGACCCATGTGGTGGAAGCTTGTACGGAGTACACCATTGTCATATGCAACTCATTGGCACTAATGACCTGAAAAGACAGAGATGGACCAGCGGTGGATGAAATGTCTGGCCAACTCTGGCAATACAAAGAAAGGCTCTCTTCTGCCCTACGGGCCTGCGTCTTGGCTGTAGAGAAACTAACCTACAAACTGTCCCGGGAGATCCTGTAATTCAAAGAGGCTATGTCCTACTCCCCACCTGTACGGACCAGTACCTCAGCTGTTAGAAGTAAGCATTCTTCTGCTCAAGAGAGAGGATATAGGGGGTACACACTTCAGGCCACCCTGTGGTTTTATCTGCGTGACCATGGAGAGGACATGAGGAAGTGGGATGGAAAATCTACCTCAACCTTAGAAGCATGGGTGTGTGAGTTGCAAGGACAATCACACAAGGGGGTTCTTCCAGGAAAATTGCTGATCCAGTTTCTAGTCAGCAGTTCCCCAGACAGGGTAGAAGGGCTGGTCTGATTTCCGATCTTAATAGAGGGACTTCTGATTTGTATTTGCAAGAAGTGAGTCACAAATACTATGACCAGGACTAGAGGGGCCCTGCCTCCAGCCAGGTGGAGGAAAGGGACAACTGAGTTTATTGGGCTGTGTGGATTTGATGGCCTGACACATCAGACCCACAGGAGTATAAGGCTCTAGCGGACAGTGTACCCTAATGCCATCAAGCTATAAAGGGGCAGAACCCATTTGTCTTTCTGGAGTGACAGGGGGATCCCAACAGCTGATTGTACTGGAGGCCAAAGTGAGCCTAACTGGGAATGAGTGGCAGAAGCACCCCATTGTGACTGGTCCAGAGGTTCCATGCATCCTTGGCATAGACTATCTCAGGAGAGGGTATTTCACGGACCCAAAAGGTTACCAGTGGAATTTTGGTATAGCTGCCTTGGAGGCGGAAGAAATTAAACAGCTGTCCACCTTGCCTGGTCTCTCAGAGGACCCTTCTGTGGTGGGGTTGCTGAGGGTTGAAGAACAACAGGTGCCGATCGCTACCACAGCAGTGCACTGGTGGTAATATTGCACCAACAGAGATTCCCTGTTCCCCATCCATAAGCTGATTCATCGGCTGGAGAGCCAAGGAGTGATCAGCAAGACACACTCACTGTTAAAAACAGAAAGGGAAGAAAATAATCCAAATCCTTCTGAAAGCTGGTTTTGCCATAAAACATAGTAAGGTCAAGGGACCTGCACAGGAGATCCAGTTCTTAGGAAAAAAATGGCAAGATGGACGTCGTCAGATCCCAATGGATGTGATCAACAAAATAACAGCTACGTCTCCACCAACTAGCAAAAAGGAAACACAAGCTTTCATAGGCATCATAGGTTTTGGAGAATGCATATTCCAAATTATAGTCTGATTGTAAGCCCTCTTTATCAAGTGACCCGGAAGAAGAATGATTTCAAATAGGGCCCTGAGCAAAACAAGCCTTTGAACAAATTAAACAGGAAATAGTGCATGCAGTAGCCCTTGGGCCAGTCCGGGCAGGACAAGATGTTAAAAATGTGCTCTACACGGCAGCCGGGGAGAATGGCCCTACCTGGAGCCTCTGGCAGAAGGCACCAGGAGAGACCCGAGGTCGACCTCTAGGGTTTTGGAGTCGAGGATACAGACGATCCGAGGCCCACTATACTCCAACTGAAAAAGAGATATTGGCAGCATATGAAGGAGTTGGAGCTGCCTCAGAAGTGGTTGGTACTGAGGCACAGCTCCTCCTGGCACCCCGACTGCCGGTGCTGGGCTGGATGTTCAAAGGGAAGGCCCCCTCTACACACATGCACATCATGCCACTGATGCTACGTGGAGTAAGTGGGTCGCACTCATCACATAGCAGGCTTGAACAGGAAACCCCAATCGCCCAGGAAATCGTGGAAGTGATCATGGACTGGCCAGAAGGCAAAGGTTTTGGAATATCGCCAGAAGAGGAGGAGGCGCATGCTGAAGAGGACCAAGTCTATAATAAAAAGCCAGAAAATGAAAAGCAATATGCCCTGTTCACTGATGGGTCCTGTCACATTGTGGGAAAACAGAGGTGGGAAGCTGCTGTATGGAGCCCTATACGACGAGTCGCAGAAGCTGCTGAAGGATAAGGTGAATCAAGTCAGTTTGCAGAGGTGAAAGCCATCCAGCTGGCTTTAGATATTGCTGAACGAGAAAAATGGCCAATACTCTATATCTATACTGACTCATGGATGGTGGCAAATGCTCTATGGGGGTGGCTACAGCAATGGAAGCAGGTAACTGGTAACACAGAGGCAAACCTATCTGGGCTGCTGAATTATGGCAAGATACTGCTGCCCGGGTAGAGAACCTGATTACAAAAGTACATCACATAGATGCTCACATACCCAAGAGTCGGGCCACTGAAGAACACGAAAACAACCATCAGGTGGGTCAGGCTGCTAAGATTGATGTGGCTCAGGTGGGTCTGGCCTGGCAACATAAGGGTGAATTATTTATAGCTCAGTGGGCCCATGACACCTCAGGTCATCAGGGAAGAGATGCAACATATAGATGGGCTCGGGATTGAGGGATGGACTTGACCATGGACGCTATTGCACAGGTTATCCATGAATGTGAAACATGAGCTGCAATCAAGCAAGACAAGCAGTTAAAGCCTTTCTGGTATGGAGGACTATGGCTGAAATATAAATATGGGGAGGCCTGGCAGATTGACTGTAATCACACTTCCACAAACTCACCAAGGCAAGTGCCATGTGCTTAACAATAGTGGAAGCAACCACCGGATGGCTGGAAACATATCCTGTGCCCCATGCCACTGCCCGGAACACTATCCTGGGCCTTGAAAAGCAAGTCTTATGGCGACATGGCACCCCTGAAAGAATTGAGTGAGACAATGGGACTCATTTCCAAAACAACCTCATAGACACCTGGGTCGAAGAGCAAGGTGTTGAGTGGATATATCACATCTGCTATCATGCACCAGCTTCCAGAAAAATCAAACGATCCAATGGACTGTTAAAGACTACGCTGAGAGAAATGGGTGACGGGACATTCAAACATTGGGATATAGATTTAGGAAAAGTCACCTGGTTAGTCAACACTAGGGGTTCTACTAATAGAGCCAGCCCTGCCCAATTAAAACTTACGTACTGTAGAAGGGGATAAAATCCCTGCGGTGCACGTAAAAAATATGCTGGGGAAGACAGTCTGGGTTACTCCTGCCTCAGGCAATGGCAAACTCATTCGTGGGATTGCTTTTGCTCATGGACCTGGGTGCACTTGGTGGGTGATGCGGGACAATGGGGAAGTCCGATGTGTACCTCAAGGAGACTTGGTTTTGGGTGAGAATAGCCAATGATCTGAATTATATGATGTTAATTGCTATATAATACTGTATGTCATCACTACTATGGTTGCTATATGCCATATTAACGGCATTATAGCAAGAACAACCCAGATTAATGAAACCAAAGAAAGAGCAGTGGTGATAGAACCAGGACTGGCTTCAGCATGCAACACTTTGAAACCACACACCATTTTTCCTGCCCTAAAAGACTGTTATGTCAGATGGAGCCCAAAGTCGTGGACTAGATGAACTCAGTGGACTTTTTAGAGGGGTGGCCCATAGACTAAGGGAATGATATCTGTGTGTATATATCAAAAGACAGGAAAAGTGGCAGTGATTTATTAGAATGCATTGGAAAGTGTAGGACCTGGGCATGACGTAGATGGTATAGAATAAGGGCTGGATACTGTCCTGGTTTCGGCTGGGATAGAGTTATTTTTCTTCCTGATATAGTGCTGTGTTTTGGATTTGGGATCAAAATAATGTTGATAGCAACAACTAAAAACATCAGTATGTTAAGCAGTCAAGGACTTTTCAGCTTCCCATGCTTTAGCCTGCTAGCACGAAGGCTGAGGGTGCATGGGAAGCTGGGAGGCATCATAGCCAGGACAGCTGACCCAGGCTGGCCAAAGAGATATTCCCTACCATACGATGTCATGCTCAGTATATAAACTGGGGGAGTTGGCTGGGAAGGGGCCATGGCTCAGGAACGAAGTGGGCATCAGTCAGCAGGTGGTAAGCAATTGTGCTATGCATCATTTGTTTTGTATATTCTTTTATCATTATTATTATTATTATTTTTTTTTCCCCTGTCTTATTAAACTGTCTTTATCTCAGCCCATGAGTTCTACCCTTTTTCTTTTCCTGTTCTCTCTCCCATTCTGCTGCGGGGTGGGGGAGGATGAGTGAATGGCTGTGTGGTTGTTTTAGCTACCTGCCAGCTTAAATCACAAAAATGCTGTAAGAGAATAACATTTACTGTAATGCGGTTTTAACATGTTCCCTTCTGTTTCAAGTAATGACAGACAGTAATACAATTATACCATTGAAATATGCAATATTTCCTGAGAGATTACTTCAGTTCAAGCTTTGGTCTTTTTCTTATAGGAGGGTAAGTTACCAGAATCTACATGAAAATACAGGTAATTATTTTTAGCTCCTAAGTAGTATGAAAGATTCACTGTGGATTTGACAGTGTATTCTAGGAAAAAATCCTCACTGTGAAACTCTGCCAAATACTGCATATATCCTAGGCTTCTCTTCAGTGTCACTGAAATCTTTACCGCATATTTACCAGAAGCCATTCATACTAATTTGCAATCAATATCAACTTACCAGCTAAATTCCAAGTATAAAACCAATGACCTAGATACTGTCTGCAGGCTACACTGCAAATATACAGTTCCTTGGTGATTATCATTTCCATTATAACCTACGGCTATTGACGTTGGACAACTGCCCAAGTGTTCAGCATGCCACCAGACAGAGGTTATTGCAACATTTACCCTCATTATCTTGTAGAAGACCCACCGTCCAAAATGGGCCAATGGCACATTGCACAGTTGCAAGGTGATGTGGAGGCTTTTTTCTGCCAAGAAGTTAGGTCAAAGTACTGTTTCATGACAGCAATATAGTTAAGGAGTCCCAGAAAAGAGCTTGAAAGCCTATATTATACTTTCACATGGCTCCCATTTTTATTCCTTTTAAGTGGACTTTCTATTTACAGTAGTTATGTTTAGCTCTACAGCCAGAGTGACAGAATTTTAAGCAAGCTTACGCTTCATGTTTTGAGATGTGACAAGTTTGTAAGAAAAGCTAAGGCAAAAAATTAATTAGCATTTAGTCTCAACTCTTGACATAGCCCAAAGGCTTAAAAAACTTAACACTTAACATTCAATTTCAATGGACAAGAGAAGATTGAAAAATATCTCACATAAGTTTCAATTCACTTAATTTATTCCAACTAACATTTAACTCCAATCATAGTCACTTTCTTTAAGTCATTTTCAGATAATGTGATTGCTTAGCAAGAGGTAGTCAAAGAACTACAAATCTCCATTAACATGCCAGTCATAAGCATCGTCTTCAGTTGCATATTTAAAAGTCTGCTTTTAACCACAGTCAAAAGCAAGACACCAATCAAGACAAGGACTGCATTCATGAGACAAAACAGCATTGTTATGCTTTGCAACTCAGTCACTTTAGAGATTAAATTTCGACTTACCTATGAAAAACATCTGCTTAAATCTTGTGTATGCAGTCTGGATACCTTGCAGAGATGGAAGGCTGCTTGACAAGTCATCTGTCTTCAGGAGTTCATAGGGAGGTTTGCTAATTGTCTTATAGATTCTAAATCAAATCATCAAGAGATTAAAGCTTTCTGCTTCACAAGTCAAATAATGCACCAACTATTATCTCTGAAGTTAATAGGCATGGTTTGGGAAACAGCTGTAAGACCAAAAGATATATACCCTGGAAAGCAAACAACCTCCATGCATTTTGGAATACTGGCTGGAAGCTTGCCTACAAGCTTATTACAAGTTTTGCTGCTCTTAACTGTTACACCGATAAAATTATATTCGTGCATATTTGTGCAGTTTTGAATATTACAAGCATTACTTGATTTTTACTACTACTTCTTTAGTAAGTATTGTCTTCACTAGACACACCAAAATTACTTTACTAGCAGGCTATTTAGAAGTGAATCCAGAAAGAGGAGATGGACAGAAACACCGAAACCTCCCAGCAGATACTTTTAATTTTTCTTGATTTTTGCCAACCAAATTACATTCTTATAACTAGCTGCCAGGTTTGCTCATGAAACACGTGAGTAAAAGAAAGAAGAAACAATTTGGAATCAAACAAGACAATATACCTGCTCTATACTTCCCTAAATATCTGCTATTTTTTCCCTATGAGGGGAGAAAAAAAACCAACCAGGCCAGATGAAGCTTTGGTTTGGACCCAGAATGTCCTCCCTCATTCAGGCTCCAGAGCTCAGATGAACATCAGCTTAATCAATACCTCTATTGTCATGTTGGCTTTTTATTGTCAAGATTTGGGAAAAGCTGTTCTAGCTCATACTTCAGAAGTGAAGCCTTGCAGGCACTTGCCCAGTACACAACAAAGTATTTTATTTCCTGTATGTTGTAGCACAGAAGCCTGCTTTAAGTGAGAACTACAGGAGTCCACATCAGAAATGCAGATCACTAGACCAACTGGAGGATGCGTCACATAAGAGAATTGAGGGAAAGCAATCATTTGTCAATTACGATACTTCTTTCAAATTGAAGTAAACAATTTGTGCTAGGAGATCTGGCTCTAAACAAGCCTTTTCATTTCAATAAAAAAAGCTGTTAATTGTAAACATCTGCTGTGTGGTTGAGTGGAGACTACTATTACAATGGCATGTTAATACACCCTTATGGACAATTTATAGCTGTATTTTTAAATATTAGTGGTTAACTACCAGTACTCCATAGTGTTATAAATGATTTAGTCCCAAACAGGATTCCAATTCAAATTTACAATTTATTAAGCGAATAGAGGCAAGCAAACAGCGCTGGGTGCGCCGGGAGTCTCTGCTCCACCAAGACGCACGCGGTTCAGTTCCTGTTCCTGGTTTATATCCTGTCCGTTAATACATATTCATGAATAGGTGTGTCTTCTTCGGCGCATGCCCTCTTCTCCTTCTAGAATCTTCTCGACTCTTCCTCAGCATGATCCTGTTCGCTAATACATATTCATGAATAGGCGTGTCTTCTAATACATATTAATGAACAGGCGTGTCTTCTTCAGCGCATGCCCTCTTCTCCTGCTAGAGTCTTCTCGAATCTTCCTCGGCGTGCCCCCAGGATGACCCCAAACCTTATGAGAGCTGTCGGTCAGTGGTCAAACTGGTTTGAGCTGATATACCAGCAAAGTAGTTTAACTTTCTCCTGTAAAATACCCCTTTTTATGGTGCAGGAGAAATCCATGAAAGTACAGAAGATTACACTTCATCACACGAATCAGATAAACATATTTCACAATCCCCCATCTTTTTCTTTATAGTATTGATTCGTGTTTTCATTTCCAATTGAGTATAACCGAGTAGATTAATCTAGTAACAATCCCCCACATATCCTCAATACAACTATCCCCATTTTAGTAAGCCGATCACCACCCATAAAATCTCCCCAAAATCCTATTCCATTCCAAGTTTGTCTCTCAGGAGGCCATTCGTTCTCCCTAATTTATGGGTAACAGGAAAAAACTAGGTTTTATTGTTGATTACAGGTACGGGCTGTACAATTAGAAAAGGTCCTCACTTTTTCCATTTTTCTGGGGTAAACCCCAGCTGGACTTGTTCCAATATTGACTACAGTTATTTGCCATAGTCAGAGTCCAAGGAACTCACCCCCAAGTAGAACTAGAAGAGGTCCGGTCAGGGCCATAGTGATCGGCGGTCACAGCCCGAAGGGGTTGCAGCCCTTGGCAGACCCTTTTTAAGCCGCAACACCAGTTCCCCTCCGGTCTTGCCCTCTTCTTTCCTTTAAGGGGGTGCTTTCTTAGTACCCAAATTAATTGAGCACTGCTTGTGAAGGCCAGAGCTTTGCTAGATCAGTGGTTTGTCCAGACCTGAGCAGTTGCCCGAGCCTGGCAATCCTCTTTATTTGCAAGGCGTTATGGCTACAGAAAACTGCCAGTTAGCCTGCAACACTAATCTTACAAATACACACCACCTTCTACACAAAGGACAAATTCTAGTTCCAGCTCCTTTTTCCTGTTCTTCTTTTGCCAACATCTCCTTCCGATTATACTCGTTTGGAGTACCCATTGTTGTTTCCTATTACCCTTTCCCATTGTTTTCCAAACTTGGGGATTACTTACATTTCTCTCCATAGCTTCCCATGGCCATCATTCACCTTGATTTGTTCCACCACAAATGTAACAATTAGTTATATTCAATGACTTTACAAATAGATTTTTAGCAACTGTGGGAATTTCATGTTTCACTCCTGTTTCTATTACAGGAGTAGCCGCAATAAAATTCCCACAGCAATTTAGTCAGATGTGACCTTCCACTCCTTCACTGGACCTTTCACTCGCGACACATGTGTCCATTTTCTGTAGTTAATAAAACAAGGAAAGGTCCTTCCCAGAGGGGAGATAAGTTTCCTTCTTTCCATGTTTTTATCAGAATTTTATCTCCTGGTTCTAACTGATGAATTGCAAATCCTAAAGGTGGTGTTTGAGCCACCATCCCAATCTCTCTTAATTCTTTTAATCTTTTTCCAATGGTAATTATATATTGTTGGATACTGTGATCCTCGATTACATTGTTCCCCAGAGGCATTCCTTGAAAATAAGGCATGCCATATAACATTTCATATGGCAATAATCCAGTCTCACTGTATGGTTTCGTTCTTATGTTTAGAAGTGCCAATGGTAAACATTTCGTCCAGGGCATTTGCGTCTCAATCATTAATTTAGCCAATTGTTGTTGTATTGTTTGATTCATTCTTTCTACCTTCCCCGAGCTTTGTGGGTGCCACGGAGTGTGGTATTCCCACTGTATACCTAATGATTGATATAATAGTTTTATTATTTTAGAAGTAAAATGTGTGCCCTGGTCAGAATCAATGTACTGGATTATCCCATATCTAGGTATCAAATGTTCCAATAAAATTTTTACCACCATCTGTGCCGTAGCTCGTGCTACAGGGTAAGCTTCTACCCACTGTGTTAAATGATCTACTATTACCAATAAATATTTTATCCTCCCTACCTTAGGCAATTCAGTGAAATCGACTTGTACTTTCTCAAAAGGTCTGTAAGCTGTTTTTCTCCCTCCCGTGGCTGCTTGTCAAAACACTGTCTTATTTACCTTTTGACAGGTTAAGCAACCTTGTGTAATTTGCTTTGCTATTTCAAAAATTCCAATACCACCAAATTGTTTAAGAAAATGATCACTTAACGCTTTTGTACCCCAATGTGTTTGCGCATGCAAACGTTCTAATATTCGCCCGGTGTAGGCTTTTGGCAACATTTCTCGCCCATCGGGCAGTGTCCATTTTCCTTGTTCTAATTTAGCTCCTATTTTCTCCAATTTTGTTTGTTCTTCTGGCGTAAACTTCTTCTCTCTTTCCTCTCGTTCTTCTTTGCTGGTGTCCTCCTTTGTTTGTATCACATTAATTTTGGCAACTTTAGCCCTCAAGGCTGCTTCCTGGGCCTCTTTATCTGCTAAGTTATTTCCTCTAGTTCGGTAATCTAATCCCTTTTGGTGTCCCCTCACATGTACCACTGCTATCTCCTTTGGTTCTCTTAACGCCTTCAAAATCTTTACTATTAATTCTTGATGTATTAAATTCCTCCCTTGAGTATTAATCAAACCTCTTTCTTCCCAAATTTTTCCAAAAGTGTGGACCACCCCATATGCGTATTTAGAATCTGTAAATATAGTCCCGCTTCTTCCTTTTAATAATTCCAGGGCCCTACATAGGGCATACAGCTCACAAGCCTGAGCTGACCATGATGGACTCGGAGGTCCTGATTCCACAAGTTCCAAGTCCTTATTAATTACTGCATAACCCGATTTTCTCTTCCCTTCTACCACTCGGGAGGAGCCATCTATAAACAGCGCTTCTCCATTTTCCAACTCAGCATCTCTTAAATCTGGTCTCACCTTTGTCTGGGTCTCAATTACCTCTAAACAGTTATGTTGTACTTCCTCTGATGGTTCTCCAAACAAAAATTGTGCTGGACTCTGAGCAGAAGTCACCCTCAGTTCTAAGTCAGGGGAGTCTATTAGTATTGCTTCATACTTTAGGATTCGGCTGTCCGTTAACCATTTTTCCGCTTTTTGTTGTAAAACATTTCTGACATTGTGTGGGGTATACACTTTTAAAGGAGAACTAAAGGTAATCTTCCTAACTTCTTCTATTAATAATGCTGTAGCAACCAAAGCTTGGAGACAAGCAGGCCATCCTCTGCTTACTGGATCAAGTAACTTAGAACAATACCCCACGGGTTTTTTGATTCCTGCCCAGTCTTGAGTAAGAACTCCATATGCTGTCTGGCTTGATGTATTCACAAAGAGATAGAAAGGTTTTTCTAGATCTGGGAGGCTCAATACAGGTGCTTGTATTAATGCCTTTTTTACTTCCTCAAATCTCTGATCATCTTCAATAAACCATTTAAGTTGGTTATTAGTTAATTTTTCATATAAGAATTTTACTTTATCACTATAATTTTCAAGCCATGGTCTACAATATCCTAATAATCCCAGTATTTGCCTAATTTCCGTTTTAGTTTGTGGGGGTCTTAAGGATAGAATCCCAGATACCCTATCAGGATCTAACTTCTTCCTTCCCTTACTCAGCCAATGTCCTAAGTATTTTACTTCTTGTTCTACAAACTGTAGCTTTGATCGGGACACCTTTAATCCCTTTTCCCCTAGAAAATTTAACAATGTAATGGTGGCTTTTCAGATCCCCTCTTCAGTTTCTCCTGCTACTAATAAATCGTCCACATATTGCAATAATTTTACCTCCTTAGGTATTGTGAAATCTTGTAGAATTTTTTCTAAAGTTTGTCCAAATAGATTTGGTGACTCTGTAAACCCTTGTGGTAACACAGTCCATCTTAATTGTTGTTTTCGCCCTGTTTCGGGGTCCTCCCACTCAAAGGCAAAATAATCTCTGGATCCCTCATCCAGAGGACAGGCCCAAAAAGCATCTTTCAAATCTATTACACTATACCAAGTATGTTTGGGAGATATATGACTCAATAAAGTATAAGGATTTGCCACCACAGGGAATTTAGTGATTGTTCGCTGATTTACAGCTCTTAAGTCCTGCACCATCCTGTATGACCCATCTGGTTTTTTTACGGGAAGAATGGGCGTGTTATGAGGTGACATACATGGTTCTAGGGTTCCTTTTTCCAAAAGTCTGTCAACTACAGGTTTTAATCCTTTTCGACCCTCCATAGGTATAGGGTATTGCTTGATTCTAATTGGGCGGTGCGGATCTATTATTTGAACCCTTATGGGGTCCATTTTTATCTTTCCAGTTTCCCCTTCCTTATATCACACTGAGGGGTTAATAGCTTCTTCATCCTCTTGTATTAAAGTGTATAATTTAATCTGCAATTTGTCCCCTTGACTCTGAATGCTCAAGTTTAACTTCAAAATCAAATCCCTTCCTAATAAATTGTATTCCGCTTCAGGGAGCAAAAGTAAATCATTAAGACAAATTTTCTTTTCTGTTTCTACTTCTACATCTTTCAATATATTTACTTTAAAAGGCTCTCCTCTTGCTCCTACTACTGACACGTAACTCTTCCCTTTTTCTATTCCTTTTGGAAGTTTTTGAATGGTTGACTTTTCGGCCCCTGTATCCACTAAAAATAAAACTTCCTCTTTATGGGGACCAATTAATAATTTTATCAAGGGCTCTGTTGATGTTGAAGTCCCCAGAAGATAGAGCCCCTGACACCCCTAGTCTTCTTTGAACATCTTCTCATCTTGTTCCCGCTTACGGCAGTACTTCTGAACATGTCCCCTCTTGTTACAGTAGTAACAGACGGGAATTGTAAATCTTTCTCGATAAGGCTGTCCCCGGGGTGTCTGCTCTATTCTTTTTTCCCTTTTCTCTCCAGGAGTCGTCTTACTTTTCTGACTTTCCCTTACTGCTGCTACAAAAATTTTTGCTTTTGCTTTTTGTTTTTCTTCGTCCCTCCTAACATAGACTTTCTGGGCTTCTCTAAGTAACTCCTCTACTCCTCTTTCTTGCCAATCTTCCAATTTTTCTAATTTCCTTCTTATATCCCCCCAGGATTTAGCTACAAATTGTGTTCTAAGGAGTGCGGTCCCAGCCACTGTATTCGGATCAAGTCCAGAATACATTTGTAGGTTTTTCCTCAACCTCTCCAACCATTCTGTTGGAGATTCGTCTTTCCCTTGTTGTTCATTAAATGCTTTAGTAATGTTTTGCCCTCGGGGAACCGCTTCCCTTATTCCCTGTATGATTAACGTTCTCAAATCCCTCATATTTTGTCTTCCTTGGGGTTGTTGATGATCCCAGTGGGGATCCACATTTGGCCATTTCTGATCTCCCAGGGGGTCCCGCCTGATTCTGTCTTTCCCAAATTCTCATTCCAGCTTGTCTAATCATTCCCCTTTCCTCAACAGTGAATAGGATCCCTAAAACGGACTGTATTTCTTCCCAGGTATAAGTATTGGGGCCTAGGAATTGGTCCAATTTTTCAGCTACTCCGAGGGGATCATCTAATAGGGTCCCCATTTCTTTCTTGAAATTTCTTACATCTGTTGTATTTAATGGGACTGCCACAAACCCGATGCCTCCCTGATTGCCTCCGAGGGGTACTTCTCGTAAGGGATATAGAGAAGCTCCCTCAGATATAGCAGTCCTACTTCTCGTACATGCAGCCGGAGGTCGATCTAATTCCGGTGCTGTTGGTGGTGGAGATACTACGGCCACCGGAGGGGGAGCCGCCACCGGAGATGGATTATTAGAATATGGAGGCGGTAGGTTATCCAGTGGCTCCCATTTATCATCTTTTTCCTTTTCACTTTTCCCCTCTTCTTCTTCCTCAAACTTTTCATCTGCTTTTAATGTAAGTATTGAGGCTGGAAAAGAACGTAAAGTTCTGTCCCATAATCCTGCATAATCACTTTCCTCCTGACTAAAAGGTTCCTTTGAATTAACATATATATTTAAGGCCTGGCAGACCCAGTCTTCAAAAGATCCAAAAACAGGCCAAAAGACATGTGGTCTCAAAGGTTCTTTTGGCCATTCTACCATACAATATTGAACTAATTTTAATTTACTTTTTCCTTTTCTGGGGCCCCTATCATTCCAATTTTCAATCATTATTCCTAATGGACTCTCCGGAGGTATTTCTAGTAATTTTCTCCCTTTCTTCTGGTCCTGGGTTCTCGATTTCATCTGACCCATCTAGGAATTTTTACTGTGGCAATTCCTACAGCCCTTGGCTACCAGTAAGAGTGTCTTGCAGGGGGTTTAGGACCTATCACCCACCCACAAATCCTATAAGAATCGCTTCGGTCCTTCACCGGCCAAGTCCCTCGCGGGAGATTGGAACCGCAGTTAGAAGACCTCCACAATCGCTTCGGAACTAGGTTCCGTCCCAGTCACACTCTTACACACACAGGCAACCGAATCCTACCCAACCGAACGGTATACACCTTAAATACTTACGACTCCGTCGTCTTCGTTCGGATCTTCGCGCGCAGAATTACGGGCAAAATAAACTGCTGCAGCTGGCAAGGGAGCTCATAAAAAATCAAATTCTTTGCTTGCCCCTATTCAGGTTCAGGATGGCGTTAGTCCCGACCCAACCTGATCAGGAGCCACCAAAAGGTGGGGCGCCCCTCCTAGATCAAGTCAGAATTCAGGAACCAAGACCATCCCGGACGAGCCCCCAATTGTTATAAATGATTTAGTCCCAAACAGGATTCCAATTTAAGTTTACAATTTATTAAGCGAATAGAGGCAAGCAAACAGCACTGGGTGTGCCGGGAGTCTCCGCTCCACCAAGACGCACGCCATACAGTTCCTGTTCCTGGTTTATATCCTGTCCGTTAATACATATTCATGAATAGGCATGTCTTCTTCGGCGCATGCCCTCTTCTCCTTCTAGAATCTTCTCGACTCTTCCTCAGCATGATCCTATTCGCTAATACATATTCATGAATAGGCGTGTCTTCTAATACATATTAATGAACAGGCGTGTCTTCTTCAGCGCATGCCCTCTTCTCCTGCTAGAGTCTTCTCGAATCTTCCTCGGCATGCCCCCAGGATGACCCCAAACCTTATGCATGCACTTCTTTACACAATACTATGCGGTCAGTGGTCAAACTGGTTTGAGCTGATATACCAGCAAAGTAGTTTAACTTTCTCCTGTAAAATACCCCTTTTTAGGGTGCAGGAGAAATCCATGAAAGTACAGAAGATTACACTTCATCACACGAATCAGATAAACATATTTCACAATAGCAAAGAAAGCCACCAATACTGCCCCAAGTTCAGATGGCCACAGACAAGGGATCAGAATATCAGTTGATACCTTGTTACAGCTTACTGCTAGTTTTACTTACTTTCACATTATGAAATAGAATTAAGAGCTACAAATCATGTAAAATTCCAGATTTCCAGGGGAAACATTACAGAATCTACAGGAAGGGTCAAAAGCCTTTCCCATGCAAGTATAATTAATTTTAAAAAAAAAAGAGTTTTTTAAGAGCTTAATTAAGGTATCACCTGTTAGCTCTGTGTGATTAACAGGCTCTTCATTTTTGAGGAACAAGGATGTAACTGTGAAGCAGTACAAACTGGCCTGATCTAATAGCTTGCTGCTAAGAGAGAAATTCTCTCCAGGACACCTGATAGGTTAAAAAGAAGGAAAAAAAAAAAAGGCAAGAAGTCATTGCCATAACTCCCAGACAAACAGCTGAACTCTTCCCCTCATTTTAACTTTGGCATTTTTCAAACTGCTGAGCTAATTCAGCTCACTAACCCAGCTGAAACAAAAGTGCTGTCTTGCCATCACATCTGAAAGTGGCAGTAGTGAACTGCTAGACTGTCTCAGCCATTTTAGGTCACTTTAGATAAAGTTATTTAAGAACACAAATCTAGTTCTGAGAAGACAGCAGTCTACGGAGATTTAAAACTCAGCTTGCAAATACATGTTTAGAGATTAAGAGTCTGGACTTCACCTATGTGCAAACACAATTGAGCCCATCAATTAATGATACTTTAACTGTATTTAAGACTTACAGGGTTTGGTGCTGCTTTACTTAATAATATGACACAGTTTGTACAGAGATTCATCTGATATATATTTTTTTAAATTTTTTTTATATATATATATATTTCCGCAAATAAGCCTTCAGTGATCTTACAGTCCTGTACAATTAGACAATGATGCTATTAGGTCAAGAGCTTGAACCCATTCCACTATAGAAAATGACATTTAGATCTAGAACTTGTTTCCTGATGCATGCAAGCTTAAAAATATACCATATATGGAAAAAGAGAAGCAAGGTCCATACCAAGCAAAGCATTGTGGACAGAATAGCTATTACTGACCCATCCAAGAAGGCTTTTTGCATTTGCGAAGTGCTGTCATCCTGTTCATTGGGAAATGCAGACATTTTGAGAAGAGCAGCACCGTTATGGCAAGACCAACACCAAATCTGCAGAAAGACATTTACCAGGTGATAAAAGTTGGTAAACTGTTCCTTATGAAGTATTTGCTTAAGTGACTGAGCAATTACAAGAAATTTCTCTATGCTGTGCTTTATTGAATTTTTGGTGTATTCAGCAAAGCCATCAGTAGAAGCAAACTTCTACATCTGCACTAAAACTACATGCCTCAGCACACTGTTATCACTTTCAAGTTAAGCTTTATACGGATAAACATAAAATGTCAGATTATATCACAACATTGCTTTCTCAACTGTGCTCATTGGTGGAAAAAAATTGATCAAAATGTCTATGACCAAGTTATGTTGGAAGATATGCCACAGCAAGATGGCTCTTTAACTCATATATTAGCCATCAGTTTTGCCACACAGATATAGCAGTGTTTTTCTTATAGTTCAGCCTTGAGATAACTCACAATAGATACACTGTCATGCCTTTCCACATGAGCTATGCATAAAGGATCATCTAGGCATATGAAATAAGATAGTAAAAAAATAACTCCACAACTAAATCAGGTTGCGTAGTTGCATGTATTCCTTGTAGCAAGTCAGTCCTCAAAGCTTTCTACTTCCCTTAGACAATTTCTTGAGTCACACCTATTGCTTGAAGCTCTCAAGCTGATCTTTAAGCTCACAGAAACCTCACAATCATCAAGGGTGGAAAAAGTGACTATATTGTCCTTTCACTGCCATCTCAAACTGATTTAATATGTCCAAGCTATTTTGACACTAGCTTCCCAAAAAGGATTTGGAAATAATTAGAAGAGTTCTACAAGGCCTCTGAACAATACAAGATGCAATAAAAACCAAACAAGAAAACCCCAAAAACCCAAAACACTTCTGTTTCTGTGTAACAGCCACTGTAATTTGTTTTGTTGTCTATCTGAGAACGAGTGAACCAAACTGTTTTGAACTTCACTATCTGAAAGGGCAGATTAGGTAGGACAGTACAGCACTATCTTCTCCATGGATTGATTAATTTAAGAGCAAGAAGTGAACATGGTTTTCCTTGGCAAATTTGATGGACTTGCAGCAACTAAGGTAAGATCTCATAAGTGAGGTTACTTTGCTCCTTGCTTCTACTCTGTCTTACTGGTTCTTAAAACTCTGGTAAAATGTAGGAAGCCAAAGCCAGCTTGCTACAGTGAGCAAAACAGTATATTTAACTTCGTTTTCTGTTGAGACTGGTAGAACTAGTTTTTCAGTTAGGCTACTTGGCTTTGTAAAAACACTGCATCATCACAGCCATACTATTTGCCAGTAGCCAAACTAGGTAACTGGAGATATTAAACTATATCTGCACATGCATGGTCTTCACCTTGATATCCAAACAGCATTTCAAGCCCTACATCCTGCCTCAGCTAGATGCCACTCAGTACTCAGTCTCATGAAAAACAGGCTGATTGATAGACAGACTAGTATTACATGTAGACTATAGGACATTGGACATCTGATATAAGTAAATGGGGGCTGTGAACCTTTTTCTTTTCTTTACACTGTTTAGGGGAATACAGAATGCTTTGAGCACCTCTCCTGCCAACATCTATTTCCCCTTCTATAGATGACTAGATATAAGTGCAAGCTGTTAAAAACAAGTTCTGAAAATAATATGCAGTAACATCTGAAATGCTAGTTGAAATTTTGTCTTCTCAATAAGACTTACCCTCAGTCATGCACATATATATACACACACTTACAGGAATGCCTCTGCCTTCATACTTCAAGATACTCTCTTCAGAAATGCATATGGGAACAACAAAATACAAAGGCAGACTAAAATAACAAAAAAAAAAGTTTTTTGCACTTAAAAACCAAACAAAGAACAATCTCTAAGCTCCTTTTAATGATGGTGAGTGTTCTAGCCCATATGTTAATTATATATTCACTCTTATAGCTACAATAATCTTTCCTACTAGGTAATTATATTGTCCTCAACACCCTCTCCTTTATTTTCAGCCGGATGAGGTATTTTCTTCCAATCTTGAGCTGTTCATTATTTTCACTGCAACATTCCCCTGCCTTTTCAAGGCTGCAATTAAGTCCTACATTTAATTGTAACATCTAAGACTGACTAAGACTGCCTAGGTTTTCTCACTCTTTGTTGTTTCAAAGATACCCTTGTACTATCAGATAACTAGTTCTGTTTCCATGCCTTGTAAGCAGTTTGCATCACAATTCAAGGAAGTCATTGAATATATCATGGATTTCCAGTATCAGCCGACACTATTTATGTTCAAGGCCCACAGAAGGAACAAAGATAAGTATTTAACCACAGTTTGGGTCTCTCAAGACAGAGTTCTAGAAGAGTTAAGATTTAGGTCTTTGAAAATTGGTGTTTGTTTCCAAGGTCTGTGAAACCTTTCAGCATTTGACTATTTAACAACAGTAGCACACAAAGCTTTGTATGCATCCTAAAGGGTTCACCAATAGATACTGCTTAGCTAAATTGGTAGAAGTATACATCTCTAACCTTCCACTAAAGGAGATGCGACTTAACATCCATTAGCACATTCTGCAGATATACTTTAAACCAGTTACTCTTCCGCACCACCCATCCACCCCCAACTAAAACAGTAAAATATCTCAACTTGAAGTTTTACCAGAGTAAAGGTACAGGGCTGAGAATGTGTCATGCTGACCAATAAGTATGGCAAAGCATAGGTACCAGACCTACATATTTTCTATTACATTTTAAGGTGATATTCTCCACCCCTAGAGATATTCCCAAATCAAAGCATCCTATAAAATAAAATGGAAACCAGATCCTAAAAAAAAAAAAATAATAAAAAAAAAATCTGTATAATGCTCAGCAAAGGTAGCACTGATTTTCACAAATATTAATGTATATCCAAAGCTCACTATTAACCAGGGCAGGGCAAGCTTACTTTTCAGAGAGTCTGTAGCCTTCCTTGGTAGTCACTGCTTTGTATTTCACATTCCCTTTGGTCCATTCCAACTCATCACGCCAGTCCTCAGTAGTATCAAACATCACAGTTTGGTTTCTTCCATCTGTCAGACATTAATAATGTTAACTTTGCAGACTATCAGAAACTAACATGAAAGCATTCCTAAATCAAGTAGTTTTCATTAAGGCAAGCAAGCAAAACCTCTTGTGTACAGAAAGCCTCGAGTCAAAGATAAAATGCCTTTGCACAACACACTGCTTCTGTCTGATCTTTAATAACACATCTTCTGTCAACTACTGCTTTAACTAATAACTCAGGAATAGTTTCTCCTACAGAAACTAATCAGTTCTTACAGAACTTAGGCTGTCTTCACGTTCCCAGGATACTGTGCAGCAAATACCACTGTATGCTAGTACAGCTGATTGGCATCTAATAATATAGACTTAAATGTAGAATTAACAATCATACCAGAAGCCTTTCTGCAATTCAGATATTGCATTTCCTATAATGTTCATTCTTTCATCACAAATATGAGTTTTGCACTGAATAGAACACAGCAGAAAATTGGTTACCGCAATTTAGTCTCAATAATTTCAACTAAGAACTTTCCCTGTGTCATGGTTTAGCCCCAGCTGGTGACTAAGCACCACGCAGCTGCTTGCTCACTCCCCCATGGTGGGAGGGGGGAGAGAATCAGAAGAGTAAAAGTGAAAAAACTCATGGTTTGAGATAAAGACAGTTGAATAAGTAAAGCAAAAGCCGCGCACACAAGCAAAGCAAAACAAGGAATTCATTCAGTACTTCCCATCGGCAGGCAGATGTTCAACCATCTCCAGGGAAGCAGGGCTCCATCATGCATCATGGTTTCTTGGGAAGACAGGCGCCATAACTCCGAACATCCCTCCACCCCTTCCTTCTTCTTCGTCCCAGCTTTATATACCGAGCATGATGTCATACGGTATGGAATATCTCTTTGGCCAGCCTGGGTCAGCTGTCCTGGCTGTGTCCCCTCCCAGCTTCCCGTGCACCCCCAGCCTTCTTGCTAGCAGGCCATCAGGAGAAGCTGGACTGTCCTTGACTGCTTAGCAACAACTCAGAACATCAGCACGTTATCAACATTTTCTCATCCCAAATCCAAAACATAGCCTCACACTAGCTTCTATGAAGAAAATTAACTCTATCCTGGCTGAAACCAGGACACCCTGTATTTCTATTTAGCCACCACAGCAACAGTTACAACAGCAGGTTGGTTTAGCCACAAATCTTGTATAATAGCCACATAATTTATGGAGTAAGGCCAACTGTTTTAGACGCCTGTCATAATTAAGTATCATAGAATAGTTTGGGTTGGAATCTTTAAAGGTCATCTAGTCCAACCTCCCTGCAATGAGCAGGGACATCTTCAACTAGATCAGGTTGCTCAGAGCCCCATCCAACCTGACCTTGAATGTTTCCAGGGACGGGGCATCTACCACCTCTCTGGGCAACCTGTGCCAGTGTTTCACCACCCTCATTGTGAAAAATTTCTTCCTTAGATCCAGTCTGGATCTACCCTCTTTTGCTTTAAAACCATTACCCCTTGTCCTATTGCAACAGGCCCTGCTAAAGTCTGTCCCCATCTTTCTTCTAAGCCCCCTTTCAGTACTGAAAGGCTGCAATATCCTGCAACATCAGATAACACTGAAATACCAGAGAGAGCTAGGATTCCCATGGAAGATACAATGGCAAGTTGAAATTTTCCACCATAAGAAGATAAGGTAGATGAAAAATCTACAGCTGGAAACAGAACATTATTAGTGAGCTCTAAAGGGGCAAGTTAAGATTTTAAGAGTATCAGACCATAAGAGGCATAATATCCAATTTCTAACGTCTACTTGGTTTGTCCTGTAACAACTTCATAAAGAATGAGACCTAGGCATTTATTATTGAAGACCGTTATTAAAATATGAAAGGATTCTGGTATAACACTTAAATGTTTCTATAAAGACTAGGCTTCTCCCACATTTGCTTAGCCTCTACCTGGAAAAGCTTACAGTCTTTCTGATGTTTGTAGTTCAAACGGAACACCAGTTACATATGAACCCTGCAGGAACTACCTGAGCCAGCAACGTACCCTTGCAGCAAAGGTGGCCAATGTATTCTTGGGCTGCATTAGGAAAACCCTTGCCCACAGGTTGAATGAGGTGATTGTTCTTTTCAGCTCAGCACTGGTGAATGCCTGCAGTACTGTGTCTAGTGCTGGGCTCCCCATTACAAGACAGGCACAGGTCTGCTGGACCTAGCCCAGTGAAGGCCCATTAAGATCATTAAAGGGCTTGAAGCATCTGGTATGAGGAGAGACTGAGAGCTGTGATCATTCAGCCTGGAGAAGAGAAGGCTCGTGGCAGCAGAGGGGCAAGAAGTCTTTCCAGTGTGTATAAACACCTGACTGGGGTCGGAAGCAGGGGCAAGGAGTAAAGAAGATGGATCTAGACTCTCAATGGTATCCAGTGACATGACAAAAGGCAATGCACACAAGCTGAACTAGGGAAAATCCCAGTTAAATGTATTAATAAACTTTTTCACTATGAGGATGGTCAAATAATGAAACAGGCTGTACAGAAAGGTTGTGGAGTCTCAATCCGTGGAGATATTCAAAACCCAACTGGACATGACCCTGATAAGCTTACTCTAGTTGACCCTACTTTGAACAAGGCAGGGGGAAATGAACAGGAACACGACTAGATGATCTCCAGAGGTTTCTTCTAACCCCAATGATTCTGTAGTTCCATGAAACATTTTGATAAGTGTCTGATTAATACCTTGGGTACATTAAAACTTCCCTCTGTGAAAGGAACAGGCATTCCTGGTGCACCAAGAATCAGGTTCCTAATTCAAAACAGCACTATTACTTCAGTTGAAGTCTGAACTATGAAATGTGCACTGACAACTTTTTATCTTGAATTTTGCAGCTTACTATATTATTCAGACAAGTTTGATAAAGTCATAAGATTATGTAATAAGTTAGCTATAAGACAAGAGGAGGTCAGATGTCTACTGGAATCTTGCTATGCAAAACCTATGCTTTTTTTGTAGTTGCCTGGGAAAAACAGTTCGCTTTGCAAATAACAGCAAAAAGGGAAATACTTTGTCAGATGCCACTGCAACTGTAATAACTTAAGAATTAAGAGCGGGAATTTTGGTTCACTGCAATAGTACAGAAAAAAACACATTGATAAAATAAGCAAAATATTTTCTAGGTGAGAGCACTCTGGTCAGAAGCACATGAAAAGTATTTGCACATATTTATCACAGTAAGTCTTCAATCCAGTGATGCTACTCTTGCTTGGAAAATTTCTAGGCAACTACATTGAGGTACACAGAGACCAATAGTAGACAATTCAGAGATTTTTAGCAACAAGCCTAAAAATGCACAGCAAGAGAAAAATCAATCTTCTGAGGCTATCTGCCAGCAGGGCAGTCATAAGCCAAGCACAAACTCAGCTACTAAGTGTCCCAGACTGCTTAAGGAACTAACAGTATGCAACAAATACAACCTAAAAATAGAAAAAGATTTACCTGTGTTGTTTGGGACAGCTGATGCATAAGAAAACAGAAACAAGCGTTTAAGCAACTTAGGAGTCTGGCTATCACGACCATACCACTGATGGTCTAGGAAAGCACCAAAAATTAACACCCAAACACAGACTAAGACTGTCAGCGTAAAAAACCATTACTTTTTAATCCTCTCTCCCAGGTTTTAAATAAAACTGTTCCATGGGTTCTATCCCCAACCAGCTGAAACCTTTTAGAAAGCCTCTGTTGTCTGCAAGACACTATATCTATTTGACTAAATGAGAAGTACTATATATGTTCAACTTCCAGAATTACTCTTATTATTTAAATAAAGGTAGCAGCCTCCTAGTTTGGGGTTCAGATTAACCTGTCAAAAGAACTCCAGTTATCAGGAAAATAACTGCTTTCATATGAGAAAGGCTGAAGTCTAAAGTGTAGTAAAATTATATCACAAACACAGAACAGCTTTACAAGCTGAAGCTCATTTCAAGCTCCAGTCTTCTTCAAAGAGACAGTGCATCTGATCTTTTTAACTGCTATACATAAAGATGTTTAATGAGTAAGGTTAGCTAGAAATCAAAGTCTTTCACTTTCTCTCTCAATTGGGAATGATCAGAGAACACGTCAAAGTTTAAGGGATCTCTCAAAGTCCCCACAACTAAACACCCAACACTAAGCTTAAAAAAAAAAAGAAAAACAAATTAAGTTACTATACTTAGTCTTTTCACTTCCTCTTTTGTGTATCATCTCAGGTAGAAATTAAATACTCTAAGGTCTTTACAGTAGATGATTAGCTTCTCTGGGTATTTTCTCAGTTGTCTAGTTAGAAGTTTCTTTTTCTCATCATAGACTTAAATTTTGCAGTTTAAGTAAATATCAAAAAGAACTTTGCCATCAGTTGATAAAGCTATCCCTGCCTGACTTTCCAAAATTCTCAAGAAACTAATTCAAGCCCAAGTTTTAGCAAGTCAAAACGAACATCTTGCAACACAGGCTAGCAAGCTCTTATGCTAATATGCTAATACGCGCAACTTTTTTTTTTTTTAAACCCATTCAAACTACTTCCTACAAGGTAGAAACTGAACTTGCAGCAAGCCAGCTGCTCAGTGATTATTTCTGTTCACATTCTGACTGCATAGTAAGTTCAAAGTTTTGAGATGCATAAAGAACATAAGTAGTTTTGCCCAAGGGAGAGTCCCCAAACAACCGAGTTAATTCTAAGTTCCTAATAAAAAAAATTTTTTAACCACCATAAAGCCCCCAAGAGAGCCCTTTGTTCACTTCTGTTTGAGGATGTATCATTTCACATCTTCAAGTGCTGCCAGGTAGGCCATAGTATATGAAACTAAATAGTGTCCTATAACCAGCCTCCACTAGTCTCCTCCTAGTCCACTCCACCAATCCACACCACCACTCATAAATACTCTAACACTATTCCAAAGTCAGGCTTCTCAATAAAGCTTTCCCTGCTACTTACAAATTACCAGCCCCATTCTCATTTACCTTTTTTAGCAATACAGGCATACCTATAAGGCCTGCTGCAAAATACAGAGTTCATTGATTTACAAGTAAATAAAAAACTTGGTTTTTTAATCTCCTTTGATATTTTGAAGACATCATCAATCTCATAAGACAAAGTCCCCTTAGACAAACAAAAGGTATTGTTTGGGAATTCGGTACCTGTACTGCTTTGCAGTGTGTCCTGGTTTCAGCCAGGGTAGAGTTAATTTTCTTCATAGAAGCTAGCGTGAGGCTATGTTTTGGATTTGGGATGAAAAAATGTTGATAAGGTGCTGATGTTTTGGGTTGTTGCTAAGTAGTCAAGGACGGTCCAGCTTCTCATGCTGGCCTGCAGCGAGCAGGCTGGGCGTGCACGGGAAGCTGGGAGGGGACACAGCTGGGACAGCTGACCCAGGCTGGCCAAAGAGATATTCCCTACCATATAACATCATGCTTGGTATATAAAGCTGGGATGAAGAAGAAGGAAGGGGTGGAGGGACGTTCGGAGTTATGGCGTCTGTCTTCCCAAGAAACCATTACGCGTGACGGAGCCCTACTTCCCTGGAAATGGCTGAACATCTGCCTGCCCATGGGGAGTGGTGAATGAATTCTTTGTCTTGCTTTGCTTGCGTGCGCAGCTTTTGCTTTACCTATTAAACTGTCTTTATCTCAGACCATGGGTTTCCTCACTTTTACTCTTCCGATTCTCTCCCCCCTCCCACCATGGGGGAGTGAGCGAGCGGCTGCGTGGTGCGTAGTTGCTGGCTGGGGCTAAACCACGACACAGTGCTATTACTCAAATGAAGCGAATACCTCCATATTTATAGAAATAGTTGATACATTGGAAGAAGAGACTTGTGCACCAATCTTAACCAGAGACTTTGTACAGTACGCTTTGCTTTGAATCATGGCATTTTGAAGGAATTGTTTTGTCTGTCCCAGCAAGATAATGAATCAAAACATAGATTTGACAAGCTTGAGGGATGAGACTGGATTCTGATAGATCTCTTATCTGTTATTTCATCATTAAACATAACTGCAGCTGTTTTTTCCAGACTACCCAATCCTAGTTTCCAAAGTGATAACTCTATCAATTTTCTAATTGATAGTACAAAGAGCACCAGCACTATAAGACATTTAGAAGTGTGAGGCATGTTAAACCAAGAGGAGAAAGCTGACCTACCTCCATAGATTTGATCTACACATTGCAGGGTTATATCATTTTCTCCCAGGATCTTATTCTTAAATTGTGGCTCCTAGAACGTGAAAAAAATTCTTGGAAATCTCACACTACTAAGCAGTAGCACCTTCTCACAAGTAAAGGATGTATTCAGTACATATTAAAATACCGTCATTACTTCTTATAAGCTAAGGCAGAACACTGAAGAACAGTTATTAAAATACAGACAGATGCAGGTTACACAGGCATAGTTTATAAACTGCAGATCCAGTTATTTAAGTCTCAGCCATGCTTGAAATGTAGATAAAGTTTTTACTTTTCAAATAGGTTCAAAGCATGCATTTCTACTGAGGGTCACTTTTCAAACTACAATCATTGCAGTAAACAGAAAATACGGTAACTTGATGTAATCCAAGTCCTTTTATGACAAGTTTTCTTGCTATGGGAACCTGTCAGGAAATAGAGTCTCTTAAAAGAACAAGTATCACAAGAATATTCCAATGACAGACAAATTTATCACTGGGCAAAATGAAGACACACAAACCAATTCTCTTACCTACTGTTTTGCCAAAGTGATTTGGGGCTCCCTTCATTTTTATCATTCCATGAATTCAGAGTTAAAAAAGGACAGGCTGGATCGATGGGCAGAGGCCAACTGTATGAGGTTTAATAAGGCCAAGTGCAGGGTCCTGCACTTCGGCCACAACAACCCCATGCAACGCTACAAGCTTGGGGAGGAGGGGCTAGAGAGCTGCCTGGCGGAAAGGGACCTGGGAGTGCTGGTTGACAGCCGGCTGAATATGAGCCGGCAGTGCGCCCAGGTGGCCAAGAAGGCCAACAGCGTCCTGGCCTGTATCAGAAATAGTGTGGCCAGCAGGAGTAGGGAAGTGATTGTGCCCCTGTACTCGGCACTGGTGAGGCCGCACCTGGAATCCTGTGTTCAGTTTTGGGCCCCTCACTACAAGAAGGATGTTGAGGTGCTGGAGTGTGTCCAGAGAAAGGCAACGAAGCTGGTGAGGGGTCTGGAGCACAAGTCCTATGAGGAGCGGCTGAGGGAACTGGGGTTGTTTAGTCTGGAGAAGAGGAGGCTGAGGGGAGACCTTATCGCTCTCTACAACTACCTGAAAGGGGGTTGTGGCGATGAGGGTGTTGGCCTCTTCTCCCAAGTAACTAGTGATAGGACAAGAGGAAATGGCCTCAAGTTGCGCCAGGGGAGGTTTAGATTGGATATTAGGAAAAATTTCTTCACTGAGAGGGTGGTCAGGCATTGGAACAGGCTGCCCAGGGAGGTGGTGGAGTCGCCATCTCTGGAAGTGTTTAAAAAACGTGTGGATGTGGCACTTCAAGACATGGTTTAGGGGACATGGTGGTGCTGGATTAATGGTTGGACTTGATGATCTTGAAGGTCCTTTCCAACCTAGTGATTCTGTGATTCTGTGATTCTGTGACTTTAAGTGGAGATGAGGCTGGTGAGAACCAATGGGAACAAGGGTGACTGAGCCAACTTGCAAAAATACTGGTAACTGTTGCTCGAAGTGTATAAATATTTTCTGCGTGTTAACCGAGGTGTGCTAGCTTTGTGGGCCTACCACCTAGCACCCAACTCTGCACAGATTTGGAATAAAAGCAAATATTTTGACTCTGTGTGTTTTTTGGCTCTCTGCACACTGGGTGGAAGAACCCATATTTGGGACAACAGTTTTGGCACCCCAGGTGGGATTGCCATAAGGCCTTGCCCAGATCGTCTTGCTGACCCTGACAGCGGAGAATTGGACCGGATAGGACTCTGGCACGCACCGACCTGTTGATCAGGGACTCCTCCGGATCTCCTCTGAGGTTGGGGCGACGAGCAACTCAAAGGTGCAACGCCCAAAAAGAGATATTTGCATAAGGGTGAAAGGGGGGTGAATCCTTGGACTGGTGAGTATCAAAATTTAATTAATTCTTTTCACGGAAAAGGTACAAAAAGGTAAAAAAAGTCGCATGCGCATAAGCTGCCTGTAGACGCCGGCAAGGGGTGCCTTAATTGACCAGTGGGGCCAGAGTCGAGGGCACACAGAGGTACGTTCTTTATACGCTGAGGCTTGGTACCAGGGGGGTGCCTTGCCGAGTGTGAGAACCAGGTATAGGTGATAGGTAACAATTGGCAAAATGGGCTCGAACCAATCCATGATTCCTCCCTGTAGCCCTTTGGGGTGTATTTTGAAGAACTGGAATAAATTTGGGGGAGATCCAATGACTAAAGATAAAATGAAGAAATATTGTAATCAATGGTGGCTACATTACAAACTGGATGATGGCTGGAAAATGGGTTTTTACAATTTAATATTATACTGCAGTTAATGTTGTTTTGTCATTGACTTGGGAAAATGGGATGAAGTTTTGTATGTTGATGCTTTTATGACTCTGTACAGAAATCCTGATATTCAGAAAAATGTAAACTAACAACTGACCTAATGATGTATACAGCTCTGATTATCAAAAAAAAAAAAAAAAGGGATTGTAGCGTAGGCTGTGATAACAAAAAACGCTGAGGTGGAAGAGCAGGAGGATGTGCAATTGTTAGTCCCAACAGCCCCACCTTCCACCTTTAGAAGTGGTGGGACCAGAAGAATTACCTGTTTTTGTACATGTCCTGTTCACTACCTCTGACCTGTTAAATTGGAAACAATCTGTTGATTTATAGAGAGAAAATCCTGAAAGAATGCACCAACTTTTAGAGACTATAATGCTGACTCACAGTCCTAGTCGGGGAGATGGGAGATGTACAAGCATTATTAAATACCTTCTTTACAGCAAAGGAAAAAGAATGATAATTAAAAAAAAAAAAACAACAGGGAAGAAGGTGAGAAAAGGAATAAATAGGAGGACCCTAACAGGGGGGAGGAAAGGCCCAGCTGAAGCAATACCGACAATTAATATTATACAGGGTCCAGCACAGAGTACCAAAATGGAAAAAGATGTCCCCTCCCAGCTTCCCGTGCACCCCCCCACCTTCTCGCTGGCAGGCCAGCATGAGAAGCTGGACAGTCCTTGACTGCTTAGCACCAACTAAAAACATCAGTGTGTTATCAACACTCTTTTCATCTCAAATCCAAAACACAGCACTGTGCTGGCTACTAAGAAGAAAATTAACTCTATCCTGGCCAAAACCAGGACAGAGTTGGGACAGGGCTCCAATGAAAATCCATCGGCCTTTTACGAGAGGTTCTGTGAAGTAGCTAGAAAATGGATGGACTTGAATCACGACGATGAGGCAAATCAGAGGATGTTCAATATGCTGTTCATTGGGCAGCGACTCAGGATACAAGGAGAAAGTTGAGGGGACTGGGAATGTTGATTTCACAGTTCATAGAAATAGCATATAAAGTGTATAACAATCAGGACAAGCGAAAGAAAAAGAGAGCAGAATGAGGTTACCAGCATCTTTGCTGGCAGCAGCAATAAATAGAAACAATGCCAAGGGAAAAGTAGAGGAAGAGGCTGTTGCGTTAAGAGGCAGAGCAATTTGGCAGAAACTAAACCCCCTTGCTTTCCAGTCGATCCTCAGATATCAGAGGGACCGGGGGCAGCTGAGCTTAGGTTCTGAGTGATGCCCAAAGTCAGCATTAGTAGTCCGGTCGCGCCCAACACCTTTGTTGGACTATCACGGGTCCGGATGCACTACTAACATCACACTACCTGCTCAGCCGGACACCTCCTGAACTAACACGGCCGCACTCAAAGGTACGGTCGCATTCAGGGACACACACACACGGCTGAGTCAATCAATAGTGCGATTTATTGAAGCAACAAAGACACAGGATCTTTGGATTGCCAGTGATAAATTCACTGTCTGCAAAGCATGTGCAAATACCAAAAATATGAGTGACACTACTTGGCTATAAACGCGTTAAAAAATGTAAAGTGACTCTATAGAGATTTCTAAGTTTCCCGGGGAGGCACTTGGTATGACCAAGTGTTCGAATCTTACCCAACGGCGTCCCGATGGGGGGGAAGAGAGGCTCAGCCCGTCGACTGATCCCAGAAGTTAGAATAGTACACGACGATGGTATCTTCCCTAACATCCAGCTCTTAAAACACTATTTTATAGTATTTTACTTTGCAGGTGAAGCTTGAGTGACTCTAGTCATACATACCTTTATCAGGATTGGTGCAGAATTCTCTCGCTTCGCGTTTAAAGGTACAGACTAGGAAAAATTCAGTGCGCACACTCATTGAGGAGGGGTCGCACCTTGGGAGGGTGGTAACTTTTGAGAGGGGTGTGTGTTTTAGTATTATAATGATATTATAATTAGCAAAGTTCACTCCAAGTACAGCACTTCATCAAAGTTGACAGGTCTTTGGCCCAGGACATTGTAAGTGCAGCTTATCAATGTACATCCTGTGCATCCCTAAACTCCCCTGTTCACAGAGCGTGGCCACAATGTCTCCACTCCGCTCCACCCTCCATGTAATCTCTCCCAGAGTCAGCACACCAGGTGCCCCTGATGTTGCCAACATCCAAGGCCATTCAGGGAGTCTCCATGGTACAGAGGCCCACAAAACTGAACCTCTCTAGGACCAAATCAGCGTGTGGCCCATAGTCCAGAAGGGTACTGGAAAAATGAATGCCCAAACTGAAAGGGGCCAGAGGAACAAGATCATGCAGTTAACGCTAATCTTATTATGGGAGAAGGTTCAGACAATGAATGAAGAGGATCAGGGAAAACATTAAAGTCTCCCCAGCCAATCCCTTTGTTTCAGTTAAGCCGGGGAATGAGACCATAGATTTTTTTAATAGATAGTGGAGCCACTCATTCGGTAGTCACTAGTTGTAAAGGGCCCCTAAGCAAAACTACTATACAGATTGTTGGGAAAATGGGAAAGAGAATATTAAGGTCATTTTTACCACCTATGGAATGTACAATTGGAAATACTAAACTAACTCACGAGTTTCTGTATATGCCAGAATGCCCTCTTCCACTGCTAGGACGGGACTTGTTATGTAAATTGAATGCACAAGTAACCTTTCCTGAAAACTCTGTACAGCTTCACATCCCACCCAAAATGGCATGGAAGGTACAAATCTGCCTACTGACAGGTAAAACCCTGGAAAAGCCTGGAAACAACATCCCGGACACGATACTGGATGCAGTAATTCCTTCACCATGGGCCTCAATGAGACCAGGTAAAGCGACAAATGTAACTCGGATTAAAAAAGAACTAAAGCCGGGGCAAAGCTGGTAAGGGTAAATCAGCACCCTATTAGATTGGAAGCACACAAGGGTCTGAAGCCCTTGACAAATACTTTTATGCAATACAGACAGCTTAGAGAATGTCAATCTGAATTTAATACTCCTGTTTTACCAGTAAAGAAGCCTCATGCTGAAGAATATAGACTAATACAAGACTGGACATAAACCCCACTGTATTGAAACCTTAAACCGTACAACTTCGGTACCTGAAACAAATGCCTATTTTACTGTTTTGGACTTCAAAGATGCTTTCTGTATCCCAGTGGACGAACAAAGCAGAACAATCTTTGCCTTCGAATGGGAAAACCCCACGATGGGAAGAAAGGTGCAGTTGTGTTGGACTGTGCTCCCCCAGGGATTTAAAAAAAAAAACCAAAAACAAACAGCACTACTCTGGTAACATATTGACAAAAGACTTAGAACAATGGTGGGGTGAGAATGATGATGCAATGACGCGGAAGTCTCGGACACGATGCATACGACCAATATGATCAGGTCAATGCCGTTTATTGTCTTGTCTGTCTCCAATATATATCATAATTTTCACTTAGTCACTGCGCACACACTCATAATTGGTTACAGCTTGTTACACACATTATTGTAATTGGCTATATACAAAATATCACGCGCTGTCCATGCGCCTCTCACACAGTCAGGATTCACTGCTTGCAGGTGTTCCTGCACTCCTTTGCTTCTTCTTATTTGTTTTCCACAGCTCCTTCTCCTCAAGGCCGAGCCGTGCAGATATCCAGCTGTTTACCAGCTTCTCAATGCCACAGCTCCTTCTCCTTAAGGTCGAGCCATGCAGGGTGATCCCAACATCTCCCCCTTTTTGTTTTTGTATAAACAAAACCTGATGGATCATTCGCAACCCGAGGACTGTGAGGAAGATGGACCATCTGTACATTCTTGTATCGTCCTGTGCCACGAACTCAGCCCAGCAGTCGGTAGGTGCCAGCTTTACGTGGGCATCCCCACAGAGGCAACGGTGGCCTTGCCATATACCAGCCCACTGCCCTTCGGGAAATCCCGGTATTACACATTTGCAGAGGAACGAGTTTCGACACACGTGGCCAGCGAGTGTCGGAACACGCCTCGGTTGTCACCTTTCAACACAGGGAACCTATGGCGCATGTGCCCGCTGGCCAGACGTGCTGCACGCGCCACAGCCACCCCGTCTATTGGTTCGTAGGCTTTGTTTACACGGCATCTTACCATAATCCAGCAGTCACATATCAACTATGCTTAAATTAATAGCAGAATGTTACAAGGCAAACAATTCTAGCTGTACTACTCCTAGCGATAGAAGCTACTTCTAGTGATGGAAAAAGTGCTTGTATAAAGCTATGAAAACCAATATTATATCTTACCAAAGGATTTGTAGTTATAGAGCGGTTTGCCCTAAAAGCTTTCCATGTTCCTCTCATGATACTGCTAATTTCAGTGTGATTTACCCATACATTTTCTTTTGCCTGAGGTGGCATCCAGATTGCGATGACACCTGATAGTGTCAAGATGTGTCCGACGATGACGATGGTGACTGTTTCACCCATGGTTTTACCCATCTTGTGGGTACCCAACGAGTTCCAGAATCTGCAATGACACAAGCATAACCTCGTCCCCAGGTTAGCAGTTGAAAAGGTCCTTCCCACATATTCTTTTCCAAATTTTTAACTTTTACTTGCACATTTTGTGTTAACTCAAACAGACTTCCTGTCATTCCTTTTACATGTTTCTCCTTCCGCAAATAATTTAACACATATAAGGCTTTATTCAAACGTTCTTGGGGTAGTGTGGTAGCTTCTCCCCCTTTTTGTTTTGAGCGTGTTTATCTAAGAGGTTTATCTAACAAAGCTCATTCATTGGGTGTGTAAGACACTCGTTTGAATTATTAGCTAGCCAAACATTCCTTACTACCTTTTGAACCATTACTTGTAGACAGTGTAATAAACACGGTACAATAAGCATTATTATTAAGATAACAAGTAATATAACAACTGCCCCTTTAACTAAGTCTTGTAACCATCCGCTTAGGCCCAAACTTGAAAGCCATGATTCAAGGCCAAGCGAACTTGTCTTTAACTTGTCTGTTAAGTCCTTCAGTTTTCGCAATTGTTGAGTTACCGACTGTGACGTATCTGTTAAATTCATACAACACATGCCTTCAAACTCCTCACACCCGTGCCCTTGGGCCAAAAGTAGGAAGTCAATGGCCGCCCTATTTTGCAACGTCGCATGCCTTATTGAGTCAGTTTCCATTAACAAAGCACTGAGCGCTGCAGAAGTAGCATTGGTTTGTTTCGCTAGCCAACATCCCAATTTATTTAAAGTGGTTAAGCCTTGGGCAGCAGCGACCCCAGGGGCAAGGAAAGAGGCTAGTATGGTTTTGCCCGCGTTCCAAAAATCCAATCGGTCATTACACCCTTCCTGATATTTTTGAATCTGTCGTTTTATTCTATGCCCTTGGGTAAGGTTTAATATCATAGAAGTGTTGGGAGTTAACAATGTCAGGTGCCCCAATGTGCAAGGACCACCTCTCAAACGGGAGGGAATGCCTTGCCATGCACGATCACCACAAATTAAAAATATTCCTTTAGGGAGTCTTATTGGGACAATACCAGAGCGCGAGGTGTTGCTCGCCGTATAATTACACCAATTGGTATCATTCTGAAAAACGGCCAACGTGGGGCTTACATCCTGTGATCTGGTATCGTCCTGTCCTGTATAATTAAAATATAAACAGGTAGGGGCCGTAACACTTCCTAAAATATCCAACTCCTGCGGTTCCAACAACTCCTGTGGTCCGTATGCCATCCATCCGTCCCACTTATCCATAGCTACAGAGGTGGGATGCTTCTCATGACTGGAGTGCTGCAATGGATGGCTATAAGCTCTTCAGAAGGGATAGGCAGGGAAGGAGAGGTGGTGGAGTGGCTCTGTATGTTAGGGAGTGTTTTGATTGCATAGAAATCAAAGACTGTGAAGACCAAGTAGAGTACTTATGGGTAAGGATGAGGGGGAAGGCCAATGAGGCAGATATCCTGCTGGGAGTCTGTTACAGACCACCCAACCAGAATGAAGAGACAGATGAGACATTCTATAAGCGACTGGCAGAAGTCTCGCATTCGCTGGCCCTTGTTCTTGTGGGGGACTTCAACCTACCGGACATCTGCTGGAAGTATAACACAGCAGAAAGGAAACAATCTGGGAGGTTCCTGGAGTGTGTGGAGGATAACTTCCTGACACAGCTCGTGAGTGAGCCCACCAGGGGAGGGGCCTTGCTGGACCTGCTGTTTACAAACAGAGAAGGACTGGTGAGAGATGTGGTGGTCGGAGGCCGTCTTGGGCTTAGCGACCACGACATGATAGAATTCTCAGTTGTGAGTGAAGTAAGGAGAGGACTCAGCAAAACTGCTATCATGGACTTCCGGAGGGCAGACTTTGGCCTGTTCAGGTCACTGGTTGAGAGAGTCCCTTGGGAGACAGTCCTGAAGGACAAAGGGGTCCAGGAAGGCTGGACATTCTTCAAGAAGGAAATCTTAAAGGCGCAGGAGCAGACGGTCCCCATGTGCCGTAAGAAGAGCTGGCGGGGAAGGCGACCGGCCTGGCTGAACAGGGAGATTTTGCTGGGACTCAGGGAAAAGAGGAGAGTTTATCACCTCTGGAAGAAGGGGCAGGCAACTCACGAAGAGTACAAGGATGTCGTTAGGTCAAGCAGGGACAAAATTAGAAAGGCAAAAGCCCAGCTAGAGCTCAGTCTGGCTACAGTCATAAAGGATAATAAAAAATTTTTTTACAAATATATTAACAACAAAAAGAGAGGCAAGGAGAATCTCCATCCCCTACTGGATATGGCGGGGAACATTGTCTCCAAGGACGAGGACAAGGCTGAGGTACTTAATGCCTTCTTTGCCTCAGTCTTTAATAGCCAGTCCAGGTATGCGCAGGGCATTCAGCCCCCTGAGCTGGAAGATGGGGATGGAGAGCACAATAACCAGCCCATAATCCAGGAGGAAGCAGTCAAGGACATGTTAAACCACCTGGACACCCACAAGTCTATGGGGCCTGATGGGATCCACTCGAGAGTACTGAGAGAGCTGGCGGAGGAGCTTTCCAAGCCACTCTCCATCATTTATCAGCAGTCCTGGTTAACAGGGGAGGTCCCAGAAGACTGGAGGCTTGCCAATGTGACGCCCGTCTACAAGAAAGGCCGGAAGGAGGATCCTGGGAACTACAGGCCTGTCAGCCTGACCTCTGTACCGGGGAAGATTATGGAGCGGTTGGTCTTGAGAGTGCTCACAGGGCATCTGCAGGACAAGCAAGGGATCAGGCCCAGCCAGCATGGGTTCATGAAAGCTTGACCAACCTGATCTCCTTCTATGACCAGGTGACCCGCCTAGTGGATGAGGGAATGGCTGTGGATGTTGCCTACCTGGACTTTAGTAAAGCCTTTGACAGCGTCTCCCACAGCATTCTCCTGGAGAAACTGGCGGCTTGTGGCTTAGACAGGTTTGCTCTTCGCTGGGTGAGGAACTGGCTGGATGGCCGAGCCCAGAGAGTTGTGGTGAACGGCGTTAAATCCAGCTGGCGGCCAGTCACAAGCGGTGTTTCCCAGGGCTCAGTTCTGGGGCTGGTCTTGTTCAATATCTTTATAGATGATATAGATGAGGGAATCGAGTGCTCCCTCAGTAAGTTTGCAGATGACACCAAGTTGGGTGGGAGTGTTGATCTGCTGGAGGGTAGGAGGGCTCTGCAGAGGGATCTGGACAGGCTGGATCGATGGGCAGAGGCCAACTGTATGAGGTTTAATAAGGCCAAGTGCCGGGTCCTGCACTTTGGCCACAACAACCCCATGCAACGCTACAGGCTTGGGGAGGAGTGGCTAGAGAGCTGCCCGGCGGAAAATGACCTGGGGGTGCTGGTTGACAGCCAGCTGAACATGAGCTGGCAGTGTGCCCAGGTGGCCAAGAAGGCCAACAGCGTCCTGGCCTGTGTCAGGAATAGTGTGGCCAGCAGGAGTAGGGAAGTGATCGTGCCCCTGTACGCAGCACTGGTGAGGCCGCAGCTTGAATCCTGTGTTCAGTTTTGGGTCCCTCACTACAAGAAGGATGTTGAGGTGCTGGAGTGTGTCCAGAGAAGGGCAACGAAGCTGGTGAGGGGTCTGGAGCACAAGTCCTATGAGGAGCGGCTGAGGGAACTGGGGTTGTTTAGTCTGGAGAAGAGGAGGCTGAGGGGAGACCTTATCACTCTCTACAACTACCTGAAAGGGGGTTGTGGCGATGAGGGTGTTGGCCTCTTCTCCCAAGTAACTAGTGATAAGACGAGAGGAAATGGCCTCAAGTTGCGCCAGGGGAGGTTTAGATTGGATATTAGGAAAAATTTCTTCACTGAGAGGGTGGTCAGGCATTGGAACAGGCTGCCCAGGGAGGTGGTGGAGTCGCCATCTCTGGAAGTGTTTAAAAAACGTGTGGATGTGGCACTTCAGGACATGGTTTAGGGAACATGGTGGCGCTGGATTAATGGTTGGACTTGATGATCTTGAAGGTCCTTTCCAACCTAGTGATTCTGTGATTCTGTGATTCTGTGATTCTGTGTTTGTTATGTTTAAAAACAAGGCTAGATCAGGGGCGGTCTTATTTACTACCATTGCCGAATCATAGTCCCCTAATGGCAGACCAACCAATCATGTTGTAAACGGATTCTCAGCAGTGGATATGGATAAACAAAGGTGGCCTTGGCCTGTTTGATTAGCTAGTGTAACCCAGATATTTTTTCTTGGTTGAACAGAAAACCATGCCTGACCTTGGCATATTAAACACGTGACTATTAGACTCATGAACAACTTTCTTTTGCTTGTGGAGAGAGGTGTGCTCGCCATGGTCGAAGCCATTGACTTGGAACCCATCTCACTCCGCTATCTGTAAGAATACAGGCATAGCCTCGACCAGTCATTTTTAACTCCGCAGGTCCTTTCCATTCTGCAGTGACCACATCTTTGTACTGTACTAAAATTCTTTTCCCAGTCTGGGATACCACAGATTGTAGACTTGAACCATGAATCACCATTGGAGGGTCTTCCCTGTCTCCCATAAAACGCAAATAATTTAGCACATACACCGCCTTTGCAAGTCATTCTGTCGTGTCCAGCATGCTTTCCCCTTTTTGTTTTTGCAAAAGTGCTTTCAATGTTTGATGCGCCCGCTCCACGATAGCTTGCCCTGTAGGGGAATGAGGAATCCCTGTAATATGTCGAATGCCCCAAAGCTGACAGAAATGGGAAAATTTTCGAGACACATACGCAGGCCCATTATCCGTTTTTACCTGTAAAGGTACTCCTAAGGCCATAATAGCAGCATGCATATGCTTGATAATGTCGCGCTGTTTCTCCGCCTTGTGCGGTAGCCCAAATGGCATGCGAAAAGGTGTCTATCAAGATATGGACATATTTCATTCTTCCAAATTCCAGAACATGTGTTACATCCATCTGCCATAACTGTAACGACTGGAGTCCTCTGGGATTAACCCCTATACCAATGCCCATTCCTGCTTTCTGACAGCTGGGACAAGACTGAACAGTGCCCCTAGCATCTGTTACAGGAATATGGAACTGTTTTGCCAACGTCTTTGCTGACTGATGGAAAAAGTCATGTGATAGCCTAGCTTGTTCAAATGTCTTTACCGCAGGTGCGGTCCAGGCTGGAGATACGAGGTGATCAGCATGGGCATTTCCTATGGCTAAGCCCCCACACTGCTGATGGCTACGAACGTGCGTAATAAAATATGGTTGCTGTTGTTGGTTTAAATAACTCAACAGCTGCAGCAGTAAGGAATATATTACCGGATTTTTGACTGCTTTAACCATGCCATGTTCAAGTCGCTGTACCGTGCCCACCACATATTGCGAATCCGACACAACGTTAACAGCCTCTTGAGACCATTTTTCGAATACCCAAAGAACTGCCCGAAGTTCCATAGTTTGTAAAGAATCTCCACGCACCCCAGGTAACAGTTGATGTTTCCATTCATCATTTTCCTGCCAAGTGACAAGCCGCTCTACGGGATTTGCGTCCTGTGTTGGTAAAGACTGTCATCCCGTTAACTGGGGTCTCCGATTGCATAGGCATTTCTTCAAACTGTTGACTAGCCAACATTGGCAATAATCTATCGGACGGATAGGTATTTGTAACGCGTCCTAAAAAATCCGAGATTGCGATTTGAAACTCCAGAGGACTGGCCAACAACCAATATAAGTACTTTTGAGATACAGGAACATAAATTATTACAGGTTCTAACCCAGATATTTCTACAATTCTTTGTCTTCCCTTAATAATGAGTTGTGCAAATATTTCATATCTGGTGACCACTGTTTTTCTGGGTTGATAGGAGAGGAAAACCCATTCCAACACTTTCAAACTGTCCGCCGTATTTCCTAACTGCACAATCAGTCCTAGGGGATGTTTCTGTTCCCCACCTGAATTACAGTAGGTGAACATCTGTGAGCATAGGTTGTTGCTATCTTCTCAGTAATTTTCTGCAATGCTTGCTGTTGATCCTCGTCCAGTTGGCGGCGCTCTGGAGCCTCCACCGAAGACCCCAGGAGCGGCATCAACAGCCTCAGATCATCATTAGTAATTCCACAAATATTTCGAACCCACTGTATATCCCCCATTAATTTTTGGACATCAGAAAGATTTTCTATTTTCGAATTAATCTTTATCTTTTGTGGGCGGACTGCTCCACTGGTAATAATCCAGCCCAAACATTGCCATGGTCCCTTCTTTTGAATTTTTTCCGGCGCTATTTTTAAACCCCGTTTTTCTAAATCATGCCCTAAGTGCTGTAAAATGTGGTCTGCATTCAATTGTGTCCCTGCTATTAATATATCATCCATATAATGATACATTATTAAATCTGGATACTTTCTCCGCACCGGCTCTAAAGCCCATGCCACAAATGTCTGACACATCGTGGGTGAATTTTTCATTCCTTGTGGTAATACTACCCAATGATACCTCTTTGCTGGCTCTCCTTTATTTACCGATGGTACCGTAAACGCAAACTTCTCTGCATCCTCAGCTGCTAAGGGAATGGTAAAAAAGCAATTGAAATATACTCTTTGATTCCCTGCAAAAGAAATTATACATTTGTGACAATAATTACAACGACATAGAACAAACCGACAACACCGTATTACAAATACGGCATATTGAAGTTCCTGCTCTTAAACGTCCAGGGAGTGCCGCTGAAACGGTCAATGAGCCGTCATTCCCCATACAAAAGAGTGAAAGCATCAGCTGGCGGTACGTCGGAGTTGACTGCGTCCGTGGGACGTGTGACAGGATCTTCTGGTCTTACTGCCAGCCATACCGACCTGGCCGGTACCCACTTCGCTCCGTCCCCTCCCCCTCTGCCAAGGCCTCTTGTCTCATGCCTCGCCAATGTTGGGCAGGGTCGTGCCCCCTCCTGTTGCAGCACAGGCGACCAGCGCTCATGTTCTGGGTCAGGAGGCGGGGGCCAAGGAGGACTCGCCCCCTCCGTTGGTTGCGTTAGCGGGGGGTGTGGGGGTGTGTGTGTGTGTGGGGGGGGGGTCGCTCGTTCTCATCATACCCAGCTTGGCCTCCCTTCTCTCCCGAGGCTGTGGCAGTGGCAGCTGCTGCCGCCACTGTCCGCTCTGATTTTATCGCCTTTATAGAGTCTCTGACTAATCGCCAGGTTGTTAACACTTTCGCAGCCGTATGATCCCCTTTAGAGGCTGCCTCAAACACCAATTTCCCTGCTTTGTCCCAAGTAGGTAACTCAAAAGCTGTTGCAGAGTCTGCTGCTAGCCCCTGGCTCTTCAAAAGAGTCTCGAATAGCAATTGCCATGTTGTTGCTAGCTCCGCTGCTTGCCCATCTCCTTTCGAGACTCGCCCCATTGATCTTTCACATGGGCACACAGGGGAACATTGAGTACATTGTTCTGGGCAACGTTGTCCCGTCTTGCCCTCACATACATCATCGTAGATCTGTTTCTCTGACTTATCTAATGCAGCCGGTTCACCCGGTGCATCTGGCACCTCAGGAGGTGTAGTCGGAGTCGCCGAAGGTCCTGGACCCTCTGACTCAGTTAAGAAGGGATTGGTTGAAGGCGGTTTAACAGCCTCCTCCATATCAGCTGCAGCTTTTCTCTCTGCCTTTAAGGCTTTTAATGTGGTTAATATCAACTTCCACGCCGTCACTAACTCTGTGGCGGTTTTATCTCCATTCCCAATATGTTCCCATAACATTTTTCCTATCTCCTCCCACGTCTCTGCCTTAAACGCCACAGACAGATCGAGGGGGTACTCTTTCTTTCGGCTCCAAATTAGAAGCCTTCTAAGTGTATATTCATCATATTTCAGTCCTCTCTTAGAGAGCATGTGCAGCAGGAGTCTGACCATCGCCCCTTCTTCATGCGATGCATTCTGCCTTTAGTTCTTTTAATGTCTCTAGGATCAACCTCCAGAGCATCGGAAACTTTATACTGTCTTTGTTGCCTGTGCTGACTTCATTCCTCAGTGCTGCGCCAATTCCTTCCCAGATCGGGATCTCAAAAGCCTCATTTACTGAGGGAATTAGTCCTTTTTGCCGTGCCCATACCAATAATCTTTTTAGGCCAGCTTCCCCATACTGTACACCTCTCTTGGAGAGGATTAGTTGGAGGAGCTTAACCACTGCTTCTTCCTCTTTTGTTAGTGTGGACCCCATCTCCTCCCCAGCCGCTCACCTGATCAGGGCAAGATTCCAACAGTTTCTTCGGTTGCGCTAGCGACTTCCAGGCACTGGGGCAGTGCCTGCTACGGCTGGCTTCCGCACCCCCTTTGCTGTCTCTTCTGCTCCGGGAAGCATCGACTAGAGGATCCCTGTTCGGGCGCCACCTGACGCGGAAATCTCGGACACGACATGTACAACCAATATGATCAGGTCAATGCCATTTATTGTCTTGTCTGTCTCCAATATATATCATAATTTTCGCTTAGTCACTGCGCACACACTCATGATTGGTTACAGCTTGTTACACACATTATTGCAATTGGCTATATACAAAATATCACGCGCTGTCCATGCGCCTCTCACACAGTCAGGATTCACTGCTTGCAGGTGTTCCTGCACTCCTTTGCTGCTTCTTAGTTGTTTACCACAGCTCCTTCTCCTCAAGGCCGAGCCGTGCAGATGTCCAGCTGTTTACCAGCTTCTCAATGCCACAGCTCCTTCTCCTTAAGGTCGAGCCATGCAGGGTGATCCCAACAATGCAATTCTGTTACAATGCATAGCAGGAAAGGGAGAATCAATTGGTAGAAATACTGAAATGTTCAAGAGAGACAGAAGGATGGTGGGTAATCCCAAATCAGCAAGTTCTTACTACAGCCAAAATGATGGAAGCTCCCCTCAAGAAACTACATGAAGAAACTCCCAGCTGGGAGCTGATGCTGTGATCAGCAGTGTTAAGAGATATGCTATAAGGCCAAAAATGCAATCAAGTGCGGACCTAATAGTAAGAAGATGTCAGACCTGCTGCACAAACAACCCTAAGATTTAAAGAAAGCTACCGATGGGTGAAGCAAAAAGGGGAAGAGCCCCTGGGGAGCACTGGCAAATAGATTTCTCTGAGTTACCAAAGTGTGAGCAGTATAAATATCTACTTGTTTTAGTAGACACATTCTCTGGATGGTCCAAAGCTTTCCCTTGCCATAACAACCAAGATAGGGAAGTCATTAAAATTTTATTAGAAGAAATAATTCCCCAATTTGTAATCCCTGAGATCTTATTCTCTGATAATGGACCTAATTTTATTTTAGAAATAATCTAAGGGGTGTTGAGATTCCTCCAATTGAAATGGGATCTACATACCGCTTGGGGAACCACAGTCTAGTGGGAAGGTGGAAAGAATGAATCAGACCCTTAAAAGACAAATTTTCAAAGTATGTCAAGAAACCCAGCTTAAATGGGTAGATATCCTATCAATTGCCCTGATGAGGATTAGGATCACTCCATGAGTGAGAGAAGGGGTAAGACCCTTTGAAATACTATATGGAAAATCGTACCCCGTCAATGAGGTGGGTAGCTGGAGTGATCAGATACACATTAAAGGTGAAGGAAGTTTGAAAGATTATTTGTTATCTCGCTCGTGGGTATTATCCTCTCTACACAGGTATTTTAACCAGTGGGCTCCGCTTCCTTTGAACTCTCCGGTACATAACTGCAAGCCCGGAGATCTGATTTACATACGGACCTGGAAGGATGAACCACTAAAAGAAAAGTAGAAGGGATCAGCTCCTGGATCCACTACATGAGAGTGAAGGGAGCTCCACCAGAGGAACAGTGGACATCTGTGCCAACGGGAGTGCTAAAGCTAAGATTTTTAAAAACTCTATGGGCTAACAAACTGTTTACAATTATAATATGGTTTATGGTAACACTGATCTTTTCAAAGTAAATCACAATGACATTAGGAATATTAATGAAGATACTCTTGCTTTCACTGCTAATCAGACACTCCATACCATGTGTGATCAGAGTTGATGGAAACACAGGAACAATGGGAAAGCCAGTACAAAACCTCACATTGACAATCACTAGTAAAATCATATAATGACAAAAACAAATAGGTACCTTATTTCTGTTACACCATCCAGGTTATAGAATCTCTACTGAATGTAATGTGACAAACTATCTAAAGGGACATGCCTCTATAGTCATCAAAATGACAAATCAAACTCAATCAAAGGAAAGGGAAAGCTGCTTTTCAGGCCCCTACTGTAACATCAGCTTCTTCAGTGACATACCTCTGGCAGTAGTATACTTATGGGTAGATACAGGAAAAGATAGTGGAAATGGACTATCCTTAAAGATCATGCTAACACCTACCCCTAAACCTCATACTACTACTTATACAACCACCCAATCTATATGCCCATTGATCTCTGAAATTGGATCATATGTAATCAGATATGTAGGATGACAGCAAGTGATGTTTAACCCATCATGGTCCCTCAGACAAGTAGAACGATTAATGCAAATTAATCTCTCTGCAGTTAAACCAACCTGTTCATCATTCCTAAGTACATCTTATACAGGGTGGTTAGCATGTTTACGTGAGCCTTGCCCTTCAAAATGAGCACGAAGAGATGTAACTGGTACCTTAGGGACAGGATTGGGAGTCTTAAACAGCATAAATGCTGAAATACTTGCAAACAAACTTAGTACAGCCATACATGATCTAAACAAGCTAGAACATCCATTACGGTCCTCCCTATCAGCTTTAGGAACTCATCAGTGGCTTTTATCTAAAATATTACCTCAATGGGAAAAAGTTACTGAAAAGGACCACCAATTAATCCTAGATGCACTTGATGCAGCTCAAAGTAATATTTCTCAAGCTCTTAGTGGCATCCAAGCTCAACTGTGGGTGCAATCTACAATAGCAGCAATTGTAAGAGAAGGTGAAGATGGCACCTTACCCACTGAAATTTGAAAAATAATCTGGGAAAACACAACTGTCCTAGTTTCAGCCAGGATAGAGTTAATTTTCTTCATAGAAGCTTGTGTAAGGCTATCTTTTGTATTTGGGATGAGAAAATGTTCATAACATGCTGATGTTTTGAGTTGTTGCTAAGTCCACACTGGAGAAGGTACATCTTGAAGCATCTGTGGCTGTGGATAAACCCATGTTGCAGCAGGTACACCTTGAAGCATCAGTGGCTGTGCATGAGGTCATGCTGGAGCACCTCAAAGCGTGTGGCCATGGATAAGCCCTCGACAGTGCAGGTACATTCCTGGAGGGACTGGAACTATGGGTAAGGCCATGCTGGAGTTTTACTTCTGAAGGGACCGTGGCTGTGGATGGGGCCACGCTGGAGCAGATATAATGCTGGAGGCATTGTGGCCCATGGGGGAGGCCATTTTGGAGCAGGTGCACCTCGAAGTGACAGCAACAGTGGATAAGTCTATGCTGCAGCAGATATACCCCTGGAGAGACTGTGGCTCATGGAAGGGACTGCAGTCTGTGGATAAGTCCAAGCCGGAGCAAGGGCAAGGGAAGGAGTTCATCACAATGTTAAACTGCATGGTCCAGTCCAAAGGGCCCAGGGGTGGAGATTGTAATGGAAATACCTTTAAACTGTTGTAACCCATGATTTGAGTTGCATGTTATAGGAACTACTATAGCAGGAACCACCTGAACCACTGGAGGACAAGCCTTACAAGAAGCAGTGCAACTGCAGCAGTGACCTGACCTGAGCTGGCTTTGGTGCCCAGTAACTCCACACAACACACCACCTCTCCTGTCCCGAGTGACCACCGTAAGAGATGGAGCCCAAAGTCATGGACTAAATGAACCCAATGGACATTTCATGGACATCTGTGGACATTTCATGGACTTTTTGCAGGGATGATCTATGGACTAAGGGAATGATAATCTGTGTATTATATCAAAGGATGGGAAGGGGGGTGGTGGTTAATGAGGTTGTATTGGATAGTGTGGTACCTGAGTGTAACATAAATGGTATGGAATAAGGGGTGGATACTGCCCTAGTTTCAGCTGGGATACAGTTGGTTTTCTTCATAGAAGCTAGTGCGAGGCTATGTTTTGGATTTGGGATGAGAAAATGTTGATAACGTGCTGATGTTTTGAGTTGTTGCTAAGTCAAGGACAGTCCAGCTTCTCCTGATGGCCTGCTAGCAAGAAGGCTGGGGGTGCACGGGAAGCTGAGAGGGGACACAGCCAGGACAGCTGACCCAGGCTGGCCAAAGAGATATTCCATACCGTATGACATCATGCTCAGTATAAAAATCTGGGATGAAGAAGAAGGAAGGGGTGGAGGGATGTTCGGAGTTATGGCATCTGTCTTCCCAAGAAACCATTATGCGTGATGGAGCCCTGCTTCCCTGGAGACGGCTGAACACCTGCCTGCCAATGGGGAGTACTGAATGAATTCCTTGTTTTGCTCTGCTTGTGTGCGTGGCTTTTGCTTTACTTATTCAACTGTCTTTATCCCAAACCATGAGTTTTCTCATTTTTACTTGATTCAAAGAAATTGTTTCATACTCTTCTGATTCTCTCCCCCATCACACTGTGGGGGAGTGAGTGTGTGGCTGCGTGGTGCTTAGTTGCTGGCTGTGGTTAAACCACAACAACTGGCCAGAAGGCAAAGATTTCGGAATATCACGAGAAGAGGTGTCGCGTGCTGAAGAGGCCCCACTGTATAATAAACTACCAGAAAAAAAAAAGCAATATGCCCTGTTCACTGATGGGTCCTGTCTCATTGTATGAAAACATCACAGGTGGAAAGCTGCTGTGTGGAGTCCTATATGACAAGTCGCAGAAGCTGCTGAAGGACAAGGGGAATTGAGTCAGTTTGCAGAGGTGAAAGCCATCCAGCTGGCTTTAGATATTGCTGAACGAGAAAAATGGCCAATACTCTATCTCTATACTGACTCATGGATGGTGGAAAATGCTCTGTGGGTGTTGCTACAGCAATAGAAGCAGGTAACTGGCAAGGGATCCCAGCTGCTTGGCTTCCCTACCCTCTAATTCCAGGATACTGGCCCTGTTATCCCAGCATCAGAGCAGCCAGGTGACAATGTGCTCACCTGGACGACAGCTGAAATCCTTTCGCATATCTCGCAGTTCACTCAGGGATAGAGATCGGGTAGTTACCGTCTACCGTCTCTTTTATGAGTTCTTCCTCTTCCTCCTCTTCAAGCAATGACCCACTCTGTTCCCTCTTCTGTCCTCGTGATGGCCCTGCTCCAGAGTACTCTGCCTCCTCACTCTCTTCCTCTGGCTCCTTCTTAGAAAAAACTTCTTCGTCCCTTACTAAACGAGCTGACTTCCGCTTCCAAGATTTCTTCTTTTGTACAGGGGCAACTGATACTGGGACGGGCTGGTTCTCTGGTTCAGCAGCAGTGCCTGTCACAGGGGTCAGAGTAGCTGCAGTGCCCATCGCGTTATCGTCAGATGCAGAGACCCTCCCTCCCCTTTGAATAGTGTTAAATAGAGCTCGGTAGGCATGGGCCAGGCCCCAGCACATTGCAATGATTTGTGTCTCCTTGGAGCTGCCAGGCTGACAGCATACTTCTTCCAGATATTCTGCTAGTTTATCAGGATTCTGCACTTGTTCGGGAGTGAAGTTCCAAAACACCGGAGGTGCCCACCGCCCTAGGCATTTGCCCATGCTGTTCCACACACCCTGCCATTCATAACTATCCAGCCTTGGGGCAGATCTCTGGATGATGTTCTTAAATTGCTTGCTAGCCTTAGACAAAACCGAAACAGTGTTCCCCAGAAGTACCAATAGAAGTATTTTAACTACCCAAGGGTGTTCAAAATACTGAAAAGTTATTGTGATGAAGGAGGAAACATTATGATAGAGGGTAGCAAAGGTACCATTCTGCATTTCCTCCATAAAAAGCCTTTCAGAGGCAGAAGTATAATTGCTAATTGTCTCCACAAGATAGTACCCGAAATACAGTAACGGCTTTAGTACAGAGCTCAGATGATACCACATTAAGCTCAAGGTCAGTGTTCTAAAAACAAATCTCCCAGGCAAGACATTACTAATCATTGCAGAGTACAGCAGCCTGCAGAAGCCAACACCAATCTTTAACATGTACGGCAAAGACGAGGGCATGATGCAAATCAAATAAACTGATATCGTGACCTGCAACTGTTATTATCCCAAGCCCTTCGAGCCCCACGTTGGGTGCCAAAAAGGACTATCGTGGTTTAGCCCCAGCTGGCAACTAAGCACCATGCAGCCGCTCGCTCACTCCCCCTCCCCCAGTGGGACGGGGGAGAGAATTAGAAAAAAACCTCGTGGGTTGAGATAAACACAGTTTAATAGGACAGCAAGAGAGAATAAAACAACAATGATAACAACAGTAACAATACCGACAAAGGAATGTACAAGAACAAGTGATGCCCAATACAGCAATAGTTCACCACCCGGCGATCGAAAGCCCATCCCCAAGCAGCGATTCCCACCCCCCAGCTAACTCCAGTTTATGTACTGGGCATGATGTTATATGGTAGGGAATATCTCTTTGGCCAGCCTAGGTCAGCTGTCCTGGACGTGCCCCCTTCCAGCTTCTTGTGCACCTCCTTGTTGGGATCACTCTGCACGGCTCGACCTTAAGGAGAAGGAGCTGCAGCATTGAGAAGCTGGTAAACAGCTAGATATCTGCACGGCTCGGCCTTGAGAAGAGGGAGCTGTGGCACTGGGAAGCTGGTAAGCAGCTGGACATCTGCAGGGCTCGGCCTTGAGGAGAAGGAGCTGTGGTAAACAGCTAAGAAGCAGCACTGTATAAGAAAAACAGGATGGAACCCGGACCACGTAGCAGTAAGCGCAAGTAGGAGGAGTATGATAATGCACTCTTTAGAGCTAAGCCAATGATTGTAAGACAAGTATGCATAAGGTAGAACTTAGTGTATAAATATGTGTAAGGTTTTGCAATAAAGTTGAAGCTTGCTTTATCACTCATATTGAGTCGACTGCATGCCTTCCCTCGCTCGTCGCAAGTGGCGCCCGAACAGGGACCCCCATCCTTGTTTTTCACCGGACAGCGAGATCGGAGAAGCACTGGTAGCAGCGACCAGGGAGCAGAAGATCGGCGGACGCTGTCGCGGCGTGCCTGATCCGTGCTTGAACCCAGGATAATTAAGAAGGGGTTCGCCGTCCGAAAGAAGGCTACCCAAGGGAAAAGGCTGCAAAAATAATTGACTGGATAATTAAGAAGGTCAACGTAGCGCGCAATGGAAATAGAGGTAGCATTCGAAACCTTAAAATGCTTTTTAGAAAAGCGGGGAGTAAGCCAATTAAAAGATCTGGCTGGGTTAATTGCGTTAGGGAAAGCGAAAGGGTTTTTTAAAGACCCTGAAAGTATGTTTGAAGTAGACGAGTGGCGTTCTTATGGAGATTGTTTGTGGGATCTAGTAATCGATGATGAAAAATCAGCAAAAAATTAATGAAATCTTGGAGAGATGTTATTCATTGCATGAAAAGATATAAATCTGAAAAGCGAATAGCACAGGCAACAAAGACAGTATAAAATCTACGACGCTCTAGAGGTTGATCCTAGAGACATTAAAAGAACTAAAGGCAGAACGCATCGCATGAAGAAGGGGCGATGGTCAGACTCCTGCTGCATATGCTCTCTAAGAGAGGACTGAAATATGATGAGTATACACTTAGAAGGCTTCTAATTTGGTGCCAAAAAGGGTACCCCCCCGATGCGTCTGTGGCGTTTAAGGCAGAGACGTGGGAGGAGATAGGAAAAATGTTATAGGAACATATTGGAAATGGAGATAAAACCACCGCAGAGTTAGTGACGACATGGAAGTTGATGTTAAACACATTAAAAGCCTTAAAGGCAGAGAGAAAAGCTGCAGCTGATATGGAGGAGGCTGTTAAACCACCTTCAACCAATCCCTTTTTAACTGAGTCAGAGGGTCCAGGACCTGCAGCGACTCCGACTGCACCTCCTGAGGTGCCAGATGCACCGAGTAAACCGGCTGCATAGATAAGCCAGAGAAACAGATCTACGATGATGTATGTGAGGGCAAGACGGGACAACGTTGCCCAGAACAATGTACTCAGTGTTCCCCTGTGTGCCCATGTGAAAGATCAATGGGGTGAGTCTCGAAAGGAGATGGGCAAGCAGCGGAGCTAGCAACAACATGGCAATTGCTATTGGAGACTGTTTTGAAGAGCCAGGGGCTAGCAGCAGACTCTGCAACAGCTTTTGAGTTACCTACTTGGGACAAAGCAGGGAAATTGGTGTTTGAGGCAGCCTCTAAAGAGGATCATACGGCTGCGAAAGTGTTAACAACCTGGCGATTAGTCAGAGACTCTATAAAGACGATAAAATCAGAGCGGACGGCGGCAGCAGCTGCCGCTGCCACAGCCTTGGGAGAGAAGGGAGGCCGAGCTGGGGATGGTGAGAACGAGCAACCCCCGCCCGCCCCCCCCCTACCCCCCCCGCCCCCCCCCCCCTCTAACGCAACCAACGGAGGGGGCGAGTCCTCCTTGGCCCCCGCCTCCTGACCTGTGCCGCAACAGGAGGGGGCTGCCTGGGATGATCCTTCCCCCAAGTCAAGATACGACCCTGCCCAACATTGGCGAGGCATGAGACAAGAGACTTTGGCAGAGAGGGAGGGGACGGAGTGAAGCGGGTACCGGCCAGGTCGGTACGGCCGGCAGTAAGACCTGAAGATCTTGTCACACGTCCCACGGACGCAGTCAACTCCGTCGTACCACCAGCTGATGCTTTCACTCTTTTGTATGCAGAATGATGGCTCGTTGACTGCCTCAGCGGCTCCCCCCGGACGGTCAAGAGCAGGAACTTCAATATGCCATATTTGTAAAACAGTGTTGTGGGTTTGTTCTATGTCGTTGTAATTATTGTCACAAATGTATCATTTCTTTTGCAGGGAATCGAAGAGTATATTTCAATTGCTTTTTTACCATTCCCTTAGCAGCTGAGGATGCGGAGAAGTTTGCCTTTACGGTACCATCGGTAAATAAAGGAGAGCTAGCAAAAAGTATCATTGGGTAGTGTTACCACAAGGAATGCAAAATTCACCTACGATGTGTCAGACATTTGTGGCATGGGCTCTAGAACCGGTGTGGAAAAAGTATCCAGATTTAATAATGTATCATTATATAGTTGATATATTAATAGCAGGGACACAATTGAATGCAGACCACATTTTACAGCACTTAGAGCACTATTTAGGAAAACGGGGTTTAAAAATAGCACCAAAAAAAAAAAAAAAAAAAAAAAAAAAAGGCAAAGAAGGGACCATGGCAATATTTGAGCTGGATTATTACCAGGGCAGCGGTCCACTCACAAAAAATAAAGATTAAGGCGAAAATAGAAAATCTTTCTGATGTCCAAAAATTAATGGGGGATATACAGTGGGTTCGCAATATTTGCGGAATTACTAATGATGATCTAAGGCCATTGATGCCGCTCCTGGAGTCTTCGGTGGAGGCTCCAGAGCGACGTCAACTGAATGAGGATCAACACCAAGCTTTGCAGAAAATTACTGAGAAGATAGCCAGGTCACAGGATGTAAACCCCACGTTAGCCATTTTTCAGAATGCTACCAATTGGTGTAATTATACAACGAGCAACATCTCACGCTCTACTATTGTCCCAATGAGACTCCCTAAAGGAATATTCTTGATTTGTGGTGATCGTGCATGGCAAGGTGTTCCCTCCCGTTTGAGAGGTGGTCCTTACACATTGGGGCACCTAACATTGTTAACTCCCAACACTTCTATGATATTGAACCTTACCCGACGGCATAGAATAAGATGACAGATTTGAAAATATCAGGAAGAGTGCAATGACCAACTGGATTTTTGGACTGCGGACAAAACCATACTAACCTCTTTCCTTGCCCCTGGGGTCGCTGCTGCCCAAGGCTTAACCACTTTAAATAAATTGGGATGTTGGCTAGCGAAACAAACCAATGCTACTTCTGCAACACTCAGTGCTTTGTTAATGGAAACTGACTCAATAAGGCATGCGACATTGCAAAATAGGGCAGCTATCGACTTCCTACTTTTGGCCCAAGGGCACGGGTGTGAGGAGTTTGATGGCATGTGTTGTATGAATTTAACAGATACATCACAGTCGGTAACTCAACAATTACAAAAACTGAAGGACTTAACGGACAGGTTACAGACAAGTTCACTAAACCTCGAATCATAGCTGTCAAGTTTGGGCCTAAGTGGATGGTTACAAGACTTAATAAAAGGGGCAGTTGTTATAGTACTTGTTATCTTAATACTAATGCTTATTGTACCATGTTTATTGCATTGTCTACAAGGAATGGTTCAAAAGGTAGTAAAGAATGCTTGGCTAGCTAATAACTCAAACAAGTATCTTACACACCCAATGAATGAGCTTTGTTAGATAATCACGCTCAAAACAAAAAGGGGGAGAGGCTACCACATTACCCTAAGAACGTTTGAATAAAGCCTTATATGTGTTAAATTATTTGCAGAAGGAGAAAGGACCTTTTCAACTGCTAACCAGGGGACGAGGTTGACGGTGGTGGCTGTTTAAAACCATGGGTAAAACCATGGGTAACCCACTTTGCAGGTGCCTCGAAGTGGGTGAGGCCATGGGTGGGGCAGTCGCCATCGTCATCGTTGGACACATCATGACACTATCAGGTGTCATCGCAATCTGGATGCCACCTCAGTCAAAAGAAAATGTAGGGGTAAATCACACTGAAATTTGTGGTATCATGAGATGAACGTGGAAAGCTTTTGAGGCAAAGCGTTCTATAACTACAAATGCTTTGGTAAGATATAATATTGGTCTTCATAGCCTTATACAAGTACCTTTTTTCTATCACTAGGAGTAGTTTATATCACTAGAAGTAGTACAGCTAGAATTGTTTTGCTTTGTAATATTCTGCTATTGACTTAAGCATAAGTTGATATGTGACTGCTGAGTTATGAAAAAATGCCATGTGAACAAAGCCTACGAACCAATAGACGGGATGGCTGTGGCGCGTGCAGCACGTCTGGCCAGCGGGCGCATACGCCATAGGCTCCCTGTATTAAAAGGTGACAACTGAGGTGAGTTCCGACACTCGCTGGCCACGTGTGTCGAAACTCGTTCCTCTACAAATGTGTAATACCGGGATTTCCTGAAGGGCAGTGGGCTGGTGTACAGCAAGGCCGCCGTTGCCTCCGTGGGGACGCCCACGTAAAGCTGGCACCTACCAACTGCTGGGCTGAGTTCGCGGCACAGGACGATACAAGAATGTACAGAGGGTCCATCTTCCTCACAGTCCTTGGGTTGCAAATGATCCATCAGGTTTTGTTTATACAAAAACAAAAAGGGGGAGATGTTGGGATCACTCTGCACGGCTCGACCTTAAGGAGAAGGAGCTGCAGCATTGAGAAGCTGGTAAACAGCTAGATATCTGCACGGCTCGGCCTTGAGAAGAGGGAGCTGTGGCACTGGGAAGCTGGTAAGCAGCTGGACATCTGCAGGGCTCGGCCTTGAGGAGAAGGAGCTGTGGTAAACAGCTAAGAAGCAGCACTGTATAAGAAAAACAGGATGGAACCCGGACCACGTAGCAGTAAGCGCAAGTAGGAGGAGTATGATAATGCACTCTTTAGAGCTAAGCCAATGATTTTAAGACAAGTATGCATAAGGTAGAACTTAGTGTATAAATATGTGTAAGGTTTTGCAATAAAGTTGAAGCTTGCTTTATCACTCATATTGAGTCGACTGCATGCCTTCCCTCGCTCGTCGCACCTCCTCACTGGCAGAGCATGAGAATCTGAAAAGTCCTTGACTTGACTTAGTGTAAGCACTCCAACTACTTAGCTACAACTAAAACTTCACTGTGTTATCAATATCATTCTCATACCAACTCCAAAGCACAGCACTATACTAGCTATCGGGAAGAAAAAACAACTCCATCCTAGCCGAAACCAGGACATCCCCCTTTGCCATTCATATAAACACTTGCTCTCAACACTGAGAAGACCCAAAACAAAGCTTGAAGGCTGCATAGAAAAACTAAAACAACCAGGAAACCATGTCATGTGAACAACAGAGGCTTTTGAGACAGGTTGAAAAGTGGCAAAGGTTATCAAACAAAAGTGGTGATGTCGTGAAGAAAGAAATCTGTACCTACAGTTGGCAGCTAACACAGAAAACAAAACACCATTTGCTGCCTTTGACTTCTAAGTCTGGATCTTGTACAAGTAATTTTCAAAGATCATGCTTGTCAGCTAAATTAGTTACTATGCAAACATGACTCAAGCTGAACACTGCTGCATTCAGAGAAGAAATACATACAAGTTTTCCCAGTGTTGTCTCTTCACCACTCTAAGCTAAACTTTAGGTTTACTAGTGCCTTTATAGCTATGCCTTCTACTGTCACTCTTTGTGTGCAACTAAATGCACCACTCTGCTCACAAACTATATGCCAACAATCACTGCTACAGAACAGCGAAGTAGCATACTAACTAGGTGTCTTTCCAGTAACTTTTACTTTAGGAGATATCATTAGGCATGTAATAACTACTGTGTATGTATGTATATACACACACAGCTTAAGTTTTTGCACTTATGGATACGAGTACCAGTTTATGCTAGTGCTGGCGGATAAGACTAGAGCAAAATAGTTTACCCCCAAGAAGTTCTTTGACCTTACATTCATTTGTTAAAATGCAATGAAGCTTTTATAACAGATATCAGAGAAAATTTTGAACAAGTGATTGGGATTCTGGTTAGAAGTTAAATTGGTTATCTTCTGAAAGGAGTTAGAATTTTAATTAAATAGCATCACAGCAGAATAGAAACCTCAAACACTGAGATGAGCTTGTAAAATCCAATTTCACTTTGTTGACAAAAACCCACAGAAATTGAAGTGCTTACTATAGGCAGAATTCCTATAACATACAACAGTTTCCAACAGCTGAGCCTCCAGAAGTAAGAGTTCTGTTTGAAAGTCAACATTTATATTCCCATAATAAAATCATAAATATTTTAAATACAGCTTTCATACATATGCACTAGGGATAGGTAGAATGCAAGCAATGAACATTGTTGAAGAATCCACGCTGCCACGCTCATTTTCCAAGAAAGGATATTAAAATACATTCAATTCTACTAATGTCACATTTTATATTTGCTCTTTTAAGAGAGAAGGCAAAGATTTTTATGAAGAAAAATTGTTAACTCACTGTGAGTCAGTGCAAGTTGTGTAGGAACCCATAAGTTTATCTAATATCTCCACTCTGTTTCAACTTTATTTTTCTAATGGATTTCAGTTAGTCCTAACTTAAGAGCCTGCTGCTCCTCAACACCCCTTTAATGAGTCATAAAGTTCATACTCACCCACCTCTTTTGTCCCCAGGTTTGTCTAACTACATGGTGAGATAATTCAGTTCATAAGATGAGCTGGAAAGTCTGTACTTGTGCTACATTTGGTTTTACTGTTGCTGACTATTGTTAGCAGAACTGGCTCATCAGCAGGTCAGATGAGCACAGAAACCAAAGGGAAGCAGCAGAAGCAAGTCTCTCCCTTTCAACAAACTACTAAATCCACTCAGACCTCAGGAAACTTCACCCTCTGACTATTTGTTGAAGTTAAGCATGCAAGCACTTTCCACTGAAAGCCACACACACCCTCTAGATAGATACTTCTTCATCTGTAGCTTTCCCGTTCTGAATGCCCCAAGCAGCATCTTTGCACTTCTTACTCAAGATACAACACAGGAAACCCTACTACCAGCAATAGCTAAAAGCAGATACCCATAGGATGCTATGCAAATGAGTAAAATTAACTTTGGACTACCTCAGAACTGACAGAAACAAAGACCTCCACTTTGCTGAAGGTTTTAGAAACTTCTTACTCAGAGATGCTTCCCACCTAAGCACTTACCTTGCGCCACATTCATTTTTCCAGGTAAACAGTGGTAGGCAATACAGCAACACCCCATAGTTATCAATTATCAGTACAGAGTACCAAATCATAACAAAACTGCAGGCTGACATGTCACACCATACTTTTTGATAATGCATCATCCTTCTTGTTAGTTCAAACCAACTTCAGTTGATAGCACTATGACAACCCCAAAGTGCCAGGGAAAGAAGACGCCATGCTCCTTGCAGATTCTCTGCTTCAGTAGTGGGGAGACAACACAATCAAGAAACTGTAAGGAAAGCCTAACCTCCTATTCTTGGTTTTTACCCCAGTATAGGGAACAACTGCACAGTTTACAATACCCAGGGACTACATTCAGCTCTCTCCCCAAAATATACTTAAACGAGCTAAAATATATTCCCCAAGTCTGCCTGGGGAGACATGTCTTTCCCAAGTGCTGAAGCATAAAAGAGCCACTATGTGTGATGCAACATCCAGTTTAAGGCAGTAAGGTGAGGGAGAAGGATGGACTTCACAACTCTATGAGAGTTATATTCCGAAGCCGTTTATTGTCTTGTCTGACTCCAATATATATCATAATTTTCGCTTAGTCACTGCGCACGCACTCATGATTGGTTACAACTTGTTACACACACTATTGCAATTGGCTATATACAAAATATCACGCGCTGTCCACGCGCCCCTCACACAGTCAGGATTGTTGCTTGCAGGTGTTCCTGTTTTCCTCGCTTCTTCTTAGTTGTTTATCACAGCTCCTTCTCCTCAAGGCCGAGCCGTGCAGATATCCAGCTGTTTACCAGCTTCTCAGTGCCACAGCTCCTTCTCCTTAAGGTCGAGCCATGCAGATCAACGCCACAGCTCCTTCTCCTTAAGGTCGAGCCATGCAGGGTGATCCCAACATCTCCCCCTTTTTGTTTATCTAAAAACAAAACCTGATGGATCATTTGCAACCTAAGGACTGTGAGGAAGATGGACCATCTGTACATGCTTGTATTGTCCTGTGCCGTGAACTCAGCCCAGCAGTCGGTAGGTGCCAGCTTTACGTGGGCGTCCCCACGGAGGCAACGATGGCCTTGCCATACACCGATCCCCCTGCTCTTCGGGAAATCCCGGTATTTATACATTTGCCAAGGAACGAGTTTCGACACACGTGGCCAGCGAGTGTCGGAACACGCCTCGGTTGTCACCTTTCAACACAGGGAACCTATGGCGCATGTGCCCGCTGGCCAGACGTGCTGCACGCGCCACAGCCACCCCGTCTATTGGTTCGTAGGCTTTGTTTACACGGCATCTTACCATAATCCAGCAGTCACATATCAACTATGCTTAAATTAATAGCAGAATGTTACAAGGCAAACAATTCTAGCTGTACTACTCCTAGCGATAGAAGCTACTTCTAGTGATGGAAAAAGTGCTTGTATAAAGCTATGAAAACCAATATTATATCTTACCAAAGGATTTGTAGTTATAGAGCGGTTTGCCCTAAAAGCTTTCCATGTTCCTCTCATGATACTGCTAATTTCAGTGTGATTTACCCATACATTTTCTTTTGCCTGAGGTGGCATCCAGATTGCGATGACACCTGATAGTGTCAAGATGTGTCCGACGATGACGATGGTGACTGTTTCACCCATGGTTTTACCCATCTTGTGGGTACCCAACGAGTTCCAGAATCTGCAATGACACAAGCATAACCTCGTCCCCAGGTTAGCAGTTGAAAAGGTCCTTCCCACATATTCTTTTCCAAATTTTTAACTTTTACTTGCACATTTTGTGTTAACTCAAACAGACTTCCTGTCATTCCTTTTACATGTTTCTCCTTCTGCTAGACGGAAATAATTTAACACATATAAGGCTTTATTCAAATGTTCTTGGGGTGGTATGGTAGCCTCTCCCCCTTTTTGTTTTTGCAATAAACACTTCAGGAAATGATTCATTCGTTCAACAATAGCTTGTCCAGTTGGGGAATGCGGTATTCCAGTAACATGTGTCACTCCCCATTGAGCAAAAAAACTTTGGGTTGACTGGGCTACATAACAAGGACCATTATCGGTTTTAATTTGTAGGGGTATACCATGGGCTGCGAATGCAGCTCGCAAATGCTTTTGTACATGCCTACTAGTTTCTCCTGTTTGTGCAGTGGCCCAAACTATTGCAGAATAGAAATCAATTGAAACATGAACATATTTAAATCTTCCAAAGTCAGCGACATGTGTCACATCCATCTGCCATAGTTGTAGCGAATGCAATCCTCGGGGACTAACTGTAATCGCGATTCCTGGGCCTATTTGTTGACAATCAGCACAAGTCTGTATAATAGCTCTAGCGTCACCTGCACTTAGATTAAATTGTCTCGCTAAAACTTTGGCAGATTGATGGAAAAAGGCATGAGAGGCTTGTGCTTGACCTAAACGGTCCGGAGCAGGTTCAGCCCATACTGCGGCAGTCAGCCGATCAGCTCTTGCATTTCCTTCCACCAATTCCCCTGGAAGGTTGGTATGGCTGCGTATATGCATAACGTAATAAGGATGTCGTCTTTTCTGCAATAAAAACCAAAGCATTCTAAATTGTTGATATAGCTGTTCCTGCTGTACCTGTCTGAGGATTGAACCTTCCAATCTTTGGAGTACTCCAACTACATATAAAGAATCAGTAATTATATTCACAGGTTCTTCAGACCATAATTTAAAGGCTTCAATTACTGCCTGTAGTTCTACCTTTTGAACTGATCCTGGCATGACAAGTACCCGTTCTTTCCATTCGCCATGCTCTCTCCATACTATTGCTGCCTTGCCTGTTTTCCCACCACCATCCATAAATACTGTAGCACCTTGAACTGGATATTGACTACACTTTGATTTTTCTTCTACTTCATGTTTGGGTTGTTTTTGGGGGTTTTTTTGGGAGTTTTTTTGTTTTTTTTAAAGGTAAACATTTTGTGTGATGGATAATGAATCTAAATGTCACCCTCAAATTCTGCTAATGCAGTTTGGAAGGGAACCGAGTGCTGCAAAGCCCAAGTCAAATATTCTTGTTGTAATGGTATTAAAATCGTTTTCAGGTCCTTTGCCGACATATCAATAATTCTGTTGCGCCCTTTCATAATCAAATTTGCAAAACACTCTACTTTCATGGTGATGGTTTTTCTGTGCTACTGAGGTAAAAAGACCCACTCTAAAATTCTCAGCTTTTGATTCCAGCTTTGTTATCTACTGTATTATAAGCGCATAGGGATGTCGCTCATGATTGACTACTGCCAAAGTGATCCCTATCGAGGGGTCTATCCTAGAACTAAATGCTTGAGTTACCTTTTCAGAAATGTTTGCTACTGCTTCCCGGGCTGCCTTGGTCGATTGCTGAGGAGAGTTTAACCTGCTATCCCCTTGCAAGAGCTGAACCAAGGGCTCCATATCTTGGTTTGTGATCCCACAAATAGGTCGAATCCAGTTAACATCTCCTACCAATTTTTGTACATCGTTTAATGTTTTAATCTGAATTCTTAATTCAACCTTCTGGGGGGTTACCGACGTTTCAGTGATCATCCACCCCAAGTACCTCCAAGGCGCTTCAGCTTGTATCTTTTCTGGCGCCGCTTGCAGCCCACTTTGTCTTAAAAGCTCAACGAGCTCCCTGATCATTTCTTCCGGATTTAATTGATCACCGGCCAACAATATGTCATCCATATAATGATAGATGAGATATTGAGGCCACCTTTTTCTGATTGGCTGTAAAGCCCAATTGACATAAATTTGACACATCGTGGGTGAATTTTTCATGCCTTGTGGCGATACTGTCCAATGATATCTTTGCATGGGTTGCGCCTTGTTTGTACTTGGGACTGAGAATGCAAAATGTTTGGCATCATCTTCATGCAGAGGGATTGTAAAAAAGCAATCTTTGAGATCTATAATCAAAAGCTTCCAATACTTCAGTATCATACAGGGAGATGGTAGCCCTGGTTGCAAGGCTCCCATGTCCACTATAACCTTATTGACTTCTCACAAGTCATGTAATAGTCTCCATTTTCCACTTTTCTTTGGAATCACAAAAACAGGTGTGTTCCAAGGACTAGTGGTTGGCACAATATGGCCTTTTTCGTCAATGACTCCAGGTAGAACAAAAAGTCCCTACTTTGTTGCTGAAGATCGTCCTAATAACAAAGCACTCAATCCATATCCTAATGGTCCATTTGCGTTAGTCGGGACATCATAAACCGACATGTCCCATAAGGTAACTTCTACTGTTGGTTCCACGTCCATTCCGGCGCTCCCTCTGGTTTGGGCGCTGAGGCTTGCCAAGCAGCCTGGTGGTGCTTCCCCATTTGTGTCGTCGTGTGGGGTGCCTTCGTGCTCGGTCGCCCGTTTCCCAATTTCATACCATCCCGATGATACTTTGAACAACATTCTGAGGCTTGATGACCAAATTTTTGACATCGACCACACGGTGCTCCTGCTGGGCCTATTCCTTGCTGAAAGGGTCCTTGTTGGAAGGATTTATGACCTGTCTCAATCTGCCTAGGTCCTTTCCTTGTGGCCTTGCGCTGAGCTCTAAAATGGCCTGTTTTTCCACAATTAAAACATTTTTTCTCCCCTTTTCCATTTATAAATGGCTTAATTGCTGCTGCAAAGGCACTTGCGCGTGTCTCTGCCTGATGTGTGGCAGAGCCTACTCTGTTGCAGGCTTCTACCATTTGCACTAACGTTGCTTCTTTTGGCAAAGTTAACAAAATTCTTTTACAATCTACATTGGCATTTTCTACTGCTAAATTCAACAACAGTGCTAGTTTTGCCTCTTCATTGGTATACACTTTATTCAAAGCGTCTCTCAGACGATCAACAAAAGACATATATGGTTCATCTCTCCCTTGTCTAATTTGAGTGTAAGATGGTTGCCTCTTTCCCTCCTCAGGGACTGTTCGCAACGCATTCAATGCTAGTCGCCCAACTAATTGCAAGGCTTCTAAGGGCAGCTGAGCTTGCAATCTAACATCCACAAATAGTCCCTGGCCTGTCATTTGTTCCATAGTAATGTTCTGAAGCGGATCGCCGTCTTGACGCTCCAGGTTTCTCAGGGCTTCTTGCATACAGAGTTTATACCATCTGTCTGCCCACAATAACCTTTGGGTTGGTGTCAACAACATATCTATCATCTGCCGACAATCCCATGGTGTAAGAATCATTCCCGTGAATATGTTATCTAATAGAGCTTGCGTGAAAGGTGATTGCAAGCCATAATTTTGTACTGCCTTCCGCACTTTCTTAATCAAGTCCCAGTGAAATGGGTCCCAGCGATTGGGCCCGTGAGGCTGTACACTAACAGGAAATGCCATCGGTAACTCTGTTTCCTCGTCTTTCATTGCTCCTAAAAAAAGGTCTTTCCACCGCTCTCTAGGGTCGCCTTTCATTCTAGGCTCTTGCCTCCCTATAGTCTCTACAACAGGCTCTTCTTCGTTGCTGCTATCAGGCAACGGGGGCCGTAAAGGTGGCAGGGGCTCGGCTGAGGGCTTCAAAACTACGGCTTTCGATTGGTTAAGTCTGGGTGGTTTTGGGGGTGGTGAAGCCCGCCCCATCAATCTTTCACATGGGCACACAGAGGAACATTGAGTACATTGTTCTGGGCAGCTTTGTCCCGTCTTGCCCTCACATATATCATCGTAGATCTGTTTCTCTGACTTATCTAATGCGGCCAGTTCACCCGGTGCATCTGGCACCTCAGGCGGTGCATTCGGAGTCGCTGAAGGTCCTGGACCCTCTGACTCGGTTAAGAAGGGATTGGTTGAAAGCAGTTTAACAGCCTCCTCCACATCAGCTGCAGCTTTTCTCTCTGCCTTTAAGGCTTTAGATGTGGTTAATATCAACTTCCACGCCGTCACTAACTCTGCGGCGGTTTTCTCAATACGCTCCCATAACATTTTTCCTATCTCCTCCCATGTCTCTGCCTTAAACGCCACAGACGGATCAGGGGGGTACCCTTTCTTTCGGCTCCAAATTAGAAGCCTTCTAAGTGTATATTCATCATATTTCAGTCCTCTCTTAGAGAGCATGTGCAGCAGGAGTCTGACTATCGCCCCTTCTTCATGTGATGTGTTCTGCCCCATGCCTCCCCGGTTGCTCACCTCACCTCGCTGGGTGCTTCTCCGTTGCAACGTATTCCTTTTTCTTTTTCCTTGCGTCAGTCCCGCTGACTGCAATTCTTCCAACCGGGCTTCTCCTGCGGCGTCCTCTGTGCTCGACCGGTGTTCAACAATGAGATCCCAGAGATCGTATCACGTCGGGGTCACCAGTTGAGGGAGAAGGATGGACTTCACAACTCTATGAGAGTTATATTCCGAAGCCGTTTATTGTCTTGTCTGACTCCAATATATATCATAATTTTCGCTTAGTCACTGCGCACGCACTCATGATTGGTTACAACTTGTTACACACACTATTGCAATTGGCTATATACAAAATATCACGCGCTGTCCACGCGCCCCTCACACAGTCAGGATTGTTGCTTGCAGGTGTTCCTGTTTTCCTCGCTTCTTCTTAGTTGTTTATCACAGCTCCTTCTCCTCAAGGCCGAGCCGTGCAGATATCCAGCTGTTTACCAGCTTCTCAGTGCCACAGCTCCTTCTCCTTAAGGTCGAGCCATGCAGATCAACGCCACAGCTCCTTCTCCTTAAGGTCAAGCCATGCAGAGTGATCCCAACAGTAAGGTCAAGTAGCAGTTATGCTATATTAAAAGGGTCCTAATGGTTAGGGCAAAAGAGGGATCCCACATGATTCCTGCTCTTTGTCCTAGAGCCTCACCACAACTGTCATCAATTCCTCACCTCCCACTCCACAGGGAGATAGACAACTGTGGACAGAAAATGAATAAAAAGTGAAAAACATTCCCTGCATGCTAGCATCCAGGTTATTCTATCTTGTGTATACCAGCCAAAACTAGCAGAGTTAATTTTCTTCATAATAGCTTGTATGGGGCTATGTTCTGGATTTGTGCTGGAAACAGTGTTGATAACACAGGGATGTTTTCGTTATTGCTGAGCAGTGCTTACACAGAATCAAGGCCTTTTCTGCTTCTCATATCACCCCACCAGCAAGTAGGCTGGGGGTGCATAAGAAGTTGGGAGGGGACACAACTGAGACGATGACCCCAACTGGCCAAAGAGATATTCCAGACCATATGACGTCATGCTCAGCATATAAAGCTGGGGGAAGAAGAAGGGAGGGGGGGACGTTTAGAGTGATGGCATTTGTCTTCCTAAGTAACCGTTATACCATGCTTTCCTGGAGATGGCTGAACACCTGCCTGCCCATGGGAAGTAGTGAATGAATTCCTTGGTTTGTTTTGCTTGTGTGCGCAGCTTTTGCTTTACTTATTAAACTGTCTTTATCTCAACCCATGAGTTTTCTCACTTTTACCCATCCAATTCTTTCCACTATCCCACCGGGGGGGGAGTGAGCGAGTGGCTGTGTGGTGCTTAGTTGCTGGCTGGGGTTAAACCACAACATCTTGTCAGAGAAATAGGAATTTTTTGAATCATTATTGCAAAATATGTATATAGGTCTATTGGTACTCGATGTTGCTCATTACTCTCAGCAGAGTAAGCTCTGAACCTACCTTATACCACAGTAATGGTTCCATTTGTTTATAGACGGACATTTGTGATAGAGGCAATTCCAACAATGGAAAACAACATTTTTAGTAAACATACGGGAAAAACAACATTTACTAGATTCAAGTCATGAAGGAACCAGTTATCATTTCCAAGGTTTCAAGAGCACTAGCTGAAACATACATTCTTTCAAGGCTGACAACAGATAATATGAGAACACAGGATATTTTAATATTGTTCTATAGTTTTCACAAGTAATCTCTCCACGGTAAAGCTCTATACCATGGTGAGGCTTGCTGTGAATTTCCATTTTTTCTTATTTACTTATACTTCACTAAAAGACTAACAGAGGGCTGAGATAGCTTTCTTAACTATACATTTACCTTTATCAGTTGTCAAAGTCAAACCGTATACTGAAATAATTGCAAACTGTACTCCAAGCGAAGACAGTATTCCTGAGTAAAATAAATCAAACTTATGTCTAACGGTTCCACTGGAATTTCATGCAGAAAGGGAAATACCTGTGCACATGCTTAGCATATACTTAGCATTCAGAAGTGAACCAGTACACATACTTGGCATTTTCTGAAAGACTATTTCTTTGTCAAAAAAGCTTAATCCCATGTTGTATTCCATACTATCCCTAAGAGATACTTACCACATTTTCATTAAACAACAGAGCTGAAAATAACCTCTAAATGCTTGTTTTCCTTCTTTACGTTGTTCTGTCCATCTCTTATGCCTTCAACGCCCGGCTTCCCACATGTAATCCCAGAGACTAGCTGTCCACTTTTGTAACTTCTATTCGTCATGCCACACTTCAGTTGCACCACTCCAATCTAGAATGAGCGTAGCAGCCAGAAAAGGAAGGTCAAACAAAGCCTACTCCCCCTTGATGAGCAAGACTGACAGACTGGTAACAACGGATGAGGAGAAGGCTGAGGTACTCAATGACTTCTTTGCCTCAGGCTTCACTGGCTCTCAGCACACCTCTCAAGGGGATGGACAGTAAGATGGAGAGTGGAGTCTCTCCCACTGTAAGAGAAGATCAGGATCGAGACCACCTGAGGGACCTGAACATGCACAAGTCTATGGGACCTGACAAGATGCACCCCGGAGTCCTGAGGGAATTGGCTGATGTAGTTGCCAAGCCACTCTCCATGATATTTGAAAAGTCCTGGCAGTCAGGTGAAGTCCCTGGAGACTGGAAAAAAGGTAACATTGCACCCATTTGTAAAAAAGGTAGCAAGGAGGACCCTGGGAGCTACAGACCTGTCAGCCTCACCTCTGTGCCTGGGAAGATCATGGAACAGATCCTCCTAGAAGCTATGCTAAGGCACATGGAGGACAGGGAGGTGATTTGAGACAGCCAGCATGGCTTCACCAAGGGCAAGTCCTGCCTGACCAAAATAGTGGCCTTCTGTGATGGAGTGACCACATCAGTGGACAAAGGAAGAGCTACGGATGTCATCTATCTGGACTTCTGTAAGGCCTTTGACACAGTCCCCCACAACATCCTTCTCTCTAAATTGGAGAGATATGGATTTGATAGGTAGACTGTTGTGTGGATGAGGAATTGGTTGGATGTTTGCATCCAGAGGGTAGTGGTGAGTGGCTCCATGTCCAGATGGACATCGGTGATGAGTGATGTCCCTCAGGGATCTGTATTGGGACCAGTACCCTTTAATACCTACATCAGTGACATAGACAATGGGATCGAGTGCACCCTCAGCAAGTTTGCAAACACCAAGCTGAGTGGTGCGGTTGACACACCTGAGGGAGGACGGGATGCCATCCAGAGGGACCTGGAAAAGCTTGAGGAATGGGCCTGTGTGAACCTCATGAGGTTCAACAAGGCCAAGTGCAGGGTCCTGCACCTGGGTCAGGGCAACCCCCAGTATCAGTACAGTCTGGGGGATTAAAAGATTGAGAGCAGCCCTGCCGAGAAGGACTTGGGGGTACTGGGGGATGAAAAGCTGCATGTGAGCCGGCAATGTGCGCTTGCAGCCCAGAAGGCCAACCATATCCCGGGCTGCATCAAAAGAAGCATGGCCAGCAGGTTGAGGGAGGTGATTCTGCCCCTCTACTCCCCTCTGGTGAGACCCCACCTGGAGTACTGCATCCAGCTCTGGATCCCTCAGCACAGGAAAGACATGGACCTGTTGGAGCAGGTCCAGAGGAGGGCCACAGAAACGGTCAGAGGGATAGAGCACCTCTCCTGTGAGGAAAGGCTGAGAGAGTTGGGTTTGTTCAGCCTGGAGAAGAGAAGGCTCCAGGGAGACCTTATTGCAGCCTTCCAGTACCAGGGGACTTATAAGAAAGATGGGGACAGACTTTTTAGCAGGGCCTGTAGCAGTAGGACAAAGGGTAATGGCTTTAAACTAAAAGAGGATAGATTCAGACTAGATATAAAGAAGAAATTTTTCAGAATGAGCGTAGTAAAACACTGGCACAGGTTGCCCAGTGTTTGGAATGGAAACATTCAAGGTCAGGTTGGACAGGGCTCTGGGCAACCTGGTCTAGTTGAAGATGTCCCTGCTCGTGGCAAGGGGGTTGGCCTAGATGACCTTCAAAGGTCCCTTCCCACCCAAAGATTCTATGATTATTTTAAAAGTGATCACTACAGAATGCATAATGTTGTACCAAGATTTACAAAGGTGCATTCCAGATTTCAGGGATAAGCAGCATGAAGCAGAACAAACTATTTTAAAGTGTAAGGGTTAATACAAGAACTAATATCCTATAAGAATTAACATGAAGGATTTAACTTTTAGGAATGCACACACAAAATGTAACATTAAGTTTCAAATCAAGTTTAACACCTAAATATTTATTCACATTGAGATTTTAAGGAAAATATGATCCAGCTTGTTAGCCTTGTAAATGTTTTCAGTTTTGAAATATTAGAGTTAGAAATCATGAAGTAATTCATTGGTTCTTGTTTCTGTGTCTCCATAGACAAATATTCCAAGTTGTCATGGTTTAACCCCAGCCAGCAACTAAGCACCACGCAGCTGCTTGCTCACTCCCCCATGGGGAGATGGAGGAGAGAATCAGAAGAGTAAAAGTGAGAAAACTCATGATTTGAGATAAAGACAGTTTAATAAGTAGAGCAAAAGCCGTGCACGCAAGCAAAGCAAAGCAAGGAATTAATTCACCACTTCCCATTGGCAGGCAGGTGTTCAGCCATCTCCAGGGAAGCAGGGCTCCATCATGCGTAATGGTTTCTTGGGAAGACAGACACCATAACTCCGAACGTCGCTCCACCCCTTCCTTCTTCTTCATCCCAGCTTTATATACTGAGCATGATGTCATATGGTATGGAATATCTCTTTGGCCAGCCTGGGTCAGCTGTCCTGGCTGTGTCCCCTCCCAGCTTCCCGTGCACCCCCAGCCTTCTTGCTGGCAGGCCAGCACAAGAATCTGGACTGTGCTTGACTGCTTAGCAATAACTCAGAACATCAGCATGTTATCAACATTTTCTCATCCCAAATCCAAAACATAGCCTCACACTAGCTTCTATGAAGAAAAATAGCTCTATCCTGTCTGAAACCAGGACAGCAGTCTTGATCAGACTTGTCAAAACATTGACTTTTATACCCTAGTATTCACCCCACTTCCTGCAGGGTAGACAAGTCTGTCCTGAGGGGAAGTGTGTCGTTAATATCAACATCCTATGGTCTCGCACTTAAAGACCATTGATTGATCTGTGGTTCCATATAGCAGAGCATAACTAGGTTATGTTTAGTCAGATGACAAAAACTCTGCTTTTGCAGACATTGTGAAAAACACAGTGGAAGTCACTTCTGCTCCTTTAACTTAAACTGCATTTTCTGTTCATTCCTTACTTCTGTCGTGCCATATATTAATGTGAATACAGTTCCGGTTTCTTTTCATATTCAAGTAAACAAATCCCAAAAGCAGTTTAAAGCTAACTTTATTTTATTTTTCTGAACATTACCTAGGTGTGTCCCTCAGGTATTTGAGGATGGACCAAACAAGTTGGGGCCAAAACAAAACTCAGCTCTGCCTGTTGCATTTTCTTGTTGTAGGGCTCCCCTAAACTAGAAGGGGCAGCTTAAGGTCTCAAACAACTTTCCAGGTGAACAAGGACAAGCCCAATACTCTGGAGGTTGCAAGCAAGAAGGAATACAGCATAACACTATATGCTCTGTATTGCACAGCGGTTGCCAGAAAATCTTGTTGCAAGTCAGCAGTCCTGGTTAACAGGGGAGGCCCCAGACAACTGGAGGCTTGCCAATGTGATGCCCATCTATGAGAAGAGCCGGAAGGAGGATCCCAGGAACTATAGGGCCTGTCAGCCTGACCTCCGTATCGGGGAAGATTATGGAGAGGTTCATTTTGAGAGTGCTCACGGGGCATGTGAAAGACAACCAAGGGATCAGTCCCAGCCAGCATGGGTTCATGAAAGGCAGGTCCTGCTTGACCAACCTGATCTCCTTCTATGACCAGGTGACCCGCCTAGTGGACGAGGGAAAGGCTGTGGACGTTGTCTACCTGGACTTTAGTAAAGCCTTTGACAGCATCTCCCACAGCATTCTCCTGGAGAAACTGGCAGCTCGAGGCTTGGACGGGTTTACTCTTCGCTGGGTGAGGAACTGGCTGGATGGCCAAGCCCAGAGAGTTGTGGTGAATGGCGCTAAATCCGGCTGGTGGCCGGTCACAAGCGGTGTTCCCCAGGGCTCAGTTATGGGGCCAGTCTTGTTTAATATCTTTATCGATGATATAGATGAGGGAATCGAGTGCTCCCTCAGTAAGTTTGCAGATGACACCAAGTTGGGTGGGAGTGTTGATCTGCTGGAGGGTAGGAGGGCTCTGCAGAGGGATCTGGACAGGCTGGATCAATGGGCAGAGGTCAGCTGTATGAGGTTTAATAAGGACAAGTGCAGGGTCCTGCACTTCGGCCACAACAACCCCATGCAACGCTACAGGCTTGGGGAGGAGGGGCTGGAGAGCTGCCCGGCAGAAAACGACCTGGGGGTGCTGGTTGACAGCCGGCTGAATATGAGCTGGCAGTGTGCCCAGGTGGCCAAGAAGGCCAACAGCGTCCTGGCCTGTATCAGAAATGGTGTGGCCAGCAGGAGTAGGGAGGTCATTGTGCCCCTGTATTCGGCACTGGTGAGGCCACACCTCGAATCCTGTGTTCAGTTTTGGGCCCCTCTCACGAATGGATAATTCAGGCCGCTTAAAGAAGCACCGCCAAAGATATCAGAAAGCAAATGATTTTAATATAAAAGCGCGACTTAACAGAATTTGATTTTACTTATTCAGCGTGGAAAAGGTGTACAGAGAGAAACAAATTACAATTAAATTGGAATGATTTACTCGTGTATCGAATCGAGTCAATGTTTATGTATGTTGAGGAGAGAAAGCAGGGGAGACCCTCCCGTTGGGTCATGAGGTTCAGAGGGGACCGAAATCCACCCCTAGTCCCAGACTTGGTCAACGGTTTATGACTAAGGTTAGGTAAGGAAAGTAAAGGAATGCCCTCCCGTTGAGTCACGAGGTTCAGAGGACCCCCTTGCTTCCTAAACTCCTTCTCAGAGAGGAGCCTAGGTGCGGCTGAATCCACTCCTAGTCCCAGACTTGGTCAATGGTTTATGACTAAAGGGATGGGGTATCGGGGATTCTGGTGCAGTGATATATGTAGTACTTGGTATAACTTTAGGATAGCAACAATCTAATACAAGATAACAGCGATCAAATTCACTAACGATATCGAGATAAATTCACAGTATCAAATCATATAAAACTTAGCAGCATAATCAACCTAAACTTACTAAGATTCCTTAATCACACACACATATAGGTGTAGAGATAGAGACACATAAAGAGATATAAAGAAAAAGAGATAGATATGTACAAAGGTACCTATTAAATATCCCCCTCGAATTCAGTCAAATACATCGAATGCTTTGCGTCGCTCAACGGGTGCACAGTCGAACCTCTGAGTTGATTGTGAACTTGAGGGTACACAGACTCCAAGAGGTGTCCCACTCAGAGGAAGGTGCTGGTTGCAGCCCACTGTGGTCCAGGAGAGCTCAAAGGATCTCACTTGGGACCACTATTTATAGGACTGAGAGGTGATTGGCTTTAGGCATCAGAGAGTTTCCACAATACAGGCAGGTGGTTCCTCAAGTTTTTGCGGTAAGGCTGCCAGGATTGTCTGGAGATAATTGATTGGTTCTGTTCTTGTTCTGTACCTTGTTTAGGCGATCAGTTCCTGATACACTCAATGCCATTCTCCCCCTTGGCTACACAAGAGTGCTTGGTACGGTTGAGGGACTCTCAACTGCCAAACCCTTTGTTCAGAGGCCAAGGCTTGTCAGGCAACTTAGAGTGGCCCAGGTACAAGGCGAAGGAAGGGGGGGAGTGCACCACCACAGCCCCTCACTACAAGAAGGATATTGAGTTGCTGGAGCATGTCCAAAGAAGGTCAATGAAGCTGGTGAGGGGTCTGAAGATCAAGTCTTATGAGGAGCGGCTGAGGGAACTGGGGTTGTTCAGTCTGGAGAAGAGGAGGCTGAGGGGAGACCTTATCGCTCTCTACAACTACCTGAAAGGAGGTTGTGGTGAGGTGGGTGTTGGTCTCTTCTCTCAAGTAACTACTGATAGAATGAGAGGAAATGGCCTCAGGTTGTGCCAGGGGAGGTTTAGACAAGATATTAGGAAAAATTTCTTTACTGAGAGAGTGGTCAAACATTGGAACATGCTGCTCAGGGAGGTGGTGGAGTCACCATCACTGGAAGTGTTCAAAAAACATGTAGACGTGGCACTATAGGCCATGGTTTAGTGGGCATGGTGTTGTTGGGTTGACGGTTGGACTTGATCTTAAAGGTCTTTTCCAACCTTAATGATTCTGTGATTCAGTGATTGTGAGACTTCTGCCAGCCATTTGCATGATGCTTTGTCTGCCTCTGCATCCTGGTTGGGCGGTCTATAACAGACTCCCAGCAGAATATCTGCCTTGTTTGCTTTCCCCCTCATCCTTACCCATGAGCACTCGACCTTGTCATCACAGTCATTGACCTCTATATCACTCCCTAACATACATAGCGCCCCCACTGCCTCTCCTTCCTTGCCTATCCCTTCTGAAGAGCTTATAGACATCCATTGCAGCACTCCAGTCATGAGAGTCATCCCACCATGTTTCTGTGATGGCAACTAAGTCATAGCTGTCCCGCTGCACAGTGGCTTCCAGTTCCTCCTGTTTGTTGCCCATGCTGCGTGCATTGGTGTAGATACACTTGAGCTGGGCTATTGATTTCACCCCTAACGTCGGCATGCCACCCCTAGGCTCATCTCTAGTGAGCCTGGTTTTATCCCCTTCCCCCTTCGAATCTAGTTTAAAGCCCTCTCGATGAGGCCTGCCAACTCATAAGCGAGAATGCTTTTCCCCCTTGGAGATAGCTGAACTCCATCTGCTGCCAGCAGGCCCGGTGCTGTGTAAACCACCCCATGGTCAAAAAAATCAAAATTCCGTCAATGGCACCAGCCTCTGAGCCATGTGTTAACCAGGTGTGTTTTCCTGTTCCTTTCAGTATTCCCCCCTGCCACTGAAGGGATTGAGGAACACACTACCTGTGCTCCTGATCCTTCAACCAATCACCCCAGTGCTCTTATGTCCAATTGCTTTTGGACTTCTCTCCCCAACCTCATCATTGTCAACCTGCATAACCAATAGTGGGTAGAAATCAGTGGGCCGTACCAGACCAGGGAGTTTCCTATCCCTTTGACCATTTTGGGTCAGCTTTCCAGGCTGTGTCCCCTCCCAGCTTACTGTGCACCCCCTGCCTTCTCTCTGGTAGGCCACCATGAGAAGCTGAACAGTCCTTGTCTGCTTAGCAACAAATAAAAACATCAGTACGTTATCAACATTATATTCATCCCAAATCCAAAACACAGCACTATATCAGCTACTAGGAAGAAAATTAACTCTATCCCAGCCAAAACCAGGACAGTATCCAACCCTTATTCTATACCATCTATGTCATGCCCAGGTCCTACATTTTCCAATGCATTCTAATTAATCACGGCCATGTTTCCTGTCTTTTGATATATACAAAGATATAATTCCCTTAGCCTATGGGCCATCCCTCTAAAGTGTCCATTGAGTTCATTTAGTCCATAACTTTGGGCTCCATCTGTCATAACAGTCTTTCTGAACAGGAGAGGTGGTGTGTGGTTTTGGACTGTTGCATGCTGAAGCCAGTTCTGGTTCCATCACCGCTGCTCGGATTCACTGAAGTTCATTAATCCGGGTGGTTCTTACTATAATACCGTTAATATGGCATATAGCGACCGTAGTAGTGATGACATAAAGCATTATATAGGAATTAACATCATATAATTCAGATCATTAGGTATTCTCCCCCAAAATCAAATCTCCTTGACGTACACATCGGACTTCCCCATTGTCCCACATCATCCACCAAGTGCACCCAGGTCCTTGAGCAAAAGCAGTACCACAGATGGGTTTGCCTTTGCCCAAGGCAGGAGTAACCCAGACTGTCTTCCCCAGCATATTTCTTACGTGTACCACAGGGACTTTATTCCCTTGTCCTGGTTTCAGCTGTGATGGAGTTAATTTTCTTCATAGAAGCTAGTGTGAGGCTGTTTTGTATTTGAGATGAAAAAATGCTGATAATGTGCTGATGTTTTGAGTTGTTGCTAAGCAGCCAAGGACTGTTCAGCTTCTCGTGCTGGCCTGCCAGCGAGAAGACTGGGGGTGCACTGTAAGCTAGGAGGGGACACAGCCAGGACAGCTGACCCAGGCTGGCCAAAGAGATATTCCATACCATATGATGTCATGCTCAGTATATAAAGCTGGGACGAAGAAGAAGGAAGGGGTCGAGGGACGTTCAGAGTTATGGCGTCGTTCTTTCCAAGGAAACCATTATGCATGATCGAGCTCTGCTTTTCTGGAGAATGCTGAACTGCGTGCTGATGGGAAGTAGTGAATGAATTCCTTGTTTTGCTCTGCTTGCGTGCGTGGCTTATTAAAACTGCCTTTATCTCGACCCATGGGTTTTCTCACTTTTACCCTTCTGATTCTCTCCCCCATCCCACCATGGGGGAGTGAACGAGTGGCTGTATGGTGCTTAGTTGCCATATGGAGTTAAACCACAACACCCCTTCTACAGTATGTAAAAGTTTTGATTGGGCAGGGCCGGCACAATTGGCAGGTCCCCTAGTGTTGACTAACCAGGTGGCTTTTGCTAAACGTGTATAATAATGTTTGAATGTCCCAGCACCCATTGCTCTCAGTGTAGTCTTTAACAGTCCGTTGTATCGTTCAAATTTCCCAGAGGCTGGTGCATGATAGGGGATGTGACATACCCACTCAATACCGTGCTCTTTGGCCCAGGTGTCTATGAGGTTGTTTCGGAAATGAGTCCCGTTGTCTGACTCAATTCTTTCTGGAGTGCCATGTTGCCATAAGACTTGCTTTTCAAGGCCCAGGATAGTGTTCCGGGCGGTGGCATGGGGCACGGTATATATTTCCAGCCATCTAGTGGTTGTTTCCACCATGGTAAGCACATAGCGCTTGCCTTGGTGAGTTTGTGGAAGTGGGATATAGTCAATCTGCCAGGCCTCCCCATATTTACATTTCAACCATCGTCCTCCATACCAGAGAGGCTTTAACCACTTGGCTTGCTTGATTGCAGCGCAGGTTTCACATTCATGGATAACCTGTGCAATAGCGTCCATGGTCAGGTCCACCCCTCGATCCTGAGCCCATCTATATGTTGCATCTCTTCCCTGATGGTCTGAGGTGTCATGGGCCCACCGAGCTATAAATAATTCACCCTTATGTTGTCAGTCCAGATCCACCTGAGCCACTTCAATCTTAGCAGCCTGATCCACCTGATGGTTGTTTTGATGTTCTTCAGTGGCCTGACTCTTGGATATGTAGGCATCTATGTGATGTACTTTTACAATCAGGTTCTCTAGCTGGGCAGCGATATCTTGCCACAATTCAGCAGCCCAGATGGGGTTGCCTCTGCGCTGCCAGTTCCTCTGCTTCCATTGCTGTAGCCACCCCCATAGAGCATTTGCCATGAGTCAGTACAGAGATAGAGTATTGGCCATTTTTCTTGTTCAGCAATATCTAAAGCCAGCTGGATGGCTTTCACCTCTTCAAACTGACTCAATTCCCCTTGTCCTTCAGCAGTTTCTATGACTTGTCGTATAGGACTCCAAACAGCAGTCTTCCACCTGTGATGTTTTCCTACAATACGACAGGACCCATCAGTTAACAAAGCATATTACTTCTCATCTTCTGGCATGCGCCACCTCCTCTTCTGGTGATATTCAAAAACCTTTGCCTTCTGGCCAGTCCATGATCACTTCCAAGATTTCTGGGCGATTGGGGTTTCCTATTCGAGCCTGCTGTATGATCAGTGCGACCCACTTACTCCACTCCAGCCCAGCACCAGCAGTCAGGGTGCCAGGAGGAGCTGTGCTTCAGTACCACCCACTTCTGAGGCAGCTCAAACTCCTTCATATGCTGCCAATATCTCCTTTTCAGTTGGAGTATAGCAGGCCTCAGATCCCCTATATCCCCAACTCCAAAACCCTAGAGGTCGACCTCGGGTCTCTCCTGGTGCCTTCTGCCAGAGGCTCCAGGTAGGGCCATTCTCCCCAGCTGCGGTCTAGAGCACATTTTTAACAACTTGTCCTGCCTGGCTAGCTCAGTTGGTAGAGCATGAGACCCTTAATCTCAGGGTCATGGTTTTGTGCCCTGTGTTGGGTGCCAGAAAGGACTGTTGTGGTTTAACCCGGCAGACAGCTAAACACCACACAGCCGTTCACTCACTCCCCTTCTGCCCCAGCAGGATGGGGGAGATAATCGGGAAAAGAAAAGCAAAAATCGTGGGTTTGTTGTCCCAAGTATGGGTTCTTCCACCTGGTGTGCAGAGAGCCGAAAAACACACAGAGTCAAGATATTTGCTTTTATTCCAAATCTGCACAGAGTTGGGTGGTAGGTCTACAAAGCTAGCACACCTCGGTTAACATGTGGAAAATATCTATACACTTTGAGCAACAGTTATCAGCATTTTTTGAAATTTGTCTCACTTGCCCTTATTCCCATTGGTTCTCACAAGCCTCGTCTCCACTTAAAGTCAGAGCGTCCTTCTTTTTTACTGCGCATGCTCAGTGAGGAAAGGGCTTCTGTGGGTAGGGGGCTTTCACTACCCGAGGGTGGGTTTCTATTATGCTAATACTATGTTAATTAGAGGTTAATTAGGATAGTTCACTCAAAGTTCAGTAGTTGTGTTCCTTTTGTGATTTTCTTGTTCCTTCCCTCAAGGTTGCACCTTGTTAACTGCTCACAGAGACTAAACAATACCCCCAGCTTCATTCCTTGTGTATCTTCAACAGATCCCCCCTTTGAGATTTAGATAAATAGTTATTAATTCAAATAAGTCTCACCTCGATCTTTTCATTCTAAAGTCTCCATCCTTGGGAGGCTTTAGAATTTTCCAAAACTGCTCTTTGGTTCCTTCCCATTGCCATATGTCTTGTTGGAATTTTTCTCTGTCCTTTACAGGGAGGCTTTCAGGTCTGAGGAGTTTATTTCCCTCTGTCGTGAGTATGCATACCCTGGGTGATTACATTAGAGTTATTTGCTTCATTATGAGCTAAAACTTAAAGTACAATATGACTATAAGCAATACACATAAACATGTTAGTGACAATAAGATCACAATAGGATGTAGCATGAGATTAAGAATGCCGGTTGCTGTGGGTGACCATCTGAGGAGGGCTTCCCACCATCTATGTTCACTATCTTTCTTCATTGGTCCAAAACACAATGTATCTCTTCTGCATCATGGTGAACGGTGATTAAAGTCCTTTGTCCATTGTCTCTGTCACATTCCAGCAACTGGTGTACATCATTATGTTGTAAAAGGTTTTTTTTACCAGTGTGAGATTCATCCCAATGGGAGTAGGCAATAGATTTTTAACTAAAGTATAATTGAATTGTAACAGCTGATAAGACATAATATGAACTGAATAGTTAAAATCACATCCTATAATGTTAATAAAGTTACAAACACAGGTGTTCAAGTGATTACTTATACCAACAGTGATACTATCTGCAACTAAAAAATTACAGAGTTCTTATACATACACATATCTTTTCCGAATATATATAATTATGATTCTAGGGACCTCTTCTGGATGTATCTCAAAGTGACAAACATTTTGCTCAATGTCAAGGCAAATGTCCTGAGCTTTACTGTTGCTACTTTCGCAAATAAATCCCTGTTGTTCCCCTACCACATATGCATCAATTTCAACAGTCTGCTATTTGTTATTAACCCTTTGGGCCTATACTCTATGCTCTAATGGACAGAGTACAGTCCCATTGTGATGTAACCCTAATGCAATGATTGGGTAGATGTTTTTTACTGATGCATTCTGAACGGTTAAAACAAAAGCCGTGGCTTTATTATCGATAGGATCATAAGTGAAATTAACTAGATACCACCACGACTGGAATTCTCTTTCAAATTCGGTTGCATTTTCCCAGTTTATTTTTTGAATTTCAGTGGGTAAGTTGCCATCTTCACCTTCTCTTACAATTGCTGCTATTGTAGATTGCACCCACAGTTGAGCTTGGATGCCACTAAGAGCTTGAGAAATATTACTTTGAGCTACACCAAGTGCATCTAGGATAAATTGGTGATCCTTTTCATCAACTCTTTCCCACTGAGGTAATACCTCAGATAAGAGCCATAGCCACTGATGAGTTCCTAAAGCTGATAGGGAGGACCGTAATGGATGTTCTAGTTCGTTTAGATCATGTGTGGCCGCACTGAGTTTGTTTGCAAGTACTTCAGCATTTATGCTGTTTAAGACTCCCAATCCTGTCCCTAAGGTACCAGTTACATCTCTTCGTGCTCATTTTGAAGGGGTAAGAGACTGCTCACATAACCATGCTAAACACCCTGTATAAGATGTACTTACGAATGATGAACTGGTTGGTTTAACTGCAGAGAGATTAATTTGCATTAATAGTTCTACTTGTCTGAGGGACCATGATGGGTTAAACATCACTTGCTGTCATCCTACATATCTGATTACATATGATCCAATTTCAGAGATCAATGGGCATATAGTTTGGGTGGTTGTATAAGTAGTAGTATGAGGTTTAGGGGTAGGTGTTAGCATGATCTTTAAGGATAGTCCATTTCCACTATCTTTTCCTGTATCTACCCATAAGTATACTACTGCCAGAGGTGTGTCACTGAAGAAGCTGATGTTACAGTAGGGGCCTGAAAAGCAGCTTTCCCTTTCCTTTGATTGAGTTTGATTTGTCATTTTGATGACTATAGAGGCATGTCCCTTTAGATAGTTTGTCACATTACATTCAGTAGAGATTCTATAACCTGGATGGTGTAACAGAAATAAGGTACCTATTTGTTTTTGTCATTATATGATTTTACTAGTGATTGTCAATGTGAGGTTTTGTACTGGCTTTCCCATTGTTCCTGTGTTTCCATCAACTCTGATCACACATGGTATGGAGTGTCTGATTAGCAGTAAAAGCAAGAGTATCTTCATTAATATTCTTATTGTCATTGTGATTTACTTTGAAAAGATCAGTGTTACCATAAACCATATTATGACTATAAACAGTTCATTAGCCCACAGAGTTTTTAGAAAGTCTTAGCTTTAGCACTCCCGTTGGCACAGATGTCCACTGTTCCTCTGGTGGAGCTCCCTTCACTCTCATGTAGTGGATCCAGGAGCTGATCCCTTCTACTTTTCTTTTAGTGGTTCATCCTTCCAGGTCCGTATGTAAATCAGATCTCCGGGCTTGCAGTTATGTACCGGAGAGTCCAAGGGAAGCAGAGCCTGCTGGTTGAGATAGCTGTGCAAAGAGGATAATACCTGCGAGAGGGATAACAAATAATCTTTCAAACTTCCTTCACCTTTAATGTGTATCTGATCACTCCAGCTACCCACCTCATTGACGGGGTACGATTTTCCATATAGTATTTCAAAGGGGCTTATCCCTTCTCTCACTCATGGAGTGATCCTAATCCTCATCAGGGCAATTGGTAGGATATCTACCCATTTAAGCTGGGTTTCTTGACATACTTTGCAAATTTGTCTTTTAACGGTCTTTCTACCTTCCCACTAGACTGTGGTCTCCAAGGGGTATGCAGAGAGAGAAAATATAACCATCACGGGCAAAACAGACTCAAATTGGGGAAATTAGTTTAATTTATTGCCAGTCAAAATAAGAGCAGGATAATGAGAAATAAAACCAAATCTTAAAACACCTTCCCCCCACCCCTCCCTTCTTCCCAGGATAAACTTCACTCCCAATTTTTCTCCACCTCCTCCCTGCAAACGGCACAGGGAGACAGAGAATGGGGGTTGTGGTCAGTTCATCACATGTTGTCTCTGCTGCTCCTTCCTCCCCAAGGGAAGGACTCACAGTCTTCCCCTGCTCCAGCGTGGGATCCCTCCCATGTGAGACAGTTCTCCACAAACTTCTCCAACATGAGTCCTTCCCACAGGCTGCAGTTCTTCACAAACTGCTCCAGCCTGGTCCCTTCCACGGGGTGCAGTCCTTCAGGAACAGACTGCTCCAGCGTGTGTCCCCTGTGGGGTCACAAGTCCTGCCAGCAAACTTGCTCCAGCGTGGGCTCCTCTCTCCATGGGTCCACAGGTCCTGCCAGGAGCTTGCTCCAGCATGGGCCTCCCACGGGCTCACAGCCTCCTTCAGGGCACATCCACCTGCTCTGGCGTGGGGTCCTCCACAGGCTGCAGGTGGATATCTGCCCCACTGTGGACCTCCATGGGCTGCAGGGGGACAGCCTGCCTCACCATGGTCTTCACCACGGGCTGCAGGGGAATCTCTGCTCTGGTGCCTGGAGCACCTCCTCCCCCTCCTTCTTCACTGACCTTGGTGTTTGTGGAGTTGTTTCTCTCGCATATTCTCACTCCTCTCTCCAGCTGCAAATGCCGTGTGCCGTTTTTTCCCCCCTTCTCTTAAATATGTTATCACAGAAGCGCTACCACTGTCGCTGATGGGCTCGGCCTCGGCCAGTGGCAGGTCTGTCTTGGAGCCGGCTGTCTGTTGGACACAGGGGAAGCTTCTAGGAACTTCTCACAGAAGCCACCCCTGCAGCCCCCTCAGCTACCAAAACCTTGCCACACAAACCCAATACAGTATCAAAGCTCTGATTATCTGCACATGTAACGCAGCCCTTTTTGCAGCTAAGTCCACTCTTTTGATTGCTTGAATTATTTCTCCTTGTCCTTTTTGATGAGCACTGCAGTGAATTATTGCCACTTCTTTTGGCTCTAGTACGGCCTGAAGCAAATTTAAAATCTCTTGTCCAACTTTTATACCACTCTGTCCTGGTTTTGCTGGGATAGAATCATAAAATCAGTTTTCTGTTCAAAAAAGTTGCTTTTCTAAGAAGACTTCAGCAGTTACTGTGAGAACAAAGTTGATAAGACACTTTGTTTTAGTTCTTGGCCTACCACGGTATGCGGGTTCCCATAGTGATCAAGGCCTCTAGCAGTCTTGAGATATCCAGGTGCTAAAGCTAGCAGGAATGGAGGCCAAGGCAGCTGACCCAGGCTGGCCAACAGAAGTATTCCATACCATAAATGTCACGCTCACCATAAATTGGGGAGTCTGTTGGGAACGTGTCTCTCTCTCTCGCTCAATGGCTGCCATCCCTGGAGGGTCTTGCCCATCGCTTTGCTCCTGAGGCCTACTGTTGTGGTTTAGCCCCAGCCAGCAATTAGCACCACACAGTTGCCCGCTCACTCACCCCTCCCCCAGTGGGACGGGGGAGAGAATCAGGAAAAACTCGTGGGTTGAGATAAAAACAGTTTAATAGGACAGCAAGAGAGAAGGAAACAATGATAACAATGATAACAAAAATAATAATACCGACAAAGGAATGTACAAGAACAAGTGATGCCCAATGCAGCAATTACTCACCACCCAGTCATCGATAGCCTATCCCTGAGCAGCGATTCCCGCCCCCCAGCTAGCTCCAGTTTATGTACTGGGCATGACATTATATGGTAGGGAATATCTCTTTGGCCAGCCTGGGTCAGCTGTCCTGGCTGTGCCCCCTCCCAGCTTCTTGTGCACCTCCTCACTGGCAGAGCATGAGAATCTGAAAAGTCCTTGACTTAGTATAAGCACTACAACTACTTAGCCACAACTAAAACTTCAATGTGTTATCAACACCATTCTCATACCAACTCCAAAGCACAGCACTATACCAGCTATCGGGAAGGAAAGAAACAACTCGATCCCAGCCGAAACCAGGACACCTACTCTTCCTTTGCTGGAGCTGTGCTGCTCGCAGCATTCGCCAACCAGTGTTCCCCACTGTTTCCTTTTTTCCCCAATTTCCCTGAGGGGGTTTTTGGGGGATAGAGCAGTTGCTAGCGTTTAGCTTGGAGGTGGGCTAAAACAAGACACGCTCCCTTGGGAATTTAATAGCCTGCATTCTTTCCAAATAGCTCCATGAGCATGTACAACTCCAAAGGCGTACCTGGAGTCTGTATATATATTTTATATATATATAAATAATCATTTATATATGATTTTTCTCCAATTTCTAGTGCTCTTGTAAGAGCAACTATTTCAGCTTTTTGTGCCGAGGTATTTGGGGATAAGGGTTTGGCCTCTTTTTCCTCCCATAAGGTAACCACTGCATATCCAGCTTTGCTTTCTCCATTCCATATAAAGCTGCTGCCTTCTGTAAATAGTTCCAAATCTGCATTTTTCAATGGCTCATCTCTCAGTTCGGGCCTGCTGGCATAGACATGTTCGACAGCTGCTAAACAGTCATGTTGTAAAGGTTCTTGTTCTGCCATTGGCAATAAAGTGGCAGGGTTTAGAGTTGATACTACACTTAGGGTGACACCTTCTTGATCTGTTAACGTGACTTGGAATCTGGCCAGTCGGTTTGGAGAAATCCAGTGGTGTCCTTTTTGGTTCGAGATAGCAACCACTGCATGTGGGACTAGTACTGTTATCAGTTGTCCCAAGGTGAGCTTCTGGGCTTCTTGAATTAACAGAACAGTGGCGGCTACAGCTCAAAGACAAGCTGGCCATCCTTTACTCACTTCATCCAATTGTCTTGAAAAATATGCTACTGGCCTTTTCCAGCTTCCAAGCGTCTGAGTCATCACCCCTGAGGCCACTTGCTGTCTCTCATGTACATACAACTGAAAAGGTTTTGTCAGATCAGGGAGGCCCAAGGCCAGGGCTTCCATTAATTTTCTTTTGATTTCGTCAAAACTACTCCGACACTCTGGAGTCCATTCTTAACAACTCCCCTGGGCCCTTTGTGGCTGCATATAAGGGTTTGGCTATGAGTCCAAAATTGGGGATCCATATTCAGCAGAATCTGGCCATTCCCAGAAATCCCCTTAACTGCTTTTTTTGGTTTTGGTACTGCTGTTCGGCATATAGCCTCCTTCCTTTCTTCTCCCGACGCTCATTGTCCTTTTGATATATTAAAACCGAGGTATCAGACTTCCTTCCTCACAATTTGGGCTTTTTTCTTCAAGACCCAGTATCCAGCCGTTCCCAAAAAAGTTTAGCAGGCTTACTGTAGCTTCTGTACAAACTTGTTCAGTGTCAGCTCCAATCAAGATATCGTCCACATACTGTAAAAGAGTAACATCATCATTATTAGTTTGCTGTTGTTCTAATTCTTTAGCCAATACTTCACCAAACAACATGGGACTATTTTTAAATCCCTGGGGAAGAACAGTCCAACATAATTGCCCTTTCCTTCCAGTAGTCAGATTCTACCATTCAAAGGTGAAGAGTGTTTGCTTTGTTCATCTACTGGAATGCAGAAAAAGGCATCTTTTAAGTCTAGCACTGTAAAATAGGCATGATTCTCTGGCATAGACATCAATAGGGTATAAGGGTTAGGCACTGTAGGGTGTATATCTTTGGTTATCCGATTTATAGCCCTTAAATCCTGCACCAAACCATATTCCTGGGAGTGAGGCTTCCTCACTGGTAAAATAGGCGTATTATATTCAGATTGACATTCCCTGAGCAGTCCATATTGTATAAAGCTATTTATCAGGGGTTCAAGGCTTCATTGAGCTTCCAGTCCTATAGGATATTGGTGCACCCTCACCGGTTTTGCCCCCTCCTTTAATACTATCTTAATTAGACTTATGTTTTTTGCTTTACCTGGGTTTTTAGAAGCCCACACCAGGGGAATTACCACATTTGATATAGCATTCAGAATATTCTCTTCGGATTCCTCCAATGTTTTATCTGTCAGCAAGTAGATCTGGGCTCTCCAGGCTGTTTCAGGTGGGACGTGGAGCTGTATAGCATTCTCAGAAAAGGTTACTTGTGCATTCAATTTACATAACAAATCTCATCCCAATAGGGGTAGGGGGCATTCTGGCATATATAGAAACTCATGAATTGATTTAATCCCCCCAGTTGTGCATTCCATTGGCTGTAGAAATGGCCTTAATGTTCTTTTTCCCGTTGCCCCAGCTATAGGTATAGTTACTTTACTTAGAGGTTCTTTACAACTGGTGACTACTGAATGAGTGGCTCCACTATCTATTAAAAAATCTATGGTCTCATTCCCCAGCTTAACTGGAGCCAGGGGATCAGCTGGGGAGACTTTAATGTTTTTCCCCAGTCCTCTTCATTCCTTGTCTGAATCTTCTAACATAGTAAGATTAGCATTTTCTGCATGAACTTGTTCCTCTGGCCCCTTTTGGTTTGGGCATTGGTTCTTCCAGTGCCCTTCCTGCCTACAGGCTGCACACCGATTTGGTCCTAGAGGGGTTCAATTTTGTGGGCCTCTTCCCTGCATTATCCCACCGCGTCCCCCTCTTCCTCTACCTTTTCCTCTGACATCGTTTCCATTTATTGCTGCTGCCAGCAAAGATGCTTGCAACCTCATTCTGCCTTGTTTTTCTTTCTTTTCTCTCTCATCCTGATTGTTACGTACTTTATATGTGTCATGGTTTAAACCCAGCCAGCAACTAAGCACCACACAGCCGCTCGCTCACTCCCCCATGGTGGGATGAGGGATAGAATCAGAAAAGAGTCAGGAAACTCACGGCTTGAGATAAAGACAGTTTAATAGGTAAAGCAAAAGCCACACACACAAGCAGAGCAAAACAAGGAATTCATTCACTAATCCCCATGGGCAGGCAGGTGTTCAGCCATCTCCAGGGAAGCAGGGCTCCATCACATGTAATGGTTTCTTAGGAAGACAGACGCCATAACTTCAAACGTCCCTCCACCCCTTCCTTCTTCTTCGCCCCAGCTTCATATACTGAGCATGTCGTCATATGGTATGGAATACCTTTTTGGCCAGCCTGGGTCAGCTGTCCTGGCTGTGTCCCCTCCCAGCTTCCCGTGCACCCTCAGCCTTCTTGCTAGCAGGCCATCAGGAGAAGCTGGACTGTCCTTGACTGCTTAGCAACAACTCAAAACATCAGCACGTTATCAACATTTTCTCATCCCAAATCCAAAACATAGCCTCACACTAGCTTCTATGAAGAAAATTAACTCTATCCTGGCTGAAACCAGGACAGGAGGGTTGTGTGAATCTCCCCCAGTAAGGGGAAAGCAGCTCTATACCAGCTTTCCTGAGCTGAAACCTCCTGCTCTGACTCTTGCACCATCCTGTGACTCAGTCCTGGGACACGGTGTGCCCAGTTCCTCCCTGAAGGTGGTTGAAGAGATGCATTTTACTTTAGTAAAACCATCTGGGTGGTCCCACATGGCCAGTCATCATGACTCAGATAGCAAACAGCAGTTCCTTCAGCCGTAACAATACAGACCACTGCAATTTTGTGTCCATCCCCTAATTACTGAATGCTTTTGTTTTACAAGGACCTTCCAGAGCTAATGAGCAAACTGAAATTTTAAGTCTTGGTCAAGTAATAATCTAGATATTAAAAAGCTCTAGAGAGGGGTTATGGGGGCATCCCACCACTTACCAGGAAGGTTCATCTGCCATTTGGGGCATATAGTGCCAAAACATGAAAGCAGAAGAGCAAGACTAAATTAACAAGCACATAATGAAGAGTAGGATGGAGACATTAACTGCTGAGAACACACCCTGAATGAGAGTTATAGAGATGTAGCTGGGAATTAAATGTTTAAACTTGAGAATGGAAAACAAAGTATTGCTATGAGAGCTGTGAAAATTGAGGAGACGGAGCACCTCACATCCAATAGTAAAATCACCTCCTTTTCTTAGCTACAAGTGGGAGAGGAGGAAGTGAATACCTAATAACTCTAGTCACCCAAGGAAGCATGGGTATCAGAAACAAAAACACAAGAGCTAGGAAGTCCCCCACTGTTTTTTAGTTCTCTTGAAAGCAAACACAATTGTTTGTTCATTGGCACACACAGACTTCTTTGTTGTGTGGCAAATCTCTTCCTTTTATTCTCCAAAAGGCTGTGAAACCGAATTACTTCAGGCTGGAGATGACTTCTCCTTAACAGTACCCAATGGGTAAGCCAAAGCCCATCCATATCAGGAGTAAGCCTACACCACAGCTGGATGTGAGGCAGAGTTAAATCAGGGCTCACCTTTCACCCTCAGTTGTTCTCATCCAGCAGTCCAAAGGGAGGTGCTAAGGATCATGAGTTCTTAGAAAACAAGAAAGATAAATGGATATACAGTCCTCCCAACATCAAAGAGCTTAAACTAACTCTTCTGTCTTGGAATGAACCCCAGGAAAGAAAAGAGCAACATTCAGCTCCCAATTTGGATGCCAATCCCTGAGCTGGGTGGTGGAAAAAGCTGCCAAGGAGTCCTTGGTGGGATGAATCCCATGACTGGAGTGCAGCTATCGATGGCTACAGGCTGTTCAGAATGGACAGGTGAGGAAGGAAGGGCAGAGGCATTGCCCTCTATGTCAAGAAACGGATAGAGTGTGAAGAGCTGTCTCAGGAATAGCCACGAGCAGGTCGAAAGCTTATGGGTAAGAATCAGGGACCGAGGCAACAAAGGGAACCTTGTGGTTGGTGTCTTCTACAGGCTGCCTGATCAAGGGGAATCTATTGACGAAGCCTTCTCACTCCAGCTACACAGGAGGCATTGCGCTCGCAGGCTCCTGTCCTGCTGGGGGGCTTCAACCACCCTGACATCTGCTGAAAAGGTAGCATGGTGAGTTGCAGGCAATCCAGGAGACTCCTGGAGTGCATGGAGGATAACTTCTTAAGCCAGGTAACAGACAGCCCTACCAGAGGGGATGCCACATTGGACCTGTTGGTCACCAACGCAAGTGAGCTAATTGGTGACCTCAAGACTGGAGGCAGCCTGGGCTGCAGTGATCATGCACTGGTGGAGTTCACAGTCCTGAGGGATATGGGGCAGGCGAAGAGTAAAGTCAGGACCCTGAATTTTGGGAAAGCAAACTTGCAGCTTTTCAGGGAGTTAGTCAATAGGACCCCCTGGGAAACTGCCCTCAGGGACAAGGGAGCAGAACAGAGCTGGCAGATCTTTAAGGATGCTTTCCATAGAGCACAAGAGCTCTTGATCCCCAGGTGTAAGAAATCAGGAAAGGAAGGCAAGAGACTGGCATGGCTGAGTCAAGACCTGCTGAGCAAACGAAAGGGCAAGAAGGAAATGCACAGGCAGTGGAAGCAGGGACAGGTATCCTGGGAAGAGTACAGGGACGCTGCCTGCTTGCGTAGGGATGGGGTCAGGTGGGCCAAGGCATGGATGGAGCTGAACTTGGCAGGGGATGCAAAGAATAATAAGAAGGGCTTCTACAGGTATGTCATCCAGAAAAGGAAGGTCAAAGAAAGCGTACCCCTCCTTGACGAGCAAGACTGGCAGACTGGTAACAACAGATGAGGAGAAGACTGAGGTACTCAATGACTTCTTCGCCTCAGCCTGCAGTTGCAGTCTTTACTTCTCTTCCCACACCTCTCAAGTGGATGGACTGCAAGACAGGGACTGGAGGAGCAAAGTCCCTCCCACTCTAAGAGAAGATCAGGTGCGGGATCATTTGAGGAACATGCACAAGTCTACGGGACCTGATGAGATGCACCCTGGAGTCCTGAGGGAATTGGCTGATGTAGTTGCCAAGCCACTCTCCATGATATTTGAAAAGTCCTGGCAGTCAGGTGAAGTCCCTGGAGACTGGAAAAAAGGTAACATTGCACCCATTTGTAAAAAAGGTAGCAAGGAGGACCCTGGGAGCTACAGACCTGTCAGCCTCACCTCTGTGCCTGGGAAGATCATGGAACAGATCCTCCTAGAAGCTATGCTAAGGCACATGGAGGACAGGGAGGTGATTTGAGACAGCCAGCATGGCTTCACCAAGGGCAAGTCCTGCCTGACCAAAATAGTGGCCTTCTGTGATGGAGTGACCACATCAGTGGACAAGGGAAGATCTACAGATGTCGTCTATCTGGGCTTCTGTAAGGCCTTTGACATGGTCCCCCACAACATCCTTCTCTCTAAATTGGAGAGATATGGATTTGATAGGTAGACTGTTGTGTGGATGAGGAATTGGTTGGATGGTTGCATCCAGAGGTTCAATGGCTCAGTGTCCAGATGGACATCGGTGGCAAGCAGTGTCCCTCAGGGATCTGTATTGGGACCAATACTCTAATATATTCATCAATGCCATAGACAGTGGGATCGAGTGCACCGTCAGCAGATTTGCAGCTGACACCAAGCTGAGTGGTGTGGTTGACACGCCTGAGGGATGGGATGCCATCCAGAGAGACTTGGACAAGCTCAAGGAATGGGCCTGTGTGAACTTCATGAGGTTCAACAAGGCCAAGTGCAGGGTCCTGCACCTGGGTCACAGCAACCCCTGGTATCAGTATAGGCTGGGGGATGAAGGGATTGAGAGCAGCCCTGCCGAGAAGGACTTGGGGGTTCTGGTGGATGAAAAGATGGACATGAATGGGCAACGTGTGCTTGCAGCCCAGAAGGCCAACCGTATCCTGGGCTGCATCCAAAGAAGCGTGGCCAGCAGGTCGAGGGAGGTGATTCTGCCCTTCTACTCCGCTCTGGTGAGACCCCACCTGGAGTACTGCATCCAGCTCTGGAGCCCTCAGCACAGGAGAGATATGGACCTGTTGGAGTAGGTCCAGAGGAGGGCCACAGAAATGATCAGAGGGATGGAGCATCTCTCCTATGAAGAAAGGCTGAGAGAGTTGGGGTTGTTCAGCCTGGAGAAGAGAAGGCTCTGGGAAGACCTTATTGCAGCCTTCCAGTACTTAAAGGGGACTTATAAGAAAGATGGGGACAGACATTTTAGCAGGGCTCGTAGCAATAGGGCAAGGGGTAATGGTTTTAAACTCAAAGAGGGTAGAGTTAGACTAGACATAAGGAAGGAATTTTTCACAATGAGGGTGGTGAAACACTGGAACAGGTTGCCCAGAGAGGTGGTAGATGCCCCATCCCTGGAAACATTCAAGGTGAGGTTGGATGGAGCTGTGAGCAACCTGGTCTTTTTGAAGATGTCCCTGCTCATTGCAGGGGGGTTGGACTAGATGACCTTTAAAGGTCCCTTCCAACCCAAACTATTCTATGATTCTATGATTCTATGATTCTTTGCTGGAGTTACTGGGTGGCCCCAATGCTTTCTGCCCAAGTAACTTCTCCAAACATGATGAGGATGGAAAGTCCTCGGCAAAGATTTCCAGCTATCCACTAGCAGCTGTGAATCTGGTCCGTCTAGCTAAATAGCTGTTCCTCATAGGACTCTTCCTACTGGCCATGAGGACTCCTGCTCTGGGAGGAGAGAAACCAGTGAGAACCGTCCAGCATCTGAGTCACACAGTACAGGGCAGGCAGGTTCCAGTGTATCCATAGGGAGAAATATTTAGTATTAGACCTAGACAGTAGCCTGTTCTCTTTGTAAAGTACATATAGAGACTTGAACCTTTTGCTAGTGATGTCCTGTTTCTTCTGTTCTTTCCTTTAGCAGTGAAAATTGTATCTAGCACATGACTGAAGTAAAACGTGTTTTACTTTGCCTACCAGGCCCTTGACATATTCTTGGCTTTGATTTCGTAATGAAAAACGCATGTGTGACTCACTAGTCACATATCTGGGGTATTGAGAGAAGCCATTCAGCTAAATGCTCATGCTGTCATCCCCAGTTCCCATACAGTTGCTGTAACTAAAAATTCCAGCCCAGATAATTTAAGAAACAGTCACAAACCCACCCATTAAGCAAAGCTACGTGCTCTTTAGTAGAAACTAATAGTAAAACACAAATGTGAGTCTAGAGGCTGGCTCTAGCTTTCCATTTTTGTCCCTGACTCCAAAAAGACCTTAGTTTAAGCAAGGTAAACTTTTATTTGGCTAAGATAAATGAATCTTTGAAGCAGCAAACTTTCTAGAAGCAGCAAATCTTGTAAAAGAAATCTCATATTCTTCCCTGTTAGCAACTGTCTTTGATTTGCTAGAACATTTTTCTCCAGAATTGTTGTGGTTTTAGGCTCCAGGCCTTTGGAAAGTTTCTTGACCAAACTTTCTAGAATTAAAACATGTTGATGCTGATGCCTGCTTGTGTTTCTAACCACTGGTCTCTTCTTATGCAGTAGCAGAGATTTTATATTGGATTTTGCTGCCATGGCAACTTTACTGCATCAGGGGATTTTTTTGGTGTTGTTTATTTGGTTTTGGGTTTTTTGTTTTTTAAGTGCATCCTTTGGCAATAGAGAGGAACGATGGAGTAGCTGAAACATCACTGTTTTCACTTTGTGCTTGTCACAGCAATGTGAAAATTAACTCTGCCTTTACAAATGGAAGCTGCTGCTAACGACACAGCATGCTCTGCGCTCTGTTTCAAATATTAGTCCAACTGAGACTGTTGACTTGCTGCATAAAACTGCACCTTTTTTTGGCTGTGCAGCACTTTGATTTCCAAGTGTTTGGAGATGTGTGCTCACAGACTCTCCAACATTCTCCTCTTCATTCAAATGTAATGGAGCAAGGCATGAACACTAGATGTACAGTTTTGTCTGTTAAGTAGGATAGATGCATTAAAGGTCAGTCCCTTCTCTTCATCTTTCACTTCACCTTTCCTCCCAGCTCATTTGCAGTGACATTTCATGTAACATTTATTAGCACCACAGCTCTGCTGGCCTAAACCATTTCAGTCTCAACCTCCTAAATCACCTGGCACTTCTTTTTTCTTCCGTTTTTGTGGAGCACTGCAGTTGCTGCACGTGTGGCAAATCACATACTGCACCAGGTCTTCTCTCTGCATGAAATAGAGCCTTTCTCTTCATTTTCCCCACGCTATTTATTTTTGTAATTTGTAGTTGACTGTTTTACTACTTAACATAACTATTTTTCTTCCGTTTTTAATTTAACTTTGCTTTGTAGTTCTTTAAGAAATAACCTTCCTCATTTTATTTCTTCATTTTGACCCATTTAATCAGTTCTGTTCTTCTTTCTGATACCATTTTTCTTGGGTTCACACCCCCCCCCCTTCTTCTCTCTTAAAATTATAATTCACTCAAAGACTACTTCTTTTCACTGGAAAAATGCAGCTATTAAGGTGATCAACCATCAGAGGAAAAAAGGCTGGGAAGAACAGACATTTTCCTGCTAAAATGTGTGTGCCCTTGGTTCTGCAAAAGACCACCAAAATTATAATGAACTTGAAACAGGATACATTATCGGAAACAATATATTTGGGAATGAAAATGTGGTGTTCTTGACACTTATGGCCACAAAAAGCTGGTTGCTCCATATGCAAAATAAGTGGAAACTCATGTACACATTTGAATGGATTAAATATTTATAGCAGTGACAAATGTGTTTTGTAAATGATTAGAAATAATTAAGTCCTCATGTGCTGGCTGAGCAGATTTCTTATACCATTTCAGCAGTAAGGACATAATCTGACCAAGGCAACCATTGTATATTTAAAAAAAACTGTTTGGAAGAGAAAGGCATTAAGCAAATTCCTCCTACTTCTTATCCTCAAAACCTTGGACAGGTACAAATCACTTACAAAACAGACACTAAAAAAAATATTGAAGTTACTGGGAGAAATTGGGACGGCATTTAATTATCATAGGAAATGAGCTTCTCCTCCTACTGCGGCAAGCACACTCCTTTGTTGACACCACAATGGTTCCTTCATGATTATCTCACCTTCCTGTAGCTGTAGTTTCACATGTTTATATTGGCAACACTCTGGACCGTACTGGCTGCAATTCTTAAGAGTTAAAAATACCTGCACTTTTCTCACACACATGTAAATACATGGTAGTTACCTAAACAATGCCATTTTAGATGTTGTAAGGCATACTGAGGTGTATTGGGTCTGGCTGTGATGGAGCTAGAATAGAATAGAATAGAATAGAATAGGAATAGACTATTTCAGTTGGAAGGGACCTACAATGATCATCTAGTCCAACTGCCTGACCACTTCAGGGCTGACCAAGTTAAAGTATGTTATTAAGGGCATTGTCCAAATGCCTCTGTCATGGTTTAGCCCCAGCCAGCAACTAAGCACCACGCAGCCGCTCACTCACTCCCCCACGGTGGGACGGGGGAGAGAATCAGAAGAGTAAAAGTGAGGAAAGTCATGGTTTGAGATGAAGACAGTTTAATAGTGAAAGCAAAAGCCGCGCAAGCAAGCAAAGCAAAACAAGGAATTCATTCACCACTCCCCATGGGCAGGCAGGTGTTCAGCCATCTCCAGGGAAGCAGGGCTGCATCACGCATAATGGTTACTTGGGAAGACAAAACACCATAACTCCGAACATCCCCCCCCTTCCTTCTTCTTCCCCCAGCTTTATATACTGAGCATGACATCATATGGTATGGAATATCCCTTTGGTCAGCTGGGGTCAGCTGTCCTGGCTGTGTCCCCTCCCAGCTTCCAGTGCACCCCCAGCCTATTCGCTGACGGGCCAGCATGAAAAGCTGAACAGTCCTTGACTGCTTAGCAACAACTAAAAACATCAGTATGTTATTGTCGGAGTGGGAGGCGATCCCGGAGTAATGATGAGTCCCAATGTGGGTATGGTCATTCTCCCCTTTATTGAGCAAAATGCACAGCTTTTGTAGGTTAACATACTGTCCACGCACCAGACATCGCCCCCCATTGGTTACAAGCATCTGATCACGCACTGTCCACGCGCCCCTCACACAGTCAGGATTGCTGCTTGCAGGTGTCCCTGTTTTTCTTGCTTCTTCTTAGCTGTTTACCACAGCTCCCTCTTCTCAAGGCCGAGCCGTGCAGATGTCCAGCTGTTTACCAGCTTCTCAATGCTGCAGCTCCTTCTCCTTAAGGTCGAGCCGTGCAGAGTGATCCCAACATGTTATCAACATTATTTTCATCCCAAATCCAAACCACAGCACTATACCAGCTCTCAAGAAGAAAATTAACTCTATCCCAGCCAAAACCAGGACAGCCTTTTAAACACTGACAGGCTTGGGGCATCGACTACCTCTCTAGGAAGTCCCTTCCAGTGTTTGACCACCCTCTCACAGTAAAGAAATGCTTCCTAATGTCCAGTCTAAACCTCCCATGGCTCAGCTTTGGACCATTCCCATGTGTCCTGTCACTGGATACCTGGGAGAAGAGATCAGCACCTCCGTCTCCACTTCCCCTCCTCAGGAAGCTATAGAGAGCAATGAGGTCGCCCCTCAGCCTCCTTCTCTCAAAACTAGACAAACCCAGAGTCCTTAGCCACTCCTCATAGGACATGCCTTCCAGCCCCTTCACCAGCTTTGTTGCCCTCCTCTGGATGCATTCAAGTACCTTAACATCCTTCTTAAATTGTGGGGCCCAGAACTGCACACAGTACTCAAGGTGGGGCCCCAACGCTGAATACAGCAGGGTAATCACCTCTTTTGACCGGCTGGTTATACTGTGTTTAATGCACCCCAGGATGCAGTTTGCCCTCTTGGCTGCAAGGGCACGCTGCTGACTCATATTGAGCCTGCTGTCAACCAGCACCCCCAGGTCCCTTTCTGCAGGACTGCTTTCCAGCCACTCCTCTCCCAATTTATACTTGTGTCTGGCATTGCTCCATCCCAGGTGCAGAATCTGGCACTTGGACTTGTTAAATTTCATCCCATTAATCATAGCCCAATGCTCCAATCTATCTAGATCCCTCTGCAAACCCTCTTGTCCCTCAAGAGAGTCAACAGCACCTCCCAGTTTGGTATCATCAGCAAACTTGCTAATGGTTCATTCAACTCCTGCATCCAGATCATTGATAAATATAATGAACAGCACTGGCCCTAGAATTGAGCCCTGAGGAATGCTGCTGGTGACTGGTCGCCAGCCAGATGTAGCCCCATTCACTACAACCCTTTGAGCCCTGCTGTTCAGCCAGTTCTTCATCCAGTGCACCGTGAACCCGCTCAACCCACAGTTGGACAAATTGTCCAGAAGGATGCTGTGAGGGACAATATCAAAAGCCTTACTAAAATCCAGAAAAAAATACATCCACCACCTTCCCTTCACCCACTAGGTGAGTGACCTTGTCATAGAAGGATATCAAATGAGTTAGACAGGACTTTCCATTTGTGAACCCATGTTGACTGTGCCTGGTGATTGCATTATTCTTTAAATGCCTTTCAGTAGTACCCAGTATGATCTTGTGCATAATTTTTCCAGGAACTGAGGTTAGACTAACAGGTCTGTACTGCCCTGAGTCTTCCCTTATGCCCTTTTTGTAGATTGGAATAATAATGTAGATTTGAGTTAATTTTCCCCATAGCAGCCCTCACAGTGCTGTGCTTTGTACTGGTAGCTAGAAGGGTGTTGATAACACAGCAGTGTTTTGGCTACTGTTGAGCAGTGCTCACACAGCATCAAGGACGTTTCTCCAAAATCCCCCCTCACCCCCGAAGACCAGTAGGCTGGGGATAGGCAAAATCTTGGGAGGAGACACAGCCAGGACAGCTGACCCAAACTGGCCAAAGGGATATTCCATACCATATCACATCTGCTCAGCAATAAAAGCTAAGAGGAAGGAGGAGGAGGAGGGGAGACATTCATTATTATGACATTTGTCTTCCAGAGCAACTGCTATGCATACTAAAGCCCTATTTCCCAGGAAGTGGCTGGACATCACCTGCTGATGGGAAGTAGAGAGTAAATCTTTTGGTTTTCCTTTGCTTCCACACGCAGCCTTTGCTTTATTAAACTGCTTTTATCTTGACCCACAAGTTCTTTTCCATCTTATTGGAAAAGAACAAGCAAAACAGACTGACTTGAGAAAATTAATCTAATTTATTACCAATCAATTCAGAGTAGGATAAGAAATAAAACCAAATCTTATAACACCTTCCTCCCACCCCTCCCTTCTTCCCAGGCTCAACTTTGCTCCCAACTTCTCCACCTCCTCCCCCTGAGTGGCAAAGGGGGCAGGGAACAGGGGTTACGGTCAGTTCATCACGTCATCTCTGCTGCTCCTTCCTCCTCACTCTCTTCCCCTGCTCCAGCATGGGATCCCTCCCACAGGGGAGAGTCCTCCACAAACTTCTCCAACATGAGTCCTTCCCACAGGCTGCAGTTCTTCACGAACTGCTCCAGCCTGGGTCCCTTCCACAGGGTGCAGTCCTTCAGGAACAGACTGCTCCAGTGTGGGTCCCCTGCGGGGTCACAAGTCCTGCCAGAAGACCTGCTCCAGCGTAGGCTCCTCTTTTTCCACTTGGCCACAGGTCCTGCCAGGAGCCTGCTCCAGCATGGTCTTCCCACAGGGCTCACAGCCTCCTTCAGGCATCCACCTGCTCCAGCATGGGGTCCTCCACAGGCTGCAGGTGGGTATCATCTGCTCCGCTGTGGAGCTCCATGGGCTGCAGGGGCACAGCCTGCCTCACCATGGGCTGCAGGGGAATCTCTGCTCCAGCACCTGGAGCACCTCCTGCCCCTCCTCCTTCACTGACCTCGGTGTCTGCAGAGTTGTGTCTCTCAATCTCACTCCTCTCTCTTCTGGCTGCTGTTGCATTTTTTTCCCCTTCTTACATATGTTAACCCAGAGGCACTACCACTGTCACTGATTGGCTCAGCCTTGGCCAGCAGCAGGTCCATCTTGGACATGTTCTGGACAGAACTCTTCCTAATCATATGCATACATATATGCATACAATTAATACAAACATGATGCAGCATGCAGAAAAGGAAAGAAAAAAGCTTACATAAGGAGCAAGGTTTGTGATTCTCATGTAGAAACAAAAGGCTTTGTCTCCCTTTTAATGATAAAGTAACATTTTAGTGTAGAAAGTGTGATTTATTTTCTCTTGGTCAGCTATTCCATTCTGAAATATTAGATTTTTGAATATAGGAAACTTCAAAAATCCATAGAGGTTTCTTGATACCATTCTATGTTTCTTTGGATTTAGGATATCAACCTGAAATAGGATTTATGTAGAATATATGTGAAAGTATTTAAGCTAGGCTGAGCCTCTAAAAGCTGATAGGCTTTAAACTATCCTGCAATGAATGAATCACTGGCTTCAGAATAAATAGTAATGGCCCTGGCTTTACAAAATAGTTTAAGAAAACACACATATTAAAGACAATGACCCTTAATGAGGACCCTTGCTAATGCAGATATGTTAAGACTACATTAAGTGGGAAAGTGTACACTGTGCAGGATAAAGACCCCCAGCAATAACTGCCAACCAGGTATCCATGACAAACAATGAACTTTACCCTGTTCAGAACTTTACAATTGCCATGTATTATTAGGGCAGCATTTCTTAAAATGCAAACTCTAAAACATCAGAAAGAAGTCCAAGAACCATAAATTTTCTCAGTACTAGGAATATATATACACATTTGCACATTTTCATAAATCCAAATGAGAAAATGGAACAAAATGGGAGAAGACAAATTAACAGGCATTGACAGAATTAAGTCTGATTTTTATTTGGATGTAAATCAAAAACATTGTGACAACACTGTAGATGACACTCCTTGCATTTTTTTTCCCCTCCTCAAAAGACTAGGTGTCTGTTTCATTTTAAAAAGGCTGAGAAATACCACACTGCAGGAAAAGAGAACTCTTGTGAAGATTTATAAAAGAATCTCTCAGAAGAAATTTAATTTGCTAGCCTTTTTGGCTAGGAAAGCTCTGTGTCTTACAGCTTTCAGAGGAAAAAAAAAAAACACAACAAAAACCAGAAGGAAAACAGATGTTTTGGTTGAATCTATCGCTGTACTTTGTAAACCTACAAAGTAAGTGGAAAAAAAGATTGCAAATTATGCCTCCTAATTTTTTTTTTTCCTATTACTAGTGCTATGCTGATAAAAAACTATTTGGGTAGTCCAAACAAGCCTTAATTGTTTAATAAAGAAATTAATTTGGCATTGTGTGAATACTTAACAGACTGATCATCAGGAGATATTCAACAAGCAACAAGAATATTAAGTATGCACACAAATTGTTGTAGGAATATTTAAAGTTGATTCCCACTCTCAGAAAGTTGCTAGGTACAATAATTTTAGGTACTATTAAATCACTTCTGAGTAGTGAAATAAGTTCATTTGCTGCTTCTATTTTTAGACCTATCACATTCAATAGCTCTATAAGATTAACAGTTCATATAGAATTTTATAATAGGGCAAGAATTTGATGGACTGTCCCCAACAGACTTGCATTTCTACCAATGCCTCTATACAGGAACCCATGTGAAACCATACTGCTCAGACAGGACATACTTAAAAATTAGGCAGACAAAGCTTGAAAAAGCTTCAAAACAGAACAGCTCTCATTCTACCAGATTGTTCCTCTAAAGTGAGCACTGAGAGGAAAATTCTTGCTGTGTACACATTTCTCTTGTGTATTATGACTATAGTGTCTGGCACTTTGAGATTTAACATACAGAGTCGCTGAATAAAAAAGGCAAACACTGCTTATTAGTAAATCGCTAGCATTATCAAAACATAGGATATTAAAATGATTACTTGTTTGTAAATTGATTACTTGGTCTTAGTTTTGTCTTCCTAAGCGTACAATGTAATATTTAAAATCAAAGCTAGCTCTTTACTTTTTAAAACCTTGTTTTTCCATTCTTAGCTTAACAAGAGTCAGAAGTTATATAGTTAAAACAGCCCATTGAAATAGGCAGAAAAAACAGAAACAAACTGCAAATTCACTCTTTACCACATCATGGTCACAGCTTCATATTTAATGTGGAAGCACTTTAAGTATACAATAGTTCAAAAGATCCAGAAACTGGTTACAAGCCAGTAGAACAAAAATACAGGAAATCCAAAATACATCTTTGACCTTTTTAATCCTAAATTTTAGGGTCACGTGCCTGACTAGACAAGTTTGCTTTATGAGGAAAGAAACTTTAGTATGGAGTTGAACTAGCTACATGAATAGCACCTGTAGCCATTACTATTTATTTTGAAAGCTAACTAGACACCATTGCAGCAAGACAACTTCTTAACAAAAAAAAAAAAAAAAAAAAAAGACTAAAAACAAGCACATGCTTGGAGCTACGCATCAAGGCTGGACAACAGAAGCTAGTGTAATCTTTTTTTAAAGTAATTTTAAAGCACACGTTAATTATTGTATTTCTGATGCTGAAATTGGTAAGAAGTCTTTCCTACAATGAGGAAGCTTTCCTTTTATTTGCTAACCACTCCTTTTAAAATGGCACTCTGATGCTTGAAGAACACTGTAATAAAATTTTTCTGTAATGTGTGATACTCTCCTACAGCCATTGATAAAGTAGTTAGTCTATGTTAATCCATGCGTTTTATGGGTTTGCAACAAAGCATAATACACATTGAACAGAACAAGTGAAACTTCAGTTTCCAGCATATAATGAATTTTAGTCATTTAATATATTTTAGTTTTTATTTGCATATTCCACTGTAGTGCTGTGACAACAAATCACACCTATGTACCAGAGCATACATCAACAGTATGATGTAACTTTACTACGGCACTGCTATATTTAGCTTTTTGAAAGAAACATAAGCATACGCTATGGCCACATCAAATAATTTTCGGGGGGGGGGGGTGTGGGGGGGGGGTGTGGGGGGTGGGGGGGGGGGGGTGTGTGGGTGTGTGTTTGTGTATTTGTGTATCTGTCCCGTCGTTCCCCTCCCCCCCCCCTTTCGATAACCTTCACTTTTTCAGTAATACTTCACTTTTTAAAATTTGAATTATTAAAAAAAAAAAATCACAGAAAGTTTATACAGGAATAGCTGTAAGGAATAACCTCAAAGACACTGATACGACAAACATTTATTTTAAGGGCTGAAAGGCATTAATATCATATTGACAAAGTTGACTGAAAAGAATGACTAACTTTGTCTAAATTGGAAATGCCTGCTTCTGCTTGTATGTTGAGAAAAGAAATTCAGAAAGTTATTTTTCGGCCTTGCTACGTCAAAGTCAATCATACAAAGACCTATGCATTTAACCTAAAGTGATAGTTTTAAAAGCCCTTCTATTAAAAACAAAAACATCATGCAAAACTTTGATCAATTATGCAGCTGTTTTAAAACTGTTGCACAACCATACTGCATATATTAGCTTTTATACTGCTAATGCACAACTAACAGCAAACTCGATTAGATTAACACAAATTTGTCTTAATTACACAGTTATATCACACTAAGGAGACAAATGCCACAAGATTGGCAAAAACATTTAATTCTGTGCACTCAAATGTCAGGATAATTATGTGTTGTGACCCCTTCACATTTAGGACACCCCCCATCCCCCTCAATCCTGCAGTCTCACTTTACAAAATAAAGTTCTGCAAAATATTAATTGGGAGGGGAACAGTTTATACTAACACAAAGTAACTTATACAACTAGTGTGACAAAGGCAAACAAAACACCTTCTAAATAAAAAGTCAAAATACACATAGCAACAGAAGCACAAATGCTGCATTAAATACAGTCAAGAAGACAATGCACTTGCTAATAAAAAGACGACAAAAAAAGAAAAGTTACTAAAGTTAGCAACACATTTAAAGAAAATGCAATGAGGAAAAAACCTCAAACTATTTTTTCCAATGACAACAGTTTCCATTTGCAGTCTTCCCATCCATAATTTGTCTGAAACAGTACATCCATTAAAATATTCAGAATCTCACAGAAGAGCTAGGTTGTTGTTCTCTTCCAAATCTAATTACAGAGTTGGTTTTGGATGTTTTAAATGGACATTATTATGTCCATTTAAAAGCAAGGCAACAAATGGACTTTTTATCACCTTCGACCTTAGCACTGATGACAAACATTTTTAAAAGTTATCATAATCTTTTTTGTCTTTTTTTCCCTCTGCTTCAAATCCATCAACCCCATCACTGTCCCTTCTCCTTTTACGATTATTATGGATGTTGAAGCGTTGATTCATCTGTGGTAACGGATCCATTCCTAAAACTTTGTGTATTTGACGGAATGCAAGGAGTCTCAGTGCAAACTAGAAAAAGAGTAGAAAGAAGATATTTCTGTTAGAAAAAAAAAAAGTCAATTTCTAGTACTTTGTCAAACAATTAATGAAGAACATTATGGTATGGTGTATGATATTATCCTTAGCTCTTATTATCTTCTCTTCCTTCCTCCAAAGTCAACACAATAAAATGTGTATATCACATTTGCTGCTTCTGTACAAAGTACATCATCTTAGCTTAAAAATAATATACATGTGATTTAGGTGCTGGACTTGCACTGAAGCAGCCAAGGCTTGTCACGTGTCCCATTATGCATTATTAATCTTTAGCGAAAGGATCAAATGAAGAGGTAGGGGCAGTAACTTGTTAAGCTGCAAGCGTGAATGGTCAATACTGTAAGCGGATACAATAAATATTAAAAATTAAACTTACACAAACTTATTTATAAAATATTAAATGCCAATGTAATTTTAAATCTAAACATACTGCTGTAGAGTGAGCATCTTTACGAATATATATAGATGGGAGTGCTTCAAACTTTTCAGGGATATACATTAATTTTAGTGTAAAAAAGAACACTATTATACATCCTCTGTTGTGACATTTTCATTGCCTAGCTTAAGACTGATCATCTGAAAGACCAGACTATATTCTAAGAAAGGAAAATTCATGTCCACCATATAGCTCCATTTAAAAAAAACAAAATCCCCCAAAAAACACCCCCACCAAAAAAACCAGCCATCAAATTTAGTTACTTCACACATATTTTTCCTTACCTGCGCACTTGAAGTAATATCCTCTCGTTGCTGATCTGTCATTACGGCAAGTGTATCAAAAGGATCTTTCTCACAAGGGTCCAGAAGGCCAGGACCACCTACAACAGTTAGGCTAGTTAGTAGCACATCCCTTATTTCAACCGAGATTACAGATTTTACATTAGATAAGCATAAGTATACAGACACTGGTCAAATGCAACTTGCCTTTAAGGATGATTCCTGAAGATATACACTCAAAAACTCTTCTCAGTGCATCCCCAGGACTCTGTGGTCCAGCAGCGCTGCTAATTGCTTTTTCCACAAGCAACTCCATAGCCTAGACCAACAATAAGAAAATCCAGCCAATTTAGAAGACTGATTAAACCAAAAAAAAGCTACTACTGTTGTTCAATACAGAACCTTTGATACTGGAATTTTGAAGAACATTACACATCACAGAACGCTTTCAGTTAAAATGGAAAAAATCAGATATTCTATAATGATGAATAAAAAGAAAGCTGCTGCAAGATTAACGTTGAGTACTGATACTGATATGCTGCTTCTAATCACAAGTTGTCCAAATGTTTTGTAGAAATTTATGTAGGCTGTATATGCAGGTAGACAACTTGACCAGCCATTTTTTGAGAGAGCATGAAACATGATGGGTCACCAGAATCTGTCAGCCACATGAATAAACAGCACACAGTACGAAATGGTTAATTTGATTCATCTAGCGAAATTAACAGGCTGCTACAGAGAAATTATTTTTTCTACAAGAATACAGAAACTTAAAGCATGAAAAATTTAATGACCTATTAACATTTAAGTGGTTACTAGTTCTTCAGTTTAGCAAAACTGAAGTTCACAGCAAGTTTTTTCCTGGATATAGGCTAACACTAACTTAGATGTTAAATAAGTGTAGAAAAAACCTTGATGATAAACAGGTTTTCTAAAATTTACACATTATTTTATATTAGTTAAAATGGTTTAAATTCTTAGCTGTATTTTAAATATTGGGGTTTTTTTTCTGTGAATATTTCCATTGTTTACTTTTATTAGACTCTATTTTTTCCAGAAACACCTATAAAAGATATTTGCAAAAGCAAAGAATAGCTTTCCTTAGCTTTTTCAGCATTAAATGGATGTTTCAATACCACCTCTTTGGCAAGTTTCATTTTCAAACAATGTGTCTCTCTTGGTTTTTGGTGGGGCTTTTTGGGAGTTCTTTTTGGTTCCTCTCTCGAGTTCACAGTTGTTCAAATGTTGCCTTTTATTTTTATTTTCCAAGAGTAAATGCCTATTCTAATGCATGCAAGTAACTATAGGCAGCGTTGATTACAATCCTTCACTAAGGGTACCCATTCCTTTCTATATTAGCTCAATTTAATTGACAAATTTAAATTCTTGAGCATGGTATTTCCATACTCCCACTGTATCACTCAGGAACAAGGCTTTTGAGTTTTAGCAAAAGTAATTTAGTTGTTTTCAAGTATGAAGCAAAATACAGCAGGAAAGAAAAAAAGCAGATCATGTTATTGCATTTATTCAGGTCTAGTTCTTTTGGATCCTCATACAATACACTAAAGCCCACAACTTAGTCCTAGGAAAATGTGAATTATGATGCCCTGGTGTTTATGTGCATGAAAGGCTGGATTTCAAGTTTAAAAAAAAAAATAATTAAAAAAAAAATATCAACCTTGAATATGAGTTCCTTCTAACTTGTAGGAACTTGACAAAAATCTTCTAATTTAATTTTTTTAGGTATATAAAGAGGCTGATACTAATGTCCATGTTTAGATTTCCTATTATTTTCTATTATTACAACTACTTAGGCTCTTTTTGAAAAGCTCTGGCATCTCTTTGGCTTGTAACAGGCTTCTAGCATACAGGTCAGGAGAAGTTTTGTATCTAGAAAAATATATTTCTTTGACCTACAAAATTTAATCTGTGACTGTCAGAAATTACACATATTTAAAATCACCATTTTTGTTCTGTCATTGTTTTTGTCAGTAAGACTTTGCAACGGGTGAAAAGAACAACTGACTACACAGACTTCAATATTGATTCATGTCACTGGCAATGCATCAGGTATCAGGAGCAAGCCAGGAAGCACTTTTGGAGAGACAGCTAGGCTTGACACACTGCTTCATACCGCTCTTCTTGTTCTTCATCTATGTGCCTGCTGTGTGTTGCAGTAGTTCTAAGGATGCTTCTCAAAGTATGCCAGGGTTTATTCTTTGGCAACTCAGTATCATAGTGATATTGAGGGCACTTACATACTTCCTAGCTTCTTTTAAGCTATAGTTGTACAGTGTATCTTTCATGAAGTGTAGCATGGAAAATGGAACTTTTGGGGTTTTTTTACTTTAAATATTTAAAAACCAGAAATAACTGCTCCACATTTTTTCCGGAAGCAATAAATATTATCAGAAGTAATTTAATAAAATTGTCTGCAAGCTTAGTACAGTTGTAAAAAATTTATCATTGAAATAATGCCAACTACTGTAACTGTCTTGACAATGTTAACGCTCTTCCTGCCAAAACTGAAAAGTCTACATTAGGAAGCAGCACAGTGCAACAGGAAACAAATTGTTTATGAAATAAAACAGTCAAAGCTGAGTTTACCTCCACATATATACTTTCAGAGATTTTGTTTCAGACTAATTTTGTCCAGTCCACAGACTGAACATCTGTTAGTATTTGGAGCACAAGTTGCACTCCTGAAGAGCATCATTTAAGATAGTCAGTGTAAAAGGAATGCTCCAAGAACACTCGGCTGCAAGAATTGAGAGGTAACCGGGTACAACCTAGAGATCTAAGTGACACTGATTAAAATGCTAACGGTGACACATCTACAGACTAGTACTGTGGTATTTCATCTTGCAGAAAGGATATATTAATGATTGCAGGAATTACTGTGATTTATTCTTTCAAGTACCCTTTCTGTTATCACAGAGCTATCTGGGCACAGCTGATATTATTTTCAATCAGTTTCAGTAAAGTCCAAGCAATTCAGAGTAGGTGGTTTAAAAAAATAGATTCTTTTATACAGAGTAAAGTAAAAAATGCCAAAATCTAGGATATGAATGCTACCCACAAAGAATTCAAAAGAACAAGAGAATTCCTTCTGAAAAAAATTCTAGCTCCAAATGACAAAACCTCAGAAAATTAAATTTTTAGAAGGAGTCTGGATCATTGGGGACACACACACACACACACAACACTGATACAAAAACCAGAAAAACCCAAACAAATCCCTACATTACTCCTTGAAAAAGTCTACATTTTAAAACTGTAGCAATGCTTTCCTATGCTTTACTTGCAGTACTATATGCATTAAAAAGACTCATTCAAAAGAGCATTACTCACCCAGCTTGGAAAATCAGACCAAGTTGGAACACGTTGACAGAGGTCACGAAGAATACGTATGATAACCACACAGGACTGCAGACCATTAGCTCTAGCCTTAAGAGCAATACAAAATCAAATTAATTAATCCCAGCACCTACAGCAAATAGGACGTGTTGAAAGACTAAAACACCACTGTTCAAATGGAAGCTCAGATACAAGATTGAAACAAATCATTCTACAACTTTATTCCATGAGCCGCCATTTACAGCAGTATTTTATACAGGGTTAGTAATTCAAGGTGATAGAAGTCAAAGTGCACAGGTTATACAAGAATAATATTTCTTGATCTCCTGTACACTTTGACCCATGTTCACTTGTAACAATAAATACAGTATCTTTCTATATTAGAAATGAAAAGAATAAAGTAAAGGTCTAAGAAATAGGTATAGAGACTGAAAGGTCAAGGGAATCTGTTTGGTTTCTTTATTGTGCCTTTGCCAGAATACAAAGTCACTAAACCAAACAGTTGCTTCTCGCCTTTCATTCCCCACACTTAATGCACTTAAAGAAATAGGAAAAAAAAGTCTTAAATCTAAACACAAAGCTTTAAACACATATTCCATTACTTAAAGCAAAGTTACTCTGCAGCCTTATGGAATATATAACAAATATACAACATATGATCACCCCAAGTGAGTCAAGCTTTCAACATTGCCTTCTCAATGACCAGAAAAAAAAAAATCATGTCAAATGAGCAATAACTGCATAAAGCAGTTCATTCATACTCAACTTTCTACATTTAAATTTAGGGACCAGAAAAATATTAAGTATTATTAACATGAACAACGCTGAGTGTTTTCACACAGTTAAACATTTATATTGCAACTGAACTAATCTCTCATAAGGCTACAAGAAGAAAGTAAAATGATGTTCCAAACCTGGAACCACTTAGCGTGGCGTAGAGCAGCCAGAGCGTCAAGGCATTTTTGCCTGTCCAAGACGTCCGGTGGGTCTTTCACCATACCCGAGGTTACATCTAAAATGGATTGAATTGGCAAAATGCAGTGAGGAATGGGTGTTTGACCAAGTGAGCAAGACACTTCCTTAAAGTGGCTTCAATGTCACACATGCCATTTAAAGTTTAAACACTTGAACAACAAAATGTTAATGTTCAATAAAAGCCATTCAATTAGGATTAGGGCATCAACCCAGTATGAAGATCAAGAGCATACTATACTTTAGCTCTCACGTTATTTTCAAATGCATTGCAGATTATGCAACGCATAGTACTTCTTTATTTAAGCTAACACTGGAAAAACACATATCCCCTAAAATTAAATACTGAAGGAAGGATGGTTGGACACACTGCACCAGCACAGAGAACACAAGACAGAAGGAACACAAAAATCCACTTTAACCAAGTAGAAACATTGAAACTTAGTTTCTTGTAAATTGTAATGGTCACGTGTTATTTGGGACCTACTCTTTGAAAGAAAAACTAAGTATATAAAAAAACCAAACCAAACAAACTTAAAAGCACTAGATGTTTAGTAACTATGTTATCATACCTTAAGATGGAATTTATTTTGCTTTAAAAAAATCTGACTAAAGGAATGTGAAATGCTCTTCAGTATTAGAGTTCCATTACTGTCTAGTACCCTCTCTCTTATAAAATATTTCTCATATAAATAAATTCCTCAGCCCATGATATAGATGCTCCAATATCATTTAGGATGCAAGGAAGGATGCAAAGGAACTGCTTTACTCAAGATTCAGCAGGAAAAAGAAAAGCAAGGAATAGTTTAAAAAACAAAGCAGAATGTCTGAAAGAAAGAAAATATAGTAGATTTTGTATATTTAAATGTTCAGAAAAGGGTTCATTAAATTACCAAGCTGATTGTGTTGTTACCAAAAAGGAAAAGACCACAAAGCCCTTTTGGAAGTGGTTTAATCAATGAAACTGGAACCACTGAATAATATAAAATGTTATCTTTGGGTTACTTAAAAATTGTAGGGATATAATGCAATAATAATCTTTACAAGTTCTCTGTTTTACTAATTATGAAAATGGCTATTGTGACTAGTGACAAAGTAGTCAGTAGCATAGCTGACGATACACCAGGTAAGACGAAAGAAAACAGCCCTCGCTCAATGGCACTCATTTCACAGGAGTTGGCTGTATGGAACGATATAGTTTACTCCAGCAAGATATAAATTTAGGTAAGTCTGAGAATATAATGTGTGTATATATAAATACATTTTAATATATATTTTGGGTCTCATGAAACATGCCAGCAAGGAGAAGCTTCTAGGGATGCTGCAGAGAGACAGCTCTGAAGCCACCTATTTATACACAAATGTAAAATAAATAGTAGGATACTTTACAGAGAACTAAAAAGCCATGAATGAACATGGTGCTACAACTTTGCAATATAATCATTAAATTTAATCTGAAGTACTACATTCATATTTGGGCATGCTTTTTTGGTTTTTTTTTTTTTTTAAATAGGATAGTCCCATTGCTCTGCACAGGGCTAAAAGGATTTCAAAATAAGAACAAAGCTGAGAAGAACATAGGTATCTTCTCACACAGATATTCAAACATATGGTCTATATGTTAAAGTGGAAAGAAGAAAAACTGCACTAACAAGGCATTTACAGAGTAAATGAAGACATTTAAAGCGGTATTTCATTTAAAACAAAACAAAACAAACACACCTCCCCCCCAAACCTATACAAGAGAGGTGCCAGGTAAGATAACTGATGAAACAAGCACAACTTGGATATAAACAACAAGTAGTACATTTAGAGAAAGCCACCAGCAGGAAAAAAGAGGCAAAGTAAAGTTGAGAAATTAAAAATAAAAATATGGGTCTGTTGGGTCTAGTACCCTAATCAGTTAATTTTTCACATTCTTCTAAAACTAATATGCAAATAGGTGACGCTGTGCAAACTTTTATCACAATAATTCACCACATAATTTGAAACTCCAATTCTAGCTCTGAAAATTTTCAATTTGGAAAATACTTTTACTTAAAAAGAATTACAGTTTAAGTGCACAGAAGAGAATCTTAGTGCTGGAAATGTCAATCTAAAATGTGCTACTAATAGATTTCATATGATTGCCCTTGAAACTTAAAAGACTCTAAGTCAGACGTTGCAAGGCACCTACTGCACTGAGAATACATTGACTGAAAAAATGTATCAAGGAAACTCTTGTAATACTTAATCTGTGGATTTTTGCATCTGTTCCACATTTCAGGATTAACCCCTTAAAGACTATTTAACTAAATTCAGATGCCTAACCTCCCACCCTGTTAAGCTAAGACAAAAAAACTGAATTAATTTACAAAACTCAAGCGTGAATTCTTACCCTATATAACTTAATTTATTACTAGCCTAAATATAAGGGGTTAATCTTCAATTAGACATGCTGTGTCCACACTACCTCTTCATTAAAAGTTAACAGGTATATCAATTTTGGTAAGTTTTATTATGTGAAATACATTTTACCCAGTCAACTATTTCAAGACTAGTGTGAACACTGCTTAATTCTAGGAGAGAGACAAAGACAAAAAGAACCACACAAAGTAACAGTAGATGCTAGGACTATGCATCCAAACCCCTCCTTTGTAAGGCATGGCAGGTGTGACACTGAGCTTTAGAAAACCTTGGTCAAAAATCCTTCCGATGTCTTGGCAGCAACCCCTGACAGGAATCAAGTCCCTCTGCTAGAAGGCTTTGGACCGGGGCTGTTAGCTAAGGATAAAAAAAAGAGACATGCACACACATATACGCGTTCATAAGTATGTACACTTTGCTGAAGGAAAGATTCCACAGCAGGGGTTAGAGCACTTTGAATATATCAGATTCGGTAAACTGTCAAACGCACGATACTGTAAGGAACAGTAGCTATGCGGCTAACAATTTTATTTCACACTGTTATTTTTTTTAGCCTTTTATCACGTAACGGGATTATTACAAATCAAACATGATTCTGGTCCACATGTAAGTCTCAGTCTCATCTTTACTCAAACTGGTTCTTCCGGTAAAGCCTTCCTTATCACCTGAACTAGCTCCCCAAGCAGGTTAAAAAAACAAAAAAAACCACCCCAAAACCACAAAAAAACCCCAAAAACTTTAAACCATTGTAAGATACAGAGCATGAGAAGCTGCAGTAAGAAAAAAAAACCCCCACAAACACATACTATTACTCTGCAGCAAATAAGTAGCAGTCTTCATAATAAGGCCTTCTTTGCTGCAATAATTTGCAATTCACTCTTCTATTTGCTCTAGCTTCAAAAATGAACTTTTCTGCACATCCATTTTGAACCTGCTCAGTGTCTTGAAGAGAAATCTAACTTGATTTTGCTTTCTTGGAAGCAACACTGCATTCGGCAGTGAATAAACTCACAATGATCATTTTAACTTAAGTGTGGGTCAGACAAAAATATAGATTTGTTTCCTTTAGGTGGCATAAATTAAGGAATCGATCGTAGCAATTTGAAATTTATTTTCTTTTTAGTCTACATCATAGGATTTTAGGCCAGAAAATTGAAATTGAGTATTGTGGTAGGAATCAATATTGCACTTTTGCACAGTACATAAAGAAATAAACATGGTGTTTAAGGTTAATTTCATTTAATGGTTAATGTAATTTAATAATCATATCTTTTAAGTTAAAGTATTCTTTATGAACTTAATATGTGAAGTCTGATTCAGTACAGACAAAACAAGAGTCATGTTACACTTAGATTGTCAAAAAACAAGTAGAATTGGTTGGGTGTGACAGTACATATACAAAGCCTTTATAGCTAGGAATAATAGGCACAGCTTAAAAATCATGTACGAAGCACTCTTAAAGACTCTTCAGAAGTCATCCAAACTAGAGAATGTATCTTGAAATTTTTCTGATTATGTAGGATGACTTTGTTAACACAGCTTGCTTAAAATGCACTAGTCATAGCTACAGAACATTTACTAATGCAATATAAAAACCTCAAGTATTTTAGAGGACATGTAATGATGAGATGAAATAAAAAAGCCTCTGTGGCTTATATAAATATGTATATACGCTGGCACATGTATACATACACACATACAATTTTTTCAACCTGCATGTGAGAAGTGTTAAGATAGCCTCAGATTTCCTATCTGTAGGTTCACTGTCAAACACCAGAACCCTGTTTGCCATGATCTTGTTCAACTATGAAAATACGGGATTAAAAGGAAACAAAAGTTAATTTTATCTGACCCGTAAACAAAAAAGAACCAATGTACTGCAGACAGTAATCATGCTTGTTGGCTTAAAAGCTTTTGGAGCTTTGAAAGTGTTACAGAAGAGACCCTAAAGCAACACTGCTGGCACCAGAGAAAATGTAAATCGAATTACGTTTCTGAAGTTCACAAGCTCCACCTTCTGCTTCAGCTCAACAACAAAGCCATTTATTATTGTAATAATCTGGGTTTGCCAGTTGGATAGAAGACTGACTGTAATATCAGGAGCCTAAATATACTCAAAAAGCAATCCAGACCAAAAAGCAACCTCAGAGAGATGGGGGGGGGGGGGGGGGGGAAGAAGGGAATAAGAAATAAAAATAAAACACATTGTCTTTTAAAGTTAGAAGCACTGTTACCATCAAAAGTATTATAAAAGTGCATTGTAAGTGGCATTGCTATTTGGAATGTGTAAGTGATGGTAATACTGATCCAGTTTAAATCCAAAAATCTGTTATTTTTCTAAAACCATACAATATTTCTCTTAGGGCAAGTCTGCTTTAGAAAGCCAGTTTATAACCACTTGCTGTAAAATACTTAGTTTTCCACATAATTTTATAAGAAGGAGGGGAAGAAAAAGAAAAAAAAAGAAAAGAGAAAGAGTCAAGTTTGTACCTTTTCCAGAAAGCTGAGGTTGGACATAAAGTTAGAATTTTTAAAAATTAAACAAATGCATCATATAAGCATTTATTTTAACCAGCTGTTCTCTACTGAGACTAGTTGTTGAAAAACAAGGTTTCAATCAAATACATTAGTTGTGCCAGCATGTTGCCTTCTAGGACCTTAATGCCATCTTAAGTAGAATAGATAAATAACAGATAAAAACAGGTGAGAAAGAAGTAACATCTTTAACAACTTCCCAACCTCCATCCCTCATGTTCTCCTCCCGAATGACTGGAGATGTCAGTGTGATAGTAACTTGCATTTTGGGTTCCACACATGAATTTAAGATTATTGCTGCTTCTGGGACTGCACACTTGATATCGTATTTCTCAGGACTTATTACCTAAGTACCAAGAAACAGAAATTTCTATTAGCATGTGGCCAAGAAAAGTATGGGGAAGAAAATGATTTCAACATAGTCTTTTTGATAGAAAGACAGAAATGCAATTATATGAAGCAGATACCTCTGTATTCAAAGAAGCAACAGTATACACAATTAAGATCATATATATATATATATGCATATCACTTGCATACTGTTTCCAAATCATTAATGAAAATACACAGCAGTCACCAAGCATGCAAAAGAAAAAAAACTACCCATAAAGGAAATTCATATACTAAGTAAATTACATAACAAGATTCTTTTGACAGTGTTTGAGATAAAGAAAAGCCTCAGTGCTACTTAAAATGCCAGTTAGATATGTTTCTCATCGGAACATAGGAGCCTTTAAAAAGCTCAGAGATGCAGTGATGCTTCTTCGAGCTCATAGTTACAGGATGAGTACTGCTAGGCACATTCTATACTTGACTGTCACAACATCCTCTGATGATAGCAAAGGGCAAGATAAACATGGGGGGGGGAAGAGGAGGAGTAAGTGTAACAAGGTGGTTATTCAGAATTGCTTCTTGCAACTAGATTTAATAATTCTAAATACCCCCAAAAGGAAGCTGTAGGCACCTCTATCACCTTCTTCCACAAACTAGAGAGACAAGTGACGTCTCCACAAAGCCAGACCAAAATGTACAGTTTTTAAAATTTTCTGTTCTGTTATTTCAAGCAAGAGCAAACCCAAAATTATTTTCTAATTAATCTGATCCTGCTAATGTTTCTACAGTGCCACTGATTCTGCCGAGCATTTTACCAGACTACACTGAAATACTAATGCAGTGACAAGCATTCTATAATGATGGTGGACAGGTTTTGTTCAGTAGAGAGCACTGGAGCTAAAGACTTTATTCTGTACTTTAATTTCTTGTAGAAATACAGCAAATGGTTTATATGAATTCTGCTGAGTGGTCTAAGACTGCATGTACTTTTGGGTTTTTGTTTGTTTTTTAAAGTGACCAAAAAAAAAAAACCCCAACCCAAAAACACACACACAAGACTTAGTTAACTAATTGTGGGACTACAAAGCACTGACACATACAAATTGGAAACAAGACATAAGTACAAAGAGACTGGCATTAATGGAGAACTTAGACCTTCAGGCAGCGCAAGCTTCCTGTAACACTGCACAAATTACCTCTACTGCTGCTGGTAACTGGATAATAGTCTTTCTTATCACAGAATCACAGAATGGTAGGGGTTGGAAGGGACCTCTGAAGATCATCTGGTCCAACCCCCCTGCCAAGGCAGGATCACCAAGGGCAGGTTGCACAGGAACGCGTCCAGTTGGGTTTTGAAGGTCTCCAGAGAAGAAGACTCCACAACCTCTCTGGGCAGCCTGTTCCAGCGCTCCGTCACCCTCACAGTAAAGAAGTTTTTCCTCATGTTGAGGTGGAACTTCCTCTGCTGCAGTTTATGCCCACTGCCCCTCGTCCTATCACTGGGCGCTTCTGAAAAGAGACTGGCTCCAGCCTCCTGGCAGCCACCCTTCAGGTATTTATAGACATTGATAAGGTCCCCTCTCAGCCTTCTCTTCTCCAGACTAAACAGCCCCAGGTCTCTCAGCCTTTCCTCATACGAGATATGTTCCAGGCCCTTAATCATCCTCATAGCCCTCCGTTGGACTCTCTCCAGAAGTTCCCTGTCTCTCTTGAACTGGGGAGCCCAGAACTGGGCACAATACTCCAGATGAGGCCTCACCAGCGCAGAGTAGAGGGGGAGGATAACCTCTCTCGACCTGCTGGTCACACTCTTCTTAATGCACCCCAGGATACCATTGGCCCTCTTGGCCACCAGGGCACATTGCTGTCCCATGGATAACTTATTGTCTACCAGGACTCCAAGGTCCTTCTCCATGGAGCTGCTTTCCAGCAGGTCAACCCCTAACCTGTACTGGTGCATGGGGTTGTTCTTCCCCAGGCGCAGAACTCTACACTTGTCCTTGTTAAATTTCATGAGTCTCCCCTCTGCCCAACTCTCCAGTCTGTCCAGATCCCATTGAATGGCAGCACAGCCTCCTGGTGTATCAGCCACTCCTCCCAGTTTTGTATCATCAGTAAACTCGCTGAGGGTACATTCCAACCCTTCATCTAGGTCATTGATGAAGATGTTGAACAAGACCAGACCCAGTACCGATCCCTGGGGAACATCACTAGCTACAGGCCTCCAACTGGACTCTGCGCCACTGACCACAACCCTTTGAGCTCTGTTGCTTAGCCAGTTTTCGATCCATCTCACAGTCCACTCGTCCAACCCATACTTCCTGAGCTTCACTATGAGGATGTTATGGGAGACAGTGTCAAAAACCTTACTGAAGTCAAGGTAAACCACATCCACTGCTCCCCCTTCATCTACCCAGCTAGTCGCTCCATCATAGAAGGCTATCAGGTTGGTCAAGCATGATCTCCCCTTGGTTATCATAGAATAGTTTGGGTTGGAAGGGACCTTTAAAGGTCATGTAGTCCAACCCCCTTCAAAAAGCAGGGACATCTTCAACTAGATCAGGTTACTCAGAGCCCCATCTAACCTGACCTTTTCTTCTGCTCATTCTTATTTCCCAGTTAAATGAAATCTATTAAATGATGATTGATACTACACCGCTAGCATAAACACCTAGACATTTGTATGGACACAATATACAGAAGAAAAACATGCAGCATAGTCCCTGAATTCAGAAACACTCAGAAAATGAAAAGAAACTGAACCTGAGCTATGAAATGCAGCACAGTCAGCCCTGCAGACATTTGACTTGAGGACAGATTTTTACAGTATCTTTACAAAAATTCAAATTCAAAAATCTAAATTCTACTTACTGCAAGTTGTTTGGGAAGACTTTCAGCAATACGACTGAGTAACATCTTTGAAGGCTTCTCAGCGCATAACAAAACAAGACTGACGTTTCGGTCTCCACGGAGTAGCAAGCCTTTAGCCAAAACGCCTACCCGTAAAACTCCTTTCAAAGCTCTGTGAATTATAGTTAAAAACTGCATTTAAAGTAATATAAAAACCATAAAACTAATCCTGAAGATAGAAAAGTGAAATAAAATAGGAGTATTCCATATACTCTTGAGGCCATAGTGATATATGCCATATCAAAACCCAAAGAGAACAGAATCTTTGGAAGCACTGATAACACAATGCAAGGAAAAACATAAAATTATTTCAGAAACAAGTGATTAAATTCTTAAAAAATAATAAGAAAAAAAATACCTGTCTTTACTGCCATCTTTTTTGTCATCTCCCTCTTTGCTCTTGCTTTTTTCATGGTCAGTCATATTGTCAGAAACAAGTTTCAAAGCACGCTCAGTAATAGAAACAATTTTTTGGACTGCTTGAAGTTCCTCCTCTGTTGGATATATAGCTGCATGTTTGGTCATCACATAGCGGTCATCAGAGGAGTCAGGGCGGCGTAGAGGCTAAACAGACAAAAAAGTGCACATTTCTGAAATTTGAGTACACTTCCAAGTTCACAGATGATATGTGACCAAAACCCAAACATGTGGCTAAACAACAGAATATTCAAACCTCAAATCATTGAAATGTAACAAAACATGAACTTAAGTGTCCTTAACAACTTACACTGGTCACAATCAATCATGTCTGAAAAAACATGAAATGTATCAAAAATAAACAAATTGTGAAATCCCAGGATTAAAAGTACTTCCCCAACATAAATATCTATTGTCTTTCTGTTAACTGGGAAATACTTGCATACTGCTGCAAAATAAAGTATCCATAATTGCTTTCATAGAGTCACAGAAGAATTCAAATAGGAAGGGACCTCAGGAGGTCCTCTAGTCCAACCTCCTGTGCAAACCATGGTCAGCTATAAGACCATATCATGTTGCTCAGGGCTTTATCCAATCAGTTCTTGAAAACCACAAAAGATGGAAGTTGCACAACATCTGTGTGAAAAAAAAATAATATATATTTCCTGTATTCAGTCTGAACCTCTTATCTCAGTTTAAGCTGGTCGTATCTTGCTCCCTCATGACTGTAAAGAGTCTGGCTCCATTGTCTTTATAATGCACAGGTATTAGAAGGCTATTACGTTCCACTGAACCTGCTATGGTTTATCAGTATCTATCTTGTACTGGAAAGCCCAAAACTGAATGCAGTATTGCAGTTTGGGTCTAATGAAAGCTGATCACTTCCCTTTATCTACTGATTATGCTCCTGTTAATATCACCCAGGATGCTGTTGGCCTTCCTTGCTGCCAGGGCACACGTTTAGTTCATGTTCAGCCTGCCATCTGCCAAGAACCCCAGGTCCCTTTCAGCAGGGCTGCTACCCAGCCTGTCACTTCCCAGCCCCTCAGTGCAAGGGGTTATACCTTCCCAAGTGCAGCATTAGGCATTTGTCCTTGCAGAATTCTATAAAGTTCCTGTTGGTCCATTCCTCCAGTCTGTCTAGGTCCCCCTGGATGGCAGCCCTGCCCTCAGAGATATCAACTGTTCTCCCCACCCCAAACCAATTTAGTTTTGTGTCAGCTGCAAACCTGATGAGCGTGCACTCACTCCACCTTTCAGATCATTGATAAGGTGCTAATGAGACAAATCTCAGGATAAACCCATGTGGTACTGCACTTGTTACTGACCTCCAAGTAGAGTATGACCCACCACTAACCATTGTCCTCTGGGACTGACGATCCAACCACTTTTTATCCCTATGTTTGTCCGCAATTAGATAAACAAAGTATAATGCAATTAAATAAAATAAAAAGTAGTACAGAAATCCAGAGTGACTCGTATTTCAGAAGAAACAATATTTGTCTTCAAGTCATCCTTTCATCATATAAGTAGACTTATTTTGGAAGACAGGTCCATCTACACAATTTCATTAGTATAATTTTTTTCTTCACTTTTCCAAATCCTTTATTAAGAAACACTGGAGACAACTGAAGTAGCGCTGAATAATTTATAGTTCTTAACTGTGCCTCCTGGTAAGTATGATTTCTCCCCCCCCCCCAAGTTAAGAAACTCACAGCTGGTCCTTGGGGCTGAGGAAGCATTCCTGGTCTAACTCCCAGCAGGCCTAGAGGTCCTGGAGGACCATGAGGATATCCTCCATCTGGTATTCTGCGACGGTCATCCCAGTGATGCTGCTCTTCCTCCATTCTCCTCCAGTACATGTCCTCTTCATATCGCCTGAAGCGCATCAAAGTGTTCTCTTTATATAGCAGTTAATACTTCAAACCATTCTAAATAAATTCTTGGATGTCCTCACTAACTCATTTCTAGTAGTCATGAGCAAATACCAGTGAACTCCAGAGGGTAATTAACAAGAATGGTTATTTCGAAAGTGGGTCTGAATTTATAGCAAATAATTCTAGTAAGACTACATTCCTCAGATGGATTGAACACTAACAAACAAAAAACCCAGAGGGATAATGACAAATTAATTTAGAACAAGACAGTACAGAGTTCCCAAAACAAGTATTCAAAATAAATAACTACAGAAGCAGAATTAGTTTTAGATAATCTGACTGCAGCTTTGTCTCATTCATTGATAAAACAGAATGCATTACCTCATTTCCATCCTCCAGCGTTCTTCCTCTTCTCGCCTTCTCCAGTATTCTTCTTTCTGCATCTGTTTCCTCATCTTCTCTTCTTGAATTTTTCTTGCTCGAATACTGGGCTTTACTTCTACTTGTAAGTCTGGGTTTACTTTTTTCTAGTTCAGAAAATAGTGAATGAAATGTTGGTTTGCCTCTTGTCATTTTAAGGTTACAGAGTTCTTTTGACATGTTTAACTCACACTACTGATCTACAATAAAATCAAGCGGAGTAAAACGCAGTTTTAGAACTGCGCTGAATAAGTTGAAGAAAAATCTGTGTCCAGTATTTTACAGGAAAGAAATAGCAACATATTACAAATAGCATGAATTCCCTCTTCAACTATATGAGAACAAAGCAATTCAAGATGTCTGCAACACTTTTTTATCAAATGTCTCCACAAAGGGTTTATGTAGTTTATCCTGTCAAAAATATTAAGCACTATTTTACACTATTTGAAATTCACTGTAAACAACATAGAGCACCTACTATTGCTTGCATATGTTGTACAATAATTTAATGTTGCAAAGGTTGCCTGAAAGCAATGTTCAAAATGTTTAAAAAAACCAAACACACCCAAACCAAAATGCAGTTTCACAGTCTGCATTACTACTTTAAAGACTATACTCCCTAAGAAATATACAAGAGAAGGGCAACAAAGCTGGTGAGGGGTCTGGAGCACAAGTCTTATGGGGAGCGGCTGAGGGAACTGGGGTTGTTTAGTCTGGAGAAGAGGAGGCTGAGGGGAGACCTTATCGCTCTCTACAACTACCTGAAAGGGGGTTGTGGCGACATGGGTGTTGGCCTCTTCTCCCAAGTAACCAGCGATAGGACGAGAGGAAATGGCCTCAAGTTGCGCCGGGGGAGGTTTAGATTGGATATTAGGAAAAATTTCTTCACTGAGATGGTGGTCAGGCATTGGAACAGGCTGCCCAGGGAGGTGGTGGAGTCACCGTCTCTGGAAGTGTTCAAAAAACGTGTGGATGTGGCGCTTCAGAACATGGTTTAGGGGACATGGTGGCGCTGGATTAATGGTTGGACTTGATGATCTTGAAGGTCCTTTCCAACCTAGTGATTCTGTGATACTTCTCTAGCTTTTTTTTATATGCTGTTTACTCAGAGTACCTACTTTTGACTAGTCTTTAAATGTAAGAACGTGTAATCAGTCAGCTAACATCTGGTGGATTTTCAGATAGAAGCATTAGCATTTCTACTAACCTTATACTGAAGTCTGTGCCGCCTCCCTTTTAAGTGCATCTCCTTGGCATTAGGATCATTAAAACTGCATTCACAAAGTTTACAGTGAAAGCGGATCACCTTTCCTTCATCATTTCGTACCTGAAAAATAAAGTTATAACACATTTAGCTTTTTTTTAATTAATTAAAACCAAAGCTGATGTAAAACTTAATCTAATTCAGTGACACCGGATAATGTCTACCCATCTCAAAACATGCTAAAAAGCTCACACAGTAACTGAAAGAAGACAAAATGGAACTTTCATTCTGACAGACACACCATTGTTTGGTGATGAACAAAGAACAAAGTTTTTCCATTCCAAAGAGTACACAGCTTTAAACTCAAGCCTGAACATATTGAGTTGAGTAAGTACAAACCTGCAAATGATGAAAAATTTACATCAAACTTCATCCACATATCTCATGCCACCCACATGAAGAATGTCCCACTGAGCTCAAAAGAAACATGCACAATACAAAAAATGTAAACATGTGCACAAGCCTTTGCAGGTTCAATGCCTTGTCACTCTTATCTTCAAGGAGGACCCAGGGAACTACAGGCCAGTCAGCCTCACCTTGATCCCTGGGAAGGTGATGGAGCAGCTAATCCTGGAAACTATTTCCAGGCACATTAAGGACAAGAAAATAATCGGTAGTCAGCATGGCTTCACCAAGGGAAGTAGTGCTTGATCAACTTGATAAACTTGATGCGATGAAATGACTGGCCTGGTAGATGAGGGGAGAGCAGTTGATATTGTCTATCTGAACTTCAGTAAGGCCTTTGACACAGTCTCACCATAATATCCTCATAGATAAGCTGTTGATGTATGGGCTGGATAAGCATACAGGATTGAAAGCTGGCTGAATGGCAAGGCCCAGAGGGTGATGATCAGTAGAACAAAAAACTAGTTGGAGGCTAGTAACTAGCAGTGTACCCCAGGGGTCAATACTGGGTCCAGTCCTGTTTAACATCTTCATTAATGAGCTGGATTATGGGGAGAGTGTACCCTCAGCAAGTTTGCTGATGACACAAAACTGGGAGCAGTGGCTGATGTGCCAAAGGGTTGTGCTGCCATCCAGAGAGATCTCAATGGGCTGGAGAAATGGGCTGACAGGAACCTCATGAAGTTCAACAGGGGGAACTGCAAAGTCCAGCACCTGGGAAGGAACAACCCCATGCACCAATATATGCTGGGGCCGCCCAGTTGGAAAGCAGCTTGACAGAAAAGGACCTGGGGGGTTCTGGTGAACACCAATTTGAACTTGAGCCAACAATGTGCCCTGGCAGCAAAGGCAACAAATGGCATCCTGGGCTGCATTCAACAAAGTATTGCCAGCAGGTCGAGGGAGCTGATCCTTCCTCTCTAACCCAGCACTGGTGAGGCCACAACTGGAGTCCTGTGTCCAGTTCTGGGCTCCCCAGCGCAAGAGAGACATGGACATACTGGAGAGAATCCAATAAAGGGCCACAAAGATGATGAAGGGACTGAAGCCTCTCTCCTATGAGGAAAGGCTGAAAGAGCTGGAACTGTTTAGCCTAGAGATGAGAAGGCTCAAGGGGGATCTTATTAATGTATATAAATACCTGAAGGGAGGGTGCAAAGAGGACAGAGCCAGGCTCTTTTCAGTGGTGCCCAGTGACGGGACTAGAGGCAATGGGCAAAGTGAAACACAGGAGGTTCCCTCTGAACATCAGGAAACACTTTTTTTTTTTTTTTTTTTTAAAAAAAAAAAAAACCTGGGAGGGTGACTGAGCACTGGCACAGATTGCCCAGGGATCTTGTGGAGTCTTCCTCCTTGGAGATATTCAAAAGCTGTCTGGACATGGTCCTGGGCAACTGGCTCTAGGTGGCCCTGCTTGAGCAGATGGGATTGGAGCCCCAGATGACATCCAGAGGTCCCTTCCAACCTCAACCATTCCATGATTGTTTCATGTTGAATAAGTTTTCACTAAAATGGTTAAAAAATAAACCACATTTTCATATCAATACCTCCTCCACGTAGTCATGGCCCACTGGCTGGACATCACTTTGCAAGGCAGCAAGAGTCGTAGAAGTCACTGGTTCAGCTGCTGTGTCTGGTTTTACTTCCTGTGTTTGTACTGTAGCAGCAGTTGTTGTTTTAACACTTTCAGCTAATTTCATTTCTTCCAGTTTACACCCTGTTGTCTGAAGCTTATTACCACCTACAAATCAAAAAAGTTAAATCGTTAACTTTCATAAAATGAGAATATGATTACACATGATGTGCAAACTGAAGACTTTATTTGCAACTATCAATGTTCTGGACAAAGCATTATCAGTCTTTTAAAATTAGTTAAAACTTAATACAATTAAAGGTTTTGCAAAAAAGTTTAACAAAAAGTTATCTAAACAGTTTTTTATTTTAGCAAGAATAACTTTTGCTTTATATAGCTGCAATTTTCATCACTCATTTTCATGCTTTTTCAAAAGACATAAGGACTGAATGGGAACAACTCAGCAAATATATTTTAATAATCTCTCTTTTTTTTTGTCATCAGATTATTTTTTTTAAATGGATCCAAAAAAGTACTTCAAAACCTTATAATGTTTGTACTAACAAAGGTAGTATACTCTCAGTGTTGCAACTGCATAGGTCTTTCCTTCAAGAGCAGGACACCTTACTGTGGAACAACTGCTTCCTATCTCTAAGTGTCTGTCATGCTTATTTCAAAAGTTTCCGCTGTTAGATTTCCAGTGTTACAAGGATGTTTCAGTTGCCCAGTTATCAACTGCAAACCTACTGCAGGTTGCCTTAACAGCCCAGGCTGTAAACTGAAATTAGGACCAATTGGACTATACACTGCAATAGCTACTACATAAGAAACCAAAGGTGGGAGGCTTCTTATGAAGGTGGGAGAAGCCTCCAAGAGAGGTCAGGTGGAGACAACAGAGCAGAAAACACCATAAATTGTGAAGCAAAACTTTTATATACATTCTTATTTTCACCTATCAGTAATTCTCTTAAACACAGAGTTACTAAATAAACTGAAGTTAACTAAATACATTTGTATTTGCTGCACTAAGATCTTGAAAAAAATATAGAACAGGTTAGGTTTCAAAATAAAAACTAACTTCTGTACTTGCCAACAAAGTTTATTTTCGGTGCAGATATTTTCTTTACAGCTATATTAGCAGTGGTTGAAGATGTTTTGTTGTTGGATGCCATGTTAACTGGCGCATTGGCCGTAGGAGTAAGAATTTTCACTGCAGAGGATGCAACAGAGGAGTTCACGGTACTACTGCTAGTTGCTATATTTGAAGCAGAGGTAGTTGGTTTGGAAGCAGATGTGGATGTTGAGGAAGTAGCTTGGGCAACCACATTTGGTTCAGTTGAAGGAATGGGTTTGCCAAGTTTTGTGTGCAACTTTACTACCTAGAAGAATAAAGAGAAATTCATAATATTATCTCCCTGGGATAACTATAAAAAAAATGAACTTGCTATAGATTATGGAAGCTTTAACAGAAAACTCAATATCCCTTAAAAAAAAAAAGTCAATATAACTAAAAAGTTATTGCTTCTTTATAAAAAGTGATCTTGGGGAAAAAAAAATAAAAGTCATGTAAAAGTTCTTGTCATCTGTAACACGGAAACAGTTATCTCAGATTGCTTATTTCCATTAGACAGACAGACATTTACTCTAAAAGCTATGTAGTCAAAACCAGAAAGCCAATAAACTCACAAGCTAGTAAGACTCAAGGAAACATTTTGCTCAGACTGTTTCATAGAATCACAGAATCTTTGGGTTGGAAGGGACCTTTAAACATCATACAGTCCAATCCCCCTGCAATGAGCAGGGACATCTTCAATTAGATCAGGTTGCTCAGAGCCCCATCCAACCAGACCTTGAATGTTTCCAGGGACAGGGCATCTACCACCTCTGGGCAACCTGTTCCAGTGTTTCACCACCCTCACTGTGAAACATTACTTCCTTGTATCTATTCTGGATCTACCCTCTTTTAGTTTAAAACCATTACTCCTTGTCTTATCACAACAGGCCATGCAAAAAAGTCTGTCCCCATCTTTCTCACAAGCCCCCTTTAAGTACTGGAAGGCTGCAATAAGGTCTCCCTGGAGCCTTCTCTTGTCCAGGCTGAACAACCCCAACTCTCTCAGCCTTTCTTCATAGCAGAGGTATTCCATCCCTCTGATCATTTCTGTGGCCCTCCTCCAACAGGTCCATATCTCTCCTGTGCTGAAGGCTCCAGAGCTGGATGCAGTACTCCAGGTGGGGTCTCACCAGAGCGGAGTAGAGGGGCAGAATCACCTCCCTCAACCTGCTGGCCACGCTGCTTTGGATGCAGTCCAGGATATGGTTGGCCTTCTGGGCTGCGAGTGCATGTTGCCAGCTCATGTCCAGTTTTTCATCCACTAGTCCCCCAAGTCCTTCTCAGCAGGGCTGCTCTCAATCCCTTCATCCCCCAGCCTGTATTCATACCAGGGGTTGCTCCAACCCAGGTGCAGGACCCTGCACTTGGCCTTGTTGAACCTCATGAGGTTCACATTGGCCCATTCCTCAAAGCTTGTCCAGGTCCCTCTGGATGGCATCCTATCCCTCAGGCATGTCAACCGTACCACTCAGCTTGGTGTCATATGCAAATCTGCTGAGGGTACACTCGATCCCACTATGTCATTGATGAAGATATTAAAGAGTACTGGTCCCAAGACAGACCCCTGAGGGACACTGCTCATCACTGATTTCCATCTGGACATTGAGCCATTGACCACCACCCTCTGGGTGCGATCATCCAACCAATTCCTCATCCACCCAACAGCCCACCCATCAAATCCATATCTCTCCAATTTAGAGAGAAATATGTTGTGGGGGACCATGTCAAAGGCCTTAGAGAAGTCCAGACAGACGACATCAGTAGCTTGTCCCTTGTCCACTGATGTGGTCACTCCATCATAGAAGGCCACTATTTTGGTCAGGCAGGACTTGCCCTTGGTGAAGCCATGCTGGCTGTCTCGAATCACCTCCCTGCCCTCCATGTGCCTTAGCATAGCTTCTAGGAGGATCTGTTCCATGATCTTCCCAGGCACAGAGGTGAGGCTGACAGGTCGGTAGTTCCCAGGGTCCTCCTTGCTACCCTTATTTAAAAATGGATGCAATGTTACCCTTCCTCCAGTCTCCATGGACTTCACTTGACTGCCATGATATCGTGGAGAGTGGCAACTACATCAGCCAATTCCCTCAGGACTCTGGGATGCATCTCACCAGGTCCCATAGACTTGTGCATGTTCAGGTTCCTCAGGTGGTCTCAAACCTCATCTTCTCTTACAGCGGTAGGGACTTTGCTCCTCCAGTCCCTGTCTTGTGGTCCATCCACTTGAGAGGTGTGGGAAGAGACACTGCCAGTGAAGACTGAGGCAAAGAAGTTGTTGAGTACCTCAGCCATCTCCTCATCTGTTGTTACCAGTCTGCCAGTCTTGCTCATTAAGGGGGGTATGCTTTCTTTGACCTTCAATGTGACTGTTTTGTTGCCTGGTTGCTTTTTATTCTCCCTCCAAAAACTGTAGTATATTGAACTACTTTGGTTCCAAATAATATTTGTAAATAAGTTATTTAATTCAGATTCAACAATACTGTCTCTTTTGATCACTACATTTTAAGAGTATTTATATTGAAAGATTTTCCGGGTTACCCAGCAAAACTGAAGATATTCCTTAGACAAAGGGTTTTTTGGGTTTGTTTTGTTTTTAAAAGCACATCTGCAGAGACAGTTAAGGAGGATGGAAAAGGCATATTTCAGAGCTCTTCAGTATCTCATAGAAAGTGAAGAGATAAATGCTTATTCTTAGAAGTGATAAGTAGAGGCCTTTTCACAACATGCTTGAGATTGAATAACACTTCTTTTTGGTGACAGCTGACCATCACCTGAAAAAGCAATGCATGTAGCCCATAAAAACAAAACATGCGAAGTGAAAACTAAAGACTGGGTTTGAAAGTAGCAGTAAAAAAAAAAATAAATTACAAATCTGCTAGACATGCCTTTAATGTAAACACATGTACACAGTCATGATATGCACACAACTGTATACATACACTTCTTAGTTTTTAGTTCTTATTTTTTTCAGTGTTCCCCATCAGAATAGACATATTAATGTCACATAATACTATAAATTTAACTTCAAACAGCTATTCAAAATTATTTTTTCCAGTAGAACCTGAATTAGCATTAGTTAGCAACTGTCTATGAGGAAGAGAAAGTGACATACAAATATATAAAGATAATATATACCATACTCCATATACCTGTCGAGTTACTGGGCACAACCCAAATATTTAATGGCTCAACTTATTAATGAAAGAACAAACATTAGGCAAGTCTATTTACATTATAATTTTTGTTCTTGTAGTAACAAAAAACAATATTGATAAAATTGTTTTAAATTTCCTATGAGTTTTATTTATTTTAATAGGAATTATGTTACTGATGTCACTTTATAGTGTTCTGAGATTCAAAGAGCTATAAAAGCTGAATATTAATACTGTATACATTACTGACAATAATCTTTCCAGTTATGAGGAAAATCTGTAATATCTAGACACATATTCTACATTGCCATTCCATTTACTATTGTATGGCCAAATTTAAAACAAAAGTCACGAGGGTTCACAGTGCAGCCCACAGTCTTTATTCCACAATGCCCACCTAACTGCACTCAGACAGTAGGGAAAGCATGCTTACCAAAACTCTTCCAAACACACTCGTCATAAAGTCTGCTACAGAACATTGTTCCTTGCTCCCACATGCCAATTTTCTTTGCAAGAAATACCCATACTTTCCCCAATACATCCTCTTCTCATTGATGCCGTGGCAATATTTTTCCCCCTTTCTCCCAACAAGGCCCTTCTAATAGTGAGCATAAAGATAAGTTTGAAACAAAAAGCAGAACTAAACATCTTTAAACAAAGTAATTCAAAATATATTGTTTCTGTGTATTTTCTCCTCTCTAAGATGAGAAAAAATGATGGGAAGAAATATATGACCGACTTGTATAATAAGGACAAGAGAAAGTTCTTACTTTCTGATGCTTGGCTCCACGGATATGGGCAGCATAAGCATCTGCTCCTGTACAAGACACATCACAAAGCTCACAGCGCAACTGATTCTGAGTTCCACGAGCAGGAGTGCTGCTGTTATTGGTGTTCTGGGAAGCTTTTAATGCTGCTTCTTTCTTTTTGTGTTTCTGGCCTTCTAAGTGTTCTTTATAAGTCTGTTTAAATAAACAATACACACAAAACAAGCTGTCTTTGCATTACTCGTTCATTATTCATGTGAATACATGTAATATAGAACATAGCATAAAACACATGCTTTGTATGAGAAATACTTCCTACGCTGAACATTTCTTCCATATGACATGCTCTAAGGCATAAGTAGGCCACTTCTAAGGCCAAGAAATTTTCTTCACCACCAGGATTCCACTTCTAGGTAATACAATATGGTCTTTCCTCCTCTACCTTCTCATTTCCTCAATCAAGTACTGGTCAACAGATATTACCATTGAAAGCTTGATAAGACCAGAAAACTGCATCTCAGTTGCATTTTCCTGCATTGCACTGAATTATTATTGATTTTGAATTTCCTCAAACTGCAAGACCACAGTTGTTAAATGTATCCAAAGAATTAAAACAAATAAATTCAAAAGAAGGTAGCGCGTAAATAAAGCTATGCTGAAAATGAAACACAGAAGTTGCTATTTGTTCCTATACCAACACCAGCAATCTATAGAGCAGACAGGGTGGGAAATAATGACAAATTTACCTAAAGAGTAAGAACTGTTTTGCCAAACACACACACAAACACTGTGCATGAATTGATATCTACTTTTTATGCACTTGTACCCACTATGAAACTAAACTGGAATGCTGGAATACAATGAAGAATAAATTTTCAGGCTTACCATTCACAAAGTTTTGAAAATCGTATTTTCTAAGAAGTTTGCTATGCTAAAAAAGCAAATCAAATTCAAAGTTTAGAATACTTCTGGAGTCCAAAGCACAGCTGAAGCTTCTCTCTACAAGCTAAGGGGATGCAGCTTTTTGTCTTCTCATAGGACCTCTTTCTATAATAGCACACATTTTAATTGTTCCTTTAGTAAAAGTATAGAATCAGGTCTTTAAAAATTAACAAATATTCTTAAAGGAGTCTTTTTTTTTTTAAGCTGAAAAAATTATGACTAAAGCATATAACAGAATATTACATAATTCAGGTACCTGTGGTCCAGCACAGCTGATCTTACAAACATCACAGTAGTGGATCTGGGGTGGTTTGGGAGGTTGCTTTGGTTTCAGTTGCTTATTTTGGAATGGTGCCTTTTTAGTAAAGGTGGTCCCTGTCCAAGCAGCTGTTGCAGCAGCAGCAGCAGCTGCTGCCTGTTTCTGTTGCTGCTGCTGCTGCTGGTAATAGGATGATGCAGCTGAATACACTGCGGCTTCATAGCCGGAATAAGAGGTACCTCAAAGATCAAAATAAAATAAATGTTACATCACCATACATCTTATATCAATTACATAATACACTAATTTCAAGCATATTGCATAAGGGGGGGCAGGACATAAACAATTTGTTGAGATCTTGTTAGGCAGTCTGAATTTTTCTTGATGTTTCACAGTACACAAATACATAGCATACCACTTGTACCAGGAATATATTTGATTTTGGACAAATCTTTGCAGATACACAGTTATGTTAGATATATCAAAGCATCCTGTCCTGGTTTCAGCTGGGATGGTGTTAATTTTCTTCATAGAAGCTAGTATGAGGCTCTGTTTTGGACTGGGGATGAAAATAATGTTGATAACATACTGATGTTTTCAGTTGTTGCTAAGCAGCCAAGGACTGTTCAGCTTCTCGTGCTGGCCTGCCAGCGAGAAGACTGGGGGTGCACGGGAAGCTGGGAGGGGACACAGCTGGGACAGCTGACCCAGGCTGGCCAAAGGGGTATTCCATACTATATGACATCATGCTCAGTATATAAAGCTGAGGGGAAGAAGAAAGGGGGGGGACACGTTCGGAGTTATGGCATTTGTCTTCCCAAGTAACCATTACACCTGATGGAGCCCTGCTTCCCTGGAGATGGCTGAACACCTGCCTGCCCATGGGGAGTAGTGAATGAATCCCTTGTTTTGCTCTGCTTGCGTGCATGGCTTTTGCTTTACCTATTAAACTGTCTTTATCTCAACCCACAAGTTTTCTCACTTTTACCCTTTGGATTCTCTCCCCATCCCACTGTGGGGGAGTGAGCAAGCAGCTGTGTGGTGCTTAGTTGCCAGCTGGGGTTAAACCACAACACATCCCTAAAGAATATGTGAAATTTCCTGGTACATCTGGTAAGACCAGGTATGATGTAACAAGCATTTTAATAAAAGATTTATCAAAGGCCACTTGAAGTAAGCAGTCTTCCAGAACTAGATTTACTGTTCAAGTTCCAAAATGAAAAGGAGGACAGATATTATGTGTGGGGGGGGGGGTGTGTGTAGAGAAAAGACAGAATGGCTAGTGCTATTATATTCTATTTCACTGATTTAAATTGTTTTAGTGCAGATAAGCTGCTTGCCCACTGAAACCTCTGCAGCACACCCTGTCTACAAACTCCTTGGTTTCTAGTATCAAAGTTGAATAAATCAAGGAAACTGGGCTTTCATACCTTTGAGCCAGTTTTCCCATAAACTTTCTACATCTACTGGTTCAACTATTTTAATCCTCTTATCAGGCTCTGTTTCAAGGAAGTCTTAAAATCCCTTTTTATACAGAAAACAAAAGAAAAAGTTCAAGGTAGCTATAATATGCCAGTTGATTACTATCTGGCCATAAAGTTAAAGATGAAAAGACGTTAACTACTTTTTGGATTTCTAATGTTTTAAGGAAAGTTTTTTTGGTTTTTTTTTTTAGCACCCATTCTCTTCCCATTTTGGGTCAAGACAACCCAAACTTACAAGATTTATATTGGACTGCTCCTCCCTGTCTCTGTAACTGCTGTTTGATGGCAGCATGCTCCCAATTTCCCTGGGTTATATTTATGTGAACATGTTTCCTTATTTTTTCTACCACCCATCTTTTCTTTTCAGGCCTTACAGTAAGTCACAAAACACTGTGCACGTAGCAAATGACAATGCTTTGTATATTCTCACATGTAATGGCAAAATATTTTCATGTAACCAGTTGATACTTCTCAGGAGACTACGATGTAACTGAACACAAACTGCTAAAATTCTGAGTATTTAAATACTCTCCTGTAACAACTGCAAAGATCCCAGAGCAACATAATATGCAAAATTCTTACCAGAATAAGTAACCGCTGTTGTACTATACGTTGCACTTTGAGTATAGGATGGAACAACAGTAGCTGCAGCTGCTACTGGCTGCACAGTAGAGGATACTGGATATATAGAAAACGTAGTTGTTGCTGGACTTGGGGTTGCAGGTTTTATAGCTGTCACTTGTCGTGTTTGCTGGGCTTGGGTATACTGAGTTGCCCCTTGGCTATATCCTGCTTTTGGAGCTAAGTAGGATAGAAAATAGAAGTGTACAAACATTGATATGTTTTAGTTGAATGAAATGCAAACCATATTAAGTGATACTTAATGATATGCTGGGGAATAAACATAAAACAAGTGGGTTTTGTTTTAGTTTGGTTGGTTTTTGCCCCTTTTTTTTGTTTGGGTTTTTGGTTTTTTGTTTACAGTAATGGTTATGCATTGCCTATCATATATCACACAACTGTGTAATTGTGTCATAGCTCACACTAGTAAGCCTCAGATTTATTTATGTATTTTTAACTGTGCTGACATGTTTTTAAACAACCTTCTCGTTCAATGGTTTTATTATAGTACATAAACCAAAGTGCATCTAAACTTTCTTATTATTCCTAATTATAGTAAAAAAAGTAAATAGGAATTATGCTTTGTAGCATTCATGATACTGATAATTAAAGAACTACATACATTAAGTAACTAAAGAATTAAATAAACCCCCAGTCTTTCTAACCAAGATATCATCTGAACCCACCATTGACTTTTTGAACTTATTTCAGCAAAAAAGTTTGCCTAGAAGTATGTTTTGAGTGTATTTAATAACAATCCAAACCTCAAAGATAGTTACTTATGGCAATGTCACAATAATGTTCAAGTTCTAGGTGCAGCAAAGTTTTCTACAGATTGACAGGGATTACATGTCAAAACAAAAACAACAAAAAAATCTGGATAATGTGAAATATTCAAAAACATATTGTTAAGGTATTAAAGTAGTACACAGACTGTGTATAATGACAGGAGTTTGAATCATGCCACCCACCTGTCTGGTAGTACGATTCAGCTACTGAAGGTTGAGGCTGGGCAGCAGCAGCCACAGCCGCAGCAGTTGCTGTTGGTTGTTGATAGTATTGTTTGCTGTCATAAGCTACAGCTGGGGCAGTAGATCGAACATAAGAATAGGAATCCTAAAAATTCAAAAAAGAAAAAACAAATTTCTCCTTAAGTATATGCTATTAAATCCCTTTCCCTTCCAAATTATTTTTGTTACTGAAAAGCAACTATTCTCACTAGTTTTTCATAATGACTGTATCAGATTACATTCCTGTAAAATATGAAGGAAAAAACCACCACAGGTCTCCACAAACCACAATAAATTCACAAGTTTACAAACATGATCCTTTATTGGCTTTAAAAATCCCATTATCAACAATACTTTTCTTGGTTATATTTTTTAAAGCCTTCTTTACTTTTTGGCATATCAACTATTCCGTTGGGGAACCATATCTAGTTTATAAGGGCAAGGCAAACAGCCCATTTGAAACCTCCAGAACTCAGGAGATGGTTAGCAAGCGTAGAAGGGGAGGGCTTGGAAGACACTATATGCACATACATATATTCTCCAATCCTCACCATATTTATTGTAAAGCATAAAGAGTTGATCAACTGAAGGGTAGCAAGGCATGAACTACATTAGCTGAAATATACTAATGTATACAATTTCTTTTTATTTTAAAGAAATATAACAATAGATTCTCTTTTATATCCCACCTGTGTAAAGTAGAATTATTTTTCTTTAGTTTAGGAGACTTTTTTTCTGTCTGAATGCATCTAATAACTGACTAGTTTAATGACCTTGTAATTATGAGTAATCATGCTACTGGAAAGACTCCTACATTTTGATTCATTACCATATGTAACAAATTACAAAAGCCATACAAAGGAATTTATAACATACAGCAACAGTATAGTCCTTTTAAACAAACAAAATTACTAATTAGAATATAGATAATGCCTTGATAAGTTTAGGACTAAAATGTTAAAGAATTGAAATAGTATGTCCCTTGTAATAATGTCCTCTGTCTCATAGTAAATGCACATTTTAACTATGAGCCATGCCATAAGAGTTTGATAACTCTTGTGCATAAACACACCAGCCTAGAAATATCCACTGAAGACTGACTAACAAATGTTCATGTAGAAAAAAAGCTGATAAAAAATACAAATAAAGCTCACATTTCCAATGGGAAACTACCTGGCCATGTAAAAGCCCTCATTTTTCTGCATCTAAGCTGTCTGATTGAAACCAGTGGGCTAGGGTTACTGATGTGCATATACGCTTGCACTGTGTGAATCTAGACAGACAGGAAAAAATGCAACTTCTCACTCTTTCTTAAGTGTTTACTCCTGTTCATTTTTTATATTAGATAAGTGCCAAGATAACCTCTACAGACTGAAATCTTCCAACTGTCAAAACTAATGCAGCACTGTAATTTAGAATCATAGAACAGTTTGGGTTGGAAGGGACCTTTAAAGGTCATCTAGTCCAACCCCCCTGCAATGAGCATCTTCAACTACATCAGGTTGCTCAGAGCTCAGTCCAACCTGACCTTGAATGTTTCCAGGGATGGGGCATCTACCACCTCTCTGGGCAACCTGTTCCAGTGTTTCATCACCCTCATTGTGAAAAATTTCTTCCTTATGTCTAGTCTAAATCTACCCTCTTTTAGTTTGAAACTGTTACCCCTTGTCCTATCGCTACAGGCCCTGCTAAAATTGTACTGCTAAGTTTCTTTATTCCTGAAGAGGAATACAAGTCACTGACAGGATATTGTTTCATATGACATTTAAGCCAGCATAAGAGTGGGAAGTTGTCTGAGGTACCATCACATCTCTCCTCATAGCCCTACATGATCCCATCTCCATCTCTTGCATTGGCATCACAACTGTGCAGAACCTAGGAAATTCTGCAGAAGCCTGTCAATCCCGTGGAAAGCTGCTACTCTCTTTTTGGTTGGTTAGCTTTCTGTGGGATGCTTATCCTGAACTGACCTACCCAAATGCTGACAACCGCTAGATTCAACCCAAGGAAGTGTCAGCAAAGGTCAGGGCAAGATGAAAACAGACAACAGTTCCCTTTTGTAGAAGCCTGTACCACACAAGGTTAGGCAGTAGTCTCACAAAGGGTACCCCAAACTTACCCAAAGGGTAGTTCCTCTCCTAAGGTAATCTTCTATCCTCTTACATTTGGTACTAGAGCTCCTGTGGCATCCAGGAATCTGACAAGGGAACTATTTCTATCTCCCACCGAAAATTTTTATTGGAACAGTTTTTTCATCTAAACCAGTTCCATGACTTAGTTTACCGCATGCCACTTGAACATTTAGGCTAGCTGAGACAAGTATTTTAGCAGTAGTTCACAAAATCATTTGGAGATAAATATCAATTCATTGCTTATTGTGTGAATGTCTAAATCTTAGCTCCTGCAGTACTACTGCTGATAATCCTCTATATGCGCCATACGAGACTGCAGTCACTTCACTAGTTTTAGCTACTAAGTAATGTGAGTTGCATTTAAACTGTGATTCATGGAAGAAAAAATACAAATATCATCACATTCTTTTATCCAAACAGGCCTCCTCCTTTTAACATATAATTTAAAAATCACACAAGTAATTTTTTTTTTTTTTAAACACACCTGGTAATTCTGCGTAGTGACAGGAGGTGGTGGTGGTGGAGCTTCTTGTTGCCTCTGTGTATAACCATAATCTGTAGCTGTGTGCGCTGTAGGATAACCTCCATAAGCAGCAGCTGTTGCAGCAGCTGCAACAGCTACTGGAGCCGGCCTGGCTACTGCAACTGTAGCTGCTGCTGGAGCATAGGCTGCAGTAACTGTATGCGCAGCAACTGGTGCCTGGTGGACAGTGTAGCTAGCAACTGTAGTTGGATGGGAATAGGCTACACCTGAAGCTGGCTGCTGGCTATATTGGAAAAAGACAGTAAGCAAATAATTAGATTAAGTCAACATACTAAGCTAATGCCTAAACATTTCAAAATCACAGATTTGATTAATACTTGTCTGTTCTTCAAACAGACCTGGAGCAGCTATCATACACTTTAACGGCTTTTATTAACTCTCTTCCACCCCCATTAAAAAGGCTGTATCATTTTGAAGTTCCTGTGGATGCAGACATATCATGCAGGTGGTGACTTTCTTCTTAGCAGGGGGGGGTGTGTGTGTGGTGACTTTCTTCTTGTGGGGGGGGTGTGTGGGGGTGTGTGTATGTGTTTATTGTGTTCCACTGCTTGAAAGGAACCCAAGTCTTTCATTTAAAATAATACAGAAGTCTTACACTGTTATCTTTTCATGACCAATAAGTTTAAGTGTTTTAGTAGTTCTTCAATAAAACTGACATACCTGTCAAATTAAAAAAAAACAACTACTTTTCTGTAAGAGCTCATTACTGACCTGCACTTGCATGATGTTTTTCAGTAAACCATATTTAAGGAATGAGATTTTGAAGACTTTCATAAAAATTAGCTCAGAACTCTTAAATTTAAGGCAGAGACACTTTAAGTACATACCTCTGATAAGGGACTTTCCCCACAAAAATTTAGAATAATAAAAGCTGGCCCCACTCACTCATACAGAAGTCCACTGCCTCACAACATGAAGCATCAAAAGAACAGACAGTCAGATCAAGCAAGACGACTGCTACTAGAGCTCTGGCAATCTTCCAGGCACATTCTGAGACTAATTTGCTTCTCTTAAATTTGCAAGTAGGACATTAATATGTGGCTATTTACTAAGAATGAGTAAATATTAACAGCAGAAATAAAAAATGATGGCTTCAAAGGCTTAATTATTTGAACTGAAACTAATATTATTATCCTGTATTGATCTATGCATTATGATTAAAAGCCTACAACAGTTATTTTTAAACAAAGTGAACTGGGCAAATTATCACTATCTGGAACAATTATATGAAATCAGGATTGAGTGATTATTCTGAAATTTTTAGTACATTTCCTGCACTGCTTTTCAATAATATTTAAGAATCTCTATAGGGTTTCACATCTCCATAGCACTATTAAAAGATAATTCAAAACCAATTCCATGCCTATCAAGGAGGTAGTATCCCTTATTTTTTAGAAGAAAACAGAAAAATGAAATATCACTTCAAGCAAACATACTCAGTGGCAAAGTGGAATGGCAGCAGGGTTATGCTCAAAACCAAAAGTTACAGTAGTTTTTTTCCTAAAGACTGCAATATTCTCTCTGACATAACCACCAGAAACAAAGTACCTTTTAACTATAGATACTATTATTTTTGCAAAAGACATTTCCATAAATCCCTTGTGTTTAGTAATTTTTTTAAAAGAAAAACTGATTTTGTCATTTAATTACAGCAGAACCCATTAACTTCAATATATTAAAAAAAACCAACAAAACAAAACCAACATTCTTACAGCAGAAACACACAGAGAAAATGTTATTATTATTGGACTTACATGCCTGGACTCTACCTTCTTCCCATCTTAGACCCCGATTGCTTGAAAGACCACTTGCATTCCATTCAAATTTAATTCAGTTGTGAGTTGTACTCACAATTATGTTTCATTTTATTTTCAGCTTCTTAGCATAACAGTGGAAGGAAAAGACCTGAACCACTCTGGTGTAGCTCCCACCACTGCTTGAAGCAATTCCTCCTACTTGATGTATATAGGCAGTTTCTCTGTTTTGTCAGTTTAAGGTAAGAAATCAGACTCCAGCAGAAGATTCAGGAAGACTATTTTATGATGGTAAAAGTGAATGACAATCTATAAAATTAGCCTGCATTATCTACATATTTAACAGTAAAGAAGTATAAAATATTCAAAAGTTCTGAGGTAATTCACATTACCATATGTATCTACTAAAAATACATTGAGAAAACAGCAGCAGACTATTTAACTCAGACTGCACTTGAAAACATCAACAGTCTAATACTGCCAACAAGAAAAAGTTTTGCTCCATCCTACACCCACTCTTATTCTTCCCTCCTCCCATATACCAAACCTGGCTATGCCATCCTATTCCATCCCTAGTGCTAGTTCTGCTACTTGTCAAGCTATTCAGTGCACTGATTTAACTCATTAATCTAGCAGAAAACTATGAGGTTTTTTTTTATCTTGGGCTCATTTTCTAACATGATAGAAATGTTAGAAACATTGGAGCTCACAAAACAGTCTGCCACATAAGTTATATGTATGGAAGCAAGGGGAAAAAAACGGGAGGGAGAGAAAGAACAGGGACCTGTCCAGGAAGCATTAATTTGGCTCTTCAAGTTTCATGAAACCATGCTTAAGTTACTATTACAAAATACAATACAGTGTTCACAACACACTATGATGTAACAGCATCAATCAGTTTATCAAAGAAAATGCTTTTCTTCTCAGAATATATATGATTAAGGCTGCCTGACAGTTTTCAGTATTTAATATTGTGAAGAGATTGTGATCATTATGAGCAGGACTATTAAAAAGATTTCACTACAGACAGAATACTGTCTTCTATGCTATTTTTGGATCAAACTTCCTTATCACGGTATAGAATTAACAACCCAAATAATTTGATTTCTAAGGCTAATATAGCTGTATGACCGTGTTTACTTTAGCAAACCTGTTCCACGTGCTTCTGCAACATCATGCAGAGCTAGTGATCAAGTTTGCAAGACAAGAAAAATATTCTAGAATTGACTGCTTCTTCCTTTTTAAAAGTTATGTCACACGATGTTACAGAAATTCACGACATCTTTTCTAAATTTATGATGTTTCTTTTTCTCCCCATGGTCTTACTGAGAACCTTTTAACATTAAGATGACCAGACACTTTCATGTAATTAATTTATATAAAAGATTTTTGTGCCAATTTCATTTAACTTACAAGAGTTTTTAACCCTTGTTTGGCTATTAATGCCTCATTACATTTGCTGAGATGAACTTACCTCCTCCCAGACTATTTTGCCAGATCTTTCTTGCAGTTGTTCTTTGCACCTATCCTAAATATTATCTACTCTTCTTTCTTAACTACAGATGGCAAGAACTGTATGCATCATTTCAGATGAAGTTTCATCTGTGCTACCCACTCTGCTCCAGATTGCTTTCTTTCCAAACAGTCTAGCTTCCTCAGAGCAGCTTCTTGTAAAGTTACCTGTGTATTGACAATATTTCCCTTGCATCAAATATCACAACACACCATACTGTGTATGTACACGTACATATGTATGGTATGTATAAATATGTGTGTATATATATAAATTATAAATAATGCATATATGTATAAATACATAAATATGTATGTACATATTTATATGTACACATACATATAAATACTAAGTAAGACTCAAGACCAATCCCTAGTGTACTCCACTGCAATTATTCCTATTTAATAATCACTCTTCTAATTCTACTAGTCATCTCTACCAGCTCCTTCTCTACAATCCTTTTACTAATCTCTACCTTAAGTAATAATTGTCTATATTGAATCATATCAAGTATTTCAACTTAGTCCCAATAAATAAGACTCCAAAAGACTTGGGCACCTGATCAAGTTATGTTGTGGTTCAACCTGGCAGGTAGCTAAAACAACCACACAGCTGTTCACTCACACCACCCCAGCGGGAATGGGGGAAGAGAATAAAAAAAAAAAAAAAGGTAGAACTTGTGGGTTGAGATAAAGACCATTTCATAGGACCGGGGGGGGGGGGGGGGGGGGGGGGGGGGGGGGAGGAAGAGAATAATAATAATGATTAGGCTAATAATAACAATGATGATGATGATGATGATAATGATAAAAGAATATACAAAACAAGTGATGCACAGCACAATTGCTCACCACCCACTGACCGATGACCAGTTAGTTCCCGAGCCACAGCCCCTCCCCAGCCAACTTCCCCCAGTTTATATACTGAGCATGATGTCATATGGTATGGAACATCCCTTTGGCCGGTTTGGGTCAGCTGTCCTAGCTGTGTCCCCTCCCAGCTTCCTGTGCACCTCCAGCCTTCTTGCTGGCAGGCCAGAGCACGGGAAGCTGAACAGTCCTTGACTGCTTAGCAACAACTAAACCATCAGTATGTTACCACCATTATTTTCATCCTAAATCCAAAACACAGCACTATGCCAGCTATCAGGAAGAAAACTAACTCTATCCCAGCTGAAACCAGGACAAGTTATTAGAGCAACAATGAAATACAGTATGTCAGCTGAGCTATGGTAACAAACCACATACGTGTTCTTCACCACAACAAAGTAAGTAATTCAGTTTAGCTTAATCCCCCAGCACAGTGGAAAAAAGTTGAACCAAATTACAAGTGGACAGAGAAGCTAACTGATTGACCTGGTAACTTAGTGAGTTTTCTTTATAGGTCAATTCTTCAATTCCCCCAAATAAACTCTAATATCCTTATTAGCATTTTTGAGTTCAAGGAATTCTAGCAATCTTCATATGAAAAGATACACAGTCCAACTGGCTTTACTAACTAGGTGGAGCTTAAAAATCATATAATCACACATAATATAGAATAATTTAGGCTGAAACAAAAATTTGGAGGTCATCTCTTCTAACCCCGTGCTCAAAGCACAGCTAATTTCAAAGTTACATTAGGTTTCTCAGGGCTTTGTGTCCAGTCAGGTTCCAATTGTCTCCAAGAATGGAGATTGCAAAACTGCTCTAGACAACCTGTTCCAGTGTCTGAGCACCTTCACTGTCAAGAGTTTTTTCCTTCATTTATAAAAGATTCAGTTTCAAAAGCAAATGAGTTCTAGACCAACATTTACTTAAAACAAACCCAGTTTATGAACATTCAATTCAAAGTAACTTCATATTACAATTCTTACAGTGTTTTAACTCACTATCAAAATAAACACCATTCTTTGATTTAAGAAGTTACAGGCAAAGGTCTTGGCAGCTTCAAATCTTACTCTGCTGTATTGCTCTCATAATACCTCTTCTGCCAGAGATTCTAATTCAAAAATAATATATTTTATTCATACCACACCTATTTCTTTAGATCATAATAGCAACAGTGCTTCCCCACCAAGCTCACTTTAATTTCCATTTTCTAGGAACACACATTCTTCATCTTCCAGCTCGGATTTCTAGTTCACTGTGTTTTTGCTACCCCAGCCACAGCTAGTTTTCTGTCTACATGTTGCACTCAATTGTTCTGCTCCAGGTTCTGCAGATGTTTCAGTCAACTACAGAAGATAATTTCCAGAAGCTTACCTAATGTTTTTTGTCTCTCCCTACCTGCCCTGAACTGCTACATGCATATCACTATTTCATCATGCTCTTTGCTTCCTCCTCCCAAATAAGCTTGCTTCTATTCAGAAGTTTTTACACCTCAGTGTATACCTAGCTTGTTCTTGTCTTCCATATCTTACCTAAAGAACCTCAAGATCAAGAGAATTAATTCTTTACACGCAATTATTGTACTACAGTGCATAAGAAAAGTATTTTTTGTAAAACACCTTTGACTCAAATCTTTGAATAACTATACTAATTTCTACTGACATTAATGATGGAAAATACTAATCTTTCAGATGAATTAGTAACAGAAAAAGTGCTACGTACTATAAAATACCACTATGATATTAAACCTCCTAGATAAGACTGACTGCAGTGACTTGTGACCACGTATCTTTCTCCACACTAATCTCCAATTCTGTGTCAACTTGATTTTCTGTGGTGTGAAGAGCAACACTGGCTCACAATCTTGCAGAATTCATCCCAAAGACCACAGCAAAAATTAGCCTAGTCCACATTGATGGCCAGTGTACAAAACTCCTTTCACCAAATAAAATGAAGTTTTATCCGACAGGTGTTTTGCTTTGATACTTTGCAAGCTGGACATAAGACTACCACTGCAGCTATTTTCATGGTATCAATGTTTAATATTGCTGTGTACACTCAGAACTGTGATTCTGAAACAGTGTAACATGTAAAAATCTTTTTCCCATTTGCAAATTCTAAGTCCTCATTCTGAAACACTAAGGCATCAAAGACTTACTAAGATCTCCCTGCCCAAATTGGAGGTCCCAGAAAACCGGACACCCATCTACAAGAAGGGTCAGAAGGAGGATCCCGGGAACTACAGGCCTGTCAGCCTGACCTCCGTGCCAGGGAAGATTATGGAGAGGTTCATCTTGAGGGCACTCACAGGGCATGTGCAGGACACCCAAAGGATCAGGCCCAGCCAGCACGGGTTCATGAAAGGCAGGTCCTGCTTGACCAACCTGATCTCCTTCTATGACCAGGTGACCCACCAAGTGGATGAGGGAAAGGCCGTGGATGTTGTCTACCTGGACTTTAGTAAAGCCTTTGACAGCGTCTCCCACAGCATTCTCCTGGAGAAACTGGCGGCTCGTGGCTTAGACAGGTTTACTCTTTGCTGGGTAAAGAACTGGCTGGACAGCTGAGCTCAGAGAGTTGTGGTGAACGGAGATAAATCCAGTTGGCGGCCAGTCACAAGTGGTGTTCCCCAGGGCTCAGTTTTGAGGCCGGTCTTGTTCAATATCTTTATAGATGATCTGGATGAGGGAATCGAGTGCACCCTCAGTAAGTTTGCAGATGACACCAAGTTGGGTGGGAGTGTTCATCTGCTGGAGGGTAGGAGGGCTCTGCAGAGGGATCTGGACAGGCTGGATCCATGGGCAGAGGTCAACTGTATGAGGTTTAATAAGGCCAAATGCAGGGTCCTGCACTTCGGCCACAACAACCCCATGCAACGCTACAGGCTTGGGGAAGAGTGGCTGGAGAGCTGCCTGGCGGAAAAGGACCTGGGGGTGCTGGTTGACAGCCGGCTGAATATGAGCCGGCAGTGTGCCCAGGTGGCCAAGAAGGCCAACTACATCCTGGCCTGTATCAGAAATAGTGTGGCCAGCAGGAGTAGGGAAGTGATCGTGCCCCTGTACTCAGCACTGGTGAGGTCACACCTCGAATACTGTGTTCAGTTTTGGGCCCCTCACTACAAGAAGGACATTGAGGTGCTTGAGTGTGTCCAGAGAAGGGCAACGAAGCTGGTGAGGGGTCTGGAGCACAATTCTTTTGAGGAGCGGCTGAGGGAACTGGGGTTGTTCAGTCTGGAGAAGAGGAGGCTGAGGGGAGACCTTATCGCTCTCTACAACTACCTGAAAGGGGGTTGTGGCGACATGGGTGTTGGTCTCTTCTCCCAAGTAACTAGCAATAGGACAAGAGGAAATGGCCTCAAGTTGCTCCAGGGGAGGTTTAGACTAGATATTAGGAAAGATTTCTTTACTGAGAGAGTGGTCAAGCATTGGAACAGGCTGCCCAGGGAGGCAGTAGAGTCACCATCACTGGAAGTGTTCAGAAAACATGTAGGATATGGTTTAGTAGGCTTGGTGGTGTTGGGTTGATGGTTGGGCTTGATGATCTTGAAGGTCTTTTCCAACCTTAATGATTCTGTGATTCTACACCACAAATTAAGCTATAGTATAGCTTATAAAATAAATTAAACTATAGTATAGCTTAAAAAAAAAAAGTATAATTTTAGGTAGATATTTAGCCTGGAAAACCCATCCTGAACACTTACATTTATCTAAGTTGTATTAAAACACCAGCAACAAAAATTCCACACCCTGAGAACAAGTTCTCAAAAAGGTGTTAGCCATCACTACTCTACATTAGTTATTTTAATAACTAGATTATTTATTTCATATTTCTGTTAGTAATTTTTATCCCCCTTTTCAAAAACCCAAATATTCAAGCAGCAATTAAAAAATCTTTTCTGAACTGCACAAAGATCTTCAACAAGGAAACTGTGACAGTGGTTTTTTTATATAGAAAAAGAAACATGGGCTTCCAAAGTGAAAAAAAAGATGGCAGCGCACCTAAAATAATTTTAAGTCAGAAGCTGGCTAGGAGGCAGAAAGTGCCAATCAATAGCATTTAATGAAATACTGATGTCCATTTAGCAAAATATTGTTCTTCACTTCCAAAAACACACAGGTTTGTCTAATTTAAAGAGCTATTTAATATAGGTTTGCAAATGATCAAAATTCTTCCACAAAAAGAAGCTTAAATGAGAACTTGTATTATAATTAGATCTAAAATAGCAGAATCCTCACTTGTTACTTTTATGTAGCAACACTGATAGGAGGTCTGGATTTCCTGTGATTTATCAGCCCAAGAATGACAGAGAATTAAGAGCATTTAAATTTAAGAAACAAATACTAAATTATCTTCTGGAAAACACTGCTCTTGTCCTTTTTAATTTCCAGCTATTGGCCTTTTCTAGTAAAAGTGTTGAGGGTTTTTTTCGTAAAAAAATAAATTGAAGGTAGAAAGCTTTATTTATTTATTGCACATTAACAATATCAGGAAAATGCAACACTGATATAATGCTACCTATTTTGCAGGGTAATAACTTCATGTGACTTAAGACTGTAAGATATTTTATTTTCCACATTAGGATATTTGTGGAGTAAGTCATGCGTTAAGAAATTTAATAAGGTATTTGTAACAATTATTGTCAGAGGAATACACTTTCAGAAAAACGCAGTCTATTCCCATGTAAGATATATAGCACATAAAAGGTATATGAGGAAAGCACATAAAAGATTCCCTATAAGCCTTGCTTTTCATCACACTGACTGATTTAATTTAAAAACAAAAATGAATTGTAATTCATGTGCACATAAGCCAAAGGAATACAAAAACGCTGATCTCCAGTGCATCTCTGTACTAGCAACCAACACACACATTAACGTTGCTGCTATTCCAGCTCTGTTTAGGGCAATGAACACTGAAAACTCTCTTCCTAGAAGCAAAAGACATTTAATTGTTTTATTTTTCTGAAGAGTGCTATTTTGATACAGAGTTACAGTCAGGACTAAAACCAATTTTGTCTCTACTGATACATTTATGTACTTTCTGGAGAGTTACTGATTATATGATTAGTTTAACTTTAGTACAGATTTCTTTAGCCTAATAACTGTGTGATTATGTTTAACAGCCTACTCTCATAGTCCTTAGGCTGTACTTGCCTCAAGGCTAACATTTCAGCTATGTGTAAATAGTTAATCACAAGAAATGTGTGCGTGGGTGTAGAACCAAGAGGCCTCATGAAATCAAAACAAAGAAGAGTTAAGAGAAAGGACTGAGAGACTAATGAGTACAGAGAAGATATCTTAACCTTGAGCACAGAAACGTCCTAGCAGGAGTGCTCAAACAAGGGTGATGAGAAAGAATCCCTTGGCTGTACAACAGAAGGGACAAACATCCAAGGAGAAGAAACTATCCTCAGGAGACCTGTGACCATAAAAGGGAAAAAGGAGTAGGGGGCTAACTCCCCAAACGACCACCGACGACCACCCGAGACCCCCGTGCATGCGTAGTGTAGTTTTGCAACGCCAGCATTATGTAAATGTAGTAGGCAGGGAGGTGGAGATTTTTCAGAAAATGTGTGAATATTCATGTCTTCAAGGTATATAAAGGATGAACTTTTGCTTCAGGGCATGCACGTTAGGTGGAGCGAACCCCCGTGCATCCAGCGCTGCAATAAAGAATGCCTGCCTTCTAAAACTTCAAACTAAGTGTTCGAGGGTTTTCTTGCTGACGTTTTCGGTAACACTACCCAAACTACCAGCTTCCTCAGAAATTACAACTTCTAAAACATATTTCTTGCAGGTTTTTTTGCATGCAAATGCAGAAGTGATTTTCAGGCTATCTTAGCAGAACACAAGTTACTCTTAAAAATAATTTTAAAAATACAAATATCTTGAACTAAAAAAAAAAAAACAAACCACCACCAAACAAAACCCCCACATACACTAATTAAGCCTTATTTCTCGAATTCTAACTTTTAGGAATATTTGAACGTTTTAGCATTAAGGAAATCATATTTGTTGAGACCTAACTGCCAGATCCATCAAAGTTTCATAAACTACTCTATTAGTATCAGAATAGCAAAAAATACAATTTTGCAATTCTTCTTTCAGGGATATGAAGACTGAAACAAGTATGACCTAACTCTCCAAAAACTGAAAACAGCACTACAATCTGCTGCCTAGGAAGAGGCACTACTGAGTAACTTATCAGGTGAAGTTTCAGGTGTGTTAATGGAACCTGGGCTGAGTAAAGTAAAAACAAAATAATAATAATTTCAAAAAACAAAACAAATTAGCTTTTTTCTCCTAAACACACTTGACAATAAACAGCATAAAATGGTGAAATGAAATATCGCACTACAGTAAGCTGTATTTTAGAAGAGACTTCTGTTTTTCTAGAGCCTGTCACTCACCATAGGAATAAAATTTTGAAGACTGAATTTATCTTTTTAGGACTCTAATGAAAATTATTATTACAACTTTGTGAACAGAACATTGCTTGTAACGCAATTTACTAGACCTGAAGGCATGCACACGTGCAATCCTCTCTTGAATTCTGTTAAATTTTAGCAGTTCCTGGTAACATATTCTATGGTTTAACTACACACTGCCTAAAAAAACAGTTCTCCATAGTAATTTTGAGTTTCCCTTCCTCTTCCTTGTTTCTAAAAAACATCCTTGCATCATTCCATTAAAAACAAAAAATACCCATTTCTAATGGATAGCTAAACCATATACTATCAGTAACTCATCTCAAAGATGAATATCCTCATGTTTTCAATACACCCTTACTGCTTTGTTCATCTTCACATTTAGTTTCACTACCTGATTGAAATCAAATCAAATTCTGCAATGTTTTCCTCACTGTACATCACAACATAACTGCAAGCGTCTGTAACAGTGATGCAAATATATGCTCTGTATCTACCTGTCTTTACTCAGTTGCACACAATGGACAGCTCAATGCCTATACCCCTTCCTTCATTATCAAAACATTGATTTTATTCACTTCTAGTTAACAGCCATGTTCAAAATGATAATGCAAGACAAAAAGAACTGAACTTGAGATGTTACATCTGCCTGAAAAAGTACCAACTACTACCATTTTCCCTGTCAAAATCATAGAATGGTTTGAGTTGGATGGGACCTTAAAGATCATCTAGCTCCAGTCCCCCTGCCCATGGGCAGGGACACCTTCCACTAGACCAGGTTGCTCAAAGCCCCATCCAACCTGGCCTTGAACACTTCCAGGGATGGGGCACCTGCAACTTCTCTGGGCAAACTCTTCCAGTGCCTCACCACCCTCATAGTGAAGAATTTCTTACTTCTATCTAGTCTGAATCTAACATCTTTCAGTTTAAAGTCATTACCCCTTGTCTTCTCACTACATGCCCTTGCAAAATGTCCCTCTCCAGCTTTCTTGTAGGCCCCCTTCAGGTACTGGAAAGCTGCTATAAGGTCTCCCCAGAACCTGCTCTTCTCCAGGCTGAACAATCCCGTTGAAATCTCTCTAGATGGCAGCACAACCCTCTAGCACATCAGCCACTGCTCCCAGTTTTGTGTCATCAGCAAACTTGCTGAGGGTACACTCTGCCCCATAATCCAGATCATTAATGAAGATGTTAAACAGAAAAAAAAAAAAAATGCTAAAATTGGCAAGTTCTCTATAAAAGGAAAGAAACTTCACTAGTATGGAAAATTGTATTCAATTCTTAAAACATTCTATATTTCCTGCCTTAAGCTACTACTTCGCTTTTCTAGGTACCAATAATGTAAATACACTTTAACCTACCATTGTTACATTTAAGTTGCAGACAAAGTTTTACACATAATTTAACACCCCAGAGTTAAGCCCACAACCATCAATCCATTTTGATGTTACAACTACAAAGGCTGTAACTATATCATTAACAGAAAAGCTTCTCCAAGTGCTCAGTTCCTAAAGACATGAGTCTGTTGCAAATTTAAACTAGTTGGCAGACTTCCCTCCTAAAAGTGACAATGGCTCCTCTGATTAGTGAGGCACCTTTCCTCCCCAATTACTACCACCTCCTCTTCCCATTATTAGTCAACTGCAATACTGGCACACAGCCCATGTTAACAAACACAGAGCCCCTTACTGCCTTTCTAATGTTGGCATACCGCCTTTGAGAGTGGGACCTCACTAATTTGAAAATAAACCTATCAAAATCTTTTTATAAACAGCAGTAACTTACTGGAGGCTTCTTGTGTACATTAAGTAAGCTAGAACAGCATGTTTAAGATAGCACTTAAGACTAACGTGGATTGAACAAAGGAGAATCAGCACCATGCAGCTCAATCGTATTCAGTGCCTTTTGCTAAAAATGTATCTCCTTTAAGATGCGACACAACTCAAGATAGCATGGGCATGAAATTCACAGAAAGAAAGCATTTGGAGTTTTTACACTATGATATATGTACATCCATCCTATGATAAAACTATGATTACATTCATTCCCCATGCATTTTAGAATAGGGTGCATATAGCACAATACTGTAAGATGAAGAAATGTTTTTCTTAACATAAGTTTAAGTCTAGTGGCACATTTTCACTTCAGAATAAGCCTTAAGTCCTACTCATTATTGTCCCTATCTTCCTGTTGTCCACCAGTACAAGTCTGATTTATGTTTAGTGATACTTTAAGCTTGGGCTAGTAGGCCTGTGTGGATTACAGCCCTAACGTCTCTGAAAGACCAGATACTTTTGAAACCAGTATCTAGTTGAAGAAAAGGTAACTAGGGCAGACACTGAAGAAAAAGTAAAGTTAATTAGAAGTACTAGCAAATGTGAAAAAAACACTCCACCCCAAAACAATTCTCAATAGCCAACTTATCCATCCACAGCATTTTACCTTCCTTTGCTGTTCTGCACCAGTCTCAAATATCCTGTAACATTGCACAGTGCACCTGAACGCCAAACTAGCTATAATTGCAAGAGTTCACTTCCATATGGCTGCCTAGAAGACTGCATCTTAACCTAAAGTCACAGGCACTGTGATTGGCTCTGGACCCTAACTGCTACAATTGCCTTTATCTGTAACAGCTCACCACACTTAAATAATATTAATGCTACTTGATAGCAATTAAAAGTTATCAAATCACTGCTAACTACCCAAGAATCTACCATCTGTGACCTGTCTCATTAGAGCAGGGACACAGTATGAACATCACTAAGATCAAACTCAGACACTCAAAGATTCTTTATCTTCTTAACAGAAACTAAAATCTTAATACAAGGTTAATTGAGACCACCATATTTACACACTTCTCTGTCCAAACATTTCTCAATGTCCCTCTCTCTCCATCAGCATTCCCACATTTCAGTCAGCCAACTTTAAAATAAAAGCATAACTATGCCTCTTCTCCAGCACTGAAATGAAACAAGGATCTAAAACAATTATAAGGTTTTCGCATGTGTCACTAATCAACTGTAAGTTTTGCAAATTTCTTAATATATGGAAGGTTATTGTTTACATGATTAGTTTAACTTTAGTATAGAATTCTTTAGCCTAATAACTGTGTGATTATGTTTAACGGCCTACTCTCACAGTCCTTAGGCTGTACTTCCTCAATGCTAACATTGTAACTATGTGTAAAGCAGGCCTCATGAAAATTAAAACAACGAAGAATTAAGAGCAAGGACTGAGAGATTAAAGAGAACAGAGAAGATATCTTAACCCTGAGAATAGAAACATCCTAGCAGGAATGCTCTAACAAGGATGATAAGAAGGAACCGCTTGGCTGAACAATAGAAGGGGCGAACATCCAAGGAGAAGAAATTATCCTCAAGAGACCCGTGACCATAAAAGGGAAAAAGGAGTAGGGGGCTAACTCCCCAAACGACCACCAACGACCACCCGAGACCCCCGCGCATGCGTAGTGTAGTTTTGCAATGCCAGCATTATGTAAATGTAATAGATAAGCAAGGAGGCAGTGATTTCTTGGAAAATGTGTGAATATTCGTGTCCTTAAGGTATATAAAGGATGAACTTTTGTTTCAGCGCACACATGTTAGGAGGAGATATCCCCCATGCGTCCAGCGCTGCAATAAAGATGTCTGCTTAATAACACTTTGATGTTATTAAGTTTGAATTTCTTAAGTTTGGATTTCTTTGAATCAGAATCAAGAATGCTAGTATTTTTTTTCCTTAAAGACAAGCAAATATTAGGTTGTTCATTTCAAACTGAATAGACACACAATAGTTCATGTGGCCTACAGAGCATGCGCACACACACAATGTAAAGAGGTCTAGTATCACCAAATTCCACATTTATTTCAGACTCCTAAATAGATGGATTACTACAGTTACTTAAATAAGCAACAGATGAGTTTTGCATTGCATACAGGTTTATAAACTTAGGCCCCAACACCACCACTAGCAGAAAGTACAAAGGTATTGCAATATTCAGAGACATTTCCTGCATCAGTATTTGCACAATCTAATGCTTCTCTCATTAAGTCATGATGTTATTACTGGATAGTGCACACAAAGAATTTTGAATGAGCAGGGCAGCAGGAAATTTTATGCAGTAACAACACTGAAAGGAACAAGAATGCTTCTAATCCATTATTTACAGGTTTAAAGGGCACTTAGCTCTTTTGCTGCCTTCGATTAAATATGAAATAAGTTAAGATTTCAAATGTGCTTTATGAAAGCTAGTATTTATGAACTAATAAAAGCAGACATCTCTTCCCTTTCTTATCTAATCAATTCAGGGAACTATACTGCTTACACTGTTACAACAGTAACTACATTATCAACTCCTGCACACATTACTCATGAATTTCCCAAATACAAGATCTAACATCCGAGCAGCTACCAATCTGGCCTTTATAACTGCTTCAAATATCAGTATTTAACATTAAGATTATATTCCTTGGACAAATTTTAATTTATCCTTCATGTGAAGGATGAGGGTGTATTTAAATGATCCACCATGGCCACATATAAACTAGAATCACAAGACGACACAGTGATTTATATGCCAGTAATAGATTCATCATCTTTTCAGTTTTTGATTTTAAGAAGCTGTTTCCTTGAACCCAATAGTTTTAATACATTGTCCCTTCACTGCTATTAATGCAAATTAGAACACTGTGATTTTGAGAAACTGGAATTCCAACAGGGTTTATACTGGTCTACAAGTATAGACTTAAATAAGAAAAACCTTTAATACAAGCACCTTTCAAATATTTAGTTAGTTTAGCAGATTTTTCTCCTTTGAAATTATTTATCAGAAACTATTTAGACTCTCCTCTTTCTGATGCAAAGTTGTTTTTGTTTTCTTCTTCTGCATGTCTCCAGCTGAAAATTTAACAGTTTCATACTTTGAGATATTCCAAGAAAGGCTTATATCCTAAAAAGAATTGCACAGATTTTTTGCACTTAGCTGAAGTAAGTGCTGAAATCAACAGTATTCTTTATATTATCATTAGGGAGCACTGACTGAGACTCCTTTAAAGTTGCAGCCTAAAGTTCTCCCAGGGCATCAGAATTTTTGACAGCCATTTTGTCAAGAGAGAACCCAAAAAAATGTGACTAATAATGTGTTTATTATAAAAGTTTCTGCTACTTGCTATAAAAACTACTGCACTGGGACTTCTAAATGGCGTATATAAAAAAAAACACCTAAGGTCTTCAGTTTCAAGTGTCTGATTTGCCCTCCTAAAACAACTTGCTATTTTGAGCATATTTTTTTTTTTTTTTAAACAATCCATGGATTAGTCCTGTGGCGAGAATTTTTTTGTTTTGTAGATTTATAAGACTCACTTATGTATTAACTACACAGGTAAACATCCATTTGTATTCTCTATTATCTCTATTTCTAATGACACAGGAATTTTGTTATTCTATAAACTGTTACTCTGAATACTGGTAACAATCTTAGAGGACTTACTGCAATATTAAATCTTTTATTATCTTCCCCTGGCACCACCATCTCTTTCTCAAATATACTGGAGTGGAATATACATTTTGTAGCACTCCGTAAACAAGCTACTAAGGACCTGACAAATCTGCTTCATGAAGGTAAGCTCCCTTTTAGGCATTTTAAGCAACTCCTGTGTTTTCTACTCAAAATATTAAATTCATTCTTATGAAAGGACTGCTTTAACACTGATTATTGTGTCTCTTCACTTTCAGATGTGGTAAATATACAAACCATTTATAGGATGCAGTTTTTTACTGATACGCAAATGGAATAGTATCTTGCGCTTGTGATAGCAAAGGAAAAAGCTTCTTTCAACCAGTTCCATTTTCTTAAGAACACATTTAGGATTAACTATGAAAACACTTTTGAACTTTATTCCAATTATATGTTTTTATATTGCAATTCAAAAGGAAATTTCAAATTAGTTGTTCGGGTTCTTAAGTCTATAGACCACCTCAGCTCCACAATAAAAGGAATAATAATTTAAAAAAATTAATCTCCACTTCAAAAATCGCGGCTATATGGATCTCAGTTTATTATTCACTTAAAGATTGTTTATTTACTTTTAAAAAAAACCTCTATGCTATTTAGAAACTCCTTCATACCCCGTGATGACAGTTTCAAATTTCACTATAACTACTGAGTAAAACATAAATATACTGTGAGCACCTAATCTTAAAAAGACAAGATGACAAGCTAAGTTTAATCCTCCCCTTTAACTATTATACATTGGAGTAAATGAAAATTAATGTACTTCATCTCCATTTCCAGGTAAGAATAGATTGGGAGTCATTCCAAGACCCCCATAAAACTGTATAATCCTGAAACTATGTTGGGTATGCAATTTTGATTAGCTAGTTAACAGTAGCACACATCTGCATTTGTTTGTTAATAACCCCTCATCTATTTGCTTTATTCTTCTGTTTTTCCCATTAACCAAGACTTCGAAGTCATAGAAGGTCTTTATTACAGATTTATGAAATTAATAATGTAGATTCAAATGTGGACTTCAAGGTACTATTCCAATACAAGCCAAAAATGTGAAGATGTTCCTGATTGTATCTGGTTTTTGCCAAATTAAGTAATTTGATTTCAGAAAAAGTGAGATGATAGATGCTACCAATTACTTTTTAACACTCTGATACACAATTTGGATGCACAAAGAATACAAAGATACAAAGATTGAAGGCAGTATGTCAGTACAAGACATACAGTTACAGGTCCCTGAACTCCACTATAAGACCTGCTCCAGGTCTTAGATATCCAAGTAGGAAATCTTTTTAAAAGGTGCCTGGTCCTGAAAGTACCTTCGCGACTTTCTGAGAGACATTAATTATAACATTGCTTCAGTGGAATGAGACAGTCCCCTGTATTTTCTGGTGCTTCAGCTCTTCCCTTATCCATCCAGTCTACCATAGGTTGGGTTGGTGTAATTTTAACCTACGTTAAAAAGGATTCTGTCCTCCCACACTGACACAGAGGGAGGACAAAGACTTGGGGAGCAGCTCTTCCATGAAGCTGAAGGGCCCTGGGGCAGCGGCGAGTGGCCATTTTAATTTAAGGACCTTGGGACCTGATGCTGCCGCTGATTCTCCTCCTCCTCCTCTGTGGTGCCCGGCTCCACCTCCCCACCCTCACACCACTAAGGATAGAGGGAGGCCCTTACCAGGAGGATAAGGAAACACACCCGCGAGTAGGGCAGACAAGCAGAAAGGTCTCAAGCACAACCATCCCGAAGGAGCTGGGTGCGAAATAGGCCCCCACACGGGGTGGGGGATGGAAGCAGTCCCGAGCACTCACCGCCGAGGGGGCGGGGAGATCCCGGCCAGGGACACAGGACCGGAGGCGAAGAGGGGAGAGATGGCTCCTGGCCCTAACAGAGGGAGGGAGGAAGGGGCAGAGCAGGGCAGGGAGGGGTCGCAGCGGTTACCTATACTGGGCAGCAGCCCCGCTATGGGTGAAACCAAAGTAGTTGCCGGTGGCCATTTTGGCATCTTCTCCCAGCCGACTGGGCACTGTGGCGACGATAACCAAGAGGCGGCGGCGGCGGCGGTCGGGGCCATGACAGGAGGCCCGGCAAGAGGAGGAGGGAAGAGGAGGGGACACAGACAAGAGACAGTAAGAGCGCGCGAGCGCCAGGTCAGACGCAGCACCTCAGGACTCCCCTCCCCATTCCCCTCCCCGCGCGCGGGCCGCATCGCCTCCCCCCCGCGCGCACGGACACACATAAACACTGAGCGCCGTTACTTACCATAGGTGAACGAAACTACCGGACATATAGGAATCATGAGTCCAAGCTGGCAGCGACAACAGCTTCTGAACTCTCAACCCCTCCTCCTCACGGCCACACTCGCTCCCGTGTCCGTGTGTGTTTCCTCCCCTCCCCCCCCACCCCTCCGCGACATACACACCAACACCCCGACAACGACGGAATGCGAACAGGCCAGGATCATGCACACGCGCGAGATATGTGAGGGGCCGCTGGGAGTTGTAGTCCGGCCCATGACTACACCCCCTCGCCCCCGCCCACGGAAGAACGCACTTAGTGCCTCAGGAGCCGCCACCATGCTTCAGGCGCGAATCCTCATGTGCGCTTGCGCGGGATGTGCAAAGGCTCTTGGGAGCTGTAGTTCCCACTCCCTGAGGCCCAGGCGCGAGAGACAGCTGCTCTCAGAGGAGTGCTGTACGTACCGCCCGCCTGCTCCCTTCCTCCTTCCATTATCCCCTGTTCTGCACTTCGGTCACAACAACCCCATGCAACGCTACAGGCTTGGGGAAGAGTGGCTGGAAAGCTGCCCGGCAGAAAAGGACCTGGGGGTGCTGGTTGACAGCCGGCTGAACATGAGCCAGCAGTGTGCCCAGGTGGCCAAGAAGGCCAACAGCATCCTGGCCTGTATCAGAAATAGTGTGGCCAGCAGGAGTAGGGAAGTGATTGTACCCCTGTACTCAGCACTGGTGAGGCTGCACCTGGAATACTGTGTTCAGTTTTGGGCCCCTCACTACAAGAAGGATGCTGAGGTGCTGGAGCGTGTCCAGAAAAGGGCAACAAAGCTGGTGAGGGGTCTGGAGCACAAGTCTTATGAGGAGCGGCTGAGGAAACTGGGGTTGTTCAGTCTGCAGAAAAGGAGGCTGAGGGGAGACCTCATTGTTCTCTACAACTACCTGAAAGGGGTTTGTGGTGAGGTGGGTGTTGGTCTCTTCTCCCAAGTAACTAGTGATAGGATGAGAGGAAATGGCCTCAAGTTGCGCCAGGGGAGGTTTAGACTAGATATTAGGAAAAATTTCTTTACTGAGAGAGTGGTCAAACATTGGAACAGGCTGCTCCGTGATATCGAAAAAGTCTGCAAGAAAACCCTCTAACACTTAGCTTGAAGTTTTAGAAGGCAGGCATTCTTTATTGCAGTACTGGAGACACAGGGGATAACTCTGCCCAGTGTGTATGTCTTAAGTTTCATAAGCACTTCTTTTATTGCAACAAGCTATACATATTCATTCCATTTTCTGAGAAATCTCCGCCTCCCTGCCTATCTACTACATTTACATAATGCTGGCGTTGCAAAACTACACTATACATGCGTGGGGGTCTCGGGTGGTCGTCGATGGTCGTTTGGGGAGTTAGTCCCCTACTCCTTTTTCCCTTTTATGGTCACAGAATCACAGAATCATTAAGGTTGGAAAAGACCCCTAAGATCATCGAGTCCAACCGTCAACCCGACACCACCATGCCCACTAAACCATGTCCTGAAGTGCGATGTCCACACGTTTTTTGAACACTTCCAGTGATGGTGACACCACCACCTCCCTGGGCAGCCTGTTCCAATGCTTGACCACTCTCTCAGTAAAGAAATTTTTCCTAATATCCAATCTAAACCTCCCCTGGTGCAACTTGAGGCCCTTTCCTCTCGTCCTATCACTAGTTACTTGGGAGAAGAGACCAACACCCACGTCGCCACAACCCCCTTTCAGGTAGTTGTAGAGAGCGATGAGGTCTGCCGTGGTTTAGCCCCAGCCGGCAACTAAGCACCACGCAGCCGCTCGCTCACTCCCCCTCCCGCAGTGGGATGGGGGAGAGAATTAGGAAAAAAACCTCGTGGGTTGAGATAAACACGGTTTAATACGACAGCAAGAGAGAAGGAAACAACAATGATAATACCAACAAAGGAATGTACAAGAACAAGTGATGCCCAATACAGCAATTGCTCACCACCCAGTGATCGATAGCCCGTCCCTGAGCAGCGATTTCCGCTCCCCAGCTAACTCCAGTTTATGTACTGGGCATGACGTCGTATGGTAGGGAATATCTCTTTGGCCAGCCTGGGTCAGCTGTCCTGGCTGTGTCCCCTCCCAGCTTCCCGTGCACCCCCAGCCTCCTTGCTAGCAGGCCAGCACAAGAAGCTGGACTGTCCTTGACTGCTCAGCAACAACCCAAAACATCAGCACATTATCAACAGTTTCTCATCCCAAATCCAAAACACAGTCTCACACTAGCTTCTGTGAAGAAAACCAGCTCTATCCTGGCTGAAATCAGGACAGTATCCACCCCTTATTCCATACCATTTACATCATGCCCAGGTCCTGTACTTTTCAATACATTCCAATTATTCATTATTACTCTTCCTGTCTTTTAATATATACACACAGATATCACTTTCTTAGTCCATGGGCCATCACTTTAAAATGTCTGTGGAGTTCATTCGGTCCATGACTCTGGGCTTCATCCATCATAGCAGTCTCTCAGGGCAGGGGAGATGGTATGTGGTGTTGGATTGTCATCTGGCACGGTCCATGTCCATGATCTGCAGGTCGAAGATGTCGGTCTCGAGGGAATTGTTGGGCGCAAGCTGCTGAAGCCAGTTCTGGTTCCATCACTGCTGCCTATTGCTTAGTTTCAGTGAAGCTCATTCTTCATCAGTCTGGGTGATTCTTACTGTAATACCATTGATATGGTAGATAGCAACCATAGTAGTAATGACATACTGTACTGTGTAGCAATTAACATAATACAATTCAAATCATTGACTATTTTCACCCAAAATCAAGTCTCCTTGAGGTACACATCGGACTTCCCCATCCTTCCGCATTACCCACCAAGTGCACCCAGGTCCCTGGGCAAAGGCAATCCCATGAACAGGTTTGCCTTTGCCTGAGGCAGGAGTAACCCAGACTGTCTTCCCCAGCATATTTCTCACATGCACCACAGGGACTTCATCCCCTTCTACAGTACGTAAAAGTTTTGATTGGGCAGGCCGGATCTATTAGTAGATCCCCTAGTGTTGACTAATCAGGTGGCTTTTGCTAAATGTTTATCCCAATGTTTGAATGTCCCATCACCCATTGCTCTCAGGGTAGTCTTTAACAGTCCGTTGTATTGTTCAATTTTTCCAGAAGCTGGTGCATGATAGGGGATGTGATATACCCACTCAATGCCGTGCTCTTTGGCCCAGGTGTCTATGAGGTTGTTTCGGAAATGAGTCCCATTGTCTGACTCAATTCTTTTGGGGGTACCATGTCGCCATAAGGCTTGCTTTTCAAGGCCCAGGATAGTGTTCCGGGCGTTGGCATGGGGCACAGGTTATGTTTCCAGCCATCCGGTGTTTGCTTCCACCATGGTAAGCACATAGCGCTTGCCTTGGCGAGTTTGTGGAAGTGTGATATAGTCGATAGGTAGTTGTAGAGAGCGATAAGGTCTCCCCTCAGCCTCCTCTTCTCCAGACTAAACAACCCCAGTTCCCTCAGCCGCTCCTCATAAGACTTGTGCTCCAGACCCCTCACCAGCTTTGTTGCTCTTCTCTGGACACACTCCAGCACCTCAACATCCTTCTTGTAGTGAGGGGCCCAAAACTGAACACAGGATTCAAGGTGCGGCCTCACCAGGGCCGAGTACAGGGGCACAATCACTTCCCTACTCCTGCTGGCCACACTATTTCTGATACAGGCCAGGATGCTGTTGGCCTTCTTGGCCACCTGGGCACACTGCCGGCTCATATTCAGCCGGCTGTCAACCAGCACCCCCAGGTCCTTTTCCTCTGGGCAGCTCTCCAGCCACTCCTCTCCAAGCCTGTCATGGGTCTCCTGAGTATAGTTTCTTCTCCTTGGATGTTTGTCCCTTCTGTTGTACAGCCAAGCGATTCTTTCTCATCATCCTTGTTTGAGCACTCCTGCTAGGATGTTTCTATTCTCAAGGTTAAGATATCTTCTCTGTACACATTAATCTCTCATTCCTTGCTCTTAACCCTTCTTTGTTTTAATTTCATGAGGCCTCTTGGTTCTACACGCACACATTTCTTGTGATTATGTATTTACACGTAGCTGAAATGTTAGCCTTGAGGCAAGTACAGCCTAAGGACTATGAGAGTAGGTTGTTAAACATAACCACACAGTTATTAGGCTAAAGAAATCTTTAAAACTTAAACTAATCATGCAGTCAATAACCTTCCAGAAAGTATATAAATGTATCACCCGGGAGGTGGTGGAGTCACTGTCACTGGAGGTGTTCAAATAACATGTAGATGTGGCACTTCGGTACATGGTTTAGTGGGCATGGTGGTGTCGGGTTGATGGTTGGACTTGATAATCTTAGAGGTCTTTTCCAACCTTAATGAGTCTATGATTCTGCACCTACAGTCTCACCGCATCTGTACCCATGGACTCATATTGCAAAGTATCCTGGTTTTGCTGGGATAGAATCATAAAATCAGTTTTCTGTTCAAAAAAGCTGCATTTTTAAGACGACTGCAGCACCCATTACTGTGAGAACAAAGTCGATAAGACACTGTTTTAGTTCACGACCAGCCATGGTATGTGGGTTTCCATAGTGATCAAGGCCTCTAGCAGTCTTGAGATAGCCAGGTGCTAAAGGAACGGAGGCCAAGGCAGCTGACTCAGCCTGGCCAACAGAAGTATTCCATACCATAAACTTCACGCTCACCATAAATTGGGGAGTCTGCTGGGAACGGCTTGCTTTCTCAATGGCTGCCATCCCTGGAGGTTCTTGCCCATCGCTCAGCTCCAGAGGCCTACTCTCCCTGCACTGGAGCTGTGCTGCTCGCAGTGTTTGACAACCAGCGTTCGCTGCTGGGAGCGTGCAGCTCATGACCAGTATCTGGGCTGAGTATAACTCTGTGTACTTTATATTGCTTTAGCATTAATATTAGTTTTATTGTTTTATTAAATCTGTTTCGATTTCAACCTATTTCAACCCACGGGTTTCCTTTCTTTCCCCAGTTTCCCTTTCTTGGATGAGAGGGGGTTTTCAGGGGATAGAGCAATTGCTAGCATTTAGCCCAGAGGTGGGCTAAACCAAGACACGAAGATAGGGTCGGTTTCTCATTTTTGCCTGCAAAGGCACAACACGCTGCAGTAGGTAGCTCAAGTAACAGAAACCTAGGTGAAACGGGTCACCACCGCCCTTGCCACATACTGGTGTTTGTCCCCACGCACATACTGCATGTGTCAGTATTTACCAGCTTTCCCACACAAGCACGTTGTCAGCTGAAGACTGACATAGCCAGCAGGTACCTAGTTAGCACTCTTGCAAGGCCATGTAGCTAGAAGGCAGCACCTGCAGCTAGTGCATATGTGCAGAGTTCACAGCAAGACCTAGGACTTGTCTGACCTTGCAATAAGTTTTTGATTCACCTGGGCCCCGGGGTGCACCACCACAACCATACACGTGAAGGGGAACGTAGCTGTCGTCCAGCTAAAGCCATGTGCACATCATCTGACCTGTCCCCAAGGCGCCACAGCTGATGCATGTCCACAAAATAAATTGTGCAATAGTTCCCATGTGCTTATTTTACATGTAAGGTAAAGCCTCACCCATACAGGGCCCATTTATCTGTTTCTAGGAACCAGCAGACCATCAGATTGCTCCTAAAAACTGTTGGGCAACATATTAGTCAGTGCAGTAACCTCCTGTTCAAAGCGACTGAATTTGCATCTGTTCCCAGTGACCCTGTTCCACTTTCCCTCTGAGCAGCAGATACTTCTCAAAGCTCTGAACAAAGCAAAACTTAACTCCTTAAATACTTCCATTTCATTTGTGTACTTTGTCCTCGCTATGATGTGCACTTTTCTAATAGTCTAAACTAATCAAGACTCATAAAACACTCACTTTGGATTAATTCGAAAGTGATCATTTTAGAAGTATTTGTTCTCTATAAGTCACATCTATTCCAAACATCACTGCTTGGGATCTCCCACAGTCCTCACAAAAGCATGGGTTTCCCTTATCCCACAGTATCAGCAATCATCATAGGCAGTAAGATATTTTTGTTCACAAAACAAATGAGAAAAGTCATTTATCATCTAAAGCTTACATTATTGCAGCTTGTATTTGGTTTACATGGCAAGGTTGGGGGGGGGCTGCAGGGGTGTCTTCTGTGAGAAGATGCCAGAAGCTGCCCCCATGTCAGACAGAGCCAGTGCCAGCCGGCTCCAAGACAGACCCACCGCTGGCCAAAGCCGAGCCAATCAGCAATGGTGTCAGTGCCTCTGTGATAACATATTTAAGAAGGGGGAAAAACTGCTGCACAACAGCAGCCAGAACAGAGGAGTGAGAATACATGAGAGAAACAACTCTGCAGACACCAAGGTCAGTGAAGAAGGAGGGGAAGAAGGTACTTCAGGCGCCAGAGCAGAGATTCCCCTGCAGCCCATGGAGGTTAATGGTAGAGCAGATATCTACCTGCAGCCCATGGAAGACCCCATTCTGGAGCAAGTAAATGTGCCCAAAGTAGGCTGTAACCCCATGGAGAGCCTGTGTTGGAGCAGTTCGTGAAGAACTGTAGCCCATGGGAAAGACCCACCTTGGAGAAGTTCATGGAAGACTGTCTCCCATGGGAGGGACCACCATGTTGGAGCAGGGGCAGAGTGTGAGGAGTCCTCCCCCTGAGGAGGAAGGAGCAGCAGAGACAACATGTGATGAACTGACCACAACCCCCATTCCCCATCCCCCTGTGCCACTTGGGGGGAGAAGGTAGAGAAATCAGGAGTGAAGTTGAGCCCAGGAAGAAGGGAGGGGTGTGGGGAAGGTGTTTTAAGATTTGGTTTTAGTTCTCATTATCCTACTCGGATTTGATTGGTAATAAATTAAACTAATTTCCCCACATCGAGTCTGTTTTTGCTTGTGATGGTCATTGCTGAATGATCTCTCCCTGCCTTTATCTCAACCCACAAGCCTTTCATTATATTTTCTCTCCTCTGTCCAGCTGAGAAGGGGAGTAACAGAGAAGCTTTGGTGGGCACCTGGCTTCTAGCCAGGGTTAACCCACCACAAAAAGTACTTCAGGAGAGGGCTCTACAGAAATTTTCTGTAGAAGAACTTACAGGGCATGACCTCCACCACAGGAACCTCAGTGGACTCGGGATACATAAATGAGAGATAGCTATACTCTCCTCTCTTTGTTTTTATGAAAAATTGTTTACAATTGGACCATTGGATCATAGTACTTGGACAAAAAGGAAATAGAAGTTTTCTTTGTTACACTGTCTTTTCAAGTTTTTTCCAGTTATAAACCTTCCAATACAGTGATAAATATAGATATTAAATACATATTCATTAAAAATATAAGTATCTATATACACACACAGACATTCACACACCTTTTAACACTGTACCACTAAAATTATATTTTGCAAGTGGGTAGGCCTGCAATTGCCTATTCCTTCTGGATTGATGAGATGAATTTGGAATATTTACCCTCTTCAATCTTTAGCTCCAAAAGCTGGGGGGGGGGAAGCTTTCTTTTTCACAATACAGATTTCTGTCCTAGGTTTCATAACTTTTTTTGTCCACGTAATTTCTAGTTGTTCTAATTCAGATATTCCACCCTATATCTTGTGATTTCAGCCCTGCATATCTTTGTGCATAAGCTCCTGTTTGGCATCCCAATTCAGCTGCAATTTCAGCAGAAGTTTCAAATTACTTTTCCAGTTGAATTTTGCATATTGAATCTTCAGTGCATATATCACTTTAAAAAGATTACAACATATTTTATGAGAAGTCATACTTACTAAGTGTGACCCAAAAAAACCCAAACAACTAAGGTTTCCCATTGTCTTGGAGAAAAAAAAAACAACCCAGTAGTATTATGCAAGTCTTTCCCTCAGCAGTTTCCTAATATGAACCTGATGCTTCCTGGTGACTTTGTGAACCGTTACATAACATCTATTTATGTTACTACTAGCTCACAGGATCAGATTCATAGTCTATACTTAAAAAAACTCAGTGGGTTATAAAACAAGATTGCATGTCTGTAAGACATGTATCAGATTTGTTTCAAAATGAAACCACAATAAATTCAGATTAGATCGTTTAAGGCATTTTGAACTTTACCTATTTCTGTATCCATAACTGGAAGGAAAATAAATGGAGTGATAAAGTGCAAATCATGTGGCAGAGGAAAAAAAAGGCAGGAAAGCTTTAGTGAAATGTTCAAAAGCTTTTTTTTAAATAGGAAAAAAACTTCTCCATCTCTGTTCCTATTAAAATTACATAAGAATAGCCAGAATGAAAACATACACTGGAACGCAAAACTTTAGCTTGGGATTAAATAGTACAGCTACTCTATTTGTCCAAAGTTCAATGCATCTAAAAATTATCACAGACAAGAATGGCAAACTAGCATTCAGAAAAACAAATACTAGACTTTCATTCCATCTGTATGAAAGGACATCTCCAAAATATGGTGAGAAGAAAGCACCAAATAACATGCAGTATCATCAACCCCACCGTTGTCCCAAATATGGGTTCTTCCACCCAGTGTGCAGAGAGCCGAAAAACACACAGAGCCGAGATATTTGCTTTTATTCCAAACCTGCGCAGAGTTGGGTGCTAGGTGGTAGGCCCACAAAGCTGGCACGCCTCAGCGAACACCGGGAAAATATTTATACGCTTCGAGCAACAGTTATCAGTATTTTTGCAAGTTGGCTCCGTTACCCTTGTTCCCGTTGGCTCTCACCAGCCTCGTCTCCACTTAAAGTCACAGCATCCTTCTTTTTTCCTAGGCATGCTCAGTGAGGAAGGGGCTTTCCCCACCCAGGGGCAGGTTTCTATTATGCCAATTATATGCTAATTCGATGTTAATTAGGATAGTTCACTCAAGGTTCTGTAGTTGTGTTTCTTTTGTGAGTATCTTGTTCCTTCCCTCAAGGTTGCACCTTGTTAACTGCTCACAGAGACTAAACAATACCCCCAGCTTCATTCCTTGCATGCCTTCAACACTACTAGTTTAATCTCCAAGACTCATGTCTCAGCTGCTACCACAGGACTGCAAGACTGTAGTTGAAACACGAGGAAAACTCTCAATCTTTTGTATCTTCTCTATAAGCCACTAAACCACTGAGCAAACAGACTTTTTTTTGTAGCAGATGTAGGTAAGATTTCTTGGAGGCAACCTTCCAGTTCATTTAAAAAACAGACTCTCAGCTGGCCTTTGTGTGACCACCAGAGGGCAGGGCAGATGCAGCAGAAGATTAAAGCTTTCCTACACAGTAAGCGCAGAACATGTTAAAAGCTGCACTTTTATTTCCTGAAAAGGTAATTTAATACTTAGTGCTCTCTTTGTAAAAGCCCTAGATAGGAGGAGTTTTATTTTTAAATCAGTATAAGGAATCCAATGCTATCTTCTCACCTGGAAATTATTTCACATAGCTACACAGAGACAAGACATTCATCAGCTTATTAACCTTCTTATTTTTAAGTGAAATTATGATTTTTTTTTAAGCAGTGAAGACAAAGACCAGATGTTTTCAACAAGGTTTTAAGTTCTTAAAGCAAAAAAAAGTGTTACCTTTTAACAGCAGGGTTTAGATGTTGAGCAGTGACCATATCAACAGAAGTGTTAATAAAATAATTTACTAAATCATACATGGAAGTTATCGGTGTTTATAATACAAAATTGCAACAGGGAAAAAAAACCCAGCAAACCCAAAACCCAATGTCCCAACACTCAAGCATAATACAAAATTATGCAAGTGTTAATGCAAACTCAAATTACACATCATATGCACATGATAAATGAACCAGTTACAGTATACAAGCAAAAATACTGCCTACCAATCTCTCTTACACTTTCTTCCCTAACGCTTCAATAAAATTAGTGTCTGTATTATATGCTAACCTTCCCTTGCTCAGCCAATTTCTTCTCCCACCTTTTAGAACTAGTAAGTACTGAATACTAAAACTTTATCTTAAAGAGCTATCCCTTGTTCTGCCTGCCCCCAAACTTATTTCCTACCAGCTCTACTATTTGTAACAAGAGGAGTCAACAACTGCAATTAATAATTGCTATGTGATCAGAAGCATGAGCTTGTATTTTTCAGCATTCCTATTCAAATCTGCATGCTAAAATTTATCTTTGAAGAAAAAGCTAATACTTCAATGTTCTTCTCAGCCCAAGACACATGTGATATGAAACGAGGCAATCAGGCTATAACTAGAAAAATGTAAGTCCTTTTAAGGCAGCTACAGAAGGAAAGTGTCTGATGAGGGAACAAACCCATTGCAAAAATCTATTTTAAAAGCTCAGAAAGCAAACTCTAACCCTTGAGTGGATAGATTACTTACTCAGAAGGTAACAGAAGAAATTTCCCTTGGAAAATTAAGGCTCCTTCCCCACTTTTCTAAAGCCAGCATCTTCTCTTAGTAACTTCTTTCTTATTTTTAAACACAACAAAATACAGTAAGGGTAATTTCCCAAAAGGCTCAAACACACTGAGCTCAACTCAGTCCTAGCAAACACTCCCTTCCCTCACTGACCTGTTACTTGGGAATTCAGCTGTAAAAATAAACTTGGTGCTTACTTTGGAGGAAACACTGCAGGTAGGAGAAGTTAACTCATTAAGATTCAGCAGAAAAATCTCTTCCTTTTAGTAATTTTTATTTATTTCAAGGCTGAAGGTCTTGATTAAAAATGCATAAAGAATTGTTGATTTGAATGTGATGCTCCTAAAACCTTAGCATTCTTTGTGTACCAGGTATTGACCTATAAGAAAGCAAAGCAGATAGGGATTACAAAGACCTGAACTGCCATTAATATTCTAATATGAAAAGTTAGTAAAAGCCTTGAAAAGAATAGCTATGTTTTTTTCAAATTAATATTCCATATGTGGAGACTATCCTGTGTGAAATAGGTTTGTTTGTTGTTGTGTTTTGAGTTAAGCATTAAGTATTAAAAGATCATCTGTTCATCTTCCACAATTACGTGGCTTGACAAGCTTGATATTTGCACAGTGGTGATGTCACCGAAATCGGGAATAAACCTCGTAACACCAATGTAGTGTTAAAAGGCAGGCATTCTTTATTCACGGCGCCGGGAACACGGGGGATAGCTCCTCCTAAATCGTGTTCGTCGATCAGTTCAAAAATCAAACATTTATAGGCAAGATTAATACATATTCATCAAGTGTCCATACAATGATTGGTTAAGTATTCCTCGCCTACCATGTAAATGACCACGCATGCTCACTATAATTTCTTGGGATTTTACTTCCTTAATCTTTTGAGTCGGAGGGTTTCTTGAGTGGGTGGTCTCTGAGTTGGTGGTCGCGATCTCCCCCTGCCGGAATTACCTTTCCCTCTAAGTTCATTTAAACTTGGTAACACTAAATACATCTTCACGGGCTATCGGTCCAATATGCAATCATTCACCCCACAGCCCTTTGTTTTAAGACAGGACTATAGAATGAATAATTACCCACCCACCGGACCGTAGAACTGACCAAGGTGTTCCTTCTTTCTGACTATTTGTTATTAGAACAAAACATAATACCATGATCACAAAGTTACACTTAACTCCTTGATAATTAAATCAAGATGGGAAGGGTTAGGTGGGTTCTCGAGCAGCATTGCTGGTGCATAATGTTCTTATAGTTACAACTTGCTACAAATTCACAAACCTATTTTCTAACCCTATTTTATTTTAATTCCCTACCACCTTGGTTACAGTGATAATGACTATATTTACATACATATGATTTACTGTGCTTTGATTCTGTGTAAACAACCATAATATTATTTTCCAAAGGCCAGTAAGAACTGTTTGTTTTGGGTTTTTTTGCAAGATAATAACATTATGAAACAGCCAATTGCCAAGAATTAGTTAAGAGTGCACTTTTAATTTCTGGTATTAACTTCCTGTTTTCCTGCTACTGAAGTGAAAAAGGGTCATACTGAGAGACAGTTTATCTCAATTCATAGTGAGGACTGTGCAGATCTCATGGATCCCTTCTAAAAACCTGTTCTCCCACCTCGCATAAGTATTTTTTCAGAAATTGCTTGGGACTTGCAGTTACTCATGCTGACTTTTGGGGATTATCCCCACTTCAAACATGATGTTTACCTTCCTGGCCCATGTTAACGGAACTTAGGAAGTCCAAGACTTTTGTTTTTAAACACTTTAACAGGTGTTTATTCTTGGAACTAGAGGTGGATCATCCACCACCCCACTACCATCTGTACCAACAATATCTTTATCTGGAAGCTAGGATTAGGACTAGAGTCTGCTTCCTATTTCTGATAGTTTGTTTACATTTTTACAAAAAGCTTGCATTGTCATGGTAGCAAAAGCACAGGTCTAGACATAAGAACAATGAGAAAAGGACTAAACTAAACTCATAATGGGTATCTGAAGCACTTGCATCCTGCCACACTTACAGCACAACTACATGACTTATTGGTGCACTGATAAGCAACGACAGGCTGCGTTCGTTTTGTGTGAAGTTGTATTAACTACAATAATATTTTAATGTTAATAAACTTCATCATAAACGGAAAGTATAGGCTCAAATATGTAACATGGGAAGACAGAACATGAAACTACTCATGCTCCAACAGCATGCTTGGCCTATTGCAGCTTATAAAGGCTGCTAAAAGTCATCTCCATTCACAAAGATGGGGACAGAGGACCCTTTCCCCACCTCCCCTCCAAAGAGGCGTCATTTTGGTTTATCTCAGAAGCTGTTGCATACTTGTTTAGATGAACTAAACCTACTGCCCTTCTTCAAATCCTAACATAGGAAACCGCATCAGCAGGGCACTTCCAATGCAGCGTTCTGGTGTAAACATGCTACAGGAAGAGGCAAGATTGTCAGATTATATTTTCAAGGGTTTTTTGCTTGGAGGGCTTTTAAAAAAGTAAGCGTTTAGAACAGAAACTGAGACTATTTTTTTTTAACCTTCTGTTCCCAGCGCTTCAGACCTCCACTTGATCCAAGGTGACTGCCAAGATAGGAGCCATACGGCTCACCCGCCCCCCAACCGCAAAGCCCATCAGGAAGAAAACAAAACGCAAGTCACCCAGTGAAAGAAAGGGGACCGGCACTTTCTTGAACGGCGCCTCCGTTTCAGTACGCAAAGTCAACCCAGCTACACCACCTCACAGCGTTTCCTCTCTTTCCCTCGGGCACGGCTGCTGGTCGGGCGGTTCTAAAAGAGATCGAAGAACTACTGCAGCGTGCAAAAGTAAACAATAATCTACAGATACCCTTTAGGTATTAAAGGCTCTTCTTCCGGCCCTCTACTCACAGCCCGTCAGCGGAGGGCAAGCAGCTGGTGAAAGCCCGACCTTGGTGATACCCCTCAGCGGGGCCGCAACCCTGACGGGACCTGACTCCTGACTGGGCTACAGACCTCCCTCAATTAGCGTGGGCGTGAAGCGGGGAAGACTCCCCCTCCCCCGTTGCCCCAGCTGGGGTGGTGGAAGTAGGAACGAATAACAAAAGGATGCGTCCCCTTTAAGCGCCCCCTTCCACGTGGTGTAGAGCTAGGGTGGGGATTTCGTGATGCGTCACTTCTGTTTCTCTCGTGGTGTAGAGGAGCTGTATGCGGAGTAGGACGTGAGTACTGGGGTTTCTTCTTGTGTCTAGTTAGGGCTGTTGTTATTTTCTCTACCCCCGCCCCCAGCTGTCGCGGGCTCAGCACCTCCTGGCCTAGCGCAGGAGAGGTGTGCTGGGTAATTGTGTGGCGAGGCTTCCTCTTATTCCTCAAGTGCCCGCTGTGCCCTGCAGGAAGAATGCCCTGCCATGGAGTGGGCCTGGGGCAGGAGGAGAAGCCGCTGCCATGTTGGGGGGGGCAAAGAGGATTTGAGTGAGGGAGAAAATGGCGGTGGGGAATCGCCCGGCTCCGTTCCCCCCACGCCGGGATCTGACTTTGCCCGGTGACGACACTCGGCCCTTTTTTTTTGTGTGTGTTACCTTTTCTCTTTTTCGCCGTTGGTAATCTGTAACTTCTCTTGCTACTACCTCGTCCCGGGAGGACCTGGGCGTCCTTGCTCGCGCCCCCCTATCGGGCTCTCGCCCCTTTACCCTGGGGGGCAACACGAGCCTTAGAAAAGAGAGGAGGAAAATGGCGGCTGGGATCCGCCTACCTGCTGTTCCTAGCTCGTATTCGCTTGTCTGTCTTCTCTTCCTTTCCTTCGTCCTCACTTGGCCCGTCTCATTCCACCGTCGCTTGCTTCGGTGTCTCTTCACGCTCTGCCTGCCTGCCAGCTTCTCCCGACGGGCACCCATCACCCCCTATTTCTTCTTCTTCCACATTGTTACTCCCTCATCCTGATGCGGACTCTGGGGTTATCCTCTGCTGGTGCCCCCGCGTATCAGACTTTTCTTGTTCGGCTTCCCGATTTCATGTCATCGCTGTGCTTATTTTTGCATTGTCCCATTCCAGCTCTTCTCTGCCTCCATTCTGCAGCATGGCTTATGTGTGCTTCCCATACCCTGTTTCATTTTCAGTGCTACATCTTCCATCGTTGTGCTCCAAACACGACAGAATTTGCCCTACTTTAGAACCACATTGATCCACTAGCATGATTCAGACTCTGTTTTTTCTTTTGCACATGGTTTATTTCATTGCTAGTTTAAAAATACTGCTATTCCTTTTTCTTTCCTGAGACATGCTTCTTTAATCTTTTTATTAGCCTTTCCTAGCTGTAGTTTATTTTATACAGTTTCTCCCTGCGATGCTTATTTTTATTCTGAAAGAACAAATGAGCTATTTATTTGTTACAAAGAATTTCTAGTAGCAGGCAAGATGTTCAACTGCTGTATCTAACCACATGTTTGCATACAAGAGAGATGTAGAAGCACACCTGGCAGTATGCATTCAAGGAAAGTTGAATGTCCGCTTGTCTGGCAAATGAATAGACTCAAGTGACTGATGTGGTAAAGCTGCAGTGGAAATATTAATTGCAATACTGTAGTTCACTGTAACTAAGATTTTTTTTCAGACTTTTGTATTATTGATGGGAACTTTAGCTTCATGTATGACAATTATGCAGTTGCAAATTCAACTAGGCAAAATGCCCATGTAAGAATATAGATAATGCTGGCGCTAGGGGAGGTTTAGATTGGATATTAGGAAAAACTTCTTTACTGAAAGAGTGGTCAAGCATTGGAACAGGCTGCTCAGGGAAGTGGTGGAGTCACCATCTCTGTAGGTGTTCAAAAAAACATGTAGACATGGCACTTTGGGACATGGTTTAGTGGGCATGGTGATGTTGGGTTGATGGTTGATCTTAGGGGTCTTTTACAACCTTAATGATTCTATGAATGTAATATTGAGAGTTCAACTGGAGGACAGTATTGTATTGTATTTTTTACATTATGGTTTCTACCATACCTGGGGGTATATGAAACTGGTGAAAAATTGTCCCTTTGTAAACAGTTCAGAATCTAAAACACTGCATTTAAGGCGGTTGCAGCAAAAAGGGGAAGAGATATAAGAGGGGAGGGTCTTTGAGATCACATCTACAATGTGTATTAAAGCTTATATGAAAAGGCAGGAAAGTCTTCAGGAGGATTTTGAATAAGATGAGCCTTTACAAACAGGTTTGAAGATGGCTTTCTAGCCATAATGGGACATATTCATTGTAGTGTTCTCATGTTATCTTTCTTTTCCTAGAATGCCTAAGTCTAAGGAACTTGTGTCTTCAAGCTCATCTGCCAGTGATTCAGATAGTGAAGTTGACAAAAAGGTGAACATTATATGCAGTTTATAACTACTGTATTAACTTTTACATTTCAGGCTGGGGTTAAGGAATTAGGTGAGCATTATGTCACAAAATGCATGTCATTCCATATGATTTATTAGACACACACACAAAAAAAAAAAACCCACCCCAAAAAACAACCAACCACAAAACCCAAAACACCCCTCCCAACCCCAAAACAACAACAAAACCCACCCCCCAAACCCCCTACGATTAGGGTTTGGATGGATGCTTTTTGCTTTGCAGTAAACTTTTTTCTTAAGTTGCATTTTGCTTTCTTCAGGATTTTTCCATATGGTATTTCTAGCCACAAGCTTCCTGGAATTCTTTGCTGCTTTGTGGCAAGTGATAGAAGGCTTCTGTATAAGCTGCCTCTGGTGGCAAGAATCTGGACTAATCTTGAGGACACCCCTCTGCCCCCCTTAATTTTGGTATCTGGATTACTTGCAAGTCCAAAACAAAAAATCTCCACTTGCCCTGTCATCCATGTACTGCTTGCTGATCTTGTTTGCATGTTCTTTTTCTCTGTTTCAGATTCTTACATTTACTGTAATACTATCTGCTAGTTTCTCACTTAAAAGCTGAGCCAACCCGAATGTCTTTGAGTTGATAATTTTAACGTTAACTGTTTTAAATGCATAAATTTAGTATTCTCATTTATTTTAATAGTTAATTTATACATTTGTATAGATGTACCAGTTATTACAAACAAAAACTGAATACAATAGTGAATTTATTTTTGTAAGAAATGCTAGGTGGTAATGCAGATGTCAGGTCTTTTAGTGCAGTATGTGAAGAGACTCTGTGTCTGCTTTACTGAATTGGTTCAAATGTGGCTTGGTTGCACTTAGCAAATTAGGTTTTTTTTGTCAAATCTTAATATAAGAGAAAATGGTTAGGTGATTTTTTCTGTTGTTGCTGTTAGACTATGTCTTCTCAGAAATACATTTCCCTAACAGTCGTCTTCAGTGGGCAGTAAGGGTTTGTGGGGTTTTTTTATGACAACCTCCCATATTTGTTGGAACTGTTTGTCTTTAAAAGAGGTTATCTACAATATGATTCTAGCAGGTGGGACTAATTTTTGGTATCTCTGTATTACTCTTTCCTTGGGGCAGGCATGATTATTTCTACTAATGGTTATATAGTAACTTTGTAGCATCTACTAGCAAAGTAATCTGACTTATAGATGATATTGTCTGAATGTTTTAAAAACATGTTTTATTTATCATGTTATGGACAGAGATTGGACTCTGATATAAAATAAAAAACTCAAAAAAACCAACAACAAAAAAACATTTGGACTTGATTTCCAGATCCTTTCTTCATTATCTCACCTTTTTTTTTTTTTTCTTTTTTAGAAGAGTTGTTAGCTGTCCTGCATTTTTCATTGCACTCAGTGGAAAGGAAGGTGAAACTTCGATCAGACTTTAAAATGTTAATTAAAACTACTGAACTGACAATATTACTATGCAAAAAAAGTAGGCTTTTTGAAATGTATTTTGATTTAATTCAGTCCACTTCAAAGCCAAAGTATTATGGTAAACTTCACTGGGAATAGAAATAGGCTCATTTGAAGATTTTTTTTTTTTTCTTTCAGTCTAAATGTACAGTATTGGATTCCTACCTTCACAGAAGGAAGGTGATAATGTGTATTGCATAGTAGTAGCTTGTGACCTCTAATGTAAACTTTTTTGTGACTCTTAAAATGAGTTGTGGTTCATGCATTTCTCTCTGTTCTTGCTCCAAGGCAAAGCGGAAAAAGCAAGCGGCTCCAGAAAAGTCTGTAAAGAAACAAAAGACTGGTGAAAGTTCAAAAGGTGCAGCTTCTAAGCAAAGCAGTAACAGAGATGAGAATATGTTTCAGGTAAAATTGATGACTCTCTTAGCGCCTGGTTAAGGTAACCATTTACATCATATTCAGTATAAATTTTATGAGGTGATCTGAATATCTTGATAGCATAGTGCTTGGTCTCCTGAAGCTTTGGCCAAAGGGGATTATGATGCTAGCATGCAGATGAGATGCTCACAAAAAGCGTTGTCAGGTTTCAGCAGAGTAAAAGAATCTGAGTTGTGGTAATTGATTCTAACCCTCATGTCTTTGCCCATGGTAACTCTCTGGGTAGTCATTTTCTCTGTAATTACAGCACTTAGAATGAGTATACTGCAAATATTGGACAGTCTCTACATGGAAATACTTTTTTTTTTTTTTTTTTTTAGTCAGGGCTCTTGAATGAAAGGTTCTTGGAAACCTCACAGTATGGAATCCTCATTCCTAACTAACCTAACCCCTAATTCCTAACCCCTAACTGGGTCAAGGGCAACTTGGCTTCTTTCTTATAAGACACTGTCTTGGAATAAGTTTTGCTTGTTCCTTTATGATGCAGATGTATCACAGAATCACTAAGGTTGGAAAGGACCTTCAAGATCATCAAGTCCAACCGTTAACCCAACGCCACCATGCCCCCTAAACCGTGTCCCGAAGCGCCACATCCACACATTTTTTGAATACTTCTGGAAAAGGTGACTCTACCACCTCCCTGGGCAGCTTGTTCCAATGCTTGACCACTCTCTCGGTGAAGAAATTTTTCCTAATATCCAATCTAAACCTCCCCTGGTGCAACTTGAGGCCATTTCCTCTTGTCCTATCACTAGTTACTTGGGAGAAGAGGCCAACACCCTCGTTGCCACAAACCCCTTTCAGGTAGTTGTAGAGAGCGATAAGGTCTCCTCTCAGCCTCCTCCTCTCCAGACTAAAAAACCCCAGTTCCCTCAGCTGCTCCTCAGAAGACTTGTGCTCCAGACCCCTCAGCAGCTTCGTTGCCCTTCTCTGGACACGCTTGAGCACCTCAACGTCCTTCTTGTAGTGAGGGGCCCAAAACTGAACACAGGATTCAAGCTGCGGCCTCACCAGTGCCGACTACAGGGGCACAATCACTTCCCTACTCCTGCTGGCCACACTGTTTCTGATGCAGGCCAGGATGCTGTTGGCCTTCTTGGCCACCTGGGCACACTGCTGGCTCATATTCAACCGGCTGTCAACCAGCACCCCTAGGTCCTTTTCTGCCGGGCATCTCTCCAGCCCCTCCTCCCCAAGCCTGTAGCGCTGCATGGGGTTGTTGTGACCCAAGTGCAGGACCTGGCACTTGGCCTTATTAAACCTCGTACCGTTGATCTCAGCCCATCGATCCAGCCTGTCCAGATCCCTCTGTAGAGCCCTCCTACTCTCCAGCAGATCAACACTCCCACTCAGCTTGGTGTCATCTGCAAACTTACTGAGGGAGCACTGAATCCCCCTCATCCAGATCGTCAATGAAGACATTGAACAAGACCGGCCTCAAAACTGAGCCCTGGGGAACACCACTTGTGACTGGCCGCCAACTGGATTTATCTCCGTTCACAACTCTCTGAGCTCGGCCATCCAGCCAGTTCCTCACCCAGCAAAGAGTAAACCTGTCTAAGCCACGAGCCGCCAGTTTCTCCAGGAGAATGCTGTGGGAGACGCTGTCAAAGGCTTTACTAAAGTCCAGGTAGACAACATCCACAGCCTTTCCCTCATCCACTAGGCATGTCACCTGGTCATAGAAGGAGATCAGGTTGGTCAAGCAGGACCTGCCTTTCATGAACCCATGCTGGCTGGGCCTGATCCCTTGGTTGCCCTTCACATGCCCTGTGAGCACTCTCAAGATGAACCGCTCCACTTTTCTCACTGAACATTCGAAAAGATTGTAATTTTTGTCATTGCCCTTTTTTTTTTTAAGATGGGATGAACGTACATTTTTTCAGTAGCAAGAAGCATTTGTGAATTCAGGGTATTGCTACTGCCTTGCCTAACTCCAGGAACTGCAATGTGTGCTGAAAGCTGCACAAGAATATATGTAGCTCAGAATTACCTGTTTTAGGGGTGTGGGTCAAGAGTTATTAAATGTCTGACTAGCTGGCTTGAAAGGGGCAGGGGATAGGAAAGGAACTTACAAACTTAAGTTTGTGAAAGGGTATGGGAGAAGTGCCTAATAAGATGGTCCTAACACTGAGTAGGGCAAAAGAGATGGTTTTGGGCTGTAGCTGTGCAAAGTAATATGGCAAAAAAAAATAATAATTCTAGAGAGAAGACCTACTTAACCATCCTGTATTACAGTGTCAGTTATTTTTAATGTATCAATTCTAGTTTTCCTCTTCATGTATAGTTGGAGGGAGAGCTTCAATTTAAAACACTGGGCATCAATGCCTGGACTTCCCTGTCGAAGGAAGAATATATTTTTAGTTCTGTTGGGGCATGCTTTGATCCACGTAGGAAAAATGAGATAGTATCTTCTATACCTAATGAGGTGAACTGCAGTTAGAACTCAAAAAAACTAGATATAGACTTTATGCTATGTTTGTAATAGGTTCAGAAATTCCAGCCTTGGGGAAAACAGTTAAAATTTTTAATCTTCTCTGGATGCAAAAATAAAAAATAATAATTAAAATAATTTAAAAAACACAACCCACACACCACAAAAACCCCCCACCCAAAACAACCCTTTCAAATAAAGGCAAAAGTATTTGTGTGCTTTGATTTTCTTTCAATATTTTTGACCTAAGATAATAAAAAGTTACTATAAACAGACAGTAGAGGACTCGTATTAGTCTGATAAGAGCAGGATTCTTCTGGTGTTGAGTATAATACAGAAAAAATATTTCAATGTCACCTTGACCTAAACCATCAGTGTTCCTTAGTCTCTGCCTGCCTTTTAGTTACTCAACAACAAAAGCTTTTTAGGTTGTGTGTCATTATGTGAAGCATTGTGGGTTTTTTTTATGCTACATCAGCTTATGTGCGTTAACTAAGATGCAACTGTTTCAGAGTAGAAATATCACTGTAGGTGTGAGGATACTTCCCCTTTCTACCCCCTACCCAGGAGAGCTTGCTAGAAGATCTACTTGCATGTTAATTTTTTAGGTATGGCTTTGTTTTAAGACTATGAGTGATACTAGAAACTCTCCTTTTTGCTTCCCCATGGTAGTAAAATGATCTCTGTGCAAGTGACTTTGCAGTATAACTTACAAGTGTGGCTCCAGTTAATGGAAATCAGGCTGTAAAACGTTCATAGGATAGTCAGAAGTTCTGTGGCGTCCATATTGTGTGTGGGAATGGCAGCAAATGATGTGAAACTTAGTGGTTTGCTGTTTTACACCTTAGGGCTGTGTTCTTAAAGTATACAGCTTCCCTTAATATTGAGCTCATTGTGACTGCTGTATTCGGAAGATTCGTCATTTTCATAAAGAGCTACATTTTATTATTTTTGTTTGAAACTAATGTTAGTGTAATGGTATCCTTGAAACTAATTATGAAGAATAGAATAATTGTAAGTAGAAAGGAATTAATTCAGTATAAGAGACAAAGCGTATTTTATTTATTTACGTGTCTTATCCTTTTTAGGTTTTATATGTAGCCTAGTATACTTTGGAATTTGTTAAAGGATTTGGGTGCAGTTGGGGTGTGGAAATGTATCTTGCTCTCATTTGTGATGTATTACTAGAGGCCCTAAGGACAAGCATTATTCATGTTAATGTGGAAGGGTTTAGTGTTGATACATTAGATTCCTGCCTGTGGTTTTGAGCCAATGTGAGTTCTGCATCATGTGCTTTGGTTAGTTTGACAAATCCTGTCATCTACCTATGCCTAATTTGGATAAGGTTTGTTAATGCTGTCAGGATACAGTATTAATGACTATCCAGAGCAGAACCACACAAAGTGATCAGGCATTTCACAGAAATTGTTACTTCAGAAGTAGTTTGCCTGTTGTTGTGTGTGTCCCACTCTTTTTTTTTTTTTTTTAAGTTTGTGTTGAATTTTTGCTTTTTGACTTGTGAGAAATAAGTTCTTCGGTTTCCCAGTGTAATGTCTTTACCTATCATAGGCTCCTGAAAGTAGAAAAATATATGTTTGTGATGCTCTGGAAGGTGATTGTGCAATGCATTGGTGACCACCTAAGTTTCAGAATTAATGTGCTAAACCAATTTGCTATGTTGCGGATCTCAACTGTTCACAGGACACTATTCTAGGAGTTTATATTAGCTTATTGTGCTGCTTCTAATGCTATACATACAGTTATCAGCTAAGAAAGAAGGATGCTTTTCTTTGCTGTTTCTACTTTGACAGCATGTATATGATTTAATCAAGGCAAACTGGAAACAGGAGGAAAAATGGTGAAGAGAGTGGTTGCTGAAACTCATACAGCAAGTCAGTTGCATAGCTGTGAAAGAAACCTAGACACAGTTCAGTACATTTTATTCTAAGAAACGGAAACCTGGAAATAATGTTTTTAATGTCTTTTGATCTATTTAATTCAATAGAATAGTATATCTAAGGAGTTGTGGTTTTTAATAAAAAGCATATGAACTTGTCTCTGAATGTTGAACTGCAGTAACTACCCTGCTATAAATCAATACAGCCCTTGGAACACCAGTGTGGTTACAGGGATACAAAGGTGTTTTAGATCAGTTAAATTATTCTAGGACTATCAGCTGCTGCATGGACAACGAATTGTTCAGAAATGACTCCATGCCAGAATTGCAGGTAACTGAATTTCAAGAAACATCAATGTACTTAAATAAATCTAGATTTTGGTTGAGGTTTTTAAACTGTACTTTAGAAGCCTAAAGTGGCAACTGTTTTGCATAGAGTTCAGCTAAACATTCAACATTTAACGTGAGCATTCAGCTGAAATCTAGGTGATGGTGTAAAACCTAACTTAATTTCAGCTTTTTCATATGGAACTGTTTACATTTAAGGTAGACTTACTGACTAAATGATGTGTACTTTGTATTATTGCCTCTTGCCTTACTGTAGTTGAATTAAGACATGTAGTCTTATCTTTAATAGTCACATCCTAAACCCTTTTACTGTATTTGCAGCTATAATCTGCTATATTGTATCAGACTTTATTTCTTAGAGCTAATCTGGAATTAATTGGTAATGCACTAATAGTCTTTGATAGACCTGGAAAAAAAAGATGTTATGGAGTACTACTACTTGAAGCTGGTTTTGGAGGTGACCTTAAAAGTCACTGAAGTGTTACAGGGTAAAAACAAGAAATGTTTTTCATGTAGGCTATTTGGGATATCCTCTGCCAGCAGTGCTGATGGACTTGGGCATGGTACCAAGTTCCATCTGAAAGAACTCTGCTACTGTGACATCATACCCTATTTTTGAATGTTAAATTTGTAGTACTGTGAAAGTATTTAATAAATCAATCACAAAATACTTTCTTATAAACTTGTTCATTTTAAAGAATGCTTTGAAGTAGGAAAACAACTGCTTCAGGCTTATGGTACCTAAAGATGTTTCAATTTTTTTTTAAATAAAATTTAGAGTTAATTTAGCATGATCTGCATAAGAAGTCAAATTACTTTAAGCAAACATAAAGCAGACTTGTTATTTCACAAAATATATAAACAGCTTTTATGACAAACATCTGTGGATGATTTTAGTTGATTGGAGAGTCTGGTCAGACTTAGTATGATGCATTTGGCCTGCCATTAAATTATGTCAAAGTGCAAATGCATAAGTTAAGGAAGTTGAAAACTAAAACTAATGTTTTATCAGGAAGGAATATTCTATTTTTTAAATTTCTTACACTTTATGAATAATGAACACATTATTAAAGTATCCAGAAGGTACATACAGAATACTAAGAATTTATGTGAATTGTATTTAATTGTGTTTTTATTATCTAATTTCTGATTCTCAAATTCACATTGTACTTTGAATTTATGTGAATGAATAGTTTTTTATCAAACTTTTTCAAATTTGATAAAGCCTAAATATGTCATGTAATGCATAGTTGTCAGTGTGCCTGCTGGCTCTCTTCCCTTCCTCCCTCCCCCCCCCTTTTTTTTTCTTCTCTGAAGAAAAAAGAAGCCCTCATAATTCAGTTAAGCCACTGTGGTGTGAAATTTATGAAATTACAAAGTCATTTCATACTGTGCTACATGCTGGTAAACTTAAAGTATTTGGATGGCTTTTTTTGGAACATCTGATACAGTGCGATAGTCTTTTAACCACAGTTCCAGTGAGGTGCCATGAGGGCTTGGGAGCAGGCATGGGACGGTTGGTGGCTTACTTTTTTTTTCCTCTAGAAATTGTGCTTATCCCATGTGAATATCTAATTTGATTTCTGTAAATATGGAATGGACTAAAATTTATATTTGGGAGTAGAGCTCCCTCTTCCCTGTTTTTTTATAACTGCTACTAACAAAGATGGTTATATAATAGATGCAAAATTTTATTTCAGAAAACAGTAAGTTAGTGGGTTTTGTAAGACGTAAGCTTGTTAAGAATATAGATATTTTTATTCTAGGAGAGCCACTTTGTATTGAGCATTGAATGCTCACTCAACTGGTTTTAAGTCATTCATCCATTTACACTGTAATTACTTATTTGCTTCCTGACTACTCTGGATTAAGCTCTTGATCTAGGTGTCTAAAATAAGCTGCAGTGTGCAATGTCACATATCCAAGTCTGATACTGCTGGGAAAAGTGAATGCTGTAATATGTAAAATATCTAAAAGATATCCTTATGTGTTTTGGCAGATTGGCAAAATGAGGTATGTCAGTGTTCGTGACTTTAAAGGGAAAGTCTTAATTGATATTAGAGAATATTGGATGGATCAAGAAGGTGAAATGAAGCCTGGCAGAAAAGGTATTGTTCTGCTACATGTTATTTTGTATTAAAACACTGTCTGCAGTTTGCTGGAGAACTTTAAAAAAAGTGTATCAGATTTTTATACTTTGTTACTACATGGTATTTTTAGAGTAATATTTTTACTTTTTTATAATTTATATCTTAACAAATTATTAGTTTTATCTGTAGATTACAAACAAAAGCGAAGTGATTTCGTTGGCCTGGCCTGAGTCTGGTTTCCTAAATGGATTCCCCTGTGATTTATAGAAAACAAGACATCAAATACAAGCAAATTTGGTATGGGAGTTATATACGTAGCCATACATTTTCCTATTGATTAACTTAACTCCATTTCTTGTTTTTATTACAATTTGATTTCTTATTTCAAAAGTTGCTGAAAAGACTTAAATTATTCATTTGTAATAAGGTGTTACTTTCTTTAAAACAATGATGATCTTCAATTTGTATCAAATTTTAGATTAAAATATTTTATGTGACTAATTTTGTAAAAAATATTTCAGGATTTTAGTTCAGGTGAAAATACCTCAGGTGTTTAAGTTTTGGTACTGTGCTAATCTACAGCACAGCATAAGCCATTGTACCTTTAATTGCTACTCCCATACTTTTTATGGCATGCCTTCACTGAACCATTTTCAGAATTTTGCCACCTGCAAGATGGAGATGTGAGGATAGTTGCAGTAGTAGTGCTTTCCTTAGTGTCACGTTGCTTCTGTTAGAAAAGCCTACTTTTAATCATTTTTCATATTGTGCCAAGGAAAGAGGTAAGTATGAAACATCCTGTCCTGGAGACTGAAGACCTTTAATGTAGACTCAGCATAAGGTTTGTTACATTCTCCTAGTGTGTCCAGGAGCCAATAGATGTTTGAAAAGCTTGACAAATGTTTTCAACAGCTCTTAAATAACCACTGAGAATAGGTTTGTATGAACAGGTGTAGCAGTACTGTACAGGAAAATTTCTTGGTTTGGATGTGTTGTTGCTACTTAACAAAAAAGATTACTCCAACTTCTAAGGACTTTAAACTGTTGTGTTTTGAGGTGGAAATCAAAAGTATATGCAGTTTGAGTGGTAAACTATAATGAAACTTGATGGGTATGCCAAGTGACAAAAATTACATGATGTAGATAGAAATGTTTATCAATGTGGATACAGTATTGTGAGTCTAATGTTCCATTGATGCATTTATGAGCCCCTTACCTAGCTATCCTAAAAACAGTATGAACAGTTGAAATTGCGTAATAAAATATAGGAAAAAACAAATCCAACAGTTTAGAATTGTTGTGTCGGATTATTTCCAACAGCAGGTCTGAACTGCATGCAATTTATTTGATATGTTGTTCAGGGGCATCTTGATGACACTTGGTCCCCTAATAATGGTTAGTATATCTGGCCTAACTGTTTTCAAAAGAAACCTGCCCTCTAAAGGCTGGTAGAAAACTGCTTAAATAGCTCTGTGCAGACTGCTTGCTGCTCTGGTAAGTGGTGTTGTGATAAGACAGTGATGGTAGAAGAAGAAAGAAAAAAAAAAAAAAGGTGATGAGCCCCAAAAATGGAATTCAAAATTTCACCTGTTTTCAGGTCCTGTTCCACCTACAGGGAGAAAGTAATGAAGGAAGCCTGATTGCTGGGGGGGGTGTGTGTGTAAATAGTAGAAGAGCCTTGCTGGAGAGAGTATGAGAGGTAGGCCTGTGAGTCTGTACTTGCATAGAGTTGGCAGAGAGATTTTAGGGGAAGAATGAGGAGACTAAACCACAAAGGAAACATGTGCCTGGGCTTTGAAGTTCAGGAAATACAAATTTAGAACTGAGGGGATGGGTTGTGGGGCACTGAATAATTATTGATTGAATGTCACTAGAAGCTATAGTGAACTCAAAGTGAAAAAATAACTTCTGTGTTGGTTTGAATGCTGGGGAGTGGAATAGTCTCTCCAAAATGTTACTTATAGGATATGTTGTTCACAGTGCTTTAAGAAACAGGAGGAAAAAAAAAAAACCCCAAACAACAGAATTATACTTTAAAAGTGCATAGAAGTTCAGTCCACTGAGGTATGGCTTTTAGGAGCCAACAGGAATACAATTGCTTTCCTACATTTCTTTTGTGCTGCCTTCGATCAAGGCCAGAGCTGTATTTCACTTCCTGTGTTTAGCCTAATGCTTATGAATGAATCTGTTATACTGTACTTGTTTTCTTAGTAAGTGTGACTTCTTCAGAGATAAGCTAAGGTCTAAAGTTAAACTGAAGTGTTCCAAATGAGTAGTTTAACTTTGTAACAGAGATGGTTGTTACACTTGAGGCAGCTTAAGCATTAATAGTTGTGACATAGACTTTGTGTATGAAACCAGCATTGACAGTAATTATGCAAGATCCTGCACTACAATTTCTTCTCATCCTAAGTGTTTATTTTTAATGTATTTCAGGTATTTCTTTAAATCCAGAACAGTGGAACCAGCTGAAGGAACAGATTTCTGATATTGATGATGCAGTAAGAAAACTGTAAATAGAGCCATACAGAAACCTTTATCATTTTAGTTGTTTTAAGTGGTCTTTTTACATTGGCTTTTGTTTTCTAAAATATTGTTTTCCACGCTATTGTATATTTGGATTTCAAAACGATTTGTAAGATCAATACTTTTTAATGTGCATTAAAAGCGTATTCTGAGTGAGGCTATTTGTGTATATTTTACTAAAAGGAAATGTGTTGCTTTTACCTCATGGTATAAAATAAATAATATGTAAAGCATAGGTGTTTATGGTCTTTTGACTGAAGGTGTTTGCGAAGGCCACCTAATAGCTTTAGTCTTTTTGTTTTAGTTTCAGTTTAATTAACTGTTAATATGAATTTTTCTGAAATTTCCTAAAATGTCTCTATTTTTTTTCCTTTTATTTCATACACTTTGGTATTGCCCTGACAGCTTTCTGCTTTAAGACTTGATACAAACAGTGAATACCTGGTAAAACACATTTTTGTAGATAACTTTAAATACTGTATTTGCTAATTTACCATATTTATTCAGATGTAAACAGTCCTGAGTATATAGACTTTTTTATATTGCTTGCATGAAGTGTTATGCTAAACAATAATACTTGAAAACAAGCCACACACTATTTCTTTCTGTTTTTCTGTAGCTTGCTTGACTTGGAAAATACAATTAGCCTTTATTCTTGGACGTTAGATTTTAGAATGTGATGCATAAACTTTTACAGTAATAGACACATACCTCAGAGTAAGATAGTATTTAAAAGCTCCAAATGTGGTTATTAGTTAGGTACCCTTTTCAAGCTTTGCATTAAATTAATTCTTGAACACATACCAACTAGTTAGTCTATAGAAAAGAACAGTTAACCTGTCTTTGTAGGTCTTTTGTTTGTTTGAGAGTACTGTGTAAACAACAATGCTTAAACTAGGCTGTAACACAGGTTAAACAGTCAAACGGGGTTAGAATTGCTTCAGCCAATATGTCTGGCTATCATGCTTCTGCCCTGTCCACACTGCCTGCCCAAACCATTTAACTTGGCTTGCCTTGTGTGGCTTATGTGTGCAAAACTGTTTTATCTTTTGTACAGAAGATACTTAGCACTTACAATGGAGTGCTGGTACATAGTGGATCATGACTAGCAAACTTTGCTTGTCTACCAGTGTACTATTCTGGTAAGAGAAGCTTCTGTCCAGTGGAAGCCCTATTAGACTAGATGCTGCCCCAGTTGAAGGGCTTCTTGGTAGGTGTCACAAACTATGGAATGAAGAAGAGAGAATATGATGTTTGAGTAGAACTTAGAGATAAGGGGCATGCCAGTACGGAAGTTAATGGTGAAAGATCAAAGTTAGCAGATGCATAATAACTACAGTGAAGAACTATGTTAGCAGAATTGGAGAAGAGTTTATTTTCTGACTTGTTTCATCTTCTTCCTTTAACTGAATTAACTTCATGAAAATTGACATTTCAAGACTATGTAGTGAATGTGCAACTTATTGGTTCAGCTGTAATTTTCCCATTTGATGTTAAATTTAATGTATCTTAAAATTTTTTTATACATAAACAGGATTTACTATTTACTTAATTTTGGAATATCTTAATATAATTGTTTATATTGTGGACATACATGGAAGTCCTGTTCTGCTAAGTGCCATACATGGAAGTCCTGTTCTGCTAAGTGCCATACACACTGTTCCTGTGCTGCAGTTTATGATTCAATACTAACGGGTATTGAAGGGTGAGAAAGGGTGAGTTCATCACATTAAATATATATTACTTAATTTAAATATTATGTCAGATACCTCCACCTGCTTTTGAACTTATCCATTGTTGACATATTTCAAATCAAGTTAAGATCTGGCTTTGTATAGCTCAGGAAATCTGAGTTTTTAAGAACTGCTTGAGGGTGAATAAAAGGGTGAAGAGATGTTTTGTGGCAGCAGCTGCATTTTTGGGCACAACATTCTTTGAGTGACTCTTAATGGCATGTTAGGGGTATTTGGACCAAATAGAATAAATATGAAATAGCTGCTAAAATTTTCAGATGGGTGAATGAAATAAATTGCTTCAGATCACTATCAACAGATTCTAGGTGGGGTTTTTTGTTTGCAGTATGTATATATGATTTTTTCCTTTAAATCTGAAATTTTGCAACCAGATTTCACCCATTTTTACCTCAAAACTTTCATGTGGCTACTTTTAAAGTACATGATTATCATAATAGAGGGAACATTGCCCTCAGACTACTGTGGTAGTAGGTCATTGGATGGCAGTTGTGTATCAGAGTACAATATAATTGTGTTGAGGAAGGTAGAGAATTAAATTCATTTTGAGGGAGTAAGTGAAAAAGCTTTAATATATTGATTAGTTCTCTTGTGGAAACTGGTGGTAGAGATGTTAAAAGAAATTAGTATTTGTTAACCAAGAATTAATAGTTCCTCTTACAGATAACACCCTTGAATTTGTGGTGATAATTACTGGAGCTGTTTATACCATTTTACTTGAGAAAACTTGGGGTGGTTTGATTTTACTTAGCTTGTGTCTTTAAAAATAGTTTTCCATCTGCCAGTTATATTTCTGCCTGTGATAATGATATAATATCATGTATTTTACCTGAGCCAGTCTTAATGTCTGCATGACTGTCCTACAAAAAAGGTAACTAATAAACTAGTCAGTTTCACAAATGAACTCAAAATGGGATGTGTTTAATTGTAAGGGAATTCATTGCACCTCAGATGACTGATGTGCTGGTTACTTGATAAAAATTTGACACATTCAATGTTATATTGAAATAAATAGTTGGTAGTGATTTGTCATGTAATTATCTATGGCTGTAGTCTTTCTAATTAGAGAAGAAAATTCAGATTATTTTTTTAATAAAGATTATTTTCTTGCAGACAAAATGGTAGTTAGGGTACATGTAGAAGTGTCCATGGAAGAAAATTGTGCATGTATGAAAAGACTGTGTAATATGAGATAAAAACACTGCTCCCTTTCCCATTGAAGTGGCAAAAGAAATATCAAGAATCGTATGCATCTTTATGCTGGGCATATTAGCAATATGTTTTATAAGTTAAACCTATTATGGAGCTTAGGAGGAAAAATACATCACAGAGCTGCCAAAGTACCATATGTGTGCTAAATCAAACTGTCATGTACAATGTTGCTCTTATGTAGAGATGTTCATATTGAAGTTAAACGCAGTACTAAGTTTGATATTTCTGTTAAAGGAAATGCCCCAGTTACGTACTTATGTGATCTGTTAGCAAAACATTGAAGACTAATTCTGGTAACTCAAATGTTATATTGTTAACCATGTGGTATGTTTCATGTTTTGTTCTGGTGGTATCTACTGCAGAGGCCACTGGAAATATGTGCCCTCCAACTGTAACTATGTTAATGTTCAAATAAAAAGTAGTTAAATGGCATACGTGTAATAACAATTTGAACACTTTGAAATAAATGAAGACTTCTGTTGACATAGTGTTATTTTTTAATATAAATTTAGCTGCACTAAAACTTATTTTTTTCTTAAATAGCCATTTTCATAACAATTTGTTGCTTGCAACTGTTGTAATTGAGAAATTTGAAAACTTAATAATCTTGGTCCATGCTTGCAGGTGGGTGGTTGCTTGTGTTAGCCCAGAGGGATAGAAGTTTTTCATTATGATAGAAGAATGTGGAGTATTAAGGCACGGACTCTGGCGGGGATTCAAGCCAAAGACGTTTATTGCTACAGGCACTTGCTTTTTATACAGTTACAGCTCTCTCATGAGCCACAAAATGCGTCCTGATTGGTTACTACACACAGTCCATGCGCTTCTCACACAGTCAGGATTGGCTGCCTGCAGGTGTCCACGCGCTCTTCTCTAACCATTCTCCTTCCTCCTTCTGCTCCAGTACCTCCCCTTGGCCGCTCACAAAAATATCCCGCGCTTCTACTTCCTCCTTTGTTGTTTACCAGCTTCTCAATGCCACAGCTCCTTCTCCTCAAGGCCAAGCCTTTGCAGGGTGATCCCAACATCTCCCCCTTTTTGTTTTTCTATAAACAAAACCTGATGGATCATTTGCTGAAGCATGGTGCGCAAGCATGAAAGCAAACGGGGAACAATCAACAAAATACAACAAAAGATAGCCAATGCTAATAATGCCGTTTTACACAAAGACTTTAGCCATCCTGTTATGCCCCAGCCATTCAATAACTTGTCAACCCAAGAGGTGTCGTCAGATGCCGCAGCATGTAATACCTTGGCATGCTGCCAAATATCATTAACGTCTGTGAGTATTTTTCCGGCATTATCCACATAAGCACAACAGGTCTCATTTATCAGAGTACAGACTCCACCTGCTTGAGCAGTGATGATGTCTAATGTTTTATGGTTTTGCCATACTATAGTTCGAAGAGATTGAATCTCTTACTGCAAGCCTAAAATTGCATCTACAGTGCAATTAGCAATAATTTCCATTTCTGCTGACAGATTAACTATCACCTTTTCTAACTATACTATTCCTAGTGATGGAAAAAGTGCCCACACAAAGCTATGAAAACCAGTATTATATCTTACCAAAGGATTTGCACTTCACTTAGCTCTAAAGGTTTTCCATGGGCCCCTAATGATACTGCTAATTTCAGTATGACTAATCAGCTGCAAATTGGGAGCCAAGAGGTCCATGGTGCATTTCCCCTGTCTAGTTTCTGGGCAGCTGTTTCCTGGCCCATTGATCTCCACACAGCCACCATAACCCCTCCGGTAAGTTATAGGTGGCATTTATTGCAAGACCTTCCCCAAAAATAGTCTGCCCATTGCTGCGCCTTACATCCCTGTGAATAATTCGAAGTGCTGTTGCTGCTGTGAGATACCTTCAGCACAATGGCTGTCCAGTTTCCCTCAGTCTGATTAAACTTTCCCAGGCTCATACCATTTTCAGCCGTATAATTAACATACACTACTGTTATATTGATTAATGTCAGAGCATAGTGTTGATCTTGATATGGTACAAAGTGGTGTTTGCACTGATAACTTGTATTAAACAGCTCACAGGGATTCTTCTCCGTCCAATTGCTCAGAGGAATGCCCAACAACGGGCCATGGATTTGCTCCGCGGTCCCACAAACCCAACAGTTGGTGACATTAGTATGATTAACCGCGCTTTGTAAAAGCGACACAAATGTATTTGCTGTAAAGACCGCATGGACACTGCTCACAGCTATCAGTTCAAGCAACACCCCCACCATGGTTTTACTACCCCTCCCCATTATCTTTGCCTGATATATCGTTCTGTGTTACAACAGAAATATCGAATATACCCCAAATTCTCTATCCCCTCAACTCTGTTACACCGTATACACCGTGGGGAGAGTGTCTGGTTCAGGTATACACTTTGATTTCCTGTAAAAGAAATGATATATTTATGACAATAATTACAATGACATAGAACAAACCCACAACACCGTTTTACAAATATGGCATATTGAAGTTCCTGCTCTTGAATGTCCAGGGAGTGCTGCTGAGACGGTCAACGAGCCGTCATTTCCCATACAGAAGAGCGAAAGCGTCAGCTGGCGATACATCAGGGTCGGACTCTGTGTCCGTGGGATGTGTGACAGGATCTTCTGGTCTTACCACTGGCCGTACCAACCTGGCTGGTACCCGCTTCGCTCTATCCCCTGTTGAGACACAAGCATACCCTCGACCCCAGGTTACCAACTTGAATGGACCTTCCCATTTCCCTGTTAACAAGGATTTTACCCAAACTTCCGCACGACTATCCGCCCCAATACCATTCAGTCCTGTCAGGGATGAAAAATGCTTTAATAATACTGGCTGTTGGGTGGCATCGTCAATGGTCAAATGATTAAGAACATATACTGCCTTCTGCAGTTGGGCCTGCGGGGATTCCCCAAACATTCCCCCTTTTTGTTTTTCTAACATGCTTTTCAAGGTTTGATGGGCACGTTCAACTATGCCTTGGCCTTGTGGGGAGTGTGGAATACCTGTGATATGGACTAGGCCCCAGTCCCGGAAAAACTTTTGAGTCACAGCACTGATATAGCCAGGGCCATTATCAGTCTTCACTTGTCGCGGAATTCCAAGGGCAGCAAAAGCACCTCGGAAGTGTCGGAAAACATCGCAGGCTCTTTCCCCAGTCTCGGGCGTAGCCCAGAGGGCTCCAGAATAGGTATCTACTGAGACATGTACATACTTCTGCTTTCCAAAAGAAGGAACATGTGTAACGTCGGTTTGCCAAAGTTGAAGCGCCTTAAAACCATAAGGATTCACTCCAATTGAGTGACCCGGGGCAAAAGGTTGACAATCTGGGCACATTTGTAAAATGGTTCGGGCAACAGACCAGGGGAAGTGGAACTGTTTGTGTAAGGCCTTTGCCGACTGATGGAAAAAGGAATGTGATAATTGAGCCTGTTCCCGAAGGGAGGGAACTGGTGCGGCCCAGGCGGGAGCAGCCAGACGATCCGCTCGCCTGTTGCCTTCCACTAAAAACCCAGGCAACTCGGTATGACTACGAATATGCAGTATGTAAAAGGGATGTTGTCGGGCACTTAATAAGGCCCATAACTGTTTAAATAAACAAAAAAGCTTTTCCTGATCAACCTGTTTTAGCCAACCTTTCTCCAATCTCCTGACAACTCCAGCAACATATTGCGAGTCTGTTACCAGGTTCAGCGGTTCAGACCATTTCCAAAAGACTTGGACAACAGCGGTGAGTTCTACAATTTGAGGGGAACCTTCAACCTGTCTGACTTCCTGCCACCAATCACCTCCCTCATACCATACCATCACCGCCTTCCCAGTCTTCCCGGATCCATCTGTAAATACAGTGATTCCATCAACAGGCGTAGGCCTGCATAACGGTGATGGTACTAGCGACACTTCTCCACAAAGAGTAAATAGTTTATGAGCGGGCAAATGAATTGATATTTGCCCTGTGTAGCCTTCCAATGCAACTTGTAATGACAGGCTATTAGCATGACACCAGGTTAAATACTCCATGGTCAGAGGCACAAATATCGTGTGAACTTCTTGTCCACTGAGCTCGACCGCTCTTTTCCGGCCCTTGCGAATCAGAATGGACATCATTTCAATCCTTGTGACTATGGTTTTGGCAGGCTGATGTGGTAAAAAGACCCATTCAAGGATTACCAAAGGATCAGGTCTTAGTTCTGGAACCCACTGAGCAATTAGCCCTAAAGGTCGTGGTTGATAATAAACAGTTGTAAGTCCTTTCCTTTGATGAGTCGATGAGCTTGATTCTCTTGTACTTTCACGGCTATCTGTTCTAACGCCACTTTCGCCTCAGCGTTAAGCTCGCGCTTCGAAGCGATATTCGAGTCCCCCTTTAACAGGCTAAATAGAGATGTCAGTATGTTATTGTCAATGCCTAAAAGAGATCATACACAATTGATGGTACCAAGTAGCTTCTGTAGGTCATTCAAAGTCTGTATGTTTGAGTCCAATTTCACGGCCTGAGGTTTGATTGTAGCATCTAGGATCTTCCACCCCAAGTATTTCTGGGGGGGTATAGTTTGTACCTTCTCCGGTGCTATTTGCAGACCAAACTCTTCCAGACTTTTCCTTGCATCCTGTATCACTGGCACCAGTAGATCCGGCGCGGCTCCAGCGAACAGGAAGTCATCCATATAGTGATAACATATGATATTCGGATGGCGATGCCTGACACCAGAGAGTGCTGCGGCTACATACATCTGACATATCGTGGGGCTATTCTTCATCCCCTGTGGTAGGACAGTCCAGTGATAGCGCTGCATTGGGCGGTGCTGGTTTACTGCTGGTACTGAAAAAGCAAATCAGGGTGCATCCTCGGGTGCTAGTGGAATAGTAAAAAAGCAGTCTTTAAGGTCCACTATCACAATGTCCCAATTTCAAGGTAACATTGTAGGTGACGGTAAGCCAGGCTGTAAGTCCCCCATATTTTCGATGATGTTATTTACCTCACGCAGATCGTGCAACGTTCGCCATTTTCCACTCTTCTTCTTGATAACAAATACAGGAATATTCCATGGGCTCGTGGTGGGCACAAGATGTCCTTGCTGGAGTTGTTTGGTAACTAGTTCTTTGAGCGCCTCGGCCTTTTCCTTCGGTAGGGGCCACTGGTCCACCCAAACTGGATCATCGCTAAGCCACTTTAGGCAGAGAACAGACCGCTCTGCAGTGGCCCCCCTTAAAAATGTCTTGACTCGCGAGTTTGGATAGTCACTCCCCAGGAACCTAATACATCTCGACCCCACAGGTTCAGGGGCACCTGGACGACGTAAGGTCGGATATTGGCTATCTGGCACTCCGGACCTACAACTTGAATGACTTGGGCACTCTGCCGAGAAGCAGAAACTCTGCTGACTCCAGCGATGTTAGCACCTGCAGCTATGGTGGGCCAGGTCGGCGGCCAGCATGAAGCGGAGATAATGGTAACATCTGCTCCTTCACCTCTTTCTGCCTGTGGCGTGTGGTACCATGCCTTTAAAGGGTACCAACTGGGCTATGCGAGTCCCGGCCGGGATGGAAACAGGCAGGGACAGTGTCCATACCATCACTTGAATCTGTCCCGTAAAATCGGCATCTATTACACCCGGTAGGACGAACAAGCCTTGCACTGTTGTGCTTGAATGTCCCACCAGTAAAGCACTAAGGCCCGACCCCAAAGGGCCTCGCACTGACAAAGGGACCCAGTACACGCCCTGATCTAAGATGGTGAGGTCGGCATCTGTGGTGACATCCACTCCAGCACTGCCTCTGGTGGTGGCGCAGAGGCCATCCAGGCCCGTGGTTGGTGGTAGTACGGGCCTAAACGGTTCTGGCTCGGGGGATACTGAGAGCGGGGTACTTGTGTCGGAGCGCACCCCTGAGTCACACTGGCTTTCCCGTTTCCCTGTTTTTGTGCTAAAAACTGCCCGTTCCTCCTGTACTTAGAACGGCATTGGTTGGCGAAATGCCTGCCCTTCCCACAGTGGGGGCAAATACCCGGGCCTATTCCTCCCGCTGCAGCTTGCTGTGGACAGTTTCTTTTAAAATGACCCAGTTTGCCACATCTAAAGCATGCTTTGTCTTTTATTTGTACTGCAGCGGCAAACGCTGAGGCCAGAGTCTCAGTTTGATAGGTAATGGATCCAACCTTATTACACGCTTCTATCATCTCGATAAGGTTTGGATTCCTTAAAGTCTGCAAAATTTGCTTACAGTCTACATTCGCATTCTCAACCGCCAACTGCAAGATCAACGCCTCTTTGGCCTCCATATTGTCAACCTGCTTGTTAATCGCCTCCTGCAGCCGGTCGATAAAAAGCATATATGGTTCATTCGGTGCTTGCTTAACAGTAGTAAAGGACTTCACTGCTTCACCGATGTCGGGAACTTTCAACAAAGCTTGATGAGCCAGATCAGCAGACTGTCTAAGAATCTCGGACGCCAATCGTGCCTGCAGTTGTGGCAAGTCGATTGGCACCTCCCCTGTAAGTTGAGGAATGCCTGCCCCCCTTAAAGGATCACCTTCACCCTGCCCCAGGTTATCTACCGCTGCCCTGTCATACAGGTCTCGCCACTGAGACATAAAAAGTACTTTCTGTGTAGGGGTGAGTATAAGGTCCATCAGCTGCTTGATATCAAAGGAAGTTAACAGCTGCCCTCTCAGCACAGTGTTTAACAGTCCTTGCGCAAAAGGTGAAGTCAGCCCATGCTGCATGACCGTCTTCCACACCTCCTTGACCATCTCCCACTGCATCAGTTCCCAGGTATTTGGCCCATTTTGTCACATTACAACAGGGCATGCGATGTGAGTGGCGATCTCTACCTCCCCCTCTGCCAAGGCCTGTTGTCTCATACTTTGCCAATGTTGGGCAGGGTCGTATCTTGACTTGGGGGAAGGATCACCCCAGGCAGCCCCCTCCTGTTGCGGCACGGGCGACCAGTGCTCATGTTCCAGGTCAGGAGGCGGGGGCCAAGAAGGACTCGCCACCTCCGTTGGTTGCGTTAGCGGTGGGGCACTGGGCTCGGGTTGCTCGTTCTCATCGTCCCCAGCTCGGCCTCCCTTGTCTCCTGGGGCTGTGGCAGCGGCAGCTGCTGCCGCTGCCGCTGTCCATTCTGATTTTATCGCCTTTATAGAGTCTCTGACTAATTGCCAGGTCGTTAAAACTTTCTCAGCCGTATGATCCCCTTTGGAGGCTGCCTCAAACACCAATTTCCCTGCTTTGTCCCAAGTATCTAGCTCAAAAGCTGTTGCAGAGTCTGCTGCTAGCCCCTGGCTCTTCAAAAATGCTAACAATAATCGTAACGTTGTTTCATCATAAGTAATTCCCCTCTTCTTCAAAATCTTTACTATAATACAAAGGATTGCTTTTTCTTCCGAGGATATTTGCGATCCCATTACTTCACGTCCCCAGCTGCTCACCTCTTTGGTGATTATTCGTCCAGACTGCAGCTCTCTGTCCCGCTGCTTCTATCTTCGTTCAGCTGGGCTACTCCACCGGTCGTTCTCTTACCACGATTCAAGCCCCTGTTTGGAGCGCCATTTGTGGAGTATTAAGGCATGGATTCTGGCAGGGATTCAAGCCAAAGATGTTTATTGCTACAGGCACTTGCTTTTTATACAGTTACAGCTCTCTCATGAGCCACAAAATGCGTCCTGATTGGTTACTACACACAGTCCATGCGCTTCTCACACAGTCAGGATTGGCTGCCTGCAGGTGTCCACGCGCTCTTCTCTAACCATTCTCCTTCCTCCTTCTGCTCCAGTACCTCCCCTTGGCCGCTCACAAAAATATCCCGCGCTTCTACTTCCTCCTTTGTTGTTTACCAGCTTCTCAATGCCACAGCTCCTTCTCCTCAAGGTCAAGCCTTTGCAGGGTGATCCCAACAGAAGAACAAATGTAATGTGAATATGGAAGCAGCAGATATAAAAACACCTTCACCAAACAGAAGGAAAGTGCCTGATAAGTTGCTACTGTTAAGAAAATGGCTGATTATCTTTTGAGTGGAGTTTATTTTTGATCTGACAATAAATGTAACCATAGATTAGATAAATGGGTGAGAAGCTTTTTTCTATTTATCATTGGTCATAGTTAGATTAGTGTAGGCTTCTTTAGGAAGGATATTTGTTTTTCACATGTTTGCTGTGACTGATCCATAGGGAGTGGATTAACTGATTGTAGCCTTGACCCAAACGGATTTTTCTTCAAGATTTTTGATTAGTTTAGCAATTTATAGCCACAGAATCAGAAATGACCTTGGCTTAAAGGGAAGAAATGCAGTTTGGGGTTGATGGAGGGTCATCATGTCCTACCTATTTCCCATTAACTGCCATCCATTTATTGGTAGGATTCATCTTTGACTGTAGCTCTGGTGACTACATATGGAAGAGCAATCTGATAGGCAATTTTTTTCCTGTTGTGAATCAAGCTTATTGTCCCCTACTCTCAAAATTATGTAAAAACGTGAAGACACCTGCTGAAGAACTGAAATAAATGTTCCTTGGCTCAGTGATGGTTTCTCAAGGAAGCTTAAATTGTGCTGTCTTGTAAGCAGACAGACATGATGTTTGTCGTGGGGATAACTTAAAGAGAACGTGGCAACACAGCTGTTCCCTTGGTATGGTGCTTCATTAAACAAAAATATTTTTTGCGGTATCTGCTTAATTCAGTTTTCAATGTCCTTTTTTGCTTTGAATGAATCCCCTCAGGACAGCAAAGACATGGATATGTTGGAGCAGGCCCAGAGGAATGCCACAAAATCGATCAGAGGGATAGAACACCTGTCCTATGAAGAAAGGCTGGGAGAGTTGGGGTTCAGCCTGCAGAAGAGAAGGCTCTGGGGAGACCTTATTGCAGCCTTCCAGTACTTAAAGGGGGCCTATAAGAAAGATGGGGACAAACTTTTTAGCAGGGCCTGTTGCGATAGGACAAGGGGTAATGGTTTTAAACTAAAAGAGGGTGGTAGATTTAGACTAGACATAAGGAAGGAATTTTTCACAGTGAGGGTGGAGAAATACTGGAACAGGTTGCCCAAAGAGGTGGTAGATGCCCTGTCCTTGGAAATGTTCAAGGTCAGGTTGGACAGAGCTCCAGGGACAGGGCATCTACCACCTTTCTGGGCAACCTGTTCCCGTAGATGTCCCTACTCATTGCAGGGGGGTTGGACAAGATGACCTTTAAATGTCCTTTCCAACCCAAAGATTCTATGATCCTATGAATCGATATGCTCATCATTGATGGCATGGCGAACGAGGTAGGAACTGAGGTTAGGTTGAGGAATCAAGTTTTGAGGAACATTATTGTTCTGTCCTGGTTTCAGCTGGGATAGAGTTAATTTTCTTCATAGAAGCTAGTGTGAGGCTATGTTTTGGGATTGGGATGAGAAAATGTTGATAAGGTGCTGATGTTTTGAGTTGTTGCTAAGTAGTCAAGGACAGTCTAGCTTCTCGTGCTGGCCTGCTAGCGAGAAGGCTGGGGGTGCACGGGAAGCTGGGAAGGGACACAGCTGGGACAGCTGGCCAAAGTGATATTCCATACCATATGACATCATGCTCAGTATATAAAGCTGGGACGAAGAAGGAAGGGGTGGAGGGACGTTCGGAGTTATGGTGTCTGTCTTCCCAAGAAACCATTACGCGTGATGGAGCCCTGCTTCCCTGGAGATGGCTGAACACCTGCCTGCCCATGGGGAGTAGTGAATGAATTCCTTGTTTTGCTCTGCTTGCATGCGTGGCTTTTGCTTTATTTATTAAACTGTCTTTATCTCAAACCATGAGTTTCCTCACTTTTCCGATTCTCTCCTCTGTCCCACCTTGGGGGAGTGAGCAAGTGGCTGCGTGGTGCTTAGTTGCTGGCTGGGGTTAAACCACAACAGTCCTTTGGAAGGAGGTGGGCTCTCCTAAAGGTGAATAGAGTTTGCTATAAAACTGCAAAAGTTGGTGCAATGCAGACTGTGTTCGGTTTTGGGCCCCTCACTACAAGAAGGACATTGAGGTGCTCATGCGTGTCCAAAGAAGGGCAATGAAGCTGGTGAGGGGTTTGGAGAACAAGTCTTATGAGGAGCGGCTGAGGGAACTGGGGTTGTTCAGTCTGGAGAAGAGGAGACTGAGGGGAGACCTTATTGCTCTCTACAACTGTCTGAAAGGGGGTTGTGGTGACGTGGGTGTTGGTCTCCCAAGTGAAACAAGGATCTAAAACAATTGCAAGGTTTTAGCATGTGTCACTAATCAACTGTAAGTTTTGCAAATTTCTTAATATATGGAAGGTTATCGATTACATGATTAGTTTAACTTTAGTATAGAATTCTTTAGCCTAATAACTATGTGATTATGTTTAACGGCCTACTCTCATAGTACTTAGGCTGTATTTCCTCAATGCTAACATTGTAACTATGTGTAAATGGTTAATCACGAGGAAAGCAGGCCTCATGAAAATTAAAACAAAGAAGAGTTAAGAGCAAGGACTGAGAGATTAAAGAGAACAGAGAAAATATCTTAACCTTGAGCACAGAGACAGACTGGCAGGAATGCTCTAACAAGGATGATAAGAGAGAATCCCTTGGCTGTACAACAGAAGGGGCAAACATCCAAGGAGAATAAACTATCCTCAAGAGACCCGTGACCATAAAAGGGAAAAAGGAGTAGGGGGCTAACTCCCCAAACGACCACTGACGGCCACCTGAGACCCCCGCGCATGCGTAGTGTAGTTTTGCAACATCAACATTACGTAAATGTAGTAGATAAGCAAGAAGGCGGTGATTTCTTGGAAAATGTGTGAATATTCATGTCTTTAAGGTATATAAAGGATGAACTTTTGTTTCAGTGCACGCATGTTAGGAGGAGATATCCCCCACGCGTCCAGCGCTGTAATAAACGTACCTGCTTTATAACTCATTTTGTGTTGTGAAGTTTGTTTCTGCATGTCACAAGTAACTAGCAATACGACGAGAGGAAATGGCCTCAAGTTGCGCCAGGGGAGGTTTAGACTGGATATTAGGAAAAATTTCTTTACGGAGAGAGTGGTCAAGCATTGGAACAGGCTGCCCAGGGAGGTGGTGGAGTCACCATCACTGGAAGTGTTCAAAAAACATGTGGATGTGGCACTTCAGGACATGGTTTAGCGGGCGTGGTGGTGTTGGGTTGATGGTTGGACTTGATGATCTTAAAGGTCTTTTCCAACCTTAATGATTCTGTGATTCTGTGAAAGTATCTTTAACTCTGAAGAGAGGGAACCATCTCATAGTTTAGCCAGCATGTGAATATATATGTAGTTTTCCAGTCTCATCTTCAAGGGCCTCACATTTAGGTCACACTGGAAAATTTAAGTGCACTGCATAAGTAAGGGGTCTATTCTTGCTTTTTAATACATCAGGAGGCAAATGCAGTGTGGGAGTAGTGCATGGGCAGTGATGTTCATTTGTTGGAGATATATCTGTTTAGATTTTTCCAGTTTCCCGGCAGTTAAAGTGAGCAGAGCAGTCCTGGGCCAAAATGAGATCCATGCAAATGTCTTTGCAGAACTTTCTTATAAATAGGGTAATCCTCATAAAGCTTTATTTGATTTGTAGGTTATAGGTCTCTCAACAAAAATCTCACTGTCCACATAGGACAGGACAAGGCATTGTTAATCTTTCTTTATTTCCCTGGCTGGGTTTCAGGCTCCTCTTGGGCTATCTTTGGGGTCTCTCAAGATCCCGGCTTCTTCAGGGCGTGTTCTCTTAGTATATGCATCATTAAGACACTTAAATCCAGAAAGTCTCATCTCCACTCAAACCAGGAGACCCCAGAAAGAATTGAGTCAGACAATGGGACTCATTTCTGAAACAACTTCATAGGCACCTGGGCTAAAGAGCATGGCATTGAGTGGACATATCACATCCTCTATCATGCACCAGCCTCCGGAAAAACTGAATGATACAATGGAATATTAAAGACTACACTGAAAGCAGTGGGTGCTGGGACATACAAACATTGAGATAAACATTTAGCAAAAGCCGCCTGGTTAGTCAACACTAGGGGATCTGCCAATTGAGCTGACCCTGCCCAATCAAAACTCTTACGTACTGTAGAAGGCAATAAAGTCCCTGTGGTGCATGTAAAAAATATGCTGGGGAAGACGATCTGGGTTATTCCTGCCTTGGGCAAGGGCAAACCCATTTGTGGGATTTCTTTCGCTCAAGGACCTGGGTGCACTTTGTGGGTGATGCGGCAGAATGGGGAAGTCCAATGTATATCTCAAGGAAACTTGATTTGGGGGGACAATAGCCAATTATTTGAACTATATGATGTTAATTGCTATATAATAATGTATGTGATCACTACTATGGTTGCTATATGCCGTATTAATGGTATTATAGTAAGAACCACCCAGATTAATGAAGAATGAATGTTAATTAAACCAAATAAAGAGCAGCAGTGATGACACCAGGACTGGATTCAACATAGAATCATAGAATCATTAAGGTTGGAAAAGACCTCTAACATCAAGTCCAACCATCAACACAACACCACCATGCCCACTAAACCATGTACCGAAGTGCCACGTCTACACGTTTTTTGAACAATTCCAGTCATGGTGGCTCCACCACCTCCCTGGGCAGCCTGTTCCAATGCCTGACCACTCTCTCAGTAAAGAAATTTTTCCTAATATCTAGTCTAAACCTCTCCTGGTGCAACTTGAGGCCATTTCCTCTCGTCCTATCGCTAGTTACTTGGGAGAAGACACCAACACCCACCTCACTACAAGCTCCTTTCAGGTAGTTGTAGAGAGTGATAAGGTCTCCCCTCAGCCTCCTCTCCTCCAGACTGAACAATCCCAGTTCCCTCAGACGCTCCCCATGCGACTTGTTCTCCAGACCCCTCACCAGCTTCGTTGCCCTTCTCTGGACACGCTCCAGCACCTCAGCATCCTTCTTGTAGTGAGGGGCCCAAAACTGAACACAGTATTCCAGGTGCGGCCTCACCAGGGCTAAGTACAGGGGCACAATGACCTCCCTACTCCTGCTGGCCACACCATTTCTGATACAGGCCAGGATGCTATTGGCTTTCTTGGCCACCTGGGCACACTGCTGGCTCATATTCAGCCGGCTGTCAACCAGCACCCCCAGGTCTTTTTCTACCAGGCAACTTTCCAGGCACTTTTCCCCAAGCCTGTAGCGTTGCATGGGATTGTCGTGACCCAAGTGCAGGACCTGGCACTTGGCCTTCTTAAACCTCATACAATTGACCTCAGCCCATCAATCCAGCCTGTCCAGATCCCTCTGCAGAGCCTTCCTACTCTCCAGCAGATCAACACTCCCACCCAACTTGGTGTCATCTGCAAACTTACTGAGGGTGCACACAATCGCCTCAGCTAGGTCATCAATAAAGATATTAAACAAGACTGGCCCCAAAACCAAGCCCTGGTGAATACCACTTGTGGCCAGCCGCCAACTGGATTTAACTCCGTTCACCACAATTCTTTGGGCTCGGCTGTCCAGCCAGTTCTGTACCCAGTGAAGAGTACACCTGTCTAAGCCATGAGCTGCCAGCTTCTCTAAGAGAATGCTGTGGGAGATGCTGTCAAAGGCTTTACTAAAGTCCAGGTAGACACCTTTCCCTCATCCACTAGGCGGGTTACCTGGTCATAGAAGGAGATCAGGTTGGTCAAGCAGGACCTGCCTTTCATGAACCCATGCTGGCTGGGCCTGATCCTTTGGGTGTCCTGCACATGCCCTGTGAGCATTCAAGATGAACCTCTCCATGATCTTCCCCGGCACGGAGGTGAGGCTGACAGGCCTGTAGTTCCCGGGATCCTTGTTCCAGCCTTTCTTGTAGACGGGCGTCACATTGGCAAGCCTCCAGTCTTCTGAGACCTCCCCTGTTAACCAGGACTGCTGATAAATGATGGAGAGTGGCTTGGCAAGCTCCTCCGTCAGCTCTCTCAGTACTCTTGGGTGGACCCCATCAGGCCCCATAGACTTGTGGGTGTCCAGGTGGCTTAACAGGTCCTTAACTGGCTCCTCCTGGATTATGGGGAGTTTATTGTGCTCTCCATCCCTGTCTTACAGCTCAGGGGGCTGAATACCCTGAGGCTAACTGGTCTGAATATTAAAGACTGAGGCAAAGAAGGCATTAAGTACCTCAGCCTTGTCCTCATCCTTGGTGGCAACGTTCCCCCTCGCATCCAGTAAAGGATGGAGGTCCTCCTTGGCTCTCTTTTTGGTGTTAATATATTTGTAAAAACATTTTTTGTTATCCTTCACGACTGTGGACAGATGGAGTTCTAGCTGGGCTTTCTATTTTTGTCTCTGCTTGACCTAACGAGATCCCTGTACTCTTCTTCAGTTGCCTGCCCCTTCTTCCAAAGGTGATAAACTCTCTTTTTTTTTCCTGAGTCCCAGCAACAGCTCCCTGTTCAGCCAGACCAGTCATCTTCCCCGCCAGCTCGTCTTATGGTACATTGGGACTGCCTGCTCCTGCACTTTTAAGATTTCCTTCTTGAAGAATGTCCAGCCTTCCTGGACCCTTTTGCCCTTCAGGACTGTCTCCCAGGGAACTCTCTCAACCAGTGTCCTGAACAGGCTGAAATCTGCCCTCCAGAAGTCCATGGTAGCAGTTTTGCTGACCACTCTCCCTACTTCACTCACAACTGAGAATTCTATCATGTCATGGTCCCTAAGCCCAAGACGGCCTCCGACCATCACATCTCCCACCAGTCCTTCTCTGTTTGTAAACAGCAGGTCAAGCGGGGCACCTCCCCTGGTAGGTAGACTCACTTACTTACCAGCTGCATCAGGAAGTTATCCTCCACACACTCCAGGAACCTCCTAGACTGTTTCCTCTCTGCTGTGTTGTATTTCTAGCAGACATCCGGTAACTTGAAGTCCCCCACAAGAACAAGGGCTAGTGATTGTGAGACTTCTGCCAGTTGCTTGTAGAATGCTTCATCTGCCTCTTCATCCTGGTTGGGTGGTCTATAACAGACTCCCAGCAGGATATCTGCCTTGTTGGCCTTCCCCCTCATCCTTACCCATAAGCACTCAACCTTGTCATCACAATCGTTGAGCTCTATACATTCAAAAAACTCCCTAACATACAGAGCCACCCCACTGCCTCTCCTTCCTTGACTATCTCTTCTGAAGAGCTTATAGCCATCCATTGCAGCAGTTCAGTCATGAGAATCAAATTACTTGAATGATGCGTCATTCCCTCAGCACAGGAAAGACATGGACCTGTTGGAACGGGTCCAGAGGAGGGCCACAAAAACGATCAGAGGGATGGAACACCTCTCCTATGAGGACAGGCTGAGAGAGTTGGCGTTGTTCAGCCCGGAGAAGAGAAGGCTCCGGGGAGACCTTGTTGTGGCCTTTCAGTACTTAAAAGGGGGCTTATGAGAAAGATGGGGACAGACATTTTAGCAGTGCCTGTTGCGATAGGACAAGGGGTTATGGTTTCAAACTAAAAGAGGGTAGATTCAGACTAGATATAAGGAAGAAATTTTTCACAATGAGGGTGATGAAACACTGGAACAGGTTGCCCAGAGAGGTGGTAGATGCCCCATCCCTGGAAACATTCAAGGTCAGGTTGGATGGAGCTCTGAGCAACCTGATCTAGTTGAAGATGTCCCTGCTCATTGCAGGGGTGTTGGACAAGATGACCTTTAAAGGTCCCTTCCAACCCAAACTATTCTATGGTTCTATGATCCTTAAAATTCTGACTTCCAACACTTGGCGTTCTTATTTTATAAATCGACTTTATAGGTTAAATAGAAAGCTTAATTCATTAAGAACATTCATTAAGAACAATCTTTTCCACTTGTTTAAGGTATGTGGAAGAGTGAAAACAGCAGGATCAGTAACAAGTCCTAGTGAAGTACAGCCATGCCTTTCTCTTGCCAGGCTTCACATCTGCCCTTCCTACTCACCCCTGATACTAAGCAGATATGCCAGAACCCTATGAGAAATGAAAGCAACATTCTGGAGAAAGCAGCAAAACTGCTTCGGAAGGGCAAATTAATAAATAATTTTAATAGGGGGATATTTAAATATATTTTCTTAGCTACATTTTATAAAGTATAGAATTAGAAAAAGAAGCAGGGTTTTGATTACTTCTGTATTTTCCTGCAGCTTAGAATATTCAGTATTTTCTAGATAAAGGATTCAATACTAACAGAGAACACTGCCTTAACATTTAGGAAAAAAAAAATTACTTGATTCTCTAGTAAGTAAAGGAAGGTAGTGAGGGCTAAACCAGGAACAGATGTCATATAAATCCCACTAAAATAAAGTATCAAATCGATCAAAAAACAAAAACAATCCAGAGAATGCATTTGGAAGGATTCATAAGTATTAATTGCATCTCACACCTCTGATAGCATACAGTAAGGTGCTACCTTCAGGTTCAGTAGATTTTTTGTTTATAATCTGCTGCAGAAATAGGGCCTAGGTTCATAGCTCTCCAGAAACACATTCTAGAGCATTTAGGAAAGCAAAGATGAGTGGGTATATTAGAATTGTATTTTTTTTTAGAACCTAAGTTTCAGGGATGCCTCCTTAAAAGACAAAATTGATTACAATTGTATTTTTTAAGTAACGGAATTTACTGCTTCTGGAGAGGACTGATGCCTTGAAGTTACAGAGATATACGGAAATTAGATTTGAAAGCAGTAAAACAGTTGCAAAATAAAATCTCATCTTCCTTTGTTTAAAAAGGACAACATATGAAATGAGAAAACAATGCCAGTTGTTACTGATCTTCTTCCCAAGGACATGCTAACTGGTATTACAGAAACATACAGAGATTGCCTTGGAGATCATACAGAGATTTCCCTGAACAGGGAGATTTTGCTGGGACTCAGGGAAAAGAGGAGAGTTTATCACCTCTGGAAGAAGGGGCAGGCAACTCAGGAAGAGTACAAGGATCTCGTTAGGTCAAGCAGGGACAAAATTAGAAAGGCAAAAGCCCAGCTAGAGCTCAGTCTGGCCACGGTCGCAAAGGATAATAAAAAACGTTTTTACAAATATATTAAAAACAAAAAGAGAGGCAAGGAGAATCTCCATCCCCTACTGGATATGGTGGGGAACATTGTCTCCAAGGACGAGGACAAGGCTGAGGTACTTAATGCCTTCTTCGCCTCAGTCTTTAATAGCCAGTCCAGGTATCCTCAGGGCATTCAGCCCCCTGAGCTGGAAGACAGGGATGGAGAGCACAATGTACTCCTCATAATCTGGGAGGAAGCAGTCAAGGACATGCTAAACCACCTGGACACCCACAAGTCTATGGGGTTTGATGGGATCCACCCAAGAGTACTGAGAGAGCTGGCGGAGGAGCTTGCCAAGCCACTCTCCATCATTTATCAGCAGTCCTGGTTAACAGGGGAGGTCCCAGAAGACTGGAGGCTTGCCAATGTGACGCCCGTCTACAAGAAAGGCCGGAAGGAGGATCCTGGGAACTACAGGCCTGTCAGCCTGACCTCTGTACCGGGGAAGATTATGGAGCGGTTGGTCTTGAGAGTGCTCACAGGGCATCTGCAGGACAACCAAGGGATCAGGCCCAGCCAGCATGGGTTCATGAAAGGCAGGTCCTGCTTGACCAACCTGATCTCCTTCTATGACCAGGTGACCCGCCTAGTGGATGAGGGAAAGGCTGTGGATGTTGTCTACCTGGACTTTAGTAAAGCCTTTGACAGCATCTCCCACAGCATTCTCCTGGAGAAACTGGTGGCTCGTGGCTTAGACAGGTTTACTCTTTGCTGGGTGAGGAACTGGCTGGATGGCCGAGCCCAGAGAGTTGTGGTGAACGGTGTTAAATCCAGTTGGCGGCCGGTCACAAGCGGTGTTCCCCAGGGCTCGGTTCTGGGGCCGGTCTTGTTCAATGTCTTTATAGATGATCTGGATGAGGGAATTGAGTGCTCCCTCAGTAAGTTTGCAGATGACACCAAGCTGAGTGGGAGTGTTGATCTGCTGGAGGGTAGGAGGGCTCTGCAGAGGGATCTGGACAGGCTGGATCGATGGGCAGAGGTCAGCTGTATGAGGTTTAATAAGGCCAAGTGCAGGGTCCTGCACTTTGGCCACAACAACCCCATGCAGCGCTACAGGCTTGGGGAGGAGTGGCTAGAGAGCAGCCTGGCAGAAAGGGACCTGGGGGTGCTAGTTGACAGCCGGCTGAACATGAGCTGGCAGTGTGCCCAGGTGGCCAAGAAGGCCAACAGCATCCTGGCCTGTATCAGAAATAGTGTGGCCAGCAGGAGTAGGGAAGTGATTGTACCTCTGTACTCGGCACTGGTGAGGCCACAGCTTGAATACTGTGTTCAGTTTTGGGCCCACTCACTACAAGAAGGATGCTGAGGTGCTGGAGCGTGTCCAGAGAAGGGCAACGAAGCTGGTGAGGGGTCTGGAGCACAAGTCTTATGAGGAGCGGCTGAGGGAACTGGGGTTGTTTAGTCTGGAGAAGAGGAGGCTGAGGGGAAACCTTATCGCTCTCTACAACTACCTGAAAGGGGGTTGTGGCGACGAGGGTGTTGGTCTCTTCTCCCAAGTAACTAGCAATAGGACAAGAGGAAATGGCCTCAAGTTGCGCCAGGGGAGGTTTAGATTGGATATTAGGAAAAATTTCTTCACTGAGAGGGTGGTCAGGCATTGGAACCGGCTGCCCAGGGAGGTGGTGGAGTCGCCATCTCTGGAAGTGTTTAAAAAACGTGTGGATGTGGCGCTTCAGGACATGGTTTAGGGGACATGGTGGTGCTGGATTAATGGTTGGACTTGATGATCTTGAAGGTCCTTTCCAACCTAGTGATTCTGTGATTCTGTGATTCTGTGATATAGGTGGAACAAACTACTAGATCAAAATGCTGCCTTGGCAGTTTTTCAGTGCTCAAATCGAACATTCACTGTTGATTACATTTGTCCAATGGGAGATCAATCCTACACAAGTGCAGTGTTTTGACATGCTTCATGCATAAATGCATACAATTTTTAAATATCAGAAAAGAAAAATCAGAATAAAAATAAGAACCTTGTAAAAAAGGTATGTCTATCCCCTGCTCTATGCGCTGGTTTTGGCTGGGATAGAGTTAATTTTCTTCATAGAGGCTGGTATAGTGCTGTGATTGGGATTTGGGATGAAAATAATGTTGATAACATACTGATATTTTTAGTTGTTGTTAAGCAGTCGAGGAATTCATTCACCACTCCCCATGGGCAGGCAGGTGTTCAGCCATCTCCAGGGAAGCAGAGCTCCATCACGCGTAATGGTTTCTTGGGAAGACAGACGCCATCACTCTGAACATCCCTCCACCCCTTCCTTCTTCTTTGACCATGACGACATATGATATGGAATATCTCTTTGGCCAGCCTGGGTCAGCTGTCCCAGCTGTGTCCCCTCCCAGCTTCCCTTGCACCCCCAGCCTTCTTGCTAGCAGGCCAGCACGAGAAGCTAGACTGTCCTTGACTGCTTAGCAACAACCCAAAACAGCAGCACGTTATCAACATTTTCTCATCCCAAATCCAAAACATAGACCCATGCTAGCTTCTATTGAGAGAAGGGGTTAAGGGAATCTTAGCAGTTAATTAGTAGATAAGGTTTGAAATCTTGTTAGCTATTGCGTAAAGTAACTAAAGCAGGAGATCTGTAGTTCCTTACAAAGACAGTTCCTGATAAAATGACAGGAGTGAGAAGACTTGTGGCTCCTCACAAGGACGGTCCCTGATAAGAACCAGGAGAGTGCCTCAAGAACCGGCTGAAACTGACCTTGTGGTTTGGACGAAAACCAAAGAGCAACTGAGTCTGCGTAAGAACAAGGGGTTACTACTGGTGACGAAGAGGAGCCACCGGCCTTCATCCTCACAACCCTCAGCGACCACCACCAGAAGGCACTGCGCAAGCGCAGATGGGAGGAGTTCATGGAAATAACGTCTTGGAACTCATTTCAATATGAAGCGGGGACAGGTCATGCATATGTATAGGCATATTGCGAAACTTTATGTATATGCAACACTTTGCTGTATATATTTGAAGTAAGTGCCGCGTTGGGGTGTGCACAGTTTTTGGTGGGACTACCCCCCCGTGCTGCCCAGCGCTGAATAAACATACCTACTTTACAATCTTACAGATTGTGGAGTCTGTTTTCCGCACATCACTACGAAGAAAACTAACTCTACCCTGGCTGAATCCAGGACAGGAGGAAAGCTGAAAGGAAGAGGAAAGCACACCAGGTTAACACATGGCTCAGGGGCTGGTGCCATCAACAGAATTTTGGGGTTTTTGACCACGGGGTGGTTTACACAGCACCGGGCCTCCTTGCAGCAGATGGAGTGCAAATGTCTCCAAGGGGCAAAAGGATTCTTGCTTACGAGCTGGCAGGCCTCATGGAGAGGGCTTTAAACTAGCTTTGAAGGGGGAAGGGGATAAAACCACGCTTACTAGAGATGAGCCTAGGGGTGGCATACCGGAGATGGGGGTGAAATCGACAGCCCAGCTCAAGTGCATCTACACCAATGCACGCAGCATGGGCACCAAACAGGAGGAGCTGGAAGCCATTGCGCAGCAGGACAGCTATGATGTAGATGTCATCCAAACATGGTGGGATGCTTCTCATGACTGGAGTGCTGCAATGGACGGCTATAAGCTCTTCCGAAGGAATAGGCAAGGAAGGAGAGGTGGTGGGGTGGCTCTGTATGTTAGGGAGAGTTTTGATTTTAAAGAAATCAACAATTGTGAAGAACCACTCGAGTGCTTATGGGTAAGGATGAGGGGGAAGGCCAAGGAGGAAGATATCCTGCTGGGAGTCTGTTATAGACCACCCAACCAGGATGAAGAGGCAGATGAAGCATTCTAGTGGCAGAAGTATCACAATCACTAGCCCTTGTTCTTGTAGGGGATTTCCATTTACCGTACATCTGCTGGAAGCATAACACAGCAGAGAGGAAACTGTCTAGGAAGATGTGGAAGATAACTTCCTGACACAGATGGTAAGTGAGCCTACCATGGGAGGTGCTCACAGATCACAGATCACAGAATCACAGAATCACTAGGTTGGAAAGGACCTTTAAGATCATCAAGTCCAACCATTAATCCAGAACCACCATGTCCCCTAAACCATGTCCTGAAGCGCCACATCCACACGTTTTTTGAAAACTTCCAGGGATGGCGACTCCACCACCTCCCTGGGCAGCCTGTTCCAATGCCTGACCACCCTCTCAGTGAAGAAATTTTTCCTAATATCCAATCTAAACCTCCCCTGGCGCAACTTGAGGCCATTTCCTCTTGTCCTATCACTAGTTACTTGGGAGAAGAGACCAACACCCTCATCGCCACAACCCCCTTTCAGGTAGTTGTAGAGAGCGATAAGGTCTCCCCTCAGCCTCCTCTTCTCCAGACTGAACAACCCCAGTTCCCTCAGCCGTTCCTCATAAGACTTGTGCTCCAGACCCCTCACCAGCTTCGTTGCCCTTCTCTGGACACGCTCCAGCACCTCAACATCCTTCTTGTAGTGAGGGGCCCAAAACTGAACACAGTATTCAAGGTGCGGCCTCACCAGTGCCGAGTACAGGGGCACAATCACCTCCCTACTCCTGCTGGCCACACTATTCCTTGCGACGAGCGAGGGAAGGCATGCAGTCGACTCAATATGAGTGATAAAGCAAGCTTCAACTTTATTGCAAAACCTTACACATATTTATACACTAAGTTCTACCTTATGCATACTTGTCTTACAATCATTGGCTTAGCTCTAAAGAGTGCATTATCATACTCCTCCTACTTGCGCTTACTGCTACGTGGTCCGGGTTCCATCCTGTTTTTCTTATACAGTGCTGCTTCTTAGCTGTTTACCACAGCTCCTTCTCCTCAAGGCCGAGCCCTGCAGATGTCCAGCTGTTTACCAGCTTCCCAGTGCCACAGCTCCCTCTTCTCAAGGCCGAGCCGTGCAGATATCTAGCTGTTTACCAGCTTCTCAATGCTGCAGCTCCTTCTCCTTAAGGTCGAGCCGTGCAGAGTGATCCCAACATCTCCCCCTTTTTGTTTTTGTATAAACAAAACCTGATGGATCATTTGCAACCCAAGGACTGTGAGGAAGATGGACCCTCTGTACATTCTTCTATCGTCCTGTGCCGCGAACTCAGCCCAGCAGTTGGTAGGTGCCAGCTTTACGTGGGCGTCCCCACGGAGGCAACGGTGGCCTTGCCGTACACCAGCCCACTGCCCTTCAGGAAATCCCGGTATTACACATTTGTAGAGGAACGAGTTTCGACACACGTGGCCAGCGAGTGTCGGAACTCACCTCAGTTGTCACCTTTTAACACAGGGAGCCTATGGCGTATGCGCCCGCTGGCCAGACGTGCTGCACGCGCCACAGCCATCCCGTCTATTGGTTCGTAGGCTTTGTTCACACGGCATTTTTTCATGACTCAGCAGTCACATATCAACTTATGCTTAAGTCAATAGCAGAACATTACAAAGCAAAACAATTCTAGCTGTACTACTTCTAGTGATATAAACTACTCCTAGTGATAGAAAAAAGGTACTTGTATAAGGCTATGAAGACCAATATTATATCTTACCAAAGCATTTGTGGTTATAGAACGCTTTGCCTCAAAAGCTTTCCACGTTCATCTCATGATACCGCAAATTTCAGTGTGATTTACCCCTACATTTTCTTTTGACTGAGGTGGCATCCAGATTGTGATGACACCTGATAGTGTCATGATGTGTCCAACGATGATGATGGCGACTGCCCCACCCATGGCCTCACCCACTTCGAGGCACCTGCAAAGTGGGTTACCCATGGTTTTACCCATGGTTTTAAACAGCCACCACCATCAACCTCGTCCCCTGGTTAGCAGTTGAAAAGGTCCTTTCTCCTTCCGCAAATAATTTAACACATATAAGGCTTTATTCAAACGTTCTTAGGGTAATGTGGTAGCCTCTCCCCCTTTTTGTTTTGAGCGTGATTATCTAACAAAGCTCATTCATTGGGTGTGTAAGATACTTGTTTGAGTTATTAGCTAGCCAAGCATTCTTTACTACCTTTTGAACCATTCCTTGTAGACAATGCAATAAACATGGTACAATAAGCATTAGTATTAAGATAACAAGTACTATAACAACTGCCCCTTTTATTAAGTCTTGTAACCATCCACTTAGGCCCAAACTTGACAGCTATGATTCGAGGTTTAGTGAACTTGTCTGTAACCTGTCCGTTAAGTCCTTCAGTTTTTGTAATTGTTGAGTTACCGACTGCGATGTATCTGTTAAATTCATACAACACATGCCATCAAACTCCTCACACCCGTGCCCTTGGGCCAAAAGTAGGAAGTCGATAGCTGCCCTATTTTGCAATGTCGCATGCCTTATTGAGTCAGTTTCCATTAACAAAGCACTGAGTGTTGCAGAAGTAGCATTGGTTTGTTTCGCTAGCCAACATCCCAATTTATTTAAAGTGGTTAAGCCTTGGGCAGCAGCGACCCCAGGGGCAAGGAAAGAGGTTAGTATGGTTTTGTCCGCAGTTCAAAAATCCAGTTGGTCATTGCACTCTTCCTGATATTTTCAAATCTGTCATCTTATTCTATGCCGTCGGGTAAGGTTCAATATCATAGAAGTGTTGGGAGTTAACAATGTTAGGTGCCCCAATGTGTAAGGACCACCTCTCAAACGGGAGGGAACACCTTGCCATGCATGATCACCACAAATCAAGAATATTCCTTTAGGGAGTCTCATTGGGACAATAGTAGAGCGTGAGATGTTGCTCGTTGTATAATTACACCAATTGGTAGCATTCTGAAAAATGGCTAACGTGGGGTTTACATCCTGTGACCTGGCTATCTTCTCAGTAATTTTCTGCAAAGCTTGGTGTTGATCCTCATTCAGTTGACGTCGCTCTGGAGCCTCCACCGAAGACTCCAGGAGCGGCATCAATGGCCTTAGATCATCATTAGTAATTCCGCAAATATTGCGAACCCACTGTATATCCCCCATTAATTTTTGGACATCAGAAAGATTTTCTATTTTCGCCTTCATCTTTATTTTTTGTGGGTGGACCGCTGCCCTGGTAATAATCCAGCTCAAATATTGCCATGGTCCCTTCTTTTGCCCTTTTTTTTTTTTTTTTTTTTTTGGTGCTATTTTTAAACCCCGTTTTCCTAAATAGTGCTCTAAGTGCTGTAAAATGTGGTCTGCATTCAATTGTGTCCCTGCTATTAATATATCAACTATATAATGATACATTATTAAATCTGGATACTTTTTCCACACCGGTTCTAGAGCCCATGCCACAAATGTCTGACACATCGTAGGTGAATTTTGCATTCCTTGTGGTAACACTACCCAATGATACTTTTTGCTGGCTCTCCTTTATTTACCAATGGTACCGTAAAGGCAAACTTCTCCGCATCCTCAGCTGCTAAGGGAATGGTAAAAAAGCAATTGAAATATACTCTTCGATTCCCTGCAAAAGAAATGATACATTTGTGACAATAATTACAACGACATAGAATAAACCCACAACACCGTTTTACAAATATGGCATATTGAAGTTCCTGCTCTTGACCGTCCGGGGAGAGCCGCTGAGACAGTCAACGAGCCATCATTCTGCATACAAAAGAGTGAAAGCATCAGCTGGTGGTACGACGGAGTTGACTGCGTCCGTGGGACGTGTGACAAGATCTTCAGGTCTTACTGTCGGCCGTACCGACCTGGCCGGTACCCACTTCACTCCGTCCCCTCCCTCTCTGCCAAAGTCTCTTGTCTCATGCCTCGCCAATGTTGGGCAGGGTCGTATCTTGACTTGGGGGAAGGATCATCCCAGGCAGCCCCCTCCTGTTGCGGCACGGGTCAGGAGGCGGGGGCCAAGGAGGACCCGCCACCTCCGTTGGTTGCGTTAGTGGGGGGGGGGGGCGGGGGGGGCGGGGGGGGCGGGCGGGGGTTGCTCGTTCTCACCATCCCCAGCTCGGCCTCCCTTCTCTCCCAAGGCTGTGGCAGCGGCAGCTGCTGCCGCCGTCCGCTCTGATTTTATCGTCTTTATAGAGTCTCTGACTAATCGCCAGGTTGTTAACACTTTCGCAGCCGTATGATCCTCTTTAGAGGCTGCCTCAAACACCAATTTCCCTGCTTTCTCCCAGGTAGGTAACTCAAAAGCTGTTGCAGAGTCTGCTGCTAGCCCCTGGCTCTTCAAAACAGTCTCCAATAGCAATTGCCATGTTGTTGCTAGCTCCGCTGCTTGCCCATCTCCTTTCGAGACTCGCCCCATTGATCTTTCACACGGGCACACAGGGGAACACTGAGTACATTGTTCTGGGCAACGTTGTCCCGTCTTGCCCTCACATACATCATCGTAGATCTGTTTCTCTGACTTATCTATGCAGCCAGTTTACTCGGTGCATCTGGCACCTCAGGAGGTGCAGTCGGAGTCGCTGAAGGTCCTGGACCCTCTGACTCAGTTAAAAAGGGATTGGTTGAAGGTGGTTTAACAGCCTCCTCCATATCAGCTGCAGCTTTTCTCTCTGCCTTTAAGGCTTTTAATGTGTTTAACATCAACTTCCATGTCGTCACTAACTCTGCGGTGGTTTTATCTCCATTTCCAATATGTTCCTATAACATTTTTCCTATCTCCTCCCACGTCTCTGCCTTAAACGCCACAGACGCATCGGGGGGGTACCCTTTTTGGCACCAAATTAGAAGCCTTCTAAGTGTATACTCATCATATTTCAGTCCTCTCTTAGAGAGCATATGCAGCAGGAGTCTGACCATCGCCCCTTCTTCATGCGATGCGTTCTGCCTTTAGTTCTTTTAATGTCTCTAGGATCAACCTCCAGAGCGTCATAAATTTTATACTGTCTTTGTTGCCTGTGCTATTCGCTTTTCAGTTTTATATCTTTTCATGCAATGAATAACATCTCTCCAAGATTTCATTAATTTTTTGCTGATTTTTCATCATCGATTACTAGATCCCACAAACAATCTCCATAAGAACGCCACTCGTCTACTTCAAACATACTTTCAGGGTCTTTAAAAAACCCTTTCGCTTTCCCTAACGCAATTAACCCAGCCAGATCTTTTAATTGGCTTACTCCCCGCTTTTCTAAAAAGCATTTTAAGATTTCGAATGCTACCTCTATTTCCATTGCGCGCTACGTTGACCTTCTTAATTATCCAGTCAATTATTTTTGCAGCCTTTTCCCTTGGGTAGCCTTCTTTCGGACGGCGAACCCCTTCTTAATTATCCTGGGTTCAAGCACGGATCAGGCGCGCCGCGGCAGCGTCCGCCGATCTTCTGCTCCCTGGTCGCTGCTACCAGTGCTTCTCCGATCTCGCTGTCCGGTGAAAAACAAGGATGGGGGTCCCTGTTCGGGCGCCACTTGCGACGAGCGAGGGAAGGCATGCAGTCGACTCAATATGAGTGATAAAGCAAGCTTCAACTTTATTGCAAAACCTTACACATATTTATACACTAAGTTCTACTTTATGCATACTTGTCTTACAATCATTGGCTTAGCTCTAAAGAGTGCATTATCATACTCCTCCTACTTGCGCTTACTGCTACGTGGTCCGGGTTCCATCCTGTTTTTCTTATACAGTGCTGCTTCTTAGCTGTTTACCACAGCTCCTTCTCCTCAAGGCCGAGCCCTGCAGATGTCCAGCTGTTTACCAGCTTCCCAGTGCCACAGCTCCCTCTTCTCAAGGCCGAGCCGTGCAGATATCTAGCTGTTTACCAGCTTCTCAATGCTGCAGCTCCTTCTCCTTAAGGTCGAGCCGTGCAGAGTGATCCCAACAATTCCTGATACAGGCCAGGACGCTGTTGGCCTTCTTGGCCACCTGGGCACACTGCCGGCTCATATTCAGCCGGCTGTCAACTAGCACCCCCAGGTCCCTTTCCGCCAGGCTGCTCTCCAGCCACTCCTCCCCAAGCCTGTAGCATTGCATGGGGTTGTTGTGGCCAAAGTGCAGGACCCTGCACTTGGCCTTATTAAACCTCATACAGCTGGCCTCTGCCCATCGATCCAGCCTGTCCAGATCCCTCTGCAGAGTCCTCCTACCCTCCAGCAGATCAACACTCCCACTCAGCTTGGTGTCATCTGCAAACTTACTGAGGGAGCACTCAATTCCCTCATCCAGATCATCTATAAAGATATTGAACAAGACTGGTCCCAGAACCGAGCCCTGGGGAACACCACTCGTGACCGGCCGCCAGCCGGATTTAACGCCATTCACCACAACTCTCTGGGCTCGGCCATCCAGCCAGTTCCTCACCCAGCGAAGAGTAAACCCGTCTAAGCCACGAGCCGCCAGTTTCTCCAGGAGAATGCTGTGGGAGACGCTGTCAAAGGCTTTACTAAAGTCCAGGTAGACAACGTCCACTGCCTTTCCCTCATCCACTAGGCGGGTCACCTGGTCATAGAAGGAGATCAGGTTGGTCAAGCAGGACCTGCCTTTCATGAACCCATGCTGGCTGGGCCTGATCCTTTGGCTGTTCTGCAGATGCCCTGTGAGCACTCTCAAGACCAACCGCTCCATAATCTTCCCTGGAACAGAGGTCAGGCTGACAGGCCTGTAGTTCCCAGGATCCTCCTTCCGGCCTTTCTTGTAGACGGGCGTCACATTGGCAAGCCTCCAGTCTTCTGGGACCTCCCCTGTTAACCAGGACTGCTGATAAACGATGGAGAGTGGCTTGGCAAGCTCCTCCGCCAGCTCTCTCAGTACGCTTGGGTGGATCCCATCAGGCCCCATAGACTTGTGGGTGTCCAGGTGGCTTAGCATGTCCTTGACTGCTTCCTCCTGGATTATGAGGAGTACATTGTGCTCTCCATCCCCGTCTTCCAGCTCAGGGGGCTGAATATCCTGTGGATACCTGGAGTGGCTATTAAAGACTGAGGCGAAGAAGGCATTAAGTACCTCAGCCTTGTCCTCGTCCTTGGAGACAATGTTCCCCGCCATATCCAGTAGGGGATGGAGATTCTCCTTGCCTCTCTTTTTGTTGTTAATATATTTGTAAAAACATTTTTTATTATCCTTTACGACTGTGGCCAGACTGAGCTCTAGCTGGGCTTTTGCCTTTCTAATTTTGTCCCTGCTTGACCTAACGACATCCTTGTACTCTTCATGAGTTGCCTTCCCCTTCTTCCAGAGGTGATAAACTCTCCTCTTTTCCCTGAGTCCCAGCAAAATCTCCCTGTTCAGCCAGGCCGGTCGCCTTCCCCGCCAGCTCTTCTTACGGCACATGGGGACCGCCTGCTCCTGCGCCTTTAAGAGTTCCTTCTTGAAGAATGTCCATCCTTCCTGGACCCCTGTGTCCTTCAGGACTGTCTCCCAAGGGACTCTCTCAACCAGTGACCTGAACAGGCCAAAGTCTGCCCTCCGGAAGTCCATGATAGCAGTTTTGCTGAGTCCTCTCCTTACTTCACTCACAACTGAGAATTCTATCATGTCATGGTCGCTAAGCCCAAGACGGCCTCCGACCACCACATCTCTCACCAGTCCTTCTCTGTTTGTAAACAGCAGGTCCAGCAAGGCACCTCCCCTGGTGGGCTCACTCACCAGCTGCATCAGGAAGTTATCCTCCACACACTCCAGGAACCTCCTAGACTGTTTCCTCTCTGCCGTGTTATACTTCCAGCAGATGTCCGGTAGGTTGAAGTCCCCCACAAGAACGAGGGCCAGCGAATGCGAGACCTCCGCCAGTCGCTTATAGAATGTCTCATCCGTCTCTTCATCCTGGTTGGGTGGTCTGTAACAGACTCCCAGCAGGATGTCTGCCTCATTGGCCTTCCCCCTCATCCTTACCCACAAGCACTCTACTTGGTCTTCACAATCTTCGATTTCTATGCAATCAAAACACTCCCTAACATACAGAGCCACCCCACCGCCTCTCCTTCCCATTCTATCCCTTCGGAAGAGCTTATAGCCATCCATTGCAGCACTCCAGTCATGAGAAGCATCCCACCATGTTTCTGTGATGGCAACTACGTCATAGCTGTCGCGCTGCACAATGGCTTCCAGCTCCTCCTGTTTGGTGCCCATGCTGCGTGCATTGGTGTAGATGCACCTGAGCCGGGTTATCGATTTCAACTCTGGCACGTTGAACCTACCCCTAGGTTCAACTCTAGTGAGCCCGGTTTTAGCCCCTCCCCCCTCCCATTCTAGTTTAAAGCCCTCTCAATGCTCCGCTTGACCTGCTGTTTACAGAGAAGGACTGGTGGGAGATTTGGTGTTCGGAGGCGGTCTCGGGCTTAGCGACCATGATATGATAGAATACTCGATTCTGAGTGAAGTAAGGAGGTGGGTGTCGTGGTTTAGCCCCAGCCAGCAACTACGCACCACGCAGCCGCTCGCTCACTCCCCCACGGTGGCACGGGGGAGAGAATCGGAAGAGTAAAAGTGAGGAAACTCATGGTTTGAGATAAAGACAGTTTAATAAGTAAAGCAAAAGCCGTGCACGCAAGCAAAGCAAACCAAGGAATTTGTTCACCACTCCCCATGGGCAGGCAGGTGTTCAGCCATCTCCAGGGAAGCAGGGCTCCGTCACGCGTAATGGTTTCTTGGGAAGACAGACGCCATAACTCCGAACGTCCCTCCACCCCTTCCTTCTTCTTTGTCCCAGCTTTATATACTGAGCATGACGTTATATGGTATGGAATATCTCTTTGGCCAGCCTGGGTCAGCTGTCCCGGCTGTGTCCCCTCCCAGCTTCCCGTGCACCCCCAGCCTGCTCGCTGCAGGCCAGCATGAGAAGCTGGACTGTCCTTGACTACTTAGCAACAACTCAAAACATCAGCACCTTATCAACATTTTCTCATCCCAAATCCAAAACATAGCCTCATGCTAGCTTCTATGAAGAAAATTAACTCTACCCTAGCTGAAACCAGGACATTATCCACCCCTTATTCCATACCATTTACGTTATGCTCAGGTACCACACTATCCAATATAACCTCATTAACCACCCCCCCCCTTCCCATCCTTTAATATAATACACAGATTATCATCCCCTTAGTCTATAGACTTCCCTCCAAAATGTCCCTGAAAAGTCTGCTGAGTTCATTTAGTCCATGACTTTGGGCTCCATCCCTTATGGTGGTCACTCAGGACAGGCGAGGTGGGGTGTTGCGTGGAGTTACTGGGTACCAGCTCAGGTCAGGTCACCGCTGCACTGGCACTGCTTCTTGTAAGGCTTGTCCTCCATTCATTCAGGTGGTTCCTGCTATAGTAGTTCCTATAACATGCAACTCAAATCATGGGTTACAACAGTTTAAAGGTACTTCCATTACAATCTCCACCCCTGGGCCCTTTGTACTGGACCATAGGGTGTAACATTGCAATGAACTCCTCCCCTTGCCCCTGCTCCAGCTTGGACTTATCCACAGACTGCAGTCCCTTCCGTGAGCCACAGTCTCTCCAGGGGTATATCTGCTGTGGCATAGACTTATCCACAGTTGCAGTCACTTCGAGGTGCACCTGCTCCAAAACGGCCGTCTCCACAGGCCACACTACCTCCAGAGATAAATCTGCTCCAACGTGGCCTTACCCATAGTTCGAGTTCCTCCAGGGCTTCTCCATGGCCACACACTTTGAGGTGCTCCAAGCATGACCTCATGCACAACCAATAATGCTTCAAGGTGCACCTGCTGCAACATAGACTTATCCACAGCCACAGACGCTTCGAGATGTACCTTCTCCAGCGTGGACTTATCCTTGTGCCACAATCCCATCAGAGGTATACCTGCTGCGGCACAGGCGTAACCATGGCCACAGATGCTTCGAGATATACCTGCTTCTGTCATGGGCTTATGCACAGCCACAGACGCTTCGGGGTGTCCTGCTCCCACATGGACTCACCCACAGGTCACAGTCCCTTCGACTCGAGTTCACAGTGGAGTTCCAGCCTATTCAGTACAGCAGCACAGGAGAAAACCCAGCAATACCCCGGCCATCTGCCAGCCCAGGTGCAAGGCCATTGCTGTTATCAGAATCTTCCCAGGCACAGCAGAGTCAGACGATCAGCAGTACAGCAGCAGCGAAAGCAAAAAGCAGCCACTAACGAGCACTGGACTCTAATATATGCAGGGAAGGCAAACCCATGGCAAGCACAGGGGCCTGACAATTAATGGCTAAGCAGCAATAACAGCGATAAATTCTATCATCTAGCACATTCCAATCAAACTTGTCATTATCTCAAACCCTTCGAGCCCCACGTTGGGCGCCAAAAAGGACTGTCGTGGTTTAGCCCCAGCCAGCAACTACGCACCACGCAGCCGCTCGCTCACTCCCCCACGGTGGCACGGGGGAGAGAATCGGAAGAGTAAAAGTGAGGAAACTCATGGTTTGAGATAAAGACAGTTTAATAAGTAAAGCAAAAGCCGTGCACGCAAGCAAAGCAAACCAAGGAATTTGTTCACCACTCCCCATGGGCAGGCAGGTGTTCAGCCATCTCCAGGGAAGCAGGGCTCCGTCACGCGTAATGGTTTCTTGGGAAGACAGACGCCATAACTCCGAACGTCCCTCCACCCCTTCCTTCTTCTTTGTCCCAGCTTTATATACTGAGCATGACGTTATATGGTATGGAATATCTCTTTGGCCAGCCTGGGTCAGCTGTCCCAGCTGTGTCCCCTCCCAGCTTCCCGTGCACCCCCAGCCTGCTCGCTGCAGGCCAGCATGAGAAGCTGGACTGTCCTTGACTACTTAGCAACAACTCAAAACATCAGCACCTTATCAACATTTTCTCATCCCAAATCCAAAACATAGCCTCATGCTAGCTTCTATGAAGAAAATTAACTCTACCCTAGCTGAAACCAGGACAGTGGGTCAGCAAAACTGCTACCATGCACTTCCGGAGGGCAGACTTTGGCCTGTTCAGGTCACTGGTTGAGAGAGTACCTTGGGAGACAGTCCTGAAGGGCAAAAGGGTCCAGGAAGGCTGGACAGTCTTCAAGAAGGAATTCCTAATGGCGCAGAAGAAGGCGGTCTGTATGAGCTGCAAGACGAGCTCGCGGGGAAATCGACTGGCCTGGCTGAACAGGGAGCTTTTGTTGGGACTCAGGGAAAAGAGGGGAGTTTATCACCTTTGGAAGAAGGGGCAGGCAACTCAAGAAGTGTACAAGGATATCGTTAGGTCAATCAGAGACAAAATTAGAAAGGCAAAAGCCCAGCTAGAACTCAATCTAGCCACGGTCGTAACAGAAAACAAAAAATGTTTTTACAAATATTTTAACAAGAAGAGGGCCAAGGAGAATCTCCATCCCTTATTGGATGTGGCGGGGGAACATTGCCACCAAGGATGAGGAAAAGGCTGAGGTAATTAATGTCGCCTTTGCTTCAGTCTTTAATAGCCAGACCGGGTTTCCTCATGGTATTCAACACCCTGAGCTGGAAGACAGGGATGGAGAGCACAATAAACTCCCCATAATCCATCAGGAAACAATTAAGGTCCTGCTATGCCACCTGGATACCCACAAGTCTATGGGGCCTGATGGGATCCACCCGAGAGTACTGAGAGTTGGTGGAGGAGCTTGCCAAACCACTATCCATCATTTATCAGCAGTCCTGGTTAACAGGGGAGGTTCCAGAAGACTGGAGGCTTGCCAGTGTGACGCCCATCTACAAGAAAGGCTGGAACAAGGATCCTGGGAACTACAGGCCTGTCAGCCTGACCTCTGTACCGGGGAAGATCATGGAGTGGTTCATCTTGAGTGGTCACAGGGCATGTGCAGGACACCCAAAGGATCAGGCCCAGCCAGCATGGGTTCATGAAAGGCAGGTCCTGCTTGACCAACCTGATTTCCTTCTATGACCAGGTGACCCGCCTAGTGGATGAGGGAAAGGCTGTGGACGTTGCCTACCTGGACTTTAGTAAAGCCTTTGACAGCATCTCCCACAGCATTCTCCTGGAGAAACTGGCGGCTCGTGGCTTAGACAGGTTTACTCTTTGCTGGGTTAAGAACTGGCTGGACGGCCTAGCTCAGAGAGTTGTGGTGAATGGCATTAAATCCAGTTGGCGGCCAGTCACAAGTGGTATTCCCCAGGGCTCGGTTTTGGGGCCAGTCTTGTTTAATATCTTTGTCGATGATCTGGATGAGGGGATCGAGTGCTCCCTCAGTAAGTTTGCAGATGACACCAAGTTGCGTGGGAGTGTTGTTCTGCTGGAGGGTAGGAGGGCTCTGCAGAGGGATCTGGACAGGCTGGATCGATGGGCTGAGGTCAACTGTATGAAGTTTAATAAGGCCAAGTGCCGGGTCCTGCACTTGGGTCACGACAACCCCATGCAACGCTACGGTCTTTGGGAGGAGTGGCTGGAGAGCTGCCCGGCAGAAAAGGACTGGTTGCCTGGTAGAAAAAGACCTGGGGGTGCTGGTTGACAGCTGGCTGAATATGAGCCAGCAGTGTGCCCAGGTGGCCAAGAAGGCCAACAGCATCCTGGCCTGTATCAGAAATAGTGTGGCCAGCAGGAGTAGGGAAGTGATCGTGCCCCTGTAGTCGGCACTGGTGAGGCCGCACCTGGAATACTGTGTTCAGCTTTGGGCCCCTCACTACAAGAAGGACATTGAGGTGCTCGAGCGTGTCCAGAGAAGGGCAACAAAGCTGGTGAGGGGTCTGGAGAACAAGTCACATGAGGAGCATTTGAGGGAACTAGGGTTGTTCAGTCTGGAGAAGAGGAGGCTGAGGGGAGACCTTATCACTCTCTACAACTACCTGAAAGGAGCTTGTAGTGAGGTGGGTGTTGGTGTCTTCTCCCAAGTAACTAGCGATAGGATGAAAGGGCCTCAAGTTGCACCAGGAGAGGTTTAGACCAGATATTAGGAAAAAATTCTTTACTGAATGAGTGGTCAAACACTGGAACAGGCTGCCCAGGGAGGTGGTGGAGTCACCATCACCGGAAGTGTTCAAAAAACATGTAGACGTGGCACTTGAGGACATGGTTTAGTGGGCATGGTGGTGTGGGATTGACGGTTGGACTTGATGATCTTAAAGGTCTTTTCCAACATTAGTCATTCTGTGATTAGAAGGTGCCAAGGAATTGCACTAAAGCATTCACGATTAATCCATAATAACTTTTAACAAGAAACTTTTTAATTGTTTAGGTATTTCAAGTATACACAAACTATTTGGATCAACAACTAAAATGAAGAAATTATGATTTGACTGCAGGCAAAAGAAAAAACATTCCAAAGATGTGTATGTGAAGCAGCTTTTATCCACACACATATAGGGATTTAATAAACACACAGTAAACCCCCAACTTTTTAATGTAACTGTGTTCCTGATGAACAATTTACTTTCAAGGAGTACAATGACATATTGACGTAAAGAGTCAGTACACCTAGAAGAATTAAAGAACAACAGAGATACAATGTAATTAGTACAGTTTGACATTCTAATGGAAAAGATAGTAGCTAAGATGTGCAAAATCTCTTATGGAAGAGTTCTTTGTAAAACTAGAAAAAGCTATCAGAATTGCACAAAAGATTCCTGTTTAGAAGAATCCATACAAGCTGGATTTTAGGAAAGGGCACACCAATCTAGAAGAGTAGGGCACAGAAATAACAAAAATGCAACTATACTGCTGAAACAGTTCTGCTTGACCAAGACACTTGCTAGTAACGTAAAATTTCAGTTATTTAATGTCCTGGTTTCAGCCAGGATAGAGCTGGTTTTCCTCACAGAAGCTAGTGTGAGACTGTGTTTTGGATTTGGGATGAGGAACTGTTGATAATGTGCTGATGTTTTGGGTTGTTGCTGAGCCGTCAAGGACAGTCCAGCTTCTTGTGCTGGCCTGCCAGCGAGCAGGCTGGGGGTGCACGGGGAGCTGGGAGGGGACACAGCCGGGACAGCTGACCCAGGCTGGCCAAAGAGATATTCCCTACCATACGACGTCATGCCCAGTACATAAACTGGAGTTGGCCGGGGGGGCGGAAATCGCTGCTCGGGGACGGGCTGTCGATCACGGGGTGGTGAGCAATTTCTGTATTGGGCATCACTTGTTCTTATACATTCCTTTGTTGGTATTATCATTATTGTTCCCTTCTTTCTTTCTGTCCTATTAAACCGTGTTTATCTCAACCCACGAGGTTTTTCCTAATTCTCTCCCCCGTCCCGCTGTGGGAGGGAGAGTGAGCGAGCGGCTGCGTGGTGCTTAGTTGCCGGCTGGGGCTAAACCACGACATTTAATAATCTAGTAGGAAACACAAAAGAAGAAAGGAACTTTTTTTGTTGCAGGAAAACATATTTCCCTGTGGAGTAATTAAGAGAAGCGATGGAAGTACCATTACTCTGAATATTTTGTCGTCAACACAGTTTTAGGAAAGTATGAAAGAGTATAATCCTCCACTGATGAGATGACAGACTAGATGACCCAATACATCCCTTCTGCCTTTAGATTACGTGAATTTAATATAATGCCTTTATTTCTAGTAAGAATGATCCCACATTCCAAGTACATAGTGAGATGAAACTAATTGGTATAATTGACTAACTGATATAATTTGACATTACTGAAACCTACGTGGTCAATAGGTATAACTGGAGTGTTGAAAACTCTGGGTAGAAATTAGCTACCAGAATTCTAGCTAAGAAAGATGGTGCAGAGAAAAAGAAGATTAGGAGGGTATTTAAAAGTATTTAAAAATAAAAAAAAAGTATTTAAAAAATGTATTTAAAAATACTTTTGGAGCTGAAGAAATCTTCTTACTTGCTTGACATGAGTGGTAAGTTGGATAGCTTCTTGCATCTCAATTTTTTTGTCTGTTTGAGGATACGGGAGTTTATTCGAGAACAAGGGAGTAAAACATGGTACTTTGAAGCTAGATCCTCTAACCTTCTACTGTAAGTATCATGATTGCTGGAACTAATAGACTGCTCTGATCATTTAAACCAGTGTTTTACCTAATAGAGCACACAAGACACTCTTAAATTCTTTTATCTCACTCTTATCTTTTGGTGGAAAAAAAATCCATTTTAATATAGAGATTTTTGCTGAAAGATACCCCACTAAAATTTTCTTTGGTTAATTGCCTTTCTTGTTAGATAAATAAAAATCTATTATTATATATATTAAATTTATATAATTTTTAATAATTATTAAAAATAAAAATGCCGGGGAAGATCATGGAGCGGTTCATCTTCAGGGTGCTCACGGGACATGTGCAGGACAACCAAGGGATCAGGCCCAGCCAGCATGGGTTCATGAAAGGCAGGTCCTGCTTGACCAACCTGATCTCCTTCTATGACCAGGTGACCCGCCTAGTGGATGAGGGAAAGACTGTGGATGTTGTCTACCTGGACTTTAGTAAAGCCTTTGACAGCATCTCCCACAGCATTCTCCTGGAGAAACTGGCAGCCCGTGGCTTAGACAGGTGTACTTTTCGCTGGGTAAAGAACTGGCTGGACAGCCGAGCCCAGAGAGTTGTGGTGAATGGCAATAAATCCGGCTGGCGGCCAATCACAAGTGGTGTTCCCCAGGGCTCGGTTCTGGGGCCGGTCTTGTTCAATGTCTTTATAGATGATCTGGATGAGGGGATCGAGTGCTCCCTCAGTAAGTTTGCAGATGACACCAAGTTGCGTGGGAGTGTTGTTCTGCTGGAGGGTAGGAGGGCTCTGCAGAGGGATCTGGACAGGCTGGATCGATGGGCTGAGGTCAACTGTATGAAGTTTAATAAGGCCAAGTGCCGGGTCCTGCACTTGGGTCACGACAACCCCATGCAACGCTACGGTCTTTGGGAGGAGTGGCTGGAGAGCTGCCCGGCAGAAAAGGACTGGTTGCCTGGTAGAAAAAGACCTGGGGGTGCTGGTTGACAGCTGGCTGAATATGAGCCAGCAATGTGCCCAGGTGGCCAAGAAGGCCAACAGCGTCCTGGCCTGCATCAGAAATAGTGTGGCCAGCAGGAGTAGGGAAGTGATCGTGCCCCTGTACTGAGCACTGGTGAGGCTGTACCTTGAATACTGTGTTCAGTTTTGGGCCCCTCACTACAAGAAGGATGTTGAGGTGCTGGAGCGTGTCCAGAGAAGGGCAATGGAGCTGGTGAGGGGCCTGGAGCACAAGTCTTATGTGGAGTGGCTGAGGGAACTGGGGTTGTTCAGTCTGGAGAAGAGGAGGCTGAGGGGAGACCTTATTGCTCTCTACAACTACCTGAAAGGGGGTTGTGGCAACATGGGTGTTGGTCTCTTCTCCCAAGTAACTGGTGATAGGACGAGAGGAAATGGCCTCAAGTTGCGCCAGGGGAGGTTTAGACTGGATATTAGGAAAAATTTCTTCACCGAGTGGTCAGGCATTGGAACAGGCTGCCCAGTGAGGTGGTGGTTTCACCTTTTCTGGAAGTATTCAAAAAACGTGTGGATGTGGTGCTTCAGGACATGGTTTAGGGGGCATGGTGGTGTTGGGTTAGCGGTTGGACTTGATGATCTTGAAGGTCCTTTCCAACCTTAGTGATTCTGTGAAATGTATAAATATTTTCTGTGTGTTAACTGAGGCGTGCTAGCTTTGTGGACTTACCACCTAGCACCCAACTCTCCGCAGATTTGGAATAAGAGCAAATATCTCGTCTCTGTGTGTTTTTCGGCTCTCTGCACACCGGGTGGAAGAACCCATATTTGCGACAACACAGGGGGACAGCCTGCCTCACCATGGTCTTCACCATGGACTGCAGGGGAATTTCTGCTCTGGCACCTGGAGGTCCCCCTCCCATTCCTTCACTGACCTTGGTGTCTGCATAGTTGTTTCTCTCTTCCAGCTGCTCTTGTGCAACATTTTCCTCTTCTTAAATATGTCAACACAGAGACGCTACCACTGTTGCTGATTGGCTTGGCCTTGGCCTGGGGCGGGTCCATCTAGGAGCTGCTTGGAACTGACTCTATTAGACATGGAGGAATCTTGTCTGCATTTTAACTGACTTGTTCCAAGTTGTCATCCATTGACTGCGATGTGGTTTTATTGTAATAAGTAGTTTACAGAACTACATACTTTTTAAAGTATATTCAGTTAGATGTGTGATGAGGATGTATTCGTAGTCTACAGTTAACTTTGAGGGGTTGTTTATGGTCCAGAAAATCTGGTAACTGCTACCTAGAAACTTTATATGGCAGTATTCTTTTTTTTTTGTGAAAAATAATGGATAAATAAAATAAGTATCATTCTCAACGAAGTTACAGTTTAATATATATTCATCCATTAATAGACATAAGACAGTTTAAAACATGAAACAGTAATGATCTTGATGGGCCAATTTGATAGTGAGATACATCCTCATATAAGCAGACCTTTAGTGCTTTCCTACACATTCTGCCTCAAGTTGTAACATAAAAGATAAACCCCGGAAGTTTTTAATCACTATACATTATGTGGTAACTAACATTAGGAAAGGACTATTGATAGGATTATAGATTGATTTGGTTTTGAACTGTTTATAAAAATGGTTTGGACCATCATGGAGAAGAACTGAAGCTGAGTGAACAGTGTATTCCAAATTGTGATAACAAAATATTTTGTTTGTACTCATTGCTTGGCTATATTGCAGCTGCTTGGTTTCTTGTATCCTTTTTTGATAGAATTAAACTGACATATAATTCTCATTACTATTCCCATTAGTTCTCATTTTGTCTCATTATGTACTTGAAAATTTGTAAAGGGATTAACAACTTCTCAAGTTGGATAACAGCAAAGCATACCATAGTCACAGTTGGATAATTTCACAGCAAAATCACTTTTTAATGAGAAGTATATCAATAGTACAGAGCTTTTGAAGTTCTTAAGTTTGGCTGATAAGCAGCCATACTAAGGTCATTGATGGAAAAACATCATTTGCTGAATAAGCCTCATGCTTAAGACTGGAAGTCACAGTTACATCATTGCTTGGTTAATTGGCTGCACCTGTCACTTGTTAACAGCTCTAATCCAGTAGTCTCTGAACCATGTTTTGAAAGGTCAGGAGGAGCAGGAGTGAGCCTGGTGCACTGGGAAACATTGTTACATTTAATCTTAGTTTGGCAATCTGTTGTGCTTGTTAAATTCAAATTGTCAGTTTTCAGCTCATGATGTGAGCTTCTCAAAATGAGAATGTTGCAAATAACGTGAAAGTCCAAGTACATGGTTCTTTTCCTTCAAGGCAATGCTTAATTAACTTCAGAACACTTTTTTTTTCAGAATGTATTAATTTGTGGGTTTGTCTTTTGTCATGAAAAGCTCTTTACAACTTTGTTTTCCTTGGAGTCAGAGTGTAATTAAAAAACATGAATATAAAATTCATATGTACCCAAGGAAAATATGTCTAGCTACAGTTTTTTTATATATATATATGTGTGTGTGTATATACATACACACACGTATGTATTAGTATTCAGATGTCCCTTCCATATCATAGAGTTTGGGTCCTCATCTGTCTCAGGTGCTTGTCATTGTGCTGCCTCTTATCACATGATCCTATTGGGGAGATTGAATTTTCACTATAGTTATCGTATATGAATAATTATGTTGGTGTTACCTACCATTTATATACTTAAACTGTCTTTTAATTCTAGTGTGTTTTTCAGGTAGTTAAAGTTCTTCAACACATCTTGAAAATACTTGATTTCTACATATGTTCATACTGCGTATGAATTGTGAAAGTACATTTGAGTATTTTGGGCGCTAGAATGAGATAATTTGTATGCTTTTAAATTTTCATACATTTTATAATGAGCAATTTTTCAAACTTGTTTAGACAATTTGAATAAGCTAATTAGATCATATAAGTGCAGAATACTGGTGCATTATCATCCTTTGTTTCAGAGAAGCAGTTCTCATACTATTAAATGGAACTTTGAAATTTTCTAGGTTTAAAAATTTTATAACATTTTGTGCTATACATATTTTGCTATTTATTCTATTGTAAATTTCATAAGACTACAAGTGTACAGAAGATGAGATAAAACAGGATTTTGGTATTGATGGTTGCGGCTAAGAAAATAAGCAAATTTAACAAGTGATATTTTGTATTACTTGACTGATTCTCTTGTAACATTCTTTATCAAATAGGAATGTTCTTGCTAAAAATCATGATATGTACTATAATGGTGTAATATACATTAATAGGTATGGGATGTTATGACTAGCTCACTCCAGACAATGTCTTGTGACTCCTGTTTAGATTACCATTCACTTTTTTCCCCCGTTTTTTAATATATTGCATTAATAGCTTCAGTTGGTGTGGTTCAGAATTCACAGAAATTCTTGATACTACAGTATGTGACAACACATATACTTTAATATAGATGGCCTACAGTAGTTTATTATATTTAAGTATTGTATATAAATTGGATCACAGTGGTCTTCAGATATTGTGCCTTGGCCACCTCCCTTAAAAATTTAATACAGTGCTGTTAGGCCACTAATTAAAGAATTCTGCCTGGATGAACAGGTAAATCTGAACAGGTAAATCTGTAATTTCTTTTTTAGAGGATAGGACATGATTTGTCCTTTCCATAGGCTCTTTGCAGAATCTGAACTTTTTCCTTAAGTTTTTCAGTAGGAATTTAAGTTGTGGTTTTTGGTTTGGTGTTATGTTTTTTTTTGTCGTCGTTTAAAAAGAGTGACCTCATTGCTCTCTACAGCTTCCTGAGGAGGGGAAGTGGATAGGGAGGTGCTGATCTCCTCTCCCCAGTATCCAGTGACAGGACGTGTGGGAATGGTTCAAAGCTGCATCAGGGGAGGTTCAGAGTCAATATGAGGAAGCATTTCTCTACTGAGGGGGTGGTCAAACACTGGAAGAGGCTTCCTAGAGAGGTGCTCGATGCCCTATGCCTGTCAGTGTTTAAGAGGCATTTCCCCTTAATAACATGCTTTAACTTTTGGTCAGCCCTGAAGGGGTCAGGCAGTTGGACTAGATGATCATTGTAGGTCCCTTTCAACTGAAATATTCTATTCTACTCTATTCTAAATTCATGAAGCTTTATGGAACAAGACTAGCTTCCACATTCTGTCACTATAAATAATATTAAAACTATAGCCTGATCTGACCAAAGTGGTCCCCATTCTCCTTTAACATATGTAGATGGTCCGAATGAAGATGCTTCGAGCAAAAAAGTCACCTCTCTCTTTCCTGTGGAGTTGAAATGAGATCCTCTTTTCAGAAAACGAGAGGAGTATGGGTAGATGTGACGGTGAGAGAGACTTCACTGTAAGGTTCAAATTAACAATTTATTTGAACTTCACTCACAGGTCCAATGCGCCACTTTTGCAGTTTTTTATGGATACGACAGAGGAATGCACTATTGCAATTCTAAACCACAGGCGCGCTAGATATTAATACCTTAAAAAGAGTGCACTAATCACAATCTTAAAGCATGCCAAATACCATATGTATGTTTCTTAATCACTTACCCTCTCTCAGGTAAAGCCTCTTAATCTCTGGGAAGTTACCTTTTACAGCGTCCTGGACAAGGGGGGAGAGAATGTCCTACAGGCCAGCTGTATCGTTGGAAAGACTGCCCCATTTCTGCCCAAACCTTACGGTTTTTATTTCCTGATTCGATGGGTGGGGGCAGGACTCACCTGAGTGGATTATATGTTTATCTCTGGTGGTGTGATGGCCCATCAGCACACCAAGTAACTGAAAAGTGGTGGAATGGTGCTCAGGGCATTTGTTTGTTAAGGGATTATTCAAGGCTCCATTCAGGTTTCGGTTCTTATCATGATGCAGTGTTCAGGCAACCCCAGGCTGAGCTGTTTTTGCAGCTCCCTGCAAGTCATCTTCTGCATAGATAAGGATCTGTCAAGGTGAGACGAAGCTGAGTCGATTCACAACTCCCTGCATCTCGCCTTTGTGCTCCGAAACCAGTCTAGGTGGGTGATCCCTTACAGTAGAAACAAGGGATGTCAATAGAAATAGGCAAGAAAGTGAAGAGTGAGAAGAATATGGTAGACAAACCCAGGAAGACTGAAGACATGAAAAGAATATGAGGAGTACAGGAATGAGAATGCCAAGATTAGACTGTGATGGGTAGGGGCTTCTGGGAGAATGAGTAGGGAAATTCAAGTGACTGGCAAGATACAGTGAGAATGGATAGATAATGGAGAAGCTGACTGAAGGCAAGGATGACTTTTTCTCATTCTCTCACATGCACAGTTCTGAGATGAATCTCCTGGTCCCATTGTTGTCCCAAATATGGTTTCTTCCACCTGGTGTGTAGAGAGCCGAAAAACACACAGAGTTGAGATATTTGCTTTTATTCCAAATCTGCGCAGAGTTGGGTGCTAGCTTTGTGGGCCTACCACCTAGCACATCTCAGTTAACACACGGAAAATATTTATACACTTCGAGCAACAGTTATCAGTATTTTTTAAAAGTTGGCTCAGTCACCCTTGTTCCCATTGGCTCTCACAAGCCTCGTCTCCACTTAGAGTCACAGCATCTTTCTTTTTTCCTAGGCATGCTCAGTGAGGAAGGGGCTTTTGTGAGGAGACGGCTTTCCCTACCCGAGGGCAGGTTGTCATTAAGCTAATACTATGTTAATACTATGTTAATTAGGATAGTTCATGTAAGGTTCAGTAGTTGTGTTCCTTCTGTGATTATCTTGTTCCTTCCCTCAAGGTTGCACCTTGTTATCTGCTCACAGAGACTAAACAATACCCCCAGCTTCATTCCTTGCATACCTTCAACAGATTCCCCCCTTTGAGACTTAGAGAAATAATCAATATTTCAAATAAGTCTCACTTCGATCTTTTCATTTTAAAGTCCCCATCCTTGGGGGGCTTTAGAATTTTCCAAAACTGCTCTTTGGTTCCTTCCCATTGCCATATGTCTTGTTGGAATTTTTCTCTGTCCTTTACAGGGAGGCTTTCAGGTCTGAGGACTTTATTTTCCTCTGTTGTGAGCACACACACTGTGTTTTTATTGGAGTTATTTGCTTTATCACCAGCCAAAACTTAAAGTACAATATTGTCCCAAAGTTGTTGATATGTAAATATGTGCTTAGGAGGGGGACATGCTAGCTACATGCTAACTGCTGCAATCAAGGTTGCTGATGCAATCAAAGTTGCTGATACCTGAACAAGAGATAAAGAGAATAATTCCTTTGGGGCCCACAACCACCAGAGACCACCCGAGGGACGCCTCCCCCCCAGGACAGTGTGGAGTATGTGCAAAAAGGAGGGAAATTATGTAAATGACTTCTGGGAACTAATAAACATAAGATTACTTTTACCAGGAAATATAATGAATATGTCGTGTATAAAAATGCCTGCCTCATGAATTGGTGTGCATGTTAGGTGGAAGGATCCCACCTGGCGCTGAATAAAGAATGCCTGCTCTTTAATACTACACTGGCATTAAGGAGTTCTTTCCCCGACTTTTTGGTAACAATATGAATATAAGCAATAAAGATAAACATGTTAGTGACAATAAGATCAGAACGGGATGTCACATGAGTTTAAGATTGCCGGTTGCTGTGGGTGACCATTTGAGGAGCGCTTACCACCATTTATGTTCTCCATCTTTCTTCATTCTGTCCAAAACACAATGTCTCTTTTCTGCGTCCTGGTGAATGGTGATTAAAGTCCTTTGTCCATCATCTCCAGCACATCCCAGCAACTGGCATAGATCATTATGTTGTAAAAGTTTTTTTCCAGCGTGAGATTCATCCCAATGGGTGTAGGCAGTAGATTTTTAACTAAAATAAAATTGAATTGTTACAGCTGATAAGATGTAATAGGAGCTGAATAGTTTAAATCACATCCTAAAATGTTAATAAAGTTACAAACACAGGTGTTCGAGTGATTATTTATACCAACAGTGATATTATCTACAACTAAAAAATTACAAAGAGTTCTTATACATACACATATCCCTTCTGAATATATATAAGTACGGTTCTAGGGAGCTGTTCTGGATGTATTTTGAAGTGACAAACATTTTGCTCAGGGGAAGACAAATGTCCTGAGCTTTAATGGTGTTACTTTCACAAACAAATCCCTGTTGTTTCCATACCAAACATGCATCAATTTCAACAGTCTGCCATTTGTTATTACCTCTTTGGGCCCATAATCTATGCTCCAATGGATACAGTTCCATTGTGGTTTAATCCTAATACAATGATCGGGTAGATGTTTTTTACTGATGCATGCTGTATGGTTAAAACAAAAGCCGTGGCTTAACTATTAATAGGATCAAAAGTGAAATTAACTAGATACCACCATGACTGGAATTTTCTTTCAAATTGGGCTGCGTTTTCCCAGATTATTTTTCAAATTTCAGTGGATAAGGTGCCATATACTGTTGGGATCACCCTGCATGGCTCGACCTTAAGGAGAAGGAGCTGTGGCACTGAGAAGCTGGTAAACAGCTGGATATCTGCACAGCTCGGCCTTGAGGAGAAGGAGCTGTGATAAACAACTAAGAAGAAGCGAGGAAAACAGGAACACCTGCAAGCAACAATCCTGACTGTGTGAGGGGCGCGTGGACAGCGCGTGCTATTTTGTATATAGCCAATTGCAATAGTGTGTGTAACAAGTTGTAACCAATCATGAGTGTGTGCGCAGTGACTAAGCGAAAATTATGATATATATTGGAGTCAGACAAGACAATAAACGGCTTCGGAATATAACTCTCATAGAGTTGTGAAGTCCATCCTTCTCCCTCAACTGGTGACCCCGACGTGATACGATCTCTGGGATCTCATCGTTGAACACCGGTCGAGCGCAGAGGACGCCGCGGGAGAAGCCCGGTTGGAAGAATTGCAGTCAGCAGGACTGACGCAAGGAAAAAGAAAAAGGAATACGTTGCAACGGAGAAGCACCCAGCGAGGTGAGGTGAGCAACCGGGGCGGCATGGGGCAGAACACATCGCGTGAAGAAGGGGCGATAGTCAGACTCCTGCTGCATATGCTCTCTAAGAGAGGACTGAAATATGATGAATATACACTTAGAAGGCTTCTAATTTGGAGCCGAAAGAAAGGGTACCCCCCCGATCCGTCTGTGGCCTTTAAGGCAGAGACGTGGGAGGAGATAGGAAAAATGTTATGGGAGCATATTGAGAAAACCGCCGCAGAGTTAGTGACGGCGTGGAAGTTGATATTAACCACATTAAAAGCCTTAAAGGCAGAGAGAAAAGCTGCAGCTGATGTGGAGGAGGCTGTTAAACTGCTTTCAACCAATCCCTTCTTAACTGAGTCAGAGGGTCCAGGACCTTCAGTGACTCCGACTGCACCTCCTGAGGTGCCAGATGCACCGGGTGAACTGGCCGCATTAGATAAGTCAGAGAAACAGATCTATGATGATATATGTGAGGGCAAGACGGGACAAAGCTGCCCAGAACAATGTACTCAATGTTCCTCTGTGTGCCCATGTGAAAGATTGATGGGGCGGGCTTCACCACCCCCGAAACCACCCAGACTTAACCGATCAAAAGCCGTAGTTTTGAAGCCCTCAGCCGAGCCCCTGCCACCTTTACGGCCCCCATTGCCTGATAGCAGCGACGAAGAAGAGCCTGTTGTAGAGACTATAGGGAGGCAAGAGCCTAGAATGAAAGGCGACCCTAGAGAGCGGTGGAAAGACGTTTTTTTAGGAGCAATGAAAGACGAGGAAACAGAGTTACCGATGGCATTTCCTGTTAGTGTACAGCCTCACGGGCCCAATCGCTGGGACCCATTTCACTGGGACTTGATTAAGGAAGTGCGGAAGGCAGTACAAAATTATGGCTTGCAATCACCTTTCACGCAAGCTCTATTAGATAACATATTCACGGGAATGATTCTTACACCATGGGATTGTCGGCAGATGATAGATATGTTGTTGACACCAACCCAAAGGTTATTGTGGGCAGACAGATGGTATAAACTCTGTATGCAAGAAGCCCTGAGAAACCTGGAGCGTCAAGACGGCGATCCACTTCAGAACATTACTATGGAACAAATGACAGGCCAGGGACTGTTTGTGGATGTTAGATTGCAAGCTCAGCTGCCCTTAGAAGCCTTGCAATTAGTTGGGCGACTAGCATTGAATGCGTTGCGAACAGTCCCTGAGGAGGGAAAGAGGCAACCATCTTATACTCAAATTAGGCAAGGGAGAGATGAACCATATATGTCTTTTGTTGATCGTCTGAGAGACGCTTTGAATAAGGTGTATACCAATGAAGAGGCAAAACTAGCACTGTTGTTGAATTTAGCGGTAGAAAATGCCAATGTAGATTGTAAAAGAATTTTGTTAGCTTTGCCAAAAGAAGCAACGTTAGTGCAAATGGTAGAAGCCTGCAACAGAGTAGGCTCTGCCACACATCAGGCAGAAACACTCGCAAGTGCCTTTGCAGCAGCAATTAAGCCATTTATAAATAAAAAAGGGGAGAAAAAATGTTTTAATTGTGGAAAAAGAGGCCATTTTAGAGCTCAGTGCAAGGCCACAAGGAAAGAACCTAGGCAGATTGAGACAGGTCATAAATCCTTCCAACAAGGACTCTTTCAGCAAGGAATAGGCCCAGCAGGAGCACCGTGTGGTCGATGTCAAAAATTTGGTCATCAAGCCTCAGAATGTTGTTCAAAGTATCATCGGGATGGTATGAAATTGGGAAACGGGCGACCGAGCACGAAGGCACCCCACACGACGACACAAATGGGGAAGCACCACCAGGCTGCTTGGCAAGCCTCAGCGCCCAAACCAGAGGGAGCGCCGGAATGGACGTGGAAACAACAGTAGAAGTTACCTTATGGGACATGTCGGTTTATGATGTCCCGACTAACGCAAATGGACCATTAGGATATGGATTGAGTGCTTTGTTATTAGGACGATCTTCAGCAACAAAGTAGGGACTTTTTGTTCTACCTGGAGTCATTGACGAAAAAGGCCATATTGTGCCAACCACTAGTCCTTGGAACACACCTGTTTTTGTGATTCCAAAGAAAAGTGGAAAATGGAGACTATTACATGACTTGTGAGAAGTCAATAAGGTATAGTGGACATGGGAGCCTTGCAACCAGGGCTACCATCTCCCTGTATGATACTGAAGTATTGGAAGCTTTTGATCATAGATCTCAAAGATTGCTTTTTTACAATCCCTCTGCATGAAGATGATGCCAAACATTTTGCATTCTCAGTCCCAAGTACAAACAAGGCGCAACCCATGCAAAGATATCATTGGACAGTATTGCCACAAGGCATGAAAAATTCACCCACGATGTGTCAAATTTATGTAAATTGGGCTTTACAGCCAATCAGAAAAAGGTGGCCTCAATATCTCATCTATCATTATATGGATGACATATTGTTGGCCGGTGATCAATTAAATCCGGAAGAAATGATCAGGGAGCTCGTTGAGCTTTTAAGACAAAGTGGGCTGCAAGCGGCGCCAGAAAAGATACAAGCTGAAGCGCCTTGGAGGTACTTGGGGTGGATGATCACTGAAACGTCGGTAACCCCCCAGAAGGTTGAATTAAGAATTCAGATTAAAACATTAAATGATGTACAAAAATTGGTAGGAGATGTTAATTGGATTCGACCTATTTGTGGGATCACAAACCAAGATATGGAGCCCTTGGTTCAGCTCTTGCAAGGGGATAGCAGGTTAAACTCTCCTCAGCAATTGACCAAGGAAGCCTGGGAAGCAGTAGCAAACATTTCTGAAAAGGTAACTCAAGCATTTAGTTCTAGGATAGACCCCTCGATAGGGATCACTTTGGCAGTAGTCAATCATGAGCGACATCCCTATGCGCTTATAATACAGTAGATAACAAAGCTGGAATCAAAAGCTGAGAATTTTAGAGTGGGTCTTTTTACCTCAGTAGCACAGAAAAACCATCACCATGAAAGTAGAGTGTTTTGCAAATTTGATTATGAAAGGGCGCAACAGAATTATTGATATGTCGGCAAAGGACCTGAAAACGATTTTAATACCATTACAACAAGAATATTTGACTTGGGCTTTGCAGCACTCGGTTCCCTTCCAAACTGCATTAGCAGAATTTGAGGGTGACATTTAGATTCATTATCCATCACACAAAATGTTTACCTTTAAAAAAAACAAAAAAACTCCCCAAAAAACCCCCCAAAAACAACCCAAACATGAAGTAGAAGAAAAATCAAAGTGTAGTCAATATCCAGTTCAAGGTGCTACAGTATTTATGGATGGTGGTGGGAAAACACGCAAGGCAGCAATAGTATGGCGAGAGCATGGCGAATGGAAAGAACGGGTACTTGTCGTGCCAGGATCAGTTCAAAAGGTAGAACTACAGGCAGTAATTGAAGCCTTTAAATTATGGTCTGAAGAACCTGTGAATATAATTACTGATTCTTTATATGTAGCTGGAGTACTCCAAAGATTGGAAGGTTCAATCCTCAGACAGGTACAGCAGGAACAGCTATATCAACAATTTAGAACGCTTTGGGTTTTACTGCAGAAAAGACGACATCCTTATTACGTTATGCATATACGCAGCCATACCAACCTTCCAGGGGAATTGGTGGAAAGAAATGCAAGAGCTGATCGGCTGACTGCCGCAGTATGGGCTGAACCTGCTCCGGACCGTTTAGGTCAAGCACAAGCCTCTCATGCCTTTTTCCATCAATCTGCCAAAGTTTTAGCGAGACAATTTAATCTAAGTGCAGGTGACGCTAGAGCTATTATACAGACTTGTGCTGATTGTCAACAAATAGGCCCAGGAATCGCAATTACAGTTAGTCCCCGACGATTGCATTCGCTACAACCTATGGCAGATGGATGTGACACATGTTGCTGACTTTGGAAGATTTAAATATGTTCATGTTTCAATTGATTTCTATTCTGCAATAGTTTGGGCCACTGCACAAACAGGAGAAACTAGTAGGCATGTACAAAAGCATTTGCGAGCTGCATTCGCAGCCCATGGTATACCCCTACAAATTAAAACCGATAATGGTCCTTGTTATGTAGCCCAGTCAACCCAAAGTTTTTTTGCTCAATGGGGAGTGACACATGTTACTGGAATACCGCATTCCCCAACTGGACAAGCTATTGTTGAACGAATGAATCATTTCCTGAAGTGTTTATTGCAAAAACAAAAAGGGGGAGAGGCTACCATACCACCCCAAGAACATTTGAATAAAGCCTTATATGTGTTAAATTATTTCCGTCTAGCAGAAGGAGAAACATGTAAAAGGAATGACAGGAAGTCTGTTTGAGTTAACACAAAATGTGCAAGTAAAAGTTAAAAATTTGGAAAAGAATATGTGGGAAGGACCTTTTCAACTGCTAACCTGGGGACGAGGTTATGCTTGTGTCATTGCAGATTCTGGAACTCGTTGGGTACCCACAAGATGGGTAAAACCATGGGTGAAACAGTCACCATCGTCATCGTCGGACACATCTTGACACTATCAGGTGTCATCGCAATCTGGATGCCACCTCAGGCAAAAGAAAATGTATGGGTAAATCACACTGAAATTAGCAGTATCATGAGAGGAACATGGAAAGCTTTTAGGGCAAACCGCTCTATAACTACAAATCCTTTGGTAAGATATAATATTGGTTTTCATAGCTTTATACAAGCACTTTTTCCATCACTAGAAGTAGCTTCTATCGCTAGGAGTAGTACAGCTAGAATTGTTTACCTTGTAACATTCTGCTATTAATTTAAGCATAGTTGATATGTGACTGCTGGATTATGGCAAGATGCCGTGTGAACAAAGCCTACGAACCAATAGACGGGGTGGCTGTGGCGCGTGCAGCACGTCTGGCCAGCGGGCACATGCGCCATAGGTTCCCTGTGTTGAAAGGTGACAACCGAGGCGTGTTCCAACACTCGCTGGCCACGTGTGTCGAAACTTGTTCCTTGGCAAATGTATAAATACCGGGATTTCCCGAAGAGCAGGGGGATCGGTGTATGGCAAGGCCATCGTTGCCTCCGTGGGGACGCCCACGTAAAGCTGGCACCTACCGACTGCTGGGCTGAGTTCGCGGCACAGGACAATACAAGCATGTACAGATGGTCCATCTTCCTCACAGTCCTTAGGTTGCAAATGATCCATCAGGTTTTGTTTTTAGATAAACAAAAAGGGGGAGATGTTGGGATCACCCTGCATGGCTCGACCTTAAGGAGAAGGAGCTGTGGCGTTGATCTGCATGGCTCGACCTTAAGGAGAAGGAGCTGTGGCACTGAGAAGCTGGTAAACAGCTGGATATCTGCACGGCTCGGCCTTGAGGAGAAGGAGCTGTGATAAACAACTAAGAAGAAGCGAGGAAAACAGGAACACCTGCAAGCAACAATCCTGACTGTGTGAGGGGCGCGTGGACAGCGCGTGCTATTTTGTATATAGCCAATTGCAATAGTGTGTGTAACAAGTTGTAACCAATCATGAGTGTGTGCGCAGTGACTAAGCGAAAATTATGATATATATTGGAGTCAGACAAGACAATAAACGGCTTCGGAATATAACTCTCATAGAGTTGTGAAGTCCATCCTTCTCCCGCAATATACTTCTCTTACAGAATCACAGAATCATTAACGTTGGAAAACACCTTTAAGATCATCAAGTCCAACCATCAACCCAGCACCACCATGCCCACTAAACCATGTCCTGAAGTGCCACGTCCACACGTGTTTTGAACACTTCCGGTCATGGTGATTCCATCACCTCCCTGGGCAGCCTGTTCCAATGCCTGACCACTCTCTTGGTGAAGAAATCTTTCCTAATATCTAGTCTAACCCTCCCCTGGTGCAAATTGAGGCCATTTCCTCTCGTCCTATCACCAGTTACTTGGGAGAAGACACCAACACCCATGTCGCCACAACCCCCTTTCAGGTAGTTGTAGAGAGCGATAAGGTCTCCCCTCAGCCTCCTCTTCTCCAGACTGAACAACCCCAGTTCCCTCAGCTGCTCCTCATAAGACTTGTGCTCCAGACCCCTCACCAGCTTTGTTGCCCTTCCTTGGACACGCACCATCAACTCAATGTCTTTCTTGTAGTGAGGGACCCAAAACTGAACACAGTATTCAAGGTGTGACCTCGCCAGTGCCAAGTACAGGGGCACGATCACTTCCCTACTCCTGCTGGCCACACTATTTCTGATGCAGGCCAGGATGCTGTTGGCCATCTTGGCCACCTGGGCACACTGCTGGCTCATATTCAGCCAGCTGTCAACCAGCACCCCCAGGTCCCTTTCCGCCAGGCAGCTCTCCAGCCACTCCTCTCCAAACCTGTAGCATTGCATGGGGTTGTTGTGGCCGAAGTGCAGGACCCGGCACTTGGCCTTGTTAAACCTCATACAGTTGACCTCAGCCCATAGATCCAGCCTGTCCAGACCCCCCTGCAGAGCCTTCCTACCCTACCCTCGAGCAGATCAACACTTGGTGTCATCTGCAAACTTACTGAGGGAGCAGTCGATCCCCTCATCCAGATCATCTATAAAGACATTGAACAAGACCGGCCCCAGAACCGAGCCCTGGGGAACACCGCTTGTGACTGGCCACCAAATGAATTTAACGCCATTCACCATGACTCTCTGAGCTTGGCCATCCAGACAGTTCTTAACCCAGTAAAGAATGCACCTGTCTAAGCCACGAGCCGCCAGTTTCTCCAGGAGAATGCTGTGGGAGATGCTGTCAAAGGCTTTACTAAAGTCCAGGTAGGCAACATCCACAGCCTTTCCCTCATCCACTAGGCGGGTCACCTGGTCATAGAAGGAGATCAGGTTGGTCAAGCAGGACCTGCCTTTCATGAACCCATGCTGGCTGGGCCTGATCCTTTGGCTGTTCTGCAGATGCCCTGTGAGCACTCTCAAGACCAACCGCTCCATAATCTTCCCTGGAACAGAGGTCAGGCTGACAGGCCTGTAGTTCCCAGGATCCTCCTTCCAGCCTTTCTTGTAGATAGGCGTCACATTGGCAAGCCTCCAGTCATCTGGGACCTCCCCTGTTAACCAGGACTGCTGATAAATGATGGAGAGTGGCTTGGCAAGCTCCTCCGCCAGCTCTCTCAGTACTCTTGGGTAGATCCCATCAGGCCCCATAGACTTGTGGATATCCAGGTGGCATAGCAGGTCCTTAACTGGCTCCTCCTGGATTATGGGGGGGTTATTGTGCTCTCCATCCCTGTCTTCCAGCTCAGGGGGCTGAATACCCTGAGGATACATGGTCTGGCTATTAAAGATTGCGGCAAAGGCGGCATTAAGTACCTCAAGCTTGTCCTCGGCCTTAGTGACAATGTCCCCCACCACATCCAATATGGGGTGGAGATTCTCCTTGGCCCTCTTCTTGTTGTTAAAATATTTGTAAAAGTATTTTTTGTCATCCTTTACGACCATGGCTAGATTGAGTTCTAGCTGGGCTTTTGCCTTTCTAATTTTGTCTCTGCTTGGCCTAACAAGATCCCTGTACTCTTCTTGAGTTGCCTGCCCTTTCTTCCAAAGGTGATAAACTCTCCTTTTTTTCCCTGAGTCCCAGCAAAACCTCCCTGTTCAGTGAGGCAGGTCTTGTTCCCCACCAGCTCCTCTTATAGCACATGGGGACTGCCTGCTCCTGCGCCTTTAAGATTTCCTTCTTGAAGACTGTCCAGCCTTCCTGGACCCTTTTGCCCTTCAGCATGGTCTCTCAAGGGACTCTCTCAACCAGTGACCCGAGCAGGCCAAAGTCTGCCCTCTGGGAGTCCGTGGTAGTGGTTTTGCTCACCCCCCTGCTTACTTCACCAAGAATCGAGAATTCTATCATTTCATGGTCGCTAAGCCAAGACAGCCTCCGACCACCACATCTCCCACCAGTCCTTCTTTGTTCCTAAACAGCAGGTCAAGCGAGGCACCTCCCCTGGTAGGCTCACCTACCAGCTGTGGCAGGAAGTTATCCTCCACACACTCCAGAAACCTCCTAGACTGTTTCCTCTCTGCTGTCTTATACTTCCAGCAGATGTCTGGTAAATTGAAGTCCCCCACAAGAACAAGGGCTAGCGAATGTGAGACTTCTGCCAGTCGCTTATAGAATGTCTCATCTGCCTCTTCATCCTGGTTGGGTGGTCTGTAACAGACTCCCAGCAGGATATCTGCCTCCTTGGCCTTCCCCCTGATCCTTACCCATAAGCACTCGACCTTGTCATCACAATCGTTGATTTCTATACAATGAAAACGCTCCCTAACGTTCAGAGCCACCCCACCACCTCTCCTTCCTTGCCTATCCCTTCGGAAGAGCTTATAGCCATCCATTGCAGCACTCCAGTCATGAGAAGCATCCCACCATGTTTCTGTGATGGCAACTACATCATAGCTGTCCCGCTGCACAATGGCTTCCAGCTCCTCCTGTTTGGTGCCCATGCTGCGTGCATTGGCGTAGATGCACTTGAGCTGGGCTATCGATTTCACCCCCAACTCTGACTCACCACCCCTAGGTTCATCTCTAGTGAGCCTGGTTTTATCCCCTTCCCCCTTCGAATCAAGTTTAAAGCCCTCTCAATGAGGCCCACCAACTCATAAGCTAGAATCCTTTTCCCCCTTGGAGATAGTTGTACTCCATCTACTGCCAGGAGACCCAGTGCCATGTAAACCACCCCATGGTCAAAAAACCAAAATTCCGCCTATGGCACCAGCCTTCGAGCCATGTGTTGATCAGGCGTGCTTCCCTATTCTTTTCAGCTTTCCCCCCTGTCACTGAAGGGATTGATGAAAACACTACTTGTGCTCCCTCTCCATCAGCCAGTCATCCCAGTGCTCTGAAGTCCCTTTTAATTGCTATTAGACTTCTTAGCGCCACCTCGTCATTGAGAACTTACATGACCAACAGCGCGTAGCAATCAGTCGGCCAAACCAGACCAGGGAGTTTCCTGGTGACATCTCTCCACCTGGGCCCCAGGGAGGCAGCAGACTTCCCTGTGGGTTGGGTCTGGCTCCACCAATCCATCTCCCTCTCACACTCCCTGATACTCCTTAGCCTCTCCAGTTCCTCTTTCAGCTCTGCCACCAGGCTGACAGGTCGCTTACCTAGTCGCAGCGCACACAGGTGTTGTCTCTGCCGGCCTCCAGCAGAAGTGACAGGCTCAGGCACTCTTTGCATCCAGACACCTGGACAACCGCATGCTTTAGTGGGAGGACAGGAGGGAGGACAGGACCCTCCTTTAGTACTATCTTAATTGGACTTACTTTTTTTACTTTATCTGGGTTTTTAGAAGCCCACACCAGGGGAATTACCACATTTGATACAGCGTTCAGAATATTCTCTTCGGATTTTTCCAATGTTTTATCTGTCAGCAAGCAGATCTGGGCTCTCCAGGCTGTTTCAGGTGGGACATGGAGCTGTACAGCATTCTGAGAAAAGTTTACTTGTGCATTCAGTTTACAGAGCAAATCTTAGGGTTAGGGGGCATTCTGGCATATATACAAACTCATGAATTGATTTAGTCCCCCCAGTTGTACGTTCCATTGGCTGTAGAAATGTCCTTAATGATCTATTTCCCTTTGCCCCAACAATAGGTATAGTTACTTTACTTAGAGGTCCTTTACAACTGGTGACTACTGAATGAGTGGCCGTCCTGGTTTCAGCCAGGATAGAGCTGGTTTTCTTCACAGAAGCTAGTGTGAGACTGTGTTTTGGATTTGGGATGAGAAACTGTTGATAATGAGCTGATGTTTTGGGTTGTTGCTGAGCAGTCAAGGACAGGCCAGCTTCTTGTGCTGGCCTGCAGCGAGCAGGCTGGGGGTGCACGGGGAGCTGGGAGGGGACACAGCCGGGACAGCTGACCCAGGCTGGCCAAAGAGATATTCCCTACCATCCGACGTCATGCCCAGTACATAAACTGGAGTTGGCCGGGGGGTGGAAATTGCTGCTCGGGGACGGGCTGTCGATCACTGGGTGGTGAGCAATTGCTGTATTGGGCCTCACTTGTTCTTGCACATTCCTTTGTTGGTATTATCATTGTTGTTTCCTTCTCTCTTGCTGTCCTATTAAACCGTGTTTATCTCAACCCACGAGGTTTTTTTCCTAATTTTCTCCCCCACCCCACTGCGGGAGGGGGAGTGAGCGAGCGGCTGCGTGGTGCTTAGTTGCCGGCTGGGGCTAAACCACGACAGTCCTTTTTGGCGCCCAACGTGGGGCACGAGGCTTGAGATAATAATGGTTGCAGGTCACAATATCAGTTTATTTGATTTGCATGATGCTCTCGTCTTTGCTGTACATGTTAAGGATCGGTGTTGGTTTCTGCAGGCTGCTGTACTCTGCGATGATTAGTAATGTCTCGCCTGCGAGACTTGTTTTTAGAACACTGACCTTAAGCTTAATGTGGTATCATGTGAGCTCTGTACTAAAGCCGTTACTGTATTTTGGCTACTATCTTGTGGAGACGATTAGCAATTATACTTCTGCCTCTGAAAGGCTTTTTATGGAGGAAATGCAGAATGGTACCTTTGCTACCCTCTGTCATAATGTTTCCTCCTTCATCACAATAATTTTTCAGTATTTTGAACACCCTTGGGTAGTTAAAATACCTCTATTGCTACTTCTGGGGAACATTGTTTCGGTTTTGTCTAAGGTTAGTAAGCAATTTAAGAATATCACCTGGAGATCTGCCCCAAGGCTGGATAGTTATGAGTGGCAGGGTGTGTGGAACAGCATGGGCAAATGCCTAGGGCGGTGGGCACCTCCGGTGTTTTGGAACTTCACTCCCGAACAAGTGCAGAATCCTGATAAACTGGCAGAATATTTGGAAGAATTATGCTGTCAGCCTGGCAGTTCCAAGGAGACACAAATCATTGCAATGCGCTGGGGCCTGGCCCATGCCTACCGAGCTCTATTTAACACTATGCAAAGGGGGGAGAGGCTCTCTGGGTCTGATGGCAATGTGGCAGGCACTGTGACTACTCCAACCCCTGTGGCAGGCACTGTGACTACTCCAACCCCCACGGTGGGCACTGCCACTACTCCAACCCCCACGGCGGGCACTGTAGCTACTCAGACTGTTGCAGCTGAACCAGAGAACCAGCCCATCCCGGTATCAGTTGCCTCTGTACAAAAGAAGAAATCTTGGAAGCGGAAGTCAGCTCGTTTAGTAAGGGACGAGGAAGATATTTCTAAAAAGGAGCCAGAGGAAGAGAGTGAGGAGGCAGAGTGCTCTGAAGCAGGGCCATCACAAGGACTGAAGAGGGAAGAGAGCGAGTCATCGCTTGAAGAGGAGGAAGAGGAAGAACTCATAAAAGAGACAGTAACTACCCGATCTCTATCCCTGAGTGAATTGCGAGATATGCGAAAGGATTTCAGCCGTCATCCAGGTGAGCACATTGTCACCTGGCTGCTCCGATGCTGGGATAATGGGGCCAGTAGCCTGGAATTAGAGGGTAGGGAAGCCAAACAGCTGGGACCCCTTTCTAGGGAAGGGGGCATTGACAAAGCAATTGGAAAAGGTGCACGAGTCCTCAGCCTCTGGAGACGACTCCTGTCGGGTGTGAAGGAAAGGTATCCCTTCAAGGAAGATGTTCTATGTCACCCAGGCAAGTGGACCACCATGGAGAAAGGTATCCAGTACCTGAGGGAGGTAGCTGTGCTGGAAGTGATTTATGGTGACTTGGACAATGGACAATCATCCAAAGACCCAGATGAAGTCAATTGCATGCGACCCATGTGGCGGAAGTTTGTACGGAGTGCACCATCATCATATGCCAACTCATTATCAGGAATGGCCTGGAAAGGCAGAGAGAGACCAACAGTGGATGAAGTGGCTGGCCAACTCCGGCAATACGAAGAAAGTCTCTCTTCCTCCCTACGGGCCTGCATCTCTGCTGTAGAGAAACTGTCCCGGGAGTTCTGGCAATTCAAAGAGGATATGACCTACCCTCCACCCGTACGAACCAGTGTCTCAGCCATTAGGAGTAAGCGCTTTTCTGTTCAAGAGAGAAGATATAGAGGATACACACCGCGAGCCACCCTGTGGTTTCAATTACGTGACTACGGAGAGGACATGAGGAGGTGGGATGGAAAACCTACCTCGACCCTAGAGGCACGAGTACACGAGCTGCAAGGAAAGACAATTACAAAAGGGGGTTCAGGTTCCTCCAGAAAAATCATCGCTCCACTTTCCAGTGGGCAGTTCCCCAGAAAGAATAGAAGGGCTGATCTCACCTCTGATCCTCTTGAAGGGACTTCTGATTCATATTTACAAGAAGTGGGTAACGAGTACTATGAGCAGGACTAGAGGGGCCCTGCCTCCAGCCAGACGCAGGAGAGGGACAACTGAGTTTATTGGACTGTGTGGATTAGATGGCCTGGCACATCAGACCCACAGGAATATAAGGCTTTAGTGGACACCAGTGCACAATGTACCCTGATGCCATCAAGCCATATAGGGGCAGAACCCATCTGTATTTCCGGAGTGACAGGGGGATCCCAACAGCTGACTGTACTGGAGGCTGAAGTGAGCCTAACTGGGAATGAGTGGCAGAAGCACCCCATTGTGACTGGCCCAGAGGCTCCATGCATCCTGGGCATAGACTACCTCAGGAGAGGGTATTTCAAGGACCCAAAAGGGTACCGGTGGGCTTTTGGTATAGCTGCCTTGGAGATGGAAGAAATTAAACAGCTGTCCACCTTGCCTGGTCTCTCAGAGGACCCTTCTGTGGTGGGGTTGCTCAGGGTCAAAGAACAACAGGTGCCGATCGCTACCACAACAGTGCACCGGCGGCAATATCGCACCAACAGAGACTCCCTGATCCCCATCCATGAGCTGATTCGTCGGCTGGAGAGCCAAGGAGTGATCAGCAAGACTTGCTCACCCTTTAACAGCCCCATATGGCCAGGGCGAAAGTCTAATGGAGAGTGGAGACTGACAGTAGACTATCGTGGCCTGAATGAAGTCACGCCGCCACTGAGCGCTGCCGTGCCGGACATGCTAGAACTTCAATATGAACTGGAGTCAAAGGCAGCCAAGTGGTACGCCACCATTGATATTGCTAACGCGTTTTTCTCAATCCCTTTGGCGGCAGAGTGCAGGCCACAGTTTGCTTTCACTTGGAGGGGTGTCCAATACACCTGGAATGGACTTCCCCAGGGGTGGAAACACAGCCCTACCATTTGGCATGGGCTGATCCAGACTGCACTGGAACAGGGTGAAGCTCCAGAGCATCTGCAATACATTGATGACATCATCGTATGGGGCAACACAGCAGAAGAAGTTTTCGAGAAAGGGAAGAAAATAATTCAAATCCTTCTGAAAGCTGGTTTTGCTATAAAAAAAAGTAAGGTCAAAGGACCTGCACAAGAGATCCAGTTTTTAGGAATAAAATGGCAAGATGGACGTCGACAGATCCCAACGGATGTGATCAACAAAATAACAGCTATGTCTCCACCAACTAGCAAAAAGGAAACACAAGCTTTTTTGGGCATTGTGGGTTTCTGGAGAATGCATATTCCAAATTACAGTCTGATTGTAAGCCCTCTTTATCAAGTGACCCGAAAGAAGCATGATTTTAAATGGGGCCCTGAGCAACGACAAGCCTTCGAACAAATCAAACAGGAGATAGATCATGCCACAGCCCTCGGGCCAGTCCAGGCAGGACAAGATGTTAAAAATGTGCTCTACACAGCAGCCGGGGAGAATGGCCCTACCTGGAGTCTCTGGCAGAAGGCACCAAGAGAGACTCGAGGTCGACCTCTAGGGTTTTGGAGTGGAGGATATAGGGGATCTGAGTCCCGCTATACTCCAACTGAAAAGGAGATATTGGCAGCATATGAAGGAGTTCGAGCTGCCTCAGAAGTGGTTGGTACTGAAGCACAGCTCCTCCTGGCACCCCGACTGCCGGTGCTGGGCTGGATGTTCAAACGGAGGGTCCCCTCTACACATCATGCGACTGATGCTACGTGGAGTAAGTGGGTCACGCTTATTACACAGCGGGCTCAAATAGGAAACCTTAATCGCCCGGGAATCTTGGAAGTGATCATGGAGTGGCCAGAAGGCAAAGATTTTGGAATATCACCAGAAGAGGAAGTGGCGCGTGCTGAAGAGGCTCCACCATATAATGAACTGCCAGAGAACAAAAGGCAATATGCCCTGTTTACTGATGGGTCCTGTCGTATTGTAGGCAAACATCGAAGGTGGAAAGCTGCTGTATGGAGCCCTATACGACGAGTCGCAGAAGCTGCTGAAGGACAAGGTGAATCAAGTCAGTTTGCAGAGGTGAAAGCCATCCAGCTGGCTTTAGATATTGCTGAACGAGAAAAATGGCCAGTACTCTATCTCTATACTGATTCATGGATGGTGGCAAATGCTCTATGGGGGTGGCTACAGCAATGGAAGCAGAGCAACTGGCAATGCAGAGGCAAGCCCATCTGGGCTGCTGAATTGTGGCAAGATATTGCTGCCCGACTAGAGAATCTGGTCATAAAAGTATGTCACGTAGATGCTCACGTACCCAAGAGTCGGGTCACTGGAGAACATCAAAACAACCATCAGGTGGATCAGGCTGCTAAGATTGAAGTGGCTCAGGTGGATCTGGACTGGCAACATAAGGGTGAATTATTTATAGCTCAGTGGGCCCATGACACCTCAGGCCATCAGGGAAGAGATGCAACATATAGATGGGCTCGGGATCGAGGGGTGGACCTGACCATGGACGTTATTGCACAGGTTATCCGTGAATGTGAAACGTGCGCTGCGATCAAACAAGCCAAGCGGTTAAAGCCCCTCTGGTATGAAGGACGATGGTTGAAATATAAATATGGGGAGGCCTGGCAGATTGACTATATCCCACTTCCACAAACTCGCCAAGGCAAGTGCTATGTGCTTACCATGGTGGAAGCAACCACTAGATGGCTGGAAATATATCCCGTGCCCCATGCCAACGCCCGGAACACTATCCTGGGCCTTGAAAAGCAAGTCTTATGGCGACATGGCACCCCCGAAAGAATTGAGTCAGACAGTGGGACTCATTTTCGAAACAACCTCATAGACACCTGGGTCAAAGAGCATGGCATTGAGTGGGTATATCACATCCCCTATCATGCACCAGCTTCCGGAAAAATTGAACGATACAACGGACTGTTAAAGACTACCCTGAGAGCAATGGGTGATGGGACATTCAAACATTGGGATAAACATTTAGCAAAAGCCACCTGGTTAGTCAACACTAGGGGATCTACTAATAGAGCCGGCCCTGCCCAATCAAAACTTTTACGTACTGTAGAAGGGGATGAAGTCCCTGTGGTGCATGTGAGAAATATGCTGGGGAAGACAGTCTGGGTTACTCCTGCCTCAGGCAAAGGCAAACCCGTTCGTGGGATTGCGTTTGCCGAGGGACCTGGGTGCACTTGGTGGGTAATGCGGAAGGATGGGGAAGTCCGATGTGTACCTTAAGGAGACTTGATTTTGGGTGAAAATAGTCAATGATTTGAATTGTATTATGTTAATTGTTACACAATACAGTATGACATTACTACTATGGATGCTATCTACCATATCAATGGTATTACAGTAAGAATCACCCAGACTGATGAAGAATGAGCTTCACTGAAACTAAGCAACGTGCAGCAGTGATGGAACCAGATCTGGCTTCAGCAGCTTGCACCCAACAATTCCCTCGAGACCGACATCTTCGACCTGCAGATCATGGACATGGACCGTGCCAGATGACAATCCAACACCACATACCATCTCCCCTGCCCTGAGAGACTGCTATGATGGATGAAGCCCAGAGTCATGGACTGAATGAACTACACAGACATTTTAAAGTGATGGCCCATGGACTAAGAGAATGGTATCTGTGTGTATATATTAAAAGACAGGAAGAGTAATAATGAATAATTGGAATGTATTGAAAAGTACGGGACCCGGGCATGACGTAAATGGTATGGAATAAGGGGTGGATACTGTCCTGGTTTCAGCCAGGATAGAGCTGGTTTTCTTCACAGAAGCTAGTGTGAGACTGTGTTTTGGATTTGGGATGAGAAACTGTTGATAATGTGCTGATGTTTTGGGTTGTTGCTGAGCAGTCAAGGACAGGCCAGCTTCTTGTGCTGGCCTGCCAGTGAGCAGGCTGGGGATGCACGGGAAGTTGGGAGGGGACACAGCCGGGACAGCTGACCCAGGCTGGCCAAAGAGATATTCCCTACCATCCGACGTCATGCCCAGTACATAAACTGGAGTTGGCCGGGGGGTGGAAATCGCTGCTCGGGGCAGGCTGTCGATCGCCAGGTGGTGAGCAATTGCTGTATTGGGCATCACTTGTTCTTGCACATTCCTTTGTTGGTATTATCATTGTTGTTTCCTTCTCTCTTGCTGTCCTATTAAACCATGTTTATCTCAACCCACGAGGTTTTTTTCCTAATTCTCTCCCCCATCCCACTGTGGGAGGGGGAGTGAGTGAGCGGCTGCATGGTGCCTAGTTGCTGACTGGGGCTAAACCACGACGGTTGCTCCACTGTCAATTAAAAAATCTATGGTCTTATTCCCCAGCTTAACTGGAACCAGGGAATCAGCTGGGGAGACTTTAATGTTTTTCCCCGGTCCTGTTCATTCCTTGTCTGAATCTTCTAACATAATAAGATTAGCATTTCCTGCGTGATCTTGTTCCTCTGGCCCCTTTTGGTTTGGGCATTCATTCTTCCAGTGTCCTTCCTGCCTATGGGCCGCACACAGATTTGATCCGAGAGGGGTTCGTTTTTGTGGGCCTCTTCCCTGCATTATCCCACCATGTCCCCCTCTTCCTCTACCTTTTCCTCTGACATCGTTTCCATTTATTGCTGCTGCCAGCAAAGATGCTTGCAACCTCTTTCTGACCTGTTTTTCTTTTTTTTCCTTCTTTTTTTTTTCTTTTTCTTTCTTTTCTCTCTCATCCTGATTGTTACATACTTTATATGTGTCATGGTTTAACCCCAGCCAGCAACTAAGCACCACGCAGCCACTTGCTCACTCCCCCATGGTGGGACGGGGGAGAGAATTGGAAGAGGAAAAGTGAAGAAACTCATGGTTTGAGATAAAGACAGTTCAATAGGTAAAGCAAAAGCTTTAAAAAAAACCACAAGCAGAGCAAAACAAGGAATTCATTCACTAATCCCCATGGGCAGGCAGGTGTTCAGCCATCTCCAGGGAAGCAGGGCTCCATCACGTGTAATGGTTTCTTGGGAAGACAGACGCCGTAACTCTGAACGTCCCTCCATACCTTCTTCTTCTTTGTCCCAGCTTTATAGAGTGAGCATGATGTCATATGGTATGGAATATCCCTTTGACCAGTTGGGGTCAGCTGTCCTGGCTATGTCCCCTCCCAGCATCCCATGCACCCCCAGCCTTCTTGCTAGCTGGCCAGCATGAGAAGCTGGACTGTCCTTGACTACTTAGCAACAACTCAAAACATCAGCACATTATCAACATTTTCTCATCCCATATCCAAAACATAGCATTATACTAGCTTCTGTGAAGAAAATTAACTCTAGCCCAGCTGAAACCAGGACAAGAACGTACCCTTATGTGCCCTCGGCTCTGACCCCACTGGTAAATTAAGGCACCCCTTGCTGACGTCTACAGGTGACTTATGCGCATGCAACTTTATATCCTTTCCATGAAAATTATTAAATTTTAATACTCACCAATCCAAGAATTCACCCCCCTTGCACCTTTATGCAAATATCTCTTTTCAGGCTCTGCATCTCTGAGTCACTCATCGCCCTGACCTTGGAGGAGACGCGGAGGATTCCCCTATCAACAGATCGGTGCATGCTGGAGTCCTGTCCGGTCCCATTCTCCGCTGTCGGGGTCGGCAAGATGATCCAGGCAAGGCCTTATGGCAGTCCCATCTGGGTCACCAAAAGTGTTGTCCCAAATATGGGTTCTTCCACCCGGTGTGCAGAGAGCCAAAAAACACACAGAGTCGAGATATTTGCTGTTATTCCAAATCTGCGCAGAGTTGGGTGCTAGGTGGTGGGTCCACAAAGCTAGCACGCCTCGGTTAACACACAGAAAATATTTATATGCTTCAAGCAACAGTTATCAGTATTTTTTAAAAGTTGGCTCCATTACCCTTATTCTCATTGGTTCCAACAAGCCTCGTCTCCACTTAAAGTCACAGCGTCCTTCTTTTTTACGGCATGTGCTCAGTGTGGAAGGGGCTTCTGTGGGTAGGGGGCTTTCCCTACCCGAGGGTTGGTTTCCATTATGCCAATTAGATGTTAATTAGATGTTATTTAGGATAGGTCACTCAAATGTCAGTAGCTGTGTTCCTTTTGTGATTATCTTGTTCCTTCCCTCAAGGTTGCACCTTGTTAACTGCTTACAGAGACTAAACAATACCTCCAGCTTCATTCCTTGCATACCTTCAACACCATGGGCTGCAGGAAGATGGATCATGTTTCTTCAGAGAAGGGAATAAATGGTAGAGTTTTCATGATGGAATCCAAATTTTAATATTAATTGAGAGATCATAACATCTAGTTTGGAAGTGGTTGGTTGTACATGGAATAGAGAATATTTCTGAATGAATGTATATTAAATGCCATTATAGTACCAGTGCTTGTGATTCATTATTTCTGAAAAAATTGGCAAGTGGTAGCAGTGACTTTAAGCACAGCATGTCATTGTTACATTGTTATATTAATATTATCTTTAAAAGTATATATACTGTAATTAAGTCACTGTACATGGAATAGATAATAGTGAATCAATCATTTGTTGCCACTTTTGTTGTGGTTAAAGATATGGGGCCATGTTAATTTTTATGGTTATATCTGCTCTCTTTAAGATTCTCAAACAAGTAAGTTGTATGGCTGTTTTAGTGAGTAGTACACAAAATGGGGAAAAAAAAAACTTTTATTGTGAATTGAGGTCAGCAGTTGCATAATCACCTCCAGGAAAATAGGATGGACTTTATAGGTTCAGTTTCTCTGAACTGCAATTTTTTTTTTTTTCATTTTAATGCATATTATATGTGAAAGACTCAAACTGACAGCTTCTTCAACACTTACTTAGTGATATTAATTATAATTTGGAGTATTCTCATGATTTATGAGGATATTTTTATTATGAGAATATTTTTCATTTAATGAAGTTAAGATCCAGGTTTTCAATTGTTTCATAGATGCTTTCTGTACTAATTTTTTTCTTATAATTCAACTTTGAGCAATTTACTGTTCATTCACAGTAGCCTAAAAGACAGGTAGTTACTAAACTATCTCTTAGGTATGTGGAATTTCGGTCCGTGGTTGGACACTGGGTGAGAAGTAGATAGCTGAGAAAACCGCAGCGGAGGGTTTAAAAGATGGACTTTTGGTCTGTGAGAACACCACAGTGAGCACAGGAGAAAACAGATGGCTGGGTGAGAAATAGATAACAGGCCGGGTGAGAGAAACCAGATGGTTTCCCACAGAGATAAGAAAGTTGAACAACACTAGGGGAGGATGTGGAGGGAGGAATCCTTGCAACATCCTGCTATTGGCTTAAGCATGATTGATACATGACTGCTGGATTATGGTAATATGCCGCGTGTACAAAGCCTACGAGCCAATAGACGGGATGGCTATGGCGCGTGCAGCGCGCCTGACCAGCGGGCGCATGTGCCATAGGCTCCCTATGCTGAGAGTCAGCAACAGAGGCGTGTTTCGGCACTTGCTGGTCACGTGTGTCGAAACCCGCTCCTCTGCAAATGTATAAATACCGGGATTTCCCGAAGAGCAGGGGGATCGGTGTACGGCGAGGCCACCATTGCCTCTGTGGGGATGCCCACGTAAAGCTGGCACCTACCAACTGCTGGACTGAGCTCGCGGCGCAAGATGACACAAGAATGTATGGATGGGCCATCTTCCTCACAGTCCTCGGGTTGGTAAGACAATTGCTTTGCAAGACACCCTTAGTGTAATTCATGTCTGTAGTTAATAAAACGCTTACTGCTTTTTCCCCTTGTAGTCCGTGTATATGTGTTTACTTTCTCGGGAATCCTTGAAACCACCCTAAAACAGTATGATCAAGTTGCTAACTGTTTTGATTATAAGATATAGTATCTGAAACTAGCCATTATGTTAAATTGCCCAAAAAACCACCAGACTGTAAGATTTAAAACAAACAAGCAAATCACTTCAGCCCTCTAAAATGAGAATATTTATATCAGGGTTACAGTATGTTTGAGGCTAAAGTAACCCTTCATCAACAAAGTATGTTTTTCTCATTTGCAAAAGTAACTGCTTAAATGAAAAAGAAATCTTTGGTTACTTAAAATAGCTGTATTTTTTATGTCATGGCCTCTCTTGTATTTCATGCTAAGGATACTATCCTTATGATAAATATTTTTAATGGAAAATGTCATTGAATTAAATGTGGCAATAATCTTTCATTGCTGTAAAAGTGTAGAAGTTGAATTAAAAGCAAATTATTATTTTTAAAAACAAATGCATTATCCAATGAAAGTGTATTGGGTCTGGCTGAGATGGAGTTAACTTTCCCCATAGCAGCCCTCACAGTGCTGTGCTTTGTATTTGTAGCTAGAAAGATTCTGATAACACAGCAGTATTTTGGCTGCTGCTGAGCAGTGCTCACATGGCTTCAAGGCTGTCTCTCCAACATTCCCCCCCCACCAGTAGGCTGGGGGTGGGCAAGATCTTGGGAGGGGACATAGACAGGAGAGCTGACCCAAACCAACCAAAGGGATATTCCATACCGTATGACATCAGCTCAGCAATAAAAGCTAAGACAAAGAAGGAGGAGGGGGCATTGGTTATTACGATGTTTGTCTTCCGGAGCAACCACTACGTGTACTGAAGCCCTGCTTCCCAGGAAGTGGCTGAACATCTCCTGCTGATGGGAATTAGAGAACAAATCTTTGTTTTCTTTTGCTTCCACGTGTGGTCTTTGCTTTTTGCTTGTTAAACTGCCTTTATCTTGACCCATGTGTTTGGTTATTTTTTTCCATCCTAATTTCTCCCCCCCTGTGCTGCTGAGGAGGGGAGTGACAGAGTGGCTTGGTGGCATGTGGTATCCAGCCAAGGTCAACCTACCACAATCTTTTTAATTGAAGCTGTTGTTTTTTTTAATACCACCCCCACCCAGAAAAAAGAATTTTAGTTGATGGAATTTTATCAGGATTTTAAAGCAACATTGAGATACCACTTTATACCCTTCCTGAATAACCGAATTCAAACCTCTTTGAAAAAAGACTTATACCTAGCAAGAAAGCAATATTTATAGTGTTTTATGTATGAACCAAAATCCAATGATACTTTTAAAGGATTAGTATTACTATTAAAACTGTTAGAATCATCTTCTTTTTGTTTGGCAATTCTTCAAGAAAGATGGTCAAAATAATATGATCGTCCTTAATCGGAGATGATTTTTAACAGTCACATAAACCTTACTTGGAGAGCAATCTATATTATGGGATGTCCCTCAAATCCTATCCATAAGTTGTATAATTAGAGGTTTTGTCTGTGAAATTTCCTGTGGCCAGGCAAAAAATGAACCGTTATAGACTTACATAAATAGATGTTGGATTCTCCCACTTTTAAAGTTCAAGGAAAAAGATGAGCATGTTTAACTTGTTCGAAGTCATACAAAATAATTCTATTTTGCATCCGCAGAACTGTATCTGCAATCTGTCCATTGCAGATACTCAACTTGTTTTAAATAATTTGTAACAATTAAGTATTATTTGTGATTAATATAGTGTTATAAAAATGCATGCTCCTAAATACCTCTGGAAATAAAATGTTCTGTGGGTTTCTTGAAACATTTTAGTATGTACTGAAGGCTGGAATTCTGAGACTGCCATTTCAGCCTTACAGTAAAGTATGCTTACATGGAATGGGACATCACCTATTTAATCCTTGCCCAAAGAGTGGAGGACGTCTGTTCCATCTGCCAAGAGAATCTCTCAAAAACTGCAGTTATGGGAACTCTGACCTGATTTCCTCAAAACCACAGGTTCTTGCATTGCCAGAAGACAAGACTTAAAGTTGAAAAAACCTTTGCATACCAGCTGAGATTCTTTTTATGAAGCATCCTCTACAAGGGCAGGGTCAATCATCTTCAGCTTTGCAAGCTCGACAACACATACTGTCCACGCCAATCAAAATTTTTGCCATACACAGACTCCATTCTTCTCTAGGACAAAAGATCTGGTGTTATACCACAGGATCTTTAATTGGTCATTCTGATACTAGACAAGACATTTGGTAGTATTGTTTCCAATCCCTTTTTTCCCTTTTGTAAGTATGCTCCTTTTCACTTTCTTTTCATGCTTAATTTTGGTCTTGGTTACATTAATTTACAGTTTGAAGCCTTATAGTTACCAAGAAAAGAAAAAACTTGTGTTCAAAATGGATACTTAAATGGTTACAGAGGACTATTGTTGGAAAAGTGTCTTAAGGAGCTCGCAACAGAAGTAAAAGTTTCAGCCTCTGTGGTTCATATTTCACAGTATATCAATGTGTTTCTTATCTTAAGATATCTTCCTACAGTCTGTCCTTTTTCTCCTCATAAATCAGCCAAGAAATATATTTTATGCCAGCATTGATGTAAAGAGTAAAAAATTCTTATTCTTGCATTCTTAGGGATCTAAAATTAAAGGAACTAGGTTTTGCATTGATATGAGAAGTCATTTATATTTTTTGAAAAGTGAGGATTTTAAAAGAAATTGACTTTTTCAACATTAAAATCAAGATATAAAATACATGCAATTAAGTGAACTTCCCAATAGCATAAATTCCTTATATAAGTATTAATCACATGTATTTTTTTATCTCTGAGTTTTGTAGTTGTATGCTAAAAGGGTATGTTCCCTCAATGTAGGCACACAGAAGTAGAACAGATAACAAATCTGACAAATACCATAAACTAGCTTACTGGTGATGAGGATTTAAAGAATGACCTAAAAACCTAAACAATAGAGGGGTAACCAGATTACTCAGTGAATATTTGTCAGTTCCTTGTAAAATAATGAGCAGGTCTGCAGTTTTATAGACAAGATTAATTTACCTAACTCTTTTTAATGACTTCCCCCCCCCGTACCCCCAGCTCCTGCTTGCACATTTTTGCCATTTACTGTGAGCACCTGTTCCAGCCCTCATCAGAATCCCACTGTCTTATTTCAATTTCCTGTAAGTAAATTAACTGAGCAAAAGGCATGAAAAGTATTCTTTTGGAAAGGGAATAAGGTTGATTAAACTAGATATTGTGGTAAAGGAAGGAGGAGCAGATTAGGAGGGAACAGTAGTGCAAGACCTTCCATTTACAGTGTCAGCTGACTATTAAATCAGCTCAGCTGTTCATGAGACCTTCATCTATGCATACTGGTAAAACTCAAACAGTTTCTGTAGTATTTCATGATCTTGGTTTCCAGCTGTCAAATTGTATTAAAGCATATTCAATAATTTCCTATTTTCTTAACTTTACCTTTCTGTTAAATCTTTGTTATAGTTACAGATAGAGATGTTATTTAACTGTGAATGAGAAATGTGGACTGTTGTGATGTTATGATAGAAAATCTTTGTGGAAAAAGTATGAAATAGTATTATTTCTGTAGAATTGTTGCTATTGGAGCATTCACCCTGGAAAAGAGGAGGAATGCCAGACAAGTTATTTGGTACAGAGAACCCTAATTTAAGATCAGATGTATAGTTTTCTCTCCCTACTACATCTGCAGTAGTCCTGAAATAGTAGAATGTAATAGTATGTCCTGGGAAAGACAGGAGACCTCAGTTTATTAATAAAGGTGGTGGGGGAATAGTATCTTTCAATTATTTGAAAAATGATTTCCTTATTGCCATTAGAAACTGAGGGACATTCTTGTAATAATCTGAGAGGCCTTATATTCTTTCATAGTATGTTGCTGTTAACATTTTCCAATGCACTATGAATGAGAGAGTACATCAGTGAAGCTTATATGGTCAAAGTTTTGCCACTTCTGTGCAGACACTTGAACCCTTTTTTTCAATAGTGAGGAGGATAGCCTGATGCAGAACAGCAAGTTTCTTCCCACTACTTCCTTGGGAACTTATTTTACTTGATTAATCCATCATGCTGAATTCAAATACATCATCAAATGCTTTTTCTCCTTCAAATGTGTTTTCTAGGACTTACATGATATTGGTTCTGCTCACTTTGTTGGGTTCAGGTAGATCTGAAATGAAGAGGAATTTTTTTTTAAATTGATTTCCCTCTCTCCCTTAAAGTTTTTGAACAGAAAGCTAGACAAGTTACTGATTACTTGAAAATTATGTTTTCTTTTCTGTAGCATACCTACTGCTGTAGCTTTGCTTTTTGAGCAATCTGCCACTGTGAGATCTTGTTATCCTGTTTTTCATATCTGCATAGCTCATTTCTCTCTCCTAGTTTTTCTCTTTCCTATTTAATTTTTGTCTTATTTACTTTGACCTCATGTTGAGCATTATCACAAATTAGATTTTTTTTTCTTTCTTCTGTTTCCTCCTGCTTCTCTCCAGTTGGTGATAAGTTATATTATCCACTGCCTAGACTAATTTAAGATTTTAAATGTATGCTATCACAAATTCTAAATATTTTCATTGTTTTAATTTTATAGCTTTATTTTTTTATAGCAGGACATTTTAAAACCTGATTTATTTCATACTGATTTCTTGAAAAATATGCCAAAATGGAATTCTTGTGCACCTGATGATATTTTCAAGCTTTAAATGCTTCTAATAAAACAGGAAAACATTTCCATGATGCAAAATGAACCATTATATGCCCTCCAACTCACTCTCCACAGGCAGGTCTAGGGTAACATGAACTTTTTGCCAAACCATCAATAAAACTGCATTTTTGTCATGGCTGTCATAAGAGTTATGGATTTCGTGATTTTAATGCTTGTTTTAAAATATCTGTGACTCTTGACGGGTTTTTTTGCATGTGTGTGGAAGGATGTGTTGGTAAACAATTTGAACCATTTTCAGTGAGAACTTTCAGAGATGCCAAGTTAAGCTTTGAGCTCCACAGGAAGCAAGTGGAGAACAGGAGCTCAGGAGCAGTTCTGCATCGACACACAGGATTAGGCATGCGAACCCTCAGGGACAACTTCTAATTCTTTCAAAGGTATTTATGCTTTCACTTCTTCAGGAGGGTGGGTTTTTTTTTTTTTTTATACCCTTACTTAGAAAAGTCAATAACTGTATAGTGATTTCTGTTTCAGATCAGGCTGTGGTTCTCAGAGCAAACTCCACTTTGTTTATTTGGTTTGGTTGTTTGGGGTTTTTTTGTGTTGGGGGGGTGGTTGTTGGGGGTTTTTTTTTGGTGGAGTCGAGTACTTGAACTTCTTGGTATAAGAAACAATGGCTTATGACACTTTTCACTTTTTTTTATCATTTTACTCCAGCTTATCATCTTAGTATTTTAGCTTTTAAAAAAATCTAAGGAAGAGCCCTTACACATGGTTGTTGATTATAAACACTTGAATCAATTTCAATAAATGCTATTTTCTGTTCTGCTTTGAAAATATGATAAATTAAAATATCAAAACCACTCAGTTTGTGGGTTTTGTGGTTCCTGAATTTGGTGGGTTTGCAGATAACTTCAGTGACATAAATTAAAATCTGTTTTTACTTTCCTACTTGTCTATATACATGTGCCAGTGCCTCATAATTTGAAATCTAACAGATTTTTTGGATGACAGATTGGCTTTCAAAAGGACACAAAAATAATATGCAATTAAGCTTTGTATTACAGATTGGTCTTGAAGAGAGATATTTACATCCATGTATGAAATGCTTATGTTAAACTCTGCTCTTGATAATCTGTGGCATTATGTAATCTCTGTCTCAAACGGTCTACCCTTGTGATTGAAAAGAGATGCAAAAGTAGTTATACTTAATCAGGAAGTATCTTCATCCATCCATGATTTCTCTTATGAAAGGGTCTGTTTTGGGAGTTTGTCTGTCTGTCTAGGTGTACTGCATTTGCGTGGCAAGGTTGGGGGGTGGCTACGGGGGTGGCTACAGGGGTGGCTTCTGTGAGAAGCTGCTAGAAGCTTCCCCTATGTCCGATGCCAGCCAGCTCCACGACGGACCCACCGCTGGCCAAGGCCGAGCCAATCTGAAGGAAGAAGAAGGAAGGGGTGGACATCCGGAGTGATTTTGTTTGTCTTCCCAAGTAACCGCTACACATAATGGAGCCCTGCTTTCCTGGAGATGGCTGAACACCTGCCTGCCCATGGGGAGTAGTGAATGAATTCCTTGTTTTGCTCTGCTTGCGTGTGTGGCTTTTGCTTTACCTATTAAACTGCCTTTATCTCAACCTTTATCTCAAGTTTTCTCACTTTTACTCTTCTGATTCTCTCCCTGACCCCACTGGGGGTTAAGGTGCAGGAGCTGAGGGAACTGGGGTTGTTTAGTCTGGAGAAGAGGAGGCTGAGGGGAGACCTTATCGCTCTCTACAACTACCTGAAAGGGGGTTGTGGCAACATGGGTGTTGGTCTCTTCTCCCAAGTAACTAGCGATAGGACAAGAGGAAATGGCCTCAAGTTGCGCCAGGGGAGGTTTAGATTGGATATTAGGAAAAATTTCTTCACCGAGAGAGTGGTCAGGCATTGGAACCGGCTGCCCAGGGAGGTGGTGGAGTCGCCATCTCTGGAAGTGTTCAAAAAACATGTGGATGTGGCACTTCAGGACATGGTTTAGGGAACATGGTGGTTCTGGATTAATGGTTGGACTTGATGATCTCGAAAGTCCTTTCCAACCTAGTGATTCTGTGATTCCTCCTCACACTCTTTTTTTTTTCCTGTGCTATTAAACTGTCTTTATCTCAACCCACAAGTTCTACCTTTCTCCTCCATCCTGCTTGGGATGTGAGTGAATGGCTGTGTGGTTGTTATAGATACCTGCCAGGTTAAACCACGTGTTACCAGAGATAAAGCAGCTACAAAACTCAGTCTTCCAACCGTGTATAAAGACAAAGTAAAACATGATAAATACAGATAAATGCTCTTAATTTATAACTCATAGGGAAAAATTAACAGAAAAAGTCCCATACCAGTTATCAGTAAGTGCCTGGTGTAACAAAAATGTAACTTAACTCTTTAATTAAAACTGCCAAAAGAAATTAAGAAATGAGAAAGCAATAGGCAATTTCATCTCCTACAGTCGGGGATGGGTGTGTGGATGTGTGTGTAATTTTGATGTAATACTAACCTATCAACATAGTAACTGCAAAACTGGAATTGAGCAGAAAATCTAACTGTAAACAAGCTGAAGGAAAAAAAACCCAAACAAAGCATTAAACTTACCTGTAACTAGCTGTTTTGTTTTCTGTCTTAGTTTCTTCCTCTTGAATTGGTTGCTTAACAGTTTCACTCGTATCAATTTTCAACTTGTTGGCAATGCAAATTTATTCAAAATCTCTCATTGTTAGCAGCTTCACCTTCTACACTATCAGCATTTTCATCATGTTCTTCTTCCTCCTTTATTGATTTAAAAGGATAAAACTTCTCCTTCAGCTTTTTTTTTACTACAGAATTTTGAATACGGATTTTTTTTTTAAAAAGATAATACCTTCAAAAAAACCAACAAAAAAACCCCTTATTTGCTTCAGAGGGAACACAAAATTAGAAATATGATAATTAAACAGGTTTTCATACACAAATTACTTTTTTATATATCAATTAAAAACGTGAAATGGTCTAATCTGGACTGTAAACCATTACAGGTCTGCAGAAGACCTCATCGCAGTGTGGTATTAGTCTGGTCATTGTTCACGCATCCAAAATTTGATCAAGGCAATGCATTAAACATTTCCTTCATTTTCCATTAAAAGGAAATAAAAATCATTAAGTTTCCTGCTGCAGGGCTATGCTACAGTCATGATGGGATGGAAGTGGTTTGCCCGTCAGTCTCTGTGGGGGAATTTACAAATACTACATTGATCAAAAGAGCTTGTGAAAACCTGTGGAATCAATCATCCCCATTTGCTATAGAGGTACTATGCTTCCAGGCCTAGCAGAGGAAAGAGAAAGGGGATAAACCACCTTGGTTCAAAGACATTTGGAGGGAGAAATCAGTCATTCCTCTCAGCAATGAAGCAGCAGCCTGACTAGACCAAGGGAACCAAGTTTGACTACTGCACATCAAAGCTTCCCTGAAGAAGGAAGCCTACATGAATCTTCATGGAAGGATGCCAATTCAAAGACTAGATGGCACATCTCTATTTTTGAGTGGTGCTAATTAGCCAAATAGAAAGCATAAGATGCTATGTGACTGTAATTTTAACCACACAGAGAGAAAGGTCAGACTTATAAATGGTATTCAAGAGGACTGTACTGTATCCAGGAGACAGCCAGGACATCAGCACTTGGAGAGGAACACTCTAAAGACAATGTACATATCTTGGATGTGACTAACAGGTAGGAGGAGGAGTAGCACAAAGACCATGTCCATAAACATGGAGGGGGAGAAAAATAAAAAGCAGCAAGAGGCACAATTTTGAGAAGAGAAAAATCAAGAGCTGGATTTCAGATGTTGAATTTGAGTTGCTGTTTAGGAATCTTCACAGAATCACAGAATCACACAGAATCATAAGGTTAGAAAAGACCTTTAAGATCATCAAGTCCAATCATCAACCCAATACCACTGAAACAAGGATATAAAATAATTATAAGGTCAATTTCTCAATATATATACTTTTTGGAAGGTTATTGATTAGATGATTAGTTTAACAAAAGTTAAATATATATTTCTTTAGCCTAATAACCATGTGATTATGTTTAACGGCCTATTCTCATAGTCCTTAGGCTGTATTTGCCTCAATGCTAACATTGTAACTATGTGTAAACAGTTAATCACGAGGAAAGCAGGCCTCATGAAAATTAAAACAAAGAAGAGTTAAGAGCAAGGACTGAGAGATTAAAGAGAACAGAGAAGATATCTTAACCTTGAGCGTAGAGACAGACTGGCAGGAATGCTCTAACAAGGATGATAAGAGAGAATCCCTTGGCTGTACAACAGAAGGGGCAAACATCCAAGGAGAAGAAATTATCCTCAAGAGACCCGTGACCATAAAAGGGAAAAAGGAGTAGGGGACTAACTCCCCAAACGACCACTGACGGCCACCTGAGACCCCCGCACATGCGTAGTGTAGTTTTGCAACATCAGCATTACGTAAATGTAGTAGATAAGCAAGAAGGCGGTGATTTCTTGGAAAATGTGTGAATATTCATGTCTTTAAGGTATATAAAGGATGAACTTCTGTTTCAGTGCACGCATGTTAGGAGGAGATATCCCCCATGCATCCAGTGCTGCAATAAAGATGTCTGCTTAATAACACTTTGATGTTATTGAGTTTAAATTTCTTAAGTTTGGATTTCTTTGAATCATTTGGTGACCCAGATGGGACATCCTCTGCTCGGCTGCGGGACCTGATGAGTCTGGGACTCTCTTGAGTACCCTCGGAGATCTTTTCCGGAGAGACTCCCGTTTGCAGTCAGATTGCCATGGGAACAGACAAAGACCCTCTGGTAAGAAGACATCTTTAAATCTTGTATTTGGTAACGATCAATTGATTTGGGACCGTCCATAAGACATGCACGCAGGTCGGCGTATACTGGGTTGCTAGCACCTTACAGGTATGTATACGTTTGGGGGACTTAGCCCCATTTGGTAGGGGATTACATCGCCATTTGGAGGTGCTTAGTCCCCATTTGGTAGGGGGTTACACCCCCATTTGGAGGGGCTCAGTCCCCATTTGGTAGGGGGTTACATCCCCATTTGGAGGGGCTGCGTCCCTGTTTGGAAATAGGATTGGTTAACTGTTATCTGACTTTTGACTAATGTATTTCGGGTATTGATTATTGGTTTGTCATTTATCAGATTTTGGTTATTAACGGTAAAATTTGCATCAGATATGGGAGTCACAGAGTGGCGGAATTCTAAAGAAAAGTCCATTGGGATGTTTTATAGCATTGGAAAGATCTGGGGGGAGTGCCGGGAGGAAGTGTCGATAGAAAAACCTTAATTAAGTATTGTAATCAGTGGTGGCCTCTCTATAAGTTAGATGATGGAGAAAAATGGCCCTTTAATGGGACATGAAAATATAATACATTGTTACAACTACTGTTGTTCCTTCGGAGAGAGAGAAAATGGGATGAAGTGGTTTATGCAGATATGTTTTTCACATTGCGAAATCATCCGGAATGGCAGAGAGATTGTGGAATCAATATAGCCCCTTCAGAGCCCTTTGTCCTGGCTCTGGAGAAGGAAAAAGGGAAAGAACTGGGAAAACTGAAACGATGCTGTTCAGTGTGTAGTATAGGACAAAGATGCCTTAAGTTAAAAGAAAGGGAGAGTCAGAGGAAAGGCTGGAAGATTATATTACACTGCCACCGGCTTTGGTGCCAGTCCCTCCCTCCCCCCCGCCTTAAGGAATGCAGATACTTCTGATGAAGAATCTGCTTCTGCCTCTGGGAGTGCTGTTTCAGGTCCTGTAACCCAAAGCAGAGTCCGACCGAGGATACAAGCCCCCCCGCTCAGACAAGCTATGGGTCCAGAAGGACAAACTCGAATTAAGGTCCCTTTTTCAATGAGTGATTTGGACATGTGGAAGGAGGTAGTGAGAAATTATAGGGATGACCCAATAGGGGTGGTGAAAAGATTTGAATTGATAGTTAAAAATCAGGATCCTGACTGGAAAGATATAGATTTAATGTTAGATGCAGTGACGGAAACAGAGAAACAGCTAGTAGTTAAAACTGCTCGAACACATATAGAAGCCCTTATCACTGCAGGAACGTATACTGGTGGAGTAGATAATCATGTTCCTCTCACTGATCCAAACTGGGATCCTAATGATCGTATGGAATATAGACAATTGAAGTCATATCAAAAGTGGATAAAATTTGGACTCGAAAATGGAATTCCAAAGTCAGTAAATTGGTCAAAATTGTATGAGGTAAAGCAAAGTCAGGAGGAAACCCCCTCAGACTTTCTGGAAAGGCTAAGGGAAGCCATGCGTAAAAGTACAACCTTAGATCCTACCTCAGATGTGGGACGACAATTAGTTTCATTGTTTTTAGGACAATCATCAGAGGATATAAGGAGAAAGCTTCAAAGATTAAAAGAGCCAGATGTAAGAGATTTGGAGAAACTAATAGAGGAAGCTTGGAAAGTATACAGGAATAGAGAAAATACTGAAAGGCAGAAATTAGGCAAAACAATTGCAACGGCTACCATGGCAACTTTGAACCATCAGACTCAGGGCAATCAAAGATCCACCAGAGGAAGGTCGAGGAGGATCTAGTAGAGGTCAAGTGGGAAATTTCCAGCAATCTTTGAGAAAGGATCAGTGTGTTTATTGCAAGGAACAGGGACATTGGAAAGGAGAGTGTCCCAAATTGCCGGGAAATAGGCTGTCCACTATGGTAGCAGAAGTGGAGTGACGGGGACCTGGGGAATCTACCCTAGCAGATCCACTGGTTAGACTGAAGCTAGGGGAACAGAAAAAGGAGGTAGAATTTTTAGTAGATATGAGAGCCTCATATTCTGTTCTGAATCAGCAACTAATACCCGTAGATGAGGAATTTGTAAATGTAGTAAGTGCCACAGGTCAGAAGGAAAAGGCTTTTTTCCTACAACCACTTAAGTATAAATTAGGAAAGCATATTGGAACACACAGATTTCTGTATATGCCTGGGTCTCCTAAGCCGCTTTTAGGAAGGGATTTGCTAGAACAATTAGAAGCCAAGATTATTTTTGAGAAAAGAAAAATCAATTTTAAAATTAAAGAAGATCAATTGATAGAAATTTTGAGCCTAGCTTTGATTCAAATAGAAGAAAAGAACCAGATACCCCAAGAAATTTTGGATCAGGTTTTTCCAGGGGTATGTGCATCTGGAGTCCCCAGAAGGGCTAAAAATGCCTTTCTGGTAGAAGTTAAACTAAAGCCCGAGGCAAGACCAGTTTGAATCAAACAGTATCCCCTAAAGAGGGAAGACAGAGAAGGCATAAAAGGGATAATTAATGACTTTTTGCAATTCGGGTTATTGGTAGAGTGTGAATCCGAGTATAATACTCTTGCCAGTGAAAAAGTCAGATGGGAAGAATTACCATTTAGTGCAAGATTTAAGAGCCATAAATAATATAGTTGAGGATTTACATCCTGTTGTGGCAAATCCATATACACTATTAACAAAGCTAAAGGAAAACCAAAACTGGTTTACCATTTTGGATTTAAAGGATGCCTTTTTCTGTTTGCTGCTTGTCAAAGATTACCTGGTGGCCAAATCTTTCAAAAAAAATGGGAACAGGTTGAATTATCTGTCTCTATTATAAATCTTGATTCCTATTCTTCTGTTTGTATATATGGTCCAGGAAACGATTCCATCTCCTCACATGATTTAAAGTCAGGAGACGATGGATGTGATGATTATACATATAAATGAACCACTAGGTTTATAGGCTGTTTTCCTAGTTGTAATAGAATCACAGAATCACAGAATCACAGAATCACTAGGTTGGAAAGGACCTTTAAGATCATCAAGTCCAACCATTAATCCAGAACCACCATGTCCCCTAAACCATGTCCTGAAGCGCCACATCCACACGTTTTTTGAACACTTCCAGGGATGGCGACTCCACCATCTCCCTGGGCAGCCTGTTCCAATGCCTGACCACCCTCTCAGTGAAGAAATTTTTCCTAATATCCAATCTAAACCTCCCCTGGCGCAACTTGAGGCCATTTCCTCTTGTCCTATCACTAGTTACTTGGGAGAAGACACCAAGACCCTCATCGCCACAACCCCCTTTCAGGTAGTTGTAGAGAGCGATAAGGTCTCCCCTCAGCCTCCTCTTCTCCAGACTAAACAACCCCAGTTCCCTCAGCTGCTCCTCATAAGACTTGTGCTCCAGACCCCTCACCAGCTTCGTTGCCCTTCTCTGGACACGCTCCAGCACCTCAACATCCTTCCTGTAGTGAGGGGCCCAAAACTGAACACAGTATTCAAGGTGCGGCCTCACCAGTGCCGAGTACAGGGGCACAATCACCTCCCTACTCCTGCTGGCCACACTATTCCTGATACAGGCCAGGACGCTGTTGGCCTTCTTGGCCACCTGGGCACACTGCCGACTCATATTCAGCCGGCTGTCAACCAGCACCCCCAGGTCCCTTTCCGCCGGGCTGCTCTCCAGCCACTCCTCCCCAAGCCTGTAGCATTGCATGGGGTTGTTGTGGCCAAAGTGCAGGACCCTGCACTTGGCCTTATTAAACCTCATACAGTTGGCCTCTGCCCATCGATCCAGCTTGTCCAGATCCCTCTGCAGAGCCCTCCTACCCTCCAGCAGATCAACACTCCCACTCAGCTTGGTGTCATCTGCAAACTTACTGAGGGAGCACTCAATTCCCTCATCCAGATCATCTATAAAGATATTGAACAAGACTGGTCCCAGAACCGAGCCCTGGGGAACACCACTCGTGACCGGCCGCCAGCCGGATTTAACGCCATTCACCACAACTCTCTGGGCTCGGCCATCCAGCCAGTTCCTCACCCAGCGAAGAGTAAACCCATCTAAGCCATGAGCCGCCAGTTTCTCCAGGAGAATGCTGTGGGAGACGCTGTCAAAGGCTTTACTAAAGTCCAGGTAGACAACGTCCACTGCCTTTCCCTCATCCACTAGGCGGGTCACCTGGTCATAGAAGGAGATCAGGTTGGTCAAGCAGGACCTGCCTTTCATGAACCCATGCTGGCTGGGCCTGATCCTTTGGCTGTTCTGCAGATGCCCTGTGAGCACTCTCAAAACCAACCGCTCCATAATCTTCCCTGGAACGGAGGTCAGGCTGACAGGCCTGTAGTTCCCAGGATCCTCCTTCCGGCCTTTCTTGTAGACGGGCGTCACATTGGCAAGCCTCCAGTCTTCTGGGACCTCCCCTGTTAACCAGGACTGCTGATAAACGATGGAGAGTGGCTTGGCAAGCTCCTCCGCCAGCTCTCTCAGTACGCTTGGGTGGATCCCATCAGGCCCCATAGACTTGTGGGTGTCCAGGTGGCTTAGCATGTCCTTGACTGCTTCCTCCTGGATTATGAGGAGTACATTGTGCTCTCCATCCCCGTCTTCCAGCTCAGGGGGCTGAATATCCTGTGGATACCTGGAGTGGCTATTAAAGACTGAGGCGAAGAAGGCATTAAGTACCTCAGCCTTGTCCTCGTCCTTGGAGACAATGTTCCCCGCCATATCCAGTAGGGGATGGAGATTCTCCTTGCCTCTCTTTTTGTTGTTAATATATTTGTAAAAACATTTTTTATTATCCTTTACGACTGTGGCCAGACTGAGCTCTAGCTGGGCTTTTGCCTTTCTAATTTTGTCCCTACTTGACCTAACGAGATCCTTGTACTCTTCATGAGTTGCCTTCCCCTTCTTCCAGAGGTGATAAACTCTCCTCTTTTCCCTGAGTCCCAGCAAAATCTTCCTGTTCAGCCAGGCTGGTCGCCTTCCCCGCCAGCTCTTCTTAGGGCACATGGGGACCGCCTGCTCCTGTGCCTTTAAGATTTCCTTCTTGAAGACTGTCCAGCCTTCCTGGACCCCTTTGTCCTTCAGGACTGTCTCCCAAGGGACTCTCTCAACCAGTGACCTGAACAGGCCAAAGTCTGCCCTCCGGAAGTCCATGATAGCAGTTTTGCTGACCCCTCTCCTTACTTCACTCACAACTGAGAATTCTATCATGTCATGGTCGCTAAGCCCAAGACGGCCTCCGACCACCACATCTCTCACCAGTCCTTCTCTGTTTGTAAACAGCAGGTCCAGCAAGGCACCTCCCCTGGTGGGCTCACTCACCAGCTGCATCAGGAAGTTATCCTCCACACACTCCAGGAACCTCCTAGACTGTTTCCTCTCTGCCGTGTTATACTTCCAGCAGATGTCCGGTAGGTTGAAGTCCCCCACAAGAACAAGGGCCAGCGAATGCGAGACCTCCGCCAGTCGCTTATAGAATGTCTCATCCGTCTCTTCATCCTGGTTGGGTGGCCTGTAACAGACTCCCAGCAGGATGTCTGCCTCATTGGCCTTCCCCCTCATCCTTACCCACAAGCACTCTACTTGGTCTTCACAATCTTCGATTTCTATGCAATCAAAACACTCCCTAACATACAGAGCCACCCCACCGCCTCTCCTTCCCATTCTATCCCTTCGGAAGAGCTTATAGCCATCCATTGCAGCACTCCAGTCATGAGAAGCATCCCACCATGTTTCTGCGATGGCAACTACGTCATAGCTGTCGTGCTGCACAATGGCTTCCAGCTCCTCCTGTTTGGTGCCCATGCTGCGTGCATTGGTGTAGATGCACCTGAGCCGGGCTATAGATTTCAACTCTGGCACATTGAACCTACCCCTAGGTTCAACTCTAGTGACCCCGGTTTTAGCCCCTCCCCCCTCCAATTCTAGTTTAAAGCCCTCTCAGTGAGGCCTGCCAGCTCATGAGCAAGAATCCTTTTTCCCCTCGGCGTCAGTTGCACTCCATCATTTGCAAGGAGACCTGGTGCCGTGTAAACCGCCCCGTGGTCAAAAAACCCAAAATTCTGATGACGGCACCAGCCCCTGAGCCATGTGTTGATCAGGTGTGCTTTCCTGTTCCTTTCAGCGTTCTTCCCCGTCACTGAAGGGATTGACGAAAACACTACCTGTGCTCCCGCTCCATTGACCAGTCGCCCCAGTGCTCTCAAGTCCTTTTTGACTGCCTTCGGGCTTCTTAGCGCAACCTCATCGTTGCCAACCTGCATGACCAACAGCGGGTAGTAATCAGTGGGCCGAACCAGACCAGGGAGTTTTCTGGTGATGTCTCTCACCCAGGCCCCGGGGAGGCAGCAGACTTCCCTGTGAGTTGGGTCTGGTCGACATATTGGGCCCTCTGTACCCCTTAGGAGGGAATCACCTACAACAATCACCCTCCTCTTTTTCTTAACTAAGGACGTCATCATACTGGAGACCAACAACACCCTATGTACCTAATTTTTCCGGACTGCTGGTTCCTGAAGGAACAGGATGGTTTTGGCTATGTAACGATACAGCTAGGAAAATTCTACCCCCGGATTGGCAGGGAGCATGTACTTTAGGGGCCTTGGTTCCTAATATGACCATAGTAGATAAATTACATTAACAAAAAGGATGGATCAGAACTTTTCTAAGGAGAACAACCAGGACTCGCAATGCAATTGCAGACAGACCCACAAAATTTCATGGTTTTGTAAGATGGTTCCTCCCATGGCTTGGTGTGACTGAACTGGAAAAGACTTTAGTGAACATTTCAGCAGTAATAGAAATAATAGAGAACAGGACAATAGATGTAATTCAAGCCCTACAGAAAGAGGTTTCCAGTCTATCAGGTGATACATCAAAACCGATTGGCATTAGATTTATTATTGGCTTCACAGGGAGGTGTTTGTACCATCATAAATACTACCTGTTTTATGTATGTTGATCTGGATGAGGGGATTGAGTGCACCCTCAGTAAATTTGCAGACAACACCAAGTTGGGTGGGAATGTTGATCTGCTGGAGGGTAGGAGGGCTCTGCAGAGGGATCTGGACAGGCTGGATCGATGGGCTGAGGTCAACTGTATGAGGTTTAATAAGGCCAAGTGCCAGGTCCTGCACTTGGGTCACAACAACCCCATGCAATGCTACAGGCTTGGGGAGGAGTGGCTGGAGAGCTGCCCAGCGGAAAGGGACCTGGGGGTGCTGGTTGACAGCCGGCTGAACATGAGCCGGCAATGTGCTCAGGTGGCCAAGAAGGCCAACAGCATCCTGGCCTGTATCAGAAATAGTGTGGCCAGCAGGAATAGGGAAGGGATTGTGCCCCTGTACTCGGCACTGGTGAGGCCGCAGCTTGAATCCTGTGTTCACTTTTGGGCCCCTCACTACAAGAAGGATGCTGAGGTGCTGGAGCGTGTCCAAAGAAGGGCAACGAAGCTGGTGAGGGGTCTGGAGCACAAGTCTTATGAGGAGCGGCTGAGGGAACTGGGGTTGTTTAGTCTGGAGAAGAGGAGTCTGAGGGGAGACCTTATCGCTCTCTACAACTACCTGAAAGGGGGTTGTGGTGAGGTGGGTGTTGGTCTCTTCTCCCAAATATACAGTGATAGGATGAGAGGAAATGGCCTCAAGTTGCGCCAGGGGAGGTTTAGATTGCATATTAGGAAAAATTTCTTCACGGAGAGAGTGGTCAAGCATTGGAACAGGCTGCCTAGGGAGGTGGTGGAGTCACCATCTCTGGAAGTGTTCAAAAAACATGTGGATGTGGCGCTTCGGGACATGGTTTAGAGGGCATGGTGGCGTTGGGTTAACAGTTGGACTTGATGATCTTGAAGGTCCTTTCCAACCTTAGTGATTCTGTGATACTGTGAAAATGGGGGAATGAAAGTGTTAAATACCTGACAATCCCTGGCTAAAACCTTAAACATGTAACTTCTTGCCTGAGAAGATCAAACCCACCTTGAGCAAGCTCCTTAGGCTTCCCATGTAAATCACTGAGAACAGGAACTCATGTTTGTGCTGAGATAAGCACCAAAGAACTAGTTTAAACTGACCTCCTTGTACCATTCTGAAGCTGAAAGACTGATGAGCTGATTCAATGACTGTATATGGACAAAGGAAGCCCAAAATTCAATTAGTGGACAGTGTGAGGAATATTATGGATGACCACTGGAGGGTGAAAAGACCCTAACCCTAATTTTACTGCCCATGCTTGGACTATGTAAATGAATTCCGGGAACTCATCATCATAAGACTGCCCTTTCCAGGAAATCTGATGAATATGTATGATTTTTCTGTATATGAACTGATGTGCTTTGTTAACCCGTTGGAGCACTCATGGCAGAGCGATCCCCAGTGCTGCCCAGCGCTGCAATAAAGAATGCCTGCCTTCTAAAACTTCAAAGCAAGTGTTAGAGGGTTTTTATGCTGACTGTTTCAGTATCAGTAACTTCCCAGGGATTAAGAGGCCTTACCTGAGAGAGATGGGAAGTGATTAAGAAACATACGTATGGTATTTAGCATGCTTTAGGATCATGATTAGTGCACTCTTTTAAGGTATTAATATCTAGCGCGCTTGTGGTTTGTGTTAGTACATTCTGGAAATCACTTGTAGATTGTAATAGTATATTCTATGAATTGTTTTAATTGCAATAGTGCATTCCTCTGTTGTATCCATAAAAAAACTGCAATAGTGGTGTATTGGACCTGTGAGTGATGTTCAATTAAATTGTTAATTTAAACCTTACAGTGAAGTCTCTCTCTCTCCGTCACATTAATTGGCATAGTCGACAGGATACAATGGAAGAACTATTGCAGAAACATAGTTGTAAACCCGCTCCTGCAGATAGGGAGAAGGCTAAGAGGTAGTGGAAAAGTAAGGAGAAAGTGGTGGAATGGGTAGAGCAATGTAAGAAGGAACACAAGAAAAAAACCAAAAAAGGTAAAGGTATCCTGTGTACTGTTTTTGGAGTATGTTTAACTTGTGCACAGGAGGAGGCACGAAATCCGAGGTGGCTAAGAAAATGGGTATAACCGACCCCGAGGAAGCCGCATTAATTGACTGTAGTAAAAAACTCTGTGAATTGCAAACTGAAGCAGAGGCTACCAAAGCTGCTTTAGAGGCAGAACGAAAGGCAAAAGAGGCCTTAAGGGCTCGTGAAGGACAACTGGAAGTTGAAAACATGTTTTTGAAAGATTATTTAATTGTTGAGAGAGGAATTAGAGGTTACAGGAAAAATTAGATCTGTTATTGTCAAATGCTCTGACTCCCTCTCCTACCCAAGTCAGGAATTTAGTTATGTGTGCCGATCCTGATACTTGGGATGGGGATATCTAGGGTGACCCAGATGTTATAAGGCAATCAAGAGTTAATCTGTATATGATTATGTCGAAGGTATGCAAGGAATGAAGCTGGGGGTATTGTTTAGTCTCTGTGAGCAGTTAACAAGGTGCAACCTTGAAGGAAAGAACAAGATAATCACAAAAGAAACACAACTACTGAACCTTGAGTGAACGGTCCTAATTAACATCAATTGACATATAATATGCATAATGGAAACCTGCCCCTGGGCGGAGAAAGGCCCCTCCTCACAAAAGCCCCCTCCTCACTGTGAGCATGCACAATAAAAAAGGATGCTGTGACTAAGTGGAGATGGGGCTTTTGTATATATGGTCAAGCAGCACTTTTCCATTTACTTGCAGGTGTGCCCCAACAAAAGGAGGGACGAGGAGTACAACAGGGTGGAGACCTAAGAAGCGTCAACCAGAAGTATGAACTGTACCTAAATGGAATGGACAAGCTGCACAGAACTTGAATGTGGCCACATCAGTGTCCTGGTTTCAGCTGGGATAGAGTTAATTTTCTTCATAGAAGCTAGCGTGAGGCTATGTTTTGGATTTGGGATGAGAAAATGTTGATAACATGCTGATGCTTTGGGTTTTGCTAAGCAGTCAAGGACTGTCTGGCTTTTCGTGCTGGCCTGCCAGCAAGAAAGCAGGGGGTGCATGGGGATCTGGGAGGGGATACAGCCAGGACAGCTGACCCAGGCTGGCCAAAGAGATATTCCATACCATATGACATCATGCTCAGTATATAAAGCTGGGGGGAAGAAGAAGGAGGGGATGGAGGGACATTTGGAGTTACGGCGTTTGTCTTCCCAAGAAACCATTACGCGTGATGGAGCCCTGCTTCCCTGGAGGTGGCTGAACACCTGCCTGCCGATGGGAAGTAGTGAATGAATTCCTTGTTTTGCTTTGCTTGCGTGTGGGAGGGGAGCTGGGAGGGGGGCATAGCCAGGACAGCTGACCCAGATTGGCCAAAGAGATATTCCCTACCATATAATGTCATGCCCAGTACATAAACTGGAGTTGGCTGGGGAGCAGGAATCGCTGCTCGGTGACAGGCTATCGATCACCGGGTGGTGAGCAATTGTTTGATTTTGTATATTCCTTCATCAGTAATATTATTATTGTTATCATTGTTGTTTCCTCTTCTTTTGCTGTCCTATTAAACTGTTTTTATCTCAACCCACGAGTTTTTTTCCCAATTGTCTCCCCCATCCCACTTGGGGAGGGGGGAGGTGAGCAAGCAGCTGCGTGGTGCTTAGTTACTGGTTGGGGCTAAACCACGACAATGGGGAAGGTCCACGCATGAAGAAATGAATGGTTAAAAGACAGGAAACAAAAGTTAGGAGCAAACAATCACTTCTTGCAATGGAGGAAGATCATTAGTGTGTATCCACAGTGGTCTGTGCTAGGACTTGAGCTGTTCACTGAACTCAGTAACATAGTAGGCAAGCAGCCAGTATTATAAAAAAACCTCAGTGACCTAAGTTACTCAGAATAGTAAAGACAAGAGCAGACTGGAGAACTGCTGAAGGACCTGAATGATGAGACAATAAAATGATAGATGAAATTTGAAGTAGATAAAAGTAAAGCTACACATATGGGGAAAAGGAATCCCACATACAGAACAAGGTAACTCTGAGCTGACCATCATTCATCATAAGCAAATTCTTGGAGTTCATATGTTGTTATGGAATTGTCTCAGCTCAATACTCAACAGTGGTTAAAAAAGCAAATCAGAAGTTAAGAAGTATTAAAAGAAGAAATGGAGAACAAACCGAAGACCAACTTTATTCAAGCATATAGATTTAAGATTCACCCTCACTTTTAATACATTGTTTAGATTGGGGGGGGATAAAAATATTTAGAACAGAAAGGGGGTCAGAGAAGAACAGCAAGAATAACCACAGGTACAGAACAACTTCTGCGTGAGGAAAAGTTGAGTAGGCTTTAAAAGTTCAAGATAGAAAAGAGGTGGCCTAAGAAGGGATTGTGGTAAAGAGAGGTATAAAGGGACTGACTGCTCACTCTCTCTTCCAGCATAAGAGTTAGAAGTTATCAAATGATAGTAGCAGACAGGTTCAGAAGAAAAAGGAGAGATACTTACTGCAACAGGCAGGAGGGCATGAACATAAAAAAACCCCAAAACATTACAAGAAGAGACTGAATAAGTACTTTGAAGAGAGCTCTATTAAGGATTACTAAACAGATGAACCACATCAAACTCTGACAATGCCCTGAGCTGAAAGTAGATGGAGGCTGGTAGACCACCCAGGGAAACAATGTCTGTCCTGCTTTTATTTTTTGTTGGACATCCATTGATGGCCACTGTTGGTGACAGCATAGTCAGAGGAACATTTGGCCCGATCCAGCAATGCCATTTTTACTTTCTTAAAGACTGACAAATAATGAGCATACATGATGCTAATCAGGTCTAAAAAATCCCTACATCTGTTCAGGGAATTGGAAATCATGTATCAACCTTTTGACAGCAGGAACTGAGGTTAGACATGGATCATCCTTCAGGAGATCATGACTACTTTTACTTTTTCCCTTCATGCTCTGTTAAAAAGAAAGAAAGAAAGAAAGAAAGTTATAAATTTCAGTGTTTGAGAGAGTGGATGGTAAAAAAAGTAATGGTAAGAACTTCTTGTCAGTTTTAGCCTAAGCAGTAAGCATAAACACTTCTAATAGCACAAGAACAGAGAAGGTGTTCTTTTCATGTGACTAGTTCTAGAAAGAGGAGTCCATGAATTTAAAAGACATTTTGGCAATAACAATGCACTTACTTTAAAGTTAAGGAGGAAAAAAAAAGATTGTCTAATCATCACAATTATTACACATCATGAAAAGATACATGGTCTAATACATTATATACTTGAGTGAAGAGGTAAATGAAGAGATAAGAACCTGACCTTCCAATAATGGCATATGGCAACTCAGAGAACTACTATGTACAAAGCAGTACTTATCACTCGGTAGGACACAAATTACATCCCTAGGAAGAAAAAAAAAATAACAACCTGCAATCATTATCATGCAGGAATCATCTACTGAAGCAAATAAATAAAATAAATCTAACAACACATAAGATCTTCAGGCAGAAAGACTGCAGTAAGAAAGCATTTCCTATGCTAATCCAAAAAGTACACTGAAATTTCAGACTGAAATCAGACTGAAAATCTCTGTTACAGAAACAGTCTGTATTGTGACCTGAATGTCTCCATTTCAGCTGCATCTTATAATCCTTTTAGGAAGACAGCAATAGTGTGAATAATAAAATTTTACAGATTAAAACACACCTTCAGTTTTTTATTATGTAGAAAAAAAAGACTAATATTCATCAACATGAAAAATTACTTCATTCAGGAAGTAATTCGTGTGTGTGTTCAGGAGCTAGATGGAACCTAAGACGGGTGCTTAGTGTCTTTGTAAACTGCTCCAAGCAAGTACAGGCAATTAAATGAGCAGTTTGGATACTGAAAGCTTCAGTTTAACCACTAAGCAACAACCAGTGGGGGCCACACTGTCAGGTCCCTGAGTGCAGTAATAGCCTTAATGGCCCTGAGGAGTCTTGCTTGTAACTTCTCTGCCCATGAGCACAATTTCAGCACAGTCCTGGGAATCCAGTGACTGCCTGGACCACGTCAAAGGTGTACCTGTGTCTAACCCCATCTTCTGGATGGACCTGTTGGACTCACGTTATAGCCTTGTCTCCAGCCCCATCTCTTGCTGCTCCCAACTGGACTCTCTGCATGGGGACCTTAGTCTCGGTTATCGCCTTGTCCAGGACTGTTGATGGGCCCTGTTACCAGCAACCAACTCTGCCTGCTGTATCCAGATCCTGTAAGACTGTGCCCCTGTCAGTGAGCATGCTGCCTATGCTGGACTAGCTCTTAGCTCCTGGCTCACCCTCCCTCATGTGGCCATCCTGCTCATACCAAAGACCCTAATCCCTTGTCTAATCTCTTTTTGAAAGTATTCGTACTTCTCACTTTCATCATGTTCTGTGGCATAAGTGTTCACAACTTTAATTCCAAGAGGGAAAAATACTTTTTCTTTGGTAGTTTATTTCCTCATTTATCTTTGTGTCTCAACTTTCATATTGTGAGAAATAGGGAATAATAATTCCCATTTCCTTTTTTTTTTTGTTACCATTATCCATATCCGTTTCATTGCCCTTCTTTGTACAGTTTCAGGGACAACAGCCTAAACTGTAGTTACCATGGATCTGGTGATGCATTGCAGCAAAGGCAAAATATATTCCCTCACTTAGACTAAATGTAGTGCAGGCTGCACAAGTCCAGAGTAGAAAATTGTTCATAATAGGGAAGGGGGGTGGGGGGGTGGAGAAAAGGATATTAAATATATTTAAACAATCTCAAAAATCAAACTTCCATATACATTATGCAGAGTTATCTGGAGTTCCAGAAAACAAGTACTGTAACTGGATTCTGCCATTTCCACTGGGTTCCCTCCTCTTCCACTGTCTTGCTCAGTGTGACTGTGACATCTACAAAGTATTGCTGATGATGTTTATGAAAAAAACCTGTGGCATCATATGTTTCTGCTGCAAAAGGCACTGCACATCACTGACAAGATGATATTGATGAGTTATTTTCTTTTCAGCTTCTCAGTATTATCACTGGAATGATACTACCAATATACACCAGTTTAAAAGAAGAGCTAGAACTACTATGCTCTATCCCAGCCAACATCTCACATATATAGTTATCTATATCCATACACCAAATGGCTAGCATTTTCACTTACCAGCATGGAACATGGGTGTCATCCCTTTCACCACCTACACTGTACCCAAACTCCTTCTCCAGCCTGTGGTGAGCTCATCAACATACATGCTGTCTTCAGCTTTTTTGCCTCGTAGCACACAAGTCTGACAAGGCTCCTATCTTCAATCACCTATTCCTGTGGCATTTCCCTAATCACACTAAGTCTGTTACAGCCTCATCAATGTTGTGAAGGCTACCCACACATCATAATGTGTGCTACTGTCCTTGTTATTTGGATATTTCTCTTCCACAAAAAATGCATTTGTAATAGGTACTGGAAGGCTGCAATAAGGTCCCCCCAGAGCCTTCTCTTGTCCAGGCTGAACCACCCCAACTCTCTCAGCCTTTCCTCATAGGAGAGGTGTTCCATTCCTCTGATCTCTTCTGTGGCCCTCCACTGGACCTGCTCCAACAGGTCCACATCTTTCCTGTGCTGAGGGCTCCAGAGCTGGACGCAGTACTCCAGGTGGGGTCTCACCAGAGCGGAGTAGAGGGGCAGAATCACCTCCCTTGACCTGCTGGCCATGCTTCTTTGGATGCAGCCCAGGATACAGTTGACCTTTTGGGCTACAAGCGCACATTGCCGGCTCATGACCAGCTTTTCATCCACCAGTACCACCAAGACCTTCTTGGCAGGGCTGCTCTCAATCCCTTCATCCCCCAGCCTGTACTGATACTGGGGGTTGCCTCGACCCAGGTGCAAGACCCTGCACTTGGCCTTGTTGAACCTCATGAGGTTCACACAGGCCCATTCCTCGAGCTTGTCCAGGTCCCTCTGGATGGCATCCTATCCCTCAGGAGTGTCAACCACACCACTCAGCTTGACGTCATCTGCAAACTTGCTGCTGAGGGTACACTCAATCCCACTATGTCGTTGATGAAGATATAAAAGAGTACTGGTCCCAATACAGACCCCTGAGGGACACCACTCATCATCGATCTCCATCAGGACATTGAGCCATTGACCACTACCCTCTGGATGTGACCATCCAACCAATTCCACATCCACACATCAAAACCAGATTTCTCCAATTTAGAGAAGGTTGTTGTGGGTGACCATGTCAAAGGCCTTACAGAAGCCCAGATAGACGACATCCATAGCTCTTCCCTTGTCCACTGATGTGGTCACTCCATCACAGAAGGCCACTAGGTTGGTCAGGCAGGACTTGCCCTTGGTGAAGCCATGCTGGCTGTCTCGAATCCCCTCCCTGTCCTCCATGTGCCTTAGCATAGCTTTAGGGAGGATCTGTTCCATGATCTTCCCAGGCACAGAGGTGAGGCTGACAGGTAGGTAGTTCCCGGGGTCCTCCTTGCTACCCTTGTAAAAAATGGGCACAATGTTACCTTTTTTCCAGTCTCCAGGGACTTCCCCTGACTGCCAGGACTTTTCAAATATCATGGAGAGTGGCTTGGCAACTACATCAGCCAATTCCCTCAGGACTCTGGGATGCATCTCGTCAGGTCCCGTAGACTTCTGTATGTTCAGGTTCCACAAGTGGTATTGAACCTGATCTTCTCTTACAGTGGGAGGGACTTTGCTCCTCCAGTCCCTGTCTTGCAGGCTATCCACTTGAGAGGTGTGGGAAGAGAGCTTGCCCGTGAAGACTGAGGCAAAGAAGTCGTTGAGTACCTCAGTCTTCTCCTCATCCGTTGTTACCAGTCTGCCAGTCTTGCTCGTCAAGGAGGGGTACGCTTTCTTTGACCTTCCTTTTCTGGCTGACATACCTGTAGAAGCCCTTCTTATTATTCTTTACATCCCCTGCCAAGTTCAGCTCCAGCCACGCCTTGGCCCTCCTGACCTCATCCCTACACAACCAGGCAGCGTCCCTGTACTCATCCCAGGATACCTGTTACTGCTTCCATTGCCCGCGCATTTCCTTCTTGCCCTTTAGTTTGCCCAGCAGGTTTTGACTCAGCCATGCTGCTCTCTTGCCTTCCTTTCCTGATTTCTTGCACCTGGGGATCAAGAGCTCTTCCACTCTCTGGAAAGTGTCCTTAAAGATCTGCCAGCCCTGTTCTGCTCCCTTGTCCCTGAGGGCAGTTTCCCAGGGGGTCCTATTGACTAACTCCCTGAAGAGCTGCAAGTTTGCTTTCTGAAAATTCAGGGTCCTGACTTTACTCTTCGCCTGCCCCATATCCCTCAGGACTGTGAATTCCACCAGTGTATGATCACTGCAGCCCAGGCTGCCTCCATTCTTGAGGTCACCAATTAGCTCACATGCGTTGGTGACCAACAGGTCGAGTATCGCATCCCCTCTGGTAGGGCTATTACCTGGCTTAGGAAGTTATCCTCCATGCACTCCAGGAGTCTCCTGGATTGCCTACAGCTCACCGTGCTACTTTTCCAGCAGATGTCAGGGTGGTTGAAGACCCCCAGCAGGATGAGAGCCTGTGAGCGTGATGCTTCCTGTAGCTGGAGTAGGAAGGCTTTGTCAATACACTCCCCTTGATCGGGCGGCCTGTAGTAGACACCAACCACAAGGTTCCCTTTGTTGCCTCGGTCCCTGATTCTTACCCATAAGCTCTCGACCTGCTCGTGGCTATTCTTCAGAGACAGCTCTTCACATTCTATCCATTTCTTGACGTAGAGGGCAACACCTCCACCCTTCCTTCCTCTCCTGTCCCTTCTGAACAGCCTGTAGCCATCGATAGCCACACTCCAGTCGTGGGATTCGTCCCACCAAGTTTCAATAATGGCAACCAGGTCGCAGCTTTCTAGCAGCACGGTGGCTTCCAAATCCTCCTGTTTGTTGCCCCTGCTGTGTGCATTGGTGTAGAGGCACTTCATCTGGACTGTCGGCCGTGTCACCCTCTTAGAGGAACACTCTTTAGTTCCTTTGAGGTTTTTCACTGGCGCAACAGCCTGAGGGGCCTCACTAGCGCCCCATCCCTCTAACCTTGGTGTGTCATCCCACAGCTTGTCGTGGGTAAGCCTGATATTATCCCCCTCTCCCTTCAAGGCTAGTTTAAAGCTCTGTCAATGATGTGCCCCGCTTGCTTGTGAGCAAAGACCCTCTTTTCCTTTGAGAAAGGTTAATCCCATCTGATGCCAGCAAGCCAGGTGCCATGTAGACCATCCCATTATCAAAAAAACCAAAATTGTGGTTGTGGCACCAGTCATGGAGCCATGCGTTAATAGACTGGGCCCGTCTGTTCCTCCCTATGTCACTGCCTGCAACTGGAAGGCGGGAGGAAAAAATAACCTGTGCTACAGATTCCCTAACCATCCGTCCCAAGGCCCTGAAGTCTATTTTGATCGCCCTTGGACTATGAATTGCAGCTTCATCACCACCCACATGGAAGAGCAGTAGTGGGCAATAGTCTGAGGGCCACACCAGGCTAGGAAGTTTCCTAGTGATGTCCTTAACCCCGGCCCCAGGGAGGCAGAAGACTTCCCTAAGAGAAGGGTCAGTCCAGCATATTGGACCTTCAGTTCCCCTCAGAAGGAAGTCACCTACAATTATAACCCATCTTTTCTTCCTCACGGGGGTGGTCGTGATGCAGGGGGTAGGCCTTTCTGACCTTGGCAGCACCTCCGGTGTATCTGGACCGCAACTTCAATTAATGGGGCATAGTACTACTTTTTAATTTACCTTTACAAATATATATGTTTTGTTCTATATAGATGTGAGGAGATGTGTTCATTTTGCTTTTTGCCAGTATTCAAATATTTCCCTTGTCATTAGGTAATGGTTTGTGTGTGTATGGAAGTAATTTGATGTCCTGGCTCAAAGCTTGTGTCCATGCAGCACCAAATTCAATCATTTCTTTCCTATGAGTAATAGAATTAAGTTTAATATGAAAAGAAAATGTGGTGTCCTTAAAATAGCATTTCCAACTGCAAGTTCTTGCTGCTCTGGATGATGAAGACCTAGTAGTATGTTTACAAGGTAGCATTATAATTACAAGGTCTGTTTTGTTTTTCCTAAAGTGATGACAGTGCTTGCAAGCAATGCAAACCCATCAACACTAACACGCATCCAGTAGCTTCTATTTCTGGGAAAATAGCACGAAATTTCTAAAAAGTGTTTCAAAGTAGACAAGACAGGCAATGTCCAGACTCAGGTAGATACTGAGAGAAGGGGTTAAGGGAATCTTAGCAGATAATTAGTAGATAAGGTTTGAAATCTTGTTAGCTATTGCGTAAAGTAACTAAAGCAGGAGATCTGTAGTTCCTTACAAAGACAGTTCTTGATAAACTAACAGGAGCAAGAAGATTTGTGGCTCCTCATAAGGACAGTCCCTGATAAGAATTAGGGACTTGCCTCAAGAAACTAGCTAAAACCGACCCTGCGGTTTGAGTAAGAACCAAGGAACAACCGAGTCTGCGCAGGGACAAAAGGTTACCAGCGGTGACGAAGAGGAACCACCAACCTTCATCCCCATGACCCCCGACGACCACCACTAGGAGACAATGCGCAAGCACAGATGGGAAGGGTTCATGGAAATAACGTCTTGGAACTCATTTCAATACAAAACGGGGACAGGTCATGCATATGTATAGGCATATTGCGAAACTTTATGTATATGCAACACTTTGCTGTATATATTTGAAGTGAGTGCCGCGTTGGGGTGCGCATGGTTTTTGGTGGGACTACCCCCCCGTGCTTCCCATCGCTGGATAAACATACCTACTTTACAATCTTACAGATTGTGGAGTCTGTTTTCCGCACGTCAGTTTTGGCGAGCCAGGCAGGAGACTCTCTGCTTAACCTCGGGATCGGCTGTGGAGCGGATGCCCCTGGGCGCGCCTCGAGCACTTTCCTCGGAGGGGACTCCGCTGCCAGCTGCTCACCGTGGGAGCAGACAACAACCTCCTGAAGCCGCGGAAGAAAACGGTATGTTTTATGAGGGGAGCCTGTAAGTCGTACGCGTGGCCGGGGCAGCTGGTAAATCGCGCAGAGGCGTCTGGCGTGCAGCAGAGTCCCCATATGGGAGGAAGGTACCCCGTAGGAGGAGGGTACCCTGTATGGGAACAAGGGGATTTGCTGACCGAAGGGGCGGCCGCTAGCGATCTTGGGGGTAGATCGAGCAAATCCAAGGTCACTGCTGCATCCCAGTGTCGGGATCCAGGATGGATCTGCTAATGACTGGTATATAAGAAGCAGGAGAAGGGTAAGCGGACCTCCTCGCAATTGCGGTTGGGTTATTATTTTTATATTTGCAGCTGCTGGATGGGTGTTACCTGGAGTGATAAATGTATAAATTGAGTGCCCGGGAATTTTATGTTAAAAGTCTTTGTCTTTATGAGTGTAATGTATAGAAAGATTGTGAATATCTCTATATATTAATGAAGGAGCAGGGCAAAGGGAATCACTCCTTCGGTGGTTTGGGCTCGAACCTTGGGGATATTTAAACGAAGGAGGACATTGGATAAAAAGGGGAAATGAACAATTTTATCTAAGAGGAGCGTATGTGACTCCTGCAGGGCGGAAAGTGGCCTTAGATTGGGAACAACCTTCAGACGTTTTTTATAAGCCCCAGCGTTGGTGGACAAATAGGAGTAATTCCCTGTTTTGTGTGTGGATTTGTTTTGAGGTTATATGAAATTTGGCATCAGGCTTGGGTTTTGTTGAAGTGTAAATCTTGTGGGGAGAAACGGTATTGTATATCTAGTAGGCGAAGAGCAGAATGCCCCAAGTGTTTTCCCCGAACTTCACAGTTTTGTGATAGGGAGAGACCAACGAGTCTGAAATAGTGAAGTTTGTGCGTGGAAAGGAAAATCTAATCCCGGAAATTTGGGAAGTGTGGGAAAAGAACTGGGAAGAAATTATAAAGAAGTGTAAGAAACGGTTTGCATGGAAACTTATTAAAAGGTATATCAAAAACTAAAGTAATAGAAGAGGTTAACAAAATGGATAACACTCAGAAGGGAGTTTTGAAGAAAAGCCCCCTAGGCTGTGTGCTTGCTCATTGGAGAGACATAGTTGGGACCGGAGGGACGGAAAATAAAAAGACTCTTATTAAGTATTGTAACCAATGGTGGCCGTTGTATAAATTGGAGGGTGAAGCTAAGTGGCCATTTAATGGATCTATAGATTATAACACTCTCTTACAATTGATGTTGTTTTTAAGGAGAGAAGGGAAGTGGGATGAAGTTTCATATGCAGACATGTTTTTCACCCTCCGAAACCATCTGGAGTGGCAAAGGGACTGTGGAATTGTGCCACCACAGGACCCTATGGTACTCGCACTTAAGCGAAAAAATAATAAGGAACTTAAGGGTAAACTGAGGCTGTGTTGTTCGGCATGTAGTATTGGACAAAGGTGTACTAAAGTAGACAAAATTCACCAGGCACCAGAACAAGATCTAACTGATTTGTTTAAGCCTCCCCCTCGACCACAGGAACAGGATGCGGACTCGGACGAAAACTCCACTCCCCTGGACGGTCCCATATCTTCCCACATAAGGAAGAAAACTGCCTCTAGGACTGTCCCTACAGCTTTACAAGCCCCTCTCTGAGAGGCAGTGGGACCTGATGGAGGAACAATGATGATTAAGGTGCCCTTTTCCACCACTGATCTAGGAGAATGGAGAAAAGTTGCAAGGGACTATAGAAGCGACCCAGTGAGTGTTACTAAGCATTTTCAGTTCATAGTAAAACAACATAACCCAGACTGGAAAGATATACAGTTGCTCTTAGAGTATATGACAGAAACAGAAAAGCAATTAATTTTGAAAACAGCAGGGCATTTAGCTGAAGACCATTACAAGATCACGGGGGGGATGTCAAAGAATGTTTTCCCCTCCAAGACCCAAAATGGGATGCTAATAAATCTGCCCATATGGAGAGGTTACAGGAATATCAAGAATGGATTTCGAAGGGAATGGAAAGGGCTATTCCCAAAACCATAAATTGGTCAGCTCTATATGCAGTTAAACAAGGTCCTTCCGAGTCCCCATCCGAGTTCCTGGATCGATGGAGGGATGTAATGCGCCGTAGCACACCGCTGGATCCTGGGTCAGAGGTAGGAATACAACAAATAGTCTCCCTGTTCTTGGGTCAGTCCACGGGGGACATAAGGCGCAAACTCCAGAAGCTGCGCCCTACAGAAGGTAGAAATCTGGAAGTGTTGCTAGATGAAGCGTGGAGAGTATTTAGTAATAGAGAGGAAGAATATAGACAAGGGCAAAGAAGAATGACAGCAGTTGTCAGGGAAGAGGAGGAAAGGAGGCCTAGACGAGAACCGTCTCGATTAGGTAAGGATCAATGTGCATTGTGTAAGAAATTTGGTCGTTGGAAAGGAGAATGTCCAGGAAACAAGGAAAAGAGGTGAAGCCACCAGACAGGAAAAGTGGTAGCCCACGCGAAAGAGGATTGACGGGGACCTGGGGAACCTACCCTAGCGGATCCACTGGTTATAATGAGGCTAGGGAAGGAACAACAAGAAGTAGAAGTTTTGGTTGACACAGGGGCAACATACTCGGTTTTAAATCAAGCCTTGATGCCCCTGGGAAACGACTATATCATGGGAAAAGGAGCGACTGGCCAAAGTGAAAAGGCATATTTTTGTAAGCCTTTGAAGTATAAATTGGGAAAACAATGGAGTATCCACAAATTCCTGTATATGCCCAACTCCCCAAAGCCACTTTTGGGAAGAGATTTGTTGGAACAATTGGGTGCAAAAATTACATTTGAAAAAGGAGAAATTACTCTGGAAGTAAAAGATCAGCAATATATCCAGATACTGAGTCTATTCTTAACCAGTCTCCTCGCAGAAGGAAAGATTAGGGAGGAAATCTTAAACCAGGTATATCCTGGGGTATGGGCCACTGATGTACCTGGAAGAGCGAAGAATGCACTACCTGTTGAAGTTAGACTCAAAGAAGGCCGGCAACCGGCAAGAGTTAAGCAATATCCCCTAAAGAAGGAAGATAAGGAAGGAATTTGGCCAGTGATTGAAAAATTTTTACAAATAGGATTACTGAAAGAATGTGAGTCTGATTTCAACACCCCTATATTACCTGTTCGTAAGCCTGATGGGTTGTACCGTGTGGTCCAGGTTCTACGGGCCGTAAATAAAATAACTGAGGACCTTTACCCCATAGTGGCAAATCCATATACCCTGTTGACTGTATTAACACCTGAACTAACTTGGTTCACTGTCTTAGATTTGAAGGATGCCTTCTTTTGCCTCCCTCTCCATGAAGCCAGCCAAAAATTATTTGCATTCGAATGGGAAAACCCCAAAACTGGTCGCAAGACTCAGCTCACTTGGACGATTTTGCCACAAGGATTCAAGAACAGTCCTACCATCTTTGGTAATCAGCTCGCAAAAGACTTAGAATCTTGAGAAGCCCCGTCTGAAAAAGGGAAACTGTTACAATATGTGGATGATATCCTGATCGCCACCGAAACAGAGGACGATTGTATGACCTGGACGGTGAGTCTATTAAATTTTTTTGGACTTCAAGGGTACCGGGTGTCTAAGAAGAAGGCCCAAATAATGCAGCAGAAAGTGATTTATTTGGGCTACGAAATTAGTGCTGGACAGAGAACCTTGGGACAGGCCCACAAAGAAACAATATGCCAAACTCCAAGACCTCAGACAGTAAAAGAGTTACGAACTTTCCTGGGAATGACTGGGTGGTGCCAACTGTGGATATATAACTATGGACTGCTTGTTAAACCATTGTATGCATTAACAACCACTGAACAGAAACACCTTAAATGGAACAAGGAGACCACACGAGCCTTTGAGCTACTAAAGAAAGCTTTGATGTCAGCTCCAGCCCTAGGGCTCCCAGACGCGAGTAAGCCGTTTTTCCTTTTTTCCCACAAGAAACAGGGAATTGCTCTGGGAATATTAGCACAAGATCTGGGCCCCTATTGACGAGCGGTTGCCTACTTTTCCAAACAGTTAGACGCAACTGCGAAGGGTTGGCCTGGATGCTTGAGAGCAGTTGCAGCTGTAATATTGAATATACAAGAAGCCCAAAAATCTACTCTGGGCCAGAAAATGACCTTTTTAGTGTCTCACACAGTATCCGCAGTGCTGGAAGCAAAGGGTGGGCATTGGCTTTCTCCACAAAGATTCCTGAGATATCAGGCTATACTGGTAGAACAGGGTGATGTGGAGATCGTAGTTACTAACATTGTCAACCCAGCCTCTTTCCTCAGTGGAAACACGGGAGAACCAGTGCATCATGACTGCTTGGAGACTATTGAAGCAACGTACGCAAGCCGACCAGATCTAAAAGACAGCCCTATGGAAAGCGGAGAAAACTGGTTCACAGATGGAAGCAGCTATGTCCTAAGTGGTAAAAGACATGCGGGATATGCCATTACCACTAGTCAAGAAATAATAGAGTCAAAACCTTTGCCCATAAATACCTCTGCACAGAAGGCAGAAATAATTGCTCTGACCCGCGCCTTGGAATTGGCCCAAGACAAAGTTGTGAATATTTATACAGACTCAAGATATGCTTTTGGAGTTGTACATGTGCATGGAGCAATCTGGAAAGAAAGAGAGTTATTGAGCTCTCAAGGGAAAACTATTAAGCATGCAGAAGAGATTTTGAGACTGTTGAAAGCAGTCCAACTTCCTGAGAAAGTGGCGATTATGCATATTAAGGCACACCAGAAAGTGAGCTCGGAATTGGAGAGAGGAAATGAGCTGGCGGACAGAGAGGCAAAACAGGTAGCTAAAACAGAGATAAAAACAGAAGGGGCTTTAGTCCCTCACGGGCGAATCTCCCTAGAAGGTAAGCCAAAATATACCAAGGAAGATAAAAAACTTATCACAGATCTGGAAGGGTCATATAACGAAGAAGGGTGGGCTTATACCCCACAAGAAAAACTGGTTATTCCCTCCTGCTTAATATGGCATTTGGTAAGGGAAGAACATAGGAAAAGGCATTGGGGGATGGAGGCTCTATATAAACATTTAATTAGAGAAATTGTGGCCAGAAATTTATATACTACGGTGAGACAGGTAACTCAACAATGTGTTCTTTGCCTCCAAACTAATCCTAAGAATACCCCCAAGCCAGAAATGGCCCAGATTGGGAAAGGCAATGGGCCTGGGCAACAATGGCAGATTGATTTTACAGAACTTCCAAGAAAAAGGGGGTATCGATATTTATTGGTATTAACTGATACCTTTTCAGGTTGGCCAGAAGCATTTCCAACTAGAACAGCTAAGGCTCGAGAAGTAGTTAAAGTATTAATACAAGAGATAATACCACATTTTGGGGTCCCAATGATAATGTCCTCTGATAGGGGACCACATTTTGTTTCAAAAATAGTACAAGTTAGCCACCATTTGGGCATAGACTGGCAACTTCATACCCCATACCGTCCCCAATCGAGTGGCCAAGTAGAGAAAATGAACCACCTAATCAAGCAACAGATTGTAAAACTGGGGCAGGAAGCAAATCTAGCCTGGCCTCAGTCTCTTCCTTTAGCTCTCTTGCGTATGCAAACTAGGCCAAGGGCGAAGGAGGGACTGAGCCCATTTGAAATCTTGTATGGACAACCCTATGGAATACAGAGAGGGATATCCATACAGGCTGGAAACGAAATCATGACCTCTTACATGGTTGCCCTAGGAAAACAACTCAATAATATTAGAAAACATGTAATTGGGACTAGGGGGAGAGGTTTAGATGGACCCGTACATAATATACAACCTGGAGATTACGTATATATAAAATCTCTTGTAGAAAGGACTCTAGAACCACAGTGAGAAGGACCCTTTCAAGTACTCCTTACCTCCTATATGGCAATTAAAATCAAGGAACCTGTACTCTTGGGCATCTCACGACACAATATAGAATCGTTAATCAAACCAAGGTACCTTTAGGAATCCTGAGGAGCCCCCGGGTACGAGTAAAACAGAATAACCCGTTGATAGATAGACCTACTAGCTTTCACAGTTTCGCTCAATGGTTCCTCCCTTGGTTAGGAGTAAGTGAACTTGAAAAAGCTATCCTAAACATATCAGCAACAATGGAATTGGCCTTAAATGCAACAGGAGATGCCCTGTTGTCTCGGCAAAAAGAAATAGAGAGTTTGCGACGGTTTGCGGCACAGAATAGGATGGCCTTGGATATTTTATTTGCTAATCAGGGAGGAACATGTGCGGTGATTAATAGTAGTTGTTGTTCTTATATTGATCAGAGTAAAAGAATTGCTGCAGACATCAACCAAATTTGGAAACAGTCAAAAATATTACACCTAGTAACGCTGGATGACACTTCACTGGGTTTTTCTGATCTTTGGAATAAGTTGACCTCTTGGCTCCCAAACTTGACTTGGTTAAGACAATTATTTGTTATAATAATTGTGATTATCTTTTTGTTTATAACTCTTTGTATTACAGTTCGATGTGGTCTATGGTGTTTTCAGAACACAGGAGATTCTTATAGTGAATGGAAGAAAAACCAATTACGATGCAAATTGGAGTCTAACAAGTACTTTGAAAAGATGTTAGATAAAGAAACACTATATTAGAAATAGAATTAGAAATAAATATAGTAAAAGAATTTACTAACTTTTAGAAAAGGGGGGACTGAGAGAAGGGGTTAAGGGAATCTTAGCAGATAATTAGTAGATAAGGTTTGAAATCTTGTTAGCTATTGCATAAAGTAGCCAAAGCAGGAGATCTGTAGTTCCTGATAAGCTAACAGGAGCAAGAAGATTTGTGGCTCCTCATAAGGACAGTCCCTGATAAGAATTAGGGACTTGCCTCAAGAAACTAGCTAAAACCGACCCTGCGGTTTGAGTAAGAACCAAGGAACAACCGAGTCTGCGCAGGGACAAAAGGTTACCAGCGGTGACGAAGAGGAACCACCAACCTTCATCCCCACGACCCCCGACGACCACCACTAGGAGACAATGCGCAAGCACAGATGGGAAGGGTTCATGGAAATAACGTCTTGGAACTCATTTCAATACAAAGCGGGGACAGGTCATGCATATGTATAGGCATATTGCGAAACTTTATGTATATGCAACACTTTGCTGTATATATTTGAAGTGAGTGCCGCATTGGGGTGCGCATGGTTTTTGGTGGGACTACCCCCCTGTGCTTCCCATCGCTGGATAAACATACCTACTTTACAATCTTACAGATTGTGGAGTCTGTTTTCCGCACGTCAATACCAGTTACAGTAATGCTCAGTGAAGTCTGAAAAGAGGTCCTCAATCTGCCAGAGTGCCATTGCTAGCATATTCAGGGTCCTTGGCAAGACTGGGTTTATGTGTGATGTGTTTGGCATTCCCTTGATTTCAAGAACATTACTGAAACATAAAAATCTTGTATTTAATGTCCTGAAGAAATAAAACGACCAGAAGTGTGGTAAACTCCTAAATGGCCATAGCTACCTGGCTACAGACAGGAATAAGACCAGCCCTGGAGCTGAAGCTGGCCCAGCCCATAGCTTGCCCCAGGGCAGTGGGGTCCCCGAGGGGCCCTTGGGGAAGGTGATTGCAGAGACATGGGCACAGTCACACAGCCGTCTGCATCAGAGGGGCTGGAGCCCAAGGCCTGGGGGAGAGTGTGAGCCTGTTAAACTGCAACTGCACTGCTGTGATGGAGCACAGAGGGAACAGTTTCTCCAGTCGATTATTACCTAATCTTTTCTACAATAAACAAACACAATCTACAGTGTAGTTGCATCACACTCTCCAAACAGTTTTCTTAGAGTCCAAAATAAGATGTTTTTTAGTGAAAGAAAACAAATCTGAGCAGAGAAACAAGTCTTCATTAAGTAGAGAAATATTTTCTAAGTAAGCTTCTTGAGGATTAGTATCAACTTCGGCAAAAGCTGGACGGGTGATGTAATGACGTCCGTAGGAAAACTGCCCCGGCGGCCTCGAAGCGGTTCCCGATGAGGCTGCAGCCACCCGAAGGGAAGGCGCTGCCCAGCTTCTCCCTGGGGCACGCACCGGGAGGACTCTTCGCCCCGGCGCTGACCCGCCTCCTATGGCTGTTGTCCCAAATATGGGTTCTTCCACCCGGTGTACAGAGCGCCGAAAAACACGCAGAGCCGAGATATTCACTTTTATTCCAAATCTGCGCAGAGTTGGGTGCTAGGTGGTAGGTCCACAAAGCTAGCACACCTCGGTTAACACACCGAAAATATTTATACACTTCGAGCAACAGTTATCAGTATTTTAAAAAGTTTGCTCCGTCACCCTTGTTCCCATTGGTTCCCGCAAGCCTCGTCTCCACTTAAAGTCACAGCATCCTTCTGTTTTACTGTGCATGCTCAGTGAGGAAGGGGCTTTCCCGAGGATGGGCCTTTCCCCGCTCAGGGGCAGGGTTCTATTATGCCAATTAGATGTTAATTAGATGTTAATTGGGATAGTTCACTCAAGGTTCAGTAGTTGTGTTTCTTTTGTGATTATCTTGTTCCTTCCCTGAAGGTTGCGCCTTGTTAACTGCTCACAGAGGCCCCAGCTTCATTCCTTGCGTACCTTCAACGTGGCGGGCGGCCGGCCGGCCGGCCAGGTAAGGCGCCGTCGCCGCTGGCGGGCTCGGGAGGGCGGTGAGGCCTGGGGAGTGGCTGCCGCTCGCGCTCCCTCCCTGTGGGGGCGACGCGCTGTTGACGGCGTCAGCCCGCCGGGCCCAGCCGCCCCACTGGCTCCTCCAAGCAGCTCCCAGCGAGACGCGCCGCGGGGGAGCGCGTAGCAGCGGGGCGGGGGCTCCCGCTGGGAGCATCGGGCAAGTTTCGTCGGCCGCTGGATGGGAGCCCTTCTCTGCCGGGCATGGCCGCTCTCCCCCCCACGTCGGCCCTGGGAAGGAGGACGGCAGAGCGTGCCACCGGCGGGGCCGTTCCGCAGGGACTGACATGCTGCTGAAGGAGGGAAGGTGCCAGCCCCTCATCCTCTCCCCGCGGTAAGCGAAGGCAATGCTGCAGGGCCCTCCCCGGGTTCTCCCGCAGGTGCCAGGCTATCACCCACAGCAGCCGCGATCGCTGCCGTGACCAGCGCGGCCCCGGGCGGGCTGAGGAGACGAGCGGCGTGGGCCTGCACCCCTCTTCAGGGCGGCTCCGCGCGGCGGATGCGTGTTGCATGAGCTCTGCACCGAGCTGGCGCAGGAAGCGCCCCCGCTCCGCCGCCTCCATCTTCCAGGGCAGCAAGACCTCGCCGCACAGTCGCGACGGTGAACGCCTGAGCAGCGGCTCCGAGAGCGCCTACCAGACCCAGAGAGCTCTGGATGACTGCAAGATGGTGGGTACCGCTAAAGGGCGTGCCTTAATTTTTATATTTTTTGAGTCGTCTTGTTGCTGGCGGCGGTGCTGCTCCTCTCGCCAGCTTGCCTATTCCCATCACGTGCAGTTGCACTGTTTTTAAAACTGCAGTCCCCGTCGGGCGTGATGCCCTGTAGCCTAACTCGTAGCGGTTCGAACAGGGGAGAGAAAAACGAGACCTGTGGGGAGCCGGCTGAGTGCTGCAGGACAGGTAGGGTAGGGACTGGAGCCGGGCACCTGGCCCTGCAGGAGCCCTCGCTCCTGCACATGCTGCCTTCGAGGTGCTGCCAAGCAGCTGGAGTTGCATTCTGCTAGATCCGGCCAAATCTGTCCCCAGACTTGCACTCACTGCAGTCTAAATAGGTAAATAGTTGCCTCCACTGCATCAGTGCACTCTCTGCTTGCTGTATTGTGTGCAGCAACCACATTCTTGCCCTAAAATCCTTCTAAAACAGGATTCAGAATTTGAGGCCCTGAAATTCTGTCCCTGACACATGTTTTGAGTCTCCCTGGAGTAGCTGATTGCAATTGTAAAATCTCAGATCAAGCATCTGCATCCATGTTATTTTTGGACTGTCACGTTATGGTATGACATTTTTCTCTATTCATGCTCAAAATGTTTGGATCCTGACACTTTCCTCCAAACCACCACCATACACCCCATATCTGGCTCCTTGGGCTACAGTCAGCTGGACATTGGGGCACAAAAGTGCTCCTTCTCACCAATGACAGAAATAGAAAACAAATTAAGTTGCTGCTGCTTTACTTGAAAAATTTGGATCTTGCTACAGCTCTGTCCAGTAGCATTGGAAATCATTTGCTACTTCTGCTGGATTCTGGCAATTTTTTTCCTCTAATATTGCAAACTGTGCTGGCAGATACCTACTTTGATACCTCAAAATCGAGAGCAACTCCCAGTATGCCAAGGAACAAAAGCTGCCACAGTAGCTCTATAAATATACCCAACAAGTGGATCCTACTGGGTCCTGCCTTTTTTCTCATTCCTGACAGCATAATTTGTTTAGTTAAGCAGAAGTGCTAGCTTTGTTTCTTTACTGTTTATCTGGTAGAATTTACTGATTAGAAATAAAATGTGATTTACAGATGGATTGTCAAGATGCAGTAAGATTCAGGAGATAAAACCAATGTTTTTTTTCTTTGTCTTGATGCTGCAACATCAGTATGTTTTTGTTTTCCTTGGCAATACTGAGATGGCTAAATGTGTCCTCTATTTAGACAGGGGATATCAGGTGAGAACTGGCAAAATGTGTCTGGCACAACCAATTACCAGTTGCAGGATGAGATGCTTTTCTCTTAATGCAGAATAATTATGCTATAACACAATGTGGGTGTGTTTTTCTTTTTTTTTCCATTGCTTTCATGCATCCTCTACAGAATGAGAGTTGGAGCAAGGTTTAGCAGAGTACAAGTATTGTGCCTGGGACTTTGGTGTGTGCTTTTTTGTTTTGTTTTGGGGGTGTGTTTTTGCAGATATATCAGAATGCATTAGGATTGTTTTGCTGCTCCAGAAGCAGAGAAACTGATTTGCTACTCTTACAATTAAATTTAAGAAAGCATGGCCAAAAAATGAGTCCCAATACTATTCTCAGTTATACAGAGTAATTACAATGGGATGCATGAAGAGCCAGAATTATCACAGAAGTGACTCATTCATTTTCTGAGTATGAGAATTTGAGGGCTTGACTTTAAAATTTGGTAGATCTGATAGAATCCAGGTGCCGGATCCCAGTTTTTAGCATGCTTGTATGCTGGGATATGTTGAACTCCTGGTGGTAATGATGGATGCAGAATTATGAGCAGTCTTTCTTGTCTGTTTTTATGTAGTTTGGAAATTGAGGTCAAATTAGCAAAACAAAGATAGATTAAATATTCTCTTCTATTGCTCCCTGCCTTCCACCCTCACTACCATGTGGAGCAAATGGTCTGATGAGCTTTCTTTCAGAAGACAGCAAATGCTTTGTTTCCTTAAAATATAATCCCACATAGGTAATCAGTGGAACTAAACAGTAATGATCTTTCCATCACTGTAAAAGTTACCCATTTCTCCTATAGCATCCATGTGTATCTGCTGGATATTAGATTTCTGTGAAAAGGTTGAAGTGTTTGTTTACTACTTTGGGGTTTTTTCCCCCCACATTGGAAAAAGTGTTTTCTAGAATCCTAATTGGAAAGTGCCTATCTGGTACATCTCAGCTAATAGCTTCTGATCAGTTTTAAGTCTGAAAGTTGGGTTAGAGGCCAGTGACAGAACAGAAATTAAAAAAGAATTTAGCAAAATCTACAGTGTTTACACTGTAGCAAATGCTACATTACAATCCCTAAATGTGCTGTTAATCAGGAAGCAGGAGGAGCAAAGGCAATCATTTCTGGAGATATTTTTGTCTTCTATGATAGCAAAAAATAACCTCATGCTACGAGTAAAACAGCTGGGGTTTTGTCTGCTTAATATTTAAGACTAATAAACAGTTTCAGAGATTAAAAGCAGAAACACTACTTTCCTGCAAATGAACATTTATAGCTCACACAAGAGGCAGCTGGCATGGAGGCCCTAGTAATCTACTAAATCTTAGGCACTTGATCCTGTATGGTGTGAAATTGGGAGCAGCAGGAACAAGCCCTAGATTGGGCATGTTTTTTAAAAACTTGATTGTTTTAATCAGTGTAGTTAAATGTCTCATGTAAGTAAATCCTCTTTGTTTTTTTCAGCTTGTCCAGGAGTTCAATACCCAAGTGGCTCTATACCGGGAGCTGGTCATTTCCATTGGGGATGTCTCAGTCACCTGTCCATCTCTGCATGCGGAAATGCACAAAACTCGAGCCCGAGGATGTGAGATGGCCTATCAGGCTCATCAAAAACTTGCAGCAATTTCTGGGTATGAGTCTACTTATGATTAACTAAAGCTTTACTCATATGCACATCTTTGCTAAATACTACATTGAGGAAACTTTTTCAGCAAAAGCATTAACTTCTGTTTCTGTTTTAGGCATAGAGATGTATGACCACAAAATCTACATGATGCTAATATCTTTATGATAGTGCAATTTTGGGTCAAATCCTGGTCCCCTTACCAAGATGGCATCTTACTGATTTCACTGGATGCTTTTATGTAAGATGAACAGGATTTTACTCTGTATCACTAGACAACTTGAAAGGCAAGGCTTCTCCCTTGATCTTTTTAAGGTTGAAATAGCAATAGCTTTCTGCCCAATCCTTTATTGGGTATACCTAACTGAACAGTTAGAGACAACTAATTCAGGTCGACTAGAGACTTAGCAACATTAGAGGAAAAAATAATTAGGTGAAAATTACATAAGGGGGGGAATACAAATACTACTGTGAAAACTTGTGTTTACATTCTACATGTTTTTAAATCCTTATTTGTGTTGAAATGAGGATTGAAGCTTTGCCAGTATATAATGTTTGGATTTATTCTTTGATGTACTTAGTTTATTACATTATATACATTCCTTTCCATGGTGACAGAATGTAACATCACATGCTTGAGACTATGCCTCAGTACAAGATAAACGAGGATAAATAGCTGTATCTTATAAAATGTGAATTCATGCTGCTTACACAAAGTTTAATTATTTGTGGGTTCTTCAGATTATGGTGACTGGGGCATTTGTAGTAACACATGTACCTCCTGAGTTTTGTATCTCAGACCATGCTTTGTCAGAGCTTTCTGCACCTGCCTTATCCAACATAAACCAATGTGTGCCACTGGGAAAAAAGCTTGCTTTTTTTTTTTTGCAGCTCTGCCTAAACCCCACTGAAGTAATTTTATTATTTTAATGTATATGAGAAATCTGTCATAGGTTTAGTACATAAGAGAAGGCCACACTAAAAAACAGAAGAAAACACTGGTTGGTCACTTCAGTAGACATGTTAACATTTTCAGATGTGATTTTGTGTAAAGACTCTTAAGTTGTTGTTGTGGTTTAACCCCAGCCAGCAACTAAGCACCACGCAGCTGCTCGCTCACTCCCCCAATGGTGGGATGGGGGAGAGAATCGGAAGAGTAAAAGTGAGGAAACTCATCGTTTGAGCTAAAGACAGTTTAATAGGTAAAGCAAAAGCCGCGCAGGCAAGCAGAGCAAAACAAGGGATTAATTCACCACTTCCCACTGGCAGGCAGGTGTTCAGCCATCTCCAGGAAAGCAGGGCTCCATCACACATAATGGTTTCTTGGGAAGATGGATGCCATAACCCCGAACGTCCCCTCCACACCTTCTGTCTTCGTTGTCCCAGCTTCATATGCTGAGCATGATGTTATATGGTATGGAATATCCCTTTGGTCAGTTGGGGTCAGCTGTCCTGGCTGTGTCCCTTCCCAGCTTCCCGTGCACCCCCAGCCTTCTCACTGGCAGGCCAGCACAAAAAGCCAGACAGTCCTTGACTGCTTAGCAACAACTGAAAGCATGAAGTTATCAACATTGTTTCATCTTATATCTAAAACATAGCTTCTATGAAGAAAATTATCTCTGTCCCAGCTTGAAACCAGGACAATGTATCCACTCCTTATTCCATACCATTTACGTTATGCTCAGGTACCACACTATCCAATACAACCTTATTAACCACCACCCCCTTTCCTATCTTTTGATATAACACACAGATTTTCATTCCCTTAGTCTATGGACCACCCCTGTAAAATGTCTGTGAATTGTCCACGAAATGAGGCTCCATCTCTTATGGTGGTCATTCAGGACAGGAGACATGGTGTGTTGTGTGGAATTACTGGGCACCAAAGCTGGGTCGGGTCACTGCTGCATTTGTACTGCTTCTTGTAAGGCTTGTCCTCCATTGGTTCAGGTGGTTCCTGCTATAGTAGTTCCTATAACATGCAACTCAAATCATGGGTTACAACAGTTTAAAGGTATTTCCATTACAGTCTCCACCCCTGGGCCCTTTGGACTGGACCATGCAGTTTAACATTGAAATGAACTCCTCCCCTTGCTCCTGCTCCGGCTTGGACTTATCCACAGACTGCAGTCCCTTCCATGAGCCACAGTCTCTCCAGGGGTATACCTGCTGTGGCATAGACTTATCTACAGTCACTTTGAGGTGCACCTGTTCCAAAATGGCCTCCTCCATGGGCCACAATGACTTCAGAGATATACCTGCTCCAGCATGGCCTTACCCTCAACCATGGTCCCTTTAGAAGTAAAATCACTCCAGTGTGGCCTTACCCATAGTTCCAGTCGCTCCAGGAATGTACCTGCACTGTCAAGGGCTTCTCCATGGCCACACGCTTTGAGGTGCTCCAGCATGACCTCATGCACAGCCACTGATGCTTCGAGGTGTACCTGCTGCAACATGGGTTTATCCACGGCCACAGATGCTTCGAGATGTACCTTCTCCAGCATGGGCTTATCCTTGTGCCACAATCCCATCAGAGGTATACCTGCTGCGGCACAGACATAACCATGGCCACAGATGCTTTGAGATATGCCTGCTCTGGCATGGCCTTATCCACAGCCACAGCCACTTCAGGGTGTCCTGCTCCTATGTGGACTCATCCATAGGTCACAGTCCCTTTGACTCGAGTTCACACGTGAGTTCCAGCCAGTCCAGTACAGAAGCAGCAGCGATGCCCTGGCCATCTGCCAGCCCAGGTGCATCGCCATTGCTGTTATCAAAATGTTCCCAGGCACAGCAGAGTCAGATGATAAGCAGTACAGCAAGCAGCGAAAGCAAAAAGCAGCCACTAACGAGCACTAGACTCTAATATACAGTAAGGAAAGCAAACCCATGGCAAGCACAAGAGCCTGCCAATTAATAGCTAAAGAGCAATAACAGCTATAAACTCTATCATCTGGCACATTCCGATGAGGTCTGTTTTTATGTCAAACCCTTCAAGTCCCATGTTGGGTGCCAAAAAGGACTGTCGTGGTTTAACCCCAGCCAGCAACTAAGCACCACGCAGCCGCTCGCTCATTCCCCCACAGTGGGACGGGGGAGAGAATCAGAAGAGTAACAGTGGGAAAACTCATGGGTTGAGGTAAAGACAGTTTTAATAGGTAAAGCAAAAGCTGTGCACGCAAGCAGAGCAAAACAAAGGGATTCATTCACCATTTCTCATCAGCCAGCAGGTGTTCAGCCATCTCCAGGAAAGCAGGGCTCCATCACATGTGTCGTGGTTTAGCCCCAGCCGGCAACTAGGTACCACGCAGCCGCTCGCTTACTCCCCCTCCCGCAGTGGGACGGGGGAGAAAATTGGGAAAAAACTCGTGGGTTGAGATAAACATGGTTTAATAGGACAGAAAGAAAGAAGGAAACAACAATGATAATACCAACAAAGGAATGTACAAGAAGAAGTGAGGCCCAATACAGCAATTGCTCACCACCCAGTGATCGACAGCCCGTCCCCAAGCAGCGATTTCCGCCCCCTGGCCAACTCCAGTTTATGTACTGGGCATGACGTCGTATGGTAGGGAATATCTCTTTGGCCAGCCTGGGTCAGCTGTCCTGGCTGTGTCCCCTCCCAGCTTCCCGTGCACCCCCAGCCTGCTCGCTGGCAGGCCAGCATGAGAAGCTGGACTGTCCTTGACTGCTCAGCAACAACCCAAAACATCAGCACATTATCAACAGTTTCTCATCCCAAATCCAAAACACAGTCTCACACTAGCTTCTGTGAAGAAAACCAGCTCTATCCTGGCTGAAACCAGGACAGTATCCACCCCTTATTCCATACCATTTACGTCATGCCCGGGTCCTGTACTTTTCAATACATTCCAATTATTCATTATTACTCTTCCTGTCTTTTAATATATACACACAGATATCACTTTCTTAGTCCATGGGCCATCACTTTAAAATGCCTGTGGAGTTCATTCAGTCCATGACTCTGGGCTTAATCCATCATAGCAGTCTCTCAGGGCAGGGGAGATGGTATGTGGTGCTGGATTGTCATCTGGCACGGTCCATGTCCATGATCTGCAGGTCGAAGATGTCGGTCTCGAGGGAATTGTTGGGCACAAGCTGCTGAAGCCAGTTCTGGTTCCATCACTGCTGCACGTTGCTTGGTTTCAGTGAAGCTCATTCTTCATCAGTCTGGGTGATTCTTACTATAATACCATTGATATGGTAGATAGCAGCCATAGTAGTAATGTCATACTGAACAATTAACATAATACAATTCAAATCATTGACTGTTTTCACCCAAAATCAAGTCTCCTTGAGGTACACATCGGACTTCCCCATCCTTCCGCATTACCCACCAAGTGCACCCAGGTCCCTGGGCAAAGGCAATCCCACGAACGGGTTTGCCTTTGCCTGAGGCAGGAGTAACCCAGACTGTCTTCCCCAGCATATTTCTCACATGCACCACAGGGACTTTATCCCCTTCTACAGTACGTAAAAGTTTGGATTGGGCAGGGCCGGCTCTATTAGTAGATCCCCTAGTGTTGACTAACCAGGTGGCTTTTGCTAAATGTTTATCCCAATGTTTGAATGTCCCATCACCCATTGCTCTCAGGGAGTCTTTAACAGTCCGTTGTATCGTTCAATTTTTCCGGAAGCTGGTGCATGATAGGGGATATGATACACCCACTCAATGCCGTGCTCTTTGGCCCAGGTGTCTATGAGGTTGTTTCGGAAATGAGTCCCATTGTTCGACTCAATTCTTTCGGGGGTGCCATGTTGCCATAAGACTTGCTTTTCAAGGCCCAGGATAGTGTTCCAGGCGGTGGCATGGGGCACAGGGTATGTTTCCAGCCATCCGGTGGTTGTTTCCACCATGGTTAAGTACATAGCGCTTGCCTTGGCGAGTTTGTGGAAGTGGGATATAGTCAATCTGCCAGGCCTCCCCATATTTATATTTCAACCATCGTCCTTCATACCAGAGGGGCTTTAACCGCTTGGCTTGTTTGATCGCAGCACACGTTTCACATTCACGGATAACCTGTGCAATAGCGTCCATGGTCAGGTCCACCCCTCGATCCCGAGCCCATCTATATGTTGCATCTCTTCCCTGATGGCCTGAGGTGTCATGGGCCCACTGAGCTATAAATAATTCACCCTTATGTTGCCAGTCCAGATCCACCTGAGCCACTTCAATCTTAGCAGCCTGATCCACCTGATGGTTGTTTTGATGTTCTTCGGTGGCCCGACTCTTGGGTACGTGAGCATCTACATGGCGTACTTTTATGACTAGTTTCTCTAGTCAGGCAGCAATATCTTGCCACAATTCAGCAGCCCAGATGGGCTTGCCTCTGCGTTGCCAGTTGCTCTGCTTCCATTGCTGTAGCCACCCCCATAGAGCATTTGCCACCATCCATGAGTCAGTATATAGAGTATTGGCCATTTTTCTCGTTCAGCAATATCGAAAGCCAGCTGGATGGCTTTCACAAACTGACTTGATTCACCTTGTCCTTCAGCAGCTTCTGCGACTCGTCGTATAGGGCTCCATACAGCAGCTTTCCACCTTCGATGTTTGCCTACAATACGACAGGACCCATCAGTAAACAGGGCATATTGCCTTTCGTTCTCTGGCAGTTCATTATATGGTGGAGCCTCTTCAGCATGCGCCACCTCCTCTTCTGGCCAGTCCATGATCACTTCCAAGATTCCCGGGCGATTAAGGTTTCCTATTCGAGCCCGCTGTGTAATAAGTGCAACCCACTTACTCCACGTAGCATCAGTCGCATGATGTGTCGAGGGGACCCTCCCTTTGAACATCCAGCCCAGCACCGGCAGTCGGGGTGCCAGGAGAAGCTGTGCTTCAGTACCAACCACTTCTGAGGCAGCTCCAACTCCTTCATATGCTGCCAATATCTCCTTTTCAGTTGGAGTATAGCGGGACTCAGATCCCCTATATCCTCGACTCCAAAACCCTAGAGGTCGACCTCGAGTCTCTCCTGGTGCCTTATTCCAGAGACTCCAGATAGGGCCATTCTCCCCGGCTGCCGTGTAGAGCACATTTTTAACATCTTGTCCTGCCTGGACTGGCCCGAGGGCTGTGGCATGAACTATCTCCTGTCTGATTTGTTCGAAGGCTTGTCGTTGCTCAGGGCCCCATTTTAAATCGTTCTTCTTCCGTGTCACTTGATAAAGAGGGCTTACAATCAGACTGTAATTTGGAATATGCATTCTCCAGAAATCCACAACGCCCAGAAATGCTTGTGTTTCTTTTTTGCTAGTTGGTGGAGACATAGCTGTTATTTTCTTGATCACATCCGTTGTGATCTGTCGACGTCCATCTTGCCATTTTATTCCTAAAAACTGGATCTCTTGTGCAGGTCCTTTGACCTTACTTTGTTTTTATAGCAAAACCAGCTTTCAGAAGTATTTGAATTATTTTCTTCCCTTTCTCGAAAACTTCTTCTGCTGTGTTGCCCCATACGATGATGTCATCAATGTATTGCAGATGCTCTGGAGCTTCACCCTGTTCCAGTGCAGTCTGGATCAGCCCATGGCAAATGGTAGGGCTGTGTTTCCACCCCTGGGGAAGTCGATTCCAGGTGTATTGGACACCCCCCCAAGTGAAAGCAAACTGTGGCCTGCACTCTGCCGCCAAAGGGATTGAGAAAAACGCATTAGCAATATCAATGGTGGCGTACCACTTGGCTGCCTTTGACTCCAGTTCATATTGAAGTTCTAGCATGTCCGGCACGGCAGCGCTCAGTGGCGGCGTGACTTCATTCAGGCCACGATAGTCTACTGTCAGTCTCCACTCTCCATTAGACTTTCGCCCTGGCTATATGGGGCTGTTAAAGGGTGAGCGAGTCTTGCTGATCACTCCTTGGCTCTCCAGCCGACGAATCAGCTCATGGATGGGGATCAGGGAGTCTCTGTTGGTGCGATATTGCTGTTGGTGCACTGTTGTGGTAGCGATCGGCACCTGTTGTTCTTTGACCCTGAGCAACCCCACCACAGAAGGGTCCTCTGAGAGACCAGGCAAGGTGGACAGCTGTTTAATTTCTTCCGTCTCCAAGGCAGCTATACCAAAAGCCCACCGGTACCCTTTTGGGTCCTTGAAATACCCTCTCCTGAGTTAGTGTATGCCCAGGATGCACGGAGCCTCTGGGCCAGTCACAATGGGGTGCTTCTGCCACTCATTCCCAGTTAGGCTCACTTCAGCCTCCAGCACAGTCAGCTGTTGGGATCCCCCTGTCACTCCGGAAATACAGATGGGTTCTGCCCCTATATGGCTTGATGGCATCAGGGTACATTGTGCACTGGTGTCCACTAAAGCCTTATATTCCTGTGGGTCTGATGTGCCAGGCCATCTAATCCACACAGTCCAATAAACTCAGTTGTCCCTCTCCTCCGCCTGGCTGGAGGCAGGGCCCCTCTAGTCCTGCTCATAGTACTCGTTACCCACTTCTTGTAAATATGAATCAGAAGTCCCTTCAAGAGGATCAGAGGTGAGATCAGCTCTTCTATTCTTTCTGGGAAGCTGCCCACTGGAAAGCAGAGCGACGATTTTTCTGGAGGAACCTGAACCCCCTTTTGTAATTGTCTTTCCTTCATCTGGGTCTTTGGATGATTGTCCATTGTCCAAGTCACCATAAATCACTTCCAGCACAGCTAGCTCCCTCAGGTACTGGATACCTTTCTCCATGGTGGTCCACTCGCCTGGGTGACATAGAACATGTTCCTTGAAGGGGTACCTTTCCTTCACACCCGACAGGAGTCGCCTCCAGAGGCTGAGGACTCGTGCACCTTTTCCAATTGCTTTGTCAATGCCCCCTTCCCTAGAAAGGGATCCCAGCTGCTTGGCTTCCCTACCCTCTAATTCCAGGCTACTGGCCCCATTATCCCAGCATCGGAGCAGCCAGGTGACAATGTGCTCACCTGGACGATGGCTGAAATCCTTTCGCATATCTCGCAATTCACTCAGGGATAGAGATCGGGGAGTTACTGTCTCTTTTATGAGTTCTTCCTCTTCCTCCTCTTCAAGCGATGACTCTCTCTCTTCCCTCTTCTGTCCTTGTGATGGCCCTGCTTCGGAGCACTCTGCCTCCTCACTCTCTTCCTCTGGCTCCTTCTTAGCAGAATCTTCTTCATCCCTTACTAAACGAGCTGACTTCCGCTTCCAAGATTTCTTCTTTTGCACAGGGGCAACTGATACCGGGATGGGCTGGTTCTCTGGTTCAGCTGCAACAGTCTGAGTAGCTACAGTGCCTGCCACAGGGGTTGGAGTAGTCACAGTGCCTGCCACATTGCCATCAGACCCAGAGAGCCTCTCTCCCCTTTGCATAGTGTTAAATAGAGCTCGGTGGGCATGGGCCAGGCCCCAGCGCATTGCAATGATTTGTGTCTCCTTGGAACTGCCAGGCTGACAGCATACTTCTTCCAGATATTCTGCTAGTTTATCAGGATTCTGCACTTGTTCGGGAGAGAAGTTCCAAAACACTGGAGGTGCCCACCGCCCCAGACATTTGCCCATGCTGTTCCACACGCCCTGCCATTCATAACTATCCAGCCTTGGGGTAGATCTCCAGGTGATATTCTTAAATTGCTTGCCAACCTTAGACAAAACTGAAACAATGTTCCCCAGAAGTAGCAATAGAGGTATTTTAACTACCCAAGGGTGTTCAAAATACTGAAAAATTATTGTGATGAAGGAGGAAACATTATGACAGAGGGTAGCAAAGGTACCATTCTGCATTTCCTCCATAAAAAACCTTTCAGAGGCAGAAGTATAATTGCTAATCGTCTCCACAAGACAGTAGCCAAAATACAGTAACGGCTTTAGTACAGAGCTCAGATGATACCACATTAAGCTCAAGGTCAGTGCTCTAAAAACAAAACTCACAGGCGAGACATTACTAATCATTGCAGAGTACAGCAGCCCGCAGAAACCAACACCGATCCTTAACATGTACAGCAAAGACGAGAGCATCATGCAAATCAAATAAACTGATATGGTGACCTGCAACCGTTATTATCTCTAGCCTCGTGCCCCATGTTGGGCGCCAAAAAGGACTGTCGTGGTTTAGCCCCAGCCGGCAACTAAGCACCACGTAGCCGCTCGCTCACTCCCCCTCCCGCAGTGGGACGGGGGAGAGAATTGGGAAAAAACTCGTGGGTTGAGATAAACACGGTTTAATAAGACAGAAAGAGAGAAGGAAACAACAATGATAATACCAACAAAGGAATGTACAAGAAGAAGTGATGCCCAATACAGCAATTGCTCACCACCCAGTGATCGACAGCCCGTCCCCAAGCAGCGATTTCCGCCCTCCGGCCAACTCCAGTTTATGTACTGGGCATGACGTCGGATGGTAGGGAATATCTCTTTGGCCAGCCTGGGTCAGCTGTCCTGGCTGTGTCCCCTCCCAGCTCCCCGTGCACCCCCAGCCTGCTCGCTGGCAGGCCAGCATGAGAAGCTGGACTGTCCTTGACTGCTCAGCAACAACCCAAAACACCAGCACATTATCAACAGTTTCTCATCCCAAATCCAAAACACAGTCTCACACTAGCTTCTGTGAAGAAAACCAGCTCTATCCTGGCTGAAACCAGGACAGTATCCACCCCTTATTCCATACCATTTACGTCATGCCCGGGTCCTGTACTTTTCAATACATTCCAATTATTCATTATTACTCTTCCTGTCTTTTAATATATACACACAGATATCACTTTCTTAGTCCATGGGCCATCACTTCAAAATGCCTGTGGAGTTCATTCAGTCCATGACTCTGGGCTTAATCCATCATAGCAGTCTCTCAGGGCAGGGGAGATGGTATGTGGTGCTGGATTGTCATCTGGCACGGTCCATGTCCATGATCTGCAGGTCGAAGATGTCGGTCTCGAGGGAATTGTTGGGCACAAGCTGCTGAAGCCAGTTCTGGTTCCATCACTGCTGCACGTTGCTTGGTTTCAGTGAAGCTCATTCTTCATCAGTCTGGGTGATTCTTACTATAATACCATTGATATGGTAGATAGCAGCCATAGTAGTAATGTCATACTGAACAATTAACATAATACAATTCAAATCATTGACTGTTTTCACCCAAAATCAAGTCTCCTTGAGGTACACATCGGACTTCCCCATCCTTCCGCATTACCCACCAAGTGCACCCAGGTCCCTGGGCAAAGGCAATCCCACGAACGGGTTTGCCTTTGCCTGAGGCAGGAGTAACCCAGACTGTCTTCCCCAGCATATTTCTCACATGCACCACAGGGACTTTATCCCCTTCTACAGTACGTAAAAGTTTGGATTGGGCAGGGCCGGCTCTATTAGTAGATCCCCTAGTGTTGACTAACCAGGTGGCTTTTGCTAAATGTTTATCCCAATGTTTGAATGTCCCATCACCCATTGCTCTCAGGGAGTCTTTAACAGTCCGTTGTATCGTTCAATTTTTCCGGAAGCTGGTGCATGATAGGGGATATGATACACCCACTCAATGCCGTGCTCTTTGGCCCAGGTGTCTATGAGGTTGTTTCGGAAATGAGTCCCATTGTTCGACTCAATTCTTTCGGGGGTGCCATGTTGCCATAAGACTTGCTTTTCAAGGCCCAGGATAGTGTTCCAGGCGGTGGCATGGGGCACAGGGTATGTTTCCAGCCATCCGGTGGTTGTTTCCACCATGGTTAAGTACATAGCGCTTGCCTTGGCGAGTTTGTGGAAGTGGGATATAGTCAATCTGCCAGGCCTCCCCATATTTATATTTCAACCATCGTCCTTCATACCAGAGGGGCTTTAACCGCTTGGCTTGTTTGATCGCAGCACACGTTTCACATTCACGGATAACCTGTGCAATAGCGTCCATGGTCAGGTCCACCCCTCGATCCCGAGCCCATCTATATGTTGCATCTCTTCCCTGATGGCCTGAGGTGTCATGGGCCCACTGAGCTATAAATAATTCACCCTTATGTTGCCAGTCCAGATCCACCTGAGCCACTTCAATCTTAGCAGCCTGATCCACCTGATGGTTGTTTTGATGTTCTTCGGTGGCCCGACTCTTGGGTACGTGAGCATCTACATGGCGTACTTTTATGACTAGTTTCTCTAGTCAGGCAGCAATATCTTGCCACAATTCAGCAGCCCAGATGGGCTTGCCTCTGCGTTGCCAGTTGCTCTGCTTCCATTGCTGTAGCCACCCCCATAGAGCATTTGCCACCATCCATGAGTCAGTATATAGAGTATTGGCCATTTTTCTCGTTCAGCAATATCGAAAGCCAGCTGGATGGCTTTCACAAACTGACTTGATTCACCTTGTCCTTCAGCAGCTTCTGCGACTCGTCGTATAGGGCTCCATACAGCAGCTTTCCACCTTCGATGTTTGCCTACAATACGACAGGACCCATCAGTAAACAGGGCATATTGCCTTTCGTTCTCTGGCAGTTCATTATATGGTGGAGCCTCTTCAGCATGCGCCACCTCCTCTTCTGGCCAGTCCATGATCACTTCCAAGATTCCCGGGCGATTAAGGTTTCCTATTCGAGCCCGCTGTGTAATAAGTGCAACCCACTTACTCCACGTAGCATCAGTCGCATGATGTGTCGAGGGGACCCTCCCTTTGAACATCCAGCCCAGCACCGGCAGTCGGGGTGCCAGGAGAAGCTGTGCTTCAGTACCAACCACTTCTGAGGCAGCTCCAACTCCTTCATATGCTGCCAATATCTCCTTTTCAGTTGGAGTATAGCGGGACTCAGATCCCCTATATCCTCGACTCCAAAACCCTAGAGGTCGACCTCGAGTCTCTCCTGGTGCCTTATTCCAGAGACTCCAGATAGGGCCATTCTCCCCGGCTGCCGTGTAGAGCACATTTTTAACATCTTGTCCTGCCTGGACTGGCCCGAGGGCTGTGGCATGAACTATCTCCTGTCTGATTTGTTCGAAGGCTTGTCGTTGCTCAGGGCCCCATTTTAAATCGTTCTTCTTCCGTGTCACTTGATAAAGAGGGCTTACAATCAGACTGTAATTTGGAATATGCATTCTCCAGAAATCCACAACGCCCAGAAATGCTTGTGTTTCTTTTTTGCTAGTTGGTGGAGACATAGCTGTTATTTTCTTGATCACATCCGTTGTGATCTGTCGACGTCCATCTTGCCATTTTATTCCTAAAAACTGGATCTCTTGTGCAGGTCCTTTGACCTTACTTTGTTTTTATAGCAAAACCAGCTTTCAGAAGTATTTGAATTATTTTCTTCCCTTTCTCGAAAACTTCTTCTGCTGTGTTGCCCCATACGATGATGTCATCAATGTATTGCAGATGCTCTGGAGCTTCACCCTGTTCCAGTGCAGTCTGGATCAGCCCATGGCAAATGGTAGGGCTGTGTTTCCACCCCTGGGGAAGTCGATTCCAGGTGTATTGGACACCCCCCCAAGTGAAAGCAAACTGTGGCCTGCACTCTGCCGCCAAAGGGATTGAGAAAAACGCATTAGCAATATCAATGGTGGCGTACCACTTGGCTGCCTTTGACTCCAGTTCATATTGAAGTTCTAGCATGTCCGGCACGGCAGCGCTCAGTGGCGGCGTGACTTCATTCAGGCCACGATAGTCTACTGTCAGTCTCCACTCTCCATTAGACTTTCGCCCTGGCTATATGGGGCTGTTAAAGGGTGAGCGAGTCTTGCTGATCACTCCTTGGCTCTCCAGCCGACGAATCAGCTCATGGATGGGGATCAGGGAGTCTCTGTTGGTGCGATATTGCTGTTGGTGCACTGTTGTGGTAGCGATCGGCACCTGTTGTTCTTTGACCCTGAGCAACCCCACCACAGAAGGGTCCTCTGAGAGACCAGGCAAGGTGGACAGCTGTTTAATTTCTTCCGTCTCCAAGGCAGCTATACCAAAAGCCCACCGGTACCCTTTTGGGTCCTTGAAATACCCTCTCCTGAGTTAGTGTATGCCCAGGATGCACGGAGCCTCTGGGCCAGTCACAATGGGGTGCTTCTGCCACTCATTCCCAGTTAGGCTCACTTCAGCCTCCAGCACAGTCAGCTGTTGGGATCCCCCTGTCACTCCGGAAATACAGATGGGTTCTGCCCCTATATGGCTTGATGGCATCAGGGTACATTGTGCACTGGTGTCCACTAAAGCCTTATATTCCTGTGGGTCTGATGTGCCAGGCCATCTAATCCACACAGTCCAATAAACTCAGTTGTCCCTCTCCTCCGCCTGGCTGGAGGCAGGGCCCCTCTAGTCCTGCTCATAGTACTCGTTACCCACTTCTTGTAAATATGAATCAGAAGTCCCTTCAAGAGGATCAGAGGTGAGATCAGCTCTTCTATTCTTTCTGGGAAGCTGCCCACTGGAAAGCAGAGCGACGATTTTTCTGGAGGAACCTGAACCCCCTTTTGTAATTGTCTTTCCTTCATCTGGGTCTTTGGATGATTGTCCATTGTCCAAGTCACCATAAATCACTTCCAGCACAGCTAGCTCCCTCAGGTACTGGATACCTTTCTCCATGGTGGTCCACTCGCCTGGGTGACATAGAACATGTTCCTTGAAGGGGTACCTTTCCTTCACACCCGACAGGAGTCGCCTCCAGAGGCTGAGGACTCGTGCACCTTTTCCAATTGCTTTGTCAATGCCCCCTTCCCTAGAAAGGGATCCCAGCTGCTTGGCTTCCCTACCCTCTAATTCCAGGCTACTGGCCCCATTATCCCAGCATCGGAGCAGCCAGGTGACAATGTGCTCACCTGGACGATGGCTGAAATCCTTTCGCATATCTCGCAATTCACTCAGGGATAGAGATCGGGGAGTTACTGTCTCTTTTATGAGTTCTTCCTCTTCCTCCTCTTCAAGCGATGACTCTCTCTCTTCCCTCTTCTGTCCTTGTGATGGCCCTGCTTCGGAGCACTCTGCCTCCTCACTCTCTTCCTCTGGCTCCTTCTTAGCAGAATCTTCTTCATCCCTTACTAAACGAGCTGACTTCCGCTTCCAAGATTTCTTCTTTTGCACAGGGGCAACTGATACCGGGATGGGCTGGTTCTCTGGTTCAGCTGCAACAGTCTGAGTAGCTACAGTGCCTGCCACAGGGGTTGGAGTAGTCACAGTGCCTGCCACATTGCCATCAGACCCAGAGAGCCTCTCTCCCCTTTGCATAGTGTTAAATAGAGCTCGGTGGGCATGGGCCAGGCCCCAGCGCATTGCAATGATTTGTGTCTCCTTGGAACTGCCAGGCTGACAGCATACTTCTTCCAGATATTCTGCTAGTTTATCAGGATTCTGCACTTGTTCGGGAGTGAAGTTCCAAAACACTGGAGGTGCCCACCGCCCCAGACATTTGCCCATGCTGTTCCACACGCCCTGCCATTCATAACTATCCAGCCTTGGGGTAGATCTCCAGGTGATATTCTTAAATTGCTTGCCAACCTTAGACAAAACTGAAACAATGTTCCCCAGAAGTAGCAATAGAGGTATTTTAACTACCCAAGGGTGTTCAAAATACTGAAAAATTATTGTGATGAAGGAGGAAACATTATGACAGAGGGTAGCAAAGGTACCATTCTGCATTTCCTCCATAAAAAACCTTTCAGAGGCAGAAGTATAATTGCTAATCGTCTCCACAAGACAGTAGCCAAAATACAGTAACGGCTTTAGTACAGAGCTCAGATGATACCACATTAAGCTCAAGGTCAGTGTTCTAAAAACAAAACTCACAGGCGAGACATTACTAATCATTGCAGAGTACAGCAGCCCGCAGAAACCAACACCGATCCTTAACATGTACAGCAAAGACGAGAGCATCATGCAAATCAAATAAACTGATATGGTGACCTGCAACCGTTATTATCTCTAGCCTCGTGCCCCATGTTGGGCGCCAAAAAGGACTGTCGTGGTTTAGCCCCAGCCGGCAACTAAGCACCACGCAGCCGCTCGCTCACTCCCCCTCCCGCAGTGGGACGGGGGAGAGAATTGGGAAAAAACTCGTGGGTTGAGATAAACACGGTTTAATAAGACAGAAAGAGAGAAGGAAACAACAATGATAATACCAACAAAGGAATGTACAAGAAGAAGTGATGCCCAATACAGCAATTGCTCACCACCCAGTGATCGACAGCCCGTCCCCAAGCAGCGATTTCCGCCCTCCGGCCAACTCCAGTTTATGTACTGGGCATGACGTCGGATGGTAGGGAATATCTCTTTGGCCAGCCTGGGTCAGCTGTCCTGGCTGTGTCCCCTCCCAGCTCCCCGTGCACCCCCAGCCTGCTCGCTGGCAGGCCAGCATGAGAAGCTGGACTGTCCTTGACTGCTCAGCAACAACCCAAAACACCAGCACATTATCAACAGTTTCTCATCCCAAATCCAAAACACAGTCTCACACTAGCTTCTGTGAAGAAAACCAGCTCTATCCTGGCTGAAACCAGGACAACGTGTAATGGTTTCTTGGGAAGATGGATGCCATAACCCCGAAGGTCCCCCCCACACCTTCTCAAGTTATCAACATTCTTTCATCCTATATCTAAAACATAGCCTCACACTAGCTCCCATGAAGAAAATCAACTCTATCCCAGATGAAACCAGGAGAGTTGATATTACAGCATCAGATTCGTTCCTCAAACAAAATACATGCTTTTAAGTTACTAAAGTCTGTGAGGATTAAAAAAAAAAAACAACCACAAGATACAGTTCTTTTTAACCAGTGTACACTACCTCAGCACTGTAGCATTGAAAATGTGGAAACAAACAACCAACCGTGAAATTGATCTTGTGCACTTTTAGACTCAAAAGAGAGACTAATACAAACCAAAATAATACATCTGAATAGCAGAACCTAACTTGGATTTTTATTTTTATTTTCCTTAAAGAAAACAATTGACATATGTTCATTTAGAAGTATGGAGGTTTTTTAAGTAATCATTTCACAGTTGGGAGTCTGTCATATACACAGAGATATCCTGAATGTTGTGCAGTTGCTGAGAGATTGACATTTAGCTAATTTAAAACTGTTTTAAATAACTATGATAATGTGATATCCATAACAACTGGTAGGTGTTAGAAACCCTCTGGAAATTACTTGTTTAGTTTGACAAGCATTTTACAAGATGTGCTTCACATCCTCACCCTCCTACAGCTGAGGAAAGCCATGTGAGCCAGCTTAAATTTTTTGTGCATCTGTGAGAAAAGATGGGAGATGAAGGTGCAGCAAGGCTTCAGTGTAGAAAACAAATAGAAGAGTAATAAATAGTCTCAGAGGTTCAGTCTTTAACTCAGCAGGAAGAGCAATGTAGTGCATACGTATAGGATTTGGAATGGGAACCTAATTTAGTAGGAAGAAAATGTATCAGGAAGAAAAATATTTAGGGACAAGTATGTATTAAATCATCCCCAGTATTAAATAGTCAGGACGGTAGTGTATTGCTCAGAAATCACTGGTAGTCAGCAGATGGGACAAAGGCTCATTTAGTTCACTGCATTAGTTCAAAATGCACTGCACTGCACCGTGCGAACTCCTGGGTAACAGAACCAATTCCATCTTCCAAAGCTTGTTAAAGAAAGACTATTGCTTTCCTAGCCAGAGAGAATAATAACATTTAGCTAATTATGTTACTAGACTATAAATTTTCATTGCTAAAACTAGAGTTCTCAAAATAGCTAACTTCCACAGACTCACTTTTGCTTTGTACCTTTGTCTTTGGAACTGTGCTCTAATAGGCAGTTGGGACTTAAAGATACAAGGTATTAATATCTCCCTTCATAGATCTGCCTTTCATAACTGGGGGCCAGATTTAGTAAAGGGCAAACCTACCTAAAATCGAATTTAGCATTTACTTCTCTATGTCCAAAACAGCAATTCCAAAAACCCTGAAAGTTCTTTCTCAGTGTGCCCACCATTTCGGCAAAGCCACCGAGGCGAATGGCTCCAGAGCAGAGGATCGCACCGGGGGACCCTTCCTGAAGCAGCAAAACTACAAAGGCAAAAGCGCAAGGGAGAGAGAGGGTGCCCCAGCCCCCCCCGCCCCAAACAGGCAGAGCAGGCTCCTGATGGGCAGCAGCTCTGACTCTGCGTGGGCTGGGACAAGAGCAGCGGCGGCCAAATCCCCTCATGTACAAGAGCAGCCTGAGAGAGCGCAAGTGACCCGGAGCGCGGCGAACAGGGCGTGGCGCGTCAGTTTGCGTGGCAGTTAACAGGGTGGGCAAACAGGGCATAGAGCAGCAGTTTGTGCAGAGAAGGTGTGCGGGCAGGGTGCAGTCGTACCCCCCTGGCACTAGACGCCATCTTGACGAGTGGTCACGGCACTCCCAGAAGAGGCCCAGCTATGGTCTCCACTCGGCTGAAAGCTGTGGCCAGAAGGAATGTGGCGACCCAGGCAGAGCTCCCACTCAAGCATGCAGCTGTCCAGGTGTCCAGCTGCAAAGAGTGCCTGAGCCTGTCACTTGTGCTGGAGGCCAGCGGAGACAACACCTGTGTATGGTGTGACCAGGTAAATGATCTGCTCAGCCTGGTGGCAGAGCTGAAAGAGGAAGTGGAGAGGCTGAGGAGCATTAGGGAGTGTGAGAGGGAGATAGATTGGTGGAGCCACACCCGGCCATCCCTGAGGCAGGGGCAGCTGGTGGAGCCTCCACAAGCAGCAGAGGATCCCCTACCCTCTTGCTGCCAGGCAGAAGAAGGGGACCTAAGAGATGAGGGGAAATGGAAGCAGGTCCCTGCTCGGAGAGGCAGGCGAATCCCCTCCCGGCCTCCCTCACTGTCCCAGCTGCCCTTACGCAACAGGTATGGGGCTCTGGAACTTGAGGGACGGGAACATGAGTACCCTGATGAAGATCCATCCAGGGGGGTGCCTAGGGTGAGTCAGCCAGCCCCACGCATCAAGACATCCTCTGTTAAGAAAAAAAGGAGAGTAATTGTCGTAGGCGATTCCCTTCTGAGGGGTACAGAGGGCCCAATAAGCCGACTAGATCAAACCTGCAGGGAAGTCTGCTGCCTCCCTAGGGCCCGGGTGAGAGATGTTATTAGGAAACTCCCTGGTCTGGTATGGCCCACTGATTACTACCCCCTGTTGGTTATGCAGGTTGTCAGCGACGAGGTTGCACAAAGAAGTCTAAAAGCGATTAAAAGGAACTTCAGAGCGCTGGGGCGACTGGTTGAAGGGTCAGGAGCACAGACAGTGCTTTCCTCAATCCCTTCACTAGCAGGAAGGAACGTTGAAAGGAACAGGAAAACACACCCGGTTAACATGTGGCTCGGAGGCTGGTGCTGTCAGCAGAATTTTGGGTTTTTTGACCATGGGGAGGTTTACACGGCACCGGGCCTGCTGGCAGCTGATGGAGTGCAACTATCTCCAAAGGGGGAAAAGGATCCTCGCTTACGAGTTGGTGGGGCTCAGAGTAGAGGGCTTTAAACTAGATTTGAAGGGGGAAGGGAATAAAACCAGGCTCACTAGAGATGAACCTAGGGGTGGCATGCTGATGTTGGGGATGAAATCGATAGCCAAGCTCAAGTGCATCTCCACCAATGCACGCAGCATGGGCACCAAACAGGAGGAGCTGAAAGCCATTGTGCAGTGGGACAGCTATGACAGTCGCCATCACAGAAACCTGGTGGGATGACTCACAGGACTGGAGTGCTGCAATGGATGGCTATAAGCTCTTCAGAAGGGATAGGCAGGGAAGGAGAGGTGGTGGGGTGGCTCTGTATGTTAGGGAGTGTTTTGATTGTATAGAAATCAATGATTGTGAAGGCCAAGTAGAGTGCTTATGGGTAAGGATGAGGGGGAAGGCCAACAAGGCAGATATCTTGCTGGGAGTCTGTTATAGACCACCCAACCAGGATGAAGAGGCAGATGAAGCATTCTACAAGCAGCTGGCAGAAGTCTCACAATCGCTAGCCCTTGTTCTTGTGGGGGACTTCAATTTACCAGACATCTGCTGGAAGTATAACACAGCAGGGAAGAAACAGTCTAGGAGATTCCTGGAGTATGTCTAAGATACCAGCTGTGTTAGGAAGTTAAGTGAGCCTACAAGGGGAGGTGCCCCGCTTGACTTGCTGTTTACAAACAGAGAAGATCTGGTGGGAGATGTGATGGTCGGAGGACATCTTGGGTTTAGGGACCATGAAATGATAGAATTCTCTACTGTGAGCAAAGTAAGGAGAGGGGTCAGCAAAACTGCTACCATGGACTTCCGGAGGGCAGACTTTGGCCTGTTCAGGTCACTGGTTGAGAGAGTTCCTTGGGAGACAGTCCTGAAGGGCAAAAGGGTCCAGGAAGGCTGGACAGTCTTCAAGAAGGAAATCTTAAAGGCGCAGGAGCAGGCAGTCCCCATGTGCCGTAAGAAGGGCTGGCGGGGAAGATGACCGGCCTGACTGAACAGGGAGATTTTGCTGAGACTCAGGGAAAAGAGGAGAGTTTATCACCTCTGGAAGAAAGGGCAGGCAACTCAAGAAGAGTACAGGGATCTTGATAGGTCATGCAGAGACAAAATTAGAAAGGTAAAAGCCCAGCTAGAACTCAATCTGGCCACAGTTGTAAAGGATAACAAAAAATGTTTTTACATCTGTATTAACAACAAAAAGAGAGCCAAGGAGAATCTCCATCCCTTATTGAATGCTGGGGGGAACACTGTCACCAAGGATGAGGAAAAGCCTGGGGTACTTAATACCACCTTTGCCTCAGTCTTTAATAGCCAATCCAGGTATCCTCAGGGGATGCATCTCCCTGACCTGGAAGACAGGGATGGAGAGCAGAATAAACTCCCCATAATCCAGGAGGAAGCAGTTAATAACCTGCTCTGCCACCTGGACACCCACAAGTCTATGGGGCCTGATGGGATCCACCCAAGAGTACTGAGAGAGCTGGCGGAGGAGCTTGCCAAGCCACTCTCCATCATTTATCAGCGGTCCTGGTTAACAGGGGAGGTCCCAGAAGACTGGAGGCTTGCCAATGTGATGCCCATCTAGAAGAAGGGCTGGAAGGAAGATCCTGGGAACTACAGGCCTGTCAGCCTGACCTCGGTACTGGGGAAGATTATGGAGAGATTCATCTTGAGGGCACTCAACAGGGCATATGAAGGACAAACCAAGGGATCAGGCCCAGCCAGCATGGGTTCATGAAAGGCAGGTCCTGCTTGACTACCCTGATCTCTTTCTACGACCAGGTGCCCCACCTAGTGGTTGAGGGAGAGGCTGTGGATGTTGTCTACCTGGACTTTAGTAAAGCCTTTGACAGCGTCTCCCACAGCATTCTCCTGGAGAAGTTGGCAGCTCGTAGCTTAGACAGGTGTACTCTTCGCTGGGCAAAAAACTAGCTGGATGGCCGAGCCCAGAGAGTTGTGGTGAACGATGTTAAATCCGGCTGGCGGCCGGTCACAAGCGGTGTTCCCCAGGGCTCGGTTCTGGGACCGGTCTTGTTCAATATCTTTATTGATGATCTGGATGAGGGGATCGAGTGCTCCCTCAGTAAGTTTGCAGATGACACCAAGCTGGGTGGGAGTGTTGATCTGCTGGAGGGTAGGAGGGCTCTGCAGAGGGATCTGGACAGGCTGGATCGATGGGCAGAGGTCAGCTGTATGAGGTTTAATAAGGCCAAGTGCCGGGTCCTGCACTTTGGCCACAACAACCCCATGCAACGCTACAGGCTTGGGGAGGAGTGGCTGGAGAGCTGCCTGGTGGACAGGGACCTGGGGGTGCTGGTTGACAGCCGGCTGAATATGAGCCGGCAGTGTGCCCAGGTGGCCAAGAAGGCCAACAGCGTCCTGGCCTGCATCAGAAATAGTGTGGCCAGCAGGAATAGGGAAGTGATTGTGCCCCTGTACTTGGTGCTGGTGAGGCCGCACCTCAAGTACTGTGTTCAGTTTTGGGCCCCTCACTACAAGAAGGATGTTGAGGTGCTTGAGCGTGTCCAGAGAAGGGCAACGAAGGCGGTGAGGGGTCTGGAGGACAAGTCTTATGAGGAGCGGCTGAGGGAACTGGGGTTGTTCAGTCTGGAGAAGAGGAGGCTGAGGAGAGACCTTATCGCTCTCTACAACTACCTGAAAGGGGGTTGTGGCGACATGGGTGTTGGTCTCTTCTCCCAAGTAACTAGTGATAGGACGAGAGGAAATGGCCTCAAGTTGCGCCATGGGAGGTTTAGATTGGATATTGGGAAGAATTTCTTCACCGAAAGGGTGGTCAAGGATTGGAACAGGCTGCCCAGGGAGGTGGTGGAGTCACCATCTCTGGAAGTGTTCAAAAAACGTGTGGATGTGGCGCTTTAGGACATGATTTAGCGGTCATGGTGGTGTTGGGTTAACGGTTGGACTTGGTCTTGAAGGTCCTTTCCAACCTTAGTGATTCTGTGATTCTGTGAATTTTGGACTCCTCACAAAACGCAGTGGCACCTGCCCCTTTCTTTTAAACAAAAGCTGTAGGTGAGTCAACTTAGTTTCTAGACCACTTGCACCTACCTCCCATAAAAATGCCCTGACTTCCAGACTACAGATCGGGGGGAAGTGGGAGATAAAAGCAAGATAGACATTATCTTTGTCAGTCACTTATTTGCCCTTTGGTTCCATCTCACACTCAACCAGCACATTCACAGCACCTCCCAGTGCAGCACTGCTACTGCTGAGACGCTCAAGGACTGCACATACTGGGTAAGCCAGGCAGGTAAGCCTGCCTCTTACATGAAGGGTTCTCTAACAGAAGAGAAGCTGTGTCCCAGTCCAGCAGCCAGGGACTCTGCCCCATGCTCAAGGATCACCACAATTAGGCATATTCTCCTTGGCAGAAATAGAGCACTGTAGCTTTTCCTCTGTGATGTGACCTGAAACTGTGAGGTAATTGCAGGGAAGGAGGGGGCATATTGCCATCATCTGACCCAGCGGGCAGAGTATTATGCACAAGGGAGCAAAATGTCTGCAGCCTATTTGTGTTTCAAGCAGTGCCAGTGTGGGTAAACATTGAAGACTGTTAAGGAACTTCCTTGGAGGTAAGGAGAACTTGTATTCTAGTCCTTGCTCCCATGATTTTTTCTGTGTTTTAAGCAGATAAAACACCGAATCACAGAATCACTAAGGTTGGAAAGGACCTTCAAGATCAAGTCCAACCATTAACCCAACGCCACCATGTCCCCTAAACCATGTCCTGAAGCGCTACATCCACACGTTTTTTGAATACTTCCAGAGATGGTGACTCCACCACCTCCCTGGGCAGCCTGTTCCAATGCTTGACCACCCTCTCGGTGAAGAAATTTTTCCTAATATCCAATCTAAACCTCCCCTGGCGCAACTTGAGGCCATTTCCTCCAGAAGTTATCCTCCACACACTCCAGGAACCTCCTAGACTGTTTCCTCTGTGCCGTGTTATACTTCCAGCAGATGTCCAGTAGATTGAAGTCCCCTACAAGAACAAGGGCCAGCGAATGCGAGACTTCTGCCAGCCGCTTATAGAATGTCTCATCTGTCTCTCCGTCCTGGTTGGGTGGTCTGTAACAGACTCCCAGCAGGATATCTGCCTCCTTGGCCTTCCCCCTCGTCCTTACCCATAAGCACTCTACTTGGTCTTCACAATCATTGATTTCTATGCAATCAAAACACCCCCTAACATACAGAGCCACCCCACCGCCTCTCCTTCCCTGCCCATCCCTTCGGAAGAGCTTATAGCCATCCATTGCAGCACTCCAGTCATGAGAAGCATCCCACCATGTTTCTGTGATGGCAACTACATCATAGCTGTCCCGCTGCACAATGGCTTCCAGCTCCTCCTGTTTGGTGCCCATGCTGCGTGCATTGGTGTAGATGCACTTGAGCTGGGCTATCGATTTCACCCCCAACTCTGACTCCCCACCCCTAGGCTCATCTCTAGTGAGCCTGGTTTTATCTCCTTCCCCCTTTGAATCTAGTTTAAAGCCCTCTCGATGAGGCCTGCCAGCTCATAAGCAAGAATCCTTTTGCCCCTTGGAGACAGCTGCACTCCATCTGCTGTGAGGAGGCCCGGTGTCGTGTAAACCGTCCCATGGTCAAAAAAACCCAAAATTCTGATGACGGCACCAGCCCCTGAGCCATGTGTTGATCAGGCGTGCTTCCCTATTCTTTTCAGCGTTCTTCCCTGTCACTGAAGGGATTGATGAAAACACTGCCTGTGCTCCCGCTCCATCGACCAGTCGCCCCAGTGCTCTCAAGTCCTTTATGAACACATAAAGATGTAGGGGAGCAGAGATCCAGAACTCACATGAATGCTGAGTATTTTTCAGCATTCTTCATCTTTAGCCTGGTGGACTGTAAATTCATCTACACAGTACCTTGGTCTAGGGCTGGAGTAGGCTGCAGGTTTACAGTGGTTTGGCTTCCATTTTGACATGCCTTCTGCATTCAGCATTCCATTCTGGGTCCCAAACTCCAGCCTGGAAAAGGATACCAAAAAGTAAGGTGCTGCCGTATTTTAAGTCCTCTACTGGAACGCTCTGCTATGCATGAGCAGCATTCCACTATGGTTAAATTCCAGGGGGTTTGTTTCTCTAAATCTAACTTGGGAATAGTGGAGTATTCTGGCCGTAGGTGAGCCTATGTATCTGTAGCAATGGTTGAAATAACCACTCTGTTTTACACTCCTGTTTTGAGCTATATAAACCTTTTACATCACAAAACTGAAGTTAAGGAAAACAACATATGCAGGCAGAGAGATTTGTGGACTGAATTAGTTTGGCAGGGCCCCTTTAGAAATGCTGCAGCATCAGAGCTGACATTGTTCTGACAATTCAGTGTTTCTGCAAGCATTCTCTAACTTCATGCTTTCTTTTGCCCCATTTTTTCCTTCCTTCTGAATACCTGCTATCACAGTTGGACATAAAAAGCTTTTCAGACATCTTCTATGAAAGCAATTTTCTTAGGGAGTAATCAGCCAGAGGATCCAGCTGTTAGGTACATCTATAGAAACAGGAAATGTGGGGATTTTGAAAAGCCTACAAAACTTAAGTGTTGGCTCTTTTTTTTACAGTTGCTGTTACCTTTGCTTCACTCCAAATTTTCTCATACCCTCTTCTCCCTTGTTGTCATGCTTTTCTTCAGTGTTTCTGTTTCTTGCCTTTTTTTTACCCATAGCCCATCTCCAAACAGTAATGAAATTAATATAACATTTGCTGCTGTCACATTAACTATTTGGAAACTCTTCAAAGCAGACACCTGAATGTACTTTATATAATAACAAGCCCACTGGAATCCATTTTCCTTTAGATCTGGGCATGACTGTAATAAACATGATTAACAAGAATAATGAATGTCTTGAATATTTTTTTTTATGTTTTTGGGAAAAGTTTTGAAAATCTTTCATTCAACCTCTCCCTGATCCTTTAGGTGAATCACTTATTAAGGTACTTATTACCTCTGAAAAATACTGTGTATATTATTTAATGCTTTTACATCATATTTCAGCCTTTCAAGGGAAGACATAATATTCAAATATCCTATTTTATTATTGCTATAGTGTTTCCTAAATAAAGCATGTGAAAATTACATTTTTGTCATATTGTTTTCCTAAATTATCTCTTCAAAATTTTATTTTAAATGAACAATTTGCTGGAATTTTAGGCCCTAACATGTAACAGCACATAGCAACTCCTGTATATATCTTGGCATGTCACAAGTGGAATCAGTCAATAAGCTCTTCCTGAGCAAAAACCTGAGTGATACTAACTTATATCTGTAAATAGTGCTTTGTAAAGGGATTTAGAACTAAATTTTAAAAGGTATTTAAAAACTTACAAATGCAGCTTATTATGAGTCTTTCATGTCATGATAATGACCCCATGCCCACAAAAATTAGGGGCACCACAGAAGCTTACATGGGTTCAAAATTAATGTTAGACCAACCGAAAATATTTTTTTTTCATTTCAGTATTTCTGACAAAATGTCTGTCTTGGCAAAATTTTGCAAAAAACACATTTGTTGAAATATACTGAAGCTTCATGCTTAGCTTCACAGATGTGATTGAAAGTTGTGGTTGCACTGGTAAAGAACTGTCCCTATAACCAAGACAGTCAAGAAGAGCGCCTTTGTCCCATTTAGGCCCACTGCTTTGAGATCTGTCTCACCATCATATTTCGGTAATTTTCTTCTCTAGATTTCTACTGAAACACAGCTGTGGCCAAAGCTGAGAATTTAGTCAAGAGTTTTCAGTGCTTCTTTCCTGATCATTTTCTTAAATACTGTTTGTGGTGGGTTGACCCTGGCTGGATGCCAGGTGCTCACCAAAGCTTCTCTATCACTCCCCATCTGCAACTGGACAGGGGAGAGAAAATATAACTAAAGGCTTATGGGTTGAGATAAGGACAGGGAGAGATCACTCACCAGTTACCATCACTGGCAAAACAGACTCGACTTGGGAAATCAGTTTAATTTATTACCAGTCAAATCAGAGTAGGATAATGGGGAATAAAACCAAATCTTAAAACACCTTCCCCCTACCCCTCCCTTCTTCCCAGGCTCAACTTCACTCCTGATTTTCTCTACCTCCTCCCCCCGAGCAGCACGGGGGGATGGGGAATGGGGGTTGCGGTCAGTTCATCACATGTTGTCTCTGCTTCTCCTTCCTCCTCAGGGGGAGGACTCCTCACACTCTGCCCCTGCTCCAGCATGGGGTCCCTCCCACGGGAGACAGTCCTCCACAAACTTCTCCAACGTGAGTTCTTTCCACGGGCTGCAGTTCTTCACAAACTGCTCCAGCCTTGGTCCCTTCCACAGGGTGCAGTCCTTCAGGAACAGACTGCTCCAGTACAGATCTCTGTACATAGGCTGAGCAATGTGAGCCTATGTGCTGAGGGAGCAGTCCTTTCTTGCAGGTTGAAGAGCACCAGGGCCCCAAAGTCATGGGCATTCCAAAATCTGGGCATTTAATTTAGCTGCAGACCTACCCAAAGTAATGTGTGTACAGCCTTGCTATTCATTTTACATCGTTCAAGATGTGGAAATGAGTAGTATGTCTGTACAGCTGATAATACAGGATACTGGACGCTCAAGGAAGACTTTGTGGAGGCACCCTTGTTTCCGAAGGAGAAATAGTCATTTCAAAGAGGAAAAAAAAACACCAGTTCACAAAGTCAAGTGGAGACTAGAGCAGGTTTTAAAAAAAAAAAAAAAAAAAAATGCAAAGTTCTTTTTGCTTCCTGAACACATTTTATCAACAGATGGTTTTAAAAATTTCTTTCTCCATATATGAATTTAAATGATTCAGGAAGCTAATCTATTTCTTTTTTTCTTTGTTTTTTGGACACATTAAAGTTTTCTCACATTATCTCAGATGTGATTTTTAACTTAACTCCTCATACAGATTTGATCTGTGAAATATCTGGTGGAGCTGTGTGAGATACTTCTACTGACATTATACCACAATTTCTTTTTCACTTGGAAGACTTTTATGTGGAAGTATTTGGATTTTTTTTTTAAAAAAGATAAAAAAAAACTCCAGGGCATAAGAATGATGTGTTCAAAGCACTTCTAGAAGCATTTGATACATCCAGAATCCCAAATGTTACCTTATTCTGAGCAACCTAGTAATCATCTGCTTGGTGGACTGTTTTCCTTCCAGTTTAGAATTGTAGCAGTCACATTGCTTAACTACAAGAAAAAAAAAAGGATTATGAGAATGTATGGGTATTTTCAGTAATGCAATATGGATCTTATCCAAACCCCAGTGAAGCTAACAGAACTTTTCCCCTTAGTTTCAATAGTCCTTTTGTCATCTTTTTTGAGGAAATGCAATTACATTGTTCCTTATCGCTTCTCATTTTACACTCTCTTCACATCTGCTCTGTTTTTCTCATTTTGAAATATGGAAAACCAGAAATTTATGTTGCAAACAGATAACAGGTGTCCAGATCACACAGGTCTTGTTGGTCAGGATAAAGACAGACATTGCTTACCAACTACTGTCGCGGGCAAAACAGGCTTGATTAGTCAGTAGTTCCCAGGGTCCTCCTTGCTACACTTTTTAAAAATGGGTGCAATGTCACCCTTTGTCCAGTCTCCAGGGACTTCTCCTGACTGCCAGGACTTTTCAAATATCATGGAGACTAGCTTGGCAACTACATCAGCCAATTCTCTCAGGAGTCTGGGATGCATCTCATCAGGTCCCATAGACTTGTGCATGTTCAGGTTCCACAGGTGGTATTGAACCTCATCTTCTCTTACAGTGGGAGGGACTTTGTTCCTCCAGTCCCCATCTTGCAGTCCATCCCCTTGAGAGGTGTGGGAAGAGAGACTGCCAGTGAAGACTGAGGCAAAGAAGTCGTTGAGTACCTCAGTCTTCTCCTCATCCGTTGTTACCAGTCTGCCAGTCTTGCTCGTCAAGGGGGGTACGCTTTCTTTGGCCTTCCTTTTCTGGCTGACATACCTGTAGAAGCCCTTCTTATTATTCTTTGCATCCCTTGCCAAGTTCAGCTCCAGCCACGCCTTGGCCCTCCTGACCTCATCCCTACATAACCGGGCAGCATCCCTGTACTCATCCCAGGATACCTGTCCCTGCTGTGCATTTCCTTCTTGCCCTTTAGTTTGCCCAACAGGTTTTGACTCAGCCATGCTGCTCTCTTGCCTTCCTTTCCTGATTTCTTACACCTGGGGATCAAGAGTTCTTGTGCTCTATGGAAAGTGTCCTTAAAGATCTGCCAGCCCTGTTCTGCTCCCTTGTCCCTGAGGGCAGTTTCCCAGGGGGTCCTATTGACTTACTCCCTGAGCTTAAGAATGGGGAAATGTAACTGCAACAGATTCTAGATCTTTGACAAGTCCCAAGCAAGAGTCTAGTACTAGTCTTTCCTGGTCACGACAGTGCAGCAGCGCATTGAATTTTACCGATGTATTTGATTCACCGACCAGGAGAGACAGCTTAACCCTGTACTAACATTGCAGGGATCCTAACTATTGGAAGCCAGAATATACTGTTGATGTGTGAATTCATTACAAAGAGAATACCACCCAAATGTAACAACTCAGTTTAACTGAATTAGAAAAAAACCCATAGTTTTGCCCACTCTCTTAGTCCTAAAGCTTCTGATCTAAATAGAAGCAGTATTCAAATTGGCATCACTCAACGGTTTTTCAGTGTTGCTGTGAAACACAAACACTTCTTCCTTTCAGAGATGGAAGAAGTTGTTGTGGTTTAATCTGGCAGGTAGCTGAAACAACCACACAGCCATTAGCTCAAGTTCCCCCCTCACACCCCGCAACGGGATGGGGGAGACAATAGGGAAAAAAAAGGTAGAACTCATGGGTTGAGATAAAGACAGTTTAATAGGACAGGGAAAAAAAGAATAATAATGATAATAATAATGATAAAATAATATACAAAACAAGCGATGCACAGCACAATCACTCACCACCTGCTGACCGATGCCCAGTTAGTTCCTGAGCTGCGGCGCCTCCCCGGCCAACTCCCCCAGTTTATGTACTGAGCATGATGTCGTATGGTATGGAATATCCCTTTGGCCAGTTTGGGTCAGATGTCCTGGCTGTGTCCCCTCCCAGCTTCCCGTGCACCCCCCGCCTTCTCACTGGCAGGCCAGCATGAGAAGCTGAACAGTCCTTGACTGCATAGCGACAACTAAAAATGTCAGTATGTTATTGTCTTGGTTTAGCCCACCTCCGGGCTAAATGCTAGCAATTGCTCTATCCCCTGAAAACCCCCTCTCAGCTGAGAACGGGGAATCAGGGAAAGAAAGGAAACTCGTGGGTTGAAATACAAACAGATTTAATAAAACAATAAAACTAATATTAATACTAAAGCAATATAAAGTACACAGAGTTATACTCAGCCCAGATAGCGGTTGCGAGCTGGGCGATCCCAGCAGCGAACACTGGTCAGCGAACACTGCGAGCAACACAGCTCCAGCGCAGGGAGAGCAGGCCTCAGGAGCAGAGCGACGGGTGAGACCCTCCAGGGGTGGTAGCCATTGAGGGAGAGAGGGAGGGAGAGGGGGAGAGGGGGGGAGGGGGAGAGAGAGAGACATTTCCAGCAGACTCCCCAATTTATAGTGAGCGTGATGTTTATGGTATGGAATACTTCTGTTGGCCAGCCTGGGTCAGCTACCTTGGTCTCCGTTCCTCCTAGCTTTAGCACCTGGCTATCTCAAGACTGCTAGAGGCCTTGATCGCTATGGAAACCCGCACACCATGGCTGGCCATGAACTAAAACAAAGATTTTGTTCTCACAGTAATGGGTGCTGCAGTCTTCTCAGAAATGCAGCTTTCCTGAACAGAAAACTGATTTTATGATTCTATCCCAGCAAAACCAGGACAGTATTCCACCCCTTATTCTATACCATTTACGTCACACTCGAGTTACTTCTACTTTTCCCATCTCTCTCTCTATATATACACACACAGAGATATCATTCCATTAGTCTATGGGCCATCTCTCTAAAGAGTTCATTTAGTCCGAAATTGTGGGTTCATCTGTCAGAATAGTGTCTCAGGGTGGGAAAGATGGTGTGGCATTCACTCAGTCGGCAGATCAGGACCAAACCTCAATACGGTGTGACGAACGGGTGAAGTTGGGCGCAGCAGGATGATGTGTTATGCATCTGGGGCTTACAGCTGTTGTATCTGGTGCAGTCCATGTTCACAATCTATGGTAAAGATATTGATCTTGGGGAAATTACTGTAAGAGATAACTAAAGAAAGGATGGTAAGCAGTATCATACAACAACTGGCACCATACAGTTCAAATTACTGGCTATTCTCACCTAAAATTGATTGGATATTAGGAAAAATTTCTTCAGTGAGAGGGTGGTCAGGCATTGGAACAGGCTGCCCGGGGAGGTGGTGGAGTCACCATCTCTGGAAGTGTTCAAAAAACGTGTGGATGTGGCACTTCAGGACATGGTTTAGGGGACATGGTGGCGCTGGATTAATGGTTGGACTTGATGATCTTGAAGGTCATTTCCAACCTAGTGATTCTGTGATTCTGTGATTCTGTGAAAATCAAATCTCCTTGAGGTACACATTGGACTTCCCCATCCTCCTGCATCACCCACCAGGTGCACGCAGGTCCTTGAGCAAAAGCAGTCCCACGAAGGGGTTTGCATTTGCCCAAGGTGGGAATAACCCAGTTTGTTTTCCCCAACATATTTCTTACGTACACCACAGGGACTTTATCCCCTTCTACCATACGTAAAAGTTCTGATTGAGCAGAGCCAGCTCGATTGACAGATCCCCTGGTGTTAACCAACCAAGTGGCTTTTGCTAAATGTTCATCCCAATTTTTAAATGTCCCAGCATCCATTGCTTTCAGTGTAGCCTTTAATACTCCATTGCATCATGCGACTTTCCCAGCGGCTGGTGCTTGATAGGGGATGTGATATACCCACTCAATGCCATGCTCTTTGGCCCAGGTATCTATGAGGCTGTTTCGGAAATGAGTCCCGTTGTCAGACTCAATTCTTTCTGGGGTGCCGTGTCGCCACAAGACTTGCTTTTCAAGGCCCAGAATAGTGTTTCGGGTGGTGGCATGGGGCACAGAATAAGTTTCTAGCCATCCGGTGGTTGCCTCCACCATTGTGAGCACATGGCGCTTGCCTTGGCGGGTTCGTGGACGTGAGATATAGTTAATTTGCCAGGCCTCCCCATATTTATATTTCAACCATCGTCCTCCATACCACACAGTTTTCAACTGTTCAGCTTGTTTAATTGCAGCATGTTTCACATTCATGGATAACCTGTGCAATAGTGTCCATGGTCAAATCCACCCCTCGGTCATGAGTCCATCTATACATTGCATCTCTTCCTTGATGGCCTGAAGTGTCATGGGCCCACCGAGCTAAAAATAATTCACCCTTATGTTGCTGGTCCAGATCTACTTGAGACACCTTAACCTTAGCAGCCTGATCCACCTTCTGGTTGTTTCGATGTTCCTCAGTAGCCCAACTTTTAGGTACATGGGCATCTACGTGATGTACCTTTACAACCAGCTTCGCGAATCGGGCAGTGTTATCTTGCCACAATGAGGCAGCCCAAATGGGTTTGTCCCTGTGATGCCAATTGTTTTGCTTCCATTGCTATAACCACCTCCACAGGGCATTTGCCACCACCCATGAGTCAGTATAAAGATAAAGTACTGGCCATTTTTCCCATTCAGCAAGGTCTAAAGCCAGCTGGATGGCTTTCACCTCTGCAAACTGACTCGATTCACCTTGTCCTTCAGTAGCTTCTGCAACTTGTTATGTGGGACTCCACACAGCAGCTTTCCATCTTTGCTGCTTTCCTACAGTACGACAGGATCCATCAGTGAACAAAGCATGTTGCTTCTCATTCTCTGATAATCTATTATATGGTGAGGCCTCTTCAGCATGCATCACCTCCTCCTCTGGTGACACTCCAAAATCTTTGCCTTCCGGCCCGTCCATAATCACCTCCAAAATTCCTGGGCGATTGGGGTTCCCTATTCGAGATCAATGCGATCAATGTGACCCACTTCCTCCATGTGTCATCAGTTGCATGATGTGTGGAGGGGGTCTTCCCTTTAAACATCCATTTCAATACTGGCAGTCGGGGTGCCAGGAGGAGCTGTGCTTCAGTACCAATTACTTTTAAAGCATCTCGAACTCCTTCATATACTGCCAGTATCTCCTTTTCAGTTGGAGTACAGTAGGCCTCAGATCCCCTATATCTCTGACTCCAAAAGCCTAGGGGTCAACCTCGGGACTCCCCTGGTGCTTTCTGCCAGAGACTCCAGGTAGGGCCATTCTCTCCAGCTGCGGTCTAGAGGACATTTTTTACATCTTGTCCTGTCTGGACTGGCCCAAGGGCTACTGCATGAACTATTTCCTGCTTAATGAACTATTTCCTGTCTCCACAGCCACTACACCAAACTCCCACCAGTACCCCCTCGGGTCCTTGAAATACCCTCTCCTGAGGTAGTTCATGCCAAGAAAGCATGGAGCATCTGGGCCAGGTGCAATGGGGTGCTTTTGCCACTCATTCCCAGTGAGACTCACTTCAGCTTCCAATACAGTTAGCTGTTGGGATCCCCCTGTCACTCCAGAAATACGAATGGATTCTTTCCCTTTGTAGTTTGATGGGATTAGGGTACATTGTGCACCAGTGTTCACTAGAGCCTTATACTCACAGAATCACAGAATCACAGAATCACTAAGGTTGGAAAGGACCTTCAAGATCATCAAGTCCAACTGTTAACCCAACACCACCATGCCCGCTAAGCCATGTCCTGAAGCACCACATCCACATGTTTTTTGAACACTTCCAGTGATGGTGACTCGACCACCTCCCTGGGCAGCCTGTTCCAATGCCTGACCACTCTCTCAGTAAAGAAATCTTTCCTAATATCTAGTCTAAATCTCCCCTGTCACAACTTGAGGCCATTTCCTCTCTTCCTATTGCTAGTTACATGGGAGAAGAGACCAACACCCATGTCGCCACAACCCCCTTTCAGATAGTTGTAGAGAGCGATAAGGTCTCCCCTCAGCCTCCTCTCCTCCAGACTGAACAATCCTGCTTCCCTCAGCCGCTCCTCATAAGACTTGCGCTCCAGACCCCTCACCAGCTTCATTGCCCTTCTTTGGACATGCTCGAGCACCTCAACATCCTTCTTGTAGTGTGGGGCCCAAAACTGAACACAGGATTCAAGGTGCAGCCTCACCAGTGCCGAGTACAGGGGCACGATCACTTCCCTACTCCTGCTGGCCACACTATTTCTGATACAGGCCAGGATGCTGTTGGCCTTCTTGGCCACCTGGGCACACTGCTGGCTCATATTCAGCTGGCTGTCAACTAGCACCCCCAGGTCCTTTTCCACTGGGCAGGTCTCCAGCCACTCCTCCCCAAGCCTGTAGCGTTGCATGGGGTTGTTGTGGCCAAAGTGCAGGACCCGGCACTTGGCCTTATTAAACCTCATACAGCTGACCTCTGCCCATCGATCCAGCCTGTCCAGATGCCTCTGCAGAGCCCTCCTACATTCCAGCAGATCAACACTCCCACCCAGCTTGGTGTCATCTGCAAACTTACTGAGAGTGCACTCGATCCCCTCATCCAGATCATCTATAAAGATATTGAACAAGACCGGCCCCAGAACCGAGCCCTGGGGAACACCGCTTGTGACCGGCCGCCAGCCGGATTTAACATCGTTCACCACAACTCTCTGGGCTCGGCCATCCAGCCAGTTCTTACACAGCAAAGAGTACACCTGTCTAAGCCACGAGCCGCCAGTTTCTCCAGGAGAATGCTGTGGGAGACGCTGTCAAAGGCTTTACTAAAGTCCAGGTAGACAACGTCCACAGTCTTTCCCTCATCCACTAGGCGGGTCACCTGGTCATAGAAGGAGATCAGGTTGGTCAAGCAGGACCTGCCTTTCATGAACCCATGCTGGCTGGGCCCGATCCCTTGGTTGTCCTGCAGATGCCCTGTGAGCACCCTCAAAATGAACCTCTCCATGATCTTCCCCAGCATGGAGGTGAGGCTGACAGGCCTGTAGTTCCCGGGATCATCCTTCTGGTCTTTCTTGTAGATGGGTGTCACATTGGCAAGCCTCCAGTCTTCTGGGACCTCCCCTGTTAACCAGGACTGCTGATAAATGATGGAGAGTGGCTTGGCAAGCTCCTCCGCCAGCTCTCTCAGTACTCTCGGGTGGATCCCATCAAGCCCCATAGACTTGTGGGTGTCCAGGTGGCTTAACAGGTCCTTGACTGTTTCCTGCTGGATTATGAGGAGTTTATTGTGCTCTCCATCCCCATCTTCCAGCTCAGGGGGCTGAATGCCCTGAGGATACCTGGTCTGGCTATTAAAGACTGAGGCGAAGAAGGCATTAAGTACCTCAGCCTTGTCCTCGTCCTTGGTGATAATGTTCCCCACCATATCCAGTAAGGGATGGAAATTCTCCTTGCCTCTCTTTTTGTTGTTAATATATTTGTAGAAGCATTTTTTGTTATCCTTTACGACCATGGCCAGATTGAGCTCTAGCTGGGCTTTTGCCTTTCTAATTTTGTCCCTGCTTGACCTAACGAGATCCTTGTACTCTTCTTGAGTTGCCTTCCCCTTCTTCCAGAGGTGATAAACTCTCCTCTTTTCCCTGAGTCTCAGCAAAATCTCCCTGTTCAGTCAGGCCGGTCATCTTCCCCGCCAGCCCTTCTTACGGCACATGGGGACTGCCTGCTCCTGCGCCTTTAAGATTTCCTTCTTGAAGACTGTCCAGCCTTCCTGGACCCTTTTGCCCTTCAGCACAGTCTCCCAAGGGGCTCTCTCAACCAGTGACCTGAACAGGCCAAAGTCTGCCCTCTGGAAGTCCATGGTAGCAGTTTTGCTGACCCCCCTCCTTACTTTACTCAGAATTGAGAACTGTGGGTTTGACGTGCCAGGCCATCGAATCCACACGGTCCAATAAACCCGGTTGTCCCTCTCCTGCACCTGGCTGGAGGCAGGGCCCTCTCATTTTGAGAACGGTGCCTGACATCGGTATATGGGTTTGAGTGCGTCATGTGGATTCGACCCCCATCCCCCTTATTCACGTCCTGTAAATAGGGATCTGAAGCCCATATGCGCCGTCTGGTGAGCTGCCCGCTGGAAACTGGAGCAGCAATTTTCCTGGAAAAACCCACTGATACATTTATGTACTTTCTGGTGGGTTATTGATTACATGATTAGTTTAACTCTTGTACAGATTTCTTTAGCCTAATAACTGTGTGATCATGTTTAACATCCTACTCTCATAGTTCTTAGGCTATACTTGCCTCAGTGCTAACCAAGAGGCCTCATGAAATCAAAACAAAGAAGAGTTAAGAGCAAGGACTGAGAGGTTAATGAGTACAGAGAAGATATCTTAACCTTGAGAATAGAAACATCCTAGCAGGAGTGCTCAAACAAGGATGATAAGAAAGAATCGCTTGGCTGGACAACAGAAGGGGCAAACATCCAAGGAGAAGAAACTATCCTCAGGAGACCCGTGACCATAAAAGGGAAAAAGGAGTAGGGGGCTAACTCCCCAAATGACCACCGACGACCACCCGAGACCCCCGTGCATGTGTAGCATAGTTTTGCAATGCCAGCATTATGTAAATGTAGTAGATAGGCAGGGAGGTGGAGGTTTCTCGGAAAATGTGTGAATATTCATGTCTTTAAGGTATATAAAGGATGAACTTTTGTTTCAGGGCATGCACGTTAGGTGGAGTGAACCCCCATGCATCCAGCGCTGCAATAAAGAATGCCTGCCTTCTAAAACTTCAAACTAAGTGTTAGAGGGTTTTCTTGCCGACTTTTTCGGTAACATTTTGGCGACCTAGATGGGACTGTGCTTTTGAATTTCAATGGTTCCTGGGATCGTGGGACCTCCAGCCGGCACCGAGGAATTCTCGAGGAGAACCTCCGATCCCCAGACTGAAGAATTCTAAGCCAAGGCCCCTGGTTGGTAAGTTTCAAAGGCATTCTTTCTGTAATTTCTGGTCTCCTGCCCATAAGACGCAGCGAAAGCTCTGCAGGGTTGGGTTGTAAAGGTACCTATCTGTCTGTATAAGGGGATTGAATCCCCCTCTGTCTGTATAAGGGGTTCAAGTCCCCACCTGGAAAATAAAGGATCCTGGTCCCATCTGTATAAGGGGTTCGAGTCCCCATCTGGAAATGGGTCTGGTTAATTGTGATCTGACATTTGGCTATTGAATTTTGGATATCGATTATTGATTTGTCATTTTAACAATTGTGGTCTGATGTTTGGTTACTGAATTCTGGCTATTGATTATTGGTTTGGGTTTTTTTGGCAATTGTTTTATGGTGAAATGGGAGTTGCATCATCACAGGGTGGTATTCTTAAGAAATCCCCGTTGGGGTGTATGTTGAAACACTGGAAACAGATTGCAGGATCTCCGGGCGGAACTACAAGAAGAAAATATTATAATCAATGGTGGCCTTTGTGTAAGTTGGATGATGGGGAGAAGTGGCCTCAGAATGGAACTTTGAATTATAATGTTTAAAAAAAAAAAACAAAAAACAAAAGGGAAAGTAAGTGGGATGAGGTTTACAAAGGTGTTTGAAAGTTTCGGAACAGGAGGAAGAAAATATTGGTGGAGGAATAAGATTAGAAAGAGGTGAAGTAGAGAAAAGTGAGAGGAATGATGACTAGGGAGTATAGGTGCTGAGGGTTTTAGCCCGATTGCAGGGCGAACAAGAGCTAAGAATACAGGAGAAGTTATATAAGCTCCCCTGTGTGAAGCAGTGGGAAGTGATGGGCCAATTACAGTTAAAGTGCTCTTTTAAAATAGCTGCAGGAAATTACCGAAATGATCCGGATCGCACAGAGAGTGCATTTGAAATGATGATCAGAACTCAGGATCCTGACTGGAAAGATATTGAAGCAATAATGGCTGTGTTGTTCGATAGTACTGAAAGAGGAATGATCCACAGGGCTGCCCGAACACAAGTGGAGGTTCAGTTAGCATCAGGGACTCTCCCTGGGACAGTGGAATATCACTTTCCCTCAGAAGATCCCCACAGGGATCCCAACAGAAGTGGATCCCAACAGCTTTTAACCCAATATCAGAAATGGATTTTGCTGGCAGGCCAGCACAAGAAGCTGGACTGTCCTTGACTGCTCAGCAACAACCCAAAACATCAGCACATTATCAACAGTTCCTCATCCCAAATCCAAAACACAGTCTCACACTAGCTTCTGTGAAGAAAACCAGCTCTATCCTGGCTGAAACCAGAACAGTATATAAATAATTCACCCCCTCATGGATGGGGATCAGGGAGTCTCTGTTGGTGCGATATTGCTGTTGGTGCACTGTTGTGGTAGCGATCGGCACCTGTTGTTCTTTGACCCTGAGCAACCCCACCACAGAAGGGTCCTCTGAGAGACCAGGCAAGGTGGACAGCTGTTTAATTTCTTCCGTCTCCAAGGCAGCTATACCAAAAGCCCACCGGTACCCTTTTGGGTCCTTGAAATACCCTCTCCTGAGGTAGTCTATGCCCAGGATGCATGGAGCCTCTGGGCCAGTCACAATGGGGTGCTTCTGCCACTCATTCCCAGTTAGGCTCACTTCAGCCTCCAGCACAGTCAGCTGTTGGGATCCCCCTGTCACTCCGGAAATACAGATGGGTTCTGCCCCTATATGGCTTGATGGCATCAGGGTACATTGTGCACTGGTGTCCACTAAAGCCTTATATTCCTGTGGGTCTGATGTGCCAGGCCATCTAATCCACACAGTCCAATAAACTCAGTTGTCCCTCTCCTGCGTCTGGCTGGAGGCAGGGCCCCTCTAGTCCTGCTCATAGTACTCGTTACCCACTTCTTGTAAATATGAATCAGAAGTCCCTTCAAGAGGATCAGAGGTGAGATCAGCTCTTCTATTCTTTCTGGGAAGCTGCCCACTGGAAAGTGGAGCGACGATTTTTCTGGAGGAACCTGAACCCCCTTTTGTAATTGTTTTTCCTTGCAGCTCGTGTACTCGTGCCTCTAGGGTCGAGGTAGGTTTTCCATCCCACCTCCTCATGTCCTCTCCGTAGTCACGCAATTGAAACCACAGGGTGGCTCGTGGTGTGTATCCTCTATATCCTCTCTCTTGAGTAGAAGAACGCTTACTCCTAATAGCTGAGATACTGGCCCATACGGGTGGAGGGAAGGTCATATCCTCTTTGAATTGCCGGAACTCCCAGGACAGTTTCTCTACAGCAGAGACGCAGGCCCGTAGGGAGGAAGAGAGACTTTCTTCGTATTGCCGGAGTTGGCCAGCCACTTCATCCACTGTTGGTCTCCCTCCGTCCTTCCAGGCCATTACTGCTAATGAGTTGGCATATGATGATGGTGCACTCCGTACAAACTTCCGCCACATGGGTCATGTGCAATTGACTTCATCTGGATCTTTGGATGATTGTCCATTGTCCAAGTCACCATAAATCACTTCCAGCACAGCTAGCTCCCTCAGGTACTGGATACCTTTCTCCATGGTGGTCCACTTGCCTGGGTGACATAGAACATCTTCCTTGAAGGGATACCTTTCCTTCACACCCGACAGGAGTCGCCTCCAGAGGCTGAGGACTCGTGCACCTTTTCCAATTGCTTTGTCAATGCCCCCTTCCCTAGAAAGGGATCCCAGCTGCTTGGCTTCCCTACCCTCTAATTCCAGGCTACTGGCCCCATTATCCCAGCATCGGAGCAGCCAGGTGACAATGTGCTCACCTGGACGACGGCTGAAATCCTTTCGCATATCTCGCAATTCACTCAGGGATAGAGATCGGGTAGTTACCGTCTCTTTTATGAGTTCTTCCTCTTCCTCTTCTTCAAGCGATGACTCGCTCTCTTCCCTCTTCTGTCCTTGTGATGGCCCTGCTTCAGAACACTCTGCCTCCTCACTCTCTTCCTCTGGCTCCTTCTTAGCAGAATCTTCCTCCTCCCTTACTAAACGAGCTGACTTCCGCTTCCAAGATTTCTTCTTTTGCACAGGGGCAACTGATACCGGGATGGGCTGGTTCTCTGGTTCAGCTGCAACAGTCTGAGTAGCTACAGTGCCCGCCGTGGGGGTTGGAGTAGTGGCAGTGCCCGCCGTGGGGGTTGGTGTAGTCACAGTGCCTGCCACAGGGGTTGGAGTAGTCACAGTGCCTGTCACATTGCCATCAGACCCAGAGAGCCTCTCTCCCCTTTGCATAGTGTTAAATAGAGCTCGGTAGGCATGGGCCAGGCCCCAGCGCATTGCAATGATTTGTGTCTCCTTGGAGCTGCCAGGCTGACAGCATACTTCTTCCAAATATTCTGCTAGTTTATCAGGATTCTGCACTTGTTCGGGAGTGAAGCTCCAAAACACTGGAGGTGCCCACCGCCCCAGACATTTGCCCATGCTGTTCCACACGCCCTGCCATTCATGACTATCCAGCCTTGGGGCAGATCTCCGGGTGATATTCTTAAATTGCTTGCCAACCCTAGACAAAACCGAAACAATGTTCCCCAGAAGTAGCAATAGAGGTATTTTAACTACCCAAGGGTCTTCAAAATACTGAAAAATTATTGTGATGAAGGAGCAAATGTTATGATAGAGGGTAGCAAAGGTACCATTCTGCATTTCCTCCATAAAAAACCTTTCAGAGGCAGAAGTATAATTGCTAATCGTCTCCACAAGACAGTAGCCAAAATACAGTAACGGCTTTAGTACAGAGCTCAGATGATACCACATTAAGCTCAAGGTCAGTGTTCTAAAAACAAAATTCACAGGCGAGACATTACTAATCATTGCAGAGTACAGCAGCCCGCAGAAACCAACACCGATCCTTAACATGTACAGCAAAGACGAGAGCATCATGCAAATCAAATAAACTGATATGGTGACCTGCAACCGTTATTATCTCAAGCCTCGTGCCCCACGTTGGGCGCCAAAAAGGACTGTCGTGGTTTAGCCCCAGCCGGCAACTAAGCACCACGCAGCCGCTCGCTCACTCTCCCTCCCACAGTGGGACGGGGGAGAGAATTAGGAAAAACCTCGTGGGTTGAGATAAACACGGTTTAATAGGACAGAAAGAAAGAAGGGAACAATAATGATAATACCAACAAAGGAATGTACAAGAAAAAGTGATGCCAAATACAGCAATTGCTCACCACCCAGTGATCGACAGCCCGTCCCCGAGCAGCGATTTCCGCCCCCCGGCCAACTCCAGTTTATGTACTGGGCATGACGTTATATGGTAGGGAATATCTCTTTGGCCAATCTGGGTCAGCTGTCCCGGCTGTGTCCCCTCCCAGCTTCCCGTGCACCCCCAGCCTGCTCGCTGGCAGGCCAGCATGAGAAGCTGGACTGTCCTTGACTGCTCAGCAACAACCCAAAACATCAGCACCTTATCAACAGTTTCTCATCTCAAATCCAAAACACAGTCTCACACTAGCTTCTGTGAAGAAAACCAGCTCTATCCTGGCTGAAACCAGGACAGTATGGTATACGGAATGCGATTCCTAAAGCGCTGAATTGGTCAAAATTATATGAGATCAAACAGGATTGGAAAGAGTCTCCTACTGAGTTTATGAATAAATTAAAGGAGGCAGCCAAAAAGTATACCCACACTGGATCCAGATTCAGAAGAAGGGAGAAATCAATTAGCTTTGTTGTTTATTGGCCAGTCCTCAAATGATATCAGAAGAAAATTGCAGAAACTGCAAGGGATGGATGCCCAAGACTTGGAAAATTATTAGACATAGCATGGGCGGTATACAGGAATAGAGATCGCCAGAAAGAGGCTGTTAATGCCAAACTGATTGCTGTGTTAGAAGGAACTCCTAGAGGGAGAGGAAATTTCAGAGGAGGATATCAAGGACGGGGTTGCAGCCGTGGAAGGTCCTTGCCTCAGCTAGGAGAAAATCGGTGTGCATACTGTAAAAACAAAGGGCACTAGAAAAGTGATTGCCCTAACCGGAAATTTGGAATGACTCCAGACACACTGCTCTTGGTGGGGATGGAATGAAGAGGACCGGAGGAATCTCTCCCAGTGGAACCTCTGGTTAAAAATAAGCTGGGAGAGGGAGAAGTCGAGTTTTTAGTAGACACTGGAGCCACTTACTCTGTTTTAAACACATTAAAAGGAGAAATTAGTAACAGACAAATAAAGGTTGTTGGTTGTCGTGGTTTAGCCCCAGCTGGCGACTAAGCCCCACACAGCTGCTCACTCACTCCCCCACGGTGGGACGTGGGAGAGAATCGGAAGAGTAAAAGTGAGGAAACTCATGGTTTGAGATAAAGACAGTTTAATAGGTAAAGCAAAAGCCGCGCACGCAAGCAAAGCAAAACAAGGAATTCATTCACCACTCCCCATGGACAGGCAGGTGTTCAGCCATCTCCAGGGAAGCAGGGCTCCGTCACTCGTAATGGTTTCTTGGGAAGACAGACGCCATAACTCCGAACGTCCCTCCACCCCTTCCTTCTTCTTTGTCCCAGCTTTATGTACTGAGCATGACGTTATATGGTAGGGAATATCTCTTTGGCCAGCCTGGGTCAGCTGTCCCAGCTGCGTCCCCTCCCAGCTTCCTGTGCATCCCCAGCCTCCTTGCTGGCAGGCCAGCACAAGAAGCTGGACTGTCCTTGACTGCTCAGCAACAACCCAAAACATCAGCACCTTATCAACAGTTTCTCATCCCAAATCCAAAACACAGTCTCACACTAGCTTCTGTGAAGAAAACCAGCTCTATCCTGGCTGAAACCAGGACAGTATCCACCCCTTATTCCATACCATTTACGTCATGCCCGGGTCCTGTACTTTTCAATACATTCCAATTATTCATTATTACTCTTCCTGTCTTTTAATATATACACACAGATATCACTTTCTTAGTCCATGGGCTATCACTTTAAAATGTCTGTGGAGTTCATTCAGTCCATGACTCTGGGCTTCATCCATCATAGCAGTCTCTCAGGGCAGGGGAGATGGTATGTGGTGTTGGAATGTTATCTGGCATGGTCCATGTCCATGATCTGCAGGTCGAAGATGTCGGTCTCGAGGGAATTGTTGGGCGCAAGCTGCTGAAGCCAGTTCTGGTTCCATCACTGCTGCACGTTGCTTGGTTTCAGTGAAGCTCATTCTTCATCAGTCTGGGTGATTCTTACTATAATACCGTTGATATGGTAGATAGCAACCATAGTAGTAATGTCATATTGTATTGTGTAACAATTAACATCATACAATTCAAATCATTGACTATTTTCACCCAAAATCAAGTCTCCTTGAGGTACACATCAGACTTCCCCATCCTTCCGCATTACCCACCAAGTGCACCCAGGTCCCTGGGCAAAGGCAATCCTGCGAACGGGTTTGCCTTTGCCTGAGGCAGGAGTAACCCAGACTGTCTTCCCCAGCATATTTCTCACATGCACCACAGGGACTTTATCCCCTTCTACAGTACGTAAAAGTTTTGATTGGGCAGGCCGGCTCTATTAGTAGATCCCCTAGTGTTGACTAATCAGGTGGCTTTTGCTAAATGTTTATCCCAATGTTTGAATGTCCCATCACCCATTGCTCTCAGGGTAGTCTTTAACAGTCCGTTGTATCGTTCAATTTTTCCGGAAGCTGGTGCATGATAGGGGATGTGATACACCCACTCAATGCCGTGCTCTTTGGCCCAGGTGTCTATGAGGTTGTTTCGGAAATGAGTCCCATTGTTCGACTCAATTCTTTCGGGGGTGCCATGTCGCCATAAGACTTGCTTTTCAAGGCCCAGGATAGTGTTCCAGGCGGTAGCATGGGGCACGGGATATATTTCCAGCCATCTAGTGGTTGCTTCCACCATGGTAAGCACATAGCACTTGCCTTGGCGAGTTTGTGGAAGTGGGATATAGTCAATCTGCCAGGCCTCCCCATATTTATATTTCAGCCATCGTCCTTCATACCAGAGAGGCTTTAACCGCTTGGCTTGTTTGATCGCAGCACACGTTTCACATTCATGGATAACCTGTGCAATAGCGTCCATGGTCAGGTCCACCCCTCGATCCCGAGCCCATCTGTATGTTGCATCTCTTCCCTGATGGCCTGAGGTGTCATGGGCCCACCAAGCTATAAATAATTCACCCTTATGTTGCCAGTCCAGATCCACCTGAGCCACTTCAATCTTAGCAGCCTGATCCACCTGATGGCTGTTTTGATGTTCTTCGGTGGCCCGACTCTTGGGTACGTGAGCATCTACATGGCATACTTTTATGACTAGTTTCTCTAGTCAGGCAGCAATATCTTGCCACAATTCAGCAGCCCAGATGGGCTTGCCTCTGCATTGCCAGTTGCTCTGCTTCCATTGCTGTAGCCACCCCCATAGAGCATTTTCCACCATCCATGAGTCGGTATAGAGATAGAGTACTGGCCATTTTTCTCGTTCAGCAATATCTAAAGCCAGCTGGATGGCTTTCACCTCTGCAAACTGACTTGATTCACCTTGTCCTTCAGCAGCTTCTGCGACTCGTCGTATAGGGCTCCATACAGCAGCTTTCCACCTTCGATGTTTGCCTACAATACGACAGGACCCATCAGTAAACAGGGCATATTGCCTTTCGTTCTCTGGCAGTTTATTATATGATGGAGCCTCTTCAGCACGCGCCACTTCCTCTTCTGGTGATATTCCAAAATCTTTGCCTTCTGGCCACTCCATGATCACTTCCAAGATTCCCAGGCGATTAAGGTTTCCTATTCGAGCCCGCTGTGTAATAAGCGCGACCCACTTACTCCACGTAGCATCAGTCGCATGATGTGTAGAGGGGACCCTCCGTTTGAACATCCAGCCCAGCACCGGCAGTCGGGGTGCCAGGAGGAGCTTTGCTTCAGTACCAACCACTTCTGAGGCAGCTCAAACTCCTTCATATGCTGCCAATATCTCCTTTTCAGTTGGAGTATAGCGGGACTCGGATCCCCTATATCCTCGACTCGAAAACCCTAGAGGTCGACCTCGAGTCTCTCCTGGTGCCTTATTCCAGAGACTCCAGGTAGGGCCATTCTCCCCGGCTGCCGTGTAGAGCACATTTTTAACATCTTGTCCTGCCTGGACTGGCCCGAGGGCTACGGCATGTACTATCTCCTGTTTGATTTGTTCGAAGGCTTGTCGTTGCTCAGGGCCCCATTTAAAATCGTTCTTCTTCCGGGTCACTTGATAAAGAGGGCTTACAATCAGACTGTAATTTGGAATATGCATTCTCCAGAAATCCACAACGCCCAGAAATGCTTGTGTTTCTTTTTTGCTAGTTGGTGGAGACATAGCTGTTATTTTGTTGATCACATCTGTTGGGATCTGTTGACGTCCATCTTGCCATTTTATTCCTAAAGACTGGATCTCTTGTGCAGGTCCTTTGACCTTACTTTGTTTTTATAGCAAAACCAGCTTTCAGAAGTATTTGAATTATTTTCTTCCCTTTCTCGAAACCTTCTTCTGCTGTGTTGCCCCATACGACGATGTCATCAATGTATTGCAGATGCTCTGGAGCTTCACCCTGTTCCAGTGCAGTTTGTATCAGCCCATGGCAAATGGTAGGGCTGTGTTTCCACCCCTGGGGAAGTCGATTCCAGGTGTATTGGACACCCCCCCAAGTGAAAGCAAACTGTGGCCTGCACTCTGCCGCCAAAGGGATTGAGAAAAACGCATTAGCAATATCAATGGTGGCGTACCACTTGGCTGCCTTTGACTCCAGTTCATATTGAAGTTCTAGCATGTCCAGCACAGCAGCGCTCAGTGGTGGCGTGACTTCATTCAGGCCACGATAGTCTACTGCCACTCTCCACTCTCCATTAGACTTTCGCACTGGCCATATGGGGCTGATAAAGGGTGAGCGAGTCTTGCTGATCACTCCTTGGCTCTCCAGCCGACGAATCAGCTCATGGATGGGGATCAGGGAGTCTCTGTTGGTGCGATATTGCCGCCGGTGCACTGTTGTGGTAGCGATCGGCACCTGTTGTTCTTTGACCCTGAGCAACCCCACCACAGAAGGGTCCTCTGAGAGACCAGGCAAGGTGGACAGCTGTTTAATTTCTTCCGTCTCCAAGGCAGCTATACCAAAAGCCCACCGGTACCCTTTTGGGTCCTTGAAATACCCTCTCCTGAGGTAGTCTATGCCCAGGATGCACGGAGCCTCTGGGCCAGTCACAATGGGGTGCTTCTGCCACTCATTCCCAGTTAGGCTCACTTCGGCCTCCAGTACAGTCAGCTGTTGGGATCCCCCTGTCACTCCAGAAATACAGATGGGTTCTGCCCCTATAGGGCTTGATGGCATTAAGGTACATTGTGCACCAGTGTCCACTAAAGCCTTATATTCCTGTGGGTCTGATGTGCCAGGCCATCTAATCCACACAGTCCAATAAACTCGGTTGTCCCTCTCCTCCGCCTGGCTGGAGGCAGGGCCCCTCTAGTCCTGCTCATAGTACTCGTTACCCACTTCTTGTAAATATGAATCAGAAGTCCCTTCAAGAGGATCAGAGGTGAGATCAGGTCTTCCATTCTTTCTGGGGAACTGCCCACTGGAAAGTGGAGCGACGATTTTTCTGGAGGAACCTGAACCCCCGCTTGTAATTGTTTTTCCTTGCAGCTCGTGTACTCGTGCCTCTAGGGTCGAGGTAGGTTTTCCATCCCACCTCCTCATGTCCTCTCCATAGTCACGCAATTGAAATCACAGGGTGGCTCGCGGTGTGTATCCTCTGTATCCTCTCTCTTGAGTAGAAGAACGCTTACTCCTAATAGCTGAGATACTGGCCCGTACGGGTGGAGGGAAGGTCATATCCTCTTTGAATTGCCGGAACTCCCAGGACAGTTTCTCTACAGCAGAGACGCAGGCCCGTAGGGAGGAAGAGAGACTTTCTTCGTATTGCCAGAGTTGGCCAGCCACTTCATCCACTGTTGGTCTCTCTCTGCCTTTCCAGGCCATTACTGCTAATGAGTTGGCATATGATGATGGTGCACTCTGTATAAACTTCCGCCACATGGGTTGCATGCAATTGACTTCATCTGGGTCTTTGGATGATTGTCCATTGTCCAAGTCACCATAAATCACTTCCAGCACAGCTAGCTCCCTCAGGTACTGGATACCTTTCTCCATGGTGGTCCACTCGCCTGGGTGACATAGAACATGTTCCTTGAAGGGGTACCTTTCCTTCACACCCGACAGGAGTCGCCTCCAGAGGCTGAGGACTCGTGCACCTTTTCCAATTGCTTTGTCAATGCCCCCTTCCCTAGAAAGGGATCCCAGCTGCTTGGCTTCCCTACCCTCTAATTCCAGGCTACTGGCCCCATTATCCCAGCATCGGAGCAGCCAGGTGACAATGTGCTCACCTGGACGACGGCTGAAATCCTTTCGCATATCTCGCAATTCACTCAGGGATAGAGATCGGGTAGTTACTGTCTCTTTTATGAGTTCTTCCTCTTCCTCCTCTTCAAGCGATGACCCGCTCTCTTCCCTCTTCAGTCCTTGTGATGGCCCTGCTTCAGAGCACTCTGCCTCCTCACTCTCTTCCTCTGGCTCCTTTTTAGAAATATCTTCCTCGTCCCTTACTAAACGAGCTGACTTCTGCTTCCAAGATTTCTTCTTTTGTACAGGGGCAACTGATACCGGGATGGGCTGGTTCTCTGGTTCAGCTGCAACAGTTTGAGTAGGTACAGTGCCTGTTGCAGGGGTTGGAGTAGTCACAGTGCCTGCCACAGTGGTTGGAGTAGTCACAGTGCCTGCCACATTGCCATCAGACCCAGAGAGCCTCTCTCCCCTTTGCACAGTGTTAAATAGAGCTCGGTAGGCATGGGCCAGGCCCCAGCGCGTTGCAATGATTTGTGTCTCCTTGGAACTGCCAGGCTGACAGCATACTTCTTCCAGACATTCTGCTAGTTTATCAGGATTCTGCACTTGTTCGGGAGTGAAGTTCCAAAACACCGGAGGTGCCTACCGCCCTAGGCGTTTGCCCATGCTGTTCCACACACCCTGCCATTCATAACTATCCAGCCTTGGGGCAGATCTCCGGGTGATATTCTTAAATTGCTTGCCAACCCTAGACAAAACCGAAACAATGTTCCCCAGAAGTAGCAATAGAGGTATTTTAACTACCCAAGGGTATTCAAAATACGGAAAAATTACTGTGATGAAGGAGGAAACATTGAGATAGAGTGTAGCAAAGGTACCATTCTGCATTTCCTCCATAGAAAGCCTTTCAGAAGCAGAAGTATAATTGCTAATCGTCTCCACAAGACTGTAGCCAAAATACAGTAACGGCTTTAGTACAGAGCTCAGATGATACCACATTAAGCTCAAGGTCAGTGTTCTAAAAACAAAACTCGCAGGCGAGTACAGCAGCCCACATAAACCAAGACCGATCCTTAACATGTACGACAAAGACAAGAGCATCTTGCAAATCAAATAAACTGATATTGTGACCTGCAATCGTTATTATCTCAAGCCTCGGGCCCCACGTTGGGCGCCAAAAAGGACTGTCATGGTTTAGCCCCAGCTGGCGACTAAGCCCCACACAGCCGCTCACTCACTCCCCCACGGTGGGACGGGGGAGAGAATCGGAAGAGTAAAAGTGAGGAAACTCATGGTTTGAGATAAAGACAGTTTAATAGGTAAAGCAAAAGCCGCGCACGCAAGCAAAGCAAAACAAGGAATTCATTCACCACTCCCCATGGACAGGCAGGTGTTCAGCCATCTCCAGGGAAGTAGGGCTCCGTCACTCGTAATGGTTTCTTGGGAAGACAGATGCCATAACTCCGAACGTCCCTCTACCCCTTCCTTCTTCTTTGTCCCAGCTTTATGTACTGAGCATGACGTTATATGGTAGGGAATATCTCTTTGGCCAGCCTGGGTCAGCTGTCCCAGCTGTGTCCCCTCCCAGCTTCCCGTGCATCCCCAGCCTCCTTGCTGGCTGGCCAGCACAAGAAGCTGGACTGTCCTTGACTGCTCAGCAACAACCCAAAACATCAGCACCTTATCAACAGTTTCTCATCCCAAATCCAAAACACAGTCTCACACTAGCTTCTGTGAAGAATACCATCTCTATCCTGGCTGAAACCAGGACATTGGTGCAACAGGAAAGCAAGAAATACGTCCATTCTTTAAACCGATGAAATTTTAATTGGGAAAATAATGGGTGATACACCAATTTTTATATATGCCTGGGTCACCCAAGCCCCTCCTGGGAAGGGATTTATTAGAAAAATATGATAGCAGAAATAAGATTTACGGATGGAGAAGTAGAAGTATTGATCCCTGAAACTAAATTTGTTGAAGCCACAGCCTTGTTATTGCAGGATATACCGACGATTGAAAAGGCAATTCCCCAAGACGTGGAAAATCAAGTGATCCCGATTGTATGGGCAGGAGAAGTACCGGGGAAATCTAGGTGCGCTAATCCGGTAAGAGCTGAACTTAAGCCAGGAATGACACCGGTAAGGTTAAAACAATATCCCCTAAAATTAGAAGCCAAAGTGGGCTTAATTCCCATCATCCAAAAATTTCTTAAATATGGTCTATTAGTAGAATGTGAATCTAAATATAATACTCTGATATTGCCTGTCAAAAAGGCGGATGGGAAAATGTATAGATTGGTTCAGGACCTAAGAGCGATTAATCAAATTGCCCAAGATATTCATCCTGTGGTAGCTAACCCCTATACTTTGCTGACCTCTCTAACTGAAAAGCAGAGGTGGTTCACAGTTTTAGAATTAAAGGATGCCTTTTTCTGCATACCTCTTGACTTAAATAGTCGCGAGTTGTTTGCATTTGAGTGGGAAAATCCTGAAACTGGGCAAAAGACACAATAGACCTGGACAGTGTTGCCCCAAGGATTCAAGAATAGCCCCACTATCTTTGGAAATCAGCTGGCAAAAGAACTGGAATTCTGATGAGAATGCCAGCCCTCGGACTACCTGATCTTACAAAAATCTTTTGAACTGTTTACCTATGAAAGGCAAACGGTGGCTCTCAAAACAATTGGATCCTGTGAGCCAAGGATGGCCGGGATGCCTGAGAGCAGTAGAGGCAACAGTACTGTACTGCTGATCCAGGAAGCCCGGAAGCTGACCTTGGGACAGAAGATGACTGTTTATGTATGTTCCACACATGGTCGTCACAGTATTAGAACAAAAAGGGGGACACTGGTTATCTCCCAGTAGAATGCTAAAGTACCAAGTAGTCGTGATAGAACAAGACGATATTACACTTCAAGTGACTGCTATTGTTAACCCTGCAATGTTCCTCTCTGCCAGACAAGTTGAAGAAACACCAGAACATGACTGCCTGCAAACTATTGAAGAGATATACTCCAGCAGACTAGATCTGAGGGATACCCCTTTAGAGAATCCAGATTGGGAACTGTACACCAACGGCAGCAGCTTTGTGCAAAGTGAAATACGCATATCGGGGTATGCAGTAACCACACTCAAAGACATAGTAGAAGCGAAGGCTCTGCCTCCAAAAACATCTGCACAGAAGGCTGTTGCTATAATGCATTGTAAAGCACATCAATCAGATAAAACCACTCAAGGGAAAGGGAATAAACTGGCTGACTTAACGGCAAAAGAGGTTGCAGAAAAAGGCACTGAAATGCTAGCTCTAGTCCCAGAAAAGAGAATTCTTTTAGCAGAACTCGTATTGGTAATACCTTATTTTCTTATGAGAAACTTAGTACAACAAGAATATAATAGAGTACATTGGGGAACTGAAAATTTATTAAAACACTTACAAAAGATAATAATCAGCCAAAATATGATAGAAACTGTGAAGTCAATTGCCAAAAGATGTGAATTGTATTGCAAAAATAATCCCAAGGCCCAGAACAAAATCCTATTTGGAATAAATAAAGAAGGACATTTGCCTGGAGAATACTGGCAAATTAATTTTACTGAATTACCAAGAAAAGGGGGGTTAAAGTATCTACTTGTTTTAGTAGATACCTTTACGGGTTGGCCCAAGGTTTTTCCATGTCGTACCAACAAGGCCAAGGAAGTAGTAAAGATATTATTGAAAGAAATCATTCCACGATTTGGAGTCCCCTTGGGAATGTCATCAGAAAGATGTTCCCACTTTATAGCAGCAGTTGTTAATCAGGTGAGCAGACTACTGGGAATCTCCTGGGATCTCCATACCCCTTATAGACCACAATCGAATGGAAAAATAGAAAGGATGAATTCTACTCTGAAAACACAATTGGGAAAATTATGTCAGGAAACGTCTATGACTTGGGTACAAACTTTACCTTTAGTCCTATTGAAAATGCGAATTCAGCCCAGAGGAAAATATGTTAAGCCCTTATGAAATTCTGTATGGTCGACCATACCAAATACCCAGTTTACCAGGAAATATGCATATAACTGGGGAGACTGGTATGAGAAAGTACTTAATATCATTAGGAAAAACTCTACAAGAAATAAACAAACAAGTTGTTCTGCATAAATCTTTAGGTCTTGATTCCCCAGCACACCCGTTTCAGTCTGGAGATTGGGTATATGTGAAATCCTGGAATTCAGAACTATTAACTGAAAGGTGGAAAGGACCTTTCCAGGTTCTCCTAACAACATACACTGCTGCTAAGGTTTGGGAAAAAGGACCCTGGATTCACTATTCCAGGATCAAAAAGGCCTCCCCTCCATGGGTGATAAAACAACAGGATCCTTTGAAGCTGAAGATAAAACAACAAAATGTATAAATATGTTGTGTTTATTGTAACTGAGTCCAGTTTGTGAAATGATTTACTGGGATCAAAATGTACATCTAATGCTGTCCCAGAATGTTACTCAAATACTCCATAAAAGTGATTGCTGGATCTGTGCCCAGATCCCAGAAAATTCAAGGAAAGATATACCTTTAATAGGGATACCACTTCCTAATCGAATTAATTGGACCAATCCAAGAATTTGGGAAAATACCACCTTAGAAAGAAGCCCTAGTGCATGCTGGACCCAAGAGTGAGAGATCAGCGTTTTACCTCTACCTAATTCTAGTTGGTGGTGTTTATTCAATTCGGGAAATGGAGAATTTGTGGGCAGTTTTGAAAATTGTAACGAGACTCAATCACTGAATTTGTCAAGAATAGCTTTTGTGACCCTAAATTACACAGGTCTTCCTGTTCCCACAGGAACAGGTTGGTATTGGCTATGTGGCGGGACAGCCCAAAAGATATTGCCCTTAGGATGGAGAGGAGCATGTACATTAGGAGCTCTGGTTCCCAATATGACCATAATTGATAAATTACATCAACAAAAGGGATGGACTAGAACTTTTCTTAGACGAACACCAAGAACTCACAATGCAATTGCAGGTAGACCTACCGGATTTCACAGCTTTGTAAGATGGTTCCTCCCATGGCTTGGAGTGAGTGAATTGGAAAGGACCTTGGTAAACATTTCAGCAGTAATAGAAATAATAGAAAATAAGACAGCAGATGCAATTCAAGCATTACAAAAAGAAGTCTCTGGCCTCTCACAGGTAGTATGCCAAAATCGAATGGTGGCCTCTCACAGGTAGTATGCCAAAATCGAATGGCACTGGATTTATTACTGGCCTCACAGGGAGGTGTTTGTACTATTATAAACACCAGTTGTTGCATGTATGTGGACCAAAGTGGCAGAATATCTACTGATTTAGAAGAAATTTGGACACAGACTAAAGTGCTACATGAAATGGCAAAAGATGATACCTCTTGGGGATTTGAAGAAATATGGAACAAACTCACTTCATGGTTGCCAAATCTCACTTGGCTAAAGAATCTTTTTGTAGTCATCATAATAATTTTAGCGATATGTTTTTTGGCTTGTATAATGATCCAATGTTGCAATTGTTTCTCCCAATTAAGTTGGAAAATAAAATATGGTGGCTTAGTTTAAGACTTTAAAGGAGAACCTTTAGAAGTCTCTAAAAAAGGGGAGAATTGATACATTTATGAACTTTCTGGAGGGTTAATGATTACATGATTAGTTTAACTTTGGTACAGATTTCTTTAGCCTAATAACTGTGTGATCATGTTTAACAGCCTACTCTCATAGTTCTTAGGCTATACTTGCCTCAGTGCTAACATTTCAGCTATGTGTAAACAGTTAATCACAAGAAATGCGTGCGTGTAGAACCAAGAGGCCTCGTGAAATCAAAACAAAGAAGAGTTAAGAGCAAGGACTGAGAGGTTAATGAGTACAGAGAAGATATCTTAACCTTGAGAATAGAAACATCCTAGCAGGAGTGCTCAAACAAGGATGATGAGAAAGAATCGCTTGGCTGTACAACAGAAGGGGCAAACATCCAAGGAGAAGAAACTATCCTCAGGAGACCCGTGACCATAAAAGGGAAAAAGGAGTAGGGGGCTAACTCCCCAAACGACCACCGACGACCACCCGAGACCCCCGTGCATGCGTAGTGTAGTTTTGCAACGCCAGCATTATGTAAATGTAGTAGATAGGCAGGGAGGTGGAGGTTTCTTGGAAGATATGTGAATATTCATGTCTTTAAGGTATATAAAGGATGAACTTTTGTTTCAGGGCATGCACGTTAGGTGGAGCGAACCCCTGTGCATCCAGCACTGCAATAAAGAATGCCTGCCTTCTAAAACTTCAAACTAAGTGTTCGAGGGTTTTCTTGCCGACTTTTTCGGTCACACCACCTTTGTGATTGTTCTATGTTGCAACGCACGTACGCGTGCCTATAAAGCCAAGGTAGGTTTCCCATCCCAGTTCCTCATGTTCTCTCCATGGTCACATAGGTAAGACCACAGGGTGCCTCGTGATCTGTACCATCCTTGCTGAGCAGGCCTCGCAGGGGAACACTTTCTCCTGATGGCTGAGACATTTGTAGGTACAAGTGGGGAGTGGTACCTATCCTCGGTCTGGGACAATTTTTACAACACCTTACCGAGTAGTTTCATGGAGTTATGTATACAGAGGGGTTAAAAGATGGGATTTTGGTCTGTAGTTGGGCCCTGGGTAAGAAGTAGACAGTGAGAAAACCTCGCGGTGGTTCACTGGGACACAGGTATGGTATCAGCCCCCGTTAGGGCAACCAGTAATAGCCACTGATGACTCACAAGCTGTAACTATCGTAGTGCAGGGAGAATCTGCATGGCGGCAAGTGCCAGCACAGCATTTAACGCGGCAGGAATAGGGTATAGGCCGTGTTCCCCCCCCTTCTTGTGTTCACAGGTGGATGCAGTCATGGGTACCACCGCAACCCAAGGAAAATGTCTGGGTGACCTTGGCTAATGTGACTGGACAAGATTCCTTGTGTCTCAGTACAGCAACACCAAATAATCCCTTTTCCACGTGTCTAATAGGGGTTTCGCTATCACCTTGTTAGCCCCGAACATTACCCTCACACTCTGGATGCAGAAAAACCATACTCGAGGGACACAGGAAATACATGCATTTGCTCCCAACTGCAAGGATAATGTGGAGTTTTGGGACGCTCCACGGATTATTGCAGCATCTGCGCTCGCACCTGGGGTAGCAAGTGCTGCAGCCCTATCTCAACTAAACAAACTGGGATGTTGGCTAGCCAAATATAGTAACTCCACTAGCTTAGCATTATCTGACTTATTGATAGATGTAGATAGTTTTAGACACGCAACATTACAAAATAGAGCTGCAATCAACTTTTTATTACTTGCTCATGGACATGGCTGCCAAGACTTTGACGGACTCTGTTGTATGAACCTGAGCAACCACTCCACATCTATTCATGCACAAATACAGGAGCTACAAAGACTAAATCGCCAACTTGTTGTACAAACAGGTTGGAACCCCTTTGCAGGGTGGACATGGGGGTGGCCATGGTTACGACAACTCATTTTGGGTTTTGCTCTTGTATGTCTTGTGTTTCTATGTATCATGTGTTTTGTCCCCTGTATTATCCAATTAATATGCCAGATGATTGATACCTTGCTGCAACAACACGTCGTACGGATGGTAGAATATTGTCGTGTTCCAACCACGGACCACACGGTGGCATGTATACGGAGGGGTTAAAAGATGGGATTTTGGTCCGTAGTTGGACCCAGGGTAAGAAGTAGACAGTGAGAAAACCGCAGCAAAGGGGTTGAAAGATGGACTTTCGATCTGTGAGAACACCGCAGTTAACACAGTGAGAAAACAGATAGCTGGGTTGAGAAGCAGATAACAGGCTGGGTGAGAGAAACCAGATGGGTTCCCACAGAGATACGAAAGTTGAACAACACTAGGGGAGGACGTGAAGGGAGGAATCCTTGCAGCATCTTGCTATTGGCTTAAGCATGACTGACAATATGCCGCATGTACAAAGCCTACGAGCCAATAGACGGGATGGCTATGGTGTGTGCAGCGCGCCTGACCAGTGGGCGCATATGCCATAGTCTCCCTATGCTGAGAGTCAGCAACAGAGGCGTGTTTTGGCACTCGCTGGTCACGTGTGTCGAAACCCGCTCCTCTGCAAATGTATAAATACCGGGATTTCCCGAAGAGCAGGGGGATCGGTGTACGGCGAGGCCACCGTTGCCTCCATGGGGACGCCCACGTAAAGCTGGCACCTAGTGACTGCTGGGCTGAGCGCACGGCGCAGGATGACACAAGAATGTACGGATGGGCTATCTTCCTCACAGTCCTCGGGTCGGTAAGACAATTGCTTTGCAAGATACCTTTAGTGTAATTCATGTCTGTAGTTAATAAAAATGCATGCTTGTAGGTAATAAAACGCTTACTGCTTTTTCCTTGTAGTCTGTGTATATGTGTCTACCCTTCTCGGGAATCCTCGAAACCACCCTAAGACAAGTTATCAGACAGTGTTTCTACAGCTGAGACGCCAGCAGAGGAAGAGAGACTGTCTGCATATTGCCACATTCGATTATCTAAGTCACCCACTGTTGGTGCGTCGTTGTCTTTACAGCTAAATAATGCTAATGTGTTGGCATACGACGGTGGCGCGCTCAGTAACCACTTGCGCCACATGGGTCCGTTAACTCTGAGTGCATCTGGATCTAGTGGTGTCTGTGGGTTTTCCAGGTCAGCAAAAACCAGCTCCTGCACAGCCATTTCCCTCAGATTCTTAATACCTCTCTCAGTGGTCATCCAGTTGCCTGGGTGATATATTATATCATCCCTAAAGGGATACTTGTTCTTCACGCTTAACAGGAGTTGCCTCCAGAGAGTGAGGGAATGTGCGTCTTTTCCAAGACCCCTGTCAATACCCACTTCTCTAGCCATCGATCCTGACTGCTTAGCTTCTCTACCCTCCAAGTCCAAACCATTGGCTCCGTTATCCCAGCATCGGAGTAACCAAGTAACAAGTTGCTCGCCTTCATGACGGCCATAGTCTTTACATATATCTCTCAGCTCACTTAGGGATAGAGATCGAGTGGTTACCTCTGGTTGTCCCTCCTCTGATGCCCCTGATGAACCGTCAGGACCTGCTCTATTTGTGTATTTCTTCTTCTGTACAGGGGCAACTGATACTGGTGCGGATTAATTGTCAGGGTTGGCTGCAATGCTTGTCACTGAGATCTGGGTAATAGCAGGGGGTGTTGTCTGGACTTGAGCAGTCGCAGTACTTGCTGCAGAGGTTTGTGTAGCTGCTGGGGTGGCTGCAGTGTCTACCGTGGGGGCTGGAGCAGCTGCATAGAACCAATATCTATACCAATCTCTTCCTCTAAACCAGACCAAAAATGTAACAATGTGCAAAAGGCCCAACACGATGTGCATGGTGATGGATGCATCCCAAGGGTATTCAAAATTCTCAAAAACTATTGCCTGAGCTTACAAAATGAAACAAAAGGTGTAATTAGAAGCAAAGTCCACTACATGGCTCCCAAAGTATGCAGATGAAGGCTCCACTGCACTTTCGGTTAAAATCTGTGCACTTACAAAAGAATTTATGACACTATAGGCTAGCACCAAAGAACATAGCAAAGTGACACCTTTAACCCCACACCCAGAAGCCATAAACCACACACAACCAATAACAAGCACCAGTAAGGCTGTCCACAGCTCCAAAAGCAACTCCAAAAACAAACACCAGAGAATTCCACCCAGAGACAGTTCTGCCCACACCCACATGATGAATGCTCGTAATAAATCTGGTCAAATCTGTTAAAACTTCAACCCTTCAAGACTCTCAGGATAAAAGCCTGCTCTTCTCCCAGGTGAGCTACGTTATTCTGAGTGCCGAATAACCTGTTCCCGGGTAAATTATGCATGTGGGGTGCCAAGTAAAATTGTCTTGGCTTAGCCCATCTCCAGGCTAAATGATAGCAATTGCTCTATCCCCTGAAAAACCCCTCTCAGCTGAGAAAGGGAAATTGGGGAAAGAAAGGAAACTCGTGGGTTGAAACAGAAAAAGGTTTAATAAAACTAATATTAATAATAAAGCAATATAAAGTACACAAAATTATACTCAGCCCAGATAGTGGTTGCGAGCTGGACGCTCCCAGCAGCAAACACTGGTCAGCAAACACTGCGAGCAGCACAGCTCCAGCATAGGGAGAGCAGGCCTCAGGAGCAGAGCGATGGGCGAGACCCTTCAAGGATGCAGCCATTGGGGGAGGGGGAGATGTTCCCAGCAGACTCCCCAATTTATAGTGAGTGTGATGTTTATGGTATGAAATACTTCTGTTGGCATGACGTCGTATGATATTGTTGTGGTTTAACCCCAGCCAGCAAGTGGGCACCACGCACCCACTCGCTCACTCCTACTTTTCTACTTACGGTCAAAATAAATCAGCAAGTCTTTTGTTACCTTTAAAGATGAATGGTTAAGTGATAAAGAAATAAAAGATGTGTTTAAGATACAAAAACAGAGGCAGGTTTATTAAGCTGTTGCACCTGAGCCATAATCAGAGGGGCCTCTTGCCCTCAGTGTCTAAGGGAATTAAGCATATCTCCTCTGCAGTATTTGTCACATTTTTCATTCTAGCAGAAGAACCATAATCTCTGAGGTAGATCTTGTATCCAGATCCCTTTTAGTGGTATTTTTGTAGATGCTATATATTTCTAAACTGCAGTGTTTCTGATACTAAATTAAAAGACAACCTACAGGGTAATATTTGTGGACAGTGATTTCCACCACTTATCAAGCCAATTTCCATTAGTTTTCATGGGATGTACATATATGGGGTATAAGGCAGAATTTGATTAATTAATTTTCACTTCTGATTTGTCAAAGTTTTATTTTCCTTTAGCTGATATCTAAAATAAACAGTGTTCGTTATATGTTTAGATGGTTCTTTTAGCTCATAACATTTTAGAACTATTGATGCTTTTCATAAAAATGATACTTTTCCTTAGAGTTAAGCATAGAATTTGTCAAAAAATACTTTTACAAAAAGATTTATCAAACCCTTTACATAACTTAGCCATTCTTCTAACCATAGATAATAGACCAATGTGTATTTTTAAATGTTGTTGATAGTAATAGTAAAATACTGCTCTGTTGTAAATGCGTGACTAAAATTTTTAATTTAATTTCAGAATTAGACCAGAAGCTTTGTTCAGTTTTAGCAGTTTTAAGTTTCACTAATTTCAATGGAACTATGAACACTGGACACCGGTGGGAATTCAGGAAAACCTGAAGGTGTTTTTCAGTTCTAAACAACATTTTGGCAGTACAATAAAATCATCTGTCAACTATTTTGGAAAAAATAACATTTTTTTAATGGAGTTTTCACTCTTTACCTTTTCATGTTAAGGATGGACATTTTAATAATGTTTATTCTTTTATTTTGAAATGATTATCCTAAGTGCTGCATTCACCTTTCTTACTTATACCAGGTAGTATGTGGTTGGTATAAGAGCTCCCTTTATAGGTTTTATTTTAAATATCAGCTTAGGAAAATATAAGGAAAGTAAATTCCACCTCTTGTCAGTGCTTCATAAACATATTCAGTTGAACAACATTACCCGATTTTTAAAAAGCAGGATTTTATGGAAAGAAAACCATGAATTTTACCAATCGTTAAAGTATTAAAAAATATAATAATGTTATAGATTTATTTAAGTTGTGTTTACAAAAATTTATACTTTTAATTTTAATAGCAGCCTGATAAACTGTGTGACTTAAGCTACTGTTATATAGAGAAATAAACCAGCATTTTCTCTTCTGTAACTACTTGTCGTGGTATATTAGAGGGTTTTCTTGCCGACTTTTTTGGTAACAATATGACTGAGCTATATTCTTCCTTGGTGTCACTGAAATCAGTGGCAGAAGGTACATGCTTTCTAGGCAACATATGGTCTCCTTCATTAGAAATAACAGTGAATCTCAAATACAAGAATTAACAGCTTTTAGTATGCAATATTCATTTGAACTGAACTTCAGTAAAATTGTATTAGCACAAACTGATAGGATTTTCCTTAAAATAGTGTTTAAGTTTTGTTCTTGAGAAAAGAGCTGGACTTAATATTTTGACTGGACCCTGGATCTAGATATAAATAATGACCTCTTACCTTAGGTCAGAAAGAACCTACGTTACTAGTTTAAATAGACATTGTCTGCTGTAGGTCTTGCAGTGTTTGGCCTAGATTAGTATTAAGAAATTATTTGAGTATAGCAGCCCAATCTAGTGTTGCTGCAAATAATTTATCAGGTAAGTTGCTTTGGTGCAAGTCTAATTTTATTTCATATACAGGAGGGTTGTTTGAAGTATCAGTTTAACCACAGGAAATTCAATCACTGTAGAGAATGCTAGCAACCTTTTATTGTGAAAGCTTCATTTATATTATTCATAGGCTAGAAATCTGAAAACATGCTGAAAATTTTTTTTTGTTTCTTAGCAGTAGTATTCAGAAATGCCATTAGGTTCAGGTTATTTAGAAAAGCAAGTTTCTCTAGTTGTTATAAAACCCAGTTTTGGGGGTTGTCTTACCATTTAACATGATTATGTAGCAAACCAATAGCTAGCATGCCTGAACATGAAATGGCTGAAATCCTAACTCTTCAATCTTGCCACTTTCTGCCTATTGAAAGTACCTTTGGAAGGAGCATTGAAAACCTAATTATCAGGTAGGACTGGGTAAATCACTTCTTTATCACTCACAGAAACAGTTAAGTTTATAAAATAGTATGTTTATTCCTGTGCAGCATTCTCAGCCTACAAAAGTGAGATTTGATGCCTAATTTTACAGCCAGGCATGAGAATTGGTTCCTGGATCTGGGTACATTATTTTCTTAGTGTCTTAAGCAATTAATTGGAGGTGTAGGATTACTCTTGATTTCAGTTTTTATTTTCAGAATTGTTCTTACTTTTCTGAAAAAATTCTTGAACCTTCCATTCTCTTCACAGTGCAGTATCACATGACTAATAATTTAAACACAGGGGGGAAAAGGGAATTCAGGCAGAAACTATAGAACCAAAAGACTACAATTGACTTATTTCTGATTAGAGTGATTAGTGTTTCTGATTAGATTGCTTGAAACAGTAGGGTAATGGATTTGATGACCCTCAGGTCCTCCCAGTCCCATTCCTAACTAAAATTTTTCTCTTTTATTGCAGCACAGAAGATGGTGAAATCCATCCTGAAATCTGTAGATTATACATCCAGTTGCAGTGTTGCTTAGAAATGTACACAACAGAAATGCTTAAGTCCATGTGTCTGCTAGGATCGCTGCAGTTTCATCAGAAAGGTATTGAATTGCACAAATATACAGATGCTGATTTAAAAAAAAGATCAGTCTTTTGGAGCATGCGTGGGTATTCATGAAAGACAAAGCACCAAACTGTAAAATAAACTATACCACTGAAGCTTTTCAGCTACTGAAAAAAAGTTGCATTTCGATTTCATTATCATCATTCTTACAGAAAGTGTGTCATATTAGGCATGTATCACTAATGTCCTTGTAGTTTAGAAGGCTGACATTTTTTTAAAAGAATGGTCCCAAACCAAAAATTTTAGCTGTCATTAGTCAGATCAGTGAGCAAGCTATCTTAGTCATTTTATTAGAGTAGCTACTGCAAAATTAAAGGTTTTGAAAAATTTCAGTTCATGCATATCATGGTGTTTTGTTTCAGGTCAGGTTTCAACACTAACATGTGTTTGCTTTGTTATGAGCTTTATAGAAGTTACAGCCAACATGCCCTGTGTCCATGTTTTTCTTCATAGGAGAATCTGTCTAGCCAGACTGTAATTCCAGTCATGCTCAGTAGTAGAGGATGTTAGTAGGACAGTAATTAAAATAGAAGGTAACAAAGAGCTTGACCTATAACACAATGCTGCCTAATGATTTAAAATCCCTTTAAAAGTCCCTGTCTTCTGTTTGATACATCACTGTTAAATAACTGTTAGTCAAACTAAAGTTTTCTTTTTTCCTGTTCCCTTTGCAGCATAAGATTTTGGTTTGTTCCATCATTTTTAATATATGCTTCCAAAAATTGCTTGCATATCCTGAGTGAACCATTTTAAGGACTGTCTAATCAAGTCACTGTGCTTGCCATTTACTTTACACAAATTCAAGTGCTCCGAAATCTCACAGTATACTACAGACACAGCATTTGCTCCTCCTACTCTGACAAAGAAAGTGTGAGAACACACAGATGACTTACGGTAGTAAGGAAGTTCACCTCACATTTCATACTAATGAGCAAGTCTCTCAAATATTTTTAATTACTGTAAAGTGTCATTTCCCAGGTGGGCTCCTAGGAATTGTGTAATGTGATCTCTGATGGAACTAACTCTGGTGCTGTGTTTCCAGCACTGTGATGTCAGTATTTCAGCTGGTTTAGCTACACCGCCTTTCAGGCTGAATCTACCATAGTTGTATCATAGAAATCCTGGTTCTCAACTGTCCTTCACACACGGTATGTATGTTTTGCCTTTTTAATGGTTGGCCCACATGTAATAAGCTACTGATGAACAAAAGGAGTAACTGGTATAACTTGAAGAGTTCTTTAAAATAAGCAGAGCAATTCGGATCGCACTGATAACTGTATTGGTGTGAAAATTTTCAGTCTAGGAAAGAAACATCTAAGTCAGCAGAAACTGATTACTTTAAGCATAATAACCACACTGAGGCATTTGTTGGGCAAGATATTTGAGGTCAAGTGTTTGGTGGAGCAATATGGCAGGGTTTTAGTACTAAACTGATCCCTTACTATCCCTGTTGTTATTTATCCAGCAATTCCAGCTTATAGCAAAAGACAGATAAATATTAAGAGCATCTTAGGGTTAAAAAACTGACCACCTTTATAAAACTAGATACTATATTCAGAACTGAAATCTACCCCACAGAGTATGTTTACACACAAAGGAGACCTCCTTTCTTTAGTGAAAGTGCATCTCTAATAATTTCATGTTTGATTAGCCATCTACTGAAAGGAAGATGTAGAAATGCAGATAATTTACTGAACAGGTTACTCAGTAACCTCATTACTCTGTGATGGCACACACTGATTGGGACTGTATCTGTGCTAATTGTAACTACGCTTTTCCCAGATAATATCTCAGCAGAATATACCAGGTAAAGACAAGACAAAGTTCTGTAATGAACTGTAATGAACATCTTGTAATTAACCTTATGTATTTTCTGTCATGTTGAAAGATCCCATAATGTATTTTTCACATCTAGCTATAGGATACAGCTACAGCCAATGATACTTTTTATTATGAAAATAAGTATTAGAGTTTTATAACTGCTCAATTGAGCTTCTCAGTGATTTTCTCAAGCTGAAAAGAAATATATAAAATATGAAGAGACAGAATTAATAGAGCCATCGTATACCAAGACACCAGTAGCTGCTAAAATGAATCACAATTTTTAAAGACAGATTGTACTATATTTTCTGGCATTGGCTACAGTTGTCAAACCACCATCTATAATTGCAGAAAGAAAGTAGCTTGAGGTGACCTGAGTAACCCCAATGTGTCAGTCTCTCCTTTTTGCCTCTGGATGGAATCTACATTATTAACTTAAACTAAACATCAAACTGTTAGATGTCTAAAGTTGAACAAGATGAATTACAGCATTATAGTATGGGCCAACTTAGTTCCTATCTGGCAGTACTTTTGATATATATTGGTTCCTCATCCCACCATAGAAAGTCATGGTAGCTATTCTGCCATTGCTAAATAGAGTAATTTTTGTCCTCTATCCATATAGAGATAACCACAGTAACATGGCTCCAAGTTTCTGTGACATTTTTTGAGAAAAATTCATAATAGGCATAAATTATATAATCACAAGGATTTGAATAAATTGAATTTTGGAACTTAGCCAATAGAACGTTGTTCTTAAATACTTGGATATTTACAACATGTAGAAGTATTGTAAAGGTATCATGCAACAAGGGACATTCCAGATACACGTTAAGTATTTTTTCACAGTGAAGGTAGTCAAATACTGGAACAGGCACCCAAAGAGGCTGTGAAATCTCCATCCTTGGAGATATTCATAACTGGAACGGACAAAGCCCTGAGTAATCTGATGCAAGTTGGCCCTGCTTTCAATAGGGGGTTAGACCACATGACCTTGCAACCTAATTTATTCTATGATTCTATATCTGCCAGAACATACTATTTTCCAAAGAGCAGAATGATCCATACATTTCTTTAATTTCTCTACTTATGGAGAATGGTACTGCAGTCTAAGCAAAGTTCATAAATTTATCTCTAGGAATGAAAGAGCCAGTAATCTCACTATTATAAAATATATTGTGCTCTTGCTAGTATACAACTTTTTTACTTTTTCACCTGTTTAGTTTTTCACTGAGTGATATTTAAAAAAAAAATTGTTTTCCTTGTCTACAAAGAGTACTACCTTAGAAACAGTGAACATTTCCAATATGTATTAACTTTGCTTAATTCATAAATGCATGTCTGATGTTATTCCCTGCATGTAATTTCTTGCTGTGTCTTGAAGTTCATTTTTGAAGGTAATATTTTTCATTTGGATGTAATATTTTCCATTTTCTAGTCTCCTTGCCTGTTGGATATGTGGTTTGTTGGGTTTTTTAATATCCCATGAGATTTTACCAATTTATGTTCTTACTTTGGAGCCAGCAGAGATTTGAGTAGAATAACATGCAGGCTGTTCTCACCAACCTGCAGTTAATAAATAATAATGTGGGTACTGGTATCTTGACCAGACATTATCAAATAAACTATAGAACTCATAAAGCTAAGGCAGTGAGCTGATGCTGATGCTCTTTTCCCAAGAGGACCTCGGCCAATGCTCCCTACTGGGAAACAGATGCTCTTTTATAAAACACCACATTACAGTTTGAAGGGTTGAGCTCTGGGTATTTTCACTGTCTTTTGCAGCACTGATCTTCTCATCTCTCCTTATCTTTCTGTTCTACTGAACAAACATTCTTACATATGTGGTGGGTTGACCTTGGCTAGATGCCAGGTGCCCACCAAAGCCTCTCTATCACTCCCCCTCCTCAGATGGACAGGGGAGAGAAAAATATAACGAGAAGCTCGTGGGTCAAGATAAGAACAGGGAGAGATCAGTCAGCAATTACCTTTATGGGCAAAACAGACTCAGCTTGGGGAAATTAGTTTAATTTATTGCCAACCAAAATCAGAGCAGGATAATGAGAACTAAAACCAAATCTTAAAACACCTTCCCCACACCCCTCCCTTCCTCCCGGGCTCAACTTCACTATCGATTTTCTCTACCCACCACCCCCCTGAACGGCACAGGGGGATGGGGAATGGGGGTTGTGGTCAGTTCATCACACATTGTCTCTGCTGCTCCTTCTTCCTCAGGGGGAGGACTCCTCACACTCTTCCCCTGCTCCAGCGTGGGGTCCCTCCCATGGGAGACAGTTCTCCACGCACTTTTCCAATGTGAGTCCTTCCCACAGGCTGCAGTTCTTCACAAACTGCTCCAGCCTGGGTCCCTTCCATGGGGTGTAGTCCTTCAGGAACAGACTGCTCCAGCGTGGGTCCCCCATGGGGTCATAAGTCCTGACAGCAAACCTGCTCCAGCCTGGGCTCCTCTCCTCTTTGCAAATGATTGCAAAGTTCAGCATTCAGAAAGTTTGCAAAGGACAAAATGAAACATGCCCAAGTAGCCATAATTCAACTTTTTTGTATGTAATAAGTTACCTGGTCATATACTTTATTACTCCTCCTTTCCACAGTCCCAAGAGTCCTGGCTAACTAATACACATGTTAATATTTACTTGGGCATTCATCTTTCTTTTATCCTAATTGTTCAGTGTCATATGTTGTATTTATTGCACACAATTCTGTTCTAAAGGCAGAATCCTTCTATTCCTCAGACCTTTCTCAGTAACTCATACACTGATGGCAGTGTCTTCAGAACTGCCTTGAGTAGTGAGGTAGGAGAAATTTTTCCCATTGTAAAGGAACAAAGAGAGATTAAGCTTTAGTGCTAATTTAGAATCTGAGATTGCAGTGTACTTTATGCAGTGCTTTATGTGTTTATAGAGTAATTTGTCAGTAGCTTCAGTTGCAGCTGAGTGCAGAGACTCTTGTCTTTGGGTTGAGTAACCAGAGAATTAGAAATACTTTGTCAAATAACTATTTTGAGGAGCTGGGTTTAAGCAACTTGGATAGGATCACATGAAAACTCTGGGTAGGTATAGAGTCCAGTTTTCAGGGCAGCACTGCGAGAGACTCTTCTGTATCTTCCTGCAGTCCCTAACATAATGGCTTTAAGGATCTTGCTGTTCCTTTTGTCATTAAAAATATGTATTGGGGAGATGGCAGATATGGCAGATGGCAGCTCATGTTCCAGTTCTTCCAGGAAATCTTCTGAAACGTCTCACTGCATTTGTTTAACCCTAGCACATTTCACATAGTTTTCTTCTGCATCATTCCCACACTCAGGCAGAACTTCTCTGGATAGAATCATCTTTCTCAGACTTTGTCAAGCAACAGATGAGTTCATTTACCTGGAACCTGGAGCTTCTCTCCTAATACTGACTTTGCTTTATTTGCTCCCCTTCAGCATTTGAATTATATAGCTTTGTGCCTTAGGGAGCGGTGTCAAACGCAGGTCTTAAACCTGGTAATACTTTTAAAAATATGAATTAGTTTCATGGAAAGGAAGATATTCTGAACGAGCTTAGGTACCTCTCTGAAGTGTTTACAAAATTCATCTCGAATTCCTTTAAATGCTGTATAGTTTACTGTATTGAAATTGCATGTTCCCAACATTGACTATTCTTTTGATTAAATAAGCAAATCCTGGCTTAGCTAGCAAGGTATTAGAGGAAGTAGTTGACATAATTTCTGTCCATGGAAGCTGCTGGATGTGATTACCCTTTTTCCAAATTAATACTGAGGTTGGCGAGATCTGAAAAAAAACAGAATTACCTCAAAGTTCTTAAGTACACTTCAGCATACATTGCTGTATTCAGTCACAAATATTTTGGGGTCAAAGTTTTTCATTGATACCTTATAAAGAACTTCATTGCATTTGAATGTGTAAACATAACAGATAAAAGAGCTTTGCTGATTCATATATCCACAATAATAATATATTCCTTTCATTGTAAGGAACTGTAAAATATTACTATTATCATTGGATCATTATAGCATGTCACTGTGGAAGTACATGTTACCGAAGTTTAATGCCCATACATGTTTACATAGAAACCATTAATTTCTTAGGGTCATCTACAGATATAATTGACTTGTTTGGTTATATAATTACATATATTAGAAAATGTTTTTTAAAACCCTAAATTGCAGATTGCAATCATTCTATTAGCTGGCTATGCAGCATTTGAGCAAAGCACTCATTTTTCTAAAGGGAGTAAGCCCTACGGCTTACGGTAATCAAAGAAAAGACGGGACAGAAATTTTGAAGGTTAAAATGAACTGGAGGTGTTTTGCAGAGTTCAAAACATGCTGTAAAAATAATTAAAGCTACCTCATCAAAGAAGTACAAGGATTGAAGCTGATTGATAGCACTTTATGCTGAATTTGAACAAAACAAGTCACTGCTCATGTACTTATAAGAATACATTATTCTTATGGTCCAGAATCAGGTGAACCTACTATATTGTTTGTAACTTTTTGAAAAATAAGTGTACAGCCAAGGAGAGGTAATTCCTGCTTTCAGTTATTTACACATAGCTCTACTAATTTTAATAGAATTTGAATATCTATGGGAAAAAACAAGTCCAGGATATATTAGATTCCCAGAATCTTACATTTTTTTGTATGAAATGGTCTCAAAGTCTTATTTTTTCCTGTGTCTTTTTCTAAATGAATAGTTTATACATGAATAATTTCTTAGAATAAGATGCAAAATACTTTAATGCTTGTAACCTACATATTGTTTATTCTTACCACAAGTCTATTTGGAAGCCTTGAAGAAAAAATTATAGTTCTATCACTGTAATTGTGATGTGTGGACTCCATCTCACTTGTATAAACATAGCTGAAGGCAGAAGGATACCAGCACTAACCAGAGTGGTAGGTGAATTTAATTTCATACAAAAGGCATTTTCCACTTCGTAAAATAAAAAGATATACTGAATTAGAGGCTAGAAGACAAAGAATACATCAAGTTTTGTATAAAAATTTCACAGTAAAAAGAGCCTCTGTCTAGTCAACTGGCAAGAAGAGCAACTGAATGTAGACACCTCTGAAAACACTGTGTGCATGAACAAACTCCAACTGAAATTAATGAAAGTCTTTCCACTGAATAAATTGAAAATAAAATTTAGGGTTCATATCCCTATTTTAGGAATGTGTAATACAAAAGATATACTTACCCCCACTAGAAGGATGAGAAGATTAAAGAGCTTTTGGTTCTCTACAGTCTGTGCCATATAGTAGAAATGTTAAGCCTGAGTCATATACATTATTCAAGCAAAGCCTTTATTATTAGCTGACTCTTTAACTGTTTTCAAGTGATTGAGCAAATGCTCTGAAAGTCAAGGAAGGCTTCATGAATTGTTCACAATAAAACAGAATTACTAGTAAAGATCTCTTTTCAGTTGAAAAGAAATCTGTGCTGTTCATTCTGCTAAATCTGCAACAGCTTGCCTTTGTGATAACAAAAAGAACATTACAGTCTCAGTGCTTCTGTTCTCAAGTTGGGAAAAAGAACCTTTACTGTTATTTCATCTAGTATTGTTATTGTTTCCATTTAATAACTTTTCACATCCCTGAAGGATGCATCTATAGACAGGTTTGTTCTTGACAGCATGTCACCAAAGGTCAGGTCGGAGTTCCAACATAACACTTCAAAATAATGGGAGAATTAACTAAAACCCAGTTCCAGCAATAACACCTTGTGATATCAGTGGCAAATTAGATAGCTTCCCTGGGGCAACCCTCTTTTACAAAGAAGTAGTGAGATATTGGTAACAGCATATTGTGTTATGGGCTTCTTGTAATGGGAAAAGTGATGAATAATGAAGCTTACACAAATGAACAATTAAAATTGTACAATATGGACTACCTTAAAACAGCAGCATAAGCTGCAGTTAACATCTAGAAAGAATTTGGAAGTTATACTTACAGGGTGATACACAGTAAAACATATAATCTGGGAAGTAGGCTTAGGCTGCTTTCCACAAGCAATTGAGTCAGCATAAAATCTTGTTACCACCAGAAAGCTTCTTCTCTATCTCCCCCCCCTTATCTTGCCTTCACTTTTTTCTCCCTTCCACTGCTTCTGGCCACATGATCAATCACCTTCTCTGGCACTTGCCCTGGAACATGCTGGGTTCTTTACTGACCTGACTTAAATCACTGCAACATCAGAAAACTTTTATTTTTCCTTTTGTTGGGTTATTGTACCATTTGATGGGTTAAAGTGGCTCAAAGAGGGATCTGGCTAAGCAGAAGTTATCAGTGGATGCCCAAGTCAGCAGCAGAGAAAGGACACAGGACATCATTCTTTTATAGATGATAAACTTGTTATGTCAGGTCATGCGATCTCTTGGAATCATAGTTAGATGACTTAGTTGGGGGTAGGAAGCAGGGAAAAGGGCTTCCTACTGACTTTAAAGGATAATGAAAACATCAAGCAAATATCACAGAATCACAGAATCACAGAATCACTAGGTTGGAAAGGACCTTCAAGATCATCAAGTCCAACCATTAGTCCAGCACCACCATGTTCCCTAAACCATGTCTTGAAGCGCCACATCCACTCGTTTTTTAAACACTTCCAGAGATGGCGACTCCACCACCTCCCTGGGCAGCCGGTTCCAATGTCTGACCACCCTCTCGGTGAAGAAATTTTTCCTACTATCCAATCTAAACCTCCCCTGGCACAACTTGAGGCCATTTCCTCTCATTCTATCGCTGGTTACTTGGGAGAAGAGACCAACACCCTCCTCACTACAAGCTCCTTTCAGGTAGTTGTAGAGAGCGATAAGGTCTCCCCTCAGCCTCCTCTTCTCCAGACTAAACAACCCCAGTTCCCTCAGCCGCTCCCCATAAGACTTGTGCTCCAGACCCCTCACCAGCTTTGTTGCCCTTCTCTGGACACACTCCAGCACCTCAATGTCCTTCTTGTAGTGAGGGGCCCAAAACTGAACACAGTACTTGAGGTGCGGCCTCACCAGCACCGAGTACAGGGGCACAATCACTTCCCTACTCCTGCTGGCCACACTATTTCTGATGCAGGCCAGGACGCTGTTGGCCTTCTTGGCCACCTGGGCACACTGCTGGCTCATATTCAGCCGGCTGTCAACCAGCACCCCTAGGTCCCTTTCCGCCGGACAGCTCTCCAGCCACTCCTCCCCAAGCCTGTAGCATTGCATGGGGTTGTGTGGGACCCTGCACTTCACCTTATTAAACCTCATACAGTTGACCTCTGCCCATTGATCCAGCCTGTCCAGATGCCTCTGCAGAGCCCTCCTACCCTCCAGCAGATCAACACTCCCACCCAACTTGGTGTCATTTGCAAACTTACTGAGGGAGCACTCGATTCCCTCATCTAGATCATCTATAAAGATATTGAACAAGACAATATTGACAATCCTCTGTAGTATAAGTAATGTCTATTTGACATTCAGACAAGTAGCTAGGAAATATTTTTTTCCATAAAGGAATAATTTACTAGAATACAACAGTTGAGAGAACCTGCCCAAAAAGAGTTTCTTAAGATCCAGGAATTTCTAGTTTTAAAAAAACACAACAGGTTACAAGCCTGATAGCTGGGATACTTAGTAGTGATGTGGAAGAGAAATACAGCACAGTCTGCAACCTCAGTCTGTAGTGTCCCAGAAAAATGGGCTAAATTACCACTACGCTATTAGCTGTTCTTATTCTTACTGTTCTTTGTCAAACCTTACAGGAAGTACTCAGGTTTGTCCTGATGTGAAAATTTCTCAAATTGCAAAAATTGTGAGATGAAAGAACATTTCCTACTCAGCTCCTCATACCACTAGTTGAAAGTGATGTTGTTTTCTCAATTTTTAGAATGTTTTATTTGTTTCTGAGAATTGTTTACTCCGTTTTGTGAGAGAACTAAGAGGGGAAAAACTTAAATTTCTCAATAACGTGTCTGGGATTGTGATGGGTTGACCTTGGCTAGATGCCAGGTGCCCACCAAAGCCACTCTGTCACTCCCCTTCTCAGCTGGACAGGGGAGAGAAAGTATAATGAGAAGCTCGTCGGTCGAGATAAGAACAGGGAGAGATCAGTCAGCAATTACCTTTATGGGCAAAACACACTCGGCTTGGGGAAATTAATTTAATTTATTGCCAATCAAATCAGAGTAGGATAATGAGAACTAAAACCAAATCTTAAAACACCTTCCCCACACCCCTCCCTTCCTCCCGGGCTCAACTTCACTATCGATTTCTCTACCACTCCCCCCCCAAGCGGCGCAGGGGGACGGGGAATGGGGTTGTGGTCAGTTCGTCACATGTTGTTTCTGCTGCTCCTTCCTCCTCAGGGGGAGGACTCCTCACACTCTTCCCCTTCTCCAGCGTGGTGTCCCTCCCACGGGAGACAGTCCACCATGAACTTCTCCAACATGAGTCCTTCCCACAGGCTGCAGTTCTTCACCAACTGCTCCAGCCTGGGTCCCTTCCATGGGGTGCAGTCTTTCAGGAACAGACTGCTCCAGCCTGGGTCCCTCCACAGGGTCACAAGTCCTGCCAGCAAACCTGCTCCAGCATGGGCTCCTCTCTCCATGGATCCACAGGTCCTGCCAGGAGCTTGCCTCAGCGTGGGCCTCCCAGTGGGTCACAGCCTCCTTCAGAGCACGTTCACCTGCTCCAGGGTGGGGTCCTCCCCGGGCTGCAGGTGGATATCTGCTCCACCGTGGACCTCCATGGGCTGCAGGGGGACAGCCTGCCTCATCACAGTCTTCATCACGGGCTACAGGGGAATCTCTGCTCCGGCGCCTGGAGCACCTCCTCCCCCTCCTTCTTCACTGACCTTGGTGTCTGCGGAGTTGTTTCTCTTGCATATTCTCAGTCCTCTCTCTGCTGCTGCTCTTGCTCAGTTTTTTTCTCCGCTCTTAAATATGTTATCACAGAGGCGCTCCCACTGTTGCTGATTGGCTGGGCCTTGGCCAGCAGCAGGTCATCTTGGAGCTGGCTGGCATTGGCTCTGTCAGACATAGGGGAAGCTTCTAGCAGCTTCTCACAGAAGCCACCCCTGCATCCCCCTCAGCTACCAAAACCTTGCCATGCAAACCCAATACAGGGATGCACTCCAATTTGAAAATTCTCATTTAAATAATGCTCACAAAAAGAATTTGTCCCATCCTGTACTTGGTGCCAGGGCTATACTTGCTGCTGGGTCTGTACTTGCCACTACAGAAATGGAATACCATCAGACAATCTACAGGTGGTTTACTAGGATACAAAAGAAATCCCACCAGTACTTAACTCTCTTGAATGTTCCACTATCATGGTCCACATCCTTTACTCCATTCTCTCCTTGACAAAAGCCCTGGCAGATCTGTCATGAGGTCCCCGCTCAGTTCCAACACTGCATTTCATTTTCATATAGTAAGCATGAATTAGGTAATTGTAAGCATGGAAATACAGAATACAATGCGTATTGGGCTGTGAATGGTGGCAGCTGTGTATTGCTTTTAAAATCAAGTACAAAACTGCACATTTTTGTCTTTTGTTTTCCCATAGTATTGCAGTAATACTATGAGTCATGGACTGCAATGTTCTTTCATGTCAAAGTTTTTGAAATTGCTTTCAGAATGTATGCTCTGGTTCCCTATTTTGTTCTGGTTTTTTTCTCTGACTCTTATTTTGTGTCACATGTGAGCCACTGGAGTTTAACTGAAAGTCTTCATAATGCTAACTAAAATTCTAAGTTCCACAAATGCCTGCATGGGATTTCTCTTTGTTTTGTTTGGTAGAAGTAACATATAGCAGCACTCTGATTAGCAGATTTGGTGTGGTCTGCTCTATTTCTGAATAGTTCTTGGTGCAAGAAAAAGCTCAAAACATCAATGATATAGAATCATAGAATCTTTGGGTTGGAAGGGACCTTTAAAGGTCATCCCTGCAATGAGCAGGGACATCAACAACTAGACCAGGTTGTTCAGAGCCCTGTCCAACCTGACCTTGAATGTTTCCAGGGATGGGGCATCTACCATCTCTCTGGGCAACCTGTGCCAGTGTTTCACCATCCTCATTGTGAAAAATTTCTTCCTTATGTCTAGTCTAAATCTACCCTCTTTTAGTTTGAAACCATTACCCCATGTCCTATCGCAACAGGCCCTGCTAAAAAGTATGTCCCCATCTTTCTTATAAGCCCCCTTTAAGTACTGGAAGGCTGCGATAAGGTCTCCCCGGAGCCTTCTCTTCTCCAGGCTGAACAACCCCAACTCTCTCAGCCTTTCTTCATAGGACAGGTGTTCCATGATCCCTCTGATCATTTTTGTGGCCCTCCTCCAGACCCGCTCAAACAGGTCCATGTCTTTCCTATGCTGAGGGCTCCAGAGCTGGATGCAGTACTCCAGTGGGTGGTGGGATCTCACCAGAGCAGAGGGGCAGAATCACCTCCCTCAACCTGCTGGCCACGCTTCTTTTGATGCAGCCCAGGATACAGCATATATTTTAATTAATAAATAATAGGGATACATGTTTTGTTTAAATATTTTAAAGGAAAAGAGCCTTTTGCCCCACCCAAGATCCTAGATGCTAAAGTGGAGGAGAGTTCCCAAGTATCTATTTTAGAAGACACGTCATCATCACCAACAGATATTCAACAGCATTTATGGCAGGTTTCTACAGATATTGAAAACACTGAAAGGTATGTATAGAACTTCCTTTCTAAATAAAACAAATTTCTTTCTAGGGTTTATTTAGTCTTTTCCAATTAGGCAGCCAGTATTGCTACTATAAAAGGTGTTAGTAAATTAAATAGCCTGTTAATATTTAACATATCTGAGAGCAACTGCTAAAAGAAGGGCAGAGAGAGGTGACATCCTTAATTTGACTGATTACCAGAGGGTAATTGTCAAAAACAAAGGGTAGGAAATTATAGTGCTAGCAGGCCAGGTTCTCTAAAAGAGGAAGCTTTTATCTCGTCTTAAGTGGTTATTAATTTGTACCTGAAACCTGCTGGCCTGCATTTCTGCATTCATAAATCGAAAGCACAGAATCTAGTTCACGTCAGTTGTTTCTGCCCGCCCATAATTATGAACGTGGAAGCCTTAGGAGGGGAGGGGAACATCATCCACAGGTATGTTAAAGTGGATTTCTCTTACCCTCTTAACTAAGCAGTTGAAAGACAAAACTGAGACCCTTTATTAGGGAGTAATCCTGATGACCAACCGTTCTTTTCAAAAAATACCTGGTTTTATGGCTTTGTATATTAAGTTGCTGCTGAGATTTTAATGGTTACCATGTTTATTTATATAAAATAAAGTTCTATTCTACCAAGAGAGTAACTTGGAGAATAAAACTGAGCAATAAGAAAGTCATGCTGCTTCATTTCTAAGAACCATTTTATATGTAGATGAATAAGGCAAGAACATGTTTTTAAATCCTGAAAGCCTTAAGACATTACAAACCTGCACACAAAATTGCTGGTCTGCCATCTATCCGTAAAACAGGAATCTTTTTGCAACTTATGGCCTCTCTCAAAACATATCCATATGTAACTTGCTTTGTGAGATTATATTTTGTTATCATATTTTCCATCTTCTGCCTTTTAGCAAATTTCGTGCCAAAGTCCTCTTAAGAGGGGGTGAGAGTGACAGCGCTGTTTCTAAAATTTTCACTTAATGTTCAGGGAGCTAACATGACATGGATCAGCTACATGTATTATAATTTCCTTATAAACAATGAAACGCATTCATGGCACAAGCTACAAAATGCTGATAAGGGGTATTAAGTAAGTTAACATTAGTACTGGCTTGTGCTAATTTTAAGGCATATTGTGTATTTTGCCACTAGGATCACATTGTGCCCACCAACTCATTTAATACTCAAGGGCCAGAATAGATCATAATTTTGGACTGGATGCTACTAACTAAAATCAGACTGGCTTAAAAGTGCTCCCTTATTAAATCTACTGCCCTTTATTTTGGTATGCATCTTCTGATACATGTATTTGAACCAAATGCTTGCCCAATAGATTTTGTTATTATTTAGTTTGGTTTATTGCTCCGTTATTTCAGCATATAAAGCTATACTGTGAGCCATTCCCCATTCAGTCTTCAACTGCTGTTCTATTGTATCTCTTTCAACTTTTGTTTCCACAGAGATATGAGAGAAATGAAAAACCTTTTAAGTAAACTCAGGGAGACTATGCCTTTACCACTGAAAAATCAAGGTAGGTTTTATATTTTCTTCATGTAAGGAAAATTAAAATAATTAAAGGTTTTACCTTCCATTAGATCTGAAAAATCTAGGGGGTTTTTGGTAGGAATTACAAAAAGAAAAATCTAGGTGAAGTCCCTTCCCTACTGATTCAGTGGAGCCAGAATTTAATATGTGAACTTTATCCTCTTGAGTTTCACATGAGGTAAAATAATAGACTTTTCCTGGTGACATGAAGGCAGCAGCACAACTAATTCCCTGTATCAGGAGGCTTTCTTTTTCAAAGGTGACGGTGTGAATTGCACAATGATAGGGATCCTGCTGAGTGATGTGGTTTGCTTTACCCCTACAAGGCTTGCAGATTCTGTGATGTGACACACCCTATGCAGAAGAGATACTTGCCTTGAGACTGCTAACAGCTTGCTTTTCCCAGTAGCCAGCTATGAGGCGCCCTATACAAATGCACAGGGGACAGGGTCTCCACCCTATGCATGTATTTAGCAATGGGCTTTCATTTTGTGGCCCAGCAGTCATAAATACTCCACATCTACAGGGACTCTCTTTCTTAATGTGAACAACATTAAAAAGAGAATAGTTTTCCTTTTTTGTTTGTTCTTGAAAATGTGTATTTCTTAAATGCTGTGTAGTCTTTGCACACTGGCAGCTGATGAAGTATGCCTAATGTGTCCTAAATCTTGTCCCAAGTAACTAAGCAGTCTAACGTTTATCATAACATGGAAAAAGATGAATATAGAATGGATTAATTCATTATACAAGTAAGAGTTTATGGCATGATGGCTTGATAGAAAACTATTTGAAAGGAGAAAGGGCATTGCTTATGATACATGATACAGATGTGCCATTACAGACACTGGAAAAATGCCATAAAGTCTGTGCCTAGCCTAGAAGAAAGGAGCGTGGTGGAAATAAGGAAAGACAAGACAAACTTGTGGGGTATAAAGCATATACTAACTTGAATTCAGAACATGAAGGCATACAGAATTCTTTTCTGCTGTCTGGTGTCTATACCACCCTTCAACACTGGCCAGAAAACCGCTGATCACCTGTGCAGCAGGATGGGAAACATGTCAGCTGGAGTTTAAAAGCTCTGAGACATGCCCCAGGATCAGGGATCATAAGTGGTGTTTTTGCTGCTCCCACAGGCTACAACTGTGATCATAGTTTACAGATGACCTCTGAGAATTGATGCCTCAAGAATGGACAGTCATGCTCATTATTCATACAGCACTTAATTTTTTTTTTAAATATTCCAAGACCTTTAATAAATTAAACTTAGATAACAGTATAAGTAAATAGAACATACAAGCAACATTATAGGTAATGAATAGAATAGAATAGAATAGAATAGAATAGAATAGAATAGAATAGAATAGTTCTGTTGGAAGGGACTTACAACAATCATCTAGTCCAACTGCCTGACTAATTCAGGGCTGACCAAAAGTTAAAGCATGGGGCATCGACCACCTCTCTAGGAAGCCTGTTCCAGTGGGCTGGACTGTAATTTTTACATTCATATGAATTACAAGCACGGTTTAAGAGAATGATTATGAGATGACTGAATACCATTGAATGAACTGATCTTTACAACACCTGATCCTGCTTTCAGTTAAATGAGTGAGTGTTTTGCTGTTGATTTCAGTGACAGACAGAAAGGAGTTAACACTGTAAGCCCACAAAAGCTTTGCATAATGTTACTGATTGCTCACAGACCTGTGTTTTTTGTATGGAATTCTCTTAAGTGACAGCAGGAAAGTTACTGTGCTAAGAAATTCAGAACTCTTACCTATGTTCTAATAGTTAATTATTTGTATTACAGTAGTGTCTTGAGCCTACAATCAAAATTAGATCCCTGATGTAGTAAGAATAGGAACATAATGAGGCATAGTTCTTAGCCTGAAACGATGCCTGAAGATGGCTCAAATTCAAAGTAAATTATAAAGATTTTTTGAGATAGTTCACTGACAGTGCATGAGTTAACATAACTATAGGCAATAATATATAAATTTTGGATGAATTTAAAATGTATTAATATACAAGGTAGAAAGCTAACCAGAAACAGGGTGACCATATTGTTCGTACTTTCCCAGACAAGTGCTTTTAGTCTTGATGTGTGTCATGGTTTAACCCCAGCCAGCAACTAAGCACCATGCAGCCGCTCGCTCACTCCCCCACGGTGGGATGGGGGAGAGAATCGGAAGCATAAAAGTCAGGAAACTCATGGGTTGAGATAAAGACAGTTTAATAGGTAAAGCAAAAGCCATGCACACAAGCAGAGCAAAGGAAGGAATTCATTCACCACTTCCCATCGGCAGGCAGGTGTTCAGTCATCTCCAGGAAGCCAGGGCTCCATCACGCGTAATGGTTTCTTGGGAAGACAGATGCCATAACTCCAAACGTACCCCCCCTTCCTTCTTCTTTCCCCCAGCTTTATATACTGAGCATGACGTCATATGGTATGGAATATCCCTTTGGTCAGTTTGGGTCAGCCGTCCTGGCTGTGTCCCCTCCCAGCTTCCTGTGCACCCCCAGCCTTCTCGCTGGCAGGCCAGCACAAGAAGCTGGACAGTCCTTGACTACTTAGCAACAACTGAAAACATCAGCATGTTATCAACACTGTTTCATCCTATATCCAAAACATAGCCTCATACTAGCTTCTATGAAGAAAATTAACTCTATCCCAGCTGAAACCAGGACAATGTGCCAAGATGTTCCAATGTTGGAGTTTTAAATGGCAATTCCCACTGATGTGCACAAATGACCACTCAATAATTTTTTTCATCTTTAAATTAAGCCAGAATTTAACCTTAGGTTCAACATTTCTGAACTTGCATGTCTTCAAGATCTCAAACTAGTTATCTTTAGGTTTTATTTGGGACCCTAATGTTATTCATCCATGCAGGAATATTTCATCTTCGGTGTCCCGGTACTGAAGGTGTAATTTCCTTTAGGTTTCATCATTGAACTGGTATTCTTCTTGCCAAAATTTCTACTGCATTTTCATAGAGATCCTGATAATTAGCATTTTAAGACTCTCATATGCAAACATCAGTTTATTATTTGCTCTATGCCTAGAATGGGATCTACTATTTGGTCTTGCAGGTGCTGTTAGGACACATAAATGATATGAAGTCTTTTGTGTGTGTGCATGTGTACATGCTGTATTAAAATGTGGGTTTTTCCATCACAGATGATAGCAGCCTCCTAAACTTGACTCCTTACCCATTAGTAAGAAGACGGAAGAGAAGATTCTTTGGACTGTGTTGTCTTGTCTCAAGTTAGAAGATTAGGAACAGAAACACCAAGAAAATCATAACTTTGATTAAACCACTATCGTTTGACCATTGAAAAGATAAACTTTACTACTTTTGATTATAAAGTATATTTTCTACACTAGCCTATTGCTTTTTCTCTTCTGCTCTATCCTCCTTTTCAGAATAAGGGTTTTAATAGTCTAAAGTTATGGTGGTCAAGAACCAACTGTGGAATAGATCTAGCATAACCAAGAATGTTTTTAAAACTTTTTAAAGTATGTTTTGCATTATTGATTACTTCCAACCACTCAGAGAAAAGACACATGAATTATGGATAATAGATAATTTTAAAGTTTTTTTATTGTTTGAACTACAGGTAAAAGTTTGTGCATAGTACAGTACTCTTATTAGTATCATATTAAAATACTTGATCATATTCTAACAATCTTTAAGCATATAGAACTATTTAACAGCAAAAGTATTATAGTGCTAAAACATTTAAACAATATTGTAACAGAATTTGCACAAAATTTCCAGTTGCTTTTTGTGCTCTCATTCATATTTAGTCTTCCACTATATCTCAATTTAAAAGCTTCATAGAAAAATATCTTAATTTATGATACACAAACCATATATGAAAATACTTAGAACTTGTAAATACAGAGAAATCATAATATCTACAAACTGTACAATGCATAGAAGTAACAAATTGCCTTTTAAGCTGATAGTATCTCCACAAGCTTTTGGAAAAAATAAATAATTTATTAAAAGAAGGTATATTAAAATAAACAATGTAAAACACAACACCAACCCATTTTGTTTCCAAAAGAATTTATAGCATAATGTCTGCATATCACTATTAACTCTTATAGGGCATGCCAGAATTATCTCAGATTGTAAGATATTAAATGTTTTACATTGTTAATAAAGCTTTTTATTTAAATTAAATGTTGTCTTGTTTCTAGTTATATATAGAATATATCTTTTTTTCTAATTTTGTTGTCAGAGTACTACAAAATGTTTTGGTATTTTTTCCATTTCAAAATGTATGTTTGCAAAGACAGACAAAAAATTATGATGAATATATAAATGCTAAAATGACAGCTAGTAGCAGCAATAGATATGAATAGGTCAGACATTATACTGATATTTCAGGATGATAGGCAAGGCACCACAACTAAACTTGTGCTAGACTGCAATGCTATGAAACCCATAGCAATCTATAACTGCCATATATAGCAGGTCACCATACCCTTGTGGTCGGTAATACATGAGGAAGGTGACTATTCGCCCTTCTGCGACTCCATCATGACCCAGCATGTCAACCAGAACCAAATTCCTTCTTACTGCGTAAGGGTTTAGTGGTGGGTAAGAAGGTACTGTTTTCTTGTCACAGGAAACACCCATACAGTGTTTTTTGGTAGGATATTAGTAGTTAGGATATTAGCAGTTTGTTAGGGATAGCTATTCACTGAACTATATCTGGCACCTACAAAGTTTGATCTGACTGATTTTTCTACCATTTTTTTTCTCCTGGAATGCTGTTTGCTGAAAAAGGAAGGAAACACCTGCATTGTCAGAAATATTAATGTACCATCTATAGCAAGGCCCAAAAATTGAGATCTAGTTTAATCCCAAGAGGGGAAGGCAGGAATTTTTCTTTATGAACAGTGATCCAGTCAGAGCCATACCATTCCAGTTTTAGGAAGTCATATAACTGAGCTTCCAACATTTCTCTGGAAGAATATTTTTCTTTTCACTCAGATACAGCAAGGTGTTTTGTTTTTTTCCAGGTTGGACTGATCTGTTCACCTTTCAGTCTCCCAGAAAGAAAAAATATTTTTGAATAATCAGGCCCCCAAATAAATACTTTAAATGCAATGAGGACAAATACATCTAAAATGCCCTCATGGAAACTGTGTTTCCATAAGCAAAAGTAATTCCATCTGAGGAAGACATGATTAAATACTAAAAGATCATATAGCCGCAAGCACAGTAATCTTTAAATAATACAGAAAAATGTAACTGCAATGTTTTATAAGATTTCAAGTCACAAACTATTCTTCAAAGTACACAGCATTTAACACAGGGAGACCACTATACACTTACAAAACAGTGTGTACTTGTGAGCATGAATGCATTTCTAAGAAGAATGGAATCAAAGTCCACAGCAGGACATTTTTTCAAAATTAATTCTTTGACATTTTCCCCACATCCCTCATGAACAGTGTCCTCGTTAATCAGATCCTAGTTTTCCATAATAAGTTGTTAAAGAATGTCCAAAAGGTGGCAGCACTGACATGTTTTCATTAAAAGTCTACAAACCAATAGACTTGCTCTATGATTCCATCTCCAGAAATACAACAGGTTTTGCAACTGTTAAAACTTTGGAAAAACAACTCCTGATGTCTAATGACTATTAAAAAATATTGTCTGAGGAGATGATCTGTAATTACAATTGACCAATTAATTTTGGTTCATCATAAGTTAAAAAGCCAGGCTGATACTATTTTATTAATCCTGTGAACATTAATGACAAAGAAAGTATATGAACACAAGACTGTATATGCAGCAATGCTATGAGAGAGAAAGGGAGAAAGAAAATAGCCTTTATACATCTTTCACACAAGCATACTGTGTTAATTCTTTAAAATCTTGTTATATTGGTACACACACAGAAATTGCTGTATCAGGTCGGTGTGATATCTTTTTTTAACAACTACTTTCAAAGGAAGATGGACAGATTAAGCAGTAAGCATGTCTAGTGCAGTACCTGACCACATATCATCACATGGAAGTTAACATGTCAAGTTACATGACAGCTCATATCTCTGTATTTTTATCGCATCTATTGCAATGGAATATACATTAATGAGAAAAATGTATACATGTTAATTAATTATGCAAAGCTCTTGAAATCAATCATATCTCACCACAATGAGTTGCATAACTTTAGCACATCCTGTGATGGAAACAGATTTACATATGCTGTCTTTAATGGTTCTAAGTCCTTCTTGTTTGCGCTGTTTTAAACTGTACAGTAATATGCACAACCCTGTACCTTTTGTTATTCTGGAAACTAGTTGTGTCTCTTCTTCCTGAACTAAAGACTAGTAAAATTTCAGTCTTTACTAATTTTGAAGCCTTTTCCATAGTTCTAACCAATTTCGCAGCTTTTCTCAAGCCCTTTGTATTTACTATACCTTTTACTAATCCTTAATTCCCAAGCTTTATGACCACTTAAGGAATAATGGTGATCAAGGGCAAATGGAATATCCTCCAGTTATCTTTCAATAGATAGTGGCCATGAACCAAAGCCTGGTAAGTATCTGAATTGAAGAGCTGTTAAGGGATAAATTAGCTTAGTTTACGAATGCAGAGGATTATCTTTCACTAAAATTCAAAAGGAAGCAAAAAAAAAAAATTTAACCCCAGAAGAATAAATATTAATAATATTACATTCTAGTTTAATGGAATAGGGCAATGCAGGATCAAAGTTAAGAACCTCCCACCACAAAATGATATACAAATCACTTCAAGATGATATAGAACCACTCTGTTTATTTTCCAAGTATTTTAAAAAAAAAGACAACTTGACATTGATAAATGCCTGCATGCATGGAAACAAGCAGTTTATGGAAAATACTGGGGAAAATAGTACTTGCTTTCTAAATCGTTAATGGGGTTTGAACAGTTCAGTTGAAGATGCAATAGGATAAAGACACCACAACTTTTGCAGGGGAAGAAAGAAGCAGCGCAATTTCTGTACCCATCAAATACGTCAATTTCCACCAACTCTTTTTTATTAAAAATTTGTGCAGCTCCTGCTTTTCAGAGCAAAGCCAAATTCTTTATAACCACCATTCACTTATAGTATCTTTCTTCTTTTCACAGGTATTTCACATTATACAAAATGCCTGTCTAAAAAGTCAGTTATCTATGTACAGTGTAAAGTTCTCGGAGCAGAAGCAAAATACAAGTGTGGTGGGTTGACCTTGGCTAGATGCCAGGTGCCCACCAAAGCCGCTCTATCACTCCCCCTCCTCAGCTGGACAGGGGAGAGAAAATATAACGAGAAGCTTGTGGGTCAAGATAAGGACAGGGAGCAGTTATGATTACGGGCAAAACAGATTCAACTTGGGGAAATTAGTTTAATTTATTGCCAATCAAAATCAGAGCAGGATAATGAGAAAAAAGATCAAATAAAAAAACACCTTCCCCCCACCCCTCCCTTCTTCTTGGGCTCAACTTTGCTCCTGATTTCTCTACCTCCTCCTCCCTGAACAGCACAGGATATCTGCCTCATTGGCCTTCCCCCTCATCCTTACCCATAAGCACTCTACTCGGACTTCACAATCATTGATTTCTATACAATCAAAACACTCCCTAACATACAGAGCCACCCCACCACCTCTCCTTCCTTGCCTATCCCTTCGGAAGAGCTTATAGCCATCCATTGCAGCACTCCAGTCATGAGAAGCATCCCACCATGTTTCTGTGATGGCAACTACATCATAGCTGTCCCGCTGCACAATGGCTTCCAGCTCCTCCTGTTTGGTGCCCATGCTGCATGCATTGGTGTAGTTGCACTTGAGCTGGGCTATCGATTTCACCCCCAACTCCGACTCACCACCCCTAGGCTCATCTCTAGTGAGCCTGGTTTTATCCCCTCCCCCTTTCAAATCTAGTTTAAAGCCCTCTCGATGAGGCCTGCCAGCTCATAAGCAAGAATCCTTTTGCCCCTTGGAGACAGCTGCACTCCATCTGCTGTGAGGAGGCCCAGTGTCGTGTAAACCGCCCCATGGTCAAAAAACCCAAAATTCTGATGACGGCACCAGCCCCTGAGCCATGTGTTGATCAGGCGTGCTTCCCTATTCTCTTCAGCGTTCTTCCCTGTCACTGAAGGGATTGATGAAAACACTGCCTGTGCTCCCGCTCCATCGACCAGTCGCCCCAGTGCTCTCAAGTCCTTTATGAACACATAAAGATGTAGGGCAGTAGAGATCCAGAACTCACATGATTCCTAGTAAGGGAGAGACAGGTTATTTGAAAGTATTTAATATGCAACTATCAGCATAATTGAGCAGAGAGAGAAAATTGGAAAATCAGAGCCAAATGATGTTCCAGTTTTCCCTAGACATCAGCAACTGTTTCTAGGTCAAACAAGTAATCCTACAGACCTCATGATGGGAGATGTGGTTGCTGATAGTAATAAGCTAACCACCAGGCTTTCTTTCATACAGAGTTTTTATTATTAAAAACAAAACCAAAAAAACTCTGTATGAAGCAACCCATTCTCTTAGTTCTATATGAAGCTCAAAGCATAGAGTTTTCTAGTGAAGATCAGGTGGGAGTGAAGCCTGACAGTTATTAAGCAATGCGCCAGTTTGTATGGACCTATGTCGTGGTTTAGCCCCAGCCGGCAACTAAGCATCACGCAGCCGCTTGCTCACTTGCCCCTCCCCCAGTGGGACAGGGGAGAGAATTGGGAAAAAAATAGTGGGTTGAGATAGAAACAGTTTAACAGGACAGCAAGAGAGAAGGAAACAACAATGATAACAACAATAATAATACTGACAAAGGAATGTACAAGAACAAGTGATGCCCAATACAGGAATTGCTCAGCACCCGGCGATCGATAGCCCGTCCCCGAGCAGCGATTCCCGCCCCCTGGCTAACTCCAGTTTATGTACTGGGCATGACGTCGTATGGTAGGGAATATCTCTTTGGCCAGCCTGGGTCAGCTGTCCTGGCCGTATCCCCTCCCAGCTTCCTGTGCATCCCCAGCCTCCTTGCTAGCAGGCCAGCACGAGAAGCTGGCCTGTCCTTGACTGCTCAGCAACGACCCAAAACATCAGCACATTATCAACAGTTTCTCATCCCAAATCCAAAACACAGTCTCACACTAGCTTCTGTGAGGAAAACCAGCTCTATCCTGGCTGAAACCAGGACAGTATCCACCCCTTATTCCATACCATTTACGTCATGCCCGGGTCCTGTACTTTTCAATACATTCCAATTATTCATTATTACTCTTCCTGTCTTTTAATATATACACACAGATATCACTTTCTTAGTCCATGGGCTATCATTTTAAAATGTCTGTGGAGTTCAGTCAGTCCATGACTCTGGGCTTCATCCATCATAGCAGTCTCTCAGGGCAGGGGAGATGGTATGTGGTGTTGGATTGTTATCTGGCACGGTCCATGTCCATGATCCGCAAGTCGAAAACGTCAATCTCAAGGAAATTGTCGGGCGCAAGCTGCTGAAGCCAGTTCTGGTTCCATCACTGCTGCATGTTGCTTGGTTTCAGTGAAGCTCATTCTTCATCAGTCTGGGTGATTCTTACTGTAATACCATTTATATGGTAGATAGCAACCATAGTAGAAATGTCATACTGTATTGTGTAACAATTAACATAATACAATTCAAATCATTGACTATTTTCACCCAAAATCAAATCTCCTTGAGGTACATATTGGACTTCCCCATCCTTCCGCATTACCCACCAAGTGCACCCAGGTCCCTGGGCAAAGGCAATCCCACGAACGGGTTTGCCTTTGCCTGAGGCAGGAGTAACCCAGACTGTCTTCCCCAGCATATTTCTCACATGCACCACAGGGACTTCATCCCCTTCTACAGTACGTAAAAGTTTGGATTGGGCAGGGCCGGCTCTATTAGTAGATCCCCTAGTGTTGACTAACCAGGTGGCTTTTGCTAAATGTTTATCCCAATGTTTGAATGTCCCATCACCCATTGCTCTCAGGGTAGTCTTTAACAGTCCGTTGTATCGTTCAATTTTTCCGGAAGCTGGTGCATGATAGGGGATGTGATATACCCACTTAATGTCATGCTCTTTGGCCCAGGTGTCTATGAGGTTGTTTCGGAAATGAGTCCCATTGTCCGATTCAATTCTTTCGGGGGTGCCATGTCGCCATAAGGCTTGCTTTTCAAGGCCCAGGATAGTGTTCCGGGCGGTGGCATGGGGCACGGGATATATTTCCAGCCATCTAGTGGTTGCTTCCACCATGGTAAGCACATAGCGCTTGCCTTGGCGAGTTTGTGGAAGTGGGATATAGTCAATCTGCCAGGCCTCCCCATATTTATATTTCAGCCATCGTCCTTCATACCAGAGGGGCTTTAACCGCTTGGCTTGTTTGATCGCAGCACACGTTTCACATTCATGGATAACCTGTGCAATAGCATCCATGGTCAAGTCCATCCCCTCGATCCCGAGCCCATCTATATGTTGCATCTCTTCCCTGATGGCCTGAGGTGTCATGGGCCTACCGAGCTATAAATAATTCACCCTTATGTTGCCAGTCCAGATCCACCTGAGCCACTTCAATCTTAGCAGCCTGATCCACCTGATGGTTGTTTTGATGTTCTCCGGTGGCCCGACTCTTGGGTACGTGAGCATCTACGTGACATACTTTTATGACCAGATTCTCTAATCGGGCAGCAATATCTTGCCACAATTCAGCAGCCCAGATGGGCTTGCCTCTGCGTTGCCAGTTGCTCTGCTTCCATTGCTGTAGCCACCCCCATAGAGCATTTGCCACCATCCATGAGTCAGTATAGAGATAGAGTACTGGCCATTTTTCTCGTTCAGCAATATCTAAAGCCAGCTGGATGGCTTTCACCTCTGCAAACTGACTTGATTCACCTTGTCCTTCAGCAGCTTCTGCGACTCATCGTATAGGGCTCCATACAGCAGCTTTCCACCTTCGATGGTTGCCTACAATACGACAGGACCCATCAGTAAACAGGGCATATTGCCTTTCGTTCTCTGTCAGTTTATTATATGGTGGAGTCTCTTCAGCACGTGCCACCTCCTCTTCTGGTGCTATTCCAAAACCTTTGCCTTCTGGCCAGTCCATGACCACTTCCAAGATTCCCGGGCGATTAAGGTTTCCTATTTGAGCCCGCTGTGTAATAAGCGTGACCCACTTACTCCACGTAGCATCAGTCGCATGATGTGTAGAGGGGACCCTCCCTTTGAACATCCAGCCCAGCACCGGCAGTCGGGGTGCCAGGAGGAGCTGTGCTTCAGTACCAACCACTTCTGAGGCAGCTCCAACTCCTTCATATGCTGCCAATATCTCCTTTTCAGTTGGAGTATATCTTGACTCAGATCCCCTATATCCTCGACTCCAAAACCCTAGAGGTCGACCTCGAGTCTCTCCTGGTGCCTTCTGCCAGAGATTCCAGGTAGGGCCATTCTCCCCGGCTGCCATGTAGAGCACATTTTTAACATCTTGTCCTGCCTGGACTGGCCCGAGGGCTGTGGCATGATCTATCTCCTGTTTGATTTGTTCGAAGGCTTGTCGTTGCTCAGGGCCCCATTTAAAATCGTTCTTCTTCTGGGTCACTTGATAAAGAGGGCTTACAATCAGACTGTAATTTGGAATATGCATTCTCCAGAAACCCACAACACCCAGAAATGCTTGTGTTTCCTTTTTGCTAGTTGGTGGAGACATAGCTGTTATTTTGTTGATCACATCCGTTGGGATCTGACGACGTCCATCTTGCCATTTTATTCCTAAAAACTGGATCTCCTGTGCAGGTCCTTTGACCTTACTTTGTCTTATGGCAAAACCGACTTTCAGAAGGATTTGAATTATTTTCTTCCCTTTCTCGAAAACTTCTTCTGCTGTGTTGCCCCATACGATGATGTCATCAATGTATTGCAGATGCTCTGGAGCTTCACCCTGTTCCAGTGCAGTTTGTATCAGCCCATGGCAAATGGTAGGGCTGTGTTTCCACCCCTGGGGAAGTCGATTCCAGGTGTATTGGACACCCCTCCAAGTGAAAGCAAACTGTGGCCTGCACTCAGCCGCCAAAGGGATTGAGAAAAATGCGTTAGCAATATCAATGGTGGCGTACCACTTGGCTGCCTTTGACTCCAGTTCATATTGAAGTTCTAGCATGTCCGGCACAGCAACGCTCAGTGGTGGCGTGACTTAATTCAGGCCACGATAGTCTACTGTCAGTCTCCACTCTCCATTAGACTTTTGCACTGGCCATATGGGACTGTTAAAGGGTGAGCGAGTCTTGCTGATCACTCCTTGGCTCTCCAGCCGACGAATCAGCTCATGGATGGGGATCAGGGAGTCTCTGTTGGTGCGATATTGCCGCCGGTGCACTGTTGTGGTAGCGATCGGCACCTGTTGTTCTTTGACCCTGAGCAACCCCACCACAGAAGGGTCCTCCGAGAGACCAGGCAAGGTGGACAGCTGTTTAATTTCTTCCGTCTCCAAGGCAGCTATACCAAAAGCCCACCGGTACCCTTTTGGGTCCTTGAAATACCCTCTCCTGAGATAGTCTATGCCCAGGATGCACGGAGCCTCTGGGCCAGTCACAATGGGGTGCTTCTGCCACTCATTCCCAGTTAGGCTCACTTCAGCCTCCAGCACAGTCAGCTGTTGGGATCCCCCTGTCACTCTGGAAATACAGATGGGTTCTGCCCCTATATGGCTTGATGGCATTAGAGTACATTGTGCACCAGTGTCCACTAAAGCCTTATATTCCTGTGGGTCTGATGTGCCAGGCCATCTAATCCGCACAGTCCAATAAACTCGATTGTCCCTCTCCTCCGCCTGGCTGGAGGCAGGGCCCCTGTAGTCCTGGTCATAGTACTCGTCACCCACTTCGTGTAAATACGAATCAGAAGCCCCTTCAAGAGGATCAGAGGTGAGATCAGCCCTTCTATTCTTTCTGGGGAACTGCCCACTGGAAAGTGGAGCGACGATTTTTCTGGAGGAACCTGAACCTCCTTTTGTAATTGTTCTTCCTTGCAGCTCGCATACTCGTGCCTCTAGGGCCGAGGTAGGTTTTCCACCTCACCTCCTCATGTCCTCTCCGTAGTCACGCAATTGAAATCACAGGGTGGCTCGCGGTGTGTATCCTCTGTATCCTCTCTCTTGAGCAGAAGAGCGCTTACTCCTAATAGCTGAGATACTGGCCCGTACGGGTGGAGGGTAGGGCGTATCCTCTTTGAATTGCCGGAACTCCCAGGACAGTTTCTCTACAGCAGAGATGCAGGTCCATAGGGAGGAAGAGAGACTTTCTTCGTATTGCCGGAGTTGGCCAGCCACTTCATCCACTGTTGGTCTCTCTCCGCCTTTCCAGGCCATTACTGCTAATGAGTTGGCATATGATGATGGTGCACTCTGTACAAACTTCCGCCACATAGGTCGCATGCAATTGACTTCATCTGGATCTTTGGATGATTGCCCATTGTCCAAGTCACCATAAATCACCTCCAGCAGAGCTAGCTCCCTCAGGTACTGGATACCTTTCTCCATGGTGGTCCACTTGCCTGGGTGACATAGAACATCTTCCTTGAAGGGATACCTTTCCTTCACACCCGACAGGAGTCGTCTCTAGAGTCTGAGGACTCGTGCACCTTTTCCAAAAGCTTTGTCAATGCCCCCTTCCCTAGAAAGGGATCCCAGCTGCTTGGCTTCCCTACCCTCTAATTCCAGGCTACTGGCCCCATTATCCCAGCATCGGAGCATCCAGGTGACAATGTGCTCACCTGGATGACGGCTGAAATCCTTCCACATATCTCGCAGTCCACTGAGGGATAGAGATCAGGTATTTACCATCTCTTTTATGAATTCTTCCTCTTCCTCCTCTTCAAGCGATGACCCGCTCTCTTCCCTCTTCAGTCCTTGTGATGGCCCTGCTTCAGAGCACTCTGCCTCCTCACTCTCTTCCTCTGGCTCCTCCTTAGAAAAAGCTTCTTCGTCCCTTACTGAACAAGCTGACTTCCGCTTCCAAGATTTCTTCTTTTTTATAGGGGCAACTGATACTGGGATGGGCTGGTTCTCTGGTTCAGCTGCAACAGTCTGAGTAGCTACCGTGCGTGTTGCAGGGGTTGGAGTAGCCACAGTGCCCATCATGGTGGTTGGAGCAGCCGCAGTGCCCGTCGCATTGTCATCAGATCCAGAGAGCCTCTCCCCCCTTTGCATAGTGTTAAATAGAGCTCGGTAGGCATCGGCCAGGCCCTAGCACATTGCAATGATTTGTGTCTCCTTGGAACTGCCAGGACAACAGCATACTTCTTCCAAATATTCTGCTAGTTTATCGGGATTCTGCACTTGTTCAGGAGTAAAGTTCCAAATCACTGGATGTGCCCACCGCCCTAGGCATTTGCCCATGCTGTTCCACACACCCTGCCATTCATAACTATCCAGCCTTGGGGCAGATCTCTGGATGATATTCTTAAATTGCTTGCTAGCCTTAGACAAAACCGAAACTGTTCCCCAGAAGTACCAATAGAAGTATTTTAACTACCCAAGGGTGTTCAAAATACTGAAAAGTTATTGTGATGAAGGAGGAAACATTGAGATAGAGGGTAGCAAAGGTGCCATTCTGCATTTCCTTCCATAAAATCCTTTCGGAGGCAGAAGTATATTTGCTAATTGTCTCCACAAGATAGTAGCCAAAATACAGTAACGGCTTTAGTACAGAGCTCAGATACCACATTAAGCTCAAGGTCAGTGTTCTAAAAACAAATCTCCCAGGCAAGACATTACTAATCATTGCAGAGTACAGCAACCTGCAGAAACCAACACTGATCTTTAACATGTATGGAAAAGACGAGAACATGATGCAAATCAAATAAACTGATATGGTGACCTGCAACCATTATTATCTCAAGCCTCGTGCCCCACGTTGGGCGCCAAAAAGGACTGTCGTGGTTTAGCCCCAGCCGGCAACTAAGCACCACGCAGCTGCTTGCTCACTCCCCCCTCCCCCAGTGGGACGGGGGAGAGAATTGGGAAAAAAACCTCATGGGTTGAGATAAAAACAGTTTAATAGGACAGCAAGAGAGAAGGAAACAACAATAACAACAATAATAATACCGACAAAGGAATGTACAAGAACAAGTGATGCCCAGTACAGCAATTGCTCACCACCCAGTGATCGATAGCCCGTCCCCGAGCAGCGATTCCTACCCCTCCAGCTAACTCCAGTTTATGTACTGGGCATGACGTTATATGGTAGGGAATATCCCTTTGGCCAGCCTGGGTCAGCTGTCCTGGCTGTGTCCCCTCCCAGCTCCCCGTGCACCCCCAGCCTGCTCGCTGCAGGCCAGCACGAGAAGCTGGCCTGTCCTTGACTGCTCAGCAACAACCCAAAACATCAGCACCTTATCAACAGTTTCTCATCCCAAATCCAAAACATAGTCTCACACTAGCTTCTGTGAAGAAAACCAGCTCTATCCTGGCTGAAACCAGGACAACCTATAAACTTTACCCTACATGCAAACTATTTGCTTAAGCACATGTATACCCATCTCACCATTTCCCCTTCCTCATGTATGGGAATACGTGTGTCTTGCAGCTTCACTGGCAAATCAAGAGGCTTTTTCAGAGCAGTAGAATTCCATAAATTCTATCTTTGGTCCATCCCTACATGGGCCATTCATTGCATTCATCTTGTGAAAGGCAGTAGTGCTCCCCTGTCAGATGATGTATCCCCAAGAAGCCACAACCTGTGTATCCAAATCCTCTAAAGGTTATCCATACCTCTTTATCTTACCTGAGTGGATAGGGAGAAGCAAGAAAATTTCTGTTCCACAACGGACGCAGGAAGTGAGCACAATTCCTATTCACAGCTTTGTGGCAGCTGTGCTCAGAAGCCAGCAATGAGGAACTGGTCTTTGGCTCATGGGCAGGTGCTTGGTGCTGCACTTAAGCTATTAAACAACTCCACTGACAACACGATTTATCAAAGTAGTTGTATGAGATTGTGTTATATGAGATTTCTCTTAAATACCTAAGTGCTCTTCATAAAGAAATCAGCTGGACTAACTGAAACAGAGGTAGCTGATTTTAGGGGGTAATAATACAAGTTTGCATGAACTTTTCTATGTAAATAAATACCAATATGGTATATAGCTATTTAATAATAACATAATCAGCATTCTGAAAGCTATGTCTGTACTAGTCCCCTATTTAACATTTCTCACGGCATGACACTGAACATACAGGAATAGAAAATTAGAGAGAAGTGAAACTGACGATTCTTTAAAGGGAAATTTTAAGCCCACCACACAGAATGTACATCAGGGATTATAAAAGAGATCTTTATATGCATTGGCATGGGAGCATGTGGCTTTCAGAGATGAAAAGGATGAGCCCTCCCTGAGACAGAAGCAGGAACAGCCACCAGAAAAAACCCAAGACCATGGGGATCCTGTATCCTCCCCCTGCCAGGCTGAAGGCAATAGCTTAAAGGGAAGGAGTGAATCCACGCTTAGGGCGGCAGACAAACCCCCTCCTTGCCCACCTCGCCCCCCCAGGTGCCTCTGTACAACAGGCATGAGGCTCTGGATGTGGAAGGACAGTCCATGGATGAAGTGGATGACGGTCCAGATACACCGGAGGTGCTGCCAAGGTCAGAAAGGCCTACCCCCTGCATCACGACCACCCCCGTGAGGAAGAAAAGATGGGTTATAATTGTAGGTGACTTCCTTCTGAGGGGAACTGAAGGTCCAATATGCTGGACTGACCCTTCTCTTAGGGAAGTCTTCTGCCTCCCTGGGGCCGGGGTTAAGGACATCACTAGGAAACTTCCTAGCCTGGTGTGGCCCTCAGACTATTGCCCACTACTGCTCTTCCATGTGGGTGGTGATGAAGCTGCAATTCATAGTCCAAGGGCGATCAAAATAGACTTCAGGGCCTTGGGACGGATGGTTAGGGAATCTGTAGCACAGGTTATTTTTTCCTCCCGCCTTCCAGTTGCAGGCAGTGACATAGGGAGGAACAGACGGGCCCAGTCTATTAACGCATGGCTCCATGACTGGTGCCACAACCACAATTTTGGTTTTTTTGATAATGGGATGGTCTACATGGCACCTGGCTTGCTGGCATCAGATGGGATTAACCTTTCTCAAAGGAAAAGAGGGTCTTTGCTCACAAGCAAGCGGGGCACATCATTGACAGAGCTTTAAACTAGCCTTGAAGGGAGAGGGGGATAATATCAGGCTTACCCACGACAAGCTGTGGGATGACACACCAAGGTTAGAGGGATGGGGCGCTAGTGAGGCCCCTCAGGCTGTTGCGCCAGTGAAAAACCTCAAAGGAACTAAAGAGTGTTCCTCTAAGAGGGTGACACGGCCGACAGTCCAGATGAAGTGCCTCTACACCAATGCACACAGCAGGGGCAACAAACAGGAGGATTTGGAAGCCACCGTGCTGCTAGAAAGCTACGACCTGGTTGCCATTATTGAAACTTGGTGGGACGAATCCCACGACTGGAGTGTGGCTATCGATGGCTACAGGCTGTTCAGAAGGGACAGGAGAGGAAGGAAGGGTGGAGGTGTTGCCCTCTACGTCAAGAAATGGATAGAATGTGAAGAGCTGTCTCTGAAGAATAGCCACGAGCAGGTCGAGAGCTTATGGGTAAGAATCAGGGACCGAGGCAACAAAGGGAACCTTGTGGTTGGTGTCTACTACAGGCCGCCCGATCAAGGGGAGTGTATTGACAAAGCCTTCCTACTCCAGCTACAGGAAGCATCACGCTCACAGGCTCTCATCCTGCTGGGGGTCTTCAACCACCCTGACATCTGCTGGAAAAGTAGCACGGTGAGCTGTAGGCAATCCAGGAGACTCCTGGAGTGCATGGAGGATAACTTCCTAAGCCAGGTAATAGCCCTACCAGAGGGGATGCGATACTCGACCTGTTGGTCACCAACGCATGTGAGCTAATTGGTGACCTCAAGAATGGAGGCAGCCTGGGCTGCAGTGATCATACACTGGTGGAATTCACAGTCCTGAGGGATATGGGGCAGGCGAAGAGTAAAGTCAGGACCCTGAATTTTCAGAAAGCAAACTTGCAGCTCTTCAGGGAGTTAGTCAATAGGACCCCCTGGGAAACTGCCCTCAGGGACAAGGGAGCAGAACAGGGCTGGCAGATCTTTAAGGACACTTTCCAGAGAGTGGAAGAGCTCTTGATCCCCAGGTGCAAGAAATCAGGAAAGGAAGGCAAGAGAGCAGCATGGCTGAGTCAAAACCTGCTGGGCAAACTAAAGGGCAAGAAGGAAATGCGCGGGCAATGGAAGCAGTAACAGGTATCCTGGGATGAGTACAGGGACGCTGCCTGGTTGTGTAGGGATGAGGTCAGGAGGGCCAAGGCGTGGCTGGAGCTGAACTTGGCAGGGGATGTAAAGAATAATAAGAAGGGCTTCTACAGGTATGTCAGCCAGAAAAGGAAGGTCAAAGAAAGCGTACCCCTCCTTGACGAGCAAGACTGGCAGACTGGTAACAACGGATGAGGAGAAGACTGAGGTACTCAACGACTTCTTTGCCTCAGTCTTCACTGGCAGTCTTCTCACACCTCTCAAGGGAATGGACTGCAAGATGGGGACTGGAGGAAGAAAGTCCCTCCCGTTTTAAGAGAAGATCAGGTTCGAGACCACCTGAGGGACCTGAACATACGCAAGTCTATGGGACCTGACGAGATGCATCCCAGAGTCCTGAGGGAATTGGCTGATGTAGTTGCCAAGCCACTCTCCATGATATTTGAAAAGTCATGGCAGTCAGGTGAAGTTCCTGGAGACCAGAAAAAGGGAAACATTGCACCCATTTTTAAAAAGACTAGCAAGTAGGACCCTGGGAACTACCTACCTGTCAGCCTCACCTCTGTGCCTGGGAAGATCATGGAGCAGATCCTCCTAGGAGCTATGCTAAGGCACATGGAGGACAGGGAGGTGATTTGAGACAGCCAGCATGGCTTCACCAAGGGCAAGTCCTGCCTGACCAACCTAGTGGCCTTCTGTGATGGAGTGACCACATCAGTGGACAAGGGAAGAGCTATGGATGTCATCTATCTGGACTTCTGTAAGGCCTTTCACTGGGTCCCCCACAATATCCTTCTCTATAAATTGGAGAGATATGGATCTGATGGGTAGAATGTTGAGTGGATGAGGAATTGGTTGGATGGTCTCATCCAGAGGGTAGTGGTCAATGGCTCAATGTCCAGATGGAGATCGGTGATGAGCCGTGTCCCTCAGAGGTCCGTATTGGGACCAGTACTCTTTAATATCTTCATCAATGACATAGTGAGGAGTGCACACTCAGCAGCAAGTTTGCAGGTGACACGAAGCTGAGCTGTGCATTCGACACGCTGGAAGGATGGGGTGCCATCCAGAGAGACCTGGACAAGCTTGAGGAATGGGCCCGTGTGAACCTCATGAGGTCCTGCACCTGGGTTGTGGCAACCCCCAGTATCAATATAGGCTGGGTGATGAAGGGATTGAGAGCAGCCCTGCTGAGAAGGACTTGGGGGTACTGGTGGATGAAAAGCTGGACGTGAGCTGGAAATGCGTGCTCGTAGCCTGGAAGACCAACCATATCATGGGCTGCATCCAAAGAAGCATGGCCAGCAGTTCGAGGGAGGTGATTCTGCCCCTCTACTCTGCTCTGGTGAGATCCCACCTGGAGCACTACGTCCAGCTCTGGAGCCTTCAGCACAGGAAAGACATGGACCTGTTGGAGAGGGTCCAGAGGAGGGCCACGAAAAATATAAGAGGGTTGGTGTTGGGATCACCCTGCACAGCTCGACCTTAAGGAGAAGGAGCTGTGGCGTTGATCTACACGGCTCGACCTTAAGGAGAAGGTGCTGTGGCACTGAGAAGCTGGTAAACAGCTGGATATCTGCACGGCTCGGCCTTGAGGAGAAGGAGCTGTGGAAAACAACTAAGAAGAAGCGAGGAAAACAGGAAGACCTGCAAGCAGCGAATCCTGACTGTGTGAGAGGCGCATGGACAGTGCGTGATATTTTGTATATAGCCAATTGCAATAATGTGTGTAACAAGCTGTAACCAATCATGAGTGTGTGTGCAGTGACTAAACAAAGATTATGATATATATTGGAGTCAGACAAGACAATAAACGGTTTTCAGAATATAACTCTCATAGAGTTGTGAAGTTCATCCTTCTCCCGCAACTGGTGACCCCGACGTGATACGATCTCTGGGATCTCATCGTTGAACACCGGTCGAGCGCAGAGGACGCCGCGGGAGAAGCCCGGTTGGAAGAATTGCAGTCAGTGGGACTGACGCTAGGAAAAAGAAAAAGGAATACGTTGCAACGGAGAAGCACCCAGCGAGGTGAGGTGAGCAACCGGGGCGGCATGGGGCAGAACACATCGCGTGAAGAAGGGGCGATAGTCAGACTCCTGCTGCATATGCTCTCTAAGAGAGGGCTGAAATATGATGAATATACACTTAGAAGGCTTCTAATTTGGAGCCGAAAGAAAGAGTACCCCCCCGATCCGTCTGTGGCCTTTAAGGCAGAGACATGGGAGGAGATAGGAAAAATGTTATGGGAATATATTGAGAAAACCGTCGCAGAGTTAGTGACGGCGTGGAAGTTGATATTAACCACATTAAAAGCCTTAAAGGCAGAGAGAAAAGCTGCAGCTGATATGGAGGAGGCTGTTAAACCGCCTTCAACCAATCCCTTCCTAACCGAGTCAGAGGGTCCAGGACCTTCAGCGACTCCGACTGCACCGCCTGAGGTGCCAGATGCACCGGGTGAACTGGCTGCATTAGATAAGTCAGAGAAACAGATCTACGATGATGTATGTGAGGGCAAGACGGGACAAAGCTGCCCAGAACAATGTACTCAATGTTCCCCTGTGTGCCCGTGTGAAAGATTGATGGGGCGGGCTTCACCACCCCCGAAACCACCCAGACTTAACCGATCGAAAGTCGTAGTTTTGAAGCTCTCAGCCGAGCCCCTGCCACCTTTACGGCCCCCGTTGCCTGATAGCAGCGACGAAGAAGAAGAGCCTGTTGTAGAGACTATAGGGAGGCAAGAGCCTAGGATGAAAGGCGACCCTAGAGAGCGGTGGAAAGACGTTTTTTTAGGAGCAATGAAAGATGAGGAAACAGAGTTACCGATGGCATTTCCTGTTAGTGTACAGCCTCACGGGCCAAATCGCTGGGACCCATTTCATTGGGACTTGATTAAGGAAGTGCGGAAGGCAGTGCAAAATTATGGCTTGCAATCACCTTTCACGCAAGCTCTATTAGATAACATATTCACGGGAATGGTTCTTACACCATGGGATTGTCGGCAGATGATAGATATGTTGTTGACACCAACCCAAAGGTTATTGTGGGCAGACAGATGGTATAAACTCTGTATGCAAGAAGCCCTGAAAAACCTGGAGCGTCAAGATGGCGATCCGCTTCAGAACATTACTATGGAACAAATGACAGGTGTCCTGGTTTCAGCCAGGGTAGAGTTAATTTTCTTCATAGAAGCTAGCATGAGGCTATGTTTTGGATTTGGGATGAGAAAATGTTGATAAGGTGCTGATGTTTTGAGTTGTTGCTAAGTAGTCAAGGACAGTCCAGCTTCTCATGCTGGCCTGCAGCGAGCAGGCTGGGGGTGCACAGGAAGCTGGGAGGGGACACAGCTGGGACAGCTGACCCAGGCTGGCCAAAGAGATATTCCATACCATATAGCGTCATGCTCAGTATATAAAGCTGGGACAAAGAAGAAGGAAGGGGTGGAGGGACGTTCGGAGTTATGGCGTCTGTCTTCCCAAGAAACCATTACGCGTGACGGAGCCCTGCTTCCCTGGAGATGGCTGAACACCTGCCTGCCCATGGGGAGTGGTGAACAAATTCCTTGGTTTGCTTTGCTTGCGTGCACGGCTTTTGCTTTACTTATTAAACTGTCTTTATCTCAAACCATGAGTTTCCTCACTTTTACTCTTCCGATTCTCTCCCCCGTGCCACCGTGGGGGAGTGAGCGAGCGGCTGCGTGGTGCGTAGTTGCTGGCTGGGGCTAAACCACGACACAGGCCAGGGACCGTTTGTGGATGTTAGATTGCAAGCTCGGCTGCCCTTAGATGCCTTGCAATTAGTTGGGCGACTAGCGTTGAATGCGTTGCGAACAGTCCCTGAGGAGGGAAAGAGGCAACAATCTTATACTCAAATTAGACAAGGGAGAGATGAACCATATATGTCTTTTGTTGATCGTCTGAGAGACGCTTTGAATAAGGTGTATACCAATGAAGAGGCAAAACTAGCAGTGTTGTTGAATTTAGCGGTAGAAAATGCCAATGTAGATTGTAAAAGAATTTTGTTAGCTTTGCCAAAAGAAGCAACATTAGTACAAATGGTAGAAGCCTGCAACAGAGTAGGCTCTGCCACACATCAGGCAGAGACACTCGCAAGTGCCTTTGCAGCAGCAATTAAGCCATTTATAAATGGAAAAGGGGAGAAAAAATGTTTTAATTGTGGAAAAACAGACCATTTTAGAGCTCCGTGCAAGGCCACAAGGAAAGGACCTAGGCAGATTGAGACAGGTCATAAATCCTTCCAACAAGGACCCTTTCAGCAAGGAATAGGCCCAGCAGCAGCACCATGTGGTCGATGTCAAAAATTTGGTCATCAAGCCTCAGAATGTTGTTCAAAGTATCATCGGGATGGTATGAAATTGGGAAACGGGCGACCGAGCGCGAAGGCACCCCACACGACAACACAAATGGGGAAGCTCCACCAGGATGCTTGGCAAGCCTTAGCACCCGAACCAGAGGGAGCGCCGGAGTGGACGTGGAACCAACAGTAGAAGTTACCTTATGGGACACATCAGTTTATGATGTCCCAACTAATGCGAATGGACCATTAGGATATGGATTGAGTGCTTTGTTATTAGGACGATCTTCAGCATCAAAGCAGGGACTTTTTGTTCTCCCTGGAGTCATTGACGAAAAAGACCATATTGTGCCAACCACTAGTCCTTGGAACACACCTGTTTTTGTGATTCCAAAGAAAAGTGGAAAATGGAGACTATTACATGACTTGCGAGAAGTCAATAAGGTTATAGTGGACATGGGAGCCTTGCAACCAGGGCTACCATCTCCCTGTATGATACCGAAGTATTGGAAGCTTTTGATTATAGATCTCAAAGATTGCTTTTTTACAATCCCTCTGCATGAAGATGATGCCAAACATTTTGCATTCTCAGTCCCAAGTACAAACAAGGCGCAACCCATGCAAAGATATCATTGGACAGTATTGCCACAAGGCATGAAAAATTCACCCACGATGTGTCTAATTTATGTAAATTGGGCTTTACAGCCAATCAGAAAAAGGTGGCCTCAATATCTCATCTATCATTATATGGATGACATATTGTTGGCCGGTGATCAATTAAATCCGGAAGAAATGATCGGGGAGCTCGTTGAGCTTTTGAGGCAAAGTGGTCTGCAAGTGGCGCCGGAAAAGATACAAGCTGAAGCGCCTTGGAAGTACTTGGGGTGGATGATCACCGAAACATCGGTAACCCCCCAGAAGGTTGAATTATGAATTCAGATTAAAACATTAAATGATGTACAAAAATTGGTAGGAGACGTTAATTGGATTCGACCTATTTGTGGGATCACAAATCAAGATATGGAGCCCTTGGTTCAGCTCTTGCGAGGGGATAGCAGGTTAAACTCTCCTCGGCAATTGACCAAGGAAGCCCGGGAAGCAGTAGCAAACATTTCTGAAATGGTAACTCAAGCATTTAGTTCTAGGATAGACCCCTCGATAGGGATCCCTTTGGCAGTAATCAATCATGAGCGACATCCCTATGCGCTTATAATACAGTGGATAACAAAGCTAGAATCAAAAGCAGACCCATTGAGAATTTTAGAGTGGGTCTTTTTGCCTCAGCAGCAGAGAAAAACCATCACCACGAAAGCAGAGTGTTTTGCAAATTTGATTATGAAAGGGCGCAACAGAATTATTGATATATCGGCAAAGGACCCGAAAACGATTTTAATACCATTACAACAAGAATATTTGACTTGGGCTTTGCAGCACTCTGTTCCCTTCCAAACTGCATTAGCAGGATTTGAAGGTGACATTCAGATTCATTATCCATCACACAAAATGTTTTCCTTTTTTAAAAACTATGAAGTAGAAGAAAAATCAAAGTGTAGTCAATATCCAGTTCAAGGTGCTACAGTATTTACGGATGGTGGTGGGAAGACAGGCAAGGCAGCAATAGTATGGAGAGAGCACGGAGAATGGAAAGAACGGGTACTTGTCGTGCCAGGATCAGTTCAAAAGGTAGAACTACAGGCAGTAATTGAAGCCTTTAAATTATGGTCTGAAGAACCTGTGAATATAATTACTGATTCTTTATATGTAGCTGGAGTACTCCAAAGATTGGAAGGTTCAATCCTCAGACAGGTACAGCAGGAACAGCTATATCAACAATTTAGAACGCTTTGGTTTTTATTGCAGAAAAGATGACATCCTTATTACGTTATGCATATACGCAGCCATACCAACCTTCCAGGGGAATTGGTGGAAGGAGATGCAAGAGCTGATCGGCTGACTGCCGCAGTATGGGCTGGACCTGCCCCGGACCATTTAGGTCAAGCACAAGCCTCTCATGCCTTTTTCCATCAATCTGCCAAAGTTTTAGCGAGACAGTTTAATCTAAGTGCAGGTGACGCTAGAGCTATTATACAGACTTGTGCTGATTGTCAACAAATAGGCCCAGGAATCGCAATTACAGTTAGTCCCCGAGGATTGTATTCGCTACAACTATGGCAGATGGATGTGACACATGTCGCTGACTTTGGAAGATTTAAATATGTTCATGTTTCAATTGATTGCTATTCTGCAGTAGTTTGGGCCACTGCACAAACAGGAGAAACTACTAGGCATGTACAAAAGCATTTGCGAGCTGCATTCGCAGCCCATGGTATACCCCTACAAATTAAAACCGATCATGGTCCTTGTTATGTAGCCCAGTCAACCCAACGATTTTTTGCTCAATGGGGAGTGACGCATGTTACTGGAATACCGCATTCCCCAACTGGACAAGCTATTGTTGAACGAATGAATCATTCCCTGAAGTGTTTATTGCAAAAACAAAAAGGGGGAGAGGCTACCACACCACCCCAAGAACGTTTGAATAAAGCCTTATATGTGTTAAATTATTGCCGTCTAGCAGAAGGAGAAACATGTAAAAGGAATGACAGGAAGTCTGTTTGAGTTAACACAAAATGTGCAAGTAAAAGTTAAAAATTTGGAAAAATATGTGGGAAGGACCTCTTCAACTGCTAACCTGGGGACGAGGTTATGCTTGTGTCATTACAGATTCTGGAACTCGTTGGGTACCTGCAAAATGGGTAAAACCATGGGCGAAAGAGTCACCATCATCATCGTTGGACACATCTTGACACTATCAGGTGTCATCGCAATCTGGATGCCACCTCAGCCAAAAGAAAATGTATGGGTAAATCACACTGAAATTAGCAGTATCATGAGAGGAACATGGAAAGCTTTTAGGGCAAACCGCTCTATAACTACAAATCCTTTGGTAAGATATAATATTGGTTTTCATAGCTTTATACAAGCACTTTTTCCATCACTAGAAGTAGCTTCTATCGCTAGGAGTAGTACAGCTAGAATTGTTTGCCTTGTAACATTCTGCTGTTAATTTAAGCATAGTTGATATGTGACTGCTGGATTATGGTAAGATGCCGTGTGAACAAAACCTACGAACCAATAGACGGGGTGGCTGTGGCGCGTGCAGCACGCCTGGCCAGCGGGCACATGCGCCATAGGCTCCCTGTGTTGAGAGGTGGCAACCGAGGCGTGTTCCGACACTCACTGGCCACGTGTGTCGAAATTCGTTCCTCGGCAAATGTATAAATACCGGGATTTCCCGAAGAGCAGGGGATCGGTGTACGGCAAGGCCACCGTTGCCTCCATGGGGACGCCCACTTAAAGCTGGCACCTATGGCACCTACTGACTGCTAGGCTGAGTTCGTGGTGCAGGACGATACAAGAATGTACAGATGGTCCATCTTCCTCACAGTCCTCGGGTTGCGAATGATCCATCAGGTTTTGTTTATAGATAAACAAAAAGGGGGAGATGTTGGGATCACCCTGCATGGCTCGACCTTAAGGAGAAGGAGCTGTGGTGTTGATCTGCACGGCTCGGCCTTGAGGAGAAGGAGCTGTGGAAAACAACTAAGAAGAAGCGAGGAAAACAGGAACACCTGCAAGCAGCGAATCCTGACTGTGTGAGAGGCGCGTGGACAGTGCGTGATATTTTGTATATAGCCAATTGCAATAATGTGTGTAACAAGCTGTAACCAATCATGAGTGTGTGCACAGTGACTAAACAAAGATTATGATATATATTGGAGTCAGACAAGACAATAAATGGTTTTCGGAATATAACTCTCATAGAGTTGTGAAGTTCATCCTTCTCCCGCAGGTTGGAACATCTCTCCTATGAAGAAAGGCTGAGAGAGTTGGGGTTGTTCAGCCTGGACAAGAGAAGGCTCCGGGAGACCTTACTGCAGCCTTCCAGTACTTAAAGGGGGCTTATAAGAAAGATGGGGACAGACTTTTTAGCAGGGCCTGTAGCGATAGGACAAGGGGTAATGTTTTCAAACTAAAAGAGGGTAGATTCAGACTAGATATAAGGAAGAAATTTTTCACAATGAGGGTGGTAAAACACTGGCACAGGTTGCCCAGAGAGGCGGTAGATGCCCCATCCCTGGAAACATTCAAGGTGAGGTTGGATGGAGCTGTGAGCAACCTGGTCTAGTTGAAGATGTCCCTGCTCATTGCAGGGGGGTTGGACTAGATGACCTTAAAAGGTCCCTTTCAACCCAAAGGTTCTGTGATTCTATGATTAATGCTAGTGTTTTAATTGTTGATCATGTATCATTTTAGTCATATGTTCTTGTCTTGTTTCAGGTCTCTAAGAGCTACTGTAGTACCAATAATGAAATACTACTAATACTAAAAACAACAACCATAACAACAAATATACCAAAGAGTGCAGTGTGTTTGCTTGTACATTACCTGTCTTGGCTGAAGTTCTCGTACCTTGAAGTCAATGGCAAAAGTCCCACTGACTTTTAAAAAAGGTTAGAACTTAATTCCTGGCGATAAATCTGCCCTGTATAAAGCTGTTAGAGCTGAGTTTTGCCTTCCAGCCAACATCTGGAACAGTTTTGAAGTCCCAGTGACCTACAGCATGTTCACTCCTGATTGGTTATATTTTCAGTATGTCCACATTTGGAAGTGTATCTGGTGATTCTTTTGGAAGTGTATAAGACCTCATGTTTTCTTCATTCTTCCAGCTGACTTCTGAAATCATCATGCAACATGATGAATTTGATGGCACCCCAGGGTTACATCGGAGAAGCAGGAATAACAGGGAACAAGTCAGTCTGGGATGCTGTCCTGGTTTTGGCTGGGATGGAGTTGTTTTTCTTCCTGATGGCTGGTATAGTGCTGTGTTTTGGATTTGGTATGAGAATAATGTTGATAACACTGATGTTTTTAGTTGTTGCTAAGTAGTTGTTTTGCTTATACTAAGTCAAGGACTTTTCAGCTTCCCATGCTCTGCCAGTGGGGAGGTGCACAAGAAGCTGGGAGGGGGCATAGCCAGGACAGCTGACCCAGACTGGCCAAAAGGATATTCCCTACCATATAACATCATGCTCAGTATTTAAAACTGGAGTTGGCCAGGGAGTGGGAATTGCTGCTCAGGGATGGGCTATTGATCACCGGGTGGTGAGCTTGTTTTTGTATATTCCTTTATCAGTATTATTTTTATTGTTATCATTGTTGTTTCCTCTTATTTTGCTGTCCTATTAAACTCTTTTTATCTCAACCTAAAAGTTTTTTCCGATTCTCTCCCTTGTCCCACTGTGTGTGGGGGGGAGGTGAGCGAGTGGTTGTGTAATGCTTAGTTGCTGGCTGGGGCTAAACCATGACAGATGCAAAAGAAACAAATTATTTTTGTAGGCATCCCAGTTCTTGGGCTGGGGGGGGAAGAGCTCCAAGCTAAGCCATCAAATGCTGTCGCGGAGGGGCGCCGGGAGCAATAAGACTGTTTGAAAATATATATCACCAGGAAACAAAATGCTCTCCTGAGAAAACAGAGGTATATATGCTGCAACACTTTCCTGAAAAGAGAGAAACATGATTCTTTCCTCTTGTATGAATTAGAGTTCTTGTCGCAAATGGCCTCATTCTAGCTTTGTCTCCTGATATTTAATGGATTACAACAAGCAGGGGCTTGCTGTTCCCTCCTGCAGTATCCTCTAAAGACCATGGGGAGGTGACCTTGAAATAAGTTCAGACAGTACTTGGCCCGTTACACAGTCAAATTCTTCAGCAACCCCACAGCTCATAATGAAATAAAAATAAATATGTAGGTTTTGCTATACCTAGCCTGTACTGTAATTCTAAGAAATGAACCGAGATGAACTGTTTACTTGGGAGTATCTCTTGTTCCATTTTGTTGTAATCTTTTTCTAATCTGTTTCTTTCTCTGGTCATTGGTTTCTGGTAATATTTCCCAAGGGTGAGTAGAATGTAGTGGACTAGATAAGTTATGAAAGAAACACTGATTAGCTGAGAAATGTGAGATGCTTTTGGAGGAAAAAAAAGAAAGTGAAAAAGAGGCAAAGGAATAGAGAAGGAAAAAAAGGCCATTTCTGTAGAAAGAGATACAGAGAGAGAAGATGAAACCAAGAAACAGATACTGAAGAAAACACAGGAAAGTAATTCTGCATGATTCCCTTAGGCAGAAAAACAAAAAATAAGTTTAAAATTAGATTGAAAATGAAAATTTAAGAATAACAACAGAGACTTTTTTCACATTTCTTTAAATTTTTTTTTTTAAAGAAAGTGAACTTACTGTCTTTCTAAGTAAATATGGTACCTTTTAAACAGAGCACAAATTTATTCCCTGGAAATGCAGGGTGTCCTGGTTTCAGCCAGGGTAGAGTTAATTTTCTTCATAGAAGCTAGCGTGAGGCTATGTTTTGGATTTGGGATGAGAAAATGTTGATAAGGTGCTGATGTTTTGGGTTGTTGCTAAGTACTCAAGGACAGTCCAGCTTCTCATGCTGGCCTGCAGCGAGCAGGCTGGGGGTGCACGGGAAGCTGGGAGGGGACACAGCTGGGACAGCTGACCCAGGCTGGCCAAAGAGATATTCCCTACCATATAACGTCATGCTCGGTATATAAAGCTGGGACAAAGAAGAAGGAAGGGGTGGAGGGACGTTCGGAGTTATGGCGTCTGTCTTCCCAAGAAACCATTACGCGTGACGGAGCCCTGCTTCCCTGGAGATGGCTGAACACCTGCCTGCCCATGGGGAGTGGTGAACAAATTCCTTGTTTTGCTTCGCTTGTGTGCGCGGCTTTTGCTTTACTTATTAAACTGTCTTTATCTCAAACCATGAGTTTCCTCACTTTTACTCTTCCGATTCTCTCCCCCGTCCCACCGTGGGGGAGTGAGCGAGCGGCTGCGTGGTGCTTAGTTGCTGGCTGGGGCTAAACCACGACACAGGGTCAGATCAGTGTCTGGAGGTAAAGTATTTGATTTTTGTACCAGGCTTCCTGTGGCGTAAAACTGTTTAATCCTCATAAATAACAATGAAATAATGCATTTGAGAATCACAGCTTCAGTGGCCATTTCTTTTTTATAAGTCATTTCCTCCAGGCTCGGAAGTTAGGGAAAGGAGTGCCACAGGAGGCACTACTCTGTCCCGATTCCATAAATAAGTCTTTTATGGATCCATTGCTGAGCATTAGCCTTCCTGATTTCAGAGATCCTCCAGTGGTTTCAGCTCCCTGCACCCCTTCTCCTCAGCCTGTGCTCAGTGCAGGGCTTACCAAGTCAAATAATTTTGTAGCAAAGATTATACATGAGTATATTTTTACTGTCTGTTAGTCTAATAACAAGGTATAGAAAAATATTATACTCAGTCTCTTTAGAAGTCAGTACAGTGTTTTGGACTGCAAATACAGTAATTGGGTCTTTTTTTAAATGTCTAAAAATAATTTATGTAGATATCCCTCAAAGTAGACAAAAAACATCTCTGTCCTGTGAAATTTATAGCCACAATTCAACAAAGACTGGCAATATGAGAGGGAGATAGATTGGTGGAGCCACACCCTGCCATCCCTGAAGCAGGGGCAGCTGGTGGAGGCTCCACAAGCAGCAGGGGATCCCCTACCCTCTTGCTGCTGGGCAGAAGAAGGGGACCTAAGAGATGAGGGGAAATGGAAGCAGGTCCCTGCTCGGAGATGCAGGCGAATCCCCTCCCGGCCTCCCTCACCGTCCCAGCTGCCCTTACACAACAGGTATGGGGCTCTGGAACTTGAGGGATGGGAACATGAGTACCCCGATGAAGATCCATCCAGGGGGGTGCCTAGGGTGAGTCAGCCAGCCCCACGCATCAAGACATCCTCTGTTAAGAAAAAAAGGAGGGTAATTGTTGTAGGCGACTCCCTTCTGAGGGGTACAGAGGGCCCAATATGTCGACCGGACCCAACCCACAGGGAAGTCTGCTGCCTCCCTGGGGCCCAGGTGAGAGATGTCACCAGGAAACTCCCTGGTCTGGTTTGGCCCACTGATTACTACCCACTGTTGGTCCTCCAGGTTGGCAACAATGAGGTTGCACTAAGAAGCCCAAAGGCAGTCAAAAAGGACTTGAGAGCACTGGGGCAACTGGTCGATGGAGCAGGAGCACAGGTAGTGTTTTCATCAATCCCTTCAGTGACAGGGAAGAACGCTAAAAGGAATAGGAAAGCACACCTGATCAACATATGGCTCAGGGGCTGGTGCTGTCATCAGAATTTTGGGTTTTTTGACCATGGGGCGGTTTACACAGCACTGGGCCTCCTTGCAGCAGATGGAGTGCAGCTGTCTCCAAGGGGGAAAAGGATTCTTGCTTACGAGCTGGCAGGCCTCATTGAGAGGGCTTTAAACTAGATTTGAAAGGGGGAGGGGATAAAACCAGGCTCACTAGAGATGAGCCTAGGGGTGGCATGCCAGAGTTGAAATCGATAACCCAGCTCAAGTGCATCTCCACCAACGCACACAGCATGGGCACCAAAAAGGAGGAGCTGGAAGCCATTGTGCAGCGGGACGGCTATGATGTAGTTCCCATCACAGAAACATGGTGGGATGCTTCTCATGACTGGAGTGCTGCAATGGATGTCTATAAGCTCTTCCGAAGGGATAGGCAAGGAAGGAGAGGTGGTGGGGTGGCTCTGTATGTTCGGGAGTGTTTTGATTGCATAGAAATCAATGATTGTGAAGACCAAGTAGAGTGCTTATGGGTAAGGATGAGGGGGAAGGCCAATGAGGCAGATATCCTGCTGGGAGTCTGTTACAGACCACCCAACCAGGATGAAGAGACAGATGAGACATTCTATAAGCGACTGGCAGAAGTCTCGCATTCGCTGGCCCTTGTTCTTGTAGGGGACTTCAATCTACCGGACATCTGCTGGAAGTATAACACGGCAGAGAGGAAACAATCTGGGAGGTTCCTGGAGTGTGTGAAGGATAACTTCCTGACACAGCTGATGAGTGAGCCCACCAGGGGAGGTGCCTTGCTGGACCTGTTATTTACAAATAGAGAAGGACTGGTGGGACATGTAGTGGTCAGAGGCCGTCTTGGGCTTAGCGACCACGACATGATAGAATTCTCAGTTGTGAGTGAAGTAAGGAGGGGGGTCAGCAAAACTGCTACCATGGACTTCCGGAGGGCAGACTTTGGCCTGTTCAGGTCACTGGTTGAGGGAGTCCCTTGGGAGACAGTCCTGAAGGGCAAAAGGGTCCAGGAAGGCTGGACAGTCTTCAAGAAGGAAATCTTAAAGGCGCATGAGCAGACAGTCCCCATGTGCCGTAAGAAGAGCTGGCGGGGAAGGTGACCGGCCTGGCTGAACAGGGAGATTTTGCTGGGACTCAGGGAAAAGAGGAGAGTTTATCACCTCTGGAAGAAGGGGCAGGCAACTCACGAAGGGTACAAGGATGTCGTTAGGTCAAGCAGGGACAAAATTAGAAAGGCAAAAGCCCAGCTAGAACTCAGTGTGGCCACAGTTGTAAAGGATAATAAAAAATGGTTCTACAAATATATTAACAACAAAAAGAGAGGCAAGGAGAATCTCCATCCCGTACTGGATATGGCGGGAAACATTGTCTCCAAGGAAGAGGACAAGCTTGAGGTACTTAATGCTGCCTTTGCCTCAGTCTTTAATAGCCAGTCCAGGTATCCTCAGGGGATGTATCTCCCTGACCTGGAAGACAGGGATGGAGAGCAGAATAAACTCCCCATAATCCAGGAGGAAGCAGTTAATAACCTGCTCTGCCACCTGGACACCCACAAGTCTATGGGGCCTGATGGGATCCATCCGAGAGTACTGAGAGAGCTGGCGAAGGAGCTTGCCAAGCCACTCTCCATCATTTATCAGCGGTCCTGGTTAACAGGGGAGGTCCCAGAAGACTGGAGGCTTGCCAGTGTGACGCCCATCTAGAAGAAAGGTCAGAAGGAGGATCCTGGGAACTACAGGCCTGTCAGCCTGACCTCCGTACTGGGGAAGATCATGGAGCGGTTCATCTTGAGAGTGCTCACAGGGCATGTGCAGGACAACCAAGGGATCAGGCCCAGCCAGCATGGGTTCATGAAAGACAGGTCCTGCTTGACCAACCTGATCTCCTTCTATGACCAGGTGACCCGCCTAGTGGTTGAGGGAGAGGCTGTGGATGTTGTCTACCTGGACTTTAGTAAAGCCTTTGACAGCGTCTCCCACAGCATTCTCCTGGAGAAACTGGTGGCCTGTGGCTTAGACAGGTGTACTCTTCGCTGGGTGAGGAACTGGCTGGATGGCCGAGCCCAGAGAGTTGTGATGAATGGCATTACATCTGGCTGGCAGCCGGTCACAAGCAGTGTTCCCCAGGGCTCGGTTCTGGGGCTGGTCTTGTTCAATATCTTTATAGATGATCTGGATGAGGGGATTGAGTGCTCCCTCAGTAAGTTTGCAGATGACACCAAGTTGGGAGGGAGTGTTGATCTGCTGGAGGGTAGAAGGGCTCTGCAGAGGCATCTGGACAGGATGGATCGATGGGCCGAGGTCAACTGTATGAGGTTTAATAAGGCCAAGTGCCGGGTCCTGCACTTCGGCCACAACAACCCCATGCAGCGCTACAGGCTTGGGGAAGAGTGGCTGGAGAGCTGCCCGGCAGAGAACGACCTGGGGGTGCTGGTTGACAGCTGGCTGAATATGAGCTGGCAGTGTGCCCAGGTGGCCAGACTCACTACTTTACCTTTCAGGAAGAAACAAATGAATCACAGTTGTGGCATTTGAAGATTTTTTAAAAACTCTAATACCAATCATTATGTTTGAAATTGTTACCCTGCTTCTGAAATCTATCCATTATCAATATCTAAAAAGTGAATGATTTCAATATATTTAATATATTTTAAAAGATTTTTTTTGCATTCACCATATATCACAATTGTCCTGTTTTTCTAATATATTGTGAGGCAATGTTTTGGATTTGGGATGAGAAAATATTGATAATGTGCTGATGTTTTGAGCTGTTGCTAAGTAGTCAAGGACAGTCCACCTTCTCATGCTGGCCTGCCAGCAAGGAGGCTGGGGGTGCACGGGAAGCTGGGAGGGGACACAGCCAGGACAGCTGACCCAGGCTGGCCAAAGAGATATTCCATACCACATAACGTCATGCCCAGTACATAAACTGAAGTTAGCCGGGGGGTGGAAATCGCTGCTCGGGGACTGGCTATCGATCACTGGGTGGTGAGCAATTGCTGCACTGGGCATCACTTGTTCTTGTACATTCCTTTGTCGGTATTATTATTGTTGTTATCATTGTTGTTTCCTTCTCTCTTTCTGTCCTATTAAGCTGTTTTTATCTCAACCCACGAGTTTTTCCCAATTCTCTCCCCCGTCCCACTGGGGGAGGGGGGAGTGAGTGAGCAGCTGCGTGGTGCTTAGGTGCTGGCTGGGGTTAAACCACGACAGTGGTTGACAGTATTATGCCTATAGTGTTTTCCAGAGAGCCAGCTGAACAGTCTTTACAAGCACTGTTTTGTACAAAAAAAAAAGATTTGTATGACTGCTATGATCACATTGCTCATCACTGATGATGCTGACAATGGAAATGTTTCTTGACTCTTAGGTTTGTGCAATTGCTACTGGATTGCTTTATTTGTATTTGTTAAAAAGCTTAGATGTGTAATAAACTCATGCTTCTAGTGTTGTCCCGAAAGTGGGGTTGTATACCTGGTGTGCAAGAAGCCAATATACAAACAGAGTAGAGGTATTTTATTTATAGCATATTTGCAGAGATATGGGTGCGAGGTGGTATTCCACAAAGCTAGCACACCACACAAAGGAATCACCACATATTTATCCCATTACACAATCAGCAAAAACAATAGAGAACCCTCACAATTTTACATTCATTGGCTAGTAATTACCACCTTGCTTATTATTGGTTACACATATTTAAGTTATCATGCATGCTTCTAGAAGGGGGGGCAATTTGCATAGTCCCTCAATTGAGTCAGTGGTCGCGATCTCCCCCTGCCACCTTTACCTTTACCCTAGTTTCTGTGGATTCTGCTGATCTCATGACAGTTACATTTTTCAAGAGTAAAAGAACAACTCAGTCTTCATGGTTTACTGCTTAAGTACAACTACTTCTTCATCTTCTTGACCACTAAATCCAGGTTCATCAATCTTTTTCTGATTGTGGTGTTTCCTACTGACCTATCCCCCAGAATCATTCATTTATCTCAGACATCATTTTCCCCTCTTTGAGACTATGAAATCTTCTTTTATAGGTCTCATATGTCTCACTATTTTTTTTCCATTAACATCACATAGTTTCCTATGACAGTTTGTATAATTAACCATTTAAAGCAATACAAATTATAATTATGACAGTTATGATCACAATTCCAGTTTGGAGTAAACTTGCCAGTCAGCCAGTAAGGGAGAACTCTAGTATGGATTCTCTCAAATGACTGGATGAGTCGCAAGACTAGGTTTCCCTTACACACAGTGAACATTAAACAGAACAAAACCACTCCCAGAACTTTAATTTTCTCAGCATTAAAGCAATTGTCCTTGTAGACATTCATCTCCTATGTAAGCAAATCTTATTTAAAGTCTCTGGTCAGTCGAAGCTTAAGTTCTCTGGACAGTGTGGAGGTTCACTTTTCTTGATCCAATTCTGGTGTCCTTTTCAGCCATGTGTAGTATATCCAGGAGTCAATTACCTCTACTTTGACCGCATTATAAGTCTTTAACAATACAGTATAAGGTCCTTTCCTCTTCTCCTTTAGTGGTTCATCTTTCCATGTCCATATGTAAACAATGTCTCCTGGTTGGAATAGGTGAACTGGCGTGTCTAATGGAAGAGAAACCCTTCGATTTAGGTACCTATGCAGTGAAGATAACATCTGCGAAAAAGAAATCATATATTCCTTAATACTGGCCTGTCCTTTTATACGCATTTGGTCTCCCTTGAGACTTGAGGTTGGACTTGATGATCTTGAAGGTCTTTTCCAACCTTAATGATTCTGTGATTCTGTGAGGGTATGCTTTCCCATATACAATCTCAAAGGGACTTTTCCTTGACCCTAGGGGTTATTCAAATTTGCAAAAGAGCTAAGGGTAAGGCCTCTGTCCACTTAAGATGTGCTTCCTGACAAAGTTTAGCAACTTGTCTTTTCAGAGTCTGATTCATCCTTTCTACTTTCCCACTGGATTGTGGCCTCCAAGGGGTGTGTAACTCCCACTTGATTTGTAAAAACTTAGAAACTCCTTGCACTACTGCAATAAAATGAGGCCCATTATCAGAAGAGATACCCTCTGGAATACCAAATCTAGGTATAATTTCTTTTAGCAAAATCCTAATTACTTCTCTAGCTTTATTGGTACAGTAAGGGAAAGCCCCTGGCTGGTAGATACCAGAGAAGGTATCTACCAATACCAATAGATACTTACATCAGTTACACCTAGGTAATTCTGAAAAGTCTATTTGCCAGTATTCCCCAGGAGTTATGCCTTGTTTCACACTTCCTCCTGTAATCTTTTTCCCAATTTTTGGGTTATTAGCACAACAGATAGTACATTTCTTCACTTCAATGTCTGCTATACTCTGCATTTTCAGTCCAAAATAGTTTCTCTTAGCAGTTAATATCAGCACATCTGCTCCTGTGTGCATTCCTTGGTGTAGTCTTTTAAGCAGATTTTCCATCATTTTCTCAGGGACCAATAAGTATTCTAGTGGTGTTACCCACTATCCTTGACCATTTTTGGAACAGTCTAATTGTTCTGCCAGTTGGTCTTCCTTCTCAGTGTATTTTGGTGGCAACAATTCCAGGCGTGACTCTGGAATTAAAACTCCTTCCAGGTTTGACTCTTTCAGGGCTGCCTCTTTAGGTAGTCAATCTGCCTTTTAATTTACTTTTATAATTTCACTATTTCCCTTTTGATGAACTTTACAATGCATTATTGCAACCTCTTTTGGTTGGAGAACTGCTTGTAATAGTCTCATAATTTCTGTTCCATATTTTATTGGAGTCCCTTGTGAATTTAATAGCCCTCTTTCTTTCCAAATCGCCCCATGTGCATGCACCACTCCAAATGCATATTTGGAATCAGTGTATATATTGACTCTCTTTCCATGACTCAGTTCCAGTGCTCGAGTCAAGGCTATTCATTCTGCCTTTTGAGCGGATATATTACTAGGCAGTGCTTTGGTTTCTAGTGTCTGGGTGTTTGTTACCACTGTGTATCCAGCTCTTCCTTTTCCTTCCCGCATGTAGCTGCTGCCATCGGTGAAGAGCTCCACTTCTGCATCAGGCAGGGTTCATCCCATAGGTCTGGTCTGCTGGAATACACTTGTTCAATAGTGGTTAAACAATCATGTTGAAGTTTATCAGACTCAGAGATTGGGAGTAAGGTGGCAGGATTCAAGGTGGAGGACAAAGAGAGTTCGACATCATCTTGTTCTAGTAACACAGCTTGATATTTAACCTATTCAGAGAAAACCAGTGGTGTCCCTTATTTTCAAGGAGGGATGATAGAGCATGAGGTACAAACACAGTGATCAGTTGGCCCAATGTCAGCTTTTGAGACTCCTCAATTAGGGTTACAGTTGCTGCTACTGCCCTCAAGCAAGCAGGCCAACCTTTACTTTACTCATCCAGTTTTTTAGTAAAGTATCCCATTGGTCTCTTCCAGTCTCCCAATTTTTGCGTTTGTACTCCCAATGCCACTTATTGTCTCTCATGTACATATAATTGGAAGAGCTTTCTTAAATTTGGTAGTCCCAAAGCAGGGGCTTCCATCAGTTTTCTCCTAATTTCATCAAAGCTTTTACGGCATTCTGCTATCCATTCCAAGATTCCTTCAGGTCCTTTTATAGCAGCATACAATGGTTTAGCAATTAGCCCAAAATTAGGAATCCACAGTCGACACCACCTGACCGTTCCTAAAAATCCCCTTAATTGTTTCTTTGATGTAGGTACTGCAATCCTACAAATAGCCTCCTTCCTTTCAGCACTTAATTCTCTTTTTCCTTTTGTAACCTCAAATCCCATACACTGGACTCTTTCTTTTCCGATCTGGGCTTTTTTCTTAGATACTCGGTAACCAGCTAAACCTAGAAAATCAAGTAAGCTAATTGTAGCTTCCAAACATTCCTCGTAGGTATCAGACTCAATTAACAAAACATCCACATATTGTAGTAACATTATGTAATCATACTCATTGGGCCATCGCTCTAGTTCTTTCGCCAATGCATTACTGAACAGCGTGGGGCTATTTTTGAATCCTTGAGGGAGGACCGTCCAGCAGAGTTGCATTGTCTGTCCTGTGGTCGGGTTTTCCCATTCAAAAGCAAAAATAGTCTGGCTCTGTTCATTCAAAGGTATACAAAAGAAAGCATCTTTCAAGTCCAGTACAGTAAAATAGGTATTACTATCAGGAATTGAGGAGAGGAGGGTATATGGATTCGGAACCACAGGGTGCACGTCTATAGTGCCTGTGTTAACCTCTCGTAGACCCTGCACCAACCTATATTAATGAAAATGAGGTTTCTTTACAGGCAGAATTGGGGTATTAAACTCCAATTGACATTCCCTTAATTGTCCGTGTTCTAAAAAGTAATTGATTATAGGCTCCAGTCCTTTCTGAGCTTCCAATTTAATAGGGTATTGTTTCTTTCTTACTGTCTGGGATCCTGGTTTTAGCTCGATCTTTACCGGAGTCATGTTCTTTGCTCGTCCTGGCGTTCCCGAAGCCCATACTAAAGGTATCACAGTATCCAATAATTCATCTGGGATGTCCCCTTCTTTGGCGTGATTCTTCTCAGTTAACAAACATATCTGGGCTTTCCACACATTCTCTGGAGGAATATTTAGCTGGATAGAATCTTCAGAGAACGTTAGTTGTACATTTAACTTACAAAGTAAATCTCGTCCAAGCAATGGCAAAGGGCATTCTGTCATATAGAGGAATTTATGTGTTAATTTGGTATCTCCAAGTGAGAGCTCCATAGGCTGCAAAAATAGTCTTAAAGTTCTTTTCCCTGTCGCACCAACAATGCTTATCTTAGTCTTGCTTAATGGTCCCTTACAACTAGTCACTACAGAATGGGTGGCCCCACTATCAAACAGAAAATCTATTATCTCATTCCCCAGCTTAACTGGAACCAGAGGATTGGCTGGGGAAACTTTAATAGATTCCTCCGGTCCCCTTCAGTCTAATTCAATCTCTGCCATTTCCCTAGCAGCCCCCTCCATATCTTTTTCCTGATCACTCAGAAAAAGTGGACATTCTCCCTTCCAGTGACCCTCCTGTTTACAATAGGCACATTGATTCATTTTCAGAGAGGTTTTACAACAGCCTCCACTTCTACCTCCACAACCCCTACCTCTACCTCTGAACCTTGTCTGTCCTTCTACCAGGGCGGCCAGTAAAGAAGCTTGCAATTTTGCTCACCCTCGCCTCTCTTTTTCTGTTATTATATATCTTATATGCAATCCACATTAATTGTGAAATTGTCATCCTGTCCACACCATCTACTTCCTGCAGTTTCTTTCTAATGTCCGATGCCAATTCCATATTACTAGCATCTTCTGGGTTCAAATCGGTCCACTTTTGAGCTACTTTGCACAGTCTTTCATAGAAAGCAAATGGGGTTTCCTTCCCTAGCTTTCTCTAAAACTGATCCTCGTTCTTCTTAAGTAAACAAATATTCTAAAAGGGCGTGTATATCTCCCCAATTCGGTTTGTGGGTCATCATTACAGTTTTAACAGTACTATACACTCCCTCTGGATTATTCCGATAAGACCCAACTGCCTCTTTCAAATTTAACAGATCAGATGTGGTAAAAGGTACATGCACATATACTGGTGTCCCTTCAGGTCCAACAGCCTAAGAGGAGCCTGAATCACTGGTCTCTGTCCTCTAGTTCTTCCAGACACGGGGCTGGTAAGCTCATTTTCATCCTCACTCGAAGTTTCAGAATCTGGTTGTTTTGGGGGGTTACTAGTAATTGAACATCTTCCTCCGTTTCCTCACACTTAAACTTTCCCCTCCTACAGCTCCTACAACATAAATTTTCTTTCTCTTTCATTTCTTTCTCTGTTAAAGAATATATTCTGTTTTGAATCCATTAAACTACACCTTTACCTAACCTTCCAATTATTAAATCAAAAACCAAATCTACATATGGTACTTCATCCCATTTTTAATTTCTTCTGCAGAATAACATTAATTGTAAAATAGCATTATATTTCAAGGATCTATTTTCAGGCCACCTGTTACCATCATCCAATTTATATTGTGGCCACCTGTTTTAGGGTGGTTTCGAGGATTCCTGAGAAGGGTAAACACATATACACAGACTATAAGGAAAAAGCAGTAAGTGTTTTATTAACTACAGACATGAATTACACTAAGGGTGTCTTGCAAAGCAATTGTCTTACCAACCCGAGGACTGTGAGGAAGATGGCCCATCCATACATTCTTGTGTTGTCTTGAACCGCGAGCTCAGCCCAGCAGTCGGTAGGTGCCAGCTTTACGTGGGCGTCCCCATGGAGGCAACAGTGGCCTCGCCGTACACCGGTCCCCCTGCTCTTTGGGAAATCCCAGTATTTATACATTTGCAGAGGAGCAGGTTTCGACACATGTGACCAGCGAGTGCCGAAACACGCCTCTGTTGCTGACTCTCAACATAGGGAGCCTATGGCGCATGCGCCCGCTCATCAGGCGCGCTGCACACGCCATAGCCATCCCGTCTATTGGTTCGTAGGCTTTGTACACGCAGCATATTACCATAATCCAGCAGTCATGTATCAACCATGCTCAAGTCAATAGCAAGATGTTGCAAGGATTCCTCCCTCCACGTCCTCCCCTAGTGTTGTTCAACTTTCTTATCTCTGTGGGAAACCATCTGGTTTCTCTCACCCCACCTGTTATCTATTTCTCACCCAGCTATCTGTTTTCTCCTGTGCTAACTGCGGTGTTCTCACAGACTGAAATTCCATCTTTTAACCCCTCCGCTGTGGTTTTCTCAGCTATCTACTTCTCACCCAGTGTCCAACCACGGACCAAAATTCCATCTTTTTACCCCTCCGTATACACCACCACTGATTAGAATACCGTTTCAATTTTTCTTTTGTCAAGGGGTCCCCTCCAAACTTATTCCAATTCTTTAGGATGCATCCTACGGGAGAACAAAGAGGAGTCTCTGTGGAAGCAGTGGAACCCATTTCGGTAAACCAATGCTTCACACACAAATATTCCACAACATGTAGAAACAAAACCACATTACTGCTGCATATCTTTTCTGGTGTGTCTTATGCAGAGCAATTAGCCTCATGCTAGCTATCAGGAAGAAAATTAACTCTAGCCAGTTGAAACCAGGACAGTATCCACCCCTTATTCCATACCATTTACGTCATGCCCAGGTACCACACTATCCAATGCAACCTCATTAACCACCACCCCCACACCCGTTCAATTTCTTTAATATAATACACAGATATCATTCCCTTAGTCTATGGACCACCCCTGTAAAATGTCTAAAATGTCCATGAAATGTCCATTGAGTTCATTTAGTCCATGACACTGGGCTCCATCTCTTAAGGTGGTCACTCAGGAGAGGAGGCATGGTGTGTTGCATGGAGTTACTGGGCACCAAAGCCAGCTCAGGTCAGGTCACTGCTGCACTTGCACTGCTTCTTGTAAGGCTTGTCCTCCATTGGTTCAGGTGGTTCCTGCTACAGTAATTCCTGTAACATGCAACTCAAATCATGGGTTACAACAATTTAAAGGTATTTCCATTACTCATTAGTATTTCATTACATCATTGGTATTTCCAAAGAACTCCTCCCCTTGTCCCTGCTCTGGCTTGGATTTATCCACAGACTGCAGTCCCTTCCATGAGCCACAGTCTCTCCAGGGGTAGACCTGCTGCGGCATAGACTTATCCACAGCCACAGACGCTTCGAGATGTACCTTCTCCAGCATGGACTTATCCTTGTGCCACAATCCATTCAGAGGTATACCTGCTGCGGCACAGACATAACCATGGCCACAGATGCTTGAAGATATACCTGTCTGGTGTGGACTTATGCATGGCCACAGATGCTTTGGGGTGTCCTGCTCCTGCATGGACTCATCCACAGGTCACAGTCCCTTTGACTCGAGTTCACACTTGAGTTCCAGCCTGTCCAGTACAGAAGCAGCAGCGATGCCCTGGCCATCTGCCAGCCCAGGTGCAAGGCCATTGCTGTTATCAAAATGTTCCCAGGCACAGCAGAGTCAGATGATAAGCAGCACAGCAGTACAGCAAGCAGCGAAAGCAAAAAGCAGCCACTAACGAGCACTAGACTCTAATATACAGTAAGGAAAGCAAGCCCCATGGCAAGCACAGGAGCCTGCCAATTAATAGCTAAACAGCAATAACAGCTATAAATTCTATCATCTAGCACATTCCGATCAGGTCTGTTTTTATGTCATAGCCTTTGAGCCCCATGTTGGGTGCCAAAAAGGACTGTCATGGTTTAACCCCAGCTGGCAACTAAGCACCACACAGCTGCTCGCTCACTCCCCCACAGTGGGATGGGGGAGAGAATTGTAAGGGTAAAAGTAAGAAAACCTGTGGGTTGATATTGTATTGGGTTTGTGTGGCAAGGTTTTGGTAGCAGCAGGGATTGCAGGGGTGGCTTCTGAGAGGAGTTGCTAGAAGCTTCTGCTGTGTCCAATACAGACCCACTACTGGCCAAGGCCAAGCCAATCAGCCATGGTGGGAGCACCTCTGTGATAACATATTTAAGAAAGGGAAAAAAAAAAGGGCATGTGACATTTTGCAGCCGGAGAGAGGAGTGAGAATATGAGAGAGAAACAATTCTGCAGACACCAAGGTCAGTGAAGAAGGAGGGGGAAGACGTGCTCCAGGCACTGGAGCAGAGATTCCCCTGCAGCCTGTGGTGAAGACCACGGTGAGGCAGGCTGTCCCCCTGCAGCCCATGGAGCTCCACGGTGGAGCAGATATCAACCTGCAGCCTGGGGAGGACCCCATGCAGGAGCAGGACAATACCTGAAGGAGGCTGTGACCCACTGGGAGGCCCACACTCGAGCAAGCTCCTGGCAGGACCTGTGGATCCATGGAGAGAGGAGCCCATGCTGAAGCGGGTTTGTTGGCAGGACTTGTGACACCGCGGGGGACCCATGCTGGAGCAGTCTGTTCCTGAAGGAATGCACCCTGTGGAAGGGACCCAGGCTGGAGCAGTTTGTGAAGAACTGCAGACTGTGGGAAGAACCCTTGTTGGAGAAGTTCGTGGTGGACTGTTTCCCATGGGAGGGACCCCATGCTGGAGCAGGGGAAGAGTGTGAGGAGTCCTCCCCCTGAGGAGGAAGGAGCAGCAGAAACAACATGTGACGAACTGACCACAACCCCATTCCCCGTCCCCCTGCGCCGCTTGGGGGGGAAGTGGTAGAGAAATCGATAGTGAAGTTGAGCCCGGGAAGAAGGGAGGGGTGTGGGAAAGGTGTTTTAAGATTTGGTTTTATTTCTCATTATCCCATTCCGATTTTGATTGGCAATAGATTAAACAAATTTCCCCAAGCTGAGTCTGTTTTGCCCGTGACAGTAATTGCTGACTGATCTCTCCCTGTCCTTATCTCGACCCATAAGCTCCTTGTTATATTTTCTCTCCCCTGTCCATCTGAGGAGGGGGAGTGATAGAGAGGCTTTGGTGGGCACCTGGCATCTAGCCAAGGTCAACCCACCACAGTTTAAAAGACAGTTTAATCGGCAAAGAAAAAGCTGCGCACTCAAGCAAAACAAGGAATTCATTCACCACTTCCCATGGGCAGGCAGGTGTTCAACCATCTCCAGGAAAGCAGGGCTCCATCACGCCTAACGGTTACTTGGGAAGACAAATGCCATAATTCAAAATGTCCCCCCCCTTCCTTCTTCTTCTCCCAGCTTTATATACTGAGCATGATGTCATATGGTATGGAATATCCCTTTGGTCAGTTGCGGTCAGCTGTCCCAGCTGTGTCCCCTCTCAACTTCTTGTGCACCCCCCACCTTCTCGCTGGCAGGCCAGCATGAGAAGCTGGACAGTCCTTGACTGCTTAGCAACAACTAAAAACATCAGTATGTTATCAACATTATTTTCATCCCAAATACAAAATGTAGCCTCATACTAGCTTCTATGAAGAAAATTAACTATATCCCAGCTCTAAACCAGGAGAACTTAGTATAAATACTACAACTGCTTAGCAACAACTTAAAACATAAGTGTATTTTTAACAGTATTCTCATACTAAATCCCGAACAAAGTAGTATACCAGCTACTAGGAACAAAATTAACTCTATCCCAGCCGAAACCTGGACAGTATGTGGAGTAAGTGGAGTAATACTGTTAGTGGGAATCTTCCTGAAATATCCAGAAATATGTCACAGACATATCCTGAAAAACTTTTAATGTTAAACTTCCTGTAAAGTAGTACATGCTAAAGCAACTTTTTTTTTTTTTTAAAGCCAATAAAGAATTTATTTAGCCGTACACACAATCCCTACATGTATAATTTTGCTGTCCTTTGATTTAAATTATGATAATAATGACAATTTATTTACTGTTGCCAAAATATGTGTTAACCTGTTTAATTAATACTTTAATACATTCATTCGGATATCAATTTGTGCCTGTAAAAGTGCCTTTCACTTGAGAGGTTCTAAGTGCTTTGCACATTGAGCACTGTTGCTACTAGACTTTGCATGGGAAATGGAAGTTTAAGAACTTGTTTTTAGAGGTTCAAAATAATGAGAATTTGACCTGTAAATCACTCTGAAAATAAGGGACTTGAGGTATAATAGGAAAGAGAACGATGTCTTGATTTATTGCGTTATTATCATTACATTATATTCCTGTCTTAAGCAGAATTAAATAAAAATACCAGTACAGCTTGGTAATTTAATGCCATTATGTCTTTTTTTGTTGTTTAGAATTTAAGTCACTGTCCAGATGACAAATAAAAATGAGTTTGGGAGCCTTAACTCCTAGATGAGTATAATATAAAACTAGCAGATAATTTTGTAGGTCACGCAATTGCTATTCATGTAAAATTGCACTGTATGCATTGGAAAGATCTGTGTTCTTTAAGACTATTATTATTAACTTCTATGTTCATTTAATTCACAAGTCTTTAAAAAATAAAAAGTGGGGTCCACTTCTTTAAGATGGAACCAGATAGGGCTATAAATTGCCTGTAACATTAACTCCTTGCAAATTCTGCTTGATAAGATATAAATGAAAATTAGCATATTCTTTCTCCCGTGCAGTCTAATTCAAATTATTTTAAAACTAGTTTAATTTCTGACAGATGAAATGCATACATTAGCTAGCTAGAGCCATCTGCAAGGCAAACACATTCTTACTTCATATGTTTCTAATTGGAACGTGTTATCTTTCAGGCACCATCAGATGCCATGCTATGACTGGTGATGAATTCTGCAATCATGTACATCCCTAAGGATTTATAATCTGCATGGATTAAGGACAGGCTTTTGTGAATTTCAGTTATTTTCACACTTTGATTGTAAGTCTAAACAATATTTCTTGGATAGCAACCTAATTATATGAAGAGTTAATACCCCCAAACCAGGGATTATTTTAGGGAGATTTGGTTTATATAGGATTCTTTAAAGTATTACTTTTCACTTTTCATTGAACAAGATGGTTTATGTCAATAAAAAACATCTAAACCAAATATAAACAAAAATATAGATTTTTATGTCAATATCTAACATCCTTTATTTTATACAGGTAATACAGTGAGGCTACATGCATATTTCCCTTCTGCTCAGTTTGAATTTCATTCTCCAGCTTGGAAACAGTGGAGTACATTACATGATTAGCATTTTAATACTCATTTTTTAATGACAGAGTGAAAAGGATTTTATAGAATTAATTTTTAATGCTTGTATCAATATCACATGTCTTACCATGATCTTTTTATTGATGGCATTTACTTTTTCTGCTTTGTCCTCTTGTTTGAAGATGAAAGATTACATGTGCAGTATATTTTAAGTGATTGCCTGATTACATTTTAATGCCTTACCAGAAATGTAGAAATATTTCAACTGAAGAAAATGTTTGATGTAAAATGATATAGATTATTATTAAGTCAAAATGGTATCTAGTGAAAAGTCAGAATATACTGCATCTTAAAACCAAACTGCAAATTTAAGAAAGCCATCACTAATACAGTAACTTAGTGATATGTATCACTTGTATAACATCAATCTAGAAAGCATGGGAAGAGTTTTATTTCACTGGTAAATTAGTATTGAGATGTGGAGGGCATGAAGCTGAAGGAGTCTCTCCAAATTCTATCAAGTAGAAGGGACATTAAAAAACGTGGCTGAGGGAAGGCAACATTGTTGATGGGTGCCAGAGGAAGATCTGGTTAGGATATGCTGTAGGTCTAGAATATTTTGCAAATTAAAAATTATAGTTGAGTACACACAGGATACTGACTACTGCTACAATATTAAAGGAAGTGCTAAAAGATACATTTGAAATTTCAAACAATCCTGGAGGACTTTTTTCAGTAGTAACATTTTTCATGCATCATAAGCAAGCCTGAAGGAAGGAGCATGCTTTCCCTCCCAAGGATTAATGTGTAAAGGCCTTATGCACCTGAGAGTCCTTAGGAAACCGGGTCCAGGCAGGCTGAGCCAGGACCTTGAGGGCTTTCATCTTCAGATATGATGAGGTTCATAAGCCACTCTTCTGCTCCTGTTCTCATTTCCTACCAGCCTCAAACAAAGCTGAGGGAATAGTCAGTTGTTTTCTAGACAGTAGTCAGTAGAATAGCTTTGTGCCATTAACACTGACCTTCCTTTTTCTAGGCCAGGCTGAAAGACGTCCAGTACCTGCCACTGCTACCCAATACCTCCCTGGCAGTGGTTGCTTTGCTGTTCGTTGCTTATCTGCTACTTTGCACACCTACATGGTTGGTTCCTTGCAAGAACTAACCATGCTCTGGCTCTTGGAAACCTTTATAGGGAACTTCTATACAGGAACCAGAAGTCACTTTGAAAAGATATTTGGGTTTTGTTTATATTTAGTGCTACAAAGTGTTTTGTGCAGTTCTTTGACAGGGTATATATTTTCCTTCTGTTTACATTTGCCACAATATTCATTAAAGACTGTAAAATAAATTAGGTCACAGATTCTTACTTGGGTATAAGTTCAGAGTTTCGGGGGGGTATGTCATGCCTCAGCACAGCAACTGACTGAAATGGCAGAGCAGCCCCAAAGGGCAAAAAGTAATGAAAAATAGTAGCACATCATCTTGTCTCCTTTGGGTAGAGTTCAGCAGTCACAGGTCAAGCAAAGCAACTTAAGAAAACTGTCAATATTCAGCAATTTTTTAAAGAAGAAGAAAAGGAAAATCAATGTCTGCCATCAGATGCTGTTATGATTTAACCTGGCAGGTAGCTAAAACAACCACACAGCCTTTCACATCCCCCTCCCCTCGCAACAGGATGTGGGAGAGAATCAGAAAAAAAGGTAGAACTCGTGGGCTGAGATAAAGACAGTTTAATAGGACAGAAAAAAAAAGACAATAATAATAATGATAATAATAATGATAAAAGAATATACAAGTGATGCACAGCACAATTGCTCACCACCCGCTGACTGATGCCCAGTTAGTTTCCGAGCTGTGGCACCTCCCTGGCCAACTGCCCCAGTTTATATACTGAGCATGATATCGTATGGTATGGAATATCCCTTTGGCTAGTTTGGGTCAGCTGTCCTGGCTGTGTCCCCTCCCAGCTTCCCGTGCACCCCCTGCCTTCTCACTGGCAGGCCAGCATGAGAAGGCGAACAATCCTTGACTGCTTAGCAAAAACTCAAAACATCAGTATGTTATCAACGTCATTTTCATCCCAAATCCAAAACACAGCACTATACCAGCTATCAATCAGGAAGAAAATTAACTATATCCCAGCTGAAACCAGGACAGATGCCCTGGATAACTCCCAAGGACTTGAATGGGACACCTGTGCATTAGAGGACAAAAGCTGACCCTAAAGTGCCAGTGGAGACTGTGTATCTGAACATGTAGAGTGCCCTGCGAAGCATTCAAAGGGCAAGAAAAGCCATTTGGTTCCCTGTGTAATTCTTCTCCTAAGAGCCTTTGCTTGAGAAGCAAGCCCAGTGCTTTTTGTTCTACAGAGTCAATCTGCTAACTTGCCCAGGACCATTCCTCAGATCAGATTTGTCAGCTTATTCAGCACATTTTCTCCAGTGTGTATCAGAGATGAAGTTTGTCCTGTAGGATCTGTCTGTTAATTTGTAAGAAAATAATTTTAGTGAAATTACAATACAGAATTATGCATACCTTCAGTCTTCTTTTAGGAACACTTTTTTTTATTAAAGAAGAAATCACTCTGTACAAATATAATCAATCAAAAAGTGAAATGTCCTAAATTAAAGATTACATTTTACAGTTAAACTTTCACAGCATAACACTGGAAAGTACTTTTAAATAGGATTACATTTTAAAGCCTTACAGGAAATGTAGAAATATTTCAATTGAATAAAATATTTGATGGAAAATGAAATAGATTATTATTAAGTTATTTTTAACTAAGTTATTTTATTAACTCCATTTTGACAGTATGTATTTTCCAGGTTTACATCACAGCAAGAAAGAAATCCTAACATGTCTAAGACACTAAAGGTTTAGTTTACTTTCAGTCATAGGGTAATCAATACAAGTAAATATAAAATGTTAACTTGCTTGTGCTGCAAGAAGATCTGAAAACTCATTTCAGAATTTCCATCAGAATATCTTTTACAGTAATGGAAAAAGTTTGTAAGACAAAAATCCAGTTGCACATATATATGAGAAACTAGATCTTTACAGTGATAACTCCCATTGATTCTGCTGGGATCTGAATCACTGCTGAAGTCCACCATAAATAGGTGTATTTAAGATTTATCAGGCTTTGGCTCCCAACATCAGAAATTCTAAAGAACTTATTTTGGAGAAAGGTGATCTTCAGTTCTTCTGCATCAAGTCCCTTTAGAATGAAGGCCTCATGTTGGGAATGCCAAACTGAGGCACCCAAAATTAGGAGGTGCTTTTGGAAATTTGAATTCAAACCTTTACCTGTAAGACATCAGATTTTAGACTTCAAAATTTAAAAAATAACAAAAAGTTAGTTTAAAAAATAAATTCTGAATATCTATTTCTGACAGTAAGATGACTCATACTGGAAAAATAGAACTAGATTTCTTGTGATTCTTTCCTTGCTACTCTTCTAAACTTTACCATTAGAGGACTGCAACAACCACAGATTTCAATAAGTATGAGGAAAGGTAACCCCTTAAAGTTTGAACTCATACCCAAAGAGAGATTGGTTGTATTGACTCAAGATACAAGTGAGAGAGAAAAAAAAAAAAAATTGAATTGTTCCAGACAGAGAATTACAGATATGTAATTCTGGAGTGCTGCAACAGATGGCTATAAGCTCTTCAGAAGGGATAGGCAAGGAAGGAGAGGTGATGGGGTGGCTCTGTATGTTAGGGAGTGTTTTGATTGTATAGAAATCAACAATTGTGAAGACCAAGTCGAGTGCTTATGGGTAAGGATGAGGGGGAAGGCCAATGAGGCAGATATCTTGCTGGGAGTCTGTTATAAACCACCTAACCAGGACGAAGAAGCAGATGAAATTCTACAAGAAACAGTGTCCTGGTTTCAGCCAGGAGAGAGCTGGTTTTCTTCACAGAAGCTAGTGTGAGACTGTGTTTTGGATTTGGGATGAGAAACTGTTGATAATGTGCTGATGTTTTGGGTTGTTGCTGAGCAGTCAAGGACAGTCCAGCTTCTCGTGCTGGCCTGCCAGCGAGCAGGCTGGGGGTGCACGGGGAGCTGGGAGGGGACACAGCCGGGACAGCTGACCCAGACTGGCCAAAGAGATATTCCCTACCATACGACGTCATGCCCAGTACATAAAATGGAGTTGGCCGGGGGGCGGAAATCGCTGCTCGGGGACGGGCTGTCGATCGCCAGGTGGTGAGCAATTGCTGTATTGGGCATCACTTGTTCTTGTACATTCCTTTGTTGGTATTATCATTGTTGTTCCCTTCTTTCTTTCTGTCCTATTAAACCGTGTTTATCTCAACCCACGAGTTTTTTTTCCTAATTCTCTCCCCCGCCCCACTGTGGGAGGGGGAGTGAGTGAGCGGCTGCATGGTGCTTAGTTGCCGGCTGGGGCTAAACCACGACAGTCCTTTTTTGGCGCGCAATGTGGGGCTTGAGGCTTGAGATAATAACGGTTGCAGGTCACAATATCAGTTTATTTGATTTGCATGATGCTCTCGTCTTTGCTGTACATGTTAAGGATCGGTGTTGGTTTCTGCGGGCTGCTGTACTCGCCTGCGAGTTCTGTTTTTAGAACACTGACCTTGAGCTTAATGTGGTATCATCTGAGCTCTGTACTAAAGCCGTGACTGTATTTTGGCTACAGTCTTGTGGAGACGATTAGCAATTATACTTCTGCTTCTGAAAGGCTTTCTATGGAGGAAATGCAGAATGGTACCTTTGCTACCCTCTATCATAACGTTTCCTCCTTCATCACAATAATTTTTCCATATTTTGAACACCCTTGGGTAGTTATAATACCTCTATTGCTACATCTGGGGAACATTGTTTCGGTTTTGTCTAAGGTTGGCAAGCAATTTAAGAATATCACCCGGAGATCTGCCCCAAGGCTGGATAGTTATGAATGGCAGGGTGTGTGGAACAGCATGGGCAAATGCCTGGGGCGGTGGGCACCTCCGGTGTTTTGGAACTTCACTCCCGAACAAGTGCAGAATCCTGATAAACTAGCAGAATATTTGGAAGAAGTATGCTGTCAGCCTGGCAGCTCCAAGGAGACACAAATCATTGCAACGCGCTGGGGCCTGGCCCATGCCCACCGAGCTCTATTTAACACTATGCAAAGGGGAGAGAGGCTCTCTGGGTCTGATGGCAATGTGGCAGGCACTGTGACTACTCCAACCCCTGTGGCAGGCACTGTAGCTACTCAGACTGTTGCAGCTGAACCAGAGAACCAGCCCATCCCGGTATCAGTTGCCCCTATACAAAAGAAGAAATCTTGGAAGCGGAAGTCAGCTCGTTTAGTAAGGGATGAGGAAGATATTTCTAAAAAGGAGCCAGAGGAAGAGAGTGAGGAGGCAGAGTGCTCTGAAGCAGGGCCATCACAAGGACGGAAGAGGGAAGAGAGAGAGTCATCGCTTGAAGAGGAGGAAGAGGAAGAATTCATAAAAGAGACGGTAACTCCCCGATCTCTATCCCTGAGTGAATTGCGAGATATGCGAAAGGATTTCAGCCGTCATCCAGATGAGCACATTGTCACCTGGCTGCTCCCGATGCTGGGATAATGGGGCCAGTAGCCTGGAATTAGAGGGTAGGGAAGCCAAGCAGCTGGGATCCCTTTCTAGGGAAGGGGGCATTGACAAAGCAATTGGAAAAGGTGCACGAGTCCTCAGCCTCTGGAGACGACTCCTGTCGGGTGTGAAGGAAAGGTATCCCTTCAAGGAAGATGTTCTATGTCACCCAGGCAAGTGGACCACCATGGAGAAAGGTATCCAGTACCTGAGGGAGCTAGCTCTGCTGGAGGTGATTTATGGTGACTTGGACAATGGACAATCATCCAAAGACCCAGATGTAGTCAATTGCACGCAACCCATGTGGCGGAAGTTTGTACGGAGTGCACCATCATCATATGCCAACTCATTAGCAGTAATGGCCTGGAAAGGCAGAGAGAGAACAACGGTGGATGAATTGGCTGGCCAACTCCGGCAATACGAAGAAAGTCTCTCTTCCTCCCTACGGGCCTGCGTCTCTGCTGTAGAGAAACTGTCCCGGGAGTTCTGGCAATTCAAAGAGGATATGCCCTACCCTCCACCCATACGGACCAGTATCTCAGCTATTAGGAGTAAGCGCTCTTCTGTTCAAGAGAGAGGATAGAGAGGATACACACCGTGAGCCACCCTGTGGTTTCAATTGCGTGGCTACGGAGAGGACATGAGGAGGTGGGATGGAAAAACTACCTCGGCCCTAGAGGCACGAGTATGCGAGCTGCAAGGAAAAACAATTACAAAGGGGGGTTCAGGTTCCTCTAGAAAAATCGTCGCTCCACTTTCCAGTGGGCAGTTTCCCAGAAAGAATAGAAGGGCTGATCTCACCTCTGATCCTCTTGAAGGGACTTCTGATTCCTATTTACAAGAAGTGGGTAACGAGTACTATGACCAGGACTGCCTCCAGCCAGGCGGAGGAGAGGGACAACCGAGTTTATTGGACTGTGTGGATTAGATGGCCTGGCACATCAGACCCACAGGAATATAAGGCTTTAGTGGACACCAGTGCACAATGTACCCTGATGCCATCAAGCCATATAGGGGCAGAACCCATTTGTATTTCTGGAATGACAGGGGGATCCCAACAGCTGACTGTGCTGGAGGACAAAGTGAGCCTAACTGGGAATGAGTGGCAGAAGCACCCCATTGTGACTGGCCCAGAGGCTCCGTGCATCCTGGGCATAGACTACCTCAGGAGAGGGTATTTCAAGGACCCAAAAGGGTACCGGTGGGCTTTTGGTATAGCTGCCTTGGAGACGGAAGAAATTAAACAGCTGTCCACCTTGCCTGGTCTCTCAGAGGACCCTTCTGTGGTGGGGTTGCTCAGGGTCAAAGAACAACAGGTGCCGATCGCTACCACAACAGTGCACCGGCGGCAATATTGCACCTTCAGAGACTCCCTGATCCCCATCCATGAGCTGATTCGTCGGCTGGAGAGCCAAGGAGTGATCAGCAAGACTCGCTTACCTTTAACAGCCCCATATGGCCAGGGCGAAAGTCTAATGGAGAGTGGAGACTGACAGTAGACTATCGTGGCCTGAATGAAGTCACGCCGCCACTGAGTGCTGCCGTGCCGGACATGCTAGAACTTCAATATGAACTGGAGTCAAAGGCAGCCAAGTGGTATGCCACCATTGATATTGCTAATGCGTTTTTCTCAATCCCTTTGGCGGCAGAGTGCAGGCCACAGTTTGCTTTCACCTGGAGGGGTGTCTAATACACCTGGAATCGACTCCCCCAGGGGTGGAAACACAGCCCTACCATTTGCCATGGGCTGATCCAGACTGCGCAGGAACAGGGTGAAGCTCCAGAGCATCTGCAATACATTGATGACATCATCGTATGGGGCAACACAGCAGAAGAAGTTTTCGAGAAAGGGAAGAAAATAATTCAAATACTTCTGAAAGCCGGTTTTGCTATAAAACAAAGTAGGGTCAAAGGACCTGCACAAGAGATCCAGTTTTTAGGAATAAAATGGCAAGATGGACGTCAACAGATCCCAATGGATGTGATCAACAAAGTAACAGCTATGTCTCCACCAACTAGCAAAAAAGAAACACAAGCATTTCTGGGTGTTGTGGGTTTCTGGAGAATGCATATTCCAAATTACAGTCTGATTGTAAGCCCTCTCTATCAAGTGACCCAGAAGAAGAACGATTTAAAATGGGGCCCTGAGCAACGACAAGCCTTCGAACAAATCAAACAGGAGATAGTTCATGCCGTAGTCCTCGGGCCAGTCCGGGCAGGACAAGATGTTAAAAATGTGCTCTACACGGCAGCCGGGGAGAATGGCCCTACCTGGAGCCTCTGGCAGAAGGCACCAGGAGAGACTCAAGGTCGACCTCTAGGGTTTTGGAGTCGACGATATAGGGGATCCGAGTCCCGCTATACTCCAACTGAAAAGGAGATATTGGCAGCATATGAAGGAGTTCGAGCTGCCTCAGAAGTGGTTGGTACTGAAGCACAGCTCCTCCTGGCACCCCGACTGCCGGTGCTGGGCTGGATGTTCAAAGGGAGGGTCCCCTCTACACATCATGTGACTGATGCTACGTGGAGTAAGTGGGTCATGCTTATTACACAGCGGGCTCAAATAGGAAACCTTAATTGCCCGGGAATCTTGGAAGTGATCATGGACTGGCCAGAAGGCAAAGATTTTGGAATATCACCAGAAGAGGAGGTGGCGCGTGCTGAAGAGGCTCCACCATATAATGAACTGCCAGAGAACAAAAGGCAATATGCCCTGTTTACTGATGGGTCCTGTCGTATTGTAGGCAAACATCGAAGGTGGAAAGCTGCTGTATGGAGCCCTATACGACGAGTCGCAGAAGCTGCTGAAGGACAAGGTGAATCAAGTCAGTTTGCAGAGGTGAAAGCCATCCAGCTGGCTTTAGATATCGCTGAATGAGAAAAATGGCCAATACTCTATCTTTATACTGACTCATGGATGGTGGGAAATGCTCTGTGGGGGTGGCTACATTAATGGAAGCAGAGCAACTGGCAACGCAGAGGCAAGCCCATCTGGGCTGCTGAATTGTGGCAAGATATTGCTGCCTGACTAGAGAAACTAGTCATAAAAGTACGCCATATAGATGCTCACGTACCCAAGAGTCGGGCCACCGAAGAACATCAAAACAACCATCAGGTGGATCAGGCTGCTAAGATTGAAGTGGCTCAGGTGGATCTGGACTGGCAACATAAGGGTGAATTATTTATAGCTCAGTGGGCCCATGACACCTCAGGCCATCAGGGAAGAGATGCAACATATAGATGGGCTCAGGATCGAGGGGTGGACCTGACCATGGACGCTATTGCACAGGTTCTCCATGAATGTGAAACGTGTGCTGCGATCAAACAAGCTAAGCGGTTAAAGCCCCTCTGGTATGAAGGACGATGGTTGAAATATAAATATGGGGAGGCCTGGCAGATTGACTATATCACACTTCCACAAACTCGCCAAGGGAAACGCTATGTGCTTACCATGGTGGAAGCAACCACCGGATGGCTGGAAACATACCCTGTGCCCCATGCCACCGCCCAGAACACTATCCTGGGCCTTGAAAAGCAAGTCTTATGGTGACATGGCACCCCCGAAAGAATTGAATCGGACAATGGGACTCATTTCCGAGACAACCTCATAGACACCTGGGCCAAAGAGCATGGCATTGAGTGGGTGTATCACATCCCCTATCATGCACCAGCTTCCAGAGAAATTGAACGATACAACGGACTGTTAAAGACTACCCTGAGAGCAATGGGTGACGGGACATTCAAACATTGGGATAAACATTTAGCCAAAGCCACCTGGTTAGTCAACACTAGGGGATCTACTAATAGAGCCGGCCCTGCCCAATCCAAACTTTTACGTACTGTAGAAGGGGATGAAGTCCCTGTGGTGCATGTGAGAAATATGCTGGGGAAGACAGTCTGGGTCACTCCTGCCTCAGGCAAAGGCAAACCCGTTCGCGGGACTGCCTTTGCCCAGGGACCTGGGTGCACTTGGTGGGTAATGCAGAAGGATGGGGAAGTCCGATGTGTACCTCAAGGAGACTTGATTTTGGGTGAAAATAGTCAATGATTTGAATTGTATGATGTTAATTGTTACACAATACAATATGACATTATTACTATGGTTGCTATCTACCATATCAATGGTATTACAGTAAGAATCACCCAGACTGATGAAGAATGAGCTTCACTGAAACTAAGCAATGTGCAGCAGTGATGGAACCAGAACTGGCTTCAGCAGCTTGCGCCCAACAATTCCCTCGAGACCGACATCTTCGACCTGCAGATCATGGACATGGACCGTGCCAGATAACAATCCAACACCACATACCATCTCCCCTGCCCTGAGAGACTGCTATGATGGATGAAGCCCAGAGTCATGGACTGAATGAACTCCACAGACATTTTAAAGTGATGGCCCATGGACTAAGAAAGTGATATCTGTGTGTATATATTAAAAGACAGGAAGAGTAATAATGAATAATTGGAATGTATTGAAAAGTACAGGACCCGGGCATGATGTAAATGGTATGGAATAAGGGGTGGATACTGTCCTGGTTTCAGCCAGGGTAGAGCTGGTTTTCTTCACAGAAGCTAGTGTGAGACCGTGTTTTGGATTTGGGATGAGAAACTGTTGATAATGTGCTGATATTTTGGGTTGTTGCTGAGCAGTCAAGGACAGTCCAGCTTCTCGTGCTGGCCTGCCAGCGAGCAGGCTGGGGGTGCATGGGGAGCTGGGAGGGGACACAGCTGGGACAGCTGACCCTGGCTTGCCAAAGAGATATTCCCTACCATCCGACGTCATGCCCAGTACATAAACTGGAGTTGGCCGGGGGGCGGAAATCGCTGCTCGGGGACGGGCTGTCGATCGCCAGGTGGTGAGCAATTGCTGTATTGGGCATCACTCGTTCTTGTACATTCCTTTGTTGGTATTATCATTGTTGTTTCCTTCTCTCTTTCTGTCCTATTAAACTGTGTTTATCTCAACCCACGAGTTTTTTTTCCTAATTCTCTCCCCCGTCCCACTGTGGGAGGGGGAGTGAGTGAGCGGCTGCGTGGTGCTTAGTTGCCGGCTGGGGCTAAACCACGACAAACAGGCAGAAGACTCGCCATCGCTAGCCCTTGTTCTTGTAGGGGACTTCAATCTACCAGACATCTGCTGGAAGTATAACACAACTAATTGCAAGGCTTCTAAGGGCAGCCAAGCTTGCAATCTAACATCCACAAACAGTCCCTGGCCTGTCATTTGTTCCATAGTAATGTTCTGGAGTGGATCGCCGTGTTGACGCTCCAGGTTTCTCAGGGCTTCTTGCATACAGAGTTTATACCATCTGTCTGCCCACAATAACCTTTTGGTTGGTGTCAACAACATATCTATCATCTGCCGACAATCCCATGGTGTAAGAACCATTCCCGTGAATATGTTATCTAATAGAGCTTGCGTGAAAGGTGATTGCAAGCCATAATTTTGCACTGCCTTCTGCACATTCTTAATCAAGTCCCAATGAAACGGGTCCCAGCGATTGGGCCCGTGAGGCTGTACACTAACAGGAAATGCCATCGGTAACTCTGTTTCCTCGTCTTTCATTGCTCCTAAAAAAACGTCTTTCCACCGCTCTCTAGGGTCGCCTTTCATTCTAGGCTCTTGCCTCCCTATAGTCTCTACAACAGGCTCTTCTCCTTCGTTGCTGCTATCAGGCAACGGGGGCCGTAAAGGTGGCAGGGGCTCGGCTGAGGGCTTCAAAACTACGACTTTCGATCGGTTAAGTCTGGGTGGTTTCGGGGGTGGTGAAGCCCGCCCCATCAATCTTTCACACGGGCACACAGGGGAACATTGAGTACATTGTTCTGGGCAGCTTTGTCCCGTCTTGCCCGCACATATATCATTGTAGATCTGTTTCTCTGACTTATCTAATGCGGCCAGTTCACTCGGTGCATCTGGCACCTCAGGAGGTGCATTCGGAGTCGCTGAAGGTCCTGGACCCTCTGACTCGGTTAAGAAAGGATTGGTTGAAGGCGGTTTAACAGCCTCCTCCATATCAGCTGCAGCTTTTCTCTCTGTCTTTAAGGCTTTTAATGTGGTTAATATCAACTTCCACGCCGTCACTAACTCTGCGACGGTTTTCTCAATATGCTCCCATAACATTTTTCCTATCTCCTCCCATGTCTCTGCCTTAAAGGCCACAGACGGATCGGGGGGGTACTCTTTCTTTCGGCTCCAAATTAGAAGCCTCCTAAGTGTATATTCATCATATTTCAGTCCTCTCTTAGAGAGCATATGCAGCAGGAGTCTGACTATCGCCCCTTCTTCATGCGATGTGTTCTGCCCTATGCCGCCCCGGTTGCTCACCTCACCTCGCTGGGTGCTTCTCCGTTGCAACGTATTCCTTTTTCTTTTTCCTAGCGTCAGTCCCGCTGACTGCAATTCTTCCAACCGGGCTTCTCCCGTGTGAATGGCGTTAAATCCAATTGGCGGCTGGTCACAAGCGGTTTTCCCCAGGGCTCGGTTCTGGGGCCGGTCTTGTTCAATATCTTTATAGATGATCTGGATGAGGGGATCGAGTGCTCCCTCAGTAAGTTTGCAGATGACACCAAGTTGGGCGGGAGTGTTGTTCTGCTGGAGGGTAGGAGGGCTCTGCAGAGGGATCTGGACAGGCTGGATCGATGGGCAGAGGTCAACTGTATGAGGTTTAATAAGGCCAAGCGCCGGGTCCTGCACTTGGGTTACAACAACCCCATGCAACGCTACAGGCTTGGGGAGGAGTGGCTGGAGAGCTGCCTGGTGGAAAAGGACCTGGGGGTGCTGGTTGACAGCCGGCTGAATATGAGCCGGCAGTGTGCCCAGGTGGCCAAGAAGGCCAAAAGCATCCTGGCCTGTATCAGAAATAGTGTGGCCAGCAGGAGTAGGTAGAGATCACCTTTAGGTAGAGATAAAGCAACTAGATATACTGTAATTACAGCAAATGCATTTCTGTCATGACTATGACTATGCTGTGATCGTGAATTTAAATTATTATATCTCCTGAAGCTTGCACATATAAAAAAAGATGTCAAAAGGTATTTAGTCCAACTAGTCTAGTTAGACTTCTAATTTTTAATTCTACACATATATTCTATGTATATTATGAATACCTATACATTCATATATTCCCACTGTAAGAGAAGATGAGGTTCGAGACCACCTGAGGAACCTGAACATGCACAAGTCTATGGGACCTGATGAGATGCATCCCAGACTCCTGAGAGAATTGGCTGATGTCATTGCCAAGGCACTCTCCATGATATTTGAAAAGTCATGGTAGTCAGGGGAAGTCCCTGGAGACTGGACAAAGGGTGACATTGCACCCATTTTTAAAAAGGGTAGCAAGTAGGACCCTGGGAACCACCGACCCGTCAGCCTCACCTCTGTGCCTGGGAAGATCGTGGAACAGATCCTCCTAGGAGCTGTGCTAAGGCACATGGAGGACAGGGAGGTCGTTTGAGACAGCCAGCATGGCTTCACCAAGGGTAAGTCCTGCCTGACCAACCTAGTGGCCTTCTGTGATGGAGTGACCACATCAGTGGACAAGGGAAGAGCTATGGATGTCATCTCTCTGGACTTCTGTAAGGCCTTTGACACGGTCCCCCACCAACATGCTTCTCTCTAAATTGGAGAGATATGGATTTGATGGGTGGACTGTTGGGTGGATGAGGACTTGGTTGGATGGTGGCATCCAGAGGGTGGTGGTCAACGGCTCAATGTCCAGATGGAGATTGGTGACGAGTGGTGTCCCTCACGGGGCCGTATTCAGACCAGGGCTGTTTAATATCTTCATCAAGGACATAGACAGTGGTATCGAGTGCACCCTCAGCAAGTCTGCAGTCAACACCAAGCTGAGTGGTGCAGTTGACATGTCTGAGGGATGGGATGCCATCCAGAGGGACCTGGATAAGCTTGAGGAATGGGCCCGTGTGAACCTCATGAGGTTCAACAAGGCCAAGTGCAGGGTTCTTCACCTGGGTCACAGCAACCCCTGGTATCAATACAGGCTGGGGGATGAAGGGATCGAGAGCAGCCCTGCCGAGAAGGACTTAGGGATACTGGTGGATGAAAAGCTGGACGTGAGCTGGAAATATGCACTCGCAGCCCAGAAGGCCAACCGTATCCTGGTCTGCATCCAAAGCAGCAAGGCCAGCTGGTCAAGGGAGGTGATTCTGTCCCTCTACTCCGCTCTGGTGAGACCCCACCTGGAGTACTGCGTCCAGCTCTGGAGCATTGCATCCAGCTCTGGAGCCCTCAGCACAGGAAAGACATGGACCTGTGGGAGTGGGTCCAGAGGAGGGCCACCGAAATGATCAGAGGGATGGAACACCTCTCCTCTGAGGAAAGGCTGAGAGAGTTGGGGCCGTTCAGCCTGGAGAAGAGAAGGCTCCAGGAAGACCTTATTTCAGCCTTCCGGTGCTTAAAGGGGGCTTATAAGAAAGATGGGGACAGACATTTTAGCAGGGCCTGTGTTGGGATCACCCTGTAAGGGCTGGACCTTAAGGAGAAGGAGCTGTGGCATTGAGAAGCTGGTAAACAGCTGGACACCTGCAGGGCTCAGCCTTGAGGAGAAGGAGCTGTGGTAAACAACTAAGAGGAAGCAAAGGAGCGTGTGGACACCTGCAGGCAGCAAATCCTGACTGTGTGAGAAGCGCATGGACTGTGTGTGGTAACCAACCAGGACATATTTTGTGGCGCGTGAAAGAGCTGTAACTGCATAAAAAGCGGACACTTGTAGCAATAAAGGTCTTTGGCCTGAATCCCCGCCAGAGTCCGTGCCCTATTACTCCACAAATGGTGCCTGAACAGGGTCTGAATCGTGGGAAGAGAACGACCAGTGGAGTAGCCCAGCTGAACGGAGAAAATAGCAGTGGACCAGAGAGCTGCAGGGGAAAATAGCAGCGGACCAGAGAGCTGCAGGAGAAAGTAGCAGCGGGACAGAGCGCTGCAGTCCGGATGAATAATCACCAAAGAGGTGAGCAGCTGGGGATGTTAAGTAATGGGGTCACAAATATCTTCAAAAGAAAAAGCAATCCTTTGTGTTATAGTAAAAATTTTGAAGAAAAGGGGGATTACTTATGATGAACAAACTTTGCGATTATTGTTAGCATTTTTGAAGAGCCAGGGGCTAGCAGCAGACTCTGCAACAGTATTTGAGCTAGATACTTGGGACAAAGCAGGGAAATTGCTGTTTGAGGCAGCCTCTAAAGGGGATCATACGGCTGCAAAAGTGTTAACAACCTGGCGATTAGTTAACGACTCTATAAAGGCAATAAAATCAGAGTATACTGCTGCCGCTGCCACAGCCCCGGGGGGAGAAGGGAGGCCGAGCTGGGGATGATGAGAACGAGCGACCCCCGCCCGCGCCCCCCACCCGCACCCCCGCCCACCTGCTAACGCAACCAACAGAGGTGGCGAATCCTTCTTGGCCCCCGCCTCCTGACCTGGAACATGAGCACTGGTCGCGCATGCCGCAACAGGAGGGGGCTGCCTGGGGTGATCCTTCCCCCAATTCAAGACACGACCCTGCCCAACATTGGCAAAGTATGAGACAACAGGCCTTGGCAGAGGAGGAGGTAGAGATTGCCACTCGCATCGCATGCCCTGTTGTACTGCGACAAAATGGACTGAATACTTGGGAGCTGATGCAGTGGGAGATGGTCAAGGAGGTACGAAAGACAATCATGCAGAACGGGCTGACTTCGCCTTTTGCGCAAGGACTGTTAAACACTGTGATGAGAGGGCAGCTGTTAACTCCCTTTGACATCAAGCAGCTGATGGACCTTATACTCACCCCTACACAGAGAGTACTTTTTATGTCTCAGTGGCGAGACCTCTGTGACAGGGTGGCAGTAGATAATCTGGGGCGGGGTGAAGGGGATCCTTTAAGGGGGGCAGGCATTCCTCAACTTACAGGGGAGGCGCCAATCGATTCGCCACAACTGCAGGCACGATTGGTGTCTGAGATTCTTAGACAGTCTGCTGGCTCATCAAGCTTTGTTGAAAGTTCCTGAAGTTGGTAAAGCAGTGAAGTCCTTTACTGCTGTTAAGCAAGCACCGAATGAACCATATATGCTTTTTATCGACCGGCTGCAGGAGGCGATTAACAAGCAGGTTGACAATATGGAGGCCAAAGAGGCGTTGATCTTGCAGTTGGCGGTTGAGAATGCGAATGTAGACTGTAAGCAAATTTTGCAGACTTTAAGGAATCCAAACCTTATCGAGATGGTAGAAGCGTGTAATAAGGTCAGATCCATTACCTATCAAACTGAGGCTCTGGCCTCAGCGTTTGCCGCTGCAGTACAAATCAAAGACAAAGCATGCTTTAGATGTGGCAAACCGGGTCATTTTAAAAGAAACTGTCCACAGCAAGGTGCAGCGGGACGAATAGGCCCGGGTATTTGCCCCCGCTTGTGGGAAGGGCAGGCATTTCGCCAACCAATGCCATCCTAACTACAGGAAGAACAGGCAGTTTTTACCACAAAAACAGGGATTTGGGAAAGCCAGTGTGACTCAGGGGTGCGCTCCAACACAAGTACCCCGCTCTCAGTATCCCCCGAGCCAGAACAGTTTAGGCCCGTACTACCACCAACCATGAATGAAGAATAGCCCCATGATATGTCAGATGTACGTAGCCACAGCACTCCTTGGCGTCAGGCGTCACCATCCGAACATCATATGTTATCACTATATGGATGACATCCTGTTCGCTGGAGCTGCGCCGGACCTGTTGGCGCCGGTGATACAGGATGCAAGGAAAAGTCTAGAAGAGTTTGGTCTGCAAATAGCACCGGAGAAGGTACAAACTATACCCCCCTGGAAATATTTGGGGTGGAAGATCCTAGATGCTACAATCGAACCTCAGGCTGTGAAATTGGACAAAAACGTAAAGACTTTGAATGACCTACAGAAACTGCTTGGTACCATCAATTGGGTACGATCTTTTTTAGGCATTGACAATAACATACTGATGCCTCTATTTAGTCTGTTAAAGGGGGACCCGAATATCGCTTCGAAGCGCGAGCTTAACGCTGAGGCGAAAGCGGCGTTAGAACAGATAGACGTGAAAGTACAAGAGAATCAAGCTCATCGACTTGTCGAAGGAAAGGACTTACAACTGTTTATTATCAACCACGACCGACAGCCTTTAGGGCTAATTGCTCAGTGGGTTCCAGAACTAAAGCCTGATCACTTGGTAATCCTTGAATGGGTCTTTTTACCACATCAGTCCGCCAAAACCATAGTCACAAGGATTGAAATGATGTCCATTCTGATTTGCAAGGGCCGGAAAAGAGCGGTTGAGCTCAGTGGACAAGAAGTTCACACGATATTTGTGCCTTTGACCATGGAGTATTTAACCTGGTGTTGATTCCAGGTGTATTGGACACCCCTCCAAGTGAAAGCAAACTGTGGCCCGCACTCTGCCGCCAAAGGGATTGAGAAAAACGCGTTAGCAATATCAATGGTGGCGTACCACTTGGCTGCCTTTGACTCCAGTTCATATTGAAGTTCTAGCATGTCCGGCACGGCAGCACTCAGTGGCGGCGTGACTTCATTCAGGCCACGATAGTCTACTGTCAGTCTCCACTCTCCATTAGACTTTCGCCCTGGCCATATGGGGCTGTTAAAGGTAAGCGAGTCTTGCTGATCACTCCTTGGCTCTCCAGCCGACGAATCAGCTCATGGATGGGGATCAGGGAGTCTCTGAAGGTGCAATATTGCCGCCGGTGCACTGTTGTGGTAGCGATCGGCACCTGTTGTTCTTTGACCCTGAGCAACCCCACCACAGAAGGGTCCTCTGAGAGACCAGGCAAGGTGGACAGCTGTTTAATTTCTTCCGTCTCCAAGGCAGCTATACCAAAAGCCCACCGGTACCCTTTTGGGTCCTTGAAATACCCTCTCCTGAGGTAGTCTATGCCCAGGATGCACGGAGCCTCTGGGCCAGTCACAATGGGGTGCTTCTGCCACTCATTCCCAGTTAGGCTCACTTTGTCCTCCAGCACAGTCAGCTGTTGGGATCCCCCTGTCATTCCAGAAATACAAATGGGTTCTGCCCCTATATGGCTTGATGGCATCAGGGTACATTGTGCACCGGTGTCCACTAAAGCCTTATATTCCTGTGCGTCTGATGTGCCAGGCCATCTAATCCACACAGTCCAATAAACTCGGTTGTCCCTCTCCTCCGCCTGGCTGGAGGCAGGGCCCCCTAGTCGTGGTCATAGTACTCGTTACCCACTTCTTGTAAATAGGAATCAGAAGTCCCTTCAAGAGGATCAGAGGTGAGATCAGCCCTTCTATTCTTTCTGGGAAACTGCCCACTGGAAAGTGGAGCGACGATTTTTCTAGAGGAACCTGAACCCCCCTTTGTAATTGTTTTTCCTTGCAGCTCGCATACTCGTGCCTCTAGGGTCGAGGTAGTTTTTCCATCCCACCTCCTCATGTCCTCTCCGTAGCCACGCAATTGAAACCACAGGGTGGCTCACGGTGTGTATCCTCTCTATCCTCTCTCTTGAACAGAAGAGCACTTACTCCTAATAGCTGAGATACTGGTCCGTATGGGTGGAGGGTAGGGCATATCCTCTTTGAATTGCCAGAACTCCCGGGACAGTTTCTTTACAGCAGAGACGCAGGCCCGTAGGGAGGAAGAGAGACTTTCTTCGTATTGCCGGAGTTGGCCAGCCACTTCATCCACTGTTGTTCTCTCTCTGCCTTTCCAGGCCATTACTGCTAATGAGTTGGCATATGATGATGGTGCACTCCGTACAAACTTCCGCCACATGGGTTGCGTGCAATTGACTTCATCTGGGTCTTTGGATGATTGTCCATTGTCCAAGTCACCATAAATCACCTCCAGCAGAGCTAGCTCCCTCAGGTACTGGATACCTTTCTCCATGGTGGTCCACTTGCCTGGGTGACATAGAACATCTTCCTTGAAGGGATACCTTTCCTTCACACCCGACAGGAGTCGTCTCCAGAGGCTGAGGACTCGTGCACCTTTTCCAATTGCTTTGTCAATGCCCCCTTCCCTAGAAAGGGATCCCAGCTGCTTGGCTTCCCTACCCTCTAATTCCAGGCTACTGGCCCCATTATCCCAGCATCGGGAGCAGCCAGGTGACAATGTGCTCACCTGGACGACGGCTGAAATCCTTTCGCATATCTCGCAATTCACTCAGGGATAGAGATCGGGTAGTTACCGTCTCTTTTATGAGTTCTTCCTCTTCCTCCTCTTCAAGCGATGACTCTCTCTCTTCCCTCTTCAGTCCTTGTGATGGCCCTGCTTCAGAGCACTCTGCCTCCTCACTCTCTTCCTCTGGCTCCTTTTTAGAAATATCTTCCTCGTCCCTTACTAAACGAGCTGACTTCCGCTTCCAAGATTTCTTCTTTTGCACAGGGGCAACTGATACCGGGATGGGCTGGTTCTCTGGTTCAGCTGCAACAGTCTGAGTAGCTACAGTGCCTGTTGCAGGGGTTGGAGAAGTGGCAGTGCCCGCCGCAGGGGTTGGAGTAGTGGCAGTGCCCGCCACGGGGGCTGGAGTAGTCACCGTGCCTGTCACATTGCCATCAGACCCAGAGAGCCTCTCTCCCCTTTGCATAGTGTTAAATAGAGCTCGGTAGGCATGGGCCAGGCCCCAGCACTTTGCAATGATTTGTGTCTCCTTGGAACTGCCAGGCTGACAGCATACTTCTTCCAAATATTCTGCTAGTTTATCAGGATTCTGCACTTGTTCGGGAGTGAAGTTCCAAAACACTGGAGGTGCCAACCACCCTAGGCATTTGCCCATGCTGTTCCACACACCCTGCCATTCATAACTATCCAGCCTTGGGGCAGATCTCCGGGTGATATTCTTAAATTGCTTGCTAACCTTAGACAAAACCGAAACAATGTTCCCCAGAAGTAGCAATAGAGGTATTTTAACTACCCAAGGGTGTTCAAAATACTGAAAAATTATTGTGATGAAGGAGGAAACGTTATAATAGAGGGTAGCAAAGGTACCATTCTGCATTTCCTTCCATAAAAAGCCTTTCAGAGGCAGAAGTATAATTGCTAATTGTCTCCACAAGACTGTAGCCAAAATACAGTAACGGCTTTAGTACAGAGCTCAGATGATACCACATTAAGCTCAAGGTCAGTGTTCTAAAAACAAATCTCGCAGGCAAGACATTACTAGTTATCCCAGAGTACAGCAGCCCACAGAAACCAACACTGATCCTTAACATGTACAGCAAAGACGAGAGCATCATGCAAATCAAATAAACTGATACTGTGACCTGCAACCGTTATTATCTCTAGCCTCGTGCCCCACGTTGGGCGCCAAAAAGGACTGTCATGGTTTAGCCCCAGCCAGCAACTAAGCACCACGCAGCCGCTCGCTCACTCCCCCTCCCGCAGTGGGACGGGGGAGAGAATTAGGAAAAAAACCTCGTGGGTTGAGATAAACACAGTTTAATAGGACAGAAAGAGAGAAAGAAACAACAATGATAATACCAACAAAGGAATGTACAAGAACAAGTGATGCCCAATACAGCAATTGCTCACCACCCAGTGATCGACAGCCCGTCCCCGAGCAGCGATTTCCGCCCCCCGGCCAACTCCAGTTTATGTACTGGGCTTTACATTGTATGGTAGGGAATATCTCTTTGGCCAGCCTGGGTCAGCTGTCCTGGTTGTGTCCCCTCCCAGCTTCCCATGCACCCCCAGCCTCCTTGCTAGCAGGCCAGCACAAGAAGCTGGACTGTCCTTGACTGCTTAGCAACAACCCAAAACATCAGCACATTATCAACAGTTTCTCATCCCAAATCCAAAACAGTCTCACACTAGCTTCTGTGAAGAAAACCAGCTCTATCCTGGCTGAAACCAGGACACCTGGTGTCGTGCTAATAGCCTGTCATTACAAGTTGCATTGGAAGGCTACACAGGGCAAATAACAATTCATTTGCCCGCTCATGAACTATTTACTCTTTGTGGAGAAGTGTCGCTGGTAGCGTCACCGTTATGCAGGCCTGCGCCTGTTGATGGAATCACCGTATTTACAGACAGATCCGGGAAGACTGGGAAAGCCGTGATGGTATGGTATGAGGGAGGTGACTGGCGGCAGGAAGTCAGACAGGTTGAAGGTTCCCCTCAAATTGTAGAACTCACTGCTGTTCTCCAGGTCTTTCGGAAATGGTCTGAACTGCTGAACCTGGTAACAGACTCGCAATATGTTGCTGGAGTTGTCAGGAGATTGGAGAAAGGTTGGCTAAAACAGGTTGATCAGGAAAAGCTTTTTTGTTTACTTAAACAGTTATGGACCTTATTAAGTGCCCGACAACATCCCTTTTACATACTGCATATTCGTAGTCATACCGAGTTGCCTGGGTTTTTAGCTGAAGGCAATAGGCGAGCGCATCGTCTGGCTGCTCCCGCCTGGGCTGCACCAGTTCCCTCCCTTCGGGAACAGGCTCAATTATCACATTCCTTTTTCCATCAGTCGGCACAAGCTTTACGCAAACAGTTCCACTTACCCTGGTCTGTGCCCAGATTGTCAGCCCTTTTCCCCGGGTCACTCTATTGGAGTGAATCCTTATGGTTTGAAGGCGCTTCAACTTTGGCAAACCGACGTTACACATGTTCCTTCTTTTGGAAAGCAGAAGTATGTACATGTCTCAGTAGATACCTATTCTGGAGCCCTCTGGGCTACGCCCGAGACTGAGGAAAGAGCCCGCGATGTTATCCGACACTTCCGAGGTGCTTTTGCTGCCCTCAGAATTCCGCGACAAGTGAAGACTGATAATCGCCCTGGCTATATCAGTGCTGTGACTCAAAAGTTTTTCCAGGACTGGGGCCTAGTCCATATCACAGGTATTCCACACTCCCCGCAAGGCCAAGGCATAGTTGAACATACCCATCAAACCTTGAAAAACATGTTAGAAAAACAAAAAGGGGGAATGCTTGTGTAATCCCCGCAGGCCCAACTGCAGAAGGCAGTATATGTTCTTAATCATTTGTCCATTGATGATGCCACCCAACAGCCAGTATTATTAAAGCATTTTTCATCCCTGACAGGACTGAATGGTATTGGGGCGGATAGTCGCGCAGAAGTTTGGGTAAAATCCTTGTTAACAGGAAAATGGGAAGGTCCTTTCAGGCTGATAACCTGGGGTCGAGGGTATGCTTGTGTCTCAACAGGGGACGGAGCAAAATGGGTACTGGCCAGGTTGGTACGGCCGGCAGTAAGACCAGAAGATCCTGTCACACGTCCCACGGACGCAGAGTCCGACTCCGACGTATCGCCAGCTGACGCTTTCACTCTTTTTTATGGGGAATGACGGCTCGTTGACCGTCTCAGCGGCACTCCCTGGACGTTCAAGAGCAGGAACTTCAATATGCCATATTTGTAAAACAGTGTTGTGGCTTTGTTCTATGTCGTTGTAATTATTGTCACAAATGTATCATTTCTTTTGCAGGGCATCAAAGAGCATATTTGAATAAGACACTCTCCCCACGGTGTATACGGTGTAACAGAGTTGGGGGGATAGAGAATTTTGGGTATATTCTATATTTCTGTTGTAATATAGAACGATATATCAGGCAACGATGATGGAGGGAGGCAGTAAGTTCATGGTAAGGGTGCAGCCATGGGCGGACTATTTCTGGGGACGAAGCACCACCAACAACAGCAAAAGGATAAATACCACTTGCAATCTGCCCGAAGGCTTATGGTGGCTGTGTGGAGATCAATTGGCTAGGAAACAGCTGCCCAGGAACTGGTCAGGGGACTGTACCATGGGCATCCTAGTTCCTAATTTGCAGATAAGTAATCAGACTGAAATTAGCGGTATCATTATAGGAACATGGAAAGCTTTTAGGGCAAAGCGCTCTATAACTACAAATCCTTTGGTAAGATATAATATTGGTTTTCATAGCTTTGTGCAGGCGCTTTTTCCATCGCTAGGAGTAGTACAGCTAGAAAAAGCAATAGCTAACTTGTCAGCAGAAATGGAAATTATTACTAATCGCACTGTAGATGTGATTTTAGGCTTGCAGCTGTATACAGAGGGGTTAACAGATGGAATTTTGGCCTGTGAGAAAAACTGCAGTTAGCATAGCAGAAAATGGATGGCTGGGTGAGAAATAGATACTATGCTGGGTGAGAGAAAACAGCCCACAGAGATAAGAAAGTTGATCAAGGTTAGGGGAGGATGTGGAAGACGTGCAGCAACGGAGGAATATAAAGCACAATTCACAATTTTGTTTGCCTTGTAACCTTCTGCTATTGGCTTAAGCATAGTTGATATGTGACTGCTGGATTATGGTAATATGCCGCGTGAACAAAGCCTATGAACCAATAGACGGGATGGCTGTGGCACGTGCAGCACGTCTGGCCAGCGGGCGCATACGCCATAGGCTCCCTGTGTTGAGAGGTGGCAACCGAGGCGTGTTCCGACACTCACTGGCCACGTGTGTCGAAACTCGTTCCTCTGCAAATGTATAAATACCGGGATTTCCCGAAGGGCAGTGGGCCGGTGTACGGCAAGGCCACCGTTGCCTCCGTGGGGACGCCCACGTAAAGCTGGCACCTACCGACTGCTGGGCTGAGTTTGCAGCACAGGACAATACAAGAATGTACAGATGGTCCATCTTCCTCACAGTCCTTGGGTTGCGAATGATCCATCAGGTTTTGTCTATAGATAAACAAAAAGGGGGAGATGTTGGGATCACCCTGTAAGGGCTGGACCTTAAGGAGAAGGAGCTGTGGCATTGAGAAGCTGGTAAACAGCTGGACACCTGCAGGGCTCAGCCTTGAGGAGAAGGAGATGTGGTAAACAACTAAGAGGAAGTAAAGGAGCATGTGGACACCTGCAGACAGCAAATCCTGACTGTGTGAGAAGTGCATGGACTGTGTGTGGTAACCAACCAGGACGTATTTTGTGGCACGTGAAAGAGCTGTAACTGCATAAAAAGCAGACACTTGTAGCAATAAAGGTCCTTGGCCTGAATCCCCGCCAGAGTCCGTGCCCTATTACTGTTGCGATAGGACAAGGGGTAACGGTTTTAAACTAAAAGAGGGTAGATTTAGACTAGATATATGGAAGAAATTTTTCACAATAAGGGTGGTAAAACACTGGAACAGGTTGCCCAAAGAGGTGGTAGATGCCCCATCCCTGGAAACATTCAAGGTCAGGTTGGACTGAGCTCCGAGCAACCTCATCTAGTTGAAGATGTCCCTGCTCATTGCAGGGGGGTTGGACTAGATGACCTTTAAAGGTCCCTTCCAACCCAAAGATTCTATGATTGTCTGATTTTATCATTCTCAAAGTGATGAAGAAATTATTTTATGCAGCCTGTAAGAAAACTAAATAGAAGTAGCTGATTTACTGCTGTCTTTCAGATTAAGTGAAAGTTTCTGGTCCTGACCACTTTATAGCCTATAGAAGACTGACCATGCTAGCCCTGCTCCAGCAAAGAAGCATAAACACATGCTTAGTATTAAGCACACTGACAAAACCCCTGATTTCATTCCTTGTACCTTCCTGAAAAGTAAGCTCCTGAACTACCTCATACCATTCTTCAGCACCTGAATCCCACAATAATTTCTAATATCCTGCTTGTAATTTAATAGATGCTTTTACACTTTCACTTGAAAATATTATGTAAAGCAGCAAGTATGGAATGATTGCTGAACTGGTTGCAGTTTGGTACTATAACTCATTAATCACTGCATAGAATAAATATAAGGTGCTTTAAAGTTGTTTCACATAAAAAGTGCAAATAAATACTGTGTCCTTTTATGTGATCTCCTTGGAGACCATTGTGGTTTAAGCCCAGCCAGCAACTAAGCACCATGCAGCTGCTCGCTCACTTCCCCATGAAGACTAAAAGTGAGAAAACTTATGGGTTGAGATAAAGACAGTTTAATAGGTAAAGCAAAATCTGTGCATGTAAGCAAAGCAAAACAAGGAATTCATTCACTACTTCCAATCGGCAGGCAGGTGTTCAGCCATCTCCAGGGAAGCAGGACTCAATCCCGCATAATTGTTACTTGGGAAGACAGATGCCATAACTCCGACCGTGCCCCCACCCCTTCCTTCTTCTTTGTCCCAGCTTTATATAACGAGCATGACATCATATGGTATGGAATATCTCTTTGGCCAGCCTTGGTCAGCTGTCCTGGCTGTGTCCCCTCTCAGCTTCCCGTGCACCCCCAGCCTTCTCACTGGCAGGCCAGCATGAAAAACTGGACAGTCCTTGAATGCTTAGCAACAACTGAAAACATCAGCACCTTATCAACATTTTCTCTTCCCAAATCCAAAACATAGCCTCACACTAGCTTCTATGAAGAAAATTAACTCTATTCCAGCTGAAAACAGGATAGTATCCACCCCTTATTCCATACCATTTACGTCATATCCAATGCAACCTCATTAACCACCGCCCCCCTTCCCATCCTTTAATATAATACACAGATTATCATCCCCTTAGTCTATGGACCACCCCTGTAAAATGTCCACAAATGTCCATGAAATGTCCATTGAGTTCATTTAGTCCATGGCTTTGGGCTCCATCCCTTATGGTGGTCACTCAGGACAGGCGAGGTGGGGTGTTGCATGGAGTTACTGGGCACCAAAGCCAGCTCAGGTCAGGTCACTGCTGCACTTGCACTGCTTCTTGTAAGGCTTGTCCTCCATTGGTTCAGGTGGTTCCTGCTACTGTAATTCCTGTAACATGCAACTCAAATCATGAGTTACAACAATTTAAAGGTATTTCCATTACAATCTCCACCCCGGGCCCTTTGGACTGGACCACTGAGTTTATTGCACCACATTGCAATGAACTCCTCCCCTTGCCCCTGCTCCAGCTTGGCCTTATCCACAGAATGCAGTCCCTTCTATGAGCCACAGTCTCTCCAGGGGTATATCTGCTGCGGCATAGACTTATCCACAGTTGCAGTCACTTCAAGGTGCACCTGTTTCAAAATGGCCTCCTCCATGGGCCACAATGACTTCAGAGATATACTTGCTCCAGCATGGCCTTACCCACAGAAGAAGTATCAAGTAGCCTCATAGAACGCTTGATGCAGTCTATTACAATTTTGAATGATAAAAAAGCCATATCTAACAAACATTTTGCTTTCAAGTTTTTTGTATTATATTATTGTATTTTACATGACTGCTCTTTTTCTTACCTGTGATTACTACAGACTAAAAAGGGAAAAAGAAATAACAAAGCAAACAGAACACAATAAATCCTATTACCCAGTTGACTGAATAAATGTGGATTATCACCATGTCCATATCAAACTGCCATTCACGGCTATTATCCTCAAAGTCCACGTAGTCCATCCTGTGCGCAGCATGTGGGAAATGCTTCCTTATTGCAGTATCTGAGCATCTTTGAAAACCTCCTGAAAAACAGACCAGGAGATAAAAATCTTTATAAAAGCAACTACATTGAGTACCAAAAAAAATTAACCCTCCTTCCCCCATTTATTTACAGGAAAAATGGAAGCAGGAAATCTCACACCTCACTGCTAGGCTTCCTCATTTTGTTGGACAAGAAGCTGTCTGTGGAATTAATTTTGAAAGATTTAAAAACTAACTCTGTCTTCCATGTCTGGCAAATAATACATTTGTTTGTTTGGATTTGACAACTTTTGACTCCGAATAACATAGGTAAACTGCTCCTCCTGTATTCTTTTAATGACTGCTTTATTTAGAAATCTGACTAGACTACTGAAACACAGAAATTCTTCCTGTGGGAATCACTGACGGTTAGACATAATCACATTTATTTTTATTTTTTTATTTTTAATGACAATTTGGATCAGTTTGTCATGTACAGATATTAAGTTTCAAGATCTATATACATCAGAATCTCTCTTGCATTATTTATTTATTTTGGAGACTACACATGAAATCTTCATACTAGTGAAGAGGGTGATGATGTTTTATGATGGTTTTCAGTGACTCCAAGGGGGCTAAGATTGGCCTCACAGATAAATATGCTATGCTGACTCAAGGAAGATGTAAAAAAATCCAGATATTTACTTTTAAAGAGTTTTAGATTACAATACCACAAAATTTTATGCAAGTGCATGAACTAAACACCTGCTTAAAGATGCTAAAGATCTGCTTAAAGTATGATATGGACCCCCTTGTTTTTTATGTTATGCTTTAAATTATGTTAATTTAGAACAGTATCTTTTATTACCGAAAAATAACATTACTAATTCAGTAACCGAATTCTGAAAAATACTCATTAAAAAACTGTCCTGGTTTCAGCTGGGATAGAGTTAATTTTCTTCCTAGTAGCTGGTGTAGTGCTGTTTTGGATTTGGGATGAAAATAATGTTGATAACATACTGATGTTTTCAGTTGCTAAGCAGTCAAGGACTGTCCAGCTTCTCATGCTGGCCTGCCAGTGAGAAGGCGGGGGGTGCACGGGAAGCTGGGAGGGGACACAGCTGGGACAGCTAGAATCATAGAATCATTAAGGTTGGAAAAGACCTTTAAGATCATCAAGTCCAACCGTCAACCCAACACCACCATGCCCACCAAACCATGTCCCGAAGTGCCACGTCTACACGTTTTTTGAACACCTCCAGTGATGGTGACTCCACCACTTCCCTGGACAGCCTGTTCCAATGGTTGACTAGTCAGATGACCCCGACTGACCAAAGGGATATTCCATATCATACGACGTCATGCTCAGTATGTAAAACTGGGGGAAGAAGGAAGTGGGGGGGACACGTTCGGAGTTATGGCATCTGTCTTCCCAAGTAACTGCTATGCGTGATGGAGCCCTGCTTCCCTGGAGATGGCTGAACACCTGCCTGCCACTGGGAAGTAGTGAATGAATTCCTTGTTTTGCTTTGCTTGTGCACCCAGCTTTTCCTTTCCCTATTTATCTCAATGCACCAGTTTTCTCACTTTTACCTTTCCAATTCTCTCCCCCATCCCACCGGGAGGGAATGAGCAAGTGGCTGTGTGGTGCTTAGTTGCCAGTTGAGGATAAACCAATCTTTTGCTACTGAAAAATAACATTACTAATTCATTAACTGAATTCTGAAAAATGCTCATTAAAAAACTTACCTCAATTTCAAACCTGTATTTTTCTTAATTTATTTTCCAGCACTTGTTATATATTATTTTCAAATCCAAACTTATTCGAGTGTGACCGGGGGAGGGTGACCAAGATGGTGAAAGGTCTCAAGGGCAAGATTTATGAGGAGCAGCTGAGGTCAATTGGTTTGTTCAGCTTGGAGAAGAGAAGGCTGAAAGGTGACCTCATTGCAGTCTACAACTTCCTCAAGGGAGGCAGTGGAGGGGGAGCTGCTGATCTCCTCTCTCTGGTGACCAGCAATAGCCCAAAAGGGAACGGTATGAAGCTGCATCAGGGGAAGTTCAGACTGGACATTAGGAAGAGTTTCTTCACTGAGAGGGTGTTCGGTGACTTGAAACAGGCTCCCCAGGGAAGTGGTCACAGCACCAAGCCTGTCAGAGTTCAAGGAACATCTGGACGATGCTCTTAGTCATATGGTTTAGTTTTAGGTAGTCCTGTGAGGAGCAGGGAGTTGGACTCGATGATCCTTATGGGTCCCTTCCACCTCAAGCTATTCTATGATTCTATCATTCTATGAATCCTGGATTTATTTTGTTATGTTCTATTGTTTTAATTTAATTTGCAAATGACATTAATTTTATCACTAATGCTATATCATTCACTTTTTCTTAGTGTATATTATCCTCTCTGGAGGGTCTTAATCAAGTTTGATACTCGTGATTTCTTTTTATTTATTTCTATACTTAGAGTAAATATAGCACAAAATGCTAGAGGCTGTTTTTCGTATCAACAGTTTGGGAACATCCAATCAGAAAATTATACAAACATGTAGCTGCATTAGTTTTGACTTGATAGTTCTCACCTTCTAGTGGATTTAGACAAATATTATCCTTGATTTGTATGTGTGTGCAATTCGCCTTAAGCAAATCTGCACTGAGTTTATCACGGATTAGACTTTGTAATGTAATCATTCTACATTCAAGAACAGCAGTTTCAGTATAGGAAACTAGCTATTCTCTAATTGCTCTTGCGATAGAAAGCCACAGAAAAATTGTTGGTGCTGTATTAAAGGTATGTATACAATCAGGAACTGCTTACTGTACATGTGTAATCCCTGTGGCTTCCCTGAGTGTGAATAGATTTTAATTCCATTGTTGAAATAGTCTCTTTTTTACCATCTGTAAATTGATAGCGCTTCAGCTGAAAATGTCAATAGTACAACTATTCTGTAAACTGAATTCTAGAACTTAACAGAGGCTAACAAAGAACGAGAACCATCTTTACCCTGAAGTATATTATCAAAGAAACTTAGGTACAGTACTAGTACTGAAACTGAGGATCAGATTTAGAAACCCTATATGATCATGCATAAAGGTTACTGCAGACTCTATGATACATACTGTGACTACTGTCTTTAGTAAATTCTGACATGAGAAATACCTTCAGATGTTTATCTCTCCAGCTAGAGTGGAAATAAGTTGTGTCTCTACATCTGATTCCAGCCATCTGCATATAAAAACTGAGAGCTGTGGAGTTCCTAAAAAACTGTACAGCAACATGGAGTAGGGGTTTGAATTATGAAACAGAAGAGCTGAGGGAGTTCCAAATCCCTTCTAATGTATTTGCTCCTTTTTTAGAAAGAAACCCTATGTTATTTGACAAATACAGTTTCTAAATAATTTCTACATGGCCATGAATTTATTAAAACTTAACTTTTTTGTGCATGACTCTGTTGCTATACTCTGAACAAGAACTTCCATTCAAATCACATGAATATGCATGCACAGTGCCAGCAGAGTCTGGCAGACTGTTAGTCTGTTACAAAATCACACTTTTATATCCATAAAAGCATGCAAATCAAAAAGGATTTTCACCAGAGCATGAATAGGCACATCTGTTGCAAGTGTCCCTGCCAAAGTTTTTGCAACCTCCTGTTGAGGTACTAACAATGCTCAAAATAAGACTGCAAACAATTTAAAATATTCTCCCAATTTTATAAATTGACCTCATCTTGCTATGACTAAAGAATATATGAGATAGAAAATGTTACTCTAAAAATGTGCCCAAATGAATAATATGCAAGCTATAATAACCATTTACATTATAAGTGCTCATGTAAGATTACATTCACTAAGAACAAGTGTATTGGATATACCAAGGTCATTTTGACCCGGTCTCTTTCTGATATGAGCTGCAGCAGATAGAGCGAGCTACTGAAAGACTGTAAGAAAAAAGGCAATTATGGACTGACACCTTCCCATACGTGCCCTTGCAGCAACCAACAGCTTAGGACCCCAGTGCTTTGGAAGATGTGCTCAGAACAATGTGTTAAAATGGTATTGACAGGACTTTCTTTTCTTACATGTGTCTGCGCATACTTTTGAACCAGATTTCACAGTGCCCCCACATACTGTGCTTTGTGTCTTAGATTGATTTAATTTCAGGTGAAACTAAACCGGAAGATGAGCTCCAGGAGCTCTGATGTGCTCCAGTAATGTGCTCCAACCACCAATGGGCATTCAGCCCTTGGGATTGGAAGTAAGTTGCCCCTGTTCCCTAAAATGCAAATGTGGACATCTGGTTCTCAGCACCAATTGTTTTGCCCTGTTATGACTGATATAATTGCTAATGTATGAATGCTTCTGAGTGACAGCAAGCAATCTTTCCTAAAACATCTTTATGCTATTCAGAATTTTACAGATCTCTTGTATGTCTTCTGTAATATCCTTTCCAAACAAAAAAGTTGTAAACATCCTTTGTATAGAAAAGCTTCTATACTTCAGATCATCCTTTTTGCATTATGCTCCATCCTGCTCTATCCTTTGAGATGATGTAATCTAAAATTATATGCAAAATTGGAGATATGGGATCACCACAAATCTAGACAATGACATAATGATTTCCATTTTGCTATGATCCTAATAATTCCTGCTTACTTTTTGACTATGGCTGTGCACTGAATGTTTTCAGAAAACTAATCACAGTATTACACAGATGTCTCTTCTTAAGTGGCAACAGCTGATTTACAGCTCATCATAGTGAATGTTATGTATTATGAAGATTGCATAGCATCTGTGGGCAACTGCTCCACCACTTGACTGTCCTCACGGTGAAAGTGTTTTTCTTATTTGCAGTCTGAATCTCTCATATCCATTGTCACTCATCCTCCTGCCGTGCACCGCTGTGAACAGTTGGCTCTGTCCTCTTGGTGGTCCCCTTATGTTGGGATCACCCTGCGTGGCTTGACTTTAAGGAGAAGGAGCTGTGGCATTGATCTGCATGGCTCGACCTTAAGGAGAAGGAGCTGTGGCACTGAGAAGCTGGTAAACAGCTGGATATCTGCACAGCTCGGCCTTGAGGAGAAGGAGCTGTGATAAACAACTAAGAAGCGAGGAAAACAGGAACACCTGCAAGCAACAATCCTGACTGTGTGAGGGGCGCGTGGACAGCGCGTGATATTTTGTATATAGCCAATTGCAATAATGTGTGTAACAAGCTGTAACCAATCATGAGTATGTACACAGTGACTAAGCGAAAATTATGATATATATTGGAGTCAGACAAGACAATAAATGGTTTCGGAATATAACTCTCATAGAATTGTGAAGTCCATCCTTCTCCCGCAACTGGTGACCCCGACGTGATACGATCTCTGGGATCTCATCATTGAACACCGGTCGAGAGCAGAGGACGCCGCAGGAGAAGCCCGGTTGGAAGAATTGCAGTCAGCGGGACTGACGCTAGGAAAAAGAAAAAGGAATACGTTGCAACGGAGAAGCACCCAGCGAGGTGAGGTGAGCAACCGGGGCGGCATAGGGCAGAACACATCACATGAAGAAGGGGCGATAGTCAGACTCCTGCTGCACATGCTCTCTAAGAGAGGACTGAAATATGATGAATATACACTTAGGAGGCTTCTAATTTGGAGCCGAAAGAAAGGGTACCCCCCCGATCTGTCTGTGGCCTTTAAGGCAGAGACGTGGGAGGAGATAGGAAAAATGTTATGGGAGCATATTGAGAAAACTGCCGCAGAGTTAGTGACGGCGTGGAAGTTGATATTAACCACATTAAAAGCCTTAAAGGCAGAGAGAAAAGCTGCAGCTGATATGGAGGAGGCTGTTAAACCGCCTTCAACCAATCCCTTCTTAACCGAGTCAGAGGGTCCAGGACTTTCAGCGACTCCGAATGCACCGCCTGAGGTGCCAGATGCACCGGGTGAACTGGCTGCATTAGATAAGTCAGAGAAACAGATCTACGATGATATATGTGAGGGCAAGACGGGACAAAGCTGCCCAGAACAATGTACTCAATGTTCCCCTGTGTGCCCGTGTGAAAGATTGATGGGGCGGGCTTCACCACCCCCGAAACGACCCAGACGTAACCGATCGAAAGCCGTAGTTTTGAAGACCTCAGCCGAGCCCCTGCCACCTTTACGGCCCCCGTTGCCTGATAGCAGCAACGAAGGAGAAGAGCCTGTTGTAGAGACTATAGGGAGGCAAGAGCCTAGAATGAAAGGCGACCCTAGGGAGCGGTGGAAAGACGTTTTTTTAGGAGCAATGAAAGACGAGGAAACGGAGTTACTGATGGCATTTCCTGTTAGTGTACAGCCTCACAGGCCCAATCGCTGGGACCCATTTCATTGGGACTTGATTAAGAAAGTGTGGAAGGCAGTACAAAATTATGGCTTGCAATCACCTTTCACGCAAGCTCTATTAGATAACATATTCACGGGAATGGTTCTTACACCATGGGATTGTCGGCAGATGATAGATATGTTGTTGACACCAACCCAAAGGTTATTGTGGGCAGACAGATGGTATAAACTCTGTATGCAAGAAGCCCTGAGAAACCTGGAGCGTCAAGACGGCGATCCACTGCAGAACATTACTATGGAACAAATGACAGGCCAGGGACCGTTTGTGGATGTTAGATTGCAAGCTCGGCTGCCCTTAGAAGCCTTGCAATTAGTTGGGCGACTAGCGTTGAATGCGTTGCGAACAGTCCCTGAGGAGGGAAAGAGGCAACCATCTTACACTCAAATTAGACAAGGGAGAGATGAAACATATATATATGTCTTTTGTTGATCGTCTGAGAGACGCTTTGAATAAAGTGTATACCAATGAAGAGGCAAAACTAGCAGTGTTGTTGAATTTAGCAATAGAAAATGCCAATGTAGATTGTAAAAGAATTTTGTTAGCTTTGCCAAAAGAAGCAACGTTAGTACAAATGGTAGAAGCCTGCAACAGAGTAGGCTCTGCCACACATCAGGCAGAGACACTCACAAGTGCCTTTGCAGCAGCAATTAAGCCATTTATAAATGGAAAAGGGGAGAAAAAATGTTTTAATTGTGGAAAAACAGGCCATTTTAGAGCTCCGTGCAAGGCCACAAGGAAAGGACCTAGGCAGATTGAGACAGGTCATAAATCCTTCCAACAAGGACCCTTTCAGCAAGGAATAGGCCCAGCAGGAGCATCATGTGGTCGATGTCAAAAATTTGGTCAACAAGCCTCAGAATGCTGTTCAAAGTATCATCGGGATGGTATGAAATTGGGAAACGGGCGACCGAGCGCGAAGGCACCCCACACGATGACACAAATGGGGAAGCACCACCAGGCTACTTGGCAAGCCTCAGCGCCCAAACCAGAGGGAGCGCCGGAATGGACGTGGAACCAACAGTAGAAGTTACCTTATGGGACACGTCAGTTTATGATGTCCCGACTAATGCGAATGGACCATTAGGATATGGATTGAGTGCTTTGTTATTAGGACGATCTTCAGCAACAAAGCAGGGACTTTTTGTTCTCCCTGGAGTCATTGACGCTGATTATTGTGCCAACCACTAGTCCTTGGAACACACCTGTTTTTGTGATTCCAAAGAAAAGTGGAAAATGGAGACTATTACATGACTTGCGAGAAGTCAATAAGGTTATAGTGGACATGGGAGCCTTGCAACCAGGGCTACCATCTCCCTGTATGATACCGAAGTATTGGAAGCTTTTGATTATAGATCTCAAAGATTGCTTTTTTACAATCCCTCTGCATGAAGATGATGCCAAACATTTTGCATTCTCAGTCCCAAGTACAAACAAGGCGCAACCCATGCAAAGATATCATTGGACAGTATTGCCACAAGGCATGAAAAATTCACCCACGATGTGTCTAATTTATGTAAATTGGGCTTTACAGCCAATCAGAAAAAGGTGGCCTCAATATCTCATCTATCATTATATGGATGACATATTGTTGGCCGGTGATCAATTAAATCCGGAAGAAATGATCGGGGAGCTCGTTGAGCTTTTGAGGCAAAGTGGTCTGCAAGTGGTGCCGGAAAAGATACAAGCTGAAGCGCCTTGGAGGTACTTGGGGTGGATGATCACCGAAACATCGGTAACCCCCCAGAAGGTTGAATTATGAATTCAGATTAAAACATTAAATGATGTACAAAAATTGGTAGGAGACGTTAATTGGATTCGACCTATTTGTGGGATCACAAACAAAGATATGGAGCCCTTGGTTCAGCTCTTGCGAGGGGATAGCAGGTTAAACTCTCCTCGGCAATTGACCAAGGAAGCCCGGGAAGCAGTAGCAAACATTTCTGAAAAGGTAACTCAAGCATTTAGTTCTAGGATAGACCCCTCGATAGGGATCCCTTTGGCAGTAATCAGTCATGAGCGACATCCCTATGCGCTTATAATACAGTGGATAACAAAGCTAGAATCAAAAGCGGACCCATTGAGAATTTTAGAGTGGGTCTTTTTGCCTCAGCAGCAGAGAAAAACCATCACCACGAAAGCAGAGTGTTCTGCAAATTTTATTATGAAAGGGTGCAACAGAATTATTGATATATCAGCAAAGGACCCGCAAACGATTTTAATACCATTACAACAAGAATATTTGACTTGGGCTTTCCAGCACTCTGTTCCCTTGCAAACTGCATTAGCAGAATTTGAGGGTGACATTCAGATTCATTACCCATCACACAAAATGTTTACCTTTTTTAAAAAAAACAAAAAAAACAAAAAAAAAAAACACCAGAAAAAAAAAACCAAACCCAAAAAAACCGAACCATGAAGTAGAAGAAAAATCAAAGTGTAGTCAATATCCAGTTCAAGGTGCTACAGTATTTACGGATGGTGGTAGGAAGACAGCAATAGTATGGCGAGAGCACGGAGAATGGAAAGAACGGGTACTTGTCGTGCCAGGATCAGTTCAAAAGGTAGAACTACAGGCAGTAATTGAAGCCTTTAAATTATGGTCTGAAGAACCTGTGAATATAATTACTGATTCTTTATATGTAGCTGGAGTACTCCAAAGATTGGAAGGTTCAATCCTTAGACAGGTACAGCAAGAACAGCTATATCAACAATTTAGAACGCTTTGGTTTTTATTGCAGAAAAGATGACATCCTTATTACGTTATGCATATACGCAGCCATACCAACCTTCCAGGGGAATTGGTGGAAGGAAATGCAAGAGCTGATCGGCTGACTGCCGCAGTATGGGCTGGACCTGCCCCGGACCGTTTAGTTCAACCACAAGCCTCTCATGCCTATTTCCATCAACCTGACAAAGTTTTAGTGAGACAATTTAATCTAAGTGCAGGTGACGCTAGAGCTATTATACAGACTTGTGCTGATTGTCAACAAATAGGCCCAGGAATCGCGATTACAGTTAGTCCCCGAGGATTGCATTCGCTACAACTATGGCAGATGGATGTGACACATGTCGCTGACTTTGGAAGATCTAAATATGTTCATGTTTCAATTGATTGCTATTCTGCAGTAGTTTGGGCCACTGCACAAACAGGAGAAACTAGTAGGCATGTACAAAAGCATTTGCGAGCTGCATTCGCAGCCCATGGTATACCCCTACAAATTAAAACCGATAATGGCCCTTGTTATGTAGCCCAGTCAACCCAACGATTTTTTGATCAATGGGGAGTGACGCATGTTACTGGAATACCGCATTCCCCAACTGGACAAGCTATTGTTGAACGAATGAATCATTCCCTGAAGTGTTTATTGCAAAAACAAAAAGGGGGAGAGGCTACCACACCACCCCAAGAATGTTTGAATAAAGCCTTATATGTGTTAAATTATTTGCGTCTAGCAGAAGGAGAAACGTAAAAGGAATGACAGGAAGTCTGTTTGAGTTAACACAAAATGTGCAAGTAAAAGTTAAAAATTTGGAAAAGAATATGTGGGAAGGACCTTTTCAACTGCTAACCTGGGGACGAGGTTATGCTTGTGTCATTACAGATTCTGGAACTTGTTTGGTACCCGCAAAATGGGTAAAACCATGGGTGAAACAGTCACCGTCGTCATCGGACACATCTTGACACTATCAGGTGTCATCGCAATCTGGATGCCACCTCAGGCAAAAGAAAATGTATGGGTAAATCACACTGAAATTAGCAGTATCATGAGAGGAACATGGAAAGCTTTTAGGGAAACCGCTCTATAACTACTAATCCTTTGGTAAGATATAATATTGGTTTTCATAGCTTTATACAAGCACTTTTTCCATCACTAGAAGTAGCTTCTATCGCTAGGAGTAGTACAGCTAGAATTGTTTGCCTTGTAACATTCTGCTATTAATTTAAGCATAGTTGATATGTGACTGCTGGATTATGGTCAGATGCCGTGTGAACAAAACCTATGAACCAATAGATGGGATGGCTGTGGCGCGTGCAGCATGTCTGGCCAGCGGGCACATGCGCCATAGGCTCCCTGTGTTGAGAGGTGGCAACCGAGGCGTGTTCCGACACTCACTGGCCACGTGTGTCAAAACTCGTTCCTCGGCAAATGTATAAATACCGGGATTTCCCGAAGAGCAGGGGGATCGGTGTACGGCAAGGCCACCGTTGCGTCCATGGGGACGCCCACGTAAAGCTGGCACCTACCGACTGCTGGGCTGAGTTCGCGGCACAGGACAATACAAGAATGTACAGATGGTCCATCTTCCTCACAGTCCTTGGGTTGCGAATGATCCATCAGGTTTTGTTTATACAAAAACAAAAAGGGGGAGATGTTGGGATCACCCTGCATGGCTCGACCTTAAGGAGAAGGAGCTGTGGCGTTGATCTGCACGGCTCGACCTTAAGGAGAAGGAGCTGTGGCACTGAGAAGCTGGTAAACAGCTGGATATCTGCACGGCTCGGCCTTGAGGAGAAGGAGCTGTGATAAACAACTAAGAAGAAGCGAGGAAAACAGGAACACCTGCAAGCAGCGAATCCTGACTGTGTGAGAGGCACATGGACAGCGCGTGATATTTTGTATATAGCCAATTGCAATAGTGTGTGTAACAAGCTGTAACCAATCATGAGTGTGTGCGCAGTGACTAAGCGCAAATTATGATATATATTGGAGTCAGACAAGACAATAAATGGCTTCGGAATATAACTCTCATAGAATTGTGAAGTCCATCCTTCTCCCGCACCCTTATAGGTATGGGAAGGCTGCCGTGAGAACCTCCCTAAAGCCTATCCTTCTCCAGACTGAACAAGCCCAGTTCCCTCAGCCTCTCCTCACAGGGCAGGTGCTCCAGCCTCCTGAGCATCCTGGTGTCCCTCTGCTAAACCTGTTCCAATTTATCAACATTTGTATGGGAGGGGGGCAAAATTGCAGTATTCTAGACGTGGTCTGCTGAGTAGCAGAGGATAATCACTTCCCTCATCTATTGCCCATGCTCCTGTTCATACAGCCCAGGAGGCTGTCAGCTGCCTTTGCTGCCAGGGCACACTGTTAGCTCAGGCTCAGCTTGCTCTCCATCAGGATACCCAGGTTCTTTCGAGAATGCTGCTCTCCAGGCAGTCAGTGCCCAACCTGTCTCATTGCCAGGGTGTCCTGCTTTCTTCTGGAATAGAGTTAATTTTCTTCCTAATAGCTGGTATAGTGCTGTGTTTTGGATTTAGGATAAGAATAATGTTAACACACTGATGTTTTAGTTGTTGCTAAGTAGTGCTTACACTAGTCAAGGACTTTTCAGCTTCTCATGCCCTGCCAGTGAGAAGCTGGGAGGGGGCACAGCCAAGACAGCTGACCCAAACTGGCCAAAGGGATATTCCATACCATATGACATGCATTAAGATTTGACCCAATCTGCAGAGGGTCCAGGTGATTAGAAATCATAAGTTGTATTATGAATTCTGTATTACAGTGCTTATAGATTGTACTATATTGATTCTGCTTGTAGAAATCCTGTGCCATTCTAATCTTAAATTCTGTGCTATACTTATAGTAATATCTTGTTAAGAAAATAAAGCTTTAATTGTAACTGTGATTTAGTGCTGTCATCATTCTGCCAAGGATCCCTAAAAGAACCTGTCTGTCCCCTTAGTGTCGGGTGACACCTTGCTGAATTTCACAATGTTCCTTTCAGCCCATTTCTCCAGCCTGTCTAGGTCTCTCTGAATGGCAGTCCCGCCACTGAGTCTACCAACCGGTCCTCTAATTTGTTGTCATCTGCAGACCTGATGAGAGCATGGAGAAATGGGACAAATTTTCCCAGCATTCGGTACTTTTTTCAAGGATACAGTGTTTTTATACTTCTTTCACAGATAAGGTATCATCCCAAACTTCTTGCATAAACACCAGCCTTCTCCCATATGCACACCATACTGCATCATATTCTGGTTATGTTAATATAATAGCTAAATTGGAACATTTGCTAGTTAAAATGAGCTATGAGTTCTATATTTCCAACAAAGAAAAGAGCAAGTCTTATGAGGAGCGGCTGAGGGAACTGGGGTTGTTTAGTCTGGAGAAGAGGAGGCTGAGGGGAGACCTCATCGCTCTCTACAACTACCTGAAAGGGGGTTGCGGTGAGGTGGGTGTTGGTCTCTTCTCCCAAGTAACTAGCGATAGGACGAGAGGAAATGGCCTCAAGTTGTGCCAGGGGAGGTTTAGACTGGATATTAGGGAAAATTTCTTTACTGAAGGAGTGGTCAAGCATTGGAACAGGCTGCCCAGGGAGGTGGTGGAGTCACCATCACTGGAAGTGTTCAAAAAACCTGTGGACATGTCACTTCAGGACATGGTTTAGTGGGCATGGTGGTGTTGGGTTGACAGTTGGACTTGATGATCTTAAAGGTCTTTTCCAACCTTAATGATTCTATGATTCTATCATTCTATCATTCTGTCATTCTATCATTCTATATATTGCTAGAGAGGTTTATGAGAAGATGGCACTTATCCTGTGTGAATGCCTGCAAGTATGACCCATTGACTCCCAATCTCATGTCCCAAGATCTAACTCAGTGTCAAGCCCTCAATCAAACTCATGTCCCCAAAGCATCCAGTTCTGTCCCTAAACCAAGGCCACTCAACCCAATCACCATCCTTCTCAGATCTAGAGTTTTAGCTTTTCTCCTCCTCCTGCATGAAAAGCTTGAATCTCCCTACCCTCCTGCCTCAGATATTTCAGCTCCACACACCTATGGTCTCAGAGGTCAAAATCTCATTTTTTTTCTAGAGTGCCCTCAAATTCCAAACTCCCCTTGCCCCAGGATGCACACCAGAAACTTCCAGCTTTCCTACACTAAAACTTCTACCATCCCATTCTCCCGTCTCTCATTTACTGGGGAGGAACAACCCCATGCACCAGTACAGTTTAGGGGTTGACCTGCTGGAAAACAGCTCCATGGAGAAGGACCTCGGAGTCCTGGTAGACAATAAGTTATCCATGGGACAGCAATGTGCCCTGGTGGGGCATTAAGAAGAGTGTGAACAGCAGGTCAAGAGAGGTTATCCTCCCCCTCTGCTCTGTGCTGGTGAGGCCTCATCTGGAGTATTGTGTCCAGTTCTGGGCTCCCCAGTTCAAGAGAGACAGGGAACTTTTGGAGAGAGTCCAACGGAGGGCTACGAGGATGATTAAGGGACTGGAACATCTCTCGTATGAGGAAAGGCTGAGAGACCTGGGGCAGTTTAGTCTGGAGAAGAGAAGGCTGAGAGGGGACCTTATCAATGTCTATAAATATCTGAAGGGTGGCTGTCAGGAGGATGGAGCCAGTCTCTTTTCAGTAGTGCCCAGTGATAGGACGAGGGGCAATGGGCATAAACTGCAGCAGAGGAAGTTCCACCTCAACATGAGGAAAAACTTCTTTACTATGAGGGTGATGGAGCACTGGAACAGGCTTCCCACAGAGGTTGTGGAGTCTCTGCCCTAGGTGATCCTCCCTTGGCAGGAGGGTTGGACCAGATGATCTTCAGAGGTCCCTTCCAACCCCTACCATTCTGTGATTCTGTGATTTCAAGGCCTTTCTCATTGCAAAGTCCAATCTTCTTCCCAAACCTCCCTTACCATCCTACTCCTACCTTCCTCTCACTTTCTCAAAAAATGTTGCCTCACTTTTCATAATTATGCTATGCAAGTACCATATTCCTCCAGAAATCTTAGAAGTTTTCTACCAAATAAGTGCTCTAGGATCAAACTGAACTCACACTCATGTCCAAATTTTGGACTGGTGTGGATCTGTCTGTCTCACTGGTACAGACGTATGAAATGGAAATCATGGGCATGTTAGGTAGCAGAAACAATGCACATGTTCATCCTCCTTTTTTCTCTATTAACTCAACGATAGCGATGAAGCCAACTGATTCTCCCTAGTCTATTCTCAGCCACAAATTCTTTGTTATTCTTACAGTAAATGGGATTTCTGTGAGGTATTGAATCAAAGCACTGAACACCAGGCAAACTTAAATTTCAAGATAAAGATGGGTTTACACCAGCAGAGCTGAGACTCTTTAGAGACTACTTCAGTACAAACTGCTCTACTATGCAGCGCATTTCAATGCTAAGTGGATTAGGGGAGTATGCTGGGGAAGCATATCTGACATAACCTTTACTAAACATAGCTAGTTCACAGCTAATTATGAACATAACTAATTTTACTCATCATTGCTCAGTGGCCACGATCTATCTCTTTGCCATTTTATTTGGTATAGCTGGCAAGGATCATTCCCCACTTCCACTACATAGAAAGATATTTGCTAAGTCTTGCCAGTGATGAAGACAGAAGGCATCTTTGCTTTCACATATTCACAGAGACCCATCATAACCTAAACTAGTCTCAGCAGAATCCTACACAAAGCATAAAAAAATAAGACCATGAGGTATTTTATGCTTTAAACAGACTCTGTGGTAAAAGACTACCACTTCAAAAAGCTAAAGTTCAAAGTTTACCTAGGGTGGTTTAACTGGGACAATGTATTGTATCCAATTGTTTTCAGAAGGAAAATAATAAATATTTACCTAATCTTATTTGATAAAAACGTAAAATCCTTTTATGATGCTGTTGTGTTAAGAGGCAGAGCAATTTGGCAGAAACTAAACCCCCTTGCTTTCCAGTCGATCCTCAGATATCAGAGGGACTGGGGGCGGCTGAGCTTAGGTTCTGAGTGATGCCCAAAGTCAGCGTTAGTAGTCCGGTCGCGCCCAACACCTTTGTTGGACTATCACGGGTCCGGATGCACTACTAACATCACACTACCTGCTCAGCCGGACACCTCCTGAACTAACACGGCCGCACTCAGAGGTACGGTCACGTTCAGGGACACACACACATGGCTGAGTCAATCAATAGTGCGATTTATTGAAGCAACAGATACACAGGTTCTTTGGATTGCCAGTGATAAATTCACTGCCTACAAAGCATGTGCAAATGCCAAAAATATGAGTGACACTACTTGGCTATAAACGCGTTAAAAGATGTAAAGTGACTCTATAGAGATTTCTAAGTTTCCCGGGGAGGCACTTGGTATGACTAAGGGTTCGAATCTTACCCAACGGCGTCCCGATGGGGGGGAAGAGAGGCTCAGCCCGTCGACTGATCCCAGAAGTTAGAATAGTACATGACGATGGTATCTTCCCTAACATCCAGCTCTTAAAACACTATTTTATAGTGTTTTACTTTGCAGGTGGAGCTTGAGTGACTCTAGTCATACATACCTTTATCAGGATTGGTTCAGAATTCTCTCGCTTCGCATTTAAAGGTACAGACTCGTTGTACACTAGTGCTACGTTCTACCCGGTTTCAATGCTGTTCTTAGAGGGTAAATTTCCAAAGTACCCCTCAGTAATTACTCCACAGATGCCAAAGTTAAAATTGTAATGGAAGATACGGTTGTGATTAAATTGTAAGATATCTCATAAGAACAGGCGTACTAAAGTAGACTAAAGGTCTACCTACCCTATCATTCCTCTGACGGTCAAACAACGAGGAACTGATGAATTGCAAGGAAAGGACATAAGAACAGGGCAACCATATGGCAGTACTTTCCTGGTATACTCTTTCAGCCCCCAGGGACCTGCAGTTCAAACATCTCTGCAGGCAAATGTGGCATCTTTGAGTTTAATAGACTTTACTGCATTCTCCTTCCAAGAATCTGACATTATCTGAACACATGCTCTGGAGTAATGATCATTTTATTTAATGTCCTGTCGTGGTTTAGCCCCAGCCGGCAACTAAGCACCACGCAGCCGCTCACTCACTCCCCCCTCCCCCAGTGAGAGGGGGGAGAGAACTGGGAAAAAAACTCATGGGTTGAGATAAAAACAGTTTAATAGGACAGCAAGAGAGAAGGAAACAACAATGATAACAACAATAATAATACCGACAAAGGAGTGTACAAGAACAAGTGATGCCCAGTACAGCAATTGCTCACCACCCAGTGATCGATAGCCCATCCCCGAGCAGCGATTCCCACCTCCTGGCTAACTCCAGTTTATGTACTGGGCATGACGTTGTATGGTAGGGAATATCTCTTTGGCCAGCCTGGGTCAGCTGTCCCAGCTGTGTCCCCTCCCAGCTTCCTGTGCAACCCCAGCCTTCTTGCCAGCAGACCAACACGAGAAGCTGGACTGTCCTTAACTACTTAGCAACAACTCAAAACATCAGCATGTTATCAACATTTTCTCATCCCAAATCCAAAACATAGCCTCACACTAGCTTCTGTGAAGAAAATCAGCTCTATCCTGATGAAACCAGGACAGTACCCACCCCTTATTCCATACGATTTGCATCATTCCCAGGTCCTACACTTTCAATACATACCAATTATTCATTATTACTCTTCTAGTCCATGGGCCATCACTTTAAAATGTCTGTGGAGTTCATTTGGTCCATGACTCTGGGCTTCACCCATCATAGCAGTCTCTCAGGGCAGGGGAGATGGTATGTGGTGTTGGATTGTTATCTGGCACGGTCCATGTCCATGATCTGCAGGTCGAAGATGTCAATCTCGAGGAAGTTGTTGAGCTCAAGCTGCTGAAGCCAGTTCTGGTTCCATCACCGCTGCACGTTGCTCGGTTTCAGTGAAGCTCATTCCTCATTAGTCTGGGTGATTCTTACTATAATACCATTTATATGGTAGATAGCAACCATAATAGAAATGTCATACTGTATTGTGTAACAATTAACATAATACAATTCAAATCATTGACTATTTTCACCCAAAATCAAATCTCCTTGAGGTATACATCGGACTTCCCCATCCTTCCGCATTACCCACCAAGTGCACCCAGGTCCCTGAGCAAAGGCAATACCACAAATGGGTTTGCCTTTGCCTGAGGAAGGAGTAACCCAGACTGTCTTCCCCAGCATATTTCTCACATGCACCACAGGGACTTTACCCCCTTCTACAGTACGTAAAAGTTTTGATTGGGCAGGCCGGCTCTATTAGTAGATCCCCTAGTGTTGACTAACCAGGTGGCTTTTACTAAATGTTTAATCCCAATGTTTCAATGTTCCAGCACCCATTGCTCTCAGTGTAGTCTTTAACAGTCCGTTGTTTCACTCAATTCTTTCGGGGGTGCCATGTCGCCATAGGACTTGCTTTTTGAGGCCCAGGATAGTGTTCCGGGTGGTAGCATGGGGCACAGGATATGTTTCCAGCCATCTAGTGGTTGCTTCCACCATGGTAAGCACATAGCACTTGCCTTGGCGAGTTTGTGGAAGTGGGATATAGTCAATCTGCCAGACCTCTCCGTAATTATATTTCAGCCATCGTCCTTCATACCAGAGAGACTTTAACTGCTTGGCTTGTTTGATCGCAGCGCACGTTTCACATTCATGGATAACCTGTGCAATAGCATCCATGGGTCAAGTACACCCCTCGATCCCGAGCCCATCTGTATGTTGCATCTCTTCCCTGATGGCCTGAGGTGTCATGGGCCCACCGAGCTGTGGAGTAACAGGGCACGGACTCTGGCGGGGATTCAGGCCAAGGACCTTTATTGCTACAAGTGTCTGCTTTATATGCAGTTACAGTTCTTTCACGCGCCACAAAATACGTCCTGGTTGGTTATTACACACAGTCCACGCACTTCTCCACAGTCAGGATTCGCTGCCTGCAGGTGTCCACGCGCTCCTTTGCTTCCTCTTAGTTGTTTACCACAGCTCCTTCTCCTCAAGGCTGAGCTGTGCAGATGTCCAGCTGTTTACCAGCTTCTCAATGCCACAGCTCCTTCTCCTTAAGGTCGAGCCGTGCAGATCAATGCCATAGCTCCTCCTTAAGGTCGAGCCCTTGCAGGGTGATCCCAACACCGAGCTATAAATAATTCACCCTTATGTTGCCAGTCCAGATCCACCTGAGCCACTTCAATCTTAGCAGCCTGATCCACCTGATGGTTGTTTTGATGTTCTTCGGTGGCCCAACTCTTGGGTACGTGAGCATCTACGTGACGTACTTTTATGACCGAATTCTCTAATCAGGCAGCAATATCTTGCCATAATTCTGCAGCCCAGATGGGCTTGCCTCTGCGCTGCCAGTTCCTCTGCTTCCATTGCTGTAGCCACCCCCACAGAGCATTTGCCACCATCCATGAGTCAGTACAGAGATAGAGTATTGGCCATTTTTCTCGTTCAGCAATATCTAAAGCCAGCTGGATGGCTTTCACCTCTGCAAACTGACTTGATTCACCTTGTCCTTCAGCAGCTTCTGCGACTCGTCGTATAGGGCTCCATACAGCAGCTTTCCACCTTCGATGTTTGCCTACAATACGACAGGACCCATCAGTAAACAGGGCATATTGCCTTTCGTTCTCTGGCAGTTCATTATATGGTGGAGCCTCTTCAGCACGCGCCACCTCCTCTTCTGGTGATATTCCAAAATCTTTGCCTTCTGGCCAGTCCATGATCACTTCCAAGATTTCTGGACGATTGGGGTTTCCTATTTGAGCTCGCTGTGTGACAAGTGCGACCCATTTACTCCACGTAGCATCAGTCACATGATGTGTAGAGGGGACCCTCCCTTTGAACATCCAGCCTAGCACCGGCAGTCGGGGTGCCAGGAGGAGCTGTGCTTCAGTACCAATCACTTCTGAGGCAGCTCGAACTCCTTCATATGCTGCCAATATATCCTTTTCAGTTGGAGTATAGCGGGACTCAGATCCCCTATATCCTCAACTCCAAAACCTCGACCTCGGGTCTCTCCTGGTGCCTTCTGCCAGAGACTCCAGGTAGGGCCTTTCTGCGTAGCTGTGGTGTAGAGCACATTTTTAACATCTTGTCCTGCCCGGACTGGCCCGAGGGCTACGGCATGAACTATCTCCTGTCTGATTTGTTCGAAGGCTTGTCGTTGCTCAGGGCCCCATTTAAAATCGTTCTTCTTCCGGGTCACTTGATAAAGAGGGCTTACAATCAGACTGTAATTTGGAATATGCATTCTCCAGAAACCCACAACGCCCAAAAATGCTTGTGTTTCTTTTTTGCTAGTTGGTGGAGACATAGCTGTTATTTTGTTGATCACATCCGTTGGGATCTGTTGACGTCCATCTTGCCATTTTATTCCTAAAAACTGGATCTCTTGTGCAGGTCCTTTGACCTTACTTTGTTTTATGGCAAAATCGGCTTTCAGAAAGATTTGAATTATTTTCTTCCCTTTCTTGAAAACTACTTCTGCTGTGTTGCCCCATATGATGATGTCATCAATGTATTGCAGGTGCTCTGGAGCTTCACTCGGTTCCAGCGCAGTCTGTATCAGCCCATACCAAATGGTAGGGCTGTGTTTCCACCCCTGGGGCAGTTGATTCCAGGTGTATTGGACAGTCCTCCAAGCGAAAGCAAACTGTGGCCTGCACTCTACTGCCAAAGGGATTGAGAAAAACGTGTTAGCGATATCAGTTGTGACGCACCACTTGGCTGCCTTTGACTCCAGTTCATATTGAAGTTCCAGCATGTCCAGCACGGCAGCGCTCAGTGGCGGCGTGACTTCATTCAGGCCACGATAGTCTACTGTCAGTCTCCACTCTCCATTAGACTTTCACACTGGCCATATGGGGCTGTTAAAGGGTGAGCGAGTCTTGCTGATCACTCCTTGGCTCTCCAGCCGATGAATCATCTTATGGATGGGGATCAGGGAGTCTCTGTTGGTGCGATATTGCCGCCGGTGCACTGTTGTGGTAGCGATCGGCACCTGTTGTTCTTTGACCCTGAGCAACCCCACCACAGAAGGGTCCTCTGAGAGACCAGGCAAGGTGGACAGCTGTTTAATTTCTTCCGTCTCCAAGGCAGCTATACCAAAAGCCCACCGGTACCCTTTTGGGTCCTTGAAATACCCTCTGCTGAGGTAGTCTATGCCCAGGATGCACGGAGCCTCTGGGCCAGTCACAACGGTTTTGCCGCTCATTCCCAGTTAGGCTCACTTCAGCCTCCAGCTCAGTCAGCTGTTGGGATCCCCCTGTCACTCCAGAAATACAGATGGGTTCTGCCCCTATAGGGCTTGATGGCATCAGGGTACATTGTGCACTGGTGTCCACTAAAGCCTTATATTCCTGTGGGTCTAATGTGCCAGGCCATCTAATCCACACAGTCCAATAAACTCAGTTGTCCCTCTCCTCCGCCTGGCTGGAGGCAGGGCCCCTCTAGTCCCAGTCATAGTATTCATTACTCACTTCTTGTAAATACGAATCAGAAGTCCCTCCAAGTGGATCAGAAGTAAGACCAGCCCTTCTATTCTTTCTGGGGAATTGCCCACTGGAAAGTGGAGCAGCAATTTTCCTGGAAGAACCCGAACCTCCTTTTGTGATTGTTTCTCCTTGCAACTCACATATCTGTGCCTCTAAGGTCATGGTAGATTTTCCATCCCACTTCCTCATGTCCTCTCCATGGTCATGCAGATAAAACCACAGGGTGTCCCGAGGTGTGTACCCCCTATATCCTCTCTTTTGAACAGAAGAACGCTTACTCCTAAGAGCTGAGACACTGGTCCATACAGGTGGGGAGCAAGGACATAACCTCTGAGTTGCTGGAACTCACAGAACAGTTTTTCAAACAGATTTTTGGAATCCTTGGATATTTTTTCCACAGCTGAGACACAGGCCCATAGAGAGGAGGAGACGTTTTCTTTGTATTGCTGGAGTTGGTCAGGCAATTCATCCACCGTTGGTCCCTCTTGATCTTTCCAGGTCATTACAGCCAATTAGTTGTCATACGATGATCACAGAACCATTACGGTTGGAAAAGACCTTTAATAGTATCAAGATCATCAAGTCCAACCGTTAACCCAACACCACCATGCCCACTAAACCATGTCCTGAAGTGTCATGTCTACGCGTTGTTTGACTACTTCCGGTGATGGCGACTCCACCACCTCCCTGGGCAGCCTGTTCCAATGCCTGACCACTCTCTCGGTGAAGAAATTTTTCCTAATATCCAATCTAAACCTCCCCTGGCACAACTTGAGGCCATTTCCTCTCGTCCTATCACTAGTTACTTGGGAGAAGAGACCAACACCCACCTCACCACAACCCCCTTTCAGGTAGTTGTAGAGAGTGATAAGGTCTCCCCTCAGCCTCCTCTTCTCCAGACTAAACAACCCCAGTTCCCTCAGCCGCTCCTCAGAAGACTTGTGCTCCAGACACCTCACCAGCTTCGTTGCCCTTCTCTGGACACACTCCAGCAACTCAATATCCTTCTTGTAGTGAGGGGCCCAAAACTGAACACAGGATTCGAGGTGCAGCCTCACCAATGCCTACTACAGGGGCACAATCACTTCCCTACTCCTGCTGGCCACGCTATTTCTGATACAGGCCAGGACGCTGTAGGCCTTCTTGGCCACCAGAGCACACTGCTGGCTCATGTTCAGCCGGCTGTCAACCAGCACCCCCAGGTCGTTCTCCGCCGGGCAGTTCTCCAGCCACTCCTCCCAAGCCTATAGCGTTGCATGGGGTTGTTGTGGCCGAAGTGCAGGACCCGGCACATGGCCTTATTAAACCTCATACAGTTGACCTTGGCCCATCGATCCAGCCTGTCCAGATCCCTCTGCAGAGCCCTCCTACCCTCCAGCAGATCAACACTCCCACCCAGCTTGGTGTCATCTGCAAACTTACTGAGGGAGCACTCAATCCCCTCATCCAGATCATCTATAAAGATATTGAACAAGACTGGCCCCAGGACCGAGCCCTGGGGAACACCGCTTGTGACCGGCCACCAGCCGGATTTAACTCCATTCACCACAGCTCTCTGGGCTCGGCCACCCAGACAGTTCTTTATCCTGGGGAAGAATTTACTGAAGCCACGAGCCGCCAGTTTCTCCAGGAGAATGCTGTGGGAGACGCTGTCAAAGGCTTTACTAATGTCCAGGTAGACAACATCCACAGCCTTTCCCTCATCCACTAGGCGGGTCACCTGGTCATAGAAGGAAATCAGGGTGGTCAAACAGGACCTGTCTTTCATGAACCCATGCTGGCTGGGCCTCATCCCTTGGTTGTCCTGCACATCCCCTGTGAGTGCCCTCAAGATGAGTCTCTCCATAATCTTCCCCAGTACCAAGGTCAGGCTGAGAGGCCTGTAGTTCCCAGGATCCTCCTTCCGCCCCTTCCTGCAGATGGCCGTCACATTGGCAAGCCTCCAGTCTTCTGGGACCTCCCCTGTTAACCAGGACCGCTGATAAATGATGGAGAGTGGCTTGGCAAGCTCCTCCGCCAGCTCTCTCAGTACTCTCAGGTGGATCCCATTAGGCCCCATAGACTTGTGGGTGTCCAGGTGGCAGAGCAGGTTGTTAACTGCTTCCTCCTGGATTATGGGGAGTTTATTGTGCTCTCCATCCCTGCCTTCCAGCTCAGGGGGCTGAATACCCTGCGGGTACCTCGTCTGGCTATTAAAGACTGAGACAAAGAAGGCATTAAGTGTCTCAGCCTTGTCCTCGTCCTTGGTCACAATGTTCCCTCCCACATCCAATAAGGGATGGAGATTCTCCTTGGCTCTCTTTTTGTTGTTAATATATTTGTAAAAATATTTGTTGTAATCCTTTACAACCTTGGTCAGACTGAGTTCTAGCTGGGCTTTTGCCTTTCTAATTTTCTTTCTGCTTGACCTAATGAGATCCTTGTAGTCTTCTTGAGTTGCCTCCCCCTTTGTTCACTGAGTCATAGCAAAAGCTCCCTGTTCATCGAGGCTGGTCTTCCCCACCAGCTCGTCTTGCGTCACATAGGGACCACCTGCTCCTGCGCCTTTAAGATTTCCTTCTTGAAGACTGTCTAGCCTTCCTGGACCCTTTTGCCCTCAGGAGTGCCTCCCAAGGGACCCTCTCAACCAGTGACCTGAACAGGCTGAAGTCTGCCCTCCAGGAGTCCATGGTAGCAGTTTTGCTGACCCCTCTCCTTGCTTCACCACGAACCAAGAATTCTATCATGTCATGGTTGCTAAGCCCAAGATGGCCTCCGACCACCACATCTCCCACCAGTCCTTCTCTGTTTATAAACAGCAGGTCAAGCAAGGCACCTCCCCTGGTAGGCTCACTTACCAGCTGTGTCAGGAAGTTATCATCCTCCACACACTCCAGCAACCTCCTAGACTGTTTCCTCTCTGCTGTGTTATACTTCCAGCAGATGTCCAGTAAATTGAAGTCCCCCACGAGAACAAGGGATAGCAATTGTGAGACTTCTGCCAGTCACTTGCAGAATGTCTCATCTGTCTCTTCATCCTGGTTGGGTGGTCTGTAACAGACTCCCAGCAGGATATCTGCCTCCTTGGCCTTCCCCCTCATCCTTACCCATAAGCACTCTACCTTGTCATCACAACTGTTGATTTCTATACAATCAAAGCACTCCCTAACATACAGAGCCACCCCACCACCTCTCCTTCCATGCCTATCCCTTCTCAAGAGCTTATAGCCATCCATTGCAGCACTCCCGTCATGTGAGTCATCCCACCATGTTTCTGTGATGGCAACTACATCATAGCTGTCCCGCTGCACAATGGCTTCCAGCTCCTCCTGTTTGATGCCCATGCTGCGTGCATTGGTGTAGATGCACTTGAGCTGGGCTATCGATTTCAACTCTGGCACGCCACCCCTGGGCTCATCTCTAGTGAACCTGGTTTTATCCCCTTCCCCTTCAAATCTAGTTTAAAGCCCTCTCGATGAGGCCTGCCAACTCATAAGCAAGAATCATTTTCCCCCTTGGAGATAGTTGCACTCGATCAGCTGCCAGCAGGCCCGGTGCCTTGTAAACCGCCCCATGGTCAAAAAACCCAAAATTCCACTGATGGCACCAGCCTCTGAGCCACATATTAACCAGGTGTGTTTTCCTGTTCCTTTCAGTGTTGCCCCCTGCCACTGGAGGGATTGATGAAAACACTACCTGTGCTCCTGCTCCATTAACTAGTTGCTGTAGCGCTCTGAAGTCTCTTTTTATTGCTCTTGGGCTTCGTAGTGCAACCTCGTTGTTGCCAACCTGCATGACCAACAGCAGGTGGTAATCAGTGGGCCAAACCAGACCAGGGAGTTTCCTGGTGACATCTCTCACTCGGGCCCCAGGGAGGCAGCAGACTTCCCTGTGGGTTGGGTCCGGTTGACATATTGGGCCCTCTGTACCCCTCAGAAGGGAGTCGCCTATGACAATTACCCTCCTTTTTTTTTTTTAACAGAGGCAGTCTTGATGCGTGGGGCTGACTGACTCACCCCTGGTTGATGAAGGCACAGGATGAACCCCCTTCATCAAGGTCCTCACGTGCCTGGCCCTCAAGTTCCAGAGCCCTATATCTGTTGTGGAAGGGTAGCTGGGACAGTGAGGGAGGCTGGGAGGGGATTCACCTGCCACCCGAGCATGGACCTGTTTCCATTCTCCCTCATCAGCAGGGATCCCCTGCTGCTTGTGGAGCCTCCACCTGCTGCCTCTGCCTCAGGGATGTCAGGGTGTGGCTCCACCAATCTATCTCCCTCTCACACTCCCTGATGCTCCTCAGCCTCTCCACTTCCTCTTTCAGCTCTGCCACCAGGCTGAGCAGATCACTCACCTGGTCACACCACACACAGGTGTTGTCTCCACTGGACTCTGGCACAAGTGACAGGCTCAGGCACTCTTTGCAGCCAGATGCCTGGACAGCAGCATGCTTGAGTTGTGTTACCAAAAAAGTTGGCAAGAAAACCCTCGAACACTTAGTTTGAAGTTTTAAAAGGCAGGCATTCTTTATTGCAGCGCTGGATGCACAGGGATTTGCTCCACCTAACGTGCATACCGTGAAACAAAAGTTCATCCTTTATATGCCTTGAAGACATGAATATTCACACATTTTCTGAGAAATCTCCACCTCCCTGCCTATCTACTACATTTACATAATGCTGGCATTGAAAAACTATACTATGCATGTGCGGGGGTCTCGGCTGGTCATCGGTGGTCATTTGGGGAGTTAGCCCCCTACTCCTTTTTCCCTTTTATGGTCACGGGTGTTCTGAGGATAATTTCTTCTCCTTGGATGTTTGCCCCTTCTGTTGTTCAGCCAAGCGGTTTTTGTTCTTTCTTATCATCCTTGTTTGAGCACTCCTGCTAGGATGTTTCTATTCTCAAGGTTAAGATATCTTCTCTGTTCTCTTTAATCTCTCAGTCCTTGCTCTTAACTCTTCTTTGTTTTGATTTCATGAGGCCTCTTGGTTAGCACTGAGGCAAGTATAGCCTAAGAACTATGAGAGTAGGCTGTTAAACATAATCACACAGTTATTAGGCTAAAGAAATCTGTACAAGAGTTAAACTAATCATGTAATCAATAACCCTCCAGAAAGTACATAAATGTATTGACGTGCGGAAACAAACTTCACAACTCGAGTTATAAAGCAGGTATGTTTATTACAGTGCTGGACGCATGGGGGATATCTCCTCCTAACATGTGTGCGCTGAAACAAAAGTTCATCCTTTATATACCTTAAAGACATGAATATTCACACATTTTCCAAGAAATCACCGCCTCCTTGCTTATCTATTACATTTACATAATGCTGGCATTGCAAAACTACACTACGCATGCGCGGGGGTCTCGGGTGGTCGCCGGTGGTCGTTTGGGGAGTTAGCCCCTTACTCCTTTTTCCCTTTTATGGTCACGGGTCTCTTGAGGATAATTTCTTCTCCTTGGATGTTTGCCCCTTCTGTTGTCCAGCCAAGCGGTTCCTTCTTATCGTCCTTGTTAGAGCATTCCTGCCAGTCTGTCTCTGTGCTCAAGGTTAAGATATCTTCTCTGTTCCCTTTAATCTCTCAGTCCTTGCTCTTAACTCTTCTTTGTTTTAATTTTCATGAGGCCTGCTTTCCTCGTGATTAACCGTTTACACATAGTTACAATGTTAGCATTGAGGCAAATACAGCCTAAGGACTATGAGAGTAGGCCGTTAAACATAATCACATAGTTATTAGGCTAAAGAATTCTATAGTAAAGTCAAACTAATCATGTAATCGATAACCTGCCATATATTAAGAAATTTGCAAATCTTACAGTTGATTAGTGACACATGCTAAAACCTTGTAATTGTTTTAGATCCTTGTTTCATTCCCCCCTTTTCTATTATCCTTGCTAATTCTTTCGCAATCCCTTATAACATACCATTATCCTTGTTTCAGTATCAAGTGGGAGCTCTGTCTGGGTCACCATGGTTTTCAGCTGAATGGAGACCATGACTGGGCCTCTTCTGGGAGGCTGATGACCACTCATTGAGAGAGTCTCTAGTGCCGGGGGGGACAACACAACTGCGCCCCATCTGCACGCCTTCCCTGCACGAACTGCCATGCCATGTCCTGTTTGCCCACCCTGTTAAATGCCATGCAAACTAACGTGCCACACCCTGTTTGCCCGCCCTGTTCGCCATGCTCCCTGGGGCTGCTCTTGTACATGAGGGTATTTGGCCACCGCTGCTCTAGTCCCCCCCCACGCTGAGTCAGAGCTGCCGTTTGTCAGGAGCCCGCTCTACCGGCTCGCGGCGGGGTCTGGGGCACCCTCACTCTCCCTGCACTTTCACCTTCGCGGTTTTGCTGCTTTAGGAAGGGTCCCCCAGCGTGATCCTCCACTGCAGAGCCCTTCACCTTGGTGGCTACGATGGTGCACTCCGTACAAACATCCGCCACATGGGTGGTGTACACTGGACTTCATCTGGATCTGTGTTGTCTGGATCATCATAAATCACCTCCAGTATGGCTAATTCCCTCAGGTGCTGGATACCTCTCTCCATGGAGGTCCACTTGCTTGAGTGACATATAACATCTTCCTTGAAGGGATACATTTCCTGCATGCCAGACAGGAGTCGCCTCCAGATGCTGAGGGCTTGTGCCTTTCTTCCAATTGCCTTGTTGTGGTGGGTTGACCTTGGCTGGATGCCAGGTGCCCACCAAAGCCACTCTATCACTCCTCCTCCTCAGCTAGACAGGGGAGAGAAAATGTAAAGAGAAGCTTGTGGGTCAAAATAAGGATAGGGAGAGGTCAGTCAGCAATTACTGTCATGGGCAAAACAGATTCAGCTTGGGGAAATTAGTTTAATTTATTGCCAGTCAAAATTGGAGTAAGATAATGAGAAATAAAACCATATCTTAAAACACCTTCCTCCCACCCCTCCCTTCTTCCTGGGCTCAGCTTTGCTCCTGATTTCTCTACCACCTCCCCGCCAAGTGGCACTGGGGGACAGGGAATGGGGGTTGCGGTCAGTTCATCACATGTCGTTTTGTGCCGCTCCTTCCTCCTCAAGGGGAGGACTCACACTCTTCCCCTGCTCCAGCGTGGGGTCCCTACTGTGGGAGACAGTTGTCCACAAACTTCTCCAACATGAGTCCTTCCCACAGGCTGCAGTTCTTCACGAACTGCTCCATCATGGGTTCCTCTCTCCACAGGTCCTGCCCGGAGCTTGCTCCAGCGTGGGCGTCCCATGGGGTCACAGCCTCCTTCAAGCATCCACCTGCTCCAGGGTGGGATCCTCCGTAGGCTGCAGGTGGATATCTGCTCCACCATGGAGCTCCATGGACTGCAGGGGGACAGCCTGCCCTACCATGGTCTTCACCACATGCTGCAGGGGATTCTCTGCTCTGTCACCTGGAGCATGTCCTCCCCCTCCTTCTTCACTGACCTTGGTGTCTGCAGAGTTGTTTCTCTCACATATTCTCCCTCCTCTCTCGGGCTGCAAATGCTGCCTGCCCTTTTTTTCACCTTTCTGAAATATGTCATCACAGAGGCACTAGCACTGTCACCGATTGGCTCAGCCTTGGCCAGCGGCGGGTCCATCTTGGAGCCAGCTGGCACTGGCTCTATTGGACACAGGGGAAGCTTCCTGCAGCTTCTCACAGAAGCCACCCCTGCAACCCCCACCGCTACCAAAACCTTGCCACACAAACCCAATACACTTGTCAATGCCCCCTTCCCTAGAAAGGGATCCCAGCTACTTGGCTTCCTTACCCTCTAATTCCAGGCTACTGGCCCCATTATCCCACCATCTGAGCAGCCAGGTGACAATGTGCTTGCCTGGACCACGGCTGAAGTCTTTTTGCGTATCTTGCAGCTCACTCAGGGATAGGGATCGGGTGGTTATCTCTGGTTCTGCCTCTCCCTCCTCCAGTTCTTGTGATGGCCCTTCATCATCCTTTAGTAAATGAGGTAACTTGTCAATTTATTCTTGTGTATAGGGGCGACTAACACTGGCACGGGTTGGTTCTCTGGTTTATCTGCAGTGTCTGTCGCCAGGGTTTGAGTAGGCACAGTGCGTGTCACTGGGGTTTGAATACTTGCAGTGCCCATTGTGGGGATTGGAGTAGTCGCAGTGCCCGTTGTGGGAGTTGGAGTAGCTGCACAGTGCCCGCATCCGCACTGAGCACTGGTAGCAGATGGTGTGTTATTTTTAAATAATTGTTTAACTGTAAATAATTGTTTAACTGTGGAGACATCACGGCCACGCTCTGTGTTAACAAGGGAATCTAAAGGTACACAGTGTACATTAATAAGCTGCACATTCGATGTCCTGGGTCAGCGGCCTGTCAACTTTTGATGAAATGCTGTACTCAGAGTGATCTTTGCTTATTATAATCTCATTGTAATACCAAAACACACTTCCATCTCAAAAGTTACCCACCTCCCAAGGTGCAACCACCCCTCAATGAGCTTGCACACTGAATTTTTCCTAGTCTGTGCCTTTAAATGTGAAGCAAGAGAATTTTGGACCAATCTTGATAAAGGTATGTATGACTAGAGTCACTCAAGCTCTACCTGTAAAGTAAAACACTATAAAATAGTTTGAGAGGGGGTGGTTGTCAGGGAAGATACCATCGATGTCAGGGAAGATACCATCGCAGGAACGACCCCATTCTCGTGACCTTTAGGATCTGCCGACGAGCTGACCCTCTCTTCCCCCTCACTGGGACGCCTTTGAGTAAGATTCGAACATTTGGCTATCCGAGTGAATCCCCGGGAATCTCAGGAATCTCTATAGAGGTGCTTTATTACCCCACGCGTGTGTAACCTGGCCGTATTTAACCTATTGCATGTTCTTTGCAGACAGTGAATTTATCACTGGCAATCTAAAAGAATTTGTGCATCTGTTGCTTCAATAAATCGCACTATTGAGTGACTCAGCCGAGTGTGTTGTCCCTGAATGCGACTGTACCTCTGAGTGCAGCTGTGTGAATTCAGGAGGTATCCGGCTGAGTAGGTCGTGTGATGTTAGTAGTGCATCCGGACCTGTGGTAGTCCAACGGAGGTGGCCCCCGTCCCTCTGATATCTGAGGATTGACTGGAAAGCAAGGGCGTTTAGTTTCTGCCAAATTGCTCTGCCTCTTAACGCAACAGAAAAATTGGTGTCACGGAGATGATTGCCATGGATAAACTGCTGCAAAAATATAACTGTGCCCCTTCCCAGGCTGGGAAGGAGTGGGCCCAACAATTTTGGAAGGATGAAGGAAAAGTGATAGAGCGCATTGAGCAGTGTCAAGCTGCACAAAAGGGTAGAGTGAAAAAGGTAAAAGGGTTATCTGTGTGGTTTTAGGAGCTTGTTTATCTTGTGCTCAACAAGAAGCTAAGGAAGCCCTTGCTCCCACGCCAGTTTCTAATGTGGAATATACAGCTTTGAAATCGGAGAATGAGGTGTTGAAGTTGTCATTAGCTTTTGAAAGGGAGACAGGAGAAAAATTAGGACTCCAAGTTGATAAACTTTTAAGTGAAAAGGATAGGCTTGTGAGAGAAAAGGGTAAACTTATAAAGGAACATGAAGATCTTGTGTGCCAAAATAGAAATCTTAATCAGCTCTTAGACAAGGTGTGTCAGCTGTTAGATAAAACACCATCTTGTGCTCCAGTTACACAGATTTGCAGGTTCCAGTTACAGGATTTCCAGTCCTGGTGGTACCTAGTTAACTTCACCTACAGACCTACTGACGACAAAGCCACAGCTTTTGTGCTAACAATATGCAATGCTTTGGTATATACCATATACCCAATCATTGCACTGGGAATAAATCTACATGGAACTATACTTTACCCCATAGAGCATAGAGTATGGACTCAGCAAAACAAAGGTAAATGGCAAACTATTGATGTTGTATTAAATGCAAACCAAGAAAGCAATTTAATATCTAACCTAAGCACAGTCCATTCAAACAAGCTTAGCATTTCTCAATAAGGCATAAGTTTTAATGTAAACTTGACTGCTGTAAAATGTAAAGCAACCACATAAATCTGTGAAATAAGGTTTACATGAGCTTTACATGTCACTGCACTTCAGCTATGGAATATTCTAAGATTATCACAATGACATACCTACCCAAAGTGGGAATGATTTCTTGAGTAGATGCTACTTCTCTGACAAGAGTTAGTATGTTTGCTCTCGCTGGCCACACAGTATTTTGTAGCAGGAATTTTATGAAGAGAAATTGTCTTTTAAAGGCATACATATCATTAGTCTTTTTACTGAATTTCAGAGCAAACAATAACTGTGTTATTCATTTTAAGATATATTCCTGGTCTTCCTCCTTCCCCCTACCAAAAATTGCATAACCATCTCTGATCTTTAATTCTGTTCTTCTTTAGATGGTTTGAAGAAGGAAACTATGGTTGTATAACTGAGAAGAATATGTAACGTGTTAGTTTTGTAGAAAAAATATTTGGCTACTAAAGACTAATATTGTAAATAGCAACAAGCAATTCTTTACTCACAGAAAAAAATTTTGTTACAATAAATAATAAAACCAAATATCTTTGCAAAAAATAAATTTTTCTTCACTGTAAAGATAACCCAAAATGCCATTACTTAAAAATTAGGAAAACCTGAAATGCTAGTGTTTCTCATTTAGAAGACTTGAATGTTTAGATTCCCTTTAATCACATTGATTAAATTTTACTGTATTTCTTCCCACTTCAAATGTGTTATTACATCACAAAACAATAAGAAGGCCAACAGAACCTAGTTCTATATACCCACCAAGATTTGATTTTACACAGGAAAAAAACAATTGAGTTGAATTAGAAAAAATACATGTAGGAAGAGGTCATAAATCCTTGTTTGCCTGACACAAGACTACCACGTGTCCTGGTTTCAGCAACCAAAGTTTCAGTTTGCTCCACCAACTAGCAAAAAGAAAAACAAGCATTTTTGGGCGTTGTGGGTTTCTGGAGAATGCATATTCCAAATTACAGTCTGATTGTAAGCCCTCTTTATCAAGTGACCCAGAAGGAGAACGATTTTAAATGGGGCCCTGAGCAACGACAAGCCTTTGAACAAATCAAACAGGAGATAGTTCATGCCGTAGCCCTCGGGCCAGTCCGGGCAGGACAAGACGCTAAAAATGTGCTCTACACGGCAGCCGGGGAGAATGGCCCTACCTGGAGTCTCTGGCAGAAGGCACCAGGAGAGACTCGAGGCCGACCTGTAGGGTTTTGGAGTCGAGGATATAGGGGATATGAGTCCCGCTATACTCCAACTGAAAAGGAGATATTGGCAGCATATGAAGGAGTTCGAGCTGCCTCAGAAGTGATTGGTACTGAAGCACAGCTCCTCCTGGCACCCCGACTGCCAGTGCTAGGCTGGATGTTCAAAGGGAGGGTCCCCTCTACACATCATGCAACTGATGCTACGTGGAGTAAGTGGTGCATGTGAGAAATATGCTGGGGAAGACAGTCTGGGTTACTCCTGCCTCAGGCAAAGGCAAACCCGTTCATGGGATTGCCTTTGCCCAGGGACCTGGGTGCACTTGGTGGGTAATGCGGAAGGATGGGGAAGTCCGATGTGTACCTCAAGGAGACTTGATTTTGGGTGAAAACAGTCAATGATTTGAATTATGTTAATTGTTCAGTATGACATTACTGCTATGGTGCTATCTACCATATCAATGGTATTATAGTAAGAATCACCCAGACTGATGAAGAATGAGCTTCACTGAAACCAAGCAACGTGCAGCAGTGATGGAACCAGAACTGGCTTCAGCAGCTTGTGCCCAACAATTCCCTCGAGACCGACATCTTCGACCTGCAGATCATGGACATGGACCGTGCCAGATGACAATCCAACACCACATACCATCTCCCCTGCCCTGAGAGACTGCTATGATGGATGAAGCCCAGAGTCATGGACTGAATGAACTCCACAGACATTTTAAAGTGATGGCCCATGGACTAAGAAAGTGATATCTGTGTGTATATATTAAAAGACAGGAAGAGTAATAATGAATAATTGGAATGTATTGAAAATATAGGACCCGGGCATGACGTAAATGGTATGGAATAAGGGGTGGATACTGTCCTGGTTTCAGCCAGGATAGAGCTGGTTTTCTTCACAGAAGCTAGTGTGAGACTGTGTTTTGGATTTGGGATGAGAAAATGTTGATAACGTGCTGATGTTTTGGGTTGTTGCTGAGCAGTCAAGGACAGTCCAGCTTCTCATGCTGGCCTGCCAGCAAGCAGGCTGGGGGTGCACGGGAAGCTGGGAGGGGACACAGCCGGGACAGCTGACCCAGACTGGCCAAAGAGATATTCCCTACCATACGACGTCATGCCCAGTACATAATCTGGAGTTGGCCGGGGGGCGGAAATCGCTGCTCGGGGACGGGCTGTCAATCGCTGGGTGGTGAGCAATCGCTGTATTGGGCCTCACTTGTTCTTGTACATTCCTTTGTTGGTATTATCATTGTTGTTTCCTTCTTTCTTTCTGTCCTATTAAACCGTGTTTATCTCAACCCACGAGGGTTTTTTCCTAATTCTCTCCCCCGTCCCACTGTGGGAGGGGGAGTGAGTGAGCGGCTGCGTGGTGCTTAGTTGCCGGCTGGGGCTAAACCATGCCACTCTTCTACAGCACTTGTAGATGAAGAAAGGTTCATCACAGAAGGTGACCCATCGGCAATGGTACTCCCAGAAGATTGTCCAGTAGCTTCAAAATCATACTCACTTTCTGTTTCTCTATGTGCTAATGTGGTAAAGGAAGCTACTCGAAACCTTTTTTGTAGTTTGGCAGCATTGAAAACATATTGGTCCTGAAAAGCAATACCATCTTTCCTGTTGGACTCTAATCACAAGCCACTTTGTGTGTAAACAGGTGGATTTTCATTTTGGCCGTGGTAAATCGTTCCCATACTGGAAGTTTTGCATAATGCAGGTGACAAAACAAGTCTGTCTCTGATATTTAAATCCAAACTACGTGATCTTCTGTGAAAAGGTTTTACAGTGCATGAATCATTCATAGGACACGAAGCAGAAATATTTCTTTTTTGATTTAATGCCTCTAAGGGAAGTTTTTTACTTTTCATCTCAAATCTGTGAGCTCTTACTTCTAGACAAAGTGCTTCTGTTAGTCTTCCAGTACCATTATTATTTCTGGCTATGTACGAAAGCCCTTGATTTTTGAATTCCAAAGTTGCAGTTACCACTTCATGGTGGGTATCCTCACTGAAACCAGACTGAATTTTGCAGAGAGGTGTTTTCCTGATTTTGCCAATTTGACAGAGGAAGCTGGCTGATAGTCAGTCCGACTCTTGCAGAAATGTATATTTACTAACTGTCCACAGGAACACTTTGTGTTGCAAACAAATTTAAAGCCCCCTAAGTGGGAAAGGAGACTGCACAGCAAAAAGAAAATCCACCATAAATAATGTTCCGGTCAAAACTCTGCTTGCGGCAGTGATAACTAATTCTAAGAAATCTAGAACTAACACACATTTCATAATGTAGGGACTTTAAAATATTTTTTAAATTTGCCCATAGATAGAATAATGCTGCAATACTAATGAAAACATTAGATCCTTTAATGCAGTGAAATCAATTTACCATGTTAATCTGGAATTGGCAAGCACAGTTTCTCAGCTGAGATTTCTGAGTGCTGATACATTTCTTGCATAGTAAGTACAGTGGAAGGAGATTTCTCACAAAGAGAATATAGCTTTTTACTTTGCTTACCCACAAAAGCTTGAAATGGTACTTGTATTTTGGTGTATGCAGTATTACAACATAATCTGTGTGCCGATACCATAACATATCCTTAATACTCTATCTATAAGGAGACAGATACTTTCATTATTTGTAATTCTGTGAATCTCATTTCAATCCTAAAGTCACTTTTTCAAAAGAAAATACATCTCAAAGATCTATAAACTCCTACATATTTGCACAACTATTAGTATATTCAGTAAATATATTCATCTGTTCAGCAGAAACATTTTTGAGGATTAACGTTATGCAAGTGTTAGTAGGATCAAAACCCAGATGAGAAACAACATTACCAACTCCAGTCACACATTACTCACTAGTGTGCTTAAAGTGGGGTTGAGAGATGAATACAGAAATTGCCCAACATTTCTAGTTAAAGCATTGCTTTCAGTTGCTAACGTCTTTGCAAGGTAGTTTGGGAAGATGATTCCATGACTGATGCTTGTCTGAGTGAAAGCTTCAGAAGGTTTCAGTAAAACCAATTTTGCAGTTTCAGAAAAAACTTGCATGGGAAAAAAGGTTATTTTTCATGTGCAATGCTAGAAAAAGTTCTGGAAACGCTTCTTTGAGAAACTTACACCTGTGTTGTGGGTAAAAATCCTTAAAATTTCACAAAGTATCAAAGATGTGCCCTTCATTGCACCTATGAGAATATCAGTTTACATATGCCCAAAGGCTTCCAAATCTCTGAAAATTCATTGAACATGCAGATTCTCTCTCAGTTTATAAGGCTGATCAACTTGTGCATATACCATTCCCAAAGAAGAATTAAGTTGATTCAGAGATTTATTATGCCTCTCACACTCCATTTCCCAGATGCCATGGACTGGACACTAAATTCAGTAAAAGTTCACTTTCTAGTGCCTTTTAGTGAGTCTTGCTGGCACTCAGGCACTATGGAATAGTAACCTGGATCTCCAAATGGAGAGGAGGAATGATCCATGAAGGTTAGGGAATAAGGCTAGGAGCCTGGCAAAAATGGGAAAGCAAGAGATGGTAGGGAAGAAAAAGGACATCTCTGTGTCCTGTGTGTACAGAGACTGGGAGATGAGGTGCAGTACAAGGGAGTTTGTGAGTGATTTAGCATGAGCTTGGCAACGGACTGTGGAACGGAGTGGAGGAGGTGGTAGGGGGAAAATCAGCAAGATCTGAAAAGGAGCTGAGGGTACACAAAGTTAATGATGGCCTGCATAAAGAGGAAAAACTGGGAAGGGTTAGCCAAAGAAGCTAAAACAAGTGATGGGGAAAAGAAAATGCAGGTCAATAAAGGTCAGTAACAGCACTAGCTACCTATTTATAATTATTGAAGATTATTGATACATTAATGTGTGCATGAAAGCCAATGAGATTGGTTAAGAAAAGGGACAGATGGCAAAAAAAAACACCTGGCTGTGAAGCAATGGGTTGTTACAGCCTGCAAATAGACTTTGTGCTTATGTAAAATAATTTAGCCTTTGATTCAGGAGCCCAGGAGGATCTGGGGATAAATCAGAACCGTTTAAAAAATCCCCACATTTATCCATAAACCCACAGGATCTTCCAGAGAAGTCAGAAGTGAATGAGGCAAGAGTTCCCAAGATATTAAACAACAAAATGAATGCTAAGATACTGAAGGTGTTCATAGAGAATTGCATTCTCTGCCACCAGAGGAGCATTGCTCCTCTGCAAACTTGAGCAAATATGTTAAGCCTTTTCTGAGCAATCTATGGGGTTTTTTTATTTCCCAGGTCTCCAACTTGACCAATTAGGCAATTCTGCAAAGCCTCATCACCTCTAATTTCCACACACACCAAGATTAATGTTTCTGAAACAGATACATTATTCTGTCATGCACTACTGAAGTATAAGAGAACATTAATTTTAAGAAGAGCTTAATTACTGCTTAACAAAATAAAACATAGAGCAAAAAAATGAAGGAAGATGAAAAAAATTTCTTAATATTTGAATGCTTAGTTTTACATTTAGAATATTTTTTTCTGTATAATTTTCAGGGTGGATTTGCTTAGATCAGAAGTTCTTACTTGCAATGTAGTAAAACTTAGACACTGAAGTCTAAGCAGAAAGGAATGCAGATAGCATTTGCCTCTCAAAATCAAAGACTAATCAGAGAAAAACTTCAGGGCAAAAGAAAACCACTGTTTCTGCTTATTATATCTATGTAATAACATTAACTTCTAGACTTAAAATAACTTAAAGAAAATACTCAGCTGAAGTAATGACTACAACAGGAAAGTTGTGGGATCTTTTGTAATTTCAAATGGTCAGTTAAAACTCAAAAGCAGTGACACTGGCTTGTCATCAGACATTTTAATTTGCAGGAAGGCATTTTCATATGATAAAATAGCACATGAAATATAAAAGACATCTCATCATATCCCAAAAACTGATCTGTAATAAACCCTCAGTCCAGTTTTATGGAGAAACATTCTCCTTAGTGTCACTGTCAACATATGCATTGATACTGCAAGATATGATGATCAAGACAAACCCAAACCCAAAGCCTAGATAATTAATATAATTTTAAGCATTGACAAAATATGCAGAGGTGCCCATGACAGTTATTTGGAAAAATGTAAATACATTCATCAATAAATGGTCAGGAACAGAATCTATCATTTCTAGGTTTTGTCCATACATGAAAAAAAAAAAACATTTAAGAGGAGAAAAGCCTCTGCAAATGGTAATGATAGATGTTACTGAGAAAAATTACCTCAGTTAGAAGGTCCCTGTAGTATATATGGACCTTGTCAGAAAAGCGCCCTTGAAATTTGTTCCCCTTAATTATTTCACATTTTGTTGAATAATAAAGATGCAAGGAAAAAAAGATCTACCTTTTCAATGACTGTCCTGGTTTCAGCCAGGGTAGAGCTGGTTTTCTTCACAGAAGCAAGCGTGAGGCTATGTTTTGGATTTGGGATGAGAAAAATGTTGATAATGTGCTGATGTTTTGAATTGTTGCTAAGTAGTCAAGAACAGTCCAGCTTCTCGTGCTGGCCTGCTAGCAAGAAGGCTGGGGGTGCACAGGAAGCTGGGAGGGGACACAGCCAGGACAGCTGACCCAGGCTGGCCAAAGAGATATTCCCTACCATACAACGTCATGCCCAGTACATAAACTGGAGTTAGCTGGGGAGCGGGAATCGCTGCTCGGGGACCGACTATCGATCACCGGGTGTTGAGCAATTCCTGTATTGGGCATCACTTGTTCTTGTACATTCCTTTGTCGGTATTATTATTGTTGTTATCATTGTTGTCTCCTTCTCTCTTGCTGTCCTATTAAACTGTTTTTATCTCAATCCACAAGTTTTTTCCCAATCCTCTCCCCTGTCCCACTGGGGGAGGGGAAGTGAGCGAGCGGCTGTGTGGTGCTTAGTTGCCGGCTGGGGCTAAACCATGCCAATGACGCATTTCACCCACTCTGGAATGGCTTCTAAGTTCACATGCCATACGTTGCAAGACTCTTGAGCAGCAGCTGAAGGTTGTGATGTCTGTTAAAAAAAGAAATATTATATCAATATTCAACATTCATGTAAGCTTTTTTTGTTTTAATATAGACAGAAGTCAGTTACCAAATTCAGTAAATATTTTATTAACAAATGGTAAGACTCAAAGATGTGGATACATTCTTTAAGCTAAAAATCAGGTACATACTGTCAACAATGCTCTATTTCTGAATCGAAATATATTGGACAGACTCCACTGTGGAGATGAAGGCATTTGGAAGTGTTTTTGTTTTCTTTACAAGAACAGAAAGTATGGAATTGCTGATATTCCAAGTATTTTAGGAAGCTGATTTCACAAGCACTATCAGTTGGCACAATTTTCCAGTAAAGACAATACAAATTTAAGTTCTAATTTATATGAAGACTGTGGTCAGTACTGCACAACTATGCCAAAAATATTTTAAAATTATTTTTCCAATGCTTAGAATAACTAGCTGAGAAACCAGGGACTCCTAGTAACTTTTGAGTTTTTACTTCAATGATGTGACCAACTGAAGAGAAAATAAAATCTAAAAAAATTTCATAATTAAGAATAGTGTTAGATTTTAGACGAGTTTCAAAACTGTAACATTTCACTAACTGATACTAAAATACAATTACCTAACTACCCTTTAGCACAGAAGTGATACAAGTGTAATTAAATCTTCTAATATGGTTTAGAATGTCAGTAAAGTTATAAAGATGGCTAAAATATAAGTAAATTCTGGTGAGTGTTAAAGTCTTAAAATCAGTTGTTAAAAGTTATAAACATGGAAAATCACTGACTCCTATTTTATGAAAGTCATGGGAATAAAAGTTTTATGCTGAAAATAGAAAGTGGGTTATACACAGAAGACAGAAGCCTTTAGAAATCCTCTGAGTAATGACAACAGACAGATAGATGCGTTTGCTATGTCTATGCTATCATCTTCCTCCTATCTATGGAGAGTACCCATACTTCAACTTGGATATAATTCTGATTTAAAGTGTTTATACTGCATTCATAAATTGAACATTTGGTTTTATGTTGGGATGACCCTGCAGGGGCTTGACCTTAAGGAGAAGGAGCTGTGGCACTGAGAAGCTGGTAAACAGCTGGACACCTGCAGGGCTCGGCCTTGAGGAGAAGGAGCTGTGGTAACAACTAAGAGGAAGTAAAGGAATGCGTGGACCCCTGCAAGCAGCGAATCCTGACTGTGTGAGAAGTGCGTGGACTGTGTGTGGTAACCAACCAGGACATATTTTGTGGCGTGTGAGAGAGCTGTAACTGCATAAAAAGCAGACACTTGTAGCAATAAAGCTCTTTGGCTTGAATCCCCACCAGAGTCCGTGCCCTAATACTCCACAGTTTTAAGATTTATTCTAAGATTTTTCTCTTTTACTCATATTTCAGCTATGTCTTTGATTGAAGGTCTAAAATTCAACAGGGAAAGCAGACATACTGAAAAAATTGCTCTTCTCATCTTAGTACAATCTTTGTGTCCCAGTGTCTCGGAAAGTAGCGTTAAATTGTTTTTTTTAATCTGCTATCTACATAATTAGAGAAGGAGCTCTTTCACTCTTGTGCACAATGAAGGTGGATCTCCACTAGCAACTGAAAGCTCCACCATGGGGCATTCATGTAATGGACAAAGATGCTTCCTACTTTTCACAACAGTTTTTCCATGAAAGGAGTTGAAATTTTCTACATGCACACACCCAAAAAACCTTCAAAACATGCACAAAATAAAAAACCCTCAAGTATAAAGCATGAAAAATATTCCAGAACCTCAAGCTCTGTAAGTGGAGTGCATTGTTAGAAAACTAATCATAAAAAAAAGGTAAAAAAAACTACCAAGGAATTAATCTCCTTTCTAACAGTATATATGTTAGGAGATCAAGATCACAGCTGTACTATGGGTAGCTAACTCCATCCGTGTTAACCCTAGATGCTGAAATACAGGAGAGCACAGTGCAATGACAACAAAGTCAACTTGGACCTAGAAGTATTAAAGGCATGTTTGTACTGAACTTACACCTCCACTTGAAAGGTGGGTCTTACTAGTTGGATGCAGTGTCACAGACCGCATAGATACCTTTGCACTGCTGCGAGACCCAACTGAACATGTCAGCAGAGCTACGCTGGCTTAGGAAATCTGCATTAGGCTTGATTTTACAAAGATGACGCCTTCTACAAAACAAAACAGAATGTTAGAAATGTTAGAAATGTTAGAAAACATTTGCAACAAGAATTGAAACTGAAAAAATTATTTGTATACTTTACATTGTGATTAAGACAATCCCTCACTACAAGAAGGATGCTGAGGTGCTGGAGCGTGTCCAGAGAAGGGCAACAAAGCTGGTGAGGGGGCTGGAGCACAAGTCTTATGAGGAGCGGCTGAGGGAACTGGGGTTGTTTAGTCTGGAGAAGAGGAGGCTGAGGGGAGACCTTATTGCTCTCTACAACTACCTGAAAGGGGGTTGTGGCGACGAGGGTGTTGGCCTCTTCTCCCAAGTAACTAGTGATAGGACAAGAGGAAATGGCCTCAAGTTGCGCCAGGGGAGGTTTAGATTGGATATTAGGAAAAATTTCTTCACCGAGAGAGTGGTCAGGCATTGGAACAGGCTGCCCAGGGAGGTGGTGGAGTCGCCATCTCTGGAAGTGTTCAAAAAACGTGTGGATGTGGCGCTTCAAGACATGGTTTAGGGAACATGGTGGCACTGGATTAATGGTTGGACTTGATGATCTTGAAGGTCCTTTCCAATCTAGTGATTCTGTGATTCTGTAATATATTCAGCTAATTTAATGATATGTCCTCAAAACTTGTATAGGAAAGGAGAGATTTCTAATATATAAGGAACAGGACAAACTTTGCCTTCTTGTAATAAGAGGCAGGTATGTCAACCACAGACATGTATGATCGCTGAAAGAACAATGATATGCTGCAACTGAGGTGTTCCTTCTAAATTTGTAAGTCTCCATGTTGTCCATAATCTGGGCGTTGAATTTAAAAATGGAGTAAGTCCACTAATAAGGCACTAGCAATACAATATTTAAGAATGTGATCAAACAACTAATGTAAATGGATTAAAGATTAAAATATTTTGATTAAAGTTATTCTTGTAAAGAAAAATATACATTTTTAGATATTTAAGTTTTCAGGAAGTATCTAAGACTTCGTATTTCTTGGATCCAAATACTGCCAACTTTGGAAACGCTTTGATTTAGTTATTTATCCAAAAGGAATAATATTACTGCTACAATGTATTGGATTTGCATGGCAAAGTTTTGGTAGCAGGGGGGCTACAGAGGTGGCTTCTGTGAGAAGCTGCTAGAAGCTTCCCCCATGTCTGATAGAGCCAATGCCAGCCGGCTCCAAGATGGGCCCGCTGCTGGCCAAGGCTGAGCTAACCAGTGATGGTGGTAGCGCCTCTGTGATAACAAATTTAAGAAGAGGGGAAAAAACCCTGTGCAATGGGAAATACAGCCGGAGAAAGGAGTGAGAATATGTGAAACAACTCATAAAAAATAAGTCATTGTTATCCTTAAACACACACTTATATATGTGATGCCACATAATGAAAATGAATGCCGACATAAAACCAAAGAAAACAAAGACAGTTTTCTCAACGTGCTCCTGGAGGTGTGCGCCCTTAAATTATATTGTGTGGGAGGATCAGTGCTACTGGTGCAACAGAGCTTTTCACAAACCTGAATTGACCTCCTTGTAAAACAGAGACCTAAATTAAGACAACCAGAAGGACAAGACAAATATTTTTCTCTCTCTGTGCCTTGCTATATTCCAACATCTCTCTGTTCTTCTCTGATCTGTTTCTAAAGCCTTCCCTTTTGGCCATGCTTTCTCCAAAGGTCTTCCAACTCCTCTTTCTACCTGCTTCTGTTTTTCCCCTCTTGTGCTAGCTACATGAGAAAACTAAGATGATCTTTTACATCTACACACTCAACTCAGTCATTATGCCTACTCACAGTGCTAAAGTGCACAGTGCTTAGTGACAGGTAAGCTGGAGGATAAAACTTAAAACAAGTATTAAGAGAATCTCTGTTCTTCCACAGTCCAAACATCTGATTTTGCAATTCTTGCAACAACTTCATTTTTATTTAGTTTTCATTAACTAAAGATACTCTGAGGTCCTCAACATAGGTTGTCTGTACAGCAATTTGGCTTATTGAGCCACAGACCTTTGCATTTTCCCCATTTCTACCTTTCCCTTTTCCGACTTGTTTTCTGAATGAATGACACACACACATTGGTTGTTCATTGTTTTTTCATTTATATCTGAGGTCATCTTTCAGCAGATTTCCTATTTTTTCTAAGTATGTAAAGAATCTGAAATATAGTTTGACAAGGAAGAACTAAAACAACGTGTGCATAAATTAGACTCCTAACTCAACTGTATATGCAACTTTTAATAACCAGATCCATGCTAAGATTAGAAAGTGAAACTAAGGCAAGCATTAAATATTTTCTTGCAATGACACAATACATTAAAATGATTACTTGTGAAGATTGCATTTTCCTTCATTTCTAGAAAAATTAATATAAGTAGTTAATGTAAGTTAAGATGGCCAAGGAAAAGATCATGGAATAGACACTTACAGAAAAGGAAAAATTTATACTGGAAGTCTGTCTTGTTTGTGACAAAAATTTGATGATTTAAACGCCTCAACTTAAGCAGAATCGCTGTCAAATTTTTATTAACCTCGCTCTGTCAGTGCTGATATTTTCTGCACCAGACAGATTTTGAAAATAGAATGTATAAAAATGCTGAACCTCTCTATGAATGACTTATTTAAAAAAAAAAAAGGCAACTTCAGGCTCTGAAAGATATTTACAAACAGTGTGTATCACTTTGCTGTGATAAATGCAGCATTAGACTTCACAGGGTATTGAAGGACTGATTACCAGTTATGAATTTGTTTGTATCACTCAAAAACCTTAAAGCTTGTATTGGGTCTGGCTGAGATGGAGTTAATTTTCCTCATAGCAGCCCTCAGAGTGCTGTGCTTTGTACCGGTAGCTAGAACTGTGTTGATAACACACCAGTGTTTTGGCTACTGCTGGGCAGTGCTCGCAGTGCGTCAAAGCTGTCTCTCCAACATTTCTCCCTCACAAGGCCAGTAGGCTGGGGGTGGGCAAGATCTTGGGAGGGGACACAGCCAGGACAGCTGACCCAAACTGGCCAAAGGGATATTCCATGCCATAAGATATCATGCTCAGTATATAAACTGGGGGAGTTGGCTGGGGAGGCGCTGAGGCTCAGGAACTAATTGGGTATTGGTCGGCAGGTGGAGTGATTGTGCTGTGCATCACTTGTTTTGTATATTCTTTTATCATTACTATTATCATTATTATTATTATTATTTTCCCAGTCTGATTAAAATGACTTTATATCAGTCCACGAGTTCTACCTTTTCTTTTTTGATTCTCTCCCCCATCCCAGTGGGGAAGGGGAGGTGAGCAAATGGCTATGTGGTGGTTTTAGCTACCTGCTTTGTTAAACCACAACACCACCTTATGTGTTGCATCTGTGTGGATCCGATGTCCTGGCACGTCAGAGCCACAGGAGTATCAGGTGCTAGTGGAGACTGGTGCACAGTGTACCCTAATGCCATCAAGATATAAAGGGGCAGAACCCGTCTGTATTTCTGGAGTGACGGGGGATCCCAACAGCTGACTGTATTAGAGGCCAAAGTGAGCCTAAATGGGAATGAGTGGCAAAAGCATCCCATTGTGACTGGCCCAGATGCTCCGTGCATCCTGGGCATAAACTACCTTAGGAGAGGGTATTTCAAGGACCCAAAAGGGTACCGGTGGGCTTTTGGTATAGCTGCCTTGGAGATGGAAGAAATTAAACAGCTGTCCACCTTGTCCGGTCTCTCAGAGGACCCTTCTGTGTGGGGTTACTGAGAGTTGAAGAACAGGTGCCGATCGCTACCACAACAGTGCACCGGCGGCAATATTGATGATTTGTCAGCTGGAGAATCAAGGACTGATCAGCAAGAATCGCTCACCCTTTAACAGTCCCATATGGTCAGTGCAAAAGTCTAATGGAGAGTGGAGACTAACAGTAGACTACTGTGGCCTGAATGAAGTCATGCCACCACTGAGTGCTGCCCTGCTGGATATACTAGAACTTCAATATGAACTGGAGTCAAAGGCAGCCAAGTGGTACACCACAACTGATATCGCTAATGCCTTTTTCTCAATCCCTTTGGCAGTAGAGTGCAGGCCACAGTTTGCTTTCACTTGGAGGGGCGTGCAGTACACCTGGAACCGACTGCCCCAGGGGTGGAAACACAGCCCTACCATTTGCCATGGGCTGATCCAGACTGCACTGGAACAGGGGGAAGCTCAGGAACACCTGCAATACATTGATGACATCATCGTATGGGGCAACACAGTAGAAGAGGTTTTTGAGAAAGGGAAGAAAATAATCCAAATCTTTCTGAAAGTCAGTTTCTCCATAAAACAAAGTAAGGTCAAGGGGCCTGGACAGGAGATCCAGTCTTTAGGAATAAAATGGCATGATGGACATTGTCAGATCCCAATGGATGTGATCAAGAAGATAACAGCTATGTGCCCACCAACAAGCAAAAAGGAAACACAAGCTTTCTTAGGCGTTGTGGGTTTTTGGAGAATGCATATTCCAAATTACAGTCTGATTGTAAGCCCTCTTTGTCAAGTGACCCGGAAGAAGAACGATTTCAAATGGGGCCCTGAGCAATGACAAGCCTTTGAGCAAATTAAACAGGAGATAGTTCATGCAGTAGCCCTTGGGCCAGTCCGGGCAGGACAAGGTGTTAAAAATGTGCTCTACACGGCCGCTGCGGAGAATGGCCCTACCTGGAGCCTCTGGCAAAAAGCACCAGGGGAGACTTGGGGTTGACCCTTAGGGTTTTGGAGTTGGGGATACAAAGGATCCAAAGTCTGCTATACTCCAACTGAGGAGGAGATATTGGCAGTATATGAAGGAGTTTGAGCTGCCTCAGAAGTGGTTGGCACTGAAGCACAGCTCCTTCTGGCACCCCGAGTGCCAGTGCTGGGCTGGATGTTCAAAGGGAGGGTCCCCTCTACACATCATGTGACTGATGCTATGTGGAGTAAGTGGATGGCACTGATGACACAATGGGCTTGAACAGGAAACCCCAATCACCCAGGAATCTTGGAAGGGATTATGGACTGGCCAGAAGGCAAAGGTTTTGGAATATCGCCAGAAGAGGAGGAGGTGATGCATGATAATGAGGCTCCACCATATAATAAACTGCCAGAGAATGAAAGGCAATATGCTCTGTTCACTGATGCGTCCTGTCGCATTGTGGGAAAGCATCGGAGGTGCTGTATGGAGTCCTATACAGCAAGTCATAGAAACTTGTCGTGGTTTAGCCCCAGCTGGCAACTAAGCACCACGCAGCCGCTCACTCACTCCCCCATGGTGGGATGGGGGGGAGAATCAGAGGAGAAAAAGTGAGGAAATTCATGGTTTGAGATAAAGACAGTTTAATAAATAAAGCAAAAGCTGTGCACGCAAGCAAAGCTAAAGAAGGGATCCACTCACCACTCCCCATGGGCAGGCAGGTGTTCAGCCATCTCCAGGGAAGCAGGGCTCCATCACGCGTAATGGTTTCTTGGGAAGACAGACGCCATCACTCCGAACGTCCCTCCACCCCTTCCTTCTGCTTCATCCCAGCTTTATATACTGAGCATGATGTTATATGGTATGGAATATCTCTTTGGCCAGCCTGGGTCAGCTGTCCTGGCTGTGTCCCCTCCTAGCTTCCTCTGCACCCCCAGCCTTCTTGCTAGCAGGCCAGCATGAGAAGCTGGACTGTCCTTGACTACTTAGCAACAACTCAAAACATCAGTATGTTATCAACATTTTCTTATCCCAAATCCAAAACATAGCCTCACACTAGCTTCTGTGAAGAAAATTAACTCTACCCTGGCTGAAATCAGGACAAAACTGCTGAAGGAGAAGGTGAATCAAGCCAATTTGCAGAGGTGAAAGCCATCCAGCTGACTTTAGACATTCCCGAATGAGAAAAGGGGACAGTGCTCTATCTCTATACTCATTCATGGATGGTGGCAAATGCTCTGTGTGGGTGGCTACAGCAATGGAAGCAGAGGAACTGGCAGTGCAGTGGCAAACCAATCTGGGCTGCTGCATTATGGCAATATATTGCTGCCCAATTAGAGAACCTGGTCATAAAAGTACACCACAGAGATGCCCACGTACAAGAGTCAGGCCACTGGAGAACATCAAAACAACCAGCAGGTGGATCAGGCTGCTAAGATTGAAGTGGCTCAGGTGGATCTGGACTGGCAACATAAGGGTGAATTATTTATAGCTCAGTGGGCCCATGACACCTCAGGCCATCAAGGAAGAGATGCAACATATAGATGGGCTCGGGATCGAGGGGTGGAATTGACCATGGACACTATTGCACAGGTTATCCATGAACGTGAAACATGCGCTATAATTAAAAAAGCCAAGTAGTTTAAGCCTCTGGTATCGAGGACGATGGTTGAAATATAAATATGGGGAGGCCTGGCAGATTGACTATATCACACTTCCACAAACCCACCAAGGCAAGCGCCATGTGCTTGCAATGGTGGAAGCAACCACCAGATGGCTGGAAACATAACTCATGCCCCATGCCACCACCCAGAACACTATCCTGGGCCTTGAAAAGCAAATCTTATGCTGACATGGTGTGACGGTGAGAAAGAGACTTCACTGTAAGGTTCAAATTAGACTTCACTTTAAGGTTCAAATTAAGAATTTATTTGGACTTCACTCACAGGTCCAATATGCCACTATTGCAGGTTTTTATGGATACAATGGAGGAATTCACTACTGCAATTCTAAATCACAGGCCTGCTAGATACTAATACCTTAAAAAGAGTGCACTAATCACGATCTTAAAGCATGCCAAATACCATACGTATGTTTCTTAATCACTTACCCTCTCTCAGGTAAGGCCTCTCAATCCCTGGGAAGTTACCTTTTACAGCGTCCTGGACAAGGGGGGAAAGAATCTCCCAATATCCCAAAGATATTTCCCAACCAGGAGGACTTTATTTGGTCCTGCAGCTCATGTGCAACTTCAGCTATCTTCACAGAATCACACAGAATCACTAAGGTTGGAAAAGGCCTTCAAGATCATCAAGATCAATCATTAATCCAGCGCCACCATGTTCCCTAAACCATGTTCTGAAGCGCCACATCCACACGTTTTTTGAACACTTCCAGAGATGGCGACTCCACCACCACCCTGGGCAGCCTGTTCCAATGCCTGACCATCCTCTCAGTAAAGAAATTTTTCCTAATATCCAATCCAAATCTCCCCTGGTGTAACTTGAGGCCATTTCCTCTCGTCCTATCGCTGGTTACTTGGGAGAAGAGGCCAACACCCTCGTCGCCACAACTCCCTTTCAGGTAGTTGTAGAGAGCGATAAGGTCTCCCCTCAGCCTCCTCTTCTCCAGACTAAACAACCCCAGTTCCCTCAGCCGCTCCTCAGAAGACTTGTGCTCCAGACCCCTCACCAGCTTCGTTGCCCTTCTCTGGACACGCTCCAGCACCTCAGCATCCTTCTTGTAGTGAGGGGCCCAAAACTGAACACAGGATTCAAGCTGCGGCCTCACCAGTGCCGAGTACAGGGGTACAATCACTTCCCTACTCCTGCTGGCCACACTATTTCTGATACAGGCCAGGACGCTGTTGGCCTTCTTGGCCACCTGGGCACACTGCCAGCTCATATTCAGCCGGCTGTCAACCAGCACCCCGAGGTCGTTCTCCGCCGGGCTGCTCTCCAGCCACTCCTCCCCAAGCCTGTAGCGTTGCATGGGGTTGTTGTGGCCAAAGTGCAGGACCCGGCACTTGGCCTTATTAAACCTCATACAACTGACCTCTGCCCATGGATCCAGCCTGTCCAGATGCCTCTGCAGGGCCCTCCTACCCTCCAGCAGATCAACACACCCACCCAACTTGTTGTCATCTGCAGACTTACTGTGGGAGCACTCGATCCCCTCATCCAGATCATCAATAAAGATATTGAACAAGACCGGCCCCAGTACTGAGCCCTGGGGAACACCGCTTGTGACCGGCCGCCAGCCGGATTTAATGCCATTCACCACAACTCACTGGGCTCGGCCATCCAGCCAGATCCTCACGCAGCGAAGAGTACACCTGTCTAAGCCACGAGCCGCCAGTTTCTTCAGGAGAATGCTGTGGGAGATGCTGTCAAAGGCTTTACTGAAGTCTAGGTCGGCAACATCCACAGCCTTTTCCTCATCCACTAGGCGGGTCGCCTGGTCATAGAAGGAGATCTGGTTGGTCAAGCAGGACCTGTCTTTCACGAACCCATGCTGGCTCGGCCTGATCCCTTGGTTGTCCTTCATATGCCCTGTGAGCACTCTCAAGATGAACCACTCCATGATCTTCCCCGGTACAGAGGTCAGGCTGAGAGGCCTGTAGTTCCCAGGATCCTCCTTCTGGCCTTTCTTGTAGATAGGTGTCACATTGGCAAGCCTCCAGTCTTCTGGGACCTCCCCTATTAACCAGGACTGCTGATAAATGATGGAGAGGGGCCTGGCAAGCTCCTCCGCCAGCTTCCTCAGTACTCTTGGGTGGATGCCATCAGGCCCCATAAACTTGTGGGTGTCAAGGTGGCTTAACAGGTCCTTAACTGCTTCTTCCTGGATTATGGGGGGGTTATTGCGCTCTCCATCCCTGTCTTCCAGCTCAGGGGGGCTGAATACCCTGCGGATACCTGGACTGGCAATTAAGACTGAGGCAAAGGGAGCATTAAGTACCTCAGCCTTGTCCTCATCCTTGGTGGCAATGTTCCCCACCATATCCAGTAAGGGATGGAGATTCTCCTTGCCTCTCTTTTTGTTGTTAATATATTTGTAAAAACATTTTTTGTTATCCTTTACAACTGTGGCCATTCTGAGCTCTAGCTGGGCTTTTTCCTTTCTAATTTTGTCCCTGCTTGACCTAACGAGATCCTTGTACTCTTCGTGAGTTGCCTGCCCCTTCTTCCAGAGGTGATAAACTCTCCTCTTTTCCCTGAGTCCCAGCAAAATCTCCCTGTTCAGCCAGGCCGGTCGCCTTCCCCGCCAGCTCTTCTTACGGCACATGGGGACCATCTGCTCCTGCGCCTTTAAGATTTCCTTCTTGAAGACTGTCCAGCCTTCCTGGGCCCCTTTGTCCTTCAGGACTGTCTCCCAAGGGACTCTCTCAACCAGTGACCTGAACAGGCCAAAGTCTGCCCTCTGGAAGTCCATGGTAGCAGTTTTGCTGACCCCCCTCCTTCCTTCGCTCACAACTGAGAATTCTACCATGTCGTGGTCGCTAAGCCCAAGACGGCCTCCGACTATCACATCTCTCACCAGTCCTTCTCTGTTTGTAAACAGCAGGTCAAGCAAGGCACCTCCCCTGGTAGACTTGCTTACCAGCTGTGTCAGGAAATTATCCTCCACACACTCCAGGAACCTCCCAGATTGTTTCCTCTCTGCCATGTTATACTTCCAACAGATGTCTGGTAGGTTGAAGTCCCCCACAAGAACAAGGGCCAGCGATTGTGAGACTTCTGCCAGTCGCTTATAGAATGTCTCATCTGTCTCTTCATCCTGGTTGGGTGGTCTGTAACAGACTCCCAGCAGGATATCTGCCTCGTTGGCCTTCCCCCTCATCCTTACCCATAAGCACCCGACTTGGACTTCATAATCGTTGAGCTCTATACAATCAAAACACTCCCGAACATACAGAGCTACCCCAACGCCTCTCCTTCCTTCCCGATCCGTTCGGAAGAGCTTATAGCCATCCATTGCAGCACTCCAGTCATGAGAAGCATCCTACCATGTTTCTGTGATGGCAACTACATCATTGCTGTCTGCGGGAGAAGGATGCACTTAAAAACTCTATGAGAGTTATATTCCGAAGCCATTTATTGTCTTGTCTGACTCCAATATATATCATAATTTTCACTTAGTCACTGCGCACACACTCATGATTGGTTACAGCTTGTTACACACATTATTGCAATTGGCTGTATACAAAATACCACGCACTGTCCATGCGCCTCTCACACAGTCAGGATTCGCTGCTTGCAGGTGTTCCTGTACTCCTTTGCTTCTTCTTAGTTGTTTTCCAGAGCTCCTTCTCCTCAAGGCCAAGCCGTGCAGATATGCAGCTGTTTACCAGCTTCTCAATGCCACAGCTCCTTCTCCTTAAGGTCGAGCCCTTGCAGGGTGATCCCAACATCTCCCCCTTTTTGTTTATCTATAGACAAAACCTGATGGATCATTCGCAACCCAAGGACTGTGAGGAAGATGGACCATCTGTACATTCTTATATCGACCTGTGCCGCGAACTCAGCCCAGCAGTCGGTAGGTGCTAGCTTTACGTGGGCGTCCCCACGGAGGCAACGGTGGCCTTGCCGTACACCGGCCCACTGCCCTTCGGGAAATCCCGGTATTTATACATTTGCCGAGGAACGAATTTCGACACACGTGGCCAGTGAGTGTCGGAACACGCCTCGGTTGCCACCTCTCAACACAGGGAGCCTATGGCGCATGCGCCCGCTGGCCAGACGTGCTGCATGCGCCACAGCCATCCCGTCTATTGGTTCGTAGGCTTTGTTCACATGGCATTTTACCATAATCCAGCAGTCACATATCAACTATGCTTAAGCCAATAGCAGAATGTTACAAGGCAAACAATTCTAGCTGTACTACTCCTAGCGATGGAAACTTCTCCTAGTGATGGAAAAAGTGCCTGCACAAAGCTATGAAAACCAATATTATATCTTACCAAAGGATTTGTAGTTATAGAGCGCTTTGCCCTAAAAGCTTTCCATGTTTGTCTAATGATACTGCTAATTTCTATGTGATTAATTATTTGCAAATTAGAACTAGGACGCCCATGGTACAGTCCCCTGACCAGTTCCCGGGCAGCTGTTTCCCAGTCCATTGATCTCCACACAGCCACCATACCCTTCTGGCGGATTGAAAAGGGATTGCCCGGGGAGGAAAGAGACAGACAGAAGGTGTCCTGTCCTGTTTGATTTGCTAATGTTACCCATACATTTTCTTTTGGCTGAGGTGGCATCCAGGTTGCGATGACACCTGATAGTGTCAAGATGTGTCTGACGATGACGATGGTGACTGTTCCACCCATGGTTTTACCCATTTTGCGGGTACCCAACGAGTTCCAGAATCTGTAATGACACAAGCATAACCTCGTCCCCAGGTTAGCAGTTGAAAAGGTCCTTCCCACATATTCTTTTCCAAATTTTTAACTTTTACTTGCACATTTTGTGTTAACTCAAACAGACTTCCTGTCATTCCTTTTACATGTTTTATTATGGGAGGTTCTGTTTCTCCTTCTGCTAGACGCAAATAATTTAACACATATAAGGCTTTATTCAAACGTTCTTGGGGTGGTGTGGTAGCCTCCCCCTTTTTGTCTTTGCAATAAACACTTCAGGGAATGATTCATTCGTTCAACAATAGCTTGTCCAGTTGGGGAATGCGGTATTCCAGTAACATGCGTCACTCCCCATTGAGCAAAAAATCGTTGGGCTGACTGGGCTACATAACAAGGACCATGATCGGTTTTAATTTGTAGGGGTATACCATGGGCTGCGAATGCAGCTCGCAAATGCTTTTGTACATGCCTACTAGTTTCTCCTGTTTGTGCAGTGGCCCAAACTACTGCAGAATAGCAATCAATTGAAACATGAACATATTTAAATCTTCCAAAGTCAGCGACATGTGTCACATCCATCTGCCATAGTTGTAGCGAATGCAATCCTCGGGGATTTACTGTAATCGGGGTTCCTGGGCCTATTTGTTGACAATCAGCACAAGTCTGTATAATAGCTCTAGCATCACCTGCACTTAGATTAAATTGTCTCACTAAAACTTTGTCAGATTGATGGAAAAAGGCATCAGAGGCTTGTGGTTGACCTAAACGGTCCGGGGCAGGTCCAGCCCATACTGCGGCAGTCAGCCGATCAGCTCTTGCATTTCCTTCCACCAATTCCCCTGGAAGGTTGGTATGGCTGCGTATATGCATAACATAATAAGGTTGTCGTCTTTTCTGCAATAAAAACCAAAGCGTTCTAAATTGTTGATATAGCTGTTCCTGCTGTACCTGTCTAAGGATTGAACCTTCCAATCTTTGGAGTACTCCAGCTACATATAAAGAATCAGTAATTATATTCACAGGTTCTTCAGACCATAATTTAAAGGCTTCAATTACTGCCTGTAGTTCTACCTTTTGAACTGATCCTGGCACGACAAGTACCCGTTCTTTCCATTCTCCGTGCTCTCGCCTTACTATTGCTGCCTTGCCTGTTTTCCCACCACCATCCATAAGTACTGTAGCACATTGAACTGGATATTGACTACACTTCGACTTTTCTTCTACTTCATGGTTTTTAAAAGAGGTAAACATTTTGTGTGATGGATAATGAATCTGAATGTCACCTTCAAATCCTGCTAATGCAGTTTGGAAGGGAACAGAGTGCTGCAAAGCCCAAGTCAAATATTCTTGTTGTAATGGTATTAAAATCGTTTGCGGGTCCTTTGCCGATATATCAATAATTCTGTTGCGCCCTTTCATAATCAAATTTGCAAAACACTCTGCTTTCGTGGTGATGGTTTTTCTCTGCTGCTGAGGCAAAAAGACCCACTCTAAAATTCTCAATGGGTCCGCTTTTGATTCTAGCTTTGTTATCCACTGTATTATAAGCGCATAGGGATGTCGCTCGTGAGTGATTACTGCCAAAGGGATCCCTATCGAGGGGTCTATCCTAGAACTAAATGCTTGAGTCACCTTTTCAGAAATGTTTGCTACTGCTTCCCGGGCTTCCTTGGTCAATTGCTGAGGAGAGTTTAACCTGCTATCCCCTCGCAAGAGCTGAACCAAGGGCTCCATATCTTGGTTTGTGATCCCACAAATAGGTCGAATCCAATTAACGTCTCCTACCAATTTTTGTACATCATTTAATGTTTTAATCTGAATTCTTAATTCAACCTTCTGGGGGGTTACCGATGTTTCGGTGATCATCCACCCCAAGTACCTCCAAGGCGCTTCAGCTTGTATCTTTTCCGGCGCCACTTGCAGACCACTTTGCCTCAAAAGCTCAACGAGCTCCCCGATCATTTCTTCCGGATTTAATTGATCACCGGCCAACAATATGTCATCCATATAATGATAGATGAGATATTGAGGCCACCTTTTTCTGATTGGCTGTTAAGCCCAATTTACATAAATTTGACACATCGTGGGTGAATTTTTCATGCCTTGTGGCAATACTGTCCAATGATATCTTTGCATGGGTTGCGCCTTGTTTGTACTTGGGACTGAGAATGCAAAATGTTTGGCATCGTCTTCATGCAGAGGGATTGTAAAAAAGCAATCTTTGAGATCTATAATCAAAAGCTTCCAATACTTCGGTATCATACAGGGAGATGATAGCCCTGGTTGCAAGGCTCCCATGTCCACTATAACCTTATTGACTTCTCGCAAGTCATGTAATAATCTCCATTTTCCACTTTTCTTTGGAATCACAAAAACAGGTGTGTTCCAAGGACTAGTGGTTGGCACAATATGGCCTTTTTCTAGCTGTTCTTTTACCAAATCTTCCAGGTGGACGACCTTTTCTGCGGTCAGCGGCCATTGATTTACCCACACTGGATCATCGGGTTTCCATTCCAGTTTGAGCACAGGTCGCGTTTCAATGGCCACTACCGAAAACCCTGCGGATCGCTAGAGAGTGATACATTCATTTGACTCAGTACATCCCGCCCAAGCAAACTTAATGGTAATGCGGCTACATAGGGTCGTACTGAACACACTAGCCCGTCTGGATTTTCACAGGTTAAGGTTGTTACGCTCTGTTGTGTTGCAGAAAACCCACCGACCCCTACAAGTCCGTGAGCTGGAGACTGAGCCAGCCCGCCTGGCGGCCACTCTCACTGACTGATTATGGTCACATCAGCTCCTGTATCCACTAACATATCGATGGTCCATTGTCGTGGCCGCACGGCGGGGTCAGGATGCCTAAACTTCATTTTCAAAGTCGGTTTTCTTCTGCTGATATCTAGTGCTGGAAAGATTTGTGGTCTTCCTGTTGAGCCAAACCCTCCATTCCCCCTCACTGATTGTGCTGCCTGAGGTACAGAAGCAGTAAAAGGCAACAATTGGGCAATACGTGTGCCTGCAGGAACCGCAACAGGAGGAGATGGAGTCCACAACATTACTTTGATGGTTCCCGTATAATCAGCGTCAATGACTCCAGGGAGAACAAAAAGTCCCTGCTTTGTTGCTGAAGATCATCCTAATAACAAAGCACTCAATCCATATCCTAATGGTCCATTCGCATTAGTTGGGACATCATAAACTGATGTGTCCCATAAGGTAACTTCTACTGTTGTTTCCACGTCCACTCCGGCGCTCCCTCTGGTTCGGGCGCTAAGGCTTGCCAAGCAGCCTGGTGGTGCTTCCCCATTTGTGTCATCGCGCGGGGTGCCTTCGCGCTCGGTCGCCCGTTTCCCAATTTCATACCATCCCGATGATACTTTGAACAACATTCTGAGGCTTGATGACCAAATTTTTGACTTCGACCACATGGTGCTGCTGCTGGGCCTATTCCTTGCTGAAAGGGTCCTTGTTGGAAGGATTTATGACCTGTCTCAATCTGCCTAGGTCCTTTCCTTGTGGCCTTGCACGGAGCTCTAAAATGGCCTGTTTTTCCACAATTAAAACATTTTTTCTCTCCTTTTCCATTTATAAATGGCTTAATTGCTGCTGCAAAGGCACTTGTGAGTGTTTCTGCCTGATGTGTGGCAGAGCCTACTCTGTTGCAGGCTTCTACCATTTGTACTAATGTTGCTTCTTTTGGCAAAGTTAACAAAATTCTTTTACAATCTACATTGGCATTTTCTACTGCTAAATTCAACAACACTGCTAGTTTTGCGTCTTCATTGGTATGCACCTTATTCAAAGCGTCTCTCAGACGATCAACAAAAGACATATATGGTTCATCTCTCCCTTGTCTAATTTGAGTATAACATGGTTGCTGCTTTCCCTCCTCAGGGACTGTTCGCAACGCATTCAACGCTAGTCACCCAACTAATTGCAAGGCTTCTAAGGGCAGCCGAGCTTGCAATCTAACATCCACAAACAGTCCCTGGCCTGTCATTTGTTCCATAGTAATGTTCTGAAGCGGATCGCCATCTTGACGTTCCAGGTTTCTCACGGATTCTTGCATACAGAGTTTATACCATCTGTCTGCCCACAATAAACTTTGGGTTGGTGTCAACAACATATCTATCATCTGCCGACAATCCCATGGTGTAAGAACCATTCCCGTGAATATGTTATCTAATAGAGATTGCGTGAAAGGTGATTGCAAGCCATAATTTTGCACTGCCTTCCGCACTTTCTTAATCAAGTCCCAATGAAATGGGTCCCATCGATTGGGCCCGTGAGGCTGTACACTAACAGGAAATGCCATCAGTAACTCCGTTTCCTCGTCTTTCATTGCTCCTAAAAAAAGGTCTTTCCACCGCTCCCTAGGGTCGCCTTTCATTCTAGGCTCTTGCCTCCCTATAGTCTCTACAACAGGCTCTTCTCTTTTGTTGCTGCTATCAGGCAACGGGGGCCGTAAAGGTGGCAGGGGCTCGGCTGAGGGCTTCAAAACTACGGCTTTCAATCAGTTAAGTCTGGGTGGTTTCGGGGGTGGTGAAGCCTGCCCCATCAATCTTTCACATGGGCACACAGGGGAACATTGAGTACATTGTTCTGGGCAGCTTTGTCCCGTCTTGCCCTCACATATATCATTGTAGACCTGTTTCTCTGACTTATCTGATGCAGCCAGTTCACCCTCAGGAGGTGCAGTCAGAGTCGCTGAAGGTCCTGGACCCTCTGACTCGGTTAAAAAGGGATTGGTTGAAGGCGGTTTAACAGCCTCCTCCATACCAGCTGCAGCTTTTCTCTCTGCCTTCAAGGCTTTTAATGTGATTAATATCAATTCCCATGCCATCACTAACTCTGCGGTGGTTTTATCTCCATTCTCAATATGCTCCCATAACATTTTTCCTATCTCCTCCCACGTCTCTGCCTTAAACGCCACAGACGGATCAGGGGGGGTACCCTTTCTTGCAGCTCCAAATTAGGAGCCTTCTAAGTGTATATTCATCATATTTCAGCCCTCTCTTAGAGAGCATATGCAGCAGGAGTCTGACTATCGCCCCTTCCTCATGCGATGTGTTCTGCCCCATGCCGCCCCGGTTGCTCACCTCACCTCCCTGGGTGCTTCTCCGTTGCAACGTATTCCTTTTTCTTTTTCCTTGCGTCAGTCCCGCTGACTGCAATTCTTCCAACCGGGCTTCTCCCGCGGCGTCCTCTGCGCTCGACCGGTGTTCAACGATGAGATCCTGTAGATCGTATCACATTGGGGTCACCAGTTGCAGGAGAAGGATGGACTTCACAACTCTATGAGAGTTATATTCCGAAGCCGTTTATTGTCTTGTCTGACTCCAATATATATCATAATTTCCGCTTAGTCACTGTGCACACACTCATGATTGGTTACAGCTTGTTACACACATTATTGCAATTGGCTATATACAAAATATCATGCGCTGTCCATGCGCCTCTCACACAGTCAGGATTCGCTGCTTGCAGGTGTTCCTGTACTCCTTTGCCTCTTCTTAGTTGTTTACCACAGCTCCTTCTCCTCAAGGCCGAGCCGTGCAGATATCCAGCTGTTTACCAGCTTCTCAATGCCACAGCTCCTTCTCCTTAAGGTCGAGCCATGCAGGGTGATCCCAACAGCTGTCCCGCTGGACAATGGCTTCCAGCTCCTCCTGTTTGATGCCCATGCTGCGTGCATTGGTGGAGATGCGCTTGAGCTGGGCTATCGATTTCAACTCTGGCATGCCACCCCTGGGCTCATCTCTAGTGAGCCTGGTTTTGTCCCCTTCCCCCTTCAAATCTAGTTTAAAGCCCTCTCAATGAGGCCTGCCAGCTCATAAGCAAGAATCCTTTTGCCCCTTGGAGTCAGTTGCACTCCATCAGCTGCGAGGAGGCCTGGTGCCATGTAAACCGCCCCGTGGTCAAAAAACCCAAAATTCTGATGACGGCACCAGCCCCTGAGCCATATGTTGATCAGATGTGCTTTCCTATTCCTTTCAGCGTTCTTCCCTGTCACTGAAGGGATTGATGAAAGCACTACCTGTTCTTCATCTTCTGGAGGTTTTCCGAAAGAGGTAGTGACACATTAGGAATTGTAACACAGCATTCTTCTTGTTCATGGCTTGCCTTTATGTATCCACACACCCCTTGTTCTTTGAGTAATATCATATATAACATGAGTTGGTTTTGAATTGCGACTTTCGAGACTGTTTGCACTTGAGTATTTAGCAATTCAAAATTGTCCTTAGTAAGGCCTGCTAACGTTTCCACCTGTGCAGTTACCTATTCCCATACTGCTGATTTCTGGGATCCAGTCTAATTGGGAACATCCGTACTTCGTTTGGTATGGGGATTGCACAGTCCTTGCAGAGTAATAAGAAGGACATAATGATGGTACTCCCAAAGTACATTGCAGGCCAGGATGAATAGGGTTTCGCATATCTGTAATAGTCCCATCTGAGCATATCCAAGTTAATTGACGTGGAGTATATATAGGTGAGTCATCGCAATTGCCCATGGTTTGAGGGATCTGACAGGAAGATTTCTTAGGATATTTTAAGTCTTTATGACTTAGACCATCAGGGATAGCAATCCTTCCTGTCATCTCTGCTCTCCTCATGGATATGAGACCATAAACAATGAGCAGGTGATGGAATCTCAAAGCACCACTGAGTGTTTACCGGTTCCACATATCTCAGGACTAAATGTTTTCCCCTATACGGCTTATCCTCATACCGTGTGTGAAATATGTTTATCTATCTGATTCGTGTGATGAAGTGTAACCTTCTGTACTTTCATGGATTTCTCCTGCACCATAAAAAGGGGTATTTTACAGGAGAAAGTTAAACTACTTTGCTGGTATATCAGCTCAAACCAGTTTGACCACTGACCGCATAGTATTGTGTAAAGAAAGTGCATGCATAAGGTTTGGGGTCATCCTGGGGGCACGCCGAGGAAGATTCGAGAAGACTCTAGCAGGAGAAGAGGGCATGTGCTGAAGAAGACACGCCTGTTCATTAATATGTATTAGAAGACACGCCTATTCATGAATATGTATTAGCAAACAGGATCACACTGAGGAAGAGTCGAGAAGATTCTAGAAGGAGAAGAGGGCATGCGCCGAAGAAGACACGCCTATTCATGAATATGTATTAACGGGCAGGATATAAACCAGGAACAGGAACTGAACCGCGTGCGTCTTGGTGGAGCGGAGACTCCCGGCGCACCCAGTGCTGTTTGCTTGCCTCTATTCGCTTAATAAATTGTAAATTTGAATTGGAATCCTGTTTGGGACTAAATCATTTATAACAATTGGGGGCTCGTCCGGGATGGTCTTGGTTCCTGAATTCTGACTTGATCTAGGAGGGGCGCCCCACCTTTTGGTGGCTCCTGATCGGGTCGGGTCGGGACTAACGCCATCCTGAACCTGAATAGGGGCAAGCAAAGAATTTGATTTTTTATGAGCTCCCTTGCCGGCTGCAGCAGTTTATTTTGCCCGTAATTCTGCGCGCGAAGATCCGAACGAAGACGACGGAGTCGTAAGTATTTAAGGTGTATACCGTTCGGTTGGGTAGGATTCGGTTGCCTGTGTGTGTAAGAGTGTGACTGAGACGGAACCTAGTTCCGAAGCGATTGTGGAGGTCTTCTAACCGCGGTTCCAATCTCCCGCGAGGGACTTGGCCGGTGAAGGACCGAAGCGATTCTTAGAGGATTCATGGGTGGGTGATAGGTCCTAAACCCCCTGCAAGACACTCTTACTGGTAGCCAAGGGCTGTAGGAATTGCCACAGTAAAAATTCCTAGATGGGTCAGACGAAATCGAGAACCCAGGACCAGAAGAAAGGGAGCGAATTACTAGAAATACCTCCGGAGAGTCCATTAGCAATAATGATTGAAAATTGGAATGATAGGGGCCCCAGAAAAGTAAAAAGTAAATTAAAATTAGTTCAATATTGTATGGTAGAATGGCCAAAAGAACCTTTGAGACCACATGTCTTTTGGCCTGTTTTTGGATCTTTTGAAGACTGGGTCTGCCAGGCCTTAAATATATATGTTAATTCAAAGGAACCTTTTAGTCAGGAGGAAAGTGATTATGCAGGATTATGGGACAGAACTTTACGTCCTTTTCCAGCCTCAATACTTACATTAAAAACAGATGAAAAGTTTGAGGAAGAAGAAGAGGGGAAAAGTGAAAAGGAAAAAGATGATAAATGGGAGCCACTGGATAACCTACCGCCTCCATATTCTAATAATCCATCTCCGGCGGCGGCTCCCCCTCCGGTGGCCGTAGTATCTCCACCACCACCAGCACCGGAGTTAGATCGACCTCCGGCTGCATGTACGAGAAGTAGGACTGCTGTATCTGAGGGAGCTTCTCTATATCCCTTACGAGAAGTACCCCTCGGAGGCAATCAGGGAGGCATCGGGTTTGTGGCAGTCCCATTAAATACCACAGATGTAAGAAATTTCAAGAAAGAAATGGGGACCCTATTAGATGATCCCCTCGGAGTAGCTGAAAAATTGGACCAATTCCTAGGCCCCAATACTTATACCTGGGAAGAAATACAGTCCATTTTAGGGATCCTATTCACTGTTGAGGAAAGGGGAATGATTAGACAAGCTGGAATGAGAATTTGGGAAAGACAGAATCAGGCAGGACCCCTGGGAGATCAGAAATGGCCAAATGTGGATCCCCACTGGGATCATCAACAACCCCAAGGAAAACAAAAAGCAAAAGCAAAAATTTTTGTAGCAGCGGTAAGGGAAAGTCAGAAAAATAAGAGAGTTACATGTCAGTAATAGGAGCAAAAGGAGAGCCTTTTAAAGTAAATATATTGAAAGATGTAGAAGTAGAAACAGAAAAGAAAATTTGTCTTAATGATTTACTTTTGCTCCCTGAAGCGGAATACAATTTATTAGGAAGGGATTTGATTTTGAAGTTAAACTTGAGCATTCAGAGTCAAGGGGACAAATTGCAGATTAAATTATACACTTTAATACAAGAGGATGAAGAATCTATTAACCCCTCAGTGTGGTATAAGGAAGGGGAAACTGGAAAGATAAAAATGGACCCCATAAGGGTTCAAATAATAGATCCGCACCGCCCAATTAGAATCAAGCAATACCCTATACCTAAAAAGGAACCATGCATGTCACCTCATAACACGCCCATTCTTCCCGTAAAAAAAACGGACGGGTCATACAGGATGGTGCAGGACTTAAGAGCTGTAAATCAGCGAACAATCACTAAATTCCCTGTGGTGGCAAATCCTTATACTTTATTGAGTCATATATCTCCCAAACATACTTGGTATAGTGTAATAGATTTGAAAGATGCTTTTTGGGCCTGTCCTCTGGATGAGGGATCCAGAGATTATTTTGCCTTTGAGTGGGAGGACCCCGAAACAGGACGAAAACAACAATTACCACAAGGGTTTACAGAGTCACCAAATCTATTTGGAAAAAATTCTACAAGATTTCACAATACCTAAGGAGGTCAGGAGAAACTGAAGAGGGGATCCAAAAAGCCACCATTAAATTGTTAAATTTTCTAGGGGAATAGGGATTAAAGTTGTCCCGATCAAAGCTACAGTTTGTAGAACAAGAAGTAAAATACTTAGGACATTGGCTGAGTAAGGGAAGGAAGAAGTTAGATCCTGATAGGGTATCTGGGATTCTATCCTTAAGACCCCCACAAACTAAAACGGAAATTAGGCAAATACTGGGATTATTAGGATATTGTAGACCATGGCTTGAAAATTATAGTGATAAAGTAAAATTCTTATATGAAAAATTTACTAATAACCAACTTAAATGGTTTATTGAAGATGATCAGAGATTTGAGGAAGTAAAAAAGGCATTAATACAAGCACCTGTATTGAGCCTCCCAGATCTAGCAAGACTGGGCAGGAATCAAAAAACCCGTGGGGTATTGTTCTAAGTAACTTGATCCAGTAAGCAGAGGATGGCCTGCTTGTCTCCAAGCTTTGGTTGCTACAGCATTATTAATAGAAGAAGTTAGGAAGATTACCTTTAGTTCTCCTTTAAAAGTATATACCCCACACAATGTCAGAAATGTTTTACAACAAAAAGCAGAAAAATGGTTAACGGACAGCCGAATCCTAAAGTATGAAGCAATACTAATAGACTCCCCTGACTTAGAACTGAGGGTGACTTCTGCTCAGAGTCCAGCACAATTTTTGTTTGGAGAACCATCAGAGGTATTACAACATAACTGTTTAGAGGTAATTGAGACCCAGACAAAGGTGAGACCAGATTTAAGAGATGCTGAGTTGAAAAATGGAGAAGCGCTGTTTATAGATGGCTCCTCCCGAGTGGTAGAAGGGAAGAGAAAATCGGGTTATGCAGTAATTAATAAGGACTTGGAACTTGTGGAATCAGGACCTCTGAGTCCATCATGGTCAGCTCAGGCTTGTGAGCTGTATGCCCTATGTAGGGCCCTGGAATTATTAACAGGAAGAAGTGGGACTATATTTACAGATTCTAAATACGCATATGGGGTGGTCCACACTTTTGGAAAAATTTGGGAAGAAAGAGGTTTGATTAATACTCAAGGGAGGAATTTAATACATCAAGAATTAATAGTAAAGATTTTGAAGGCATTAAGAGAACCAAAGGAGATAGGAGTGGTACATGTGAGGGGACACCAAAAGGGATTAGATTACCGAACTAGAGGAAATAACTTAGCAGATAAAGAGGCCCAGGAAGCAGCCTTGAGGGCTAAAGTTGCCAAAATTAATGTAATACAAACAAAGGAGGACACCAGCAAAGAAGAACGAGAGGAAAGAGAGAAGAAGTTTACGCCAGAAGAACAAACAAAATTGGAGAAAATAGGAGCTAAATTAGAACAAGGAAAATGGACACTGCCTGATGGGCGAGAAATGTTGCCAAAAGCCTACACCAGGCGAATATTAGAACGTTTGCATGCGTAAACACATTGGGGTACAAAAGCGTTAAGTGATCATTTTCTTAAACAATTTGGTGGTATTGGAATTTTTGAAATAGCAAAGCAAATTACACAAGGTTGCTTAACCTGTCAAAAGGTAAATAAGACAATGTTTCGACAAACAGCCACGGGAGGGAGAAAAACAGCTTACAGACCTTTTGAGAAAGTACAAGTCGATTTCACTGAATTGCCTAAGGTAGGGAGGATAAAATATTTATTGGTAATGGTAGATCATTTAACACAGTGGGTAGAAGCGTACCCTGTAGCACGAGCTACGGCACAGATGGTGGTAAAAATTTTATTGGAACATCTGATACCTAGATATGGGATAATCCAGTACATTGATTCTGACCAGGGCACACATTTTACTTCTAAAATAATAAAACTATTATGTCAATCATTAGGTATTCAGTGGGAATACCACACTCCGTGGCACCCACAAAGCTCGGGGAAGGTAGAAAGAATGAATCAAACAATAAAACAACAATTGGGTAAATTAATGATTGAGACGCAAATGCCCTGGACGAAATGTTTACCATTGGCACTTCTAAACATAAGAACGAAACCATACAGTGAGACTGGATTATCGCCATATGAAATGTTATATGGCATGCCTTATTTTCAAGGAATGCCTCTGGGGAACAATGTAATTGAGGATCATAGTATCCAACAATATATAATTACCATTGGAAAAAGATTATAAGAATTAAGAGAGATTGGGATGGTGGCCCAAACACCACCTTTAGGATTTGCAATTCATCAGTTAGAACCAGGAGATAAAATTCTGATAAAAACATGGAAAGAAGGAAACCTATCTCCCCTCTGGGAAGGACCTTTCCTTGTTTTATTAACTACAGAAACAGCTGTGAGAACTGCTGAAAAAGGATGGACACATGTGTCGCGAGTGAAAGGTCCAGTGAAGGAGTGGAAGGTCACATCTGACTAAATTGCTGCGGGAATTTTATTGTGGCTACTCCTGTAATAGAAACAGGAGTGAAACATGAAATTCCCACAGTTGCTAAAAATCTATTTGTAAAGTCATTGAATATAACTAATTGTTACGTTTGTGGTGGAACAAATCAAGGTGAACGATGGCCATGGGAAGCTATGGAGAGAAATGTAAGTAATCCCCAAGTTTGGAAAACAATGGGAAAGGATAATAGGAAACAACAATGGGTACTCCAAACGAGTATAATCGGAAGGAGATGTTGGCAAAAGAAGAACAGGAAAAAGGAGCTGGAACTAGAATTTGTCCTTCGTGTAGAAGGTGGTGTGTATTTGTAAGATTAGTGTTGCAGGCTAACTGGCAGTTTTCTGTAGCCATAAAGCCTTGCAAATAAAGAGGATTGCCAGGCTCGGGCAACTGCTCAGGTCTGGACAAACCACTGATCTAGCAAAGCTCTGGCCTTCACAAGCAGTGCTCAATTAATTTGGGTACTAAGAAAGCACCCCCTTAAAGGAAAGAAGAGGGCAAGACCGGAGGGGAACTGGTGTTGCGGCTTAAAAAGGGTCTGCCAAGGGCTGCAACCCCTTCGGGCTGTGACCGCCGATCACTATGGCCCTGACCGGACCTCTTCTAGTTCTACTTGGGGGTGAATTCCTTGGACTCTGACTATGGCAAATAACTGTAGTCAATATTGGAACAAGTCCAGCTGGGGTTTACCCCAGAAAAATGGAAAAACTGAGGACCTTTTCTAATTGTACAGCGCATAACTGTAATACCCATAAACTAGGGAGAACGAATGGCCTCCTGAGAGACAAACTTGGAATGGAATAGGATTTTGGGGAGATTTTATGGGTGGTGATCGGCTTACTAAAATGGGGATAGTTGTATTGAGGATATGTGGGGGATTGTTACTAGATTAATCTACTCGGTTATACTCAATTGGAAATGAAAACACGAATCAATACTATAAAGAAAAAGATGGGGGATTGTGAAATATGTTCATCTGATTCGTGTGATGAAGTGTAACCACCTGTACTTTCATGGATTTCTCCTGCACCATAAAAAGGGGTATTTTACAGGAGAAAGTTAAACTACTTTGCTGGTATATCAGCTCAAACCAGTTTGACCACTGACCGCATAGTATTGTGTAAAGAAAGTGCATGCATAAGGTTTGGGGTCATCCTGGGGGCACGCCGAGGAAGATTCGAGAAGACTCTAGCAGGAGAAGAGGGCATGCGCTGAAGAAGACACGCCTGTTCATTAATATGTATTAGAAGACACGCCCATTCATGAATATGTATTGGCGAACAGGATCACACTGAGGAAGAGTCGAGAAGATTCTAGAAGGAGAAGAGGGCATGCGCCGAAGAAGACACGCCTATTCATGAATATGTATTAACGGGCAGGATATAAACCAGGAACAGGAACTGAACCGCGTGTGTCTTGGTGGAGCGGAGACTCCCGGTGCACCCAGCGCTGTTTGCTTGCCTCTATTCGCTTAATAAATTGTAAATTTGAATTGGAATCCTGTTTGGGACTAAATCATTTATAACACCGTGTATCTGCCCAAGGGTGTTTGGAACACGGCTGTTGGAAAAATTGTGGTCGTTTGCCTCTACATCCCACAGTCTTATTGTCCCTACAAAGGGGAGCATAGGAACAATTTAGGCCCCAAATGGAAGTTCGATTTAATGTATTATTAAACGGCCACTTCCATTCAAATTCACCCCAAATAATAGACTTATTTTGATTCCAGAGCCAATCTAAATTCTTACCTATATCCACAGCAAGAGCTGTTATGGGGATCCCCTGAGCAGGGGTATGTAGTTGTGGAATAATTGCTGGGGGGGCAATTTAGAAATTAAACTTATATTTATACTCTAAGAACAGCACTGAGACAAGGTGAAACATAGTTAATGTACAATGAATCTGTATGATGGCAATTCCCTAGGCAACCCTAGATGTTGGCAACATCAGGGGAACTTGGTGTGCTGACTCTGGGAGAAATTGCATGGAGGGTGGAGCAGAGTGGAGACATCGTGGCCATGCTCTGTGAACACGGGAATCTAAAGGTACACAGTGTACATTAATAAGCTGCACATTTGATGCCCTGGGTCAGCGGCCTGTCAACTTTTGATGAAATGCTGTACTCGGAGTGAACTTTGCTTATTATAATATCATTATAATACCACAACGCACACCCATCTCAAAAGTTACCCACCTCCCAAGGTGCGACCACCCCTCAATGAGCTTGCGCACTGAATTTTTCCTAGTCTATACCTTTAAACGTGAAGCGAGAGAATTCTGCACCAATCCTGATAAAGGTATGTATGACTAGAGTCACTCAAGCTCCACCTGCAAAGTAAAACACTATAAAATAGCTTGAGAAGGGCTGGATGTCAGGGAAGACACCATCACTCCTGACCTTTAGGATCCACTGACGGGCTGACCCTCTCTTCCCCCCCACTGGGACGCCTTTGGGTAAGATTTGAACACTCGGCTATCCCGAGTGGATCCCTGGGAACTTTAGGAATCTCTATAGAGTTGCTTTATTACCCCACGTGTGTGTAACCCGGCTGTATTTAATTTATTGCACGTGCTTTGCAGACAGAGAATTTATCACCGGCAATCTAAAAGAATTTGTGCATCTGTTGCTTCAATAAATCGCACTATTGATTGACTCAGCCGAGTGCATTGTCCCTGAATGCAACTGTACCTTTGATTGTGGCCGTGTGAATTCAGGAGGTGTCCGGCTGAGCAGGTAGTGTGATGTCAGTAGTGCATCCAGACCCGTGATAGTCCAATGGAGGTGTTGGGCACGACCAGACTACTAACGCTGACTTTGGGCATCATTCAGAACCTAAGCTCAGCTGCCCCCCGTCCCTCTGATATCTGAGGATCATCTGGAACGCGAGGGGGTTTAGTTTCTGCCAAATTGCTCTGCCTCTTAATGCAACAGTAGTAGAGGCAAACAGGTCATCACATGAGAAAAATTAAGCATGCGAGCAAAACCTTGTATCATCTTTAGATCGCATTGTCTGGTTCAGTGTGATTTATAATTGGGGAACCATCAACATGTTGTTCAAAAGCCCGAGGCTGTCTATTCCATCCATGATATAGCACTTACTATTAAAACTTAGGTTAACAAACAATTATCCTTATCAAACAAACATCGAATTTCAATATTAAAAGCAAACAAACAAAAAACTTCTGGTCCACATTCAAGTTCTGCACAGTTTGTCCAATTCTATTTAGGTACAGTTCATACTTCAGGTTGACGCTTCTTAGGTCTCCACCCCGTCGTATTCCTCGTCCCTCCTTTTGTTGGGGCATACCTGCAAGTAAATGGAAAAGTGCTGCTCGACCGTATATACGGTCAACGAGTCAGAAATCTGGTATGATCCATCTACTACTTATTGGATGTGTGCGGTCAGAGTTATCTTTGGCTTCCCATGCATATGATCCTCTTGGACTGGTCAATATCGGGGTACAACTCCAATTTGAGGTATTTTGACCATTACTGGTTGACCAGAATGCAATTGTATGGGGAATTTGCCAATTTTATGTGGTTCCTTGGAGATTAAATCTCCAGTAGGACAAAATGCTTTTATCTTTGCATTTCCATTTTCACCCCATCTATTATTAACAGTATATATTGCTTCAGATAGTCTCAGGTTCCAATTGGATGCAGGGACCTTTGCAAATCTTTTAATTAATTCATTGATTCATTCTACTATTCCATTTGCCTGAGGGTAGTAAGGGGTATGGAAGGTCCAATCAATACCTTCTCCCCTTGCCCATTCCTGGACGATGGCTGCTGTAAAGTGTGAACTGTTATCACTTTGGATGGCAGAAGGCATAGGTAAAGTACTAAATCATTCCTTTAGAACTTGAACTGTCCATTCTCCAGATGCTGTCGTCGTTGTGGTGGCTTGGGTCAGTCCAGACACCACCTCTACACCTACTAGGATATATCTATAGCAATTAGATGTTTTAAGTGGCCCAATGTAATCAATTTGCCAAGTTTGCCATAGTGTTTTCCCTGCCCTAATATGTAAAGGCAGGGCTTGATTAAGATGATTCATTTTTAATCGTAGGCAACACTGTGGACAGTGTGTTATTGTCTTTTCACAGTCAGCCAGTGTAGCAGGCCACCCTCTGGCTTGGCATTCCTTATACAGATCAGCTTTCCCAGTGTGGCCACGCCTTTCATGTAGCCATTCCCTTAATCTTACCCACTCCTGTGCATCCGTACTCTCGTCCGCCTCTAATGTACATATGCGGGTGAGGTAGTCAATTTTATTGTTCCAGTGGGCAACCTCAGTTATGGCTTTATCATGTGCCTTTACCCATCCTATTTGTAATGTCTTTTCCTTTCCCACTTCCAATAGCTGCTTCCAGTCCTCTGTTCTCCACACTGGGACCTGATTGACTTGCCAATCATTAGTTTCCCAATATCCTATCCATTCCGTTGCCCCTTTGAACGCTGCATAAGAGTCAGTATATATAGTTTGAGCTCCATGTTTCACAGCCAATAACACAGCCCGTAGCTCCCCTGTTTGGGCACTACCTTCTCCTTTCTCAATCTCAGTTCTTCCTCTTTTTATCTCTAGAGCTACCACTGTATATTGTCAAATCCATTCTTTCTGAACTGCAGAAGCATCTGTAAACCATATTCCTGACTGGTCTGATTCAGCTGTAAAAGGGGGTGCTTCTAAAATAGGTGACGGTTTGTTAGGTTTGACTAACATAGAAAGGTCTGCATTAACATCCTTTTGTAATTTAGATATTTTTACTGGCCCTTCAGTAATAGTAACTAACTGACTAATACCTTCCAAGTAGGAGTACCATTTCTGGACAGTGGGTTTTTGGGCAATTCCCTCAGGGAGAGGAGTCCCTTTCCTGACTGATTCCAGGAGAAGGAAAGGACCCTGGACAACCATATCTTGGTTCGTGCGAATCCACTCAGCCGTTTTTACTGCCCGAACTAGTGATAACATACCTTTCTCCCAATCAGTATATCTCTGCTCAGTATCACTGAATGAATGCGAAGAGAATTCCAAGGGTCTATCAGGGCCTTCTGGTCCCCGCTGATATAAATTGCAATGAGAACCATGTTCACTGAATCCCCACTTGATCTGTATAGGATCTGTCTGGTGTATAGGGCCTAAAGTCTGATATATGCGAAGCTCATGAATCAGTAAATTCAAGGCTTCCTTCATGTTGAAGGATCCACTGCCACCGGGCATTTTTCTTAATTAAATTATACAGGGGCCTAGCAATTATAGAAAATCCAGGGACATATTTCCATCAATAACCTGAAGTGCCAAGTATCTGTTGTAGCTCCCTTTTGTTCTCTGGAGTTCACAGAATCACTAAGGCTGGAAAGGACCTTAAAGATCATCAAGTCCAACCATTAATACAGCGCCACCATGTCCCCTAAACCATGTCCTGAAGCACCACATCCACACGTTTTTTGAACACTTCCAGAGATGGTGACTCCACCACCTCCCTGGGCAGCCTGTTCCAATCCTTGACCACCCTCAGTGAAGAAATTTTTCCTAATATCCAATCTAAACCTCCCCTGGCGCAACTTGAGGCCATTTCCTCTCGTCCTATCACTAGTTACTTGGGAGAAGAGGCCAACACCCTCGTCGCCACAACCCCCTTTCAGGTAGTTGTAGAGAGCGATAAGGTCTCCCCTCAGCCTCCTCTTCTCCAGACTAAACAACCCCAGTTCCCTCAGCCGCTCCTCAGAAGACTTGTGCTCCAGACCCCTCACCAGCTTCGTTGCCCTTCTCTGGACACGCTCCAGCACCTCAACATCCTTCTTGTAGTGAGGGGCCCAAAACTGAACACAGTATTCGAGGTGCAGCCTCACCAGTGCCAAAAACAGGGGCACGATCACTTCCCTACTCCTGCTGGCCACACTATTTCTGATACAGGCCAGGATGCTGTTGGCCTTCTTGGCCACCTGGGCACACTGCCGGCTCATATTCAGCCGGCTGTCAACCAGCACTCCCAGGTCCCTTTCCACCGGGCAGCTCTCCAGCCACTCCTCCCCAAACCTGTAGCATTGCATGGGGTTGTTGTGGCCAAAGTGCAGGACCCTGCACTTGGCCTTATTAAACCTCATACAGTTGACCTCGGCCCATCGATCCAGCCTGTCCAGATCCCTCTGCAGGGCCTTCCTACCCTCCAGCAGATCAACACACCCACCCTACTTGGTGTCATCTGCAGACTTACTGAGGGAGCACTTGATCCCCTCATCCAGATCATCTATAAAGATATTGAACAAGACCGGCCCCAGAACCGAGCCCTGGGGAACACCGCTTGTGACCGGCCGCCAGCCGGATTTAACGCCATTCACCACAACTCTCTGGGCTCGGCTGTCCAGCCAGTTCCTCACCCAGCGAAGAGTACACCTGTCTAAGCCATGAGCCGCCATTTTCTCCAGGAGAATGCTATGGGAGACACTGTCAAAGGCTTTACTAAAGTCCAGGTAGAAAACATCCACAGCCTTTCCCTCATCCACTAGGCGGGTCACCTGGTCATAGGAGATCAGGTTGGTCAAGCAGGACCTGCCTTTCATGAGCCCATGCTGGCTCGGCCTGATCCCTTGGTGAAGGCTGTCAAGCCTTCCTGGACCCCCTTGTCCTTCAGGACTGTCTCCCAAGGGACTCTCTCAATCAGTGACCTGAACAGGACAAAGTCTGCCCTCCGGAAGTCCATGGTAGCAGTTTTGCTCACCCCCCTCCTTTCTTCGCTCACAACTGAGAATTCTATCATGTCGTGATCGCTAAGCCCAAGATGGCCTCCGACCACCACATCTCTCACCAGTCCTTCTCTGTTTGTAAACAGCAGGTCCAGCAAGGCACCTCCCCGGTGGGCTCACTCACGAGCTGCGTCAGGAAGTTATCCTACACACACTCCAGGACCCTCCCAGATTGTTTCCTCTCTGCCATGTTATACTTCCAGCAGATGTCCGGTAGATTGAAGTCCCCCACAAGAACAAGGGCTAGCGCATGCGAGACTTCTGCCAGTCGCTTATAGAATGTCTCATCTGTCTCTTCATCCTGGTTGGGTGGTCTATAACAGACTCCCAGCAAGATATCTGCCTCCTTGGCCTTCCCCCTCATCCTTACCCATAAGCACTCGACTTGGTCTTTACAATCGTTGATTTCTATGCAATCAAAACACTCCCTATCATACAGAGCCACCCCACCGCCTCTCCTTCCCTGCCTATCCCTTCGGAAGAGCTTATAGCCATCCATTGCAGCACTCCAGTCATGAGAAGCATCCCACCATGTTTCTGTGATGGGAACTACATCATAGCTGTCCCGCTGCACAATGGCTTCCAGCTCCTCCTGTTTGGTGCCCATGCTGCGTGCATTGGTGTACATGCACCTGAGCTGGGCTATCGATTTCAACTCTGGCACACCACCCCTAGGCTCAACTCTAGTGAGCCCGGTTTTATCCCCTCCCCCCTCGAAATCTAGTTTAAAGCCCTCTCAATGAGGCTTGCCAGCTCATGAGCAAGAATCCTATTAGAAAATAGGTTTGTGATAAGTTGTGAAGATGTAACTATAGAAACATGTCATGCACCAACAATGCTGCTCAGAAGTCCACTCAACCCTTTCCATCTTGATTTAAATATCAAGGGTTTAATTAATATGTAACAATGTGATTGTTCCATATAATATTAAGATCAAGAGTAGTACGTTCTGTTCTTTAATGAGTAAGGAACAACTTGGTCAATGATATCTGAAACAATGATACAATGATGTAGAAGTGTAATTTTCTTGTCTTAAAACAAAGACTTTGGGATGAATAATTACTTATTGTGCCAACGGCCCGTAAAGGTTTATTTAGTTTTGCCAAGTTTAAATGAACTGAGAGGGAAAGGTAATTGTGGCAAGGGGAAATTGCGACCACCGACTCAGGGACCACCGACCCAAGAAACCCTCCAACCCAAAAGATTAAGGAAGTGAAAATCTTAGAAAGTATAGTGAGCATGCGTAGTCATTTACATGATAGGCGAGGAGTTTTTAACCAATCATTACATAGAAGGATAATGAATATGTATTAACTATGCATTTGTACATCTATAAAAGATTGTTTCTTGAATGGGTTGAATGAACACGATTTGGGAAAACTGTTCCCCGTGTTCCCGGCGCCGTGAATAAAGAATGCCTGCCTTTTAACACTACATTGGTGTTACGAGGTTTATTCCTGATTTCGGTGACACTGCAGTTAAAAACCACAGGCACGCTAGATATTAATACCTTAAAAAGAGTGCACTAATCACAATCTTAAAGCATGCCAAATACCATACATATGTTTCTTAATCACTTACCCTCTCTCAGGTAAGGCCTCTTAATCCCTGGGAAGTTACCTTGTACAGCGTCCTGGACAAGGGGGGAAAGAATCTCCTACAGGCCAGCTGTATTGCTGGAAAAAGACTGCCCCCATTTCTGCCCAAACCTTACGGTTTTTATTTCCTGGTTTGATGGGTGGGGGCAGGATTCGCCTGAGTGGATTATATGTTTATCTCTGGTGGTGTGATGGCCCATCAGCACACCAAGTAACTGAATAGTGGTGGAATGGTGCTCAGGGCATTTGTTTGTTAAGGGATTATTCAAGGATCCATTCAGGTTTCGGTTCTTATCATGATGCAGTGTTCAGGCAACCCGGGCTGAGCCATTTCTACAGCTCCCCCCAAGTCATCTCTGCATAGAAAAGGGTCTGTCAAGGTGAGACGAAGCTGAGTTGATTCACAACTCCCTGCATCTCGCCTTTGTGCTCCGAAACCGGTCTAGCGGGGTGATCCCGTACATATGGCACCCCAGAAAGAATTGTCAGACAACGGGACTCATTTCTGAAACACTGACTATGTACTTTCTCCTGGCATTGATGGCCGTACTGTGCTGGGGGAGCTATCTTGTGGAGGGGATGGGAGGAATACATCGCCCTCTCCATACCCAGGACTGATGTGAATGGTTTTATTATGCAAGCTCCTGAGGTCCTTGTTCACCCTTATGTGGGCTGTCTAATACTATTAATTAACACTGTTGGCATATTATGTGGTCTGTGGAATCTGGTCTCATCCTGGTGCAAGTGAAGACAACTTTCAGATGAGGTGATATTGAAATGTGCCCTGAGGTAGCCTGTCCCTGGGTGACAGGGTGTGTGGAAGGATTTGGATGGGTGCGTAGGACGGTTATCACCTCCCACAGCCTGGGATTTTACACCTGAGCAGTCAAGCAACCCTGGCAAACTGACACACCACTTGATAGAAGGGTGCCTTGCCTACCCCAATGAAAACCAGCAGCTCCTATCACTGTACTGGGGCCTGGCCTGTGCCTATCGAGCCACAGTTCAGTACTCTCAGAGGACTATGGTTGAGGCAGGGTGTGGTGGGTTGACCTTGGCTGGATGCCAGGTGCTCACCAAAGCCACTCTATCACTCCCCCTCCTCAGCTGGACAGGGGAGAGAAAATATAATGAGAAGCTTGTGGGTCGAGATAAGGAAAGGGAGAGATCAGTCAGTAATTACTGTCACGGGCAAAACAGACTCAGCTTGGGGAAATTAGTTTAATTTATTGCCAATCAAAATCAGAGCAGAATAATGAGAAATAAAACCAAGTCTTAAAACACCTTCCCCCCACCCCTCCCTTCTTTTTGGGCTCAACTTTGCTCCTGATTTCTCTACCACCTCCTACCCAAGCGGCACAGAGGGATGGGGAATGGGGGTTGTGGTCAGTTCATCACATGTTTCTGCCGCTCCTTCCTCAAGGGGAGCAAGCAAGTGGCTGCGTGGTGCTTAGTTGCTGGCTGGGGTTAAACCATGACAACTCCTCCCACTCCTCCCCTGCTCCAGCGTGGGGTCCCTACCATGGGGGACAGTCCTCCATGAACTTCTCCAATGTGAGTCCTTCCCACAGGCTGCAGTTCTTCACGCACTGCTCCAGCCTGGGTCACTTCCACAGGGTGCAGTCCTTCAGGAACAGACTGCTCCAGTGTGGGTCCCCACAGGGTCACAAGTCCTGCCAGCAAACCTGCTCCATTGTGGGCTCCTCTCTCCATGGGTCCACAGGTCCTGCCAGGAGCTTGCTCCAGCGTGGGCCTCCCATGGGTCACAGCCTCCTTCAGGCATCCACCTGCTCTGGCGTGGATGCAGGTGGATATCTGCTCCACCATGGACCTCCATGGGCTGCAGGGGGACAGCCTGCCTCACCATGGTCTTCACCACGGGCTGCAGGGGAATCTGCTCTGGTGCCTGGAGCACCTCCTCCCCCTCCTTCTTCACTGACCTGTGTATCTGCATAGTTGTTTCTCTCACATATTCTCACTCCTCTATCTGGCTGCAAATGCCACGTGCCGTTTTTCCCCCCCTTCTTAAATATGTTATCACAGAGGTGCTACCACTGTCGCTGATCGGCTTTGCCTTGGCCAGTAGTGGGTCCATCTTGGAGCCGGCTAGCACTGGCTCTATCAGACAAAGGGGAAGCTTCTAGCAACTTCTCGCAGAAGCCACCCCTGCAACTCCCACCGCTATCAAAACCTTGCCATGCAAACCCAGTACACAGGGACCCAAACAACAACAACAACTACAGGAACTGCCCCAGTAGTGAAAAAGAAACAGTGTAGAAGGAGAAAAACAGGTCCATATCTTTGTTTAATAAGGGAGGAAGAAGAAAAGGAAAGGTTTGATCAAGAACCTGGTCTTTCAACAAGGACATTGGAGGAAGGAGTGAGAGAATGCAGACAAGAATTAGAAACTACCCCGTCCCTGACCTCATCAGAACTTCGAGACATGCAGAAAGATTACAGCTGCCAGACAGGTGAGTGGATTGCTGCATGGCTGCTCTGATGCTGGGATAACAGGACCAACTGTCAGCAGCTGGAAGGTAAGGAAGACCAACGGCTGGCATCCCTTGCTAGAAACTGTGGAATTGAGAGACTAATTGGAAAGGGGGCAGCAATTTGCAGTCTCTGGAGATGGCTCCTCTCAAGTGTGAGGGCAAGATATCCATTCAAGGAAGATCTTTTGAACTCCCCAGGAAAGTGGACTACCGTAGATGAAGGCATATAGTACCTGAGAGAAGTAGCAGTGCTGGAAATCATCTACAGTGATGTAGACAATGATGAGGTCTCCAAAGATCTGGAGGATGTCCTGTGCACATGGGCTATGTGGAGGAAGGTGATTCAAAGTGCCCCAGCGTCATATTCTAACAGCTTGGCAGCGATGTATTGCCCAGATATAGATACACTAACTGTGGATAGAGTGTCTTCTTGGCTCCAAAACTTTGAAGAAAATCTCTGTACCTCCTCATCCCTACGGGCCAGTGCCTTGGCTGTCAGGGGCACCCCCAGAAATCAGTCCTCTCCTGCCCCAGTCAGAGGGAAAGAGAGCCCCAGGTGCATGCCACATGGTGCAATCTGTTTTTTCCTGCACGACCAGGGAGAGGACATGAGGAAGTGGGATGGTGAGCCCACCTTTAAGCTGGAAGCCTGAGTACATGAACTGAGAGGGAAGACAGCTGTTAAGAAGGGGCCAGCCAAGAAGGCTGTCAGTTTAGTCACTGTAGAGACACAAGAAGGCAATCAGTGATCTCCCAGACATAGAAGAACTGAGATCACCTCCCTTGACCCTGGTGAGGGGACTTCTGGTCTGGCACTGCAAGGGTCAGACAGTGAATACTCTGATGAGGAACAGGAATAGAGGGTCCCTGCCTTTGGCCAGGAGGAGGAAAGGGATGACCGAGTATACTGGACTGTGTGGATTTGATGGCCTGGCACATCAGACCCACAGAAGTACAAGGTTTTGGCAGACACTGGTGCACAGTGTATGCTGGTGCCATCAGGGTATAGGGGGACAGAACCCATCTGGATCTCTGGAGTGACAGAGGGATGCCAAGAATTGTCTGTACTGGAGGCTGAGGTGAGCTTAACAGAGGACAAATGGGAAAAGCACCCCACTGTGACTGGCCCAGAGGCCCCTTGTATCCTTGGCATAGACTACCTCAGGAGAGGGTACTTCAAGGACCAAAGGGGTACTGATGGGCTTTTGGTGTAGCTACTGTAAATACAGAGAAGATCAAACAGCTGTCAGCCCTGCCGGGCCTCTCGGAAGACCCCTTCGTTGTGGGATTGCTGCGAGTCGAAGAACAGCAGGTACCAATTGCTACCAGGACAGTGCACCATCAGCAATATTGCACAAACCAAGACTCCCTGGCTCCCATCCATGAGCTGATTCATCAACTGGAGAGCCAAGGAGTGTTGGGATCACCCTGCAAGGGCTCGACCTTAAGGAGAAGGAGCTGTGGCTTTGATCTGCACGGCTCGACCTTAAGGAGAACGAGCTGTGGCATTGAGAAGCTGGTAAACAGCTGGACGTCTGCACAGCTCGGCCTTGAGGAGAACGAGCTGTGGTAAACAACTAAGAGGAAGCAAAGGAGCGCATGGACACCTGCAGGCAGCGAATCCTGACTGTGTGAGAGGCACGTGGACGGCGCGTGATATTTTGTATATAGCCAATTGCAATAATGTGTGTAACAAGCTGTAACCAATCACGAGTGTGTGCACGGTGACTAAACAAAAATTATGATATATATTGGAGTCAGACAAGACAATAAACGGCTTCGGAATATAACTCTCATAGAGTTGTGAAGTCCATCCTTCTCCCGCAAAGGAGTGATCAGCAAGACACACTCACCTTTCAAAAACAGTGGCCAGCACTCTGTCTCTTCTCCTGACCTGGAACATGAGCACTGGTCGCCCGTGCTGCAACAGGAGGGGGCTGCCTGGGGCTATCCTTCCCCCAAGTCAAGATACGACCCTGCCCAACATTGGCGAGGCATGAGACAAGAGGCAAGGAGAATCTCCATCCCCTACTGGATGCTCGCTACTCAGCCACTCGCTTACTTCCCCCCTCGGTGGGATGGGGGAAGAATCAGAAGGGTAAAAGTGAGAAGGACACTCATGGGTTAAGATAAAAAACAGTTTCATAATCAAAAAGAGATAGTAAATTTTTTTTTTAAATGTAAGGAAAAGAGAAAAAAAATAACAGAGAGGAAAGTAAAATCCAAGAAAGACAAGTGATACAAATGAAAACAATTGCTCACCACCAACTGACTGATGCCCAGCCAGTCCCCCTTTGGTCAGTTGAGGTCAGCTGTCCCAGATGTGTCCCCTCCCAACTTTTTGTGCAACTCCAACCTACTCGCTGGTGGGGCGGTATGAAGAGCTGAAAAGGCCTTGACGCTGTATAAGCACTGCTCAGCAGTAACTAAAATATCAGTGTTTTATCAACTAAATCCAAAACACAGCACTATACCAGCTACTAGGAAGAAAATTAACTCTATCCCAGCTGAAACCAGTACATACAGATAGTTGTAATCACCCATTTTCAAGAAAGAAATTTGGGCTAGAATAGACACAAAGAAATAATACTAGGATGATCAAAATGGATAGAGCCTGTCTTATGTCTTACTCAGTTCAGCAAAACAAATGTTGAGAAAAAAACCTTATAGGTCATCAGTGAGGAAACAAAAGATTACAACAGCCTTATACAGCCTAGAAGATGTATGTAAAAAAAGTAGGTATGAATTGGCCATTAAGAAATTTAAGGTGGAAGTTAAAAGGTTATAGCTGTTCCACCAGGGAGATAACCGGAAGAGCTTCCTAAGAAAAGTATTGGAGAAAAACACCAACCAACCTGAAGATGAAGTACAGCTGTATGATATGAAGCTTCCAGCAGTTGGTGGTGGGACTTGAAGATCTGGAAGGTTCTTTCCAGTCCTCTCTTATTACACTCCTGGCTGTTTTTTTTTTTTTAAATCTTACACTTTCTGGGAAAAGGAGATTATCCTTGGTAATTTTCTACCTTGCAACTGAGTGTATCTCTGTGTGCTTAGCCCTGATTTTCCTGTCCGATGAGAGGCAATGCCTTGTCAGTGCTTAATATGTATATAAAAATAAAATTTCCTAAGAAGTTGTCGTGGTTTAGCCCCAGCCAGCAAGTAAGCACCACGTAAAAATATCTTGTATATTGTATTTTCACATACCTATAATCTTTCAAGAGGTTGAATTGTGCATGATCATGAGCGGTACTGTCCTGATCTAAACTGTAAATTAGATCCATCTGGTAAACGCTGGGTTGAGATGGTAAACTTGCAAAAGCAAGAGGCTCAAATGACCAGCAGAGGGAGTGATTTCCACAGTCAATACCTTTCTATTAGGGATGCCCTGACTCAGAATCACAGAATCACAGAATCACTAGGTTGGAAAGGACCTTCAAGATAATCAAGTCCAACCATTAATCCAGCGTCACCATGTCCCCTAAACCATGTCCTGAAGCGCCAAATCCACACGTTTTTTGAACACTTCCAGAGATGGCGACTCCACCACCTCCCTGGGCAGCCTGTTCCAATGCCTGACCACCCTCTCAGTGAAGAAATTTTTCCTAATATCCAATCTAAACCTCCCCTGGCGCAACTTGAGGCCATTTCCTCTTGTCCTATCGCTAGTTACTTGGGAGAAGAGGCCAACACCCTCGTCGCCACAACCCCCTTTCAGGTAGTTGTAGAGAGCGATAAGGTCTCCCCTCAGCCACCTCTTCTCCAGACTAAACAACCCCAGTTCCCTCAGCCGCTCCTCAGAAGACTTGTGCTCCAGACCCCTCACCAGCTTTGTTGCCCTTCTCTGGACACGCTCCAGCACCTCAACATCCTTCTTGTAGTGAGGGGCCCAAAACTGAACACAGTATTCAAGGTGCGGCCTCACCAGTGCCAAAAACAGGGGCACGATCACTTCCCTACTCCTGCTGGCCACACTATTCTGATACAGGCCAGGATGCTGTTGGTCTTCTTGGCCACCTGGGCACACTGCCGGCTCATGTTCAGCCGGCTGTCAACCAGCACCCCCAGGTCCCTTTCCGCCGAGCTGCTCTCTAGCCACTCCTCCCCAAGCCTGTAGCGTTGCATGGGGTTGTTGTGACCAAAGTGCAGGACCTGGCACTTGGCCTTATTAAACCTCATACAGTTGGCCTCTGCCCATCGATCCAGCCTGTCCAGATCCCTCTGCAGGGCCCTCCTACCCTCCAGCAGATCAACACTCCCACCCAACTTGGTGTCATCTGCAAACTTACTGAGGGAGCACTCGATTCCCTCATCCAGATCATCTATAAAGATATTGAACAAGACCGGCCCCAGAACAGAGCCCTGGGGAACATCACTTGTGACCAGCCGCCAGCCGGATTTAACGCCATTCACCACAACTCTCTGGGCTCGGCCATCCAGCCAGTTCCTCACCCAGTGAAGAGTACACCTGTCTAAGCCACGAGCTGCCAGTTTCTCCAGGAGAATGCTGTGGGAGACACTGTCAAAGGCTTTACTAAAGTCCAGGTAGACAACATCCACAGCCTTTCCCTCATCCACTAGGCGGGTCACCTGGTCATAGAAGGAGATCAGGTTGGTCAAGCAGGACCTGCCTTTCATGAACCCATGCTGGCTGGGCCTGATCCCTTGGTTGTCCTGCACATCCCCTGTGAGTGCCCTCAAGACCAACCGCTCCATAATCTTCCCCGGCACAGAGGTCAGGCTGACAGGCATGTAGTTCCCAGGATCCTCCTTCTGGCCTTTCTTGTAGACAGGCATCACATTGGTAAGCCTCCAGTCTTCTGGGACCTCCCCTGTTAACCACGACTGCTGATAAATGATGGAGAGTGGCTTGGCAAGCTCCTCCGCCAGCTCCCTCAGTACTCTCGGGTGGATCCCATCAGGCCCCAAAGACTTGTGGGCATCCAGGTGTTTTAACATGTCCTTGACTGCTTCCTCCTGGAATATGAGGTGTATATTGTGCTCTCCATCCCCATCTTCCAGCTCAGGGGGCTGAATACCCTGCGGATACCTGGAGTGGCTATTAAAGACTGAGGCGAAGAAGGCATTAAGTACCTCAGCCTTGTCCTTGTCCTTGGAGACAATGTTCCCCGCCATATCCAGTAGGGGATGGAGATTCTCCTTGCCTCTCTTTTTGTTGTTAATATATTTGTAAAAACATTTTTTATTATCCTTTACGACTGTAGCCAGACTGAGCTCTAGCTGGGCTTTTGCCTTTCTAATTTTGTCCCTGCTTGACCTAACGAGACCCTTGTACTCTTCGTGAGTTGCCTGCCCCTTCTTCCAGAGATGATAAACTCTCCTCTTTTCCCTGAGTCCCGGCAAAATCTCCCTGTTCAGCCAGGCCGGTCGCCTTCCCCGCCAGCTCTTCTTATGGCACATGGGGACCGCCTGCTCCTGTGCCTTTAAGATTTCCTTCTTGAAGACTGTCCAGCCTTCCTGGACCCCTTTGTCCTTCAGGACTGTCTCCCAAGGGGCTCTCTCAACCAGTGACCTGAACAGGCCAAAGTCTGCCCTCCGGAATTCCATGGTAGCAGTTTTGCTGACCCCTCTCCTTACTTTGCTCACAACTGAGAATTCTATCATGTCGTGGTCGCTAAGCCCAAGACGGCCTCCGACTATCACATCTCTCACCAGTCCTTCTCTGTTTGTAAACAGCAGGTCCAGCAAGGCACCTCCCCGGTGGGCTCACTCACGAGCTGCGTCAGGAAGTTATCCTACACACACTCCAGGACCCTCCCAGATTGTTTCCTCTCTGCCATGTTATACTTCCAGCAGATGTCCAGTAGGTTGAAGTCCCCCACAAGAACAAGGGCCAGCGAATGCGAGACTTCTGCCAGTCGCTTATAGAATGTCTCATCTGTCTCTTCATCCTGGTTGGGTGGTCTGTAACAGACTCCCAGCAGGATATCTGCCTCCTTGGCCTTCCCCCTCATCCTTACCCATAAGCACTCTACTTGGTCTTCACAATCTTTGATCTCTATGCAATCAAAACTCTCCCTAACATACAGAGCCACCCCACCGCCTCTCCTTCCCTGCCTATCCCTTCATAAGAGCTTATAGCCATCCATTGCAGCACTCCAGTCATGAGGGTCATCCCACCATGTTTCTGTGGTGGCAACTAAGTCATAGCTGTCCCGCTGCACAATGGCTTCCAGCTCCTCCTGTTTGCTGCCCATGCTGCGTGCATTGGTGTAGATGCACCTGAGCTGGGCTATCAATTTCAACTCTGGCACCCTACCCCTAGGTTCAACTCTAGTGAGCCTGGTTTTATCCCTGTCGTGGTTTAGCCCCAGCCAGCAACTAAGCACCACGCAGCCGCTCGCTCACTCCCCCACGGTGGCACGGGGGAGAGAATTGGAAGAGTAAAAGTGAGGAAACTCATGGTTTGAGATAAAGACAGTTTAATAAGTAAAGCAAAAGCTGCGCACGCAAGCAAAGCAAAACAAGGAATTTGTTCACCACTCCCCATGGGCAGGCAGGTGTTCAGCCATCTCCAGGGAAGCAGGGCTCCGTCACGCATAATGGTTTCTTGGGAAGACAGACGCCATAACTCCGAACGTCCCTCCACCCCCTTCCTTCTTCTTTGTCCTAGCTTTATATACCGAGCATGACGTTATATGGTATGGAATATCTCTTTGGCCAGCCTGGGTCAGCTGTCCCAGCTGTGTCCCCTCCCAGCTTCCCGTGCACCCCCAGCCTGCTCGCTGCAGGCCAGCACGAGAAGCTGGACCGTCCTTGAGTACTTAGCAACAACTCAAAACATCAGCACGTTATCAACATTTTCTCATCCCAAATCCAAAACATAGCCTCACGCTAGCTTCTATGAAGAAAATTAACTCTACCCTGGCTGAAACCAGGACAATCCCCTTCCCTCTTCAAATCTAGTTTAAAGCCCTCTCGATGAGGCCTGCCAGCTCATGAGAAAGAATCCTTTTGCCCCTTGGAGACAGTTGCCCTCCATCTGCTGCGAGGAGGCCTGGTGCCGTGTAAACCGCCCCGTGGTCAAAAAACCCAAAATTCTGACGATGGCACCAGCCATTGAGCCATGTGTTGACTGACTCCAGCCCCAAAGAGCAAGCTTCAGAGTGCCAGGAGAGGCACAAGCCTAAAGCTTGTGAGATGTACAACTTCTCCCAAGTAACTAGCGATAGGACGAGAGGAAATGGCCTCAAGTTGCGCCAGGGGAGGTTTAGATTGGATATTAGGAAAAATTTCTTCACTGAGATGGTGGTCAGGCATTGGAACAGGCTGCCCAGGGAGGTGGTGGAGTCGCCATCGCTGGAAGTGTTCAAAAAACGAGTGGATGTGGCACTTCGGGACATGGTTTAGGGAACATGGTGGTGCTGGATTAATGGTTGGACTTGATGATCTTGAAGGTCCTTTCCAACCTAGTGATTCTGTGATTCTGTGTTTCTGTAAAGCAGTTAATGCAAAATATGCAAGCTACCTAAACAGAAAGCACTGTCCTGTAATGGTTGCAATTCTTATTTAATTGGTAAAAAGTTTGAGGAATTTAGGAGGTAATAATACAGAAATAACAGTTAACTGACTAGGAGTACGAGACATTACTGAGGAAATAATTTTCCTTAATAGTGGTGACATTTATCTTCACAATTGCTGCAAACCAAATATTGATGAAGTGAGATTGTCTTTAATAGGGAAATTTATTTCATTACTGGAACATGTAATTTTTCATATCTGTTCATTAGAGTATAAACTGAAATGATACATCTTGCTGAAATGGTTATTGGTTAACATACATTTTATCACTAACTATGGAAAATATGTAAACAAATTATAAAACTGAAAAACTCATAAAAGCTGACCTATGTAATGAGCAATTAATTTACTGGTAGTGCTTGGAAAAATATGAATCATTTCAATCAGTATGTTCTGAGCAAGTAACAAGGTAAAAATCTCTAGATATTTTTGCAGAACGTTTGTTGTTAATAATTCTAAAGATTTTCCCAAAGTACATTCCTGGGAATGAATGGGAAAGGCAGGTTGACTTATCCAGGTACCATCATCTTTTTGCAAGCAGTCATTGATCTCTAGGTGTAATGAGCTCTAAGAAGGGTGTGCTGAAGTATTTAGCTATTGGTTTCTCAGTTTTTACTGGAAACAGAGAAGGGTGAATAGGGATGAGATACAGACAAAGTGGACTGACCTGAATAATAGCTCAGCAATTAAACTGACCCAAAACAGCTTTCAATTGTTTGGTATTCTCCCTTGTCCTGGTTTCAGTTGGTATAAAGTTAATTTTCTTCATAGAAGCTAGTGTGAGGCTATGTTTTGGATTTGGGATGAAAAAAATGTTGATAAGTTACTGATGTTTTGGGTTGTTGGTAAGCAGTCAAGGACTGTCCGGCTTTTCATGCTGGCCTGCCAGCGAGAAGGCTGGAGGTGCACAGTAAGCTGGGAGGGGAAACAGCCAGGACAGCTGACACAGGCTGGCCAAAGAGATATTCCATACCATATAGAATCATGCTCAGTATATAAAGTTGGGACGAAGAAGATGGAGGGGGAGGAGGGGACATTCGGTGTTATGGCGTCTGTCTTCCCAAGGAACCATTACGCGTGATGGAGCCCTGCTTCCCTGGAGATGGCTGAACACCTGCCTGCTGATGAGGAGTAGTGAATGAATTCCTTGCTTTGCTCTGCTTGCGTGCACAGCTTTTGCTTTACCTATTAAACTGTCTTTCTCTCAGACCATGAGTTTTCTCGCTTTTACTCTTCCAGTTCTCTCCCTCGTCCCACCATGGGGGAGTGAGCAAGCGGCTGTGTGGTGCTTAGTTGCTGGCTGGGGTTAAACCATGATATCCCTTCTTTCCATAATTTACTGAAATTAATTTTCAGTTCTATTAAAAATAGGGCTACTGAGGAACAGCGCTCTTGTGCCTCTAGATTAGAAACAAAATTAATGGGCTTGGTTATTATGAGCTAAAGAATCATTACTCAGTCTAATTGTGGATAGGTAAGTGTCAGGATTCAACAGAAAGTCAATAGGGACAGTACCATTCAATGTGCCTCATTAATTATTCAAATAACATTTTAATTTATGGATTGGCAATGTTCTAGAATGCCATTTTAGATCAAAGCATAAGATAAAAGGAAATTATCAAATAGTCTGTAGTTTTTGGAAAGCATATTGTGATGAAGATTATTAACAATAGGTGAAACCAAATCCCAACCTAAAACACATCCAGTGGAGTTCTGGGCAACTAATCCAATCTGTAATAGGTACAGGTTGGTTGAAACTTGGGTGAAGTAAGGAGACTTACTGTTGTTGATTGTTAGGTCATGCCAAATGTCAAAATAATACTTTCCTAGACTGCTGTAATTGGGATGAGTAGTGAAAGGATATTTTTCTTTCTAAAGGGCGTTTACTTTGTTTTGATAGCAGTTTCTCAATATATCGAGACTGTATTAGAAACCATGCACATAAACTACTCATTTAATACATGGAAATACTTCTAGAATTCAGTACAAAGAAGATGGACCCTCCCCTCCCTCCAGCAAATCCATCTGAAAATTATCAGCTTTACTTAATTACTTACTATATATTTGTTAAGCACCTGCCACAACAGAACTCAGCATGGCTTTGGTCATTAGGAGCTACTTTAAGAATATCTAGTAATAACATCCAAAGGGTGAATACACAAACATCTTCCTCACCATAATTAATTGCAAAATATTATGGTAATTTCACAGTAACTGCAGCTGAGGGAGGGAGGCCTATTATGCTTGGTCCCATATTGAGATGGAATGCTTCTCCTAAAAATTCTATCTCAAGCAGGGAACCAGCAATGAGCAAAATCCTGCAGGTATTGTCATCTAATAAAATAGAAGCATTAAATCAAGCATTATTGTCAAAAGTGTTGGACACCTGTGACTCTTATTTGAACAGTCTGTTGCAGTCTGAAAATGAGGCTCGGAATTAGCAGTTTGATAACATCAGCCAAATCTGTATTTTCCTCAGAAAGGGAGGTGATACTAAGTAATGTTTTCATCTTAATTTCTTTTCTTGACTAGAATACATGTAATTCAGATCTTAACAGAAAATGAAAATTTCAAAAGATAAAGGAAATTGAAGTTGTTGGCAGTGAAAAACATAAAACTGAAATATTAAGGGATGGCAAAGACTCTATGCACTGGCACTCTCAAGAGAACACTAAAGATTAACATAAAGATTTCTACATTATGCCGGTACATTGTGTCTGGTTAACATGTGATATCCACAAGAGGAAATTAGTATTGTCAGGGAGATGTTCACTAGGTATTTTTGGCTTGAGCTGCTGTGATTATTTTGATATAGAATGAAGGAAGCTAATTCTTGTATATAGATACAGGGTTTGAAAGACATAATATGATATTAAATATATGAAGGAGTATTTCTGACAGAGTGAGTGTTCAGAAATCTTTTGCCAGGAAGTGTAATTTTTAGAATTTTTTTTGTTTGAGACAGTTCCTTCTATTTTGGGGGAACAAGTTTCTAGGGATGGGTAATAGCTTATCTTAGACTGACTGATGTGATTGGAAAAAAACCAAGCAGTGTTTCAGAAGGCTGACCTTCTTTAAAAAGAAACATCATCAGGTTGCATACAACATCCCAATACCACAATATAAATGACTTAAGTATTTGTGAGAACAAGACTGAGACAGAGACTTTATTCAAACATGTTGCTATACTTCATCTTCACCCACAGCAGTATTTTCATCAATGATAGGAATTTTCACTGAGTTTTGGGCATCAAAAAGCATCTTCTACATGTGCCACCCCAAGGTTAATTAACTTTTAGATAATTGCCTAATGAAATCTTTTTTTTTATGTGAGATATATCAATGATACTTTAATCATTGATACTCCAACCATTGTCTCACCATCAAACTGTCTCCAAAATATCCTCCAAAATACAAAGTTCAACTGGTATTATTTGTATTCCAGAGATATTCTTTCCAAGGAAAATAATGCATGGTGGAAGAGACCACTAATGCTAATTGACTACAGTTTTTTCTCTAATTTTTCAGTGAATTCATAACTTATCACTTGGTAGATGCTTTTGGCAGGCTTCAAAAGAGATTGGAACCTACTGAAAGAAATGGGGGAACATAGTAGTTATAATTAGATCTTCCCAAGAGCAGCTACTACTAGTAAAAAAAGGTATTTTCTTTCGACAGAGGTGTTATTTCCCCATTACTCCTCCCCAAAGAGCCTTCCTTGCTCTGGCATGCACTGTTGTAGATATTCACCTAAAGTATCTTTGGTACATTCATTGTTACTGTTTCTGTAGTCACCATTTTGTATTTGGTGTAATTAGCTGTTGACTCACTATCAGTAATATTTGCCTTCAAAAGAAATTTTAGTAGCTTAAATAGATGAAGGTGTTTGTTTTGTTTGTTGACTTGTATGTTAACTTATGAACTTTCTTTATCGCCCAGGAGTAGGAGTGTCATGTGGTAGCAATGTGTTTGCCAAATTACAGTAATTGTGTAGCTCTAAGAGACCAAAATTTAAGAAAGGAAGGTCCACTATTTGAGAGAAATAATCAATGTATGAATATATGCTTAATAGTCATTTGCACACGTAGATATCAGTTACATAAAAATCTTACATTCCAATGCAAAGATGTGATAAGGGTTGGCACTCAGGTTTCTCCTTTTCATAACTGGTTAAGAAAGTCATTTGTCCCCTCTCTTAGATCAAGCAGGATCTTTCACTCAGTATACTCTCCAGGTCATACTGGGGTGCTCTTCTACAGGCTATTACAGATTATGACTTGCTCTAAACTATAGAGATATACCAAACTTGGCCTGAGAATCAAGAGCACTCAAAGCAGCACTGAGTTAAGAACAGTTATTTACCAGGCTAAATTTAGCTTCTGCTGAGATGTGTTACTGTGGCTAGACTGTCAAAAGTTCCCAAGCTAGATTTTTTTAAAGCTAGCATGATGATTGCTAGTACTGGTGCTGAATGATGCCAAGTAATGGAGACATCCATACTCAAGGGTTTTTCAAGCATCATTGCAGTAAGCTTTCACTGTAAAATGTGGTTTCCATTTCTGCTATTGTAACTTGTTTAAAAGTTACCTTTATTTATAAAGTGCATTGATAGGAGATAACTGAACTTTAGGTGAGGCCTTGTGTTTCTGACTGATTTTTGTCAGAATTTACCCTGTGGCATGGCAAGTGCTTTCAGGTGTTATACTTTAAAAATATAAGAAACTTGAAGAATAACCCTTCCTTTGGCATCTCTTGGTATTGCGTTAAGAGGCAGAGCAATTTGGCAGAAACTAAACCCCCTCGCGTTCCAGTCGATCCTCAGATATCAGAGGGACAGGAGGCGGCTGAGCTTAGGTTCTGAATGATGCCCAAAGTCAGCGTTAGTAGTCCAGTCGCGCCCAACACCTCCGTAGGACTACCACGGGTCCGGATGCACTACTAACATCACACAACCTGCTCAGTCGGACACCTCCTGAATTCACACGGCCACACTCAGAGGTACGGTCGCATTCAGGGACAACACACTTGGCTGAGTCAATCAATAGTGTGATTTATTGAAGCAACAGATGCACAAATTCTTTTAGATTGCCGGTGATAAATTCACTGTCTGCAAAGCACGTGCAATAAATTAAATACAGCCAGGTTACACACACGTGGGGTAATAAAGCAACTCTATAGAGATTCCTAAAGTTCCGGGGGATCCACTCGGGATAGCCGAGTGTTCGAATCTTACCCAAAGGCGTCCCAGTGGGGGGGAAGAGAGGGTCAGCCCATCGACAGATCCTAAAGGTCAGGAGAGATAGTATCTTCCCTGACATCCAGCTCTTTTCAAACTATTCTATAGTGTTTTACTTTGCAGGTGGAACTTGAGTGGCTCTAGTCATATATACCTTTATCAGGATTGGTTCAAAATTCTCTCGCTTCACGTTTAAAGGTATAGACTAGGAAAAATTCAGTGCGCAAGCTCATTGAGGGGTGGTCGCACCTTGGGAGGTGGGTAACTTTTGAGATGGGTGTGCGTTGTGGTATTATAATGATATTATAATAAGCAAAGTTCACTCCGAGTACAGCATTTCATCAAAAGTTGACAGGCCGCTGACCCAGGGCTTCGAATGTGCAGCTTATTAATGTACACTGTGTACCTTTAGATTCCCGTGTTCACAGAGCGTGGCTCCACTCCGCTCCACCCTCCATGCAATTTCTCCCAGAGTCAGCACACCAAGTTCCCCTGATGTTGCCAACATCTAGTGTTGCCTAGGGAGTTGCCATCATACAGATTCATTGTACATTAGCTACGTTTCACCTTGTCTCAGTGCTGTTCTTAGAGTGTAAATATAAGTTTAATTTCTAAATTGCCCCTCAGCAATTATTCCACAGGTATCTAGTGTGTTTATTTTAAAAAGCAAACTGTGATGTGTGTCACTAATAGATGCTCTGAGTGCGGATTTACTGACTCTTATTGGCTCTGTCAGGTTTCATGTGTAAAGTATATACAGATTTGAGTGGTCTGATTGCCCTCTCCAGCATGTCTGCCATAGCTTTAGTATTTATATCACACTAAACAAACAGGACTAATAAATACACAGCACTCTGATTGTTAGTTGTCCTAGGCTGTCCAGAAGTCATGGATTTTTCCCTGAATAGAAAAAGACCATGATGAGACATCAATAATGTACATCAATAATGTACAATGAACCTCTTTCATTCCAGAATATTAATGGGGGAAGAAAACAAAACAGATCCTCGAAAAGGTGGATTCCCCTTTATAGCTCAGCACAGGTAGCACCACAACCATAGTTGTTTTTAAGGGCTAGATGCTGGCCATCCTTTTCCTCATTATAAAGGTATGCAGGAGAACACTGAGCCATAAGATGTCAAACAGAGCCTCTTCTTGAACTTCTAGAATTGATGCTAGAATGTCAGATCTCTTCTGGGCTGCTTTTATTGCAAAAATATTTGTCTTTCAGTGAGATATACTAGTTCTCTCTTTCTTATCCTGCAACCTAGTGACAGGCCCTTACTTCTTCAGGGAAAAAAGGTATATTTGACTTTGTTGAAGTCAACTACCTGGAATGAAGCAAGAGACAGACGAGAAGGGGATGAGGGGATGGAGGAAGGATAGAAATAATGGTACTGCAGCTTGGAATGGAGACACAGAGGAGATAACTGTCCAGCAGTCTACCCAAGAAGGCTTCCAGAAGTTGCCGTAAGTTGACTTATGGATTTGACTGTGTAGCCAAATGCTAATGCTAATTACTGCTAATTTAGCATTAATGTTCTTAAAAGTTTATGGTGGCCTTTAACCCCTTCTTTAGAGAATTCAAATCCCAGAGTACAGCATATCAAAAACTAGATAACTACATCAATTTGATAATTTCTTTCATATCATTTTAACTTTTGATCTGGTACCATCTTTACATTAAGGAGGAGTGCACTGCTTATTGCTCTTTTGGAACCTGTCTTGGATTCATTACACTGAGGCCTAATCCTTCTTGCATTCAAACAGAGTTGTATCAGTAATCAAAATACCTTGAATACTGTGTTCAGTTTTGGGCCCCTCACTACAAGAAGGACATTGAGTTGCTGGAGCATGTCCAAAGAAGAGCCATGTAGCTATTATTATTGTTGCACAGAAATGGTGGGGAATTACTCATGCAAGGGTTGAAATTATACATATCACTGTCTTACAGGGAAAAACAATGAGCAATTCCATTTTTCTTTCAGTGTGATGACTATCTAACACAACCCTTGTCTTAATGATTGGTATTCTGTTACAGGAAGTAGATGTTGCCATTACACTTCATGTAGACAGACACTTGCATCACTGTCTAGGTTATACCGATGCTTAACCAAGCAAACTACATCAAACAGTTCTAAGGGGCAAAAGAACCTCACTGTTATCACCAATTCTCTTGTTGAAACCTGCTAGTAAATTGAACAGTGCGAGGGAGCACTCCTGGGCACCGAAATTCAATTGTACATGCTGTGAAATTTTTAGCATGGCTTCTAGTATGTTTTTGGCTCACGCGAGCTTGCACTGTTCCAAACAATTTCCAAGCCCAGTTTGCAATATACTATGAATCATTTCCACTAGGCAGTTTGTATGTGCCCATGCTGCTTTAGGGGCTAAGATAATTTAGTAGAGTGGAAGTGAGCTGTTCTCTCCTGGTTGGCCTCAGCAACTGGTCTCAGGCACACTTAACCAAACTTACTTATGATGTATCAAGTGACACAAGAGAGACTACATAATTTTGTTCACTGGCATAATGAAGGCCTAGTAACAATCTCACTTTGAAAGGTTCACTTATTCCCCCTTTCAGAGTAGCCATCCAGAATGACCTTGGCTCCTTGACATCTAGCTGGACATCCTAAGGCCAGCTGATACATGAATCTGCTTACTTCCTTGCCTTAAATCTCAACCAGAAGTGACAATGCTCACTGTAACAAAATCTTTGCATACTAATGCATGGAAAGCATTGCCAGCTCTCAGTCACAGGATTTGCCAGTATGAAAGCATTGATCCTGCTCCTTAAAATGCATTTGTGAGTGCATTTTCTCTCTCAAACTAGGCAATAAAAAGCAATCTAAAAGTGCAAATGCACACTAAAAATCACAGACAATATACATTATTGCAAGAAACTTTGTTAGGCATTATAAGACAGAAAGCCCAAAGATGTAAAACAGGCAGAGTACAAGCTATGTTTCTGAATATCACTCTAAAACAGGTGCCTGCTCTGTGTTTAGACCAACTAGTACAGATGCTAAAAGTGCAGACTACTCTGACTTAATGTACTCCTGAGAAGATAATTTAGCTTTACTTAAAAACAATTGCTAATACAGTGATGTAGCTGAAGGAAAATGATTAACATCTATTCTCAGGGGCAATTTCCTACTTGTTTAAATATAAAGATGTCAAAGAAACACTTGAACACATAGAAGGCAAGAGATTTAATTGTTAATTACACCTGTCTAAGTTAAATAGATTCTGCAGAAGACTGAGATAAATAGTTAAACATTTCATGTCCTCACTAGTGATGGAAATGGAATTCCCTCTTTAAGAACAATTGAAATCTGTTTTGCCTCAAATCCTAAATGGCACTGAAGCACTGACTGAAATCTTGAGTTTCATATCATAATTGCTAATTGTTAAGGCATCCTTTATCCATTATACCAATGTCTTTGTACATTAACACAGTATTCTGCTTGTCACATACTATGTCTGTGGTGCTGCAGATTCTAGCTGAAAGAATCAAGGAACCAAATAATGAAGGTACAGAATCAAGAGTAGCTGAAAGTTTATTGCCACAAATGTAGGAAAATCTGGAAGTATTTCTGAACAGTATTTCTTACTCTTGTCTGGAAAACAGTTTTGAAGACTTCTGTAATTAGAAGGATTACATTTGAAGATTTCAGTTTCAAAGTTCTCTTTCCTTCCTGCTAAAGGACAAGGTAAGACAAGGTATGAATAAACTCTGAATGGGGGTTGCATATTAGTGTAGTGTCTGCCCATTGAAAATATCTGTGTTAGCTTTTAGGCTGCTTATTATTTTTAAAGCTGCTCATATTTCCTTCACACACCTTGTCATAAAGTCATGTCATAAAATTGTATAGGGATGAGATATTAAAAACAGCTGTGCAATGCAATGAATTGTTCGTGGATTTGATAGAATGGGAGGCAAAAATGCCACCATTCTTCTGACTGCAAGTCACATATTCCACAAATTATAATGAACACTTCAAAAAAAGTGTACAGCCACTTTTCTTTAACAGCCTTGTTTTTTCTACAACTGCTCTTGCAATCTTTTCTCAATTATATCTTTCCGTCATTCCCAGGCTAGTGTACCCTGAATAGAAGCTATGAGCAAAAGCAGGTGGAGTCACAGATAGAAAAGACTTTTGAGATTTGGAGGATAAGGGGAGCTCCGTTACTCCTCCTCATATAAAGTGTGCTGTATAGCTCTGGAGTGATGCACAAGAAGCTGATCACTGCTGCGCTGATAACCACAGGTTCAAAGCATTAGTAAGAAATGTGAGAATCCCCAGACTAAGAACTTTCAGTCTGAACATACAGAAAAGACAGTGGATGGGGAAAGGGAATGCAGTATGTAGTCATAAATGCTAATTTTTGTATATGGCCATATGGGTTATGAATTATAAGAAGAAGGGTAGCAAGTTTGTCTCACTGCTGATTTTCACTGAAGTCTTGACAGCTGAGCTTGATCCCATCAAAATCATAGTCGTCTTTGTTATTGACATCCATGAGAGTCAGGCCGGATACATGGTCTATAAAGTCTAATAAAAACAAAAGCAAACATCCTTCATTGCTTCTTTCTTGTAGTTAAATAAGGAGACACTAGCTTAGCAGAATCCTAATAATTGCATAGTCCACTCCCATCCAGAACAGCAACAAGAGCAGGCTTTTAACAACAGCAGTAATTTGATGACTCTCTTGGGGTTGAGCTGTGACTTTGTATATGAATTCTGATTTTTTTTTAATGGATTTCCAGAGTGGACCTTTCCAGGCAGTTAAATCAAGGCACTACATTATGTCCTCAAATCAAGCTGAGCAATAGAGATACAGGCAAAACATTCTTATAAGGACACTCTTTGGAATAACAATAAACCAGATTTTGTATACAGCCTTGACTCAGAACTATCTATCTTATCTAACAACTCCTTTGAATTTCAGATTTACTAATGAAGTCACAGGTAAAAAAGAAATCCCTTCTCACCAGCTTGCTTACAGTCATAGTGTGTTGGCACTGAAGTGCTCTTTTTGTTATTCCATTTAAGAGATTATCTGAGTATGAACTCATATAATTTTGTAAATGTTTGATCAATGTTGCTAATTCCTGACAAAGAAACTGCGAAGGAGGTAGAAATGTATTGTAGAATGAAACAAATCATTAAGGGAATAATCTCATTTATTGATATAAAAAAATTAAAAAGCTGTATTTCTTTTAATTCCGTTTGTTCCATTTAAAAAAATAGCATGTAAGGAAATTGTAAGCAAAGTGTAAATCAATTGTTTTTTGGAAAAGTATACTTGCAAATAAAGGCAAATCCTCCTCCACTTGCTCAGGAGAGCAGTCTTCAGAACTTCAGTAGAATTCCTTCTGTACACAAGGAAAGCAGGATTCATTAACAGCCATAAAGACAGACACAAATTATAAGAAATTAGAAATAAAAGAAAAGAGAATTTTTCCCAAATGAGATAGGGTCAGGCTACAAACAGGCTGAGCTATCTGCATGAAGAAAACTGTTGAAGAGGGCTCTTGTGAGGATCTTTACTGAATTTTGGAAATGTTAGTGAATATTTACATCACTTGTCTCTTTGGCAAGACGTATGAGAAAAATAAAAATCGCTGAATTTGTCTCTTCCACTAAAATGAATATATAATTATATGTGAGAATTGACATGTCATCTATTCAAGTTTCCACTCTTTAAAAATAGTTTTGAGGGAATTTTCTCCTTTTGATGTATCAACCTGTTCTACTCGATAAAATTTAATAGAATAGATTCTCATAGAATTTTCTCTGTTACTGAAGTGGTCATTCTGTCATTGCACACTTATCTTCAAGAAGATGCAACAGATGCCCAAAAGAGAAGTTAGCTCAGAATGTATGGAAAGTTAAACCAGAGTTGGAGCACTTCAACTAAAGGAAGTTGATGCTGCAGAAAAGTGACAGTGTGTATGTGTTGGCATGCATATAGTCAGCATCCAAAGTTCTGCATGTAAGAATATCTCTAATTCCATGAACAGAGGATCATTTCCAGCATTTAGCAATAGATTTGCCTGTCTGGGTGTATCAATGGATTTGATATACAAGAGGTTGTCTCCTGAAAATTATAGCCTCTATAATTTGCCTATAAAAACATTAACCCTTCCTGACAAGTTGCTTATACAACATTGCATAGTCTTGTCTATATGCTTGTGTATGTGTTTCAATTTGCTCTTCATGTCTATCCCTTCAAACCAGAGTCATGATTCCTTAGCTCAAACTGTAGCAACCTTGATCCTTCCAGTTACAAAAGTCCCCCATTTTGTCCTTGTGTGTTGAACAGGAAGCAGCCTTTACAAACTGAGATCCATTTGGGTGTGAGCCAAAAAAATGGTTGCCCAGGTATGTAAAATGTTGCAGTAGGGTAAACAGAAGCAGCTTACATAGAGCAGTCTAAAGGCCTAGCAAGGGCACGCTTGATCTATTTTAATTCTTGATTAACTGAGCTAACTTGAGTCAGTAATTTACCTGTGAAAAATAGACATAAGCAAGAGTTTAACTAATTTAAGCGTCTCTGCAATAAGGGCCTTTTTATAGTTTGGGGAGCAGTAAGAGGAAATCTGAAAATGCTCATCTTCAAAGTCTCAGAAAACAGGAGGCCAGTAAACTTGATTTTTACTTTGGCCTTAGGAATGCAGTCTTATTTGGGCTACTTGGCAGTAGTACACAGGAGTAAAATATTTTCCAATGAAAAATGATGTCCTTGTTATTTTGCAGTCTGGATGACATGATTATGTTTAAAGTTTAAAGAATTCCCTGTGCTGTTATCATAGGCTGCACTATGATAAACCATATAAGTCACAGCTTGTCTTTACACTTGCAATTTACCAATTAAGTTGTGCAATTCATCTAAAACACCTGTTGTAAACTATTTTATTATTGTAATTGTCTTTGATAGAATAGGATCGCAGGGTGCTTTTATATTGGTTCTCTTCTCTGTGTACATCTACCTCCAGTTAAATCTGGGATTTTTTTGTTTGATTTTTTTATACACATTAATTAATATCTTTAAAATAGCGTTTTAAAAATCTAGCACATACATATTGTATTTTGAATGTATTATATCAAGATTTTGATTTGTCCTTTTGACAGAATCTGTTAGATTATAATTTGCCTTTAAAAAATAACATTTAAGAAGTGTTAGCCAGCACCCTAATAAAGAAGCACAACCACTGACTGTCATACACCAGGGATGGTTGTTTCATGGTTGCTTTAATCTGACCTAAATGCCCTTTTCTCTACCTGCAGTCACTAGTTCCTAGCCACTTTCCTGTACTTTCTTCCTGGTAAATCTGTGCTTTAATCAAGTACAGTTCAATTCAACCTTAATTCACTGTAGTGGTTTGAGGCTTGCTCCCACCTACCTAAGTCTAAACCTGGCTTTAGGCAGGTGTAACTAGTGCAATTGTACCAGATCCCATGCTCAGAGGCAGCCCCTGACCAGTAGCTACACTGACAAGGTCTGGGCGGGAGGTGGGTTGTTGATTATAAGTATTTATGAGAAAAATTGCCAGACTTTATTTGTCCTCAGAGACTGCCTTATATTTAAACTGATCCAGCAAATTTTTTTTTTTGATGCTGCATGCAAGAGTTGAACAGTAAAATCACTAAATGCTATGTTTAGCACTTAAATATAATTCCAGTGGAATATAATATAATTCCAGCATAAGCTGTTGGGACTGATCGAGAGAGCTTTAAACTAGAATCAATGGGGGAAGGGGATGCCAACAGGGCTGCAGTAGGTAAGCCAAGGGTTGGCATGGCATCGCCTGAGGGTGGCAATGCTAGTGGGAACATTTACACTGCCCCTGGGAGCATGGAGGGCTCAGGAGCGTATCTGAAATGCTTGTACACCAACACATGCAGTATGAGAAACAAGCAGGATGAACTGGGAGCGTTGGTCAGTTCCCAGAGCTACCATATCATTGGTATTAGTGAGACTTGGTGGAATGAGTACCACGACTGGAGTGCTGGGATGGAGGGCTACAGGGCAGGCAAAGCGGAGGTGTCGCACTATACCTCTCTCAAGGGAGAGGTTTCATTGGATAGCCCTTACAGTTAGTGATGATGTAGTTGAGAGCCTCTGGGTGAGGATTAGGGGAATGGAAAACAAAGCAGATGTCGTAGTGGGTGTCGACTACCGATTGCACAGCCAAGATGTACTGAAGAGTCATTCTATAGGCAATTAGGAGAAATCTCTGGATCAGTAGCCCTTGTCTTCATGGGAGATTTCAACTTCCCAGACATCACCTGGGAATACTATACTGCTGTGACAAGCAGGTCTTGGGAATTCTTGAAGTTTGTAAGAGAGAGATTAACTTCTTGTCACAAAGCACTCAGTGAGCCAACTAGGAAAGGTGCCCTCCTAGACTTGTTATTTGTGAATAGAGAAGGTCTTGTGGGAGGTGTGATGGTAGGTGGCTGTCTTGGCTACAGTGACCATGAAATGTTTGAGTTTACAATTGTCAGTGTAATGAGAACTTCAGGAGAGCAAACTTTAAGCTATTCATCAGAGTACCCTGGGAATCTGCCTTTGAGGGCTTAGGAGTCCATGAGTGCTGGTCAGTTTTTAAGAACGACCTTTTAGAAGCACAGGAGCAGGCAATTCCACTGTGTTGAAAGTCAAGCAAGCGGGGCAGAAGACCAGCTTGGCTGAACAGGGAACTCCACGTGGAGCTCAAGAGGAAAAAGAAATTGTATTGACCTCTGGAAGCGAGGTCAGGTTTCAGAGGAAGATTACAGAGCTGTGGTTCATATATGCAGGGAGAAGACACGAAAGGCCAAAGCTCAATTAGAGTTGAAACTGGCCAGTGTTGTGTCAGACAACAAGAAGGGCTTTTCTAAGTATGTTAATAGCAAGAGGAGGTCTAAAGAAAACATCGGACCGATACTTGTTGAAGATAGTCATCTGATTAAGAGGGACGAAGAAGAAGCAGAGGCATTCAATGTGTTTTTGCCCCAGTCTTTAATAATACTGACAGAGCTTGGGCTGTCTGGTCCCCTGAGTCAGAGGACCACAAGTGCAGGAACAGTGACTTTCCATTTGTGGACACTGAAAATGTAAGGGACCAGCTGTATCAGCTGAATGGTCACAAGTCCATGGGGACTGATGAGATTCATCCCAGAGAACTGTAGGAGCTATCAGATGTTATGGCAGGACCCCTTTCTATCATCTACCAAAGGTCTTGGGAGTCTGGGGAGGTCCCTGCTGACTGGAAGCTAGCCAATGTTATTCCCATCTACAAAAAGGGCATGAGGGAAGACCCAGGAAACTACAGACCTGTTGGTTCCTGGAAAAGTTATGGAGAAGTTTATACTGGGCGCTACTGAAAGACATTTAAAGAACAATGCAATCATCAGGCATAGTCAACATGGGTTCACAAATGGAAAGTCCTGTCTAACTCATTTGATATCCTTCTATGACAAGGTCACCTGTCTAGTGGATGAAGGGAAGGTGATGGATGTAGTTTTTCTGGATTTTAGTAAGGTTTTTGATACTGTCCCTCACAGCATCCTTCTGGACAAGTTGTCCAGCTGTGGGATGAGTAGGTACACGGTGTGCTGGGTGAAGAACTGGCTGAATGGCAGAGCTCAAAGGGTTGTGGTGAATGGGGCTACATCTGGCTGGCGACCGGTCACCAGTGGTATTCCTCAGGGCTCAATTCTAGGGCCAGTTCTGTTCAATATATTTGTTAATGATCTGGATGCAGGAGTTGAATGCATCATTAGCAAGTTTGCAGATGATACCAAACTGGGAGGTGCTGTTGACTCTTTTGAGGGATGAGAGGCCTTGCAGAGGGATCTAGATAGATTGGAGCATTGGACAATGTTTAATGGGATGAAATTTAACAAGTCCAAATTCCAGATTCTGTACCTAGGATGGAGTAACACCAGGCGGAAATATAAATTGGGAGAGGAGTGGCTGGAGAGCAGCCCTGCAGAAAGGGACCTGGGGGTGCTGGTTGACAGCAGGCTCAATATGAGTCAGCAGTGTGCCCTGGCAGCCAAGAGGGAAAACCACATTCTGGGGTGTATCAAACACAACATAACCAGCCAGTCAGAAGAGGTGATTATATCCCGCTGTATTCAGCATTGATGTGGTCTCACCTCGAGTACTGTGTGCGGTTCTGGGCCCCACAATTTAAGAAGGATGTTAAGGGACTTGAATGCATCCAGAGGAGGGCAACAAAGCTGGTGAAAAGGCTGTAAGGAATGTCCTATGAGGAGTGGCTAAGGACTTTGGGCTTGTCTAGTTTGGAGAAAAGGAGGCTGAGGGGTGACCTCATTGCTCTCTACAGCTTCCTGAGGAGGGGAAGTGGAGAGGGAAGTTCTGATCTCTTCTCCCTGGTATCCAGTGATAGTATGCATGGGAATGGTTCAAAGCTGCATCAGGGGAGGTTTAGACTGGACATTGGAAGCATTTCTTTACCAAGAGGGTGCTCAAACACTGGAACAGGCTTCCTAGAGAGGTGGTAGATGCCCCGAGTCTGTCAGTGTTTAAGAGGCATTTGGACAATGCCCTTAATAACATGCTTTAACTTGGTCAGCCCTGAACTGGTCAGGCAGTTGGACTAGATGATTGTTGTAAGTGCCTTCCAACTGAAATAGTCTATTCTATCCCATCCCATCCCATCCCATCCCATCCCATCCCATCCCATTCCATTCCATTCCATTCCATTCCATTCCATTAATTTGCTGTATAGTAATTGATGTTTCAGCCTTTCTTGTCATTTTGGGACCTGCTTGACAAGAAGCAGGATCAGCCCGAATCTTTACTGTATAATGCATATGGCATGAGACATGTCACCAGAATCTGCAGATCACATGAGCATTATATAATGTGACAAAAGTGGATTTGATTTATGCCATATCTACCATAAAAGGAAGAGATTTTCTCTTTGGCTATTCCCTCTTCAGCTTCCCCTCCCTGTTCTCCGCCTTTTTCAGCACTGGGTCTGCATCAGTTCTGTTATGTTTTTACAAAGTAACAGAATATGGAATATGGAATATGACACAGATGATTCAGCCTTACTGGATGTGTTTGATCTAGTTGTCCAATATAAACACCATGCCCTGATTCTCAAAGGAATCACTGCCATAGTGAGTACAAAAGCTCCTATAAAGACTGTGTCCGCTTTCCTGACTTACTCCCAACTCCCCTTGGAGATGAAATTATCAAAAATGGCATCCTGGTGCTGCCCTCATGTCACAGTAGCTTTTCTCATCGTTATAAGCTGTAATCACTAGGGAAGTTGGTCATTTAGCAAATAGAGCCTTGGTGCTTCCAGTAAAAGTTAGCATCTCTCTGGAGGTGTGGTGGGCTGACCTTGTCTGGACACCAGGCACCCACCAAGCCACTCTATCACTCCCCCTCCTCAACTGGACAGGGGGACAGAAAATATAAAGGAAGGCTCGTGGGTCAAGATAAGGACAGGGAAACCACTCATCAATTACCATCATGGGCAAAAGAGACTCGACTTGGGGAAATTAGTTTAATTTATTACCAATCAAATCAGAGTAGGGTAATGAGAATGAAACCCAAATCTTAAAACACCTTCCCCTCACCCCTCCCTTCTTCCTCGGTTCAACTCCACTCCCCAGTTCTCTACTTCCTCCTCCCCCAAGCGGAACCAGGGGATGGAGAATGGGGGTTGCAGTCAGTTCATCACACATTCTCTCTGCTGCTCCTTCCTCTTCACACCCTTCCCCAGCTCCAGCATGGGGTCCCACCCATGGGAGACAGTCCTCCATGAACTTCTCCAAAATGGGTCCTTCTCACAGGTTGCAGTTCTTCAGGAACTGCTCCAGCGTGGGACCTTTCCATGGGATGCAGTCCTTCAGGAACAGACTGCTCTAGCATGGGTCCCCCACAGGGTCACAGGTCCTGCCAGCAAACCTGCTCCAACACAGCCTCTCCATGGCATCACAGCCTCCTTTAGACGCATCCACCTGCTCCGGCGTGGGGTCCTCCATGGGCTGCAGGGTGGGTATCTGCTCCACTGTGGACCTCCATGGGCTGCAGGGGGACAGCATGCTTCACCATGGTCTTCACCACGGGCTGCAGGGAAATCTCTGCTCCAGTGCCTGAAGCACCTCCTCCCCCTCCTTCTTCACTGACCTTGGTGTCTGCAGAGTTGTTTCTCACATAGTCTCACTCCTCTCTCTTCTGGCTGCTGTTGCATAGCAGGTTTTTTCCCCCTTCTTAAATATGTTAGCACAGAGGCACTACCACTGTCGCCGATTGGCTCAGCCTTGGCCAGCGGCGGGTCCATCTTGGGGCTGGCTGGCACTGTCTCTGTCGGACATAGTGGAAGCTTCTATCAGCTTCTCACAGAAGCCACCCCTGTAGCTCCCCCCCTACCAAAATCTTTCCATGCAAACCCAATACACTAATTCAAAGAAAGATTCCAGTTTATTATACACAACCTGTACCTGAGGAGGCAAAGGATAGGATATTGGAAGTATATGTATGTGTATATAGGAGAAGAGGTGATATTTGACTCAACCACCACTCTGCAGTCCTAAACTCTGTATAATGGGAGCTTTTTTCAGCTTTGGTTGGAAATTCCCATCAGATATCAGAGTTAGCAAAATAGTGATATAATTGTACCGCTGATACCTCTTTAATGGCTGTTGTTTTAAACTGTCTCACTGCAGAGTAATTCCATATTTCCACAGTCATCAATACCAAATTAACACATTACTGAATCACTCCTTTATAAGAAATTGATCCAAATCAAGCATGCATTTTATGGCTGTGTTTGTGTGGCTTTCGCTGGAGCACACTGAAATTCATGACTGGTTTTATGCCAGAAGTCAGATACAGGAGGTCAGATGATATTTGATCCATGGTACACAGTGACACACATCAAAACGTGTGAAAACATCTCAAGCTGCAATGAGTTTATACTGGATCAGTGCTTTTGTGCCATGTGATGGTAGTGATTTTGATCAGGTACTGGTAGCCCTAAAGCCAGACTCAGTGTGTCATAGAACCACGGCCTGAGGGCATAGTTGCAGTTATTTTCCCAAGTATATCCCAGCTGGTATAAAATTTTCCCTCTGCTTTGCTTGTGGATGCATGTTCTTATTCCTACATTGGAATTTGTCATCACCTCACTTCTGGCAATGCCAGAATATGTGAGCTGTGATGCAGCCTGGGCTACTAAAAGGAAATTTCCCCCAAAACGTTCTTGCTTGTTTATTCTTTTTTAGACTGGGATCATTTCAGTGATACAGTTTGCAGTGGGACCCCACTAAGCTGTGCAAAAACAGCTCAGGAGTGATGCCTTGTGTCATGAAGTAGGAATGAGTAGTCAGGGACAGGAGTCACTTAAGTCAGCTTTGTCACTGTCCTGGTTTTGGCTGGGATAGAGTTAATTTTCTTCCTAGTAGTTAGTATAGTGCTGTGTTTTGGATTTGGGATGAAAATAATGTTGATAACATACTGATGTTTTGGCTTGTTGCTAAGTAGTCAAGGACTGTTCAGCTTCCCATGCTGGCCTGCCAGCAAGAAGGCTGGGGGTGCAGAGGAAGCTAGGAGGGGACACAGCCAGGACGGTTGACCCAGGCTGGCCAAAGAGATATTCCCTACCATATGACATCATGCTCAGTATATAAACTGAGGGAGTTGGCCGGGGAGGGACCGTGGCTCGGGAACTAACTGGGCATCGGTCAATTGTGCTGTGCATCACTTGTTCTGTATATTCTTTTATCATTATTATTATCATCATCATAATTATTATCAATATTATCATTATTGACCTATTAAACTGTCTTTATCTCAACCCATGAGTTCTACCTTTTTTTTTTTCAATACTGTCCCCCATCATGCTGGGGAGGGGGAGGGGTGAGCAAACAGCTGTGTGGTTTTTTTAGCTACCTGCTGGGTTAAACCACAACAGTCACTTAGGGAAATGTACACAGGAGATCACCCACAATAAGACTAAGAAGGTCTTCTGGGCAAAACCAAAAGGTTTCATCTGGGAGGAGGGGACAAAACCATATATGAGAGCTAAAATCACCATGGAAAGAGTAAAGAAAGAGGCAGTGTAATATACTACTGACTCTGCAGCCTATTCCTGGGCTTTTCCCTGAGCCTACCAGCTCTCAAATTGTCTCAAATGGCCAGTACTCTGCATATGACCCAAAAGCCTCTGCTTTGCAGTAGAATCAATATAACTGAATTACTGAACATTACAGATATTTTTTTGAAATGTTTGGAGAAGTGCTGGTTTTGTCTGGGATAGTTAATTTTCTTCATAGTAGCTAGCATGGGGCTATGTTTTGGGTTTGTGCTGAAAACAGTGTTGATAATACAGGGATGTTTTCGTCATTACTGACCACTGCTTACAGAGTCAAGGCCTTTTCTGCTCCTCACACCACCCCGCCAGTGAGTAGGCTGGGGGTGCACAAGTAGTTGGGAGGGGGCACAGTCAGGACAGCTGACCTAAACAGACAAAAGGAATATTCCATACCATATGATGTCGTGCTCAGCAATAAAAAGCTGGGGGAAGAAGAAGGAAGGGGGGGACGTTCAGAGTTATGGCGTTTTGTCTTCCCAAGTAACTGTTACGTGTGATGGAGCCCTGCTTTCCTGCAGATGGCTGAACACCTGCCTGCCAATGGAAGTAGTGAATGAATTCGCCATTTCGGTGAAGCCACCGAGACGAAGGGCTCCGGAGCGAAGGATCGCGCCGGGGGATCCTTCCTGAAGCGGCAAAACTGCGAAGGCGGCAGCACAGGGAGAGAGAGAGTGCCCCAGCACCCGCCCCTCCCAGGCCGGCAGAGTGGGCTCCTGATGAGCGGCAGCGCTGACTCAGCGTGGGCGGGGCCTACAGCAGCAGTGACTAAAGCCCCTCACATACAAAAGCAGCCCCAGGGAGTGCGAGCGACTCAGAGCGCAGCGAATAGGGCAGGCAAACAGGACGTGGCGCAGCAGAAGGACGTGATGCGGCAGCTCACGCAGGCAGGGCGTGCAGGGAAGGCGTGCGGGCAGGGCGCAGTCCCCCCTGGTACTAGAGGCTTTCTGATGAGTGGCCATCGGCCTCCCAGAAGAGGCTCAGCCATGGTCGCCACTCGGCTGAAAACCGTGGCCCGAAGGAATATGGCAACACAGACAGAGCTCCTGCTCAAGCACGCGACTGTCCAGGTGTCCAGCTGCAAAGAGTGCCTGAGCCTGTCGCTTGTGCCAGAGACCAGTGGGAGACACCACCTGCGTGCGGTGCGACCAGGTAGGTGATCTGCTCAGCCTGGTGGCAGAGCTGAAAGAGGAAGTGGAGAGGCTGAGGAGCATCAGGGAGTGTGAGAGGGAGATGGATTGGTGGAGCAGGGGCAGCAGGTGAAGGCTCCACAAGCAGCAGGGGATCACCTACCCTCTTGTTGCTGGGCAGAAGGAGGGGACCTAAGAGATGAGGGAGAATGGAAGCAGGTCCCTGCTTGTGGCGGCAGGCGAATCCCCTCCCGGCCTCCCTCGCTGCCCTTACGCAACAGGTATGGGGCTCTGGAATGTGAGGGACAGGAACATGAGGACTCTGATGAAGATCCATCCAGGGGGTTGCCTAGGGTGAGTCAGCTAGCCCCATGCATTATGACTGCCCCGTTAATAAAAAAAGGAGGGTAACTGTCATAGGCGACTCCCTTCTGAGGAGTACAGAGGGTCCCATATGTTGACCGGACCCAACCCACAGGGAAGTCTGCTGCCTCCCTGGGGCCCAGGTGAGAGACGTCACCAGGAAACTCCCTGGTCTGGTTCGGCCCACTGATTACTACCTACTGTTGGTCCTACAGGTTCGCAATGATGAGGTTACACTAAGAAGCTCAAAGGCAATTAAAAAGGACTTCAGAGCACTGGGGCGACTGGTCGATGGAGCAGGAGCACAGGTAGTGTTTTTGTCAATTCCTTCAGTGACAGGGACGAATGCTGAAAGGAATAGGAAAGCACACTTGGTCAACACATGGCTCGGGCTGGTGCCGTCGGCAGAATTTTGGGGTTTTTGACCACGGGGCGGTTTACACGGCACCGGGCCTCCTGGCAGCAGATGGAGGTCAGCTGTCTCCAAGGGGGAAAAGGATTCACGCTTACAAGTTGACAGGCCTCATCGAGAGGGCTTTAAACTAGATTTGGAGGGGGGAGGGGATAAAACCAGGCTCACTAGAGATGAGCCTAGGGGTGGCATGCCAGAGTGAAAATCGATAGCCCAGCTCAAGAGCATCTACACCAATGCACGCAGCATGGGCACCAAACAGGAGGAGCTGGAAGCCATTGTGCAGCAGGACAGCTCTGATGTAGATGTCATCACAGAAACATGGTGGGATGCTTCTCATGACTGGAGTGCTGCAATGGATGGCTATAAGCTCTTCCGAAGGGATGGGCAAGGAAGGACAGGTGGTGGGGTGGCTCTGTATGTTCGGGAGTGTTTTGATTGCATAGAAATCAATGATTGTGAAGACCAAGTAGAGTGCTTATGGGTAAGGATGAGGGGGAAGGCCAACGAGGCAGATGTCCTGCTGGGAGTCTGTTATAGACCACCCAACCAGGATCAAGAGGCAGATGAAACATTCTATAAGCGACTGGCAGAAGTCTCGCATTCGCTGGCCCTTGTTCTTGTAGGAGACTTCAATCTACCGGACATCTGCTGGAAGTATAACATGGCAGAGAGGAAACAATCTGGGAGGGTCCTGGAGTGTGTGGAGGATAACTTCCTGACGCAGCTCGTGAGTGAGCCCACCAGGGGAGGTGCCTTGCTGGACCTGCTGTTTACAAACAGAGAAGGACTGGTGAGAGATACGATGGTCGGAGGCTGTCTTGGGCTTAGCGACCATGACATGATAGAATTCTCAATTCTGAGTGAAGTAAGGAGAGGGGTCAGCAAAACTGCTACCATGGACTTCCGGAGGGCAGACTTTGGCCTGTTCAGGTCACTGGTTGAGAGGGTACCTTGGGAGACAGTCCTGAAGGGCAAAAGGGTCCAGGAAGGCTGGACAGTCTTCAAGAAGAAAATCTTAATGGCGCAGGAGCAGACGGTCCCAATGTGCTGTAAGGAGAGCTGGCGGGGAAGGCGACCGGTCTGGCTGAACAGGGAGATTTTGCTGGGACTCAGGGAAAAGAGGAGAGTTTATCATCTCTGGAAGAAGGGGCAGGCAACTCACGAAGAGTACAAGGGTCTCGTTAGGTCAAGCAGGGACAAAATTAGAAAGGCAAAAGCCCAGCTAGAGCTCAGTCTGGATACAGTCGTAAAGGATAATAAAAAATGTCTTTACAAATATATTAACAACAAAAAGAGAGGCAAGGAGAATCTCCATCCCCTACTGGATATGGCGGGGAACATTGTCTCCAAGGACGAGGACAAGGCTGAGGTACTTAATGCCTTCTTTGCCTCAGTCTTTAATAGCCAGTCCTGGTATCCGCAGGGTATTCAGCCCCCTGAGCTGGAAGACAGGGATGGAGAGCATAATAAACTCCTCATAATCTAGGAGGAAACAGTTAAGGACCTGTTAAGCCACCTGGACACCCTCAAGTCTATGGGGCCTGATGGGATCAAACCGAGAGTACCAAGAGAGCTGGCGGAGGAGCTTGCCAACCACTCTCCATCATTTATCAGCAGTCCTGGTTAACAGGGGAGGTCCCAGAAGACTGGAGGCTTGCCAATGTGACGCCCGTCTACAAGAAAGGCCGGAAGGAGGATCCTGGGAACTACAGGCCTGTCAGCCTGACCTCCGTGCCGGGGAAGATTATGGAGCAGTTCATCCTGAGAGTGCTCATGGGGCACGTGCAGGACAGCCAAGGGATCAGGCCCAGCCAGCATGGGTTCATGAAAGGCAGGTCCTGCTTGACCAACCTGATCTCCTTCTATGACCAGGTGACCCGCCTAGTGGATGAGGGAAAGACTGTGGATGTTGTCGACCTGGACTTTAGTAAAGCCCTTGACAGCATCTCCCATAGCATTCTCCTGGAGAAACTGGCGGCTCGTGGCTTAGACAGGTGCACTTTTCACTGGATAAAGAACTGGCTGGACAGCTGAGCACAGAGAGTTGTGGTGAATGGAGTTAAATCCAGCTGGCAGCCGGTCACAAGCAGTGTTCCCCAGGGCTCAGTACTGGGGCATGTCTTGTTCAAAATCTTTATCGATGATCTGGATGAGGGGATCGAGTGCTCCCTCAGTAAGTTTGCAGATGACACCAAGTTGAGTGGGAGTGTTGATCTGCTGGAGGGTAGGAAGGTTCTGCAGAGGGATCTGGACAGGCTGGATCGATGGGCTGAGGGCAGCTCTATGAGGTTTAATAAGGCCAAGTGCAGGGTCCTGCACTTCGGCCACAACAACCCCATGCAACGCGACAGGCTTGTGGAGGAGTGGCTGGAGAGCTGTCTGGCAGAAAAGGACCTGGGGGTGCTGGTTGACAGCCGGCTGAATATGAGCCGGCAGTGTGCCCAGGTGGCCAAGAAGGCCAACAGCGTCCTGGCCTGTATCAGGAATAGTGTGGCCAGCAGGAGTAGGGAAGTGATCGTGCCCCTGTACTCGGCACTGGTGAGGCTGCACCTCGAATACTGTGTTCAGTTTTGGCCCACTCACTACAAGAAGGATGTTGAGGTGCTGGAGCGTGTCCAGAGAAGGGCAACAAAGCTGGTGAGGGGTCTGGAGCACAAGTCTTATGAGGAGCGGCTGAGGGAAGTGGGGTTGTTTAGTCTGGAGAAGAGGAGGCTGAGGGGAGACCTTATCGCTCTCTACAACTTCCTGAAAGGTGGTTGTGGCGACGAGGGTGTTGGCCTCTTCTCCCAAGTAACTAGTGATAGGATGAGAGGAAATGGCCTCAAGTTGTGCCAGGGGAGGTTTAGATTGGATATTAGGAAGAATTTCTTTACTGAGAGAGTCGTCAAGCATTGGAACAGGCTGCCCAGGGAGGTGGTGGCGTCACCATCACTGGAAGTATTCGGGAAACGTGTGGATGTGGCGCTTCGGGACATGGTTTAGGGGACACAGTGGTGTTGGGTTAACGGCTGGACCTGATGATCTTGAAGGTCCCTTCCAACCTTAATAATTCTGTGATTCTGTGAATTCCTTGATTTGCTCTGCTTGCGTGCGTGATTTTTGCTTTACCTATTAAACTGTCTTTATCTCAACCCATGAGTTTTCTCACTTTTGCTCTTCCAGTTCTCTCCTCCATCCCACCAAGGGGGAAGTGAGTGAGAGGCTGGTTGGTGCTTAGTTGCTGGCTGTGGTTAAACCACAACAGTATTAAATATGCTTTTATCATACCCAGCCAGTGTGGATATCATTTACAAGTGATGAAGGCTCTGTTAAGGTTGAAAATATGCTAGGTCTCCATTTTCCTTGAAAAGAAAAAGTGATTTTGAATGTTTTTGTTTTTTTTCAAAATGAGCGCGTGCTTTTGTATTCAAACAATGAATCAGGGGAAGCAGGTGAGTGCTGATGAACAGATGTAGAAATACCTTCACAACTGCTAGTGAACATGACTCTTAAAAGGAGAAGTATAGTGAAAAAATGTACCACAAACTTCTAAAGAGTTTCTCCAAACTGGGAGAGATGGTTACTGTGAAATTTACTACAGTCCCTTTATTTCTTTCTTTGAAATATCCTACAGCTAAAAATCTCTTCTTTGTAACAAAAAAAAGTTATTAAGAAGTGTTATTGCTGTAAATTAAAACTGGAAGGTGGAATGAGATTAATTCAAACTGGATGTTAAGCATGAGCTTTAACAATGAAGGTGTAAAATATTGGAACAAATTCTCAAAGTCATTTGTTATGACCAAATGCCTTCAAATCAAAATTGAATACTAAATTATTTGGATCAATATAGGGTAATCGTCAGAAATAAAATGGCCTGTGCTATATGGAGGACCGGGCTAAATGATCAGAAATTCCTTCGAGGCTTAATTTTGTCAGTCTGGAAAAATTCTTTCTTTGCCAAACCTGCCCTTTCAACTAACTGAAGATCCTGTATAACCAGCTTTTTTTAAAAGTTTTCTCATTTTATGGATATTGCTAATTCCAGCAATCAGACATCAAAATGTAAGTGTAGCAATACACCTGAATTCTGCAACTACATCTACCACTGCAGTTTACAGCTTCCCAAATTGGTAAGCAGTAGCCCAAATGTGTCCATGCACTGGAATACCTTCCCTTGTACTGTGTGAGCTTTCCGTTTCGGTCATTTGCCACTTCTAGCCAATTCCTGCACCCTCTCTGGGTTTGTTACTAAAAGGCATATTGCATGCAACTATAATTTTCTGTGTGCTAAGAAAATTTGTTAGCATAGTTGTGGGCCTTTTCACACATTTCACTTCAGTGCCCAAGAGCATTCCCACGTAATTTACTAGAACAGACAGTGTGAGATGCCTGCCTTGGACTTCACTGTATGCCATCACAAAACTGATTGATGTCAATGGCTGATGGTCCCCAAACTGCTTAAATTATTAAAAGAAAATAATAACTGAAGCAGTAATTAAATATATTAAAATGTCTACTTGTTCTGTTACTACTTTATATTATGGAAACATTTTCAGATGTAGTCATTGTTAGCCTAATTTTTTTCCCCGCTAATGTCCATTAAATTCCCAGCCCATAAATATGCAGCTCCTACAAAAAAGTGTGTTTTACTCTATATCACGTGTGACCAACATAGCTCAGAGTGACAGTGAATATGTGTAGCTAAAAATTGATCAGACATAGTTCTGTCCAATTTCTGGCCATTTATCAAAACCAGTCTGGCCTGCTGAGGGAAGATGATCCTGGAGGGTAAATGTATTGGGTTTATGTAGAAAGATTTTGGTAGCAGGGGAGATACAGGGGTGGCTTCTGTGAGAAGCTGCTAGAAGCTTCCCCTATGTCCAATAGAGCCAATGCCAGCCAGCTCCAAGATGGACCCACCACTGGCCAAAGCTGAGCCAATCAGCAATGGTGGCAGCACCTCTGTGATAACGTATTTAAGAAGGGGGGAAAAAAGCCTAAACCTGCACACAGCAATTTCAGCCAGAAGAGAGAGGAGTGAGAATATGTGAGAGAAACAACTATGCAGATCCATGTCAGTGAAGAAGGAGGGGGAGGAGGTGCTCCAGGCACCAGAGCAGAGATTCCCCTGCAGCCTGTGGTGAAGACCATAGTGAGGCAGGCTGTCCCCCTGCAGCCCATGGAGCTCCATGGTGGAGCAAATATCCACCCTGCAGCCCGTGGAAGACCCTACGCTGCAGCAGGTTTGCTGGCAGGACTTGTGACCCCATGGGACACCCATGCTGGAGCAGTCCCTTCCTGAAGGACTGCACACCATGGAAAGGACACATGGAAAGGACCCAGACTGGAGTAGTTCGTGAAGAACTGCAGCCTATGGGAAGGACCCGCATTGGAGAAGTTTGTGGAGGACTGTGTCCCATGGGAGGGACCCCATGCTGGAGCATGGGAAAAGAGTGAGGAGGAATGAGCGGCAGAAACAACGTGTGATGAACTGACCGCAACCCCCATTCCCTGCCCGCCCTGTGCCGCTCAGGGCGAGGAGATAGAGAAAATGGGGAGTGAAGTTGAGCCCAAGAAGAAGGGAGGGGTGGGGGGAAGGTGTTTTAAGATTTGGGTTTAGTTCGCATTACCCTACTCTGATTTGATTGTTAATAAATTAAACTAATTTCCCCAAGTCGAGTCTGTTTTGCCCATGATAGTAACTGCTGAATAATCTCTCCCTGTCCTTATCTCAACCCATGAACCTTTCATTATATTTTCTCTCCCCTGTCCAGCTGAGGAGGGGGAGTGATAGAGTGGCTTTGGTGGGCACCTGGCATCCAGCCAAGGTCACCCCACAACATCACACCTACATGTGAGCTTGCTGTCCCTTGGCCCCTCCACATAGCCAGACTCTACAGCATTTTACCTCTATGCCTATAGGAATGAGAAACGTACTAAGTGTGAGCAGAAAGAGTATCTGGAGGAGAGATTGATAAATGGCCATGGTTTGTGTTGTTTTTGCTCACAAACTCAAATACTTGCACATATACCATATGACCTCTATAACCTAGATAGAGTCATTCCAACATTTCCCTTTTAAAGGAAGGATAGTTCTTTAAACTACCACTTTGATGGTGGTTTATATTTATTCCAGACAGTTACTTTTGGTGTGTGCTACTTTCAACTCTAGCTATAAAAAGCATTAACATAAACCCACAACCAGGGTATTAAAAGTTGAGCTACCAATAATTTAGTGACAAAGTTCTCCCCAACTCCATTCTGTTGCACTACAAAGACTTCTTTGCATAAGATATTCATATCATAATAACTTGTTCATTCAATTTTTTTAGCATTTCCTCCCTGTATGACGAACATTTGTCAGGTTCCCAGCTAAACGATGACTTTTAGGCAGCTTGAGTCAGCCAGGAGACTGACTTCTTTGATACAAGTGCTGATGAGTTGTTTTTTCTACAATGTGAAAGTTGTTCTTATTCTTTCTATTGTCTTTGCACAACTGACTTCCTGAGGTCTGTAGTCAGTTGGTTTGGTTCGTCTTTAAATATTTACTAAGCTGTATTCCCCTGGTCCTGTATGCAAATATATTTGTTACTTCATCACCAGAAAAACCTCCCCCAAGTCCCAGAAAAGCAAAAGATCCCTGGAGAATATGATATAAACTGAGTTAATTTGATGTTTAGAGCAATTGCAGTGTATTTCACTGCATATTGTATTAACAATATGTATTAGAAGACACACCTATTCATGAATATGTATTAGCGAACAGGATCACGCTGAGGAAGAGTCGAGAAGATTCTAGAAGGAGAAGAGGGCATGCGCCGAAGAAGACACGCCTATTCATGAATATGTATTAACGGACAGGATATAAACCAGGAACAGGAACTGTACGGCGTGCGTCTTGGTGGAGCGGAGACTCCCGGCGCACCCAGCGCTGTTTGCTTGCCTCTATTCACTTAATAAATTGTAAATTTGAATTGGAATCCTGTTTGGGACTAAATCATTTATAACACCATTAATAAAATAAAATAAAATAAAATAATATTCTTAAAATAGTCTTTAATTTATCTTTATCTTATCCTTTTTTATTTTCTATTTTTGTGTGCATTTTATAATGTGCATAATATATTAGTATAGTAGTACATATATATAATTTATAAGTAAATAAATAAATATACATATATCAGTGGGTACGCAATCAAAATTTTGGAGACCACTGCTCTAAGAAAGAATCCTAGCTGGATGGCAGAGTACTATGCAGACTATCATACAGCTGATTTTGCCTTTACTTATTTCAATTTTAAACCAATGAGGCCCTAATTGGATTATTTCTAATTTATTCCAGTATGAGATCATTGTCCTGCCATTTGTAATTGGAAAAGAGGGGGCTTAATGCAAATGGAAACACTATCATAGCTGCAGGTTTGCAGCTGCTGAGTCATGTATAGAAATGTCTTAGATCTCTGCAGCATTCTGCAAGCTTGGTTTTATCACCTTGTAATCTAGGAGAAAGTGCATTGAATTATACTGGAGTAAATCTGATGCGTGGGAAAGAAGCAAATGCTCAATCACTGTTACGCTATCTGTGGATGAAAGCCTCTAGAGAGGCTCTCTTGACAGAGGCTGTGCTCCTAGGAATTAATTTTTGGGACTGAGAATTTATAGGACAAGCTATGGGCTGCAGCTTGATTTTTTGAAAAATACATGTCCAGGTAGAGTTAGTATCTAGTGCACAGATAAAGAGCCATGACCACATACCTGCATTTAGGGAATATTATCTGCTTGGTCCAATTAAGGAACCTGTTGTGAAAGAAGACGATCCAGCCTGCAGGTATCCAAAGCTTCTGGTATCTCACACAACTCATGGTTTGCCAGTCTAAAATCCTGAATGTGGAGACAAGTGCTCACCCTTGGCCTTTGCAACCAAGCTGTTACTGTGACAAATTCAGAGACAGATGTTGAATTTACCAAATATGCAACCAAATCTGAGGCTGCAAGGAAGGAATCATATAATCATTAAATATCTCGAGTTGGAAGGGACTCATAAGGATCATCAAGTCCAACCTGTCTAGCCTGTATTATTCCAGTTTTTTTAGGAAAACTCTCTCCTGGTGCAAAAATGCAATTGACTGTTTAATTCAGAGCCTGAAAAGAGACCTCCAATGTCAGTCCAGTAACTAACAGTCTGGCCTTGAAAGATGTTAAACTGCTTGACAGTCAAATAAACTTCCATGAAGATGTGGGAGATCTATGGCTATCGAGAAGACAGTCATTACCATGGCTACCATGGAGAGCAATTATCTGTTATAACTACTGATTTTTTCAGCTTGAAAAATGTTACATCTCTGCCTGTTTTGCCATTAAGCTAGAACTTGTAAGGGATAGAATTTAAAGGAATTGGACTTCCATGACAGTTAGAACTCCAGTCTTCAGTAAACTTTACCAGACACCAAGATTAAAGAATGTGACATTGGAGGAAAAAAGTCGATCCCAAATACAGCAGGCAAACCGAGTTGCTATAAAGGTAAGAACTATTACAGAGAGAACATTTGTTAAAGGCTGATTAAAATGACATTAAGCGTTGCAGCAAAAAATGGCAGATACCCAACATAAAGAATGTAGCCCTAAAAGTGGTGATCCCACAAATGAAGACTGATGGGTGCAGAGTTAGAGCCATCATACAGCGGAGCAGATATACCAGTACTGTCTTATAGAACAGTTTGCAGTTATTTTCATGGTGTGGATGTATGCATTTCTATACTACCTGTATCTTAAAGGAATGACATGCATCCAGTTTCTTGCATATGATGATATCACCCTCATTTGCATCTCATTAAGATGGGACATGCTTGATTAGATTAAAAAGATGCAACTATTATTGTGGTACAGAGTAACCAAGAAACAATTTCCTTTCAACAGTAAATCACAGAATCACAGAATCACTAGGTTGGAAAGGACCTTCAAGATCATCAAGTCCAACCATTAATCCAGCGGCACCATGTTCCCTAAACCATGTCCCAAAGTGCCACATCCACACGTTTTTTGAATATTTCCAGAGATGGCGACTCCACCACCTCCCTGGGCAGCCTGTTCCAATGCCTGACCACTCTCTCAGTAAAGAAATTCTTCCTAATATCCAATCTAAACCTCCCCTGGCACAACTTGAGGCCATTTCCTCTTGTCCTATCGCTAGTTACTTGGGAGAAGAGGCCAACACCCTCGTCGCCACAACCCCCTTTCAGGTAGCTGTAGAGAGCAATAAGGTCTCCTCTCAGCCTCCTCTTCTTCAGACTAAACAACCCCAGTTCCCTCAGCCGCTCCTCATAAGACTTGTGCTCCAGACCCCTCACCAGCTTTGTTGCCCTTCTCTGGACATGCTCCAGCACCTCAGCATCCTTCTTGTAGTGAGGGGCCCAAAACTGAACACAGGATTCAAGCTGCGGCCTCACCAGTGCCGAGTACAGGGGCACGATCACTTCCCTACTCCTGCTGGCCACACTATTTCTGATACAGGCCAGGACGCTGTTGGCCACCTTGGCCACCTGGGCACACTGCTGGCTCACGTTCAGCTGCCTGTCGACCAGCACCCCCAGGTCCTTTTCTACCGGGCAGCTCTCCAGCCACTCCTCTCCCAGCCTGTAGCGTTGCATGGGGTTGTTGTGACCCAAGTGCAGGGTCCTGCACTTGGCCTTCTTAAATCTCATACAGTTGATCTCGGACCATCGATCCAGCCTGTCCAGATCCCTCTGCAGAACCTTCCTACCCTCCAGCAGATCAACACTCCCACTCAACTTGGTGTCATCTGCAAACTTACTGAGGGAGCACTCGATCCCCTCATCCAAATCACTGATAAAGATATTAAACAAGGCCAGCCCCAGAACTGAGCTCTGGGGAACACTGCTTGTGACCGGTCGCCATCTGGATTTAACTCCATTCACCACAGTTCTCTGGGCTCCGCCACCCAGCCAGTTCTTTACCCAGTGAAGAGTACACCCATCTAAGCCACGAGCTGACAACTTCTCCAGGAGAATGGTGTGGGAGATGCTGTCAAAGGCTTTACTAAAGTCCAGGTCGACAACATCCATGGCCTTTCCCTCATCCACTAGGCGGATCACCTGGTCATAGAAGGAGATCAGGGTGGTCAAGCAGGACCTGCCTTTCATGAACCCATGCTGGCTGGGCCTGATCCCTTGGTTGTCCTGCACATGCCCTGTGAGTGCCCTCAAGATGAACCTCTCCGTAATCTTCCCCAGTACGGAGGTCAGGCTGACAGGCATGTAGTTCCCAGGATCCTCCTTCCAGCCTTTCCTGTAGATGGGCGTCACATTGGCAAGCCTCCAGTCTTCTGGGACCTCCCCTGTTAACCAGGACTGCTGATAAACGATGGAGAGTGGCTTGGCAAGCTCCTCTGCCAGCTCTCTCAGTACTCTTGGGTGGATCCCATCAGGCCCCATAGACTTGTGGGCGTCCAGGTGGCTTAACAGGTCCTTAACTGTTTCCTCCTGGATTATGAGAGGTTTATTCTGCTCTCTGTCCCCATCTTCCAGTTCAGGGGGCTGAATACTCTGAGGATACCTGGACTGGCTATTAAAGACTGAGGCAAAGAAGGCATTAAGTACCTCAGCCTTGTCCTCATCCTTGGTGGCAATGTCCCCCCCACATCCAATAAGGGATGGATAGTCTCCTTGCCTCTCTTTTTGTTGTTAATATATTTGCAAAAACATTTTTTGTTATCTTTTACGACCGTGGCCATATTGAGTTCTGGCTGGGCTTTTGCCTTTCTCATTTTCTCTCTGCATGACCTAACAAGATCCCTTTAATGGTTGGGACAGGGGAGACAAAGGGGTAAGAGAAAGGGAAAGATGTGCTGTCATAATCTATATTGCATCAAACTGCAAAATTTGTTTTGTGATCATGCAATTTCTTTTATTTAACTAGAAATCTTCCCCATAAAATGTTTAAGACTCCCTACCTTCCCCTGACATTCGCATCTTGACAGAAACATGCTGTAGATCTGGCAAAAATAACAACAAAATCCCTCATATGTCCCCCAATCCTGTCATAGTTAAAAACCTGGTTAAAACCATAGTTAAAAATCTGCAGTTTCAAACATTGCTCAGAGCAACATTGTGAATCCTACATGAAATCACATAACCAAGAAATTCACCCCTCAGAGAGGAGAAATGGAAAAGGATGCTGGGAGTGAATTTCTGTTTCATAGCTGCTCAGAGAAGCATTTTTAACAGTATGGGTGACTATTACCTCTTCGGATATGGCTGGAGAAAATCCAAAATGGCTATCATGTAGCATGGGAACAGTTCTAGCGGCGCTCTGCAAAATCTAAAAATGATCATATCTCTCATGCGTTCGAAACAATGCTATGTAAGTACTGTATCTTCTGTATTGCTGCATCTCAGCCCAGGTCATCCTTCTGGGTGTGTGTTGCTGCGAGCCTCACCTTATCTTTCTGCCTACAGCTGAGCACCTGTTCTCTATCAGTAGCCAGTGTGACTTCCAGCCACAAAGAGGGGTAACTCCACAGGATGAGATTCCCTCTGTTGGACTGGAAGCAAAAATTTCTGGTGCATGATCCTTTCCAGAGCTAGAATGTAGTCAAAACTATTTGACTTAATGGGGTGGCTTCTTGACTTGGGCATTGGGTGACAAAAGATTTGTTGGTGTTTTCATACCTCTCTCAATTAAGAGAAAAGGCAAATGCTCAGGCACACAGAGGACTGGAGACTCAATCCTTACAAAGACATGTGGCCACAAATCCCAGCCTTGCAGACGTCTGTGCCAAGTTAGTTAGGCAGGCTGTCAGCATTGTCCTGCAGAATGTAGATGAGGGACGGGAAACAGAACGATTATAACATATTTTAAAAACTACTAAAGCTGAACAAAATTTGATAGAAAAAATTGAGAAAGAGGCACATGACTGTCCAGATGGTTCTCGCAAGCTTCACAGACCTGTTGAAAATAGTGAGGGTCTTAAAGAGAAAAAAAACCTCTTACAAACTGTATTGGATCTGGCTGAGATGGAGTTAATTTTCCCCATAGCTGGAAAGGTGTTGATTAGCTGTTGACACTGTTGCCCAGTGTTTTGACTACTGCTAAGCAGTGCTGGCACAGCATCAAGGCTGTCTCCAACATTTCCTCCCCACCTCACCCCCAAAGGCCAGTAGGCTTGGGATGGGCAAGATCTTGGGAAGGAACATAGCCAGGACAGCTGACCCAAAATGACCAAAGGGATATTCCATACCATATGACATCTGCTGAGCAATAAAAGCTAAGAGAAAGGAGGAGGACGGTGGGGGGGCATTCGTTATTACGACATTTGTCCTCTGGAGCACCCATTACATGTACTGAAGCCCTACTTCCCAGGAAGAGGCTGGATATTGCCTGCTGATGGGAAGTAGAGAATAAATCTTTTTTTTTTCCTTTGCTTCCGCGCGTGGCCTTTCTTTTTGCTTTATTAAACTGCCTTTATCTTGACCCATAAGTTCTTTTCCATCTTATTTTCTCCCCCCTGTCCTGCCAAGGAGGGGAGTGATAGAGCAGCTTGGTGGGCACCTGGCGTCCAGCCACAGTCAACCCACTACACAAACAAACAAACAGACCAATGAAAAAGGCACAAGTCCTGTAATGAAAATGCTGGCCAGCACAAGCAGAGGTCAGTATCTGCTCCCACTGTAATAACATCTTATTTTATTGTTTGTACTAAACAGCCCTTGAAGCATATTTTGCTATTAAGCAGAGTCAATATAATCCTTTCAAATCGACTCACATTTCAAAGTTATTTACACTCACTCTGCTGAACCGTAACTTACACACAGAAGAGATGAAGATGATGTAAGCTAAAGGTGTTATCTGTTGCCTATTTTAACTTGTACCTCGTTCCTACTTCTTGGCATTCCCACTGGGGTTGGTTTGGTGGGTGGATGTAGGCCTGAGAGAGTTTGTACAGAACGGACTTGAAAGAATATCATACAGTATACACTATAATATTTCACACATATCCTCACTAGGGAATGTCATGTGCAATCTGGTCTTTAAACTGAAAACTGCTTGACAGGACAGAGCTGGATTATACTGTAATCTTTTGTTCAAGTGGCTCAGAAGGAAAATGACATTTTTCAATTTGATATCTAAGTGGCTGATTATGATTTTAAACTATCAAGTGACAAAAGAAAACCAATATATAATGGTCCTCTACTTGAACTGCTGTGGTCCAAGCATAAGACTTTTGAACCAAAATGGGTTGTGAAATATTTGGGAAGCTATTAAATTTGACACATAAACATCATGTCTTTTAAATCAAGATTTCAGTAGATCACAGAATCACAGAATCACTAGGTTGGAAAGGACCTTCAAGATCATCAAGTCCAACCATTAATCCAGTGCCACCATGTTCCCTAAACCATGTCCTGAAGCACCACATCCACACGTTTTTTGAACACTTCCAGAGATGGCGACTCCACCACCTCCCTGGGCAGCCTGTTCCAATGCCTGACCACTCGGTGAAGAAATTTTTCCTAATATCCAATCTAAACCTCCCCTGGCGCAACTTGAGGCCATTTCCTCTTGTCCTATCACTAGTTACTTGGGAGAAGAGGCCAACACCCTCGTCGCCACAACCCCCTTTCAGGTAGTTGTAGAGAGCGATAAGGTCTCCCCTCAGCCTCCTCTTCTCCAGACTAAACAACCCCAGTTCCCTCAGCCGCTCCTCATAAGACTTGTGCTCCAGACCCCTCACCAGCTTCGTTGCCCTTCTCTGGACACGCTGCAGCACCTCAACATCCTTCTTGTAGTGTGGGGCCCAAAACTGAACACAGTATTCAAGGTGCGGCCTCACCAGTGCCGAGTACAGGGGCACGATCACTTCCCTACTCCTGCTGGCCACACTATTTCTGATACAGGCCAGGACGCTGTTGGCCTTCTTGGCCACCTGGGCACACTGCCGGCTCATGTTCAGCCGGCTGTCAACCAGCACCCCCAGGTCCCTTTCCGCCAGGCTGCTCTCCAGCCCCTCCTCCCCAAGCCTGTAGCGTTGCATGGGGTTGTTGTGACCGAAGTGCAGGACCCTGCACTTGGCCTTATTAAACCTCATACAGCTGACCTCTGCCCATCAATCCAGCCTGTCCAGATCCCTCTGCAGAGCCCTCCTACCCTCCAGCAGATCAACACTCCCACTCAACTTGGTGTCATCTGCAAACTTACTGAGGGAGCACTCGATTCCCTCATCCAGATCATCTATAAAGATATTGAACTAGACCGGCCCCAGAACCAAGCCCTGGGGAACACCGCTTGTGACCGGCCGCCAGCCGGATTTAACACCGTTCACCACAACTCTCTGGGCTCGGCCATCCAGCCAGTTCCTCACCCAGCGAAGAGTAAACCAGTCTAAGCCACGACCCACCAGTTTTCTTTCTTGTAGACGGGCGTCACATTGGCAAGCCTCCAGTCTTCTGGGACCTCCCCTGTTAACCACGACTGCTGATAAATGATGGAGAGTGGCTTGGAAAGCTCCTCCGCCAGCTCTCTCAGTACTCTCAGGTGGATCCCATCAGGCCCCATAGACTTGAGGGTGTCCAGGTGGTTTAGCATATCCTTGACTACTTCCTCCTGGATTATGAGGAGTACATTGTGCTCTCCATCCCCATCTTCCAGCTCAGGGGGCTGAATACCCTGTGGATACCTGGAGTGGCTATTAAAGACTGAGGCAAAGAAGGCATTAAGTACCTCAGCCTTGTCCTTGTCCTTGGAGACAATGTTCCCCGCCATATCCAGTAGGGGATGGAGATTCTCCTTGCCTCTCTTTTTGTTGTTAATATATTTGTAAAAACATTTTTTATTATCCTTTACGACTGTAGCCAGACTGAGCTCTAGCTGGGCTTTTGCCTTTCTAATTTTGTCCCTGCTTGACCTAACGAGACCCTTGTACTCTTCGTGAGTTGCCTGCCCCTTCTTCCAGAGATGATAAACTCTCCTCTTTTCCCTGAGTCCCAGCAAAATCTCCCTGTTCAGCCAGGCCGGTCGCCTTCCCCGCCAGCTCGTCTTACGGCACATGGGGACCGCCTGCTCCTGCGCCTTTAAGATTTCCTTCTTGAAGGCTGTCCAGCCTTCCTGGACCCCTTTGTCCTTCAGGACTGTCTCCCAAGGGACTCTCTCAACCAGTGACCTGAACAGGACAAAGTCTGCCCTCCGGAAGCCCATGGTAGCAGTTTTGCTGACCCCCTCTCCTTACTTTGCTCACAACTGAGAATTCTATCATGTCGTGGTCGCTAAGCCCAAGACAGCCTCTGAACATCGTATCTCTCACCAGTCCTTCTCTGTTTGTAAACAGTAGGTCCAGCAAGGCACCTCCCCTGGTGGGCTCACTCATGAGCTGCGTCAGGAAGTTATCCTCCACACACTCCAGGAAACTCCCAGATTGTTTCCTGTCTGCCGTGTTATACTTCCAGCAGATGTCCGGTAGCTTGAAGTCCCCTACAAGATTAAGGGCCAGCGAATGCGAGACTTCTGCCAGTCGCTTATAGAATGTCTCATCTGTTATCTAAACAGGCTTTGGGAGAACACTGACAGGTGAAGTAAAGCAGATTTGGATTTGAAGACAGACACCCAAACCATCAGATACAGCACCTGGACCACACTCAGAGGTGTTGCCTGGACTCAGGTTTGGCTGGCTGCCTGTCATCCAGATGCTGACCTTAGGCAGAGATTGTGGAAGTTACATGTAGTGCAGATGAAATGCCAGGGTAGGTGTTGCCTTCAAATTGGTGGCCCTTCGGCTTCCATAATCTTCCAGTCTTTTTCTCTAGCTTCACATATGTGGTGAATAAAATGGGTAATTCACATGGGACTGTGCAGGCAAAGGCCCTGGGGGAGAGCTGCCTGTGACAGCCTGCGGGAGAAGGATGGACTTCACAACTCTATGAGAGTTATATTCCAAAGCCGTTTATTGTCTTGTCTGACTCCAATATATACCATAATTTTCGCTTAGTCACTGCGCACGCACTCATGATTGGTTACAACTTGTTACACACATTATTGCAATTGGCTATATACAAAATATCACGCGCTGTCCACATGCCCCTCACACAGTCAGGATTGCTGCTTGCAGGTGTTCCTGTTTTCCTCGCTTCTTCTTAGTTGTTTACCACAGCTCCTTCTCCTCAAGGCCAAGCCGTGCAGATATCCAGCTGTTTATCAGCTTCTCAATGCCACAGCTCCTTCTCCTCAAGGTCGAGCCGTGCAGATCAACGCCACAGCTCCTTCTCCTTAAGGTCGAGCCATGCAGGGTGATCCCAACATCTCCCCCTTTTTGTTTATCTAAAAACAAAACCTGATGGAACATTTGTAACCTAAGGACTGTGAGGAAGATGGACTATCTGTACATTCTTGTATTGTCCTGTGCCGCGAACTCAGCCCAGCAGTCGGTAGGTGCCAGCTTTACATGGGCGTCCCCACGGAGGCAACGATGGCCTTGCCATACACCGATCCCCCTGCTCTTCGGGAAATCCCGGTATTTATACATTTGCCAAGGAACGAGTTTTGAGACACGTGGCCAGTGAGTGTCGGAACTCATCTCAGTTGTCACCTTTTAACACAGGGAGCCTATGACGTATGCGCCCACTGGCCAGGCGTGTTGCACGCGCCACAGCCATCCTGTCTATTCGTTCGTAGGCTTTGTTCACACGGCATCTTACCATAATCCAGCAGTCACATATCAACTATGCTTAAATTAATAGCAGAATATTACAAGACAAACAATTCTTGTTGTACTACTCCTAGCGATAGAAGCTATAAAGCTATGAAAACCAATATTATATCTTACCAAAGGATTTGTGGTTATAGAGCACTTTGCCTTAAAAGCTTTCCATGTTTGTCTAATGATAATTCTCAAATTAGGAACTAGGACGCCCATGGCACAGTCCCCTGACCAGTTCCCGGGCAGCTGTTTCCCAGCCCATTGATCTCCACACAGCCACCATAACCCTTCTGGCAGATTGAAAAGGGATTGCCCGGGGAGGAAAGAGACAAACAGAAGGTGTCTTGTCCTGTTTGATTTGCTAATGTTACCCATACATTTTCTTTTGGCTGAGGTGGCATCCAGGTTGCGATGACACCTGATAGCGTCAAGATGTGTCTGACAATGACGATGGTGACTGTTCCACCCATGGTTTTACCCATTTTGCGGGCACCCAACGAGTTCCAGAATCTGTAATGACACAAGCATAACCTCATCCCCAGGTTAGCAGTTGAAAAGGTCCTTCCCACATATTCTTTTCCAAATTTTTAACTTTTACTTGCACATTTTGTGTTAACTCAAACAGACTTCCTGTCATTCCTTTTACATGTTTTATTATGGGAGGTACTGTTTCTCCTTTTGCTAGACGCAAATAATTTAACACATATAAGGCTTTATTCAAACGTTCTTGCGGTGGTGTGGTAGCCTCTCCCCCTTTTTGTTTTTGCAATAAACACTTCAGGGGATGATTCATTCGTTCAACAATAGCTTGTCCAGTTGGGGAATGCGGTATTCCAGTAACATGCGTCACTCCCCATTGAGCAAAAAATCGTTGGGCTGACTGGGCTACATAACCAGGACCATTATCGGTTTTAATTTGTAGGGGTATACCATGGGCTGCGAATGCAGCTCGCAAATGCTTTTGTCCATGCCTAGTAGTTTCTCCTGTTTGTGCAGTGGCCCAAACTACTGCAGAATAGAAATCAATTGAAACATGAACATATTTAAATCTTCCAAAGTCAGCGACATGTGTCACATCCATCTGCCATAGTTGTAGCGAATGCAATCCTCGGGGACTAACTGTAATCGCGATTCCTGGGCCTATTTGTTGACAATCAGCACAAGTCTGTATAATAGCTCTAGCGTCACCTACACTTAGATTAAATTGTCTCGCTAAAACTTTGGCAGATTGATGGAAAAAGGCATGAGAGGCTTGTGCTTGACCTAAACGGTCCGGAGCAGGTCCAGCCCATACTGCGGCAGTCAGCCGATCAGCTCTTGCATTTCCTTCCACCAATTCCCCTGGAAGGTTGGTATGGCCGCGTATATGCATAACGTAATAAGGATGTCGTCTTTTCTGCAACAAAAACCAAAGCGTTCTAAATTGTTGATATAGCTGTTCCTGCTGTACCTGTCTCAGGATTGAACCTTCCAATCTTTGGAGTACTCCAGCTACATATAAAGAATCAGTAATTATATTCACAGGTTCTTCAGACCATAATTTAAAGGCTTCAATTACTGCCTGTAGTTCTACCTTTTGAACTGATCCTGGCACGACAAGTACCCGTTCTTTCCATTCCCCGTGCTCTCGCCATACTATTGCTGCCTTGCCTGTTTTCCCACCACCATCCGTAAATACTGTAGCACCTTGAACTGGATATTGACTACACTTTGATTTTTCTTCTACTTCATGGTTTTTAAAAAAGGTAAACATTTTGTGTGATGGATAATGAATCTGAATGTCACCTTCAAATCCTGCTAATGCAGTTTGCAAGGGAACAGAGTGCTGCAAAGCCCAAGTCAAATATTCTTGTTGTAATGGTATTAAAATCGTTTTCGGGTCCTTTGCCGATATATCAATAATTCTGTTGCGCCCTTTCATAATCAAATTTGCAGAACACTCTGCTTTCGTGGTGATGGTTTTCCTCTGCTGCTGAGGCAAAAAGACCCACTCTAAAATTCTCAATGGGTCCGCTTTTGATTCTAGCTTTGTTATCTACTGTATTATAAGCGCATAGGGATGTCGCTCGTGAGTGATTACTGCCAAAGGGATCCCTATCGAGGGGTCTATCCTAGAACTAAATGCTTGAGTTACCTTTTCAGAAATGTTTGCTACTGCTTCCCGGGCTTCCTTGGTCAATTGTCGAGGAGAGTTTAACCTGCTATCCCCTCGCAAGAGCTGAACCAAGGGCTCCATATCTTGATTTGTGATCCCACAAATAGGTCGAATCCAGTTAACGTCTCCTACCAATTTTTGTACATCATTTAATGTTTTAATCTGAATTCTTAATTCAACCTTCTGGGGGGTTACCGATGTTTCGGTGATCATCCACCCCAAGTACCTCCAAGGTGCTTCAGCTTGTATCTTTTCCGGTGCCACTTGCAGCCCACTTTGTCTCAAAAGCTCAACGAGCTCCCCGATCATTTCTTCCAGATTTAATTGATCACCAGCCAACAATATGTCATCCATATAATGATAGATGAAATATTGAGGCCACCTTTTTCTGATTGGCTGTAAAGCCCAATTTACATAAATTTGACACATCGTGGGTGAATTTTTCATGCCTTGTGGCAATACTGTCCAATGATATCTTTGCATGGGTTGCGCCTTGTTTGTACTTGGGACTGAGAATGCAAAATGTTTGGCATCGTCTTTATGCAGAGGGATTGTAAAAAAGCAATCTTTGAGATCTATAATCAAAAGCTTCCAATACTTCAGTATCATACAGGGAGATGGTAGCCCTGGTTGCAAGGCTCCCATGTCCACTATAACCTTATTGACTTCTCGCAAGTCATGTAATAATCTCCATTTTCCACTTTTCTTTGGAATCACAAAACCAGGTGTGTTCCAAGGACTAGTGGTAGGCACAATATGGCCTTTTTCTAGCTGTTCTTTTACCAAATCTTCCAGGTGGGCGACCTTTTCTGCGGTCAGCGGCCATTGATTTACCCACACTGGATCATCGGGTTTCCATTCCAGTTTGAGCACAGGTCGCGTTTCAATGGCCACTACCGAAAACCCTGCGGATCGCTAGAGAGTGATACATTCATTTGACTCAGTACATCCCACCCAAGCAAACTTAATGGTAATGCGGCTACATAGGGTCGTACTGAACACACTAGCCCGTCTGGATTTTCACAGGTTAAGGTTGTTACGCTCTGTTGTGTTGCAGAAAACCCACCGACCCCTACAAGTCCGTGAGCTGGAGACTGAGCCAGCCAGCCCGGCGGCCACTCTCGCTGACTGATTATGGTCACATCAGCTCCTGTATCCACTAACATATCGATGGTCCATTGTCGTGGTCGCACGGTGGGGTCAGGATGCCTAAACTTCATTTTCAAAGTCGGTTTTCTTCTGCTGATATCTAATGCTAGAAAGATTTCTGGTCTTCCTGTTGAGCCAAACCCCCCATTCCCCCTCACTGATTGCGCTGCCTGAGGTACAGAAGCAGTAAAAGGCAACAATTGTGCAATACGTGTGCCTGCAGGAACCGCAACAGGAGGAGATGGAGTCCACAACATTACTTTGATGGTTCCTGTATAATCAGCGTCAATGACTCCAGGGAGAACAAAAAGTCCCTGCTTTGTTGCTGAAGATCGTCCTAATAACAAAGCACTCAATCCATATCCTAATGGTCCATTCGCGTTAGTCGGGACATCATAAACCGACATGTCCCATAAGGTAACTTCTACTGTTGTTTCCACGTCCACTCCGGCGCTCCCTCTGGTTCGGGCGCTAAGGCTTGCCAAGTAGCCTGGTGGTGCTTCCCCATTTGTGTCATCACGCGGGGTGCTTCGCGCTCGGTCGCCCGTTTCCCAATTTCATACCATCCCGATGATACTTTGAACAGCATTCTGAGGCTTGATGACCAAATTTTTGACATCGACCACATGGTGCTCCTGCTGGGCCTATTCCTTGCTGAAAGGGTCCTTGTTGGAAGGATTTATGACCTGTCTCAATCTGCCTAGGTCCTTTCCTTGTGGCCTTGCGCTGAGCTCTAAAATGGTCTGGTTTTCCACAATTAAAACATTTTTTCTCCCCTTTTCCATTTATAAATGGCTTAATTGCTGCTGCAAAGGCACTTGCGCGTGTCTCTGCCTGATGTGTGGCAGAGCCTACTCTGTTGCAGGCTTCTACCATTTGTACTAATGTTGCTTCTTTTGGCAAAGTTAACAAAATTCTTTTACAATCTACATTGGCATTTTCTATCGCTAAATTCAACAACACTGCTAGTTTTGCCTCTTCATTGGTATACAGTTTATTCAAAGCGTCTCTCAGACGATCAACAAAAGACATATATGGTTCATCTCTCCCTTGTCTAATTTGAGTGTAAGATGGTTGCCTCTTTCCCTCCTCAGGGACTGTTCGCAACGCATTCAACGCTAGTCGCCCAACTAATTGCAAGGCCTCTAAAGGCAGCCAAGCTTGCAATCTAACATCCACAGTCCCTGGCCTGTCATTTGTTCCATAGTAATGTTCTGAAGCGGATCGCCGTCTTGACGTTCCAGGTTTTTCAGGGCTTCTTGCATACAGAGTTTATACCATCTGTCTGCCCACAATAACCTTTGGGTTGGTGTCAATAACATATCTATCATCTACCGACAATCCCATGGTGTAAGAACCATTCCCGTGAATATGTTATCTAATAGAGCTTGCGTGAAAGGTGATTGCAAGCCATAATTTTGTACTGCCTTCCGCACTTCCTTAATCAAGTCCCAATGAAATGGGTCCCAGCAATTGGGCCCGTGAGGCTGTACACTAACAGGAAATGCCATCGGTAACTCTGTTTCCTCGTCTTTCATCGCTCCTAAAAAAACGTCTTTCCACCGCTCTCTAGGGTCGCCTTTCATTCTAGGCTCTTGCCTCCCTATAGTCTCTACAACAGGCTCTTCTCCTTCGTCGCTGCTATCAGGCAACGGGGGCCGTAAAGGTGGCAGGGGCTCGGCTGAGGGCTTCAAAACTACGGCTTTCAATCGGTTAAGTCTAGGTGGTTTTGGGGGTGGTGAAGCCCGCCCCATCAATCTTTCACACGAGCACACAGGGGAACATTGAGTACGTTGTTCTGGGCAACTTTGTCCCGTCTTGCCCTCACATATATCATTGTAGACCTGTTTCTCTGACTTATCTGATGCGGCCAGTTCACCCTCAGGAGGTGCAGTCGGAGTTGCTGAAGGTCCTGGACCCTCTGACTTGGTTAAGAAGGGATTGCTTGAAGGCGGTTTAACAGCCTCCTCCATATCAGCTGCGGCTTTTCTCTCTGCCTTTAAGGCTTTTAATGTGGTTAATATCAACTTCCACGCCGTCACTAACTCTGCGGCAGTTTTCTCAATATGTTCCCATAACATTTTTCCTATCTCCTCCCACGTCTCTGCCTTAAACGCCACAGACGGATCTAATTCTTTACCCTGTCCAGCTGAGGAGGGGCGTTTTAGTGCGACTTTGGTGGGCACCTGGCATCCAGCCAGAGTTAACCCACCACAGCAAGTTTTTTTTTATTTTAAATACAAATAGAATTTTTCTGTGACATATAGATATTGAGTGTGTGACTTCTGCATTTATTCAGTGTAATAATAGGTAACCTTTTTCAGCAGTCACCCCTGCAGCATGAATACTGATACGAAAAAAAGTTACACTATTTCTGCTTCATGCTTCATTCCCAGCAAATCAGTCTGGCCTCTGTGTCTTCTTCTCCTTTTCTATTGTGGGTTCTTTTAAACAAGAATGAATGATCTACATGGCAGAGAAAACATTTTTTCACTTCTAAGAGCTATGTGCACTTCCAAGGTACTGGTAAATGTCTTTTTTTCCTGTTGAAAAAAAAAAAGAAGATAGAGAATGAACCAGACTTTTTAAGCTTATTTGTTTTCTTACTTTAAATTATTTGCCTTTCACATAATGGGACAACAGACCCAAGAGTATTTTCCCCTGCCAAAAGCTCATGGTTGTACAATAGTGTCACAAAACCCACCACACTGATGAGCTGAAGGAAAGATTGGCAAGGTGAGCTTTTGGTTACTTCCCCTTTGGTTACTTCCTCCACTGAACTCATATAGATCTGCCTATCTAGCTGTCAGTATTAACCACCCAAGACCCTCCACAGTGACCACTATTAACTGGATAAACAAAGCTTGGAATTAACAAAGTATGATATACTTAGCTGGTTTAAAAAAAAATGGGTAACCAAGTTCAGAAACAACACTTAACTTAGAGGGAAACTAGCAATTTAAGGATATAGAATGACCTTAACATCCTTAAATTTACATCAGCAAGGAAGGAGAAGTAGAGAAAGTAGAATGATTTTTTAAAATTATTCCTATCCAGGGAAGCGCCTTGCTATGTGACCATACCATCAGAAAAATATTTTCAGATTCTGATTTTGCAAACAGATTTACAGGGACAACATTTTACAAGAGAACACCGCAAAAGTGGGATTCTTCACTTGCACTAGAGTTAGAGTCAGGGGCTTCAGGGGTTTTTGCGCTTTTTATTAAAGAATTGAGGTTAGGAAGAAAAGTTCCAGCTGAAAGCCACAGCTAAAAAAGAAATAGAGGACAAGAAAGGAAAAGACAAGTCTGCTGAGCCATTTCCATCAAAAGGGAAAATTAACACACTTTCAAAATAGTCAGACTACTTTCCTGTCTAGTTCATCGTAACAAGGACGGCATTTATCAACTTGGATAGGGTTTGAGCATCCCGTTGCTCCAGCAAATGTTTAGGCAACACATGTGTATTAGGGTGGTTTTGAGGATTCCTGAGAAGGGTAGACACATATACACAGACTACAAGGGGAAAAGCAATAAGCATTTATTACCTACAAGCATGCGTTACACTAAGGGTATCTTGCAAAGCAATTGTCTTAGCGACCCGAGGACTGTGAGGAAGATGGCCCATCCGTACATTCAAGTGTCGACTTGTGACGCGAGCTCAGCCCAGCAGTCGATAGGTTGTTGGGATCACCCTGCAAGGGCTCGACCTTAAGGAGAACGAGCTGTGGCATTGAGAAGCTGGTAAACAGCTGGATATCTGCACAGCTCGGCCTTCAGGAGAAGGAGCTGTGGCATTGAGAAGCTGGTAAACAGCTGGACATCTGCAGGGCTCAGCCTTGAGGAGAAGCAGCTGTGGTAAACAACTAAGAGGAAGTAAAGGAGCGTGTGGACACCTGCAGGCAGCGAATCCTGACTGTGGAGAAGTGCGTGAACTGTGTGTGGTAACCAACCAGGACGTATTTTGTGGTGCATGAAAGAGTTGTAACTGCATTAAAAGCGGACACTTGTAGCAATAAAGGCCTTTGGCCTGAAACCCCGCCAGAGTCCATGCCCTGTTACTCCACAAATAGCGCCCAACGTGGGGCACAAATCATAGGAAGAGACGACCGGTGGAGTAGCCCACCTGAGGAGAAAATAGCAGCGGACCAGAGAGCTGCAGGGGAAAATAGCAGCGGACCAGAGAGCTGCAGTCAGGACGAATAATCACCAAAGAGGTGAGCAGCTGGGGACGTTAAGTAATGGGGTCGCAAATATCTTCAGAAGAAAAAGCAACCCTTTGTATTATAGTAAAAATTTTGAAGAAAAGGGGGATTACTTATGATGAACAAACTTTGCGATTATTGTTAGCATTTTTGAAGAGCCAAGGGCTAGCAGCAGACTCTGCAACAGTTTTTGAGCGAGATACTTGGGACAAAGCAGGGAAATTGGTGTTTGAGGCAGCCCCTAAAGGGGATCATACGGCTGCGAAAGTGTTAACAACCTGGCGATTAGTCAGAGACTCTATAAAGGCGATAAAATCAGAGCAGACAGCAGTGGCAGCAGCTGCCACTGCCACAGCCCCAGGAGACAAGGGAGGCCGAGCTGGGGATGATAACGAGCGACCCCCGCCCGCGCCCCCCTCCCACACCCCCGTCCCCCCCGCTAACGCAACCAACGGAGGTGGCGAGTCCTCCTTGGCCCCCGCCTCCTGACCCGGAACATGAGTGCTGGTCGCCTGTGCCGCAACAGGAGGGGGCTGCCTGGGGCGATCCTTCCCCCAAGTCAAGATATGACCCTGCCCAACATTGGCGAGGCATGAGACAAGAGGCCTTGGCAGAGGGGGAGGGGACGGAGCAAAGTGGGTACCAGCCAGGTCGGTACGGCCCGCAGTAAGACCAGAAGATCCTGTCACACGTCCCACAGACGCAGTCAACTCCGACGTACCGCCAGCTGATGCTTTCACTCTTTTGTATGGGGAATGACGGCTCGTTGACTGTTTCAGTGGCACTCCCTGGACGTTCAAGAGCAGGAACTTCAATATGCCATATTTGTAAAATGGTGTTGTGGGTTTTTTCTATGTCGTTGTAATTATTGTCACAAATGTATCATTTCTTTTGCAGGGAATCAAAGAGTATATTTGAATAAGACACTCTCCCCATGGTGTATACGGTGTAACAGAGTTGGGGGGATAGAGAATTTTGGGTAACTTGCAATCTGCCAGAAGTTTTTTGGGCGCTCGAAATAGGGCAACGACAACCTACCTCAAAAATGACTTTTTGCAACAACCAAGCAGACCCAAAAGAATGGAGTGGTCATATGCTAATAGATACGGGAGTGGATGGAACCGTTATTTCCAGCAGGGACTGGCCTGCAACCTGGCCAACACATAATCCAGCCCATGGGTTGATTGGGGTTGGAGGCGTCTCTAATACCATGCAAAGTTCAGTACTCTTGCAATGTAAGAACCCAGATGGGTATACAGTAACAGTAAAATCATATGTAGCTCCAGTGCCAATCAATTGGCTAGGGAGAGACGTTTTGGGACAAATGAGTCATGTTCTAAGTATCACTCCTGAACATTTTGTGGAGCAGCCATTGAGGAGCGACTAACACACAAATTGACATGGAAAACTGATACACCGGTTTGGGTGGATCAATGGCCACTAACTCAAGAAAAGGTCGCTAAGGTGCAATTAGAAAAGAAACATATTAAACCCACTACAAGTCCATGGAATACACTTGTATTTGTAATTCCAAAAAAAAAAAAAAAAAAATTCACAGAATGTGATGTTAAGAACCGAAATCAGAACATTGAACGATGTTCAAAAATTAGTGGGAGATTTGAATTGGATTCGTAATATTTGTGGAATAACAAATGTAGAAACGACACCATTGTTGAATCTGTTATCAAGACTTTGGAAGATTTAAATATGTTCATGTTTCAACTGATTGCTATTCTGCAGTAGTTTGGGCCACTGCACAAACAGGAGAAACTACTAGGCATGGACAAAAGCATTTGCGAGCTGCATTCGCAGCACATGGTATACCCCTACAGATTAAAACCGATAATGGTCCTGGTTATGTAGCCCAGTCAGCCCAACGATTTTTTGCTCAATGGGGAGTGACGCATGTTACTGGAATACCGCATTCCCCAACTGGACAAGCTATTGTTGAACGAATGAATCATCCCCTGAAGTGTTTATTGCAAAAACAAAAAGGGGGAGAGGCTACCACACCACCGCAAGAACGTTTGAATAAAGCCTTATATGTGTTAAATTATTTGCGTCTAGCAAAAGGAGAAACAGTACCTCCCATAATAAAACATGTAAAAGGAATGACAGGAAGTCTGTTTGAGTTAACACAAAATGTGCAAGTAAAAGTTAAAAATTTGGAAAAGAATATGTGGGAAGGACCTTTTCAACTGCTAACCTGGGGATGAGGTTATGCTTGTGTCATTACAGATTCTGGAACTCGTTGGGTGCCCGCAAAATGGGTAAAACCATGGGTGGAACAGTCACCATCGTCATTGTCAGACACATCTTGACGCTATCAGGTGTCATCGCAACCTGGATGCCACCTCAGCCAAAAGAAAATGTATGGGTAACATTAGCAAATCAAACAGGACAAGACACCTTCTGTTTGTCTCTTTCCTCCCCGGGCAATCCCTTTTCAATCTGCCAGAAGGGTTATGGTGGCTGTGTGGAGATCAATGGGCTGGGAAACAGCTGCCCGGGAACTGGTCAGGGGACTGTGCCATGGGCGTCCTAGTTCCTAATTTGAGAATTATCATTAGACAAACATGGAAAGCTTTAAGTCAAAGTGCTCTATAACTACAAATCCTTTGGTAAAATATAATATTGGTTTTCATAGCTTTATAGCTTCTATCGCTGGGTGTAGTACAACTAGAATTGTTTGCCTTGTAATATTCTGCTATTAATTTAAGCATAGTTGATATGTGACTGCTGGATTATGGTAAGATGCCGTGTGAACAAAGCCTACGAACCAATAGACGGGGTGGCTGTGGCGCGTGCAGCATGTCTGGCCAGCGGGCACATGCGCCATAGGCTCCCTGTGTGGAGAGGTGGCAACCGAGGTGTGTTCCGACACTCACTGGCCACGTGTGTCGAAACTCGTTCCTCTGCAAATGTGTAAATACCGGGATTTCCCGAAGGGCAGTGGGCCAGTGTACGGCGAGGCCACCGTTGCCTCCGTGGGGACGCCCACGTAAAGCTGGCACCTACCGACTGCTGGGCTGAGTTCGTGGCACAGGACGATACAAGAATGTACAGATGGTCCATCTTCCTCACAGTCCTCGGGTTGCGAATGATCCATCAGGTTTTGTTTATAGATAAACAAAAAGGGGGAGATGTTGGGATCACCCTGCACAGCTCGGCCTTGAGGAGAAGGAGCTGTGGCATTGAGAAGCTGGTAAACAGCTGGACACCTGCAGGGTTCAGCCTTGAGGAGAAGGAGCTGAGGTAAACAACTAAGAGGAAGTAAAGGAGCATGTGGACACCTGCAGACAGTGAATCCTGACTGTGGAGAAGTGCGTGGACTGTGTGTGGTAACCAACCAGGACGTATTTTGTGGCACGTGAAAGAGCTGTAACTGCATAAAAAGCGGACACTTGTAGCAATAAAGGTCTTTGGCCTGAAACCCCGCCAGAGTCCATGCCCTGTTACTCCACAGTAGGTGCCAGCTTTACGTGGGCGTCTCCACGGAGGCAACGGTGGCCTTGCCGTTGTCCTGGTTTCAGCCAGGATAGAGCTGGTTTTCTTCACAGAAGCCAGTGTGAGACTGTTTTGGATTTGGGATGAGAAACTGTTGATAATGTGCTGATGTTTTGGGTTGCTGCTGAGCAGTCAAGGACAGTCCAGCTTCTTGTGCTGGCCTGCCAGCGAGCAGGCTGGGGGTGCACGGGGAGCTGGGAGGGGACACAGCCGGGACAGCTGACCCAGACTGGCCAAAGAGATATTCCCTACCATACGACGTCATGCCCAGTACATAAACTGGAGTTGGCCGGGGGGCGGAAATCGCTGCTCGGGGACAGGCTGTCGATCGCCGGGTGGTGAGCAATTGCTGTATTGGGCATCACTTGTTCTTGTACATTCCTTTGTCGGTATTATCATTGTTGTTTCCTTCTTTCTTTCTGTCCTATTAAACTGTGTTTATCTCAACCCACAAGGTTTTTTTTTCCTAATTCTCTCCCCCACCCTACTGTGGGAGGGGCAGTGAGCGAGCGGCTGCGTGGTGCTTAGTTGCCGGCTGGGGCTAAACCACGACAGTCCTTTTTGGCGCCCAACGTGGGGCACGAGGCTTGAGATAATAACAGTTGCAGGTCACAATATCAGTTTATTTGATTTGCATGATGCTCTCGTCTTTGTTGTACATGTTAAGGATCGGTGTTGGTCTCTGCGGGCTGCTGTACTCGCCTGCGAGTTTTGTTTTTAGAGCACTGACCTTGAGCTTAATGTGGTATCATCTGAACTCTGTACTAAAGCCGTTACTGTATTTTGGCTACAGTCTTGTGGAGACGATTAGCAATTATACTTCTGCCTCTGAAAGGCTTTCTATGGAGGAAATGCAGAATGATACCTTTGCTACCCTCTATCATAACGTTTCCTCCTTCATCACAGTAATTTTTCCGTATTTTGAACACCCTTGGGTAGTTATAATACCTCTATTGCTACTTCTGGGGAACATTGTTTCGGTTTTGTCTAAGGTTGGCAAGCGATTTAAGAATATCACCCGGAGATCTGCCCCAAGGCTGGATAGTTATGAATGGCAGGGTGTGTGGAACAGCATGGGCAAATGCCTGGGGCGGTGGGCACCTCCGGTGTTTTGGAACTTCTCTCCCGAACAAGTGCAGAATCCTGATAAACTAGCAGAATATCTGGAAGAAGTATGCTGTCAGCCTGGCAGCTCCAAGGAGACACAAATCATTGCCATGTGCTGGGGCCTGGCCCATGCCTACCGAACCCTATTTAACACTATGCAAAGGGGAGAGGGGCTCTCTGGGTCTGATGGCAATGTGGCAGGCACTGTGACTACTCCAACCCCTGTGGCAGGCACTGTAGCTACTCAGACTGTTGCAGCTGAACCAGAGAACCAGCCCATCCCAGTATCAGTTGCCCCTGTACAAAAGAAGAAATCTTGGAAGCGGAAGTCAGCTCGTTTAGTAAGGGAGGAGGAAGATTCTGCTAAGAGGGAGGCAGAGGAAGCGAGTGAGGAGGCAGAGTGCTCTGAAGCAGGGCCATCACAAGGACTGAAGAGGGAAGAGAGCAGGTCATCGCTTGAAGAGGAGGAAGAGGAAGAACTCATAAAAGAGACGGTAACTACCCGATCTCTATCACTGAGTGAACTGCGAGATATGCGAAAGGATTTCAGCCGTCGTCCAGGTGAGCACATTGTCACCTGGCTGCTCCGATGCTGGGATAATGGGGCCAGTAGCCTGGAATTAGAGGGTAGGGAAGCCAAGCAGCTGGGATCCCTTTCTAGGGAAGGGGGCATTGACAAAGCAATTGGAAAAGGTGCACGAGTCCTCAGCCTCTGGAGACGACTCCTGTCGGGTGTGAAGGAAAGGTACCCCTTCAAGGAAGATGTTCTATGTCACCCAGGCAAGTGGACCACCATGGAGAAAGGTATCCAGTACCTGAGGGAGCTAGCGGTGCTGGAAGTGATTTATGGTGACTTGGACAATGGACAATCATCCAAAGATCCAGATGAAGTCAATTGCATGCAACCTATGTGGCGGAAGTTTGTACGGAGTGCACCATCATCATATGCCAACTCATTAGCAATAATGGCCTGGAAAGACGGAGAGAGACCAACGGTGGATGAATTGGCTGGCCAACTCCGGCAATACGAAGAAAGTCTCTCTTCCTCCCTACGGGCCTGCGTCTCTGCTGTAGAGAAACTGTCCCAGGAGTTCCGGCAATTCAAAGAGGATATGCCCTACCCTCCACCCATACGGACCAGTGTCTCAGCCATTAGGAGTAAGCGCTCTTCTGTTCAAGAGAGAAGATATAGAGGATACACACCACGAGCCACCCTGTGGTTTCAATTGCGTGACTACGGAGAGGACATGAGGAGGTGGGATGGAAAACCTACCTCGACCCTAGAGGCACGAGTACGTGAGCTGCAAGGGAAAACAATTACAAAAGGGCGTTCATGTTCCTCCAGAAAAATCGTCGCTCCACTTTCCAGTGGGCAGTTCCCCAGAAAGAATAGAAGAGCTGATCTCACCTCTGATCCTCTTGAGGGGACTTCTGATTCCTATTTACAAGAAGTGGGTAACGAGTACTATGAGCAGGATTAGAGGGGCCCTGCCTCCAGCCAGGCGGAGGAGAGGGATAACCGAGTTTATTGGACTGTGTGGATTAGATGGCCTGGCACATCAGACCCACAGGAATATAAGGCTTTAGTGGATACTGGTGCACAATGTACCTTAATGCCATCAAGCCATATAGGGGCAGAACCCATCTGTATTTCTGGAGTGACAGGGGGATCCCAACAGCTGACTGTGCTGGAGGCCGAAGTGAGCCTAACTGGGAATGAGTGGCAGAAGCACCCCATTGTGACTGGCCCAGAGGCTCCGTGCATCCTGGGCATAGACTATCTCAGGAGAGGGTATTTCAAGGACCCAAAAGGGTACCGGTGGGCTTTTGGTATAGCTGCCTTGGAGACGGAAGAAATTAAACAGCTGTCCACCTTGCCTGGTCTCTCAGAGGACCCTTCTGTGGTGGGGTTGCTCAGGGTCGAAGAACAACAGGTGCCGATCGCTACCACAACAGTGCACCGGCGGCAATATCGCACCAACAGAGACTCCCTGATCCCCATCCATGAGCTGATTCGTCGGCTGGAGAGCCAAGGAGTGATCAGCAAGACTCGCTCACCCTTTAACAGCCCCATATGGCCAGTGCGAAAGTCTAATGGAGAGTGGAGACTGACAGTAGACTATCGTGGCCTGAATGAAGTCACGCCACCACTGAGCGCTGCTGTGCCAGACATGCTAGAACTTCAATATGAACTGGAGTCAAAGGCAGCCAAGTGGTACGCCACCATTGATATTGCTAACGCGTTTTTCTCGATCCCTTTGGCGGCAGAGTGCAGGCCACAGTTTGCTTTCACCTGGAGGGGTGTCCAATACACCTGGAATCGACTTCCCCAGGGGTGGAAACACAGCCCTACCATTTGCCATGGGCTGATACAAACTGCACTGGAACAGGGTGAAGCTCCAGAGCATCTGCAATACATTGACGACATCATCGTATGGGGCAACACAGCAGAAGAAGTTTTTGAGAAAGGGAAGAAAATAATTCAAATCCTTCTGAAAGCTGGTTTTGCTATAAAACAAAGTAAGGTCAAAGGACCTGCACAAGAGATCCAGTTTTTAGGAATAAAATGGCAAGATGGACGTCGACAGATCCCAACGGATGTGATCAACAAAATAACAGCTATGTCTCCACCAACTAGCAAAAAAGAAACACAAGCATTTCTGGGCGTTGTGGGTTTCTGGAGAATGCATATTCCAAATTACAGTCTGATTGTAAGCCCTCTTTATCAAGTGACCCGGAAGAAGAATGATTTTAAATGGGGCCCTGAGCAACGACAAGCCTTCGAGCAAATTAAGCAGGAGATAGTTCATGCTGTAGCCCTCGGGCCAGTCCGAGCAGGACAAGATGTTAAAAATGTGCTCTACATGGCAGCCGGGGAGAATGGCCCTACCTGGAGTCTCTGGCAGAAGGCACCAGGAGAGACTCGAGGTCGACCTCTCGGGTTTTGGAGTCGAGGATATAGGGGATCTGAGTCCCGCTATACTCCAACTGAAAAGGAGATACTGGCAGCATATGAAGGAGTTCGAGCTGCCTCAGAAGTGGTTGGCACTGAAGCACAGCTCCTCCTGGCACCCCGACTGCCGGTGCTGGGCTGGATGTTCAAAGGGAGGGTCCCCTCTACGCATCATGCGACTGATGCTACGTGGAGTAAGTGGGTCGCGCTTATTACACAGCGGGCTCGAATAGGAAACCTTAATCGCCCGGGAATCTTGGAAGTGATCATGGACTGGCCAGAAGGCAAAGATTTTGGAATATCACCAGAAGAGGAGGTGGCGCGTGCTGAAGAGGCTCCACCATATAATGAACTGCCAGAGAATGAAAGGCAATATGCCCTATTTACTGATGGGTCCTGTCGTATTGTAGGCAAACATCGAAGGTGGAAAGCTGCTGTATGGAGCCCTACACGACGAGTCGCAGAAGCCGCTGAAGGACAAGGTGAATCAAGTCAGTTTGCAGAGGTGAAAGCCATCCAGCTGGCTTTAGATATTGCTGAACGAGAAAAATGGCCAGTACTCTATCTTTATACTGACTCATGGATGGTGGCAAATGCTCTATGGGGGTGGCTACAGCAATGGAAGCAGAGCAACTGGCAACGCAGAGGCAAGCCCATCTGGGCTGCTGAATTGTGGCAAGATATTGCTGCCCGACTAGAGAATCTGGTCATAAAAGTACGCCATGTAGATGCTCACGTACCCAAGAGTCGGGCCACCGAAGAACATCAAAACAACCATCAGGTGGATCAGGCTGCTAAGATTGAAGTGGCTCAGGTGGATCTGGACTGGCAACATAAGGGTGAATTATTTATAGCTCGGTGGGCCCATGACACCTCAGGCCATCAGGGAAGAGATGCAACATATAGATGGGCTCGGGATCGAGGGGTGGACCTGACCATGGACGCTATTGCACAGGTTATCCATGAATGTGAAACGTGTGCTGCGATCAAACAAGCCAAGCGGTTAAAGCCCCTCTGGTATGAAGGACGATGGTTGAAATATAAATATGGCGAGGCCTGGCAGATTGACTATATCACACTTCCACAAACTCGCCAAGGCAAGCGCTATGTGCTTACCATGGTGGAAGCAACCACCGGATGGCTGGAAACATACCCTGTGCCCCATGCCACCGCCCGGAACACTATCCTGGGCCTTGAAAAGCAAGTCTTATGGCGACATGGCACCCCCGAAAGAATTGAGTCGGACAACGGGACTCATTTCCGAAACAACCTCATAGACACCTGGGCCAAAGAGCACGGCATTGAGTGGGTGTATCACATCCCCTATCATGCACCAGCTTCCGGAAAAATTGAACGATACAACGGACTGTTAAAGACTACACTGAGAGCAATGGGTGATGGGACATTCAAACATTGGGATAAACATTTAGCAAAAGCCACCTGGTTAGTCAACACTAGGGGATCTACTAATAGAGCCGGCCCTGCCCAATCAAAACTTTTACGTACTGTAGAAGGGGATGAAGTCCCTGTGGTGCATGTGAGAAATATGCTGGGGAAGACAGTCTGGGTTACTCCTGCCTCAGGCAAAGGTAAACCCGTTCGTGGGATTGCCTTTGCCCAGGGACCTGGGTGCACTTGGTGGGTAATGCGGAAGGATGGGGAAGTCCGATGTGTACCTCAAGGAGACTTGATTTTGGGTGAAAATAGTCAATGATTTGAATTGTATTATGTTAATTGTTACACAATACAGTATGTCATTACTACTATGGTTGCTATCTACCATATCGATGGTATTACAGTAAGAATCACCCAGACTGATGAAGAATGAGCTTCACCGAAACTAAGCAACATGCAGCAGTGATGGAACCAGAACTGGCTTCAGCAGCTTGCGCCCAACAAATCCCTCGAGACCGACATCTTCGACCTGCAGATCATGGACATGGACCGTGCCAGATAACGATCCAACACCACATACCATCTCCCCTGCCCTGAGAGACTGCTATGATGGATGAAGCCCAGAGTCATGGACTGAATGAACTACACAGACATTTTAAAGTGATGGCCCATGGACTAAGAAAGTGATATCTGTGTGTATATATTAAAAGACAGGAAGAGTAATAATGAATAATTGGAATGTATTGAAAGTACAGGACCTGGGCATGACGTAAATGGTATGGAATAAGGGGTGGATACTGTCCTGGTTTCAGCCAGGATAGAGCTGGTTTTCTTCACAGAAGCCAGTGTGAGACTGTTTTGGATTTGGGATGAGAAACTGTTGATAATGTGCTGATGTTTTGGGTTGCTGCTGAGCAGTCAAGGACAGTCCAGCTTCTTGTGCTGGCCTGCCAGCGAGCAGGCTGGGGGTGCACGGGGAGCTGGGAGGGGACACAGCCGGGACAGCTGACCCAGACTGGCCAAAGAGATATTCCCTACCATACGACGTCATGCCCAGTACATAAACTGGAGTTGGCCGGGGGGCGGAAATCGCTGCTTGGGGACAGGCTGTCGATCGCTGGGTGGTGAGCAATTGCTGTATTGGGCATCACTTGTTCTTGTACATTCCTTTGTCGGTATTATCATTGTTGTTTCCTTCTTTCTTTCTGTCCTATTAAACTGTGTTTATCTCAACCCACAAGGTTTTTTTTTCCTAATTCTCTCCCCCACCCTACTGTGGGAGGGGCAGTGAGCGAGCGGCTGCGTGGTGCTTAGTTGCCGGCTGGGGCTAAACCACGACACCGTACACCGATCCCCCTGCTCTTCGGGAAATCCCGGTATTTATACATTTGCATAGGAGCGGGTTTCGACACACGTGACCAGCGAGTGCCGGAACACGCCTCTGTTGCTGACTCTCAGCATAGGGAGACTATGGCATATGCGCCCGCTGGTCAGGCACGCTGCACACACCATAGCCATCCCATCTATTGGTTCATAGGCTTTGTACACGTGGCATATTATCAATCATGGTTAAGCCAATAGCAAGATGTTGGAAGGATTCCTCCCTCCACGTCCTCCCCTAGTATTGTTCAGCTTTCTTATCTCTGTGAGAACCTATCTGGTTTCTCTCACCCAGCCTGTTATCTACTTCTCACCCAGCTATCTGTTTTTCTCACTGTGCTAATTGCGGTGTTCTTGTAACCAAGGTGGTAGGGAATTAAAATAAAATAGGGTTAGAAAATAGGTTTGTGAATTTGTAGCAAGTTGTAACTATAAGAACAGTATGCACCAGCAATGCTGCTCGAGAACCCACCTAACCCTTCCCATCTTGATTTAATTATCAAGGAGTTAAGTGTAACACTGTGATCATGGTACTATGTTTTGTTCTAATAACAAGTAGCTAGAAAGAAGGAACACCTTGGTCAGTTCTACGGTCTGGTGGGTAGGTAATTATTCATTCTATAGTCTTGTCTTAAAACAAAGGACTGTGGGGTGAATGATTGCATATTGGACCGACAGTCCGTGAAGGTCTATTTAGTGTTGCCAAGCTTAAGTGAACTTTGTAGGAAAGGTAATTCCGGCAGGGGGAGATCGCGACCACCGACTCAGAGACCACCCACTCAAGAAACCCTCCGACTCAAAAGATCAAGGAAGTAAAATCTCAAGAAATTATAGTGAGCATGCGTGGTCATTTACATGTGAGGCGAGGAATATTTAACCAATCGTTTGGACACTTGATGAATATGTATTAATCTTGCCTATAAATGTTTGATTTTTTAACTGATCGAGGAACACGATTTAGGAGGAGCTATCCCCCGTGTTCCCGGCGCCGTGAATAAAGAATGCCTGCCTTTTAACACTACATTGGTGTTACGAGGTTTATTCCCGATTTTGGTGACATTCTCATGGGCCGAAAGTCCATCTTTTAACACCTCTGCTGTGGTTTTCTCACTGCCTTCTTCTCACTCAGTGTCCAACTACGGACCTAAATCCCATCTTTTAACCCCTCCGTATACATGCCACCGCGTGGTCTGTGGTTGGAACACAATGCTTTTTTACTATTCTTCTCATGGGCCAAAAGTCCACCTTTTTAAACCCTCTGCTGTGGTTTTCTCGGCTATCTACTTCTTACCCAGGGTCCAACTACGGACCAAAATCCCATCTTTTAACCTCTCCATATACATGCCACCGCGTGGTCTGTGGTTGGAACATGATGCTATTCTCCAAAATTCCACCTTTTTAACCCCTCTGCCAGTGTCCAACTCCGGACCAAAATCCCATCTTTTAACCCCTCTGTATACAACATGGAAATTGTAATAAATATCATGGTGAACCTTGATTAATCTAGGATTATTTTCAGTAGATTTAATAATCTTAATTCTTTAATGGTTTAGAGAGCCAGTGTTGCTAGCAGAGCAAAGATGAGGAGAACTCTGTAACAAAGCAAATTTGTTGCAAACTCTACTCTCCTGCAAATACTTAAAATTTACTTTTAAATAAATTCATATATCCATATATCATACATAAAATAATTTAAATGGAAATTTTTTTAATGTGCAAGAGAAAAGCATTAATCTATAATGTTGGAAAGATTCTATTCTCATCCTGCTCTTATTGAAGAAAAGCTTGGGTTTAGAAAATAAGCTTTATAAAAGCCAAAATAATCTTTTCACTGGGGGTCCCTTTTTTGCTAACTGAAATAACATGTATTTATTATTGGACCATATTCCTAGACATGGAAATTTCAGGCATGCTTTGAAAGAAACAATGTCTTTTGCAACTTCACTGCAGTACAAGAAACTAGAATTGAGCATCAAAATGAGCCAGCGGCAAGCTTTGCAACTTTGTTCAGAAACTGGACAAATACTGACAAATAAACTCTGTTCCCTAAAATATCTGAACAGTTTCAGTCCCAGCCATTTAGAGCTTCCCATGGCCTAGGAGCAGGAAAGGAAGAATTTCAGAAAGACACACGGTCACAGAACGCTCCATCTCACTACAGAGATCAAACCCTATGAAGATTTTCATGTGAGAACAACAGAATTTGGACTTCCTGTCAAATGCATGAGTGCAGTGATCATCAAATGCTCACAAAACTCTTTCTCCATAATGAAAATACACACTATTTTTGTTCAAAAAGCTAAGTATACCATACAGAATTAACTTTAAGTGTCATGATATTGTGTCCATGGGACATGTGTTGTGAATCAGGAATACATTTTGTTTTAACTTTATAGTATTTCACATTTCACTCTGGCAAAGAAGCCTTGGAGCCCGTTATAAATAATTTATTTTACACTCTAAAAAAAAGACAGATTCACTATAACTAGAAAATCAAAGCTGTTTGACTAAATTACTTCCTTACATAAAAATATTCACGTCCTATTTTAAAATTATAATTAATTTTGTATTTTACCATTTGATTGAGATGGAAATGTTTAGGTATTCCAAAAAAAAGCAAAATATGTTATTTACCAATTACTTTGCACAGCAAAATATGAATTCAGAGTGAGAGCGTGATAATTAGATGCAATGTCTGTGTGCCTATGTGATTCACTAAAGTATTTTTCTGAATTCTATTTTCGTTAACAGTTTTGGAAATCTATAATTTTCTATTTATGTATCCAAGGACTTAACTATGGCATTTTCTACACTGCAAAAAAAGAGAAACTATTCAACTGAAGGAGATTAGAAGTAACAAAAAGTGCAATGTGAGAAATTTCTAAGCATGAGTGAATCTTATACAAAAAAAGTGCATTAGCCTTGACATGTCACCTCTGGATTTCTTCAAAGATCAGCCCTGGGAAGAGATGGCTGTTGGCCAGCTTCTTCACAGATACATGCAAATGGCATTCACTGCAGATACACACAACTGGAACTAGATGATTTCGGTATACAATGAAATTTCACAGTATAAACTACAAATCCAACTCTCTTTGGCAAAATTCAGAGCAGTTATGTCAAACTCCGAGTAGGAGTTTAACATTCAATGTATTATTCTGGATCTACAAGCAAACTACATCCCTGGAAGACGGGGATGGAGAGCAGAATAAACTCCCCATAATCTGGGAGGAAGCAGTTAAGGACCTGCTATGCCACCTGGACACCCACAAGTCTATGGGGCCTGATGGGATTCACCCAAGAGTACTGAGAAAGCTGGTGGAGGAGCTTGCCACTCTCCGTCATTTATAAGCAATCATGGTTAACAGGGGAGGTCCCAGATGACCGGAGGCTTGCCAATGTGACTCCCATCTACAAGAAAGGCCGGAAGGAGGATCTCAGGAACTACAGGCCTGTCAGCCTGACCTCGGTACCAGGGAAGAATATGGAGAGGTTCATCTTGAGTGCGCTCACAGGGCATGTGCAGGACAACCAAGGGATCAGGCCCAGCCAGCATGGGTTCATGAAAGGCAGGTCCTGCTTGACCAACCTGATCTCCTTCTATGACCAGGTGACCCGCCTAGTGGATGAGGGAAAGGCTGTGGATGTTGTCTACCTGGACTTTAGCAAAGCCTTTGACAGCGTCTCCCACAGCATTCTCCTGGAGAAACTGGCAGCTCATGGCTTAGACATGTGTACCCTTCGCTGGGTAAAGAACTGTCTGGACGGCCAAGCCCAGAGAGTTGTGGTGAACGGCGTTAAATCCAGCTGGCGGCCGGTCACAGGCGATGTTCCCCAGGGCTCGGTTCTGGGGCCGGTCTTGTTCAATATCTTTATAGATGATCTGGATGAGGGGATTGAGTGCTCCCTCAGTAAGTTTGCAGATGACACCAAGTTGGGTGGGAGTGTTGATCTGCTGGAGGGTAGGAGGGCTCTGCAGAGGCATCTGGACAGGCTGGATCGATGGGCAGAGGTCAACTGTATGAGGTTTAATAAGGCCAAGTGCCAGGTCCTGCACTTGGGTCAGAACAACCCCATGCAATGCTACAGGTTTGGGGAGGAGTGGCTGGAGAGCTGCCCGGTAGAAAAGGACCTGGGGGTGCTGGTTGACAGCCAGCTGAATATGAGCCGGCAGTGTGCCCAGGTGGCCAAGAAGGCCAACAGCATCCTGGCCTGTATCAGAAATAGTGTGGCCAGCAGGAGTAGGGAAGTGATCATGCCCCTGTACGCTTGGTCAAGCATTGGAACAGGCTGATCAGGGAGGTGGTGCAGTCGCCATCACTGGAAGTATTCAAAAAACGTGTAGATGTGGCGCTACAGGATATGGTTTAGTGGTCATGGTGGTGGTGGGTTGACAGTTGGACTTGATGATCTTAAAGGTCTTTTCCAACCTTAATGATTCTGTGATTCTATGATTCTCCTTTCAGAGACCCCCATAGGCATATGTGGAATTTGTTTTTACAGCAGCGAGATATTCTTTCGAACACAGGAAGCTATGAAGTGACATTTTGGATGCTACACAAATGAATACGTACTTTCAAAAATCAATAGACGATCTATTCTAGATATAAGGAAAGTGAAAGCCTTTCTTTTGAAAACGAAAGGTTTGATAGTAACACTGTCCATTATTCCTCAGCCATTTCTATTTTCATGTCCTAGAGTTACACAAAAAGAACACGAGAGCCAATCCATACATAGCCCTGCCATTCAGGCTGTCAAAGGATAGAGGATTTTGCAATGATGCTGAGGATATAGGGGACATAGAATCATCGAATCATAGAATATTTTGGATTGGAAGGGTCCTTCAAAGGCCATCTAGTCCAACCCCCCTGCAATGAGCAGGGACATCTTCAACTAGATCAGGTTGCTCAGAGACCCATCCAACCTGACCTTGAACGTTTCCAGGGATGGGGCATCTACCACCTCTCTGGGCAACCTGTTCCAGTGTTTCACCTCCCTCATTGTAAGAAATTTCTTCCTTATAGCTGCTCTAAATCTACCCTCTTTTACTTTAAAACCATTACCTCTTGTCCTACTGCAACAGGCCCTGCTACAAAGTCTGTCCCCATCTTTCTTATAAGCCCCCTTTAAGTACTGGAAGGCTGCAGTAAAGTGTCCCCGGAGCCTTCTCTTCTCCAGACTGAACAACCTCAACTCTCTCAGCCTTTCTTCATAGGAGAGGTGTTCCATCCCTCTGATCATTTTTGTGGACCTCCTCTGAACCCTCTCCAACAGGTCCACATCTTTCCTGTGCTGAGGGCTCCAGAGCTGGATGCAGTACTCCAGGTGGGGTCTCACCAGAGTGGAGTAGAGGGGCAGAATCACCTCCCTGAACCTGCTGGCCACGCTTCTTTTGATGCAGCCCAGGATATGGTTTGCCTTCTGGGCTGCGAGCGCACATTGCCGGCTCATGTCCAGCTTTTCATCCACCAGTACCCCCAAGTCCTCAGCAGGGCTGCTCTCGATCCCTTCATCCCCCAGCTTGTACTGATACCAGGGGTTGACCCAACCCAGGTGCAGGACCCTGCACTTGGCCTTGTTGAACGTCATGAGGTTCACATGGGCCCATTACTCAAACTTTTCCAGGTCCCTCAGGCGTGTCAACTGCACCACACATCCTGGTGTCATCTGCAAACTTTCTGAGGGTGCACTTGATCCCGCTATGTCATTGTTGCAGATATTAAACAGTACTAGTCCCAAGACAGACCCCTGAGGGACACCACTCGTCACCGATGTCCATCTGGACATTGAGCCATTGACCACCACCCTCTGGGTGCGACCGTCCAAGCAATTCCTCATCCACCCAACAGTCCACCCATCAAATCCATATCTCTCCAATTTAGAGAAAAGGATGTTGTGCGGGACCGTGTCAAAGGCCTTACAGAAGTCCAGATAAACGACATCGGTAGTTCTTCCCTTGTCCACTGATGTGGTCACTCCATCACAGAAGGCCACTAGGTTGGTCAGGCAGGACTTGCCCTTGGTGAAGCCATGCTAACTGTCTTGAATCCCCTCCTTGTCCTCCATGTGCCTTAGCATAGCTCCTTATTCTTTGCATCCCTTTACAAGTTCAGCTCCAGCCGCGCCTTGGCCTTCCTGACCCCATCCCTACACAACCGGACAGTGTCCCTGTACTCATCCCATGATACCTGTCTCTGCTTCCATTGCCTGTGCATTTCATTCTTGCCCTTTAGTTTGACCAGAAGGTTTCGACTCAGCCATGCCAGCCTTTTGTCTTCCTTTCCTGATTTCTTATACCTGGGGACGGAGAGCTCTTGTGCTCTGTGGAAAGCATCCTTAAAGATCTGCCAACTCTTTTTTGCTCCCTTGTCCCTGAGGGCAGTTTCCCATGGGGTCCTATTGACTAACTCCCTGCAGAGCTGGAAATTTATTCTTAACAAACAAATTGTTCCATTTGCAGAGGAATACTAAAGTGACTACTTTTTTTTTTTGAGGCTGTGTCTGTCAACCTGTGCAATCTGTGACAGATACATTGCATGGCATTTCACTCAGAGGTAGAACCTACTGTAAATGTATTTCCTCTTCTGGATTTCTGTATTTTTTATCTATTTGTGCCCTTTGGGTTTTTGCATGCTTTGCTTCTATATTTTTAGAATTTCTTTGAATCACTGGTTGACTCTTCAAAGAAGCTACAAGAATAATTTGCCTGCAGTGACCTACCCAAAGTAAAAGAGCAATGGAGAAACAAGGGTTAAAAGCCCCTTCTAGACATCTGTTTTCTACTCAGCTCCACAAAGGTAAATATTTCCACTTAATTTACTGCGAAGTTTTGCCTGAGTTGAGATTGAGCAGAAACTGTGTGAAAGCCTTCTTATATTGCAGTCATACAGTAATGGAACAATTCTTTGGGGTAATCAATAACACAAGAAACTTTTAATTTTTTTTTTTGTCAAGGTTTATTTTCTCTGAGGTTAACATCAGTGTACTCTAACAAGTGAAACCATGGCATCACAAGAGCACAGATGACCTGTGTGTTGAAGTGTCCAAGTATCTTGAGCGTTAGACATAAGTGGAGCCATTCTTCTGCTCTGCATACCAGCTGTTACCTTCAGCTGTATTTGAGTCTCATTTGAGTGCATCAGAAATCCTGAAGTGAATAATTTTTGGTCATCAGTACATTCATCCAAAACAAAACACATAAAGAACCCAACACAAAGCAAAGATTTTTACAAAAGGTCAAATTCTGCAAGCTTTATCTGTGCTTCAACCAGGAAGGTTCCCACATCAGCTAGAGAATCCTTTCAGAGTAAATTATCTGGTAAGAGTTCATACATATATATAGTAACAGTACCACATTCAAATTTTTATCTGTTTTAGATTTAATGAAATTATTTTTACTTGAGCAAGGACCAAAATATATTTCTTTTGCTCTTCTTTTGTGCTTCTCCTGAGGAATTTACAAATGGAAAAGCAATATTCTTTAGCTCTGTGTGCCAGCATTTATGCACTACTTACATTCAGAATACCATTAATTGCCTGGGAAATATTTATAGAAGCAACTCTAATTACCAGGTAGAAAGGAAAATGTTAATGCAATCAGATTGCTGACCTTGTGGCTCCATCATGTCCATAAATCTTGTTCAGAATTGCCACTGAGGCTAATGCGAGTTGGTATGAAAAATGGCACTGGAGCTTAAAATAGGTGTATGACTTATTACAGCAAAATAAAATAAGTAATCCTTTTGAAAAAGTTGCATCTAAATTGCAAATTACTTCATGTCACCAGGGATCTGGAGCTCTTTTCTTGCTTCCATTTATTTTTTTTAAACAAAAGACTTTCCCCAACACACACACATTTAGGGAGGGGTTTAAAAAAATAGGAAAACAAAGCAATTCTGAGCCTGAGTTGTCCATTTGTTCTCATTATAGAGAGGAAACTGGTTTTGTACCTTGTAAAAGGTGCAGGCAGGAGTTTAACAAGTTGTCCTGGTTTCAGGCAGGGTAGAGTTAATTTTCTTCACAGAAGCTAGTGTGAGGCTATGTTTTGGATTTGGGATGGGAAAATGTTGATAACGTGCTGATGTTTTGAGTTGTTGCTAAGTAGTCAAGGACAGTCCAGCTTCTCTTGCTGGCCTGCTAGCAAGAAGGCTGGGGTGCACGGGAAGCTGGGAGGGAACACAGCCAGGACAGCTGACCCAGGCTGGCCAAAGAGATATTCCATACCATATATGTCCCAATCCAATGTCGGGGGAGGTTTCGATATGATCCCGAGAGCGAGATTAAGACACAAACGAGGTCAAATGCCGTATACCCAAGACAGCTTTTATTATCAAAAGTAAAGAATTAGTAGCGATAGGACAGAATGGAATAAAAAGGCAGAAATCAAGCAAGCATTCGGGATTGAGTTGCAAGGATAGTCACCACCATGGATCCGCGGTGTCCCGGGGTCCAAGTCTCTTGATGTTTTCGGTGGTGGGTGATTGTGCTCGGAGGCGTCCGGCACGCACACGGTCTTGTCTTGGCAGTCCCTTTTTCTCTCATTCAAGGCCTGCAATTTAGCATATCTTCGCATTCCTGCATATGCACATACGCTTCATGGTGGGTGGCTCCAGCCTCGCTCCTCACATGTAGCCGTTATCTTGGCAGGGTGTTTTTCATCCTTGTAGCCATCCTTATCTTGGATAAACAATCTTTGAGACAAATGTTTTATGATTCAGTCTCTCACACCACCCCGTGGCTCAAAGATTGCTTCAGGACCCATGGCGGTTTTGAGAAAATATAGTTATGTAGAAAAGGCCAGAAAAGAGCATTTCATACAATCTGCGCTACTGACAGTGTGGTTCGACGCACAGCGCAAATTTGTTTAACACCGTCAGGTGAAACAGTGGTTACGAATTGCATTTTGGTTACAACATGTTGAATTAACTGTATAAAACACGGAATAATACAGGGTAAAAACAACAACATGGCAAAAGCACATAACAAATAAAATAGGACTCTCTTAAACCAGGGGCCACCTGGGAGCCAAGAAAACAAGTCAATGTACCACCCTTTCCATGTTTGCACAGGAACATGGGCCAGTTTTCATATTCCTGCGGTAATTTGTTCAACAATTTTCCCACTGTTATCAATTTTTAAGGAACAGTTAGAATCATTCAGTTTGCCAAAAACACCCCCTTCTTCGGCGAGCAGGTAATTGAGAACCATGCGGTGCTGGAATATTGCTGTTCGCATTTGTGTGGCCTGGTCAGCTAATAGATCCAGGGTGTCACCGAAATCGGGAATAAACCGAGTCTGGTATGGTTTACCATACAGGACTTCATATGGACTTATACCGTCTCTTGATCTTGGTTGGATCCTGATTCTCAAGAGAGCTAGTGGTAAAGCCTGTGGCCGCTTCAAAGATGTTTCCTGACAAATTTTACTTATTTGTCTTTTCAACATTTGATTCAATCTCTCAATTTTTCCACTTGATTGTGGCCTCCAAGGGGTATGTAAGTCCCATTTTATACCCAAAATTTTACTGATCTGTTGAACTACATCTGCCACAAAGCGTGGTCCCCTATCAGAAGACATTCCCAATGGCACTCCAAATCTTGGTATTATTTCCTTCAACAACACTTTAACTACCTCTCTAGCTTTGTTGGTGCGGCAAGGGAAGGCCTCTGGCCATCCAGAAAATGTATCAATTAGTACTAATAAATACCTGTATCCATTCTGACTGGGTAACTCAGAGAAATCAATTTGCCAATAATCTCCTGAAGAATTTCCTTGTTTTATCATTCCTAGAGGTGGCCTCTTTTGGTTCATGGGGTTATTTTTAAGGCAGATTGGACATTTAGCTATTATTGATTTAACTGTTCCTGTCATTCCTACACATACTACAGATGTTTTTAAACTTGAAACCATTGCATCTACTCCCCAGTGTGTTTGTTCATGTTTTTCCTTTGCGAGTTCTGTCATAATTTGCGGGGTTACTATCACCTGTTTTTCTGATGTCACCCACCATCCCTCTGCATTTTGTGATGCTTCTAATTGTTTTGCTAATTGCTCATCCACTTTTTTTGTACTTCGGTTTGAAATCTAATAATTTTGTTTGTTTTACTGGTACTAGTGCAAGGATAACTCGTTCTGCGGCCTCTTTTGCAGCTTTGTCTGCCAATCGATTACCTATATTTACAGCCGTCTAACCAAATTGATGAGCTTTACAATGCATTACTGCCACTTCCTTTGGTTTTTGCACATCTTCCAAGAGTTGGACAATTTCTTCTTTACACTTGATTGATGTTCCTTGGGCTGACAGCAATCCCCTTTCTTGCCAGAAGGGCTCCATGAGCATGGATCACACCAAATGCATATTTAGAATCAGTCCAAATATTTACCCTTTTTCCTTCAGCTATTTGCAGAGCCCGCCTCAATGCCACTAATTCTGCTTTCTGTGCTGAGGTACTTACAGGTAGTGTCCTTGATTCCAATACCTCAGAGGTGGTGACGACAGCATACCCAGCCATTCGTTTTCCTTCTCGTACAAAAGTGCTTCCATCTGTGTATAGCTCCAGATCAGGGTTTTGCAGGGGTTCATCTCTCAAGTCTGGTCTGCTGGAATAAACTTGCTCAAGAGTTAACAAACAGTCATGCTCTAAATTTCCTGTTGAATTTTCTGTTGGTAAAAATATTGCTGGATTAACAATCGGTGTGGTTTTCAATTCCACATCATCTTGTTCCAATAGGACAACCTGATATTTCAGCATTCTGCTGGGGAATAGCCAGTGACCCCCCTTTTGCTCTAGAACAGTTATTACCATATGTGGTACGTACACCACCATCTTTTGGCCCATGATCAGTTTTCGAGCTTCTTGGATCAGCAATACCGTTGCCGCTACAGCATGTAAACATCCTGGCCATCCTTTAATCACGTTGTGAAGTTGTTTAGAGAAGTACCCCACTGGTCATTTCCAGGGTCCCAGCCGTTGCGTCAGCACTCCAAGAGCCAGATGTTGCCTTTCATGTGCAAACAACTCAAAAGGTTTGGTCACATCAGGTAATCCTAGTGCAGGTGCCATCATTAATGCCTTTTTCAGTTCTTTGAATGATTTCTGACATTGAGGTGTCCAAGTCAGATACTGATCTTTGGATTCCATTAAAGCCTCATACAGTGGCTTTACATACAGTCCATAATCCAAAATCCAAAGTCGACACCACCCAATCATTCTCAGAAAAGTTCTCAATTCTTTCGGGCTACTTGGTTCAGGAATTTGACAGATAGCTTCTTTTCTTTCATTTCCCAATTGTCTCTGTCCTTGGGATATTTCAAATCCCACATAAATTACTGTTTCTTTTCCTATTTGGACCTTATTTCTGGAGACTCTATATCCTCCTTGGCCTAGGAAATTTAGTAAACTGATAGCAGAACACTTCCCTTTTGGTCCCGTCTCTTCCATATCTTTAATTCCTTGGCCAATTGATTCCCAAATATCGTAGGGCTATGTTTGAATACTTGTGGAAGTGTAACCAAGGTGATGGGGGAATCAAACGATAATTAGAAAATAGGATAGTAATAAAAGACGTAACTATAGGAATAGGTTACGCATTAGTGTTATGCACCAGCAATGCTGCTTAAGAGTCCATTTAACCCTTTCCATCTTGATTTAGTCATCAAGGGATTAAGGTGTAACATTGTGATCATAGTACTATTTTGTTTTAATAATGAGTAGATAGGAAGAAGGAACAACTTCGATGAAATGTAATTCTGCTGCACTTATATCCATATTTTAAAGAAAGATACAACACTGAAGAAACATCCAGAGTGTAGTGCGGCTGGTATGCGAGGAATCCAGTCCACGGGAGTTCCCTAGGCCTCTAACTTTAGATGTTGCCACACCAGGAGAGCTTGGTGTGCTGATTCTAGGAGAAACTGTACAGAGGGGGGAGCGGAGTGGAGACACCGCGGCCAGGCTCTGTGAGATATAGAGAACTCGAAGGTACAGTGAAACCGATAAGCTGCAGATTCACTGCTCTGAGCCAACAGTCTGTCATGTTTTTGACAAAGCGCTGTACTTGGAGTGAACTTTGTAAGAAAGGTAATTCCGGCAGGGGGAGATCGCGACCACTGACTCAGAGACCACCCACTCAAAAAAACCTCCGACTCAAAAGATTAAGGAAGTAAAATCCCAAGAAATTATAGTGAGCATGCGTGGTCATTTACATGGTAAGCGAGGAATACTTAACCAATCATTGTATGGATACTTGATGAATATGTATTAATTTTGTAATCATATGCCTATAAATGTTTAATTTTTGAACTGATCGGGGAACACGATTTAGGAGGAGCTATCCCCCGTGTTCCCGGCGCCATGAATAAAGAATGCCTGCCTTTTAACACTACATTGGTGTTAAGAGGTTTATTCCCGATTTCGGTGACAGAAGTACAGTCCATGTCAATTGGGTCTTTCGTCCTGTGGCCGGAATTTCCCACTCAAAAGCAAATATGTTTTGGCTGCCTATATCTAGAGGTATGCAGAAGAAGGCATCCTTTAAATCTAGTACAGTAAACCATTTATGTTCCTCTTTCAAAGAAGTCAGTAAAATATATGGATTAGCCACTACTGGGTGTATATCTTGGACTATCTGATTTATAACTCTTAAATCCTGAACCAGTCGGTATTCCTTGCCTCCGGATTTCCTTACTGGTAATATGGGAGTGTTATATTCTGATTCACACTCTACCAATAGTCCGTATTCTAAAAATTTTGTAATCAACCCCTCTAATCCTTTTCGAGCCTCCCACTTAATAGGATATTGTTTTTGTCTTACCGGCTTGGCTCCAGGTTTTAAAATCACCTTTACTAGCTCTGCCAATTTAGATCGTCCCGGAATTCCACTTGCCCAGACCAAAGGAATAACTGCATTTTCCACTTCTTCTGGAATCTGTTCTTCCCTGTAGGAATCCTATAACATAAACACTCTTGCCTCTGTGGCTTTTGATTCTGGTATTAATAATTTAATCTCTCCGTCTTTGAAAGTTATTTGTGCATCTAATTTACTCAATAGATCTCGTCCCAACAAAGACAGTGGACATTCAGGCATATACAGAAACTGGTGAATTACCCATTGTTTTCCCAGTTTAAACTTTAATGGCCAATTTTCCTTCCGCCCTGTCGCACCAACAACATCTACTGATTTGTGACTAAATTTCCCTTTACATGTATTCAATACTGAGTAAGTAGCTCCAGAAACTCTATTTCTTCATTCCCTAGCTTCAATGTAACCAGACGTTCAGCTAGGGTTGATTCCCCTGCTCCCCTTCATAGTTCTTCATCCAGAGTCATTAATTTAATTGCCTGGAGAGCCAGATCTAATTCTCCTGCCTTAGGACATTCTCTTTTCCAGTGCCCACACTCCTTGCAAACAGCACATTGATCTTCTGCTAATCGGGGCTTATTTTCCTTCTCTCTCCGATATTCATTCCTCATCCTCTCCCTCTGCCTATCCTGTTATTCCCTGCCAAAACTGCTAGTAGCTTTCCACCCCTTCGGGCTTGCCTCACCTCTTTTTCTTTTTCTCTATTGTTATATACAGCCCAAGCAATTTCAAGCATTTTACCTTAACCACCCTTTCGGGATCCTCCCGATAGGTACCTGCAGTCTCTTTCCATGATCTTAAATCAGTAACTGAAAAAGGAACTGTCACCACCACTGAACCATCAATCCCCACCGCTTCTCGGAGAGGGGCTTGGAGGGAAGTTAGTCTTACTTACCCCCTCCTTCCCCGTGTTCTCCCTGAAATTGGGCTAAATCCCACTGCTTCCCCTTCCTTGGGAGAAGTAGGAGGACTATCATCCTCCGAATTTTGGATCTCTCTTCCCTTTTCCCACCTTCAGTGAGGAGCAACCATTAATTCAATATCTTCCTCCTCAGTTTCATTTTTCCAACAATTTTCTTTAGTATTATAAGTAGAACAACCCCTTTTCGAGTTCTCATCACATTTTCCCTTTTTCACAATCTTTACCATGGGATCATACGGATGTATTCCACACTGTCTCTGCCATTCTGGATGATTTTGTAGTGTAAAGAACAAATCAACATAAGCCATTTCTTCCCATTTACCTTCCTTTTTACAAAACAACATTAATTGCAAGATGGTGTTATATTGCAATGTCCCATTTTCTGGCCATTTCTCCCCACTGTCTGACTTATACATTGGCCACCAATGATTGCAATATTCAATTAATTGCTTCCGAGTCAGAGGATCACCTCCCGGATCTTTCCAATGCCTCAAAATACATCCCAAAGGTGGTTTTTGTGGGATAGATCTCTTGCTCGGAAACGTTCCCATTTTCCCAAGACTAGTGGTTGTGATTGTGCACTATCACAGGCACTAGTCAGAGGGACCCCTACTCTCCTCAAGGGTCCCTCTGGATCTTCTAGCCCCCTGCTAGAAATCCCCCAACCTCCTTACCTGGGCCCCTAGCCCAACCTTGCGTGGCTTTCGCCGCGTCTTATAGGCAGGCATTCCTTGTGAGGGTCTCGTACCCTCACCCTTTCCAGAGGTACCTTTCAGCCCTACTCTGCGTAGCTTTCGCTGCGCCTTACGAGCGAGCTAGTGGGACTCGAACCCACGTTACTTCAATCCTTTAAAGAATGCCTTATTACCTTTCCAGGGGACTTGCTCAGAATTCTTCGGTCCGGGGATCAGAGGTTCTCCCCGAGAATCCCTCGGTGCCGGCTGGAGGGCCCGTGATCTCACTGATCCGTTGAGATTCACAAGCAGGGTCCCATCTGGATCGCCAAAACTGTCACCGAAATCGGGAATAAACCTCGTAACACCAATGTAGTGTTAAAAGGCAGGCATTCTTTATTCACGGCGCTGGGAACACGGGGGATAGCTCCTCCTAAATCGTGTTCGCTCGATCAGTTCAAAAATCAAACATTTATAGGAAAGATTTATACATATTCATCAAGTGTCCATACAATGATTGGTTAAGTATTCCTCGCCTCACATGTAAATGACCACGCATGCTCACTATAATTTCTTGAGATTTTACTTCCTTAATCTTTTGAGTCGGAGGGTTTCTTGAGTGGGTGGTCTCTGAGTCGGTGGTCACGATCTCCCCCTGCCGGAATTACCTTTCCTACAAAGTTCACTTAAACTTGGCAACACTAAATAGATCTTCACGGGCTGTCGGTCCAACATGCAATCATTCACCCCACAGTCCTTTGTTTTAAGAAGAGACTATAGAATGAATAATTACCTACCCACTGGACTGTAGAACTGACCAAGGTGTTCCTTCTTTCTAGCTACTTGTTATTAGAACAAAACATAGTACCATGATCACAATGTTACACTTAACTCCTTGATAATTAAATCAAGATGGGAAGGGTTAGGTGGGTTCTCGAGCAGCATTGCTGGTGCATAATGTTCTTATAGTTACAACTTGCTACAAATTCACAAACCTATTTTCTAACCCTAATTTATTTTAATTCCCTACCACCTTGGTTACAAGGGCACGGGCCGTCTCGTTAGTAATAATCTCCAGAACGGCTTGTAACAGAATAATGCGATTCAAATTATAGATAGGTTCTCGAGCACCACTAATCCATTCATTGGGGTTCCAGGTGGCAGGTCCATAATGTTGTATGATACGTTGAGGGGTCCACTCTTCTTTACCCCAGGTTTGACCACTTCCACCCGCTATAGCGCTATCAATGGACCGCCGATACTGACCGAGATCATCATATAACTTAACACCCAACCCGTCACCTCCATCCTCCGGGAGCATAAAGAACAAGGGGCGAATTAGCCCCACTAACACACCCCAGTCCAATGTTTGGGCAATTGCTTGTATGCATAATGTCCACAGATCCAGTAATGACCTTTTAATGCCCAGATGCCATTTTCAAATAGGCCTGTGGGGGTTCGTGGTACTTGGAAATATGTGGTATTATCTACTCCTAAAGGATGGTTTGACGGACCATTTACCAACAACTTCTACACAAATATTTTGACCTCCTTTTCATAACCTCAGCAGAGTATTTCGTTGGTCGGCAACCAGATCTTGATCCCCTGACACCTTTTGCTATTTCCGTCGCAAGTTGACCATCAAATTTGATTTATGTCCGGGAGTTGAGGATAAATTTACAACCCCAGGCACCGAAATCAAGGTGCCAAAAACAAGTAACATTCAAATGGCTATCAGATTGGTTAGTGTTGCATCAAAAGTTAGAAAATTGTCTCCTGTGCCCTGTTTGATTTACCCAGGCCCAGCCCAGCCAATAAGGTACAAAAAGATTCATCAATAGAGTTAAACCATGTACAATATTGCGACCTATTTCCAGATTGTGAACAATTGATAGACTTACAGCCAGCACTGAGGCAATGGTTTCCATATGTATAGGTCCAGTTGCATTTGCTATTCCTTACAAAAACACCACCCTCCTGTGTTCGATTTAGACAATACCCAACAATCAGCAAGGTTGCAAGCATCAGCCACTTGTTGACTGAAAACAATAAACTCATTTTCCATGATGAGTTGGGGGGTGGGGGGGGAAGCAAGAGCTTCCCCAGATACTAAAGACTGTGATAATGATCAGCCAAAACATTGTTTACGATGGTATATCAGCCACCCTATGAACATTAACAAAGCAATCACCAACAAAACTATGCAAGCAATCAACAGTTTCATGTATTTCTTCTGGCTGGCTTCAGAGTCTCCACCTGAAAAACGAAAACAAAAAAGCCAACTCGGTTCGTTCTAAGGAACCAGAAGCAGGTTATTATTAGAAGGATGGAATAATCCACCTAGTGTTATTTTGTTTTAATAGCTGAAATTTGAGCCCTGGTATCTACCAAAAATGTGACCAGGACTTGTTGTGGCTCTACAATGCCTGTAATTAGTAAATCACCCTGGCCGTTTTTGGTGAGCTGTCTGATATATATCCAGCCTTCGCCCTTCCCCCCCCCCCCCCCCCGCTCACCATCGGAGGGTGAAGAATCTAGTTTCCTGGCAAAGTTTGAGGGACATTTGTCTCTGACAAGTCGACTAAAAAGGGTGCACTGGGAGTGGTTTGTTGTTTTTTTTTAAAGCCCATCTCTGTATCTGCTGGTTTATCAGGCCATCCTGACACCAGTTTTTCTAACTTGTCTGTTGGCAATCCATCCATTAAATCATGTGGAATTCCTTTTTGCCATCCCTCTGCCCACAGGCTATTGCACTTATTTGGGATGTCCCTCCCTCCAGGTGGAGTAGTGAGGGATCTTCTTCTATCACCCCCAGGGCACGGAACCATTTTCACTTCAGCTCTCCTCAGGTCCCTAGAGTCAGTTTTAGTGGCTGGAATGTTAACTGGGCCATACTTGCACCCGTAATTAATCAATTCTTGTGTCACCTCCCCCCCATGTCCACATTTTCCTATGGGGGGCCAAGTGGTGCCGATCAGGCGTAAATCCTTCTAAAGCAGCCGCAACCCTTTCGCCCTGGGACATTGCTTGTATTTTCCCCTGTAATTGTATACCGATCGGCTTTAAGGAATCACGGAGTCCCCTTATGAGGGGAGTCATTCGTTCAGGGTCTACCAGCATCATCATTGGGGACTCCTGCCCAGGCTCCAATTTTCGATCATACATCATCTTGCAAACAAGCCGCCTTCTGCACACTTTCCACCAATTGATTGACAGTCCCCGTAATTGCGAGGGGATCCCCCCACTCCAAGGGATTCAAACCCCCCACCCAATAGGCTGCCTGCTGAGTTAAAGACCAAGGGGCCCGGTGATTCCCAGTAATTAAAAATAGTCCCGGTCCCCAATACCCCTCTGCCTCCTTTTCGCTCAGCAAAATCTGATCCCCCCTGACAACAATACTCTCCACACATGCTCCGTCTCTGACTCCCCAGGGGTTTGACCAAAATCCTTTTTTAACTTTGCCAACTCAGTGGCGGTATAGGGGACCTCCTTGGTTGTGACTTGGGGGGACTGATCCTGATCGTCATCGTAAATATACTCAGTCTTAACCAAGGGTCACGGCAAGGGTGGTTCTAATTTCTCTACTCTTTCTCTCGCTGCCTGCAAGTTGTCAAAAGGGTAACCAGTTCCTGATCTCTGGGGTATTTCCTCATGGGCAGTGCCCGCAAGGAGTTGCTCCTTAAGAGCAGTCTGCAGATGTTTCACCTGGTCTCTCTCTCCTTCAAGCTGTACCTTTAAGTCCGCCACTTGCCCCTGAAGGGACCGAATGAGGTTTCGGCAGCGTTCCCTCGCCGCTACAGCAGCGGCCAAACTGGCACCGAGAACAGCACAAATAATCGATTTTCCCCTTCCTGATCTCACTCTCGCATTGTCACCGAAATCGGGAATAAACCTCGTAACACCAATGTAGTGTTAAAAGGCAGGCATTCTTTATTCTCAGCGCTGGGAACACGGGGGATAGTTCCTCCTAAATCGTGTTCCCAGCGCTGAGAATAAAGAATGCCTGCCTTTTAACACTACATTGGTGTTACGAGGTTTATTCCCGATTTCGGTGACAGTTTTGGCGATCCAGATGGGACCCTGCTTGTGAATCTCAACGGATCAGTGAGATCACGGGCCCTCCAGCCGGCACCGAGGGATTCTCGGGGAGAACCTCTGATCCCCGGACCGAAGAATTCTGAGCAAGTCCCCTGGAAAGGTAATAAGGCATTCTTTAAAGGATTGAAGTAACGTGGGTTCGAGTCCCACTAGCTCGCTCGTAAGGCGCAGCGAAAGCTACGCAGAGTAGGGCTGAAAGGTACCTCTGGAAAGGGTGAGGGTACGAGACCCTCACAAGGAATGCCTGCCTATAAGACGCGGCGAAAGCCACGCAAGGTTGGGCTAGGGGCCCAGGTAAGGAGGTTGGGGGATTTCTAGCAGGGGGCTAGAAGATCCAGAGGGACCCTTGAGGAGAGTAGGGGTCCCTCTGACTAGTGCCTGTGATAGTGCACAATCACAACCACTAGTCTTGGGAAAATGGGAACGTTTCCGAGCAAGAGATCTATCCCACAAAAACCACCTTTGGGATGTATTTTGAGGCATTGGAAAGATCCGGGAGGTGATCCTCTGACTCGGAAGCAATTAATTGAATATTGCAATCATTGGTGGCCAATGTATAAGTCAGACAGTGGGGAGAAATGGCCAGAAAATGGGACATTGCAATATAACACCATCTTGCAATTAATGTTGTTTTGTAAAAAGGAAGGTAAATGGGAAGAAATGGCTTATGTTGATTTGTTCTTTACACTACAAAATCATCCAGAATGGCAGAGACAGTGTGGAATACATCCGTATGATCCCATGGTAAAGATTGTGAAAAAGGGAAAATGTGATGAGAACTCGAAAAGGGGTTGTTCTACTTATAATACTAAAGAAAATTGTTGGAAAAATGAAACTGAGGAGGAAGATATTGAATTAATGGTTGCTCCTCACTGAAGGTGGGAAAAGGGAAGAGAGATCCAAAATTCGGAGGATGATAGTCCTCCTACTTCTCCCAAGGAAGGGGAAGCAGTGGGATTTAGCCCAATTTCAGGGAGAACACGGGGAAGGAGGGGGTAAGTAAGACTAACTTCCCTCCAAGCCCCTCTCCGAGAAGCGGTGGGGATTGATGGTTCAGTGGTGGTGACAGTTCCTTTTTCAGTTACTGATTTAAGATCATGGAAAGAGACTGCAGGTACCTATCGGGAGGATCCCGAAAGGGTGGTTAAGGTAAAATGCTTGAAATTGCTTGGGCTGTATATAACAATAGAGAAAAAGAAAAAGAGGTGAGGCAAGCCCGAAGGGGTGGAAAGCTACTAGCAGTTTTGGCAGGGAATAACAGGATAGGCAGAGGGAGAGGATGAGGAATGAATATCGGAGAGAGAAGGAAAATAAGCCCCGATTAGCAGAAGATCAATGTGCTGTTTGCAAGGAGTGTGGGCACTGGAAAAGAGAATGTCCTAAGGCAGGAGAATTAGATCTGGCTCTCCAGGCAATTAAATTAATGACTCTGGATGAAGAACTATGAAGGGGAGCAGGGGAATCAACCCTAGCTGAACGTCTGGTTACATTGAAGCTAGGGAATGAAGAAATAGAGTTTCTGGAGCTACTTACTCAGTATTGAATACATGTAAAGGGAAATTTAGTCACAAATCAGTAGATGTTGTTGGTGCGACAGGGCGGAAGGAAAATTGGCCATTAAAGTTTAAACTGGGAAAACAATGGGTAATTCACCAGTTTCTGTATATGCCTGAATGTCCACTGTCTTTGTTGGGACGAGATCTATTGAGTAAATTAGATGCACAAATAACTTTCAAAGACGGAGAGATTAAATTATTAATACCAGAATCAAAAGCCACAGAGGCAAGAGTGTTTATGTTATAGGATTCCTACAGGGAAGAACAGATTCCAGAAGAAGTGGAAAATGCAGTTATTCCTTTGGTTTGGGCAAGTGGAATTCCGGGACGATCTAAATTGGCAGAGCTAGTAAAGGTGATTTTAAAACCTGGAGCCAAGCCGGTAAGACAAAAACAATATCCTATTAAGTGGGAGGCTCGAAAAGGATTAGAGGGGTTGATTACAAAATTTTTAGAATACGGACTATTGGTAGAGTGTGAATCAGAATATAACACTCCCATATTACCAGTAAGGAAATCCGGAGGCAAGGAATACCGACTGGTTCAGGATTTAAGAGTTATAAATCAGATAGTCCAAGATATACACCCAGTAGTGGCTAATCCATATATTTTACTGACTTCTTTGAAAGAGGAACATAAATGGTTTACTGTACTAGATTTAAAGGATGCCTTCTTCTGCATACCTCTAGATATAGGCAGCCAAAACATATTTGCTTTTGAATGGGAAAGCCCGGCCACAGGGCGAAAGACCCAATTGACATGGACTGTACTTCCACAAGGATTCAAAAATAGCCCTACGATATTTGGGAATCAATTGGCCAAGGAATTAGAGATATGGAAGAGACAGGACCAAAGGGGAAGTGTTTTGCTACAATATGTGGATGATATCTTGATTGCAGCAGAAAGCAAAGAAAAATGTCTCGAAGCTACTATCAGCCTACTAAATTTCCTAGGCCAAGGAGGATATAGAGTCTCCAGAAATAAAGCCCAAATAGGAAAAGAAACAGTAATTTATTTGGGATTTGAAATATCCCAAGGACAGAGACAATTGGGAAATGAAAGAAAAGAAGCTATCTGTCAAATTCCTGAACCAAGTAGCCCGAAAGAATTGAGAACTTTCCTGGGGATGGTTGGGTGGTGTCGACTTTGGATTTTGAATTATGGACTTTATGTAAAACCATTATACGAAGCTTTAAAGGAATCCAAGGATCGATATTTGACTTGGACGCCTGAATGTCAGAAATCGTTTAGAGAACTGAAAAAGGCATTAATGATGGCACCGGCTCTGGGACTACCTGATGTGACCAAGCCTTTCGAGCTGTTTGCACATGAGAGACAACATCTGGCCCTTGGAGTGCTGACGCAGCGTTTGGGACCCTGGAAACGACCAGTGGGGTACTTCTCCAAACAACTTGACAACGTGAGTAAAGGATGGCCAGGATGTTTACGTGCTGTAGCGGCAACAGTATTGCTGATCCAAGAAGCTCGAAAATTGAATATGGGCCAAAAGATGGTGGTATACGTACCACATATGGTAATAACTGTTCTAGAGCAAAAGGGGGGTCACTGCTTATCCCCTAGCAGAATGCTGAAATATCAAGTTGTTTTACTTGAACAAGATGATGTGGAATTAAAAACCACACCAATTGTTAGTCCAGCAATGTTTTTATCAACAGAAAATTTAACAGAAAATTTAGAACATGACTGTTTGTTAACCATTGAACAAGTTTATTCCAGCAGACCAGACTTGAGAGATGAACCCCTGGAAAACCCTGATCTGGAGCTATATACAGATGGAAGCAGTTTCGTACGAGAAGGAAAACGAATGGCTGGGTATGCTGTTGTCACCTCTGAAGTATTGGAATCAAGGACACTACCTGTAAGTACCTCAGCACAGAAAGCAGAATTAGTGGCATTAAGACGGGCTCTACAAATAGCTGAAGGAAAAAGGGTGAATATTTGGACTGATTCTAAATATGCATTTGGTGTAATCCATGCTCATGGAGCCATCTGGAAAGAAAGAGGACTGCTGTCAGCCCAAGGAACATCAATTAAATATAAGGAAGAAATTCTACAACTCCTGGAAGATGTGCAGAAACCCAAAGAAGTGGCAGTAATGCATTGTAAAGCTTATCAGTTTGGTCAGACGGCTGTAAATGTAGGTAATCGATTGGCAGACAAAGCTGCAAAAGAGGCCGCAGAACGAGGTATCCTTGCACTAGTACCAGTAAAACAAATAAGATTTTTAGACTCAAAGCCAAAATATAATAAATTAGATGAACAGTTAGCAGAACAATTAAAAGTATCCCAAAATGCAGAAGGATGGTGGGTGACATCAGAAAAACAGGTGATAGTAACCCCGCAAGTAATGACAGAACTCGCGAAAGAAAAACATGAACAAACACACTGGGGAGTAGATGCAATGGTTTCAAGTTTAAAAACATTTGTAGTATGTGTAGGAATGACAGGAATAGTTAAATCAATAATAGCTAAATGTCCAATCTGCCTTAAAAATAACCCCATGAACCAAAAGAGGCCACCTCTAGGAATGATAAAACAAGGAAATTCTCCAGGAGATTATTGGCAAATTGATTTTTCTGAGTTACCCAGACAAAATGGATACAGGTATTTATTAGTACTAATTGATACATTTTCTGGATGGCCGGAAGCTTTCCCTTGCCGCACCAACAAAGCTAGGGAGGTTGTTAAAGTGTTGCTGAAAGAAATAATACCAAGATTTGGAGTGCCAATGGGAATATCCTCTGATAGAGGACCACATTTTGTGGCAGAGATAGTTCAACAAATTAGTAAAATTTTGGGTATAAAATGGGACTTATATACCCCTTGGAGGCCACAGTCGAGTGGAAAAATTGAGAGAATGAATCAAACATTAAAAAGACAAATAAGTAAGATTTGCCAGGAAACATCTTTAAAATGGCTACAGGCTTTACCATTAGCTCTCTTGAGAATCAGGATCCAACCAAGATCAAGAGATGGTATAAATCCATATGAAGTCCTGTATGGTAAACTGTACCAGACTCCTCTAATCCCAGGGGATATGAAGGTAGCTGGGGAAACTGATTTGAAAGTGTATCTAATTTCTTTAGGAAAAGTCCTTGGAGCACTTCGGAGATATATTGTGCTGACTAGGTCACTTGCCTTGGATACGCCCGTACATCAGTATCAGCCAGGTGATCTTGTATATATCAAGACTTGGAACTCTGAACCACTGCAAGAAAAGTGGAAGGGACCATTCCAGGTACTGTTGACAACTTATACTGCAATCAAGGTAGGAGGAGTGGAACCGGGGATACACTACACCCGAGTGAAGAAAGCCCCGTCATGGAAGGTCATTAACAGGGATTCAGAGACTGCAAAGCTGACTCTAAAACGTGTTTAAGAAATTATCATTGTAAATATGGAAAGACAGGTTTTGATTTGGAAATTAATGATGTTAGGAGCATTGTTTGGGGTAATGATAGACCAATTGGAAGGGAAAGTTGGAGACGAAGTAGGACAATTAATACACATCCCAAAATGAACCCCAGAGGAGAACTTAATGATAGGACTGATAAAAGAATTTGCTAATCTACAAAATGTGACCCAAATAACCGCATGTCTTCCAATTCCAAGAACAGTAGGTGAATCAATTCCATGGGGAATCTTGACAACAAACTTGAGCGCAGTAAGCACAAGAGATGAACAATTATGCAAAGAAATAAGTAGAGACCTCCCCGTACATGATCCTAAGGAAGCCGGACGTGTAGTTCGTAACTGTAAAAATCAAACCCAGCAGGAGACAAAGGTTACATGGGATTCAGTGTGGTCTATGGCTATTTTATCTCAATTTCAATATATGGCTAATACTTCATGGTGTTTTACTTGGGATGGAACAGTCTTTACAGTTTTTCCATCAGTTGATGACAGGGGAACCACATCCAGGGAAAAGGAGGATATAGTACCCTGGTGGAATTGTAAAAAGATATATAATTGCAGCACAGTGGACAGAGCAGTTCAAGAAATCCCTCCCTTAGCGGCTGCATTGAAATATGGGTGTTGGTGTAGAGGACTCAAGAACGATTTAGATTTGACTGAAACATATAAAATTAGAAGGGGATCAATATTTAATTGTAGGTGGTCTACAGTTCAGAGTCCAGGACATTTAGTTTGGGCGATGAGTGATGGAACTTGGACTACCCATTTACCGGTGGATGGAAAAGTAAAACAAATTACTTTAGGAATGCCGACATTATGTCCAATCTGGAAGAAAGCTCCCTTTAGGGGAGATTCTGAAAATTTAAAGTTAATACGGACAAAAAGATCACAAATTGATGATGATGATTGGAATGAACCTTCGGCAGGAGTGAAACTTGGATGGGCCTTAGAATCCTTATTGACTCCTTTGTCAACTTATAGGAATAGAGCTTGGGTGTATAAGCTGACAGGACAGGTGGAGAAATTGGCTAATGTGACAAAAAAAGGGTTCAAACAGTTAAATTTACAACTACAAGCGACTTCAAAAATGGTTTTACAAAACAGGATGGCCTTGGATATGCTCCTATTAAAAGAACATGGAGTTTGTGGATACCTGAGAGAGAGGATAGATCATTGTTGCATACATATCCCAAATGTTACCCAGGATGTTGAACATGACCTGGATCTATTGGAACAGATAGAAAAAGATACCCAGAGAATACAACAAGACATGCAGGTAGATTGGTTTGATAAAATTTTCAGTGGATTAGGGTGGAATCTGAGTACTTGGGTAAAGTCCTTGATTAACACTATGTTATTGTTGCTATTAATATTCTTAGGAGTATTATTCATTTATCATTGTTTAAGAAGAGAATTCTATAGAAGAGCGGCAATTGACCGTAAAATTATACTTGCCATGACTACAGGGGGACACCAAAGTTTAAATGGACTAACTGATAATGCTCCTACCATCAAACAATAAATTGATTGAATGTTAATAAGAAAATTAATTTGTAATGGAAGTATTGAAAAGAGATTATTTCAAAACTTCCAAAGGGGGGAAATGTAACCAAGGTGATGGGGTGTCGTGGTTTAGCCCCAGCCGGCAACTAAGCACCACGCAGCCGCTCGCTCACTCTCCCTCCCACAGCGGGACGGGGGAGAGAATTAGGAAAAACCTCGTGGGTTGAGATAAACACGGTTTAATAGGACAGAAAGAAAGAAGGGAACAATAATGATAATACCAACAAAGGAATGTATAAGAACAAGTGATGCCCAATACAGCAATTGCTCACCACCCCGTGATCGACAGCCCGTCCCCGAGCAGCGATTTCCGCCCCCCCGGCCAACTCCAGTTTATGTACTGGGCATGACGTCGTATGGTAGGGAATATCTCTTTGGCCAGTCTGGGTCAGCTGTCCCGGCTGTGTCCCCTCCCAGCTCCCCGTGCACCCCCAGCCTGCTCGCTGGCAGGCCAGCACAAGAAGCTGGACTGTCCTTGACGGCTCAGCAACAACCCAAAACATCAGCACATTATCAACAGTTCCTCATCCCAAATCCAAAACACAGTCTCACACTAGCTTCTGTGAGGAAAACCAGCTCTATCCTGGCTGAAACCAGGACAGTATCCACCCCTTATTCCATACCATTTACGTCATGCCCAGGTCCTATACTTTTCAATACATTCCAATTATTCATTATTACTCTTCCTGTCCTTTAATATATACACACAGATATCACTCTCTTAGTCCATGGGCCATCACTTAAAATGTCTGTGGAGTTCAGTCAGTCCATGACTCTGGGCTTCATCCATCATAGCAGTCTCTCAGGGCAGGGGAGATGGTATGTGGTGTTGGATTGTCATCTGGCACGGTCCATGTCCATGATCTGCAGGTCGAAGATGTCGATCTCGAGGGATTTGTTGGGCGCAAGCTGCTGAAGCCAGTTCTGGTTTCATCACTGCTGCACGTTGCTTGGTTTCAGTGAAGCTCATTCTTCATCAGTCTGGGTGATTCTTACTATAATACCATTGATATGGTAGATAGCAGCCATAGTAGTAATGTCATTCTGAACAATTAACATAATACAATTCAAATCATTGACTGTTTTCACCCAAAATCAAGTCTCCTTGAGGTACACATCGGACTTCCCCATCCTTCCGCATTACCCACCAAGTGCACCCAGGTCCCTGGGCAAAGGCAATCCCACGAATGGGTTTGCCTTTTCCTAATGCAGGAGTAACCCAGACTGTCTTCCCCAGCATGTTTCTCACATGCACCACAGGGACTTTATCCCCTTCTACAGTACGTAGAAGTTTTGATTGGGCAGGGCCGGCTCTATTAGTAGATCCCCTAGTGTTGACTAACCAGGTGGCTTTGGCTAAATGTTTATCCCAATTTTTGAATGTCCCATCACCCATTGCTCTCAGTGTAGTCTTTAACAGTCCGTTGTATCGTTCAATTTTTCCGGAAGCTGGTGCATGATAGGGGATATGATACACCCACTCAATGCCGTGCTCTTTGGCCCAGGTGTCTATGAGGTTGTTTCGGAAATGAGTCCCATTGTCTGACTCAATTCTTTCGGGGGTGCCATGTCGCCATAAGACTTGCTTTTCAAGGCCCAGGATAGTGTTCCGGGCGGTGGCATGGGGCACAGGGTATGTTTCCAGCCATCCAGTGGTTGCTTCCACCATGGTAAGCACATAGCGCTTGCCTTGGCGAGTTTGTGGAAGTGTGATATAGTCAATCTGCCAGGCCTCCCCATATTTATATTTCAACCATCGTCCTTCATACCAGAGAGGCTTTAACCGCTTGGCTTGTTTGATCGCAGCACACGTCTCACATTCATGGATAACCTGTGCAATAGCATCCATGGTCAGGTCCACCCCTCGATCCCGAGCCCATCTATATGTTGCATCTCTTCCCTGATGGCCTGAGGTGTCATGGGCCCACCGAGCTATAAATAATTCACCCTTATGTTGCCAGTCCAGATCCACCTGAGCCACTTCAATCTTAGCAGCCTGATCCACCTGATGGTTGTTTTGATGTTCTTCAGTGGCCCGACTCTTGGGTACGTGAGCATCTACGTGACGTACTTTTATGACGAGATTCTCTAGTCGGGCAGCAATATCTTGCCACAATTCAGCAGCCCAGATGGGCTTGCCTCTGCGTTGCCAGTTGCTCTGCTTCCATTGCTGCAGCCACCCCCATAGAGCATTTGCTACCATCCATGAGTCAGTATAAAGATAGAGTACTGGCCATTTTTCTCGTTCAGCAATATCTAAAGCCAGCTGGATGGCTTTCACCTCCGCAAACTGACTTGATTCACCTTGTCCTTCAGCCACTTCTGCAACTCGTCGTATAGGGCTCCATACAGCAGCTTTCCACCTTCGATGTTTGCCTACAATACGACAGGACCCATCAGTAAACAGGGCATATTGCCTTTCGTTCTCTGGCAGTTCATTATATGGTGGAGCCTCTTCAGCACGCGCCACCTCCTCTTCCGGTGATATTCCAAAATCTTTGCCTTCTGGCCAGTCCATGATCACTTCCAAGATTCCCGGGCGATTAAGATTTCCTATTCGAGCCCGCTGTGTAATAAGCGCGACCCACTTACTCCACGTAGCATCAGTCGCATGATGCGTAGAGGGGACCCTCCCTTTGAACATCCAGCCCAGCACCGGCAGTCGGGGTGCCAGGAGGAGCTGTGCTTCAGTACCAACCACTTCTGAGGCAGCTTGAACTCCTTCATATGCCGCCAATATCTCCTTTTCAGTTGGAGTATAGCGGGACTCAGATCCCCTATATCCTCGACTCCAAAACCCTAGAGGTCGACCTCGAGTCTCTCCTGGTGCCTTCTGCCAGAGACTCCAGGTAGGGCCATTCTCCCCGGCTGCCGTGTAGAGCACATTTTTAACATCTTGTCCTGCCCGGACTGGCCCAAGGGCTACGGCATGAACTATCTCCTGTTTGATTTGTTCGAAGGCTTGTCGTTGCTCAGGGCCCCATTTAAAATCGTTCTTCTTCCGGGTCACTTGATAAAGAGGGCTTACAATCAGACTGTAATTTGGAATATGCATTCTCCAGAAACCCACAACACCCAGAAATGCTTGTGTTTCTTTTTTGCTAGTTGGTGGAGACATAGCTGTTATTTTGTTGATCACATCCGTTGGGATCTGTCGACGTCCATCTTGCCATTTTATTCCTAAAAACTGGATCTCTTGTGCAGGTCCCTTGACTTTACTTTGCTTTATAGCAAAACCAGCTTTCAGAAGGACTTGAATTATTTTCTTCCCTTTCTCGAAAACTTCTTCTGCTGTGTTGCCCCATACGATGATGTCATCAATGTATTGCAGATGCTCTGGAGCTTCACCCTGTTCCAGTGCAGTTTGTATCAGCCCATGGCAAATGGTAGGGCTGTGTTTCCACCCCTGGGGAAGTCGATTCCAGGTGTATTGGACACCTCTCCAAGTGAAAGCAAACTGTGGCCTGCACTCTGCCGCCAAAGGGATCGAGAAAAACGCGTTAGCAATATCAATGGTGGCGTACCACTTGGCTGCCTTTGACTCCAGTTCATATTGAAGTTCTAGCATGTCCGGCACAGCAGCGCTCAGTGGCGGTGTGACTTCATTCAGGCCACGATAGTCTACTGTCAGTCTCCACTCTCCATTAGACTTTCGCACTGGCCATATGGGGCTGTTGAAGGGTGAGTGAGTCTTGCTGATCACTCCTTGGCTCTCCAGCCGACGAATCAGCTCATGGATGGGGATCAGGGAGTCTCTGTTGGTGCGATATTGCCGCCGGTGCACTGTTGTGGTAGCGATCGGCACCTGTTGTTCTTTGACCCTGAGCAACCCCACCACAGAAGGGTCCTCTGAGAGACCAGGCAAGGTGGACAGCTGTTTAATTTCTTCCATCTCCAAGGCAGCTATACCAAAAGCCCACCGGTACCCTTTTGGGTCCTTGAAATACCCTCTGCTGAGGTAGTCTATGCCCAGGATGCACGGAGCCTCCGGGCCAGTCACAATGGGGTGCTTCTGCCACTCATTCCCAGTTAGGCTCACTTCGGCCTCCAGCACAGTCAGCTGTTGGGATCCCCCTGTCACTCCAGAAATACAGATGGGTTCTGCCCCTATATGGCTTGATGGCATCAGGGTACATTGTGCACCGGTGTCCACTAAAGCCTTATATTCCTGTGGGTCTGATGTGCCAGGCCATCTAATCCACACAGTCCAATAAACTCGATTGTCCCTCTCCTCCGCCTGGCTGGAGGCAGGGCCCCTCTAATCCTGCTCATAGTACTCGTTACCCACTTCTTGTAAATAGGAATCAGAAGTCCCTTCAAGAGGATCAGAGGTGAGATCAGCTCTTCTATTCTTTCTGGGAAGCTGCCCACTGGAAAGTGGAGCGACGATTTTCCTCGAGGAACCTGAATCCCCTTTTGTAATTGTTTTTCCTTGCAGCTCGCGTACTCGTGCCTCTAGGGTCGAGGTAGGTTTTCCATCCCACCTCCTCATGTCCTCTCCGTAGTCACGCAATTGAAACCACAGGGTGGCTCGTGGTGTGTATCCTCTATATCTTCTCTCTTGAACAGAAGAGCGCTTACTCCTAATGGCTGAGACACTGGTCCGTATGGGTGGAGGGTAGGGCATATCCTCTTTGAATTGCCGGAACTCTCGGGACAGTTTCTCTATAGCAGAGACGCAGGCCCGTAGGGAGGAAGAGAGACTTTCTTCGTATTGCCGGAGTTGGCCAGCCAATTCATCCACCGTTGGTCTCTCTCCGTCCTTCCAGGCCATTACTGCTAATGAGTTGGCATATGATGATGGTGCACTCCGTACAAACTTCCGCCACATAGGTTGCGTGCAATTGACTTCATCTGGATCTTTGGATGATTGTCCATTGTCCAAGTCACCATAAATCACTTCCAGCACCGCTAGCTCCCTCAGGTACTGGATACCTTTCTCCATGGTGGTCCACTTGCCTGGGTGACATAGAACATCTTCCTTGAAGGGATACCTTTCCTTCACACCCGACAGGAGTCATCTCCAGAGGCTGAGGACTCGTGCACCTTTTCCAATTGCTTTGTCAATGCCCCCTTCCCTAGAAAGGGATCCCAGCTGCTTGGCTTCCCTACCCTCTAATTCCAGGCTACTGGCCCCATTATCCCAGCATCGGAGCAGCCAGGTGACAATGTGCTCACCTGGACGACGGCTGAAATCCTTTCGCATATCTCGCAATTCACTCAGGGATAGAGATCGGGTAGTTACCGTCTCTTTTATAAGTTCTTCCTCTTCCTCCTCTTCAAGCGATGACTCGCTCTCTTCCCTCTTCCGTGCTTGTGATGGCCCTGCTTCAGAGCACTCTGCCTCCTCACTCTCTTCCTCTGGCTCCTTCTTAGCAGGATCTTCCTCCTCCCTTACTAAACGAGCTGACTTCCGCTTCCAAGATTTCTTCTTTTGTACAGGGGCAACTGATACCGGGATGGGCTGGTCCTCTGGTTCAGCTGCAACAGTCTGAGTAGCTACAGTGCCCGCCGTGGGGGTTGGAGTAGTGGCAGTGCCCGCCGTGGGGGTTGGAGTAGTGACAGTGCCTGCTACAGACGTTGGAGTAGTCACAGTGCCTGCCACATTGCCATCAGACCCAGAGAGCCTCTCTCCCCTTTGCATAGTGTTAAATAGGGTTCGGTAGGCATGGGCCAGGCCCCAGCACATGGCAATGATTTGTGTCTCCTTGGAGCTGCCAGGCTGACAGCATACTTCTTCCAGATACTCTGCTAGTTTATCAGGATTCTGCACTTGTTCGGGAGTGAAGCTCCAAAACACCGGAGGTGCCCACCGCCCCAGGCATTTGCCCATGCTGTTCCACACACCCTGCCATTCATAACTATCCAGCCTTGGGGCAGATCTCCGGGTGATATTCTTAAATTGCTTGCCAACCTTAGACAAAACTGAAACCATGTTCCCCAGAAGTAGCAATAGAGGTATTTTAACCAGCCAAGGGTGTTCAAAATACTGAAAAATTATTGTGATGAAGGAGGAAATGTTATGATAGAGGGTATCAAAGGTACCATTCTGCATTTCCTCCATAAAAAACCTTTCAGAGGCAGAAGTATAATTGCTAATCGTCTCCACAAGACTGTAGCCAAAATACAGTAACGGCTTTAGTACAGAGCTCAGATGATACCACATTAAGCTCAAGGTCAGTGCTCTAAAAACAAAATTCACAGGCGAGACATTACTAATCATTGCAGAGTACAGCAGCCCGCAGAAACCAACACCGACCCTTAACATGTACAGCAAAGACGAAAGCATGATGCAAATCAAACTGATATTGTGACCTGCAACCGTTATTATCTCAAGCCTCGGGCCCCACGTTGGGCGCCAAAAAGGACTGTCGTGGTTTAGCCCCAGCCGGCAACTAAGCACCACGCAGCCGCTCGCTCACTCTCCCTCCCACAGCGGGACGGGGGAGAGAATTAGGAAAAACCTCGTGGGTTGAGATAAACACGGTTTAATAGGACAGAAAGAAAGAAGGGAACAATAATGATAATACCAACAAAGGAATGTATAAGAACAAGTGATGCCCAATACAGCAATTGCTCACCACCCCGTGATCGACAGCCCGTCCCCGAGCAGCGATTTCCGCCCCCCCGGCCAACTCCAGTTTATGTACTGGGCATGACGTCGTATGGTAGGGAATATCTCTTTGGCCAGTCTGGGTCAGCTGTCCCGGCTGTGTCCCCTCCCAGCTCCCCGTGCACCCCCAGCCTGCTCGCTGGCAGGCCAGCACAAGAAGCTGGACTGTCCTTGACGGCTCAGCAACAACCCAAAACATCAGCACATTATCAACAGTTCCTCATCCCAAATCCAAAACACAGTCTCACACTAGCTTCTGTGAGGAAAACCAGCTCTATCCTGGCTGAAACCAGGACATGGGGAAATCAAACGATAGTTAGAAAATAGGATAGTAATAAAAGACGTAACTATAGGAATAGGTTATGCATCAGTGTTATACACCAGCAGTGCTGCTAGAGGACTCACCTGACCCTTCCCATCTTGATTTAATTATCAAGGAATTAAGTGTAACATTGTGATCATGGGATTATGTTCTGTTCTAATAACAAGTAGTTAGAAAGAAGGAATACCTTGGTCAGTTCTATGGTACGGTGGGTAAGTGATTATTCATTCTATAGTCCTGTCTTAAAACAAAGGACTGTGGGGTGAATGATTGCATATTGGGCCGATAGCCCGTGAAAGCCTATTGAGTGTTGCCAAGTTTAAGTGAACTTTGTGGGAAAGGTAATTCTGGCAGGGGGAGATCGTGACCACCGACTCAGAGACCACCCACTCAAGAAACCCTCCGACTCAAAAGATTAAGGAAGTAAAATCCCAAGAAATTATAGTGAGCATGCGTGGTCATTTACATGGTAGGCGAGGAATACTTAACCAATCATTGTATGGATACTTGATGAATATGTATTAATCTTGTAATCATAGACCTATAAATGTTTGATTTTTGAACTGATTGGGGGAACACGATTTAGGAGGAACTATCCCCCGTGTTCCCAGCGCTGAGAATAAAGAATGCCTGCCTTTTAACACTACATTGGTGTTACGAGGTTTATTCCCGATTTCGGTGACAGCATCCTTTCGCAAAGCACTTGTTCGATCAACCACACTCTGCAAATTATACCAATTTCCCTGAGCCCAGTCCATCCCGGGTACAGAGGGTCGCGCATTATATTTTTCTAAAAATTCAAACAAAACTTCTCTCCCCAAAGGGGCAGTTTTAAGGTCACTCATCCTATTTAAGGTGGGGAAGGGGTCGTCTCAGGAAGGCAGCACCTAAGTTACTCGCCCCCCTTTACTTTCCTGAGAGGTCTCACTTATTTGGGAAACAAAGCGGGGAAGCGGTCGTCTCAGGAAGGCAGCACGTAAGTTTCACACATAGACCCGCCTCCCTTACTTTCCTGAGAGGTCTCATGTAGTCAAGGACAGAGAAATAAAGTGGGGAAGTGGTCGTCTCAGGAAGGCAGCACATGAGTTTCAAACACAGACCCGCCTCCCTTACTTTCCTGAGAGGTCTCACTTATTTGGGAAATAATACGGCACTCTCGTCTCAAGGGATCCTGTCCGTGACGCCAATTTAAATATCCCGATCCAATGTCAGGGGAGGTTTTGATATGATCCCGAGAGCGAGATTAAGACACAAATGAGGTCAAATGCCGTATACCCAAGACAGCTTTTATTATCAAAAGTAAAGAATTAGTAGCGATAGGACAGAATGGAATAAAAAGGCAGAAATCAAGCAAGCATTCGGGATTGAGTTGCAAGGATAGTCACCACCATGGATCCGCGGTGTCCCGGGGTCCAAGTCTCTTGATGTTTTCGGTGGTGGGTGATTGTGCTCGGAGGCGTCCGGCACGCACACGGTCTTGTCTTGGCAGTCCCTTTTTCTCTCATTCAAGGCCTGCAATTTAGCATATCTTCGCATTCCTGCATATGCACATACGCTTCATGGTGGGTGGCTCCAGCCCCGCTCCTCACATGTAGCCGTTATCTTGGCAGGGTGTTTTTCATCCTTGTAGCCATCCTTATCTTGGATAAACAATCTTTGAGACAAATGTTTTACGATTCAGTCTCTCACGATATGACATCATACTCAGTATATAAAGCTGGAGGAAGAAGGAGGAGGAAGGGGGTGGGGGGACGTTCAGAGTGATGACGTCTGTCTTCCCAAGAAACCATTACGTGTGATGGAGCCCTGCTCCCCTGGAGATGGCTGAACACCTGCCTGCCCATGGGGAGTAGTGAATGAATTCCTTGTTTTGCTCTGCTTGCGTGTGCCCCTTTTGCTTTCCCTATTAAACTGTCTTTATCTCAAACCATGAGTTTCCTCACTTTTACTCTTCCGATTCTCTCCCCCGTGCCACCGTGGGGGAGTGAGCGAGCGGCTGCGTGGGGCTTAGTTGCTGGCTGGGGCTAAACCGTGACAGCCTATAAGTTGCTTGGATTCCCTTTTATAACATCAAAAGATAATTTCTTTCTTAGGATTGAAGTGTAGTGGATTGAAGCTTACCTGTTTTGAGAATGATTGAGAAAGAAGAGAGTTTGTAGGAACCACTGCTCTAAATAGTTAATCAGTCTCTGTGTCTCCTCTCTGGCTGCAGTTTTTTCCATAGGAAATGTCAGCTTTGAAGTAAGTGGGAGTCCTTCTTCAGTAACTCCTAACAATAGTTTTAAAATAAGAAGAGGATTTATAAGTGTTCATCATTTCAACCCTGTGCTGTGTGGATGACTGCTGACAGTGCCAACCACAAAGGATAGAATTTGTTTAGACAGTGACTTTGTGTAACCCCTAGAAAGAGCTACAAGTTATTCTGAAATCCCCAATCTTTTGATTATGAAAATGTCTCTGTACAGGCTGGGTCCTCAGTTATTAATGATAGTAACACAAAGAAGAAAAAGAAACACAAAAGAAACCATAGATTGTAAATATAGCAGTATTTTATTAAGGTGGCTAGGTTCTTGAAGCCATCCACTGCATGGTTTTGATAGAGAAATAAAGGGTAGATTATCTTTTACCTGTGAGTCATTCATTGCTGTTTCAAAAACATGTCAAGAAAGGGTAGGACTGCCATATTTCCAGTGACTTTACTATAAAGAACTTCCGGACAGAAAGATAAGTGTAAACAACTTTGTACATTCAAAAGTAAGTCAAATGCATCCAGGACCTGTCTAGGAAGGGGCTGTTGGTCTGTTACCTTGCACTGCATCATTTTTTCTTTCCTACAGACTTTTTGCTAGGAAGGCCTTTAAGCCCTGATTTACTCCAGCAGAAACCAGACAAGTGTAATGCATTCTCCCTTCTGCAATAATCTCTGTCGACAAGCTTTGTGCAGGACAGCAGGTGGAGATTTTCAGAGGAGTCAAAATCAGAATTAAGACAAACTCTCAATTTAACCACTAAGAAGATGTATCACTAGGCACTACAGATATTTCTAACTATAAGTCATGAGTCCCCTTCTGAAACCACTCTCCCAAGTAGTCTTTGATATATTTTCCTTTCACCTTGTATCCCCCATATTTTTGAACATATAAAATAAACAGTTCTAAGTCCAGCCAGATTGCAGTCAGTTAAAATGTTTCTAACTCTTAACATAGATTTAATGAGATTTAAGTTAATTCCTGTGCTTAAAATAGTGAACGCTAACAGAGCCTAGGAAAAAAATTGTAAGAACCTTTTAAGAGCCCTGGATATATAGTTACATGTTTATCTCTGTAGGTTTCTAGTAACAACTGAAGTAATTCTTATAAGCCTCTGAGAAAATGGAAACTGTTCTTATTGAATTTTTGAGGGCAAGCAGAGATAAAATGCCATCCACTTTTCCTGTCTTTGCATATAAGTCTTTAGCAACATAGGATGGAATGGTTTGCACTTCCTATTATTTGGATTATGTGGATGAACTTAGCCATTTGTTTTTTGTCTATAAAGTATTACACAGTTCCCACATTTCAAAGGCACAGAAAGAAAGAAAATCCTGTAATGCTGAAACAACACTGCTGATTCAATACTGTATAAAGAAGAGATGAATAGGAAATTTGCACATGGACTGTATTTGAAAAGGCAGAGGAGCAAATTTCTACTTTACATTGCAAATCATTTTTAATATAGTAAAGAAATAGAGGATTTCACAAATGTATGTGGACTCATCTGCCAAAAAGTCATTGTAACATGGAGCAATGTGAATGATACTTGAGAGAGAAGATGAAAGAGAAATATTACCATAATCTATTGCCTAAAGAATAATTTTAAATCCTCCCCTGGAAAGCCACCAGGACTGAGGCTGCTTCTCATAAGGATCAAAAGAGCATGTTGTCCCTGTTTCCAAGCTTCCATCAAATCTCAGTGTCTTTCTCCCAAATATTTAACACTAGAAAAAGAATTTACTTCCTTCCAGAATTTTTTGGGCCTAAGCAGCTTGTATAATCAATCACTTTGTTTAGTCTGTGAAACTTCACTGATGGCTAGACCAAGTCAAGGCCTGTGCATTTGCTTCCGAATACTAACCTCATCCTGCTAACTGGCTGATGATGGTTAGCACGGAAATAAATCATTGCAGTATCTCCTTTTCTTTTTGTGGCAGAGAGTTTAAACCCAGATGTATTGGGTTCACGTGGCAAGGTTTTGGTAAGGGGGGGCGGGTTCTGCAGGTGTGGCTTCTGCGAGAAGATGCCAGAAGTTTCCCCCATATCCGACAGAGCCAGTTCCAGCTGGCTCCAAGATGGAACTGCCACTGGCCAAAGCTGAGCCTATCAGCGATGGTGGTAGCACCTCTGGGATTACATATTTAAGAAGGGAAAAAAACCTGCTGCACAACAGCAACTGGAAGAGAGGAGTGAGAATATGTGAAAGAAATAACTCTGCAGACAACAAGGTCAGTGAAAAAGGAGGGGAAGGAAGTGCTCCGGGTTCTGGAGCAGAGATACCCTTGCAGGCCATGGTGAAGACCATGGTGAGGCAGGCTGTCCCCCTGCAGCCCATGGAGGTGCACGGTGGAGCAGATATTCATCCTGCAGCCCGTGGAACACCCCACACCAGAGCAAGTAGATGTGTCCTGAAGGAAGCTGTGACCCCATGGAGAGCCCACACTGGAGCAGGTTTGCTGGCAGTACCTGTGACCCCACAGGGGACCCACGTTAGAGCAGTCTGTTCCTGAAAAACCGCACCCCGTGGAAGGGTCCCAGACTGAAGCAGTTTGTGAAGAACTGCAGCCTGTGGAAAGGATCCACGTTGGAGAAGTTTGTGGAGGACTCTCCCGTGGGTGAGACCCCATGCTGGAGCAGGGGAAGAGTGTAAGGAGGAAGGAGCAGCAGAGACAATATGTGATGAACTGACCGCAATGCCCATTCCCCATCCCCCGGCAATACTTGAGGGGAGGAGGTAGAGAAAATTGTGCATGAAGTTGAGCCCAGGAAGAAGGGAGGGGTGGGGGAAAGGTCTTTTTAGATTTGTTCTTATTTCTCATTATCCTACTCCTTTGTTAATTGGCAATAAATTAAATAAATTTCCCCAAGTTGAGTCTGTTTTGCCCGTGACTGTGATTGCTGAGTGATCTCCCTGTCCTTTTCTCAACCCACGAGCCTTTCATTATATTTTTTCTCCCCTGTCCAGCTGAGGAGGGGGAGTAAGAGAGCAACTTGGTGGGCACCTGGCAGCCTGCCAAGGTGAACCCACCACACCAGGTTTCTGGAGTGAGAGTACAGAAAGAGAACAAAAATGCTTTTGAAGAGCTGGATATTAGTAGCTAACTGTGTTAAGTAGCTGGGGTTTTATTCTGCCAGAGTTTTTTCAATGGAAAGTGACTCATTTCTATAGGAGTTAGAGTTATTCAGCTTGAAAATCAAAACTGTGATTCGTTGCTACCTGGCCTGTGGTCTTAGAGCAGTAAGAACTGACACTGCCAGAGGTGACAGTAGGCTGTATTTAAGTACTCTGTCTATATTACTGAACAGTCTTAAGCTATCATAGAATCATAGAATATCTCAAGCTGGAAGGGATCCATAAGGACCATTGAGTACAACTCTCTGCTCCTTGCAGGACTACCTAAAACTAAACCATATGACTAAGAGTGTTGTCCAGACACTCCTTGAACTCTGACAGACTTGGTGCCATGACCACTTCCCTGGGGAGCATGTTCCAGTGACCGACCACCCTCTCAGTGAAGAACCTTTTCCCAATGTCCAATCTGAACTTCCCCTGACACAGCTTCATTCCATTTCCTCATGTCCTATGGCTGGTCACCAGAGAGAGGAGATCAGCAGCTCCCCCTCAGCTGCCCCCCTTGAAGAAGTTGTAGACTGTAATGAGATCACCCCTCAGCCTTCTCTTCTCCAAGCTGAACAAGCCAAGTGACCTCAGCTGCTCCTCATAAATCTTGCCCTCGAGACCTATCAACATATTGGTCACCCTCCTCTGGACACTCTCTAATAGTTTGATGCCCTTCTTATATTGAAGCGCCCAAAACTGCACACAGTACTCAAGGTGGGGCTGCACCAGTGCAGTGCAGAGTGGGACAATCACCTCCCTTGACCGGCTAGCTATGCTATGCTTCATGCATCCCAGGACCTGGTTGGCCCTTTTGTCTGCCAGGGCACACTGTTGACTCATATTCAACTTGCCATCAGCCCAAACCCCCAAATCTTTTTCTGTGGGGCTTCTCTCCAGCCTCTCGTCCCCCAATTTGTATGTATAACCAGGATTGCCCTGTCCCAGGTGGAGAATCCGGCACTTGCTCTAATGCTAAATTTCATACAGTTGGTGATTGCCCAGCTCTCATATCTATCCAGATCTCTCTGTAAGGCCTTTCTACCCTGTAGGGAGACCACTGCTCCTCCTAATTTAGTATCATCAGCAAACTTAATGTACATTGAACTCCTGTGTCCAGATCATTTATAAAAAAATATTAAAGAGCAGCCAGCAGGAATGCGGAAGCCCTGTGGTAAGCGCTGGCAGTCTCTTGGGTAATGTTTGCTTGACAGATCCTAGCATCACAGTTTTGCTGTTGCAGCAGAACAAGAGCAAGTGCCCAGGGAACTCTAACATTAGAGAGCACCGGTCCTAAAACTGACCTGTGGAACTCCACTGGTGACTGGCCGCCAGCCTGATGTAAGCCCATTAACTATAACTCTTTGAGCCCAATCTGTCAGCCAATTGCTCAGCCAATGTATTATGGACTTTTCTAGCTGTATGCTATATGCAGTTTATCCAGAAGGATACTGAGAGACAGTATCAAAACCTTTGCTAAAACCCAAAGCCAGCACATCTCCTGGCTTCCCTTGGTCAACTAGATGGGGGACTGTTGCGTTAAGAGGCAGAGCAATTTGGCAGAAACTAAACCCCCTTGCTTTCCAGTCGATCCTCAGATATCAGAGGGACTGGGGGCCGCTGAGCTTAGGTTCTGAGTGATGCCCAAAGTCAGCGTTAGTAGTCCGGCCGTGCCCAACACCTTTGTTGGACTATCACGGGTCCGGATGCACTACTAACATCACACTACCTGCTCAGCCGGACACCTCCTGAACTAACACGGCCGCACTCAGACGTACGGTCGCGTTCAGGGACCACACACGGCTGAGTCAATCAATAGTGCGATTTATTGAAGCAACAGATATACAGGTTCTTTGGATTGCCGGTGATAAATTCACTGTCTGCAAAGCACATGCAAATGCTAAAACTACGAGGGACACTACTTGGCTATAAACGCGTTAAAAGATGTAAAGTGACTCTATATAGAGATTTCTAAGTTGCCTGGGGAGGCACTTGGTATGACCAAGGGTTCGAATCTTACCCAACGGCGTCCCGATGGGGGGGAAGAGAGGCTCAGCCCGTCGACTGATCCCAGAAGTTAGAGTAGTACACGACGATGGTATCTTCCCTAACATCCAGCTCTTAAAACATTATTTTATAGTGTTTTACTTTGCAGGTGGAGCTTGAGTGACTCTAGTCATACATACCTTTATCAGCATTGGTGCAGAATTCTCTCGCTTCGCGTTTAAAGGTACAGACTAGGAAAAATTCAGTGTGCACACTCATTGAGGAGGGGTTGCACCTTGGGGGGGTGGTAGCTTTTGAGAGGGGTGTGCGTTTTAGTATTATAATGATATTATAATTAGCAAAGTTCACTCTAAGTACAGCACTTCATCAAAGTTGGCAGGTCTTTGGCCCAGGACATTGTAAGCGCAGCTTATCAATGTACATACTGTGCATCCCTAAACTCCCCTGTTCACAGAGCGTGGCCGCGAGGTCTCCACTCCGCTCCACCCTCCATGTAATCTCTCCCAGAGTCAGCACACCAGGCATCCCTGATGTTGCCAACATCCAAGGCCGTTCAGGGAGTCTCCATGTCACAGACCCGTTGTACATGAGTGCTACGTTCCACCTGGTTTCAAGGCTGTTCTTAGAGGGTAAATTTCCAAAGTACCCCTCAGCGATTACTCCACAGGGACCTTGTCATAAAAGGAAATTAAGTTGGTTAAGCAGAACTTTCCCCTTGTGAACTCATGTTGGCTATGTCCAATGACTGCATTGTGTCGTGGTTTAGCCCCAGCCAGCAACTATGCACCACGCAGCCGCTCGCTCACTCCCCCACGGTGGCATGGGGGAGAGAATTGGAAGAGTAAAAGTGAGGAAACTCATGGTTTAAGATAAAGACAGTTTAATAAGTAAAGCAAAAGCTGCGCACGCAAGCAAAGCAAAACAAGGAATTTGTTCACCACTCCCCATGGGCAGGCAGGTGTTCAGCCATCTCCAGGGAAGCAGGGCTCCGTCACGCATAATGGTTTCTTGGGAAGACAGACGCCATAACTCCGAACGTCCCTCCACCCCCTTCCTTCTTCTTTGTCCCAGCTTTATATACCGAGCATGACGTTATATGGTAGGGAATATCTCTTTGGCCAGCCTGGGTCAGCTGTCCCAGCTGTGTCCCCTCCCAGCTTCCCGTGCACCCCCAGCCTGCTCACTGCAGGCCAGCATGAGAAGCTGGACTGTCCTTGACTACTTAGCAACAACTCAAAACATCAGCACCTTATCAACATTTTTTCATCCCAGATCCAAAACATAGCCTCACGCTAGCTTCTATGAAGAAAATTAACTCTACTCTGGCTGAAACCAGGACATTATCCACCCCTTATTCCATACCATTTACGTCATGCTCAGGTACGACACTATCCAATATAACCTCATTAACCACCACCCCCCTTCCCATCCTTTAATATCATACACAGATTATCATCCCCTTAGTCCATAGACTTCCCTCCAAAATGTCCGTGAAAAGTCTGCTGAGTTCGTTTAGTCCATGACTTTGAGCTCCATCCCTTATGGTGGTCACTCAGGACAGGCGAGATGGGGTGTTGCATGGAGTTACTGGGTACCAAAGCCAGTCAGGTCAGGTCACTGCTGCACTGGCACTGCTTCTTGTAAGGCTTGTCCTCCATTGGTTCAGGTGGTTCCTGCTATAGTAGTTCCTATAACATGCAACTCAAATCATGGGTTACAACAGTTTAAAGGTACTTCCATTACAATCTCCACCCCTGGGCCCTTTGTACTGGACCATAGGGTTTAACATTGTAATGAACTCCTTCCCTTGCCCTTGCTCCGGCTTGGACTTATCCACAGACTGCAGTCCCTTCCATGAGCCACAGTCTCTCCAGGGGTATATCTGCTGTGGCATCGACTTATCCACAGTTGCAGTCACTTCGAGGTGCACCTGCTCCAAAACGGCTGTCTCCACGAGCCACACTACCTCCAGAGATAAATCTGCTCCAGCGTGGCCTTACCCATAGTTCCAGTTCCTCCAGCAATATACCTGCACTGTTGAGGGCTTCTCCATGGCCACACACTTTGAGGTGCTCCAAGCATGACCTCATGCACAACCAATAATGCTTCAAGGTGCACCTGCTGCAACATAGACTTATCCACAGCCACAGACGCTTCGAGATGTACCTTCTCCAGCGTGGACTTATCCTTGTGCCACAATCCCATCAGAGGTATACCTGCTGCGGCACACACATAACCATGGCCACAGATGCTTCAAGATAGACCTGCTTCTGGCATGGGCTTATGCACAGCCACAGACGCTTCGGGGTGTCCTGCTCCCACATGGACTCACCCACAGGTCACAGTCCCTTCGACTCGAGTTCACAGTGGAGTTCCAGCCTATTCAGTACAGCAGCACAGGAGAAAAACCAGCAATACCCCGGCCATCTGCCAGCCCAGGCCCAAGGCCATTGCTGTTATCAGAATCTTCCCAGGCACAGCAGAGTCAGACGATCAGCAGTACAGCAGCAGCGAAAGCAAAATGCAGCCACTAACGAGCACTGGACTCTAATATATGCAGGGAAGGCAAACCCATGGCAAGCACAGGGGCCTGGCAATTAATGGCTAAGCAGCAATAACAGCTATAAATTCTATCATCTAGCACATTCCAATCAAACTTGTCATTATCTCAAACCCTTCGAGCCCCACGTTGGGCTCCAAAAAGGACTGTCGTGGTTTAGCCCCAGCCAGCAACTATGCACCACACAGCCGCTCGCTCACTCCCCCACGGTGGCACGGGGGAGAGAATTGGAAGAGTAAAAGTGAGGAAACTCATGGTTTAAGAAAAAGACAGTTTAATAAGTAAAGCAAAAGCTGCGCACGCAAGCAAAGCAAAACAAGGAATTTGTTCACCACTCCCCATGGGCAGGCAGGTGTTCAGCCATCTCCAGGGAAGCAGGGCTCCGTCACGCATAATGGTTTCTTGGGAAGACAGACGCCATAACTCCGAACGTCCCTCCACCCCCTTCCTTCTTCTTTGTCCCAGCTTTATATACCGAGCATGACGTTATATGGTAGGGAATATCTCTTTGGCCAGCCTGGGTCAGCTGTCCCAGCTGTGTCCCCTCCCAGCTTCCCGTGCACCCCCAGCCTGCTCACTGCAGGCCAGCATGAGAAGCTGGACTGTCCTTGACTACTTAGCAACAACTTAAAACATCAGCACCTTATCAACATTTTTTCATCCCAGATCCAAAACATAGCCTCACGCTAGCTTCTATGAAGAAAATTAACTCTACTCTGGCTGAAACCAGGACAATTGTCTCAAGTGTTTTTCAATAATACCCAGAATAAACTTCTCCATAATTTTACCAGGCACTGAAGTGAGACTGACAGGTCTGTAATTACTAGGGTCTTCCTTCTTGCCCTTCTTGAAAATTGAGACATCATTTGCCACCTCTCCAGACACCCAAGACTGTTGAAAAATAATGGAGAGAAGTCCCACAATGACATCAGCCAGCTCTTTCAGTAATCTGGGATGAATCCCTTTGGGCCTCATAGATTTATGAACATCTAGCTGGAGCAGCAAGTCTTGAACAAGTTCAGGGTCAGCTGGGAGTTTATTATCCACCCAATCACGGTCTTCCAACACATGGCTCCAGGGGTCCCAGGGCCCATCATTGGTGTTGAAGAGAGAGGCGAAGGCGGCATTAAATGTCTCCACTTTGCTACAACCATATTTGTGAAGTAACCGACCTAGTCAAACAATGGACAATGTTATCACTGATTCTCCTTTTGCTATTAATATATTTTAAAAAGCCCTTTTTGTTGTCCTTCACAATGCTGTCCAGCTTGAACTCAAATAAAGCTTTGGCCACACGAATTTTCTCCCTACAGTGGCGAACAGCATCTCTGTAGTCCTCCTGTCTTGCCTGTCCTTGCATCCAATGTCCGTACACTTTCCTTTTCCACCTACATTCTAGAAGAATCAGAAAACCATAGAGTCATTTAGGTTGGTGTCCTGGTTTCAGCTGGGATAGAGTTAATTTTCTTCCTAATTTTTCAAAAGTTACAGATATGAGATGCAGCAAGCACATGTAATAAATCTATGAAATCGCAAAACCAGAATGACTCATATTATTCACTAGTAGAAGGAACAATCACATGACAGATTCTATTTGACACATTCTATCAGAAGGTATGTTTGGCCCTGGAGGCCTATCATCTGTATAGAAAAATTTTCGTACCTTTTACATAACTATGCCAAATAAAGAGAGGATTTTTTTAATTGAGAAGAATCTTTCTTGAACAATTTGAGTATCTGAAAGGTAAATCTGTCATTTGCAGAAGGTTTTATTGTGTTAAGGACTGCCAGAAATAATTGACAGAGCTTTAAACTAGACTGGAAGGGGGAGGGGGATATCATCAGGCTTACCCATGACAAGCTGTAGGATGACATGTCAAGGTTACAGGGACAGGGTGCTAGCGAGGACCCTCAGACTGTTTCTCTGGGACATGCTGGCTACACTGCAGCACACTGTAAGTCTTATGGAGATGAGCCAGGGGCTCCTGAGGTAATAGGAGCCAACAAGGAAACACCAGTGAAACACCTCAAAAGAATTAAAGGGTGTTCCTGTAATAGGGTGACTTGGCCAACAGCCCAGCTGAAGTGCCTCTACACCAAAGCACACAACATGGGCAACAAACAGGAGGAGTTGGAAGCCACTGTGCTGCTAAAAAGCTACGACCTGGTTGCTATTACTGAAACTTGGTGGGACGAATCCCACGACTGGAGTGTGGCTATCGATGGCTCCAGGCTGTTCAGAAGGGACAGGCGAGGAAGGAGGGGAGGAGGAGTTGCCCTCTACGTCAAGAAATTGATAGAGTGCGAAGAGCTGTCTCTGAAGAACAGCCACGAGCAGGTTGAAAGCTTATGGGTAAGAAGCAGAGACCGAGGCAACAAAGGGAACTTTGTGGTCTGTGCCTACTACAGGCTGCCTGATCATGGGGAATCTATTGACGAAGCCTTCTTACACCAGCTACAGGAGGCATTGCGCTCGCAGGCTCCTGTCCTGCTGGGGGACTTCAACCACACCAACATCTGCTGGAAAAGTAGCACAGCCAGATGTAGGCAATGCAGGAGACTCCTGGAGTGCATGGAGGATAACTTCCAAATCCAGGTAGCCCTACCAGAGGGGATGCAATACCGGACCTGTTGGTCACCAACGCAAGTGAGCTAATTGGTGGCATCAAGATTGGAGGAAGCCTGGGCTGCAGTGATCATGCACTGATGGAGTGTTCACAGTCCTGAGGGATATGGGGCAGGCAAAGAGTAAAGTCAGGACCCTGAATTTTAGGAAACCAGACTTCCAGCTCTTCAGGGAGTTAGTCAATAGGACCCCATGGGAAACTGCCCTCAGGGACAAGGGAGCAGAACAGAGCTGGGAGATCTTTAAGGACACTTTCCATAGAGCACAAGAGCTCTTGATCCCCAGGTGTAAGAAATCAGGAAAGGAAGGCAAGAGAGCAGCATGGCTGAGTGGAGACCTGCTGGTCAAAGTAAAGGGCAAGAAGGACATGCACAGGCAGTGGAAGCAGGGACAGGTATCCTGGGATGAGTACAGGAACGCTGCTGACAGTTATGTAGGGATGGAATCAGGAAGGCCAAGGCGTGGCTGGAGCAGAACTTGGCAATGGACACAAAGAATAATAAGAACAGCTTCTATAGGTGTGTCAGCCAGAAAAGGAAGGTCAAAGAAAGTGTACCTGCCTTAATGAGCAAGAGTGGCAGACTGGTAACAACGGATGAGGAGAATGCGGGGGTACTGTACTGGGTTTGCATGGCAAGGTTTTGGTAGCAGTGGGAGTTGCAGGAGTGGCTTCTGCAAAAAGTTGCTAGAAGCTTCCCCTGTGTCTGACAGAGCCAGTGCCAGCCAGCTCGAAGATGGACCCACTGCTGGCCAAGGCCAAGCTGATCAGCAATGGTGGTAGAGCCTCTGTGATAACATATTTAAGATGGGGGAAAAGAAATGGCATGCAGCATTTGCAGCTGGAGAGAGGAGTGAGAAGATGTGAAAACAACTCTGCAGACACCAAGGTCAGTGAAGAAGGAGGGGGAGGAGGTGGTCCAGGTGCCAGAGCAGAGATTCCCATGCAGCCGGTGGTGAAGACCATGCTGAGGCAGGCTGTTTCCCTGCAGCCCATGGAGCTCCACAGTGGAGCAGATATCCACCTGCAGCCTGTGGAGGACCCCACACCAAAGCAGGAGGATGCCTGAAGGAGGCTAGGAGGCTGTGACCCCATGGGAGGCTCACGCTGGAGCAAGCTCCTGGCAGGACCTGTGGACCCACGGAGAGAGAAGCCCGTGTTGGAACAGGTTTGTTGGCAGGACTTGTGAAGCTGCGGGAGGCCCACACTGGAGCAGTCTGTTCCTGAAGGACCGCACCCTGTGGAAGTGACCCAGGCTGGAGCAGTTTGTGAAGAACTGCAGCCTGTGGGAAGGACTCATGTTGGAGAAGTTTGTGGAGGACTGTCTCCCGTGGGGGGGACCCCATGCTGGAGCAGGCAAAGAGTCTGAGTCCTTCCCTTGAGGAAGAAGGAGCAGCAGAAACAATGTGTGATGAACTGACCACAATCCCCATTCTCCATCCCCCTGTGCCGCTCTGGGGGGAGGTGGCAGAGAAATCAGGAGTAAAGTTGAGCCCAGGAAGAAGGGAGGGGTGGGGGGAAGTGGGGAGGAGTGGCTGGAGAGCTGCCTGGCAGAAAAAGACCTGGGGGTGCTGGTTGACAGCCGGCTGAACATCAGCCGGCAGTGTGCCCAGGTGGCCAAGAAGGCCAACAGCATCCTGGCCTGTATCAGGAATAGTGTGGCCAGCAGGAGTAGGGAAGTGATCGTGCCCCTGTACTCGGCACTGGTGAAGCCGCACCTTGAATACTGTGTTCAGGTTTGGGCCCCTCACTACAAGAAGGACATTGAGGTGCTGGAGCGTGTCCAAAGAAAGACAACGAAGCTGGTGAGTGGTCTGGAGAACAAGTTTTATGAGGAGCAGCTGAGGGAAGTGGGATTGCTCAATCTGGCGAAGAGGAGGCTGAGGGGAGACCTCATGGCTCTCTACGGCTACCTGAAAGGGAGTTGTGGTGAGGTGTGTGTTGGTCTCTTCTCCCAAGTAACTAGTGATAGGATGAGAGGAAATGGCCTCAAGTTGCGCCAGGGGAGGGTTAGACTAGATATTAGGAAAAATTTCTTTACTGAGAGAGTGCTCAAACATTGGAATAGACTGCCCAGGGAGGTGGTGGAGGCACTATCACTGGAAGTATTAAAAAAATCTGTGGACGTGGCACGTCAGGACATGGTTCAGTGGACATGGTGGTGTTGAGTTGATGGTTGGACTTGATGATCTTAAAGGTCTTTTCCAATCCTAATGATTCTGTGATTCTGTGAAGGTGTTTTAAGATTTGGTCTTATTTCTCATTATCGTACTCTGATTTTGACTGGCAATAAATTAAACTAATTTCCCCAAGTTGAGTCTCTTTTGCCCGTGATGATAATTGCGGACTGATCTCTCCCTGTCCTTATCTCAACCCATAAGCTTCTCATATTTTTCTCTCCCCCGTCAAGGTGAGAAGGGAGAGTGATAGAGCAGCTTTGGTGGGCACCTGGCATCTAGCCAAGGTCAACCCATGACAGGTACTCAACCACTTCTTTGCCTCAGTCTTCACTGGCAGTATCTCTTCCCACACCTCTCGAGTGGATGGACCACAAGACGGGGACTGGGGGAGCAAAGTCCCTCCCACTGTAATAGAGGATCAGGTTCAAGGCCACCTGAGGGACCTGAACATAAACAAGTCCATGGGACCTGATGAGATGCATCCCAGAGTCCTGAGGGAATTGGCTGATGTAGTTGCCAAGCCACTCTCCAAGGTATTTGAAAAGTCATGGCAGTCAGGGGAAGTCCCTGGAGACTGGAAAAAGGGAAACATTGCACCCATTTTTAAAAAGGGTAGAAAGGAGGACCCTGGGAACTACCAACCTGTCAGCCTGACCTCTGTGCCTGGGAAGATCCTGAGGGACATCCAGAGGGACATGGGCAAGCTCAAGAAGTGGGCCTGGGTGATCCTCATGTGGGAGCAGGGGTGGAGATTGTAACGGAAATGCCTTTAAATTGTTGCAGTCCATGACTTGAGTTGCATGTTATAGGAATTACTATAGCAGGAACCACCTGAACCAATGGAGGACAAGCCTTACAAGAAGCAGTGAAAGTGCGGGAGTGACCTGACCTGAGCTCGCTTTGGTGCGCTGTAAAGCCATGCAACACACCATCTCTCCTATCCCGAGTGACCACCGTAAGAGATGGAGCCCAAAGTAATGAACTAAATGATGTCAATGAACTTTTTGTGGACATTTCGGGACATTTTATAGACATTTTACAGGGGTGGTCCATAGACTAAGGGAATTATATCTGTGTATTATATCAAAGTATGGGGAGAGAAGTGGTGGTTAATGAGGATGTATTAGCGTGAGACCTGAGCATGATGTAAATGGTATGGAATAAGGGGTGGAAAAAAAAGGACTGTCATGGTTTAACCCAGGCAGCAACTAAGCACCACACAGCTACTCGCTCACTCCCCCACAGTGGGATGGGGGAGAGAATCGGAAAAGTAAAAGTGAGGAAACTCATGGGTTAAGATAAAGACAGTTTAATGGGTAAAGCAAAGGCCGCTCATGCAAGCAGAGCAAAGCAGGGAATTCATTCACTACTTCCCATGGGCAGGCAGGTGTTCAGCCATCTCCAGGGAAGCAGGGCTCCATCACGCATAATGGTTACTTGGGAAGATAGATGCCATAACTCCGAACGTGCCCCCACCCCTTCCTTCTTCTTACCCCAGCTATATATACTGAGCATGATGTCGTGTGGTATGGAACATCCCTTTGGCTAGTTTGGGTCAGCTGTCTTGGCTGTGTCCCCTCCCAGCTTCCTGTTCATCCCTCCGCCTTCTCACTGGCAGGCCAGCATGAGAAGCTGAACAGTCCTTGACTGCTTAGCAACAACTGAAAACATCAGTATGTTATCAACGTTTTCTCATCCCAAACCCAAAACATAGCCTCACACTAGTTCCTATGAAGAAAATTGACTCTAACCCTGGAGAAACCAGGACACGCGTCCAGCTCTGGAGCCCTCAGCACAGGAAAGACATGGACCTGTTGGAATGGGTCCAGAGGTAGGTCACCAAAATGGTCAGAGGGATGGAACACCTCTCCTATGAAGAAAGGCTGAGAGAATTGGGGTTTTTCAGCCTGGAGAAGAGAAGGCTCTGGGGAGACCCTATTGCAGCCTTTCAGTACTTAAAGGGGACTTAGAAGGAAAATGCAGACAAACTTTTTAGTAGGGCCTGTTGCAATAGGACAAGAGGTAACGGTTTTAAGCTCAAAGAGGCTAGATTTAGACTAGCTATAAGGAAGAAATTTTTTACAATGGGGGTGGTGAAACACTGGCACAGGTTGCCCAGAGAGGTGGTAGATGCCCCATCCCTGGAAACATTCAAGGTCAGGTTGGACTGGGCTCTGAGCACCCCGGTCTAGTTGAAGGGGGTCATTGCAGGGGGGATTGTACTAGATGGCCTTTAAAGGTCTCTTCCAAACCAAACTATTCTATGATTCTGTGATTAAATTTTAGATAAGACTTCTTTAAGAACCTTTTGAATATACTCATAAGTAACATGATATATTTTCATTTACTGAAAAAATTAAAAGCTTTCCCATAAAGCAGCTGCTTGGTTCACCTTTGGCTAGATATTTGTCCTGATGATCTGGTACAAAAAAAGGAAAGCTTCTCTGCACATGAAACATCTTTAAGTTATGTATGTAAGAGTTCCCTGATTTTTTTGTTTATGACTACATATTCTACAGCTTTACAAATACTAACATAGCTTTAGGATTTGTAAGCAACATCTAAATTACTATTACAAAAAACTTAAGACTTTTCAGGAATCCAGCAGACTAAATGTAGACTCATGCATTATTGTCTTCCTGACTTTCAAAGCAGACAAGAATAATCTGAAGGTAAGTATGGACTGGACTCTGACTTAAACATGTGTTATACATGAATTCTAGTAGTGAAAATTTAAAAGTCAGCGTAACACTATTCATCATTTTCATCAAAAACTCCTTTTGTGTGTTTATCCACCAACGACAATGGCTAGAGAATGGACAACAGTATAAACCACTTGCTATAAGAACTCTGCAGTGCAAAAACTGTTTTCAGTCTTTCACAGAAATTCTTCCACATAATGTCATAAAGGGAAAAAACAGGATGAAAATTCAATATCTACCCTAATCATGAAAGAAGACTGAAAAAACATTGTCCCCTGAAAGGGACACCAAAATACTCACAAGCTAACTGAAGCAACTACTTAATCACAGATGAGAAAAGCAGCTAGCTCGATATTAACATGAGAACAGGCAATAAAATATGCAGTGCTGTTTCCTCACTTTTACTAAATGACATTTTCCATGAAATATTATAAAGTCTACTATATTGCTATGAGGGCAAAAAAAAAAGTTAATATAATGTAGCAAGAAAATTCTACCTTTTTAAGTTTCTTTTGGTGAAAAAAGAAGCAAAATTACTTATATTTGAATATTTATCTGTAGAATTGTGAAAGACCTTAAAAAACATCTTAAGGGCCTTTGCAGCATTCTTATTTAAGGCATTTTAAATTTGCTCACCTATTCAACAATGGCAGAACTGAAAGCAATGCCAAAGCAGAAAGTTTTCTTCTTTCTGACTGAGTGATGTTATCCATCCAATCAACCCACATTTCAATCATGGTACCAAGAATTTGATCCAACTGCAGTGGGAAACAAAATGTTCCTCTTCATTTATGAGTACTTCAGCATATTACAAAAATAACTTATTTTCATTATTCTACCGATTCAATACATTATTCAATTTAGGAAAGACACCATACAGTTACATCTGCCTAACAAAAGTAGCAGCAACAGTTGGTTTTTTAAAATTTTCTATGACAGGGATTCCAGGCCCTGAAGCCCCCTCACCATTAACTGTAACCTAGAAGTTAGAAATTAATTTAATTCATGGACAGAGCACAGATTCAGAACACTGAATTACCCAAACAGTCTTCACATAACAATCTAATACATATAAAGCATGTGAATTTACTCTCTTTTAGCTTCATTGGTGGCAACAACAACAAAAAAAGACTTGTCTACCTCTTTGAAAACAGTATTGTACCTGAGGATAAGAAATGTACTAAATTTCACTAAAGACATAGTAAAACACTTGTAGTAAAAGAACCTCAGTAACCTCATCAGTGAAAACAGAGTACACTGAAACCTCTAGAAATTGTGAGAGAGTTCTCACAGGAGAGTGATTAGACCATTATCCCTGGTGTAAGACCCATCAAGATGGGACAAGGAAAGAAACTTTCACCCTTCAATGCCATGCAAACTAAAAGGGTTTATATGGCTTACTGTGGGATGCAGGAGGAAGAAAATTTAGAGACTGTATAAAACTCCTTATGAGATCTTAAAACATCTCATAAGTGAATTGTGGGAACGTGTAAAAATTGTTATGGGATGTTCAGGGGAAGGACAAAGGAGGGGAAAGGGCCCCTTTCAAGTTGGACTGAGGAGGAACAAGCATGGACAAGAGAGGGAAAATTCTTTCAGGTCAAAAGAATGCAAGACTTCTACATACAATTCATTTGAAATGTCAAGACAAAACTTCTTACCTCCTGACCCAATTCACATATGATCTGGCTCAAAAATAATGAAAAAAACCTTGCATTTTGTAGCAGAATTCTACCCATGACCCCCAGATAAGTAGACATCACCACTGTGTATCTCAGAAACAAAAGTAAATCAAAACAAAGGGGTTTTAGTTTAATTAAGAAAAAGATACCTAACATATTGTGGTAGGTTGACCTTGGATAGATGCCAGGTACCCACCAAAATGCTCTATCACTCCCCTCTCCTCAACTGGAGAGAGGAGAGAAAATATAACAAAAGACTCATGGGTCAAGATGAGGACAGGGACAGATCATTCAGCAATTGTCATCATGGGCAAAACAGACTCGACTCGGGGAAATTAATTTAATTTATTACCAATCAAATCAGAATAGGGTAGTGAGAAACAAAATCAAATCTTAAAACACTTTCCCCCCATCCCCCTTCCTTCTTCCCAGGCTGAACTTCACTCCTGATTTTCTCTACCTCCTTCTCCCGCTGAGTGGTACAGGGGGACGGGGAATGGGCGTTGTGGTCAGTTCATCACACGTTGTTTCTGCTGCTCCTTCCTCCTCAGGGGGAGAACTCACACTCGTCCCCTGTTCCAGCATGGGGTCCCTCCCATGGGAGACATTCCTCCATGAACTTCTCCAATGTGAGTCCTTCCAATGGGCTGCAGTTCTTCATGAACTGCTCCAGCCTGGGTCACTTCCACAGGGTGCAGTCCTTCAGGAACAGACTGCTCCAGTGTGGGTCTCCTTGCAGCTTCACAAGTCCTGCCAACAAACATGCTCCAACATGGGCTCCTCTCTCCATGGATCCACAGGTCCTGCCAGGAGATTGCTCCAGCGTGGGCCTCCCATGGGGTCACAGCGTCCTTCAGGCATTCACCTGCTTTGGTGTGGGGTCCTCCACAGGCTGCAGGTGGATATCTGCTCCACCCTGTACCTCCGTGGACTGCAGGGGGACAGCCTGCCTCATCATGGTCTTCACCACAGGCTGCAGAGGAATCTCTGCTCTGGCACCTGGACCACCACCTCCCCCCCTTCTTCACTGACCTTGGTGTCTGCAGAGTTGTTTCACATCTTCTCACTCCTCTCTCCAGCTGCAAATGCTGTTGCCATTTTTTTTCCCTTCTTAAATATGTGATCACAGACGCGCTACCACCATCACTGTTTGGGTTGGCCTTGGCCAGCGGCAGGTCTGTCTTGGAGCTGGCTGGCATTGGCTCTATTGGACATAGGGGAAGCTTCCATCACTAGTTACTTGGGAGAAGAGACCAACACCCACCTCACCACAACTCCCTTTCAGGTAGCCGTAGAGAGCCATGAGGTCTCCCCTCAGCCTCCTCTTCTCCAGACTGAATGACCCCAGTTCCTTCAGCTGCTCCTCATAAGACTTGTTCTCCAGACCACTCACCAGCTTCGTTGTCCTTCTTTGGACACACTCCAGCACCTCAGCATCCTTCTTGTAGTGAGGGGCCCAAAACTGAACACAGTATTGGAGGCGCGGTCTCACCAGTGCTCAGTACAGGGGCACAATCACTTCCCTACTCCTGCTGGCCATACTATTTCTGATACAGGCCAGGATGTAGTTGGCCTTCTTGGCCACCTGGGCACACTGCCGGCTGATGTTCAGCCGGCTGTCAACCAGCACCCCCAGGTCCTTTTCTGCTGGGCAGCTCTCCAGCCACTCCTCCCCAAGCCTGTAGCGTTGCATGGGGTTGTTGTGACCCAAGTGCAGGACCCTGCACTTGGCCTTGTTAAACCTCATACAGTTGACCTCTGCCCATCGATCCAGCCTGTCCAGATCTCTCTGCAGAGCCCTCCTACCCTCCAGCAGATCAACACTCCCGCCCAATTCGGTGTCATCTGGAAGCCACTGAGGCGAAGGGCTCCAGAGTGGAGGATCGCGCCAGGTGACCCCTCCTAAAGTGGCAAAACTGTGACAAAACCGTGAAGGCGAAAGCGCAGGGAGAGCTCCTCATCAGCCTCCTCCTGGCCCTGGCAAAGCTGGCCAGCCTGGGCTCCAGGAAAAGCAGCTTGATGAGGTGGGTTGACAGGGAGGCGTGCCAGCAGTTATTTCCATAGCTTTGTCCTGTCACTTTTTTCATAAACCATTGATTAGGACCTACCATCTCTTTGCAGGTGATCAAGTAAGATGTGCTATTCTCAGTACATACACACCAGCCCCCCCCACCCAGTTCCCAGTTTTTACATTCTTCTCTGCTCTTTTATTCTTCCCCCATGAGCTGTTCCATGAAGTAATTTTTTTTCTATGTTCTTCAGGCTTTCTTCTCCCCAGCTGTTTGGGCTCTCTCCTTGTACCAAGATGGAGAGGGGAAAAGGATGTGAGAATAATGGGCTGATACCTATCCACTCCTATGGGGAGTAAGGACAGAGACCACACATCTATGCGCAGATGTGTATTTAAAAAAAAAAAAAAAGAATGGGGCAAGCATATAAAGGAACCTCCCTGTCCTGGTTTCAGCCAGGATAGAGCTGGTTTTCTTCACAGAAGCTAGTGTGAGACTGTGTTTTGGATTTGGGATGAGAAACTGTTGATAATGTGCTGATGTTTTGGGTTGTTGCTGAGCCGTCAAGGACAGTCCAGCTTCTTATGCTGGCCTGCCAGCAAGCAGGCTGGGGGTGCACGGGGAGCTGGGAGGGGACACAGCCGGGACAGCTGACCCAGACTGGCCAAAGAGATATTCCCTACCATACAACGTCATTCCCAGTAGATAAGCTGGAGTTGGCCAGGGGGCGGAAATCGCTGCTCGGGGACTGGCTATCGATCGCCGGGTGGTGAGGATTGCTGTATTGGGCATCACTTGTTCTTGTACATTCCTTTGTTGGTATTATTATTGTTGTTATCATTGTTGTTTCTTTCTCTCTTGCTGTCCTATTAAACTGTTTTTATCTCAACCCATGAGGTTTTTTTCCCAATTCTCTCCCCCATCCCACTGGGGGAGGTGGAGTGAGCGAGCGGCTGTATGGTGCTGACGTGCGGAAAACAGACTCCACAATCTGTAAGATTGTGAAGTAGGTATGTTTATCCAGCACTGGGCAGCACGGGGGGTAGTCCCACCAAAAACCGTGCACATCCCAACGCGGCACTCACTTCAAATATATACAGCAAAGTGTTGCATGTACATAAAGTTTCGCAATATGCCTATACATATGCATGACCTGTCCCCGCTTCGTATTGAAATGAGTTCCAAGACGTTATTTCCAGGAACCCCTCCCATCTGCGCTTGCGCATTGCCTCCTAGTGGTGGTCGTCGGGGGTCGTGGGGATGAAGGTTGGTGGTTCCTCTTCGTCACCGCTGGTAACCTTTTGTCCCTGAGCAGACTCGGTTGTTCCTTGGTTCTTACTCAAACCGCAGGGTCGGTTTTAGCTAGTTTCTTGAGGAAAGTTCCTAATTCTTATCAGGGACTGTCCTTGTGAGGAGCCACAAATCTTCTTGCTCCTGTTAGTTTATCAGGAACTACAGATCTTGTAAGATCTTGTAAGAGTACAAGGATCTCGTTAGGTCAAGCAGGGACAAAATTAGAAAGGCAAAAGCCCAGCTAGAGCTCAGTCTGGCTACAGTTGTAAAGGATAATAAAAAATGTTTTTACAAATATATTAACAACAAAAAGAGAGGCAAGGAGAATCTCCATCCCCTACTGGATATGGCGGGGAACATTGTCTCCAAGGACGAGGACAAGGCTGAGGTACTTAATGCCTTCTTTGCCTCAGTCTTTAATAGCCAGTCCAGGTATCCGCAGGGTATTCAGCCCCCTGAGCTGGAAGATGGGGATGGAGAGCACAATATACTCCTCATATTCCAGGAGGAAGCAGTCAAGGACATGCTAAACCACCTGGATGCCCACAAGTCTATGGGGCCTGATGGGATCCACCCAAGAGTACTGAGAGAGCTGGCGGAGGAGCTTGCCAAGCCACTCTCCATCATTTATCAGCAGTCGTGGTTAACAGGGGAGGTCCCAGAAGACTGGAGGCTTGCCAATGTGACGCCCATCTACAAGAAAGGCCGGAAGGAGGATCCTGGGAACTACAGGCCTGTCAGCCTGACCTCTGTACCGGCGAAGATTATGGAGCGGTTCATCTTGAGAGTGCTCACGGCATCTGCAGGACAACCAAGGGATCAGGCCCAGCCAGCATGGGTTCATGAAAGGCAGGTCCTGCTTGACCAACCTGATCTCCTTCTATGACCAGGTGACCCGCCTAGTGGATGAGGGAAAGACTGTGGATGTTGTCTACCTGGACTTTAGTAAAGCCTTTGACAGCATCTCCCACAGCATTCTCCCGGAGAAACTGGTGGCTCGTGGCTTGGACAGGTTTACTCTTCGCTGGGTGAGGAACTGGCTGGACAGCCGAGCCCAGAGAGTTGTGGTGAACGGCGTTAAATCCGGCTGGCGGCCAGTCACAAGCGGTGTTCCCCAGGGCTCAGTTCTGGGGCCGGTCTTGTTCAATATCTTTATAGATGATCTGGATGAGGGAATTGAGTGCTCCCTCAGTAAGTTTGCAGATGACACCAAGTTGGGTGGGAGTGTTGATCTGCTGGAGGGTAGGAGGGCTCTGCAGAGAGATCTGGACAGGCTGGATCGATGGGCAGAGGTCAACTGTATGAGGTTTAATAAGGCCAAGTGCAGGGTCCTGCACTTTGGCCACAACAACCCCATGCAACGCTACAGGCTTGGGGAGGAGTGGCTAGAGAGCAGCCTGGCGGAAAGGGACCTGGGAGTGCTGGTTGACAGCCGGCTGAACATGAGCCGGCAGTGTGCCCAGGTGGCCAAGAAGGCCAACTACATCCTGGCCTGCATCAGGAATAGTGTGGCCAGCAGGAGTAGGGAAGTGATCGTGCCCCTGTACTCGGCACTGGTGAGGCTGCACCTCGAATACTGTGTTCAGGTTTGGGCCCCTCACTACAAGAAGGATGCTGAGGTGCTGGAGTGTGTCCAGAGAAGGGCAACGAAGCTGGTGAGGGGTCTGGAGCACAAGTCTTATGAGGAGCGGCTGAGGGAACTGGGGTTGTTTAGTCTGGAGAAGAGGAGGCTGAGGGGAGACCTTATCGCTCTCTACAACTACCTGAAAGGGAGTTGTGGCGACGAGGGTGTTGGCCTCTTCTCCCAAGTAACTAGTGATAGGACAAGAGGAAATGGCCTCAAGTTGCGCCAGGGGAGGTTTAGATTGGATATTAGGAAAAATTTCTTCACCGAGAGTGTGGTCAGGCATTGGAACAGGCTGCCGAGGTGGTGGAGTCACCATCTCTGGAAGTGTTCAAAAAACGTGTGGATGTGGCACTTCAAGACATGGTTTAGGGGACATGGTGGCGCTGGATTAATGGTTGGACTTGATGATCTTGAAGGTCTTTTCCAACCTAGTGATTCTGTGATTCTGTGATCTCTTGCTTTAGTTACTTTACGCAATAGCTAACAAGATTTCAAACCTTATCTACTAATTAACTGCTAAGATTCCCTTAACCCCTTCTCTCAGTGCTTAGTTGCTGGCTGGGGCTAAACCATGACGCCCCCACTCATATCTTCTAGGAACTGAAAGTTTTGGCTAACTCATTTGTTCCTTGTACAGAATCTTTTCAAACCTTTGATGGTCTCTCTCAGATAATTAGAAAATCAAGTCACATCAGGCCTCAACAATCTTGAAATAGTCTTATCAGTCCAAATTAATGTTTTTCAACTGTATCCATTTAGTTACTGTTCTAATGTCTATTTTCAATCCAGCCAAAGCTGCTTGTAAGAAAATATTTCAGAGAACGTGTCAGAAGACTCACTGGCTGAAGGACCTAAAACAATAAGGGTTGTCTTAAAATACCACAAGACCTCTTGCATCAGAAATCTCAAGTTTCACAAAGACTGGGACAGGAGCCAAGAAGACAGGTTGTCCTTAGCTGACTCAAGACCATAAAAGGACAAAAGGAGTGCAGGGCTAACTCCCCAAACGACCACCTGAGACCCGCACGCATGCGTAATCAAGTTTTGCAACGTCAGTAATTATGTTAATGTAGTAAGGCAGAGATTTCCTCGAAATTGTACGAATATTCATGTTTGTAGGATTTATAATGAGTGAAGCTTTGTACCAGAGAATGCACGTTAGGTGGAGCAATCCCCCATGCATCCATCGCTGCAATAAAGTGTACCAGAGAATGCACGTTAGGTGGAGCAATCCCCCATGCATCCATCGCTGCAATAAAGAATGCCTGCTTCTTAATGCTACATTGGTGCTAAGAAGTTTATTCCTGATTTTGGTGACAAACGCTCCCAGGTGTATCTCTCCCCAATATTTATCTTGGGTTTTTTTTGTTTAACAAGTCAGCATAGTGATGTCTGACAAAACAACTTCTTTTTTATAAAAATACTTACATGGATTATATCTCAGTTATACCTCTGCAGGTAGGCATGCTAGGAAGGCCCTGCTAAAAGGTCTGTCCCCATCTTTGTTCTAAGCCCCCTTTAAGTAATGTAAGGCTGCAATAGGATCTCCCAAGAGCCTTCTCTTCTCCAGGCTGAACAACCCCAACTCTCTCAGCCTGTCCTCATAGGAGATGTGTTCCAGCCCTCTGATCCTTTTGTGGCCCTCCTCTGGACCCACTCCAACAGGTCCACGTCTTTCCTGTGCTGAGGGCTCCAGAGCTGGTTGCAGTACTCCAGGTGGGGTCTCACCAGAGTGGAGCAGAGGGGCAGAATCACCTCCCTTCACCTGCTGGCCACGCTGCTTTTGATGCAGCCCAGGATGTGCTTGGCCTTCTGGGCTGCAAGTGCACATTGCCTGCTTATGTCCAGCTTTTCATCCACCAGTACACCCAAATCCTTCTCGACAGGGCTGCTCTCAATCTCTTCATCCCCCAGCCTGTGTTGATACCGGGGATTGCCCTGACCCAGGTGCAGGACCCTGCACTTGGCCTTGTTGAACCTCATGAGGTTCACACGGGCCCATTACTCAAGCTTGTCCAGATCCCTCTGGATGGCATCCTATCCCTCAAGCGTGTCAACCACATCACTCAGCTTGGTGTCGCCTGCAAACGTGCTGAGAGTGCACTTGATCCCACTGTCTATGTCACTGATGAAGATATTGAAGACAGACCCCTGAGGGACACCACTCATCACTGATCTCCATCTGGACATTGAGCTGTTGTCCACTACCCTCTGGATGTGACCATCCAGCCAATTCTTCAACCACCCATCAAATCCATATCTCTCCAATTTAGAAAGAAGGATGTTGTGGGGGACTGTGTCAAAGGCCTTACAGAAGTCCAGATAGACGACCATAGCTCTTCCCTTGTCCACTGATGTGGTCACTTGTCGTGGTTTAGCCCCAGCCGGCAACTAAGCACCACGCAGCCACTCGCTCACTCCCCCCTCCCCTGTGCGACGGGGAAGAGAATTGGGAAATAAAACTCGTGAGTTTGTTGAAGGTATGCAAGGAAAGAAGCTGGGGGTATTGTTTAGTCTCTGTGAGCAGTTAACAAGGTGCATGCAACCTTGAGGGAAGGAACTAGATAATCACAAAAGAAACACAACTACTGAACCTTGAGTGAACTATCCTAATTAACAACTAATTAACATATAATATGCATAATAGAAGCCTGCCCCTGGACGGGGAAAGCCCCCTCCTCACAAAAGCACCTTCCTCTCTGAGCATGCCTGGGAAAAAATAAGGACGCTGTGACTTTAAGTGAAGACGAGGTTTGTGAGAACCAATGGGAACAAGGGTAATGGAGCCAACTTGTAAAAAATACTGATAACTGTTGCTCAAAGTGTATAAATATTTTCTGTGTGTTTACTGAGGCATGCTAGCTTTGTGGGCCTACCACCTAGCACCCAACTCTGCGCGGATTTGGAATAAAAGCAAATATCTTGGCTCTGTGTGTTTTTTGGCTCCCTGCACACCGGGTGGAAGAACCCATATTTGGGACAACAGTTTTGGCGACCCAGATAGGACTGACATAAGGCCTTGCCTGTATTGTCTTGCCGACCCAAACAGCGGAGAATCGGACTGGACAGGATTGCAGCGCACACTGACCTGTTGATCGGGGACTCCTCCAGATCTCCTCCAAGGTCGGGGCGACAAGCGACTCAAAGGTGCAATGCCCTAAAAGAGATATTTGCATATGGGTGAAAGGGGGGTGAAACCTTGGATTGGTGGGTATTAAAATTTAATTATTTTCACGGAAAAGGTAAAAAAGTTGCATGCACATAAGTTGCCCATAGACGCCGGCAAGGGGTGCCTTAATTGACCAGTGGGGGCAGAGCAGAGGGCACACAGGGGTACGTTCTTTACACGCTGAAGCTTGGTACCAGGGGGTTGCCTTGCCACATGTGAGAACCAGGTATAGGTAATAGGTAACAATTGGCAAAATGGACTCGAACCAATCCATGATTCCTCCCTGTAGCCCTTTGGGGTGTATTTTGAAGAAATGGAAAAACTTGGGGGAGATCAAATGACTGAAGATAAAAAATTACTGTAATCACTGGTGACTAAATTACAAATTGGATGATGGCTGGAAAATGGCTTTTTACAATTTAATATTATACTGCAGTTAATGTTGTTTTGTTGTCGACTTGGGAAAATGGGATGAAGTTTTGTATGTTTATGCTTTTATGACTCTGTACAGGAATCCTGATATTCAGAAAAATGTAAACTAACAACTGACCTAATGATGTATACAGCTTCTGATTAGAAAAAAAAAAAATGTTTGTAGCATAGGCTGTGATAATAAAAATCACGGAGGGAGAAGAGCAGGAGGATGCGCAATTGTTAGTCCCAACGGCCCCACCTTCCACCTTTAGAAGTGGTGGGACTGGAAGGATTGCCAGTCTTTGCACATGTCCCGTTCCCTACCTCTGACCTGTTAAATTGGAGACAATCTGTTGGTTTATAGAGAGAAAATCCTGAAAGAATGCACCAACTTTTAGAGACTATAATGCTGACTTACAGTTCTAGTTGGGGGGATGGGAGATGTACAAGCATTATTAAATACTTTCTTTACAGCAAAAAAAAAGGATTATGATAAAAAAACAAACAGAGAAGAAGGTGAGAAAAGAAATAAACAGGAGGACCCTAACAGGGGGGAGGAAAGGCCCAGCTGAAGTAATACCGATAATTAATATTATATGGGGTCCAGCACAGAGTACCAAAATCAAAAAATAGGCCCCCTCCCAGCTTCCCGTGCAGCCCTCCACCTTCTTGCTGGCAGGACAGCATGAGAAGCTGGACAGTCCTTGACTGCTTAGAAACAACTCAAAACATCAGTGTGTTATCAACATTCTTTTAATCTCAAATCCAAAATGCAGCACTGTGCCGGCTACTAAGAAGAAAATTAACTTTATCCTGTCCAAAACCAGGACAGAATTGGGACAGGACCCCAATGAAAATCCATCGGCCTTTTACGAGAGGTTATGTGAAGTAGCTAGAAAATGGATGGACTTGAATCCAGACGATGAGGCAAATCAGAGGATGTTCAATATGCTGTTCACTGGGCAGTGACTCAGGATACAAGGAAGAAGTTGAGGGGACTGGGAATATTGATTTCACAATTGATAGAATTAGCATATAAAGTATATAACAATCGGTATGAGAGAGAAGTAAAAAGAAAAAGGGAGGAGAATAAGGTTACAAGCACCTTTGCTGGCAGCAGCAATAAACAGTAATGATGTCAAGGGAAATGTAGAGGAAGAGGCCCACAAAACTGAACCTCTCTAGGACCAAATCAGCGTGCAGCCCATAGGCAGGGAGGGCACTGGAAGAACCAACATCCAAACCAAAAGGGGCCAGAGGAACAAGATCATGCAGGAAACGCTAATCTTATTATGGTAGAAGGTTCAGACAATGAATGAAGAGCATCAGGGAAAACATTAAAGTCTCCCCAGCTGATCCCCTGGTTTCAGTTAAGCTGGGGAACGAGACCATAAATTTTTTTAATAGATAGTGGAGCCACTCATTCGGTAGTCACTACTTGTAAAGGGCCCCTAAGCAAAACTACTATGCTGATTGTTGGGACAATGGGAAAGAGAATATTAAGGCCATTTTTACCACCTATGGAATGTACAATTGGAAATACTAAACTCACGAGTTTCTATATATGCCAGAACACCCGCTTCTACTGCTAGGACAGGACTTGTTATGTAAATTGAATGCACAAGTAACCTTTCCTGAAAACTCTGTACAGCTTCACATCCCACCCAAAATAGCATGGAAGGCACAAATCTGCCTACTGACAGATAAAACCCCAGAAAAGCCTGGAAACAACATCCCAGACATGATATTGGATGCAGTAATTCCTTCACCATGGGCCTCAAAGAGACCAGGTGAAGCAAAAAATGTAACTTGGTTTACAATAGAACTAAAGCTGGGGGCAAAGTTGGTAAGGGTAAATCAGCACCCTATTAGATTGGAAGCACACAAGGGTCTGAAGCCCTTGACAAATACTTTTATGCAATACAGACAGCTTAGAGAATGTCAATCTGAATTTAATACTCCTATTTTACCAGTAAAGAAGCCTCATGCTGTACCAGTAAAGAAGTCAATTACCAGTAAAGAAGCCAATATAGACTAGCACAAGACTGGACATACACCCCACTGTATCGAAACTTTACACCGTACAACTTCGGTACCTGAAACAAACGCCTATTTTACTGTTTTGGACTTCTGTATCCCAGTGAATGAACAAAGCCAATCTTGGCCTTCGAATGGGAAAACCCCACGATGGGAAGAAAGGTGCCATTGTGTTGGACTGTGCTCCCCCAGGGATTCAAAAAAACAAAAAGAAATGAACAAACAGCCCTACTCCATTTGGTAACATATTGACAAAAGACTTAGAACAATGGTGGGGTGAGAATGATGATGCAATTCTGTTACAATGCATAGCAAGAAAGGGAGAATCAATTGGTGGAAATACCAAAATGTTCAAGAGAGACAGAAGGATGGTGGGTAACCCCAAATCAGCAAGTTCTTACTACAGCCAAAATGATGGAAGCTCCCCTCAAGAAACTACATGAAGAAACTCAACTGAGAGTTGATACTGTGATCAGCAGTGTTAAGAGATATGCTATAAGGCCAAAAATGCAATCAAGTGCGGACCAAATAGTAAGATGTCAGACCTGCTGCACAAACAACCCTAAGATTTAAAGAAAGCTACCAATGGGTGAAGCAAACAGGGACATAGCCCCCGAGGAGCACTGGCAAATAGATTTCTCTGAGTTACCAAAGTGTGAGCAGTATAAATATCTACTTGTTTTAGTAGACACATTCTCTGGGTGGTCCAAAGCTTTCCCTTGCCATAACAATCAAGATAGGGAAGTCATTAAAATTTTATTAGAAGAAATAATTCCCCGATTCGGAATCCCCGAGGGCTTATTCTCCGATAATAGACCTCATTTTATTTTAGAAATAATCCAAGGGGTGTCAAGATTCCTCCAACTGAAATGGGATCTACATACCCCTTGGGGAACCACAGTCTAGTGGGAAGGTAGAAAGAATGAATCAGACCCTTAAAAGACAAATTTTCAAAGTATGTCAAGAAACCCAGCTTAAATGGGTAGATATCGTATCAATTGCTCTGATGAGGATTAGGATCACTCCATGAGTGAGAGAAGGGATAAGCCCCTTTGAAATATTATATGGAAAACTATATCCCATCAATGAGGTGGGTAGCTGGAGTGATCATATATACGTTAAAGGTGAAGGAATTTTGAAAGATTATTTGTTATCTCTCTTGTGGGTATTATCCTCTTTACACAGGCGTCTCAACCAGTGAGCTCTGCTTCCTTTGAACTCTTTGGTACATAACTTCATGCCTAGAGATTTGGTTTACATCTGGACCTGGAAGGGTGAATCACTAAAAGAAAAGTAGAAGGGATCAGCTCCTGGATGCACTACATGAGAGTGTTATAAATGATTTAGTCCCAAATAGGATTCCAATTCAAATTTACAATTTATTAAGTGAATAGAGGCAAGCAAACAGCGCTGGGTGCGCCGGGAGTCTCCGCTCCACCAAGACGCACGCCATACAGTTCCTGTTCCTGGTTTATATCCTGTCCGTTAATACATATTCATGAATAGGCGTGTCTTCGGCGCATGCCCTCTTCTCCTTCTAGAGTCTTCTCGACTCTTCCTCAGCGTGATCCTGTTTGCTAATACATATTCATGAATAGGCGTGTCTTCTAATACGTATTAATGAACAGGCATGTCTTCTTCAGCACATGCCCTCTTCTCCTGCTAGAGTCTTCTCGAATCTTCCTCGGCATGCCCCCAGGATGACCCCAAACCTTATGCATGCACTTTCTTTACACAATACTATGCGGTCAGTGGTCAAACTGGTTTGAGCTGATATACCAGCAAAGTAGTTTAACTTTCTCCTGTAAAATACCCCTTTTTATGGTGCAGGAGAAATCCATGAAAGTACAGAAGATTACACTTCATCACACGAATCAGATAAACATATTTCACAAGAGTGAAGAGAGCTCCATCAGAGGAACAGTGGACATCTGCACCAACGGGAGCACTAAAGCTAAGACTTTCTAAAAACACTATGGGCTAACAAACTGTTTATAGTTATAATATGGTTTATGGTAACACTGATCTGTGTTAACCGAAGTGTGCTAGCTTTGTGGGCCTACCACCTAGCACCCAACTCTGCACAAATTTGGAATAAAAGCAAATATTTCAGCTCTGTGTGTTTTTCAGCTCTCTGCACACCAAGTGGAAGAACCCATATTTGGGACAACTACATTAGATGATGAATCCTGAAGAGGACCAGGGGAATCATCCCCAGCTGAACCCCTGGTTACACCAAGGCTGGGGAACGATGAGGTAGAATTTTTAGTTGATACAGGAGCCACTTATTCTGTACTTAATAGTTGTAAAGGAAATTTTAGCCATGAAACTGTAGGTGGTGTTGGTGCTACAGGGAAGTGAGACAATCAGCCCTTTCTGCAGCCATTAAAATTTAAGTTAGGATAACAACGGATGACTCGCCAGTTTTTATATATGTCTGAGTGCCCGATACCTTTGATGGGATCTGTTGAGCAAATTAGATGCACAGATAACCTTTAAGGATGGTCAGGTGCAACTACTAATACCTGAATCAAAAGCTGTGGAAGTGAGAATTTTTATGTTACAGGACACACAAAGACCAGAGAAAGAAATTCCTGCAGAAGTGGAAGATGCAGTAACAACACCCTTAGTATGGGCTAGTGGAATCCCAGGTCGGTTCAAATTGGCGAAACCAGTTAAAATTGTTTTTAAGTCTGGAACTAAACCGGTAAGACAAAAACAGTATCCTATTAAGTGGGAAGCTAGAAAGGGTTTGGAAGAATTAATAACAAAATTTTTGAATTATGGGTTACTGATAGAGTGCGAATCAGAATATAACACCCCGATATTGCCAGTAAAAAAGCAAAACAGCAGGGAATATAGATTAGTTCAGGATTTAAGAGCTGTGAATCAGATTGTTCAAGATATTCACGCAGTAGTAGCTAACCCATATACCTTACTGACATCTTTGAAGGAAAAACATAAGTGGTTTACTGATCTCAAGCATGCTTTCTTCTGCATGCCTCTAGACAAAGACAATCAGGTGATATTCGCCTTTGAATGGGAAAGCCCCACCACCGGACGCAAAACACAACTTACTTGGACAGTGCTACCTCAAGGGTTCAAAAATAGTGCTACAATATTTAGCAACCAATTGGTAAAGGAGCTGGAGTTATGGAAAAAGGAAAACCCAGAGGGAACAATACTGCAATATGTACATGACTTTTTGTTGGCTGCAGAGACTCTGGGAGAGTGTTTACAGATGACTATAAGCTTGCTCAATTTCTTAGGACAAGGGGGATATCGTGTATAGAAGAGTAAAGCTCAGGTAGGGAAAGAGACTGTGATTTATTTAGGTTTTGAGATTTCACAAGGACAACGGAGACTGGGAGCCGACAGAAAAGCAGCAATCTGCCAAACTCCAGAACCAAGAACTGTACGAGAGCTGTGGGTGTTTTTGGGTATGGTCAGATGGTGCAGACTGTGGATTCTCAACTATGGCCTATTGGTAAAACCCCTCTATGAAACTTTGAAGGGGTCAAAAGAGAACCACCTACTATGGACCTCTGAATGCCAAGTAGCCTTTATGGACTTGAAAAAGACTTTGATGTCAGCAACTGCATTGAGACTGCCCGATTTGTCTAAACCTTTTGAGCTATTTGTACATACATGAACGAGAACATCTTGCCCTGGGCGTGCTGACTCAGAGACTGGGAACCTGGAGAAGAGCTGTGGGATATTTCTCCGAACAATTGGACAATGTGAGTAAAGGTTGGCCAGGATGTTTGCGTGCTGTAGCCTCAACTGTTCTTTTAATCCAAGAAGTTAGGAAACTAACGATAGGGCAAAGAATCACTGTGTATGTATGTTCTGCATATTGTGATTTCTGTCTTAGTGTCACCGAAATCGGGAATAAACTTCTTAGCACCAATGTAGCATTAAGAAGCAGGCATTATTTAATGCAGCGCTGAATGCACGGGGGATCACTCCACCTAACATGCATACCTTGGTACAAAGCTTCACTCATTATAAATCCTACAAACATAAATGTTCATACAATTTCCAGGAAATCTCTGCCTTACTACATTAACATAATTACTGACATTGCAAAACTAGATTATGTGTGCGCGGCGGTCTCAGGTGGTTGTTTGGGGAGTTAGCCCCTCACTCCTTTTGTCCTTTTATGGTCTTGAGTCAGCTAAGGACAACCTGTCTTCTTGGCTCCTGTCCCAGTCTTTGTGAAACTTGAGATTTCTGATGCAAGAGGTCTCATGATATTTTAAGACAATCCTTATTGTTTTAGATCCTTCAACCGGTGAGTCTTGTGACATTAGAACAAAAGGGAAGGCATTGGCTGTCTCCAAGCCGTATGCTCAAATATCAAGTTATCCTGTTGGAACAGGATGATGTGGAACTTAAAACCACCACAGCAATCACCCCAACAATGTTTTTGAATTCGGAGATAAGGGACTCTAAACCCTTGCACCATGATTGCCTGCAAAACATCAAACGTATATTTGAGCAGACAGGATGTAAAAGACGAACTGTTAATTAGACCTGATTTGGAGCTGTTTACAGGTGGTAGCAGCTTTGTTTGAGATGGAAAATGGATGGCCCCCGATATGTGGTGGTCACAACTACACAGGTAATAGAGGCTGGGAACCTATTAACAAGTCAGCCCAGAAGGCGGAGCTGGAGGCATTGAGAGGATATGAGAGGATATTGAGATTGGCCCTGAGGATAGCGGAAGGGAAAAAGGTAAATATATGGACTGATTCAAAATATGCCTTTGGGATAGTCCATACTGTCCTGGTTTCAGCCAGGATAGAGCTGGTTTTCTTCACAGAAGCTAGTGTGAGACTGTGTTTTGGATTTGGGATGAGAAACTGTTGATAATGTGCTGATGTTTTGGGTTGTTGCTGAGCAGTCAAGGACAGTCCAGCTTCTCGTGCTGGCCTGCCAGCGAGCAGGCTGGGGGTGCACGGGGAGCTGGGAGGGGACACAGCCAGGACAGCTGACCCAGACTGGCCAAAGAGATATTCCCTACCATCCGACGTCATGCCCAGTACATAAACTGGAGTTGGCCAGGGGGCGGAAATCGCTGCTCGGGGACGGGCTGTCGATCACCGGGTGGTGAGCAATTGCTGTATCGGGCATCACTTGTTCTTGTACATTCCTTTGTTGGTATTATCATTGTTGTTTCCTTCTCTCTTGCTGTCCTATTAAACCGTGTTTATCTCAACCCACGAGGTTTTTTTTCTCAAATCTCTCCCCCGTCCCACTGCGGGAGGGGGAGTGAGCGAGCGGCTGCGTGGTGCTTAGTTGCTGGCTGGGACTAAACCACGACAGTCCTTTTTGGCGCCCAATGTGGGGCCCGAGGCTTGAGATAATAACGGTTGCAGGTCACAATATCAGTTTATTTGATTTGCATCATGCTCTCGTCTGCTGTACATGTTAAGGGTCGGTGTTGGTTTCTGCGGGCTGCTGCACTCTGCGATGATTAGTAATGTCTTGCCTGTGAATTTTGTTTTTAGAGCACTGACCTTGAGCTTAATGTGGTATCATCTGAGCTCTGTACTAAAGCCGTTAGTGTATTTTGGCTACTGTCTTGTGGAGACGATTACCAATTATACTTCTGCCTCTGAAAGGTTTTTTATGGAGGAAATGCAGAATGGTACCTTTGCTACCCTCTATCATAACATTTCCTCCTTCATCACAATAATTTTTCAGTATTTTGAACACCCTTGGGTAGTTAAAATACCTCTATTGCTACTTCTGGGGAACATTGTTTCGGTTTTGTCTAAGGTTGGCAAGCAATTTAAGAATATCACCCGGAGATCTGCCCCAAGGCTGGATAGTTATGAATGGCAGGGTGTGTGGAACAGCATGGGCAAATGCCTGGGGCGGTGGGCACCTCCAGTGTTTTGGAGCTTCACTCCCGAACAAGTGCAGAATCCTGATAAACTAGCAGAATATTTGGAAGAAGTATGCTGTCAGCCTGGCAGCTCCAAGGAGACACAAATCATTGCAAAGTGCTGGGGCCTGGCCCATGCCTACCGAGCTCTATTAAACACTATGCAAAGGGGAGAGAGGCTCTCTGGACCTGATGGCAATGTGGCAGGCACTGTGACTACTCCAACCCCCATGGCGGGCACTGTAGCTACTCAGACTGTTGCAGCTGAACCAGAGAACCAGCCCATCCCGGTATCAGTTGCCCCTATACAAAAGAAGAAATCTTGGAAGCGGAAGTCAGCTCGTTTAGTAAGGGACGAGGAAGATATTTCTAAGAAGGAGCCAGAGGAAGAGAGTGAGGAGGCAGAGTGCTCTGAAGCAGGGCCATCACAAGGACCAAAGAGGGAAGAGAGCGAGTCATCACTTGAAGAGGAGGAAGAGGAAGAACTCATAAAAGAGACGGTAACTCCCCGATCTCTATCCCTGAGTGAATTGCGAGATATGCGAAAGGATTTCAGCCGTCGTCCAGGTGAGCACATTGTCACCTGCTGCTCCGATGCTGGGATAATGGGGCCAGTAGCCTGGAATTAGAGGGTAGGGAAGCCAAGCAGCTGGGATCCCTTTCTAGAGAAGGGGGCATTGATAAAGCAATTGGAAAAGGTGCACGAGTCCTCAGCCTCTGGAGACGACTCCTGTCGGGTGTGAAGGAAAGGTACCCCTTCAAGGAAGATGTTCTATGTCACCCAGGCAAGTGGACCACCATGGAGAAAGGTATCCAGTACCTGAGGGAGCTAGCTGTGCTGGAAGTGATTTATGGTGACTTGGACAATCATCCAAAGACCCATATGAAGTCAATTGCACGCGACCTATGTGGCGGAAGTTTGTACGGAGTGCACCATCATCATATGCCAACTCATTAGCAGTAATGGCCTGGAAAGACGGAGAGAGACCAACGGTGGATGAATTGGCTGGCCAACTCCGGCAATACGAAGAAAGTCTCTCTTCCTCCCTACGGGCCTGTGTCTCTGCTGTAGAGAAACTGTCCCGGGAGTTCCGGTAATTCAAAGAGGATATGCCCTACCCTCCTCCCGTACGGACCAGTGTCTCAGCCATTAGGAGTAAGCACTCTTCTGTTCAAGAGAGAGGATAGAGAGGATACACACCGCGAGCCACCCTGTGGTTTCAATTGCGTGACTACGGAGAGGACATGAGGAGGTGGGATGGAAAACCTACCTCGACCCTAGAGGCACGAGTACGCGAGCTGCAAGGAAAGACAATTACAAAAGGGGGTTCAGGTTCCTCCAGAAAAATCGTCGCTCCACTTTCCAGTGGGCAGCTTCCCAGAAAGAATGGAAGAGCTGATCTCACCTCTGATCCTCTTGAAGGGACTTCTGATTCCTATTTACAAGAAGTGGGTAACGAGTACTATGACCAGGACTAGAGGGGCCCTGCCTCCAGCCAGGCGGAGGAGAGGGACAACCGAGTTTATTGGACTGTGTGGATTAGATGGCCTGGCACATCAGACCGACAGGAATATAAGGCTTTAGTGGACACCGGTGCACAATGTACCCTGATGCCATCAAGCCATATAGGGGCAGAACCCATCTGTATTTCTGGAGTGACGGGGGGATCCCAACAGATGACTGTGCTGGAGGCCAAAGTGAGCCTAACTGGGAATGAGTGGCAGAAGCACCCCATTGTGACTGGCCCAGAGGCTCCGTGCATCCTGGGCATAGACTACCTCAGGAGAGGGTATTTCAAGGACCCAAAAGGGTACCGGTGGGCTTTTGGTATAGCTGCCTTGGAGACGGAAGAAATTAAACAGCTGTCCACCTTGCCTGGTCTCTCAGAGGACCCTTCTGTGGTGGGGTTGCTCAGGGTCAAAGAACAACAGGTGCCGATCGCTACCACAACAGTGCACCGGCGGCAATATCGCACCAACAGAGACTCCCTGATCCCCATCCATGAGCTGATTCGTCGGCTGGAGAGCCAAGGAGTGATCAGCAAGACTTGCTCACCCTTTAACAGCCCCATATGGCCAGGGCGAAAGTCTAATGGAGAGTGGAGACTGACAGTAGACTATCGTGGCCTGAATGAAGTCACGCCGCCACTGAGCGCTGCTGTGCCGGACATGCTAGAACTTCAATATGAACTGGAGTCAAAGGCAGCCAAGTGGTACGCCACCATTGATATTGCTAACGCGTTTTTCTCAATCCCTTTGGCGGCTGAGTGCAGGCCACAGTTTGCTTTCACTTGGAGGGGTGTCCAATACACCTGGAATCGACTTCCCCAGGGGTGGAAACACAGCCCTACCATTTGCCATGGGCTGATACAAACTGCACTGGAACAGGGTGAAGCTCCAGAGCATCTGCAATACATTGATGACATCATCGTATGGGGCAACACAGCAGAAGAAGTTTTCGAGAAAGGGAAGAAAATAATTCAAGTCCTTCTGAAAGCTGGTTTTGCTATAAAACAAAGTAAAGTCAAGGGACCTGCACAAGAGATCCAGTTTTTAGGAATAAAATGGCAAGATGGAAGTCGACAGATCCCAACAGATGTGATCAACAAAATAATACCTATGTCTCCACCAACTAGCAAAAAAGAAACACAAGCATTTCTGGGCGTTGTGGGTTTCTGGAGAATGCATATTCCAAATTACAGTCTGATTGTAAGCCCTCTTTATCAAGTGACCCGGAAGAAGAATGATTTTAAATGGGGCCCTGAGCAACGACAAGCCTTCGAACAAATCAAACAGGAGATAGTTCATGCCGTAGCCCTCGGGCCAGTCCAGGCAGGACAAGATGTTAAAAATGTGCTCTACACGGCAGCCGGGGAGAATGGCCCTACCTGGAGTCTCTGGCAGAAGGCACCAGGAGAGACTCGAGGTCAACCTCTGGGGTTTTGGAGTCGAGGATATAGGGGATCTGAGTCCCGCTATACTCCAACTGAAAAGGAGATATTGGCAGCATATGAAGGAGTTCGAGCTGCCTCAGAAGTGGTTGGTACTGAAGCACAGCTTCTCCTGGCACCCCGACTGCCGGTGCTGGGCTGGATGTTCAAAGGGAGGGTCCCCTCTACACATCATGCGACTGATGCTACGTGGAGTAAGTGGGTCACGCTTATTACACAGCAGGCTCGAATAGGAAACCTTAATCGCCCGGGAATCATGGAAGTGATCATGGACTGGCCAGAAGGCAAAGATTTTGGAATATCCCCAGAAGAGGAGGTGGCGCGTGCTGAAGAGGCTCCACCATATAATGAACTGCCAGAGAACGAAAGGCAATATGCCCTGTTTACTGATGGGTCCTGTCGTATTGTAGGCAAACATCGAAGGTGGAAAGCTGCTGTATGGAGCCCTATACGACGAGTCGCAGAAGCTGCTGAAGGACAAGGTGAGTCAAGTCAGTTTGCAGAGGTGAAAGCCATCCTGATGGCTTTAGATATTGCTGAACGAGAAAAATGGCCAATACTCTATCTCTATACTGACTCATGGATGGTGGCAAATGCTCTATGGAGGTGGCTACAGCAATGGAAGCAGAGCAACTGGCAACGCAGAGGCAAGCCCATCTGGGCTGCTGAATTGTGGCAAGATATTGCTGCCCGACTAGAGAATCTAGTCATAAAAGTACGCCGTGTAGATGCTCATGTACCCAAGAGTTGGGCCACTGAAGAACATCAAAACAACCATCAGGTGGATCAGGCTGCTAAGATTGAAGTGGCTCAGGTGGATCTGGACTGGCAACATAAGGGTGAATTATTTATAGCTCAGTGGGCCCATGACACCTCAGGCCATCAGGGAAGAGATGCAACATATAGATGGGCTCGGGATCGAGGGGTGGACCTGACCATGGATGCTATTGCACAGGTTATCCATGAATGTGAAGCGTGTGCTGCGATCAAACAAGCCAAGCGGTTAAAGCCCCTCTGGTATGAAGGACGATGGTTGAAATATAAATGTAGGGAGGCCTGGCAGATTGACTATATCACACGTCCATCAAACTCGCCAAGGCAAGCGCTATGTGCTTACCATGGTGGAAGCAACCACTAGATGGCTGGAAACATACCCTGTGCCCCATGCCACCGCCCGGAACACTATCCTGGGCCTTGAAAAGCAAGTCTTATGGCGACATGGCACCCCTGAAAGAATTGAGTCAGACAATGGGACTCATTTCTGAAACAACCTCATAGACACCTGGTCTAAAGAACACGGCATTGAGTGGGTGTATCATATCCCCTATCATGCACCAGCTTCCGGAAAAATTGAACGATACAACGGACTGTTAAAGACTACACTGAGAGCAATGGGTGACGGGACATTCAAACATTGGGATAAACATTTAGCCAAAGCCACCTGGTTAGTCAACACTAGGGGATCTACTAATAGATCCGGCCCTGCCCAATCAAAACTTTTACGTACTGTAGAAGGGGATAAAGTCCCTGTGGTGCATGTGAGAAATATGCTGGGGAAGACAGTCTGGGTTACTCCTGCCTTAGGCAAAGGCAAACCCGTTCGTGGGACTGCCTTTGCCCAGGGACCTGGGTGCACTTGGTGGGTAATGCGGAAGGATGGGGAAGTCCGATGTGTATCTCAAGGAGACTTGATTTTGGGTGAAAACAGTCAATGATTTGAATTGTATTATGTTAATTGTTCAGTATGACATTACTACTATGGCTGCTATCTACCATATCAATGGTATTATAGTAAGAATCACTCAGACTGATGAAGAATGAGCTTCACTGAAACCAAGCAACGTGCAGCAGTGATGGAACCAGAACTGGCTTCAGCAGCTTGCGCCCAACAATTCCCTCAAGACCGACATCTTTGACCTGCATACCATGGACATGGACCGTGCCAGATGACAATCCAACACCACATACCATCTCCCCTGCCCTGAGAGACTACTATGATGGATGAAGCCCGGAGTAATGGACTGACTGAACTCCACAGACATTTTAAAGTGATGGCCCATGGACTAAGAAAGTGATATCTGTGTGTATATATTAAAAGACAGGAAGAGTAATAATGAATAATTGGAATGTATTGAAAAGTATAGGACCTGGGCATGACGTAAATGGTATGGAATAAGGGGTGGATACTGTCCTGGTTTCAGCAAGGATAGAGCTGGTTTTCTTCACAGAAGCGAGTGTGAGACTGTTTTGGATTTGGGATGAGAAACTGTTGATAATGTGCTGATGTTTTGGGTTGTTGCTGAGCAGTCAAGGACAGTCCAGCTTCTCGTGCTGGCCTGCCAGCGAGCAGGCTGGGGGTGCATGGGGAGCTGGGAGGGGACACAGCCGGGACAGCTGACCCAGACTGGCCAAAGAGATATTCCCTACCATACGACGTCATGCCCAGTACATAAACTGGAGTTGGCCGGGGAGCGGAAATCGCTGCTCGGGGACGGGCTGTCGATCACTGGGTGGTGAGCAATTGCTGTATTGGGCATCACTTGTTCTTGTACATTCCTCTGTTGGTATTGTCACCGAAATCGGGAATAAACCTCGTAACACCAATGTAGTGTTAAAAGGCAGGCATTCTTTATTCACGGCGCCGGGAACACAGGGGATAGCTCCTCCTAAATCGTGTTCACTTGATCAGTTCAAAAATCAAACATTTATAGGCAAGATTAATACATATTCATCAAGTGTCCATACAATGATTGGTTAAGTATTCCTCGCCTACCATGTAAATGACCACGCATGCTCACTATAATTTCTTGGGATTTTACTTCCTTAATCTTTTGAGTCGGAGGGTTTCTTGAGTGGGTGGTCTCTGAGTCGGTGGTCGCGATCTCCCCCTGCCGGAATTACCTTTCCTTCTAAGTTCATTTAAACTTGGCAACACTAAATAGATCTTCACGGGCTGTTGGTCCAATATGCAATCATTCACCCCACAGTCCTTTGTTTTAAGACGAGACTATAGAATGAATAATTACCTACCCACCGGACCGTAGAACTGACCAAGGTGTTCCTTCTTTCTGACTACTTGTTATTAGAACAAAACATAATACCATGATCACAATGTTACACTTAATTCCTTGATAATTAAATCAAGATGGGAAGGGTTAGGTGGGTTCTCGAGCAGCATTGCTGGTGCATAATGTTCTTATAGTTACAACTTGCTACAAATTCACAAACCTATTTTCTAACCCTATTTTATTTTAATTCCCTACCACCTTGGTTACATTTCCCCCCTTTGGAAGTTTTGAAATAATTTCTTTTCAATACTTCCATTACAAATTAATTTCCTTATTAACATTCAATCACTTTATTGTATGATGGTAGGAGCATTATTAGTTAGTCCATTTAAATTTTGGTGTTTTGTAGTCAATGCAAGTGTAATTCTGCTATCAATGGTGGCTCTTTTTGTAAATTCCTTTTTCAAACAATGATAAATGAATAATATTCCCAAAGATATTATTAATAATAATAACACAGTACCAATTAAGGACTTCACCCAAGAACTCAAGTTCTATCCCAATCCACTGAAAATTTTATCAAACCAATTTTCTTGCATGTCTTGTTGTATTTCCTGAGTATCCTTTTCTATTTTTCTTAATAAGTCCAAATCCTATTCAACATCCTGGGTAACATTTGGGATATGTATGCAACAATGATCTATCCAATCCCTCAGGTATCCACAAACTCCATGTTCTTTTAGTAAGAGCATATCTAGAGCCATCCTATTTTGTAGGGTCATCTTCGAAGTGGCTTGTAACTGTAAATTTAGTTGTTTAAATCCTTTCCTTGTTATTTTGGCTAATCTTTTCACTTGACCTCTCAACTTATATAACCAATCCCTATTCCTGTAAGTTGCCAAGGGAGTCAATAAGGATTCTAAGGCTCATCCAAGTTTCACTCCTGTCGAGGGTTCATTCCAATCATCATCATCAATTCGTGATCTTTTTGTCCATATTAACTTTAAATTTTCAGAATCTCCCCTAAAGGGAGCTTTCTTTCAGATTGGACATAATGTTGGCATTTCTAAAGTAATTTTTTTACTTTCCCGTCCATTGGTAAATGGGTGGTCCAAGTTCCATCACTCATTGCCCAAACTAAATGTCCTGGGCTCTGAACTGTAGACCTTCTACAACTAAATATTGATCCCCTTCTAATTTTATATACACTAGTCAAATTTAAATCGTTCTTGAGTCCTCTGCACCAACACCCATATTTCAATGCAGCTGCTAAGGGAGGAACTTCTTGGACTGCTCTATCAACTGCACTGCAATTGCATATCTTTTTACAATTCCACCAGGGTACTATATCCTCCTTTTCCCTGGATGTGGTTCCCCTGTCATTAACTGATGGGAAAACTGTAAAGACTGTTCCGTCCCAGGCAAAACACCATGAAGTATTAGCCATATATTGAAATTGAGATAGAATAGCCATAGACCACACTGAATCCCATGTAACCTCTGCCTTTGGCTTAGTCTGATTTTCACAATCACGGACTACACGTCCAGCTTCCTCGGGATCATGTACAGGGAGGCCTCTACTTATTTCTTTGCATAATTGTTTATCCCTTGTGCTTACTGCACTCAAATTTGTTGTTAAGATTCCCCATGGAATTGATTCACCTACTGCTCTTGGAATTGGAAGACATGCGGTTATTTGGGTTACATTTTGTAAATTTGCAAATTCTTTTATCAATCCTACCATTAAATTTTCTTCTGGAGTTCTCCTTGAAATGTATATTAGCTGCTCTGCCTCACTCTCCTTTCCAATTGATCTATTATCATCTCAAACAATGCTCCCAACATCATCAGTTTCCAAATCAAAACCCATTTTCCATATTTTCCAATGATAATTTCTTAAACATGTTTTAAAATCAACTTTGCAGTCTCTGAATCCCTATTGATGACCTTCCATGACGGGGCTTTCTTCACTCGGGTGTAGTGTATCCCCAGTTCCATTCCTCCAACCTTGATTGCAGTATAAGTTGTTAACAGTACCTAGAATGGTCCCCTCCACTTTTCCTGCAGTGGTTCAGAGTTCCAAGTTTAAAGATCACCTGGCTGATACTGATGTACAGGCAAGTGACCTAGTCAGCACAATATATCTCCGAAGTGCTCCAAGGACTTTTCCTAAAGAAATTAGATACACTTTCAAATCAGTTTCCCCAGCTACCTTCATATCCCCTGGGATTAAAGGAGTCTGGTACAGTTTACCATACAGGACTTCATATGGACTTATGCCGTCTCTTGATCTTGGTTGGATCCTGATTTTCAAGAGAGCTAGTGGTAAAGCCTGTGGCCACTTCAAAGATGTTTCCTGACAAATTTTACTTATTTGTCTTTTCAACATTCGATTCATTCTCTCAATTTTTCCACTTGATTGTGGCCTCCAAGGGGTATGTAAGTCCCATTTTATACCCAAAATTTTACTGATCTGTTGAACTACATCTGCCACAAAGTGTGGTCCCCTATCAGAAGACATTCGCAATGGCACTCCAAATCTTGGTATTATTTCCTTCAACAACACTTTAACTACCTCTCTAGCTTTGTTGGTGCGGCAAGGGAAGGCCTCTGGCCATCCAGAAAATGTATCAATTAGTACTAATAAATACCTGTATCCATTCTGACTGGGTAACTCAGAGAAATCAATTTCCAATAATCTCCCGAAGAATTTCCTTGTTTTATCATTCCTAGAGGTGGCCTCTTTTGGTTCATGGGGTTTTTTTTAAGGCAGATTGGACATCTAGCTATTATTGATTTAACTATTCCTGTCATTCCTACACATACTGTAGGACATAGTATATGTTCTACATACTACAGATGTTTTTAAACTTGAAACCATAGCATCTACTCCCCAATGTGTTCGTTCATGTTTTTCCTTTGCAAGTTCTGTCATAATTTGTGGGGTTACTATCACCTGATTTTTTTTGTTTTACTGGTACTAGTGCAAGGATACCTTGTTCTGTGACCTCTTTTGCAGCTTTGTCTGCCAATCGATTACCTATATTTACAGCCGTATGACCAAATTGATGAGCTTTACAATGCATTACCACCACTTCTTTCGGTCTCTGCACATCTTCCAGGAGTTGGAGAATTTCTTCTTTATACTTTATAGATGTTCCTTGGGCTGACAGCAATCCCCTTTCTTGCCAGAGGGCTCCATGAGCATGGATCACACCAAATGCATATTTAGAATCAGTCCAAATATTTACCCTTTTTCCTTCAGCTATTTGTAGAGCCCGCCTCAATGCCACTAATTCTGCTTTCTGTGCTGAGGTACTTACAGGTAGTGTCCTTGATTCCAATACCTCAGAGATGGTGACGACAGCATATCCAGCCATTCGTTTTCCTTCTTGTACAAAACTGCTTCCATCTGTGTATAACTCCAGATCAGGGTTTTCCAGAGGTTCATCTCTCAGGTCTGGTCTACTGGAATAAACTTGTTCAATAGTTAACAAACAATCATGTTCCAAATTTCCTATTGGATTCGCTGTTGACAAAAATATTGCTGGATTAACAATCGGTGTGGTTTTCAATTCCACATCATCTTGTTCCAATAGGAAAACCTGATACTTCAGCATTCTGCTGGGGGATAGCCAGTGACCCCCCTTTTGCTCTAGAACAGTTATTACTATATGCAGCACGTACACCACCATCTTTTGACCCATGGTCAATTTTCGAGCTTCTTGGATCAGCAATACTGTTGCTGCCACAGCGCGTAAACATCCTGGCCATCCTTTACTCACGTTGTCAAGTTGTTTAGAGAAGTATCTCACTGGTCGTCTCCAGGGTCCCAGCCGTTGCGTCAGCACTCCAAGAGCCAGATGTTGCCTTTCATGTGCAAACAACTCAAAAGGTTTGGTCACATCAGGTAATCCCAGAGCAGGTGCCATCATTAATGCCTTTTTCAGTTCTTTGAATGATTTCTGACATTGAGGTGTCCAAGTCAGATACTGATCTTTGGATTCCTTTAAAGCCTCATACAGTGGCTTTACATACAATCCATAATCCAAAATCCAAAGTCGACACCACCCAATCATTCTCAGAAAAGTTCTCAATTCTTTCGGGCTACTTGGTTCAGGAATTTGACGGATAGCTTCTTTTCTTTCATTTCCCAATTGTCTCTGTCCTTGGGATATTTCAAATCCCAAATAAATTACTGTTTCTTTTCCTACTTTGGCCTTATTTCTGGAGACTCTATATCCTCCTTGGCCTAGGAAATTTAGTAAACTGATAGCAGAACACTTCCCTTTTGGTCCTGTCTCTTCCATATCTCTAATTCCTTGGCCAATTGATTCCCAAATATCATAGGGCTATTTTTGAATCCTTGTGGAAGTACAGTCCATGTCATTGGGTCTTTTGCCCTGTGGCCAGACTTTCTCACTCAAAAGCAAATATGTTTTGGCTGCCTATATCTAGAGGTATGCAGAAGAAGGCATCCTTTAAACCTAGTACAGTAAACCATTTATGTTCCTCTTTTAAGGAAGTCAGTAAAATATATGGATTAGCCACTACTGGGTGTATATCTTGGACTATCTGATTTATAACTCTTAAATCCTGAACCAATTGGTATTCCTTGCCTCCGGATTTCCTTACTGGTAATATGGGAGTGTTATATTCTGATTCACACTCTACCAATAGTCCACATTCTAAAAATTTTGTAATCAACCCCTCTAACCCTTTTCGAGCCTCCCACTTAATAGGATATTGTTTTTGTCTTACCAGTTTGGCTCCAGGTTTTAAAATCACCTTTACCAGCTCTGCCAATTTAGATCGTCCCGGAATTCCATTTGCCCAGACCAAAGGAATGACTGCATTTTCCACTTCTTCTGGAATCTGTTCTTCCCTGTAGGAATCCTGTAACATAAACACTCTTGCCTCTATGGCTTTTGATTCTGGTATTAACAATTTGATTTCTCCATCTTTGAAAGTTATTTGTGCGTCTAATTTACTCAATAGATCTCGTCCCAACAAAGACAGTGGACATTCAGGCATATACAGAAACTGGTGAATTACCCATTGTCTTCCCAATTTAAACTTTAATGGCTCTAAAAATGGCCAATTTTCCTTCCGCCCTGTCGCACCAACAACATCTACTGATTTGTGACTAAATTTCCCTTTACATGTATTCAATACTGAGTAAGTAGCTCCAGAAACTCTATTTCTTCATTCCCTAGCTTCAATGTAACCAGACGTTCAGCTAGGGTTGATTCCCCTGCTCCCCTTCATAGTTCTTCATCCAGAGTCATTAATTTAATTGCCTGGAGAGCCGGATCTAATTCTCCTGCCTTAGGACATTCTCTTTTCCAGTGCCCACGCTCCTTGCAAACAGCACATTGATCTTCTACTAATCGGGGCTTATTTTCCTTCTCTCTCTGATATTCATTCCTCGTCCTCTCCCTCTGCCTATCCTGTTATTCCCTGCCAAAACTGCTAGTAGCTTTCCACCCCTTCGGGTTTGCCTCACCTATTTTTCTTTTACTCTATTGTTATATACAGCCTAAGCAATTTCAAGCATTTTACCTTAGCCACCCTTTCGGGATCCTCCCGATAGGTACCTGCACTCTCTTTCCATGATCTTTGTCGTGGTTTAGCCCCAGCCGGCAACTAAGCACCACGCAGCCGCTCGCTCACTCTCCCTCCCACAGTGGGACGGGGGAGAGAATTAGGAAAAACCTCGTGGGTTGAGATAAACACGGTTTAATAGGACAGAAAGAAAGAAGGGAACAATAATGATTATACCAACAAAGGAATGTACAAGAACAAGTGAGGCCCAATACAGCAATTGCTCACCACCCCGTGATCGACAGCCCGTCCCCGAGCAGCGATTTCCGCCCCCCGGCCATCTCCAGTTTATGTACTGGGCATGACGTCGTATGGTAGGGAATATCTCTTTGGCCAGTCTGGGTCAGCTGTCCCGGCTGTGTCCCCTCCCAGCTCCCCGTGCACCCCCAGCCTGCTTGCTGGCAGGCCAGCACAAGAAGCTGGACTGTCCTTGACGGCTCAGCAACAACCCAAAACATCAGCACATTATCAACAGTTCCTCATCCCAAATCCAAAACACAGTCTCACACTAGCTTCTGTGAAGAAAACCAGCTCTATCCTGGCTGAAACCAGGACAATCTTAAATCAGTAATTGAAAAAGGAACTTTCACCACCACTGTTTCGAGTTCTCATCACATTTTCCCCTTTTTCACAATCTTTACCATGGGATCATACGGATGTATTCCACACTGTTTCTGCAATTCTGGATGATTTTGTAGTGTAAAGAACAAATCAACATAAGCCATTTCTTCCCATTTACCCTCCTTTTTACAAAACAACATTAATTGCAAGATGGTGTTATATTGCAATGTCCCATTTTCTGGCCATTTCTCCCCACTGTCCAACCTTGGACATACATTGGCCACCAATGATTGCAATATTCAATTAATTGCCTCCGAGTCAGAGGATCACCTCCCAGATCTTTCCAATGCCTCAAAATACATCCCAAAGGTGGTTTTTTTGTGGGATAGATCTTTTACTCGGAAATGTTCCCATCTTCCCAAGACTAGTGGGTGTGATTGTGCACTATCACAGGCACTAGTCGGAGGGACCCCTACTCTCCTCGAGGGTCCCTCCGGATCTTCTAGCCCCCTGCTAGAAATCCCCCAACCTCCTTACCTGGGCCCCTAGCCCAACCTTGCGAGGCTTTCACCGCGTCTTATAGGCAGGCATTCCTTGTGAGGGTCTCGTACCCTCACCCTTTCCAGAGGTACCTTTCAGCCCTACTCTGCGTAGCTTTCGCCGCGCCTTACGAGCGAGCTAGTGGGACTCGAACCCACGTTACTTCAATCCTTTAAAGAATGCCTTATTACCTTTCCAGAGGACTTGCTCCGAATTCTTCGGTCCGGGGATCAGAGGTTCTCCCCGAGAATCCCTCGGTGCCGGCTGGAGGCCCTGTGATCCCACGGATCCGTCGAGATTCACAAGCAGGGTCCCATCTGGGGTGCCAAAACTGTCACCGAAATCGGGAATAAACCTCGTAACACCAATGTAGTGTTAAAAGGCAGGCATTCTTTATTCACGGCACCGGGAACACGGGGGATAGCTCCTCCTAAATCGTGTTCACTCGATCAGTTCAAAAATCAAACATTTATAGGCAAGATTAATACATATTCATCAAGTGTCCATACAATGATTGGTTAAGTATTCCTCGCCTACCATGTAAATGACCACGCATGCTCACTATAATTTCTTGGGATTTTACTTCCTTAATCTTTTGAGTCGGAGGGATTCTTGAGTGGGTGGTCTCTGAGTTGGTGGTCGCGATCTCCCCCTGCCAGAATTACCTTTCCTTCTAAGTTCATTTAAACTTGGCAACACTAAATAGATCTTCACGGGCTGTCGGTCCAATATGCAATCATTCACCCCACAGTCCTTTGTTTTAAGACGAGACTATAGAATGAATAATTACCCACCCACCGGACCGTAGAACTGACCAAGGTGTTCCTTCTTTCTGACTACTTGTTATTAGAACAAAACATAATACCATGATCACAATGTTACACTTAACTCCTTGATAATTAAATCAAGATGGGAAGGGTTAGGTGGGTTCTCGAGCAGCATTGCTGGTGCATAATGTTCTTAGAGTTACAACTTGCTACAAATTCACAAACCTATTTTCTAACCCTATTTTATTTTAATTCTCTACCACCTTGGTTACAGTATTATCATTGTTGTTTCCTTCTTTCTTTCTGTCCTATTAAACTGTGTTTATCTCAACTCACGAGTTTTTTTTTCTCAAATCTCTCCCCCGTCCCACTGCAGGAGGGGGAGTGAGTGAGCGGCTGCGTGGTGCTTAGTTGCCGGCTGGGGCTAAACCACGACAATGCGCATGGGGCTATCTGGAAAGAAAGAGGATTGTTGTTGTCTCAAGGATCACCTATTAAATATAAGGAAGAAATTCTCCAACTTCTGCAGGATGTTCAAAAACCTAAGGAGGTAGCAATAATGCATTGCAAAGCACATCAATTTGGACAAACTGCAGTAAACATGGGTAATCGATTGGCTGATAAAACTGCTCAAGAGGTGACCTAGCAAAGCATTCTTGCATTGGAACCAGTAAAACAGGTTGAACTCCCAGTTAGACGTAATTATAGCAAGGCAGACCAACAATTGGCATCACTGAAAGCAATCACAAAGAGGGTTAATTAATAACCCCCATGAAAGCGGTCATTGTTCCACTGCTGATAATGACTGAAATCGTAGTGAAACAAGGATTTAAAACAATTATAAGATCAATTTCTCAATATATATACTTTTTGGAAGGTTATTGATTAGATGATTAGTTTAACTTTGTAAAGTTAGAAATTAATTAATTAATTAATTAGGGTTTTTTTTATAGATTTCTTTAGCCTAATAACTGTGAGTATGTTTAAAGGCCTATTCTCATAGTCCTTGGGTTGTATTGTAACTATGTGTAAATGGTTAATCAGGAGGAAAGCAGGCCTCATGAAAATTAAAACAAAGAAGAGTTAAGAGCAAGGACTGAGAGATTAAAGAGAACAGAGAAGATATCTTGACCTTGAGCATAGAGACAGACTGGCAGGAATGCTCTAACAAGGATGATAAGAAGGAACCGCTTGGCTGGACAACAGAAGGGGCAAACATCCAAGGAGAAGAAATTATCCTCAGGAGACCCATGACCATAAAAGGGAAAAAGGAGTAGGGGACTAACTCCCCAAACGACCACCGATGACCGCCCGAGACCCCCGCGCATGTGTAGTGTAGTTTTGCAACGCCAGCATTATGTAAATGTAATAGATAAGTAAGGAGGCAGTGATTTCTCGGAAAATGTGTGAATATTCATGTCTTGAAGGTATATAAAGGATGAACTTTTGCTTCAGCACACGCATGTTAGGAGGAGATATCCCCCATGCGTCCAGCGCTGCAATAAAGATGTCTGCTTAATAACACTTTGATGTTATTCAGCTTAAATTTCTTTAACTTTTTTGAATCAGTAGGAAAAAGAAATGAGGAAACACACTGGGGTAGTGAGGCTATGATTTCTAGTCTTCAAAGTTCGATTGTACATGTAGGGATGACTGGGATAGTAAAGTCTGTAATAGCAAAATGCCCCATTGTAACCAAGGTGATGGGGGAATCAAACAATAACTAGAAAATAGGTTAGTAATAAGTTGTAAAGATGTAACTATAGGAACAGGTTATACACCAGCAATGCTGCTCAAGAGCCCATTTAACCCTTTCCATCTTGATTTAATTATCAAGGAATTAAGGTGTAACATTGTGACCATAGTACTATATTTTGTTTTAATAATGAGTAGCTAGGAAGAAGGAACAACTTGGTCAGTTCTACCTAGACAATGGTTCAATGAAATGTAATTTTGTTGTCTTGAAACAAAAGACTGTAGAATGGATAATTACTTATTGGACCGACAGCCCGTGAAGGTCTATTTAGTGTTGCCAAGCTTAAGTGAATTTTGTAGGAAAGGTAATTCCGGCAGGGGGAGATCGCAACCACCGACTCAGAGACCACCCACTCAAGAAACCCTCCGACTCAAAAGATTAAGTAAAATCTCAAGAAATTATAGTGAGCATGCGTAGTCATTTACATGTTAGGCGAAGAATTTTTAACCAATCATTGTATAGAGGATAATGAATATGTATTTGTGTACCTATAAAAGAATGTTTCTTAGACTGATTGAACGAACATGATTTGGGAGGAGCTATCCCCCGTGTTCCCGGTGCCGTGAATAAAGAATGCCTGCCTTTTAACACTACATTGGTGTTACGAGGTTTATTCCCGATTTCGGTGACAGTTTTGGCACCCCAGATGGGACCCTGCTTGTGAATCTCGACGGATCCGCGGGATCACAGGACCTCCAGCCGGCACCGAGGGATTCTCGGGGAGAACCTCTGATCCCCGGACCGAAGAATTCGGAGCAAGTCCTCTGGAAAGGTAATAAGGCATTCTTTTAAGGATTGAAGTAATGTGGGTTCGAGTCCCACTAGCTCGCTTGTAAGGCGTGGCGAAAGCTACGCAGAGTAAGGCTGAAAGGTACCTCTGGAAAGGGTGAGGGTGCAAGACCCTCATGAGTAATGCCTGCCTATAAGTCATGGTGAAAGCCTCGCAAGGTTGGGCTAGGGGCCCAGGTAAGGAGGTTGGGGGATTTCTAGCAGGGGGCTAGAAGATCCAGAGGGACCCTCGAGGAGAGTAGGGGTCCCTCCGACTAGTGCCTGTGATAGTGCACAATCACACCCACTAGTCTTGGGAAGATGGGAACATTTCCGAGTAAAAGATCTATCCCACAAAAGAAACACCTTTGGGATGTATTTTAAGACACTGGAAAGATCTGGGAGGTGATCCTCTGACTCGGAAGCAATTAATTGAATATTGCAATCATTGGTGGTCAATGTATAAGTCAGACAGTGGGGAGAAATGGCCAGAAAATGGGACATTGCAATATAACACCATCTTGCAATTAATGTTGTTTTGTAAAAAGGAAGGTAAATGGGAAGAAATGGCTTATGTTGATTTGTTCTTTACACTGCGAAATCATCCAGAATGGCAGAGGCAGTGTGGAGTATATCCGCACGATCCCATGGTAATGGTTGTACAAAAAGGGAAATGTGATGAGAACTCTGGAAAATGTTGTTGTTCTTGTAAAACCAAAAAGAATGGTTGGAGGAAGGGAGGTGAGGAGGAAGATATTGAATTGATGATTGCCCCTCACCAAAGGCGGGAAAGAGAAAGAGAGATCCAAGATTTGGATAATGACGATGACGATTCCCCTGCTTCTCCCGAGGAGAGAGAAAGAGGGGAATCTAGCCCAATTTCAAGAAGGACGAGGGGAAGAAGAGGCAAAGCTGGAGCAGTCTCCCTCCAAGCTCCTCTCCGAGAAGCGGTGGGGAATGATGGCTCAATATTAGTGAAAGTCTCCTTTTCAATTACTGATTTAAGATCCTGGAAAGAGACTGCAGGTACCTATCGGGAGGATCCCAAAAGGGTGGTTAAGGTAAAATGCTTGAGATTGCCTGGGCTGTATATAACAATAGAGAAAAAGAAAAAGAGGTGAGGCAAGCCTGAAGGGATGGAAAATTATTAGCGATTTTAACAGAAAATCATAGAAGAGGTAGAGGAAGAGGATGGGGAATAAATATTGGAGAAAGGAGGAAAGTAAAGCCCCAATTAGCAGAAGACCAATGTGCTGTTTGCAAGGAGCATGGGCACTGGAAAAGAGAATGTCCTAAGGCAGGAGAATTAGATCCGCCTCTCCGGGCAATTAAATTAATGACTCTGGATGAAGAACTATGAAGGGGACCGGGGCAATCAACCCTAGCTGAACGTCTGGTTACATTGAAGCTAGGGAATGAAGAAACAGAGTTTCTGGAGCTACTTACTCAGTATTGAATACATGTAAAGGGAGATTTAGTCACAAATCAGTAGATGTTGTTGGTGCGACAGGGCGGAAGGAAAATTGGCCATTTTTAGAGCCATTAAAGTTTAAATTGGGAAAACAATGGGTAATTCACCAGTTTCTGTATATGCCTGAATGTCCACTGTCTTTGTTGGGACGAGATCTATTGAGTAAATTAGATGCACAAATAACTTTCAAAGATGGAGAAATCAAATTGTTAATACCAGAATCAAAAGCCATAGAGGCAAGAGTGTTTATGTTACAGGATTCCTACAGGGAAGAACAGATTCCAGAAGAAGTGGAAAATGCAGTCATTCCTTTGGTCTGGGCAAGTGGAATTCTGGGACGATCTAAATTGGCAGAGCTGGTAAAGGTGATTTTAAAATCTGGAGCCAAGCCGGTAAGACAAAAACAATATCCTATTAAGTGGGAGGCTCGAAAAGGATTAGAGGGGTTGATTACAAAATTTTTAGAATGTGGACTATTGGTAGAGTGTGAATCAGAATATAACACTCCCATATTACCAGTAAGGAAATCTGGAGGCAAGGAATACCGATTGGTTCAGGATTTAAGAGTTATAAATCAGATAGTCCAAGATATGCACCCAATAGTGGCTAATCCATATATTTTACTGACTTCCTTAAAAGAGGAGCATAAGTGGTTTACTGTACTAGATTTAAAGGATGCCTTCTTTTGCATACCTCTGGATATAGGAAGCCAAAGCGTATTTGCTTTTGAATGGGAGAGACCTGCCACAGGACGAAAGATGATTAGGAAATGAAAGGAAAGAAGCTATCTGTCAAATTCCTGAACCTAGTAGCCTGAAGGAATTGCGAGCTTTTCTGGGAATGATTGGGTGGTGCCGACTTTGGATTTTGGCTTATGGACTGTATGTAAAGCCACTGTATAAAGCTTTAAAGGAATCCAAGGATCGGTATCTGACTTGGACACCTCAATGTCAGAAATCATTCAAAGAACTGAAAAAGACATTAATAATGGCTCCTGCTCTAGGATTACCTGATGTGACCAGAACTTTTGAGTTGTTTGCACATGAAAGGCAACATCTGGCTCTTGGAGTGCTGACGCAACGGCTGGGATCCTGGAAACGACCAGTGAGATACTTCTCTAAACAACTTGACAACGTGAGTAAAGGATGGCCAGGATGTTTACGTGCTGTAGCGGCAACGGTATTGCTGATCCAAGAAGCTCGAAAATTGACCATGGGTCAAAAGATGGTGGTGTACGTACCACATATGGTAATAACTGTTCTAGAGCAAAAGGGGGGTCACTGGCTATCCCCCAGCAGAATGCTGAAATATCAGGTTGTCCTATTGGAACAAGATGATGTGGAATTGAAAACCACACCGATTGTTAATCCAGCAATATTTTTGTCAACAGCGAATCCAATAGGAAATTTGGAACATGATTGTTTGTTAACTATTGAACAAGTTTATTCCAGTAGACCAGACCTGAGAGATGAACCTCTGGAAAACCCTGATCTGGAGTTATACACAGATGGAAGCAGTTTTGTACAAGAAGGAAAACGAATGGCTGGATATGCTGTCGTCACCACCTCTGAGGTATTGGAATCAAGGACACTACCTGTAAGTACCTCAGCACAGAAAGCAGAATTAGTGGCATTGAGGCGGGCTCTACAAATAGCTGAAGGAAAAAGGGTAAATATTTGGACTGATTCTAAATATGTGTTTGGCGTAATCCATGCTCATGGAGCCCTCGGGAAAGAAAGAGGACTGCTGTCAGCCCAAGGAACATCAATCAAATATAAGGAAAAAATTCTACAATTCCTGGAAGATGTGCAAAAACCAAAGGAAGTGGCAGTAATGCATTGTAAAGCTCATCAATTTGGTCAGACAGCTGTAAATATAGGTAATCGATTGGCAGACAAAGCTGCAAAAGAGGCAGCAGAACGAGGTATCCTTGCACTAGTACCAGTAAAACAAACAAAATTATTAGATTTGAAACCGAATTACAATAAATTGGATGAGCAATTAGCAAAACAATTAGAAGCATCACAAAATGCAGAGGGATGGTGGGTGGCATCAGAAAAACAGGTGATAGTAACCCTGCAAATTATGACAGAACTTGCAAAGGAAAAACATGAACAAACACACTGGGGAGTAGATGCTATGGTTTCAAGTTTAAAAGCATCTGTAGTATGTGTAGGAATGACAGGAACAGTTAAATCAATAATAGCTAAATGTCCAATCTGCCTTAAAAATAACCCCATGAACCAAAAGAGGCCACCTCTAGGAATGATAAAACAAGGAAATTCTTCAGGAGATTATTGGCAAATTGATTTCTCTGAGTTACCCAGTCAGAATGGATACAGGTATTTATTAGTACTAATTGATACATTTTCTGGATGGCCGGAGGCCTTCCCTTGCCGCACCAACAAAGCTAGAGATGTAGTTAAAGTGTTATTGAAGGAAATAATACCAAGATTTGGAGTGCCAATAGGAATATCCTCTGATAGAGGACCACATTTTGTGGCGGAGATAGTTCAACAAATTAGTAAAATTTTGGGTATAAAATGGGACTTATATACCCCTTGGAGGCCACAATCAAGTGGAAAAATTGAGAGAATGAATCGAATGTTGAAAAGACAAATAAGTAAAATTTGTCAGGAAACATCTTTGAAGCGGCCACAGGCTTTACCACTAGCTCTCTTGAGAATCAGGATCCAACCAAGATCAAGAGACGGTATAAGTCCATATGAAGTCCTGTATGGTAAACTGTACCAGACTCCTCTAATCCCAGGGGATATGAAGGTAGCTGGGGAAACTGATTTGAAAGTGTATCTAATTTCTTTAGGAAAAGTCCTTGGAGCACTTTGGAGATATATTGTGCTGACTAGGTCACTTGCCTTGGATACGCCTGTACATCAGTATCAGCCAGGTGATCTTTAAACTTGGAACTCTGAACCACTGCAGGAAAAGTGGAGGGGACCATTCTAGGTACTGTTAACAACTTATACTGCAATCAAGGTTGGAGGAGTGGAACTGGGGATACACTACACCCGAGTGAAGAAAGCCCTGTCATGGAAGGTCATCAATAGGGATTCAGAGACTGCAAAGTTGACTTTAAAACATGTTTAAGTAATTATCATTGGAAAATATAGAAAAATGGGTTTTGATTTGGAAACTGATGATGTTGGGAGCATTGTTTGGGGTAACAATAGACCAATTGGAAGGGAAAGTTGAAGACGAAGTAGGACAACTAATACACATCCCAAAAAGAACTCCAGAAGAAAATTTAATGGTAGGATTGGTAAAAGAATTTGCAAATTTACAAAATGTAACCCAAATTACCATATGTCTTCCAATTCCAAGAGCAGTAGGTGAATCAATTCCATGGGGAATCCTAACAACAAATTTGAGTAATGAGAGATCCAATAATGATAGTACTTACTGTGTGCAAGTTCCCATTATTGGATGGCAGGATCAATTTGTAATCAAGGAAAAACAAAGCATATAAAGCATAAAGAAGAGTGCACCAAATTAGGATCGGGATGTGTATATAGACCGAATGGTGAACTCAATCTGTGGATTTCTGCACCAGGAGGAGTTTGTCTATATGTTGAACCAATTAAGAAGAATGTTAGTCAAATGATCATGGATGTTGGTGTAGAGGACTCAAGAATGATTTAAATTTGACTAATACCTATAAAATTAAAAGAGGAACAGTATTTAGTTGTGGGAAATCTACAATACTGAGCCCAGGGCATTTAGTTTGGGCAATGAGTGATGGAACGTGCACCACCCATTTACCGGTGGATGGGAAAGTAAAACAAATTACTTTAGGAATGCCAACATTATGTCCAATCTGAAAGAAAGCTCCCTTTAGGGGAGATTCTGAAAATTTAAAGTTAATATGGACAAAAAGATCACAAATTGATGATGATGATTGGAATGAACCCTCAACAGGAGTGAAACTTGGATGGGCCTTAGAATCCTTATTGACTCCCTTGGCAACTTACAGGAATAGGGATTGGTTATATAAGTTGACAGGTCAAGTGGAAAGATTAGTCAATATAACAAGGAAAGGATTTAAACAACTAAATTTACAGTTACAAGCCACTTCGAAGATGACCCTACAAAATAGGATGGCTCTAGATATGCTCTTACTAAAAGAACATGGAGTTTGTGGATACCTGAGGGATTGGATAGATCATTGTTGCATAGATATGCCAAATGTTACCCAGGATGTTGAATATGATTTGGACTTATTGAGAAAAATAGAAAAGGGTACTCAGGAAATGCAAGAAGACATGCAAGAAAATTGGTTTGATAAAATTTTCAGTGGATTGGGATAGAACTTGAGTTCTTGGGTGAAGTCCTTAATTGGTACTGTGTTATTATTATTAATAATATCTTTGGGAATATTATTCATTTATCATTGTTTGAAAAGGAATTTACAAAAACGAGCTACCATTAATCGCAGAATTACACTTGCAATGACTACAAAACACCAAAATTTAAATGGACTAACTGATAATGCTCCTACCATCATACAATAAATTGATTGAATGTTAATAAGGAAATTAATTTGTAATGGAAGTATTGAAAAGAGATTATTTCAAAACTTCCAAAGGGGAGAAATGTAACCAAGGTGATGGGGGAATCAAACAATAATTAGAAAATAGGTTAGTAATAAGATGTAAAAGACGTAACTATCGGAATAGGTTACGCACCAGTGTTATGCACCAGCAATGCTGCTCGAGAACCCACCTAACCCTTCCCATCTTGATTTATTTATCAAGGAGTTAACTGTAACATTGTGATCATGGTATTATGTTTTATTTTAATAGTGAGCAGTCAGAAAGAAGGAACACCTTGGTCAGTTCTACAGTCCGGTGGGTAGGTAATTATTCATTCTATAGTCTTGTCTTAAAACAAAGGACTGTGGGGTGAATGATTGCATGTTGGACCGACAGCCTGTGAAGATCTATTTAGTGTTGCCAAGCTTAAGTGAACTTTGTAGGAAAGGTAATTCCAGCAGGGGGAGACTGCAACCACCGACTCAGAGACCACCCACTCAAGAAACCCTCCGACTCAAAAGACTAAGGAAGTAAAATCTCAAGAAATTATAGTGAGCATGCGTAGTCATTTATATGTTAGGCGAAGAATTTTCAACCAATCATTGTATAGAGGATAATGAATATATATTTGTGTACCTATATGTCGTGGTTTAGCCCCAGCCAGCAACTAAGCACCATGCAGCCGCTCACTCACTCCCCCTCCCGCAGTGGGACGGGGGAGAGAATTGGGAAAAAAAAACTCGTGAGTTGAGATAAACACGGTTTAATAGGACAGAAAGAAAGAAGGAAACAACAATGATAATACCAACAAAGGAATGTACAAGAACAAGTGAGGCCCAATACAGCAATTGCTCACCACCCGGTGATCGACAGCCCGTCCCCGAGCAGCGATTTCCGCCCCCCGGCCATCTCCAGTTTATGTACTGGGCATGACGTCGTATGGTAGGGAATATCTCTTTGGCCAGTCTGGGTCAGCTGTCCCGGCTGTGTCCCCTCCCAGCTCCCCGTGCACCCCCAGCCTGCTTGCTGGCAGGCCAGCACAAGAAGCTGGACTGTCCTTGACGGCTCAGCAACAACCCAAAACATCAGCACATTATCAACAGTTCCTCATCCCAAATCCAAAACACAGTCTCACACTAGCTTCTGTGAAGAAAACCAGCTCTATCCTGGCTGAAACCAGGACAATCTTAAATCAGTAATTGAAAAAGGAACTTTCACCACCACTGTTTCGAGTTCTCATCACATTTTCCCCTTTTTCACAATCTTTACCATGGGATCATACGGATGTATTCCACACTGTTTCTGCAATTCTGGATGATTTTGTAGTGTAAAGAACAAATCAACATAAGCCATTTCTTCCCATTTACCCTCCTTTTTACAAAACAACATTAATTGCAAGATGGTGTTATATTGCAATGTCCCATTTTCTGGCCATTTCTCCCCACTGTCCAACCTTGGACATACATTGGCCACCAATGATTGCAATATTCAATTAATTGCCTCCGAGTCAGAGGATCACCTCCCAGATCTTTCCAATGCCTCAAAATACATCCCAAAGGTGGTTTTTTTGTGGGATAGATCTTTTACTCGGAAATGTTCCCATCTTCCCAAGACTAGTGGGTGTGATTGTGCACTATCACAGGCACTAGTCGGAGGGACCCCTACTCTCCTCGAGGGTCCCTCCGGATCTTCTAGCCCCCTGCTAGAAATCCCCCAACCTCCTTACCTGGGCCCCTAGCCCAACCTTGCGAGGCTTTCACCGCGTCTTATAGGCAGGCATTCCTTGTGAGGGTCTCGTACCCTCACCCTTTCCAGAGGTACCTTTCAGCCCTACTCTGCGTAGCTTTCGCCGCGCCTTACGAGCGAGCTAGTGGGACTCGAACCCACGTTACTTCAATCCTTTAAAGAATGCCTTATTACCTTTCCAGAGGACTTGCTCCGAATTCTTCGGTCCGGGGATCAGAGGTTCTCCCCGAGAATCCCTCGGTGCCGGCTGGAGGCCCTGTGATCCCACGGATCCGTCGAGATTCACAAGCAGGGTCCCATCTGGGGTGCCAAAACTGTCACCGAAATCGGGAATAAACCTCGTAACACCAATGTAGTGTTAAAAGGCAGGCATTCTTTATTCACGGCACCGGGAACACGGGGGATAGCTCCTCCTAAATCGTGTTCACTCGATCAGTTCAAAAATCAAACATTTATAGGCAAGATTAATACATATTCATCAAGTGTCCATACAATGATTGGTTAAGTATTCCTCGCCTACCATGTAAATGACCACGCATGCTCACTATAATTTCTTGGGATTTTACTTCCTTAATCTTTTGAGTCGGAGGGATTCTTGAGTGGGTGGTCTCTGAGTTGGTGGTCGCGATCTCCCCCTGCCAGAATTACCTTTCCTTCTAAGTTCATTTAAACTTGGCAACACTAAATAGATCTTCACGGGCTGTCGGTCCAATATGCAATCATTCACCCCACAGTCCTTTGTTTTAAGACGAGACTATAGAATGAATAATTACCCACCCACCGGACCGTAGAACTGACCAAGGTGTTCCTTCTTTCTGACTACTTGTTATTAGAACAAAACATAATACCATGATCACAATGTTACACTTAACTCCTTGATAATTAAATCAAGATGGGAAGGGTTAGGTGGGTTCTCGAGCAGCATTGCTGGTGCATAATGTTCTTAGAGTTACAACTTGCTACAAATTCACAAACCTATTTTCTAACCCTATTTTATTTTAATTCTCTACCACCTTGGTTACAGTATTATCATTGTTGTTTCCTTCTTTCTTTCTGTCCTATTAAACTGTGTTTATCTCAACTCACGAGTTTTTTTTTCTCAAATCTCTCCCCCGTCCCACTGCAGGAGGGGGAGTGAGTGAGCGGCTGCGTGGTGCTTAGTTGCCGGCTGGGGCTAAACCACGACAATGCGCATGGGGCTATCTGGAAAGAAAGAGGATTGTTGTTGTCTCAAGGATCACCTATTAAATATAAGGAAGAAATTCTCCAACTTCTGCAGGATGTTCAAAAACCTAAGGAGGTAGCAATAATGCATTGCAAAGCACATCAATTTGGACAAACTGCAGTAAACATGGGTAATCGATTGGCTGATAAAACTGCTCAAGAGGTGACCTAGCAAAGCATTCTTGCATTGGAACCAGTAAAACAGGTTGAACTCCCAGTTAGACGTAATTATAGCAAGGCAGACCAACAATTGGCATCACTGAAAGCAATCACAAAGAGGGTTAATTAATAACCCCCATGAAAGCGGTCATTGTTCCACTGCTGATAATGACTGAAATCGTAGTGAAACAAGGATTTAAAACAATTATAAGATCAATTTCTCAATATATATACTTTTTGGAAGGTTATTGATTAGATGATTAGTTTAACTTTGTAAAGTTAGAAATTAATTAATTAATTAATTAGGGTTTTTTTTATAGATTTCTTTAGCCTAATAACTGTGAGTATGTTTAAAGGCCTATTCTCATAGTCCTTGGGTTGTATTGTAACTATGTGTAAATGGTTAATCAGGAGGAAAGCAGGCCTCATGAAAATTAAAACAAAGAAGAGTTAAGAGCAAGGACTGAGAGATTAAAGAGAACAGAGAAGATATCTTGACCTTGAGCATAGAGACAGACTGGCAGGAATGCTCTAACAAGGATGATAAGAAGGAACCGCTTGGCTGGACAACAGAAGGGGCAAACATCCAAGGAGAAGAAATTATCCTCAGGAGACCCATGACCATAAAAGGGAAAAAGGAGTAGGGGACTAACTCCCCAAACGACCACCGATGACCGCCCGAGACCCCCGCGCATGTGTAGTGTAGTTTTGCAACGCCAGCATTATGTAAATGTAATAGATAAGTAAGGAGGCAGTGATTTCTCGGAAAATGTGTGAATATTCATGTCTTGAAGGTATATAAAGGATGAACTTTTGCTTCAGCACACGCATGTTAGGAGGAGATATCCCCCATGCGTCCAGCGCTGCAATAAAGATGTCTGCTTAATAACACTTTGATGTTATTCAGCTTAAATTTCTTTAACTTTTTTGAATCAGTAGGAAAAAGAAATGAGGAAACACACTGGGGTAGTGAGGCTATGATTTCTAGTCTTCAAAGTTCGATTGTACATGTAGGGATGACTGGGATAGTAAAGTCTGTAATAGCAAAATGCCCCATTGTAACCAAGGTGATGGGGGAATCAAACAATAACTAGAAAATAGGTTAGTAATAAGTTGTAAAGATGTAACTATAGGAACAGGTTATACACCAGCAATGCTGCTCAAGAGCCCATTTAACCCTTTCCATCTTGATTTAATTATCAAGGAATTAAGGTGTAACATTGTGACCATAGTACTATATTTTGTTTTAATAATGAGTAGCTAGGAAGAAGGAACAACTTGGTCAGTTCTACCTAGACAATGGTTCAATGAAATGTAATTTTGTTGTCTTGAAACAAAAGACTGTAGAATGGATAATTACTTATTGGACCGACAGCCCGTGAAGGTCTATTTAGTGTTGCCAAGCTTAAGTGAATTTTGTAGGAAAGGTAATTCCGGCAGGGGGAGATCGCAACCACCGACTCAGAGACCACCCACTCAAGAAACCCTCCGACTCAAAAGATTAAGTAAAATCTCAAGAAATTATAGTGAGCATGCGTAGTCATTTACATGTTAGGCGAAGAATTTTTAACCAATCATTGTATAGAGGATAATGAATATGTATTTGTGTACCTATAAAAGAATGTTTCTTAGACTGATTGAACGAACATGATTTGGGAGGAGCTATCCCCCGTGTTCCCGGTGCCGTGAATAAAGAATGCCTGCCTTTTAACACTACATTGGTGTTACGAGGTTTATTCCCGATTTCGGTGACAGTTTTGGCACCCCAGATGGGACCCTGCTTGTGAATCTCGACGGATCCGCGGGATCACAGGACCTCCAGCCGGCACCGAGGGATTCTCGGGGAGAACCTCTGATCCCCGGACCGAAGAATTCGGAGCAAGTCCTCTGGAAAGGTAATAAGGCATTCTTTTAAGGATTGAAGTAATGTGGGTTCGAGTCCCACTAGCTCGCTTGTAAGGCGTGGCGAAAGCTACGCAGAGTAAGGCTGAAAGGTACCTCTGGAAAGGGTGAGGGTGCAAGACCCTCATGAGTAATGCCTGCCTATAAGTCATGGTGAAAGCCTCGCAAGGTTGGGCTAGGGGCCCAGGTAAGGAGGTTGGGGGATTTCTAGCAGGGGGCTAGAAGATCCAGAGGGACCCTCGAGGAGAGTAGGGGTCCCTCCGACTAGTGCCTGTGATAGTGCACAATCACACCCACTAGTCTTGGGAAGATGGGAACATTTCCGAGTAAAAGATCTATCCCACAAAAGAAACACCTTTGGGATGTATTTTAAGACACTGGAAAGATCTGGGAGGTGATCCTCTGACTCGGAAGCAATTAATTGAATATTGCAATCATTGGTGGTCAATGTATAAGTCAGACAGTGGGGAGAAATGGCCAGAAAATGGGACATTGCAATATAACACCATCTTGCAATTAATGTTGTTTTGTAAAAAGGAAGGTAAATGGGAAGAAATGGCTTATGTTGATTTGTTCTTTACACTGCGAAATCATCCAGAATGGCAGAGGCAGTGTGGAGTATATCCGCACGATCCCATGGTAATGGTTGTACAAAAAGGGAAATGTGATGAGAACTCTGGAAAATGTTGTTGTTCTTGTAAAACCAAAAAGAATGGTTGGAGGAAGGGAGGTGAGGAGGAAGATATTGAATTGATGATTGCCCCTCACCAAAGGCGGGAAAGAGAAAGAGAGATCCAAGATTTGGATAATGACGATGACGATTCCCCTGCTTCTCCCGAGGAGAGAGAAAGAGGGGAATCTAGCCCAATTTCAAGAAGGACGAGGGGAAGAAGAGGCAAAGCTGGAGCAGTCTCCCTCCAAGCTCCTCTCCGAGAAGCGGTGGGGAATGATGGCTCAATATTAGTGAAAGTCTCCTTTTCAATTACTGATTTAAGATCCTGGAAAGAGACTGCAGGTACCTATCGGGAGGATCCCAAAAGGGTGGTTAAGGTAAAATGCTTGAGATTGCCTGGGCTGTATATAACAATAGAGAAAAAGAAAAAGAGGTGAGGCAAGCCTGAAGGGATGGAAAATTATTAGCGATTTTAACAGAAAATCATAGAAGAGGTAGAGGAAGAGGATGGGGAATAAATATTGGAGAAAGGAGGAAAGTAAAGCCCCAATTAGCAGAAGACCAATGTGCTGTTTGCAAGGAGCATGGGCACTGGAAAAGAGAATGTCCTAAGGCAGGAGAATTAGATCCGCCTCTCCGGGCAATTAAATTAATGACTCTGGATGAAGAACTATGAAGGGGACCGGGGCAATCAACCCTAGCTGAACGTCTGGTTACATTGAAGCTAGGGAATGAAGAAACAGAGTTTCTGGAGCTACTTACTCAGTATTGAATACATGTAAAGGGAGATTTAGTCACAAATCAGTAGATGTTGTTGGTGCGACAGGGCGGAAGGAAAATTGGCCATTTTTAGAGCCATTAAAGTTTAAATTGGGAAAACAATGGGTAATTCACCAGTTTCTGTATATGCCTGAATGTCCACTGTCTTTGTTGGGACGAGATCTATTGAGTAAATTAGATGCACAAATAACTTTCAAAGATGGAGAAATCAAATTGTTAATACCAGAATCAAAAGCCATAGAGGCAAGAGTGTTTATGTTACAGGATTCCTACAGGGAAGAACAGATTCCAGAAGAAGTGGAAAATGCAGTCATTCCTTTGGTCTGGGCAAGTGGAATTCTGGGACGATCTAAATTGGCAGAGCTGGTAAAGGTGATTTTAAAATCTGGAGCCAAGCCGGTAAGACAAAAACAATATCCTATTAAGTGGGAGGCTCGAAAAGGATTAGAGGGGTTGATTACAAAATTTTTAGAATGTGGACTATTGGTAGAGTGTGAATCAGAATATAACACTCCCATATTACCAGTAAGGAAATCTGGAGGCAAGGAATACCGATTGGTTCAGGATTTAAGAGTTATAAATCAGATAGTCCAAGATATGCACCCAATAGTGGCTAATCCATATATTTTACTGACTTCCTTAAAAGAGGAGCATAAGTGGTTTACTGTACTAGATTTAAAGGATGCCTTCTTTTGCATACCTCTGGATATAGGAAGCCAAAGCGTATTTGCTTTTGAATGGGAGAGACCTGCCACAGGACGAAAGATGATTAGGAAATGAAAGGAAAGAAGCTATCTGTCAAATTCCTGAACCTAGTAGCCTGAAGGAATTGCGAGCTTTTCTGGGAATGATTGGGTGGTGCCGACTTTGGATTTTGGCTTATGGACTGTATGTAAAGCCACTGTATAAAGCTTTAAAGGAATCCAAGGATCGGTATCTGACTTGGACACCTCAATGTCAGAAATCATTCAAAGAACTGAAAAAGACATTAATAATGGCTCCTGCTCTAGGATTACCTGATGTGACCAGAACTTTTGAGTTGTTTGCACATGAAAGGCAACATCTGGCTCTTGGAGTGCTGACGCAACGGCTGGGATCCTGGAAACGACCAGTGAGATACTTCTCTAAACAACTTGACAACGTGAGTAAAGGATGGCCAGGATGTTTACGTGCTGTAGCGGCAACGGTATTGCTGATCCAAGAAGCTCGAAAATTGACCATGGGTCAAAAGATGGTGGTGTACGTACCACATATGGTAATAACTGTTCTAGAGCAAAAGGGGGGTCACTGGCTATCCCCCAGCAGAATGCTGAAATATCAGGTTGTCCTATTGGAACAAGATGATGTGGAATTGAAAACCACACCGATTGTTAATCCAGCAATATTTTTGTCAACAGCGAATCCAATAGGAAATTTGGAACATGATTGTTTGTTAACTATTGAACAAGTTTATTCCAGTAGACCAGACCTGAGAGATGAACCTCTGGAAAACCCTGATCTGGAGTTATACACAGATGGAAGCAGTTTTGTACAAGAAGGAAAACGAATGGCTGGATATGCTGTCGTCACCACCTCTGAGGTATTGGAATCAAGGACACTACCTGTAAGTACCTCAGCACAGAAAGCAGAATTAGTGGCATTGAGGCGGGCTCTACAAATAGCTGAAGGAAAAAGGGTAAATATTTGGACTGATTCTAAATATGTGTTTGGCGTAATCCATGCTCATGGAGCCCTCGGGAAAGAAAGAGGACTGCTGTCAGCCCAAGGAACATCAATCAAATATAAGGAAAAAATTCTACAATTCCTGGAAGATGTGCAAAAACCAAAGGAAGTGGCAGTAATGCATTGTAAAGCTCATCAATTTGGTCAGACAGCTGTAAATATAGGTAATCGATTGGCAGACAAAGCTGCAAAAGAGGCAGCAGAACGAGGTATCCTTGCACTAGTACCAGTAAAACAAACAAAATTATTAGATTTGAAACCGAATTACAATAAATTGGATGAGCAATTAGCAAAACAATTAGAAGCATCACAAAATGCAGAGGGATGGTGGGTGGCATCAGAAAAACAGGTGATAGTAACCCTGCAAATTATGACAGAACTTGCAAAGGAAAAACATGAACAAACACACTGGGGAGTAGATGCTATGGTTTCAAGTTTAAAAGCATCTGTAGTATGTGTAGGAATGACAGGAACAGTTAAATCAATAATAGCTAAATGTCCAATCTGCCTTAAAAATAACCCCATGAACCAAAAGAGGCCACCTCTAGGAATGATAAAACAAGGAAATTCTTCAGGAGATTATTGGCAAATTGATTTCTCTGAGTTACCCAGTCAGAATGGATACAGGTATTTATTAGTACTAATTGATACATTTTCTGGATGGCCGGAGGCCTTCCCTTGCCGCACCAACAAAGCTAGAGATGTAGTTAAAGTGTTATTGAAGGAAATAATACCAAGATTTGGAGTGCCAATAGGAATATCCTCTGATAGAGGACCACATTTTGTGGCGGAGATAGTTCAACAAATTAGTAAAATTTTGGGTATAAAATGGGACTTATATACCCCTTGGAGGCCACAATCAAGTGGAAAAATTGAGAGAATGAATCGAATGTTGAAAAGACAAATAAGTAAAATTTGTCAGGAAACATCTTTGAAGCGGCCACAGGCTTTACCACTAGCTCTCTTGAGAATCAGGATCCAACCAAGATCAAGAGACGGTATAAGTCCATATGAAGTCCTGTATGGTAAACTGTACCAGACTCCTCTAATCCCAGGGGATATGAAGGTAGCTGGGGAAACTGATTTGAAAGTGTATCTAATTTCTTTAGGAAAAGTCCTTGGAGCACTTTGGAGATATATTGTGCTGACTAGGTCACTTGCCTTGGATACGCCTGTACATCAGTATCAGCCAGGTGATCTTTAAACTTGGAACTCTGAACCACTGCAGGAAAAGTGGAGGGGACCATTCTAGGTACTGTTAACAACTTATACTGCAATCAAGGTTGGAGGAGTGGAACTGGGGATACACTACACCCGAGTGAAGAAAGCCCTGTCATGGAAGGTCATCAATAGGGATTCAGAGACTGCAAAGTTGACTTTAAAACATGTTTAAGTAATTATCATTGGAAAATATAGAAAAATGGGTTTTGATTTGGAAACTGATGATGTTGGGAGCATTGTTTGGGGTAACAATAGACCAATTGGAAGGGAAAGTTGAAGACGAAGTAGGACAACTAATACACATCCCAAAAAGAACTCCAGAAGAAAATTTAATGGTAGGATTGGTAAAAGAATTTGCAAATTTACAAAATGTAACCCAAATTACCATATGTCTTCCAATTCCAAGAGCAGTAGGTGAATCAATTCCATGGGGAATCCTAACAACAAATTTGAGTAATGAGAGATCCAATAATGATAGTACTTACTGTGTGCAAGTTCCCATTATTGGATGGCAGGATCAATTTGTAATCAAGGAAAAACAAAGCATATAAAGCATAAAGAAGAGTGCACCAAATTAGGATCGGGATGTGTATATAGACCGAATGGTGAACTCAATCTGTGGATTTCTGCACCAGGAGGAGTTTGTCTATATGTTGAACCAATTAAGAAGAATGTTAGTCAAATGATCATGGATGTTGGTGTAGAGGACTCAAGAATGATTTAAATTTGACTAATACCTATAAAATTAAAAGAGGAACAGTATTTAGTTGTGGGAAATCTACAATACTGAGCCCAGGGCATTTAGTTTGGGCAATGAGTGATGGAACGTGCACCACCCATTTACCGGTGGATGGGAAAGTAAAACAAATTACTTTAGGAATGCCAACATTATGTCCAATCTGAAAGAAAGCTCCCTTTAGGGGAGATTCTGAAAATTTAAAGTTAATATGGACAAAAAGATCACAAATTGATGATGATGATTGGAATGAACCCTCAACAGGAGTGAAACTTGGATGGGCCTTAGAATCCTTATTGACTCCCTTGGCAACTTACAGGAATAGGGATTGGTTATATAAGTTGACAGGTCAAGTGGAAAGATTAGTCAATATAACAAGGAAAGGATTTAAACAACTAAATTTACAGTTACAAGCCACTTCGAAGATGACCCTACAAAATAGGATGGCTCTAGATATGCTCTTACTAAAAGAACATGGAGTTTGTGGATACCTGAGGGATTGGATAGATCATTGTTGCATAGATATGCCAAATGTTACCCAGGATGTTGAATATGATTTGGACTTATTGAGAAAAATAGAAAAGGGTACTCAGGAAATGCAAGAAGACATGCAAGAAAATTGGTTTGATAAAATTTTCAGTGGATTGGGATAGAACTTGAGTTCTTGGGTGAAGTCCTTAATTGGTACTGTGTTATTATTATTAATAATATCTTTGGGAATATTATTCATTTATCATTGTTTGAAAAGGAATTTACAAAAACGAGCTACCATTAATCGCAGAATTACACTTGCAATGACTACAAAACACCAAAATTTAAATGGACTAACTGATAATGCTCCTACCATCATACAATAAATTGATTGAATGTTAATAAGGAAATTAATTTGTAATGGAAGTATTGAAAAGAGATTATTTCAAAACTTCCAAAGGGGAGAAATGTAACCAAGGTGATGGGGGAATCAAACAATAATTAGAAAATAGGTTAGTAATAAGATGTAAAAGACGTAACTATCGGAATAGGTTACGCACCAGTGTTATGCACCAGCAATGCTGCTCGAGAACCCACCTAACCCTTCCCATCTTGATTTAATTATCAAGGAGTTAAGTGTAACATTGTGATCATGGTATTATGTTTTATTTTAATAGTGAGCAGTCAGAAAGAAGGAACACCTTGGTCAGTTCTACAGTCCGGTGGGTAGGTAATTATTCATTCTATAGTCTTGTCTTAAAACAAAGGACTGTGGGGTGAATGATTGCATGTTGGACCGACAGCCTGTGAAGATCTATTTAGTGTTGCCAAGCTTAAGTGAACTTTGTAGGAAAGGTAATTCCAGCAGGGGGAGACTGCAACCACCGACTCAGAGACCACCCACTCAAGAAACCCTCCGACTCAAAAGACTAAGGAAGTAAAATCTCAAGAAATTATAGTGAGCATGCGTAGTCATTTATATGTTAGGCGAAGAATTTTCAACCAATCATTGTATAGAGGATAATGAATATATATTTGTGTACCTATATGTCGTGGTTTAGCCCCAGCCAGCAACTAAGCACCATGCAGCCGCTCACTCACTCCCCCTCCCGCAGTGGGACGGGGGAGAGAATTGGGAAAAAAAAACTCGTGAGTTGAGATAAACACGGTTTAATAGGACAGAAAGAAAGAAGGAAACAACAATGATAATACCAACAAAGGAATGTACAAGAACAAGTGAGGCCCAATACAGCAATTGCTCACCACCCGGTGATTGACAGCCCATCCCTGAGCAGCGATTTCCGCCCCCCGGCCAACTCCAGTTTATGTACTGGGCATGACGTCGGATGGTAGGGAATATCTCTTTGGCCAGTCTGGGTCAGCTGTCCCGGCTGTGTCCCCTCCCAGCTCCCCGTGCACCCCCAACCTCCTTGCTGGCAAGCCAGCACAAGAAGCTGGACTGTCCTTGACTGCTCAGCAACAACCCAAAACATCAGCACATTATCAACAGTTTCTCATCCCAAATCCAAAACACAGTCTCACACTAGCTTCTGTGAAGAAAACCAGCTCTATCCTGGCTGAAACCATGACACTATAAAAGAATATTTCTTAGACTGATTGAACGAACATGATTTGGGAGGAGCTATCCCCTGTGTTCCCGGTGCCGTGAATAAAGAATGCCTGCCTTTTAACACTACATTGGTGTTACGAGGTTTACTCCCGATTTCAGTGACACCATCTGTTCAAAAAATAATCCCATGAACAGGAAACGACTGCCCCCAGGGACCACTAGGCAAAGGAATTCCCCCCAAGATTATTGGCAAATTGATTTTCCTGGATTACCAAGACAAAATAATTATAGATATCTCCTGGTATTGATTGACACCTTCTTAGGATGGCCGGAAGCTTTCCCCTGTTGCACCAACAAAGCTAGGGAAGTAACTAAGCTATTAAAGAAATAATACGAAGGTTTGGGGTACTGATGGGAATATCCTCTGATAGAGGTCTGCATTTTGTGGCAGATATAGTCCAGCAGTTAAGTAAAATCCTTGGTATCAAGTGGGTTTTACATACCCCATGGAGGCCTTAATCGAGTGGAAAGGTAGAAATAATGAATCAAACCCTGAAACGGCAGATTAGTAAAATATGTCAAGAAACACCTTTAAAATGGCCACAGGCTCTTCCACTAGCTCTTTTGAGAATCAGAATACAGCCAAGGTCTTAATCATTTACCCTCTTGTCCCAATCAAAAGTTGTTGATATGTAAATATGTGCTTAGGAGGGGGACATGCTAACTACATGCTAACTGCTGCAATCAAGGTTGCTGATGTAATCAAAGTTGCTGATACCTGAACAAGAGATAAAGAGAACAATTCCTTTGGGGCCCACAACCACCAGAGACCACCCCAGGGACCCCCCCCCCAGGACAGTGTGGAGTGTCTGCAAAAGGGAGGGAAATTATGTAAATGACTTCTGGGAACTAATCAACATAAGACTACTTTTTCCAGGAAATATAATGAATATGTGAATCATGACGTGTATAAAAATGCCTGCCTCTCATGAATTGGTGTGCATGTTAGGCGGAAGGATCCCCCATGCACCCGGAGCTGAATAAAGAATGCCTGCTCTTTAATACTACACTGGCGTTAATGAGTTCTTTCCCCGACTTTTCGGTAACAGTATTGGCAGCATATGAAGGGGTTCGAGCTGCTTCAGAAGTGGTTGGTTCTGAAGCACAGCTCGTCCTGTGCATCCTCCCTGAATGCCAGTGCTGGGCTGGATGTTCAAAGGGAGGGTCCTCTCGACACATCATGCAACTGGTACTATGTGGAGTAAGTGAGTGGGTTGCACTGATCATACAATAGGCTCCAATAGGAAACCCCAGTCACCCAGAATCTTGGAAGTGATCATGTACTAGCCAGAAGGCAAAGATTTTGGAATATCACCAGAAGAGGAGGTAACGTGGGCTGAAGAGGCCCCAATGTATAATAAACTGCCAGAAAACGAAAAGCAATATGCCCTGTCCACTGATGGATGGTTCCTGTCATATTGTAGGAAAACATCAAAGGTGGAAGGCTGCTGTATGGAGTCCTGTATGATGAGTCACAGAAGCTGCTGAAGGACAAGGTCAATCAAGTCAGTTTGCAGAGATGAAAACCATCCAGCTGGCTTTAGATATTGCTGAACAAGAAAAATGGCCAGTACTCTATCTCTCCACTGACTCATGGATGGTGGCAAATGCTCTATGGGGGTGGCTACAGCAATGGAAGCTGACCAACTGGCAGTGCAGGGGTAAACCCATACGGGCTGCTGAATTATGGCAAGATATCGCTGCCTGGGTAGAGAACCTGACTGTAAAAGTATGTCACTTAGATGCCCACGTACTCAAGGGTCAGGCTACTGAGGAACGTCAAAACAACCATCAGGTGGATCAGGCTGCTAAGTTTGAATTGGCTCAGGTGGATCTGGACTGGCAACATAAGGGTGAATTATTTGTAGCTGGGTGGGCCAATGACACCTCAGGCCATCGGGGAAGAGATACAACATATTGATGGGCTTGTGATCAAGGGGTAGATTTGAGCATGGATGCTATTGCACAGGTTCTCCATGAATGTGAAATGTGTACTCCAATCAAGCAAGCCAAGTGGTTAAAGCCTCTTTGGTATGCCCTGCTCTTTAGCCCAGGGGTCTATGAGGTTGTTTCGGAAATGAGTCCCATTGTCTGACTCCATTCTTTCTGAGGTGCCATTGTTTAAAGGTATGCAAGGAATGAAACTGGGGGTATTGTTTAGTCTCTGTGAGCAGTTAACAAGGTGCAACCTTGAGGGAAGGGACAAGATAATCACAAAAGGAACACAACTACTGAACCTTGAGTGAACTATCCTAATTAACATCTAATTGGCATAATAGAAACCTGCCCCTGGGCGGGGAAAGCCCCTCCTTACAAAAGCCCCTTCCTCACTGAGCATGCGCAGTAAAAAAGAAGGCTGCTGTGACTTTAAGTGGAGACGAGGCTTGTGAGAACCAATGGGAACAAGGGTAACGGAGCCAACTTTTACAAAATAATGATAACTGTTGCTCGAAGTGTATAAATATTTTCCGTGTGTTAACCGAGGTGTGCTAGCTTTGTGGACCTACCACCTAGCACCCAACTCTGCACAGATTTGGAATAAAAGCAAATATCTCGACTCTGTGTTTTTTGGCTCTCTGCACACCGGGTGCAAGAACCCATATTTGGGACAACACCATGTTGCCAGAAGACTTGCTTTTCGAGGCCCAAGATAGTGTTTCAGGCAGTGGTATGGGGCAGGGGATATGTTTCCAGCCATCTGGTGGTTGCTTCCACCATTGTTAATCAGAAGGGTCCTCTGAGAGACCAGGCAAGGTGGACAGCTGCTTAATTTCTTCCGTCTCCAAGGCAACTATACCAAAAGCCCACTGTACTCTTTTGGGTCCTTGAAATACCCTCTCCTGAGCTAATCTATGCCAAGGATGCATGGAGCCTTTGGGCAAGCCACAATGGGGTGCTTCTGCCACTCATTCCCAGTTAGGCTCACTTTGGCCTCCAGTACAGTCATCTGTTGGGATCCCCTTGTCACTCCAGAAATACAGATGGGTTCTGTCCCTTTATATCTTGATGGCATTAGGGTACACTGTGCACTGGTGTCCACTAGAGCCTTATACTCCCGTGGGTCTGATGTGCCAGGACATCGAATCCACACAGTCCAGTAAATTCAAGTTGTCACTTTCCTCTACCTTGCTGGAGGCCGGGCCCCTATAGTCCTGGTCATAATATTTGTTACTTCTTGCAATATAAAACCAGAAGTCCCTCCAAGAGGATCAGAGGTAACATCAGCCCTTCTGCTCTGTCTGGGGAACTGCCTGCTAGAATGTGGAGCAGCAATTTTCCTGGAAGAACCCTAACGCCTTTTGTGATTGTTTTTCCTTGGAACTCACGTACCCCGGCCTCTAAGGTCGAGGAAGATTTTCCATCCCACTTCCTCATGTCCTCTCTGTGGTCACACAGGTAAAATCGCAGGGTGGCCTGTGGTGTGTAACCTTGTCCTGGTTTCAACTGGGATAGTGTTAATTTTCTTCCTGATGGCTAGTATAGTGCTGTGTGTTTGATTTGGGATGAAAAAATATTGATAACATACTGATGTTTTTAGTTCTTGCTAAGCAGTCAAGGACTTTTCAGCTTTCCGTGCTCTGGCCTGCAAGCGAGAAGGCAGGGTGTGCACAGGAAGCTGTGAGGGGACACAGCCAGGACACCTGGCCCAAATTAGCCAAAGAGATATTCCATACCATACGATATCATGCTCAGTATATAAACTGGGTGTCCTGGTTTCAGCCAGGATAGAGCTGGTTTTCTTCACAGAAGCTAGTGTGAGACTGTGTTTTGGATTTGGGATGAGAAACTGTTGATAATGTGCTGATGTTTTGGGTTGTTGCTAAGTAGTCAAGGACAGTCCAGCTTCTCGTGCTGGCCGCTAGCAAGAAGGCTGGGGATGCACGGGAAGCTGGGAGGGGACACAACCAGGACAGCTGGCCCAGGCTGGCCAAAGAGATATTCCCTACCATACGACGTCATGCCCAGTACATAAACTGGAGTTGGCCGGGGGGTGGAAATCGCTGCTCGGGGACGGGCTGTCGATCACCGGGTGGTGAGAATTGCTGTATTGGGCATCGCTTGTTCTTTTACATTCCTTTGTTGGTATTATTATTGTTGTTATCATTGTTGTTTCTTTCTCTCTTTCTGTCCTATTAAACTGTGTTTATCTCAACCCACGAGTTTTTTCCCAATTCTCTCCCCTGTCCCACTGGGGGAGGGGGAGTGAGTGAGCGGCTGTGTGGTGCTTAGTTGCCGGCTGGGGCTAAACCACGACACTGGGGGTGTAACCAAGGTGGTAGGGAATTAAAATAAAATAGGGCTAGAAAATAGGTTTGTGAATTTGTAGCAAGTTGTAACTATAAGAACATTATGCACCAGCAATGCTGCTCGAGAACCCACCTAACCCTTCCCATCTTGATTTAATTATCAACGAGTTAAGTGTAACATTGTGATCATGGTATTATGTTTTGTTCTAATAACAAGTAGCTAGAAAGAAGGAACACCTTGGTCATGTTATAAATGATTTAGTCCCAAACAGGATTCCAATTCAAATTTACAATTTATTAAGCGAATAGAGGCAAGCAAACAGCGCTGGGTGCGCCGGGAGTCTCTGCTCCACCAAGACGCACGCGGTTCAGTTCCTGTTCCTGGTTTATATCCTGCCCGTTAATACATATTCATGAATAGGCATGTCTTCTAATACATATTAATGAACAGGCGTGTCTTCTTCAGCGCATGCCCTCTTCTCCTGCTAGAGTCTTCTCGAATCTTCCTCGGCGTGCCCCCAGGATGACCCCAAACCTTATGCATGCACTTTCTTTACACAATACTATGCGGTCAGTGGTCAAACTGGTTTGAGCCGATATACCAGCAAAGTAGTTTAACTTTCTCCTGTAAAATACCCCTTTTTACGGTGCAGGAGAAATCCATGAAAGTACAGAAGATTACACTTCATCACACGAATCAGATGAACATATTTCACAATCCCCCATCTTTTTCTTTATAGTATTGATTCGTGTTTTCATTTCCAATTGAGTATAACCGAGTAGATTAATCTAGTAACAATCCCCCACATATCCTCAATACAACTATCCCCATTTTAGTAAGCCGATCACCACCCATAAAATCTCCCCAAAATCCTATTCCATTCCAAGTTTGTCTCTCAGGAGGCCATTCGTTCTCCCTAGTTTATGGGTAACAGGAAAAAACTAGGTTTTATTGTTGATTACAGGTATGCGCTGTACAATTAGAAAAGGTCCTCACTTTTTCCATTTTTCTGGGGTAAACCCCAGCTGGACTTGTTCCAATATTGACTACAGTTATTTGCCATAGTCAGAGTCCAAGGAACTCACTCCCAAGTAGAACTAGAAGAGGTCCGGTCAGGGCCATAGTGATCGGCGGTCACAGCCCGAAGGGGTTGCAGCCCTTGGCAGACCCTTTTTAAGCCACAACACCAGTTCCCCTCCGGTCTTGCCCTCTTCTTTCCTTTAAGGGGGTGCTTTCTTAGTACCCAAATTAATTGAGCACTGCTTGTGAAGGCCAGAGCTTTGCTAGATCAGTGGTTTGTCCAGACCTAAGCACTTGCCCGAGCCTGGCAATCCTCTTTATTTGCAAGGCTTTATGGCTACAGAAAACTGCCAGTTAGCGTGCAACACTAATCTTACAAATACACACCACCTTCTACACAAAGGACAAATTCTAGTTCCAGCTCCTTTTTCCTGTTCTTCTTTTGCCAACAACTCCTTCCGATTATACTCGTTTGGAGTACCCATTGTTGTTTCCTATTACCCTTTCCCATTGTTTTCCAAACTTGGGGATTACTTACATTTCTCTCCATAGCTTCCCATGGCCATCGTTCACCTTGATTTGTTCCACCACAAACGTAACAATTAGTTATATTCAATGACTTTACAAATAGATTTTTAGCAACTGTGGGAATTTCATGTTTCATTCCTGTTTCATTACAGGAGTAGCCGCAATAAAATTCCCACAGCAATTTAGTCAGATGTGACCTTCCACTCCTTCACTGGGCCTTTCACTCGTGACACATGTGTCCATCCTTTTTCAGCAGTTCTCACAGCTGTTTCTGTAGTTAATAAAACAAGGAAAGGTCCTTCCCAGAGGGGAGATAGGTTTCCTTCTTTCCATGTTTTTATCAGAATTTTATCTCCTGGTTCTAACTGATGAATTGCAAATCCTAAAGGTGGTGTTTGGGCCACCATCCCAATCTCTCTTAATTCTTTTAATCTTTTTCCAATGGTAATTATATATTGTTGGATACTATGATCCTCAATTACATTGTTCCCCAGAGGCATTCCTTGAAAATAAGGCATGCCATATAACATTTCATATGGCAATAATCCAGTCTCACTGTATGGTTTCGTTCTTATGTTTAGAAGTGCCAATGGTAAACATTTCGTCCAGGGCGTTTGCGTCTCAATCATTAATTTACCCAATTGTTGTTTTATTGTTTGATTCATTCTTTCTACCTTCCCCGAGCTTTGTGGGTGCCACGGAGTGTGGTATTCCCACTGAATACCTAATGATTGACATAATAGTTTTATTATTTTAGAAGTAAAATGTGTGCCCTGGTCAGAATCAATGTACTGGATTATCCCATATCTAGGTATCAAATGTTCCAATAAAATTTTTACCACCATCTGTGCCGTAGCTCGTGCTACAGGGTACGCTTCTACCCACTGTGTTAAATGATCTACCATTACCAATAAATATTTTATCCTCCCTACCTTAGGCAATTCAGTGAAATTGACTTGTACTTTCTCAAAAGGTCTGTAAGCTGTTTTTCTCCCTCCCGTGGCTGTTTGTCGAAACACTGTCTTATTTACCTTTTGACAGGTTAAGCAACCTTGTGTAATTTGCTTTGCTATTTCAAAAATTCCAATACCACCAAATTGTTTAAGGAAATGATCAATTAACGCTTTTGTACCCCAATGTGTTTACGCATGCAAACGTTCTAATATTCGCCTGGTGTAGGCTTTTGGCAACATTTCTCGCCCATCAGGCAGTGTCCATTTTCCTTGTTCTAATTTAGCTCCTATTTTCTCCAATTTTGTTTGTTCTTCTGGCGTAAACTTCTTCTCTCTTTCCTCTCGTTCTTCTTTGCTGGTGTCCTCCTTTGTTTGTATTACATTAATTTTGGCAACTTTAGTCCTCAAGGCTGCTTCCTGGGCCTCTTTATCTGCTAAGTTATTTCCTCTAGTTCGGTAATCTAATCCCTTTTGGTGTCCCCTCACATGTACCACTGCTATCTCCTTTGGTTCTCTTAACGCCTTCAAAATCTTTACTATTAATTCTTGATGTATTAAATTCCTCCCTTGAGTATTAATCAAACCTCTTTCTTCCCAAATTTTTCCAAAAGTGTGGACCACCCCATATGCGTATTTAGAATCTGTAAATATAGTCCCACTTCTTCCTTTTAATAATTCCAGGGCCCTACATAGGGCATACAGCTCACAAGCCTGAGCTGACCATGATGGACTCAGAGGTCCTGATTCCACAAGTTCCAAGTCCTTATTAATTACTGCATAACCCGATTTTCTCTTCCCTTCTACCACTCTGGAGGAGCCATCTATAAACAGCGCTTCTCCATTTTTCAACTCAGCATCTCTTAAATCTGGTCTCACCTTTGTCTGGGTCTCAATTACCTCTAAACAGTTATGTTGTAATACCTCTGATGGTTCTCCAAACAAAAATTGTGCTGGACTCTGAGCAGAAGTCACCCTCAGTTCTAAGCCAGGGGAGTCTATTAGTATTGCTTCATACTTTAGGATTTGGCTGTCCGTTAACCATTTTTCCGCTTTTTGTTGTAAAACAGTTCTGACATTGTGTGGGGTATACACTTTTAAAGAACTAAAGGTAATTTTCCTAACTTCTTCTATTAATAATGCTGTAGCAACCAAAGCTTGGAGACAAGCAGGCCATCCTCTGCTTACTGGATCAAGTAACTTAGAACAATACCCCACGGGTTTTTTGATTCCTGCCCAGTCTTGAGTAAGAACTCCATATGCTGTCTGGCTTGATGTATTCACAAAGAGATACTTTATGACTATAATTTTCAAGCCATGGTCTACAATATTAATAATCCCAGTATTTGCCTAATTGCCGTTTTAGTTTGTGGGGGTCTTAAGGATAGAATCCCAGATACCCTATCAGGATCTAACTTCTTCCTTCCCTTACTCAGCCAATGTCCTAAGTATTTTACTTCTTGTTCTACAAACTGTAGCTTTGATCGGGACACCTTTAATCCCTTTTCCCCTAGAAAATTTAACAATTTAATGGTGGCTTTTCGGATCCCCTCTTCAGTTTCTCCCGCTACTAATAAATCGTCCACATATTGCAATAGTTTTACCTCCTTAGGTATTGTGAAATCTTGTAGAATTTTTTCTAAAGTTTGTCCAAATAGATTTGGTGACTCTGTAAACCCTTGTGGTAACACAGTCCATCTTAATTGTTGTTTTCATGCTGTTTCAGGGTCCTCCCACTGAAAGGCAAAATAATCTCTGGATCCCTCATCCAGAGGACAGGCCCAAAAAGCATCTTTCAAATCTATTACACTATACCAAGTATGTTTGGGAGATATATGACTCAATAAAGTATAAGGATTTGCCACCACAGGGAATTTAGTGATCGTTCGCTGATTTACAGCTCTTAAGTCCTGCACCATCCTGTATGACCCGTCCGGTTTTTTTACAGGAAGAATGGGCGTGTTATGAGGTGACATACATGGTTCTAGGGTTCCTTTTTCCAAAAGTCTGTCAACTACAGGTTTTAATCCTTTTCGACCCTCCATAGGTATAGGGTATTGCTTGATTCTAATTGGGCGGTGCGGATCTATTATTTGAACCCTTATGGGGTCCATTTTTATCTTTCCAGTTTCCCCTTCCTTATACCACACTGAGGGGTTAATAGCTTCTTCATCCTCTTGTGTTAAAGTGTATAATTTAATCTGCAATTTGTCCCCTTGACTCTGAATGCTCAAGTTTAACTTCAAAATCAAATCCCTTCCTAATAAATTGTATTCCGCTTCAGGGAGCAAAAGTAAATCATTAAGACAAATTTTCTTTTCTGTTTCTACTTAACATCTTCTCATCTTGTTCCCGCTTACGGCAGTTCTTCTGAACATGTCCCCTCTTGTTACAGTAGTAACAGATGGGAATTGTAAATCTTTCTCGATAAGGCTGTCCCCGGGGTGTCTGCTCTATTCTTTTTTCCCTTTTCTCTCCAGGAGTCGTCTTATTTTTCTGACTTTCCCTTACTGCTGCTACAAAAGTTTTTGCTTTTGCTTTTTGTTTTTCTTCGTCCCTCCTAACATAGACTTTCTGGGCTTCTCTAAGTAACTCCTCTAATCCTCTTTCTTGCCAATCTTCCAATTTTTCTAATTTCCTTCTTATATCCCCCCAGGATTTAGCTACAAATTGTGTTTTAAGGAGTGCGGTCCCAGCCACTGTATTCGGATCAATTCCAGAATACATTTGTAGGTTTTTCCTCAACCTCTCCAACCATTCTGTTGGAGATTCGTCTTTCCCTTGTTGTTCATTAAATGCTTTAGTAATGTTTTGCCCTCGGGGAACCGCTTCCCTTATTCCCTGTATGATTAACGTTCTCAAATCCCTCATATTTTGTCTTCCTTGGGGTTGTTGATGATCCCAGTGGGGATCCACATTTGGCCATTTCTGATCTCCCGGGGGTCCTGCCTGATTCTGTCTTTCCCAAATTCTCATTTCAGCTTGTCTAATCATTCCCCTTTCCTCAACAGTGAATAGGATCCCTAAAATGGACTGTATTTCTTCCCAGGTATAAGTATTGGGGCCTAGGAATTGGTCCAATTTTTCAGCTACTCCGAGGGGATCATCTAATAGGGTCCCCATTTCTTTCTTGAAATTTCTTATGTCTGTGGTATTTAATGGGACTGCCACAAACCCGATGCCTCCCTGATTGCCTCCGAGGGGTACTTCTCGTAAGGGATATAGAGAAGCTCCCTCAGATACAGCAGTCCTACTTCTCGTACATGCAGCCGGAGGTCGATCTAACTCCGGTGCTGTTGGTGGTGGAGATACTACGGCCACCGGAGGGGGAGCCGCCGCCGGAGATGGATTATTAGAATATGGAGGCGGTAGGTTATCCAGTGGCTCCCATTTATCATCTTTTTCCTTTTCACTTTTCCCCTCTTCTTCTTCCTCAAACTTTTCATCTGTTTTTAATGTAAGTATTGAGGCTGGAAAAGAACGTAAAGTTCTGTCCCATAATCCTGCATAATCACTTTCCTCCTGACTAAAAGGTTCCTTTGAATTAACATATATATTTAAGGCCTGGCAGACCCAGTCTTCAAAAGATCCAAAAACAGGCCAAAAGACATGTGGTCTCAAAGGTTCTTTTGGCCATTCTACCATACAATATTGAACTAATTTTAATTTACTTTTTCCTTTTCTGGGGCCCCTATCATTCCAATTTTCAATCATTATTCCTAATGGACTCTCCGGAGGTATTTCTAGTAATTCGCTCCCTTTCTTCTGGTCCTGGGTTCTCGATTTCGTCTGACCCATCTAGGAATTTTTACTGTGGCAATTCCTACAGCCCTTGGCTACCAGTAAGAGTGTCTTGCAGGGGGTTTAGGACCTATCACCCACCCACAAATCCTGTAAGAATCGCTTCGGTCCTTCACCAGCCAAGTCCCTCGCGGGAGATTGGAACCGCGGTTAGAAGACCTCCACAATCGCTTCGGAACTAGGTCCCGTCTCAGTCACACTCTTACACACACAGGCAACCGAATCCTACCCAACCAAACGGTATACACCTTAAATACTTACGACTCCGTCGTCTTCGTTTGGATCTTCGCGCGCAGAATTACGGGCAAAATAAACTGCTGCAGCTGGCAAGGGAGCTCATAAAAAATAAAATTCTTTGCTTGCCCCTATTCAGGTTCAGGATGGCGTTAGTCCCGACCCGACCCGATCAGGAGCCACCAAAAGGTGGGGCGCCCCTCCTAGATCAAGTCAGAATTCAGGAACCAAGACCATCCCGGACGAGCCCCCAATTGTGATAAATGATTTAGTCCCAAACAGGATTCCAATTCAAATTTACAATTTATTAAGCGAATAGAGGCAAGCAAACAGCGCTGGGTGCGCCGGGAGTCTCTGCTCCACCAAGACGCACGCGGTTCAGTTCCTGTTCCTGGTTTATATCCTGCCCGTTAATACATATTCATGAATAGGCGTGTCATCTTCAGCGCATGCCCTCTTCTCCTCCTAGAATCTTCTCGACTCTTCCTCAGCGTGGTCCTGTTCGCCAATACATATTTGTGAATAGGCGTGTCTTCTAATACATATTAATGAACAGGCGTGTCTTCTTCAGCACATGCCCTCTTCTCCTGCTAGAGTCTTCTCGAATCTTCCTTGGCGTGCCCCCAGGATGACCCCAAACCTTTTGCATGCACTTTCTTTACACAATACTATGCTGTCAGTGGTCAAACTGGTTTGAGCTGATATACCAGCAAAGTAGTTTAACTTTCTCCTGTAAAATACCCCTTTTTATGGTGCAGGAGAAATCCATGAAAGTACAGAAGATTACACTTCATCACACGAATCAGATAAACATATTTCACAGTCAGTTCTACGGTCTGGTGGTTAGGTAATTATTCATTCTCTAGTCTTGTCTTAAAACAAAGGACTGTGGGGTGAATGATTGCATATTGGACCGATAGCCCACGAAGATCTATTTAGTGTTGCCAAGCTTAAGTGAACTTTGTAGGAAAGGTAATTCCGGCAGGGGGAGATCGCGACCACCGACTCAGAGACCACCTGCGGGAGAAGGATGGACTTCACAACTCTATGAGAGTTATATTCCGAAGCCGTTTATTGTCTTGTCTGACTCCAATATATATCATAATTTCCGCTTAGTCACTGCACACACACTCATGATTGGTTACAGCTTGTTACACACATTATTGCAATTGGCTATATACAAAATATCACGCACTGTCCACGCGCCTCTCACACAGTCAGGATTGCTGCTTGCAGGTGTTCCTGTTTTCCTCGCTTCTTCTTAGTTGTTTTCCACAGCTCCTTCTCCTCAAGGCCGAGCTGTGCAGATATCCAGCTGTTTACCAACTTCTCAGTGCCACAGCTCCTTCTCCTTAAGGTCGAGCCGTGCAGATCAACACCACAGCTCTTTCTCCTTAAGGTCGAGCCGTGCAGGGTGATCCCAACAACCACCCACTCAAGAAACCCTCCGACTCAAAAGATTAAGGAAGTAAAATCTCAAGAAATAATAGTGAGCATGCGTGGTCATTTACATGTGAGGCGAGGAATACTTAACCAATCATTGTATGGAAACTTCATGAATATGTATTAATCTTGTAATCATAGGCCTATAAATGTTTGATTTTTGAACTGATCGAGCGAACACGATTTAGGAGGAGCTATCCCCCGTTTTCCCGGTGCCGTGAATAAAGAATGCCTGCCTTTTAACACTACATTGGTGTTACGAGGTTTATTCCCAATTTCGGTGACAGGGGAGTTGGCTGGGGAGGCGCCACGGCTCAAGAACTAACTGGTCAGCATGTGGTGAGCAATCGTATTGTGCATCACTTATTTTGTATATCCTTTTATCATTATTGTTATCATTATTATTTTTTGGTTTTACCTGTCCTATTAAACTGTCTTTATCTCAGCCCATGAATTCTACCCTTTTTCTTTTCTGATTCTCTCCCCCATCCCGTTGTGGGGCAGGGAGGGTGAATGAATGGCTGTGTGGTTGTTTTAGCTACCTGCTGGGTGAAACCACAACAGAATGTTAATGTTACATTGATTATGGAACCTGAAAGAGTAATCCACAAAATGTCAAAGTGCCATTAGCACAGTGAAAGAGCCCTCCAAAGCAGGGATCTGGTAAGAGCTAATGTGATATCTCTGTACCACATAACACTGAAGCAGCTTTTTCTAAAATTAAGACTGATAATTAGGTTTTAATATCCTTCACTTTGGGACAGCCATTTCAGGGACCAAATGTTCAGCCTCATACATGCAAAAAGCCAGCTCAGACCCCAGGCCCAGAGACTCCCACAGAATTCAGTCTTACATATGGGTGGCCTAAGTTAGAAACTTAAAAAAGCCAATTGCAAAAAAGATTAAAAAAAAGGTCTTTCATGGGATGTGAAGACTGCATTACCCATCTATTGACATCTCTGTAGAGTGCATCAGCCGCAGGGATTTATGGTTCACGTGCAGTAAATACTGTACGCATTGTTCTTCAGTTGAACAAGAAAGAGCATGATGAACACTTCCAGTAAATGTTGCTAAGTAAGTTTTTAGCTAATGCTTTGTTTTCTCACCCCAGAGGGCAGGTATGTTCAGAGGAACATGGGGAAATATGCTGCATTAGAAAACCTAAATGGCAGTAGGGGACAAGGAGGGCTGGAAAAGGATCTGACACACATTTGTGAGGTTCTCCACCAATTCACAAATTTGGGAGGTAGGAATGTTTCAAGAGCATGTCTTGTCCCACAGCAGCTCTGACTTAAGCAACTGGCATTTATGCAGCAGATGAACCAAGGTCTTACTGACCTTGGCAGCTTTACAGGGAAAAATTTAATGTAAAGATGAAATGTTCTTGAACAATTTAATCTATGTGTTAGGCAAATCCACACTCTCATGTGCTGTCTATATATGTCTTGAAATTCCAGTGATAGTTTTATTGTGGCTGGGGCAAATAAAATTTACTCTCTATATCTAATTTCTTCTTACATTATAAGAAGGTATTAAGAGGTGAACTGGGTCATTTTATGGTTCCCTCCAATGGAGTCCGATGCTATGGAATAGATAACAGTGTCCAGGGATGCTAATTTGTGTAAGAGCATCATGTTCACAATAGAGCAAAAGGTATATTGTCTTTTAAGTATGCCCATCAATAAGCATGCCTGCCTGCAGTCTCCCAACAGCTGCTATGATATTCCACATCAAGTCTTGACTACTCATGTCCAAGCCTTTCTCATAGCAGTTATTTCCAGGATCCAAATTTCACCACTAGGACCAGCCTCCTCCCAGCACCTTTCAAACAGGCATCGCCAGAGGTTTGGATCTCCGGGGGTCCTGGGCCCATGGGGAGTGGGGAGTGGGGACAGCCCGAGGACAAGGTGCCAGGGCAGGGGAGGTGGCCCTCATATCTTCTGCCTGAAGCACACTGGAAGTGGGTCAAGGCTTTGGCCCAGCACAGCACCCTTTGCTTACTTGAACTTCATCCTAAAAACACTAAGCCCTCACATCACAGCAGCCAAAACTGTGAGATATTGAACTTCTTGTGTCCAGGTGGAGAGGAGGAATTCAGACTTTCTATGGTATGGGGCTGCCAGACACTGGCTCCCTTATGGGTGGTGGAGGGAGCTGAGTGCCCAGACGCAATTTGGATGTAGGCAGGGTGCCAGCCTGGCATCTCTGGGTGGTGTGTGATTTGAACAGCTCCAGGTGTCCAACAAACCTCAGACAGCAGCAGGTGCTGGAGGGAAACTCCAGTCCTCCACAGCCCAAAGCTGTACTGTGCCACCCGCATCCCTCCAAATCATCTTCCTCTGAGCCAAGGCTCAGGCTGAAGCCAAGCAGAGAGTGTGACAGTGAGAGAGACTTCACTGTAAGGTTCAAATTAGACTTCACTGTAAGGTTCAAATTAACAATTTATTTGAACTTCACTCACAGGTCCAATACGCCACTATTGCAGGTTTTTATGAATACAACGGAGGAATGCACTATTGCAATTCTAAACCACAGGTGCGCTAGATATTAATACCTTAAAAAGAGTGCACTAATCACAATCTTAAAGCATGCCAGATACCATATGTATGTTTCTTAATCACTTACCCTCTCTCAGGTAAAGCCTCTTAATCCCTGGGAAGTTACCTTGTACAGCGTCCTGAACAAGGGGGGAGAGAATCTCCTACAGGCCAGCTGTATCGTTGGAAAGACTGCCCCATTTCTGCCCAAACCTTATGGTTTTTATTTCCTGATTCGATGGGTGGGGGCAGGACTCACCTGAGTGGATTATATGTTTATCTCTGGTGGTGTGATGGCCCATCAGCACACCAAGTAACTGAAAAGTGGTGGAATGGTGCTCAGGGCATTTGTTTGTTAAGGGATTATTCAAGGCTCCATTCAGGTTTCGGTTCTTATCATGATGCAGTGTTCAGGCAACCCCGGGCTGAGCCTTTTTTTGCAGCTCCCTGCAAGTCATCTTCTGCATAGAAAAGGGTCTGTCAAGGTGAGAGGAAGCTGAGTCAATTCACAACTCCCTGCATCTTGCCTTTGTGCTCCGAAACCGGTCTAGCCGGGTGATCCCTTAGAGAGAGCTCAGCCCTAGGTGGGATTGCGCTCTCTCTCTCTCTCTCTCTCTCTCTCTCTCTCTCTCTCTCTCGTCCATGTAAGACTCTTGCTGCACTCTGGTAATGGTAATTAATTAGCCTAACACCACCCTTAGGAAAAGGACTTCTCTCACAGATGAGGAAACTGAGGCTCTGTAGCCTATAGCCTGATCCTGATTGGCCTCTGTCCATCAAAACCAGTGAAAATACTTTCCTGGGCCAATTGAGAGGACTACAGTCCTTGTCCAAAGGAAGAAATGGTTCCTATAGACAAAACTCATAGAGTACTCATTGCTAGAAACAAAAGGGCTTGGGGAAATGACTCTAAAATCCCTTTATTACAGAATTCCATAGTGGATATTACTCCCTCTACCTCCCCCATAAAAATTCCTTGGTTGATTTCATAATTCACATACTCAGAATATCTTAGCTCAATTTCATAGGATTTTTTTCCATAAATAGGAAAACTGTGTTGAAAAAGGAGTTGAAACATTTCCTTCTACCATGGCTTGTTTGTGTTCCTTTGGTTGCAAAACTGGCTTAATGTAGCTTCGCCCAGTACATGGACTGAAGTCAGCAAAGGTGGTCCTGAGCATCGCCCATGGCCAGAGTGCTCCTGTGTTTCAATCACCCCTTGCTTCTCTGTGGGGCAACGGGCAACAAAATGCAGTTTTGAATATCCTTGAAAATGCACTTAGCTGTCAAGAGGCAGAACGAGGAGGCAGCAGTCTCTTTCCTTTTCTGTCCCACCTTAGAAATTAGTGATAGCAACCTTAATCATTAAACCAACAACTTAAAAAAGCAGTGTCCTGGTTTCAGCTGGGATAGAGTTAATTTTCTTCCTTATAGCTGATATAGTGCTTTGTTTTGGATTTGGGATGAAAATAATGTTGATAACATACTGATGTTTTCAGTTGTTGCTAAGCAGTCAAGGACTTCTCGGCTTCCCATGCTCTGGCCTGCCAGTGAGAAGGTGGGGGGTGCATGAGAAGCTGGGAGGGGACACAGCCAGGACAGCTGACCCAAACTAGCCAAAGGGATATTCCATACCATACGACGTCATGCTCAATATATAAACTGGGGGAGTTGGCCAGGGAGGTGTTGCAGCTTGGGAACTAACTGGGCATCGGTCAGCGGGTGGTGAGCTGTGCATCACTTGTTTTGCATATTCTTCATTATTATTGTTATTATTTCTTCCTGTCCTATTAAACTGTCTTTATCTCAACCCACGAGTTCTGCCTTTTTTCCAATTCTCTCTCCCATCCCGCTCGGGGTGATGGAGTGGTGAGTGAACAGCTGTGTGGTTGTTTTAGCTACCTGCTGGGTTAAACCACGACAAGCAGTTTAGTTAATAAATATATAATTTTCCAATAATAATGAGAGAGATGATCAGCTGAGAGAAAGACGGTTCTGGCTTTTAAGCAGAATTCCTCACTCCAATTCAATGCAGCGCTCTTCTTCGTTTTGATTTCACTTGGGAGTTCTGTGCAGAAGCTGATGGTATGATTTGGTCCATTACACTTAAGAGGGCATGTATTTATTATCCCATTTGTTTATGTAATCTGAATATTCCAGCTTGCATCTAATATATGGAAATTACAAGGCAGCTCAATACGATGTTCTGAGTGCAAGGTATATGTTTATCCTATAAAGACCTGTTTTGTAAAAAATGTCAGAGTGATAAGATTAATATGACAGTAAACTGCATTGCATTACTCCCTATACTGTTGAAGCAAACCTAACAGCCTCTCCCTGTGCTTGTACGCAGAAGAAACTTCCACTGAGCCTAATAGGAGATTTTCCCTATGTAGACACTGTTGGATTGGCCCTTCATCCATTCCTAACATCGGTGAATAAGCAAAGAGCTAACCTGGTATCCTTTTCCATTTGCAATCCAGTTTGCTAGTTTCCTTCTAGGAAGGGCTTAGGGTGAATTCATTTTCAGCTGAATATTAAGGAACAGGATTTATTAATGACTTAATGCAGACAGAGTGAAACCGAGCTCTGGTGCAAATCCTCTAGGATTTGAAGGAAATACACAAGTGCTTACAGGGCACATGGTCTGTATATGGCTAGTTCCTGCCATCAGATGTGGATATATAGGCATTATTAAGTATTCTGTTTAACACTACACATATTCATTGTCACTCATCATAATAAAAACTCCCATTTTACAGTGACATTCATTTACTGCTGAGCATCAGCCCAGGCAGAACTCCCAGTTCACTCCTGTATATAATCTCAGTGTCTGTCATTCACATGTAGAAAACTCAGCTCTTTATTTAGCACAGTGTTGGTGAAAGATAGACGTTTACAGGGACTCTCTGCCTTTGAGCTGTTCCATTAGTGCATGGAAAGCACCTTGCAGCCTGTGGCCTGTGACAAGCGCAGCAGATCGGCACTAAATCAAAAATCCGTGCCAGCCAGGGATCTAAGTCACCATGAAGGTCACAGCCATCAGCTGCATGCCATCCCAATCCAAACAAAACACGCTGGATACAGGGGAATTGTCACTACTCACAATAGGAGACAAACACATCATGTTAGAGTAATCCCCCAATAGCAGTGAAATGGATAACTGACCTTTTAAACACTTTTGAGTATTTAATAAAATTTTGAAGAGAGGGAAAGGAGACGTTAGTAATTTTTGGGTGCTTTTTATATTGTAACTGAAACATTGGCTCTGTGCCACAGCAACCCAAAACATTAACAAAGAATTTCTCTCTCAGTGTTGGGAGAGTTCATATTTTTTTAAAAGCTTGTGAATTAATTCTCTATATTTGGGGTTTTTTTTCAGAATCACAGAATCACTAAGGTAGGAAAGGACCTTCAAGATCATCAAGTCCAACCGTTAACCCAACACCACCATGTGCCCTAAATCATGTCCCGAAGCGCCGCATCCACACATTTTTTGAACACTTCCAGTGATGGTCACTCCACCACCTCCCTGGGCAGCCTGTTCCAATGCCTGACCACTCTCTTGGTGAAGAAATTGTTCCTAATATCCGATCTAAACCTCCCCTGGCGCAACTTGAGGCCATTTCCTCTCGTCCTATCACTAGTTACTTGGGAGAAGAGACCAACACCCACGTCGCCACAACCCCCTTTCAGGTAGTTGTAGAGAGCAATAAGGTCTCCCCTCAGCCTCCTCTTCTCCAGACTGAACAACCCCAGTTCCCTCAGCCGCTCCTCATAAGACTTGTGCTCCAGACCCCTCACCACCTTCATTGCCCTTCTCTGGACATGCTCGAGCACCTCAGAATCCTTCTTGTAGTGAGGGGCCCAAAACTGAACACAATATTCAAAGTGTGGCCTCACCAGTGCCGAGTACAGGGGCACAATCACTTCCCTACTCCTGCTGGCCACACTATTTCTGATACAGGCCAGGACGTAGTTGGCCTTCTTGGCCACCTGGGCACACTGCCGGCTCATATTCAGCCAGCTGTCAACCAGCACCCCCAGGTCCTTTTCTGCCGGGCTGCTCTCCAGCCACTCCTCCACAAGACTGTAGTGTTGCATGGGGTTGTAGTTGTCACCGAAATCGGGAATAAACCTTGTAACACCAATGTAGTGTTAAAAGGCAGGCATTCTTTATTCACGGCGCCGGGAACACGGGGGATAGCTCCTCCTAAATCGTGTTCGTCGATCAGTTCAAAAATCAAACATTTATAGGCAAGATTAATACATATTCATCAAGTGTCCATACAATGATTGGTTAAGTATTCCTCGCCTACCATGTAAATGACCACGCATGCTCACTATAATTTCTTGGGATTTTACTTCCTTAATCTTTTGAGTCGGAGGGTTTCTTGAGTGGGTGGTCTCTGAGTCGGTGGTTGCGATCTCCCCCTGCCAGAATTACCTTTCCTACAAAGTTCACTTAAACTTGGCAACACTAAATAGATCTTCACGGGCTGTCGGTCCAATATGCAATCATTCACCCCACAGTCCTTTGTTTTAAGACAAGACTATAGAATGAATAATTACCTACCCACTGGACCGTAGAACTGACCAAGGTGTTCCTTCTTTCTGACTGCTCACTATTAAAATAAAACATAATACCATGATCACAATGTTACAGTTAACTCCTTGATAATTAAATCAAGATGGGAAGGGTTAGGTGGGTTCTCAAGCAGCATTGCTGGTGCATAATGTTCTTAGAGTTACAACTTGCTACAAATTCACAAACCTATTTTCTAACCCTATTTTATTTTAATTCCCTACCACCTTGGTTACATTTCCCCCCTTTGGAAGTTTTGAAATAATTTCTTTTCAATACTTCCATTACAAATTAATTTCTTTATTAACAGTCAATCACTTTATTGTATGATGGTAGGAGCATTATTAGTTAGTCCATTTAAATTTTGGTGTTTTGTAGTCAATGCAAGTGTAATTCTGCTATCAATGGTAGCTCTTTTTGTAAATTTGTTTTTCAAACAATGATAAATGAATAATATTCCCAAAGATATTATTAATAATAATAACACAGTACCAATTAAGGACTTCACCCAAGAACTCAAGTTTCATCCCAATCCACTGAAAATTTTATCAAACCAATTTTCTTGCATGACTTGTTGTATTTCCTGAGTATCCTTTTCTATTTTTCTCAATAAGTCCAAATCATATTCAACATCCTGGGTAACATTTGGGATATGTATGCAACAATGATCTATCCTATCCATCAGGTATTCACAAACTCCATGTTCTTTTAGTAAGAGCATATCTAGAGCCATCTGATTTTGTAGGGTCATCTTCAAAGTGGCTTGTAACTGTAAATTTAGTTGTTTAAATCCTTTCCTTGTTATTTTGGCTAATCTTTTCACTTGACCTGTCAACTTATATAACCAATCCCTATTCCTGTAACTTGCCAAGGGAGTCAATAAGGATTCTAAGGCCCATCCAAGTTTCACTCCTGTTGAGGGTTCATTCCAATCATCATCATCAATTTGTGATCTTTTTGTCCATATTAACTTTAAATTTTCAGAATCTCCCCTAAAGGGAGCTTTCTTTCAGATTGGACATAATGTTGGCATTCCTAAAGTGATTTGTCTTACTTTCCCATCCACCGGTAAATGGGTGGTGCACGTTCCATCACTCATTGCCCAAACTAAATGTCCGGGGCTCTGAACTGTAGACCTTCTACAACTAAATATTGATCCCCTTCTAATTTTATATACACTAGTCAAATTTAAATCGTTCTTGAGTCCTCTGCACCAACACCCATATTTCAATGCAGCTGCCAAGGGAGGAACAACTTGGACTGCTCTATCAACTGCACTGCAATTACATATCTTTTTACAATTCCACCAGGGTACTATGTCTTCCTTTTCCCTGCATGTGGTTCCCCTGTCATTAACTGATGGGAAAACTGTAAAGACTGTTCTGTCCCAGGCAAAACACCATGAAGTATTAGCCATATATTGAAATTGAGATAGAATCGCCATAGACCACACTGAATCCCATGTAACCTCTGCCTCTCACTTAGTTTGATTTTCACAATTATGGACTACATGTCCAGCTTCCTCGGGGTCATGTACAGGGAGGCCTCTACTTATTTCTTTGCATAATTGTTTATCCCTTGTGCTTAATGCGCTCAAATTTGTTGTTAAGATTCCCCATGGAATTGATTCACCTACTGCTCTTGGAATTGGAAGACATGCAGTTATTTGGGTTACATTTTGTAAATTTGCAAATTTTTTTATCAATCCTACCATTAAATTTTCTTCTAGAGTTCTCCATGGAAAGTATATTAGCTGCTCTGCTTCACTCTTCCTTCCAATTGATCTATTATCATCCCAAACAATGCTCCCAACATCATAATTTTCCAAATCAAAACCCGTTTTTCCATATTTTCCAATGATAATTTCTTAAACATGTTTTAAAGTCAACTTTGCAGTCTCTGAATCCCTATTGATGACCTTCCATGACAGGGCTTTCTTCACTCGGGTGTAGTGTATCCCCAGTTCCACTCCTCCAACCTTGATTGCAGTATAAGTTGTTAACAGTACCTAGAATGGTCCCCTCCACTTTTCCTGCAGTGGTTCAGAGTTCCAAGTTTAAAGATCACCTGGCTGATACTGATGTACAGGCGTATCCAAGGCAAGTGACCTAGTCAGCACAATATATCTCCAAAGTGCTCCAAGGACTTTTCCTAAAGAAATTAGATACACTTTCAAATCAGTTTCCCCAGCTACCTTCATATCCCCTGGGATTAAAGGAGTCTGGTATGGTTTACCATACAGGACTTCATATGGACTTATACCGTCTCTTGATCTTGGTTGGATCCTGATTCTCAAGAGAGCTAGTGGTAAAGCCTGTGGCCGCTTCAAAGATGTTTCCTGACAAATTTTACTTATTTGTCTTTTCAACATTTGATTCAATCTCTCAATTTTTCCACTCGATTGTGGCCTCCAAGGGGTATATAAGTCCCATTTTATACCCAAAAGTTTACTGATCTGTTGAACTACATCTGCCACAAAGTGTGGTCCTCTATCAGAAGACATTCCCAATGGCACTCCAAATCTTGGTATTATTTCCTTCAACAACACTTTAACTACCTCTCTAGCTTTGTTGGTGCGGTAAGGGAAGGCCTCCGGCCATCCAGAAAATGTATCAATTAGTACTAATAAATACCTGTATCCATTCTGACTGCGTAACTCAGAGAAATCAATTTGCCAATAATCTCCTGAAGAATTTCCTTGTTTTATCATTCCTAGAGGTGGCCTCTTTTGGTTCATGGGGTTATTTTTAAGGCAGATTGGACATTTAGCTATTATTGATTTAACTATGCCTGTCATTCCTACACATACTACAAATGTTTTTAAACTTGAAACCATAGCATCTACTCCCCAGTGTGTTTGTTCATGTTTTTCTTTGCGAGTTCTGTCATAATTTGCAGGGTTACTATTACCTGTTTTTCTGATGTCACCCACCATCCCTCTGCATTTTGTGATGCTTCTAATTGTTTTTCTAATTGCTCATCCACTTTTTTGTACTTCGGTTTCAAATCTAAAAATTTTGTTTGTTTTACTGGTACTAGTGCAAGGATACCTCGTTCTGCGGCCGCTTTTGCAGCTTTGTCTGCCAATCGATTACCTATATTTACAGCCGTCTGACCAAATTGATGAGCTCTACAATGCATTACTGCCACTTCTTTCGGTCTCTGCACATCTTCCAGGAGTTGGAGAATTTCTTCTTTATACTTTATTGATGTTCCTTGGGCTGACAGCAATCCCCTTCCTTTCCAGTGGGCTCCATGAGCATGGATCATACCAAATGCATATTTAGCTTTTTTTTCCCTTCTGCTATTTGCAGAGCCCGCCTTAATGCCACCAATTCTGCTTTCTGTGCTGAGGTACTTACAGGTAGTGTCCTTGATTCCAATACCTCAGAGGTGGTGACGACAGCATATCCAGTGTGAAATATGTTTATCTGATTCGTGTGATGAAGTGTAATCTTCTGTACTTTCATGGATTTCTCCTGCACCATAAAAAGGGGTATTTTACAGGAGAAAGTTAAACTACTTTGCTGGTATATCAGCTCAAACCAGTTTGACCACTGACCGCATAGTATTGTGTAAAGAAAGTGCATGCATAAGGTTTGGGGTCATCCTGGGGGCACGCCGAGGAAGATTCGAGAAGACTCTAGCAGGAGAAGAGGGCATGCGCTGAAGAAGACACGCCTGTTCATTAATATGTATTAGAAGACACGCCTATTCATGAATATGTATTGGCGAACAGGACCACGCTTAGGAAGAGTCGAGAAGATTCTAGAAGGAGAAGAGGGCATGCGCTGAAGAAGACACGCCTATTCATGAATATGTATTAACGGGCAGGATATAAACCAGGAACAGGAACTGAACCGCGTGCGTCTTGGTGGAGCAGAGACTCCCGGCGCACCCAGCGCTGTTTGCTTACCTCTATTCGCTTAATAAATTGTAAATTTGAATTGGAATCCTGTTTGGGACTAAATCATTTATCACAATTGGGGGCTCGTCCGGGATGGTCTTGGTTCCTGAATTCTGACTTGATCTAGGAGGGGCGCCCCACCTTTTGGTGGCTCCTGATCGGGTCGGGTCGGGACTAACGCCATCCTGAACCTGAATAGGGGCAAGCAAAGAATTTTATTTTTTATGAGCTCCCTTGCCAGCTGCAGCAGTTTATTTTGCCCGTAATTCTGCGCGCGAAGATCCAAACGAAGACGACGGAGTCGTAAGTATTTAAGGTGTATACCGTTTGGTTGGGTAGGATTCGGTTGCCTGTGTGTGTAAGAGTGTGACTGAGACGGGACCTAGTTCCGAAGCGATTGTGGAGGTCTTCTAACCGCGGTTCCAATCTCCCGCGAGGGACTTGGCTGGTGAAGGACCGAAGCGATTCTTATAGGATTTGTGGGTGGGTGATAGGTCCTAAACCCCCTGCAAGACACTCTTACTGGTAGCCAAGGGCTGTAGGAATTGCCACAGTAAAAATTCCTAGATGGGTCAGACGAAATCGAGAACCCAGGACCAGAAGAAAGGGAGCGAATTACTAGAAATACCTCCGGAGAGTCCATTAGGAATAATGATTGAAAATTGGAATGATAGGGGCCCCAGAAAAGGAAAAAGTAAATTAAAATTAGTTCAATATTGTATGGTAGAATGGCCAAAAGAACCTTTGAGACCACATGTCTTTTGGCCTGTTTTTGGATCTTTTGAAGACTGGGTCTGCCAGGCCTTAAATATATATGTTAATTCAAAGGAACCTTTTAGTCAGGAGGAAAGTGATTATGCAGGATTATGGGACAGAACTTTACGTTCTTTTCCAGCCTCAATACTTACATTAAAAACAGATGAAAAGTTTGAGGAAGAAGAAGAGGGGAAAAGTGAAAAGGAAAAAGATGATAAATGGGAGCCACTGGATAACCTACCGCCTCCATATTCTAATAATCCATCTCCGGCGGCGGCTCCCCCTCCGGTGGCCGTAGTATCTCCACCACCAACAGCACCGGAGTTAGATCGACCTCCGGCTGCATGTACGAGAAGTAGGACTGCTGTATCTGAGGGAGCTTCTCTATATCCCTTACGAGAAGTACCCCTCGGAGGCAATCAGGGAGGCATCGGGTTTGTGGCAGTCCCATTAAATACCACAGACATAAGAAATTTCAAGAAAGAAATGGGGACCCTATTAGATGATCCCCTCGGAGTAGCTGAAAAATTGGACCAATTCCTAGGCCCCAATACTTATACCTGGGAAGAAATACAGTCCATTTTAGGGATCCTATTCACTGTTGAGGAAAGGGGAATGATTAGACAAGCTGGAATGAGAATTTGGGAAAGACAGAATCAGGCAGGACCCCCGGGAGATCAGAAATGGCCAAATGTGGATCCCCACTGGGATCATCAACAACCCCAAGGACAAATGTATTCTGGAATTGATCCGAATACAGTGGCTGGGACTGCACTCCTTAAAACACAATTTGTAGCTAAATCCTGGGGGGATATAAGAAGGAAATTAGAAAAATTGGAAGATTGGCAAGAAAGAGGATTAGAGGAGTTACTTAGAGAAGCCCAGAAAGTCTATGTTAGGAGGGACGAAGAAAAACAAAAAGCAAAAGCAAAAATTTTTGTAGCAGCAGTAAGGGAAAGTCAGAAAAATAAGACGACTCCTGGAGAGAAAAGGGAAAAAAGAATAGAGCAGACACCCCGGGGACAGCCTTATCGAGAAAGATTTACAATTCCCGTCTGTTACTACTGTAACAAGAGGGGACATGTTCAGAAGAACTGCAGTAAGCAGGAACAAGATGAGAAGATCTTCAAAGAAGACTAGGGGTGTCAGGGGCTCTATCTTCTGGGGACTTCAACATCAACAGAGCCCTTGATAAAATTATTAATTGGTCCCCATAAAGAGGAAGTTTTATTTTTAGTGGATACAGGGGCCGAAAAGTCAACCATTCAAAAACTTCCAAAAGAAATAGAAAAAGGGAAGAGTTACGTGTCAGTAGTAGGAGCAAGAGGAGAGCCTTTTAAAGTAAATATATTGAAAGATGTAGAAGTAGAAACAGAAAAGAAAATTTGTCTTAATGATTTACTTTTGCTCCCTGAAGCGGAATACAATTTATTAGGAAGGGATTTGATTTTGAAGTTAAGCTTGAGCATTCAGAGTCAAGGGGACAAATTGCAGATTAAATTATACACTTTAACACAAGAGGATGAAGAAGCTATTAACCCCTCAGTGTGGTATAAGGAAGGGGAAACTGGAAAGATAAAAATGGACCCCATAAGGGTTCAAATAGTAGATCCGCACCGCCCAATTAGAATCAAGCAATACCCTATACCTATGGAGGGTCGAAAAGGATTAAAACCTGTAGTTGATAGACTTCTGGAAAAAGGAACCCTAGAACCTCATAACACGCCCATTCTTCCTGTAAAGAAACCGGATGGGTCATACAGGATGGTGCAGGACTTAAGAGCTCTAAATCAGCGAACAATCACTAAATTACTTTATTGAGTCATATATCTATGCTTTTTGGGCCTGTCCTCTGGATGAGGGATCCAGAGATTATTTTGTCTTTGAGTGGGAGGACCCCGAAACAGGACGAAAACAACAATTAAGATGGACTGTGTTACCACAAGGGTTTACGGATTCACCAAATCTATTTGGACAAACTTTAGAAAAATTTCTACAAGATTTCACAATACCTAAGGAGGTAAAATTATTGCAGTATGTGGACGATTTATTAGTAGCAGGAGAAACTGAAGAGGGGATAAATTGTTAAATTTTCTAGGGGAAAAGGGATTAAAGGTGTCCCGATCAAAGCTACAGTTTGTAGAACAAGAAGTAAAATACTTAGGACATTGGCTGAGTAAGGGAAGGAAGAAGTTAGATCCTGATAGGGTATCTGGGATTCTATCCTTAAGACCCCCACAAACTAAAACGGCAATTAGGCAAATACTGGGATTATTAATATTGTAGACCATGGCTTGAAAATTATAGTCATAAAGTATCTCTTTGTGAATACATCAAGCCAGACAGCATATGGAGTTCTTACTCAAGACTGGGCAGGAATCAAAAAACCCGTGGGGTATTGTTCTAAGTTACTTGATCCAGTAAGCAGAGGATGGCCTGCTTGTCTCATTATTAATAGAGGAAGTTAGGAAGATTACCTTTAGTGCTCCTTTAAAAGTGTATACCCCACACAATGTCAGAACTGTTTTACAACAAAAAGCGGAAAAATGGTTAACGGACAGCCGAATCCTAAAGTATGAAGCAATACTAAAAGACTCCCCTGACTTAGAACTGAGGGTGACTTCTGCTCAGAGTCCAGCACAATTTTTGTTTGGAGAACCATCAGAGGAAGTACAACATAACTGTTTAGAGGTAATTGAGACCCAGACGAAGGTGAGACCAGATTTAAGAGATGCTGAGTTGAAAAATGGAGAAGCGCTGTTTATAGATGGCTCCTCCAGAGTGGTAGAAGGGAAGAGAAAATCAGGTTATGCAGTAATTAATAAGGACTTGAAACTTGTGGAAATTAATGATTGAGATGCAAATGCCCTGGACGAAATGTTTACCATTGGCACTTCTAAACATAAGAACGAAACCGTACAGTGAGACTGGATTATCGCCATATGAAATGTTATATGGCATGCCTTATTTTCAAGGCATGCCTTATTTTCAAGGAATGCCTCTGGGGAACAATGTAATTGAGGATCATAGTATCCAACAATATATAATTACCATTGGAAAAAGATTAAAAGAATTAAGAGAGATTGGGATGGTGGCCCAAACACCACCTTTAGGATTTGCAATTCATCAGTTAGAACCAGGAGATAAAATTCTGATAAAAACATGGAAAGAAGGAAACCTATCTCCCCTCTGGGAAGGACCTTTCCTTGTTTTATTAACTACAGAAACAGCTGTGAGAACTGCTGAAAAAGGATGGACACATGTGTCACGAGTGAAAGGTCCAGTGAAGGAGTGGAAGGACACATCTGACTAAATTGCTGTGGGAATTTTATTGCGGCTACTCCTGTCATAGAAACAGGAATGAAACATGAAATTCCCACAGTTGCTAAAAATCTATTTGTAAAGTCATTGAATATAACTAATTGTTACGTTTGTGGTGGAACAAATCAAGGTGAACGATGGCCATGGGAAGCTATGGAGAGAAATGTAAGTAATCCCCAAGTTTGGAAAACAATGGGAAAGGGTAATAGGAAACAACAATGGGTACTCCAAACGAGTATAATCGGAAGGAGTTGTTGGCAAAAGAAGAACAGGAAAAAGGAGCTGGAACTAGAATTTGTCCTTTGTGTAGAAGGTGGTGTGTATTTGTAAGATTAGTGTTGCACGCTAACTGGCAGTTTTCTGTAGCCATAAAGCCTTGCAAATAAAGAGGATTGCCAGGCTCGGGCAAGTGCTTAGGTCTGGACAAACCACTGATCTAGCAAAGCTCTGGCCTTCACAAGCAGTGCTCAATTAATTTGGGTACTAAGAAAGCACCCCCTTAAAGGAAAGAAGAGGGCAAGACCGGAGGGGAACTGATGTTGCGGCTTAAAAAGGGTCTGCCAAGGGCTGCAACCCCTTTGGGCTGTGACCGCCGATCACTATGGCCCTGACCGGACCTCTTCTAGTTCTACTTGGGAGTGAGTTCCTTGGACTCTGACTATGGCAAATAACTGTAGTCAATATTGGAACAAGTCCAGCTGGGGTTTACCCCAGAAAAATGGAAAAAGTGAGGACCTTTTCTAATTGTACAGCGCATACCTGTAATCAACAATAAAACCTAGTTTTTTCCTGTTACCCATAAATTAGGGAGAACGAATGGCCTCCTGAGAGACAAACTTGGAATGGAATAGGATTTTGGGGAGATTTTATGGGTGGTGATCGGCTTACTAAAATGGGGATAGTTGTATTGAGGATATGTGGGGGATTGTTACTAGATTAATCTACTCGGTTATACTCAATTGGAAATGAAAACACGAATCAATACTATAAAGAAAAAGATGGGGGATTGTGAAATATGTTCATCTGATTCGTGTGATGAAGTGTAATCTTCTGTACTTTCACGGATTTCTCCTGCACCATAAAAAGGGGTATTTTACAGGAGAAAGTTAAACTACTTTGCTGGTATATCAGCTCAAACCAGTTTGACCACTGACCGCATAGTATTGTGTAAAGAAAGTGCATGCATAAGGTTTGGGGTCATTCTGGGGGCACGCCGAGGAAGATTCGAGAAGACTCTAGCAGGAGAAGAGGGCATGTGCTGAAGAAGACACGCCTGTTCATTAATATGTATTAGAAGACACGCCTATTCATGAATATGTATTGGCGAACAGGATCACTCTGAGGAAGAGTCGAGAAGATTCTAGAAGGAGAAGAGGGCATGCGCCGAAGAAGACATGCCTATTCATGAATATGTATTAACGGGCAGGATATAAACCAGGAACAGGAACTGAACCGCGTGCGTCTTGGTGGAGCAGAGACTCCCGGCGCACCCAGCGCTGTTTGCTTGCCTCTATTCGCTTAATAAATTGTAAATTTGAATTGGAATCCTGTTTGGGACTAAATCATTTATAACACCAGCCATTCATTTTCCTTCTCGTACAAAACTGCTTCCATCTGTGTATAACTCCAGATCAGGGTTTTCCAGAGATTCATCTCTCAGGTCTGGTCTACTGGAATAAACTTGATCAATAGTTAACAAACAGTCATGCTCTAAATTTCCTATTGGATTCTCTGTTGACAAAAATATTGCTGGATTAACAATCGGTGTGGTTTTCAATGCCACATCATCTTGTTCCAATAGGACAACCTGATACTTCAGCATTCTGCTGGGGGATAGCCAGTGACCCCCCTTTTGCTCTAGAACAGTTATTACCATATGCGGTACGTACACCACCATCTTTTGGCCCATGGTTAGTTTTTGAGCTTCTTGGATCAGCAATACCATTGCTGCCACAGCGCGTAAACATCCTGGCCATCCTTTACTCACGTTGTCAAGTTGTTTAGAGAAGTATCTCACTGGTCGTTTCCAGGATCCCAGCCGTTGCGTCAGCACTCCAAGAGCCAGATGTTGCCTTTCATGTGCAAACAACTCAAAAGGTTTGCTCACATCAGGTAATCCCAGAGCAGGTGCCATCATTAATGCCTTTTTCAGTTCTTTGAATGATTTCTGACATTGAGGTGTCCAAGTCAGATACCGATCCTTGGATTCCTTTAAAGCTTTATACAGTGGCTTTACATACAGTCCATAAGCCAAAATCCAAAGTCGGCACCACCCAATCATTCCCAGAAAAGTTCTCAATTCTTTTGGGCTACTTGGTTCAGGAATTTGACAGATAACTGCTTTTCTTTCATTTCCCAATTGTCTCTGTCCTTGGGATATTTCAAATCCCAAATAAATTACTGTTTCTTTTCCTATTTGGGCCTTATTTCTGGAGACTCTATATCCTCCTTGGCCTAGGAAATTTAGTAAACTGATAGCAGAACACTTCCCTTTTGGTCCTGACTTTTCCATATCTCTAATTCCTTGGCCAATTGATTCCCAAATATCGTAGGGCTATGTTTGAGTCCTTGTGGAAGTACAGTCCATGTCATTGGGTCTTTCGTCCTGTGGCCGGACTTTCCCACTCAAAAGCAAATATGTTTTGGCTGCCTATATCTAGAGGTATGCAGAAGAAGGCATCCTTTAAATCTAGTACAGTAAACCACTTATGTTCCTCTTTTAAAGAAGTCAGTAAAATATATGGATTAGCCACTACTGGGTGTATATCTTGGACTATCTGATTTATAACTCTTAAATCCTGAACCAATCGGTATTCCTTGCCTCCGGACTTCCTTACTGGTAATATGGGAGTGTTATATTCTGATTCACACTCTATCAATAGTCCATATTCTAAAAATTTTGTAATCAACCCCTCTAATCCTTTTCGAGCCTCCCACTTAATAGGATATTGTTTTTGTCTTACCAGCTTGGCTCCAGGTTTTAAAATCACCTTTACCAGCTCTGCCAATTTAGATCGTCCCAGAATTCCACTTGCCCAGACCAAAGGAATGACTGCATTTTCCACTTCTTCTGGAATCTGTTCTTCCCTGTAGGAATCCTGTAACATAAACACTCTTGCCTCTATGGCTTTTGATTCTGGTATTAGCAATTTAATCTCTCCATCTTTGAAAGTTATTTGTGCGTCTAATTTACTCAATAGATCTCGTCCCAACAAAGACAGTGGACATTCAGGCATATACAGAAACTGGTGAGTTACCCATTGTTTTCCCAATATAAACTTTAATGGCTCTAATAATGGCCAATTTTCCTTCTGCCCTGTCGCACCAACAACATCTACTGATTTGTGACTAAATTTCCCTTTACATGTATTCAATACTGAATAAGTAGCTCCAGAAACTCTGTTTCTTCATTCCCTAGCTTCAATGTAACCAGACATTCAGCTAGGGTTGATTCCCCCAGTCCCCTTCATAGTTCTTCATCCAGAGTCAATAATTTAATTGCCCAGAGAGCCGGATCTAATTCTCCTGCCTTAGGACATTCTCTTTTCCAGTGCCCACGCTCCTTGCAAACAGCACATTGATCTTCTACTAATCGGGGCTTATTTTCCTTCTCTCTCCGATATTCATTCCTCGTCCTCTCCCTCTGCCTATCCTGTTATTCCCTGCCAAAACTGCTAGTAGCTTTCCACCCCTTCGGGCTTGCCTCACCTCTTTTTCTTTTTCTCTATTGTTATATACAGCCCAAGCAATTTCAAGCATTTTACCCTAGCCACCCTTTCGGGATCCTCCCGATAGGTACCTGCAGTCTCTTTCCATGATCTTAAATCAGTAACTGAAAAAGGAACTTTCACTACCACTGGACCATCATTCCCCACCGCTTCTCAGAGAGGGGCTTGGAGGGAAGTTAGTCTTACTTACCCCCTCCTTCTCCCTGAAATTGGGCTAAATCCCACTGCTTCCCCTTCCTTGGGAGAAGTAGGAGGACTATCATCCTCCGAATTTTGGATCTCTCTTCCCTTTTCCCACCTTCGGTGAGGAGCAACCATTAATTCAATATCTTCCTCCTCAGTTCCATTTTTCCAACAATTTTCTTTAGTATTATAAGTAGAACAACCCCTTTTCGAGTTCTCATCACATTTTCCCTTTTTCACAATCTTTACCATGGGATCATACGGATGTATTCCACACTGTCTCTGCCATTCTGAATGATTTTGTAGTGTAAAGAACAAATCAACATAAGCCATTTCTTCTCATTTACCCTCCTTTTAACAAAACAACATTAATTGCAAGATGGTGTTATATTGCAATGTCCCATTTTCTGGCCATTTCTTCCCACTGTCCAACCTATACATTGGCCACCAATGATTACAATATTCAATTAATTGCTTCCGAGTCAGAGGATCACCCCCCAGATTTTTCCAATGCCTCAAAATACATACCAAAGGTGGTTTTTTTGTGGGATAGATCTTTTACTCGGAAATGTTCCCATCTTCCCAAGACTAGTGGGTGTGATTGTGCACTATCACAGGCACTAGTCGGAGGGACCCCTACTCTCCTCGAGGGTCCCTCTGGATCTTCTAGCCCCCTGCTAGAAATCCCCCAATCTCCTTACCTGGGCCCCTAGCCCAACCTTGCGAGGCTTTCGCCGCGTCTTATAGGCAGGCATTCCTTGTGAGGGTCTCGTACCCTCACCCTTTCCAGAGGTACCTTTCAGCCCTACTCTGCATAGCTTTCGCCGCGCCTTACGAGCAGGCTAGTGGGACTCGAACCCACGTTACTTCAATCCTTTAATGAATGCCTTATTACCATTCCAGGGGACTTGCCCAGAATTCTTCGGTCCGGGGATCAGAGGTTCTCCCCGAGAATCCCTCGGTGCCGGCTGGAGGCCCTGTGATCCCACGGATCCGTTGAGATTCACAAGCAGTGTCCCATCTGGGTCGCCAAAACTGTCACCGAAATTGGGAATAAACCTCGTAACACCAATGTAGTGTTAAAAGGCAGGCATTCTTTATTCACGGCACCGGGAACACGGGGGATAGCTCCTCCTAAATCGTGTTCGCTCGATCAGTTCAAAAATCAAACATTTATAGGCAAGATTAATACATATTCATCAAGTGTCCATACAATGATTGGTTAAGTATTCCTCACCTACCATGTAAATGACCACGCATGCTCACTATAATTTCTTGGGATTTTACTTCCTTAATCTTTTGAGTCGGAGGGTTTCTTGAGTGGGTGGTCTCTGAGTCGGTGGTCGCGATCTCCCCCTGCCGGAATTACCTTTCCTACAAAGTTCACTTAAACTTGGCAACACTAAATAGATCTTCACGGGCTATCGGTCCAATATGCAATCATTCACCCCACAGTCCTTTGTTTTAAGACAAGACTATAGAATGAATAATTACCTACCCACTGGACCGTAGAACTGACCAAGGTGTTCCTTCTTTCTGACTACTTGTTATTAGAACAAAACATAATACCATGATCACAGTGTTACACTTAACTCCTTGATAATTAAATCAAGATGGGAAGGGTTAGGTGGGTTCTCGAGCAGCATTGCTGGTGCATAATGTTCTTATAGTTACAACTTGCTACAAATTCACAAACCTATTTTCTAACCCTATTTTATTTTAATTCCCTACCACCTTGGTTACATAGTGACCGAAGTGCAGGACCCGGCACTTCGCCTTATGAAACCTCATACAGTTGACCTCAGCCCATCAATCCAGCCTGTCCAGGTCCCTCTGTAGAGCCCTCCTACCCTCCAGCAGATCAACGCTCCCACCCAACTTGATTTCGTCTGCAAACTTACTGAGGGAGCACTCAATCCCCTCATCCAGATCATCTATAAAGATATTGAATAAGACCGGCCCCAGAATCGAGCCTTGGGGAACACCGCTTGTGACCGGCCGCCAGCCAGATTTAATGCCATTCACCACAACTCTCTGGGCTTGGCCATCCAGCCAGTTCTTTACCCAGAGAAGACTACACCTGTCTAAGCCATGAGCTGCCAGTTTCTGCAGGAGAATGCTGTGGGAGACGCTGTCAAAGGCTTTACTAAAGTCCAGGTAGACAACATCCACAGTCTTTCCCTCATCCACTAGGCGGGTCACCTGGTCATAGAAGAACCATCTATTTTTCCTAAATAGATGCTCCCTGTTCAGAATAATTTTCTCTTTTGAATGCCAAGAAACTTACCCAAGTGTCCTTAAGCAGTTGATTAATCTGAAAGAGATTTAAGTGAAGATACAGTTGTTGTGAACAGTATCTTTCCTAAAAAATGTAACCCAAAGCAATGTTCAGCATTGCATACTGTAATAGCAGCACAAAGCTAAATGAGGGGAAAATAGAGGGACAGGGAGATTAAGAGGTTTAAGTAAAGCAGTCAAGCTAGTCTACTGCCTGAGTTGAAATGAGATGAAGAGATATTGAAACAGCAGGATCTGAACTGACAAAGCCGTATGCCTTCTCTCAGCCAGGCTGCAGGAGGGGAACCAGGTGTTTGGTAGTGCTGCGTACGAACCCCCATGCTGGTATGTGGCTGATCTTCTCACTGGGGTCTGCGTGGGAGGTGCCCGTGTCATGTATAGCTCTCCATCCTTCCTCCACAGAAAGTGGTGATGAAAACCATTTCCCTCTACAGGACTCCGCATGGTCAAGAGGACAGAGAAGGAAGAACAGCGATGGAGGTGAAAAAAGAAATTCTTCCCCTGTGGCCACCAGTGGCCGATCTCCCTGCCCAGCCCTGGGGGCTGGAGCTCAGGGTCTCCTCTCCTCCCATGAGAGTCTGATTGCTGGGGCTGTGGGTTGACTCATGGTGGACCTGAGCACACAGGTTTCTGTTTGGGATGCCCTGGCATTCTGCAAGTTCCCCCTGGGTTCACGGAGAGCTTAGAAAATTTGGAGGTTTGGGAGCTAAACCCCAGCATCATTCCACTGATTTAGTCCCTTCTCTCTGGAAAAATTTTGGAGCAAACTCCCGAAGTGAACTCCAGAGAAAAATGCCTCCCCTTTTCCAGGTCCCTTCCCTCAGGCTTTACTCAAGGGGAGCCCTTCTCATTCCTTCAGGATGAACTATGTGGTCTGATGGATGGAGTCTTTATTTCCCCAGTTCTACAGTAACTTATGTTCAAAAGAAAAAAAACACAATTATGCTGCCTGCCTGTCTGTGTGTGTGGCATACAGGGCATGTGGGAGGGCAGGATGGTTTCCCTTCCTTTGCTATCCTAAATTGCAAAGATTGTGTGCAGCTGTGTGAGAGGAGAATGAGGGCCCCTCAGGAATAAAATAACCAGAAGAGGGAAGGTAGAACTGCTTCCCCTTGGAGATCTCCACCTCCTGGTTTGGGAATTTCTTTTAGAAATGTAAAATGCATAAAACAAAAGGAAAGGGTATGAATGGGTAGTATAGAAATAACATTTATGTAATCTACATGAACAGATCTATTGCAGTATCAAAGCTTATTTTAGCTATGGTTTTTCAGCCTTTGATAGACTAATTTGCTGCATCATTAATTATACAGAAAGCTAATTTAAATAAGATACAAACCAATGCACTGAGTCAGGCTACAGATTCATCAGTGCACAGCAGTGGATACATTTTCTTAAGAGAAGAGTGAAGTAAGGCACATATAGAAGTAATCCCTCCTGTACCATACTTCCATGGCTCAGTCAGATGTTGAACCATCATGTTTAAAAACAACCAATGGACCTACCTTTCATGAAACTGACTATTCCTTTCCTGAAACTATTTCAATGTCCTTTCCTAATGTCCTGGTTTCAGCCAGGATAGAGCTGGTTTTCTTCACAGAAGCTAGCATGAGGCTATGTTTTGGATTTGGGATGAGAAACTGTTGATAATGTGCTGATGTTTTGAGTTGTTGCTAAGTAGTCAAGGACAGTCCAGCTTCTCGTGCTGGCCTGCTAACAAGAAGGCTGGGAGTGCACGGGGAGCTGGGAGGGGACACAGCCAGGACAGCTGACCCAGACTGGCCAAAGAGATATTCCCTACCATACAACGTCACGCCCAATACATAAACTGGAGCTAGCCGAGGGGGGCGGGAATTGCTGCTCGGGGACAGGCTATCGATCACCGGGTGGTAAGCAATTGCTGTATTGGGCATCACTTGTTCTTGTACATTCCTTTGTCGGTATTATCATTGTTGTTATCATTGTTGTTTCTTTCTCTCTTGCTGTCCTATTAAACTGTTTTTATCTCAACCCACGAGGTTTTTTTCCCAATTCTCTCTCCCATCCCACCCAAAATGTGCCGGGAAAATGTGCGTTGTGGGCGGCTGCCACCTGGTGGCACCGGGGGACGAGCCCGAAGGGGGGGGACGAGACTCTGGCTCCTGGGGCAGGTTTTTCCTCCTTTTGTCTGAGACTCAGGGTCAGGATTTTGTCTTCGCTGTGCCAGAGCTTTCCGTAAATCCATGCGCATCTCTGAATGGCATTATTTGATTTAAATTCTCCTTAATGGCAGTTTCGTAGACTCTCAAGCGAGGCAGGTGCTTGAAAAGGAGCCAGCATGAAGTGTCCTTTCCTCTTTCCTTTTTCTTTTTCTTGTTAGTTAATAAAGTTTTTGTATTCATCATTCATCAGGAATCAGCCTGGAAGCGTGCTCTGTTTAAACACTCTGGCTTTTCATTCAATGCATCCATTATGTTTCTGAAATAAATTGCAATAAACAGTATTTAATGATAATCAATGTATTAATAAACATGCAAATTATATTAAAAGACATGGTTTGAAAAAGCTTTCATTTGTAAATATGGTAGCTTAAAACAGGAAGCATATCTAAAAGCCATTTAGATACAGTAGCCTAACTCTAACACTGTGGCTGATTTATAAAGTGGTTTGCAAGTTGATCTTTTTTCCACAAGGGGATACGTAGAACTGTTGCATATCAGATTTTGTTAACATCTGATGGGTTGTTGCTAACAGGTTAAAAGCCTAATATTCACAACCGTTCCTCTTATTTAAATTAAAGCAATCTTATTCCACCTTTGTAATTTTTGTGCTCATCCTAACATATGCATTTACATAAAGAGTTTATGAATCACAGTGAAAGCAATTTGAATAAGCTTTTCAATCAGTGCTACATCTTAGTGCCTGATTTAGATAATTCATTGTCTAATGGGCTCTTCTGGACTCTGCGTCTCCTTTTTGGGGGGCCCAGTCTATTGAACTGGCTGTCCCTGATGGTATGGCCACAGTCTCTCCACTCCAGCATGTCACTTTGCAGGAAGGTCCTATGCAGGGCCCTTGGGACACTGCTCCCATCACCAAGGTGGCCCTGCTCCCCAGCCCAGGGAGGCCCTACAGAATTGCTTGTGCTGCCATGTTAGACATGTAGTACAGGGTCATTTGCATTCATTTGCATTCCACAAGGCAGTGGTGTTGCATGTCATGAAAGTGCATGTGCACAAACTTTACAGGCAGGTCATGACCAGTGCCGACTACAGGGGCACAATCACTTCCCTACTCCTGCTGGCCACACTATTTCTGATACAGGCCAGGAGGCTGTTGGCCTTCTTGGCCACCTGGGCACACTGCCGGCTCATATTCAGCCGGCTGTCAACCAGCACCCCCAGGTCATTTTCTGCCGGGCAGCTCTCCAGCCACTCCTCCCCAGGCCTGTAGCGTTGCATTGGGTTGTTGTGACCCACGTGCAGGACCTGGCACTTGGCCTTATTAAACCTCATACAGTTGACCTTCGCCCATCGATCCAGCCTGTCCAGAACCCCCTGCAGAGCCTTCCTACCCTTGAGCAGATCAACACTCCCACCCAATTTGGTGTCACCTGCAAACTTACTGAGGGAGCACTCGATCCCCTCATCCAGATCATCGATAAAGACATTAAACAAGACAAGAACAAGTGATGCCCAATACAGCAATTGCTCACCACCCGGTGATCGATAGCCTGACCCCGAGCAGCAATTCCCGCCCCCCAGCTAGCTCCAGTTTATGTACTGGACATGATGTTGTATGGTAGGGAATATCTCTTTGGCCAGCCTGGGTCAGCTGTCCTGGCTGTGTCCCCTCCCAGCTCCCCGTGCACCCCCAGCCTTCTTGCTAGCAGGCCAGCATGAGAAGCTGGACTGTCCTTGACTACTTAACAACAACTCAAAACATCAGCATGTTATCAACATTTTCTCATCCCAAATCCAAAACATAACCTCACACTAGCTTCTGTGAAGAAAACCAGCTCTATCCTGGCTGAAACCAGGACACTGTGATAGCGACTAAGTCATAGCTGTCCTGCTGCACAATGGCTTCCAGCTCCTCCTGTTTGCTGCCCATGCTGTGTGCATTGGTGTATATGCACTTGAGCTGGGCTATCGATTTCAGCCCCAACATGGGCATGCAATCCATAGGCTCATCTCTAGTGAGCCTTGTTTTATCCCCTTCCCCCTTCGAAAGTAGTTTAAAGCTCTCTTGATGAGGCCTGCCAACTTGTAAGCGAGGATCCTTTTCTCCCCTTGGAGATAGTTGCACTCCATCTGCTGCCAGAAGGCCCAGTGCTGTGTAAACCGCCCCATGGTCAAAAAACCCAAAATTCTGCTGATGGCACCAGCCTCTGAGCTACATGTTAATGAGGTGTGTTTTCTTATTCCTTTCAGTGTTCCCCCCTGCCACTGAAGGGATTGATGAAAACACTACCTGTGCTCCTGATCCTTCAACCAGTCGCCCCAGCTCTCTGAAGTCCCTTTTAATCGCCTTTAGACTTCTTTGGGCAACCTTGTCATTGCCAACCTTGACCAACAGCGGATAGTAATCAGTGGGCCATACCAGACCAGGGAGTTTCCTAGTTACATCTCTCACCCGGGCCCCAGGGAGGCAGCAGACATCCCTGTAGGATGGGTCTGGTCAGCATATTGGGCCCTCTGTTCCCCTCAGAAGGGAGTCAGCAATGACAATTACCCTCCTTTTTTTCTTAACAGAGGTAGTCGTAATGCATGGGGCTGGCTGACTCACCCTAGGCAACCACCTGGATGGACTTTCATCAAGGTCCTCATGTGCCTGGCTCTCAAGTTCCAGAGCCCCATATCTGTTGTGTAAGGGCAGCTGGGACAGTGAGGGAGGCTGGGAGGGGATTCACCTACCACCCCAAGCAGGGACCTGTTTCCATTCCCCCTCATCTCTTAGGCCCCTCCTTCTGCCTGGCAGCAAGAGGGTAGGGGATCCCCTGCTGCTTTTGGAGCCTCCACCTGCTGCCCCTGCCTCAGGGATGGCAGGGTGTGGCTCCACCAATCTACCTCCCTCTCACACTCCCTGATGCTCCTCAGCCTCTCCACTTCCTCTTTCAGCTCTGCCACCAGGCTGAGCAGGTCGCTCACCTGGTCACACCGCACACAGGTGTTGTCTCCGCTGGCCTCCAGCACAAGTGAGAGGCTCAGGCACTCTTTGCAGCCAGACACCTGGACAGCCACATGCTTGAGTAGGAGCTCCATCTGAGTCACCACATTCCTTCTGGCCACAGCTTTCAGCCGAGTAGAGACCATAGCTGGGCCTCTTCTGGGAGGCCTCTTCACTCGTCGAGAGAGCCTCTAGTGACAGGGGGGACGGGGGGAATGGGGGGGACTGCGCCCTGCCTGCAATTTGGTTTAGTTGCATTGAACATTTTGTTGATTCATTTGTAAAAAGAGGATAGCAACATTTACTTACAACATGCACTTACCTTTGCAGCCTTCCCTGCCACTTAAATTACACTCAGTAATGATCCTGAATGTAGCTACTTCTGTTTTCAAAAAACTGGGATGATGAGGGGATGATATTATCATCTTTGAGTTTGTAAAAGAAGCAGTGCCAAAGGACATCGCTTAACAGCATCTACAAAGTTCCCTAGAGAATGTTGTTTTCTTTGGTCCCATGGAAATCTGCAGTGATTTTATTGTGTATCAGTACTTGGCAGTATTTTTTTCACATACCACTTGAAATTTAAAAAAATGGCCATGGGAATGATAGTACGTATGTTTTGATCACAAACTCTTCCTCAGGAAAGTATACTTATGCACTCCTTGGTATGAAGAAAGCTTGGAAACATAGGAGTAGCATTAGAGGAAGGAACATGGGGTACAGACAGACTTCTCCCAAAGGACAGCATGTCTGTGCAAACAGGAGGGGAGGTTTTGGACTTGTGCTACTTATGCATTTCATGGTTTCTAGTACAGGAAGATTTACAAAGCTGGTTATAGCATCACCTCCAAGAACTGGTTATTAGGGTTATTAGTATTCTAGGCAACAGGATGAAATCATGGTCAAGGAAATAATGCAAAAAACAGTCAAGTATTTCTCAAGTATCTTCCATTTTCAGTCTACAGACATTTTTAAGATCATCCTACTTGGTTGTAATCAAGGCAATTTACAGTAGCTCTTTCCAGGTTATGGACTTAGTAACTTTCCCATTTCTATATAAATATCACAGTTTTCATTGGTATTGTATACAAAAATGTTGTAGTTTAACCCAGCAGGTAGCCAAAACAACCACACAGCCATTCACTCACCCTCCCTCCCCCACCGGGATGGGGGAGAGAATCAGAAAAGAAAAAGGGTAAAACTCGTGGGTTGAGATAAAGACAGTTTAATAGGACAGGAAGACAAAAAAAAGAATAATAATAATGATAAAAGAATATACAAAACAAGTGATGCACAGCACAATTGCTCACCACCCGCTGACCGATGCCCAGTTAGCTCCTGAGTTGCAGCCCCTCCCCAGCCAACTCCCCCAGTTTATATACTGAGCATGACGTTGTATGGTATGGAATATCCCTTTGGCCATTTTGGGTTGGGTGTCCTGGCTGTGTCCCCTCCCAGCTTCCCATGCATCCCTAGCCTTCTCGCTAGCAGGCCAGAGCATGGAAAGCTGAACAGTCCTTGACTGCTTAGCAACAACTAAAAACATCAGTATGTTATCAACATTTTTTTCATTCCAATTCCAAAACATAGCCTCATACTAGCTTCTATGAAGAACATTAACTCTATCCCAGCTGAAACCAGGACAACAAACCAGACACAAAAATCTCTGAAAATCTATCCATGTACATAAATGCTAAGTGTGGAATAATTTGCTTACTTTTATTTGCCAGAGTCTGAGATTTTTTTCAAATAAACATTTTAAAAATCCACAAATACAAGGAGAATAAGTAAAAGGTTAGCTTCTTTTTAAAAGCAACTCCCTAAAATAATTTTCCCAATGTAGAATTGATCATTCTTAAAAGTTATACCAAATTGTTGCAAAATTACAAATAATGTTTTTTGGCTTTATTTAGGACTGATACATATCCTCACTTCTCCTTTCTTTCATTGTGGAATGTTCTGTAGCTGGAATTTTGCACTATTATCCAAATTCCTCAGAAATTATGAACAAAAAGGGGAAACATCAGCTTTCCATGTTGTCAGACCAGATTATACTGCCATCTCTCTAAAAAGGACTTGATATAACGGAAATCCAGACATACTAGCAAATTCAATCATGCTACTGTGCTCATAATGAAATAAGAAGTGATGATCTTTTTGGTTTTTCTGTCATCAAGATGCTGTCAGCCTTTTAGATTTCTTTAAGCTCAGAGGCTTAATATTGCTGAACTCACCTGTTCAGCAATATTCAGGAATTTAGCACAATATTTACATTTCTCTGTTAATAAACCTTTTGGTAATTTCTTCCTAAAATTTCTTTAAAGGCATCTAGAATCTGAGTAATTGGAGCATATGTTTTGGGAAAAAGCAATGCCAAAGTAATTAGCCTAGATTATTGCAGATATGACATTTTGGGAGGAGTGTTTCAGCAGCTATTGAAGTCAATGGCTCACCTCCAGCTTGGTCTCCCCTAGAAATAAATACTCAAGTGTAAATGTGGAAACTGCTGCCTCTTTATTTTTCCTAAGTCCTTGGGTGTTTGATGCAGTTAAAAACCTAAACTGAAACACAACCATTTAAATGGGAAATGAAATTCACAGCTTGTCAGAGTCTCAAGATATAAATATGTGAAAAGTGAAAGTTTTAAAAGCTGTCCATCTTTTTTCCCCGTTCTGGGGAGCCTGTTCCACTAAGTAAAAACATACATGCTCTTGAGTGCACAACATTTGAAAACAATAAAAGAATAGAGGCAATAATGTCTTTCCCAAACATCAGGAAGTAATGCTCTGACTCATTTTCCTACTGGGATAAATGACAAAAATTCCACTGACTTGAGCAGGTGCAGGTAAAGGCTTTGGCTTGTTTGCTGGTTTACATTTGCCTTAGTGGCCTGATTCTGATCCTACCCGAGACATAAAATGCTGATCCTCACTGAAGCTCACAGCAAAACTTCCCTGTCTTCTATGAATTTGGACTTCTGGTCAAGAGTATTCTCATTGATTTTAGTAGAGTTGCATCAAAGTAAGGGAAAATCAGAATTGGGATGTTCATATCTGAAGTTATGCCTGATGAGCAAATGACACTCAAGATGCATAAGTGTTGCATTCAAAAGTATTCCTGAAAGTGGAAAAATACTTTTGGCCAGTTTATATGCAGGCAAAAGCTAAGCAGTTGCATGGGTTTGGTGATGTGTCACATTAGCTAAGGAATAGTACTGTTCCCCAGCTTTCAGAAACTGGGAATGCTTCACTTTTTAGATACAAATAATATGGTGCCAGAGTACATTTTTGAAGGATATATTTTCCATTTAATGCCTGTCACATTTTATGCAGTGTGAAATGTGTGTAAACACTTGATATTCTCTACTGCTCACTGTATCTCTTCATGTTAGTACACTACACATTCTGGATATAAAAGAGACTTTCTCCAGGAATTATGTATAGATTCCAGTATTAGTTAAATGAGCTGTATATTAAATTGCCTTTATTTTATAGCTTTGTTTACAGACATCTTTATTGCACCTACTTATATTTTAATTTATCTTTTAAATAAAATTGTAGTTACTTTAAAGTAAAAAATGAAACTGGTGAATATTAAAGTTTCATAAAAGCTCCAGACCCCACCTTATCACAGAAATTGACCAAACCCCAAATTACTGTTACAGATACTGTTACTAATTCCTACATCTGTACAGACCTAATCAAATAATCTGGACACTCAACATCAGGAAGATTATGAATAAAAAATATGGAAAAGAAGTTTGAGCAAATAAAAGACCTAAGGACAAGAATAATCCTAATAAATAATAGATGCAAGCTTTTGTTAGAATGTCAGATTCTTATAAAATATGCTGGGGGATTTTACTGGAAAATGTCAAGAAAGAAGCATACTTTCTACTAATGAAATGATACAGTGTTAAGCAATAACTTAAAAATATATTGTTGGTGTCTTATAAAGATGGATACAGTTATGTTAAAGAATGACTGGTGTTTATTAGTGATCACTGGAGCTGTATTTAATTAACTAGTTTGTTGTTCTTGTGTTAAGAGTTTTTTCTGTTTGTGGGTTGGGTTTTTAATTTTCACTGGTCCCAAATAGCTTGATTCTATTTGTATGGTGGTGACTGAGGTTATTGTAACAGGTTTCTACTTAATGGCAAGTAGGAGCTGAGCTGGAACTGAAAGTGTGCTCACTGACTGATTACCTGTCTGCATGCAGTGGACAGAACCTGTGTTTCTTTTCAAGTTCAGAAAGATTCACAAAACAAATCTAAAAGGTCTAATTTTTCCAATTAACATTGTAGAAGAAGGGTCTGATTTTACTGAATTAATTAAAATACTGTAATGATCCAGTTTTAAACTAGGTAACTTAAAATTAATGTCAAATTCTGATCTTGGTTTTATTGGTACAAATCTAAAAGCATTTCATTTATGTCAACAGAGTTGCTTCATTCTGAAAAGGTGAGTTCACAAGCAGAAGCATAGGAACTAAGGCAAAACAAATACAACATTGGAAGGGACAGTATAAATTTGTATCTTTAATTCTAAATACTATATTCCACATCAGAATAACTGAAAACTGTATTTGTTTCTTGTTTCCTTTAATTACTTATTGCTCTAAATAGCAAATTTGCACATGCCATGGACCTAATTCTAATATCACAGATACCTAAAATGGGAGTGCAAAATCAGGCTCTGGGTGTGTGGAATTCAGCATATCCAAAACAAAGATTTTTAAAAATAAATATAAAAAGCTCCAGCCTAATCTCTAGTCTTACTTTAACCCAGACAATGCTATAGAAAAAAACTTGAAATTAACTCCTCTTTTTTTTTTATTAAATACAGTGGTTTTAATTCAGCTTGATGAAGAAATGCAGCTAGGCATCTCTCTAGAAGGAAATTAATTCAGTGCATGACAGCAATTCCTAGAATTCTATGAAATAGATATAGGAAGAAATAGATATAGGACAAAATATTGCTAAAGGAAGGATGGGGAAAATCTGCATTAAAAACCTGCATAATGACTAATTGTACATGAAAATAAAAATATTTACTCCGTTTCAAATCTGGCTCTGTTTTAAAGTGGGGATCAATTGCTTGAAATAATTTCCCTTTTACACATTTCACTTAGGTTAAATTTTACATTTAAATTTAAAGAAGGAAAAAACACAAGAACATAATCAGTTAGGTTATTCAAGAATGTAACCTAACTGCTAAGTTTAGTGAAAATTCCAGCTTCAGTGGAACTGCTAATAGACCAGGTTTCATGTTGGACCAATGATTTCTGTATTCAAGTCAAAATTCTCTGAAATGTTTTTTGAGCCTTTGACTTAACACTGCTGAGCAAGGCCAGTAGGATTTGTGGCTACTTTTACTTGAAATAAAACAGTAAAACAACTGGAACATTAAAGTAATAGTTTGACGCTTCTCTGTATGATGCCAGTTTTGAATGTATATAATTCTGATATTGTACTAAACCAGTTCCAAACAATTAAAGAAAGTTGTAACTTATGTTGCTCCATAATAAAATGTTTTGTTACACAATTTGCTTAAGTAGCTTTTATGCTGGCTATTGTATTGGGATAGTAAGTCTCTAAAGGAGGTGAAGTCTGCTTTTAAATGCAAGTGCATAGCTGCTATTGAAGCCAAGTCAGTTGCTGAGATCAATATAGATGTAAAACTGCTGGTTCTTAACAATGGGATGGATTAGTGGCAAAGTAATCCAAGGATTACACAAACCCGGCAACTGAAAGTAGTCCTCAAGTCTGAAAAAGGACATGGTTAGAAGTGGGTCATCTTCAGGAGTATATTTTTTACATCTTGACAAAAAAATGAAGGAAGGAAGTGACATTCTACATTGTTGCGTTAAGAGGCAGAGCAATTTGGCAGAAACTGATCCCCCTTGCGTTCCAGTCGATCCTCAGATATCAGAGGGACTGGGGGTGGCTGAGCTTAGGTTCTGAGTGACACCCAAAGTCAGCGTTAGTAGTCCAGTCATGCCCAACCCCTTTCGTTGGACTCTCACCGGTCTGGATGCACTACTGACATCACACTACCTGCTCAGCTGGACACCTCCTGAACTCACACGGCCGCACTCAGAGGTACGGTCGCGTTCAGGGACAACACACACACGGCTGAGTCAATCAATAGTGCGATTTATTGAAGCAACAGATGCACAAGTTCTTTGGATTGCCGGTGATAAATTCACTGTCTGCAAAGCACGTGTAATTAATTACAGTCAGGTTACACACGCATGGGGTGATGAAACAACTCTATAGAGATTCCTAAAGTTCCGGGGGATCCACTCGGGATAGCCGAGTGTTTGAATCTTACCCAAAGGCGTCCCAGTGGGGGGGAAGAGAGGGTCAGCCCGTCGGTGGATCCTAAAAGTCAGGAGTGATGGTGTCTTCCCTGACATCCAGTTCTTTTCAAACTATTTTATAGTGTTTTACTTTGCAGGTGGAGCTTGAGTGACTCTAGTCATACATACCTTTATCAGGATTGGTTCAAAATTCTCTTTCTTCTCGTTTAAAGGTACAGACTAGGAAAAATTCATTGCACATGCTCATTGAGGGGTGATCGCACCTTGGGAGGTGGGTAACTTTTGAGATGGGTGTGCGTTTTGGTATTATAATGATATTACAATAAGCAAAGTTCACTCCGAGTACAGCATTTCATCAAAGTTGACAGGTCACTGACACTAGCTACATTCCACCCTGTTTCAATGCTGTTCTTAGAGTGTAAATTTCCAAATTGCCCTTCAGCGATTACTCCACATATATCAAAAGGAATTTTAGCATTTAAAATACTTTAAAAAACATTATGAAATGTGTTCTTCTATCACTTCCTGATTTAATATTGTGCCTTAAAGCCTCTGGCATAAAGACCCCTACTGTGCTCGGTACTGTACAAGCATAGAGCCAAGAGGTGATCTCTGCCCCTGTATTAGGTTTGCATGGCAAGGTTTTGGTAGCGGGGTGGGCTGCAGGGGTGGCTTCTGTTAGAAGATGATAGAAGCTTCCCCTATGTCTGATAGAGCCAATGCCAGCTGACTCCAAGATGGACCTGCCACTGGCCAAGGCTGAGCCCATCAGCGACAGTGGTAGCGCCTCTGTGATAACGTATTTAAGAAGGGGAAAAAAATGGCAGCAGCAATTGCATCTGGAGAGGGAGGAATGAGAATACGTGAAAACAACTCTGCAGACACCAAGGTCAGTGAAGGAGGAGGAGGAGATGCTGCAGGCGCTGGAGCAGAGATTCTGCTGCAGCCTGTGGTGAAGACCATGGTGAGGCAGACTGTCCCCTGCAGCCCATGGAGCTCCATGCTGGAGCAGATATCCACCTGCAGCCTGTGGAGGACCCCACACCAGAGCAGGTGGATGCCCAATGGAGGCTGTGACCCCGTGGGAAGCCCATGCTGGAGCAGGCTCCTGGCAGGACCTGTGGACCTGTGGAGAGAGGAGCCCACACTGGAGCAGGTTTGCTGGCAGGACTTGTGACCCTGTGGGGGACCCACGCTGGAGCAGTCTGTTCCTGAAGGACTGCACCCCGTGGAAGGGACCCAGGCAGGAACAGTTTGTGAAGAACTGCAGCCTGTGGGAAGGACTCATGTTGGAGAAGTTCATGGAGGTCTGTCTCCTGTGGGAGGGACCCCACGCTGGAGCAGGGGAGGAGTGTGAGGAGTCCTCCCCCTGAGGAGAAAGGGGTGGCAGAAACAATGTGTGATGAACTGACCGCAACTCCCATTCCCCGTCCCCCTCTGCCATTCAGGGAGGAGGAGGTAGAGGAGATTGGGAGTGAAGTTGAGCCTGGGAAGAAGGGAGGGGTGTGGGGAAGGTGTTTTAAGATTTGGTTTTAGTTCTCATTATCTCTGCTCAGATTTGTTTCATTATAAATTAAATTAATTTTTCCCCAAGTCGAGTCTGTTTTGCCCATGATGGTAATTGCTGAATGATCTCTCCCTGTCCTTATCTCGACCTACAAGCTTCTCATACATTCTCTCCCCTGTCCAGCTGAGAAGGGGAGTGATGGAGTGGCTTTGGTGGGCACCTGGCATCTGGCCAAGGTCAACCCACCACAGCCCCAAAGCATGAACTTCAAGTGTATGACACAGGACAACGACTCAGTACAGATGGAGCTGAGGAGACACAGGGAATCAGTAAAACTGGCATCTTTCTGGGCTGGAAGGGGCTAGCATGTCAGACTCCTGAATCAGTACTGCCCAGTTTTGCTGATGGGAGAGAGATACTGAGGAGAGCAGGGAGAGTTGGAGAAGGTTTTGCAGATGTCTGGGGCACATGGGGAAGCCTGAGAGAACACAGAGATGCTTCCTTTAAAATCTAAGAAGTGACTAATGAAAACTGGCACCACCAGCTATATCTGTCCCTCAGTGCAAAGATGAGAGCTAAGATAAAAATAGGACATTAAAGGACCTTGAGGATGAAGGAATAGCTCAGGTTCATTATGAAAGAGGTAGTCAGGGCACAGCTGAAAGAGCAGAAGTGAGGGGAAAGTTACAGCAACCTTCTAAGTGACCTAAGGAATAAAAAGCATCCAGGAAGCTTGAGAAGATTAAGTCATATTTTAAAATTGGTTCCCCCACCCCCTTCCCCTTTTGGTCAGTTTTACTCCTGACCAATCAATAATGCTGAAGGAAGTGACACAGGAATGAATTAAGCCAAAAGTTTTATTCATCTCCTCCCCTGCAAGGTGCTCAGGGGTTGGCATAACATCCCCTTTCCAGCTCTTAGAGAAGGGAAGTGGTACCAAAACCCATCAGCTTTTTTCTCTGGAAGTCTCTTTCTGCAGTTACTGTAAGGCATGCCTTTGTACATTAGCTGCCTGTCACATTATTAAGACAAGAAGAAAACTTCTGGGTGGTGTCAGCTCAAAGCAAATATGCACTGATATTTTAGAAAAGAATGAGAAAGACTAGTGTGTATGTCTATATGTGTGGAAAGCGGGTCTGGGCAGGCAACATTGGCTCAACTCCTATGCCTATAGAATTGTTCTCATATTACCTGCTCTACCTGTATATGAACAGTCCAAGAGAGCTGAACAACAACATAAAGAGAAGATGGACTGTCCTTCTTGTAACCAGCATCTCCACTACCGTAGCAGTAAGTCAGAGGTCTGCAGAGGACCTCTTGCATACCTCTTGCACCTCCTCCTAGGGGCTTTTTATAGGAGGGAGAGACATGTGCCTTTAGAGAAAACAAACCCTGTAATGATGATGAAGAATATCTGATCAACAATTTATTGGTTAGGACACATTTGCAGATAAAAAGTACCATGAGACTGAAAGACCTACTTTAGCCTTGTATTTACTTCCAATTTCCTCGCTTACTACATATTAAGTACCTGCTTGGAAACTCTTCTCATCTTTTTCTGAGTTGTCTGTCATTCCCTAGAACAGTACTGCACCTTTGTTTACTCTCCATTCATGTTTCCCACCTGTCTTTTATTGCTACAGCAGAAGGAAAAGGATGCGTCACATGAGAGCACACCACCAAGTTGAAAAAACAAAGGCTAGAGATCATCCAAATAACCTAAGGAAAGTCTTGGGTCCAGGCCTGGTCCATCTATTTAACCATAAGCCTATATGTATTCTACTCAGGGCCTCTTATACTACTAGCACTCCAGTCTTGTGCAAGCTCCACTCATCAGGATAGACCTTGTGCCTGGTATGAATTACCCTGTCAGTAGAAGAGGCTGGATCCCAGCTGAGACATAGCATTGTCCAGCTCTGTTGCACAGGCATGGTGAGAAACAAAAGGCCAAATTCACACTGCATACTGTGTCTTTCAGAGAGCATGGAGACACAGCACATGGATGACACATGTTTTGGGTTAAAAAATTTAGTGTCTGAAAGAGTTTAGTATCTTGGTTCTTCCAGCCAAACATTTCTGTTTGCCAAGAGAAGCAGACTGTCCTGGTTTTGGCTGGGTGTCCTGGTTTCAGCCAGGATAGAGCTGGTTTTATTCACAGAAGCTAGCGTGAGGCTATGTTTTGGATTTGGGATGAGGAAATTTTGATGACGTGCTGATGTTTTGAATTGTTGCTAAGTAGTCAAGGACAGTCCAGCTTCTCGTGCTGGCCTGCTAACAAGAAGGCACGGGAAGCTGGGAGGGGACACAGCCAGGACAGCTGACCCAGGCTGGCCAAAGAGATATTCCCTACCATACAACGTCATGCCCAGTACATAAACTGGAGTTAGCCAGGAGGTGGGAATCGCTGCTTGGGGACGGGCTATCGATCACTGGGTGGTGAGCAATTGCTGTATTGGGCATCACTTGTTCTTGCACATTCCTTTGTCGGTATTATTGTTATCATTGTTGTTTCCTTCTCTCTTGCTGTCCTATTAAACTGTTTTTATCTCAACCCACGAGTTTTTTCCCAATTCTCTCCCCTGTCCCACTGGGGGAGGGGGGAGTGAGCGAGCGGCTGTGTGGTGCTTAGTTGCCGGCTGGGGCTAAACCACGACAGTCTTTTGGTGCCCAACATGGGGCGAAAAGCTTGAGATAAGAACAGTTGCAGGTCACAATATCAGTTTATTTGATTTGCATCATGCTCTCGTCTTTTCCGTACATGTTAAAGATCGGTGTTGGTTTCTGCAGGCTGCTGTACTCTGCAATGATTAGTAATGTCTTGCCTGTGAGATTTGTATTTAGAACACTGACCTTGAGCTTAATGTGGTATCTGAGCTCTGAACTAAAGCTGTTACTGTATTTCGGGTACTATCTTGTGGAGACAATTAGCAATTATTCTTCTGCCTCTGTCACGGCCCAAAAGGAGTCATTCAGGACGACCTCCTTCCCCATGAGACCAACGACCAAGTTCGTGATCGCCCTGGACTGAATTAAGGAGAAACGACACCAGCCAACCAATTTAACAATTTAATAATACACAATGCAAGGCATGAGGTTACATAAATAACTCAATGGCAACTACTCTAACTAAACAATTCAACTAAACAAACAAGTCCTGTGGAGTATTAAGGCACGGACTCTGGCGGGGATTCAGGCCAAAGACCTTTATTGCTACAAGTGTCTGCTTTTTATACAGTTACAGCTCTCTCATGCGCCACAAAATGCGTCCTGATTGGTTACCACACACAGTCCATGCACTTCTCAGTCAGGATTGGCTGCCTGCAGGTGTCCACGCGCTCTTCTCTAACCATTCTCCTTCCTTCTTCTGCTCCAGTACCTCCCCTTTGGTTGCTCATGAGAATGTCATGCGCTTCTCCACTTCCTCCTTGGTTGTTTACCATCTTTAAAGCCACAGTTCTTTCTCCTCAAGGTCAAGCCTCTGCAAGGTAATCCCAACATCTCCCCCTTTTTGTTTTTCTACAAACAAAACCTGATGGACCATTCGCTGCAACATGGTATGCAAACATGAAAGCAAACAGAGAACAATCAACAAGACAACAAAAGATGGCTAATGGTAAGAGTATCATTTTACACAGAGATTTCAACCACCCTGAAAGGCCCCAATCCTGCAATAACTTGTCAAACCAAGAGGTATCGTCAGACGCCACGGCATGTAATACCTTGGCGTACTTCCAAATGTCATTAACGTCTGTAAGTATTCGTCTGGTGTTATCCACAAAAACACAACAGGTCTCGTTTATCAGAGTACAGATTCCACCTGCTTGAGCAGTGAGAATATCTAACGCCTCACGGTTTTGCCATACTACCGCTCTGAGAGATTCGACCTCTCGCTGCAAGCCTAAAATTGCGTCTGCAGTGCGATTAGCAATAATTTCTATTTCTGCCGACAAGTTAACTATTGCTTTTTCTAGTTGTAATACTCCTAGCGATGGAAAAAGCGCCCGTACAAAGCTATGATAACCTTTATTATATCTCACCAAAGGATTTGTAGTTATAGAGCGCTTTGCCCTAAAAGCTTTCCATGTTCCTCTAATGATACCGCTAATTTCAGTCTGATTAATTATCTGCAAATTAGGAACTAGGACGCCCATGGTACAGTCCCCTGACCAGTTCCCGGGCAGCTGTTTCCTGGCCAATTGATCTCCACACAACCACCACAACCCTTCTGGCAGATTGCAAGTGGCATTTATCCTTTGGCTGTTGTTGTTGCTGCTTCGTCCCCAGAAATAGTCCGCCCATGGCTGCACCCTATATCCCTCTGAGTAGTTGCTCGCGCCGCTGTCACTGTGGGATATTTTTAGTGCGATTGCTGTCCAGTTCCCCTCAGTCTGATTAAACCTCCCCAGGTTTATACTGTTCACAGCTGTATAATTAACATACACTACCGTTTCATTGATCAATGTTAAAACATAACGTTGATCTTGATATGGTACATAGTGTTGCTTACACTGGTAGCTTGTAATGAACATCGCATAGGGGTTCCTTTCCGTCCAATTACTCAGGGGAAGGCCCAATAACGGGCTCTATATCTGATCTGCAGTTCCACAGATCCAGCAGTTGGTAGCGTTAGTATAATTAACCGCACTCTGCAGCAGTGACACAAACGTGTTTGCTGTAAAGACAGCACAAATGCTGCCCACAGCTATCAGCTCAAGCAGCACCCTTACCATGAACTTACTGCCTCCCTCCATCATCGTTGCCTGATATATCATTTTATATTACAACAGAAATATCGAATATACCCAAAATTCTCTATCCCCTCAACTCTGTTACACTGTATACACCGTGGGGAGAGTGTCTGGTTCAGGTATACACTTTGATTTCCTGTAAAAGAAATGATATATTTATGACGATAATTACAACGACATAGAACAAAGCCACAACACCGTTTACAAATAGGACATATTGAAGTTCCTGCTCTTGAACGTCCAGGGAGTGCTGCTGAGACGGTCAACAAGCCGTCATTTCCCATACAGAAGAGCGAAAGCATCAGCTGGCGATACGTCGGAGTCAGACTCCGCGTCCATGGGACATGTGACAGGATCTTCTGGTCTTACCGCTGGCTGTACCAACCTGGCCGGTACCCACTTCGCTCCATCCCCTGTTGAGACACAAGTATACCCTCGACCCCAGGTTACCAACCTGAATGGACCTTCCCATTTCCCTGTTAACAAATATTTTACCCAAACTTCCGCGTGACTATCCGCCCCAATACCATTCAGTCCTGTCAGGGATGAAAAATGCTTTAATAATACTGGCTGTTGGGTGGCATCATCAATGGTCAAATGATTAAGGGCATATACTGCCTTCTGCAGTTGGGCCTGTGGGGATTCCCCAAGCATTCCCCCTTTTTGTTTTTCTAACATGCTTTTCAGGGTTTGATGGGCACGTTCAACTATGCCTTGGCCTTGCGGGGAATGTGGAATACCTGTGATATGGACTAGGCCCCAGTCCCGGAAAAACTTTTGAGTCACAGCACTGATATAGCCAGGGCCATTATCAGTCTTCACTTGTCGCGGAATTCCAAGGGCAGCAAAAGCACCTCGGAAGTGTCGGATAACATCGCGGGCTCTTTCCTCAGTCTCGGGCGTAGCCCAGAGGGCTCCAGAATAGGTATCTACTGAGACATGTACATACTTCTGCTTTCCAAAAGAAGGAACATGTGTAACGTCGGTTTGCCAAAGTTGAAGCGCCTTAAAACCACGAGGATTCACTCCAATTGGGTGACCTGGGGCAAAGGGTTGACAATCTGGGCACATTTGTAAAATGGTTCGGGCAACAGACCAGGGGAAGTGGAACTGTTTGCGTAAGGCCTTTGCTGACTGATGGAAAAAAGAATGTGATAATTGTGCCTGTTCTCGAAGAGATGGGACTGGTGCGGCCCAGGCGAGAGCAGCAAGACGATCTGCCTGCCTATTGCCTTCCGCCAAGAAACCAGGCAACTCGGTGTGGCTGCGGATATGCAGTACATAGTAGGGATGTTGTCGAGCACTTAATAAGGTCCATAGCTGTTTAAATAAACAAAAAAGTTTTTCCTGATCGACCTGTTTTAACCAACCTTTCTCCAATCTCCTGACAACTCCGGCAACATATTGCGAGTCTGTTACCAGGTTCAGCGGTTCAGACCATTTCCAAAAGACTTGGACAACAGCGGTGAGTTCTACAATTTGAGGGGAACCTTTGACCTGATGGACTTCCTGCCGCCAGTCACCTCTCTCATACCATACCACCACGGCCTTCCCAGTCTTCCCAGATCCGTCTGTAAATACAGTGATTCAATCAACAGGTGTGGGCCTACATAGTGGTGGCACTATCAGCAACACCTCTCCGCAAAGAGAAAAAAGCTTATGAGCGGGCAAGTGAATTGACAGCTGCCCTGGATATCCTTCCAGTGCAATTTGTAGTGGTAGGCTATTAGCACAACACCAGGTTAAATACTCCATGGTTAATGGTACATATACCGTGTGAACTTCTCATCCACTGAGCTCAACTGCTCTTTTCCGTCCCTTGCGGATCAGAATAGACAGCATTTCCACCCTAGTGACTATGGTTTTAGTAGGCTGATGTGATAAAAACACCCATTCAAGGATCACCAAAGGATCATGTTTCAAATCTGGAACCCACTGAGCGATCAACCCCAAAGGCTGTCAGTCGTGATTGACAATAAACAGTTGTAAGTCCTTTTCTTCCATGAGTCAATGGGCTTGGTTCTCCTGTAATTTCACAGCTATTTGTTCTAACGCTGCTTTCGCCTCAGTGTTAAGCTCGTGCTTCGAAGAAATATTCGGGTCCCTCTTCAATAGGCTAAATAGAGGCGCCAATATGTCATTGTTAATGCCTAAGAGAGATCGCACCCAATTAATGGTGCCAAGTAGTTTCTGTAGATCATTCAAGGTCTGTACGTTGGGATCCAACTTCACAGCCTGGGGTTCGATTGTAGCATCTAGGATCTTCCACCCCAGGTATTTCCAGGGGGGTATAGTTTGTACCTTTTCCGGTGCTATTTGCAGACCAAACTCTTCCAGACTTTTCCTTGTGTCCTGTATCACCGGCGCTAATAGATCTGGCACAGCTCCAGTGAACAAGATGTCATCCATATAGTGGTAACATATGGTATTCGGATGGCAATGCCTGACACCAGAGAGTGCTGCGGCTACATACATCTGACATATCGTGGGGCTATTCTTCATCCCCTGTGGTAGAACAGTCCAGTGATAGCACTGCATTGGGCGGTGCTGGTTTACTGCTGGTACTGAAAAAGCAAATCAGGGTGCATCCTCGGGTGCTAGTGGAATAGTAAAAAAGCAGTCTTTAAGGTCCACTATCACAATGTCCCAATTTCGAGGTAACATTGTAGGTGACGGTAAGCCGGGCTGTAAGTCCCCCATATTTACGATGACGTTATTTACTTCGCGCAGATCGTGCAATGTTCGCCATTTTCCACTCTTCTTCTTGATAACAAATACAGGAGTATTCCATGGGCTCGTGGTGGGCACAAGATGTCCTTGCTGGAGTTGTTTGGTAACTAGTTCTTTGAGTGCCTCGGCCTTCTCCTTTGGTAGGGGCCACTGGTCCACCCAAATTGGATCATTGCTAAGCCATTTTAGGTGGAGAACAGGCCGCTCTGCAGTGGCCCCCCCTAAAAATGTCTTGACTCACAAGTTTGGATAGTCACTCCCCAGGAACCTAATACATCTCGACCCCACAGGTTCAGGGGCACCTGGACAACGTAAGGTTGGATATTGGCTATCTGGCGCTCTGGACCTACAACTTGAATGACTTGGGCACTCTGCCGAGAAGTGGAAACTCCGCCGACTCCAGCGATGTTAGCACCTGCAGCTATGGTGGGCCAGGTCGGCGGCCAGCATGAAGCAGAGATAATGGTAACATCTGTTCCAGTATCTATCATTCCAGTAATGGTAATAGATTCTGGAGTCCCTGTCACATTTCGCAAAACACACTCCAGATTCGGGCGTGCGGTCTGGATGCGCTGAGCCCAAAAGATCTCTGGAGCTCCTGTAGAACCAAAAGCTCCCGCACCTCTTTCCTCCTGGGTGGCATGTGGTGCCATGCCTTTGAAGGGTACTAACTGGGCAATGCAAGTCCCGGCCAAGATGGAAACAGGCGGGGACGGTGTCCATACCATCGCCTGGATCTGTCCCGTATAATCAGCGTCTATTACACCCGGTAGGACAAACAAGCCTTGCACGGTCGTACTTGACCGTCCCACCAGTAGAGCGCTAAGGCCTGACCCCAAAGGGCCTCGCACTGTCAAAGGGACCCGGTACACGCCCTGATCTAAAATGGTGAGGTCGGCGGCTGTGGTGACATCCACTCCAGCACTGCCTCTGGTGGTGGCGCGGAGGCCATCCAGGCCCGTGGTTGGTGGTAGTTCGGGCCTAAACTGTTCTGGCTCGGGGGATACTGAGAGCGGGGTACTTGTGTCGGAGCGCACCCCTGAGTCACACTGGCTTTCCCGATTCCCTGTTTTTGTGGTAAAAGCTGCCCGTTCCTCCTGTACTTAGAATGGCATTGGTTGGTGAAATGCCTGCCCTTCCCACAGCGGGGGCAAATACCCGGGCCTATTCCTCCTGCTGCACCTTGCTGTGGACAGTTTCTTTTAAAATGACCCGGTTTGCCACATCTAAAGCATGCTTTGTCTTTGATTTGTACTGCAGCGGCAAACGCTGAGGCCAGAGCCTCAGTTTGATAGGTAATGGATCCGACCTTATTACACGCTTCTACCATCTCGATAAGGTTTGGATTCCTTAAAGTCTGCAAAATTTGCTTACAGTCTACATTCGCATTCTCAACCGCCAACTGCAAGATCAATGCCTCTTTGGCCTCCATATTGTCAACCTGCTTGTTAATCGCCTCCTGCAGCCGGTTGATGAAAAGCATATATGGTTCATTCGGTGCTTGCTTAACAGCAGTAAAGGACTTCATTGCTTTACTAGTGTCGGGAACTTTCAACAAGGCTTGATGAGCCAGATCAGCAGACTGTCTAAGAATCTCGGGTGCCAATCGTGCCTGCAGTTGTGGCGAGTCGATTGGTGCCTCTCCTGTAAGTTGAGGAATGCCTGCCCCCCTTAAAGGATCCCCTTCACCCCGCCCCAGATTATCTTACCGCTGCCCTGTTACACAGGTCTCGCCACTGAGACATAAAAAGTACTCTCTGTGTAGGGGTGAGTATAAGGTCCATCAGCTGCTTGATGCCAAAGGGAGTTAACAGCTGCCCTCTCAGCACAGTGTTTAACAGTCCTTGCGCAAAAGGCGAAGTCAGCCCATGCTGCATGACTGTCTTCCGCACCTCCTTGACCATCTCCCACCGCATTGGTTCCCAGGTATTCGGCGCATTTTGTCACATTACAACAGGGCATGCGATGTGAGTGGCGATCTCTACCTCCCCCTCTGCCAAGGCCTGTTGTCTCATACTTTGCCAATGTTGGGCAGGGTCGTATCTTGACTTGGGGGAAGGATCGCCCCAGGCAGCCCCCTCCTCTTGCGGCACAGACGACCAGTGCTCATGTTCCAGGTCAGGAGGCGGGGGCCAAGAAGGACTCGCCACCTCCATTGGTTGCGTTAGCGGTGGGGGGGGCTTGGGTTGCTCGTTCTCATCATCCCCAGCTTGGCATCCCTTCCCTCCCGGGACTGTGGCAGCAGCAGCTGCAGCCGCTGTCTGCTCTGATTTTATCGCCTTTATAGAGTTGTTAACTAATCGCTAGGTTGTTAACACTTTCGCAGCCATATGATCCCTTTTAGGGGCTGCCTCAAACACCAATTCCCCTGCTTTCTCCCAAGTATCTAGCTCAAAAGCTGTTGCAGAGTCTGCTGCTAGCCCCTGGCTTTTCAAAAATGCTAACAATAATCGTAACGTTGTTTCATCATAAGTAATCCCCCTCTTCTTCAAAATCTTTACTATAATACAAAGGATTGCTTTTTCTTCCGAGGACATTTGCAACCCCATTACTTCACGTCCCCAGCTGCTCACCTCTTTGGTGATTATTCGTCCAGACTGCAGCTCTCTGTCCCGCTGCTTCTATCTTCGTTCAGCTGGGCTACTCCACCGGTCATTCTCTTACCATGATTCAAGTCCCTGTTCGGGCACCATTTGTGGAGTATTAAGGCACGGACTCTGGCGGGGATTCAAGCCAAAGACCTTCATTGCTACAAGTGTCTGCTTTTTATACAGTTACAGCGCTCTCACGCGCCACAAAATGCATCCTGATTGGTTACCACACACAGTCCATGCGCTTCTCAGTCAGGATTGGCTGCCTGCAGGTGTCCACGCGCTCTTCTCTAACCATTCTCCTTCCTTCTTCTGCTCCAGTACCTCCCCTTTGGTTGCTCATGAGAATGTCATGCGCTTCTCCACTTCCTCCTTGGTTGTTTACCATCTTTAAAGCCACAGTTCCTTCTCCTCAAGGTCAAGCCTCTGCAAGGTAATCCCAACAGAGTCCCCTACAACACATCTGCTACACTTCGACAAAGACAGGAGAGAGAAAGAGAGAGAGAGAAGGGAGAGGGAGAGAGAGGGAGACAGCAAAGAAGATATCACCACCCATGGATCCAGCAGCATCCCGTTGGTCCTCTTGATGCTCCTTGGTGGTGGGGGTCCCCATTTCCGCTTCTGATGGTGTCATTTTTATACAGTCCGAGTCCCACAATCTCCATCTGATCCCAAGGAACTTCACGCATATACAACAGGCTGGTTCCAAGAAACTTCATGCATATGCAACAGGCTGATGCAACAGGCAATGGCACATCTGCAGACCTTGGTGTCTCCTCTCACCGTATCTCTGCTCTACGGGAACAGGTCCTTGTGCCTGCACCGTATCTCTGCTCTGTGGGAACCAGTATCTCGGTCTTCTCTGGGATCCACTCCATATCAAGGCATGTTCAAGCCATTGTACCAAAAAAGGTGTGGATTCCTCGGAACAGAAACCACATATCGGTCCGCCACACCACCCCGTGGCTTAAACATTGATCAGAAATCTCATCCATGAGTGTGACATGAAGTTAAGTTTAGAAAGGATAGAAAAAGGAAAAAGAAAAGGTAGAAGTGACAATACATGCACACAGTAACTACAACTATTTTTCACAACATCTCGTTATAACTATAATATATCTAAGTCTAACAGATTCTACATATCAGAAACATGTCCCATGCCAAGTTTGAGAACTTGTTTACGGCTCGGGGGGATTAGAAGCAGGAGGTGATTGTCCACAATGATAATCACAAGGTAAACACACATATATCAAAAGAATAATTACAGCAATAGTTAACAAAACTAACGCCACAAAATAAAGTGTAATGATTAGGTATATTTCGGCTATTTTGTTCTTTCCTCTTGTGATTCTTCCAGCAATACAGTTCACGAATGGTGTCTTTGTCGTGACGGGAGAGTATCTTTTTTGCATTGGTCTCGGGTTTTCAGCGATACGAAGCTGGTCGTTGTTGTCGGTTGTGGCCCTCATGGTCAGTACAGAGGCTGATGGCCATGCTACCCTGGCGCACTGGAGTTGAGGTCTGCATACGCAGCAAGAAAAATGGATTTCCACGCCTCCAGCCCAGAGTGCATGTGTGGTTTGGGTCTGGGTACTCTCGTCACGGATTTTTCCCGCCTTCCAGTTTTGTTGCTTCAGTTCCAATACAAATTATCAATAATCTTTGTTGTATTCACCTCCCCCTACCCTGTGACTCCATCTGATCTTAAATTGCTATTTCAGAATTAGGGACATTGACTAAGTCTCCCTCATCTTCCTGCAAGGGGATATGGTTAGTTAGCTGGACCATTCGTATGTGGTTAATAAGTTAACAGCTTTCATTATAGTTGACTTTATACAAGATATTGCTACACCTATAATAATTACAATTACAATAAACATCATTACAGATTGTATCAAACTTTGGGCCCAACCAGTGACACCAAATCCAAACCAACTAAATACCTTTGAAAGCCAGCTAACACTCATTGATTCTTGGAGCTCATGGGTGTCCTTCGCTACTTGTCGCATCTTCTCTAGTTGGACATTAAGATCCAGTGTAACGTTAGGGATATGAATACAACAATCAGTATCCAAAAGATTCAAATAACCACAAAGACCATTTTGATATACCAACATTAAGTCTAGTGCCATGTGGTTTTGAAGAGCCATTTTTGATGTAGCTTGCAATTGTCGATTAAGCAGCTGTACACTAGTTTCAGTAGCATTAGCTAGTTTTTCTACTTGATAAGCTAACCTACTTAACCATAATCGCGTCCGCACGGTAGCACTCCCAAATCCCCAGAATCCTTCCATTCCCTAGGCTATGCGGGTAGCGGTCCCTGGGTCTTGCCACCCCTCTGCCTCTCTGTCCAGTGTCACTTTTGCCCGCTTCATGTGGGTTATCCAGTGGGGTCAAATAGGGGTTTGCTTCCACATGGGACATAATGTCGGGAGACCCAAAGTACATTGAAGTTCGGGTAGTCCCGCCCATAAAGAAGTGTACATATTACCATTGCTACAGGCCCAAATCAAACCAGCCAGAGCGTCACCAGAGGCAACATGACAGTCATTGCGAGGTGCAAAATCTGCACTCACTGATTTATATTGTACACTATGACTTCGACACAAACAGCCCATTTTTAAGGTACTATAAACTGGCCAATAATATTTAACCCAATCGTATTGTTTCCAGTTAGAACAATTTATTGCATTTTGACAGGACCACAGCACTGACTTGTTTGATACTGAGCCAAAAGAAAATCCTGGTTTGAATGGCGTAAAACCCTGTCCATCTAATCCGAACCAGACACAACCCTTATTGGGATTTTTTCTCTTTTTCTTGGTGTTGCGTTAAGAGGCAGAGCAATTTGGCAGAAACTAAACCCCCTTGCTTTCCAGTCAATCCTCAGATATCAGAGGGACTGGGGGCGGCTGAGCTTAGGTTCTGAGTGATACCCAAAGTTAGCGTTAGTAGTCCGGTCATGCCCAACACCTTCGTTGGACTATCACGGGTCCGGATGCACTACTAACATCACACTACCTGCTCAGCCGGACACCTCCTGAACTAACACGGCCGCACTCAAAGGTACGGTCACGTTCAGGGACCACACACGGCTGAGTCAATCAATAGTGCGATTTATTGAAGCAACAGATACACAGGTTCTTTGGATTGCCGGTGATAAATTCACTACCTATAAAGCACGTGCAAATACCAAAAATATGAGTGACACTACTTGGCTATAAACGCGTTAAAAGATGTAAAGTGACTCTATAGAGATTTCTAAGTTTCCCGGGGAGGCACTTGGTATGACCAAGGGTTCGAATCTTACCCAACGGCGTCCCGATGGGGGGGAAGAGAGGCTCAGCCCGTCGACTGATCCCAGAAGTTAGAGTAGTACACGACGATGGTATCTTCCCTAACATCCAGCTCTTAAAACACTATTTTATAGTATTTTACTTTGCAGGTGGAGCTTGAGTGACTCTAGTCATACATACCTTTATCAGGATTGGTGCAGAATTCTCTCGCTTCGCATTTAAAGGTACAGACTAGGAAAAATTCAGTGCGCACACTCATTGAGGAGGGGTCGCACCTTGGGGGGGTGGTAACTTTTGAGAGGGGTGTGCGTTTTAGTATTATAATGATATTATAATTAGCAAAGTTCACTCCAAGTACAACACTTCATCAAAGTTGACAGGTCCTTGGCCCAGGGCATCGCAAGCGCAGCTTATCAATGTACATACTCTGCATCCCTAAACTCCCCTGTTCACAGAGCGTGGCCGCGAGGTCTCCACTCCGCTCCACCCTCCATGTAATCTCTCCCAGAGTCAGCACACCAGGCGCCCCTGATGTTGCCAACATCCAAGGCTGTTCAGGGAGTCTCCATGTCACAGACCCATTGTACACTAGTGCTACGTTCCACCTGGTTTCAAGGCTGTTCTTAGAGGGTAAATTTCCAAAGGACCCCTCAGCAATTACTCCACATTATCCACCCCGTGACTATAGTCACTCAAGCTTCACGATTCTTTTCCTTTAGAATGGATGGGGAGTGTCACATACACTCTTGCTATGAGGATCATCGAGCGCACAGATATTTCGTGGGGATATGGACAAATGTTTCAACATAATCCAAAGTCTAAAATGCAAAGCAATTGTTAAAATAAAACACGATGCGGTGAGCATTAATAAGACAACAACAGGGTGAAGCATCTCGTTGAAGATTCCTGTTGTGGTAGGTGACCATCCAAACAAAGTGTCCCACCAGTGGTGTCCTCCATCCCTTCTTACTCTTTCCAACACTTGATATATTCTCGCAACATCATGATGGACAGTAATCAGAGTCTTTTGTCCATTTTCCCGAACTTGTTTCAACAACCGCTTCAGGTCTTCATGTTGTAGTAGTTTTCTCACCAGGGTAAGATTCATTCCTACAGGGACAGGTAGCAGATCTCGAAATAGAATATAATTTGATTGTACTAGTTGGTAAGATGTAACAGGAGCTGAATAGATAAAGTCACATCCTACAATTTTAGTAAAGTTACAAACACAAATATTTGAGTGATTGTTAGTATCCACAGTAACATTATCTACAAACACAAAATCACAAGAGGTTCTCATACAAACACACCCTTTTCCAATATATACAAGCACAGTTTCAAGGGTTTCATTGGGATGTATTTCAAAATGACAAATGTTTCATTCAGTGTCAAGACAAATGTCTTGGCCTTTGATGATATTACTTTCACAAATGAATCCCTGCTGGACAATCTTGTCCTCTATTCCATTGTATACACCAAGTTGTATTTATGGGTTGATTATATTGTAGGATGCTAGTTGCTCTTCCCCAGGGTCGCAAATCAGATGTTCCCCATATGATCTGATTGCAGGTAAAAGTTGCATTCAAGCCTTTTTCATAATATGTACAGGTTGTGCTATCAATAGTAGAAAAATTAAATGGCTGATTAATTTGTACAGAAACTCGCCTTCTGTCTGGGGAATAAGGATTCACTATTTCAGTGATACCCCGGGTATTCCACAGTCGTAACAAACTTCCTGCTATATCCGTAGGGAGAATACCCATCGGAAGGGGATCTTCTACAGATTTAGGCAAAGGCAAACAAGTGGTAATACTTGATTCATTGAGGACACTTGCAAGCCCCTTTATCAAGGTTAAAACCAAGTTATCCTCCAAACCATGGGTGGCTTGGACTCATAAAGTTCGCTTGTTTTTACCTTGGATATGTTCCTGATTCTGGCAATAGATTTGCCATAACACATATAAACATATTAAACCAAGGCATATCTTTCTAACACACGTTAAAAACGCCATTTTTAGCTGTTGTGTTTTCAACAATAAAGCTAATTATGTTCATAACACATAATTACAAGTACTATAAAAATAACTATTATAACTACAAAAGATAGTATCCCTTGAGGACACTCCAGCTCAACATGAGACAAATCTTCTTCCCCAGTGTTCTTCTCCTTTCTTCTCCTGATCTCAGGATTCCACCTGCAAGAGATCAGATAAAGCAACTTGGCTCGATCTCAAACCGGTTAAAAAGATGGAATGATCCATCTAGTATGGATTTGATGATCTTTCCCATAGGCATCCATGGCTACCCATGCATACAGGTTTTTTTGAGCTTTCAGTACTAGAGGTACTTGTCCCACGGTGGGTAGATTCACTAAAACTGGTTGTCCTGGATAATACACTGAATTCCTCGGGTTCTTATTCTCCTTAGTCCCAGGTAAGAGGGATGGGGGATTAGGGCAAAAAGCTATGGGTCTGGGGCAACCGCTTACTCCCCAGCGTCCATTGACTTTAGTTACTGCATCAGATACTTGTTGTGCCCATCCAGGGTCATGTGGTCTCAGGGTTTGTTTAAGGAGTCCATTAGTACGTTCTACAATACCATTCGCCTGAGGGTAATATGAGGTATGAAAAATCCACTGTATCCCTTCATCTCGTGACCACTCTTGGACCACCCCGGCAGTAAAGTGACTACCATTGTCTAATTGGATAACTCTGGGTTTAGGAAAACAGCTAAACCATGATTTCAGACTGCTCACTGTATACTCTCCTGTTGCTCGTGGGACAGCTTCAGCTTGAGTTAGTCCAGAAATTACCTCAACTCCTACCAATATGTACCTCTTTCCTTCTGAGAGACGAAAAGGACCGATGTAGTCTACTTGCCAAGTGTCCCACAGTCCCTTATTGTCCCTTAAGTGTAGGGGTTGATCCTTGAGAGGGTTATGCTCCCCTAATCGTGTACGGCATAGGCCGCATGCTGAAGTGACAGTGTTACATAGCTCCCTGGTCACAGACCATCCCCTGCTAATTGCCTCTTTATAAAGGTCTTTACTTCCAGAATGGCCTCATTTAACATGTAACCATTCTAACAGATGTTCCCATTTTTCCCCTTCCGCTGCTAATGTGGCTAAGCGGGTTAGCGAATCTACTTGATTATTCAAAAGGTGGGAAGGGTGGTCTCCTTTTTGGTGTGCAGCTACCCATCCTACTAGAAGAGACTTCTGTTTAGCAATGCTTAGAATGTCTTCCCATTTTTCTTGCTGCCACACCGGTATCCGGTTAACTTCCCACTGGTTTTGTTCCCAAAATGGGAGCCATTCAGTACATCCCTTGAATACAGCATGTGAATCGGTATAAATAAACACTGGTTCTTTGTTTTCTGCTTCTCGTTTTATCACACTCCAAACTGCTATCAACTCTCCTACCTGAGCACTTCCCTCCCCTTCTGTCACTATCCGGTTCCCTGAATCAACGTGCAGTGCTACTGCTCCGTACTTCCATACCTTTCCCTCTCTTTTAGAGGATGCATCAGTAAACCATACATTCTTTAGTTGGGAATCAAAGGGAGGAGCAGGTTTTATAACTGAAGGAGGCAGCTCCTGATCTGGGTGATCAGAAGTTGGATCCTGTATTTGAAGCATCTTAGGTAACCCTTCCTCTACCTGGTGCGTATGACAGTAGTGGTCTAACTGTGCATACCATTTCCTTACTGTTTCTCGCTGTGCAACTCCAACAGGAGGTGGGGTTCCAGCTAGTATCGGTTTCAAAACCTTAAAGGGTCCTCTTAAAATAATTGACTGTTGTCGTATGATTTTTTCAGCTTCTTGCAAGGCAAGGTTAACTACAAAAAGGCCTTTCTCCCAAGTTGAGTATCGCTTCTCTGCATCTTTAAAACTGCGTGAATAAAATCCTATGGGGCGAGTCGGACCATCAGGTCCACATTGCCACATATGTATGGATAATCCATGGATTGCAAAACCCCATTCGATATGGAATGGATCTGTTGGGTGTATTGGCCCTAAAGCCTGATGCACTCCAGCCTCAAAAATCAACAATTTTAAGGCTTCCTCATGGGCTGGGGTCCAGTCCCAGGCAGCTTTTTTGCGTGTTAAATCATACAAGGGACGTGCTATGATGGAAAAATCTGGAATGCGCTTTCTCCAAAATACCGGCAGACCTAGGGCATGTTGTAACTCCTTCTTGTTTTCAGGCATTTTTACTCTTGTTCAAGGGTAGTTAAAGTCTCTGGGGGAATACATATTGTTCCTCCCCTCCACCAAATGCCTAAGAATTTTACTTCAGAAGAGGGAAGCTGTACCTTTTCTGTTGGGATTTGGAGTCCTAAATTTTCCAAATGATCAATTATTTCAGATTGGGTTTGTCCTACTGCAGTGGCATCAGAGCCATCATCAATATACTGATATACTCCTTCTTTGGGAGTAATTTGAGTAAGTTCCTGTGCCAGCACACAGTGAGCGATGGTCGGTGAGTGACAGTATCTGTGGGGAAGACGTGTAAAGGTGAATTGCACACCCTCCCATGTGAAAGCAAAGCGATCTCTATCTGCTTCTTGCAGGGGAACCATAAAAAACATGTCCTTCACATCAATGGTTGCTAAAATTTGGTGAGCTTGCTCCTGTATAGTTGCAATTAGTTCAGCTATATTAGGTACAGCAGCAAAGGGACATGTATTGGCATTCAGGCACCGATAATCAATTGTCAATCGCCACTTCCCGTTTGGTTTGCGGACTGGCAACACAGGGGAGTTATAAGGTGAGTGAGTGGGGAAAATTATCCCTTGTTCCCGTAATTCAGCTATTACAGGGGTAATTCCCTCCCTTGCTCCTAATGGCAGGGCATAGGGTTTGACATTGACTATCTTTGAAAAAGGGAGTGTGGGTGCTGATTGAAGCAGTCTCATTGAGGCTGTGGGGAGTCCGAACACTCACTCTTTTCCTACTGAATCTACTCAGGCGCGACCTTTAAGTAAATCGAGCCCCATAATGTTTGTTGGTAAATCTCCCAATATCATTGTGGTCTCAACAGGAGATTCATCTCCCGGCAGCCAACATTTAACTTGAACTGTTTGTTGTGGTTTAGAGTTGTTGAAAACATCAGTAACCCAGATTGGTTTCTTATCCGTAACTATGCCAGTGTTGTCAGCAACATCTGTCCGGAGAGCTGACATTTGGGCTCCAGTGTCTACTAGGAAGGTAACTGGAGTTTTAAGGGGTCCCAAAGGGAAAGTCATCAACAAGTCTCCTTTGCTGTTTTCTGTGAGCCTCCTTCAGTGTGCCCACTGGCCGTCCTCTGGCTCACTTAAAAAGGATGGCACGGGGGGTGTGTGTGTGTGTGTGTATGGGGGGGGGGGTGTGGAGGGGTGTTCCCAACTCCGGGGATTTTTAATCAATCAAATCAGTCTCACGGGGTGCAGACGGGGTTACTGTTCCGGGTTCTTGGGATAAGGAAGAAGGATCTTTGGGGATTGAGGGGAATGGGATTCCCTTTATTGTGTCCCAGGTTTTCACCAAACTTTCCAGGTTAGGAGTGGGTAACCTGCCCATTACCTCTCTGGGAATGCCCTTTGAAATGCCCTCTGCCCATAATAACTGTCTTTTACTGTCCGGTACCGGTACCAGTTTCTCAGAATGTGGGGGTTGTGATGGTTTAAATTTCCTCCCACTTTCTTTGACTCTCCTTATCTCTGCCCTGTGCTTTGTTTCCCCCTGGCCAGTGAATCCCATGCGTCTTCCGTAATTAATTAGTTCTTGCGCCACTTCCCCCCAGGTCATTTCGGGGGGGCCTCCCCTTCGCCTGGGCGGGGGAGTTCGCAACGGGTCTTGTAGCTGAACAGCATACAGCTTTAAAGCATTGGGAAGTCCCCTGATTAGAGGATGAAACCTCTTGGGGGGGTCTGCCACACCCTGCACGGGGGAGGGCTGTTGTGGAAGCAACAACTGGTCATGCATTAATTGGAGGCAGGCAGCTTTCTGCACGCTTTCCAAAATGTGACTTGCTGTAGGTGTTTTGATAGAAAAAGGGTCCCCTCTCTCCATTGGGTCTAATCCTCCTGCCTAATAAGCCACCCTCTGGGACAAGGACCAGGGTTCCCAGTGATCATTAGCAGTTAAGAAAACCCCAGGTCCCCAATATCCTCTAGCCTCATCTTCGCTCAACAGAATGCGATCTCCTCCAGTAAGGGAGACTCTCCACACGTACTCGGTTTCAGTTTCTCGTGGGCCCCGAGAGTATTTTTCCTGTATTTTGGCCAAGTCCATAGGGGAAAAGGGGATGGTACGTGTGGTATGTTGCTGGACACCCCCCTGACCAGTATCAATGATTTCAGTTTTGATCAAGGGTCTCATCACCACTTCCTCATCTCTAGGATAAAAGACATTCCTACTTTCCCCTAGTTCTTTAACTGGATATATAGTTTTCAGGTCAGATGTCTGTTTTTCTCCTAATTTCGCCAAACTCGAAAATCCCAGTTCACTCTCCAGATCTGAGCCTGTTTCTTTCCTATCGCCAAACACCTGCCCATTTTCTTGCAATTCAGTCCGTAAGATTCTCTCTCGGTCTAGTGAATCTGACAAAATTGAGTGAAGCTGCTGAGTGGTGCCACGCTCAGCAGTGAGCTGGCTTTGCAAGTTTCTTATCTATTCTTGCAAGGACTCAATTGTCTCTTTATCTGCTTGCTTTTCCTCTTGGGCAGCAATTAGTGCTGCCCCCAACACGGCACAGACTGTTGCCTTTCCCTTCCCCAGTTGCAGTTTTCGTTCCTTTGCCAAAAAGAGTGATTCGATCAACCACTGCCTGCGAGTCATGCCAATTCTTTTGAGCCCAAGCCATGCCAGGAAGAGAGGGTAGGGCTTTATAGCCCTTCAGTTTCTCAAGCAGGGGATTCTCCTCCATCATCGGATCCTCAAATCAATCCCAACAATGACAACAAGTGTCACACAATACAAAAGGAGTACTCCAAAGTATTCAGCCTACTGTGGGTTCACATACTCAGTGTGGATCTTTACAACAAGATCCTCTGTCCTCTCTCTCCTGTCAGACACTTCCCAAGGAAGGGGCTGCGCTAAGGGCCCTGGTCCCTCCTGGTTGGTTCAGCTTCACAAGGGGATCCTGTCCGTGACGCCAATTTAGATGACGTGGCCTGAAAGGAGTCGTTCAGGACGACCTCCTTCCCTGTGAGACCAACGACCAAGTTCGTGATCCCCCTGGACTGAATTAAGGGGAAATGACACCAGCCAAACAATTTAAAAATTTAATAAAACAAAATGCAAGGCATGAGGTTACATAAATGACTCAATGGCAACTACTCTAACTAAACAATTCAACTAAACAAACAAGTCCCCTACAACACATCTGTTACACTTCGACAAAGAGATGAGAGAGAAAGGGAGGGGGGGGAGAGACAGCAAAGAAGATATCACCACCCGTGGATCCAGCGGCGTCCTGTTGGTTCTCTTGATGCTCCTTGGTGGTGGGGGTCCCCATTTTCACTTCTGATGGTGTCATTTTTATACAGTCCGAGTCCCACAATCTCTGTCTGATCCCAAGAAACTTCATGCATATGCAACAGGCTGATGCAACAGGCAATGGCACATCTGCAGGCCTTGGTGTCTCCTCTCACCATATCTCTGCTCTGCAGGAACCGGTCATTGCACCTGCACCATATCTCTGCTCTATGGGAACCAGTATCTCAGTCTTCTCCGGGATCCACTCCGCATCAAGGCATGTTCAAGTCATTGTACCAAAAAAGGTGTGGGTACCTCGGAATCGTGAAATGTTTAAGACAGAAACCGCATATCAGTCTGCACAGCCTCCGAAAGGCTTTTTCTGGAGGAAAAACAGAATGGTACCTTTGCTACCCTCTATCATAATGTTTCCTCCTTCATCACAATAATTTTTCAGTATTTTGAACACCCTTGGGCAGTTAAAATACTTCTATTGGTACTTCTTGGGAATACTGTTTCAGTTTTGTCTAAGGTTAGCAAGCAATTTAAGAATATCATCCAGATATCTGCCCCAAGGCTGGATAGTTATGAATGGCAGGGTGTGTGGAACAGCATGGGCAAATGCCTAGGGCGGTGGATACCTCCAGTGTTTTGGAACTTTACTCCCGAACAAGTGCAGAATCCTGATAAACTAGCAGAATATCTGGAAGAAGTATGCTGTCAGCCTGGCAGTTCCCAGGAGACACAAATCACTGCAATGTGCTGGGGCCTGGCCCATGCCTACCGAGCTCTATTAAACACTATGCAAAGGGGAGAGAGGCTCTCTGGATCTGATGGCAATGTGACAGGCACTGCCACTACTCCAACCCCCGAGACGGGCACTGCCACTACTCCAACCCCTGTGGCAGGCACTGTAGCTACTCAGACGGTTGCAGCTGAACCAGAGAACCAGCCCATCCCGGTATCAGTCACCCCTATACAAAAGAAGAAATCTTGGAAGTGGAAGTCAGCTAGTTTAGTAAGGGATGAGGAAGATTCTTCTAAGAAGGAGCCAGAGGAAGAGAGTGAGGAGGCAGAGTGCTCCAAAGCAGGGCCATCACAAGGCCCAAAGAGGGAAGAGAGGGGGTCACTGCTTGAAGAGGAGGAAGAACTCATAAAAGAGACGGTAACTCCCCGATCTCTATCCCTGAGTGAATTGCGAGATATGCGAAAGGATTTCAGCCGTCGTCCAGGTGAGCACATTGTCACCTGCTGCTCCGATGCTGGGATAATGGGGCCAGTAGCCTGGAATTAGAGGGTAGGGAAGCCAAGCAGCTGGGATCCCTTTCTAGGGAAGGGGGCATTGACAAAGCAATTGGAAAAGGTGCACGAGTCCTCAGCCTCTGGAGACGACTCCTGTCGGGTGTGAAGGAAAGGTATCCCTTCAAGGAAGATGTTCTATGTCACCCAGGCAAGTGGACCACCATGGAGAAAGGTATCCAGTACCTGAGGGAGCTAGCTGTGCTGGAGGTGATTTATGGTGACTTGGACAATGGACAATCATCCAAAGATCCAGTTAAATCAATTGCATGCGACCTATGTGGCGGAAGTTTGTACGGAGTGCACCATCATCATATGCCAACTCATTAGCAGTAATGGCCTGGAAAGACGGAGAGAGACCAACAGTGAATGAATTGGCTGGCCAGCTCCGGCAATACGAAGAAAGTCTCTCTTCCTCCCTACGGGTCTGCGTCTCTGCTGTAGAGAAACTGTCCCGGGAGTTCTGGCAATTCAAAGAGGATATGCCCTACCCTCCACCCGTATAGACCAGTGTCTCAGCTATTAGGAGTAAGCGCTCTTCTGTTCAAGAGAGAGGATATAGAGGATAGACACCACAAGCCACCCTGTGGTTTCAATTGTGTGACTATAGAGAAAACGTGAGGAGGTGGGATGGAAAACCTACCTCGACCCTAGAGGCATGAGTATGCGAGCTGCAAGGAAAAACGATTACAAAAGGGGGCTTGCATTCCGCCAGAAAAATCATCGCTCCACTTTCCAGTGGGCAGTTCCCCAGAAAGAATAGAAGAGCTGATCTCACCTCTGATCTTCTTGAAGGGACCTCTGATTCATATTTACAACAAGTGGGTAATGAGTACTATGACCAGGACTAGAGGGGCCCTGCCTCCAGCCAGGCGGAGGAGAGGGACAACTGAGTTTATTGGACTGTGTAGATTAGATGGCCTGGCACGTCAGACCCACCAGAATCTAAGGCTTTTGTGGACACCGGTGCACAGTGTACCCTAATGCCATCAAGCCATATAGGGGAATGTTATAAATGATTTAGTCCCAAACAGGATTCCAATTCAAATTTACAATTTATTAAGCGAATAGAGGCAAGCAAACAGCGCTGGGTGCGCCGGGAGTCTCCGCTCCACCAAGACGCACGCGGTACAGTTCCTGTTCCTGGTTTATATCCTGTTCGCTAATACATATTCATGAATAGGCGTGTCTTCTAATACATATTAATGAACAAGCGTGTCTTCTTCAGCGCATGCCCTCTTCTCCTGCTAGAGTCTTCTCGAACCTTCCTCGGCGTGCCCCCAGGATGACCCTGTGAAATATGTTTATCTGATTCGTGTGATGAAGTGTAATCTTCTGTACTTTCATGGATTTCTCCTGCACCATAAAAAGGGGTATTTTACAGGAGAAAGTTAAACTACTTTGCTGGTATATCAGCTCAAACCAGTTTGACCACTGACCGCATAGTATTGTGTAAAGAAAGTGCATGCATAAGGTTTGGGGTCATTCTGGGGGCACGCCGAGGAAGGTTCGAGAAGACTCTAGCAGGAGAAGAGGGCATGCGCTGAAGAAGACACGCCTGTTCATTAATATGTATTAGAAGACATGCCTATTCATGAATATGTATTAGCAAACAGGATCACGCTGAGGAAGATTCGAGAAGATTCTAGAAGGAGAAGAGGGCATGCGCCGAAGAAGACACGCCTATTCATGAATATGTATTAACGGGCAGGATGTAAACCAGGAACAGGAACTGAACCGCGTGCGTCTTGGTGGAGCAGAGACTCCCGGCGCACCCAGCGCTGTTTGCTTGCCTCTATTTGCTTAATAAATTGTAAATTTGAATTGGAATCCTGTTTGGGACTAAATCATTTATAACAACCCCAAACCTTATGCATGCACTTTATTTACACAATACTATGCGGTCAGTGGTCAAACTGGTTTGAGCTGATATACCAGCAAATTAAGTTTAACTTTCTCCTGTAAAATACCCCTTTTTATGGTGCAGGAGAAATCCATGAAAGTACAGAAGATTACACTTCATCACACGAATCAGATGAACATATTTCACAATCCCCCATCTTTTTCTTTATAGTATTGATTCGTGTTTTCATTTCCAATTGAGTATAACTGAGTAGATTAATCTAGTAACAATCCCCAACATATCCTCAATACAACTATCCCCATTTTAGTAAGCCGATCACCACCCATAAAATCTCCCCAAAATCCTCCTAGATTGATTCCATTCCAAGTTTGTCTCTCAGGAGGCCATTCATTCTCCCTAATTTATGGGTAACAGGAAAAAACTAGGTTTTATTGTTGATTACAGGTACGGGCTGTACAATTAGAAAAGGTCCTCACTTTTTCCATTTTTCTGGGGTAAACCCCAGCTGGACTTGTTCCAATATTGAGTCCAAGGAACTCACCCCAAGTAGAACTAGAAGAGGTCCGGTCAGGGCCATAGTGATCGGCGGTCACAGCCCAAAGGGGTTGCAGCCCTTGGCAGACCCTTTTTAAGCCGCAACACCAGTTCCCCTCCGGTCTTGCCCTCTTCTTTCCTTTAAGGGGGTGCTTTCTTAGTACCCAAATTAATTGAGCACTGCTTGTGAAGGCCAGAGCTTTGCTAGATCAGTGGTTTGTCCAGACCTAAGCACTTGCCCGAGCCTGGCAATCCTCTTTATTTGCAAGGCTTTATGGCTACAGAAAACTGCCAGTTAGCGTGCAACACTAATCTTACAAATACACACCACCTTCTACACAAAGGACAAATTCTTGTTCCAGCTCCTTTTTCCTGTTCTTCTTTTGCCAACAACTCCTTCCGCTTATACTCGTTTGGAGTACCCATTGTTGTTTCCTATTACCCTTTCCCATTGTTTTCCAAACTTGGGGGATTACTTATATTTCTCTCCATAGTTTCCCATGGCCATCGTTCACCTTGATTTGTTCCACCACAAACGTAACAATTAGTTATATTCAATGACTTAGCAATGTTTTCAGCAAGATTTACAAATAGATTTTTAGCAACTGTGGGAATTTCATGTTTCACTCCTGTTTCTATTACAGGAGTAGCCGCAATAAAATTCCCACAGCAATTTAGTCAGATGTGTCCTTCCACTCCTTCACTGGACCTTTCACTCGCGACACATGTGTCCATCCTTTTTCAGCAGTTCTCACAGCTGTTTCTGTAGTTAATAAAACAAGGAAAGGTCCTTCCCAGAGGGGAGATAAGTTTCCTTCTTTCCATGTTTTTATCAGAATTTTATCTCCTGGTTCTAACTGATGAATTGCAAATCCTAAAGGTGGTGTTTGGGCCACCATCCCAATCTCTCTTAATTCTTTTAATCTTTTTCCAATGGTAATTATATATTGTTGGATACTATGATCCTCAATTACATTGTTCCCCAGAGGCATTCCTTGAAAATAAGGCATGCCATATAACATTTCATATGGCGATAATCCAGTCTCACTGTATGGTTTCGTTCTTATGTTTAGAAGTGCCAATGGTAAACATTTCGTCCAGGGCATTTGCGTCTCAATCATTAATTTAGCCAATTGTTGTTTTATTGTTTGATTCATTCTTTCTACCTTCCCCGAGCTTTGTGGGTGCCACGGAGTGTGGTATTCCCACTGTATACCAAATGATTGACATAATAGTTTTATTATTTTAGAAGTAAAATGTGTGCCCTGGTCAGAATCAATGTACTGGATTATCCCATATCTAGGTATCAAATGTTCCAATAAAATTTTTACCACCATCTGTGCCGTAGCTCGTGCTACAGGGTACGCTTCTACCCACTGTGTTAAATGATCTACTATTACCAATAAATATTTTATCCTCCCTACCTTAGGCAATTCAGTGAAATCGACTTGTACTTTCTCAAAAGGTCTGTAAGCTGTTTTTCTCCCTCCCGTGGCTGTTTGTCGAAACACTGTCTTATTTACCTTTTGACAGGTTAAACAACCTTGTGTAATATGCTTTGCTATTTCAAAAATTCCAATACCACCAAATTGTTTAAGAAAATGATCACTTAACGCTTTTGTACCCCAATGTGTTTGCGCATGCAAACGTTCTAATATTCGCCTGGTGTAGGCTTTTGGCAACATTTCTCGCCCATCAGGCAGTGTCCATTTTCCTTGTTCTAATTTAGCTCCTATTTTCTCCAATTTTGTTTGTTCTTCTGGCGTAAACTTCTTCTCTCTTTCCTCTCGTTCTTCTTTGCTGGTGTCCTCCTTTGTTTGTATGACATCAATTTTGGCAACTTTAGTCCTCAAGGCTGCTTCCTGGTCCTCTTTATCTGCTAAGTTATTTCCTCTAGTTCGGTAATCTAATCCCTTTTGGTGTCCCCTCACATGTACCACTGCTATCTCCTTTGGTTCTCTTAACGCCTTTAAAATTTTTACTATTAATTCTTGATGTATTAAATTCCTCCCTTGAGTATTAATCAAACCTCTTTCTTCCCAAATTTTTCCAAAGGTGTGGACCACCCCATATGCGTATTTAGAATCTGTAAATATAGTCCCACTTCTTCCTTTTAATAATTCCAGGGCCCTACATAGGGCATACAGCTCACAAGCCTGAGCTGACCATGATGGACTCAGAGGTCCTGATTCCACAAGTTCCAAGTCCTTATTAATTACTGCATAACCCGATTTTCTCTTCCCTTCTACCACTCTGGAGGAGCCATCTATAAACAGCGCTTCTCCATTTTCCAACTCAGCATCTCGTAAATCTGGTCTCGCCTTTGTCTGGGTCTCAATTACCTCTAAACAGTTATGTTGTAATTCCTCTGATGGTTCTCCAAACAAAAATTGTGCTGGACTCTGAGCAGAAGTCACCCTCAGTTCTAAGTCAGGGGAGTCTATTAGTATTGCTTCATACTTTAGGATTTGGCTGTCCGTTAACCATTTTTCCGCTTTTTGTTGTAAAACATTTCTGACATTGTGTGGGGTATACCCTTTTAAAGGAGAACTAAAGGTAATCTTCCTAACTTCTATTAATAATGCTGTAGCAACCAAAGCTTGGAGACAAGCAGGCCATCCTCTGCTTACTGGATCAAGTTACTTAGAACAATACCCCACGGGTTTTTTGATTCCTGCCCAGTCTTGAGTAAGAACTCCATATGCTGTCTGGCTTGATGTATTCACAAAGAGATAGAAAGGTTTTTCTAGATCTGGGAGGCTCAATACAGGTGCTTGTATTAATGCCTTTTTTACTTCCTCAAATCTCTGATCATCTTCAATAAACCACTTAAGTTGGTTATTAGTTAATTTTTCATGTAAGAATTTTACTTTATCACTATAATTTTCAAGCCATGGTCTACAATATCCTAATAATCCCAGTATTTGCCTAATTGCCGTTTTAGTTTGTGGGGGTCTTAAGGATAGAATCCCAGATACCCTATCAGGATCTAACTTCTTCCTTCCCTTACTCAGCCAATGTCCTAAGTATTTTACTTCTTGTTCTACAAACTGTAGCTTTGATCGGGACACCTTTAATCCCTTTTCCCCTAGAAAATTTAACAATTTAATGGTGGCTTTTCGGATCCCCTCTTCAGTTTCTCCCGCTACTAATAAATCGTCCACATATTGCAATAATTTTACCTCCTTAGGTATTGTGAAATCTTGTAGAATTTTTTCTAAAGTTTGTCCAAATAGATTTGGTGACTCCGTAAACCCTTGTGGTAACACAGTCCATCTTAATTGTTGTTTTCATGCTGTTTCGGGGTCCTCCCACTGAAAGGCAAAATAATCTCTGGATCCCTCATCCAGAGGACAGGCCCAAAAAGCATCTTTCAAATCTATTACACTATACCAAGTATGTTTGGGAGATATATGACTCAATAAAGTATAAGGATTTGCCACCACAGGGAATTTAGTGATTGTTTGCTGATTTACAGCTCTTAAGTCCTGCACCATCCTGTATGACCCATGCAGTTTCTTTACAGGAAGAATGGGCGTGTTATGAGGTGACATACATGGTTCTAGGGTTCCTTTTTCCAAAACTCTGTCAACTACAGGTTTTAATCCTTTTCGACCCTCCATAGGTATAGGGTATTGCTTGATTCTAATTGGGCGGTGCGGATCTACTATTTGAACCCTTATGGGGTCCATTTTTATCTTTCCAGTTTCCCCTTCCTTATACCACACTGAGGGGTTAATAGCTTCTTCATCCTCTTGTGTTAAAGTGTATAATTTAATCTGCAATTTGTCCCCTTGACTCTGAATGCTCAAGCTTAACTTCAAAATCAAATCCCTTCCTAATAAATTGTATTCCGCTTCAGGGAGCAAAAGTAAATCATTAAGACAAATTTTCTTTTCTGTTTCTACTTCTACATCTTTCAATATATTTACTTTAAAAGGCTCTCCTTTTGCTCCTACTACTGACATGTAACTCTTCCCTTTTTCTATTTCTTTTGGAAGTTTTTGAATGGTTGACTTTTCGGCCCCTGTATCCACTAAAAATAAAACTTCCTCTTTATGGGGACCAATTAATAATTTTATCAAGGGCTCTGTTGATGTTGAAGTCCCCAGAAGATAGAGCCCCTGACACCCCTAGTCTTCTTTGAAGATCTTCTCATCTTGTTCCTGCTTACGGCAGTTCTTCTGAACATGTCCCCTCTTGTTACAGTAGTAACAGACGGGAATTGTAAATCTTTCTCGATAAGGCTGTCCCCGGGGTGTCTGCTCTATTCTTTTTTCCCTTTTCTCTCCAGGAGTCGTCTTATTTTTCTGACTTTTCAAATCCCTCATATTTTGTCTTCCTTGGGGTTGTTGATGATCCCAGTGGGGATCCACATTTGGCCATTTCTGATCTCCCGGGGGTCCTGCCTGATTCTGTCTTTCCCAAATTCTCATTCCAGCTTGTCTAATCATTCCCCTTTCCTCAACAGTGAATAGGATCCCTAAAATGGACTGTATTTCTTCCCAGGTATAAGTATTGGGGCCTAGGAATTGGTCCAATTTTTCAGCTACTCCGAGGGGATCATCTAATAGGGTCCCCATTTCTTTCTTGAAATTTCTTACATCTGTGGTATTTAATGGGACTGCCACAAACCCGATGCCTCCCTGATTGCCTCCGAGGGGTACTTCTCGTAAGGGATATAGAGAAGCTCCCTCAGATACAGCAGTCCTACTTCTCGTACATGCAGCCGGAGGTCGATCTAATTCCGGTGCTGTTGGTGGTGGAGATACTACGGCCACCGGAGGGGGAGCCGCCGCCGGAGATGGATTATTAGAATATGGAGGCGGTAGGTTATCCAGTGGCTCCCATTTATCATCTTTTTCCTTTTCACTTTTCCCCTCTTCTTCTTCCTCAAACTTTTCATCTGTTTTTAATGTAAGTATTGAGGCTGGAAAAGAACGTAAAGTTCTGTCCCATAATCCTGCATAATCACTTTCCTCCTGACTAAAAGGTTCCTTTGAATTAACATATATATTTAAGGCCTGGCAGACCCAGTCTTCAAAAGATCCAAAACCAGGCCAAAAGACATGTGGTCTCAAAGGTTCTTTTGGCCATTCTACCATACAATATTGAACTAATTTTAATTTACTTTTTCCTTTTCTGGGGCCCCTATCATTCCAATTTTCAATCATTATTCCTAACGGACTCTCCGGAGGTATTTCTAGTAATTCGCTCCCTTTCTTCTGGTCCTGGGTTCTCGATTTCGTCTGACCCATCTAGGAATTTTTACTGTGGCAATTCCTACAGCCCTTGGCTACCAGTAAGAGTGTCTTGCAGGGGGTTTAGGACCTATCACCCACCCACAAATCCTATAAGAATCACTTCGGTCCTTCAACAGCCAAGTCCCTCGCGGGAGATTGGAACCGCGGTTAGAAGACCTCCACAATCGCTTCGGAACTAGGTTCCGTCTCAGTCACACTCTTACACACACAGGCAACCGAATCCTACCCAACCGAACGGTATACACCGTAAATACTTACGACTCCGTCGTCTTCGTTCGGATCTTCGCGCGCAGAATTACGGGCAAAATAAACTGCTGCAGCCGGCAACGGAGCTCATAAAAAATCAAATTCTTTGCTTGCCCCTATACAGGTTCAGGATGGCGTTAGTCCTGACCCGACCCGATCAGGAGCCACCAAAAGGTGGGGCGCCCCTCCTAGATCAAGTCAGAATTCAGGAACCAAGACCATCCCGGACGAGCCCCCAATTGTGATAAATGATTTAGTCCCAAACAGGATTCCAATTCAAATTTACAATTTATTAAGCGAATAGAGGCAAGCAAACAGCGCTGGGTGCGCCGGGAGTCTCTGCTCCACCAAGACGCACGCGGTTCAGTTCCTGTTCCTGGTTTACATCCTGCCCGTTAATACATATTCATGAATAGGCGTGTCTTCTTCGGCGCATGCCCTCTTCTACTTCTAGAATCTTCTCGAATCTTCCTCAGCGTGATCCTGTTTGCTAATACATATTCATGAATAGGCGTGTCTTCTAATACATATTAATGAACAGGCGTGTCTTCTTCAGCGCATGCCCTCTTCTCCTGTTAGAGTCTTCTCGAATCTTCCTCGGCGTGCCCCCAGGATGACCCCAAACCTTATGCATGCACTTTCTTTACACAATACTATGCGGTCAGTGGTCAAACTGGTTTGAGCTGATATACCAGCAAAGTAGTTTAACTTTCTCCTGTAAAATACCCCTTTTTATGGTGCAGGAGAAATCCATGAAAGTACAGAAGATTACACTTCATCACACGAATCAGATAAACCTATTTCACAAGGAAGAACCCATTTGTATTTCCGGAATGACAGGGGGATCCCAACAGCTGACTGTGCTGGAGGACGAAGTGAGCCTAACTGGGAATGAGTGGCAGAAGCACCCCATTGTGACTGACCCAGAGGCTCCGTGCATCCTGGGCATAGACTACCTCAGGAGAGGGTATTTCAAGGACCCAAAAGGGTACCGGTGGGCTTTTGGTATAGCTGCCTTGGAGACGGAAGAAATTAAACAGCTGTCCACCTCGCCTGGTCTCTCAGACAACCCTTCTGTGGTGGGGTTGCTGAGGGTTGAAGAACAACAGGTGCCGATCGCTACCACAACAGTGCACCGGCGGCAATATCGCACCAACAGAGACTCCCTGATCCCCATCCATGAGCTGATTCGTCGGCTGGAGAGCCAAGGAGTGATCAGCAAGACTCGCTCACCCTTTAACAGCCCCATATGGCCAGTGCGAAAGTCTAATGGAGAGTGGAGACTGACAGTAGACTATCGTGGCCTGAATGAAGTCACGCCGCCACTGAGCGCTGCCGTGCTGGACATGCTAGAACCTCAATTCGGTCTGGAGTCACAGGCAGCCAAGTGGTACGCCACAAGTGATATCGCTACCGTGTTTTTCTGAATCTTTTTGGCAGCAGAGTGCAGGCCACAGTTTGCTTTCACTGGAGGAGTGTCCAATACACCTGGAACCGACTGCCCCAGGGGTGGAAACACAGCCCTACCATTTGCCATGGGCTGATACAAACTGCACTGGAACAGGGTGAAGCTCCAGAGCACCTGCAGTACACTGACGACATCATCGTATGGGGCAATACATCAGAAGAAGTTTCTGAGAAAGGGAAGAAAATAATTCAAATCCTTCTGAAAGCCGGTTTTGCCATAAAACAAAGTAAGGTCAAAGGACCTGCACAGGAGATCCAGTTTTTAGGAATAAAATGGCAAGATGGACATCGTCAGATCCCAACAGATGTGATCAATAAAATAACAGCTATGTCTCCACCAGCTAGCAAAAAAGAAACACAAGCTTTTTTGGGCATTGTGGATTTCTGGAGAATGCATATTACAAATTATAGTCTGATTGTATTGTCACCGAAATCGGGAATAAACCTCGTAACACCAATGTAGTGTTAAAAGGCAGGCATTCTTTATTCACGGTGCCGGGAACACGGGGGATAGCTCCTCCTAAATCGTGTTCGTCGATCAGTTCAAAAATCAAACATTTATAGGCCAGATGATTAATACATATTCATCAAGTGTCCATACAATGATTGGTTAAGTATTCCTCGCCTACCATGTAAATGACCACGCATGCTCACTATAATTTCTTGGGATTTTACTTCCTTAATCTTTTGAGTCGGAGGGTTTCTTGAGTGGGTGGTCTCTGAGTCGGTGGTCGCGATCTCCCCCTGCCGGAATTACCTTTCCTACAAAGTTCACTTAAGCTTGGCAACACTAAATACATCTTCACGGGCTGTCAGTCCAATATGCAATCATTCACCCCACAGTCCTTTGTTTTAAGACAAGACTATAGAATGAATAATTACCTACCCACCGGACCGTAGAACTGACCAAGGTGTTCCTTCTTTCTGACTACTTGTTATTAGAACAAAACATAATACCATGATCACAATGTTACACTTAACTCCTTGATAATTAAATCAAGATGGGGAGGGTTAGGTGGGTTCTCGAGCAGCATTGCTGGTGCATAATGTTCTTAGAGTTACAACTTGCTACAAATTCACAAACCTATTTTCTAACCCTATTTTATTTTAATTCCCTACCACCTTGGTTACATTTCCCCCCTTTGGAAGTTCTGAAATAATTTCGTTTCAATACTTCCATTACAAATTAATTTCTTTATTAACAGTCAATCACTTTATTGTATGATGGTAGGAGCATTATTAGTTAGTCCATTTAAATTTTGGTGGTTTGTAGTCAATGCAAGTGTAATTCTGCTATCAATGGTAGCTCTTTTTGTAAATTTGTTTTTCAAACAATGATAAATGAATAATATTCCCAAAGATATTATTAATAATAATAACACAGTACCAATTAAGGACTTCACCCAAGAACTCAAGTTCTATCCCTATCCACTGAAAATTTTATCAAACCAATTTTCTTGCATGTCTTGTTGCATTTCCTGAGTATCCTTTTCTATTTTTCTCAATAAGTCCAAATCATATTCAACATCCTGGGTAACATTTGGCATATCTATGCAACAATGATCTATCCAATCCCTCAGGTATCCACAAACTCCATGTTCTTTTAGTAAGAGCATATCTAGAGCCATCCTATTTTGTAGGGTCATCTTCAAAGTGGCTTGTGACTGTAAATTTAGTTGTTTAAATCCTTTCCTTGTTATTTTGGCTAATCTTTTCACTTGACCTCTCAACTTATATAACCAATCCCTATTCCTGTAAGTTGCCAAGGGAGTCAATAAGGATTCTAAGGCTCATCCAAGTTTCACTCCTGTCGAGGGTTCATTCCAATCATCATCATCAATTTGTGATCTTTTTGTCCATATTAGCTTTAAATTTTCAGAATCTCCCCTAAAGGGAGCTTCCTTTCAGATTGGACATAATGTTGGCATTCCTAAAGTAATTTGTTTTACTTTCCCATCCACCGGTAAATGGGTGGTCCAAGTTCCATTACTCATTGCCCAAACTAAATGTCCTGGGTTCTGAACTGTAGATCTTCTACAACTAAATATTGATCCCCTTCTAATTTTATATACACTAGTCAAATTTAAATCGTTCTTGAGTCCTCTGCACTAACACCCATATTTCAATGCAGCTGCTAAGGGAGGAACTTCTTGGACTGCTCTATCAACTGCACTGCAATTACATATCTTTTTACAATTCCACCAGGGTACTATGTCTTCCTTTTCCCTGGATGTGGTTCCCCTGTCATTAACTGATGGGAAAACTGTAAAGACTGTTCTGTCCCAGGCAAAACACCATGAAGTATTAGCCATATATTGAAATTGAGATAGAATAGCCATAGACCACACTGAATCCCATGCAACCTGTGCCTCTCGCTTAGTCTGATTTTCACAATTATGGACTACACGTCCAGCTTCCTTGGGATCATGTACAGGGAGGCCTCTGCTTATTTCTTTGCATAATTGTTTATCCCTTGTGCTTACTGCACTCAAATTTGTTGTTAAGATTCCCCATGGAATTGATTCACCTACTGCTCTTGGAATTGGAAGACATATGGTTATTTAGGTTACATTTTGTAAATTTGCAAATTCTTTTATCAATCCTACCATTAAATTTTCTTCTGGAGTTCTCCTTGGAATGTATATTAGCTGCTCTGCTTCATTCTCCCTTCCAATTGATCTATTATCGTCTCAAACAATGCTCCCAACATCATCAGTTTCCAAATCAAAACCCGTTTTTCCATATTTTCCAATGATAATTTCTTAAACATGTTTTAAAGTCAACTTTGCAGTCTCTGAATCCCTATTGATGACCTTCCATGACGGGGCTTTCTTCACTCGGGTGTAGTGTATCCCCAGTTCCATTCCTCCAACCTTGATTGCAGTATAAGTTGTTAACAGTACCTAGAATGGTCCCCTCCACTTTTCCTGCAGTGGTTCAGAGTTCCAAGTTTAAAGATCACTTGGCTGATACTGATGTACAGGCGTATCCAAGGCAAGTGACCTAGTCAGCACGATATATCTCCAAAGTGCTCCAAGGACTTTTCCTAAAGAAATTAGATACACTTTCAAATCAGTTTCCCCAGCTACCTTCATATCCCCTGGGATTAAAGGAGTCTGGTATGGTTTACCATACAGGACTTCATATGGACTTACACCGTCTCTTGATCTTGGTTGGATCCTGATTCTCAAGAGAGCTAGTGGTAAAGCCTGTGGCCGCTTCAAAGATTTTTCCTGACAAATTTTACTTATTTGTCTTTTCAACATTCAATTCAATCTCTCAATTTTTCCACTCGATTCTGGCCTCCAAGGGGTATATAAGTCCCATTTTATACCCAAAATTTTACTGATCTGTTGAACTACATCTGCCACAAAGCGTGGTCCCCTATCAGAAGACATTCCCAATGGCATTCCAAATCTTGGTATTATTTCCTTCAACAACACTTTAACTACCTCTCTAGCTTTGTTGGTGCGGTAAGGGAAGGCCTCCGGCCATCCAGAAAATGTATCAATTAGTACTAATAAATACCTGTATCCATTCTGACTGGGTAACTCAGAGAAATCAATTTGCCAATAATCTCCTGAAGAATTTCCTTGTTTTGTCATTCCTAGAGCTGGCCTCTTTTGGTTCATGGGGTTATTTTTAAGGCAGATTGGACATTTAGCTATTATTGATTTAACTATTCCTGTCATTCCTACACATACTACAGATGTTTTTAAACTTGAAACCATAGCATCTACTGCCCAGTGTGTTTGTTCATGTTTTTCCTTTGCAAGTTCTGTCATAATTTGTGGGGTTACTATCACCTGATTTTTTGTTTTACTGGTACTAGTGCAAGGATACCTCGTTCTGTGACCTCTTTTGCAGCTTTGTCTGCCAATCGATTACCTATATTTACAGCCGTCTGACCAAATTGATGAGCTTTACAATGCATTACCGCCACTTCTTTCGGTCTCTGCACATCTTCCAGGAGTTGGAGAATTTCTTCTTTATACTTATTGATGTTCCTTGGGTTGACAGCAATCCCCTTTCTTGCCAGAGGGCTCCATGAGCATGGATCACACCAAATGCATATTTAGAATCAGTCCAAATATTTACCCTTTTTCCTTCTGCTATTTGCAGAGCCCGCCTCAATGCCACTAATTCTGCTTTCTGTGCTGAGGTACTTACAGGTAGTGTCCTTGATTCCAATACCTCAGAGGTGGTGACGACAGCATATCCAGCCATTCGTTTTCCTTCTTGTACAAAACTGCTTCCATCTGTGTATAACTCCAGATCAGGGTTTTCCAGAGGTTCATCTCTCAGGTCTGGTCTACTGGAATAAACTTGTTCAATGGTTAACAAACAGTCATGTTCTAAATTTCCTGTTGGATTCTCTGTTGACAAAAATATTGCTGGCTTAACAATCGGTGTGGTTTTCAATGCCACATCATCTTGTTCCAATAGGACAACCTGATACTTCAGCATTCTGCTGGGGAATATAGTGACCCCCCTTTTGCTCTAGAACAGTTATTACCATATGCGGTACATACACCACCATCTTTTGACCCATGGTCAATTTTCGAGCTTCTTGGATCAGCAATACTGTTGCTGCCACAGCGCGTAAACATCCTGGCCATCCTTTACTCACGTTGTCAAGTTGTTTAGAGAAGTACCTCACTGGTCGTCTCCAGGATCCCAGCCATTGCGTCAGCACTCCAAGAGCCAGATGTTGCCTTTCATGTGCAAACAACTCAAAAGGTTTGGTCACATTATGTAATTCCAGAGCAGGAGCCATCATTAATGCCTTTTTCAGTTCTTTGAATGATTTCTGACATTGAGGTGTCCAAGTCAGATACCGATCCTTGGATTCCTTTAAAACCTCATACAGTGGCTTTACATACAGTCCATAATCCAAAATTCAAAGTTGGCACCACCCAATCATTCCCAGAAAAGTTCTCAATTCTTTCAGGCTACTTGGTTCAGGAATTTGACGGATAGCTTCTTTTCTTTCATTTCCCAATTGTCTCTGTCCTTGGGATATTTCAAATCCCAAATTAATTACTGTTTCTTTTCCTCTTTGGGCCTTATTTCTGGAGACTCTATATCCTCCTTGGCCTAGGAAATTTAGTAAACAGATAGCAGAACACTTCCCTTTTGGTCCTGTCTCTTCCATATCTTTAATTCCTTGGCCAATTGATTCCCAAATATCGTAGGGCTATTTTTGAATCCTTGTGGAAGTACAGTCCATGTCAATTGGGTCTTTCGTCCTGTGGCCGGACTTTCCCACTCAAAAGCAAATATGTTTTGGCTGCCTATATCTAGAGGTATGCAGAAGAAGGCATCCTTTAAATCTAGTACAGTTAACCATTTATGTTCCTCTTTTAAGGAAGTCAGTAAAATATATGGATTAGCCACTACTGGGTGTATATCTTGGACTATCTGATTTATAACTCTTAAATCCTGAACCAATTGGTATTCCTTGCCTCCAGATTTCCTTACTGGTAATATGGGAGTGTTATATTCTGATTCACACTCTATCAATAGTCCACATTCTAAAAATTTTGTAATCAACCCCTCTAATCCTTTTCGAGCCTCCCACTTAATAGGATATTGTTTTTGTCTTACCGGTTTGGCTCCAGGTTTTAAAATCACCTTTACCAGCTCTGCCAATTTAGATCGTCCCAGAATTCCACTTGCCCAGACCAAAGGAATGACTGCATTTTCCACTTCTTCTGGAATCTGTTCTTCCCTGTAGGAATCCTGTAACATAAACACTCTTGCCTCTATGGCTTTTGATTCTGGTATTAGCAATTTAATCTCTCCATCTTTGAAAGTTATTTGTGCATCTAATTTACTCAATAGATCTCGTCCCAACAAAGACAGTGGACATTCAGGCATATACAGAAACTGGTGAGTTACCCATTGTTTTCCCAATATAAACTTTAATGGCTCTAAAAATGGCCAATTTTCCTTCTGCCCTGTCGCACCAACAACATCTACTGATTTGTGACTAAATTTCCCTTTACATGTATTCAATACTGAGTAAGTAGCTCCAGAAACTCTATTTCTTCATTCCCTAGCTTCAATGTAAACAGAGGTTCAGCTAGGGTTGATTGCCCCGGTCCCCTTCATAGTTCTTCATCCAGAGTCATTAATTTAATTGCCTGGAGAGGCGGATCTAATTCTCCTGCCTTAGGACATTCTCTTTTCCAGTGCCCATGCTCCTTGCAAACAGAACATTGATCTTCTGCTAATCGGGGCTTATTTTCCTTCTCTCTCCGATATTCATTCCTCGTCCTCTCCCTCTGCCTATCCTGTTATTCCCTGCCAAAACTGCTAGTAGCTTTCCACCCCTTCGTGTTTGCCTCACCTCTTTTTCTTTTTCTCTATTGTTATATACAGCCTAAGCAATTTCAAACATTTTACCTTAGCCACCCTTTTGGGATCCTCCCGATAGGTTCCTGCAGTCTCTTTCCATGATCTTAAATCAGTAATTGAAAAAGGAACTTTCACCACCACTGTTTCGAATTCTCATCACATTTTCCCCTTTTTCACAATCTTTACCATGGGATCATATGGATGTATTCCACACTGTCTCTGCCATTCTGGATGATTTTGTAGTGTAAAGAACAAATCAACATAAGCCATTTCTTCCCATTTACCCTCCTTTTTACAAAACAACATTAATTGCAAGATGGTGTTATATTGCAATGTCCCATTTTCTGGCCATTTCTCCCCACTGTCCAACCTTGGACATACATTGGCCACCAATGATTGCAATATTCAATTAATTGCTTCCGAGTCAGAGGATCACCTCCCAGATCTTTCCAATGCCTCAAAATACATCCCAAAGGTGTTTTTTGTGGGATAGATCTTTTACTCGGAAATGTTCCCATCTTCCCAAGACTAGTGGGTGTGATTGTGCACTATCACAGGCACTAGTCGGAGGGACCCCTACTCTCCTCGAGGGTCCCTCTGGATCTTCTAGCCCCCTGCTAGAAATCCCCCAACCTCCTTACCTGGGCCCCCAGCCCAACCTTGCGAGGCTTTCTCCGCGTCTTATAGGCAGGCATTCCTTGTGAGGGCCTCGTACCCTCACCCTTTCCAGAGATACCTTTCAGCCCTACTCTGCGTAGCTTTCGCCGCGCCTTACGAGCGAGCTAGTGGGACTCGAACCCACGTTACTTCAATCCTTTAAAGAATGCCTTATTACCTTTCCAGGGGACTTGCTCCGAATTCGTCGGTCCGGGGATCAGAGGTTCTCCCCGAGAATCCCTCGGTGCCGGCTGGAGGTCCTGTGATCCCACGGATCCGTTGAGATTCACAAGCAGTGTCCCATCTGGGTCGCCAAAACTGTCACCGAAATCGGGAATAAACCTCGTAACACCAATGTAGTGTTAAAAGGCAGGCATTCTTTATTCACGGTGCCGGGAACACGGGGGATAGCTCCTCCTAAATCGTGTTTGCTCGATCAGTTCAAAAATCAAACATTTATAGGAAAGATTAATACATATTCATCAAGTGTCCATACAATGATTGGTTAAGTATTCCTCGCCTACCATGTAAATGACCACGCATGCTCACTATAATTTCTTGGGATTTTACTTCCTTAATCTTTTGAGTCGGAGGGTTTCTTGAGTGGGTGGTCTCTGAGTCGGTGGTCGCGATCTCCCCCTGCCGGAATTACCTTTCCTACAAAGTTCACTTAAGCTTGGCAACACTAAATACATCTTCACGGGCTGTCAGTCCAATATGCAATCATTCACCCCACAGTCCTTTGTTTTAAGACAAGACTATAGAATGAATAATTACCTACCCACCGGACCGTAGAACTGACCAAGGTGTTCCTTCTTTCTGACTACTTGTTATTAGAACAAAACATAATACCATGATCACAATGTTACACTTAACTCCTTGATAATTAAATCAAGATGGGGAGGGTTAGGTGGGTTCTCGAGCAGCATTGCTGGTGCATAATGTTCTTAGAGTTACAACTTGCTACAAATTCACAAACCTATTTTCTAACCCTATTTTATTTTAATTCCCTACCACCTTGGTTACAGTATGACGAAGAAGAATCGGACTTCAGGAACTCTATTAGAGTTAACAATTGAAGACATTTATTGCTTGAAAATTGCCCCTTATATACACTTTTCTTATGGTCACGCACCCAACCCCAGAGCCCTATTGGTTACAGTCGTTGGTCCACGTGCCTATAGCTAACAATTCATTGGCTACCTAAGGGTTAACACATGCTTGCATTCTTCTTGCTTCTGTCCGCGTTTCTCAATCTAGTTCCTTCTTCTCTTCTTGCGAGATCCTGCTTTTGTTGATTTCGCCTCAGTTCAAGGTCGGTCAAGGTTGCCCCACTCATGTTAACTGTCATGTTGTTACTTGCGCTTCCAGTAATGACCATTTTCCTCCATAAAAACTTCCACAATTCCCCCTTTTTGTTTTTGTGCAAGGCAAGCAGCATTAAGCATTCTTTCTATTAGTCGTTCTACTAATTTCAGAATACATGTTATAAACAGCAACATAGATATTATTATGACTAAAATAATCAGCCCATGCTTAGCAACCCACTAATTCCTAAACCTGCTAGCCATTTTTCTAATCCTGAATCTATCACTACCAGGTCTTTTGTAAGATCCTGTAACTCTTCAATTTTCTTATGAATAGATTCAGAGTGCTCTGACAAATTCATACAGCACATATGTGGCGGACCAATATGCGGTTTCTGTCTTAAACATTTCACGGTTCTGAGGGACTCACACCTTTTTCTTGGTACAAAAGCTTGAACATGCCTCACTACGGGGTGGACCCCAGAAAAGACCGAGAAAAGGTGCCTTTGCCTGGTTGAATACCGGGAGGAGACACCACCAGGTGCTGTTGCCTGATTGAATCAGCCTGCACAATGACCGGGAGGAGACACCAAGAGGTGCCATTGCCTGATTGAATACTGGGAGGAGACACCAAGAGATGCCATTGCCTGATTGAATCAGCCTGCACAATGACCGGGAGGAGACACCAAGAGGTGCCATTGCCTGATTGAATACTGGGAGGAGACACCAAGAGATGCCATTGCCTGATTGAATCAGCCTGCACAATGACCGGGAGGAGACACCAAGGCCTGCAGAGGTGCCATTCCCTGATTGAACCAGCCTGTTGCATATGCATGCAGCCTGTTGCGTATGCATGGAGATGGAGATTGTGGGACTCGGACTGTATAAGAAGGACACCATCAGAAGCAAAAAGGGGGACCCCCACCACCAAGGAGCATCAAGAGAACCAACGAGACACCGCTGGATCCACGGGTGGTGATATCTTCTTTGCTGTCTCTCTCTCTCTCTCCTCTCTCTCTCCTCTCTCTCTCTCCCTCTTCCCCCCCCATCTCTTTCTCTCGCCTCTCTTTGTCGAAGTGTAAAAGATGCACTGTAGGGAACTTGTTTGTTTAGTTGAATTACTTAGAGTAGTTGCCATTGAGTCATTTTATGTAACCTCATGCCTTGCATTTTGTATTATTAAATTGTTAAATTGGTTGGCTGGTGTCGTTTCACCTTAATTCAGTCCAGGGGGATCACGAACTTGGTCGTTGGTCTCACGGGGAAGGACGTCGTCCTGAACGACTCCTTTTCGGGCCACAACAACATACCCTCAAAATCATCACATCCGTGTCCCTGTGCTAAGAGTAAAAAATCTATAGCTGCGCGATTTTGCAACATAACGTGTCTTATTGAATCTACATCAAGCAATAATCCAGTCAATGCTGCCGACGTGGCATTTGTCTGTTTCGCCAACCAACACCCCAATTTATTTAAAACTGTTAAACTCTGAGCTGTGGCAACTCCAGGTGCAAAAAAGGAGGCTGCAATAACCTCTCCTGGGCCCTAAAACTCAGCCTTATCATCACATTCTTTATCATATGCATGTATGCTGCTTTTGGTTCAGGGGAACAGTCCCTGTTTTTTATGATCAAGGATCATTGAGGTGTTTGGTGTTAACAGCGTCAGGCATCCCAGTGAACAAGGTCCACCTTCTATGTGAGAAGGGATTCTGGCCCAAGCACGATCCCCACATATGAAAAATATGCCTCTTGGAGACTCAGAGGTGTATTAGTTGATCGGGATATATTCAGGCTGGTTTCGTTACACCATATCGAGACATTCCTATACCAACTTAGAGTAGCATTAACTGACCAGACTCTTGACGACTTTGTTCCAGAATAATTAAAAAATAAACACCAATCGTGCCGTACAGAGCCCAATAATTCTATCTCCTGGGGCTCTATATTCATAACAGGGCGGTACGGCAGACACCCATCCCAATTCTATATAATCATGGATATATTTGCACAGATCAGGAGTGTAAGCCCTAAGTTCCCATCATCTAGTGGGAGTCCCACCAAACAAGTAGAAAAGGGATTGCCCGGGGAGGAGAGACAGACAGATGGTGTCCTGTCCTGTTTGATTTGCTAATGTTACCCATACATTTTCTTTTGGCTGAGGTGGCATCCAGATTGCAATGACACCTGATAGTGTCAGGATGTGTCCGACGATGACGATAGTGACGGTTTCACCCATGGTTTTACCCATTTTGCAGGTACCCAATAAGTTCCAGAATCTGTAATGACACAAGCATAACCTCGTCCCCAGGTTAGCAGTTGAAAAGGTCCTTCCCACATATTCTTTTCCAAATTTTTAACTTTTACTTGCACATTTTGTGTTAACTCAAACAGACTTCCTGTCATTCCTTTTACATGTTTTATTATGGCAGGTACCGTTTCTCCTTCTGCTAGACGCAAATAATTTAACACATATAAGGCTTTATTCAAACGTTCTTGGGGTGGTGTGGTAGCCTCTCCCCCTTTTTGTTTTTGCAATAAACACTTCAGGGGATGATTCATTCGTTCAACAATAGCTTGTCCAGTTGGGGAATGCGGTATTCCAGTAACATGCGTCACTCCCCATTGAGCAAAAAATCGTTGGGTTGATTGGGCTACATAACAAGGACCATGATCGGTTTTAATTTGTAGGGGTATACCATGGGCTGCGAATGCAGCTCGCAAATGCTTTTGTACATGCCTAGTAGTTTCTCCTGTTTGTGCAGTGGCCCAAAATACTGCAGAATAGCAATCAATTGAAACATGAACATATTTAGATCTTCCAAAGTCAGCGACATGTGTCACATCCATCTGCCATAGTTGTAGCGAATGCAATCCTTGGGGATTTACTGTAATCGGGATTCCTGGGCCTATTTGTTGACAATCAGCACAAGTCTGTATAATAACTCTAGCGTCACCTGCACTTAGATTAAATTTTCTCACTAAAACTTTGGCGGATTGATGGAAAAAGGCATGAGAGGCTTGTGCTTGACCTAAAAGATCCAGAGCAGGTCCAGCCCATACTGGAACAACTAATTGGTCTGCTCTAGCATTTCCTTCCAGTATATCTCCTGGCAAATTCGTATGGCTTCATATATGTGTTATAAAATATGGTTGCTGTCTTTCATAATGTTCGAAACTGTTGATACAAATCCTGTTGTTTTCACTATCTTTAAAACAGCTCTTTCTATTCTTTGAACTACACCAACTACATATATTGAATCACAAACAACATTAATGGGATTATTCATCCATAATTTAAAGGCCTCTATTACAGCTTGCAACTCAATTCTCTGTGTAGATCCTTCTATTTGTACTACATATGTTTTCCATTCATCATTCTCTTTCCAAACTACCCCTGCTTTTCCTGTTTTTCCTCCCCCATCTGTGAAAACAGTTACACCATTTACGGGTCACGTGCTTCACATGGGTAATGTCTCCAATCCGACATCTTTCAAAAAGCTAAACATCTTATGACTTGGATAATGAATACTGATTTCTCCCATAAATCCCGTCAAAGCGGTTTGTAACGCCAAAGAATTTTGAAGTCCCCATTCTAAGTAATCGTTCTGAATTGGTATTAAAATACATTGTGGTTCGTCTCCTACTATTTCCACCACCCGTGTTCTACCTTTCATAAGTAATATCGAAAATATTTCCAGTTGGATTACAATCGTTTTTTTGGGTTGGAAAGCGGCAAAAACCCATTCTAGCACATGTAATGGGTCCTTCTCGGTTTCATCCCACTGCATTAAGATTGCAAAAGGATGTTGTTCATGACTTATGATAGCAACCTGGACACCTTGTTCCAATATTCTGCGATGTCCATAGGCTGTAGCTATTTTCTGACTAATTACTGATAATGCTTGTTTAGCTTCTTGCGTTAATGCTCTAGGAGCATTCAAGTTTGAATCTCCTGATCACAGATTCAACAATGGTGTCATTTCTACATTTGTTATTCCACAAATATTACAAACCCAATTCAAATCTCCCACTAATTTTTGAACATCGTTCAATGTTCTGATTTCGGTTCTCAACATCACATTCTGTGGAAAAATGGCTGTTTGCGTGATTTTCCACCCCAAGTAACTCCATGGTGGTTTGTGTTGTATTTTTTCCAGAGCAATTTGCAAACCAGCTGAACCTAACTGTGTTGTTAGTTCGTCTATTAATCGTTTCTTGTCAAGGTTTTCTCCCGCTATTAATATATCATCCATATAGTGGTAAATCAACAGCTGACCCCATCGAGCCCGAATAGGCTGTAGAGCCCAATCAACAAATATCTGACAAATTGTGGGTGAGTTTTTCATACCCTGTGGCAACACTGTCCAATGATATCTTTTCATAGGCTCAGCTTTGTTAACTGATGGCACCGAAAAAGCAAATCTCATTGCATCTTGTTCATGCAAAGGAATGGTAAAAAAGCAATCCTTCAGGTCGATTATCAAAAGATCCCAATTGTTTGGTATCACACCAGGGGACGGCAAACCTGGTTGCAAGGCTCCCATGTCTTCAATTACCTCATTCACTTTCCTTAAGTCATGTAACAATCTCCACTTGCCACTTTTTTTAGGAATTACAAATACAGGTGTGTTCCATGGACTTGTAGTGGGTTTAATATGTTTCTTTTCTAATTGCTCTTTTACCAATTCCTGTAGCTTAGTGACCTTTTCTTGAGATAGCGGCCATTGATCCACCCAAACCGGTGTATCAGTTTTCCATGTCAATTTGAGTGTCGGTCGCTCCTCAATGGCCGCTCCACAAAGTGTTCAGGAGTGCTACTTAGAACACAACTCATTTGTCCCAAAACGTCTCTCCCTAGGAAATTGATTGGGATCGGAGCTACATATGGTTTTACTGTTACTGTATACACATCTGGGTTCTTACATTGCAAGAGTACTGAACTTTGCATGGTATTAGTGACGCCTCCGACCCCAATCAACCCATGGGATGGATTATGTGTTGGCCAGGTTGCAGGCCAGTCCCTGCTGGAAATAATGGTTACATCTGCTCCCGTATCTATTAGCATATGACAACTCCATTCTTTTGGGTCTGCTTGGTTGTTGCAAAAAGTCATTTTTAAGGTAAGTTTTTGTTGCCCTATTTCAAGCATCCAAAAAACTTCTGGAGGCCCCGTTGACCCAAACCCAGAGCTCCCCCTTGCATTCAGTAATGCACAAGGAACCTGAGCTTGAAATGGGACTAGCTGCGTGATACAACTTCCCACGGGGTTATTTACTGGAGGCATTGGTGTCCATATCATAATTTGGGTCTGTCCTGTAAAGTCAGCGTCAATAACGCCAGGTAAAACAAAGAGTCCCTTTTTTGTGACTGAAGATCTGCCCACCAGCAATGCACTTAAGCCGTGCCCGAGAGGTCCGTGAGCCGTTGATGGCACACACTGCACTTTAGTGTCCCATAAGGTTATTTCTACTGCTGTGTCCACGTCCACTCCGGCACTTCCTGCGGTGCGTGCGGGCAGGCAAGCCAAGCAGCCTGTTGAGTCGGTGCTACTTGTGTCGGAGCGCGATTCACCGGCGTGCTCTGCTGACCGTTTCCCGCCCGAACATTAGCATTCAAAGATAGTGGAGTTCCATTCTTATGATATTTTGACTGACACTGACTAGCTGAGTGGTTTCCCTTCTGACACCAGGTACACACTTTTCCCAATCCTAATCCAGCAGGAACGCTGCCATTAGGTTTTGGTCGTCCTTTTGCCTTACGCTGTGCCTTAAAGTGACCTTCTTTACCACAATTATAACATTTCCTCTCTGGTTTTAGAGCAGCCGCAAAAGCGCCTGCCAATGTTTCCATCTGATGTGTGGTTGTCCCTACTCTATTACAGGCCTCCACCATGTCTACTAATGAGCTGTTGCATGGAAGGGCTAGCAAGATTTTCTTACAATCTGCATTAGCCTTTTCCACTGCCAATTTTAATATTATAGCTATTTTTGCATCCTCATTAGTTAACTGCTTATTCAAAGCATCCCGTAACCTATCTATAAAAGACATGTAAGCTTCTTGCACTCCCTGTTTTATTTGCGCAAAAGACTGTTCCTTTTTCCCCATCTTCTGGCAGGGTCATTAAGGCTTTTAATGCAAATTGAGCTGATGCTCTCAGGGCGTCAATAGGCAATTGAGCTTGCAAACGTGGGTCTGCAAATTGACCCGTTCCCGTCATTTGCTCTATCCCTATCACTCGCAGCGGATCCCCATTCGGTCGATCTAGGTTTCTTAAGGCTTCTTCTTCACATAGATTGTGCCATCTATCCCTCCATAGTAATCTCTGAGTAGGAGTTAATAGCATGGTCGAAAGCTGTACACAATCATGAGGAGTTAGTAACTGACCATTAAATACGTTGTCCAACAATGCCTAGTGAAAGGAGCCATCAGCCCATAGCTCACCACTGATTTGCGCACTTCCTTTATCAAGTCCCACGAAAAGGGAGCCAAATCATTTGGCCCCCCCGCCATACCATTACAGGGAACGCATGTGGCGTAACTATCCCTTCCTTTGCAGCATTCTCTTGAACGTCTTTCCACCTATTCCTCGGGTCATAGCTCGTATGAGTGACTATCTCTGCCTTAGGCTTATTTAACAATTCTGGTTCCGGCGGCTCGGGCCAGTCATCGTTATCATCCGGTAAAGGCGGATATAATGGTGGGCATTCTGGTGGCAGAGGAGCAGAGGGTGCCAAGGGAACAGAGGGGATGGGTCGAACAGATTGTGGTGGCGGTGGCGGTGGTCCATCGGGAGGAGGGGGAACGTTCGTTCTCAGAGGAGACTCCCCTTCACTCCGAGCACTTTCTGCCCCACCGTTTATTTCTACCAGTACTGTTGGTTTCAGCACCGTATTAGCATCCGCGGCAACCTTTCGTTCTGCCCATAATGATTTAACAGTCTTGAATAGCAATCGCCACGTTGTTGCTAGCTCCGCTGCTTGCCCATCTCCTTTCTAGATGGCATCCCACAACATCGTCCCTCCGTTTGCCCATGTTTCTGGCTCAATGACAGTCACAGCATCTGCTGGCACGCCCTGATTTCGGAACCATTTTAAAACCCTCCTTACTGATGTTTCTTTATGTTTTATTCCTCTCTTAGAGAGGATATGCAGCAGGAGTCTGACAACTGCGCCTTCTTCTGCGGACATGTTCTGCCCCATGCTGCCCCCGATTGCTCACCTCGCTTGGGTGCTGCTTCACGGAGTCAGCCGACTACCCTTTTCGTCCCTGCCACAGTCCAGCTGTCAGCAGTCCTTCCAATTGGGGCTTCTCCCGGAGCATCTTCGCGCTGTCCCGAATCACAACGGGGTCACCATTTGACGGAGAAGAATCAGACTTCAGGAACTCTATTAGAGTTAACAATTGAAGACCTTTATTGCTTGAAAATTGCCCCTTATATACACTTTTCTTATGGTCATGCACCCAACCCCAGAGACCTATTGGTTACAGTTGTTTGTCCACGTGCCTATAGCTAACAATTCATTGGCTACCTAAGGGTTAACACGCGCTTACATTCTTCTTGCTTCTGTCCGCGTTTCTCAATCTAGTTCCTTCTTCTCTTCTTGCGACATCCTGCTTTTGTTGACTTCGCCTCAGTTCAAGGTTGGTCAAGGTTGCCCCACTCGTTAACTGTCACGTCGTTACTTGCACTTCCAGTAATGATCATTTTCCTCCATAAAACCTTCCACAATTGTAAGTCCTCTTTATCAAGTGACCCGGAAGAAGAACGATTTAAAATGGGGCCCTGAGCAACGACAAGCGTTCAAACAAATTAAACAGGAGATAGTTCATGCCATAGCCCTCCGGCCAGTCCGGGCAGGACAAGATGTGAAAAATGTGCTCTATTCGGCAGCCAGGGAAAATGGCCCTAACCTGGAGTCTCTGGCAGAAGGCACCAGGAGAGACCCGAGGTCGACCTCTAGGGTTTTGGAGTCGAGGATATAGGGGATCTGAGTCCCGCTATACTCCAACTGAAAAGGAGATATTGGCAGCATATGAAGGAGTTTGAGCTGCCTCAGAAGTGGTTGGTACTGAAGCACAGCTCCTCCTGGCACCCCGACTGCCGGTGCTGGGCTGGACGTTCAAAGGGAGGGTCCCCTCTACACATCATGCGACTGATGCTACGTGGAGTAAGTGGGTCGTGCTTATTACACAGGGGACTCGAATAGGAAACCTTAATCGCCCGGGAATCTTGGAAGTGATCATGGACTGGCCAGAAGGCAAAGATTTTGGAATATCACCAGAAGAGGAGGTGGCGCGTGCTGAAGAGGCTCCACCATATAATGAACTGCCACAAAAAATGAAAGTCAATATGCCCTGTTTACTGATGGGTCCTGTCATATTGTAGGCAAACATCGAAGGTGGAAAGCTGCTGTATGGAGCCCTATACGACGAGTCACAGAAGCTGCTGAAGGACAAGGTGAATCAAGTCAGTTTGCAGAGGTGAAAGCCATCCAGTTGGCTTTAGATATTGCTGAACGAGAAAAATGGCCAATACTCTATACTGACTCATGGATGGTGGCAAATGCTCTATGGAGGTGGCTACAGCAATGGAAGCAGAGCAACTGGCAACGCAGAGGCAAGCCCATCTGGGCTGCTGAATTGTGGCAAGATATTGCTGCCCGACTAGAGAATCTAGTCATAAAAGTACGCCATGTAGATGCTCACGTACCCAAGAGTCGGGCCACCAAAGAACATCAAAACAACCATCAGGTGGATCAGGCTGCTAAGATTGAAGTGGCTCAGGTGGATCTGGACTGGCAACATAAGGGTGAATTATTTATAGCTCGGTGGGCCCATGACACCAGGGTGGCCAAAGAGGTATTCCCTACCATACAACGTCATGCCCAGTACATAAACTGGAGTTGGCCAGGGGGCGGAAATCGCTGCTTGGGGACGGGCTATCGATCGCCAGGTGGTGAGCAATTGCTGTATTGGGCATCACTTGTTCTTGTACATTCCTTTGTCGGTATTATTATTGTTGTTATTGTTGTTTCCTTCTCTCTTGCTGTCCTATTAAACTGTTTTTATCTCAACCCATGAGTTTTTTCCCAATTCTCTCCCCTGTCCCACTGGGGGAGGGGGAGTGAGTGAGTGGCTGCGTGGTGCTTAGCTGCCGGCTGGGGTTAAACCACGACACAGACTAAAGTAAACTGGATAATTTAAATGGAGCTGGTGGTTTGCCTGGCCCAGTATTCAACAAAACATGCAGTTGGGTTGTACAGAGAATAATTTATCTTATATCTTTCCTTGAGGCCCAGCATGAGACCAGATGCTAATTAAGGATAGGTAACTATTGAAACAGGACCTGGGGGTGGAAGGGTGATTAATTCCTGTCATGTATAGTGTGTTGGGAAGCAGGTCTCCGATAGGTTCATGGCAACCTTACTTTTCAGACCTGGATGCAGAAAAAAGGATCTTGCTTATTTTCCTTTATATACATCTATATGTCTACCATGGGAAAAAGGGACGGAAACATGAGGCGTATCCAAAATGGCCCTTTGAGAGCTCTACTTGGGGAGGAAGGATTTGTCCATGGATTCAACACCCCACTCCTTGCCCTGCAAACTGCCAGCCCCACACTACAGGTGGGGATGCTCCAGGACAGGCTCTCTCCTCCTCTTCCTCCTCAGGTTTCTAATTCTTCCTGGGCATCCAGTAACCCTGTAAAGAGACAATACCAGCGTGTGTCCGCATCGATGAGTAAATTCAATTTGATGAAATAAATAAATAAAACCAACTGTCATTAGCTTCCATTTTATTTAGGGGAAGGGGTCAAATAAAACAATCCTGAGCACTAATTGGAAACGGATACCGGAACGACCTAATGATGTTGGATTGCACGGGGGGTTTCAATGCGTTCATGCGATTCATTATTTCCAAAACTGACTTCAATGAGCCCGAGATATTACCTTCTCTAATACATTTCACTGTCCCGAGCAACCTCGCCGACACCGACGGTGGGGACCGAGGAGGTGGCGGGGAGGGTCCCGCAGCGGCCGCTGTGCCAGGCCGGCCTCGGGGACTCCCGCGCCCTCTGCTCGGTCGCCTCTTCTTTCCCCTCGGTTGTTGATTATTGGTATTTTCCTAGTTTTCCAAACTAATAAGTGCCACTATCAGGCAGTTGGAAGTTCTCTAAGGCTGCAGACTTTGCTGCTTAGTCTTAATTGATATCGAACGAGCTGCTGGTAGACGGAAACAGGGCCACTTATGGATAATTTGCAGTTTAATCAGTGTTTGTAATGAGAGATGCTGATTAGGGCTGTTGGAAATAAAAGAGAGTTACAAGCAACGTCTGTCAGAGTCCAGTGATAATTCAAGACTAATTGTGGTGATTAGCACAAACTGGATGACTTTGGGCTTTGCTAATGTAAAGAGGAAACGTGCCGGCTCCAGCTGGGGACTCCTCGGAGATGCGTGCCGGAGCTGCGGGAAACTCACCTTGAGCCATTTGCCCACAAATGAACGCCGGAGCCGAGCCGGGCGCTCCGCAGCCTCTCATCCCCCCCCCCTGCAAGCTGCTGGGTGGCGGCTCCCGCTGCGGAGCCTTTCCGCTTTCAAAGAAAGGGGGAAGACGGTAGGGAGAGAAAAGGCTTATAAAGTGCCGAAGTCCTCATTACTGAAGATCTTTCATAACTCTTTAATTCCTGTTTAATGGCAGCCATAAACATGGTAGTCATGTTGGAACAATGGCTAAAAATCACACAGTGCCATTACTGTCCATTAAAATAGTGTTTACAGTTCAGTGGTGGTTCAGGGGACGCGCAGTAATTCATATTAGCAAAAGAGGAAGACATATCTGAAGAGCTGTTCGCTTCTATTCTTTGTAGCGTAAGGCCTGTTGTGCAAATTGGAGGGGAAAAAAAAGTTTATTTCATATTTAATCGTGTGAATAGGGATTAAATAATCGGATGCCCTGATTTCTATTTGATCAATAAAACATCAAGTACCTTAAGTGCTTTATACGCTATCAAATTAAATGAAAAAAAAATTTAACCTCCGTCCCTTGTGTCAGCAGATAAAGCTAATAATATTTTCGGTTATGTTTTAATTTAGGTATTTAACTGCATCAAGCATCCTGGGACTTAAGAAAAATAATAAAATAAAGGGCAGCGGTCTCCAAGGGTACATTTTGGCATTCTTTTCAAGGGTAGACCAAGCTGGAGGCGAGCCCTGCGCCCTGGATGGTATCTCTCATCATTAACAGAAATTTGTTTAAAAGAGGTAAAAGCAGTAGGTTTCCGCTCCTTTGCAGAAATGCCAGAGGCAGGAGCGTGGGTCTTCCACAGCCAGGCAATGCACCTCTGCGTTGTTCAAAGTCACGATTCAATTAACCTTTTGTGCAAAGGTTTTCCCTTCCTATTTGTTTTCACCATTAACTTATTTCAACTGTTTCAATTTTTTTTTCCAGCTCTCTCATTTCCCCCCGCCTTTCATGTTCCGCAAGGTTTGGGTAAATTCATCGTTAGAAGGGTTTCAAAATATTATCCAGTGGATTATCTTCGGAATATAAATATGACTATGCCCCCTTAGAGATATTAGTGGGATGTGTTTCTGAACGTCCTTCTGTCTGTGGGTGGAAGTAACGCGGGCTAATAGATACATGCGCTTAGAAATATATTACCAGACAATAAAATGATTAAGAACCCCACGATTAAAAATTGAAGCCATCTTCATTTGTTTAAAAAGATGTTTCCCTGTTGTTCCCGTTTCTGGAGGTTCCCCCCCCCCCCTTCAGTAATAACCTTTCGCTGACCTAAAATTGCAATTGAATTATATTTGTGAAGTTTAATTGCTACCTTAGCATCTCTGTCACACCTCCCAACCCATTAGATGATGAAATCTCACCTGGTTAAACGGGAGAGCTCACTGGCCCCTGTGCCACATGCCTGATTATACAGTGAAGCTGTTAATTTATCAAATCACCTTTACAGGGAGGACGTGATGGACACCACAAACTGTATTCATGCGGTAGCTAAGAGAAGGTGCCATATTCTCCGAGCCGCTTCCCAGCTACCCACAGAATGAGAAATGGAAAATTAGTGGAGATGTGTGCATGAAGGGGGCCGAGCTATTAGCAAGGAGCTGCCGCCGGATCGGGAGAGAGGGAGTTGGGGCTAGGGGAGCGGGGACACGGACACGGGCCACCCATGCTCCCCGCCGCAAGCCGAGGGGTGCCTTTCCATTCCGTGCGGCCCGGCGCTGGGAGCGCTGGCTCCGTGGGACGCAAAGCGCCAAGCCCCCGCCGCCGGAGAGGAGGGCGCTCATGGGTGTTTCGCCTCTCTCCCTTCTGTTTTTGGGGGGTTTTGTTGTTTTGGGGTTTTTTTGAGGCACCCAGACCCCCTTTTTGTGGCGGGCTGCTTGTGGCCACCCCCTCTCCTGGGTTTCTTTGCTTGCTTTATTTAGGGATGTGCCTGGCAATTGTTGTTGCTTCTGTTATTAATTGCATCCGGGCCTTTCCTTGCTCTTTGCGGGAGCATGGTCTAAATTGGCTCTAATAAATATTAGCTGCTAGATTAGGCGGGGTGAAGCTGTCACAGCTCTCTATTTTTGTCCTGTAGCCTCTGCAAAGCCGCCAGTTCTGCGCCAGATTAGCCCCATCCATCCAGTGCCAATAGTTTTGTTGAGAAAATCAGTGAGTAAACACGGCTGACAGAGAGGGGTATCAGCTGATTACTCGTACAAATAGACTGCAAACTCCACCAGAAGCTGTTTCTAGAGATGGGTTTCTCGCACTGACAGGACTGCTTCTCCCAGGATCCCGTGTCCTGCTGTTCCCACTTTGTCCTCCATCAATCACACAATTGTGTCCGGGATGTTTTATAGAGTCACTTAATCTTCATCTCTATTTGCTTAGAGAATTATCTGCCATAAGGGCTAAAGGCTTTTGCAGGTTGTCACCGGAGACAAACTGCAATGTCTCTGGTGGAAAACAGCGATTCGTGACAGTGCTTGACTTTCTGATGCTAATGACACTGCCACGGGGTATTACAATAGCGGCCAGGCAGTGATGTAAATACACATTATCCGGTGCATTAAATCATCCCTCGCGGACAAGATGCCAGTGGGCATGGGGGTGGGAAAGGAGGGGAGACCGTTCCGCAAGCGATTGTGTATCAGCCTGCAAGGGGCGAAAGGCAACTCAGGGGACGAAATACGGAGCCGAAACCCCCTTTTGGAAACGGTCGGGGCCATACCGCGTTTGTGAAGCGGTACTCTCCCTCCATGGTGCATTTCATGGAGCAGCGCCGCAGCATCACTCAGTGAGATCAAACTTTGAACGGGGTCGCCCGAATCGCCTTCCCGCCTCGCAGGGCAGCTCCCTTCAAACCTGCAGGCTGACCGCTTGCAAGACTGTATTTTAGTTACGAATTTTAAAGACAGACGAAAGATTTACAAGGTATCACTGTTTAAGTGCCTCATCTACAAAGTAGATTGCTACACAATTAATCAGAAAGTTAATTAATGAGCAATTTAATAATTAGGACATTTAAAACCAGTGTTTATAGTGTCTTAGTTAAAAAAACCCCGATGTAGCTAATTGGCCTATACACTGATTTCATAACTCATAGACAAGGTTACAATACTGCAGATGTATTATAATGTACAAACTGTAATTATGTCGCTATTTTATTAGAACGCATCTTACCTGAATCAATTTTATTATAACTTTTAGCACTGAAAATTCCTTATTGCAAACAGACTAGAGGCAGGGCACTACAAATACAACCGCGGCTTGCCTTCCGAGTGACGGCCAGCTGTACAAGGGACGTGGGTGAGGTGCTATGAAATATTTAAAAGTGGGCACTTACACACCACAACTTCGCGGAACGAGGACTTGCAAGGATGGGGTTTCCTTCCGTTTCGTTAAGGGAGGGTGCAGAGGCGGGCACGAGCAGGGAGGCTGGCACTGCGCCCACGCGTGTGGGGGACGCAAAGCACGCTCTGCCCGGAACCTCGCCCAGGGCTCAGGTGGGGGCAGCCCATCTTCCAGCATCCTCTCTGACGGCTCTTCCCTGCCCCTGCCCCCCCCCGACCGTTGGGGAAAGCTACTGTCAGCTTGCCCTGAAGCTGGCAAGCACGAAGAAATGCGAGGTCTGGGAGGAGTTCCCGTCCTCGCTTCACCCCACGGTAGCCTGGCCTGGCCAGAGGGAGGTGACAGCCCTTCCTCACAGTGAACTCCCCCAGCCGCCGATCTGCTGCATGGTCGGGCACGGGTGCCCTGACCCCAGCAGGTGTACCCCGGCGGCAAGGCTGGCCTCGGGGTCAGAACCTCGGGCACTCTCTGCAGTCTCTCTCCAGCTGCTGCAGTAATGTGCAAAACTACTCGTTTCAACAGTGCGGAGTACATATAGGTAATTTTAATGAAGAAGTTCCTGTACGACATTATTAGCAATAAATCTACACAATACTTTGTTGGTTAAAATAATTATCATAATCATCGGTATCATTACTGAACTCATCATTCTTGTGTTACCATCAGGGTAGATTTATGACAACACCCACTGTCACGTCTGAGTTAAAGAAGGTGTAAAGGTTTTGTGAAATATGTTCATCTGATTTGTGTGATGAAGTGTAATCTTCTATACTTTTATGGATTTCTCCTGCACCATAAAAAGGGGTATTTTACAGGAGAAAGTTAAACTACTTTGCTGGTATATCAGCTCAAACCAGTTTGACCACTGACTGCATAGTATTGTGTAAAGAGAAACTTGTAACGAAAGTGCATAAAGTTTGGGGTCATCCTGGGGGCACGCTGAGGAAGATTCGAGAAGACTCTAGAAGGAGAAAAGGGCATGCGCCAAAGAAGACACGCCTATTCATGAATATGTATTAGCAGACAGGATATAAACCAAGAACAGGAACTGTACAGCGCGCGTCTTGGTGGAGCGGAGACTCCCGGCGCACCCAGCACTGTTTGCTTGCCTCTATTCACTTCATAAATTGTAAACTTAAATTGGAATCCTGTTTGGGACTAAATCATTTATCACAATTGGGGGCTCGTCCGGGAGGGTCTTGGTTCCTGAATTCTGACTTGATCTAGGAGGGGCGCCCCACCTTTTGGTGGCTCCTGATCGGGTCGGGTCGGGACTAACGCCATCCTGAACCTGAATAGGGGCAAGCAAAGAATTTGTTTTTTTTATGAGCTCCCTTGCCGGCTGCAGCAGTTTATTTTGCCCGTAATTCTGCGCGCGAAGATCCGAACGAAGACGACGGAGTCGTAAGTATTTAAGGTGTATACCGTTTGGTTGGGTGGGATTCGGTTGCCTGTGTGTGTAAGAGTGTGACTGAGACGGAACCTAGTTCCGAAGCGATTGTGGAGGTCTTCTAACCGCGGTTCCAATCTCCCGCGAGGGACTTGGCCGGTGAAGGACCGAAGCGATTCCTATGGGATTCGTGGGTGGGTGATAGTCCTAAACCCCCTGCAAGACACTCTTACTGGTAACCAAGGGCTGTAGGAATTGCCACAGTAAAAATTCCTAGATGGGTCAGACGAAATCGAGAACCCAGGACCAGAAGAAAGGGAGCGAATTACTAAAAATACCTCCGGAGAGTCCGTTAGGAATAATAATTAAAAATTGGAATGATAGGGGCCCCAGAAAAGGAAAAAGTAAATTAAAATTAGTTCAATATTGTATGGTAGAATGGCCAAAGGAACCTTTGAGACCACATGTCTTTTGGCCTGGTTTTGGATCTTTTGAAGACTGGGTCTGCCAGGCTTGAAATATATATGTTAATTCGAAGGAACCTTTTAGTCAAGAGGAAAGCGATTATGCCTCACTATTTACATTAAAAACAGATAAAAAGTTTGAGGAAGAGGAGAACAGTGAAAAGGAAAAAGAAAAAGATGATAAATAGGAACCACTGGGTAATCTACCGCCTCCATATCCTAATAATCCATCTTCGGCGGCGGCTTCTCTTCCGGTGGCCGTAGTACCTCTATCTGTACCACCGTTGCCCCTATCTCCACCACCAACAGCACCAGAATTAGATCGACCTCCGGCTGCATGTACGAGAAGTAGGACTGCTGTATCTGAGGGAGCTTCTCTATATCCCTTACGAGAAGTACCCCTCAGAGGCAATCAGGGAGGCATCGGGTTTGTGGCAGTCCCATTAAATAATCATACAGGGAATAAGGGAAGAGGTTCCCCGAGGCCGAATACAGTGGCTGGGACTGCACTCCTTAGAACACAATTTGTAGCTAAATCCTGGGGGGATATAAAACTTAGAGAAGCCCAGAAAGTCCATGTTCGGATGGATGAAGAAAAACAAAAAGCAAAAGAACGAGAAAGATTTACAATTCCTGTCTGTTACTACTGTAACAAGAGGGGACATGTTCAGAAGAAGCGGGGACAGGGTATAGAAAATGTTCAAAGAAGATTACGGGTGTCAGGGGCTATATCTTCTGGGGACTTAAACATCAACAGACTCGTGGATTAAAATTATTAACTGGTCTCCATAAAGAGGAAGTTTTATTTTTAGTGGATACAGGGGCCAAAAAATCAAAAGGGAAGAGTTATATGTCAGTAGTAGGAGCAAAAGGAGAGCTTTTTCTTAATGATTTACTTTTGCTCCCTGAAGCAGAATACAATTTATTAGGAAGGGACTTGATTTTGAAGTTAAACTTGAGCATTCAGAGTCAAGGGGACAAATTGCAGATTAAATTATACACTTTAACACAGAATCAGAATCACAGAATCACAGAATCACTAGGTTGGAAAGGACCTTCAAGATCATCAAGTCCAACCATTAATCCAGCGCCACCATGTCCCCTAAACCATGTCCTGAAGCGCCACATCCACACATTTTTTGAACACTTCCAGAGATGGCGACTCCACCACCTCCCTGGGCAGCCTGTTCCAATGCCTGACCACTCTCTCAGTGAAGAAGTTTTTCCTAATATCCAATCTAAACCTCCCCTGGCACAACTTGAGGCCATTTCCTCTTGTCCTATCGCTAGTTATTTGGGAGAAGAGACCGACACCCTCGTCGCCACAACCCCCTTTCAGGTAGTTGTAGAGAGCGATAAGGTCTCCCCTCAGCCTCCTCTTCTCCAGACTAAACAACCCCAGTTCCCTCAGCCGCTCCTCATCAGACTTGTGCTCCAGACCCCTCACCATCTTCGTTGCCCTTCTCTGGACACGCTCCAGCACCTCAACATCCTTCTTGTAGTGAGGGGCCCAAAACTGAAGACAGTATTCAAGCTGCGGCCGCACCAGTGCCGAGTACAGGGGCACGATCACTTCCCTACTCCTGCTGGCCACACTATTCCTGATACAGGCCAGGATGTAGTTGGCCTTCTTGGCCACCTGGGCACACTGCCGGCTCATGTTCAGCCGGCTGTCAACCAGCACTCCCAGGTCCCTTTTCTGCCGGGCAGCTCTCCAGCCACTCCTCCCCAAGCCTGTAGCGTTGCATGGGGTTGTTGTGACCCAAGTGCAGGACCCTGCACTTGGCCTTATTAAACCTCATACAGTTGGCCTCTGCCCATCGATCCAGCCTGTCCAGATCCCTCTGCAGAGCCCTCCTACCCTCCAGCAGATCAACACTCCCACCCAACTTGGTGTCATCTGCAAACTTACTGAGGGAGCACTCGATTCCCTCATCCAGATCATCTATAAAGATATTGAACAAGACCGGCCCGAGAACCGAGGCCTGGGGAACACCGCTTGTGACCGGCCACCAGCCGGATTTAACTCCGTTCACCACAAATCTCTGGGCTTGGCCATCCAGCCAGTTCCTCACCCAGCGAAGAGTAAACCTGTCTAAGCCACGAGCCGCCAGTTTCTCCAGGAGAATGCTGTGGGAGATGCTGTCAAAGGCTTTACTAAAGTCCAGGTAGGCAACGTCCACAGTCTTTCCCTCATCCACTAGGCGGGTCACCTGGTCATAGAAGGAGATCAGGTTGGTCAAGCAGGACCTGCCTTTCATGAACCCATGCTGGCTGGGCCTGATCCCTTGGTTGTCCTGCACATGCCCTGTGAGCACTCTCAAGACCAACTGCTCCATAATCTTCCCCGGTACAGAGGTCAGGCTGACAGGCCTGTAGTTCCCAGGATCCTCCTTCCGGCCTTTCTTGTAGACGGGCGTCACATTGGCAAGCCTCCAGTCTTCTGGGACCTCCCCTGTTAACCAGGACTGCTGATAAATGATGGAGAGTGGCTTGGCAAGCTCCTCCGCCAGCTCTCTCAGTACTCTTGGGTGGATGCCATCAGGCCCCATAGACTTGTGGGCGTCCAGGTGGTTTAGCATGTCCTTGACTGCTTCCTCCTGGAATATGAGGAGTATATTGTGCTCTCCATCTTCCAGCTCAGGGGGCTGAATACCCTGCGGATACCTGGACTGGCTATTAAAGACTGAGGCAAAGAAGGCATTAAGTACCTCAGCCTTGTCCTCGTCCTTGGAGACAATGTTCCCCGCCATATCCAGTAGGGGATGGAGATTCTCCTTGCCTCTCTTTTTGTTGTTAATATATTTGTAAAAACATTTTTTATTATCCTTTACGTCTGTGGCCAGACTGAGCTCTAGCTGGGCTTTTGCCTTTCTAATTTTGTCCCTGTTTGGGACTAAATCATTTATCACAGTTTGATTAATAGCTGCTTGCACATTTTAATACTCGAGAGTTTCTCACCTTTTTTTTAATAAATAAGGAGCATGATGTAAAGGGTAATAAATGTTTAGCAGGATATTGTATTATACGTAGAAAATAATAGAAAGAATAGTTGATAAATAGATATAGTCCAGTAGGTTTAATTAATAGAATGCAGGTGTTTATAAGACAATACTGGTAGGTCCATGCCAAAACTGCTCATTTGTCCCCTGTATAGCCCTTACCATGGCTGGTTTAAAACCCAGTCAAGTTAAATCAATAGTTAATCAGTCTTAAGTATTAAGTTTAAGACATAACAAAGATAGGAGGTAAGTGATTAATATAGAGTAAGCAACTTAGAAGGGGTAAAACATTCAACATTAGACATCGGTTAAGCATGTTAATAAAACATCCTGAGTTTTTCTTAGAAGATTGAAGGTGAAGAATGATATGAAAGATAAGCGAGCGTGATGATCAAGACTGCACCAGTGAACAGCAACTTCAGAAGAGGAATTGAAACAGAACGATAAGAATAAGCTGAAGCTGGAAAACTGATGGACGTTCAAAAGTTGATGAAATACTAAGAAATGAGACTTTGTGGAAAAACACCAAGATCTTTTGTGTTACATAATACTATGAAGGACTATATATAGAAGGTCTGTATTGTAAGTTTTTGCCACTCACTGAGGTGATGGCCCAACTCTGAGCTGTTAATAAAGCAAACCTAGAGATACCCACAGTCCGGTGAAATTCTTTAACACATGATAACTCATGATTGACTCTCATGACTGGAGTGCTGCAACAGATGGCTATAAGCTCTTCAGAAGGGATAGGCAAGGAAGGAGAGGTGGTGGGGTGGGTCTGTATGTTCAGGAGTATTTTGACTGTATAGAGCTCAATGATTGTGATGACAAGGTCAAGTGCTTATGGGCAAGAATGAGGGGGAAGGCCAACAAGGCAGATATCCTGCTGAGTGTCTGTTATAGACCACCCAACCAGGACAAAGAGGCAGATGAAGCATTCTACAAGCAACTGGCAGAAGTCTCACAATCACTAGCCCTTGTTCTTGTAGGGGATTGCAACTTACCGGATGTCTGCTGGAAATAAAACACAGCAGGGAGGAAACAGTCTAGGAGGTTGCTGGAGTGTGTGGAAGCTAACTTCCTGACACAGCTGGTAAGTGAGCCTACCAGGGGAGGTGCCCCACTTGACCTGCTGTTTACAAACAGAGAAGGACTGGTGGGAAATGTAGTGGTCGGAGGCCATCTTGGGCTTAGCGACCATGACATGATAGAATTCTCGACCACAGAGAACAGGGAGCTTCTGTGAACTTCCCTCTGAACTTCCCTCTCAGCTTCCCTCTGAACAGGGAGCTTTTGCTGGGATTCAGGAAGAAAAAAAGGGTTTATCAACTTTGGAAGAAGGGGCAGGCAACTCAAGAAGAGTACAAGGATGTCGTTAGGTCATGCAGAGACAAAATTAGAAAGGCAAAAGCCCAGCTAGAGCTCAGTCTGGCCACGGTCATAAGGGACAACAAAAAATGTTTTTACAAATACATTAACAACAAGAAGAAAGGCAAGGAGAATCTCCATCCCTTATTGGATGAGGGGGGAACATTGTCACCAAGGATGAGGACAAGGCTGAGGTACTTAATGCCTTCTTTGCCTCAGTCTCTAATAGCCAGACCAGGTATCCGCACGGTATTCAGATTCCTGAGCTGGAAGACAGGGATGGAGAGCAGAATAAACTGCCCCTAATCCAGGAGGAATCAATTAATGACCTGCTATGCCACCTGGACACCCACAAGTCTATGGGGCCTGATGGCATCCACCCAAGAGTATGGAAGGAGTTGGTGGAAGAGCCTGCCAAGCCCCTCTCCATCATTTATCAGCAGTCCTGGTTAACAGGGGAGGTCCCAGAAGACTGGAGGCTTGCCAATGTGACACCCATCTACAAGAAAGGCCGGAAGGAGGATCCTGGGAACTACAGGCCTGTCAGCCTGACCTCCGTGCCGGGGAAGATTATGGAGAGGTTCATCTTGAGAGTGCTCACAGGGCATGTGCAGGACAACCAAGGGATCGGGGCCATCCAGCATGGGTTCATGAAAGGCAGGTCCTGCTTGACCAACCTGATCTCCTTCTATGACCAGGTGAGCCGCCTAGTGGATGAGGGAAAGGCTGTGGATGTTGTCTACCTGGACTTTAGTAAAGCCTTTGACAGCGTCTCCCACAGCATTCTCCTGGAGAAACTGGCGGCTTGCGGCTTAGAACGGTGTACTCTTCACTGGGTAAAGAACTGGCTGGACGGCCAAGCCCAGAGAGTTGTGGTGAATGGAGTTAAATCCGGTTGCCGGCCAGTCACAAGCGGTGTTCCCCAGGGCTCAGTTTTGGGGCTGGTCTTGTTCAATATCTTTATAGATGATCTGGATGAGGGAATTGAGTGCTCCCTCAGTAAGTTTGCCGATGACACCAGGTTGGGTGGGAGCGTTGATCTGCTGGAGGGTAGGAGGGCTCTGCAGAGGGATCTGGACAGGCTGGGTCGATGGGCCAAGGTCAACTGTGTGAGGTTTCATAAGGCCAAGTGCTGGGTCCTGCACTTTGGTCACAACAACCCCATGCAACGCTACAGGCTTGGGGAGGAGGGGCTGGAGAGCTGCCCGGCAGAAAATGACCTGGGGGTGCTGGTTGACAGCTGGCTGAATATGAGCCGGCAGTGTGCCCAGGTGGCCAAGAAGGCCAACAGCATCCTGGCCTGTATCAGAAATTGCGGGAGAAGGATGGACTTCACAACTCTATGAGAGTTATATTCCGAAGCCCTTTATTGTCTTGTCTGACTCCAATATATATCATAATTTTTGCTTGGTTACTGCGCACACACTCATGATTGGTTACAACTTGTTACACACACTATTGCAATTGGCTATATACAAAATAGCACGTGCTGTCCACGCGCCCCTCACACAGTCAGGGTTCGCTGCTTGCAGGTGTTCCTGTTTTCCTCGCTTCTTCTTAGTTGTTTACCACAGCTGCTTCTCCTCAAGGCTGAGCCGTGCAGATATCCAGCTGTTTACCAGCTTCTCAGTGCCACAGCTCCTTCTCCTTAAGTTCGAGCCATGCAGGGTGTTCCCAACATCTCCCCCTTTTTGTTTATCTAAAAACAAAACCTGATGGATCATTTGCAACCCAAGGACTGTGAGGAAGATGGACCATCTGTACATTCTTGTATCGTCCTGTGCCACGAACTCAGCCCAGCAGTCGGTAGGTGCCAGCTTTACGTGGGCGTCCCCACGGAGGCGACGATGGCCTTGCTGTACACCGATCCCCCTGCTCTTTGGGAAATCCCGATATTTATACATTTGCCAAGGAACGAGTTTCGACACACGTGGCCAGCGAGTGTCGAACATGCCTCGGTTGCCACCTCTCAACACAGGGAGCCTATGGCACATGTGCCCGTTGGCCAGACGTGCTGCACGCGCCACAGCCATCCTGTCTATTGGTTCGTAGGCTTTGTTCACACGGCATTTTACCATAATCCAGCAGTCACATATCAACTATGCTTAAATTAATAGCAGAATATTACAAGGCAAGCGATTCTAGCTGTACTACTCCTAGCGATAGAAGCTACTTCTAGTGATGGAAAAAGTGCTTGCATAAAGCTATGAAAACCAATATTATATCTTACCAAAGGATTTGTAGTTATAGAGCACTTTGCCTTAAAAGCTTTCCATGTTTGTCTAATGATAATTCTAATTTCAGTGCGATTAATTAATTGCAAATTAGGAACTAGGACGCCCATGGCACAGTCCCCTGACCAGTTCCCGGGCAGCTGTTTCCCAGCCAGTTGATCTCCACACAGCCACCATAACCCTTCTGGCAGATTGAAAAGGGATTGCCCGGGGAGGAAAGAGACAGACAGAAGGTGTCCTGTCCTGTTTGATTTGCTAATGTTACCCATACATTTTCTTTTGGCTGAGGTGGCATCCAGATTGCGATGACACCTGATAGTGTCAAAATGTGTCTGACGACGACGATGGTGACTGTTCCACCCATGGTTTTACCCATTTTGCGGGCACCCAACGAGTTCCAGAATCTGTAATGACACAAGCATAACCTCGTCCCCAGGTTAGCAGTTGAAAAGTTCCTTCCCACATATTCTTTTCCAAATTTTTAACTTTTCCTTGCACATTTTGTGTTAACTCACATAGGCTTCCTGTCATTCCTTTTACATGTTTTATTATGGGAGGCACTGTTTCTCCTTCTGCTAGACGCAAATAATTTGACACATATAAGGCTTTATTCAAACGTTCTTGGGGTGGTGTGGCAGCCTCTCCCCCTTTTTGTTTTTGCAATAAACACTTCAGGGGATGATTCATTCGTTCAACAATAGCTTGTGCAGTTGGGGGATGCAGTATTCCAGTAACATGCGTCACTCCCCATTGAGCAAAAAATGGTTGGGTTGACTGGGCTACATAACAAGGACCATGATCGGTTTTAATTTGTAGGGGTATACCATGGGCTGCGAATGCAGCTCGCAAATGCAGCTCGCAAATGCTTTTGTACATGCCTAGTAGTTTCTCCTGTTTGTGCAGTGGCCCAAACTACTGCAGAATAGCAATCAATTGAAACATGAACATATTTAAATCTTCCAAAGTCAGCGACATGTGTCACATCCATCTGCCATAGTTGTAGCGAATGCAGTCCTCGGGGATTTACTGTAATAGGGATTCCTGGGCCTATTTGTTGACAATCAGCACAAGTCTGTATAATAGCTCTTGCGTCTCCTGCACTTAAATTGTCTTGCTAAAACTTTGGCAGATTGATGGAAAAAGGCATGAGAGGCTTGTGCTTGACCTAAACAGTCCAGGGCAGGTCCAGCCCATGCTGCGGCAGTCAGCCAATCGGCTCTTGCATTTCCTTCCACCAATTCCCCTGGAAGGTTGGTATGGCTGCGTATATGCATAACGTAATAAGGATGTCATCTTTTCTGCATTAAAACCCAAAGCGTTCTAAATTGTTGATATAGCTGTTCCTGCTGTACTTGTCTGAGGATTGAACCTTCCAATCTTTGGAGTACTCCAGCTACATATAAAGAATCAGTAATTATATTCACAGGTTCTTCAGACCATAATTTAAAGGCTTCAATTACTGCCTGTAGTTCTACCTTTTGAAGTGATCCTGGCACGACAAGTACCCGTTCTTTCCATTCTCCGTGTTCTCTCCATACTATTGCTGCCTTGCCTGTCTTCCCACCACCATCCGTAAATACTGTAGCACCTTGAACTGGATATTGACTACACTTTGATTTTTCTTCTACTTCATGGTTTTTAAAAGAGGTAAACATTTTGTGTGATGGATAATGAATCTGAATGTCACCTTCAAATCCTGCTAATGCAGTTTGGAAGGGAACAGAGTGCTGCAAAGCCCAAGTCAGATATTCTTGTTGTAACGGTATTAAAATCGTTTTCGGGTCCTTTGCCGATATATCAATAATTCTGTTGCGCCCTTTCATAATCAAATTTGCAAAACACTCTGCTTTTGTGGTGATGGTTTTTCTCTGCTGCTGAGGCAAAAAGACCCACTCTAAAATTCTCAATGGGTCCGCTTTTGATTCTAGCTTTGTTATCCACTGTATTATAAGCGCATAGGTATGTCGCTCGTGATTGATTATTGCCAAAGGGATCCCTATCGAGGGGTCTATCCTAGAACTAAATGCTTGAGTTATCTTTTCAGAAATGTTTGCTACTGCTTCCCGGGCTTCCTTGGTCAATTGTCGAGGAGAGTTTAACCTGCTATCCCCTCGCAAGAGCTGAACCAAAGGCTCCATATCTTGGTTTGTGATCCCACAAATAGGTCGAATCCAGTTAACTTCTCCTACCAATTTTTGTACATCATTTAATGTTTTAATCTGAATTCTTAATTCGACCTTCTGGGGGGTCACCGACGTTTCAGTGATCATCCACCCCAAGTACCTCCAAGGCGCTTCAGTTTGTATCTTTTCCGGTGCCACTTGCAGCCCACTTTGCCTCAAAAGCTCAACGAGCTCCCTGATCATTTCTTCCGGATTTAATTGATCACCGGCCAACAATATGTCATCCATATAATGATAGATGAAATATTGAGGCCACCTTTTTCTGATTGGCTGTTAAGCCCAATTTACATAAATTTGACACATTGTGGGTGAATTTTTCATGCCTTGTGGCAATACTGTCCAATGATATCTTTGCATGGGTTGCGCCTTGTTTGTACTTGGGACTGAGAATGCAAAATATTTGGCATCTATGCAGAGGGATTGCAAAAAAGCAATCTTTGAGATCTATAATCAAAAGCTTCCAATACTTCAGTATCATACAGGGAGATGGTAGCCCTGGTTGCAAGGCTCCCATGTCCACTATAACCTTATTGACTTCTCGCAAGTCATGTAATAGTCTCCATTTTCCACTTTTCTTTGGAATCACAAAAACAGGTGTGTTCCAAGGACTAGTGGTTGGCACGATATGGCCTTTTTCTAGCTGTTCTTTTACCAAATCTTCCAGGTGGGCGACCTTTTCTGCGGTCAGCGGCCATTGATTTACCCACACTGGATCATCGGGTTTCCATTCCAGTTTGAGCACAGGTCGCGTTTCAATGGCCACTACCGAAAACCCTGCGGATCGCTAGAGAGTGATACATTCATTTGACTCAGTACATCCCTCCCAAGCAAACTTAGGGTTGTTATGCTCTGTTGTGTTGCAGAAAACCCACCGACCCCTACAAGTCCGTGAGCTGGAGACTGAGCCAGCCAGCCTGGCGGCCACTCTCGCTGACTGATTATGGTCGCATCAGCTCCTGTATCCACTAACATATCGATGGTCCATTGTTGCAGTCGCACGGTGGGGTCAGGATGCCTAAACTTCATTTTCAAAGTCGGTTTTCTTCTGCTGATATCTAGTGCTGGAAAGATTTGTGGTCTTCCTGTGGAGCCAAACCCCCCATTCCCCCTCACTGATTGCGCTGCCTGAGGTACAGAAGCAGTAAAAGGCACCAATTGTGCAATACATGTGCCTGCAGGAACCGCAACAGGAGGAGATGGAGTCCACAACATTACTTTGATGGTTCCCGTATAATCAGCGTCAATGACTCCAGGGAGAACAAAAAGTCCCTGCTTTGTTGCTGAAGATCGTCCTAATAACAAAGCACTCAATCCATATCCTAGGATAGGTCTAGGTCTTCCTAGACCACCGATGGTAGAGACAATGCGCTGGATGATAGTGGTGGGAGATGCCCTTCCTCCTGCTACCATTGTTTCCTTTCCTTCCGGCGAGGCTTTAGGAAGGACCTGAAAGTCACACTATAGACGGTTGCCCTCCCTCTCCCTGTCTAGGGTTCTCCTTTTCCCCTGGTTTCCAGACCCTGGGCTATACAGACTAAGAAAAAGCTGCTCCCAGAAGCTGCAGAAGCTGAATTGGCGATGTAATATATTCCCCCGAAAAGTTTTACACACTCCAGCTCTCGACTGTAACTTCAGTTGGTTAGCACTTTCCCCATCAACATGGATGTGTATAATGTGAAGATGTAACAGACTCTAAATGCTTAAGTGCTTTGTTTCACAGCACCTTTTCAGTAAAGGTCAAAATAAATTCATCTCCCTTCATGAAGCATTTGTGTTTGGCTTCCTGAATCATTTGCACAGGGCTTGGGGTGGAATCGCCATGAAATAATAAAATGCACCTGTGAGTGGACACGGGAACCAGCTTCCCACAGCCTTGTTCTGTGATAGGCTGAATACTGTGCCATGTACATCACACATCTCTATTTGACATCTATTTGATGTCACCCTCTGATCAAACCACTGAACTCTTCCATGCCTCTACTTCATGAAAAGGAAGAAAGGAAGGTCAAAGAAAGTGTAACCCCCTTGATGAGCAAGACTGGCAGACTGGTTACAACAGACGGGGAGAAGGCTGAGGTACTCAACGACTTCTTTGCCTCAGTCTTCACTGGCAACCTATCTTCCCACATCTCTCGAGGGGATGGACTACAAATGGGGACTGGAGGAGCAAAGTCTCTCCCACTGTAAGAGAAGATGAGGTTCAAGACCACCTGAGGAACCTGAACATACACAAGTCTATGGGACCTGATGAGATGCATCCCAGAGTCCTGAGGTAATTGGCTGATGTATGGGAGGATTATCATAATTACGGCATAATATCCCATGAAATGGCAGCATCATTACTGGTTCTTTTTATGAGGTGTACAAGTTTATTTCAACCTGCAAGTGTACTCCCATGGCCTTCATCAGGACAGAGGAGTAGCCTGTGTCACATAAAGAGCCTCTACAGCCTTCCTTCACGAGCTTTTCTACTGGGCTTGGAGGGTGGAGCTTCTGTCTTGGTAGAAGTGACACTAAAAAGGTTTGAAAAACTTGGAAGCTGGATATCAGACTGGTCACGTAAACCGAATGGCTGCTCTGCCCTCTCCTGTTTCCCTGCTCTCCCCGTCCTCAAATGTGCATCCTAAACCCTATAGTTGACCTCATTTTCTTCTCATTCTTACTGCCTCCTCATGTAATTAAACCAATTTTCCTGCTCATTCTCTGTGTTTCACTCATTGTGCATGGAAGAGATTTTCATGAGTGGAGAAATAAATGACAATAGCTGGAATCCCTTGTCTGGATTGCCCTCCAGAGAGTGCTGTAAAAAATTGGCAGAAAAGGACAGGTGGTTAGGAGCAGTGATGGCCCCAGATTCAAATGGCAGGGAAGCCATCTGGGCCCCAAATTCCAGTCCTACCACTAGGTACTCTCTGCACAGCAATACATTTATTCTGATTCATGTATCAAATTATTTCAGGAGGTGCTGTCTGATAGCACAGTGTAGAGTGAGAATGCTAAACTGCAGTCACAAATTCAGTTCTGCGAGAGTCCAGCACACAAAGCAATGTTGCATTTGAATCTCAAAAGTTTTAGGAATTTCACTTAGGGAGCAGATTAACCCATGTTCACAGCTCTTCAGTAACCTTTTGGCCATGGGAAAAAACACAAAACAGCACAAGTCAGCCTTTGCAACATTATCTGTATCTTGAGGCATTGAAAAATGGTAGAATCTTCCAGATTATTTTCCCAAGAACTAACTTTTCTTCAAAAATAAAAATTGTAGAAAAATTTAAAAATATACAACTAAATAAAAAACCACTTACATAAAGAAAAAAAAGGTGGGTCATTGTCATAGGAGACTCTCTTCTGAGGGGAACAGAAGGCCCAGTATGCAGACCGGACCCACTTATTAGGGAAGTTTGCTGCCTCCCTGGGGCCTGGGTTAAAGATGTGAAGAGAAAACTTCCTCCTTGGTATGGCCCTCAGATTATTATCCATTATTGATTTTTCAGGTAGGCAGCGATGAAGTTGCAATAAGCAGTCCAAGGGCAATCAAGAGACACTTCACGGCCTTGGGATGACTGGTTAAGAGATCAGGAGCACAAGTAGTGTTCTCTTCTATCCTTCCAGTTGCAGGGAATAATGAGGGAAGAACTGGCAGAACTTTAGGTTTTTTGATCATGGATCTGTTACATGACAGCAGGCCTGCTGGTGACAGACAGGGTACATCTTTCTCAAAGGGGAAAAAGGATCTTTGCACAGGAGTTAGCAGAGCTCATCAAAAGAGCTTTAAACTAGATTAGAAGGGGGAAAGAAATAAAACCAGGCTCGCTAGATATAAGCCTGGGGGCAGCACACCAATGTTTAAGGGACAGTGGGCTAGTGAGGTCCTTCGGTCTGCTCCATGATGTGCTGAGTACACTGGAGCACATTTGAAATGTCTTTATACAAATGCACACAGCATGAGGAATAAACAAGAGGAGCTAGAAGCTTTGGCCCAGTCCCAGAGTTATGACATCATTGGCATAAGCAAAACCTGGTGGGATGAGTCCTGTGACTGGGGTGCCATGATGGATGATTATAGGCTCTTCAGGAGGCAATAGGTAGGGCAGGTGAGGCGGGGGGTGGTAGCGCTGGATGTAAGGGGTTGGATTGTATGGCGCTTTGCAGTTGGTGACGACACGGTTGAGAGCCTCTGGGTAATGATGAAGTGGAAAGCAAATAAAGTGGATGTTGTTGTGGGAGTCTACTATCAACCAGCCAGCCAGGACAACACCACCAATTAATTATTCATCAAGGAATTAAAGGATCTCTCTAGATCAGCTGGGAATCTGCTTTTGAAGGTATTGGGATCCATGAATGCTGGTGACTTTTTAAGAGCCATCTCTTAAGAGTGCAGGAGCAGGCAGTTCCAAAGTGTTGGAAGTAAAGCAGGTGGGGCAGAAGGCCAACGTGGATGAGCAGGAATCTCCTTCTAGAACTTGGGTGCAAAAGGAAAGTGTATGGACATTGGAAGCAATGCAATGTATATATATTCGGCCAATATATCCTCCTAGGTCTACTGGTGAACACATGATAAAAGATTGGTTATATCAGAACAGGAATCAACAGTGTTATATTGAAAACGATGGGCTAATGGTGCATAGAACAATTTGTGCAACTAGTGATTACTTGCTTTGGAAAGAAAAGGTATTAGAGCTTCAACATAAAAGGGATCTAAATATATTACTTTCATTGCTTTCAAGATGCCCTCTGTAAATCTTTATGAAGATGGACTTAAGATGGTAGATTAATTTAAAAAGTCAGTTTAAACCATATGGATAACATTTCCAACAGTGTTTGAGGTTGGTATGAGACGTGTGGAAGAAAAAATGAAATTAAATGTAGTATTTCCCTTCAGGGTGATAAAGAAAACACTGACACTGGCATTTGACGGTGTTGGCATTTAACAGTATTCATTTAACATGTCCAAAACCAGCAGCAAGGTCCACGTGATAAAGAAAATTTCTCAATGTTTCTCAGAGGAAAATGCTAGGACTTAATAAAAACCCAACAGGAAGAAACATCCTCACACAGGAAAGGAGATGTCAGGATGTCCTGGTTTCAGCCAGGGTAGAGTTAATTTTCTTCATAGAAGCTAGCGTGAGGCTATGTTTTGGATTTGGGATGAGAAAATGTTGATAAGGTGCTGATGTTTTGAGTTGTTGCTAAGTAGTCAAGGACAGTCCAGCTTCTCATGCTGGCCTGCAGTGAGCAGGCTGGGGGTGCACGGGAAGCTGGGAGGGGACACAGCTGGGACAGCTGACCCAGGCTGGCCAAAGAGATATTCCATACCATATAACATCATGCTCAGTATATAAAGCTGGGACGAAGAAGAAGGAAGGGGTGGAGGGACATTCGGAGCGATGGCGTCTGTCTTCCCAAGAAACCATTATGCGTGACGGAGCCCTACTTCCCTGGAGATGGCTGAACACCTGCCTGCCCATGGGGAGTAGTGAACAAATTCCTTGCTTTGCTTTGCTTGTGTGCGCGGCTTTTGCTTTACTTATTAAACTGTCTTTATCTCAAACCATGAGTTTCCTCACTTTTACTCTTCCGATTCTCTCCCCCGTCCCACCGTGGGGGAGTGAGCGAGCGGCTGCGTGGTGCTTAGTTGCTGGCTGGGGCTAAACCATGACAGAGGAGCATGAAGAAACACAGGGCAGCAGCATGGGAGATTTAAAAATAGGTCCTTTCAATATTTTAGGAGCCTTCCCCTTTCTGTATTTTATTTTAAGATACCTAGTGTCTTGGACTGGTGTGAGTCATCTTTTACAAACTCAAACTCCCTGCCTGTGTCCATAAATCATAGTGTTAAAAACCTTCTGGCACAATGTATATGATTTATAAATCGAATTAGCTGATATATGTATGTATGCAGAATCAGCGAGGCAGACTTCCTAAAGAAGTAATTTTAATTATAGGCTTCTGCAGCACTCTGGGTGTCAAACAGCAGCTGAGATAATGGAGATGTGTGAAGTAATCCATAGTGATTGTATTGGGTTTGTCCTCTCACGTTTCTCCTTTTTCCTCTCTCTTCATGTATACAGAAGATATTTCTGCCTGATTTCACCTTAGAATTATCAGAAGACTCAAAACTGCTTTCCTGCCATTGCTGGATGACTTGTTTTAGAGTCTATGTCTAGCAAGATGTAATATTGTGAGTCTTGGGCGTTAACCAGAAAGGTAGAATCAAATAAACCTTGCCTTGCTGTAATATGTCATTGCAGTTAAATGTGAGCAAATGCAAAGAGCAAACAGGTTTTTTTTAAAAAAAAAAGTACAACCCCCAATTTTTGTAAGTTGCTAAAATTTCACTCTTTCCCGTTTTGTGACTTGATTCTTTCACTTTCTTACCATATTTTGTGTCAGGTAAGACCTGGATCTCTAAAGCAAAAAAAGGAGAAGAACATATTTTTTAAAAAGAAAAAAAATGTTTCAAGACTTCTTTAAATATCAAGAAGAAACAAACTAAAGGCATAAACCAAATGTCTTCTCCATTCACAATGTTCCCTCCAGGTTGTCCCTCTGTAACGACAGGGCTATGCTGTGCTTTTTGAGACTTATGTCCTGCTCCTGAAAAGCAGAGCTACATAAATCAGCTGAAATTAATTTCTTGTACTTGTCACAGACCATCCAATAGCAGGTCATAGTTTTCCCTGAGTTATTCAGTAAATGGTTATCTGAGATCATGTCAGTAGAGCTTTTTAAAGAACTAACTGGTTGAGTGTGATTAGTTTGTGAATATTCACTATTCATACTGTGCTGTGTACCTATGATGGGTCTAACCAGTTGCACTGGGCTGATTTTGCTCTGTGATTAGGTGAGCATGTAGGTGCTTCTGATGTGATTACTTCCATGTGCAAATTTAAAAATTTGTCTCCATGAATCGGGCAACAGCAAATTTCTTTTAATGAAAAACCATATCAGTAAAATTGAATTACATAAATGATTTAGAAATGCCAAACACATAATTTAAAAATACAAGAGAGCACGCAAAGGCTCCCCCCTGCCCATCCATCAGTCTATCAAAGATTATGAGAGGAGGTGGGTGAATTTTATCCCAGTCTTAGCAAAAGATATAACTTAAAATGTTTTGGTAAAACCTTTAGCAAACATTTTTATTTGAAATTAAAAAAAAGTTGTTTTTTTTTTCCTTAATGAAGTTTTGAACTGTGGGGTTTTTTTTGGTAAGTCACATAACAATTTCCTTAAAAGATGCTGGGAGTATTTATGTTGGTAAACAAGGGAATTTGTCCCTGTGCAGAGATATGCCACAGACCTGTAGGTTAATAATGGGCTATTATTTAAAATCCAGGGATTCACAGACATTGGGTTCTCAAAGAGCAGTAAAACGCACAGAGAACTTGCCTTGGGCAAGTATCCCTTCAAAGGTACACTTGAGAACACGAATAGTATAAATATAGGGCTTAATCCTACTTCTGCTCAAGTGACTGTGAGCTTTGATGATGATTTCAGTGGATATAAGTTCATATACTACATTAAAAATGGTATTGGATGCTTTGACTTTGTCCTGGTTTCAGCCAAGATAGAGCTGGTTTTCTTCACAGAAGCTAGTGTGAAACTATGCAAAGGGGAGAGAGGGTCTCTGGATCTAATGACAATGTGACAGACACTGCCACTACTCCAACCCCTGCAACAGGCACTGTAGCTACTCAGACTGTTGCAGCTGAACCAGAGAACCAGCCCATCCCGGTATCAGTTGCCCCTGTACAAAAGAAGAAATCTTGGAAGCAGAAGTCAGCTAGTTTAGTAAGGGATGAGGAAGATATTTCTAAGAAGGAGGCAGAGGAAGCAAGTGAGGAGGCAGAGTGCTCTGAAGCAGGGCCATCACGAGGACGGAAGAGGGAAGAGAGCGGGTCATTGCTTGAACAGGAGGAAGAGGAAGAATTCATAAAAGAGACGGTAACTACCCGATCTCTATCCCTGAGTGAACTGCGAGATATGCGAAAGGATTTCAGCCGTCATCCAGGTGAGCACATTGTCACCTGGCTGCTCCGATGCTGGGATAATGGGGCCAGTAGCCTGGAATTAGAGGGTAGGGAAGCCAAGCAGCTGGGATCCCTTTCTAGGGAAGGGGGCATTGACAAAGCAATTGGAAAAGGTGCACGAGTCCTCAGCCTCTGGAGACGACTCCTGTCGGGTGTGAAGGAAAGGTATCCCTTCAAGGAAGATGTTCTATGTCACCCAGGCAAGTGGACCACCATGGAGAAAGGTATCCAGTACCTGAGGGAGCTAGCTGTGCTGGAGGTGATTTATGGTGACTTGGACAATGGACAATCATACAAAGATCCAGTTAAATCAATTGCATGCGACCTATGTGGCGGAAGTTTGTACGGAGTGCACCATCATCATATGCCAACTCATCAGCAGTAATGGTCTGGAAAGACGGAGAGAGACCAACGGTGGATGAATTGGCTGGCCAACTCTGGCAATACGAAGAAAGTCTCTCTTCCTCCCTACGGGTCTGCGTCTCTGCTGTAGAGAAACTGTCCCGGGAGTTCTGGCAATTCAAAGAGGATATGCCCTACCCTCCACCTGTACGGACCAGTATCTCAGCCATTAGGGGTAAGCGTTCTTCTGCTCAAGAGAGAGGTTATAGAGGATACACACTGCGAGCCACCCTGTGGTTTCAATTGCGTGACTACGGAGAGGACATGAGGAGGTGGGATGGAAAACCTACCTCGACCCTAGAGGCATGAGTACACGAGCTGCAAGGAAAAAGAATTACAAAAGGGGGTCTGCATTCTGCCAGAAAAATCATCGCTCCTGTGGGAGAAGGATGGACTTCACAACTCTATGAGAGTTATATTCCGAAGCCATTTATTGTCTTGTCTGACTCCAATATATATCATAATTTTTGCTTAGCCACTGCACACACACACACTCATGATTGGTTACAGCTTGTTACACACATTATTGCAATTGGCTATGTACAAAATATCACGCGCCTCTCACACAGTCAGGATTTGCTGCTTGCAGGTGTTCCTGCGCTCCTTTGCTGCTTCTTAGTTGTTTACCACAGCTCCTTCTCCTCAAGGCCGAGCCATGCAGATATCCAGCTGTTTACCAGCTTCTCAACGCCACAGCTTCTTCTCCTTAAGGTCGAGCCATGCAGGGTGATCCCAACACGCTCCCCTTTCCCGTGAGCAGTTCCGCAGAAAGAATAGAAGGGCTGATCTTACCTCTGATCCTCTTGAATGGACTTCTGATTCATATTTACAAGTGGGTAATGAGTACTATGAGCAGGACTAGAGGGGCCCTGCCTCCAGCCAGGTGGAGGAGACGGACAACCGAGTTTATTGGACTGTGTGGATTAGATGGCCTGGCACATCAGACCCACAGGAATATAAGGCTTTAGTGGACACCGGTGCACAATGTACCTTAATGCCATCAAGCCATATAGGGGCTGAACCCATTTGTATTTCCGGAATGACAGGGGGATCCCAACAGCTGACTGTACTGGAGGCTGAAGTGAGCCTAACTGGGAATGAGTGGCAGGAGCACCCCATTGTGACTGGCCCGGAGGCTCCGTGCATCCTGGGCATAGACTACCTCAGCAGAGGGTATTTCAAGGACCCAAAAGGGTACCGGTGGGCTTTTGGTATAGCTGCCTTGGAGACGGAAGAAATTAAACAGCTGTCCACCTTGCCTGGTCTCTCAGAGGACCCTTCTGTGGTGGGGTTGCTCAGGGTCAAAGAACAACAGGTGCCGATCGCTACCACAACAGTGCACCGGCGGCAATATCGCACCAACAGAGACTCCCTGATCCCCATCCATGAGCTGATTCGTCGGCTGGAGAGCCAAGGAGTGATCAGCAAGACTCGCTCACCCTTTAACAGCCCCATATGGCCAGGGCGAAAGTCTAATGGAGAGTGGAGACTGACAGTAGACTATCGTGGCCTGAATGAAGTCACGCCGCCACTGAGCACTGCCATGCCGGACATGCTAGAACTTCAATATGAACTGGAGTCAAAGGCAGCCAAGTAGTATACCACCATTGATATTGCTAATGCGTTTTTCTCGATCCCTTTGGCAGTGGAGTGCAGGCCACAGTTTGCTTTCACTTGGAGGGGTGTCCAATACACCTGGAATCGACTTCCCCAGGGGTGGAAACACAGCCCTACCATTTGCCATGGGCTGATCCAGACTGTACTGGAACCAGGTGAAGCTCCAGAGCACCTGCAATACATTGATGACATCATCATGTGGGGCAACACAGCAGAAGAAGTTTTCGAGAAAGGGAAGAAAATAATTCAAATCCTTCTGAAAGATGGTTTTGCTTTAAAACAAAGTAAGGTCAAAGGACCTGCACAAGAGATCCAGTTTTTAGGAATAAAAGGGAAAGATGGATGTCGTCAGATCCCAACAGATGTGATCAACTAAATAACAGCTGTGTCTCCACCATCTAGCAAAAAAAAAACCAAAAGCTTTTTTGGGCGTTGTGGGTTTCTGGAGAATGCGTATTTCAAATTACATTCTGATTGTAAGCCCTCTTTATCAAGTGACCCGGAGGAAGAACGATTTTAAATGGGGCCCTGAGTAACGACAAGCCTTCGAACAAATTAAATGGGAGATAGTTCATGCCGTAGCCCTCGGGCCAGTCCGGGCAGGACAAGATGTTAAAAATGTGGTCTATGCAGCAGCTGGCGAGAATGGCCCTACCTGGAGTCTCTGGCAGAAGGCACCAGGAGAGACCCGAGGTCGACCTCTAGGGTTTTGGAGTCGAGGATATAGGGGATCTGAGTCCCGCTATACTCCAACTGAAAAGGGGATATTGGCAGCATATGAAGGAGTTTGAGCTGCCTCAGAAGTGGTTGGTACTGAAGCACAGCTCCTCCTGGCACCCCGACTGCCGGTGCTGGGCTGGATGTTCAAAGGGAGGATCCCCTCTACACATCATGCAACTGATGCTACGTGGAGTAAGTGGGTCATGCTTATTACACAGCGGGCTCAAATAGGAAACCCCAATCGTCCAGGAATCATGGAAGTATTCATGGACTGGCCAGAAGGCAAAGATTTTGGAATATCACCAGAAGAGGAGGTGGCGCGTGCTGAAGAGGCTCCACCATATAATGAACTGCCAGAGAATGAAAGGCAATATGCTCTGTTTACTGATGGGTCCTGTCGTATTGTAGGCAAACATTGAAGGTGGAAAGCTGCTGTATGGAGCCCTATACGACGAGTCGCAGAAGCTGCTGAAGGACAAGGTGAATCAAGTCAGTTTGCAGAGGTGAAAGCCATCCAGCTGGCTTTAGATATTGCTGAATGAGAAAAATGGCCAATACTCTATCTCTATACTGACTCATGGATGGTGGCAAATGCTCTATGGAGGTGGCTACAGCAATGGAAGCAGAGCAACTGGCAGCGCAGAGGCAAGCCCATCTGGGCTGCTGAATTATGGCAAGATATTGCTGCCCGACTAGAGAATCTAGTCATAAAAGTACGCCATGTAGATGCTCACGTACCCAAGAGTCAGGCCACCAAAGAACATCAAAACAACCATCAGGTGGATCAGGCTGCTAAGATTGAAGTGGCTCAGGTGGATCTGGACTGGCAACATAAGGGTGAATTATTTATAGCTCAGTGGGCCCATGACACCTCAGGCCATCAGGGAAGAGATGCAACATGCAGATGAGCTGAGGATCGAAGGGTGGACTTGACCATGGATGCTATTGCACAGGTTATCCATGAATGTGCAACGTGTGCTGCGATCAAACAAGCCAAGCGGTTAAAGCCCCTCTGGTATGAAGGACAATGGTTGAAATATAAATATGGGGAGGCCTGGCAGATTGACTATATCACGCTTCCACAAACTCGCCAAGGCAAGCGCTATGTGCTTACCATGGTGGAAGCAACCACCGGATGGCTGGAAACATATCCTGTGCCCAATGCCACCGCCCGGAACACTGTCCTGGGCCTTGAAAAGCAAGTCTTATGGTGACATGGCACCCCAGAAAGAACTGAGTCGGACAATGGGACTCATTTCCGAAACAACCTCATAGACACCTGGGCCAAAGAGCACGGCATTGAGTGGGTGTATCACATCCCCTATCATGCACCAGCTTCCGGAAAAATTGAATGATACAACGGACTGTTAAAGACTACATTGAGAGCAATGGGTGACGGAACATTCAAATATTGGGATAAACATTTAGCAAAAGCCACCTGGTTAGTCAACACTAGGAGATCTACTAATAGAGCCGGCCCTGCCCAATCAAAACTTTTACGTACTGTAGAAGGGGATAAAGTCCCTGTGGTGCATGTGAGAAATATGCTGGGGAAGACAGTCTGGGTTACTCCTGCCTCAGGCAAAGGCAAACCCATTCATGGGACTGCCTTTGCCCAGGGACCTGGGTGCACTTGGTGGGTAATGCGGAAGGATGGGGAAGTCCGATGTGTACCTCAAGGAGACTTGATTTTGGGTGAAAACAGTCAATGATTTGAATTGTATTATGTTAATTGTGACACAATACAGTATGTCATTACTGCTATGGTTGCTATCTACCATATCAATGGTATTACAGTAAGAATCACTCAGACTGATGAAGAATGAGCTTCACTGAAACCAAGCAACGTGCAGCAGTGATGGAACCAGAACTGGCTTCAGCAGCTTGCGCCCAACAATTCCCTCGAGACCGACATCTTTGACCTGCATACCATGGACATGGACCGTGCCAGATAACAATCCAACACCACATACCATCTCCCCTGCCCTGAGAGACTGCTATGATGGATGAAGCCCAGAGTCATGGACTGAATGAACTCCACAGACATTTTAAAGTGATGGCTCATGGACTAAGAAAATTACATCTGTGTGTATGTTTTAAAAGACAGGAAAAGTAATAATGAATAATTGGCGTGTATTTGAAAAGTGTAGGACCTGGGCATGACGTAAATGGTATGGAATAAGGGGTGGATATTGTCCTAGTTTCAGCCAGTATAGAGCTGGTTTTCTTCACAGAAGCTAGTGTGAGACTATGTTTGGGATTTGGGATGAGAAACTGTTGATAATGTGCTGATGTTTTGGGTTGTTGCTAAGTAGTCAAGGACAGTCCAGCTTCTTGTGCTGGCCTGCCAGCAAGGAGGCTGGGAGTGCACAGGAAGCTGGGAGGGGATACGGCCAGGACAGCTGACCCAGAGTGGCCAAAGAGATATTCCCTACCATACAACGTCATGCCCAGTACATAAACTGGAGTTAGCTGGGGGGCAGAAATCGCTGCTCGGGGACGGGCTATCGATAGCCGGGTGGTGAGCAATTGCTGTATTGGGCATCACTTGTTCTTGTACATTCCTATGTCAGTATTATTATTGTTGTTATTGTTGTTTCTTTCTCTCTTTCTGTCCTGTTAAACTGTTTTTATCTCAACCCACAAGTTTTTTTCCTAATTCTCTCCCCCGTCCCACTGCGGGAGGGGGAGTGAGTGAGCGGCTGCGTGGTGCTTAGTTGCCGGCTGGGGCTAAACCACGACAGACTTCCATGATGTATAGGCTGTGATGTACAGCAAAATCTCATGAAAAAAATGATAACAATTTTAAAAAGCCCCCAACTAGCCCAGTCTCATCTTTCTTTTTGCTGCTAATCTCTCACTCATTTCCCTCTTTCTTTCTTTTTTTTTTTTTGTACCTAAATAAATATAAATATCACCAGTAGGGAGACTAGATGTATATAAAACAAACTCAAAACATTTTTATTATTGATTTGTATCGCAGTTAGTTCACTTAAAATGCTACTTTTTTTTTGTTTTATCATGTCCTCCGCAGGAGAAAGATGTCAGGGGAGAGTGGAGTTCTTAGGTATGTAGCTGAGGTTGGTTACGAGTTTATAATTTATTCAGAAATATGGTAATGCTGTTTCATTTTCTGGAAAGAAGTTATGTCATCATACAGTGATCGGTCTGAGAGGTGGTTATTCTGTCTTCCTCTGCTTCCCCAGCACTGTTCCCACAGCACACCTGTGCTTATCACCCATAAACAATACAAAGGAAGTTGTGAAAGAAAGGTGAGAAAGAAAGAGGAAACAAGCAAACAAAAAGCCTGAATGAGAAGGGAGAGGGCTACCATTCCCTCTGAACCGATACCATCTACAGCACCACACTCTTTGCATCTTCTCCAGACCTTAAGAACCCCATACCACCTGTACATCTCTCTTACGGCACTAACTGAGCAGCAATATCCACTAGTGAGGTATAAAATCTATAAATATCATAAAGCAAGAAATGAGATATATAATATAGCATATAATATAGCAGTCTTCAGTCAACTCAGCCTTTGTAGATGGACCCCTAAAAGGGTAAAGAATTAGCCTTGGATTGTGGGCTCGCAGCAGTGCTCTTCTCCTAAGCCAGTTGCAAAATCAACCCCTCAAATTAAAAAATACTTGTACTAGTTCTCAAATAGAATTCCGCTTCAAATTGATTACAACAGTGTAGTTAACAGGGAAAAGGACAAGCTGAGAAATGGGAAACAGGTTTTTCAGGTGCAGCTTGATGCTGATGGATCAAGCGAAGACTGAGAATGGGTGGCTGGAAAACAGGACTGACACACAGTGCCTGACTCGGACCAGAGCATGCCAGTAAGAAGGCCATTTGGGAGACAAAAGTAGAAACCTCTGTTTCTATGTTATTTCAATGACTTTCTGCACTTCTGTGCTGACCCTGACATGATTGGAGATTCCAGGAATTCAATTTAGAAAGACTACTTTTTTTCCTCTAGGAATAAATAAGAAATCATCAGTCAATAGCCAAGCTGAAATAAAATTGCTAATGAAGCTATTTAGAACCATAGAATCATGGAATATCTTGAGTTGGAAGGGTCTCATAAGGATCATCGAGTCCAACTCCCTGCTCTTCACAGGACTACCTAAAACTAAACCATATGACTAAGAGCGTCATCCAGACGCTCCTTGAACTCTTGACAGGCTTGGTGCCATGACCACTTCCCTAGGGAGCCTGTTCCAGTGACCGACCATCCTCTCAGTGAAGAGCCTTTTCCTAACGTACAATCTGAACTTCACCTGGTGCAGCTTCATTCCGTTTCCTCATGTCCTAATGCTGGTCACCAGAGAGAGGAGATCAGCACCTCCCCCTCCACTGCACCTCTTGAGGAAGTTGTAGACTGCGATGAGGTCACCCCTCAGCCTTCTCTTCTCCAAGCTGAACAAGCCAAGTGACCTCAGCTGCTCCTCATAAGTCTTGCCCTCGAGACCTTTCACCAGCTTGGTCGCCCTCCTCTGGACACACTCTAATAGCTTGATGTCCTTCTTATATTGAGATGCCCAAAACTGCACACAGTACTCAAGGTGGGTCCACACCAGTAGTGTAGAGGGGGACAATCGCCTCCCTCGACCAGCTAGCCATGCTGTGCTTGATGCACCCCAGGACTCGGTTGGCCCTTTTGTCTGCCAGGGCACACTGTTGACTCATATTCAACTTGCCATCAACCCAAACCCCCAGATCTCTTTTCACAGGGCTGCTCTCCAGCCTCTCGTCCTCAAATTTGTATGTATAACCAGGATTACCCTGTCCCAGGGACAGAATCCAGCACTTGCTCTTGTTAAATTTCATATGATTGCCCAGCTCTCTGGTCTATCCAGATCCCTCTGTAAGGCCTCTCTACCCTCGAGGGAGTCCACAGCTCCTCCTAATTTAGTATCATCAGCAAATTTAATGTACATTCAACTCCTGCATCCAGATCATTTATAAAAACATTAAAGAGCACTGGCCCTAAAACTGAGCCCTGGGGAACCCCACTGGTGACTGGCCACCAGCCTCATGTAACCCCATTTATTATAACTCTTTGAGCCTGACGCATCAGCCAATTGCTCACCCCAATGTATTATGGACTTGTCCAGCATACAGCTAGACATTTTGTCCAGAAGGATACTGTGAGAGACAGTATCAAAAGCTTTGCTAAAATCCAAATAACCCACATCCACTGGCTTCCCTTGGTCAACTAGATGGGTTACCTTGTCATAAAAGGAAATTAAGTTGGTTAAACAGGACTTTCCCCTTGTGAATCCATGCTGGTTGTGACCAATGGCTGCATTGTCTCTCAAGTGTTTTTCAGTAACTCCCAGAATAACAATGACACCAAGCTGAGTTGTGCAGTTGACATACCTGAGGGATGGGATGCCATTCAGAGGGACCTGGACAAGCTCAAGAAACGGGCCCGTGTGAACCTCATGAGGTTCAACAAGGCCAAATGCAAGTTCCTGCACCTGGGTCGGGACAACCCCCAGTATCAGTACAGGCTGCGTGATGAAGGGATTGAGAGTAGCCCTGTGGACAAGGACTTGGGGGTACAGGTGGATGAAAAGCTGCACATGAGCTGGCAATGTGCGCTCGCAGCCCAGAAGGCCAACCATATCCTGGGCTGCATCCAAAGGAGCGTGGCCAGCAGGTCGAGGGAGGTGATTCTGCCCTTCTAACTCTGCTCTGGTGAGACCCCGCCTGGAGTGCTGCATCCAGCTCTGGGGCCCCCAACATAAGAAGGGCATGGACCTGTTGGAGAGGGTCCAGAGGAGGGCGACAAAAATGATCAGAAGGATGGAGCACCTCTCCTATGAAGAAAGGCTGTGAGAGTTGGGGTTGTTCAGCCTGGGGAAGAGAAGGCTCAGAGACGACCTTGATGTGGCCTTTCAGTACTTAAAGGGGGCTTATAAGAAAGATGGTGTCCTGGTTTCAGCCAGGGTAGAGTTAATTTTCTTCATAGAAGCTAGCGTGAGGCTATGTTTTGGATCTGGGATGAAAAAATGTTGATAAGGTGCTGATGTTTTGAGTTGTTGCTAAGTACTCAAGGACAGTCCAGCTTCTCATGCTGGCCTGCAGTGAGCAGGCTGGGGGTGCACGGGAAGCTGGGAGGGGACACAGCTGGGACAGCTGACCCAGGCTGGCCAAAGAGATATTCCCTACCATATAACGTCATGCTCGGTATAAAAAGCTGGGACGAAGAAGAAGGAAGGGGTGGAGGGACGTTCGGAGTTATGGCATCTGTCTTCCCAAGAAACCATTACGCGTGACGGAGCCCTGCTTCCCTGGAGATGGCTGAACACCTGCCTGCCCATGGGGAGTGGTGAACGGATTCCTTGTTTTGCTTTGCTTGCGTGCGCAGCTTTTGCTTTACTTATTAAACTGTCTTTATCTCAAACCATGAGTTTCCTCACTTTTCCAATTCTCTCCCCCGTGCCACCGTGGGGGAGTGAGCGAGCGGCTGCGTGGTGCTTAGTTGCTGGCTGGGGCTAAACCACGACAGTCCTTTTTGGAGCCCAACGTGGGGCTCGAAGGGTTTGAGATAATGACAAGTTTGATTGGAATGTGCTAGATGATAAAATTTATAGCTGTTATTGCTGTTTAGCCACTAATTGCCAGGCCCCTGTGCTTGCCATGGGTTTGCCTTCCCTGCATATATTAGAGTCCAGTGCTCGTTAATGGCTGCTTTTTGCTTTTGCTGCTGCTGTACTGCTGATCGTCTGACTCTACTGTGCCTGGGAAGATTCTGATAACAGCAATGGCCTTGGGCCTGGGCTGGCAGATGGCCGGGGTATTGCTGGTTTTTTTTTCCTGTGCTGCTGTACTGAATAGGCTGGAACTCCAGTGTGAACTCGAGTCGAAGGGACTGTGACCTGTGGGTGAGTCCATGTGGGAGCAGGACACCCCAAAGCGTCTGTGACCGTGCGTAAGCCCATGCCAGGAGCAGGTATATCTCGAAGCATCTGTGGCCATGGTTATGTCTGTGCTGCAGCAGGTATACCTCTGATGGGATTGTGGCACAAGGATAAGTCCACGCTGGAGAAGGTACATCTCGAAGCGTCTGTGGCTGTGGATAAGTCTATGTTGCAGCAGGTGCACCTTGAAGCATTATTGGTTGTGCATGAGGTCATGCTTGGAGCACCTCAAAGTGTGTGGCCATGGAGAAGCCCTCAACAGTGCAGGTATATTGCTGGAGGAACTGGAACTATGGGTAAGGCCACGTTGGAGCAGATTTCTCTCTGGAGGTAGTGTGGCCCGTGGAGACGGCCATTTTGGAGCAGGTGCACCTCAAAGTGACTGCAACTGTGGATAAGTCTATGCCGCAGCAGATATACCCCTGGAGAGACTGTGGCTCATGGAAGGGACTGCAGTCTGTGGATAAGTCCAAGCTGGAGCAGGGGCAAGGGGAGGAGTTCATTGCAATGTTAAACCCTATGGTCCAGTACAAAGGGCCCAGGGGTGGAGATTGTAATGGAAGTACCTTTAAACTGTTGTAACCCATGATTTGAGTTGCATGTTATAGGAACTACTATAGCAGGAACCACCTGAACGAATGGAGGACAAGCCTTACAAGAAGCAGTGCCAGTGCAGCAGTGACCTGACCTGAGCTGGCTTTGGTGCCCAGTAACTCCATGCAACACCCCACCTCGCCTGTCCTGAGTGACCACCATAAGGGATGGAGCCCAAAGTCATGGACTAAATGAACTCAGCAGACTTTTCATGGACATTTTGGAGGGAAGTCTATGGACTAAGGGGATGATAATCTGTGTATTATATTAAAGGATGGGAAGGGGGGTGGTGGTTAATGAGGTTATATTGGATAGTGTGGTACCTGAGCATGACGTAAATGGTATGGAATAAGGGGTGGATAATGTCCTGGTTTCAGCCAGGGTAGAGTTAATTTTCTTCATAGAAGCTAGCGTGAGGCTATGTTTTGGATTTGGGATGAGAAAATGTTGATAAGGTGCTGATGTTTTGAGTTGTTGCTAAGTAGTCAAGGACAGTCCAGCTTCTCATGCTGGCCTGCAGTGAGCAGGCTGGGGGTGCACGGGAAGCTGGGAGGGGACACAGCTGGGACAGCTGACCCAGGCTGGCCAAAGAGATATTCCCTACCATATAACGTCATGCTCGGTATAAAAAGCTGGGACGAAGAAGAAGGAAGGGGTGGAGGGACGTTCGGAGTTATGGCGTCTGTCTTCCCAAGAAACCATTACGCGTGACGGAGCCCTGCTTCCCTGGAGATGGCTGAACACCTGCCTGCCCATGGGGAGTGGTGAACGGATTCCTTGTTTTGCTTTGCTTGCGTGCGCAGCTTTTGCTTTACTTATTAAACTGTCTTTATCTCAAACCATGAGTTTCCTCACTTTTCCAATTCTCTCCCCCGTGCCACCATGGGGGAGTGAGCGAGCGGCTGCGTGGTGCTTAGTTGCTGGCTGGGGCTAAACCACGACAGATGGGGACAGACTTTTTAGCAGGGCCTGTTGCAATAGGACAAGGAGTAATGGTTTTAAACCAAAAGAGGGTAGATTCAGATTAGACATAAGGAAGAAATTTTTCACAATGAGGATGGTGAAACTCTGGAACAGGTTGCCTAGAGAGGTGGGAGATGCCCCATCCCTGGAAACATTCAAGGTCAGGTTGGGTGGGGCTCTGAGCAACCTGATCTAGTTGAAGATGTCCCTGCTCATTGCAGGGAGGTTGGGCTAGATGACCTTTAAAGGTCCCTTCCAACCCAAACCATTCTATGATTCTATGTTTCTAACCTTCTCCATAATTTTACCAGGCACTGAAGTGAGACTGACAGGCCTGTAATTACCAGGGTCTTCCTTCTTACCCTTCTTGGAAATTGGGACAACATTTGCCAGCTTCCAATTGACTGGGACCTCTCCAGACACCCAAGACTGTTGAAAAATAATGGAGAGAGGTTACGCAATGACATCGGCCAGTGATTTCAGTACCCTGCGATGAATCACATCGGGCCTCGTAGACTTATGCGCATCCATCTGGAGCAGCAAGTCTCGAACAAGTTCAGGGTCGGCTGGGAGTTTATCATCCCCCCAGTCATGGTCTTCCAACACAGGGCTCTGGGGGTCCCAGGGCCCATCATCGCTGTTAAAGACAGAGGCGAAGAAGCCATTAAACATCTCTGCTTTGTCTACATCCCTATTTGTGAGGTGACTGACCTCATCAAGCAATGGACCAATGTTATCTCTGATCCTCCTTTTGCTTTTAACATATTTAAGAAAGCCCTTTTTGTTGTCCTTCACAGTGCTGGCCAGCTTGAACTCTGATTGAGCTTTGTCCACACGAATTTTCTCCCTACAGTGGGAAACAGCATCTCTGTAGTCCTCCCGTGTCGCCTGTCCTTGCTTCCAATGTCCATACACTTTCCTTTTGCGCCCAGGTTCTAGAAGGAGATTCCTGCTCATCCACGTCAGCCTTCTGCCCCGCCTGCTTTACTTCCAACACTTTGGAACTGCCTGCTCCTGCACTCTTAAGAGCTGGCTCTTAAAAAGTCACCAACATTCATGGATCCCAATACTCTCAAAAGCAGATTCCCAGGCGACCTTACTAACTAGCTCCTTCAGCAGCCTGAAGTCTGCTCTCCCCATATCCAGGGTTGAAGTTTTGATGGCACTTTTTACAACAACCTGCAGGTCCTTAAGTAGGCAAATGGTAGATGAACAGGAATCCAAGTGTGAATTGAAGCAAAATCTGATTCTCCTCAGAGGAAGAGGAGCAGGAGGATGTGGAGAAGGAGGAATACGAAGAGGAGGAAGCAATTTTATGGGGATAGCACTGAGTGTGGAAGTGAATGGGTTGACAATAAGTTGCCTAGCTCTCTCCTTGCTCTTCTTTGCTCCTACCCGTTTCCCTCTCTAGAGTCTCCTCTGTTCTCCAGGGCCTTGTGTCTGCAGATGACAAAGTCTTTGCAACTTGGATTGCTGCCACGGTGCAAAGGGCTATTGGGGCAATTTTCCTGCCTTTCTAGCTTTAGATGAGGCTCCTATTTCTGGGCCCAGTTGATGCATTATGCATCAGGGTTGCTGGCAACTGACAGCCCCTCAGCCAGCATCTACTTGAAAAGCAATGGTGCTATCAAAGTCAACACATTTGAATGTCCAGACTCACACACACAGAGAAATTTACTAATCAAAAAGTGTATTTCCTAGGGCTGTCTCCAGAGAAATCCACTGGAAGAAATTGGAATAATTTATTAGCTTGCAAGTTTTCATTGACAGTTAGCCCAAGGCTATTTATCTATCTCTGTAATAGAGAACATCTCCAAATGTGGCAAAATTTACCAAATCTAACAGCTTTGATCAGAGAATGAATCTGGCAAGGCTGGCTGTCTGTGAGTCCCAGGGGAAAGGTGGGAAACAAACAAAAAGATTTAACAAGTGGTCAATAGGAGTAAGAGAGAGAGAGAGAGAATTTGCAGCCTGGAAAGTCAGAAGCTTGCAAAATATTCACATGCAAACACTGAAATGAATTACTGGAGAAATAAATCATGTCTCATATCATATCATTTAACACTGTGCTTGTGCATAATCAGAGCTATGCAGCCCAATGTGATTCTTGCATTAAGGTGATGATAAATAACTGCAGGAGGGGGAAAATGTCTTAACTTCTCCTTAAAGGAAAACAAAATACAGAGGACTCCATATTGTCACAAGAACACTGGCAGCTTGTCATGTTTTAAGCCCCAGCCAGCAACTAAGCACCACTCAGCCACTCGCTCGCCTCCGCCCTCGCCAGTTGGGATGGGGGAGAGAATTGGAAAAAAACTCATGGCTTGAGATAAAAACAGTTTAATAGGACAGCAAAAGAAGAGGAAACAACAATGATAACAACAACAGCAACAACAATAATAATATTATTACTGCTAAAGGAATATACAAAAACAAGTGATGCACAATGCAACAATTGCTCACCACCCAGTGCCTGTCCACGAGCAGTGATTCCTGCCCCTCAGCCAACTCCAGTTTATATACTGAGCATGACATTATACGGTAGGGAATATCTCTTTGGCCAATCTGGGTCAGCTGTCCTGGCTATGCCCCCTCCCAGTGTCTTGTGCACCTCCCCGCTGGCAGAGCATGGGAAGCTGAAAAGTCCTTGACTTGGCATAAGCACTACAACTACTTAGCAACAACCAAAAACATCACTGTGTTATCAACATCATTCTCATACCAAATCCAAAGCACAGCACTATACCAGTCATCAGGAAGAAAAAACAACTCTATCCCAGCTGAAACCAGGACACAGCTTCACTGTAATCTACAGTTACTATCCATTGTTAATACTTGCTTTGCCACCAAGAGTCAGATGTCTGATAGGCTGAAGTATGCTGAAAGCCTGAAAGGTCACACTAAATTAAGTTTTAGGGGAACAGGGACATGTTTCAGCTGTTTCACTGCATAGTCCAGACATGACTTTGACCATCTCCCTGCTGATCACCAAAGTCTTTTTAACTATAAAATAATTAGAAAGAAGAACTTTTAGGGATAAGATGATTAAAAAACAAACTTACAAGTACAGAACTTTGCTTTATGTAATAAACTAGGCTTGCCTTCTCTTGGAAAGAAAATCTTTACCCATCAAAGATCATCTGACAACAGAGAATATGGAGGAAAAAGTTCAGGATAGCAATCAGGAGCTTTTACTTTGCTACAGTTCTTCTATTTTTATATTTACTACTCTCTATTTCTAGTCATCCATATGTAAAATGGGATAATAATAGCTATGAATGAAATTAATGAATGAAATGGAATTAAACTGCTTTGTGATCTTTAGGTATAGATGCTTCAGATGCCCATTATATTATTATAATATATTCTCAATGCTATTGCCTTACAGAGAACAGAACACCAAAGGACCATATGCTGATTCCCTTTTGCTACGAAGTACAGCATTTCTCCCCAGGTAAGCAACATCTTTATTCAGATTCTGGTGCTCCTGGCTTTAAGCAGAAAAAGGTAGAAATAATATGTGTGTGTCTGCCCCATAATAAATGTTTCTAAATTACGTGAAAGAAACAAAAGTGCAAGCTCATCTTAACTTAATAACAAAAGATCAGGATTTTTCTTTTGTTTATATCAGTGAATTGAATAAGCAACCTGCAAACTGAAGCACTCAAGTTGAGATTGAAAGCAGTCCAGAAAGTAACCAGGCAACCTAGTCAAATATCCACCAGGAAACTGAAGGCGACAGGCTACCTTCTCATGTCTTTCCAGGCCATTCGATGGGACTGTAAGTCCTCACACCTGATCTATATTGTTACATATGCTTAGAGAGATCAGTAAGAAATAGCCTGGGAATTTATTTATTTGTCACTGTTTGAGGTGTTAAATTTATCACTATTTGAGGAGGAGAGGTTCGCCTCTTGAATGCTGTTCATCAAATTGAATTTTGAATGGTTTTGTACTGTTATATGAAATATCCAACATGAGCTATTTTTGTACTTGGAAAAATGCAAACTCAAGATATCGATAGTCTGAAGACGACTACCACCCATATAAGGTATGCTTTGATATCACTGGGCTGAACCATGAAGTCCTTCATGAGCTCTTAGGCTCTTGGGAAGCAAGGGGGACTTTTGCCTTATCAAGAACTTGAGACTATTTTATATTTACATTATAATATGTTGCATTTACAGACTAAATCAATATAAAAATAGCATCATTAGAGTTTTTATGTAATATGTCAAAGTTCAGCCTTTTCATGACCTGGTGATATAAGAAGCCAAATGATCTGAATGATAAGCCAAAAAGACCACTCCCATGTCTTCTACTGGCTCACTGGTTTACATATAATCTTTTAAATTTTTCAGGACCCAAGGAGTATCTGAACTGCTGAGTTTTTTACCATTGTGACTGAAGTCAATATGTTCTTTAGACACTCAGCCACTCCTGTGAGAACCAGGTCTTCTGTCTCAAGTTGTACACCCTAAATTTGCAGATAGTTTAAGAAGTATTGCCCTTTGCAACTCTTCACTTGAATTTCCCTTTTTGTAAAATGAGATCATATACTTACTTCTCCTTTAAATGGCCATGAGTGCTACACATACAAAGCATTTTATGGGCCTTCACATAGCCCCATCTGGAAAACAAGAGTTTTTCTACTGGCTTCTTCAGAGTTTAAATCAGGACCTTGCGGTGGGTTGACCATGGCTAGATGCCAGCCACTCACCAAAGTTGCTCTATCACTCCCCCTCCTCAGCAGGACAGAGGAGAGAAAATATAACAAGAAGCCTGTGGATCAAGATAAGGACAGGGAGAGACCATTTAGCAATTACCGTCATGGGCAAAACAGACTCGGGGAAATTAGTTTAATTTATTGCCAATCAAAATCAGAGCAGGATAATGAGAAATAAAACCAAATCTTAAAACACCTTCCCCCCACCCCTCCCTTCTTCCCAGGATAAACTTCACTCCTGATTTTTCTCCACCTCCTCCCTGCAAGCGGCACAGGGGGACGGGGAATGGGGGTTGTGGTCAGTTCATCACACATTGTTTTCTGTCTCTCCTTACTCAGGGGGAGGACTCCTCATACTTCCCCTGCTCCAGCATGAGGTCCTTCCCATGCGAGACAGTTCACCAACTTCTCCAATGTGGGTCCTTCCCACAGGCTGCAGTTCTTCACAAACTGCTCCAGCCTGGGTCCCTTGCACGGGGTGCAGTCCTTCAGGAAAAGAGTGCTCCAGCATGTGTCCCCCACAGGGTCACAAATCCTGCCAGCAAACCTGCTCCAGGGTGGGCTCTTCTCTCCACGGGTCCACAGGTCCTGCCAGGAGCCTGCTCTAGCACAGGCCTCCCACAGGGTCACAGCCTCCTTCAGACATCCATCTGCTCCAGCATGGGTTCCTCCATGGGCTGCAGGGGGATACCTGCTCCGGCGTGGAGCAGGGGGACAATCTGCCTCACCATGGTCTTCACCATGGACTGCAGGGGAATCTCTGCTCTGGCACCTCCTCCCCCTCCTTCTTCACTGACCTTGGTGTCTGCAGAGTTATTTCACATATTCTCACTCCTCTCTCCGGCTGCAAATGCTGCATGCCGATTTTTTTCCCCCTTCTTGAATATGTTATCACAGAGGTACTACCAGGGCCACTGATTGGCTTGGCCTTGGCCAGCGGTGGGTCAGTCTTGGAGCCAGCTGGCACTGGCTCTATCAGACACAGGGGAAGCTTCTAGCAACTTCTCACAGAAGCCACCCCTGCAACCCCCACCACTACCAAAACCTTGCAACACAAACCAAATACATTCCACCGTTTGCCTCTGTGAATCACATATTTAAGAATTATCATTAAAATCCACATTCATCACACAATCTTAACAATTTTCACAAACTTCACTTACATCAAGAAAAAAGAATTGCCCACATCAAAATCAAAACACCACCAAACAAAAGTGGACAATTTACACACACAATCCACCCCTCGTCCCTTCACCACAATTATTAGAACTGCATTACTTTAAAAGCTGCATTCAAGATGGTGTAGATTTTCTCCACAATATATGTGATAGGATGGAGATACATTCTGGAGGTGATTGCAATAACATTTTGACGATACACTATATGATGATGAATCCCAGTATGCCTAAAGATATTCCCAAAGCACCATCATATATCAGCATCCTGGTAAAAGCCAGGGATGGGATTAATTTGATCAACTGCAGATACCTGCCTCTGTTCTAGAGAAACAGGCACACTTTGGGTTTGAGTCATCTTATCATAAAGCAACAGTCTAAAAGAGGTTGGATGAACTGTAAAAAGAACTTGTGTTGACTAGCAGAGATACAGGTATCCAAGGAGTAGATCTTAAAAGTTAACTGAGTCCAACTGAGTGGAAATGATTTATAGTGGCATGAATCCAGAGTCTGCTGAAGACAATTAGTTCCGTAGTTCCAGTGAGTAGCTACTGTAGCTATTGTCTTGGTCTTCTAAGCCCTTGCCCTTTTCATTTGCAATGTATTCAAAGCTCTTTGAGGCATCCCTGGAAGTCACACTAGAGACAGATATATACTGATATCTAAAGCCATAAAGGAGCAAGACACTTGTAAGAGCTTCAGTTTAATTTCTGAGTGCAGTTCAAGATGCTAAAGATAATCTTTGGAACCACGGATGATGTGAGAGACTGCTCATGAGAATATACATCACCACATACCCCAGTGAAAACCGTGTTGCAAGAGGATGCTGCCAGTTCATAGGCAGAAGAGAGTCATGTACAGGTTTTCCATTTCTGTCCTCTTCCCTTTGTTAAGTTTGCCCTATCCCATTCTGAAAAGGATGAAAATTAATTGGAAGAACAGTCGTATCTGCTGCCTACTGATTCTTGTTTATAATGGCCCTTCTGGCTACGTGCTGTCAGTCACAGATCAGACATCAATGGCTGGGACTTCTGAAGAGGAAACCCATTCTGATTCCAAAATGCTAGCATTTTCTTTTGTAAAACTGTCACATTATCGCACATCATTTAACAGATTATATCCTAATTTTTCCACCCTAAAAAGGCCACCGTGCCATTCCACTTCCTCGGAAGGAGAAAGCACTGCTTATTTCCCAACACACCTACACCAATCTTTTTGTGTGCAAGCACAGGCAAGCCAAATGTAAACTATGGTACACTTGCACAGAATTAGCTTACAAATTATTCTGTGACCTTGAAGCCTTCAGGTAAGACTTTAATTTGCTCCTCTTTATTTCTGGGTAAATATCATCACTGGCTGTAACTCTTCTGCCCTCCCACTAATTTCTTTAAATGAAATTGCTTTGCATTAGGAAGAAGAGAAACTGAAGAAAAAATAAAAATAGTAAAAAAATAAAATAAAATCACAGAATCATTAAGGTTGGAAAAGACCTTTAAGATCATCAAGTCCAACCGTTAACCCAACACCACCATGCCCATTAAACGATGTCCCAAAGTACCACATCCACAAGTTTTATGAATACTTCCAGGGATGGTGACTCCACCACCTCCCGGGGCAGCCTGTTCCAATGTTTGACCACTCTCTCAGTAAAGAAAGTTTTCCTAAACCTCCCCTGGTGCAACTTGAGGCCATTTCCTCTTATTCGATTGCTAGTTACTTGGGAGAAGAGACCAACACCCTCCTCACCACAACCCCCTTTCAGGTAGTTGTAGAGAGCGATAAGGTCTCCCCTCAGCCTCCTCTTCTCCAGACTAAACAACCCCAGTTCCCTCAGCCGCTCCTCAGAAGACTTGTGCTCCAGACCCCTCACCAGCTTTGTTGCCCTTCTTTGGACACGCTCAAGCACCTCAGCATCCTTCTTGTAGTGAGGGGCCCAAAACTGAACACAATATTCAAGGTGCAGCCTCACCAGTGCCGAGTACAGGGGCACGATCACTTCCCTACTCCTGCTGGCCACACTATTCCTGATACAGGCCAGGACGCTGTTGGCCTTCTTGGCCACCTGGGCACACTGCCAGCTCATATTCAGCCGGCTGTCAACCAGCACCCCCAGGTCCTTTTCTGCCGGGCAGCTCTCCAGCCACTCCTCCCCAAGCCTGTAGCGTTGCATGGGGTTGTTGCGGCCAAAGTGCAGGACCCTGCACTTGGCCTTATTAAACCTCATACAGTTGACCTCTGCCCATCGATCCAGCCTGTCCAGATCCCTCTGCAGAGCTCTCCTACCCTTGAGCAGACCAACACTCCTGTCCAACTTGGTGTTGTCTGCAAACTTAATGAGGGAGTGTTGGGAACACCCTGCATGGCTCGACCTTAAGGAGAAGGAGCTGTGGCGTTGATCTGCACGGCTCGACCTTAAGGAGAAGGAGCTGTGGCACTGAGAAGCTGGTAAACAGCTGGATATCTGCACGGCTCGGCCTTGAGGAGAAGGAGCTGTGATAAACAACTAAGAAGAAGCGAGGAAAACAGGAACACCTGCAAGCAACAATCCTGACTGTGTGAGGGGCGCGTGGACAGCGCGTGATATTTTGTATATAGCCAATTGCAATAGTGTGTGTAACAAGTTGTAACCAATCATGAGTGTGTGCGCAGTGACTAAGCGAAAATTATGATATATATTGGAGTCAGACAAGACAATAAACGGCTTCGGAATATAACTCTCATAGAGTTGTGAAGTCCATCCTTCTCCCGCAAGGGAGCACTCGATCCCCTCATCCAGATCATCAATAAAGATATTAAACAAGAACAGCCCCAAAACTGAGCCCTGGGGAACCAGCCGCCAACTGGATTTAACTCCATTCACCACAACTCTCTGGGCTCAGCCGTCCAGCCAGTTCTTTACCCAGCGAAGAGTAAACCTGTCTAAGCCACGAGCCGCCAGTTTCTCCAGGAGAATGCTATGGGAGACGTTGTCAAAGGCTTTACTAAAGTCCAGGTAGACAACATCCACAGTCTTTCCCTCATCCACTAGGCGGCTCACCTGGTCATAGAAGGAGATCAGGTTGGTCAAGCAGGACCTGCCTTTCATGAACCCATGCTGGCTGGGCCTGATCCCTTGGTTGTCCTGCAGATGCCCTGTGAGCTCCCTCAAGATGAACCTCTCCATAATCTTCCCCGGATCCTCCTTCCGGCCTTTCTTGTAGGTGGGCTTCACATTGGCAAGCCTCCAGTCTTCTGGGACCTCCCCTGTTAGCCAGGACTGCTGATAAATGATGGAGAGGGGCTTGGCAAGCTCCTCTGCCAGCTCCCTCAGTACTCTTGGGTGGATCCCATCAGGCTCCATAGACTTGTGGGTGTCCAGGTGGCTTAACATGTCCTTAACTGCTTCCTCCTAGAATATGAGGAGTATATTGTGCTCTCCATTCCCATCTTCCAGCTCAGGGGGCTGAATACCCTGCGGATACCTGGACTGGCTATTAAAGACTGAGGCAAAGAAGGCATTAAGTACCTCAGTCTTTTTCTCATCTTTGGTGACAGTGTTCCCCCCCATGTCCAGTAAGGGATGGAGAGTCTCCTTGGCTCTCTTTTTGTTGTTAATGTATTTGTAAAAACATTTTTTGTTGTCCCTTATGACCATGGCCACACTGAGTTCTAGCTGGGCTTTTGCCTTTCTAATTTTGTCTCTGCTTGACCTAACGAGATCCTTGTACTCTTCTTGAGTCGCCTGCCCCTTCTTCCAGAGGTGATAAACTCTCCTCTTTTCCCTGAGTCTCAGCAAAATCTCCCTGTTCAGCCAGGCCGGTCATCTTCCCCACCCGCTCGTCTTGCAGCACATGGTGACCGCCTGCTCCTGCGCCTTTAAGATTACCTTCTTGAAGACTGTCCAGCCTTCCTGGACCCTTTTGCCCTTCAGGACTGTCTCCCAAGGGACTCTCTCAACCAGTGACCTGAACAGGCCAAAGTCTGCCCTCCGGAAGTCCATGGTAGTGGTTTTGCTGACCCCCCTCCTTCTATCATGTCATGGTCGCTAAGTCCAAGACCGCCTCCGACCACCACGTCACCCACCAGTCCTTCTCTGTTCCTAAAGAGCAGGTCAAGCAAGGCACCTCCCCTGGTAGGCTCACTTACCAGCTGTGTCAGGAAGTTATCTATCTTCCACACACTCCAGGAACCTCCTAGACTGTTTCCTCCCTGCTGTGTTATACTTCCAGCAGATGTCCGGTAGATTTAAGTCCCCCACAAGAACAAGGGCTAGCAATTGTGAGACTTCTGCCAGTTGCTTGTAGAATGCTTCATCTGCCTCTTTGTCCTGGTTGGGTGGTCTGTAACAGACACCCAGCAGGTTATCTGCCTTGTTTGCTTCCCCCCTCATCCTTATCCATAAGCATTCGACTTTGTCATCACAGTCGTCGATTTCTATACAATCAAAACACTGCCTAACATACAGAGCCACCCCACCGCCTCTCCTTCCATGCCTACACCTTCTCAAGAGCTTATAGCCATCCATTGCAGCACTCCAGTCATGGGAGTCATCCCACCATGTTTCTGTGATGGCCACTAAGTCATAGCTGTCCCGCTGCACAATGGCTTCCAGCTCCTCCTGTTTGCTGCCCATGCTGCATGCATTGGTGGAGATGCACTTGAGCTGAGCTGTCGATTTCACCCCCAACTCCAGCATGCCACCTCTAGGTTCATCTCTAGTGAGCCTGATTTTATCCCCTTCCCCCTTCAAATCTAGTTTAAAGCCCTCTTGATGAGGCCTGCCAACTCATAAGCAAGAATCCTTTTCCCCCTTGGAGATAGTTGAACTCCATCTGCTGCCAGCATGCCCGGTGTCGTGTAAACCACCCATGGTCAAAAACACCAAAATCCTGCTGATGGCACCAACCTCTGAGCTACATGTTAACCAGGTGTGTTTTCCTATTCCTTTCAGTGTTCCTCCCTGCCACTGAAGGGATTGATGAAAACACTACCTGTGCTCCTGCTCCATCAACCAGTCACCCCAGCGCTCTGAAGTCCCTTTTAATCGCTTTTGGGCTTCTTAGCGCAACCTCATCACTGCCAACCTGACAGATCTCTGTGTAGACAAAGTTTAGAAAGCCTGGAGTGGGGAATGTAAGTTAAGGAAAAGCTGGCAACTTTCTCTTTTTCTTCCTCTCAAACTGATTTTTTTCCAGAAACAACCTCTCTTATGTCATCAAGGTTCTAAGGATACTTGTAAATGGCACAATCCAAAAGCCTACACAGGAGTAGAATACTTGTCCTGTGCCACTGCTGGCAGCTGTGCCCAACCCACAGCTTACCTGGAATGTTCCTCTGTGCTCCTCTGGTGGAAGCAGTATGGCCAGGACAGCATTGTAAACTGCAATGTATTTAACCTACTTTTTTTTCTTGTCAGAATAGAATATCTTGCCAGATATCAGTCAAAATTTTCCCATTTTGTCTCTTATTTCTCTTGACATGAATTATGCTAATATTTTTTCTATTCCCTTCTGGACTGAAGAAAGGGGAGAATTGTCTATGGGTGAAAGTGTCTCCTTCCTCTACATAAAGTTGCATTTTTTAAACCTGCGAATGCAGAGCTTGTTGTTCCCTTTAGTTTGCAGATTAATGTTTTCTTGGAAGTGTAGTCTTTGGATTTCTTTTCTTTTATTAATATTCTGCTCCCCCCCCGATATTAATCTTCATCAGGATGTCCTTGGTGCTGTGTCTCAGACTCTTGTGCACACCGAAAAGGGGCCATAAAAACCTGAGCTAGGCAATACTAGTAGGGTAATACTAGTAGGCAATACTAGAAGGCTGCACACTGCCTTCATCTCATGTTTATTTTATTTTACTTTGTTTTATTATTAAATACTGTACCTCTCCCAAATTAGCTGATGTAGAATCCCATAGGCATATGGTTAGGGTTATTCCATGCATCCAAATTAAACTACCAGTAACCTTGAAGAACTGAAATATTCCAGGACTAGGCCACCAACCAGATCCCAGGAGTGCAGAGAAAGCCATAATACTCAGATGGCTCATAAGAGCAGGCCTCTGTTCTGCTGCCCCTTACAAATAACACAACCTTTGCATTTATCAGCCATCATCCTCTATCAGGTCATGCAGCAAGACCAAGTTGTCCTGATGGGTTAAGCATATTCATAGAGCAAATGTGTGTAACACATTTTGATACTTCTTCATGTAAGTTATGTCATGTCAGAGTGATACTGTGGTAGCCTGGGGACAAAGAGAGAGGATTTCTGAGGGATAGTATTATGGTGACTTATGAGTTAGCACATGACTTACTACAGACTTTATCAACCTGTGGGACTCTGGAAAGTCTTCTTTCTTTCAGGGATCTGAGCTGCTTTCCCACACTGAATACCTTTTGTCTTTCCCTTGTCATAGAGTCCAGGCTATCCCGACATGTCCTAAGCAAGGATTCAAGACGTTTTTTGAAACACAGATTTTTCTAAACTGCAGTGTCCGACTCCCTGTGCATCAATAGGATTTCCCAGCTGAAGGCCCTTGAGATTGAAATTTCCTTCCCTTCACACTTCAGTAGAGCATTAGTCTAACCTGCTTTTGGGCATGATATAAGACACAGACCCTGTGTAGGCTCTTGTCCTTCACAGAAGAGCACAGTAGATAACAAATTAGGGCAAACCCATTTTGAATCCAATGGCACAGCCCATCCTGAGTGGTGTCATTGCCAAGACACAGGGCAGCAGGGCAGGATCAAGCGTGCAGTGATAGGCAGAGCTTGTATGCCTGCAGATCCAAGTGCCCAGACTAATGGGTTTTTTTCTTCACCAGTCTCACAGGAAGGCAAAGCAGACACAGCAGCACAAGCACACAAGCACTCACTGCCTACTCCTCCTGTGGCATTTTCCAGGAAGATATTGCAGGCAGTTGCCTTTGTCATCATTAACTCTCCATGGATTCCCACCACCTCTGAGACACAGGGTGCAGAGATGTTTTGTAGGAATAGGAACAGATATATATACAAGAGGGGATGCTTCCTGAGTAGGCACTTCTCTCTACATGTTTGCGTCCATGGCATGTGTTTCAGTAGAATGAAAATTAATTTATTTGGCTTAACTTTGGGATTCTGTGTGTTTGTTTATTTGTTTACATTTGTTTCCATCTGTTGTGGTTTAGCCCCAGCTGGCAACTAAGCACCACGCAGCCGCTCGCTCACTCCCCCTCCCACAATAGGGTGGGGGAGAGAATTAGGAAAAAAACAACCTTGTGGGTTGAGATAAACACGGTTTAATAGGACAGAAAGAAAGAAGGAAACAACAATGATAATACCAACAAAGGAATGTACAAGAACAAGTGATGCCCAATACAGCAATTGCTCACCACCCAGTGATCGACAGCCCGTCCCCGAGCAGCGATTTCTGCCCCCCGGCCAACTCCAGTTTATGTACTGGGCATGACGTCGTATGGTAGGGAATATCTCTTTGGCCAGTCTGGGTCAGCTGTCCCGGCTGTGTCCCCTCCCAGCTCCCCGTGCACCCCCAACCTCCTTGCTAGCAGGCCAGCATGAGAAGCTGGACAGTCCTTGACTGCTCAGCAGCAACCCAAAACATCAGCACATTATCAACAGTTTCTCATCCCAAATCCAAAACACAGTGTCACACTGGCTTCTGTGAAGAAAACCAGCTCTATCCTGGCTGAAACCAGGACAGTATCCACCCCTTATTCCATACCATTTACGTCATGCCCAGGTCCTGTACTTTTCAATACATTCCAATTATTCAGTATTACTCTTCCTGTCTTTTAATATATACACACAGATATCACTTTCTTAGTCCATGGGCCATCACTTTAAAATGTCTGTGGAGTTCATTCAGTCCATGACTCTGGGCTTCATCCATCATAGTAGTCTCTCAGGGCAGGGGAGATGGTATGTGGTGTTGGATTGTCATCTGGCACGGTCCATGTCCATGGTATGCAGGTCAAAGATGTCGGTCTCGAGGGAATTGTTGGGCGCAAGCTGCTGAAGCCAGTTCTGGTTCCATCACTGCTGCATATTGCTTAGTTTCGGTGAAGCTCATTCTTCATCAGTCTGGGTGATTCTTACTGTAATACCATCGATATGGTAGATAGCAACCATAGTAGTAATGTCATACTGTATTGTGTCACAATTAACATAATACAATTCAAATCATTGACTATTTTCACCCAAAATCAAGTCTCCTTGAGGTACACATCGGACTTCCCCATCCTTCCGCATTACCCACCAAGTGCACCCAGGTCCCTGGGCAAAGGCAATCCCGCGAACGGGTTTGCCTTTGCCTGAGGCAGGAGTAACCCAGACTGTCTTCCCCAGCATATTTCTCACATGCACCACAGGGACTTTATCCCCTTCTACAGTACGTAGAAGTTTTGATTGGGCAGGGCCGGATCTATTAGTAGATCTCCTAGTGTTGACTAACCAGGTGGCTTTTGCTAAATGTTTATCCCAATGTTTGAATGTCCCGTCACCCATTGCTCTCAGTGTAGTCTTTAACAGTCCGTTGTATCGTTCAATTTTTCCGGAAGCTGGTGCATGATAGGGGATGTGATACACCCACTCAATGCCGTGCTCTTTGGCCCAGGTGTCTATGAGGTTGTTTCGGAAATGAGTCCCATTGTCTGACTCAATTCTTCCGGGGGTGCCATGTCGCCATAAGACTTGCTTTTCAAGGCCCAGGACAGTGTTCCGGGCGGTGGCATTGGGCACAGGGTATGTTTCCAGCCATCCGGTGGTTGCTTCCACCATGGTAAGCACATAGCGCTTGCCTTGGTGAGTTTGTGGAAGTGTGATATAGTCAATCTGCCAGGCCTCGCCATATTTATATTTCAACCATCGTCCTTCATACCAGAGGGGCTTTAACCGCTTGGCTTGTTTGATCGCAGCACACGCTTCACATTCATGGATAACCTGTGCAATAGCGTCCATGGTCAGGTCCACCCCTCGATCCCGAGCCCATCTATATGTTGCATCTCTTCCCTAATGGCCTGAGGTGTCATGGGCCCACTGAGCTATAAATAATTCACCCTTATGTTGCCAGTCCATATCCACCTGAGCCACTTCAATCTTAGCAGCCTGATCCACCTGATGGTTGTTTTGATGTTCTTCGGTGGCCCGACTCTTGGGTACGTGAGCATCTACGTGACGTACTTTTATGACTAGATTCTCTAGTCGGGCAGCAATATCTTGCCACAATTCAGCAGCCCAGATGGGCTTGCCTCTGCGTTGCCAGTTGCTCTGCTTCCATTGCTGTAGCCACCTCCATAGAGCATTTGCCACCATCCATGAGTCAGTATAGAGATAGAGTATTGGCCATTTTTCTCGTTCAGCAAAATCTAAAGCCATCAGGATGGCTTTCACCTCTACAAACTGACTTGATTCACCTTGTCCTTCAGCAGCTTCTGCGACTCGTCGTATAGGGCTCCATACAGCAGCTTTCCACCTTCGATGTTTGCCTACAATACGACAGGACCCATCAGTAAACAGGGCATATTGCCTTTCATTCTCTGGCAGTTCATTATATGGTGGAGCCTCTTCAGCACGCATCACCTCCTCTTCTGGGGATATTCCAAAATCTTTGCCTTCTGGCCAGTCCATGATCACTTCCAAGATTCCCGGGCGATTAAGGTTTCCTATTCGAGCCCGCTGTGTAATAAGCGTGACCCACTTACTCCACGTAGCATCAGTCGCATGATGTGTAGAGGGGACCCTCCCTTTGAACATCCAGCCCAGCATCGGCAGTCGGGGTGCCAGGAGGAGCTGTGCTTCAGTACCAACCACTTCTGAGGCAGCTCGAACTCCTTCATATGCTGCCAGTGTCTCCTTTTCAGTTGGAGTATAGCGGGACTCAGATCCCCTATATCCTCGACTCCAAAACCCTAGAGGTCGACCTCGAGTCTCTCCTGGTGCCTTCTGCCAGAGACTCCAGGTAGGGCCATTCTCCCCGGCTGCCGTGTAGAGCACATTTTTAACATCTTGTCCTGCTCGGACTGGCCCGAGGGCTACAGCATGAACTATCTCCTGCTTAATTTGCTCGAAGGCTTGTCGTTGCTCAGGGCCCCATTTAAAATCGTTCTTCTTCCGGGTCACTTGATAAAGAGGGCTTACAATCAGACTGTAATTTGGAATATGCATTCTCCAGAAACCCACAACACCCAGAAATGCTTGTGTTTCTTTTTTGCTAGTTGGTGGAGACATAGCTGTTATTTAGTTGATCACATCTGTTGGGATCTGTCGACGTCCATCTTGCCATTTTATTCCCAAAAACTGGATCTCTTGTGCAGGTCCTTTGACCTTACTTTGTTTTATAGCAAAACCAGCTTTCAGAAGGATTTGAATTATTTTCTTCCCTTTCTCAAAAACTTCTTCTGCTGTCTTGCCCCATACGATGATGTCGTCAATGTACTGCAGATGCTCTGGAGCTTCACCCTGTTCCAGTGCAGTTTGTATCAGCCCATGGCAAATGGTAGAGCTGTGTTTCCACCCCTGGGGAAGTCGATTCCAGGTGTATTGGACACCCCTCCAAGTGAAAGCAAACTGTGGCCTGCACTCTGCCGCCAAAGGGGTTGAGAAAAACACGTTAGCAATATCAATGGTGGCGTACCACTTGGCTGCCTTTGACTCCAGTTCATATTGAAGTTCCAGCATGTCCGGCACGGCAGCGCTCAGTGGCGGCGTGACTTCATTCAGGCCACGATAGTCTACTGTCAGTCTCCACTCTCCATTAGACTTTCGCCCTGGCCATATGGGGCTGTTAAAGGGTGAGTGAGTCTTGCTGATCACTCCTTGGCTCTCCAGCCGACGAATCAGCTCATGGATGGGGATCAGGGAGTCTCTGTTGGTGCGATATTGCCGCCGGTGCACTGTTGTGGTAGCGATCGGCACCTGTTGTTCTTTGACCCTGAGCAACCCCACCACAGAAGGGTCCTCTGAGAGACCAGGCAAGGTGGACAGCTGTTTAATTTCTTCCGTCTCCAAGGCAGCTATACCAAAAGCCCACCGGTACCCTTTTGGGTCCTTGAAATACCCTCTCCTGAGATAGTCTATGCCCAGGATGCACGGAGCCTCTGGGCCAGTCACAATGGGGTGCTTCTGCCACTCATTCCCAGTTAGGCTCACTTCAGCCTCCAGTACAGTCAGCTGTTGGGATCCCCCCGTCACTCCAGAAATACAGATGGGTTCTGCCCCTATATGGCTTGATGGCATCAGGGTACATTGTGCACCAGTATCCACTAAAGCCTTATATTCCTGTGGGTCTGATGTGCCAGGCCATCTAATCCACACAGTCCAATAAACTCGGTTGTCCCTCTCCTCCGCCTGGCTGGAGGCAGGGCCTCTCTAGTCCTGCTCATAGTACTCGTTACCCACTTCTTGTAAATAGGAATCAGAAGTCCCCTCAAGAGGATCGGAGGTGAGATCAGCCCTTCTATTCTTTCTGGGGAACTGCCCACTGGAAAGTGGAGCGACGATTTTTCTGGAGGAACCTGAACCCCCTTTTGTAATTGTTTTCCCTTGCAGCTCGCGTACTCGTGCCTCTAGGGTCGAGGTAGGTTTTCCATCCCACCTCCTCATGTCCTCTCCGTAGTCACGCAATTGAAACCACAGGGTGGCTCGCGGTGTGTATCCTCTATATCCTCTCTCTTGAACAGAAGAGCGCTTACTCCTAATGGCTGAGACACTGGTCCGTACGGGTGGAGGGTAGGGCATATCCTCTTTGAATTGCCGGAACTCCTGGGACCTGGGACAGTTTCTCTACAGCAGAGACGCAGGCCTGTAGGGAGGAAGAGAGACTTTCTTCGTATTGCCGGAGTTGGCCAGCCAATTCATCCACCGTTGGTCTCTCTCCGTCTTTCCAGGCCATTACTGCTAATGGGTTGGCATATGATGATGGTGCACTCCGTACAAACTTCCGCCACATAGGTTGCGTGCAATTGACTTCATCTGGATCTTTGGATGATTGTCCATTGTCCAAGTCACCATAAATCACTTCCAGCACAGCTAGCTCCCTCAGGTACTGGATACCTTTCTCCATGGTGGTCCACTTGCCTGGGTGACATAGAACATCTTCCTTGAAGGGGTACCTTTCCTTCACACCCGACAGGAGTCATCTCCAGAGGCTGAGGACTCGTGCACGTTTTCCAATTGCTTTGTCAATGCCCCCTTCCCTAGAAAGGGATCCCAGCTGCTTGGCTTCCCTACCCTCTAATTCCAGGCTACTGGCCCCATTATCCCAGCATCGGAGCAGCCAGGTGACAATGTGCTCACCTGGACGACGGCTGAAATCCTTTCGCATATCTCGCAGTTCACTCGGGGATAGAGATCGGGTAGTTACCGTCTCTTTTATGAGTTCTTCCTCTTCCTCCTCTTCAAGCGATGACCCGCTCTCTTCCCTCTTCAGTCCTTGTGATGGCCCTGCTTCAGAGCACTCTGCCTCCTCACTCGCTTCCTCTGCCTCCTTCTTAGCAGAATCTTCCTCCTCCCTTACTAAACGAGCTGACTTCCGCTTCCACGATTTCTTCTTTTGTACAGGGGCAACTGATACTGGGATGGGCTGGTTCTCTGGTTCAGCTGCAACAGTCTGAGTAGCTACAGTGCCTGTTGCAGGGGTTGGAGTAGTCACAGTGGCCGCCGCAGGGGTTTGAGTAGCTACAGTGCCTGTTGCAGGGGTTGGAGTAGTCACAGTGCCTGCCACATTGCCATCAGACCCAGAGAGCCTCTCTCCCCTTTGCATAGTGTTTAATAGAGCTCGGTAGGCATGGGCCAGGCCCCAGCACATTGCAATGATTTGTGTGGAGTGTTGGGTGATTAGGGAGTGTTTTGATTGCATAGAAATCGAAGATTGTGAAGACCAAGTAGAGTGCTTGTGGGTAAGGATGAGGGGGAAGGCCAATGAGGCAGACATCCTGCTGGGAGTCTGTTACAGGCCACCCAACCAGGATGAAGAGACAGATGAGACATTCTATAAGCGACTGGCGGAGGTCTCGCATTCGCTGGCCCTTGTTCTTGTGGGGGACTTCAACCTACCGGACATCTGCTGGAAGTATAACACGGCAGAGAGGAAACAGTCTAGGAGGTTCCTGGAGTGTGTGGAGGATAACTTCCTGATGCAGCTCGTGAGTGAGCCCACCAGGGGACGGGCCTTGCTGGACCTGCTGTTTACAAACAGAGAAGGACTGGTGAGAGATGTGGTGGTCGGAGGCCGTCTTGGGCTTAGCGACCATGACATGATAGAATTCTCAGTTGTGAGTGAAGTAAGGAGAGGGGTCAGCAAAACTGCTACCATGGACTTCCGGAGGGCAGACTTTGGCCTGTTCAGGTCACTGGTTGAGAGAGTCCCTTGGGAGACAGTCCTGAAGGACAAAGGGGTCCAGGAAGGCTGGACAGTCTTCAAGAAGGAAATCTTAAAGGCGCAGGAGCAGGCGGTCCCCATGTGCTGTAGAAAAGAGCTGGCGGGGAAGGCGACCGGCCTGGCTGAACAGGGAGATTTTGCTGGGACTCAGGGAAAAGAGGAGAGTTTATCACCTCTGGAAGAAGGGGAAGGCAACTCATGAAGAGTACAAAGATCTCGTTAGGTCAAGCAGGGACAAAATTAGAAAGGCAAAAGCCCAGCTAGAGCTCAGTCTGGCCACAGTCGTAAAGGATAATAAAAAATGTTTTTACAAATATATTAACAACAAAAAGAGAGGCAAGGAGAATCTCCATCCCCTACTGGATATGGCGGGGAACATTGTCTCCAAGGACGAGGACAAGGCTGAGGTACTTAATGCCTTCTTCGCCTCAGTCTTTAATAGCCACTCCAGGTATCCACAGGATATTCGGCCCCCTGAGCTGGAAGACGGGGATGGAGAGCACAATGTACTCCTCATAATCCAGGAGGAAGCAGTCAAGGACATGCTAAGCCACCTGGACACCCACAAGTCTATGGGGCCTGATGGGATCCACCCAAGAGTACTGAGAGAGCTGGCGGAGGAGCTTGCCAAGCCACTCTCCATCGTTTATCAGCAGTCCTGGTTAACAGGGGAGGTCCCAGAAGACTGGAGGCTTGCCAATGTGACGCCCGTCTACAAGAAAGGCCGGAAGGAGGATCCTGGGAACTACAGGCCTGTCAGCCTGACCTCTGTACCAGGGAAGATTATGGAGCGGTTGGTTTTGAGAGTGCTCACAGGGCATCTGCAGAACAGCCAAAGGATCAGGCCCAGCCAGCATGGGTTCATGAAAGGCAGGTCCTGCTTGACCAACCTGATCTCCTTCTATGACCAGGTGACCCGCCTAGTGGATGAGGGAAAGGCTGTGGACGTTGTCTACCTGGACTTTAGTAAAGCCTTTGACAGTGTCTCCCACAGCATTCTCCTGGAGAAACTGGCGGCTCGAGGCTTAGACGGGTTTACTCTTCGCTGGGTGAGGAACTGTCTGGATGGCCGAGCCCAGAGAGTTGTGGTGAATGGCGTTAAATCCGGCTGGCGGCCGGTCACGAGTGGTGTTCCCCAGGGCTCGGTTCTGGGACCAGTCTTGTTCAATATCTTTATAGATGATCTGGATGAGGGAATTGAGTGCTCCCTCAGTAAGTTTGCAGATGACACCAAGCTGAGTGGGAGTGTTGATCTGCTGGAGGGTAGGAGGGCTCTGCAGAGGGATCTGGACAGGCTGGATCAATGGGCAGAGGCCAACTGTATGAGGTTTAATAAGGCCAAGTGCAGGGTCCTGCACTTTGGCCACAACAACCCCATGCAATGCTACAGGCTTGGGGAGGAGTGGCTGGAGAGCAGCCCAGTGGAAAGGGACCTGGGGGTGCTGGTTGACAGCCGGCTGAATATGAGCCGGCAGTGTGCCCAGGTGGCCAAGAAGGCCAACAGCGTCCTGGCCTGTATCAGGAATAGTGTGGCCAGCAGGAGCAGGGAAGTGATTGTGCCCCTGTACTCGGCACTGGTGAGGCCGCACCTTGAATACTGTGTTCAGTTTTGGGCCCCTCACTACAAGAAGGATGTTGAGGTGCTGGAGCGTGTCCAGAGAAGGGCAACGAAGCTGGTGAGGGGTCTGGAGCACATGTCTTATGAGGAGCGGCTGAGGGAACTGGGGTTGTTTAGTCTGGAGAAGAGGAGGCTGAGGGGAGACCTTATCGCTCTCTACAACTACCTGAAAGGGGGTTGTGGCGATGAGGGTGTTGGTCTCTTCTCCCAACTAACTAGTGATAGGACAAGAGGAAATGGCCTCAAGTTGCGCCAGGGGAGGTTTAGATTGGATATTAGGAAAAATTTCTTCACTGAGAGGGTGGTCAGGCATTGGAAGAGGCTGCCCAGGGAGGTGGTGGAGTCGCCATCCCTGGAAGTGTTCAAAAAACGTGTGGATGTGGCGCTTCAGGACATGGTTTAGGGGACATGGTGGTTCTGGATTAATGGTTGGACTTGATGATCTTAAAGGTCCTTTCCAACCTAGTGATTCTGTGATTCTGTGATTCTGTGTCTCCTTGGAGCTGCCAGGCCGACAGCATACTTCTTCCAAATATTCTGCTAGTTTATCAGGATTCTGCACTTGTTCGGGAGTGAAGCTCCAAAACACCGGAGGTGCCCACCGCCCCAGGCATTTGCCCATGCTGTTCCACACGCCCTGCCATTCGTAACTATCCAGCCTTGGGGCAGATCTCCGGGTGATATTCTTAAATCACTTGCCAACCTTAGACAAAACCGAAACAATGTTCCCCAGAAGTAGCAATAGAGGTATTATAACTACCCAAGGGTGTTCAAAATATGGAAAAATTATTGTGATGAAGGAGGAAATGTTATGATAGAGGGTAGCAAAGGTACCATTCTGCATTTCCTCCATAGAAAGCCTTTCAGAGGCAGAAGTATAATTGCTAATCGTCTCCACAAGACTGTAGCCAAAATACAGTAACGGCTTTAGTACAGAGTTCAGATGATACCACATTAACCTCAAGGTCATTGCTCTAAAAACAAAACTCGCAGGCCAGTACAGCAGCCCGCAGAGACCAACACCGATCCTTAACATGTACAACAAAGACGAGAGCATCATGCAAATCAGATAAACTGATATTGTGACCTGCAACTGTTATTATCTCAAGCCTCGTGCCCCACGTTGGGCGCCAAAAAGGACTGTCGTGGTTTAGCCCCAGCTGGCAACTAAGCACCACGCAGCCGCTCGCTCACTGCCCCTCCCACAATAGGGTGGGGGAGAGAATTAGGAAAAAAAAACCTTGTGGGTTGAGATAAACACGGTTTAATAAGACAGAAAGAAAGAAGGAAACAACAATGATAATACCAACAAAGGAATGTACAAGAACAAGTGATGCCCAATACAGCAATTGCTCACCACCTGGCGATCGACAGCCCGTCCCCGAGCAGCGATTTCCGCCCCCCGGCCAACTCCAGTTTATGTACTGGGCATGACGTTATATGGTAGGGAATATCTCTTTGGCCAGTCTGGGTCAGCTGTCCCGGCTGTGTCCCCTCCCAGCTCCCCGTGCACCCCCAACCTCCTTGCTAGCAGGCCAGCACGAGAAGCTGGACTGTCCTTGACTGCTCAGCAGCAACCCAAAACATCAGCACATTATCAACAGTTTCTCATCCCAAATCCAAAACACAGTGTCACACTGGCTTCTGTGAAGAAAACCAGCTCTATCCTGGCTGAAACCAGGACACCATCTTTCATATTATTAATGTATTTCCACTTCATTAGCAAATGCTCAGCCCTTCAGAGGCACTAATGTTATGTGAATCTTTTTCTTTGTACTTTTAGTCTGCTTTCCTAAGCTGCTGCTCCAGGAGACATGCCTGGTTTTCAGGCATGGCTTATATTGGTATTTTCTACATGTAAACTAAAACAGAACCGTCCTAGTGAGAGCCTTCCTTATAATAAGGAAATAGAACTTTTGTCTCATTCAGTTTTAAAATCAACTTTAAAATGTATTGTTTTCACATGAGCAAGACTTCTCCCAGGTTTTTTATGTACCTCTGGCAGCAGATGCTTTCCTGGCAGTGTGTCTCTCAGACCTTGGGTCATTATCCTCCAACATCACCCAGCTAACTATCACCACAGGCTGGAAATCACTCATGAATCATCACTTCAGTGAGTCTCTAGGACCTCAGATCTCCTCTGACCTTAACCACTCTCTTCAGTGCCATTAAATAAATTAAATGTTTAAATTACCTTTATTAGCTTTTCTCTGTAGGAAAGCCAGTTCATTTCAAGCTTTCCTTGGCTAGAGTCATGTAAAAGAAAACCAGAATGTGTAGTCAAGTGCAAACGTCTTCATGTTATTTCAGTGTTTTACAGTCATATCCGAGAGAAGACAGCAGCTTTCCAGTTGTGCATTGGGATGGGGAGATAGGGAAAGCCTTCCTCTGAGACATGCATAGACTGCAGGCAGAGGTCAGGGAAGGTGAACAACAAATAGGAAAAATTTAGTACTAGTAAAAATCTCTTAAAATACATCCAAATTGTTTTCAATGTGAACAGTGTAATTAGAAGCTTAATTTAACTTAATTAAATTTAATTAAGTTTAATTAACTTATCTTTAACTTAGTTTAACTATGCCCTTTCACACACCCAACAGCAGTCTCATATATCTCCATTTACCTCTGAAATGTCCCAGTGAATAAAGGCAATTGGGGAGATGAGGTCATCCAGTTTCATAGTGCCTTGGCATTCACTTTTAGGAGACTGAATGTGGGCTCAAGAGTAAACCTGTCTCCTTGTGTAACAGGGCTTTAGGTGCAGGCACATCCCAGGGAGCAATGGGGAAATTATGCATAGCCAAAGGCAACTTGCAGGGGGGTAACAGAGGAGATCAGTCCTTTGCCTTTGGATTTCTCCCCTGCAGTTCAAGAACGTCTTGAAGGCTCCCTGTGCCTTTGGGCAGACTGCGGAGCAGAGGAATGAGTGGGTGAGAGTGATGTGGCTTGCAAGAGCCAGAGGTTATATTTCTGTAGTTTCCAAAAGGTTGTCTTCAGTTTTCTCCTATTACACTGGGGACTTACTGCAGCTGGCCTCCACGTCTGAGTGGTTAATAAAGTTGATTTACACTGTTTATTTCTGTCAGGAGTCCATCAAGCATATTTTATTCTGCCTCCAGTAAGTCCCTGATTTGTTGCTCTATAGTCTGCTTCCCCAGACTCATCAATTCTATAAAAAGAAAAACATAATTACCACATACAGCCAAACTAGCCATTCACACAGGAAAGAAGTGTTTTTAATATTAGCACCTAACAGTTATCTCTGTCTCTGTTGACATTAACCTTTCATTGGTAAAATACAGGTGGAAAGTGTATGTAATGTGTGACTCGTCAATTACAGTGATTTTGACTTAAAAGTCAGTGTGGGGTGCCATAGTTTGATTCGCCATTTTATGGAAAAAATGTTGATTACATTGCAAAAAAGATTAAAAAATAACCACTATGCTTAAATATTTAACATTCTAAAAAGATACAGGATAAAGGCAGCAATGCTGTCATCTACCTCTTATAGATTCAAAGGCTCTGTGATTTACCTAGCTTCTCAAAAAAACATGTCTCATATGAACTATGAATACTTTCTTATTTAAAAAAGGATAGACCTGGAAAAATTCCATCAGTGTTTTGTCTTACACAGTTAGCCACGAATCAGTTATTGGCAGTCAGAAAATCCATGGATATTTGCCACATATTTCCATGTTTGGTGGTGGTGAAATTAGCGAAGAAAAGGATTGCTTTTGTTCTGGAAAAATTACTTTATGCATTAATTTTTGTGTGTTTGTGTGCCAAAGAACATACTTTATTGTGTGTTTCATGCATACTCTCTCATCACTTTCTCATCAAAGACTGGCTTATTGCAGTAAAGGACAGGATGTGGTGAGTATCTGGAAGTACACAGAAGAAAATTTAGTCTGTCCAGGAGCAGATTCATTTTCATGCACTAATGGAATTACCTATATATGTAGATTTTAATTTTTTAAAATATCCTGTACTAAAGTTATTCATAACATACCACATTCCCTTATTTTTTGGTAAGTTACCAGCTATGATGTCAGCAAAATGTTAACTATATTTTTAATTCTCTGTCACCTTATTTAAAGCTCTCATATTTCCAGTCTTAGAATGAAAATATTGAAGCCTTATTCAACCTTTCTAAAATTTGGTCTTCTTTCTGGCTAAGAGAAGCAGAACTGACAGCAAACAAGGTAGTCGAGTTTTTGATTTCCAGAACTGTTTGCAATCTTGGAAAGGTTCAGTGTATAAGTTCAAGTCACTTCAGAACAGCTCTACCTTGTATGATTGCTCATTTACCCCATCACCAAAGGCCTTCCTGGTGTTGATAGCTTTGCAAAAGGTAGATTTTCCAATTCAGACTGACTTTTCTAATGAATTAGACACAAATAAAAAAAAATAACTAAGGACTTAATAAAAAATGAAGGACTAGTTAAATTAAAAAAAAATATTCCAAAACATATATATAAGATGGAAGATACTTTTATTTTTAATAAATTACGAAGTCACAAGAACTGTGTTCTATGAGAAGACTTAAATTATAATTAAAAAAATCCCACACCTGATAACCCAAATATATCAGTTTGGACATGTTACCAGTGTGCTCCATTACTGCGCAGTTGCCACATGTCCCACCTGTTCCCTAGGACTGAGCTTTCTGGACATAGTACGTCTTCCACAGTACATAATACCCGGGGGTTCCCATGTTGCACTGCTGTACTGGGTTTGCATGGCAAGGTTTTGGTAGTGGTGGGGGCTGCAGGGGTGGCTTCTGTGAGAAGTTGCTAGAAGCTTCCCCTATGTCTGATACAGCCAGTGCCAGCCAGCTCCAAGACTGACCCACCGCTGGCCAAGGCCGAGACAATCAGCGACCCTGGTAGCGCCTCTGTGATAACATATTTAAGAAGGGGAAAAAAAATCGGCACACAGCATTTACAGCCAGAGAGAGGAGTGAGAATATGTGAAACAACTCTGCAGACACCAAGGTCAGTGAAGAAGGAGGGAGAGGAGGTACTCCGGGTGCTGGAGCTGAGATTCCCCTGCAAACCATGGTGAAGACCATGGTGAGGCAGGCTGTCCCCTGCAGCCCATGGAGGTCCACAGTGGAGCAGATATCCACCTGCAGCCTGTGGAGGACCCCACGCCGGAGCAGGGGGATACCCGAAGGAGGCTGTGACCCTGTGGGAAGCCTGTGCTGGAGCAGGCTCCTGGCAGGACCTGTGGACCCATGGAGAGAGGAGCTCACATTGGAGCAGGTTTGTCGGCAGGACTTGTGACCCCGCAGGGGACCCATACTGGAGCAGTCTGTTCCTGAAGGACTGCACGCCGTGGAAGGGACCCAGGCTGGAGCAGTTAGTGAAGAACTGCAGTCTGTGGGAAAGACTCACGTTGGAGAAGTTCATGGAGGACTGTCTCCTGTGGGAGGGACCCCACGCTGGAGCAGGGGAAGGGTGTGAGGAGTCCTCACCCTGAGAAGTAAGGAGTGGCAGAAACAACGTGTGATGAACTGACTTCAACACCCATTCCCTTTCCCCCTGTGCCGCTTGCAGAAGAGGTAGAGAAAAAATCAGGAGTGAAGTTTATCCTGGGAAGAAGGTAGGGTTGGGGGGAAGGTGTTTTAAGATTTGGTTTTAGTTTGGTTTTTTTTAATTTCTTAAGTTTGGATTTCTTTGAATCATTCTCATTACCCTACTTTGGTTTTGATTGGCAATAAATTAAATTAATCTCCTCAAGTCGAGTCTGTTTTGCCTGTGACAGTAATTGCTGACTGATCTCTCCCTGTCCTTATCTTGACCCACGAGCTTTTTGTTACATTTTCTCTCCTGTGTCCAGCTGAGGAGGGGGAGTGATAAAGCAGCTTTGGTGGGCACCTGGCATCTAGCCATGATCAACCCCCCACAGCTGCCTGCCTTTACTTGGAAGGGAGCTCTCCTGGTGCATCACATCCTGTGCAAGGACCAGTTTATAATGGGAAACACGATCAGGAGTTTCCCATACATCATAACATGACTGTGCTTCTTTCAGTTGGACTAATTTGGGTTTCTGATCAAATTCTTATCTTCCATTTTTCATCAGAATTGAAATGTTGACCTGCTCTGATAAACAAATACCTTTTGCTTAACTATCAGAAATGGATGTCTTACCTTTACCTTATTCCTAAAAATAACATACTGAGTGTAGCCAAGTCTGGATCAGCCTAACTTCTAGATCATATTTTTTATGGTATCCTTTATATGGCAACAATGTAAAAGAATTTGTTTCACATCTTTCATTTTGACAATTTCCTTCATGATTCTACTGCTGCAACCACACAAACAGTATTTCTGGATCCTTTTATTTACACTTTTTTTCTTTTCCTTGGGGATACTTGCTATTCACAGTTTAATACATAAAAATCTGGAATATGCCCGTTTTCTTTTGCTCTTATTCCTGTGTTCACACTTGCTTCATAAGACATGACAGATTATATTGCATGAAAGTGCTATGAATGACATAGATGGTGTGTAGGATCTGGAGGTACTAGAGGGAGAGAAAAAGAGAATGTGAGGAAGAAGAGCAGCAAATGCAGCAAACATAGTTGTAGGGCAGATGGAGTGTTTGAAGACAAAAGGAACTGGTCTGGAAGCATCCAGGCTGCTGGTGGAAGGACAAAAGCGAAGGAGAACTGGTTTGCAGCATGGAGGGAGGTTCTATGAGCAGGAAAAGGATTGAGATAAGGGATTTCCATGGACAAGCAATAGATGATCACCCGAGGGAGCAAAGCTGGAGGGAAGATTAGTGGATGTATGAGTAGCTGTGTGAGAAGTCCGTAAGTGAAAGGCAAAGAAAGAGGGAGAATGAGACAGGATATTGAGGACACTAAAATAGATTGAAAATGTGCACAAATCAAGGCTGCTCTAGGCAAACAACGTTCATTTGCCACTTTTTTCCTTTCCCAAACTAATCAACATTGCATATTGCCAGGTTCGAACCCGGGAAAATTTGTCTGACTAACAAAGATATGCTGGAAGATCTTTGACAGAACCAGTATTTGTTCTGCTTAATAGCTACTGTTGCAAAAGTGCACCATTTAACCAACCTAAAATTCAAATCACACTCCAAAAGGCCAATCACAGAATCACAGAATCACTACGGTTGGAAAGAACCTTCAAGATCATCAAGTCCAACCATTAACCCAGCACCACCATGTCCCCTAAACCATGTCCCGAAGAGCCACATCCACATGTTTTTTGAACACTTCCAGAGATGGCGACTCCACCACCTCCATGGGCAGCCTGTTCGAATGCTTGACCACCCTCTCTGTGAAGAAATTTTTCCTAATATCCAATCTAAACCTCCCCTGGCACAACTTGAGCCCATTTCCTCTTGTCCTATCACTAGTTAGTTGGGAGAAGAGACCAACACCCTCCTCACCACAACCTCCTTTCAGGTAGTTGTAGAGAGCAATAAGGTCTCCCCTCAGCCTCCTCTTCTCCAGACTGAACAACCCCAGTTCCCTCAGCCGTTCCTCATAAGACATGTGCTCCAGACCCCTCACCAGCTTCGTTGCCCTTCTCTGGACACACTCCAGCACCTCAGCATCCTTCTTGTAGTGAGGGGCCCAAAACTGAACACAGTATTCAAGGTGCGGCCTCACCAGTGCCGAGTACAGGGGCAAAATCACTTCCCTACTCCTGCTGGCCACACTATTTCTGATACAGGCCAGGACGCTGTTGGCCTTCTTGGCCACCTGGGCACACTGCTGGCTCATATTCAGCCGGCTGTCAACCAGCAACCCCAGGTCCTTTTCTGCCGGGCAGCTCTCCAGCCACTCCTCCCCAAGCCTGTAGCGTTGCATGGGGTTGTTGTGACCCAAGTGCAGGACCCGGCACTTGGCCTTATTAAACCTCATACAGCTGACCTCTGCCCATCGATCCAGCCTGTCCAGATCCCTCTGCAGAGCCCTCTTACCCTCCAGCAGATCAACACTCCCACCCAACTTGGTGTCATCTGCAAACTTACTGAGGGAGCACTCGATCCCCTCATGCAGATCATCTATAAAGATATTGAATAAGACTGGCCCGAGAACCGAGGCCTGGGGAACACCACTTGTGACCGGCCACCAGCCGGATTTAACGCCATTCACCACAACTCTCTGGGCTCGGCCATCCAGACAGTTCCTCACCCAGCGAAGAGTAAACCCGTCCAAGCCACGAGTCACCAGTTTCTCCAGGAGAATGCTGTGGGAGACACTGTCAAAGGCTTTACTAAAGTCCAGGTAGACAACATCCACAGTCTTTCCCTCATCCACTAGGAAGGTCACCTGGTCATAGAAGGAGATCAGGTTGGTCAAGCAGGACCTGCCTTTCATGAACCCATGCTGGCTGGGCCTGATCCTTTGGTTGTCCTGCAGATGCCCTGTGAGCACTCTCAAGATGAACCGCTCTATGATCTTCCCCGGTACAGAGGTCAGGCTGACAGGCCTGTAGTTCCCAGGATCCTCCTTCCGGCCTTTCTTGTAGACGGGCGTCACATTGGCAAGGCTCCAGGCGTCTGGGACCTCCCCTGTTAACCAGGGCTGCTGATAAATGATGGAGAGTGGCTTGGCAAGCTCCTCCGCCAGCTCTCTCAGTACTCTCGGGTGGATCCCATCAGACCCCATAGACTTATGGGTGTCTAGGTAGCTTAACATGTCCTTAACTGCTTCCTCCTAGAATATGAGGAGTATATTGTGCTCTCCATCCCCATCTTCCAGCTCAGGAGGCTGAATACCCTGCGGATACCTGGACTGGCTATTAAAGACTGAGGCAAAGAAGGCATTAAGTACCTCAGCCTTGTCCTCGTCCTTGGAGACAATGTTCCCTGCCATATCCAGTAAGGGATGGAGATTCTCCTTGCCTCTCTTTTTGTTGTTAATATATTTGTAAAAACATTTTTTATTATCCTTTATGACTGTAGCCAGACTGAGCTCTAGCTGGGCTTTTGCCTTTCTAATTTTGTCCCTGCTTGACCTAACGAGATCCTTGTATTCTTCGTGAGTTGCCTGCCCCTTCTTCCAGAGGTGATAAACTCTCCTCTTTTCCCTTAGCACCAGCAAAATCTCCCTGTTCAGCCAGGCCGGTTGCCTTCCCCGCCAGCTCTTCTTATGGCACATGGGGATCGTCTGCTCCGGTGCCTTTAAGATTTCGTTCTTGAAGACTGTCCAGCCTTCCTGGACCCTTTTGCCCTTCAGGACTGTCTCCCAAGGGACTCCCTCAACCAGTGACCTGAACAGGCCAAAGTCTGCCCTCCAGAAGTCCATGGTAGCAGTTTTGCTGACCCCTCTCCTTCCTTCACTCACAACTGAGAATTCTATCATGTCATGGTCACTAAGCCCAAGACAGCCTCCGACCACCACATCTCTCACCAGTCCTTCTCTGTTTGTAAATAGCAGGTCCAGCAAGGCCCGTCCCCTGGTGGGCTCACTCACCAGCTGTGTCAGGAAGTTATCCTCCACACACTCCAGGAACCTCCCAGATTGTTTCCTCTCTGCCGTGTTATACTTCCAGCAGATGTCCGGTAGATTGAAGTCCCCTACAAGAACAAGGGCCAGCGAATGCTAGACTTCTGCCAGTCACTTATAGAATGTCTCATCTGTCTCTTCATTCTGGTTGGGTGGTCTGTAACAGACTCCCAGCAAGATATCTGCCTCATTGGCCTTCCCCCTCATCCTTACCTATAAGCACATGACTTGGTCTTCACAATCTTTGATTTCTATGCAATCAAAACACTCCGTAACATACAGAGCCACCCCACCACCTCTCCTTCCTTGCCTATCCCTTTGGAAGAGCTTATAGCCATCCATTGCAGCACTCCAGTCATGAGAAGCATCCCACCATGTTTCTGTGATGGCAACTACATCATAGCTGTCCCGCTGCACAATGGCTTCCAGCTCCTCCTGTTTGGTGCCCATGTTGCGTGCATTCGTGTAGATGCACTTGAGCTGGGCTATCGATTTCAACTCTGGCATGCCACCCCTAGGCTCATCTCTAGTGAGCCTGGTTTTATCCCCTTCCCCCTTCGAATCTAATTTAAAGCCCTCTCAATGAGGCCTGCCAGTTCATAAGCAAGAATCCTTTTGCCCCTTGGAGTCAGTTGCACTCCATCTGCTGCCAGGAGGCCCGGTGCCGTGTAAACCGCCCCGTGGTCAAAAAACCCAAAATTCTGCCGACGGCACCAGCCTCTGAGCCATGTGTTGATCAGATGTGCTTCCCTATTCCTTTCAGCATTCTTCCATGTCAATGAAGGGATTGATGAAAACACTACCTGTGCTCCCACTCCATCGACCAGTCGCCCCAGTGCTGCCTTTTTGACTGCCTTTGGGCTTCTTAGTGCAACATCATTGTTGCCAACCTGCATGACCAACAGTGGGTAGTAATCACTGGGCCAAACCAGACCAGGGAGTTTCCTGGTGACATCTCTCACCCAGGCCCCAGGCAGCAGACTTCCTTGTGGGTTGGGTCTGGTCGACATATTGGGCCCTCTGTACCCCTCAGAAGGGAGTTGCCTATAACAATTACCCTCCTTTTTTTCTTAACAGAGGATGTCTTGATGCATGAGGCTGGCTGACTCACCCTAGGCACCCCCTTGGATGGACCTTCATCAGGGTCCTCATGTTCCCATCCCTCAAGTTCCAGAGCCCCATACCTGTTGTGTAAGGGCAGCTGGGACAGTGAGGGAGGCCAGGAGGGGATTCGCCAGCCTCTCCAAGCAGGGACCTGCTTCCATTTCCCCCTCATCTCTTAGGTCCCCTCCTTCTGCCTGGCAGCAAGAGGATAGGGGATCCCCTGCTGCTTGTGGAGCCTCCACCAGCTGCCCCTGCTTCAGGGATGGCAGGGTGTGGCTCCACCAATCTATCTCCCTCTCACACTCCCCAATGCTCCTCAGCCTCTCCACTTCCTCTTTCAGCTCTGCCACCAGGCTGGGCAGGTCGCTCACCTGGTCGCACCGCACGCAGGTGGTGTCCCCGTGGGTCTCTGGAACAACCAACAGGCTCAGGCACTCGTTGCAGCCAGATACTTGGACAATCGCGTGCTTGAGTGGGAGCTCTGTCTGTGTCACCACATTCTTTCTGGCCACAGTTTTCAGTCGAGTGGCGACCATGGCTGAGCCTCCCCTGGGAGGATGATGGCCACTTGTCAGAGAGCCTCTAGTGCCGGGGGGGGGAACTGCATCCTGCCCGCATGCCTTCCCTGCACGCCCTGCCTGTGTCAACTGATGCGCCACGTCCTGTTTGTCCACCCTGTTCGTCGCGCTCCCTAGGGCTGCTCTTGTAGGCGAGGGACTTTGGCTGCTGCCGCTCTAGTCCCCACCCACGCTGAGTCAGAGCTGCCGGTCATCAGGAGCCCGCTCCGCTGGCCTGGGGGGGGAAGCTGGGGCACTCTCTCTCTCCTTGTGCTTCAAATTTCCCATTTGTAGAAGGGACACCTGAAGAGGTTATGACTTCTATCATGTCCTCTATGAATATAAAGCAGTCCAGAGAAATGCTTATATAAAATTGTATATCTAATGAATCTTCTGAGAAAGTAAGGAGAAACAAGTCATGAGTGATTTTGGATACATTCATTTTGGAGTTCTCAGTGGAAGAGAGCTTAAGAAGAGAGAATGTTGAAAAGTGTTGTGGTTTAACCCCAGCCAGCAACTAAGCACCACGCAGCTGCTCGCTCACTCCCCCACGGTGGGACGGGGGAGAGAATCAGAAGGGTAAAAGTGAGGAAACTCATGGGTTGAGATAAAGACAGTTTAATAGGGAAAGAAAAAGCCGCACACGCAAACAAAACAAAACAAGGAATTCATTCACTGCTTCCCATCGGCAGGCAGGTGTTCAGCCATCTCCAGGAAAGCAGGGCTCCATCATGCATAGCGGTTATTTGGGAAGACAAACACCATCACTCTGAACGCCACCCCTTCCTTCTTCCCCTAGCTTTATATGCTGAGCACAATGTCATATGGTATGGAATATCCCATTTGGTCAGTTTGGGTCAGCTGTCCTGGCTGTGTCTCCTCCCAACTTCTTGTACACCCCCAGCCTACTCACTGGTGGGGTGGAGTGAGAAGCAGAAAAGGACTTGACTCTGTGATAGCACTGCTCAATAATAATGAAAACATCCCTGTATTATCAACATTGTTTTCAGCACAAATCCAAAACATAGCCCCATACTAGCTACCATGAAGAAAATTAACTCTATCCCAGCCAAAACCATCACAAAAAGAAATGTTGCCACTTACGTCCTCCTCACAATCCAGTCAGGAAAATTTAGAAATCTGAGGCTAGGTATGTAAAATTTGAGTAATTTACAATCTCTATCCACTTTTGAAAATCCCAGCCAAAGTGTTTTCTTAAAAGTGAATTATCTTTGCTAGTAGAACAGGTACTTGGTCTTCTAGTATTTTTGTGAAACATTGTTGACAAAGCTACAATATTCTACCCATGGTTAACACGTCAGCACATACTATGAAAAAAACTTTAAATGCAGAGTGAGTTATTACTGTAGTTCTTGGCCCTGGGGAGGAGCAAAACCCCCTGCTCCCAACTCAACAACCTCATAATCTGGAAGAAGCTTTTTTCCTCATCTTCCCCAGAACCCCTCTGTTTTGTAGTACTCCATGTGTCTAGGCTATTGTTTCATAAATATTTTATTTCTTTTCAAAGAATAGACCTGTCTGTGAACAGAAAAAGGGAGGAATGAAGTGCCCTTGTGCTAAAAGACTGAGGGATTGTACGAGAGAATATCTGCATGGTATAGGCTCCAAGGCAGTGGTGTCAGGTGATTGTCTCTCCCTCTGCATAAGTTTTCTGGGAGAGCTGAAAGGGCATAAATCACATATGCAGAGAAAACTGTATGATCACAGTGATGAAAGGCCTGGCAAAATCCTAAAAACCTCAGTCAAAAAATAAATGCAAGCTGAATTATCTTTTCCTGTACTGATCCTTTGTTAGAGACCTCATTCAAGCATGATAAGTGAAGGAGAAGCAATCTCAAATTTCAATATCTTCAGTTGTTGGGATAAATGTAGATGTTAGTGTTTCTCCACTTGCTACTAACTTGTATCATAGAAGTGTTACAAGAGCATGCTACTGTATCAGTTGAGTCTTTTGGATATGGACATGAAGACAGGTTCATGCATATGCAATGGAAACCATCACCACTGATTAATGGGAAACAAATCCTCTACATTTTGTTTATCTCGTATTTGTACCCACTGCAGTGGTATCAGAGTGGCACATGCAAATATTACACTTTTAAAGAACAAGTGAGAGGAGCAGCCAGCCTGTGTCTAATGAACATTTAGTGTACAGCCTCATGGGCCCAATCGCTGGGACCCATTTCATTGGGACTTGATTAAGAAAGTGCGGAAGGCAGTGCAAAATTATGGCTTGCAATCACCTTTCACTCAAGCTCTATTAGATAACATATTCACGGGAATGGTTCTTACACCATGGGATTGTCAGCAGATGATAGATATGTTGTTGACACCAACCCAAAGGTTATTGTGGGCAGACAGATGGTATAAACTCTGTATGCAAGAAGCCCTGAGAAACCCGGAGCGTCAAGACGGCGATCCACTCCAGAACATTACTATGGAACAAATGACAGGCCAGGGACTGTTTGTGGATGTTAGATTGCAAGCTCGGCTGCCCTTAGAAGCCTTGCAATTAGTTGGGCGACTAGCGTTGAATGCGTTGCGAACAGTCCCAGAGGAGGGAAAGAGGCAACCATCTTATACTCAAATTAGACAAGGGAGAGATGAACCATATATGTCTTTTGTTGATCGTCTGAGAGACACTTTGAATAAGGTGTATACCAATGAAGAGGCAAAACTAGCAGTGTTGTTGAATTTAGCAGTAGAAAATGCCAATGTAGATTGTAAAAGAATTTTGTTAACTTTGCCAAAAGAAGCAACGTTAGTACAAATGGTAGAAGCCTGCAACAGAGTAGGCTCTGCCACACATCAGGCAGAGACACTCGCAAGTGCCTTTGCAGCAGCAATTAAGCCATTTAAAAATGGAAAAGGGGAGAAAAAATGTTTTAATTGTGGAAAAACAGGCCATTTTAGAGCTCAGTGCAAGGCCACAAGGAGAGGACCTAGGCAGATTGAGACAGGTCATAAATCCTTCCAACAAGGACCCTTTCAGCAAGGAATAGGCCCAGCAGGAGCACCATGTGGTCGATGTCAAAAATTTGGTCATCAAGCCTCAGAATGCTGTTCAAAGTATCATCGGGATGGTATGAAATTGGGAAACGGGCGACCGAGCGCGAAGGCACCCCACATGACACAAATGGGGAAGCACCACCAGGCTGCTTGGCAAGCCTCAGCGCCCAAACCAGAGGGAGCGCCGGAATGGACGTGGAAACAACAGTAGAAGTTACCTTATGGGACATGTCGGTTTATGATGTCCCGACTAACGCGAATGGACCATTAGGATATGGATTGAGTGCTTTGTTATTAGGACGATCTTCAGCAACAAAGCAGGGACTTTTTGTTCTCCCTGGAGTCATTGATGCTGATTTTACAGGGACCATCAAAGTAATGTTGTGGACTCCATCTCCGCCTGCTGCGGTTCCTGCAGGCACACGTATTGCACAATTGGTGCCTTTTACTGCTTCTGTACCTCAGGCAGCACAATCAGTGAGGGGGAATGGGGGGTTTGGCTCCACAGGAAGACCAGAAATCTTTCTAGCATTAGATATCAGCAGAAGAAAACCGACTTTGAAAATGAAGTTTAGGCATCCTGACCCCACCGTGCGACCGCGACAATGGACCATCGATATGTTAGTGGATACAGGAGCTGATGTGACCATAATCAGTCATTGAGAGTGGCCGCCAGGCTGGCTGGCTCAGTCTCCAGCTCACGGACTTGTAGGGGTTGGTGGGTTTTCTGCAACACAACAGAGCATAACAACTCTAACCTGTGAAAAACCAGACAGGCTAGTGTGTTCAGTACGACCCTATGTAGCCGCATTACCATTAAGTCTGCTTGGGCGGGATGTACTGAGTCAAATGAATGTATCACTCTCTAGCGATCCGCAGGGTTTTCGGTAGTGGCCATTGAAACGCGACCTGTGCTCAAACTGGAATGGAAACCCGATGATCCAGCGTGGGTAAATCAATGGCCGCTGACCGCAGAAAAGGTCGCCCACCTGGAAGATTTGGTAAAAGAACAGCTAGAAAAAGGCCATATTGTGCCAACCACTAGTCCTTGGAACACACCTGTTTTTGTGATTCCAAAGAAAAGTGGAAAATGGAGGCTATTACATGACTTGCGAGAAGTCAATAAGGTTATAGTGGACATGGGAGCCTTGCAACCAGGGCTACCATCTCCCTGTATGATACTGAAGTAATGGAAGCTTTTAATTATAGATCTCAAAGATTGCTTTTTTACAATCCCTCTGCATAGATGCCAGATATTTTGCATTCTCAGTCCCAAGTACAAACAAGGCGCAACCCATGCGAAGATATCATTGGACAGTATTGCCACAAGGCATGAAAAATTCACCCACGATGTGTCAAATTTATGTAAATTGGGCTTAACAGCCAATCAGAAAAAGGTGGCCTCAATATCTCATCTATCATTATATGGATGACATATTGTTGGCCGGTGATCAATTAAATCCGGAAGAAATGATCGGGGAGCTCGTTGAGCTTTTGAGACAAAGTGGGCTGCAAGTGGCACCGGAAAAGATACAAGCTGAAGTGCCTTGGAGGTACTTGGGGTGGATGATCACTGAAATGTCAGTGATCCCCCAGAAGGTTGAATTAAGAATTCAGATTAAAACATTAAATGATGTACAAAAATAGGTAGGAGACGTTAACTGGATTCGGCCTATTTGTGGGATCACAAACCAAGATATGGAGCCTTTGGTTCAGCTCTTGCGAGGGGATAGCAGGTTAAACTCTCCTCGGCAATTGACCAAGGAAGCCCGGGAAGCAGTAGCAAACATTTCTGAAAAGGTAACTCAAGCATTTAGTTCTAGGATAGACCCCTCGATAGGGATCACTTTGGCAGTAATCAATCACGAACGACATCCCTATGCGCTTATAATACAGTGGATAACAAAGCTAGAATCAAAAGCGGACCCATTGAGAATTTTAGAGTGGGTCTTTTTGCCTCAGCAGCAGAGAAAAACCATCACCACGAAAGCAGAGTATTCTGCAAATTTGATTATGAAAGGGCGCAACAGAATTATTGATATATCGGCAAAGGACCCGAAAACGATTTTAATCCTGTTAAAACAAGAATATTTGACTTGGGCTTTGCAGCACTCTGTTCCCTTGCAAACTGCATTAGCAGGATTTGAAGGTGACATTCAGATTCATTATCCATCACACAAAATGTTTACCTTTTTTAAAAAACATGAAGTAGAAGAAAAATCAAAGTGTAGTCAATATCCAGTTCAAGGTGCTACAGTATTTACGGATGGTGGTGGGAAAACAGGCAAGGCAGCAATAGTATGGCGAGAGCACGGAGAATGGAAAGAACGGGTACTTGTCGTGCCAGGATCAGTTCAAAAGGTAGAACTACAGGCAGTAATTGAAGCCTTTAAATTATGGTCTGAAGAACCTGTGAATATAATTACTGATTCTTTATATGTAGCTGGAGTACTCCAAAGATTGGAAGGTTCAATCCTCAGACAGGTACAGCAGGAACAGCTATATCAACAATTTAGAACGCTTTGGTTTTTATTGCAGAAAAGACGACATCCTTATTACGTTATGCATATACGCAGCCATACCAACCTTCCAGGGGAATTGGTGGAAGGAAATGCAAGAGCTGATCGGCTGACTGCCGCAGTATGGGCTGGACCTGCCCCGGACCGTTTAGGTCAAGCACAAGCCTCTCATGCCTTTTTCCATCAATCTGCCAAAGTTTTAGCGAGACAATTTAATCTAAGTGCAGGTGACGCTAGAGCTATCATATAGACTTGTGCTGATTGTCAACAAATAGGCCCAGGTATCGCGATTACAGTTAGTCCCCGACGACTGCATTCGCTACAACTATGGCAGATGGATGTGACACATGTTGCTGACTTTGGAAGATTGAAATATGTTCATGTTTCAATTGATTGCTATTCTGCAGTAGTTTGGGCCACTGCACAAACAGGAGAAACTACTAGGCATGTACAAAAGCATTTGCGAGCTGCATTCGCAGCCCATGGTATACCCCTAAAAATTAAAACCGATAATGGTCCTTGTTATGTAGCCCAGTCAACCCAACCATTTTTTGCTCAATGGGGAGTGACGCATGTTACTGGAATACCGCATTCCCCAACTGGACAAGCTATTGTTGAACGAATGAATCATCCCCTGAAGTGTTTATTGCAAAAACAAAAAGGGGGAGAGGCTGCCACACCACCCCAAGAACGTTTGAATAAAGCCTTATATGTGTTAAATCATTTGCATCTAGCAGAAGGAGGAACAGTACCTCCCATAATAAAACATGTAAAAGGAATGACAGGAAGTCTGTTTGAGTTAACACAAAATGTGCAAGTAAAAGTTAAAAATTTGGAAAAGAATATGTGGGAAGGACCTCTTCAACTGCTGACCTGGGGACGAGGTTATGCTTCTGTCATTACAGATTCTGGAACTTGTTGGGTACCCGCAAAATGGGTAAAACCATGGGTGAAACAGTCACCATCGTCATCGTCGGACACATCTTGACACTATCAGGTGTCATTGCAATCTGGATGCCACCTCAGCCAAAAGAAAATGTATGGGTAAATCACACTGAAATTCGCGGTATCATGAGAGGAACATGGAAAGCTTTTAGGGCAAATCGCTCTATAACTACAAATCCTTTGGTAAGATATAATATTGGTTTTCATAGCTTTGTGCAGGCGCTTTTTCCATCACTAGGAGTAGTTTCCATCGCTGGGAGTAGTACAGCTAGAATTGTTTGCCTTGTAACATTCTGCTATTGGCTTAAGCATAGTTGATATGTGACTGCTGGATTATGGTAATATGCCGTGTGAACAAAGCCTATGAACCAATAGATGGGGTGGCTGTGGCGCGTGCAGCACGTCTGGCCAGCGGGCGCATGTGCCATAGGCTCCCTGTGTTGAGAGGAGACAACCGAGGCGTGTTCCGACACTCGCTGGCCACATGTGTCAAAACTCGTTCCTCTGCAAATGTATAAATACCGGGATTTCCCGAAGGGCAGTGGGCCGGTGTACGGCAAGGCCACCGTTGCCTCCGTGGGGACGCCCACGTAAAGCTGGCACCTACCGACTGCTGGGCTGAGTTCGCAGCACAGGACGATACAAGAATGTACAGATGGTCCATCTTCCTCACAGTCCTCGGGTTGCGAATGATCCATCAGGTTTTGTTTATAGATAAACAAAATGGGGGAGATGTTGGGATCACCCTGCAAGGGCTCGACCTTAAGGAGAAGGAGCTGTGGCATTGAGAAGCTGGTAAACAGCTGGACACCTGCAGGGCTCAACATTGAGGAGAAGGAGCTGTGGTAAACAACTAAGAAGAGGCAAAGGAGTACAGGAACACCTGCAAGCAGCGAATCCTGACTGTGTGAGAGGCGCATGGACAGCGCGTGATATTTTGTATATAGCCAATTGCAATAATGTGTGTAACAAGCTGTAACCAATCACGAGTGTGTGCGCAGTGACTAAGCGGAAATTATGATATATATTGGAGTCAGACAAGACAATAAACGGCTTCGGAATATAACTCTCATAGAGTTGTGAAGTCCATCCTTCTCCCGCAGTGGTCAAACTTTTGCAGTGCAGGAAGGTGGAATGTGCGCCACACTGATAATCACAGTCTGTCCAATTCAAAGTGCAGGGGAACAAATGACAGAGGTCCTAGTCAGACTAAGCCAGGAAGCCAAAGATGAAGAGAGGAGAATTTCTGAAGTTAACTTATCTTACTAATATGTTTTGCTTTGCTGCAGCGTTCTTGATGTCTTTGGTAGGGAAAATGCACAGCAGAGTGAGGGGGGAATTTTCTATGCATAGTACTTGTCTGTTTTATTCAGTAATTACTTTTAATCTTCTTTGTCTTTAAAACAATGTTTGATTTATACTTTTACAGAAAAGATGACAATTAATCTATGTGGTTCACAGGTTGAAAGTAAGAAGTAAAGATACTATTATGATTCACAGCACACAAATTGTCCAGGCTACTGAATGAGCAATATTTGGTTTACTTTAGAAGAATAGACTTGTCTTTTAAGAGAAATGGTGAGAAAGGAAGTGTCCTTGACTGCGACGAGCGAGGGAAGGCATGCAGTCGACTCAATATGAGTGATAAAGCAAGCTTCAACTTTATTGCAAAACCTTACACATATTTATACACTAAGTTCTACCTTATGCATACTTGTCTTACAATCATTGGCTTAGCTCTAAAGAGTGCATTATCATACTCCTCCTACTTGCGCTTACTGCTACATGGTCTGGGTTCCATCCTGTTTTTCTTATACAGTGCTTCTTCTTAGCTGTTTACCACAGCTCCTTCTCCTCAAGGCCGAGCCCTGCAGATGTCCAGCTGTTTACCAGCTTCCCAGTGCCACAGCTCCCTCTTCTCAAGGCCGAGCCGTGCAGATATCTAGCTGTTTACCAGCTTCTCAATGCTGCAGCTCCTTCTCCTTAAGGTCGAGCCGTGCAGAGTGATCCCAACACTTGACTTAGGAGACTTTTTAGTTTAAATAATAAGGAGGAATGATAAATGCAAAGAAAAATATCAAGCATAAAATCAAATTGATGAAGACAGGTTGAAATAAGAATTTGCCATTAGCAGAAATGCTTATGGCTAGATTTGACAACTACTGGGATATGAAGAATCACAGAATCACAGAATCACAGAATCACTAGGTTGGAAAGGACCTTCAAGATCATCAAGTCCAACCATTAATCCAGCACCACCATGTTCCCTAAACCATGTCCCGAAGTGCCACATCCACACGTTTTTTGAACACTTCCAGAGATGGCGACTCCACCACCTCCCTGGGCAGCCTGTTCCAATGCCTGACCACTCTCTCGGTGAAGAAATTTTTCCTAATATCCAATCTAAACCTCCCCTGGCACAACTTGAGGCCATTTCCTCTTGTCCTATCACTAGTTACTTGGGAGAAGAGGCCAACACCCTCCTCACCACAACCCCCTTTCAGGTAGTTGTAGAGAGTGATAAGGTCTCCCCTCAGCCTCCTCTTCTCCAGACTAAACAACCCCAGTTCCCTCAGCCGTTCCTCATAAGACTTGTGCTCCAGCCCCCTCACCATCTTCGTTGCCCTTCTCTGGACACGCTCCAGCACCTCAGCATCCTTCTTGTAGTGAGGGGCCCAAGAAACCTGGTTTTGCTATAGTGCAAGGAAGTAGACTACCCGATTCCTCTTGAAGCTAATATCTAAATATTTATGAAGATGTAGTCAAGACACTGTGAAAATATAATAAGGTAATTGAACTCATGTGGGTGGCTTTGACAAAAAGATTGTTCATTAATGTTATTGATGTACACTGGAAGACATCTGATGTGAAGTTCATGATTGAAATGTTACAAACACTTCAGCATATGGATCCTTCACATTCACTTAATTGCCAGTTTTGTAATGATTTTATGTAACGAGGAATTATTAATAATACATGAAATACTAAATTGACGTAATCACCAAAAAATGTAATATGACATCCACTGTGCAAAGGATGTTATAATTCCAGATGGAAAAGCAGATGAATACCCACTGAGAACTACAAGGGCATTGCCAGGGCGTGCAGAGATGCAGAGAAAAGCAAAAACTCAGCTCGAAATGAAATTGACCAGAGATGGCAAAAACTACAAGAAAGGTTTCTTTGGGTCCGTAAACAACAAGCAGAAACAAAAGGAAAATATTGGCCCACTGTTAAACAGGAGAGGTGAATTAGTCACCAACAATGCTGAAAAGGCAGAAGTTCTCAACACTTTCTTCACTTCTGTCTTTACCAGCACTGTTGGACCCCAGGCCTTGGGAACAAAAATCCAGGTTGATACAAACACAGACCCACCGTCAGTGAAGGAAGAGTTGGTATGTGAACTATTACAGGAGCTTGACCCCTACAAATTGACGGGCACTGACAATATCCACCCAAGGGTGTTAAGAGAGCTGGCTGACATTGTTGCGAGGCTTCTCTCCATAATCTTTGAGAAGTCGTGGAGATCAGGGGATGTCCCAGAAGACTGGAAGAAGGCTAATGTCACACCCATCTATAAGAAAGGCTTAAAGGAGGATCCAGAAAATTATAGGCACATCAGTCTTACTTCAGTCCCTGGGAAAGTTATGGAATGAATCCTCTGGGGGCTATCACAAGTCAAATGAAGCACATGATTGGGAAATGCCAGCACAGATTCACCAAGGTCAAATTGTGCTTGACAAACCTGATCACCTTCTATGACAAAGTAACCTGCTTGGTTGATGTGGGGCAAGCAGTGGACATTGTCTACCTGGATTTCTCCAAGGCTTTCGATACAGTTTCCCACAGCCTCCTCCTAGAGACCTTACACAACAAGTGTAAGGTCTTGCATCTGGGAAAACATAATCCAGGAGTGCAGCACAGGCTGGGATCTACCTGGCTGGGAAGCAGCTCTGTGGAAAGGGACCTGGGGGTCTTGGTGGACAAGCAGCTCAATATGAGTGAACAGTGTGCTGCTGCGGCAAAGCAAGCCGCTGGGATGCTGGGTTGTATCAACAAGAGCATCACCAGCAGAGATAAAGAAGTAATTATTCCACTCTACTCAGTGCTTGTCAGGCCACACCTGGAATGCTGTGTTCAGTTTTGGTCCCTGCTATGCAAAAAAGATGGGGACAGGCTGGAGAGGGTCCAGAGAAGGGACACAAAGATGATCAAAGAACTGGGAAACCTGCCACATGAGGAAAGGCTGAGAGAACTGGGTTTGTTCAGCCTTGAGAAAAGAAGGCTTAGGGGAGAGCTTGTCACCATGATCCAGTATTTAAAGGGTGGCTACAAAGAAGACAGGGACTCCCTTTTTACAAGGAGTCATATGGAAATGATGAGGGGTAATGGGTACAAGTTACTCCTGGGGAGATTCTGACTGGACACAAGAGGAAAATTTATCACAATGAGAACAATCAGCCATTGGAATAATCTCCCCTGGGAAGTGGTGGATTCCCCAACATTGGACACTTTTAAGATTCAGCTGGACAGGGTGCTGGGCTGTGAAATATGTTCATCTGATTCGTGTGATGAAGTGTAACCTTCTGTCCTACATACCCTTGTATGACCGCAAGCCTAAGTCTAGCAGAGTGGTTAATGTATATAGTTCCTGCCTCTTGCGAAAGCCACCTAGCGAACATTCTGGTATATCAGCTCAAACCAGTTTGACCACTGACCGCATAGTATTGTGTAAAGAGAAACTTGTAAAGTGCATGCATAAAGTTTGGGGTCATCCTGGGGGCATGCTGAGGAAGATTCGAGAAGACTCTAGAAGGAGAAGAGGGCATGTGCCGAAGAAGACACGCCTATTCATGAATATGTATTAGCAGACAGGATATAAACCAAGAACAGGAACTGTACGGCGTGCGTCTTGGTGGAGCAGAGACTCCCGGCGCACCCAGCGCTGTTTGCTTGCCTCTATTCACTTAATAAATTGTAAACTTAAATTGGAATCCTGTTTGGGACTAAATCATTTATCACAATTGGGGGCTCGTCCGGGATGGTCTTGGTTCCTGAATTCTGACTTGATCTAGGAGGGGCGCCCCACCATTTGGTGGCTCCTGATCGGGTCGGGTCGGGACTAACGTCATCCTGAACCTGAATAGGGGCAAGCAAAGAATTTGATTTTTTTATGAGCTCCCTTGCCAGCTGCAGCAGTTTATTTTGCCCGTAATTCTGCGCGCGAAGATCCGAACGAAGACGACGGAGTCGTAAGTATTTAAGGTGTATACCGTTTGGTTGGGTGGGATTCGGTTGCCTGTGTGTGTAAGAGCGTGACTGAGACGGAACCTAGTTCCGAAGCGATTGTGGAGGTCTTCTAACCGTGGTTCCAATCTCCCGTGAGGGATTTGGCCGGTGAAGGACCGAAGCGATTCTTAGAGGATTTGTGGGTGGGCGATAGGTCCTAAACCCCCTGCAAGACACTCTTACTGGTAGCCAAGGGCTGTAGGAATTGCCACAGTAAAAATTCCTAGATGGGTCAGACGAAATCGAGAACCCAGGACCAGAAGACAGGGAGCAAATTATCAGACATACCTCTGGGGAGTCCATTAGGAATGATGATTAAAAATTGGAATGATAGGGGCCCCAGAAAAGGAAAAAGTAAATTAAAATTAGTTCAATATTGTATGGTTGAATGGCCGAAGAAGCCTTTAAGACCACATGTCTTTTGGCCTGTTTTTGGATCTTTTGAAGACTGGATTTGCCAGGCCTTAAATATATATGTTAATTCAAAAGAACCTTTTAGTCAGGAGGAAAGTGATTATGTAGGATTATGGAACAGAACTTTACGTCCTTTTCCAGCCTCAATACTTACATTAAAAACAGATGAAAAGTTTGAGGAAGAAGAAGGAGATAAAAATGAAAAGGGAAATGAAAAAGATGATAAATGGGAGCCACTGGATAACCTACCGCCTCCATATCCTAACAATCCATCTCCAGTGGCGGCTCCCCCTCCGGTGGCCGTAGTACCTCTACCTGTACCACCGTTGCCCCTACCTCCACGACCAACAGCACCGGAATTAGATCGACCTCCGGCTGCATGTACGAGAAGTAGGACTGCTGTATCTGAGGGAGCTTCTCTATATCCCTTACGAGAAGTACCCCTCAGAGGCAATCAGGGAGGCATCGGGTTTGTGGCAGTCCCATTAAACCAAGAAAGAAACGGGGACCCTATTAGATGATCCCCTCGGAGTAGCTGAAAAATTGGACCAATTCCTAGGCCCCAATACTTATACCTGGGAAGAAATACAGTCCATTTTAGGGATCCTATTCACTGTTGAGGAAAGGGGAATGATTAGACAAGCTGGAATGAGAATTTGGGAAAGACAGAATCAGGCAGGACCCCCGGGAGATCAGAAATGGCCAAATGTGGATCCCCACTGGGATCATCAACAACCCCAAGGAAGACAATTTGTAGCTAAATCCTGGGGGGATATAAGAAGAAAATTAGAAAAATTGGAAGATTGGCAAGAAAGAGGATTAGAGGAGTTACTTAGAGAAGCTCAGAAAGTCTATGTTAGGAGGGACGAAGAAAAACAGAAAGCGAAAGCAAAAATTTTTGTAGGTATCTTCTGGGGACTTCAACATCAACAGAGCCCTTGATAAAATTATTAATTGGTCCCCATAAAGAGGAAGTTTTATTTTTAGTGGGTACAGGGGCCGAAAAATCAACCATTCAAAAACTTCCAAAAGGAATAGAAAAAGGTGTCGTGGTTTAGCCCCAGCTGGCAACTAAGCCCCACGCAGCCGCTCACTCACTCACTCACCCACGGTGGGACGGGGGAGAGAATCAGAAGAGTAAAAGTGAGGAAACTCATGGTTTGAGATAAAGACAGTTTAATAAGTAAAGCAAAAGCCGCACACGCAAGCAAAGCAAAACAAAGAATTCATTCACTACTCCCCATGGGCAGGCAGATGTTCAGCCATCTCCAGGGAAGCAGGGCTCCGTCACTCATAATGGTTTCTTGGGAAGACAGACGCCATAATTCCGAACGTCCCTCCACCCCTTCCTTCTTCTTTGTCCCAGCTTTATATACCGAGCATGACGTTATATGGTATGGAATATCCCTTTGGCCAGCCTGGGTCAGCTGTCCTGGCTGTGTCCCCTCCCAGCTTCCCGTGCACCCCCAGCCTGCTCACTGCAGGCCAGCATGAGAAGCTGGACTGTCCTTGAGTACTTAGCAACAACTCAAAACATCAGCACCTTATCAACAGTTTCTCATCCCAAATCCAAAACATAGCCTCATACTAGCTTCTATGAAGAAAATTAACTCTATCCTGGCTGAAACCAGGACAAAAGGGAAGAGTTATATGTCAGTAGTAAGAGCAAAAGGAGAGCCTTTTAAAGTAAGTATATTGAAAGATGTAGAAGTAGAAACAGAAAAGAAAATTTGTCTTAATGATTTACTTTTGCTCCCTGAAGCGGAATACAATTTATTAGGAAGGGACTTGATTTTGAAGTTAAACTTGAGCATTCAGAGTCAAGGGGATAAATTGCAGATTAAATTATACACTTTAACACAAGAGGATGAAGAAGCTATTAACCCCTCAGTGTGGTATAAGGAAGGGGAAACTGGAAAGATAAAAATGGACCCCATAAGGGTTCAAATAATAGATCCGCACCGCCCAATTAGAATCAAGCAACACCCTATAACTATGGAGGGTCGAAAAGGATTAAAACCTGTAGTTGACAGACTTTTGGAAAAAGGAACCCTAGAACCTTGTATGTCACCTCATAACACGCCCATTCTTCCCGTAAAGAAACCGGACAGGTCATACAGGATGGTGCAGGACTTAAGAGCTGTAAATCAGCGAACAATCACTAAATTCCCTGTGGTGGCAAATCCTTATACTTTATTGAGTCATATATCTCCCAAACATACTTGGTATAGTGTAATAGATTTGAAAGATGCTTTTTGGGCCTGTCCTCTGGATGAGGGATCCAGAGATTATTTTGCCTTTCAGTGGGAGGACCCTGAAACAGCATGAAAACAACAATTAAGATGGACTGTGTTACCACAAGGGTTTACAGAGTCACCAAATCTATTTGGACAAACTTTAGAAAAAATTCTACAAGATTTCACAATACCTAAGGAGGTAAAATTATTGCAATATGTGGACGATTTATTAGTAGCGGGAGAAACTGAAGAGGGGATCCGAAAAGCCACCATTAAATTGTTAAATTTTCTAGGGGAAAAGGGATTAAAGGTGTCCCGATCAAAGCTACAGTTTGTAGAACAAGAAGTAAAATACTTAGGACATTGGCTGAGTAAGGGAAGGAAGAAGTTAGATCCTGATAGGGTATCTGGGATTCTATCCTTAAGACCCCCACAAACTAAAACGGAAATTAGGCAAATACTGGGATTATTAGGATATTGTAGACCATGGCTTGAAAATTATAGTGATAAAGTAAAATTCCTATATGAAAAATTAACTAATAACCAACTTAAGTGGTTTATTGAAGATGATCAGAGATTTGAGGAAGTAAAAAAGGCATTAATACAAGCACCTGTATTGAGCCTCCCAGATCTAGAAAAACTTATCTCTTTGTGAATACATCAAGCCAGACAGCATATGGAGTTCTTACTCAAGACTGGGCAGGAATCAAAAAACCCGTGGGGTATTGTTCTAAGTTACTTGATCCAGTAAGCAGAGGATGGCCTGCTTGTCTCCAAGCTTTGGTTGCTACAGCATTATTAGTAGAGGAAGCTAGGAAGATTACCTTTAGTGCTCCTTTAAAGGTGTATACCCCACACAATGTCAGAAATGTTTTACAACAAAAAGCGGAAAAATGGTTAACGGACAGCCGGATCCTAAAGTATGAAGCAATACTAATAGACTCCCCTGACTTAGAACTGAGGGTGACTTCTGCTCAGAGTCCAGCACAATTTTTGTTTGGAGAACCATCAGAGGTATTACAACATAACTGTTTAGAGGTAATTTGAGACCCAGACAAAGGTGAGACCAGATTTAAGAGATGCTGAGTTGGAAAATGGAGAAGCGCTGTTTATAGATGGCTCCTCCCGAGTGGTAGAAGGGAAGAGGAAATCGGGATATGAAAAATTTGGGAAGAAAGAGGTTTGATTAATACTCAAGGGAGGAATTTAATACATCAAGAATTAATAGTAAAGATTTTGAAGGTGTTAAGAGAACCAAAGGAGATAGCAGTGGTACATGTGAGGGGACACCAAAAGGGATTAGATTACCGAACTAGAGGAAATAACTTAGCAGATAAAGAGGACCAGGAAGCAGCCTTGAGGACTAAAGTTGCCAAAATTAATGTCATACAAACAAAGGAGGACACCAGCAAAGAAGAACGAGAGGAAAGAGAGAAGAAGTTTACGCCAGAAGAACAAACAAAATTGGAGAAAATAGGAGCTAAATTAGAACAAGGAAAATGGACACTGCCTGATGGGCGAGAAATGTTGCCAAAAGCCTACACCAGGCGAATAGTGGAACGTTTGCATGCGCAAACACATTGGGGTACAAAAGCGTTAAGTGATCGTTTTCTTAAACAATTTGGTGGTATTGGAATTTTTGAAACAGCAAAGCAAATTACACAAGGTTGCTTAACTTGTCAAAAGGTAAATAAGACAGTGTTTCGACAAACAGCCACGGGAGGGAGAAAAACAGCTTACAGACCTTTTGAGAAAGTACAAGTCGATTTCACTGAATTGCCTAAGGTAGGGAGGATAAAATATTTATTGGTAATAGTAGATCATTTAACACAGTGGATAGAAGCTTACCCTGTAGCACGAGCTACGGCACAGATGGTGGTAAAAATTTTATTGGAACATTTGATACCTAGATATGGGATAATCCAGTACATTGATTCTGACCAGGGCACACATTTTACTTCTAAAATAATAAAACTATTATGTCAATCATTAGGTATACAGTGGGAATACCGCACTCTGTGGCACCCACAAAGCTCGGGGAAGGTAGAAAGAATGAATCAAACAATAAAACAACAATTGGCTAAATTAATGATTGAGACGCAAATGCCCTGGACGAAATGTTTACCATTGGCACTTCTAAACATAAGAACGAAACCATACAGTGAGACTGGATTATCGCCATATGAAATGTTATATGGCATGCCTTATTTTCAAGGAATGCCTCTGGGGAACAATGTAATTGAGGATAACAGTATCCAAAAATATATAATTACCATTGGAAAAAGATTAAAAGAATTAAGAGAGATTGGGATGGTGGCCCAAACACCACCTTTAGGATTTGTAATTCATCAGTTAGAACCAGGAGATAAAATTCTGATAAAAACATGGAAAGAAGGAAACCTATCTCCCCTCTGGGAAGGACCTTTTCTTATTTTATTAACTAAAAAGGATGGACACGTGTCGCGAGTGAAAGGTCCAGTGAAGGAGTGGAAAGTCACATCTGAATGAACTTGAAGAAGCCTGAATCAAAGAGTATAAGATAAATTGCTGTGGGAATTTTATTGTGGCTACTCCTGTAGAATTGGTGAACAGGGAGACTCCCGAGTGGATACCCATTAGGGAAAACAGTTTATTAATAACAAAGATCAGTTCTGCAAATATACTGGTGTATGGGAGGATTAGCGAAAAATAATGTTTTCTTAAAACTCGAAAAAGGAGCTGGAACTAGAATTTGTCCTTTGTGTAGAAAGTGTTGTTTATTTGTAAGAGCGAAAAGTTCTCAGTGCAATAAGTATATTCTGTGGAACATCTATGCCCTTAGAAGAATTACCGTGGGTTAGATTTTATTGTCATCAGTTTAATCAAGTAGTTTTTCTATAAATTGAGAGAAAAGAATGAGCTCTCAATTAATTTGGGTACTAAGAAAGCACCCCTTAAAAAGAAGGAAGAGGGCAAGACCGGAGGGGAACTGGTGTTGAGGTTTGAAAAGGTCTGCCAAGGGCTGCAACCCCTTCGGGCTGTGACCGCTGATCACTATGGCCCTGACCAGACCTCTTCTAGTCCTACTTGGGGTAAGTTTCTTGACCCTGACTACAGCAAACAACTGCAGTCAATGTGTAGTAACTACTAGAAGGGGACGGGTAAGTTCCCAGACCTTGGTGTATCATACCGTCTATGACTGTAAAGGCCAGAAAATAGGAACCAGCATTTATAATCAAACCCAGTATGCTCTATGTAGAGAAGGTAACAGAACCGTATGCTATGATCCAAAAGAACTCCCTTATCAATATTGGGTAGAAATGAAGAATTGTTGTTTAGAAATTGATGATGAGGGAAAAGCTGTAAATGAACTTGTAAAAGAAATGAAGAAAATTGCACATGTCCCAGTTCAAAATTGGAATGGAGTCAATCTAGGAGGATTTTGGGGAGATTTTATGGGTGGTGATTGGCTTACTAAAATTGGGATAGTTGTATTGAGGATATGTGGGGGATTGTTACTAGATTAATCCACTCGGTTATACAAGGAATGCAGATATCTGCAGTATAATAAAAACAAAAGATGATCCAAAGTTACTACCAATTCGGCAAGTGTTGACTCGATTGGAAATGAAAACACGAATCAATACTATAAAGAAGAAGATGGGGGATTGTGAAATATGTTCATCTGATTCGTGTGATGAAGTGTAATCTTCTGTACTTTCATGGATTTCTCCTGCACCATAAAAAGGGGTATTTTACAGGAGAAAGTTAAACTACTTTGCTGGTATATCGGCTCAAACCAGTTTGACCACTGACCGCATAGTATTGTGTAAAGAAAGTGCATGCATAAGGTTTGGGGTCATCCTGGGGGCACGCCGAGGAAGATTCGAGAAGACTCTAGCAGGAGAAGAGGGCATGCGCTGAAGAAGACACGCCTGTTCATTAATATGTATTAGAAGACACGCCTATTCATGAATATGTATTAGCGAACAGGATCACGCTGAGGAAGAGTCGAGAAGATTCTAGAAGGAGAAGAGGGCATGCGCCGAAGAAGACACGCCTATTCATGAATATGTATTAACGGACAGGATATAAACCAGGAACAGGAACTGTACCGCGTGCGTCTTGGTGGAGCGGAGACTCCCGGCGCACCCAGCGCTGTTTGCTTGCCTCTATTCGTTTAATAAATTGTAAACTTAAATTGGAATCCTGTTTGGGACTTAGTCATTTATCTCAGGGCCATCTTGTCTAGACCATGCTTTTGCCAAGAAAGGTTGGACCAGATGATCCTTGAGGTGTCTTACAACCTGGTATTCTATGATTCTATGATGATGTCTTTGTTATATTTTAAACAAATAATATAACTGGCCAAATTCATCTTTCAAAACTATTGACTTTATAAAGTTTTAATATTATTTTGTATAATTGTGTTTAAAGGTAAGGCTATTAATCAGATGCTCTTTTCCCTTATTCTTAATATCCCTTATTAGCATCCGGTTATGACTAAAAACTTGACAAATGATTATTAACAAACTGCCTTACAGTTTTGTGGCACAAGTCCAACTGTGTTGGGATCACTCTGCACGGCTCGACCTTAAGGAGAAGGAGCTGCAGCATTGAGAAGCTGGTAAACAGCTAGATATCTGCACGGCTCGGCCTTGAGAAGAGGGAGCTGTGGCACTGGGACGCTGGTAAACAGCTGGACATCTGCAGGGCTCGGCCTTGAGGAGAAGGAGCTGTGGTAAACAGCTAAGAAGAAGCACTGTATAAGAAAAACAGGATGGAACCCGGACCACGTAGCAGTAACGGCAAGTAGGAGGAGTATGATAATGCAATCTTTAGAGCTAAGCCAATGATTGTAAGACAAGTATGCATAAGGTAGAATTTAGTGTATAAATATGTGTAAGGTTTTGCAATAAAGTTGAAGCTTGCTTTATCACTCATATTGAGTCGACTGCATGCCTTCCCTCGCTCGTCGCAAGTGGCGCCCGAACAGGGACCCCCATCCTTGTTTTTCACCGGACAGCGAGATCGGAGAAGCACTGGTAGCAGCGACCAGGGAGCAGAAGATCGGCGGACGCTGCCGCGGCACGCCTGATCCGTGCTTGAACCCAGGATAATTAAGAAGGGGTTCGCCGTCCGAAAGAAGGCTACCCGTGGGAAAAGGCTGCAAAAATAATTGACCGGATAATTAAGAAGGTCAACGTAGCGTGCAATGGAAATAGAGGTAGCATTCGAAATCTTAAAATGCTTTTTAGAAAAGCGGGGAGTAAGCCAATTAAAAGATCTGGCTGGGTTAATTGCGTTAGGGAAAGCGAAAGGGTTTTTTAAAGACCCTGAAAGTATGTTTGAAGTAGACGAGTGGCGTTCTTATGGAGATTGTTTGTGGGATCTAGTAATCGATGATGATAAATCAGCAAAAAAATTAATGAAATCTTGGAGAGATGTTATTAATTGCATGAAAAGATATAAAACTGAAAAGCGAATAGCACAGGCAACAAAGTATAAAATCTACGACGCTCTAGAGGTTGATCCTAGAGACATTAAAAGAACTAAAGGCAGAACGCATCGCATGAAGAAGGGGCGATGGTCAGACTCCTGCTGCATATGCTCTCTAAGAGAGGACTGAAATATGATGAATATACACTTAGAAGGCTTCTAATTTGGTGCCAAAAAGGGTACCCCCCCGATGCGTCTGTGGCGTTTAAGGCAGAGACGTGGGAGGAGATAGGAAAAATGTTATAGGAACATATTGGGAATGGAGATAAAACCACCGCAGAGTTAGTGACGACATGGAAGTTGATGTTAAACACATTAAAAGCCTTAAAGGCAGAGAGAAAAGCTGCAGCTGATATGGAGGAGGCTGTTAAACCGTATTCAACCAATCCCTTTTTAACTGAGTCAGAGGGTCCAGGACCTTCAGCGACTCCGACTGCTCCGCCTGAGGTGCCAGATGCACCGAGTAAACCGGCTGCATAGATAAGTCAGAGAAACAGATCTACGATGATGTATGTGAGGGCAAGACGGGACAACGTTGCCCAGAACAATGTACTCAGTGTTCCCCTGTGTGCCCATGTGAAAGATCAATGGGGTGAGTCTCGAAAGGAGATGGGCAAGCAGCGGAGCTAGCAACAACGTGGCGATTGCTATTGGAGACTGTTTTGAAGAGCCAGGGGCTAGCAGCAGACTCTGCAACAGCTTTTGAGTTACCTACCTGGGAGAAAGCAGGGAAATTGGTGTTTGAGGCAGCCTCTAAAGGGGATCATACGGCTATGAAAGTGTTAACAACCTGGCGATTAGTCAGAGACTCTATAAAGACGATAAAATCAGAGCGGACGGCGGCAGCAGCTGCCGCTGCCACAGCCTTGGGAGAGAAGGGAGGCCGAGCTGGGGATGGTGAGAACGAGCAACCCCCGCCAGCCTCCCCCCCGCTCCCGCCCCCCCCCCCCCGCTAACGCAACCAACGGAGGTGGCGAGTCCTCCTTGGCCCCCGCCTCCTGACCCGTGCCGCAACAGGAGGGGGCTGCCTGGGATGATCCTTCCCCCAAGTCAAGATACGACCCTGCCCAACATTGGCGAGGCATGAGACAAGAAACTTTGGCAGAGAGGGAGGGGACGGAGTGAAGCAGGTACCGGCCAGGTCGGTACGGCCGACAGTAAGACCTGAAGATCTTGTCACACGTCCCACGGACGCAGTCAACTCCGTCGTACCACCAGCTGATGCTTTCACTCTTTTGTATGCAGAATGATGGCTCGTTGACTGTCTCAGCAGCTCTCCCCGGACGGTCAAGAGCAGGAACTTCAATATGCCATATTTGTAAAACGGTGTTGTGGGTTTGTTCTATGTCGTTGTAATTATTGTCACAAATGTATCATTTCTTTTGCAGGGAATCAAAGAGTATATTTCAATTGCTTTTTTACCATTCCCTTAGCAGCTGAGGATGCGGAGAAGTTTGCCTTTACGGTACCATTGGTAAATAAAGGAGAGCTAGCAAAAAGTATCATTGGGTAGTGTTACCACAAGGAATGCAAAATTCACCTACGATGTGTCAGACATTTGTGGCATGGGCTCTAGAACCGGTGTGGAAAAAGTATCCAGATTTAATAATGTATCATTATATAGTTGATATATTAATAGCAGGGACACAATTGAATGCAGACCACATTTTACAGCACTTAGAGCACTATTTAGGAAAACGGGGTTTAAAAATAGCACCAAAAAAAAAAAAAAAAAAAAAAAAAAAAAAAGGGCAAAAGAAGGGACCATGGCAATATTTGAGCTGGATTATTACCAGGGCAGCGGTCCACCCACAAAAAAATAAAGATTAAGGCGAAAATAGAAAATCTTTCTGATGTCCAAAAATTAATGGGGGATATACAGTGGGTTCGCAATATTTGCGGAATTACTAATGATGATCTAAGGCCATTGATGCCGCTCCTGGAGTCTTCGGTGGAGGCTCCAGAGCGACGTCAACTGAATGAGGATCAACACCAAGCTTTGCAGAAAATTACTGAGAAGATAGCCAGGTCACAGGATGTAAACCCCACGTTAGCCATTTTTCAGAATGCTACCAATTGGTGTAATTATACAACGAGCAACATCTCACGCTCTACTATTGTCCCAATGAGACTCCCTAAAGGAATATTCTTGATTTGTGGTGATCGTGCATGGCAAGGTGTTCCCTCCCGTTTGAGAGGTGGTCCTTACACATTGGGGCACCTAACATTGTTAACTCCCAACACTTCTATGATATTGAACCTTACCCGACGGCATAGAATAAGATGACAGATTTGAAAATATCAGGAAGAGTGCAATGACCAACTGGATTTTTGGACTGCGGACAAAACCATACTAACCTCTTTCCTTGCCCCTGGGGTCGCTGCTGCCCAAGGCTTAACCACTTTAAATAAATTGGGATGTTAGCTAGCGAAACAAACCAATGCTACTTCTGCAACACTCAGTGCTTTGTTAATGGAAACTGACTCAATAAGGCATGCGACATTGCAAAATAGGGCAGCTATCGACTTCCTACTTTTGGCCCAAGGGCACGGGTGTGAGGAGTTTGATGGCATGTGTTGTATGAATTTAACAGATACATCACAGTCGGTAACTCAACAATTACAAAAACTGAAGGACTTAACGGACATGTTACAGAAAGTTCACTAAACCTCGAATCATAGCTGTCAAGTTTGGGCCTAAGTGGATGGTTACAAGACTTAATAAAAGGGGCAGTTGTTATAGTACTTGTTATCTTAATACTAATGCTTATTGTACCATGTTTATTGCATTGTCTACAAGGAATGGTTCAAAAGGTAGTAAAGAATGCTTGGCTAGCTAATAACTCAAACAAGTATCTTACACACCCAATGAATGAGTTTTTTTAGATAATCACGCTCAAAACAAAAAGGGGGAGAGGCTACCACATTACCCTAAGAACGTTTGAATAAAGCCTTATATGTGTTAAATTATTTGCGGAAGGAGAAAGGACCTTTTCAACTGCTAACCAGGGGACGAGGTTGACGGTAGTGGCTGTTTAAAACCATGGGTAAAACCATGGGTAACCCACTTTGCAGGTGCCTCGAAGTGGGTGAGGCCATGGGTGGGGCAGTCGCCATCGTCATCGTTGGACACATCATGACACTATCAGGTGTCATCGCAATCTGGATACCACCTCAGTCAAAAGAAAATGTAGGGGTAAATCACACTGAAATTTGCAGTATCATGAGATGAACGTGGAAAGCTTTTGAGGCAAAGCGTTCTATAACTACAAATGCTTTGGTAAGATATAATAATGGTCTTCATAGCCTTATACAAGTACCTTTTTTCTATCACTAGGAGTAGTTTATATCACTAGAAGTAGTACAGCTAGAATTGTTTTGCTTTGTAATATTCTGCTATTGACTTAAGCATAAGTTGATATGTGACTGCTGAGTTATGAAAAAATGCCGTGTGAACAAAGCCTACGAACCAATAGATGGGATGGCTGTGGCGCGTGCAGCACGTCTGGCCAGCGGGCGCATACGCCATAGGCTCCCTGTGTTAAAAGGTGACAACTGAGGTGAGTTCCGACACTCGCTGGCCACGTGTGTCGAAACTCGTTCCTCTACAAATGTGTAATACCGGGATTTCCTGAAGGGCAGTGGGCTGGTGTACAGCAAGGCCACCGTTGCCTCCGTGGGGACGCCCACGTAAAGCTGGCACCTGCCAACTGCTGGGCTGAGTTCGCGGCACAGGACGATAGAAGAATGTACAGATGGTCCATCTTCCTCACAGTCCTTGGGTTGCAAATGACCCATCAGGTTTTGTTTATACAAAAACAAAAAGGGGGAGATGTTGGGATCACTCTGCACGGCTCGACCTTAAGGAGAAGGAGCTGCAGCATTGAGAAGCTGGTAAACAGCTAGATATCTGCACGGCTCGGCCTTGAGAAGAGGGAGCTGTGGCACTGGGACGCTGGTAAACAGCTGGACATCTGCAGGGCTCGGCCTTGAGGAGAAGGAGCTGTGGTAAACAGCTAAGAAGAAGCACTGTATAAGAAAAACAGGATGGAACCCGGACCACGTAGCAGTAACGGCAAGTAGGAGGAGTATGATAATGCAATCTTTAGAGCTAAGCCAATGATTGTAAGACAAGTATGCATAAGGTAGAACTTAGTGTATAAATATGTGTAAGGTTTTGCAATAAAGTTGAAGCTTGCTTTATCACTCATATTGAGTCGACTGCATGCCTTCCCTCGCTCGTCTCACAACTGTGAAATAAATGCTGTTTCTTTAATTATGTAGGCAGATACCAATACTCTGCTCAGATAGTTGAGGAAAGGGTACCAAATTTGTCTCTCCCACAGCTGCAGTTTAATCATTCTGGAAGATAGTGGTATTGGGACAAGAGATCTTTTATCTCCAGCACACCGATAAAAATCTTCCCTAAGTTTGCAATTGCTGAAAGTCAATACCCTATTGATATGAGAAATATGTTATTCGAGGATAAATGTCCACAACACAGTTATCACCCCTATTGCTACACAGAACAGATTGAGTGGGCATGGAGAATGTCAGGTACCTCCCCAGGTAAGCCATGTCACAGCAGGGTCGGTGCACATTGATGTGGGGACCAGCAAAGTGTGCAAGGCCACTCATTCTCTGGGTGCCTTGTCTAGTCTATGACTTCATTTTCCTGAGTCATTATTCTGACACATTTCATGGGCAACATCTTCAGTGAGAGAAAAGAGCCAATATGAATTTTTACTTATACTGGTATGTATCAAGAGAAGCCCTACTGAAGACAAAAACTTTCTATACAGAATCATAAAAGCAAGAGGTAAATTTGAATCTATTAATGAACACCAACATAGAAAACAAAGTCTTAAATAACATTTTACCTCACTTCAGGTTCATATACCCAAACAATTCATATACCCAAATGACCTTATCCAGAATTACTATGTATACTTTCATCTCTTCTGCTCCTTTTTCATAAAGCTAATATCAGTGATGAACTCCTGTTAAAACTAAAAAGATGAAGATCAGTATATATACTGGAAGAAGACATCTTCCAAACAACATTTAAAGAAGAAAGATGACAAGCATGAAACTGTTAATTATAGGCAAATGTTGTTGCAGTTTTAGGTGGACACTACTCTCAAAATTTAATAATCTTTTGATAAAGGAGGTCCCACTTAGTACCTAAGTAATGGCTTGTTCCCAGTATTACTCGGATCAGTGAGTCTTCACAGGAGAAGAGCTGTATGCAGAAAGTCTCAGGACTGGAGTTTATTCCTAATTTCATGCTTAGTTGAACATATTTTAATAAAACCTTACAATAAAATATGAGTTTTAGTACTTCCATTACCTTTTAAAACATTATGGAATCTAAACAGTTGCTTTCTGATTTTCCCCTTGGAAGAGTCTATCTAGCAATCAGAGAATCAGAGAATCATTAAGGTTGGAAAGGACCTTCAAGATCATCAAGTCCAACCGTTAACTCAACACCATCATGCCCACTAAACCGTGTCCCAAAGTACCACATCCACAAATTTTATGAATAATTCCAGCGATGGTGACTCCACCACCTCCATGGGCAGCCTGTTCCAATGCCTGACCACCCTCTCAGTAAAGAAAGTTTTCCTAATATCTAGTTGAAACCTCCCCTGGCGCAACTTGAGGCCATTTCCTCTCATTCTATCGCTAGTTACTTGGGAGAAGAGAACAACACCCACCTCACCACAACCCCCTTTCAGGTAGCTGTAGAGAGCGATAAGGTCTCCCCTCAGCCTCCTCTTCTCCAGACTGAACAACCCCAGTTCCTCAGCCGCTCCTCATAAGACTTGTGCTCCAGACCCCTCACCAGCTTCGTTGCCCTTCCCTGGACACACTCCAGCACCTCAACATCCTTCTTGTAGTGAGGGGCCCAAAACTGAACACAGGATTCGAGGTGCGGCCTTGACAGTGCTGAGTACAGGGGCACAATCACTTCCCTACTCCTGCTGGCCACACTATTTCTGATACAGGCCAGGATGCTGTTGGCCTTCTTGGCCACCTGGGCACACTGCTGGCTCACATTCAGCCGGCTGTCAACCAGCACCCCCAGGTCCCTTTCCGCCGGGCAGCTCTCCAGCCACTCCTCCCCAAGCCTGTAGCATTGCATGGGGTTGTTGTGACCCAAGTGCAGGACCCTGCACTTGGCCTTATTAAAACTCATACAGTTGACCTCAGCCCATCGATCCAGCCTGTCCAGATCCCTCTGCAGAGCCCTCCTACCCTCAGCAGATCAACACTCCCGCCCAACTTGGTGTCATCTGCAAACTTACTGAGGGAGCACTCGATCCCCTCATCCAGATCATCAATAAAGATATTGAACAAGACCAGCCCCAAAACTGAGCCCTGGGGAGCACCACTTGTGACTGGCCACCAACTGGATTTAACTCCATTCACCACAACTCTCTGGGCTCGGACATCCACCCAGTTCTTTACCCAGTGAAGAGTACACCGGTCTAAGCCACGAGCTGACAGTTTCTCCAGGAGAATGCTGTGGGAGACGCTGTCAAAAGCTTTACTAAACTCCAGGTAGACAACATCCACAGCCTTTCCCTCATCCGCTAGGCGGGTCACCTGGTCGTAGAAGGAGATCAGGTTGGTCAAGCAGGACCTGCCTTTCATGAACCCATGCTGGCTGGGCCTGATCCCTTGGTTGTCCTGCACATGCCCTGTGAGTGCCCTCAAGATGAACCTCTCCAAGATCTTCCCCGGTACAGACGTCAGGCTGACAGGCCTGTAGTTCCCAGGATCCTCCTTCCGGCCTTTCTTGTAGACGGGCGTCACATTGGCAAGCCTCCAGTCTTCTGGGACCTCCCCTGTTAACCAGGACTGCTGATAAACGATGGAGAGTGGCTTGGCAATCTCCTCCGCCAGCTCCCTCAGTACTCTTGGGTGGATGCCATCAGGCCCCATAGACTTGTGGGTGTCCAGGTAACATAGCAGGTCATTAACTGATTCCTCCTGCATTAGGGGCAGTTTATTCTGCTCTCCATCCCTGTCTTCCAGCTCAGGGGGCTGAATACCATGAGGATACCTGGTCTGGCTATTAAAGACTGAGGCAAAGAAGGCATTAAGTACCTCAACCTTGTCCTCATCCTTGGAGACAATGTTCCCCGCCATATCCAGTAAGGGATGGAGATTCTCCTTGCCTCTCTTCTTGTTGTTTATATATTTGTAAAAAAATTTTTTTTATCCTTTACGACCATGGCCAGATTCAGTTCTTGCTGGGCAAAAGCCTTTCTAATTTTGTCTCTGCTTGACCTACCAAGACCTTTGTACTCTTCGTGAGTTGCCTTCCCCTTCCTCCAAAGGTGATAATCTCTCCCCTTTCCCTGAATCCCAGCAAAAGTTCCCTGTTCAGCCAGGCTGGTCATCTTCCCCACCAGCTCATCTTGTGGCACATGGGGACCACCTGCTCCTGTGCCTATAAGATTTCCTTCATGAAGAATGTCCAGCCTTCCTGGACCCTTTTGCCCTTTAGGACTGTCTCCCAAGGGACTCTCTCAACCAGTGTCCTGAACAGGCCAAAGTCTGCCCTCCGGAAGTCCATGGTAGCAGTTTTGCTGACCCTTCTCCTTACTTCACCAAGAATTGAGAATTCTATCATGTCATGGTCGCTTAGCCCAAGACGGCCTCCAACCACCACATCACCCACCAGTCCTTCTCTGTTCCTAAAGAGCAGGTCAAGCGAGGCACCTCCCCTGGTAGGCTCACATACCAGCTGTGTCAGGAAGTTATCTTCCACACACTCCAGGAACCTCCTAGACTGTTTCCTCTCTTTTCTGTTATACTTCCAGCAGATGTCTGGTAGATTGAAGTCCCCCACAAGAACAAGGGCCAGCGATTGTGAGATTTCTTCCAGTCGCTTGTAGAATGCTTCATCTGCCTCTTTGTCCCGGTTGGGTCATCTATAACAGACTCCCAGCAGGATATCTGACTTGTTGGCCTTTCCCCTCATCCTTACCCATAAGCACTCAACTTGGTCATCACAGTCGTCGATTTCTATACAATCAAAACACTACCTAACATACAGAGCCACCCCACCACCTCTCCTTCCATGCCTATCCCTTCTCAAGAGCTTATAGCCATCCATTGCAGCACTCCAGTCATGAGAGTCATCCCACCATGTTTCTGTGATGGCAACTACATCATAGCTGTCCCGCTGCACAATGGCTTCCAGCTCCTCCTGTTTGCTGCCCATGCTGCATGCATTGGTGGAGATGCACTTGAGCTGGGCTACTGATTTCACCCCCAACATTGGCATGTCACCCCTAGGCTCATCTCTAGTGAGCCTGGTTTTATCCCCTTCCCCCTTCGAATCTAGTTTAAAGCCCTCTCGATGAGGCCTGCCAACTCGTAAGCAAGAATCCTTTTCCCCCTTGGAGACAGTTGAACACCATCTGCTGCCAGCAGGCCCGGTGCTGTGTAAACTGTCCCATGGTCAAAAAACCCAAAATTCTGCCGACGGCAGCAGCATCTGAGCCACGTGTTACACAGATGTGTTTTCCTATTCCTTTCAGTGTTCTTCCCTGCCGCTGAAGGGATTGATGAAAACATTACCTGTGCTCCTTCTCCATCAACCAGTTGCCCCAACGCTCTGAAGTCCCTTTTAATCGCTTTTGGGCTTCTTAGCGCAACATCGTCATTGCCAACCTGCATGACCATAGTAATCTGTGGGCTGAATCAGACCGGGGAGTTTCCTGGTGACATCTCTCACCCAGGCCCCAGGCAGCAGACTTCCCTGTGGGTTGGGTCCAGTCAACATATTAGGCCCTCTGTACCCCTCAGAAGGGAGTCGCCTACGACAATCACCCTCCTTTTTCTCCTAACAGAGGAAGTCTTGATGCATGGGGCTGGCTGACTCACCCTAGGCAACCCCCTGGATGGACTTTCATCAAGGTCCTCATGTTCCTGGCCCTCAAGTTCCAGAGCCCCATACCTGTTGTGTAAGGGCAGCTGGGACAGTGAGGGAGGCTGGGAGGGGATTCGCCTGCCGCCCCAAGCAGGGACCTGTTTCCAGTCTCCCTCATCTCTTAGGCCCTTTCCTTCTGCCCGGCAGCAAGAGGGCAGGGGATCCCCTGCTGCTTTTGGAGCCTCCACCTGCTGCCTCTGCCTCAGGGATGGCAGGGTGTGGCTCCACCAATCTACCTCCCTCTCACACTCCCTGATGCTCCTCAGCCTCTCCACTTCCTCTTTCAGCTCTGCCACCAGGCTGAGCAGGTCACTCACCTGGTCACACCACACACAGGTGTTGTCTCCACTGGCCTCCAGCACAAGTGACAGGCTCAGGCACTGTTTGCAGCCGGACACCCGGACAGCCACATGTTTGAGTGGGAGCTCTGTCTGGGTCATCACATTCCTTCTGGCCATGGTTTTCAGCCGAGTGGAGACCATGGCTGGGCCTCTTCTGGGAGGGCGATGGCCACTCGCCCAGAGCCTCTAGTGTCGGGGAAGGGAGGGAACAGTGCCCTGCCCGCACGCCTGGCCTGCACGCCCCGCCTGCGCCAACTGATGCGCCGCGCTCCGGGTCGCTCGCACTCCCTGGGGCTGCTCTTGTACATGAGGGGCTTTGGCCACCGCTGCTCTAGTGCCCGCCCATGCTGAGTCAGAGCTGCCGACTCGTCAGGAGCCCACTCTGCCGGCTCGGGGAGGGGCAGGGGGGTGGGGTCTAAGGCACCCTTTCCCTGCGCTGTCGCCTTCGCGGTTTTGCTGCTTTAGGAAGGGTCCCCCGGCGCGATCCTCCGCTCCCGAGCCCTTCGTCTCGGTGGCTTCGTATACATGAAGTATATTCAACAGCAAATAGGACACAGCCTTTAGAGAGATCATGCTATACATGTTTCATATTGGAGATAAAATCAGTTATTTGTACATCATACTATAACAAAGTAAAGAATTTTTCAGGCTGTGTAAAATGTCTGTGTTCTTCGGGTTATATAATTTCAATGCTAGTAGATATTTTATGATTTGATGAATTGCAATAGTTACTATGTGCATTGTACTCTTCCCTTCTTGTTTTCACATTTGCAGATTTTTTCTGTGAGGCTCACTAATGGTTTGTGTTTTAACCAATATAATACAACCTTTCTTAAAGTATTTAGAAACAATTGTTTATATAAAGAAATTGCTGTTGAACTGGTAAAAAGGATCTATTTTAATATTTTAACATTTTAACAATCAGCAAAATAGTGCTGTAGAAAAACAAAGCATTACATATTGTGAGAAATGTTACAATAGAGTATCTTATTTCTTGTAAAACACATTAAGCAACAGCAATCATTTTAGGCAAATGTTTATTTTATATTTGTTCGCTAAGCAGGAGAGAGTTCCATTCATCTTCATTTTTGCAGTTTTAAGTCCACATAATATAGTTCACACTGGAGCTCTAAGCTGAATGTTGATAATTTTTATTTGTGTATTGTATTGTGACAAAGTATTTTTCTCTTTTATTTTTGTTTTGCTTTGCCTTTTCTTTTGTCTCTGTTTATAGCTAGAGGACCATGACATGCAGGAAGATGAGAAACCCCTTATCTTACCGTCTATATCAAAGGTAGCAGTAGGAGATGACAATAACATTTCTTCTCTTGTGAAAGAGGACAGGAGGAATCAGAAAGAGGGTGAAAGAGTAAAAGGAAGCAGTTGAAGAGCTGGAAACGGGAGAATTCTGAAAATTCAAACATTTTCAGACATGGTTTGATCTTCTGGTAGTCTAGGATTGCAATTAATATTACTTATTTTGCAAAGCTTTTCTCCTTTCTAAATTCTCTGTCCTTTGCTGTAAGATTTGCATTTTAATTAATATCAGAGGATGATATTCTTGCTTATATTAAAGTCGCTTGAACTCTAAGGAGTCCCACTGAAATAAAACACAACTGAGTTGTGACACCGCAATCCAGCAAAGTCCCTGCAGCCTTTATCTTAAATACAGTTCTATAGAATATAGTAAGGATAGTAAGGAAGTGCATGAAGTAAAAAATATGCACAATGAAAAACGTAATTAAATGATGTATATTTCACCCAGCTCATCAAGAAAAAAAAGTCTAAGTGGGAGAGTAGACACAATTTTCTAAAAGTGTATCCTATAATAACTACAGCAGGAAAATATAAACTAGCAAGACTTAGTGATTAGGGATCCAGTCCTGAGGGTACCAAGTGATCTCAAATTTTATTTAAGTCCATGGGAGTCCTAGATACCTGAACCTCTATGAAGCATGCCCTAGGCAACAAGGTAAGAATTTCATCTCATAAGAAACCAGAAACACTGAATATTATCCTTACAGATGACAGTGACACTGGAAAGTTTTTTACATTAGAGCTGAGTGAACATTTTATTTGCTGAAAATTATTCCACAGATGTTACCTTCATTTCTCTTTGCAAACTGCCCACAAAGAGGTAGTAACATTGTAAAGTTTTCAGATGTACTTCTTATTCAAACTTAGTCACAGACTTCTTCAGTGAATTTTCTTTTCAAAATCTGCTTTTGGTGAACATTTGAGCTTACATTCACTTTTTCATGAGTTATTCATACTAATAAAGCTTGAGCACTCAAGTGTTCCTGGAATGCAAACATGAAAACATTGCAAACATGGTCTAATTGAAATCCACTTTCCACTCTGAGCAAATATTCGTGGAACATTTTTTCCTAGTATTCACTTAATTTTAGTTGACATTATGGGCTAAAATCTCACTGATGTGCACTAAAGAGAGACATCACAGCAGAACCCACTTCAATAATGCAGGTGCAATATTCCTGGAACAGGCAAGTGTCTTGAACAGGCATAGTATGATTTAACCTGCTCTGTTCTTTTATTTTGTTCAGAGGGCATCCTTTAAAGTAGACTGTTCAATGGCTAAGCAAACTCTCCTGAGTGTTTCAGCCACACATCAAAATATGAGTCTATGCTTGTGGAGTAATCGCTGAGGGGTACTTTGGAAATTTACCCTCTAAGAACAGCCTTGAAACCAGGTGGAACGTAGCACTCATGTACAATGGGTCTGTGACATGGAGACTCCCTGAACAGCCTTGGATGTTGGCAACATCAGGGGCACCTGGTGTGCTGACTCTGGGAGAGATTACATGGAGGGTGGAGCGGAGTGGAGACCTCGCGGCCACGCTCTGTGAACAGGGGAGTTTAGGGATGCACAGCATGTACATTGATAAGCTGCGCTTACAATGTCCTGGGCCAAAGACCTGTCAACTTTGATGAAGTGCTGTACTTGGAGTAAACTTTGCTAATTATAATATCATTATAATACTAAAACGCACACCCCTCTCAAAAGCTGCCACCCCCCCAAGGTGCGACCCCTCCTCAATGAGTGTGCGCACTGAATTTTTCCTAGTCTGTACCTTTAAACGCGAAGCGAGAGAATTTTGCACCAATGCTGATAAAGGTATGTATGACTAGAGTCACTCAAGCTCCACCTGCAAAGTAAAACACTATAAAATAATGTTTTAAGAGCTGGATGTTAGGGAAGATACCATCGTCGTGTACTACTCTAACTTCTGGGATCAGTCGACGGGCTGAGCCTCTCTTCCCCCACATCGGGACGCCGTTGGGTAAGATTCGAACCCTTGGTCATACCAAGTGCCTTCCCGGGAAACTTAGAAATCTCTATATAGAGTCACTCTACATCTTTTAACGCGTTTATAGCCAAGTAGTGTCCCTCATAGTTTTAGCATTTGCACGTGCTTTATAGGTAGTGAATTTATCACCGGCAATCCAAAGAACCTGTATATCTGTTGCTTCAATAAATCGCACTATTGATTGACTCAGCCGTGTGTGGTCCCTGAACGCGACCGTACCTCTGAGTGCGGCCGTGTTAGTTCAGGAGGTGTCCGGCTGAGCAGGTAGTGTGATGTTAGTAGTGCATCCGGACCCGTGATAGTCCAACAAAGGTGTTGGGCGCGGCCGGACTACTAACGCTGACTTTGGGCATCACTCAGAACCTAAGCTCAGCCGCCCCCAGTCCCTCTGATATCTGAGGATCGACTGGAAAGCAAGGGGGTTTAGTTTCTGCCAAATTGCTCTGCCTCTTAACGCAACAATGCTGTACCTTGTAAGCTCCCCTTCAGAGCTACAATAAAGTTATTAATCTAGCTTCTTTCATAATTACCAGTGATCACCTTATTGCTGGTGTAGGACAGGCTGCTCCAGAACATATATTTGTTGCTGACATGTGAAGTCACCATACAAGCAGTGACCATAAATATAAATTCTTTTATATTTATACAATCGATCAATTGATTGATTGATAGAGCTATTGCACCTAAAACATTTCGCTCTTTGGAAACAGGCAAAAATGGTCAATCGGGATCCACTCAACCTTCCTTTAGACACTCACCTCAGACATGTTTTAGTGCATTAGGAATCTCACTCTCCCTAGGAACATGCTAAGATCCATAGAAAAACAGGAGCCGCCAGAGGGCAATTCTGATCTTGGATGGTCAGAACTGCTTTCTGGAAGTGCCCATCTTTCCCCATCAAGGAGAAGGAGGCCCTACAGTGATAAAACACCCAATGGAAATGCCTCAGAAAAGTGCCTGTGTTGGGAGGGAAAAAACCCTGTTGTCTCCAGTGTCAGATTTGTATAAATTTCATAGAATAGAATGGTTTGGGTTGGAAGGGACCTTTAAAGGTCATCGAGCCCAACCCCCCTGCAATGAGCAGGGACATCTTCAACTAGATTAGGTTGCTCAGAGCCCCATCCAGCCTGACCTTGAATGTTTCCAGGGATGGGGCATCTACCACCTCTCTGGGAAACCTATGCCAGTGTTTCACCACCCTCACTGTGAACAATTCCTTCCTTATATCTAGTCTGGATCTACCCTCTTTTCGTTTCAAACCATTACCCCTTGCCCTATTGCTACAGGCTGTCCTGGTTTCAGCCAGGGACTGAGAAAAATGCATTAGCAATATCAGTGGTGGCGTACCACTTGGCTGCCTTTGACTCCAGTTCATATTGAAGTTCCAGCATGTCCGGCACGGCAGCACTCAGTGGCGGCGTGACTTCATTCAGGCCACGATAGTCTACTGTCAGTCTCCACTCTCGAATAAGACCTTTGCACTGGCCATATGGGGCTGTTAAAGGGCAAGCGAGTCTTGCTGATCACTCCTTGGCTCTCCAGCCGACGAATCACCTCATAGATGGGGATCAGGGAGTCTCTGTTGGTGCGATATTGCCGCCGGTGCACTGTTGTGGTAGCGATCGGCACCTGTTGTTCTTCGACCCTGAGCAACCCCACCACAGAAAGGACCTCTGAGAGACCAGGCAAGGTGGACAGCTGCTTAATTTCTTCCGTCTCCAAGGCAGCTATACCAAAAGCCCACCGGTACCCTTTTGGGTCCTTGAAATACCCTCTCCTGAGGTAGTCTATGCCCAGGATGCACGGAGCCTCTGGGCCAATCACAATGGGGTGCTTCTGCCACTCATTCCCAGTTAGGCTCACTTCGGCCTCCAGCACAGTCAGCTGTTGGGATCCCCCTGTCATTCCGGAAATACAAATGGGTTCTTCCTTGTGAAATAGGTTTATCTGATTCGTGTGATGAAGTGTAATCTTCTGTACTTTCATGGATTTCTCCTGCACCATAAAAAGGGGTATTTTACAGGAGAAAGTTAAACTACTTTGCTGGTATATCAGCTCAAACCAGTTTGACCACTGACCGCATAGTATTGTGTAAAGAAAGTGCATGCATAAGGTTTGGGGTCATCCTGGGGGCACGCCGAGGAAGATTCGAGAAGACTCTAGCAGGAGAAGAGGGCATGCGCTGAAGAAGACACGCCTGTTCATTAATATGTATTAGAAGACACGCCTATTCATGAATATGTATTAGCAAACAGGATCACGCTGAGGAACAGTCGAGAAGATTCTAGAAGGAGAAGAGGGCATGCGCCGAAGAAGACACGCCTATTCATGGAAAGTGGAGCGATGATTTTTCTGGAGGAACCCGAACCTCCCTTTGTAACTGTTTTTCCTTGCAGCTCACGTACTTGTGCCTCTAGGGTCGAGGTAGGTTTTCCATCCCACCTCCTCACGTTCTCTCCATAGTCACGCAATTGAAACCACAGGGTGGCTCGCAGTGTGTATCCTCTATAACCTTTCTCTTGAGCAGAAGAACGCTTACCCCTAATGGCTGAGACACTGGTCCGTACGGGTGGAGGGTAGGGCATATCCTCTTTGAATTGCCGGAACTCCCGGGACAGTTTCTCTACAGCAGAGACGCAGGCCCGTAGGGAGGAAGAGAGACTTTCTTCGTATTGCTGGAGTTGGCCAGGCAATTCATCCACTGTTGGTCTCTCTCTGTCTTTCCAGGCCATTACTGCTAATGAGTTGGCATATGATGATGGTGCACTCCGTGCAAACTTCCGCCACATAGGTCGCATGCAATTGACTTCATCCGGATCTTTGGATGATTGCCCATTGTCCAAGTCACCATGAATCACCTCCAGCACAGCTAGCTCCCTCAGGTACTGGATACCTTTCTCCATGGTGGTCCACTTGCCTGGGTGACATAGAACATCTTCCTTGAAGGGATACCTTTCCTTCACACCCGACAGGAGTCGTCTCCAGAGGCTGAGGACTTGTGCACCTTTTCCAATTGCTTTGTCAATGCCACCTTCCCTAGAAAGGGATCCCAGCTGCTTGGCTTCCCTACCCTCTAATTCCAGGCTACTGGCCCCATTATCCCAGCATCGGGAGCAGCCAGGTGACAATGTGCTCACCTGGACGACGGCTGAAATCCTTTCGCATATCTCGCACTTCACTCAGGGATAGAGATCGGGTAGTTACCGTCTCTTTTATGAATTCTTCCTCTTCCTCCTCTTCAAGCGATGACTCTCTCTCTTCCCTCTTCCGTCCTTGTGATGGCCCTGCTTCAGAGCACTCTGCCTCCTCACTCTCTTCCTCTGGCTCCTTCTTAGCAGAATCTTCCTCATCCCTTACTAAACGAGCTGACTTCCGCTTCCAGGATTTCTTCTTTTGTACAGGGGCAACCGATACCAGGACGGTCTGGTTCTCTGTTTCATCTGCAAGTGTCTGAGTAGCTACAGTGCCCGTTGCAGGGGTTGGAGTAGTCACCGTGCCTGTCACATTGTCATCCGATCCAGAGACCCTTTCTCCCCTTTGCATAGTGTTCAATAGAGCTCGGTAGGCATGGGCCAGGACCCAGCACTTTGCAATGATTTTTGTCTCCTTGGAACTGCCAGGCTGACAGCATACTTCTTCCAAATATTCTGCTAGTTTATCAGGATTATGCACTTGTTTGGGAGTAAAGTTCCAAAACACCGGAGGTGCCCACCGCCCCAGGCATTTGCCCATGCTGTTCCACACACCCTGCCATTCATAACTATCCAGCCTTGGGGCAGATCTCTGGATGATATTCTTAAATTGCTTGCTAACCTTAGACAAAGCCGAAACAGTGTTCCCCAGAAGTAGCAATAGAGGTATTTTAACTACCCAAGGGTGTTCAAAATACTGAAAAGTTATTGAGATGAAGGAGGAAATGTTATGATAGAGGGTAGCAAAGGTGCCATTCTGCATTTCCTTCCATAAAAAGCCTTTCGGAGGCAGAAATATAATTGCTAATTGTCTCCACAAGATAGTACCCGAAATACTGTAGCAGCTTTAGTACAGAGCTCAGATACCACATTAAGCTCAAGGTCAGTGTTCTAAAAACAAATCTCGCAGGCAAGACATTACTAATCATTGCAGAGAACAGCAGCCTGCAGAAACATGTACGGCAAAGACGAGAGCATGATGCAAATCAAATAAAGTGATATCGTGACCTGCAACTGTTGCTATCTCAAGCCTTTTGCCCCACGTTGGGCGCCAAAAAGGACTGTCGTGGTTTAGCCCCAGCTGGCAACTAAGCACCATGCAGCCACTCGCTCACTCCCCCCTGCCCCAGTGGGACGGGGGACAGAATTGGGAAAAAAAAACTCGTGGGTTGAGCTAAAAAGTTTAATAGGACAGCAAAAGAGAAAGAAACAACAATGATAACAACAATAATAATATCGACAAAGGAATGTACAAGAACAAGTGATGCCCAATACAGCAATTGCTCACCACCCAGCGATCGATAGCCTGTCCCCGAGCAGTGATTTCCGCCCCCCGGCCAACTCCAGTTTATGTACTGGGCATGACGTTGTATGGTAGGGAATATCTCTTTGGCCAGCCTGGGTCAGCTGTCCCGGCTGTGTCCCCTCCCAGCTTCCCGTGCACCCCCAGCCTTCTTGCTAGCAGGCCAGCCCGAGAAGCTGGACTGTCCTTGACTGCCTAGCAACAACCCAAAGCATCAGCACGTTATCAACATTTTCTCATCCCAGATCCAAAACATAGCCTCACACTAGATTCTGTGAAAAAAAACAGATGTATCCTGGCTGAAACCAGGACACAAACCCAGAATACACTGCAATGTTAATTTTTCTTCTGCATATAACCTTAGTTTTCCTGGAACTAAAATAAGCATTTCTAATGCTAAAATGGAAACTCAAATTCCAATCATTAGAACTATTATGCTAGCAGTTAGAGCATTGCATGTTTTTGTTACTGTTTGGAGCCCCTGCCTTGTTGTAAAGTTACCCAGGAATTTGGTGATGCTCGTAGATATAAGTGGATAGGAAAGGTCTCTCAGATTTAGAGAAGAGATAGAGTTTGCCCTCATGAGAATTTCTTTGGCCTCTCAGTAGTGGGACATGCTCTTCCCCAGGTAGCTACTGCTCTCCTACCTAGAAGGGAACACATAAGTGTATTGTTTGAGACCTGATATAGGATATTTTAAGATGAAAGATGCTGTATAACCCAGCTCTTTCAATGGAATAACATGTTCATCTGAACTGGGCGTTCTCAGAGGGCTCTGTGCTGGTGCCTTGTTCAGTCAAAACTGCCCCATCATGTTCAACAATACCAAAGAGCAGGGTGGTTTCTACACCTTGACTTATTTTCACTTTTCAGCATGAGATTCAATCTTGCATCATCTCCTTTTCTCATCACAACCTCCCTCCTTTTCTTTCAGCTCATTCCCCCAGCAGAAAATCACACCCTTTTTGCTGCATTAGTTTTCTGCCAGGTTGGCAAGCTGAATCAGCTCTGAGGAGTCTGGGGAGCGCCCAAGCTAGTGTGCACCATGAGTGGCAGAAGTGCCTGGCTAGGAGCAGGGGGAGATGGGAAAGGTAAGCGGAGTGGGAGCAGGACCTCCCCTTGCTGGTGGCTGTGGACTGGCTGGCTGATTGGCTCATCCCATTGTGTTGAATCAGCCCAAAACATCAGGGCACTTTACAGGACTGCAGTAACTGAATTGATAGATTTCTCACATTTCTTTCTTTAATGGATATTCAGCCTTACTGGTAAGGTTTCGCTAACTCACATTATTAACCCTTCTAACTGCAGTGGCATTGCTTTTGTTAGTAAAGAGAATGGTTGCAACTTACAGTTAACAGGCTAGTGCATGAAAAGCAAAGCGGTAAGAAAAACAAAGATTAATAAAAAAGCTGATTCACTGAAATGAAACTCCGCAAACTAGGTCTTCCATACTGAGACAAAGATTTATGCCACAGCACTTTGTTGTGTACAAATACACAATAGGGCAAAGCTTGTGTTCCTGCTTCCCACCTTTCCGTAGTGGGAGTTTTGGCAGAGTAATTTGGCAGCCCTACAGTACACCAGTCCCTTTTTTGGTTAAAATGAGATTTGCTTGAAACCTGTCATAATTTAAACCAACCCTCAACTCATATTCATCCAAACACATATTTTAATGTGATTAATTCAGTTTGGGTCAGCTGTCCTGGCTGTGTCCCCTCCCAGCTTCCTGTGCACCCCCTGCCTTCTTCACTGGCAGGCCAGCACGAGAAGCTGGACTGTCCTTGACTACTTAGCAGCAGCTCAAAACATCAGTATGTTATCAACATTATTTTCATCCCAAATCCGAAACATAGCCTCATACTAGCTACTATGAAGAAAATTAACTGTATCCCACCTGAAATCAGGAAAGCATGTTAACACCCCTCGCATATTTGAGCTAAAAGTCAAACCACTATTTTTCATTTTGCTTCATTGCTAGTATTTGATGTGTGACTCAAATTCATGACTCATTAATGTGCAAATGTTAGTGTTGCACAACTATGTCTGTTACAGAGCAATCATTGTCTCAATAAGGGTTTGCTAAAGCCCAGGTTTTATTGTTGTTCCTTCCTCCACAGTTCACTGAACTAAATGTGGTTTATTGTCGTCTTATTTTTTTATCATTCCTCATGAAACTTCCCAGTGTTTTCCTTGCTGCATCTATATTGGGAGCCATGAGCATCTCTTTATTATTATCAACCATACAGCGTGATAGATGCACTTGGATGATTTATAAATAAACAAAATGAAAAGTCTTTGCCCAGAGTAGCCTACGATCTAGTGCCCGAATGCTGCAATTGCTATCACATGGTTGGGATTGTTGTGTCCCTGTGTTATTGATTTGAAAATTGTGGCTGAAAGCTTTAATTCTGCAGTCAGCTCTGCTAGTGAGGAAGAGATTTAGGCCCCAGTCCTGCAGTCGGCTGTGCTGGCCGGGAGTCCAGTGCCTGTGCGGAGTCTGGCAGCGGGCTTCGCTACTGTATTTAGTTTGTTACCACTGTAAATCAACCTGCTTTTTTTTTTCTTTCCAAAGGAATGGCTCTAAATTCTCACACTTAATGTCCTATTCAGGTTTGTGGGGGAGACGTGGGCATTTTCTTTTGGATGACACTGTTCAGAGCTCCTTGGTTGTATTGGATCTGTCTGAGATGGAGTTAATTTTCCCCATAGCAGCCCTCATAGTGCTGTGCTTTCTATTGGTAGCTAGGAAGGTGTTGATAACACACCAGTGTTTTGGCTACTGCTGAGCAGTGCTCGCACAGCATCAAGGCTGTCTCCACAACATTCTGCCCCCCACCACCAGTAGTCCAGGGGTGGGCAAGATCTTGGGAGGGAACATAGCCCTGACAGCTGACCCAAACTGGCCAAAGGGATATTCCATACCATATGACATCATGCTCAGCAATAAAAGCTAAGAGAAAGGGCGGGGGGGGGTGTCATTTTTTACAGTGTTTGTCTTCTGGAGCAACCACTACAGGTACTGAAGCCCTGCTTCCTGGGAAGTGGCTGAACATTGCCTGCTGATGGGAAGTAGAGAGTAAATCTTTTGTTTTCTTTTGCTTTTTTCCATGACTTTTGCTTTTTGCTTATTAAACTGCCTTTATCTTGACCCATGTGTTTGGTTATTTTTTTTTCCATCCTAATTTGTCCCCCCCTGTGCTGCTGAGGAGGGGAGTGACAGAGTGGCTTGGTGGCACCTGGCATCCAGCCAAGGTCAACCCACCACATTGGTGTGAAACACTCTTACTTGTATGCTTCATTGCTAATTGTGCAGTCCTTGTTCAGGCAAGATTCCGGTTGTCTCCAGTGGGTGTTTTGCCCAAACAAGGAAACAGGCCCCATTTTACAACAGTCTGTATAAACGACCGTCTTCCAGCTCTAAGCTGTTTCAAATAGTCCATTGGCTACAAATGGACATGCATGGATCTATATGGCCGAAGGATATTAACTGACAAATTTTATGTAATTAAAACATTAAATATCAACGTTACATACAGATAACTAAAACTATCCCTTGATTTATGAGTCCTTGCTGATATATGGCTATTTCATGATATATATATATATATCTGTAGTAATTACATATTACAGGGTTGTATAGCTTTTTAAAACAGAAAAATGTGTATTTAAAGCCAGATAACTCTGGTTATCTATTGAGAGCTATTTTAATTATGATTTGTGAATTATTTTCTGCATGAAATCACAATCTTTACAATAACAATATATAGATTATGGACTTCTCAGAAAGCCTAATGCCTGTGGATGATATTTTTGTTGTTTAAGTACTGTCATTCTGGCAGAGCATTAATTTAGATTTTCAGGCTCTAATCAGCACCTTGGATGCCCTTAGAGTTTTAAACTTGGATTAAAAATACATTGAATTAGTCATGTCACCAAAATCAGGAATAAACAATCAACACTTTAACTACCTCTCTAGCTTTGTTGGTGCGGTAAGGGAAGGCCTCCGGCCATCCAGAAAATGTATCAATTAGTACTAATAAATACCTGTATCCATTCTGACTGGGTAACTCAGAGAAATCAATTTGCCAATAATCTCCTGAAGAATTTCCTTGTTTTATCATTCCTAGAGGTGGCCTCTTTTGGTTCATGGGGTTATTTTTAAGGCAGATTGGACATTTAGCTATTATTGATTTAACTATTCCTGTCATTCCTACACATACTACAGATGTTTTTAAACATGAAAACATAGCATCTACTCCCCAATGTGTTTGTTCATGTTTTTCCTTTGCGAGTTCTGTCATAATTTGCAGGGTTACTATCACCTGTTTTTCTGATGTCACCCACCATCCCTCTGCATTTTGTGATGCTTCTAATTGTTTTGCTAATTGCTCATCCAATTTTTTTGTACTTCGGTTTCAAATCTAATAATTTTGTTTGTTTTACTGGTACTAGTGCAAGGATACCCCGTTCTGCTGCCTCTTTTGCAGCTTTGTCTGCCAATTGATTACCTATATTTACAGCTGTCTGACCAAATTGATGAGCTTTACAATGCATTACCGCCACTTCTTTCGGTCTCTGCACATCTTCCAGGAGTTGGAGAATTTCTTCTTTATACTTTATAGATGTTCCTTGGGCTGACAGCAATCCCCTTTCTTGCCAGAGGGCTCCATGAGCATGGATCACACCAAATGCATATTTAGAATCAGTCCAAATATTTACCATTTTTCCTCCAGCTATTTGTAGAGCCCGCCTTAATGCCACCAATTCTGCTTTCTGTGCTGAGGTACTTACAGGTAGTGTCCTTGATTCCAATACCTCAGAGATGGTGACGACAGCATATCCAGCCATTCGTTTTCCTTCTTACACAAAACTGCTTCCATCTGTGTATAACTCCAGGTCAGGGTTTTCCAGAGGTTCATCTCTCAGGTCTGGTCTACTGGAATAAACTTGTTCAACAGTTAACAAACAGTCATGCTCTAAATTTCCTATTGGATTCTCTGTTGACAAGAATATTGCTGGATTAACAATCGGTGTGGTTTTCAATTCCACATCATCTTGTTCCAATAGGACAACCTGATACTTCAGCATTCTGCTGGGGGATAGCCAGTGACCCCCCTTTTGCTCTAGAACAGTTATTACCATATGCGGTACGTACACCACCATCTTTTGACCCATGGTCAATTTTCGGGCTTCTTGGATCAGCAATACTGTTGCTGCCACAGCGCGTAAACATCCTGGCCATCCTTTACTCACGTTGTCAAGTTGTTTAGAGAAGTACCCCACTGGTTGTTTCCAGGATCCCAGCTGTTGTGTCAGCACTCCAAGAGCCAGATGTTGCCTTTCATGTGCAAACAACTCAAAAGGTTTGGTCATATCAGGTAATCCCAGAGCAGGTGCCATCATTAATGCCTTTTTCAGTTCTTTGAATGATTGCTGACATTGAGGTGTCCAAGTCAGATACCGATCCTTGGATTCCTTTAAAGCTTCGCATAATGGTTTTACATACAATCCATAATCCAAAATCCAAAGTCGGCACCACCCAATCATTCCCAGAAAAGTTCTCAATTCTTTCGGGCTACTTGGTTCAGGAATTTGACAGATAGCTTCTTTTCTTTCATTTCCCAATTGTCTCTGTCCTTGGGATATTTCAAATCCCAAATAAATTACTGTTTCTTTTCCTCTTTGGGCCTTATTTCTGGAGACTCTATATCCTCCTTGGCCTAGGAAATTTAGTAAACTGATAGCAGAACACTTCCCTTTTGGTCCCATCTCTTCCATATCTTTAATTCCTTGGCCAATTGATTCCCAAATATCGTAGGGCTATGTTTGAATCCTTGTGGAAGTACAGTCCATGTCAATTGGGTCTTTCGTCCTGTGGCCGGACTTTCCCACTCAAAAGCAAATATGTTTTGGCTGCCTATATCTAGAGGTATGCAGAAGAAGGCATCCTTTAAATCTAGTACAGTAAACCACTTATGTTCCTCTTTCAAAGAAGTCAGTAAAATATATGGATTAGCCACTACTGGGTGTATATCTTGGACTATCTGATTTATAACTCTTAAATCCTGAACCAATCGGTATTCCTTGCCTCCGGATTTCCTTACTGGTAATATGGGAGTGTTATATTCTGATTCACACTCTATCAATAGTCCATATTCTAAAAATTTTGTAATCAACCCCTCTAATCCTTTTCGAGCCTCCCACTTAATAGGATATTGTTTTTGTCTTACCGGCTTGGCTCCAGGTTTTAAAATCACCTTTACCAGCTCTGCCAATTTAGATCGTCCCAGAATTCCACTTGCCCAGACCAAAGGAATGACTGCATTTTCCACTTCTTCTGGAATCTGTTCTTCCCTGTAGGAATCCTGTAACATAAACACTCTTGCCTCTATGGCTTTTGATTCTGGTATTAACAATTTAATCTCTCCATCTTTGAAAGTTATTTGTGCGTCTAATTTACTCAATAGATCTCGTCCCAACAAAGACAGTGGACATTCAGGCATATACAGAAATTGATGAGTTACCCATTGTTTTCCCAAGTTAAACTTTAATGGCTCTAAAAATGGCCAATTTTCCTTCTGCCCTGTCGCACCAACAACATCTACTGATTTGTGACTAAATTTCCCTTTACATGTATTCAATACTGAGTAAGTAGCTCCAGAAACACTATTTCTTCATTCCCTAGCTTCAATGTAACCAGACGTTCAGCTAGGGTTGATTCCCCCAGTCCCCTACATAGTTCTTCATCCAGAGTCATTAATTTAATTGCCTGGAGAGGCGGATCTAATTCTCCTGCCTTAGGACATTCTCTTTTCCAGTGCCCACGCTCCTTGCAAACAGCACATTGATCTTCTGCTAATCGGGGCTTATTTTCCTTCTCTCTCCGATATTCATTCCTCGTCCTCTCCCTCTGCCTATCCTGTTATTCCCTGCCAAAACTACTAGTAGCTTTCCACCACGTCGGGCTTGGCTCACCTCTTTTTCTTTTTCTCTATTGTTATATACAGCCCAAGCAATTTCAAGCATTTTACCTTAGCCACCCTTTCGGGATCCTCCCGATAGGTTCCTGCAGTCTCTTTCCATGATCTTAAATCAGTAATTGAAAAAGGAACTTTCACCACCACTGGACCATCATTCCCCACCGCTTCTCGGAGAGGGGCTTGGAGGGAAGTTAGTCTTACTTCCCCCTTCCTTCTCCCTGAAATTGGGCTAAATCCCACTGCTTCCCCTTCCTTGGGAGAAGTAGGAGGACTATCATCCTCCGAATTTTGGACCTCTCTTCCCCTTTCCCACCTTCGGTGCGGAGCAACCATTAATTCAATATCTTCCTCCTCAGTTCCATTTTTCCAACAATTTTCTTTAGTATTATAAGTAGAACAACCCCTTTTCGAGTTCTCATCACATTTTCCCTTTTTCACAACCTTTACCATGGGATCATATGGATGTATTCCACACTATCTCTGCCATGTAGTGATGATTTTGTAGTACAAATCAACATAAGCCATTTCTTCCCATTTACCCTCCTTTTTACAAAACAACATTAATTGCAAGATGGTGTTATATTGCAATGTCCCATTTTCTGGCCATTTCTCCCCACTGTCCAACCTATACATTGGCCACCAATGATTGCAATATTCAATTAATTGCTTCCGAGTCAGAGGATCACCTCCCAGATCTTTCCAATGCCTCAAAATACATCCCAACGGTGTTTTTTTGTGGGATAGATCTTTTACTCGGAAATGTTCCCACCTTCCCAAGACTAGTGGGTGTGATTGTGCACTATCACATGTTGGGATCACCCTGCATGGCTCGACCTTAAGGAGAAGGAGCTGTGGCACTGAGAAGCTGGTAAACAGCTGGATATCTGCATGGCTCGGCCTTGAGGAGATGGAGCTGTGATAAATAACTAAGAAGAAGCGAGGAAAACAGGAAAACCTGCAAGCAGCAAATCCTGACTGTGTGAGAGGCGCGTGGACAGCGCGTGATATTTTGTGCACAGCCAATTGCAATAGTGTGTGTAACAAGCTGTAACCAATCATGAGTGTGTGCGCACTGACTAAGCGAAAATTATGATATATATTGGAGTCAGACAAGACAATAAACGGCTTCGGAATATAACTCTCATAGAGTTGTGAAGTCCATCCTTCTCCCGCAACTGGTGACCCCGACGTGATACAATCTTTGGGATCTCATCGTTGAACACCAGTCGAGCGCAGAGGACGCTGCGGGAGAAGCCCGGTTGGAAGAATTGCAGTCAGCGGGACTGACGCAAGGAAAAAGAAAAAGGAATACGTTGCAACGGAGAAGCACCCAGCGAGGTGAGGTGAGCAACCGGGGCAGCATGAGGCAGAACACATCGCGTGAAGAAGGGGCGATAGTCAGACTCCTGCTGCACATACTCTCTAAGAGAGGACTGAAATATGATGAATATACACTTAGGAGGCTTCTAATTTAGAGCCGAAAGAAAGGGTACCCCCCCGATCCGTCTGTGGCCTTTAAGGCAGAGACGTGGGAGGAGATAGGAAAAATGTTATGGGAGCATATTGAGAAAACCGCCGCAGAGTTAGTGACGGCGTGGAAGTTGATATTAACCACATTAAAAGCCTTAAAGGCAGAGAGAAAAGCTGCAGCTGATGTGGAGGAGGCTGTTAAACTGCTTTCAACCAATCCCTTCTTAACTGAGTCAGGGGGTCCAGGACCTTCAGCGACTCCGAATGCACCGCCTGAGGTGCCAGATGCACCGGGTGAACTGGCCGCATTAGATAAGTCAGAGAAACAGGTCTACAATGATATATGTGAGGGCAAGACGGGACAAAGCTGCCCAGAACAATGTACTCAATGTTCCCCTGTGTGCTCCTGTGAAAGATTGATGGGGCGGGCTTCACCACCCCCGAAACCACCCAGACTTAACCGATCGAAAGCCGTAGTTTTGAAGTCCTCAGCCGAGCCCCTGCCACCTTTACAGCCCCCATTGCCTGATAGCAGCGACGAAGGAGAAGAGCCTGTTGTAGAGACTATAGGGAGGCAAGAGCCTAGAATGAAAGGCGACCCTAGAGAGCGGTGGAAAGACGTTTTTTTAGGAGCGATGAAAGACGAGGAAACAGAGTTACCGATGGCATTTCCTGTTAGTGTACAGCCTCACGGGCCCAATCGCTGGGACCCATTTCACTGGGACTTGATTAAGAAAGTGCGGAAGGCGGTACAAAATTATGGCTTGCAATCACCTTTCACTCAAGCTCTATTAGATAACATATTCACGGGAATGGTTCTTACACCATGGGATTCTCGGCAGATGATAGATATGTTGTTGACACCAACCCAAAGGTTATTGTGGGCAGACAGATGGTATAAACTCTGTATGCAAGAAGCCCTGAGAAACCTGGAGCGTCAAGACGGCGATCCACTGCAGAACATTACTATGGAACAAATGACAGGCCAGGGACTGTTTGTGGATGTTAGATTGCAAGCTCGGCTGCCCTTATAAGCCTTGCAATTAGTTGGGCGACTAGCGTTGAATGCGTTGCGAACAGTCCCTGAGGAGGGAAAGAGGCAACCATCTTACACTCAAATTAGGCAAGGGAGAGATGAACCATATATGTCTTTTGTTGATCGTCTGAGAGACGCTTTGAATAAAGTGTATACCAATGAAGACGCAAAACTAGCAGTGTTGTTCAATTTAGCGGTAGAAAATGCCAATGTAGATTGTAAAAGAATTTTGTTAACTTTGCCAAAAGAAGCAACGTTAGTACAAATGGTAGAAGCCTGCAACAGAGTAGGCTCTGCCACACATCAGGCAGAGACACTCGCAAGTGCCTTTGCAGCAGCAATTAAGCCATTTATAAATGGAAAAGGGGAGAAAAAATGTTTTAATTGTGGAAAAACAGGCCATTTTAGAGCTCAGCGCAAGGCCACAAGGAAAGGACCTAGGCAGATTGAGACAGGTCATAAATCCTTCCAACAAGGACCCTTTCAGCAAGGAATAGGCCCAGCAGGAGCACCATGTGGTCGATGTCAAAAATTTGGTCATCAAGCCTCAGAATGCTGTTCAAAGTATCATCGGGATGGTATGAAATTGGGAAACGGGCGACCGAGCGCGAAGACACCCCACACGACGACACAAATGGGGAAGCACCACCAGGCTGCTTGGCAAGCCTCAGCGCCCAAATCAGAGGGAGCGCCGGAGTGGACGTGGAAACAACAATAGAGGTTACCTTATGGGACATGTCAGTTTATGATGTCCCGACTACTGCAAATGGACCATTGGGATATGGGTTGAGTGCTTTGTTATTAGGACGATCTTCAGCAACAAAGTAGGGACTTTTTGTTCTCCCTGGAGTCATTGACGAAAAAGGCCATATTGTGCCAACCACTAGTCCTTGGAACACACCTGTTTTTGTGATTCCAAAGAAAAGTGGAAAATGGAGACTATTACATGACTTGTGAGAAGTCAATAAGGTATAGTGGACATGGGAGCCTTGCAACCAGGGCTACCATCTCCCTGTATGATACTGAAGTATTGGAAGCTTTTGATTATAGATCTCAAAGATTGCTTTTTTACAATCCCTCTGCATGAAGGCGATGCCAAACATTTTGCATTCTAAGTCCCAAGTACAAACAAGGCGCAACCCATGCAAAGATATCATTGGACAGTATTGCCACAAGGCATGGAAAATTCGCCCACGATGTGTCAAATTTATGTAAATTGGGCTTTACAGCCAATCAAAAAAAGGTGGCCTCAATATTTCATCTATCATTATATGGATGACATATTGTTGGCCGGTGATCAATTAAATCCAGAAGAAATGATCGGGGAGCTCGTTGAGCTTTTGAGGCAAAGTGGGCTGCAAGTGGCGCCAGAAAAGATACAAACTGAAGCGCCTTGGAGGTACTTGGGGTGGATGATCACTGAAACGTCGGTGACCCTCCAAAAGGTTGAATTAAGAATTCGGATTAAAACATTAAATGATGTACAAAAATTGATAGGAGACGTTAACTGGATTCGACCTATTTGTGGGATCACAAACCAAGATATGGAGCCTTTGGTTCAGCTCTTGCGAGGGGATAGCAGGTTAAACTCTCCTCGACAATTGACCAAGGAAGCCTGGGAAGCAGTAGCAAACATTTCTGTAAAGGTAACTCAAGCATTTAGTTCTAGGATAGACCCCTCGATAGGGATCCCTTTGGCAGTAATCAATCACGAGCGACATCCCTATGCGCTTATAATACAGTGGATAACAAAGCTAGAATCAAAAGCGGACCCATTGAGAATTTTAGAGTGGGTCTTTTTGCCTCAGTTGCACAGAAAAACCATCACCATGAAAGTAGAGTGTTTTGCAAATTTGATTATGAAAGGGCGCAACAGAATTATTGATATATCGGCAAAGGACCTGAAAACAATTTTAATACCATTACAACAAGAATATTTGACTTGGGCTTTGCAGCATTCTGTTCCCTTCCAAACTGCATTAGCAGAATTTGAGGGTGTCATTTAGATTCTTTATCTATCACACAAAAGGTTTACCTTTAAAAAAAACAAAAAAACCCAAAAAAACCCAAAAAAACCACCCAAACATGAAGTAGAAGACAAATCAAAGTGTAGTCAATATCCAGTTCAAGGTGCTACAGTATTTATGGATGGTGGTGGGAAAACAGGCAAGGCAGCAATAGTATGGCGAGAGCATGGAGAATGGAAAGAACAGGTACTTGTCGTGCCAGGATCAGTTCCAAAGGTAGAACTACAGGCAGTAATTGAAGCCTTTAAATTATGGTCCGAAGAACCTGTGAATATAATTACTGATTCTTTATATGTAGCTGGAGTACTCCAAAGATTGGAAGGTTCAATCCTTAGACAGGTACAGCAGGAACAGCTATATCAACAAGTTAGAACGCTTTGGCTTTTATTGCAGAAAAGACGACAACCTTATTACGTTATGCATATACGCAGCCATACCAACCTTCCAGGGGAATTGGTGGAAGGAGATGCAAGAGCTGATCGGCTGACTGCCGCAGTATGGGCTGGACCTGCCCCGGACCGTTTAGGTCAAGCACAAGCCTCTCATGCCTTTTTCCATCAATCTGCCAAAGTTTTAGCGAGACAATTTAATCTAAGGGCAGGTGACGCTAGAGCTATTATACAGACTTGTGCTGATTGTCAACAAATAGGCCCAGGAATCACGATTACAGTTAGTCCACGAGGATTGCATTCGCTACAACTATGGCAGATGGATGTGACACATGTCGCTGACTTTGGAAGATTTAAATATGTTCATGTTTCAATTGATTGCTATTCTGCAGTAGTTTGGGCCACTGCACAAACAGGAGAAACTACTAGGCATGTACAAAAGCATTTGCGAGCTGCATTCTCAGCCTATGGTATACCCCTACAAATTAAAACCGATAATGGTCCTTGTTATGTAGCCCAGTCAACCCAACGATTTTTTGCTCAATGGGGAGTGACTCATGTTACTGGAATACCGCATTCCCCAACTGGACAAGCTATTGTTGAACGAATGAATCATTCCCTGAAGTGTTTATTGCAAAAACAAAAAGGGGGAGAGGCTACCACACCACCCCAAGAACGTTTGAATAAAGCCTTATATGTGTTAAATTATTTCCGTCTAGCAGAAGGAGAAACATGTAAAAGGAATGACAGGAAGTCTGTTTGAGTTAGCACAAAATGTGCAAGTAAAAGTTAAAAATTTGGAAAAGAATATGTGGGAAGGACCTTTTCAACTGCTAACCTGGGGACGAGGTTATGCTTGTGTCATTACAGATTCTGGAACTTGTTTGGTACCCGCAAAATGGATAAAACCATGGGTGAAACAGTCACCGTCGTCGTCGGACACATCTTGACACTATCAGGTGTCATCGCAATCTGGATGCCACCTCAGCCAAACGAAAATGTATGGGTAAATCACACTGAAATTGGCAGTATCATGAGAGGAACATGGAAAGCTTTTAGGGCAAATCGCTCTATAACTACAAATCCTTTGGTAAGATATAATACTGGTTTTCATAGCTTTATACAAGCACTTTTTCCATCACTAGAAGTAGCTTCTATCGCTAGGAGTAGTACAGCTAGAATTGTTTGCCTTGTAACATTCTGCTATTGGCTTAAGCATAGTTGATATGTGACTGCTGGATTATGGTAAGATGCCGTGTGAACAAAACCTACGAACCAATAGACGGGGTGGCTGTGGCGCGTGCAGCACGTCTGGCCAGCGGGCACATGCGCCATAGGTTCCCTGTGTTGAAAGGTGACAACCGAGGCGTGTTCCGACACTCACTGGCCACGTGTATCGAAACTCGTTCCTTGGCAAATGTATAAATGCCGGGATTTCCCGAAGAGCAGGAGGATCGGTGTACGGCAAGGCCACCGTTGCCTCCGTGGGGATGCCCACGTAAAGCTGGCACCTACCGACTGCTGGGTTGAGTTCGCGGCACAGGACAATACAAGAATGTACAGATAGTCCATCTTCCTCACAGTCCTTAGGTTACAAATGATCCATCAGGTTTTGTTTTTAGATAAACAAAAAGGGGGAGATGTTGGGATCACCCTGCATGGCTCGACCTTAAGGAGAAGGAGCTGTGGCACTGAGAAGCTGGTAAACAGCTGGATATCTGCATGGCTCGGCCTTGAGGAGAAGGAGCTGTGATAAACAACTAAGAAGAAGCGAGGAAAACAGGAACACCTGCAAGCAGCGAATCCTGACTGTGTGAGAGGCGCGTGGACAGCGCGTGATATTTTGTGCACAGCCAATTGCAATAGTGTGTGTAACAAGCTGTAACCAATCATGAGTGTGTGCGCAGTGACTAAGCGAAAATTATGATATATATTGGAGTCAGACAAGACAATAAATGGCTTCGGAATATAACTCTCATAGAGTTGTGAAGTCCATCCTTCTCCCACAATCACAGGCACTAGTCGGAGGGATCCCTACTCTCCTTGAGGGTCCCTCCGGATCTTCTAGCCCCCTGCTAGAAATCCCCCAACCTCCTTACCTGGGCCCCTAGCCCAACCTTGCGAGGCTTTCACCGCGACTTATAGGCAGGCATTACTCGTGAGGGTCTCGTACCCTCACCCTTTCCAGAGGTACCTTTCAGCCCTACTCTGCGTAGCTTTCGCCGCGCCTTACGAGCGAGCTAGTGGGACTCGAACCCACGTTACTTCAATCCTTTAAAGAATGCCTTATTACAATTCCAGGGGACTTGCTCAGAATTCTTCAGTCCGGGGATCAGAGGTTCTTCCCGAGAATCCCTCGGTGCCGGCTGGAGGTCCTGTGATCCCACGGATCTGTTGAGATTCACAAGCAGTGTCCCATCTGGGTCGCCAAAACTGTCACCGAAAACGGGAATAAACCTCGTAACACCAATGTAGTGTTAAAAGGCAGGCATTCTTTATTCACGGTGCCGGGAACACGGGGGATAGCTCCTCCTAAATCGTGTTTGCTCGATCAGTTCAAAAATCAAACATTTATAGGCAAGATTAATACATATTCATCAAGTGTCCATACAATGATTGGTTAAGTGTTCCTCGCCTACCATGTAAATGACCACGCATGCTCACTATAATTTCTTGGGATTTTACTTCCTTAATCTTTTGAGTCGGAGGGTTTCTTGAGTGGGTGGTCTCTGAGTCGGTGGTCGCGATCTCCCCCTGCCGGAATTACCTTTCCTACAAAGTTCACTTAAGCTTGGCAATACTCAATAGGCTTTCACGGGCTATCGGTCCAATATGCAATCATTCACCTACCCACCGGACCATAGAACTGACCAAGGTGTTCCTTCTTTCTGACTACTTGTTATTAGAACAAAACATAATACCATGATCACAAAGTTACACTTAACTCCTTGATAATTAAATCAAGATGGGAAGGGTTAGGTGGGTTCTCGAGCAGCATTGCTGGTGCATAATGTTCTTATAATTACAACTGGCTACAAATTCACAAACCTACTTTCTAACCTGTCGTGGTTTAGCCCCAGCTGGCAGCTAAGCCCCACGCACCCGCTCACTCACTCCCCCACGGTGGGACGGGGGAGAGAATCGGAAGAGTAAAAGTGAGGAAACTCATGGTTTGAGATAAAGACAGTTTAATAAGTAAAGCAAAAGCCACGCACGCAAGCAAAGCAAGACAAAGAATTCATTCACTACTCCCCATGGGCAGGCAGGTGTTCAGCCATCTCCAGGGAAGCAGGGCTCCGTCACTCATAATGGTTTCTTGGGAAGACAGACGCTATAACTCCGAATGTCCCTCCACCCCTTCCTTCTTCTTTGTCCCAGCTTTATATACTGAGCATGACGTTATATGGTATGGAATATCTCTTTGGCCAGCCTGGGTCAGCTGTCCCGGCTGTGTCCCCTCCCAGCTTCCCGTGCACCCCCAGCCTGCTCGCTGCAGGCCAGCACGAGAAGCTGGACTGTCCTTGACTGCTCAGCAACAACCCAAAACGTTAGCACCTTATCAACATTTTCTCTTCCCAAATCCAAAACATAGCCTCACGCTAGCTTCTATGAAGAAAATTAACTCTACCCTGGCTGAAACCAGGACATTATCCACCCCTTATTCCATACCATTTACGTCATGCTCAGGTACCACACTATCCAGTATAACCTCATCAACCACCACTCCCCTTCCCATCCTTTAATATAATACACAGATTATCATCCCCTTAGTCCATAGACTTCCTTCTAAAATGTCCGTGAAATGTCTGCTGAGTTCATTTAGTCCATGACTTTGGACTCCATCTCTTATGGTGGTCACTCAGGACAGGCGAGGTGGGGTGTTGCACGGAGTTACTGGGCACCAAAGCCAGCTCAGGTCAGGTCACTGCTGCACTGGCACTGCTTCTTGTAAGGCTTGTCCTCCATTGGTTCAGGTGGTTCCTGCTATAGTAGTTCCTATAACATGCAACTCAAATCATGGGTTACAACAGTTTAAAGGTACTTCCATTACAATCTCCACCCCTGGGCCCTTTGTACTGGACCATAGGGTTTAACATTGCAATGAACTCCTCCCCTTGCCCCTGCTCCAGCTTGGACTTATCCACAGACTGCAGTCCCTTCCATGAGCCACAGTCTCTCCAGGGGTATATCTGCTGCGGCATCGACTTATCCACAGTTGCAGTCACTTCGAGGTGCACCTGCTCCAAAATGGCCGTCTCCACGGGCCACACTACCTCCAGAGATAAATCTGCTCCAGCGTGGCCTTACCCATAGTTCCAGTTCCTCCAGCAATATACCTGCACTGTTGAGGGCTTCTCCATGGCCACACACTTTGAGGTGCTCCAAGCATGACCTCATGCACAACCAATAATGCTTCAAGGTGCACCTGCTGCAACATAGACTTATCCACAGCCACAGACACTTCGAGATGTACCTTCTCCAGCGTGGACTTATCCTTGTGCCACAATCCCATCAGAGGTATACCTGCTGCAGCACAGACATAACCATGGCCACAGATGCTTCAAGATAGACCTGCTCCTGGCATGGGCTTATGCACAGCCACAGACGCTTCGGGGTGTCCTGCTCCCACATGGACTCACCCACAGGTCACAGTCCCTTCGACTCGAGTTCACACTGGAGTTCCAGCCTATTCAGTACAGCAGCACAGGAAAAAAAAACAGCAATACCCCGGCCATCTGCCAGCCCAGGTGCAAGGCCATTGCTGTTATCAGAATCTTCCCAGGCACAGCAGAGTCAGACGATCAGCAGTACAGCAGCAGCGAAAGCAAAAAGCAGCCACTAACGAGCACTGGACTCTAATATATGCAGGGAAGGCAAACCCATGGCAAGCACAGGGGCCTGGCAATTAATGGCTAAACAGCAATAACAGCTATAAATTCTATCATCTAGCACATTCCAATCAAACCTGTCATTATCTCAAACCCTTCGAGCCCCACGTTGGGCGCCAAAAAGGACTGTCGTGGTTTAGCCCCAGCCAGCAACTAAGCACCACGCAGCCGCTCGCTCACTCCCCCACGGTGGGACGGGGGAGAGAATCGGAAGAGTAAAAGTGAGGAAACTCATGGTTTGAGATAAAGACAGTTTAATAAGTAAAGCAAAAGCTGCGCACGCAAGCAAAGCAAGACAAAGAATTCATTCACTACTCCCCATGGGCAGGCAGATGTTCAGCCATCTCCAGGGAAGCAGGGCTCCGTCACTCATAATGGTTTCTTGGGAAGACAGATGCCATAACTCCGAACGTCCCTCCACCCCTTCCTTCTTCTTTGTCCCAGCTTTATATACTGAGCATGACGTTATATGGTATGGAATATCTCTTTGGCCAGCCTGGGTCAGCTGTCCTGGCTGTGTCCCCTCCCAGCTTCCCGTGCACCCCCAGCCTGCTCGCTGCAGGCCAGCATGAGAAGCTGGACTGTCCTTGACTACTTAGCAACAACTCAAAACATCAGCACCTTATCAACATTTTCTCATCGCAAATCCAAAACATAGCCTCATGCTAGCTTCTATGAAGAAAATTAACTCTACTCTGGCTGAAACCAGGACATAACCCTATTTTATTTTAATTCCCTACCATCTTGGTTACAGTCAAGCATATTGCAAGTAAAACGAACTTGGGACTTCCCTGTTGCAAAGCCAGTTTTATGATTTTCTGACTCTAAATGAACTAAGAGAAAATCTGAAATGTTTTCAATTTTGCAGTATAAAACTTTTCTCCCTACCCTTGTGCAGCTTTGAAACACTGAAATAAACTGTGCATAAATAACTATTGGACTGGTTTCAATGTTGAAAATTGATCCCATACCTTCTCCAAATATGCCAATAGCAAGACCACTACTTCCTGGAAATCATTAAGCAGAGTAGATCAAATATGCAGCTGATTCAATCCCAGAGATGGATGCACCAAAAGAACATTATATTGTGATACAAAAGGAATAAATCATATGTGTATGAAAATCATAAGCTTTAAACTTTGGAGAGAGTTGTGCAATTGAAAATCAAATGGAGCTTAAAGGAACTTATGAAGTTTTACACTTAAGTCCTGAAATAAAGTAATATTTTACAGCAAAAAATTACAAATGTCAAGATTAAGTCATAAGACTGCACCATTGAGCTACTAGCTAGCTCTGTAGCTTCATCAGTTCTTAACACAGGGAAAGACCAACTTTTACGGTCAATAAAACTTAAGTACTTTAGAAATACATTTAGAGACAAAAATCATATATTCTGTGATTCTTCCTCCTTCGGTAGCTAATTATGGAAGAAAAATGATTGAATATGTGATCTCCTCGGCTGCTAGTCTATTCTTACATTTGTTTTTAGACTCGTTTTTAATCTCTTTTGTTTGTTCTAAGGAAACGATGCTAACTTCTCAGCTTAAAAGAAGGTGGCTGCTGTAAATAAACAGCACTGGGTTTTTTTTGTCTGTCCTACCTCTGAAGAATTTATCAGCAGTAGTGAGATCTTGAGTAGAAATACCTTGGAGCAAACAAGACAAGCCAGATTCAGAAGTGGAAAAAACAGAACTCAGATGCCCAAACTGCTTCCTCCAGCCCAAAGCTGGAGAGGTGGCGACCCAGATTGAATCAGTTGCTGTGGGAATGATTTGATTCAAAAACAGGGTTATAAAATTTTATATGGAGATGCCAGTGAAAGTCACAAAATCATAGAGCAAAAGACCTTATTCACCTAAGTTACCTGAATGGCTATGAAGCATAAAGGAAATAAATTGAACAATATTGCCCATACTTAGTTTACAGATGTATGATATGTAGCTTCACATGATGTACATGCTATTCCCTCGGTAAGTTTGCAGATGACACCAAGTTGGGTGGGAGTGTTGATCTGCTTGAGGGTAAGAGGGCTCTGCAGAGGGATCTGGACAGGCTGGATCGATGGGCAGAGGTCAACTGTATGAGGTTTAATAAGGCCAAGTGCCGGGTCCTGCACTTGGGTCACAACAACCCCATGCAACGCTACAGGCTTGGGGAAGAGTGGCTGGAGAGCTGCCTGGCGGAAAAGGACCTGGGGGTGCTGGTTGACAGCCAGCTGAATACGAGCCGGCAGTGTGCCCAGGTGACCAGAATCACAGAATCACACAGAATCACTAAGGTTGGAAAGAACCTTCAAGATCATCAAGTCCAACTATTAATCCAGCGCCACCATGTTCCCTAAACCATGTCCTGAAGCGCCACATCCACACGTTTTTTGAACACTTCCAGAGATGGTGACTCCACCACCTCCCTGGGCAGCCTGTTCCAATGCCTGACCACCCTCTCAGTGAAGAAATTTTTCCTAATATCTAGTCTAAACCTCCCCTGGCGCAACTTCAGGCCATTTCCTCTTGTCCTATCACTAGTTACTTGGGAGAAGAGACCAACACCCTCGTTGCCACAACCCCCTTTCAGGTAGTTGTAGAGAGCGATAAGGTCTCCCCTCAGCCTCCTCTTCTCCAGGCTAAACAACCCCAGTTCCCTCAGCCGCTCCTCATAAGACTTGTGCTCCAGACCCCTCACCAGCTTCGTTGCCCTTCTCTGGACACGCTCCAGCACCTCAACATCCTTCTTGTAGTGAGGGGCCCAAAACTGAACACAGTATTCAAGGTGCGGCCTCACCAGTGCCGAGTACAGGGGCACAATCACTTCCCTACTCCTGCTGGCCACACTATTCCTGATACAGGCCAGGACGCTGTTGGCCTTCTTGGCCACCTGGGCACACTGCCGGCTCATATTCAGCCGGCTGTCAACCAGCACCCCCAGGTCCCTTTCCGCCGGGCTGCTCTCCAGCCACTCCTCCCCAAGCCTGTAGCATTGCATGGGGTTGTTGTGGCCAAAGTGCAGGACCCTGCACTTGGCCTTATTAAACCTCATACAGTTGGCCTCTGCCCATGGATCCAGCCTGTCCAGATCCCTCTGCAGAGCCCTCCTACCCTCCAGCAGATCAACACTCCCACTCAGCTTGGTGTCATCTGCAAACTTACTGAGGGAGCACTCAATTCCCTCATCCAGATCATCTATAAAGATATTGAACAAGACTGGTCCCAGAACCGAGCCCTGGGGAACACCACTCGTGACCGGCCGCCAGCCGGATTTAACGCCATTCACCACAACTCTCTGGGCTCGGCCATCCAGCCAGTTCCTCACCCAGCGAAGAGTAAACCCGTCTAAGCCTCGAGCCGCCAGTTTCTCCAGGAGAATGCTGTGGGAGACGCTGTCAAAGGCTTTACTAAAGTCCAGGTAGACAACGTCCACAGCCTTTCCCTCATCCACTAGGCGGGTCACCTGGTCATAGAAGGAGATCAGGTTGGTCAAGCAGGACCTGCCTTTCATGAACCCATGCTGGCTGGGCCTGATCCTTTGGCTGTTCTGCAGATGCCCTGTGAGCACTCTCAAAACCAACCGCTCCATAATCTTCCCTGGAACAGAGGTCAGGCTGACAGGCCTGTAGTTCCCAGGATCCTCCTTCCGGCCTTTCTTGTAGATGGGTGTCACATTGGCAAGCCTCCAGTCTTCTGGGACCTCCCCTGTTAACCAGGACAGATCTGAAGCAAAATCGAGATTAGAAGTTCCTTTGATATAACTATCATATCAAAAAAGACATAACTATCTGCTTTTAAACACTTAGATATTGGTATTTGTCAAGGACTGACTTGCTAAACAAAGGAAGTGATAACAGGAACTACAATGATAGTCTTATCACAGAACCTGCTAGAACTCGTTAACAACTGATTGAAACCATCAAGTAAGAAGAGAGCATGTGTAAATGGCTAAAGTTCATCTAAAAGACAAAGGAGGAAGATAAGACCCCAGAAGAAGTAAACGACCACCAGAGACAGATCATTGATAACAAACTACTGACGCAAACCTTTGGAACTACTCCACCTCACTTCATATGTATGTTTTGTATTGCGTAATCATATGAATACGTATGCTTTTGTGTAATAAATATTTGCCTGCTCGCGGAAACGGCGTGCAAGTTAGGAGGAGCGGTCCTCCTTGCACCCGGCACCGTAATAAACATACCTGCTTTATAACTCTTTTGAGTTGTGAAGTTTGTTTCCGCACGTCACCTTCACTATTCACTCTCCTCAAGGATGGTCAGCTTGTTCCTAGGAAAGAACATACCTCAGCTACACCTACATTTGCATGTATAAATATTAACTCTTGCTTGTCTGATAACAAGCTGGTCTAATAAAATGCATTACATTTCCTTACAAGCCTTGCCTCTTTTATTACATAGTCACACACACACAGGGCATCTTCATAAGGAATAAATTTTTGGGAATCTGGGGGGATGTTGATTTCTGGAGAGGGAGCCTCTGCTGGTACCTAGCAACACAACATACACTACATTTATGGTTCACACCCAGTGTGAAAATTAAGCCTTTTTTTTCCTTTTTTCATAGCTAGCTCTACACCTGTACTGTATGTAGATACATATAACACAGCGCAATAGCAAAATATTTTCAGCCCTGTCTACCAGGCTGATGCACTGATCTCAGTGGATTCTGAGATATAAATGTTAATTTGGCCCCCAAGTCACTTAGTGGAGACTGCCACCAGCAGCTCTGACACAGGGTTATTTGTTGTTGCTGTTTGGTGTCCCTGTTTGCACATTAATCCAGTGACAATTAGGTGTCAGCAAGCCTTGTTTCTGCTCACTGATAGCCTTGGGCTCTGCACTTGAAGACATAATCAGGAGTGTAAACTCTGCTATATTTCAATTTGGAGAAGCACTCTTCTGCTAAGAGACCTCTGGCACTGTAATAAATAAAATGCCTATTTACTCTATTGCCACACTTAGACATCTAATGCACTTCCTACCACACCCCTAATCATGGGACACAGTTAAATCTGCCTATAAATCACTCCATTCTCATCCTGCAGATTAGCAAGGCCATTGTCCCCAAATGCAACAATGAGCACTGTTTCCTTTACTTGTAAGTCAAAAGCAAGATGTTTTTGATTAGTTTAAAGATGAGCTTACAGATGGTAAATTGCCTGGAAGGAAAAGAGATGGAGAGTCCCGTGACCTGGTGGGGGTGGTGGGTGGGCTGGGGATGAGGGATGGGGGGGTGGTGGAGACCCTGACAGGCCTCCCCAGCAGTCACACAGAATCACAGAATTATTAAGGTTGGAAAAGACCTTTAAGATCATCAAGTCCAATCATAAACCCAACACCACCATGCCCACTAAACCATGGACTGGAGTGCCACGCCTACATGTTTTTTAAATACTTCTGTCACCGAAATCGGGAATAAACCTCGTAACACCAATGTAGTGTTAAAAGGCAGGCATTCTTTATTCACGGTGTAACCAAGGTGGTAGGGAATTAAAATAAAATAGGGTTAGAAAATAGGTTTGTGAATTTGTAGCAAGTTGTAACTATAAGAACATTATGCACCAGCAATGCTGCTCGAGAACCCACCTAACCCTTCCCATCTTGATTTAATTATCAAGGAGTTAAGTGTAACATTGTGATCATGGTATTATGTTTTGTTCTAATAACAAGTAGTCAGAAAGAAGGAACGCCTTGGTCAGTTCTACGGTCCAGTGGGTAGGTAATTATTCATTCTATAGTCCTGTCTTAAAACAAAGGACTGTGGGGTGAAGGATTGCATATTGGACCGATAGCCCGTGAAAGCTTATTGAGTGTTGCCAAGCTTAAGTGAACTTTGTAGGAAAGGTAATTCCGGCAGGGGGAGATCGCGACCACCGACTCAGAGACCACCCACTCAAGAAACCCTCCGACTCAAAAGATTAAGGAAGTAAAATCCCAAGAAATTATAGTGAGCATGCGTGGTCATTTACATGGTAGGCGAGGAATACTTAACCAATCATTGTATGGACACTTGATGAATATGTATTAATCTTGCCTATAAATGTTTGATTTTTTGAACTGATCGAGCGAACACGATTTAGGAGGAGCTATCCCCCGTGTTCCCGGTGCCGTGAATAAAGAATGCCTGCCTTTTAACACTACATTGGTGTTATGAGGTTTATTCCCGATTTCGGTGACAGTTTTGGCGACCCAGATGGGACACTGCTTGTGAATCTCAACGGATCCGTGGGATCACAGGGCCTCCAGCCGGCACCGAGGGATTCTTGGGGAGAACCTCTGATCCCCGGACCGAAGAATTCTGAGCAAGTCCCCTGGAATGGTAATAAGGCATTCTTTAAAGGATTGAAGTAACGTGGGTTCGAGTCCCACTAGCTCGCTCGTAAGGCGCGGCGAAAGCTACGCAGAGTAGGGCTGAAAGGTACCTCTGGAAAGGGTGAGGGTACGAGGCCCTCACAAGGAATGCCTGCCTATAAGACGCGGTGAAAGCCTCGCAATGTTGGGCTAGGGGCCCAGGTAAGGAGGTTGGGGGATTTCTAGCAGGGGGCTAGAAGATCCAGAGGGACCCTCGAGGAGAGTAGGGGTCCCTCCGACTAGTGCCTGTGATAGTGCACAATCACACCCACTAGTCTTGGGAAGATGGGAACATTTCCGAGTAAAAGATCTATCCCACAAAAAAAAAAACACCTTTGGGATGTATTTTGAGGCATTGGAAAGATCTGGGAGGTGATCCTCTGACTCGGAAGCAATTAATTGAATATTGTAATCATTGGTGGCCAATGTATAAGTTAGACAGTGGGGAGAAATGGCCAGAAAATGGGACATTGCAATATAACACCATTTTGCAATTAATGTTGTTTTGTAAAAAGGAGGGTAAATGAGAAGAAATGGCTTATGTTGATTTGTACTTTACACTACAAAATCATCACTACATGGCAGAGATAGTGTGGAATACATCCGTATGATCCCATGGTAAAGATTGTGAAAAAGGGAAAATGTGATGAGAACTCGAAAAGGGGTTGTTCTACTTATAATACTAAAGAAAATTGTTGGAAAAATGGAACTGAGGAGGAAGATATTGAATTAATGGTTGCTCCGCACCGAAGGTGGGAAAGGGGAAGAGAGGTCCAAAATTCGGAGGATGATAGTCCTCCTACTTCTCCCAAGGAAGGGGAAGCAGTGGGATTTAGCCCAATTTCAGGGAGAAGGAAGGGGGAAGTAAGACTAACTTCCCTCCAAGCCCCTCTCCGAGAAGCGGTGGGGAATGATGGTCCAGTGGTGGTGAAAGTTCCTTTTTCAGTTACTGATTTAAGATCATGGAAAGAGACTGCAGGTACCTATCGGGAGGATCCCGAAAGGGTGGCTAAGGTAAAATGCTTGAAATTGCTTGGGCTGTATATAACAATAGAGTTTCAATGTGCTGTTTGCAAGGAGTGTGGGCACTGGAAAAGAGAATGTCCTAAGGCAGGAGAATTAGATCTGGCTCTCCAGGCAATTAAATTAATGACTCTGGATGAAGAACTATGTAGGGGACTGGGGGAATCAACCCTAGCTGAACGTCTGGTTACATTGAAGCTAGGGAATGAAGAAATAGTGTTTCTGGAGCTACTTACTCAGTATTGAATACATGTAAAGGGAAATTTAGTCACAAATCAGTAGATGTTGTTGGTGCGACAGGGCAGAAGGAAAATTGGCCATTTTTAGAGCCATTAAAGTTTAACTTGGGAAAACAATGGGTAACTCATCAATTTCTGTATATGCCTGAATGTCCACTGTCTTTGTTGGGACGAGATCTATTGAGTAAATTAGACACACAAATAACTTTCAAAGATGGAGAGATTAAATTGTTAATACCAGAATCAAAAGCCATAGAGGCAAGAGTGTTTATGTTACAGGATTCCTACAGGGAAGAACAGATTCCAGAAGAAGTGGAAAATGCAGTCATTCCTTTGGTCTGGGCAAGTGGAATTCTGGGACGATCTAAATTGGCAGAGCTGGTAAAGGTGATTTTAAAACCTGGAGCCAAGCCGGTAAGACAAAAACAATATCCTATTAAGTGGGAGGCTCGAAAAGGATTAGAGGGGTTGATTACAAAATTTTTAGAATATGGACTATTGATAGAGTGTGAATCAGAATATAACACTCCCATATTACCAGTAAGGAAATCCGGAGGCAAGGAATACCGATTGGTTCAGGATTTAAGAGTTATAAATCAGATAGTCCAAGATATACACCCAGTAGTGGCTAATCCATATATTTTACTGACTTCTTTGAAAGAGGAACATAAGTGGTTTACTGTACTAGATTTAAAGGATGCCTTCTTCTGCATACCTCTAGATATAGGCAGCCAAAACATATTTGCTTTTGAGTGGGAAAGTCCGGCCACAGGACGAAAGACCCAATTGACATGGACTGTACTTCCACAAGGATTCAAACATAGCCCTACGATATTTGGGAATCAATTGGCCAAGGAATTAAAGATATGGAAGAGATGGGACCAAAAGGGAAGTGTTCTGCTATCAGTTTACTAAATTTCCTAGGCCAAGGAGGATATAGAGTCTCCAGAAATAAGGCCCAAAGAGGAAAAGAAACAGTAATTTATTTGGGATTTGAAATATCCCAAGGACAGAGACAATTGGGAAATGAAAGAAAAGAAGCTATCTGTCAAATTCCTGAACCAAGTAGCCCGAAAGAATTGAGAACTTTTCTGGGAATGATTGGGTGGTGCCGACTTTGGATTTTGGATTATGGATTGTATGTAAAACCATTATGCGAAGCTTTAAAGGAATCCAAGGATCGGTATCTGACTTGGACAGAATGTCAGCAATCATTCAAAGAACTGAAAAAGGCATTAATGATGGCACCTGCTCTGGGATTACCTGATATGACCAAACCTTTTGAGTTGTTTGCACATGAAAGGCAACATCTGGCTCTTGGAGTGCTGACACAACAGCTGGGATCCTGGAAACAACCAGTGGGGTACTTCTCTAAACAACTTGACAACGTGAGTAAAGGATGGCCAGGATGTTTACGCGCTGTGGCAGCAACAGTATTGCTGATCCAAGAAGCCCGAAAATTGACCATGGGTCAAAAGATGGTGGTGTACGTACCGCATATGGTAATAACTGTTCTAGAGCAAAAGGGGGGTCACTGGCTATTCCCCAGCAGAATGCTGAAGTATCAGGTTGTCCTATTGGAACAAGATGATGTGGAATTGAAAACCACACCGATTGTTAATCCAGCAATATTTTTATCAACAGAAAATTCAACAGGAAATTTAGAGCATGACTGTTTGTTAACTGTTGAACAAGTTTATTCCAGTAGACCAGAACTGAGAGATGAACCTCTGGAAAACCCTGACCTGGAGTTATACACAGATGGAAGCAGCTTTGTGTAAGAAGGAAAACGAATGGCTGGATATGCTGTCATCAACACCTCTGAGGTTTTGGAATCAAGGACACTACCTGTAAGTACCTCAGCACAGAAAGCAGAATTAGTGGCATTAAGGCGGGCTCTACAAATAGCTGAAGGAAAAATGGTGAATATTTGGACTATTCTAATTATGTGTTTGGTGTAATCCATGTTCACAGAGCCATCTGGAAAGAAAGAGGACTGCTGTCAGCCCAAGGAACATCAATCAAATATAAGGAAGAAATTCTCCAACTCCTGGAAGATGTGCAGAGACCGAAAGAAGTGGCGGTAATGCATTGTAAAGCTCATCAATTTGGTCAGACGGCTGTAAATATAGGTAATCAATTGGCAGACAAAGCTGCAAAAGAGGCCGCAGAATGGGGTATCCTTGCACTAGTACCAGTAAAACAAACAAAATTATTAGATTTGAAACCGAAGTACAAAAAATTGGATGAGCAATTAGCAAAACAATTAGAAGCATCACAAAATGCAGAGGGATGGTGGGTGACATCAGAAAAACAGGTGATAGTAACCCTGCAAATTATGACAGAACTCGCAAAGGAAAAACATGAACAAACACATTGGGGAGTAGATGCTATGTTTTCATGTTTAAAAACATCTGTAGTATGTGTAGGAATGACAGGAATAGTTAAATCAATAATAGCTAAATGTCCAATCTGCCTTAAAAATAACCCCATGAACCAAAAGAGGCCACCTCTAGGAATGATAAAACAAGGAAATTCTTCAGGAGATTATTGGCAAATTGATTTCTCTGAGTTACCCAGTCAGAATGGATACAGGTATTTATTAGTACTAATTGATACATTTTCTGGATGGCCGGAGGCCTTCCCTTACCGCACCAACAAAGCTAGAGAGGTAGTTAAAGTGTTGTTGAAGGAAATAATACCAAGATTTGGAGTGCCATTGGGAATGTCTTCTGATAGGGGACCACGCTTTGTGGCAGATGTAGTTCAACAGATCAGTAAATTTTGGGTATAAAATGGGACTTACATACCCCTTGGAGGCCACAATCAAGTGGAAAAATTGAGAGATGGAATCAAATGTTGAAAAGACAAATAAGTAAAATTTGTCAGGGAACATCTTTGAAGTGGCCACAGGCTTTACCATTAGCTCTCTTGAGAATCATGATCCAACCAAGATCAAGAGACAGTGTAAGTCCATATGAAGTCCTGTATGGTAAACTATACCAGACTCCTTTAATCCCAGGGGATATGAAGGTAGCTGGGGAAACTGATTTGAAAGTGTATCTAATTTCTTTAGGAAAAGTCCTTGGAGCACTTTGGAGATATATTGTGCTGACTAGGTCACTTGCCTTGGATACGCCTGTACATCAGTATCAGCCAGGTGATCTTTAAACTTGGAACTCTGAACCACTGCAGGAAAAGTGGAAGGGACCATTCCAGGTACTGTAAACAACTTATACTGCAATCAAGGTTGGAGGAGTGGAACCGGGGATACACTACACCCGAGTGAAGAAAGCCCCGGCATGGAAGGTCATCAATAGGGATTCAGAGACTGCAAAGTTGACTTTAAAACATGTTTAAGAAATTATCATTGGAAAATATGGAAAAATGGGTTTTGATTTGGAAACTGATGATGTTGGCAGCATTGTTTGCGATGATAATAGATCAATTGGAAGGGAGAGTGAAGCAGGACAGCTAATATACATTCCAAGGAGAACTCCAGAAGAAAATTTAATGGTAGGATTGATAAAAGAATTTGAAAATTTACAAAATGTAACCCAAATAACCGCATGTCTTCCAATTCCAAGAGCAGTAGGTGAATCAATTCCATGGGGAATCTTAACAACAAATTTGAGCGCAGTAAGCACAAGGGATGAACAGTTATGCAAAGAAACAAGTAGAAGCCTCCCTGTACATGATCCCAAGGAATCTGGACATGTAGTCCGTAATTGTGAAAGTCAAACTAAGCGAGAGGCAGAGGTTGCATAGGATTCAGTGTGGTCTACGGCTGTTTTATCTCAATTTCAATATATGGCTAATACTTCATGGTGTTTTGCCTGGGACAGAACAGTCTTTACAGTTTTCCCATCAGTTAATGACAGGGGAACCACATGCAAGGAAAAGGAAGACATAGTACCCTGGTGGAATTGTAAAAAGATATGCAATTGCAGTGCAGTTGATAGAGCAGTCCAAGAAGTTCCTCCCTTGGCAGCTGCATTGAAATATGGGTGTTGGTGCAGAGGACTCAAGAACGATTTAAATTTGACTAGTGTATATAAAATTAGAAGGGGATCAATATTTAGTTGTAGAAGGTCTACAGTTCAGAGCCCAGGACATTTAGTTTGGGCAATGAGTAATGGAACTTGGACCACCCATTTACCGGTGGATGGGAAAGTAAGACAAATCACTTTAGGAATGCCGACATTATGTCCAATCTGGAAGAAAGCCCCCTTTAGGGGAGATTCTGAAAATTTAAAGTTAATATGGACAAAAAGATCACAAATTGATGATGATGATTGGAATGAACCCTCGACAGGAGTGAAACTTGGATGAGCCTTAGAATCCTTATTGACTCCCTTGGCAACTTACAGGAATAGGGATTGGTTATATAAGTTGATGGGTCAAGTGGGAAGATTAGCCAAAATAACAAGGAAAGGATTTAAACAACTAAATTTACAGTTACAAGCCACTTCGAAGATGACCCTACAAAATCGGATGGCTCTAGATATGCTCTTACTAAAAGAACATGGAGTTTGTGAATACCTGAGGGATAGGAGAGATCATTGTTGCATACATATCCCAAATGTTACCCAGGATGTTGAATATGATTTGGACTTATTAAGAAAAATAGAAAAGGATACTCAGGAAATACAACAAGACATGCAAGAAAATTGGTTTGATAAAATTTTCAGTGGATTGGGATGAAACGTGAGTTCTTGGGTGAAGTCCTTAATTGGTACTGTGTTATTATTATTAATAATATCTTTGGGAATATTATTCATTTATCATTGTTTGAAAAAGGAATTTACAAAAAGAGCTACCATTGATAGCAGAATTACACTTGCATTGACTACAAAACACCAAAATTTAAATGGACTAACTAATAATGCTCCTACCATCATACAATAAAGTGATTGAATGTTAATAAGGAAATTAATTTGTAATGGAAGTATTGAAAAGAAATTATTTCAAAACTTCCAAAGGGGGGAAATGTAACCAAGGTGGTAGGGAATTAAAATAAAATAGGGTTAGAAAATAGGTTTGTGAATTTGTAGCAAGTTGTAACTATAAGAACATTATGCACCAGCAATGCTGCTCGAGAACCCACCTAACCCTTCCCATCTTGATTTAATTATCAAGGAGTTAAGTGTAACATTGTGATCATGGTATTATGTTTTGTTCTAATAACAAGTAGATAGAAAGAAGGAACGCCTTGGTCAGTTCTACGGTCCGGTGGGTAGGTAATTATTCATTCTATAGTCCTGTCTTAAAACAAAGGACTGTGGGGTGAATGATTGCATATTGGACCGATAGCCCGTGAAAGCTTATTGAGTGTTGCCAAGCTTAAGTGAACTTTGTAGGAAAGGTAATTCCGGCAGGGGGAGATCGCGACCACCGACTCAGAGACCACCCACTCAAGAAACCCTCCGACTCAAAAGATTAAGGAAGTAAAATCCCAAGAAATTATAGTGAGCATGCGTGGTCATTTACATGGTAGGCGAGGAACACTTAACCAATCATTGTATGGACACTTGATGAATATGTATTAATCTTGCCTATAAATGTTTGATTTTTGAACTGATCGAGCAAACACGATTTAGGAGGAGCTATCCCCCGTGTTCCCAGCACCGTGAATAAAGAATGCCTGCCTTTTAACACTACATTGGTGTTATGAGGTTTATTCCCGATTTCGGTGACAATGGCGCCGGGAACAGCTTGACTTCCTGCCATTCCTGTTACATATTTTATTATGGGAGGTACTGTTTCTCCTTCTGCTAGACGCAAATTATTTAACACATGTAAGGCTTTATTCAAACGTTCTTGGGGTGGTGTGACAGCCTCTCCCCCTTTTTGTTTTTGCAATAAACGCTTCAGGGAATGATTCATTCGTTCAACAATAGCTCGTTCAGTTGGGGAATGCGGTATTCCAGTAACATGCGTCACTCCCCATTGAGCAAAAAATCTTTGGGTTGACTGGGCTACATAACAAGGACCATTATCGGTTTTAATTTGTATATCATGGACTGAGAATGCAGCTCGCAAATGCTTTTGTCCATACCTACTAGTTTCTCCTGTTTGTGCAGTGGCCCAAAATACTGCAGAATAGCAATCAATTGAAACATGAACATATTTAAATCTTCCAAAGTCAGCGACATGTGTCACATCCATCTGCCATAGTTGCAGCGAATGCAATCCTCGGGGATTTACTGTAATTGCGATTCCTGGGCCTATTTGTTGACAATCAGCACAAGTCTGTATAATAGCTCTAGCGTCACCTGCACTTAGATTAAATTGTCTCGCTAAAACTTTGGCAGATTGATGGCAAAAGGCATGAGAGGCTTGTGCTTGACCTAAAAGATCCGGAGCAGGTCCAGCCCATACTGGAACAACTAATTGATCTGCTCTAGCATTTCCTTCCAGTATATCTCCTGGCAAATTCGTATGGCTTCATATATGTGTTATAAAATATGGTTGCTGTCTTTCATAATGTTTGAAACTGTTGATACAAATCCTGTTGTTTCACTATCTTTAAAACAGCTCTTTCTATTCTTTGAACTACACCAACTACATATATTGAATCACAAACAACATTAATGGGATTATTCATCTATAATTTAAAGGCCTCTATTACAGCTTGCAACTCAATTCTCTGTGTGGATCCTTCCATTTGTACTACATATGTTTTCCATTCATCATTCTCTTTCCAAACTACCCCTGCTTTTCCTGTTTTTCCTCCCCCATCTGTGAAAACAGTTACACCATTTACAGGTTGCATGCTTCGCATGGGTAATGTCTCCAATCCGACATCTTTCAAAAAGGTAAACATCTTATGACTTGGATAATGAATACTGATTTCTCCCATAAATCCCGTCAAAGCGATTTGTAGCGCCAAAGAATTTTGAAGTCCCCATTCTAAGTAATCGTTCTGAATTGGTATTAAAATACATTGTGGTTCGCCTCCTACTATTTCCACCACCCGTGTTCTACTTTTCATAAGTAATATCGAAAATATTTCCAGTTGGATTACAATCGTTTTTTTGGGTTGGAAAGCGGCAAAAACCCATTCTAGCACATGTAATGGGTCCTTCTCGGTTTCATCCCACTGCATTAAGATTGCAAAAGGATGTTGTTCATGACATGATAGCAACCTGGACACCTTGTTCCAATATTCTGCGATGTCCATAGGCTGTAGCTATTTTCTGACTAATTACTGATAATGCTTGTTTAGCTTCTTGCGTCAATGCTCTAGGAGCATTCAAGTTTGAATCTCCTGATCACAGATTCAACAATGGTGTCATTTCTACATTTGTTATTCCACAAATATTACAAACCCAATTCAAATCTCCCACTAATTTTTGAACATCGTTCAATGTTCTGATTTCGGTTCTCAACATCACATTCTGTGGAAAAATGGCTGTTTGCGTGATTTTCCACCCCAAGTAACTCCATGGTGGTTTGTGTTGTATTTTTTCCAGAGCAATTTGCAAACCAGCTGAACCTAACTGTGTTGTTAGTTCGTCTATTAATCGTTTCTTGTCAAGGTTTTCTCCCGCTATTAATATATCATCCATATAGTGGTAAATCAACAGCTGACCCCATCGAGCCCGAATAGGCTGTAGAGCCCAATCAACAAATATCTGACAAATTGTGGGTGAGTTTTTCATACCCTGTGGCAACACTGTCCAATGATATCTTTTCATAGGCTCAGCTTTGTTAACTGATGGCACCGAAAAAGCAAATCTCATTGCATCTTGTTCATGCAAAGGAATGGTAAAAAAGCAATCCTTCAGGTCGATTATCAAAAGATCCCAATTCTTTGGTATCACACTAGGGGACGGCAAACCTGGTTGCAAGGCTCCCATGTCTTCAATTACCTCATTCACTTTCCTTAAGTCATGTAACAATCTCCACTTGCCACTTTTTTTAGGAATTACAAATACAGGTGTGTTCCATGGACTTGTAGTGGATTTAATATGTTTCTTTTCTAATTGCTCTTTTACCAATTCCTGTAGCTTAGTGACCTTTTCTTGAGATAGCAGCCATTGATCCACCCAAACCGGTGTATCAGTTTTCCATGTCAATTTGAGTGTCGGTCGCTCCTCAATGGCCGCTCCACAAAGTGTTCAGGAGTGCTACTTAGAACACAACTCATTTGTCCCAAAACATCTCTCCCTAGCCAATTGATTGGAATCGGAGCTACATATGGTTTTACTGTTACTGTATACCCATCTGGGTTCTTACATTGCAAGACTACTGAACTTTGCATGGTATTAGAGACGCCTCCGACCCCAATCAACCCATGGGATGGATTATGTGTTGGCCAGGTTGCAGGCCAGTCCTTGCTGGAAATAATGATTACATCCGCTCCCGTATCTATTAGCATATGACAACTCCATTCTTTTGGGTCTGCTTGGTTGTTGCAAAAAGTCATTTTTAAGGTAGGTTTTTGTTGCCCTATTTTGAGCGCCCAAAAAACTTCTGGCAGATTGCAAGTGGTATTTATCCTTTTGCTGTTGTTGGTGGTGCTTCGTCCCCAGAAATAGTCCGCCCATGGCTGCACTTTTACCATGAACTTACTGCCTCCCTCCATCATCGTTGCCTGATATATCGTTCTATATTACAACAGAAATATTGAATATACCCAAAATTCTCTATCCCACCAACTCTGTTACACCGTATACACCGTGGGGAGAGTGTCTTATTCAAATATACTCTTTGATTGCCCGCAAAAGAAATTATACATTTGTGACAATAGTTACAACGACATAGAACAAAGCCACAACACCATTTTATAAATATGGCATATTGAAGTTCCTGCTCTTGAATGTCCAGGGAGTGCTGCTGAAACAGTCAATGAGCCGTCATTCCCCATACAAAAGAGCAAAAGTGTCAGCTAGCAATACGTCGGGTTGGACTCTGCGTCCGTGGGACGTGTGACAGGATCTTCTGGTCTTTAGCGGTGGGGTGGGGGCATGGGTGGGGGGTGCGGGCAGGGGTCGCTCGTTCTCATCATCCCCAGCTCGGCCTCCCTTCTCTCCTGCAGCTGTGGCAGCGGCAGCTGCTGCCGCCGCTGTCTGCTCTGATTTTATCGCCTTTAATAGAGTCTCTGACTAATCGCCAGGTTGTTAACACTTTCGCAGCCATATGATCCCCTTTGGAGGCTGTGTCAAACACCAATTTCCCTGCTTTCTCCCAAGTAGATAACTCAAAAGCTTTTGCAGAGTCTGCTGCGAGCCCCTGGCTCTTCAAAACAGTCTCGAATAGAGATCTTATCGAAAGAGACTCTTGCTCTCAGTAGGATCACAGTGGGAACAGACAAAGACCTTCTGGTAAGAAGACATCTTTAAATCTTGAACTTGGTAAGATGAGCGATCGCATTGGGGACCGTCTGTAAGACGTGAAGCGAATCGCGCAGGTTGGCGTATACCGGGTGGCTAGCAACCTTACAGGAATACACTTGGAGGACTTCTGTCCCAATTAGTAGGGGATTAAATTCCCTATTTGGAGGGGCTGCATCCCCGTTTGGAGGTCTGGTTATGCGGGAGAAGGATGGACTTCACAAGTCTATGAGAGTTATATTCCGAAGCCATTTATTGTCTTGTCTGACTCCAATATATATCATAATTTTCGCTTAGTCACTGCGCACACACTCATGATTGGTGTAACAACTTGTTACACACATTATTGCAATTGGCTATATACAAAATATCACGCGCTGTCCACGCGCCCCTCACAGTCAGGATTCGCTGCTTGCAGGTGTTCCTGTTTTCCTTGCTGCTTCTTAGTTGTTTTCCACAGCTCCTTCTCCTCAAGGCCGAGCCGTGCAGCTATCCAGCTGTTTACCAGCTTCTCAGTGCCACAGCTCCTTCTCCTTAAGGTCGAGCCATGCAGGGTGATCCCAACATCTCCCCCTTTTTGTTTATCTAAAAACAAAACCTGATGGATCATTTGTAACCTAAGGACTGTGAGGAAGATGGACTATCTGTACATTCTTGTATTGTCCTGTGCCGCGAACTCAACCCAGCAGTCGGTAGGTGCCAGCTTTACGTGGGCGTCCCCACGGAGGCAATGATGGCCTTGCCATACACCGATCCCCCTGCTCTTCGGGAAATCCCGGTATTTATACATTTGCCAAGGAACGAGTTTCAACACACGTGGCCAGTGAGTGTCGGAACACGCCTCGGTTGTCACCTTTCAACACAGGGAACCTATGGCGCATATGCCCGCTGGCCAGACATGCTGCACGCGCCACAGCCACCCCGTCTATTGGTTCGTAGGTTTTGTTCACACGGCATCTTACCATAATCGAGCAGTTACATATCAACTATGCTTAAATTAACAGCAGAATGTTACAAGGCAAACAATTCTAGCTGTACTACTCCTAGCGATAGAAGCTACTTCTAGTGATGGAAAAAGTGCTTGTATAAAGCTATGAAAACCAATATTATATCTTACCAAAGGATTTGTAGTTATAGAGTGATTTGCCCTGAAAGCTTTCCATGTTCCTCTCATGATACTGCTAATTTCAGTGTGATTTACCCATACATTTTCTTTTGGCTGAGGTGGCATCCAGATTGCGATGACACCTGATAGTGTCAAGATGTGTCTGACGACGACGATGGTGACTGTTCCACCCATGGTTTTACCCATTTTGCGGGCACCCAACGAGTTCCAGAATCTGTAATGACACAAGCATAAGCTCGTCCCCAGGTTAGCAGTTGAAAAGGTCCTTCCCACATAGTCTTTTCCAAATTTTTAAATTTTACTTGCACATTTTGTGTTAACTCAAACAAACTTCCTGTCATTCCTTTTACATGTTTTATTATGGGAGGCACTGTTTCTCCTTCTGCTTGCGGGAGAAGGATGGACTTCACAACTCTATGAGAGTTAAATTCCGAAGCCGTTTATTGTCTTGTCTGACTCCAATATATATCATAATTTTCGCTTAGTCACTGCGCACACACTCATGATTGGTTACAACTTGTTACACACACTATTGCAATTGGCTATATACAAAATATCATGCGCTGTCCACGCGCCCCTCACACAGTCAGGATTGCTGCTTGCAGGTGTTCCTGTTTTCCTCGCTTCTTCTTAGTTGTTTATCACAGCTCCTTCTCCTCAAGGCCGAGCTGTGCAGATATCCAGCTGTTTACCAGCTTCTCAGTGCCACAGCTCCTTCTCCTTAAGGTCGAGCCACGCAGATCAACGCCACAGCTCCTTCTCCTTAAGGTCGAGCCATGCAGGGTGATCCCAACATCTGCTAGATGCAAATAATTTAACACATATAAGGCTTTATTCAAACGTTCTTGGGGTGGTGTGGTAGCCTCTCCCCCTTTTTGTTTTTGCAATAAACACTTCAGGGAATGATTCATTCGTTCAACAATAGCTTGTCCAGTTGGGGAATGCGGTATTCCAGTAACATGCGTCACTCCCCATTGAGCAAAAAATCTTTGGGTTGACTGGACTACATAACAAGGACCATTATCGGTTTTAATTTGTAGGGGTATACCATAGGCTGAGAATGCAGCTTGCAAATGCTTTTGTACATGCCTACTAGTTTCTCCTGTTTGTGCAGTGGCCCAAACTACTGCAGAATAGCAATCAATTGAAACATGAACATATTTAAATCTTCCAAAGTCAGGAACATGTGTCACATCCATCTGCCATAGTTGGTAGCGAATGCAATCGTCGGGGACTAACTGTAATTGCGATTCCTGGGCCTATTTGTTGACAATCAGCACAAGTCTGTATAATAGCTCTAGCGTCACCTGCGCTTAGATTAAATTGTCTCGCTAAAACTTTGGCAGATTGATGGAAAAAGGCATGAGAGGCTTGTGCTTGACCTAAACGGTCCGGGGCAGGTCCAGCCCATACTGCGGCAGTCAGCCGATCAGCTCTTGCATTTCCTTCCACCAATTCCCCTGGAAGGTTGGTATGGCTGCGTATATGCATAACGTAATAAGGTTGTCGTCTTTTCTGCAATAAAAGCCAAAGCGTTCTAACTTGTTGATATAGCTGTTCCTGCTGTACCTGTCTGAGGATTGAACCTTCCAATCTTTGGAGTACTCCAGCTACATATAAAGAATCAGTAATTATATTCACAGGTTCTTCAGACCATAATTTAAAGGCTTCAATTACTGCCTGTAGTTCTACCTTTGGAACTGATCCTGGCACGACAAGTACCTGTTCTTTCCATTCTCCATGCTCTCGCCATACTATTGCTGCCTTGCCTGTTTTCCCACCACCATCCATAAATACTGTAGCACCTTGAACTGGATATTGACTACACTTTGATTTTTCTTCTACTTCATGGTTTTTAAAAAAGGTAAACATTTTGTGTGATGGATAATGCATCTGAATGTCACCTTCAAATCCTGCTAATGCAGTTTGGAAGGGAACAGAGTGCTGCAAAGCCCAAGTCAAATATTCTTGTTGTAATGGTATTAAAATCGTTTTCAGGTCCTTTGCCGATATATCAATAATTCTGTTGCGCCCTTTCATAATCAAATTTGCAAAACACTCTACTTTCATGGTGATGGTTTTTCTGTGCTACTGAGGTAAAAAGACCCACTCTAAAATTCTCAATGGGTCCGCTTTTGATTCTAGCTTTGTTATCTACTGTATTATAAGCGCATAGGGATGTCGCTCGTGATTGATTACTGCCAAAGTGATCCCTATCGAGGGGTGTATCCTAGAACTAAATGCTTGAGTTATCTTTTCATAAATGTTTGCTACTGCTTCCCGGGTTTCCTTGGTCAATTGCCGAGGAGAGTTTAACCTGCTATCCCCTCGCAAGAGCTGAACCAAAGGCTCCATATCTTGGTTTGTGATCCCACAAATAGGTTGAATCCAGTTAACTTCTCCTACCTATTTTTGTACATCATTTAATCTTTTAATCTGAATTCTTAATTCGACCTTTTGGGAGGTCACCGACGTTTCAGTGATCATCCACCCCAAGTACCTCCAAGGTGCTTCAGTTTGTATCTTTTCCGGCGCCACTTGCAGCCCACTTTGCCTCAAAAGCTCAACGAGCTCCCCGATCATTTCTTCCAGATTTAATTGATCACCGGCCAACAATATGTCATCCATATAATGATAGATGAAATATTGAGGCCACCTTTTTCTGATTGGCTGTTAAGCCCAATTTACATAAATTTGACACATTGTGGGCGAATTTTTCATGCCTTGTGGCAATACTGTCCAATGATATCTTTGCATGGGTTGCGCCTTGTTTGTACTTGGGACTGAGAATGCAAAATGTTTGGCATCATCTTCATGCAGAGGGATTGTAAAAAAGCAATCTTTGAGATCTATAATCAAAAGCTTCCAATACTTCAGTATCATACAGGGAGATGGTAGCCCTGGTTGCAAGGCTCCCATGTCCACTATACCTTATTGACTTCTCGCAAGTCATGTAATAGTCTCCATTTTCCACTTTTCTTTGGAATCACGAAAACAGGTGTGTTCCAAGGACTAGTGGTTGGCACAGTATGGCCTTTTTCGTCAATGACTCCAGGGAGAACAAAAAGTCCCTACTTTGTTGCTGAGGATCGTCCTAATAACAAAGCACTCAATCCATATCCTAATGGTCCATTCGCGTTAGTCGGGACATCATAAACCGACATGTCCCATAAGGTAACTTCTACTGTTGTTTCCACGTCCATTCCGGCGCTCCCTCTGATTTGGGCGCTGAGGCTTGCCAAGCAGCCTGGTGGTGCTTCCCCATCTGTGTCGTCGTGTGGGGTGCCTTCGCGCTCGGTCGCCTGTTTCCCAATTTCATACCATCCCGATGATACTTTGAACAACATTCTGAGGCTTGATGACCAAATTTTTGACATTGACCACATGGTGCTCCTGCTGGGCCTATTCCTTGCTGAAAGGGTCCTTGTTGAAAGGATTTATGACCTGTCTCAATCTGCCTAGGTCCTTTCCTTGTGGCCTTGCACTGAGCTCTAAAATGGCCACTTTTTCCACAATTAAAACTTTTTTTCTCCCCTTTTCCATTTATAAATGGCTTAATTGCTGCTGCAAAGGCACTTGCGAGTGTCTCTGCCTGATGTGTGGCAGAGCCTACTCTGTTGCAGGCTTCTACCATTTGTACTAACGTTGCTTCTTTTGGCAAAGTTAACAAAATTCTTTTACAATCTACATTGGCATTTTCTACCGCTAAATTCAACAACACTGCTAGTTTTGCGTCTTCATTGGTATACACTTTATTCAAAGCGTCTCTCAGACGATCAACAAAAGACATATATGTGTGAAATATGTTTATCTGATTCGTGTGATGAAGTGTAATCTTCTGTACTTTTATGGATTTCTCCTGCACCATAAAAAGGGGTATTTTACAGGAGAAAGTTAAACTACTTTGCTGGTATATCAGCTCAAACCAGTTTGACCACTGACCGCATAGTATTGTGTAAAGAAAGTGCATGCATAAGGTTTGGGGTCATCCTGGGGGCACTCCGAGGAAGATTCGAGAAGACTCTAGCAGGAGAAGAGGGCATGCGCTGAAGAAGACACTCCTGTTCATTAATATGTATTAGAAGACACGCCTATTCATGAATATGTATTAGCGAACAGGATCATGGTGAGGAAGATTCGAGAAGATTCTAGAAGGAGAAGAGGGCATGCGCCGAAGAAGACACGCCTATTCATGAATATGTATTAACGGACAGGATATAAATCAGGAACAGGAACTGTACCGCGTGCGTCTTGGTGGAGCAGAGACTCCTGGCGCACCCAGCGCTGTTTGCTTGCCTCTATTTGCTTAATAAATTGTAAATTTGAATTGGAATCCTGTTTGGGACTAAATCATTTATAACATATGGTTCATCTCTCCCTTGTCTAATTTGAGTGTAAGATGGTTGCCTCTTTCCCTCCTCAGGGACTCTTCGCAACGCATTCAACGCTAGTCGCCCAACTAATTGCAAGGCTTCTAAGGGCAGCTGAGCTTGCAATCTAACATCCACAAACAGTCCCTGGCCTGTCATTTGTTCCATAGTAATGTTCTGGAGTGGATCGCCGTCTTGACGCTCCAGGTTTCTCAGGGCTTCTTGCATACAGAGTTTATACCATCTGTCTGCCCACAATAACCTTTGGGTTGGTGTCAACAACATATCTATCATCTGCCGACAATCCCATGGTGTAAGAATCATTCCCGTGAATATGTTATCTAATAGAGCTTGCGTGAAAGGTGATTGCAAGCCATAATTTTGTACCGCCTTCCGCACTTTCTTAATCAAGTCCCAGTGAAATGGGTCCCAGCGATTGGGCCCGTGAGGCTGTACACTAACAGGAAATGCCATCGGTAACTCTGTTTCCTCGTCTTTCATTGCTCCTAAAAAAACGTCTTTCCACCGCTCTCTAGGGTCGCCTTTCATTCTAGGCTCTTGCCTCCCTATAGTCTCTACAACAGGCTCTTCTCCTTCGTCGCTGCTATCAGGCAATGGGGGCCGTAAAGGTGGCAGGGGCTCGGCTGAGGGCTTCAAAACTACGGCTTTTGATTGGTTAAGTCTAGGTGGTTTCGGGGGTGGTGAAGCCCGCCCCATCAATCTTTCACAGGAGCACACAGGGGAACATTGAGTACGTTGTTCTGGGCAACTTTGTCCCGTCTTGCCCTCACATATATCATTGTAGACCTGTTTCTCTGACTTATCTGATGCAGCCAGTTCACCCGGTGCATCTGGCACCTCAGGTGGTGCATTTGGAGTCGCTGAAAGTCCTGGACCCTCTGACTCGGTTAAGAAGGGATTGGTTGAAAGCAGTTTAACAGCCTCCTCCACATCCGCTGCAGCTTTTCTCTCTGCCTTTAAGGCTTTTAATGTGGTTAATATCAACTTCCACGCCGTCACTAACTCTGCGGCGATTTTCTCAATATGCTCCCGAAACATTTTTCCTATCTCCTCCCACGTCTCTGCCTTAAACGCCACAGATGGATCTGGGGGGTACTCTTTCTTTCTGCTCCAAATTAGAAGCCTTCTAAGTGTATATTCATCATATTTCAGTCCTCTCTTAGAGAGCATATGCAGCAGGAGTCTGACTATCGCCCCTTCTTCATGCGATGTGTTCTGCCCCATGCCACCCCGGTTGCTCACCTCACCTCGCTGGGTGCTTCTCCGTTGCAACGTATTCCTTTTTCTTTTTCCTTGCGTCAGTGCCGCTGACTGCAATTCTTCCAACTGGGCTTCTCCCGCGGCGTCCTCTGCGCTTGACCGGAGTTCAACGATGAGATCCCAGAGATCGTATCACGTCGGGGTCACCAGTTGCGGGAGAAGGATGGACTTCACAACTCTATGAGAGTTATATTCCGAAGCCATGTATTGTCTTGTCTGACTCCAATATATATCATAATTTTCGCTTAGTCAGTGCGCACACACTCATGATTGGTTACAGCTTGTTACACACATTATTGCAATTGGCTGTGCACAAAATATCACGCGCTGTCCACGCGCCTCTCACACAGTCAGGATTCGCTGCTTGCAGGTGTTCCTGTTTTCCTCGCTTCTTCTTAGTTGTTTATCACAGCTCCTTCTCCTCAAGGCCGAGCCATGCAGATATCCAGCTGTTTACCAGCTTCTCAGTGCCACAGCTCCTTCTCCTTAAGGTTGAGCCATGCAGATCAACGCCACAGCTCCTTCTCCTTAACGTCGAGCCATGCAGGGTGATCCCGACATGGTTAACTGTTATCTGACTTTTGGCTAATGCATTTCGGGTATTGATTATTGGTTTGTCATTTATTGGATTTTGTTTATTAACGGTAAAATTTGCATCAGATATGGGAGGGTCACAGAGTGGCGGAATTCTAAAGAAAAGACCATTAGGATGTGTTTTACAGCATTGGAAAGATCTGGGGGGAGTGTCGGGAGGAAGCATCGATAGAAAAACTTTTATTAAGTATTGTAATCAGTGGTGGCCTCTCTATAAGTTAGATGATGGAGAAAAATGGCCCTTTAATGGGACATTAATACATTATTACAGCTAATGTTGTTCCTTTGGAGAGAGGGAAAATGGGATGAAGTGTTTTATGCAGATATGTTTTTCACTCTGTGAAATCACCCTGAATGGCAGAAAGAATGTGGAATCCATTTAGCACCCCAGGACCCTATGGTCCTGGCGATGATAGAAAAAGACAAAAATAAGTGAAATGGGAAGCAAAAAAGATGTTGCTCGGCTTGTAGCATTGGACAAAGATGTTTAAAGGTTGGTTCACAGAATGAGAGATTAGAGGATTGTTTGACCCTGATTGGGAGGATGTGGATGCAATGTTGAATGCGGTGTTTAGTGAGTCAGAAAAGCAGATAAAAGATAAAGCAGTATCTTTTTGTGAGAGCGGCCAGAGCCCAGGTACAGGCTCTGGTTTTGGCTGGAACTCTGCCGGGAACAGTGGATAACCATGTTCCAATTACCAGTCCTGGTCGGGACTCTAACCAAACAGGGGCCCGGGATTTATTAGTGCAGTACAGGGAGTGGATTGCTCACGGAATAAGAAATGCTGTCCCAAAATCAGTAAATTGGTATTCCTGTTTTTTGGGACAGTTGGTGGATGATATCAGGAGAAAGTTACAGAAAGTGCAAGGAACAGATGTGAGAGATTTAGAGAAATTGCTGGAGACTGCTTGGCAAGTGTATCAGAATAGAGATAGTCAGAAAGAGAGAGTAATGGGCAAAACAGTTGCCAGTGCTACAGTGGCTGATTTGCGCACCACAGGGGGCCAGATAACCTCTGGGAACCCACCAGGAAACAACACTAATGGGAGGAGAGGAGCCCTGAGAAGTAGCCTAAGTGCCCCATCTAGGGGAAATCAACCCCTCCCGAAAGATCAGTGTGCCTATTGCAAGCAAAGGGACTTATTAGAACAATCGAATGCTGAAATAGGATTTAGAGACGGAGAAATTGAATTTAAAATACCAGACGAGAACCACATTGAAATTTTAAGTTTGTCTCTTACTGAACCCCAAATTGGGGAAGAAGAAATTATACAAGAAATAAAAGGCCAGGTATACCCAGGAGTATGGGCCTCGGGAATACCTGGAAAGAGTAGAAATGCAGAATTGGTTGTTGTTAAACTCAAAAGGGGGAGCATGACCTGTTAGGGAAAAGCAATATCCCCTAAAAGGGGAAGATAGGGAAGGAATAAAAGGGATAATAAATGACTTTTTACTTCTTACAGTTCAGGTTATTGATAGAATGTGAACCTGAATATAACACTCACATCTTGACAGTGAAGAAAAAAAAAAAAGCGCTACTGTTTAGTGCAAGATTTAAGAGCCATAAATAATGTAGTTGAGGACTTACATCCTGTGGTGGCGAATCCAGATATGCTTCTGACTAGGCTAAAAGAAACTCAAAACTGGTTTATTGTTTTGGATCTAAAGGATGCCTTTTTCTGTTTGCCGCTTGCCAAAGAGAGACAGAAAATTTTTGCATTTGAATGGGAAAATCCTGACACCGGGAGAAGAACCCAGTTAACTTGGACAGTGTTACCACAAGGGTTCAAAAATAGCCCGACAATTTTTGGGAACCAATTAGCTCGGGAGCTTGAAGGATGGAATCCACCATCTCCAAATGGGATGTCATTACAATATGTAGATGATTTTTTAGTTGCTACCACAACTAAAGATGAATTTCCTGGGACTGAGTGGTTACAGAGTATCTTAGCAGAAAGCCCAGCTGATCCAGACACAGGTAACCCACCTTGGATACAGCATTTCGAAAGGACAACGAGAGCTAGGAACAGAGCAAAAGGAAGCCATCTGCCAGACACCAAAGCCAACTACGGCAAAAGAATTGCGGACCTTTCTCGAGATGACAGGTTGGTGCAGATTATGGATTTATAATTAGGGGATATTGGTGAAACCCTTGTATGATTTGTTGAAAGGAAGCCCTTCACTGTTAGCTTGGACTGGAGAATCAGAAAGAGCCTTTAAACTATTAAAAACTGAATTAATGAGAGCACCAGCCCTCGGACTTCCCGATGCGTCCAAACCATTTTGGCTCTTTTCACATGAAAAACAAGGCATTACTTTGGGCATATTGGCACAGTGATCGGGGCCATATAAGCGGGCAGTTGCATACTTCTCTAAACAGTTAGATGAAGTAAGCAAAGGTTGGCCCAGTTGTTTGAGAGCCGTAGCAGCGGTAGTGCTTAACATTGAAGAAGCTCGCAAATTGACCATGGGCCAGAAGATAACTGTGTTGGTATCACACACAGTTTCAGCAGTGCTGGAACAGAAGGGAACACATTGGTTATCACCCTCCTGGTTCCTGAAGTATCAGGCCCTTTTAGCTGAACAGGAAGATGTAACAACTAATGTTGTGAATCCAGCATCTTTTCTCAGTGGTGAAGTCACCGAACCAGTGGTCCATGGCTGCCTGGAGACAATGGAAGCAGTTTACTCCAGTCGACCTGACTTAAAGGAAGAACCGCTGGAGGACGCCGAGAATAATCTGTTGACCGATGGAAGCAGTTTTGTGAGACAACAACTTCGTAAGGCTGGTTACGCGGTAACCACTACTCGTAAGGTAATTGAAGCTAATCCTTTACCTGCAGGAACATCAGCTCAGAAGGCGGAGATTATTGCCTTAATTTGAGCACTGGAAATTTCAAAAGAAAAAAGGGTCAACATATGGATAAACTCCAAATATGCCTTTGGAGTGGTACATGCTCATGGAGCTATTTGGAAAGAAAGAGGGCTGCTGACTGCTCAATGAAAGCAAGTGAAACATGCTAAAGAGATCTTACAGTTGTTGAATGCCATGCAACTACCGAAGAAGGTTGCAATTATGCATTGTAAGAGACACCAAAAGGGTAACACTGATCCAGAGGTTAGAAATAAATTCGTGGATTATGAGGCTAAGCTGGCGGCGGAACGGACAGAAATTGTAAAAACTTTTTCTCTGATCCCAGATGGTAAATTCAGTGTAATAGAGAATGAAAAATTAGAATACTCTGAAGAGGATAAATTTATGATAGAGGATCTAGGAGGAAAGGAAAATCAGCAAACCGGAGTATATACAACACCAGATGGAAAAATAATATTTCCCTATAACATTTTATGGAAATTTATCCAGGAAGAACATGGCAAAATGCATTGGGGGGCGGATGCGTTATATAAATATTTAAATCAGAGGATAGTGAGTCGAAATTTATATTCTACCGTAAAACAAATTACTCAAAGATGTGAGACTTGTTTGAAAAACAATCCAAATACTAGGTATAAAGTGCAAATTGGGGCAATCAGGAAAGGAAATATACCGGAACAACAGTGGCAAATAGATTTTTCCGAACTCCCAAGAAAAGTGGGGTATTGGTACCTGTTAGTATTAACAGGTACCTTTTCAGATTGGCCGGAAGCCTTTCCTTGTAGGACCAATAAGGCTAGAGAGGTAACGCGAATACTTTTAAACAAAATCATTCCTAGGTTTGGAGTCCTGGCAGTAATATCCTCAGACAGAGGTACCCATTTTTGTGCACAAGTAGTACAACAGATTAGTAATAAACTGGCAACTATACACCCCATATCGACCACAGGCAAGTGGACAAGTTGAGAAAATGAATCATCTAATTAAACAACAACTGGCTAAATTAGCCAGGAGACAAATTTGTATTGGTACCAGGAGCTTCCGTTAGCCTTATTACAAATTAGAATAAAGCCAAGAACAAAAGAGAATCTAAGTCCGTTTGAAATTCTGTTTGGAAGACCATATCAATCCTGATATCAAGGGGAAGATCTCACTCAGGTAGGTGAAAATTATTTACAGAGGTATATAATAATGTTAGGAAAACAACTGAGATAAAGAAATTGGTACTGGGAACTAGGTCAAGAGGACTGAATCACCCTATTCATCCTTTTAAGATAAATATGTTGTGGCCTCAAGTTGCACCAGGGGAGGTTTAGATTGGGTATTAGGAAAAATTTCTTTATGGAGAGGGTGGTCAAGCATTGGCACAGGCTGCCCAGGGAGGTGGTGGAGTCGCCATCTCTGGAAGTGTTCAAAAACGTGTGGATGTGGCACTTCAGGACATGGTTTAGGGGACGTGGTGGCGTTGGGTTAATGGTTGGACTTTGTTGGGATCACCCTGCAAGGGCTCGACCTTAAGGAGAAGGAGCTGTGGCATTGATCTGCATGGCTCGACCTTAAGGAGAAGGAGCTGTGGCACTGAGAAGCTGGTAAACAGCTGGATATCTGCACGGCTCGGCCTTGAGGAGAAGGAGCTGTGATAAACAACTAAGAAGAAGCGAGGAAAACAGGAACACCTGCAAGCAACAATCCTGACTGTGTGAGGGGCGCGTGGACAGCGCGTGATATTTTGTATATAGCCAATTGCAATAGTGTGTGTAACAAGTTGTAACCAATCATGAGTGTGTGCGCAGTGACTAAGCGAAAATTATGATATATATTGGAGTCAGACAAGACAATAAACGGCTTCGGAATATAACTCTCATAGAGTTGTGAAGTCCATCCTTCTCCCGCAACTGGTGACCCCGACGTGATACGATCTCTGGGATCTCATCGTTGAACACCGGTCGAGCCATGCAGATCAACGCCACAGCTCCTTCTCCTTAAGGTCGAGCCCTTGCAGGGTGATCCCAACAGGACTTGATGATCTTGAAGGTCCTTTCCAACCTTAGTGATTCTGTGATTCTGTGATTCTGTGATTATTGTAAATGTGATGACCATGAGTCCAATCTGTGAAATGATTCACTGGGACCAAAATGCGCATTTAATGCTATCCCAGAATGCTACACCAATCCAAAATTCTGGGAAAACACCACCTTAGAAAGAAGCCCCAGCATAAGTTGGAACCGAGAATTGGAGATAAGTATCTTACCTTACAGATTTTGGCTGGCCATGTTTATACAATTCAGGGAGTGAAGAATTTGTTGGCTATTTTGAAAATTGTAGTGAGGAATTATCGTTGGAATTGTCAAGAGCAGCTCATATTATGGTGAGACTAAATTTTACAGGCCTCCCTGTTCCCAATGGAACAGGATGGTATTGGTTGTGTTGTGGAACTGCCTGGAAAATATTACCCTTAGGATGGAACGGAGCATGTACACTGGGAGCTCTGGTCCCCAATGTGACGATAATCAATAATCTACATCAACAGAAGGGATGGATTAGAACTTTTCTTAGACGGACAAGAGCTCACAATGCCATTGCAGATAGACCCACAAAATACCACAGTTTTGTAAGGTGGCTCCTCCCATGGCTTGGTGTAAGTGATTTAAAAAAAAAACTTTAGTGAACATTTTGGCGGTAATAGAAATAATAGAAAATAGGACTATAGATGCAATACAGGCCCTACAGAAAGAGGTTTCTAGCCTGTCACAGGTGGTAGGTTAGAACCGAATGGCATTGGATCTACTGCTGGCCGCACAAGGAGGTGTCTGCACCGTCATAAACACTAGCGGTTGCATGTATGTGGATCAAAGCGGTAGGATATCTACTGATTTGGAAGAAATTTGGAAACAGACTAAGATGTTACACAGAGTGACTTTAGATGACACCTCTTGGGGATTTGAGGAAGTCTGGAACAGATTAACCTCTTGGTCACCAAATCTTAAATGGATTAGAGAATTGTTTGTGCTTGTATTAATTGGAAGTCTATTTGTTTTGTGTACTTGTTGTATAATTCGATGTTCAATGTGGTGTTGTCAAAAGAATATGGATGACTACGCTACCTGGAGGAAAAATAAGGTTAAGCATGAAGTCGCAACAGGGAAATATTTCAATCGACGGACAAGTGATGATGGTATATTATAAGGAATTGCAAAAGAATTTGCAAGGATGCTAGAAAAGGGGGGACTGAAACAAAGGTATGAGACAAGGAAAAGGTTTTTAACATGCATAATTAATCAAATGTGAGTTTCCATAGAATTTTCTTCTATAAGGATTGTGTAAGATAACTGTACCGTGGAAGACTTCTTTTATCCTGTGGTTAATCTTCACCACACAACTGACAAGAACCAGTGCAAGGTTGAAATAAGCAAAAGACAAGTGGAAGGAACCAATGAGAAAAGAGTTCATCTGAAGGACAGACAAGTTAAGGGGGCTAAGTGCTGTAAACAACCACGAGACACCACCAGGAGACCACCGACTCATTTAACAGCGCATGCGTTAAGGACATTTTAATATGTTAATCATTTCCTGGAAATCATATGACTATGCAAATAATCATAATGAATATGAATGTATGTACTCTATATAACTTGGATGCTGGTAACACGAGGCACGCATGTTAGGTGGAGATATCCCCCATGCGTCCGGCGCTGTAATGAAGATTTCGACTTAATAACTCTTTGATGTTAATAAGTTTGAATTTCTTAAGTTTGGATTTCTTTAAATCAGATCGATAAGGTCTCCCCTCAGCCTCCTCTTCTCCAGAATGAACAACCCCAGTTCCCTCAGATGCTACTCATAAGACTTGTGCTCTAGAACCCTCACCAGCTTCATTGCCCTTCCCTGGACACGCTCCAGCAACCTCAACATCCTTCTTGTAGCGAGGGGCCCAAAACTGAACACAGTGTTCAAGATGCGGCCTCACCAGTGCCTAATACAGGGGCACAATCAATTCCCTACTCCTGCTGGCCACACTATTCCTGATACAGGCCAGGACGCTGTTGGCCTTCTTGGCCACCTGGGCACACTGCTGGCTCACATTCAGCCGGCTGTCAACCAGCACCCCCAGGTCCTTTTCTGCCGGGCAGCTCACCAGCCTCTCCTCCCCAAGCCTGTAGCGTTGCATGGGGTTGTTGTGGCCGAAGTGCAGGACCCGGCACTTGGCCTTATTAAACCTCATAGCGCTGATCTCAGCCCATCGATCCAGCCTGTCCAGATCCCTCTGCAGAGCCCTCCTACCCTCCATCAGATCAACACTCCCACCCAACTTGTCATCTGCAAACTTACTGAGGGAGCACTCGATCCCCTCATATAGAACAAAACTGGCCCCAGAACCAAGCCCTGGGGAACACTATTTGTGACCAGCCACTAACTGGATTTAACATTCACCACAACTCTCTGGGCTCAGCCGTCCAGCCAGTTCTTTACCCAGCAAAGAGTACACCTGTCTAAGCCACGAGCTGCCAGTTTCTCTAGGAGAATGCTGTGGGAGATACTGTCAAAGGCTTTACTAAAGTCCAGGTAGACAACATCCACAGCCTCTCCCTTATCCACTAGGCAGGTCACCTGGTCATAGAAGGAGATCAGGTTGGTCAAGCAGGACCTGCCTTTCATGAACCCATGCTGGCTGGGCCTGATCCTTTGGCTGTTCTGCAGATGCCCTTTGAGCACCCTCAAGATGAATAGCTCCATAATCTTCCCCAGTACGGAGGTCAGGCTGACAGGCCTGTAGTTCCCAGAATCCTCCTTCCGGCCCTTCTTGTAGATGGAGTCACATTTGCAAGCCTCCAGTCGCCTGGGACCTCCCCTGTTAACCAGGACTGCTGATAAATGACGAAGAGTGGCTTGGCAAGTTCCTCTGTCAGCTCCCTCAGTACTCGGGTGGATGCCATCAGGCCCCATAGACTTGTGGATATCTAGGTGGCATAGCAGGTCGTTAACTGCTTCCTCCTTGATTACGGGGAGTTTATTCTGCTCTCCATCCCTGTCTTCCAGCTCAGGAATCTGAATGCCCTGAGGATACCTGGTCTGGCTATTAAAGACTGAGGCAAAGAAGGCATTAAGTACCTCAGCCTTTTCCTCATCCTTGGTGACAATGTTCCCTCCCACATCCAATAAAGGATGGAGATTCTCCTTGCTTCTCTTTTTGTTGTTAATATACTTGTAAAAACATTTTTTGTTGTCACTTATGACTGTGGCCAGTTTGAGTTCTATCTGGGCTTTCGCTTTTCTAATTTTGACTCTGCATGACCTTGTGGAGTAATCGCTGAGGGGCAGTTGGAAATTTACCCTCTAAGAACAGCATTGAAACAGGGTGGAACGTAGCTCGTGTACAATGAGTCTATACCATGGCAATTCCCTAGGCAACCCTAGATGTTGGTAACATCAGGGGAACTTGGTGTGCTGACTCTGGGAGAAATTGCATGGAGGGTGGAGCAGAGTGGAGACGTCACGGCCACGCCCTGTGAACAAGGGAATTTAAAGGTACACAGTGTACATTAATAAGCTGCATGTGCGATGCCGTGGGTCAGTGACTTGTCAACTTTGATGAAATGCTGTACTTGGAGTGAACTTTGCTTATTATAATATCATTATAATACTAAAACGCACACCCCTCTCAAAAGTTACCCACCTCCCAAGGTGCGACCCCTCCTCAATGAGTGTGCGCACTGAATTTTTCCTAGTCTGTACCTTTAAACGAGAAGCGAGACAATTTTGAACCAATCCTGATAAAGGTACGTATGACTAGAGTCACTCAAGCTCCACCTGTAAAGTAAAACACTATAAAATAGTGTGAAAAGAGCTGGATGTCAGGGAAGGCACCATCACTCCTGACTTTTAGGATCCACCGACGGGCTGACCCTCTCTTCCCCCCCACTGGGACGCCTTTGGGTAAGATTCGAACACTTGGCTATCCCGAGTGGATCCGCGGGAATTTTAGGAATCTCTAGAGATGTTTCATCACCCCATGCATGTGTAACCTGACCGTAATCAATTTAGTGCACTTGCTTGCAGACAGTGAATTTATCACCGGCAATCCAAAGAACTTGTGCATCTGTTGCTTCAATAAATCGCACTATTGATTGACTCAGCCGTGTGTGTGTTGTCCCTGAATGTGACTGTACCTCTGAGTGCGGCCGTGTTAGTTCAGGAGGTGTCCGGCTGAGCAGGTAGTGTGATGTTAGTAGTGCATCCGGACCTGTGATAGTCCAACGAAAAGGGGTTGGGCGCGACCGGACTACTAACGCTGATTTTGGGCATCTGCCTCTTAACGCAACAGACCTAATGAGATCCTTGTACCCTTCTTGAGTTGCCTTCCCCTTCCTCCAAAGGTGATAAACTCTCCTTTTTTTCCTGAATCCCAACAAAATCTCCCTGTTCAGCCAGGCTGTTCGTCTTCCCTGCCAGCTCATCTTACGGCACATTGGGACCATCTGCTCCTGTGCCTTTAAAATCTCCTTCTTGAAGAATGTCCAGCCTTCCTGGACCCCTTTGCCCTTCAGGACTGTCTCCCAAGGGACTCTCTCAACCAGTGACCTGAACAGGCCAAAGTCTGCCCTCTGGAAGTCCATGGTAGTGGTTTTTCTGACCCCCCTCCTTACTTCACCAAGAATTGAGAATTCTATCATGTCATGGTTGCTAAGCCCAAGACAGCCTCCGACCACCACATCTCCCACCAGTCTGTCGTGGTTTAGCCCCAGCCGACAACTAAGCCCCACGCAGCCGCTCGCTCACTCCCCCACAGTGGGACGGGGGAGAGAATCGGAAGAGTAATAGTGAGGAAACTCATGGTTTGAGATAAAGACAGTTTAATAGGGAAAGCAAAAGCTGCACATGCAAGCAAAGCAAAAGAAGGAATTCATGCACTACTCCCCATGGGCAGGCAGGTGTTCAGCCATCTCCAGGGAAGCAGGGCTCCATCATGCATAATGGTTTTGATTCAAAGAAATTCAAACTTCCTTTTAACAAATCGTACAAAGGTTAACCGCTCGGTCCCAGGAAATTCAGCAAACTAACAGTCCATTGAAATTCATCTTTAGTCATCGTAGCAACCAATAAATCATCTACATATTGTAATAATATCCCATTTGGAGATGGTGGATTCCATCCTTCAAGTTCCCGAGCTAACTGGTTCCCAAAAATTGTCAGGCTGTTTTTGAACCCTTGTGGTAACACTGTCCAAGTTAACTGGGTTCTTCTCCCGGTATCAGGATTTTCCCACTCAAAGGCAAAAATTTTCTGGCTCTCTTTGGCAAGCGGCAAACAGAAAAAAAGCATCCTTTAAATCCAAAACAGTAAACCAGTTTTGATTTTCCTTTAGCTTTGTTAGTAACGTATATGGATTTGCCACAACAGGATGCAAATCCTCAACTATATTATTTATGGCTCTTAAATGTTGCACTAAACGGTAATTCTTCCTGTCGGGCTTTTTCACTGGCAAGATAGGAGTATTATACTCGGATTTATACTCTACCAGTAACCCGAATTGCAAAAAAATCATTAATTATCCCTTTTATTCCTTCTCTGTCTTCCCTCTTTAGGGGATACTGTTTGATTCGAACTGGTCTGGCCTCGGGCTTTAATTTAACTTCTACTGGAAAGACTTTTTTAGCCCTTCCGGGAACGCCAGATGCCCATACCCCTGGAAAAACCTGGTCCAAAATTTCTTGGGGTATCTGGTTCTTTTCTTCTATTTGAATCAAAGCTAGGCTCAAAATTTCTATCAATTGATCTTCTTTAATTTTAAAATTGATTTTTTCCTTTCTCAAAAATAATCTTAGCTTCTAATTGTTCTAGCAAATCCCTTCCTAAAAGTGACTTAGGACACCCAGGCATATACAAAAACCTGTGTGTTCCAATATGCTTTCCTAATTTATACTTAAGTGGTTGTAGGAAAAAAGCCTTTTCCTTCTGACTTGTGGCACTTACTACATTTACAAATTCCTCATCTATGGGTATTAGTTGCTGATTCAGAACAGAATACGAGGCTCCCATATCTACTAAAAATTCTACCTCCTTTTTCTGTTCCCCTAGCTTCAGTCTAACCAGTGGATCCGCCAGGGTAGATTCCCCAGGTCCTCATCACTCCATTTCTGCTATCATAGTGGATAGCCTATTTCCCAGCAATTTGGGACACTCTCCTTTCCAATGTCCCTGTTCCTTGCAAAAAGCACACTGATCCTTTCTTAAAGATTGCCAGAAATTTCCCACTCGACCTCTACTAGATCCTCCTCGACCCCTTCCTCTAGTGAATCTTTGATTACCCTGAGTCTGATGGTTCAAAGCTGCCACAGTAGCCATTGCAATTGTTTTGCCTAATTTCTGCTTTTCAGTATTTTCTCTATTCCTGTATACTTTCCAAGCTTCCTCTATTAGTTTCTCCAAATCCCTTACATCTGGCTCTTTTAATTTTTGAAGCTTTCTCCTTATATCCTCCAATGACTGTCCTAAAAACAACGGAACTAATTGTTGTCATCCCACATCTGAGGTAGGATCTAAAGTTGTACTTTTATGCATGGCTTCCCTTAGCCGTTCCAAAAAGTCTGAGGGGGTTTCATCCTGACTTTGTTTTACCTCATACAATTTTTGACCAATTTACTGATTTTGGAATTTCATTTTCGAGTCCAAATTTTATCCACTTTTGATATGACTTCAATTGTTTATATTCCATACGATCATTAGGATCCCAGTTCGGATCGGTGCGAGGAACATGACTATCTACTCCACCAGTATACGTTCCTGCAGTGATAAGGGCTTCTATATGTGTTCGGGCAGTTTTAACCACTAGCTGTTTCTCTGTTTCCGTCACTGCATCTAACATTACATCTATATCTTTCCAGTCAGGATCCTGATTTTTAACTATCAGTTCGAATCTTTTTGCCACTCCTACTGGGTCATCCCTATAATTTCTCACTATCTCCTTCCACATGTCCAAATCGCTCATTGAAAAAGGGACCTTAATTCGAGTTTGTCCTTCCGGACCCATAGCTTGTCTGAGCGGGGGGGCTTGTATCCTCGGTTGGACTCTGCTTCGGGTTACAGGACCCGAAGCGGCACTCCCAGAGGCAGAAGCAGATTCTTCATCAGAAGTATCTGCATTCCTTAAGGGGGAGGGAGACACCGGCACCGAAGCCGGCGGTGGTGTAATATAATCTTCCAGTCTTTCCTGTGACTTTCCCTTTTCTTTTAACTTAAGGCATCTTTGTCCTATACTACACACTGAACAGCATCGTTTCAGTTTTCCCAGTTCTTTCCCTTTTTCCTTCTCCAGAGCCAGGACAAAGGGCTCTGAAGGGGCTATAATGATTCCACAATCTTTCTGCCATTCAGGGTGATTTCACAGAGTGAAAAACATATCTGCATAAACCACTTCATCCCATTTTCCCTCTCTCCAAAGGAACAACAGTAGTTGTAACAATGTATTATATTTTAATGTCCCATTAAAGGGCCATTTTTCTCCATCATCTAACTTATAGAGAGGCCACCACTGATTACAATACTTAATAAAAGTTTTTCTATCGATGCTTCCTCCCAACACTCCCCCCAGATCTTTCCAATGCTGTAAAACACATCCTAATGGTCTTTTCTTTAGAATTCCGCCACTCTGTGACCCTCCCATATCTGATGCAAATTTTACCGTTAATAACCAAAATCCAATAAATGACAAACTGTCCTGGTTTCAGCCAGGATAGAGCTGGTTTTCTTCACAGAAGCTAGTGTGAGACTGTGTTTTGGATTTGGGATGAGGAACTGTTGATAATGTGCTGATGTTTTGGGTTGTTGCTGAGCAGTCAAGGACAGTCCAGCCTCTTGTGCTGGCCTGCCAGCGAGCAGGCTGGGGGTGCACGGGGAGCTGGGAGGGGACACAGCCAGGACAGCTGACCCAGGCTGGCCAAAGAGATATTCCCTACCATCCGACGTCATGCCCAGTACATAAACTGGAGTTGGCCGGGGGGTGGAAATCGCTGCTCGGGGACGGGCTGTCGATCACAGGGTGGTGAGCAATCTCTGTATTGGGCCTCACTTGTTCTTGCACATTCCTTTGTTGGTATTATCATTGTTGTTCCCTTCTTTCTTTCTGTCCTATTAAACCGTGTTTATCTCAACCCACGAGTTTTTTTTTCCCAATTCTCTTCCCCGTCCCACTGCGGGAGGGGGAGTGAGCGAGCGGCTGCGTGGTGCTTAGTTGTCGGCTGGGGCTAAACCATGACACAAACCAATAATCAATACTCGAAATGAATTAGCCAAAAGTCAGATAACAGTTAACCAATCCTATTTCCAAACGGGGACGCAGCCCCTCCAAATGGGGATGTAATCCCCTACCAAATGGGACATAAGTCCTTGAAATGTATACCTGTAAGGTGCTAGCAAATCGGTATAGGCCGACCTGCGTGCACGTCTGCATGTCTTATAGGTGGTCCCAAATCGATCGATCGTTACCAAATTCAAGATTTAAAGATGTCTTCTTACCAGAGGGTCCTTGTCTGTTCCCGCGGTGATCTGACTGAGAATGGGAGTCTCCCCAGAAAAGATCTCCGGGGGTACCCAAGAGAGTCCCAGACTCATCGGGTCCCGCAGCCGAACAGAGGATGTCCCTTTGTGGTCGCCAAATGATTCAAAGAAATCCAAACTTAAGAAATTTAAACTCAATAACATCAAAGTGTTATTAAGCAGACATCTTTATTGCAGTGCATGGGGGATATCTCCTCCTAACATGCGTGCGCTGAAACAAAAGTTCATCCTTTATATACCTTAAAGACATGAATATTCACACATTTTCCAAGAAATCACCGCCTCCTTGCTTATCTACTACATTTACATAATGCTGGCGTTGCAAAACTACACTACGCATGCGCGGGGGTCTCGGGTGGTCGTCAGTGGTCGTTTGGGGAGTTAGTCCCCTACTCCTTTTTCCCTTTTATGGTCACGGGTGTCTTGAGGATAATTTCTTCTCCTTGGATGTTTGCCCCTTCTGTTGTCCAGCCAAGCGGTTCCTTCTTATCATCCTTGTTAGAGCATTCCTGCCAGTCCGTCTCTACGCTCAAGGTTAAGATATCTTCTCTGTTCCCTTTAATCTCTCAGACCTTGCTCTTAACTCTTCTTTGTTTTAATTTTCATGAGGCCTGCTTTCCTCATGATGATTAACTGTTTACACATAGTTACAATGTTAGCATTGAGGCAAATACAGCCTAAGGACTATGAGAGTAGGCCGTTAAACATAATCACACAGTTATTAGGCTAAAGAATTCTATACTAAAGTCAAACTAATAATGTAATCCATAACCTTCCATATATTAAGAAATTTGCAAATCTTACAGTTGATTAGTGACACATGCTAAAACCTTATAATTGTTTTAGATGCTTGTTTCAGTTTCTTGGGAAAACAGACGCCATCACTCCGAACGTCCCTCCACCCCTTCCTTCTTCTTCGTCCCAGCTTTATATACTGAGCATGATGTCATATGGTATGGAATATCTCTTTGGCCAGCCTGGGTCAGCTGTCCTGACTGTGTCCCCTCCCAGCTTCCTGTGTACCCCCAGCCTTCTTACTGGCAGGCCAGCATGAGAAGCTGGACTGTCCTTGACTACTTAGCAACAACTCCAAACATCAGCACATTATCAACATTTTCTCTTCCCAAATCCAAAACATAGCCTCACACTAGCTTCTGTGAAGAAAATTAACTCTACCCTGGCTGAAACCAGGACAAATGAATAATATAACACATTCTGCATTTCTATTTTCAGTGGCTGGTAAGGAAGAAATTATATTTTTTTAAAAAAATAGGTTCATTGTTATCAGCCATTCACTGAATAATTTCTGTGAACAGTTCCCAGTCTTGTTCAGGTGAAGTTTGTTGCAAGTATCCAATATTTTAAATTCTACCTGAGTTACCTAGGTCATGTGTTTGCATATCCTTGATTGAAGGAGCACAGTGCTGAGGTATCAGGTTTCCTGTGCAATAACTATAATAAATTCAAAATTCATTATCCATAAATATTGCTTAATATTTTGGCACAAGTTCCCGTCAGCACTGTCCAGCTTTTCGTGCTGGCCTGCCAGCGAGAAGGCAGGGGGTGCACAGGAAGCCGGGAGGAGGACAGCCAGGACAGCTGACCCAGGCTGACCAAAGAGATATTCCATACCATATCACAGTATTACATAATCATTAAGGTTGGAAAAGACCTTTAAGATCATCAAGTCCAACCATCAACCCAACACCACCATGCCCACTAAACCATGGCCTAAAGTGCCATGACCACACATTTTTTGAACACTTCCAGTGATGGTGACTCCACCACCACCCTGGGCAGCCTGTTCCAATGCTTGACCATTCCCTCCGTAAAGAAATTTTTCCTAATATCTAGCCTAAACCTCCCCTGGCACAACTTGAGGCCATTTCCTCTCGTCCTATCGCTAGTTACTTGAGAGAAGAGACCAACACCCTCGTTGCCACAAACCCCTTTCAGGTAGTTGTAGAGAGCAATAAGGTCTCCCCTCAGCCTCCTCTTCTCCAGACTAAACAACCCCAGTTCCCTCAGCCACTCCTCATAAGACTTGTTCCCCAGACCCCTCACCAGCTTCATTGCCCTTCTTTGGACACGCACAAGCACCTCAATATCCTTCTTGTAGTGAGGGGCCCAAAACTGAACACAGGATTCAAGGTGCGGCCTCATCAGTGCCAAGTACAGGGGCACAATCAATTCCCTAGTCCTGCTGGCCACGCTGTTTTCTGATGCAGGCCAGGATGCTGTTGGCCTTCTTGGCCACCTGGGCACACTGCTGGCTCATGTTCAGCCGGCTGTCAACCAGCACCCCCAGATCTTTTTCTGCTGGGAAGCTCTCCAGGCACTCCTCCCAAGCCTGTAGCATTGCATGGGGTTGTTGTGACCCAAGTGCAGGACCCGGCACTTGGCCTTATTAAACCTCATACAGCTGACCTCTGCCCATCGATCCAGCCTGTCCAGATCCCTCTGCAGAGCCCTCCTACCCTCCAGCAGATCAACACTCCCACCCAACTTGGTGTCATCTGCAAACTTACTGAGGGAGCACTCGATCCCCTCATCCAGGTCATTGATAAAGATATTGAACAAGACTGGTACCAGAACCGAGCCCTGGGGAACACTGCTTGTAACCGGCCGCCAGCTGGATTTAACTCCCTTCACCACAACTCTCTGGGCTCAGCTGTCCAGCCAGTTCTTTACCCAGTGAAGAGTACACATGTCTAAGCCATGAGCCGCCAGTTTCTCCAGGAGAATGCTGTGGGAGACGCTGTCAAAGGCTTTACTAAAGTCCAGGTAGACAACATCCACAGCCTTTCCCTCATCCACTAGGCAGGTCACCTGGTCATAGAAGGAGATCAGGTTGGTCAAGCAGGACCTGCCTCTCATGAACCCGTGCTGGCTGGGCCTTATCCCTTGGTTGTTCTGCAGATGCCCTTTGAGCGCCCTCAAGATGAACCTCTCCATAATCTTCCCCAGTATGGAGGTCAGGCTGACAGGCCTGTAGTTCCCAGGATCCTCCTTCTGGCCCTTCTTGTAGATGGGCATCATATTGGCAAGCCTCCAGTCTTCTGGGACCTCCCCTGTTAACCAGACTTGTGAATGTCCAGGTGGCGTAGCAGGTCGTTGTATACGGAGGGGGTAAAAGATGGGATTTTGGTCTGTAGTTGGACACTGAGTGAGAAGTGGATAGATGAGAAAACCACAGCAGAGGGGTTAAAAGATGGACTTTCCGTCCGTGAGAACACTGCAGTTAGCACAGCGAGAAAAACAGATAGCTGGGTGAGAAGTAGATGACAGGCTGGGTGAGAGAAACCAGATGGTTTCCCACAGGGATAAGAAAGTTGAACAACACTAGGGGAGGACGTGGAGGGAGGAATCCTTGCAACATCCTGCTACTGGCTTAAGCATGATTGATACGTGACTGCTGGATTATGGTAATATGCCGCATATACAAAGCCTACGAACGAATAGATGGGATGGCTATGGTGCATGCAGTGTGCCTGACCAGTGGGCGCATGTGCCATAGGCTCCCTATGTTGAGATTCAGCAACAGAGGCGTGTTTCAGCACTCGCTGGTCACGTGTGTTGAAACTTGTTCCTCTGCAGATGTATAAATACCGGGATTTCCCGAAGGGCAGTGGGCCGGTGTCCATCGAGGCCACCATTGCCTCCGTGGGGACACCCACATAAAGCTGGCACCTACAGACTGCTGGGCTGAGTGCGCGGCGCGGGACGACACAAGAACGTACGGATGGGCCATCTTCCTCAAAGTCCTCGGCTTGTTAAGTCAATCTCTTTGCAAGATACCCTTAGTGTAACGCATGCTTGTAGGTAATAAAACGCTTACTACTTTTTCCCCTTGTAGTCCGTGTATACGTGTCCACCCTTCTTGGGAATCCTCGAAACTACCCTAGAACAGTCGTTAACTGCTTCCTCCTGGATTATGGGGAGTTTATTCTACTCTCCATCCCTGTCTTCCAGCTCAGGGGGCTAAACACCCTGCGGATACCTGGTCTGGCTATTAAAGACTGCGGCAAAGGCGGCATTAAGTACCTCAGCCTTTTCCTCATCCTTGGTGGTAATGTTCCACATCCAATAAGGGATGAAGATTCTCCTTGGCTCTCTTTTTGTTGTTAATGTATCTGTAAAAACATTTTTTGTTATTCCTTACAACTGTGGCCAAATTGAGTTCTAGCTGGGCTTTTGCCTTTCTAATTTTGTCCCTGCTTGACCTAACGAGATCCCTGTACTCTTCTTGAGTTGCCTGCCCCTTCTTCCAAACGTGGTAAACTCTCCTTTTTTTCCTGAATCCCAGCAAAAGCTCACTGTTCAGCCAGGCTGATCGTCTTCCCCGCCAGCTCATCTTGTGGCACATGAGGACTGCCTGCTGCTGTGCCTTTAACATCTCCTTCTTGAAGACTGTCCAGCCTTCCTGGACCCTTTTGCCCTTCAGGACTGTCTCCCAAGGGACTCTCTCAACCAGTGACCTGAACAGGCCAAAGTCTGCCCTCTGGAAGTCCATGGTAGTGGTTTTTCTGACCCCCCTCCTTACTTCACCAAGAATTGAGAATTCGATCATGTCATGGTTGCTAACCCCAAGACGGCCTCCGACCACCACATCTCCCACCAGTCCTTCTCTGTTCGTAAACAACAGGTCAAGCGAGGCACCTCCCCTGGTAGGCTCACTTACCAGCTGTGTCAGGAGGTTATCTTCCACACACTCCAGGAACCTCCTGGACTGTTTCCTCCCTGCCGTGTTATACTTCCAGCAGTTGTCCGGTAGATTGAAGTCCCCTACAAGAAAAAGGGCTACCGATTGTGAGACTTCTGCCATTTGCTTGTAGAATGCTTCATCTGCCTCTTCGTCCTGGTTGGGTGGTCTATAACAGACACCCAGCAGGATATCTGCCTCGTTTGCTTCCCCCCTCATCCTTACCCATAAGCCCTCGACTTTGTCATCACAGTTGTTGAGTTCTATACAATCAATGATTTCCATGTTTTATTTTGCTTCCGTGCGTGGCTTTTGCTTTACCTATTAAACAGTCTTTATCTCAACCCATGAGTTTTCTCATTTTTACTCTTCCGATTCTTTCCCCCATCCAACTGAGAGGGAGTGAGAGAGCAGCTGTGTGGTGCTTCGTAGCTGGCTGGGGTTAAACCACAACACTACCAAACCTTGAAACTGTGAGAAAAGTGGAAGCCACACATTAGCTATGTGCAGGAGAAGGATGGACTTCACAACTCTATGAGAGTTATATTCCGAAGCCATTTATTGCCTTCTCTGACTCCAATATATATCATAATTTTTGTTTAGTCACTGCGCACACACGCATGATTGGTTACAGCTTGTTACACACATTATTGCAATTGGCTATATACAAAATATCACGTGCTGTTCATGCGCCTCTCACACAGTCAGGATTCGCTGCTTGCAGGTGTTCCTGCACTCCTTTGCTTCTTCTTAGTTGTTTACCACAGCTCCTTCTCCTCAAGGCCGAGTCGTGCAGATATCCAGCTGTTTACCAGCTTCTCAATGCCACAGCTCCTTCTCCTTAAGGTCGAGCCATGCAGACCAACACCACAGCTCCTCCGTAAGGTCGAGCCATGCAGGGTGATCCCAACATCTCCCCCTTTTTGTTTATTGTCGTGGTTTAGCCCCAGCCGGCAACTAAGCACCACGCAGCCGCTCACTCACTCCCCCTCCCGCAGTGGGACGGGGGAGAGAATTAGGAAAAAAACCTTGTGGGTTGAGAAAAACACGGTTTAATAGGACAGAAAGAAAGAAGGAAACAAAGACAATACCAACAACGGAATGTACAAGAACAAGTGATGCCCAATACAGCAATTGCTCACCACCTGGCGATCGACAGCCCGTCCCTGAGCAGCGTTTTCCGCCCCCCGGCCAACTCCAGTTTATGTACTGGGCATGACGTCGGATGGTAGGGAATATCTCTTTGGCCAGTCTGGGTCAGCTGTCCCGGCTGTGTCCCCTCCCAGCTTCCCGTGCATCCCCAGCCTCCTTGCTGGCAAGCCAGCACAAGAAGCTGGACTGTCCTTGACTGCTCAGCAACAACCCAAAACATCAGCACATTATCAACAGTTTCTCATCCCAAATCCAAAACACAGTCTCACACTAGCTTCTGTGAAGAAAACCAGCTCTATCCTGGCTGAAACCAGGACAGGAAGGCAGTGCAAAATTATGGCTTGCAATCACTTTTCACTCAAGCTCTATTAGATAACATATTCACGGGAATGGTTCTTACACCATGGGATTGTTGGCAGATGATAGATATGTTGTTGACACCAACCCAAAGGTTACTGTGGGCAGACAGATGGTATAAACTCTGTATGCAAGAAGCCCTGAGAAACCTGGAGCGTCAAGACGGCGATCCGCTTCAGAACATTACTATGGTTGCTATCTACCATATCAATGGTATTACAGTAAGAATCACTCAGACTGATGAAGAATGAGCTTCACTGAAACCAAGCAACGTGCAGCAGTGATGGAACCAGAACTGGCTTCAGCAGCTTGCGCCCAACAATTTCCTCAAGACTGACATCTTCGACCTGCAGATCATGGACATGGACCGTGCCAGATAACAATCCAACACCACATATCGTCTCCCCTGCCCTGAGAGACTGCTATGATGGATGAAGCCCAGAGTCATGGACGGAATGAACTCCACAGACATTTTAAAGTGATGGCCCATGGACTAAGAAAATTACATCTGTGTGTATATATTAAAAGACAGGAAAAGTAATAATGAATAACTGGAATGTTTTGAAAAGTGTAGGACCTGGGCATGACGTAAATGGTATGGAATAAGGGGTGGATATTGTCCTGGTTTCAGCCAGGATAGAGCTGGTTTTCTTCACAGAAGCTAGCGTGAGACTGTGTTTTGGATTTGGGATGAGAAACTGTTGATAATGTGCTGATGTTTTGGGTTGTTGCTGAGCAGTCAAGGACAGTCCAGCTTCTTGTGCTGGCTTGCCAGCAAGGAGGCTGGGGGTGCACGGGAAGCTGGGAGGGGATACGGCCAGGACAGCTGACCCAGACTGGCCAAAGAGATATTCCCTACCATATGACGTCATGCCCAGTACATAAACTGGAGTTGGCCGGGGGGCGGAAATCGCTGCTCGGGGACGGGCTATTGATCACCGGGTGGTGAGCAATTGCTGTATTGGGCATCACTTGTTCTTGTACATTCCTTTGTCAGTAGTATTATTGTTGTTATCATTGTTGTTTCCTTCTCTCTTGCTGTCCTATTAAACTGTTTTTATCTCAACCCACAAGTTTGTTTCCCAGTTCTCTCCCCCGTCCCACTGGGGGAGGGGGGAGTGAGCGAGTGGCTGCGTGGTGCTTAGTTGCCGGCTGGGGCTAAACCACGACAGACACACAGGAGTTGTTATCTTCTCAGCATCTGAGGGAATGAATATACAATATACCTGTTGGTTTTAAGCCTTCTGCAGTATTCCTCACATCAAAGTTTTTGTGTATCTACCCTCTGCTCTGCTGCTAGTGACCAGGGGGTATCAGACAACATGCATATATTTTCCGAGCTTAAAAGGTAGTCTGACTTTGAAGAGCTATTCCAGGATCATGATGATTACTCTAAGGGACTTAGGCTCGTGAGGTGCTCCTTACAGTAAAACAGTATGAATGTCCCATGGACCAAAGAAAGAATCAGAATAGACATATGTCTTTAAGACTAGATATGGCCTACTTGACAACACATTGATTTATACCCACCACTGTTCTGAGGCTGGCTTAGAGATATTTGATTTACAGCAGATAGATTGCCTGCTGTTAAATAACGTCCCAGGTCACTGTTCATAAACCTGAACTGCATATAGCAGTCTTGGTGCACTGTTAACATACCATGGTGGAGTTCATAGTGCCCTGTTAAGATCTGTAGTTCAAAGAATAATAGTTAAAAAGATAAAAACCTTTGTGAGAACATCTAACAAGCTTCTTAAGCAAATAACAAGTATCCCTGCAAAGTACTCGAGTTGTCTGTCAAGAAGCTTGAACAAAAGTGACATGACAGTCAAAAAGAGCGCCAGTTGCCCCCATCCAGTGCCCAGTGGGATAATGGATTAGCACTCAGAGACAGTGCTTGGCCATCCCCCAGGATAACAAATCTGATTGCCAAGGTCAAACATCATGTCTAATAGACAGGAAAGGTCCCGAGGAAGAACAAACTGTCTGTTGTGGTTTAACCCCAGCTGGCAACTAAGCACCATGCAGCCACTCGCTCACTCCCCCTCGGTGGGATAGCGAAGCGAATCAGAAGAGTGAAAGTGCCAAAACTCGTGGGTTGAGATAAAGACAGTTTAATAGGTAAAGCAAAAGCCGCGCATGCAAGCAAAACAAAACAAGGAATTCATTCACTGCTTCCTGCGGGAGAAGGATGGACTTCACAACTCTATGAGAGTTATATTCCGAAGCCGTTTATTGTCTTGTCTGACTCCAATATATATCATAATTTTCGCTTAGTCACTGCGCACACACTCGTGATTGGTTACAACTTGTTACACACACTATTGCAATTGGCTATATACAAAATATCACGCACTGTCCACGCGCCCCTCACACAGTCAGGATTTGCTGCTTGCAGGTGTTCCTGTTTTCCTCGCTTCTTCTTAGTTGTTTATCACAGCTCCTTCTCCTCAAGGCCGAGCCGTGCAGATATCCAGCTGTTTACCAGCTTCTCAGTGCCACAGCTCCTTCTCCTTAAGGTCGAGCCGTGCAGATCAACGCCACAGCTCCTTCTCCTTAAGGTCGAGCCATGCAGGGTGATCCCAACATCTCCCCCTTTTTGTTTATCTATAAACAAAACCTGATGGATCATTTGCAACCTAAGGACTGTGAGGAAGATGGACCATCTGTACATTCTTGTATCGTCCTGTGCTGCAAACTCAGCCCAGCAGTCGGTAGGTGCCAGCTATACGTGGGCGTCCCCACGGAGGCAACGGTGGCATTGCCGTACACTGATCCCCCTGCTCTTCGGGAAATCCCGGTATTTATACATTTGCCAAGGAACGAGTTTCGACACACGTGGCCAGTGAGTGTCGGAACACGCCTCGGTTGCCACCTCTCAACACAGGGAGCCTATGGCGCATGTGCCCGCTGGCCAGACGTGCTGCATGCGCCACAGCCACCCCGTCTATTGGTTCGTAGGCTTTGTTCACACGGCATCTTACTATAATCCAGCAGTCACATATCAACTATGCTTAAATTAATAGCAGAATATTACAAGACAAACAATTCTTGTTGTACTACTCCTAGCGATAGAAGCTATAAAGCTATGAAAACCAATATTATATCTTACCAAAGGATTTGTAGTTACAGAGCACTTTGCCTTAAAAGCTTTCCATGTTTGTCTAATGATAATTCTCAAATTAGGAACTAGGACGCCCATAGCACAGTCCCCTGACCAGTTCCCGGGCAGCTGTTTCCCAGCCCATTGATCTCCACACAGCCATCATGACCCTTCTGGCAGATTGAAAAGGGATTGCCCGGGGAGGAAAGAGACAGACAGAAGGTGTCCTGTCCTGTTTGATTTGCTAATGTTACCCATACATTTTCTTTTGGCTGAGGTGGCATCTAGGTTGCGATGACACCTGATAGTATCAAGATGTGTCTGACGATGAAGATGGTGACTGTTCCACCCATGGTTTTACCCATTTTGCGGGCACCCAACGAGTTCCAGAATCTGTAATGACACAAGCATAAACTCGTCCCCAGGTTAGCAGTTGAAAAGGTCCTTCCCACATATTCTTTTCCAAATTTTTAACTTTTACTTGCACATTTTGTGTTAACTCAAACAGACTTCCTGTCATTCCTTTTACATGTTTTATTATGGGAGGCACTGTTTCTCCTTCTGCTAGACGCAAATTATTTAACACATATAAGGCTTTATTCAAACGTTCTTGGGGTGGTGTGGTAGCCTCTCCCCCTTTTTGTTTTTGCAATAAACACTTCAGGGAATGATTCATTTGTTCAACAATAGCTTGTCCAGTTGGGGAATGCGGTATTCCAGTAACATGCGTCACTCCCCATTGAGCAAAAAATCGTTGGGTTGACTGGGCTACATAACAAGGACCATTATCGGTTTTAATTTGTAGGGGTATACCACGGGCTGCGAATCCAGTTCCCAAATGCTTTTGTACATGCCTACTAGTTTCTCCTGTTTGTGCAGTGGTCCAAACTACTGCAGAATAGCAATCAATTGAAACATGAACATATTTAAATCTTCCAAAGTCAGCGACATGTGTCCCATCCATCTGCCATAGTTGTAGCGAATGCAGTCCCCGGGGATTTACTGTAATCGCGATACCTGGGCCTATTTGTTGACAATCAGCACAAGTCTGTATAATAGCTCTAGCGTCACCTGCACTTAGATTAAATTGTCTCGCTAAAACTTTGGCAGATTGATGGCAAAAGGCATGAGAGGCTTGTGCTTGACCTAAACGGTCTGGGACAGGTCCAGCCCATACTGCGGCAGTCAGCCGATCAGCTCTTGCATTTCCTTCCGCCAATTCCCCTGGAAGGTTGGTATGGCTGCGTATATGCATAACATAATAAGGATGACGTCTTTTCTGCAATAAAAACCAAAGTGTTCTAAATTGTTGATATAGCTGTTCCTGCTGTACCTGTCTGAGGATTGAACCTTCCAATCTTTGGAGCACTCCAGCTACATATAAAGAATCAGTAATTATATTCACAGGTTCTTCAGACCATAATTTAAAGGCTTCAATTACTGCCTGTAGTTCTACCTTTTGAACTGATCCTGGCACGACAAGTACCCGTTCTTTCCATTCTCCGTGCTCTCGCCATACTATTGCTGCCTTGCCTGTTTTCCCACCACCATCCGTAAATACTGTAGCACCTTGAACTGGATATTGACTACACTTTGATTTTTCTTCTACTTCATGGTTTTTAAAAAAGGTGAACATTTTGTGTGATGGATAATTAATCTGAATGTCACCTTCAAATACTGCTAATGCAGTTTGGAAGGGAACAGAGTGCTGCAAAGCCCAAGTCAAATATTCTTCTTGTAATGGTATTAAAATCGTTTTCGGGTCCTTTGCCGATATATCAATAATTCTGTTGCGCCCTTTCATAATCAAATTTGCAGAACACTCTGCTTTCGTGGTGATGGTTTTTCTCTGCTGCTGAGGCAAAAAGACCCACTCTAAAATTCTCAATGGGTCCGCTTTTGATTCTAGCTTTGTTATCCACTGTATTATAAGCGCATAGGGATGTCGCTCGTGATTGATTACTGCCAAAGTGATCCCTATCGAGGGGTCTATCCTAGAACTAAATGCTTGAGTTATCTTTTCAGAAATGTTTGCTACTGCTTCCCGGGCTTCCTTGGTCAATTGTCGAGGAGAGTTTAACCTGCTATCCCCTCGCAACAGCTGAACCAAAGGCTCCATATCTTGGTTTGTGATCCCACAAATAGGCCGAACCCAGTTAACTTCTCCTACCAATTTTTGTACATCATTTAATGTTTTAATCTGAATTCTTAATTCAACCTTTTGGGGGGTCACCGACGTTTCAGTGATCATCCACCCCAAGTACCTCCAAGGCGCTTCAGTTTGTATCTTTTCCGGCGCCACTTGCAGCCCACTTTGCCTCAAAAGCTCAACGAGCTCCCCGATCATTTCTTCCGGATTTAATTGAACACCAGCCAACAATATGTCATCCATATAATGATAGATGAAATATTGAGGCCACCTTTTTCTGATTGGCTGTAAAGCCCAATTTACATAAATTTGACACATTGTGGGCGAATTTTTCATGCCTTGTGGCAATACTGTCCAATGATATCTTTGCATGGGTTGCGCCTTGTTTGTACTTGGGACTGAGAATGCAAAATGTTTGGCATCGTCTTTATGCAGAGGGATTGTAAAAAAGCAATCTTTGAGATCTATAATCAAAAGCTTCCAATACTTCAGTATCATACAGGGAGATGGTAGCCCTGGTTGCAAGGCTCCCATGTCCACTATACCTTATTGACTTCTCACAAGTCATGTAATAGTCTCCATTTTGCACTTTTCTTTGGAATCACAAAACCAGGTGTGTTCCAAGGACTAGTGGTTGGCACAATATGGCCTTTTTTGTCAATGACTCCAGGGAGAACAAAAAGTCCCTGCTTTGTTGCTGAAGATCGTCCTAATAACAAAGCACTCAACCCATATCCTAATGGTCCATTCGCATTAGTCGGGACATCATAAACCGACATGTCCCATAAGGTAACTTCTACTGTTGTTTCCACGTCCATTCCGGCGCTCCCTCTGGTTCGGGCGCTGAGGCTTGCCAAGCAGCCTGGTGGTGCTTCCCCATTTGTGTCATCGCGCGGGGTGCCTTCGCGCTCGGTCGCCCGTTTCCCAATTTCATACCATCCCGATGATACTTTGAACAACATTCTGAGGCTTGATGACCAAATTTTTGACATTGACCACATGGTGCTCCTGCTGGGCCTATTCCTTGCTGAAAGGGTCCTTGTTGGAAGGATTTATGACCTGTCTCAATCTGCCTAGGTCCTTTCCTTGTGGCCTTGCACTGAGCTCTAAAATGGCCTCTTTTTCCACAATTAAAACATTTTTTCTCCCCTTTTCCATTTATAAATGGCTTAATTGCTGCTGCAAAGGCACTTGCGAGTGTCTCTGCCTGATGTGTGGCAGAGCCTACTCTGTTGCAGGCTTCTACCATTTGTACTAACGTTGCTTCTTTTGGCAAAGTTACACAAAATTCTTTTACAATCTACATTGGCATTTTCTACTGCTAAATTCAACAACACTGCTAGTTTTGCGTCTTCATTGGTATACACTTTATTCAAAGAGTCTCTCAGACGATCAACAAAAGACATATATGGTTCATCTCTCCCTTGTCTAATTTGAGTGTAAGATGGTTGCCTCTTTCCCTCCTCAGGGACTGTTCGCAACGCATTCAATGCTAGTCGCCCAACTAATTGCAAGGCCTCTAAAGGCAGCCGAGCTTGCAATCTCACATCCACAAATGGTCCCTGGCCTGCATTTGTTCCATAGTAATGTTCTGAAGTGGATCGCCGTCTTGACGCTCCAGGTTTCTCAGGGCTTCTTGCATACAGAGTTTATACCATCTGTCTGCCCACAATAACCTTTGGGTTGGTGTCAACAACATATCTATCATCCGCCGACAATCCCATGGTGTAAGAATCATTCCCGTGAATATGTTATCTAATAGAGCTTGCATGAAAGGTGATTGCATGCCATAATTTTGCACTGCCTTCTGCACTTCCTTAATCAAGTCCCAATGAAATGGGTCCCAGCGATTGGGCCCGTGAGGCTGTACACTAACGGGGAATGCCATTGGTAACTCTTTTTCCTCGTCTTTCATCGCTCCTAAAAAAACGTCTTTCCACCGCTCCCTAGGGTCGCCTTTCATCCTAGGCTCTTGCCTCCCTATAGTCTCTACAAGAGGCTCTTCTCCTTCGTCGCTGCTATCAGGCAATGGGGGCTGTAAAGGTGGCAGGGGCTCGGCTGAGGGCTTCAAAACTACAGCTTTTGATCGGTTAAGTCTGGGTGGTTTCGGGGGTGGTGAACCCCGCCCCATCAATCTTTCACACGAGCACACAGGGGAACATTGAGTACGTTGTTCTGGGTAACTTTGTCCCATCTTGCCCTCACATACATCATTGCAGACCTGTTTCTCTGACTTATCTGATGCAGCCAATTCACCCTCGGGAGGTGCAGTCGGAGTCGCTGAAGGTCCTGGACCCTCTGACTCGGTTAAGAAGGGATTGGTTGAAGGCGGTTTAACAGCCGCCTCCGTACCAGCTGCAGCTTTTCTCTCTGCTTTCAAGGTTTTTAAAGTGATTAATATCAATTCCCATGCCGTCACTAACTCTGCAGTGGTTTTATCTCCATTCTCAATATGCTCCTGTAACGTTTTTCCTATCTCCTCCCACGTCTCTGCCTTAAACGCCACAGGCGGATCGGGGGGGTACCCTTTCTTTCGGCACCAAATTAGGAGCCTTTTAAGTGTATATTCATCATATTTCAGTCCTCTCTTAGAGAGCATATGCAGCAGGAGTCTGACTATCGCCCCTTCTTCATGCGATGTGTTCTGCCCCATGCCGCCCCGGTTGCTCACCTCACCTCGCTGGGTGCTTCTCCGTTGCAACGTATTCCTTTTTATTTTTCCTTGCGTCAGTCCCACTGACTGCAATTCTTCCAACCGGGCTTCTCCTGCGGCGTCCTCTGCGCTCGACCGGTGTTCAACGATGAGATCCCAGAGATCGTATCACGTCGGGGTCACCAGTTGCAGGAGAAGGATGGACTTCACAACTCTCATAGAGTTATATTCCGAAGCCGTTTATTGTCTTGTCTGACTCCAATATATATCATAATTTTCGCTTAGTCAGTGCGCACACACTCATGATTGGTTACAGCTTGTTACACACACTATTGCAATTGGCTATATACAAAATGAAGCATTCTACAAGTGACTGGCAGAAGTCTAACAATCACGAGCCCTTGTTCTTGTAGGGCACTTCAACTTACCAGACATCTGCTGGAAGTATAACACAGCAGGGAGGAAACAGTCTAGGAGGTTCCTGGAGTGTGTGGAAGACAACTTCCTGACACAGCTGGTACGTGAGCCTACCAGGGGAGGTGCCTTGTTTGACCTGCTGTTTAGGAACAGAGAAGGACTGGTGGGAGATGTGGTGGTCGGAGGCCGTCTTGGGGTTGGTGACCATGACATGATAGAATTCTCGATTCTTAGTAAAGTAAGGAGGGGGGGTCAGCAAAATTGCTGCCATGGACTTCCAGAGGGCAGACTTTGGCCTGTTCAGGTCACTGGTTGAGAGAGTCCCTTGGGAGACAGTCCTGAAGGACAAAATGGTCCAGAAAGGCTGGACATTCTTCAAGAAGGAAATCTTAAAGGCGCAGGAGCAAGCGATCCCCATGTGCCGCAAGACGAGCTGGTGGGGAAGATGACGAGCCTGGCTGAACAGGGAGCTTTTGCTGGGACTCAGGGAAAAGAGGAGAGTTTATCACCTCTGGAAGAATGGGCAGGCAACTCACGAAGAGTACAAGGATCTTGTTAGGTCAAGCAGGGACAAAATTAGAAAGGCAAAAGCCCAGCTAGAACTCAATCTGGCCATGGTTGTAAGGGATAACAAAAAATGTTTTTACAAATATATTATAAACAAAAAGAGAACCAAGGAGAATCACAGAATCACAGAATCACTAGGTTGGAAAGGACCTTCAAGATCATCAAGTCCAACCATTAATCCAGCGCCACCATGTCCCCTAAAACCGTGTCCTGAAGTGCCACATCCACATGTTTTTTGAACACGTCCAGAGATGAGATCTCCATCCCCTACTGGATATGGCAGGGAACATTGTCTCCAAGGACGAGGACAAGGCTGAGGTACTTAATGCCTTCTTTGCCTCAGTCTTTAATAGCCAGACCAGTTATCCTCAGGGTATTCAGCTCCCTGAGCTGGAAGACAGGGATGGAGAGCACAATATACTCCTCATATTCCAGGTGGAAGCAGTTAAGGACATGTTAAACCACCTGGACACCCACAAGTCTATGGGGCCTGATGGGATCCACCCAAGAGTACTGAGAGAGCTGGCGGAGGAGCTTACCAAGCCACTCTCCATCATTTATCAGCAGTCCTGGTATACAGGGGACACCCCAGATGACTGGAGGCTTGCCAATGTGATGCCCATCTACAAGGGCCAGAAGGAGGATCCTGGGACCTACAGGCCTGTCGGCCTGACCTCTGTACCGGGGAAGATTATGGAGAGGTTCATCTTGAGGGCGCTCACAGGGCATCTGCAGGACAACCAAGGGATCAAGCCCAGCCAGCATGGGTTCATGAAAGGCAGGTCCTGCTTGACCAACCTGATTTCCTTCTATGACCAGGTGACCCGCCTAGTGGATGAGGGAAAGGCTGTGGATGTTGTCTCCCTGGACTTTAGTAAAGCCTTTGACAGCGTCTCCCACAGCATTTTCCTGGAGAAACTGGCGGCTCATGGCTTATACAGGTTTACTCTTTGCTGGGTAAAAAACTGGCTGGGTGGCCAAGCCCAGAGAGTTGTTGTGAATGGATTTAAATCCAGTTGGTGGCCGGTCACAAGCGGTGTACCCCAGGGTTCAGTTTTGGGGCTGGTCTTGTTCAATATCTTTATCAATGACCTGGATGAAAGCCAACAACATCCTGTGGCTAGCAGTAGTAGAGAAGTAATTGTGCCCCTGTACTTGGCACTGGTGAGGCCACACCTTGAATACTATGTTCAGTTTTGGGCCCCTCACTACAAGACAGACTTTGAGGTGCTCGAGCGTGTCCAAAGAAGGGCAGCGAAGCTGATGAGGGGGCTGGAGCACAAGTCTTATGGGGAGCAGCTGAGGGAACTGGGGTTGTTTAGTCTGGAGAAGAGGAGGCTGAGGGGAGAACTTATTGCTCTCTACAACTACCTGAAAGGGTTGTGGTGAGGTGGATGTTGGTCTCTTCTCCCAAGTAACTAGCCATAGGACGAGAGGAAATGGCCTCAAGTTGCGCCAGGGGAGGTTTAGACTGGATATTAGGAAAAATTTCTTCACTGAGAGGGTGGTCAGGCATTGGAACAGGCTGCCCAGGGAGGTGGTGGAGTCACCATCACTGGAAGTATTCAAAAAAACATGTCGACATGGCACTTCAAGACATAGTTTAGTGGGCTTGGTGGTGTTGGGTTGATAGTTGGACTTGATGTTCTTAAAGGTCTTTTCCAACCTTAATGATTCTGTGATTCTGGATGCAGGAGTTGAATGTACATCAAGTAAATTTGCCAGTGATACTAAACTAGGAGGAGCTGTGGACTCCCTCAAGGGTAGAGAGACCTTACAGAGAGATCTGGATCAACTAGAGAGCTGGGCAATCACCAACCATATGAAATTTAACAAAAGCAAGTGCCAGATTCTGCAACTGGGATGGAGTAATCCTTATTATACATACAAATTGGGGGATGAGAGGCTGGAGAGCAGCCCCATGAAAAGAGATCTGGGGGTTTGGGTTGATGGCAAGTTGAATATGAGTCAACAGTGTGCCCTGGCAGCCAAAAGGGCCAACTGTGTCCTGGGGTGCATCAAGCACAGCGTAGCTAGCCAGTCGAGGGAGGTGATTGTCCCACTCTACACTGCACTGGTGTGGCCCCACCTCGAGTACTTTGTGCAGTTTTGGGTGCTTCAGTGTAAGAAGGACATCAAACTATTAGAGTGTGTCCAGAGGAGGGCGACCAAGATGGTGAAAAGTCTTGAGACTTTATGAGTCTTATGACTCATAAAGTCATAAAGGCAAAATCATAAAGGGCAAGACTTATGAGGAGCGGCTGAGGTCACTTGGCTTTTTCAGCTTTGAGAAGAGAAGGCTGAGGGGTGACCTCATTGCAGTCTGCAACTTCCTCAAGGGGAGCAGTGGAGGTAGAGGGGGAGGTGCTGATCTCTTCTCTCTGGTGACCAGCAATAGGACATGAAGAAATGGAATGAAGCTGAGTCAGGGGAAGTTCAGATGGGACCTTAGGAAAAGGTTCTTCACTGAGAGGGTGGTCGGTCACTGGAACAGGCCCCCCAGGGAAGTGGTCATGGCACCAAGCCTGTCAGAGTTCAAGGAGTGTCTGGATGATGCTCTTAGTCATATGATTTAGTTTTAGGTAGTCTTGTGAGGAGCAGGGAGTTGGACTCGATGATCCTTATGGGTCCCTTCCAACTTGAGATATTCTATGATTATACATCCCTGCCCATGGCAGGGGGAGTGGACTAGATGATCTTTCAAGTTCCCTTCCAACCCAAACCATTTTATGATTAGTGTGTTCTCCTAGAAGGTGGGAAGGGGAAGTAAAGAAAAAAATTGTCATATATGTAATGCTCTGATTAAACTCTCTAACCATTAAGATTTTACATAAGTGTCTCTCAGTTCTTCACCCTGATTGCTTTTTATGTTACTGCTGCTGTGTTTTATGTGGGAATAATTCTGGCAGAGATTCTCAGCTTTTTAAGGAACATGGGTGGAGGAACATCAAATGTGGGGGGGTGGCTTGCCGGGGCTTAGTTGTGAGCTGAATGACGAATAGCTTGGACTTGTCAAACTAAAGATGTTTCTGAATGTGTCTAGAAAGGGAACTCAGAAATGCTTAACAGGGAGCATCAGTGCTGGAGACTCCTATGTGCTTTTGGTGGCTTCAGCATTGTGACATTCCTGAGTAAGGAGGCAAGGGGGAAAACCCCAGTGTTTATATTTGGTGTGCCTTTTTGGAAAGCAATATGTTAAGAAATGGCAAGTAAGATGATAGTACATGGTGTGGTGGGTTGACCTTGGCCAGCTGCCAGACACCCACCCAGTTGTACTCTCACTCCCCCTCCTCAACAGGATGGGAGGAGAAAATAAGATTAAAAAGCTGTTGGGTTGGGGACAAAGACAGGGAGATCACTGTCTCAATTACTGTCATGGGCAAAACAGGCCTGACTTGGGGAAAATTAATTTAATTTATTACTAATTAAAATAAAGTTGGATGGTGAGAAACAACGAAAAACCTAAAAAACCTTCCCCCCATCCCCCTTTTTCCCCCCCAAGGCTCAACTTCAGTCCTTCATTCCTAATTGTTCTACCTCCTCCTCCCCACTCTTATCAGTGCAGTAGGGATGGGGACTGGGGTGTGGGGTGGTCAGTAGATAACACTTTATCTCTGCTGCTCCTTCCTCCTCACACTTTTCCCCTGCTCCAGCATGGATCCTTTCCACGAGCTTCAGTTCCTGTGAGGAGAGCCTGCTCCAGAATGGGCTCCTCTCCGTGGGCTACAGTTCCTTCAGGGAATATCCAACTGCTCTGACATGTGGTTCTCCATGGGCTGCAGCGTGGATATCTGCTCTGGCATGGCCCTCTTCACAGGCTGCAGGGAATGTGTGCTCCTGTGCCTGGAGAACCTCATCCTCCCTCCTTCTTCTCTGACCTTGGTGTTTGCAGGATTATTTCTCACTCCCCCCCTCCCCTTGCCTGTGCAGTGTTTGGCTCTTTCTTTTCTTCTGTTTTTTTCACAGAGGCATCCCCAGCTTTGCCGATGGGCTCAGCTACTTCCTGCGGTGAGTCTGTTGTGGAGCAGACTGGAACTTGCTCTGTCCCGCATGGAGGCAGTCTCTGGTTTCTCCTCACAGAGGCCACTCCTGCAGCCTTCCCACTCCCCCCTCTTGCCATATAAACCCAATACACATGGGAGCCACACAGAAGTGTCAGTCTTTTGCTCTCCGGATTTTAAGACACTTGGGGCAGGACAGTATTTCCCAAGACAATTTTTTCCTTGTTTTGCCTCCTGCATGAATTCTGCTGTCTTCTCCACCCCAGCTGCAATTAGCATGCTCCAGTGATGTGTCTCTCAGTGGCAGCATGGTCAGTGCTTTAAATTTTATTAAAGAGGTTTGTCCCTTGGTAATCAGTCTTCTCAGCCTCTGTCATCCATCTGGAACTTGGGTTAATAGTACTTTCTTGCCTTGATGGGATTTTTGGGGGGGGAGGGGGTGTTGTGGTTTAGCCCCAGCCATCAACTAAGCACCACTCAGCCGCTTGCTCACTCCCCCACGGTGGGATGGGGGAGAGAATTGGAAGAGTAAAAGTGAGAAAACTCATGGTTTGAGATAAGGACAGTTTAACAGGGAAAGCAAAAGCCACACACACAAGCAAAGCAAAACAAGGGATTCATTCACTACTCCCCATGGGCAGGCAGGTGTTCAGCCATCTCCAGGGAAGCAGGGCTCCATCAGGTGTAATGGTTTCTTGGGAAGACAGACGCCATAACTCTGAACGTCCCTCCAACCCTTCCTTCTTCTTCATCCCAGCTTTATATACCGAGCATGATGTCATATGGTAGGGAATATCTCTTTGGTCATCCTGAGTCAGCTGTCCCAGCTGTTTCCCCTCCCAGCTTCCTCTACACCCCCAGCCTTCTTGCTAGCAGGCCAGCACAAGAAGCTGGACTGTCCTTGACTACTTAGCAACAACACAAAAAATCAGCATGTTATCAACATTTTCTCATCCCAAATCCAAAACATAGCCTCACACTAGCTTCTATGAAGAAAATTAACTCTCTCCTGGCTGAAAACAAGACGGGGGGAACCCTTCTTGTCTTGTTGTAGTATGTCCCCAACTGCTTTCTGCATGCCCTCCTTCCTGGGAGCAAGGCCATGCCCAAAACCTTAGCAAATGCCAGAGATAGGGCTTGTTTCTGTACACACAATGGTTGCAGCACAGTTGGATCTTGATTCTCAGATACAAGCAGTTATTTTGTAAAATTGAGGAAAACACAATTACATTTGTGCCTTTTGTACCTCATGGTTTTATGCAGAATTAGTCTGGGGTAGGCTTTTGCTGTAGATCTCAAATACATAGTTTCCCAGTCCCTTTTTAACCTTATTTTAATTTCTACCTGCTCATTAGAATATGAATCTGTAAAAGGCTCTTTCTTGATTTTTTTGTTGCAGAGGTTGGAAGTGGATAATGGCAGTATGACTTGTCAAAAGATTGGGCAAACCTGCTTAGTATTAAACAGTGAGGATCACTGCTTTGGTAGAGTCTTAACTCCTGAGCATATGGACACTCTACATGTATAAGAAACTGTAAATGTAGTTTTGAGAATAAACAGATGTTGGATTTTGAAAAATAAATACTTGTTGGAGGGCTGTCCAGTATCACATAGGAGAAAGGAGCTGGGTTTTCTTGCTGCTTATTTGTTTGCTATGTAAATATTTGTGGTGGATTGGCCTTGGCTAGCTGCTACATGTCCACCAAGCCACTCTATCACTCCCTCTCATGACGTGGTTTAGCCTCATCCAGCAACAAAGCACCACACAACTGCTCCCTTGCTCACCTACCCCCACCCAGGTGGGATAGGGGAGACAATTGGAAAAAAACCTCCTGGGTTCAGATAAAAACAGTTTAATAGGACAGCAAAAGAAGAGGAAACAACAATGATAATAATAATAATGTTACTGATAAAGGAATATACAGAAACAAGTGATGCACAGTGCAGCAATTGCTCACCACCTGGTGACTGATAACCCATCCCCGAGCAGCAATTCCCACCCCCCAGCCAACTCCAGTTTTATATACTGAGCATGACGTTATGTGGTAGGGAAAACCTCTTTGGCCAGTCTGGGTCAGCTGTCCTGGCTATGCCCCCTCCCAGCTTCTTGTGCACCTCCCTGCTGGCAGAGCATGGGAAGCTGAAAAGTCCTGGACTGAGTATAAGCACTACAACTACTTAGCAACAACCAAGAACATCAGTGTTATCAACATTATTCTCATACCGAATCCAAAGCACAGCACTATACCATCCATCAGGAAGAAACACCAACTCTATTCCAGCCAAAACCAGGACACCCTCTAATTCTGGGCTACTGGCCCTGTTATCCCAGCATCGGAGCAGCCAGGTGACAATGTGCTCACCTGGACGACAGCTGGAATCCTTTCACATATCTTGCAGCTCACTCAGGGATAGGTATTGGGTGGTTACTGCCTCTTTTATGAGGTCTTCCTCTTCCTTCTCCCCGAGCAGCAGCCACCTCTCTTCCTTCTTCTATTCTCGTGAGGGCACTGTTTTGGAGTTGTCTGCCTCCTCCATTTTTTCCTCCTGCTCCGTCTTAGAAGAAGCTTAGTTTCTAAGAAACCAGGACACCTCCTCAACAGGACAGGGCAGAGAACATATGATGAAAGTCTCATGGGTCGAGATACGGACAGGGAGATCACTCAGCAATTACTGTCATGGGCAAAACAGACTCAACTCGGGGAAATTAATTTATTGCCAGTTAACTATGGAGTAAGAAAATGAGGAATAAGAACAAATCTATAACTACCTTCCCCCCACCTCACCCTTCTTCCCAGGCTCAACTTCACTCATGATTTCTCTACCTCTTCCCCCTCAGCGGCACAGGGGGACAGGGAATGAGGGTTGCAGTCAGTTCATCACACGTTGTCTCTGCTATTCCTTCCTCCTCACTCTCTTCCCCTGCTCCAGCATGGGGTCCCACCCATGGGAGAGTCCTTCATGTACTTCTCCAATGTGGGTCCTTTCCACAGGGTGCAGTCCTTCAGGAATGGACTGCTCCAACCTTGGTCCCCTGTGGGGTCACAGGTCCTGCCAGCAAACCTGCTCCAGCATGGGCTTTCCACAGGGTCACAGCCTCCTTCGGGACACATCTACCTGCTCCGGCATAGGGTCCTCCATGGGCTGCAGGGGGGATATCTGCTCAGCCATGGACCTCCATGGGTGTAGGGGGACAATCTGCCTCACCATGGTCTTCACCATGGGCTGCAGGGGAATCTTGGCTCCAGTGCCTGGAGAACCACGTCCCCCTCCTTCTTGACTGACACTGGTGTCTGCAGAGTTGTTTCTCTTGCATATTCTCACTTCTCTCTCACAGATGCTGTTGCGCAGCATATTTTAACCTTTATTAAATATGTTTTCACAGAGGCGCTAGGAGCATCACTAGTGGCGGGTACATCTTGGAGCCAGCTGGCACTGGCTCTATTGGACATAGGGGGAAGCTTCTGGTATCTTCTCACAGAAGACACCCCTGTAGCCCCCCCACTACCAAAACCTTGCCATGTAAACCCAATACATTCCACCTCTCACCTCTGTGAATCACTGTCGTGGTTTAGCCCCAGCTGGCAACCAAGCCCCACGCAGTCACTCGCTCACTCCCCAGTGGTGGGACGGGGGAGAGAATCAGGAGAGTAAAAGTGAGGAAACTCATGGTTTGAGATGAGATAAAGACAGTTTAATAAGTAAAGCAAAAGCTGCACATGCAAGCAGAGCAAAACAAGGAATTCATTCACTACTCCCCATGGGCAGGGCTCCATCACGCATAATGGTTTCTTGGGAAGAAAGATGCCATCACTCCAAATGTCCCTCCACACCTTCCTTCTTCTTCATCCCAGCTTTATATACTGAGCATGATGTCATATGGTATGGAATATCTCTTTGGCCACTTTGGGTCAGCTGTCCTGGCTGTGTACCCTCCCAGCTTCCCGTGCACCTTCAGCCTTCTTGTTAGCAGGCCAGCATGAGAAGCTGGACAGTCCTTGACTACTTAGCAACAACTCAAAACATCAGCATGTTATGAACATTTTCTCATCCCAAATCCAAAACATAGCCTCACACTAGCTTCTATGAGGAAAACTAACTCTACCCTGGCTGAAACCAGGACAATCACATATTTAAGAATTTTCATTAAAATACACATTCATCGCAAAATCTACAATCTTCACAAATTTCTCTTTCATCAACCAAAAGAATTCCCCACACCAAAATCAAAATAACATCATCACAGCACCGACAAAAGTGGACCATTTACACACACTCCACCCCTCGTCCCTTCACCACAATTACAGCAACAGATTTCCCCATAATTATTCCACTCTCTAGCAATTTTCAGCCAATGTTTTGTCCATATCTCTCCCAGTTACTATCCTTATCTCAAATTCCTCAAGCCCCATACTGTGTGCCAAGGACTGTGGTGGGTTGACCTTGGCTGGCTTCCAGGTGCCCACCAAGCCACCCTATCGTTCCCCCTCCTCAGCAGGAGGAGGGAAAAATAAGATGAAGAAAACCTCTTCAGTTGGGATAAAGGCAGTTTAATAAAGAAAAAGCAAAGGCCATGCACAAAAGCAAAGGAAAACAAAAGATTTATTCTCTTACTTCCCATCAGCAGGCAATGTCCGGCCACTTCCCAGGAAGTAGGGCCTCATTACATGTAGCAGTTGCTCCAGAAGACAAACGGCTTAATAACAAATGCCACCTTCACCTCCTTTCTCTTAGCTTTTATTGCTGAGCAGTTGTCATATGGTATGAAATATCCCTTTGGTCAACTTGGGTCAGCTGTTCTGGCTATGTCCCCTCCCAAGCCCTTGCCCACCCCCAGCATACTGGCCTTTGGGGGTGAGGGGAGAATGTTGGAGAGACAGCCTTGATGCTGTGTGAGCACTGCCCAGCAGTAGCCAAAACACTGGTGTGTTATCAACACCATTCTAGCTACCAATACAAAGCACAGCACTATGAGGGCTGCTATGAGGAAAGTTAACTCCATCCCAGCCAAACCCAATACAATCTCCACCCGTCTACCTCCTCCCCCTGAGCAGCACAGGGGGATGGGAAACATCTTTTCAGAGATGCTTTATGATTTTTTTTAACTTAGATTGATAGACTGTGAAATGTGTTGGTCTGGTGTTCTGCATTGAAACACTGCTGTGCTTTTCCACTTTGGTGAAGCAGTGGGTTTTAGGAGGTCAAGTAGGTCAGTTTCCCTATTTTATCATCACTTTGCTGCTACCTTTCTTGGTTACCCTTCCTGAGAAGGGTGCTAATTTTGCCGGCAGAACAGCTGTGAATTTAGTAAGACTCTAATATCTCTCAATTTATAGCCTAGCTTAGTCTGTAAATGTGAAGAAAGCCTAATTTATAACCAGATTAAATGAACCCTACAGAGGTTCTGCAATGGATATTGAGAATAATTTTGTATAGGTTTGGGCTGCCTTGGTGGAAATGGCATCTACTATTAAAACTTTGTTTATAGGTACTGAGTGAGTTAAGATAAAGTGATTTTTGGTGCACGTGCACACAATTTAAGAATGTGAATGAAGTTTTGAACAGACCTGCTTAGGTCCTGCTGAGTAGCCTGGGAGCCTGGAGGTCAGCAGGGGTTTACTGTGCTGAGTATTTCTCCAGCTTCTTGGGCAGTTTTGCAACTAGTTTAAGGCAACTCCAATTGTGTGTGTATGTGCTGAAGATATACCTGTGATGGTAAAGTTGATGTGCCTTTTGTGGGTGTATACTTGATGTACATTGCAAAGCTTTGGTAGTGGGGGGAGAGCTGCAGGGGTGGCCTCTGTGTGAGAAGATGTCAGGGGCTGCCCTGTACTGGACACAGCCAATTCCAGCTGTCTCCACAGTGGACCCACTGCAGGCCAAAGCTGAGTCAGTCAGAGAAGCTGGTGGTGTCTCTGTGAAAACATATTTAAGAAAGGGCAAAAAAACCACACAGGCAGAGGAGGAGGGGGAAAAACTGAGAAACAGTAGTGCGGACACCAAGGTGAGAGAAGGAGGGGGAGGAGGTGCTCCAGGGGTTGGATCAGATATTCTCCTGTAGCCTGTGGAGGATTCAACACCAGAGCATTTGGATATTTCCTGACAGGAATTGCAGCTTGTGGAGAACCCATGCTGGAGCAGATTTTTGTTGCCAGGACTGAGAGCTGCGGAATAGCCCATGCTGGAGCAGGGGAAAAGTGTGAGGAAAAAGGAGTGGCAGAGAGGAACTGTTATGTATTGACCATAAACCCCTATCACTCCTGAGCTGCTCGAGGGGGAGGAGGTGTAGAGTTGTCTGGAGTGAAGGAGTAAAGTTGAGCCTTGGAAAAGGGACAGGAGGGGGAAGGTGTTGTTTTAATTTTTGTTTTGTTTCTCACTACCCAAGTCTATTTTAATTGGCAATAAATTCAATTGATTTTCCCTAAGTTAAGTCTGTTTTGCCTCTGATGGTAACTGATAAGTAATCTCCTTGTCCTTACCTCAACCCATGAGCTTTTTCATCTTATTTTCTCCCTCTGTCTTGTTGAGGGGGGGTGAGTGAATGGCTGTATGGGTGTCTGACTGCTGGCCAAGTTTAACCCACCACAGGGTGTCTGTTAAAAATTAATTTTTGTTTCACTACTGTTTTTTTTTCCTTCACTTACACAACATCCTATGTCACAGTAGTGAAAACTGACTTTTTCAGTTTAAAATGACCAATTTCTTTAATGGCTTAAGGTTAATATTTTCCAACTTATTCTCTTATCTTCACTGAAGCTCACACAAAGGAAATGTGATCTGAGCTATCCACTTGTCATCAGACCTGTTTCCCTCTGTGCTTCCCCCCATGGCTTTTTCCATCATCTTTGTGAATAATAGATAGTTATTATTCACAAACAGGTTTGCAAACACTGTAGGTAGTTCAATGATTTTAAGGTTTCTGTCTTTATATTCTGGCAAATTTCTAATACAAATGGAATAGCACAATTAAATCTCTAATTATCATGGCTAGCTATTGTTATGAAAAGGAACAATTATAATAGTTTGTGCAAAACAGACTCTCATAAACCAAAATCAATACAAGCTTTCTGTATTTTTGTGGGTAAAAACATTAGGGTTTGAATGAGGTAGGGTTTTTTTATATATATAAAAACTTGCCTGAAGCCTTTTTGATTAAAAGGGTGGCAAGATTCTAGACCTAGCTACCTAAATGTGAAATTAACAAGCCCTGAGACTACATTATGGTAAACCATAGAAATAGTATGTGGCAAAAAGCCACAGATCCATTTAAATAAATAAATAAATAATTTTTTTTAAAGCAGAAAAATGTGGTTTTGCTGTCTGATATAACTGGAAAAACAACACTGTTTTATGGCCATATTTTTTTTCATTATTTTGACCATAGGATTTAGTATTTTCATCAGACCACTACAAATCCAGTATGCCCACCACTAATTTCCATGGGGTGGGGTTTTTTATTATTATTTTTATTATTATTTTTAATTCATTGTACAATTGTATATTGGTGATTTGGTTTACTGGATGACCTAATAAGTACCTGCAAAGACTAGCCAAAAACTTGCAACTAAAACAGATTTTTATGCTAACTTGAAAAATGAAAAGGTTATTATGTGCTTGCAAGTGAAGAAGAAATGAATCAGACTGCCTTCCCATAACAAGAGAAGTATCTGTATATGTTACAAGATGAGCAGTTTGCCAAGAGGGCTGCTGTGCAGCTTGCCCTTTTAACAGTGTTTTTGTATCCTGATTTAGAAGAGGAAGATGTTGAGTGTTCTCAAAAAGTCTCAAAGGGTTTGTGTGTCTGAGTGACATTTTCTGTACACTTTGAGCTGGCAAAAGATGGCATTGATGCTGAAAGGGATGATCCTACCTTTTATCCCTTTTACATCCTCCTCTTTGGGTTAATCCCATGGTAAATTGGCTCTGGGAATGGGGTTTGTATTAAAAACAATTTTTAGGTGGGCGGGGAGGGTGTGTCACATTTAACTTAGACACGTTCCTTGTTTGGTTCGCCAAATACCCACAGAAATGCTAGCGATGTAAGGATGGGTTAAATGGGTTAAAATGTCATTTTAAATTCCATTTGCAGCCTTTATTCTGGATGTTCTGTGTCATGGTTTAACCCCAGCCAGCAACTAAGCACCACACAGCCGCTCACTCACTCCCCCATGGTGGGATGGGGGAGAGAATTGGAAGGGTAAAAGTCAGAAAACTTGTGGATTCAGATAAAGACAATTTAATAGGTAAAGCAAAAGCTGCACAGGCAAGCAGAGCAAAACAAGGGATTCATTCACTACTCCCCATCAGCAGGCAGGTGTTCAGACATCTCCAGGGAAGCAGGGCTCCATCACACGTAATGGTTTCTTGGGAAGACAGACACCATAACTCTGAACGTCCTTCCACCCCTTCCTTCTTCTTCGTCCCAGCTTTATATACTGAATATGACATCATATGGTATGGAATATGCCTTTGGCCACTTTGGGTCAGCTGTCCTGGCTGTGTCCCCTCCCAGCTTCCGATGCACACCCAGCCTTCTTGCTGGCAGGGAACAGTCCATGTGTCATTTGCAGCTGCTGATTTGGTTTTGGGGCAACAACAATTGCTCAGACTGTGGGATGATCTGGAGAAGGTGATGCAAACTATATGCAGCATTTTCCACATTTATAACCCTATGTGGGCTGACAATGCAGCAAATGTTTGAAACTTTCTTTACTCCTGATAAAAAAATTAAAATCTGGGAAACAAATAACAGATGGCCTCAGAAAGCACAGGGCAGAACCCCATGGCCAGTCAATGACCCAGGTCAGTCCCCCAAATTTACCGGCTGATAGAGGTATGCTGCAAAGAGTGAGAGGGGGATTGTTAGAATCCTTAGAACTGGCAGGAAGGAAGACTGTAAATTGGCCTAAGGTCCAAGGATGCCAGCAAGGAAATGCTGAACATACTTCTGAATTTTATGCCTGATTGGTTAAACAAGTAAGAAAGTTTGGAGGGTTCAACCCTGAAAATGAGGAAAAATTGGACTCTAATGGTATCTTTCTTTGTAGATCAGTCAGCCCCAGATATTAAAAATTATTTTTCTAAACATATGCCTGTATGTCAGAGCAAAGGATTGAATGAAGTAGTCGGCATTGCTATGTTCATGTTTAATGGAAGGAATGAAAGACAGCTGAAGAAAAAGAAAACAAAAAAAAGAAAACAGGAAGAGAAAGCTAGTCTATTGGCAGCAACATCGAAGAGCAATTGAAGATGAAGGGGATGGGGATGTGGAGGCCTTCAAGGCAGAAGCAGAGGAGGAAACAAGCTGGCAGGGAAGATGACCGGACTGGCTGAAGAGAGAGCTGTTGCTGGGACTCAGGAAAAAAAAGGAGAGAAGAAGGAAGGGGAAGAAGGGGAAGGCAACTCAAGAAGAGTACAAGGATCTTGTCAGGTCAAGCAGAGACAAAATTAGAAAGGCAAAAGCCCAGCTAGAATTCAATCTGGCCACGGTCGTAATGGATAACAAAAAATGTTTTTACAAATATATTAACAACAAAAAGAGAGCCAAGGACAATCTCCATCCCTTACTGGATATGGGGGGGAACATTGTCTCCAAGGACAAGGAAAAGGCTGAGGTACTTAATGCCTTCTTTGCCTCAGTCTTTAATAACCAGTCCAGGTATGCACAGGGTATTCAGCCCCCTGAGCTGGAAGGCAGGGATGGAGAGCAGAATAAACTCCCCATAATCCAGGAGGAAGCAGTTAACAACCTGCGCTGCCACCTGGACACCCACAAGTCCATGGGGCCTGATGGAATCCAAATAAGAGTACTGAGAGAGCTGGCGGAGGAGCTTGCCAAGACACTCCATCATTTATCAGCAGTCCTGGTTAACAGGGGAGGTCCCAGACGACTAGAGGCTTGCCAATGTGACGCCCGTCTACAAGAAAGGCCGGAAGGAGGATCCCGGGAACTACAGGCCTGTCAGCCTGACCTCTGTACCAGAGAAGATTATGGAGGAGTTCATCTTGAGAGTGCTCACAGGGCATGTGCAGGACAACCAAGGGATCCGGCCCAGCCAGCACGGGTTCATGAGAGGCAGGTCCTGCTTGACCAACCTGATCTCCTTCTATGACCAGGTGACCTGCCTAGTGGATGAGGGAAAGGCTGTGGATGTTGTCTACCTGGACTTTAGTAAAGCCTTTGACAGCATCTCCCACAGCATTCTCCCGGAGAAACTGGCAGCTCATGGCTTAGACAGGTGTACTCTTCGCTGGGTAAAGAACTGGCTGGGTGGCCAAGCCCAGAGAGTTGTGGTGAATGGCGTTAAATCCAGTTGGCAGCTGGTCACAAGCGGTGTTCCCCAGGGCCCGGTTTTGGGGCTGGTCTTGTTCAATATCTTTATTGATGATCTGGATGAGGGGATCGAGTGCTCCCTCAAGTTTGCAGAAAACAACAAGTTGAGTGTTGATCTGCTGGAGGGTAGGAGGGCTCTGCAGAGGCATCTGGACAGGCTGGATCGATGGGCCGAGATCAACTGTATGAGGTTTAATAAGGCCAAGTGCAGGGTCCTGCATTTTCGTCACAACAACCCCATGCAATGCTACAGGCTTGGGGAAGAGTGGCTGGAGAGCTGCCCGGCGGAAAAGGACCTGGGGGTGCTGGTTGACAACCGGCTGAATATGAGCTGGCAGTGTGCTCAGGTGGTCAAGGAGGCCAACAGCGTCCTGGCCTGCATCAGGAATAGTGTGGCCAGCAGGAGTAGGGAAGTGATCGTGTCCCTGTACTCGGCACTGATGAGGCCGCAGCTTGAATACTGTGTTCAGTTTTGGGCCCCTCACTACAAGAAGGATGTTGAGGTGCTGGAGCATGTCCAAAGAAGGGCAGCGAAGCTGGTGAGGGGTCTGGAGCACAAGTCTTATGAGGAGCGGCTGAGGGAACTGGGGTTGTTCAGTCTGGAGAAGAGGAGGCTGAGGGGACACTTTATCGCTCTCTACAACTACCTGAAAGGGGGTTGTGGTGAGGTGGGTGTTGGTCTCTTCTCCCAAGTAACTAGCGAGGACAAGAGGAAATGGCCTCAAGTTGTGCCAGGGGAGGTTTAGACTGGATATTAGGAAAAATTTCTTCACGGAGAGGGTGGTCAAGCATTGGAACAGGCTGCCCAGGGAGGTGGTGGAATCACCATCACTGGAAGTATTCAAAAAACGTGTAGACGTGGCACTTCAGGACATGGTTTAGTGGGCATGGTGGTGTTGGGTTGATGGTTGGACTTGATGATCTTAAAGCTCTTTTCCAACCTTAATGATTCTGTGATTCTGTGTGATTCAGTGAAATTTTAGGAGTAATGAGCCTTGAGGAACAGAAAACTGTTATTATTTTGGACAACAATGTAATTGGAAACAGGAATGCCCAGTACAACCAAAGGGCTTCCCAAAAGGACCTGTCAGTTCTATGGTGCAACCTTTCCCTACTCTATGCAACAGGGGCAGATAGATTTCACCCAGGACTGCCAATTAGCAGGGACATATTGTGCAGTCACTACAGGAGCCTCTGAATACAAAATATTTTCCCCTTCTTATGAGAATCTGGCCTTAAACCTTTTAATTAGTGAACATAATTAACCCTGTGTCCTGTTTTTGGCTTGGATGGAGTTGTTTTTTTTTTCCTTCCCGATAGCTGGTATAGTGCTGTGCTTTGGAGTTGGTATGAGAATGATGTTGATAACACACTGAAGTTTTAGTTGTGGCCAAGTAGTTGTAGTGCTTATCCTAAGTCAAGGACTTTTCAGCTTCTCATGCTCTGCCAGTGGGGAGGTGCACAAGAAGCTGGGAGCGGGCACAACCGGGACAGCTGACCCAGACTGGCCAAAGAGATAGTCCCTACCACATAACGTCATGCCCAGTACATAAACTGGAGTTAGCCGGGGGGCGGGAATTGCTGCTTGGGGATGGGCTATCGCTCGCCGGGTGGTGAGCAATTGCTGTATTGGGCATCATTTGTTCTTGTACATTCCTTTGTCGGTATTATTATTGTTGTTATCATTGTTGTTTCCTTCTCTCTTGCTGTCCTATTAAACTGTTTTTATCTCAACCCATGAGTTTTTCCTGATTCTCTCCCCCGTCCCACTGGGGGAAGGGGGAGTGAGCGAGCGGCTGTGTGGTACTTAATTGCTGGCTGGGACTAAACCACGACATCCTGTCTAATACATAGAGGGGCAACTTTTTCTACCTTAAATCGGTATACCTATTCATCCAGGCTCTCAATACCTTTTTGCATTTATTTGGGGAAAGATACAGCTAACAGACAAGGGTCACTCACAGCTTTGCTCAGTCCTCCACTCTTTTTCTAAAATTTTCGTAAAAGATTTGCAGCATGATGTGTTTAAAAAAATGGATCTATTTTTCCTACAATATGTTGATGATTTATTAACAGCCAGGGAATCTTGTATAGCTGACATCCGTACCTTACTGTTTGTCTTAGCTGAGAAGGGCCATCGGGCTTCTCCACATAAACTACATTTTTAATAAGAGAAGTGTAAAATATCTCAGTTACATTCTTCAACAAGATGAACGGTGTTTATCTGAGAACCATATTAAAGCCATTCAAAATCTCCCCTGACCAGTTACTAAAAACAAATGCAAGTCTTTTTAGGAGATGTAGGAGTCTGCCGACCTTGGATAGCTGCTTTTGAGGAAATGGCAAAACCACTGATACATATTACTGCTTAAGATGCTGGAGAACCCATTCACTGGACAACAGACAATGTAAAGACATTCAAGCTTTTGAAGCAAGCTGCACCTGCTCTGGGATTGCCAGACTATGGTAAGCCATTTGCCTTGTTTGTACATGAAGGGAAAGGAATAGCCTCAGGGATGTTAACTCAAAGCCTTGGGGGATGACAATGTCCAATTTCACATTATTCATCTCAGCCAGATCCAGTAGCTCAAGGATCCATTGCCTGTGTCTGTGTGATAGCTGAAGCAGCATGCCTAATTGAATGGAGTAAAAATCTAGTGCTAGGACACCATCTGATGGTACAAGTACCACACAAAGTTTAAATGCTACTGTCACATCACATTACACAGGCAATGTCACCACAGCAAATGCATCACTATGAGCTAATTCTCTTAACAAGGGAAAACTGTCCTGGTTTTGGCTGGGATAGACTTATTTTTCATCCTCATAGCTGGTATAGTGCTGTGTTTTGGATTTGGGATGAAAATAATGTTGATAACATACTGATGTTTTTAGTTGTTGCTAAGCAGTCAAGGACTTTTCAGCTTCCTGTGCTCTGGCCTGCCAGTGAGAAGGTGGGGGGTACATGGGAAGCTGGGAAGGGACACAGCCAGTACAGCTGACCCAAAGTAGCCAAAGGGATATTCTATACCATACAACATCATGCTCAGTATATAAACTGAGGGAGTTGGCTGGGGAGGCGCCATGGCTCAGGAACTAACTGGGCATCAGTCAGCAGGTGGTGAGCAATTGTGCTGTGCATCACTTGTATATTCTTTTATCATTATTATTATTATTATCTTTTTTTCACTGTCCTACTGATGTCAGAAACAAATGAAATATTCTAGGGGGGCAGGTCGGTAGGAGACAATGCAATTAAAAAAAGATTAATGAACCTGGGTTTAGTGGTCAAGAAGATGAAGAAGTAGTTGTACTTAAGCAGTAAACCATGAAGACTGAGTTGTTTTTTTCTCTTGAAAAATGTAACTGTCATGAGATCAGCAGAATCCACAGTAACTAGGGTAAAGGTAAAGGTGGCAGGGGGAGATCACGACCACCGACTCAGTTGAGGGACTATGCAAATTACCCTCCCCCCACTCTTTCTAGGAGCATGCGCGATAATTTAAATATGTGTATCCAGTAATAAGTAATGTCGTAATTACTAGCCAATTAATATAATTTTGGGAAGTTTCTCTACTGTTTTCGCTAATTGTGTAACGGGATAAATATGTGGTGATTCCTTTGTGTGGTGTGCTAGCTTTGTGGAATACCACCTAGCACCCATATCTGTGCAAATATGCTATAAACAAAATACCTCTACTCTGTGTGTATATTGGCATGTTGCACACTGGGTATATGATCCCATTTTTGGGACAACACCAATAAACTGTCTTTATCTCAACCTATGAGTTCTACCCTTTTTTCTTTTCTATTGTCTCCCCCATCGCACTGGGTGGGGTGAGGGTGAGTGAACGGCCATGTGGTCGTTTTAGCTGCCTGCCAGGTTAAACCACAACAGTCCTTTTTGGCACCCAATGTGGGGCATAATGGGTTGAGATAACGACAAATCTGACTAGAGGGTGTTATAAGCATTCATTTTGTTAGTTTGATAGTCGCTGGTCACAATGTTGATTTATTTGCTCTCCAAGTTGTTGTGCTTGTTCTCAGGGGTGTATTATGACTTGATGATCTTAGACGTCCTTTCCAACCTTAATGATTCTATGATTCTGTGATTCTATGTAACACCTTACTTGCTGTATATGTTTCCGGTTGTGCTGTTTATCATCCCTGGGAACTGGGTCAAGGTTATCATTGTACTGTACTTTGTAACAGCGGCTTATGATATGATAAAATGGCTGTCCATGACAGTAATCTAGTATCTGTATTCAGCATTGCCATCATCTCTGTACTTCGGGAGCCATCCCTTGGAATCTATTAATAATATTACACTTTTTACCTTTTCTCCTTGGAGAGCCAATCTATGGGGGAGACACCTTCCTTCACCTTCCCCTTCTCCTCCAAGCTAGTTAAAATAGCTCTTGAGAATTTTGAATATCCTTGGGATGTTCAAACCAGCATGCTCCTATTGCTAAGTCTCCTGAATGTGTTTCAGGTCTTGTTTAAAGTTAAACAATTATATAAAAATACCACCCCGGCAACAAGCATTGCAACTGTTCCAACCCTGGTGACAGGCACTGCAGATGAACCAGAGAATCAACCTGTGCCAGCATCAGTTGCCCCTATACACAAGAAGAAATAGATGCGAAAGTCAGCTTGTTTAGTAAAGGATGATGAAGAAGAGCCATCATGAGAACCAGAGATAACCACACAATCCCTGTCACTGAGTGAGCTGTGAGATATGTGAAAAGACTTCAGCCGCTGTCCAGGCAAACACATTGTCACCTGGCTGTACTGATGCTGGGATAATGGGGCCAGTAGACTGGAATTAGAGGGTAGGGAAGGCAAAAGAGCCAGGATTCCTGTCTAGGGAAGGGGGCATTGACAAGGCAATTGGGAAAAAGACACAAGCCCTCAGTCTCTGGATGCAACTCCTGACTGGCGTGAAGGAAGGATATTCCTTCAAGGAAGATGATGTATGTCACCCAGGTAAGTGGACCGCCATGGAGAAAGGTATCCAGTACCTGAGGGAGTTAGCTGTGCTGGAGGTGATTTATAATGACCCAGACAACACAGATCCAGATGAAGTCCAGTGCACATGATCCATGTGGCAGAAGTTTGTACAGAGTGCACCATCATCGTATGCCAACTCATTAGCAGTAATGACCTGGAAGGACGAAGAGGGACCAAGGGTGGATGAATTGGCTGGTCAACTCTGGCAATATGAAGAAAACCTCTCCTCTGCAGGAGAAAGATGGACTTCACAACTCTCATAGAGTTATATTCCGAAGCCATTTATTGTCTTGTCTGACTCCAATATATATCATAATTTCCGCTTAGTCACTGCACACACACTCATGATTGGTTACAGCTTGTTACACACATTATTGCAATTGGCTATATACAAAATATCACACGCTGTCCATGCACCTCTCACACAGTCAGGATTCGCTGCCTGCAGGTGTCCCTGTACTCCTTTGCTTCCTCTTAGTTGTTTACCACAGCTCCTTCTCCTCAAGGCTGAGCTGTGCAGATGTCCAGCTGTTTACCAGCTTCTCAATGCCACAGCTCCTTCTCCTTAAGGTCGAGCCGTGCAGATCAATGCCACAGCTCCTTCTCCTTAAGGTCGAGCCGTACAGAGTGATCCCAACACTCCTCCTCCCTACAGGCCTGCATCTCAGCTGTGGAGAAACTACCAGACATGATAGCTGAGAAATTATCCCGGGAGTTTCAGCGATTCAAAGAGGATATGTTCTGCTCCCCACCTGTATGGACCAATATCTCAGCTGTTCGGAGTAAACATTCTTCTGCTCAAGAGAGAGAATATAGAGGGTACACACCTTGGGCCACCCTGTGGTTTTATCTGCATGACCACTGAGAGGATATGAGGAAGTGGGATGGAAAATTTACCTCGACCTTAGAGGTACAAGTACGTGAGTTGCAAGGAGAAATGATCACAAAAGGGAGTTATTCCAGGAAAATTGCTGCTCCAGCTTCCAGTGAGCAGTTTCCCAGTCAGAGTAGAAGGGCCAGTCTGACTTCTGATCCTCTTGAAGAGACTTCTGATTTGTATCCCCAAGAAGTGAGTAACGAAGACTGTGACCAGGACTAGAGGGGCCCTGCCTCCAGTCAGGTGGAGGAGAGAGATAACAGGGTTTATTGGACTGTGTGGATTCAATGGCCAGGAACATCAGACCCACAGGAATATAAGGCTCTAGTGGACACCGGTGCACAGTGTACTCTAATTTCATCAAGCTAAAATGGAACAGAACCCATTTGTATTTCCGGAATGACAGGGGGATCCCAACAGCTGACTGTACTGGAGGCCAAAGTGAGCCTAACTGGGAATGAGTGGCAGAAGCACCCCATTGTGACTGGCCCAGAGGCTCCGTGCATCCTGGGCATAGACTACCTCAGGAGAGGGTATTTCAAGGACCCAAAAGGGTACCGGTGGGCTTTTGGTATAGCTGCCTTGGAGACGGAAGAAATTAAACAGCTGTCCACCTTGCCCAGTCCTTCTACTGTGGGGCTGCTGAGGGTCGAAAAACAACAGGTGCTGATTGCTACCACAACAGAGCAGTGGCGGCAATATCGCACCAACCGAGACTCCCTGATCCCCATCCATAAGCTGATTTGTCAGCTGGAGAGCCAAGGAGTGATCAGCAAGACTCGCTCACCCTTTAACAGCCCCATATGGCCAATGAGAAAGTCTAATGGAGAGTGGAGACTGACAGTAGACTTTCATGGCCTGAATGAAGTCACGCCGCCACTGAGTGCTGCTGTGCCGGACATGCTAGAACTTCAATATGAACTGGAGACAAAGGCAGCCAAGTGGTATGCCACAACTGATATAGCAGAAGAAGTTTTTGAGAAAGGGAAGAAAGTAGTCCAAATCCTTCTGAAAGCCGCTTTTGCCATAAAACAAAATAAGGTCAAGGGACCTGCACAGGAGATCCAGTTTTTAGGAATAAAATGGCAAGATGGACATCATCAGACCCCAAAGGATGTGATCAACAAAATAATAGCTATGTCTCCACCAACTAGCAAAAAGGAAACACAAGCTTTTTTGGGTGTTGTGGGTTTTTGGAAAATGCATATTCCAAATTACAGTCTGATTGTAAGCCCTCTCTATCAAGTGACCTGGAAAAAGAATGATTTTAAATGGAGCTCTGAGCAATGACAAGCTTTTTAACAAATTAAACAGGAGATAGTTCATGCCGTAGCCCTCGGGCCAGTCCGGGCAGGACAAGATGTTAAAAATGTGCTCTACATGGCAGCTGGGGAGAATGGCCCTACCTGAAGTCTCTGGCAGAAGGCACCAGGGGAGACGCAAGGTCGACCCTTAGGGTTTTGGAGACGGGGATATAGAGGATCTGAGGCCCACTACACTCTAAAAAAAGATATTGGCAGCATATGAAGGGGTTCGAGCTGCTTCAGAAGTGACTGGTACTGAAGCACAGCTCCTCCTGGCACCCCAACTGCCAGTGCTGGGCTGGATGTTCAAAGGGAGGGTCCCCTCTACAGAACATGCAACTGATGCTACGTGGAGTAAGTGGGTGTGACGGTGAGAAAGAGTCTTCACTGTAAGGTTCAAATTAACAATTTATTTGAACTTCACTCACAGGTCCAATACGCCACTATTGCAGGTTTTTATGGATACAACAAGGAATGCACTATTGCAATTAACACAATTCATAGAATGTTAACACAAACCACAAGCACGCTAGATATTAATACCTTAAAAAGAGTGCACTAATCATGGTCATAAAGCATGCCAAATACCATACGTGTGTTAATCACTTACCCTCTCTTTCAGGTAAGGCCTCTTAATCCCTGGGAAGTTACCTTGTACAGCGTCCCGGACAAGGAGGGAAAAATCTTCTACAGGCCAGCTGTATTGTTGGAAAAAAAGACACCTCTATTTTCTGCCCAAACCTTATGGTTTTTATTTCCTGATTTGATGGGTGGGGGCAGGATTACACCTGAGTGGATTATGCTATTTGGGATGTTTATCTCTGGTGGTGTGATGGCCCCTTAGTCTGTATTGCTAATTTTGTGATGTCTAGCACACAAAGTTACTGAATAGTGGTGGAATGGTGCTTAGGGCATTTGTTTGTTAAGGGGTTATTCAAGGCTCCATTCGGGTTTAGGTTCTTATCATGATGCAGTGTTCAGGCAACCCCCGGCTGAGCCGTTTCCGCAGCTCCCCCCAAGTCATCTCTGCGTAGATAAGGATCTGTCAAGGTGAGACAAAGCTGAGTCGAATCACAGCTCCCTTTGTTTCGCTTTTGTGCTCCGAAAGCAGTCTAGCTGGGTGATCCCATACATTCCCCCCAGTGACCTGAGTCACAGTTCCACCACCGATACGTCATCATGGCCAATGTGTCTGTATAATTTTCATCTGAGTCTTTAAGTAGAGCCAGGTATTCCCCACTTTCTAGGTGGACCTTTACCTGAGAGATAGATTTTACAATAATTCTTTTAACACAACTAACGGCAATGCATGCTGCAATAATACAAATGATGATAACAATCAATGTTTGAAACAAGTTAGTAATCCATCCAGTAAATACCCATCCTATTTTACCAAAGATATTTCCCAACCAAGTGGACTTTATTTGGCCCTACAGCTCATGTGTAACTTCAGCTATCTTCTTCATCTTCTGGAGGTTTTCCCAAAGAGGTAGTGACACATTAGGAATTGTAACACAGCATTCTTCTTGTTCATGGCTCACCTTTAAGTATCCACACACCCTTTGTTCTTTAAGTAATATCATATCTAGCATGAGTCGGTTTTGAAGTGCGACTTTCGAGTCTGTTTGCACTTGGGTATTAAGCAATTCAAAATTGTCCTTAGTAAGGCCTGATAATGTTTCCACCTGTGCAGTTAAATCGGACAACATAATCCTAGTTCTAGTGACCTATTCCTAATCCAAAGAATCCTTCAGACCATACTGCTAATTTCTGGGATACAGTCCAATCAGTAATATCTGTACTTTGTTTGGGACAGGGATGCCACAGTCCCTGAGAAATAAATTTTTCTGAGTAATAAGAAGGACATAATGATGGTACTCCCAAAGTACATTGTAGACCGGGATGAATAGGGTTTAACATATCTGTAATAGTCCCGTCTGAGCATATCCAAGTTAATTGACGTAGAGCATATATAGGTGAGTCATCGCGATTGCCCATGGTTCGAGGGATCTGACAGGAGGATTTCTTAGGTTCAATCTAATGCAGGGACCACCTGCTGATTGTTTATGGTCTCATATCCATAAGGAGAGAAGAGATGACAGGAAGGATTGCTATCCCTGGCGGTCTCGACAAAAGGCCTCAACACAACCCAATGTAAAAAGCTCCCTGTGGAATTGCACAAATATTATAAATTGTACCACCGGTGGAAATCTAGAAAACAGTTGGTTGTGGTTAATCCCTTCATTATGACATTTAATTAGTGTTACCTGCTTGTGTCAAAATTGCACAACGCCATATCCTCCAGCAATGGAGTGTAATACCAGCATAAGCTATAAATCACAGAATCACAGAATCACAGAATCACAGAATCACTAGGTTGGAAAGGACCTTCAAGATCATCAAGTCCAACCATTAATCCAGCGCCACCATGTTCCCTAAACCATGTCCTGAAGTGCCACATCCACACATTTTTTGAACACTTCCAGAGATGGCAACACCACCACCTCCCTGGGCAGCCTGTTCCAATGCCTGACCACCCTCTCAGAGAAGAAATTTTTCCTAATATCCAATCTAAACCTCCCCTGGCGCAACTTGAGGCCATTTCCTCTTGTCCTATCGCTAGTTAATTGGGAGAAGAGGCCAACGACACCCACGTCGCCACAACCCCCTTTCAGGTAGCTGTAGAGAGCGATAAGGTCTCCCCTCAGCCTCCTCTTCTCCAGACTAAACAACCCCAGTTCCCTCAGCCGCTCCCCATAAGACTTGTGCTCCAGACCCCTCACCAGCTTCGTTGCCCTTCTCTGGACACGCTCCAGCACCTCAGCATCCTTCTTGTAGTGAGGGGCCTAAAACTGAACACAGTATTCAAGCTGCGGCCTCACCAGTGCCGAGTACAGGGCCACGATCACTTCCCTACTCCTGCTGGCCCCACTATTTGTGATACAGGCCAGGATGCTGTTGGCCTTCTTGGCCGCCTGGGCACACTGCCGGCTCATATTCAGCCGGCTGTCAACCAGCACCCCCAGGTCCCTTTCCGCCGGGCTGCTCTCCAGCCACTCCTCCCCAAGCCTGTAGCGTTGCATGGGGTTGTTGTGGCCGAAGTGCAGGACCCTGCACTTGGCCTTATTAAACCTCATACAGTTGACCTCTGCCCATCGATCCAGCCTGTCCAGATCCCTCTGCAGAGCCCTCCTACCCTCAGCAGATCAACACTCCCACCCTACTTGGTGTCATCTGCAAACTTACTGAGGGAGCACTCGATCCCCTCATCCAGGTCATCAATAAAGATATTGAACAAGACCGGCCCCAGAACCGAGCCCTGGGGAACACCGCTTGTGACCGGCCGCCAGCCGGATTTAACACCGTTCACCACAACTCTCTGGGCTCGGCCATCCAGCCAGTTCCTCACCCAGCGAAGAGTAAACCTGTCTAAGCCACGAGCCGCCAGTTTCTCCAGGAGAACGCTGTGGGAGATGCTGTCAAAGGCTTTACTAAAGTCCAGGCAGACAACATCCACAGCCTTTCCCTCATCCACTAGGCGGGTCACCTGGTCATAGAAGGAGATCAGGTTGGTCAAGCAGGACCTGCCTTTCATGAACCCATGCTGGCTGGGCCTGATCCCTTGGTTGTCCTGCAGATGCCCTGTGAGCACTCTCAAGACCAACCGCTCCATAATCTTCCCCGGTACAGAGGTCAGGCTGACAGGCCTGTAGTTCCCAGGATCCTCCTTCCGGCCTTTCTTGTAGACGGGCGTCACATTGGCAAGCCTCCAGTCTTCTGGGACCTCCCCTGTATACCAGGACTGCTGAGTACTCTCAGTACTCTCGGGTGGATCCCATCAGGCCCCATAGACTTGTGGGTGTCCCGGTGGTTTAACATGTCCTTGACTGCTTCCTCCTGGATTATGAGGAGTATATTGTGCTCTCCATCCCCATCTTCCAGCTCAGGGGGCTGAATACCCTGTGGATACCTGGACTGGCTATTAAAGACTGAGGCAAAGAAGGCATTAAGTACCTCAGCCTTGTCCTCGTCCTTGGAGACAATGTTCCCTGCCATATCCAGTAGGGGATGGAGATTCTCCTTGCCTCTTTTTTGTTGTTAATATAATTGTAAAAACATTTTTTATTATCCTTTACGACTGTAGCCAGACTGAGCTCTAGCTGGGCTTCTGCCTTTCTAATTTTGTCCCTGCTTGACCTAACGAGATCCTTGTACTCTTCGTGAGTTGCCTGCCCCTTCTTCCAGAGGTGATAAACTCTCCTCTTTTCCCTGAGTCCCAGCAAAAGCTCCCCATTCAGCCAGGCCGGTCGCCTTCCCCGCCAGCTCTTCTTACGGCACATGGGGACTGCCTGCTCCTGTGCCTTTAAGATTTCCTTCTTGAATGCTGTCCAGCCTTCCTGGACCCCTTTGTCCTTCAGGACTGTCTCCCAAGGGACTCTCTCAACCAGTGACCTGAACAGGCCAAAGTCTGCCCTCCGGAAGTCCATGGTAGCAGTTTTGCTGACCCCTCTCCTTACTTCACTCACAACTGAGAATTCTATCATGTCGTGGTCGCTAAGCCCAAGACAGCCTCCGACCACCACATCTCTCACCAGTCCTTCTCTGTTTGTAAACAACAGGTCCAGCAAGGCACCTCCCCTGGTGGGCTCACTCACCAGCTGTGTCAGGAAGTTATCCTCCACACACTCCAGGAACCTCCCAGATTGTTTCCTCTCTGCTGTGTTATACTTCCAGCAGATGTCCGGTAGGTTGAAGACCCCCACAAGAGCAAGGGCCAGCGAATGCGAGACTTCTGCCAGTCACCTATAGAATGTCTCATTTGTCTCTTCGTCCTGCTTGGGTGGTCTGTAACAGACTCCCAGCAGGATATCTGCCTCATTGGCCTTCCCCCTCATCCTTACCCATAAGCACTCGACTTGGTCTTCACAATCTTTGATTTCTATGCAATCAAAACACTCCCTAACATACAGAGCCACCCCACCACCTCTCCTTCCCTGCCTATCCCTTCAGAAGAGCTTATAGCCATCCATTGCAGCACTCCAGTCATAAGAAGTATCCCACCATGTTTCTGTGATGAAATTCAAATTTTTTCCATTCAAATTCACCTCAAATAATAGACTTATTTTGATTCCAGAGCCAATCTAAATCCGTACCTATATCCACAGGGAGAGGTGTTATGGGGATCCCCTGAGTGAGGGTATGTAGTAGAGGCAAACAGGTCGTCACATGAGAAAAATTAAGCATGCAAGCAAAACCTTGTATCATCTTATAGATCACATTGTCTGGTTCAGTGTGATTTATAATGGGGAACCATCAACATGTTGTTCAAAAGCCCGAGGCTGTCTATTCCATATCCTAGATTGTTTACTTATACCTATGGTTATTATAGAGCTAATGACTATTATTACAAAAGGCCTTATAATCACAGCCATGATATAGCACCTACTATTAAAACTTAGGTTGACGAACAATTATCCTTATAAAACAAACATCGGATTTCATTATTAAACAAACAAACAAACAAGCAAATAAAAAAACTTCTGGTCCACATTCAAGTTCTGCACAGCTTATCCATTCCATTTAGGTACAGTTCATACTTCAGGTCGATGCTTCTTAGGTCTCCACCCCGTCATACTCCTCATCCCTCCTTTTCTTGGGGCACACCTGCAAGTAAATGGAAAAGTGCTGCTCGACCGTATATACGATCGACAATGAGTCAGTTAGAAATCTGGTATGATCCATCTCCTACTTATTTGATGTATGCGGTCAGAGTTATCTTTTGCTTCCCATGCATATGATCCTCTTGGATTGGTCAATATCAGGGGTACAACTGCAATTTGAGGTAATTTGACCATTACTGGTTGACCAGAATGCAACTGTATGGGGAATTTGTCAATTTTATGTGGTTCCTTGGAGATTAAATCTCCAGTAGGACAAAATGCTTTTTTCTTTGCATTTCCATTTTCACCCCATCTATTATTAACAGTATATACTACTTCAGATAGTCTCAGGTTCCAATTGGATGCATGGACCTTTGCAAATATTTTAATTAATCCATGGATCCGTTCTACTATTCCATTTGCCTGAGGGTAGTAAGGGGTATGGAAGGTCCAATCAATACCTTCTCCCCTTGCCCATTCCTGGACGATAGCTGCTGTGAAGTGTGAACTGTTATCACTTTGGATGGCAGAAGGCATAGGTAAAGTACTAAACCATTCCTTTAGCACTCGAACAGTCCATTCCCCAGACACTGTCGTGGTTGCAGTGGCTTGGGTCAACCCGGACACCACCTCTACACCTACTAGGATATATCTATAGCGATTAGATGTTTTAAGTGGCCCAATGTGATCAATTTTCCAAGTTTGCCAGAGTGTTTTCCCTGCCCTAATATGTAAAGGCAGGGCTTGATTTGGATGATTAAGTTTTAATCGTAGGCGACACTGTGGACAGTGTGTTATTGTCTTTTCACAGTCAGCCAGTGTAGCAGGCCACCCTCTGGCTTGGCATTCCTTATACAGATCAGCTTTCCCAGTGTGGCCACGCCTTTCATGTAGCCATTCCCTTAATCTTACCCACTCATGTGTATCCGTACTCTCGTCCGCCTCTAATGTACATATGCGGGTGAGGTAGTCAACTTTATTGGTCGAGTGGGCAACCTCAGTTATGGCTTTATCATGTGCCTTTATCCATCCTATTTGTAGTATCTTTTCCTTTCCCACTTCCAATAGATGCTTCCAGTCCTCTGTTCTCCACACTGGGACCCGAGTGACTTGCCAGTTGTTAGTTTCCCAATGTCCTATCCATTCCGTTGCCCTTTTGAACGCTGCATAAGAGTCAGTATATATAGTTTGCGCTCCATGTTTCACAGCTAATAACACAGATAACACAGCCTGTAGCTCCCCTGTTTGGGCACTACCTTCTTTCCCAATCTCTTTTTATCTCTAGAGCTACCACTGTATATTGCCAAATCCATTTTTTCTGAGCTGTGGAAGCATCTGTAAACCATATTCCTGACTGGTCTGATTCAGCTGTAAAAGGGGGTGCTTCTAAAATAGGTGACGGTTTGTTAGGTTTGACTAACATAGAAAGGTCTGCATTAACATCCTTTTGTAATTCAGATATTTTTACTGGCCCTTCAGTAATAGTAACTGACTGATACCTTCCAAGTAGGAGTACCATTTCTGGAGAGTGGGTTTTTGGGCAATTCCCTCAGGGGGAGGGGTCACTTTCCTGACTGATTCCAGGAGAAAGGAAGGACCCTGGAAAACCATATCTTGGCTCGTGTGAATCTGCTCAGCCTTTTTTACTGCCTGAACTAATGATAACATACCTTTCTCCCAATCAGTATATCTCTGCTCAGTATCGTTGAATGAATGCGAAGAGAATTCCAAGGGTCTATCAGGGCCTTCTGGTCCCCGTTGATATAAATTGCAATGGGAACCATGTTCACTGAATCCCCACTTGATCTGTATAGGATCTGTCTGGTTTATAGGGCCTAAAGTCTGATATATGCGAAGCTCATGAATCAGCAAATTCAAGGCTTCCTTCATGTTGAAGGGTCCACTGCCACTGGGCATTTTTCTTAATCAAATTGTGCAGGGGCCTAGCAATTATAAAAAATCCAGGGACATGTTTCCACCAATAACCTAAAGTCCCAAGTATCTGTTGTAGCTCCCTTTTGTTCTCTGGAGTTTTATCAGCTTCTATTTTTTCCAGGATATCAGCTGGTATAGCCACCGCTCCTCCTGACCACCAAATTCCTAAAAATTTAACCTCTTAACTTGATCCCTGACATTTAGCAGGAGGGGTTTCTAATTCCAATGAAGTCAGTGTGTCCCAAACCTGACTAGATACTTCTCTGACTGCCTCTTCATTATCTCCACCTATCAAGATGTCATCAATGTATTAGCACATGCTTACCCCGTCTGGTACCTTTATCTCCTTCAATATTTTTGCTAGAGTATTATGGGCAATAGCGGGAGAATGTCTGTATCCTTGTGGGAGCCAATTAAAGGTATATTGCACTCCCTCCCACGTGAATGCAAATTGGGTTTTATCTTCCTCCTGAAGAGGAATCATAAAAAACATATTCTTAACATCTAATGTGGACATCCATGTGTGATGTGTAGCTTGAATCTGGGTGACCAGGTCAGCAATGTTAGGAAAAGCAGCCGCGAGTGGCATGGCATTGTAGTCAACTGTGAGTCGCCATCTACCGTCCGGTTTACGTACTGGCCATACTGGAGAATTATAGGGTGTCCCCTGGTTATAATACCACGGGCTTCCAGGTCTTTAATTACTTCCCTGATCCCCGTTTTGGCTGCGGCTGGTAGAGGATATTGATTAACATTTGTTACCCAGGAAGGAGGCAGTCTAACAGCCATCTCCAGTAACTGGACCTCACATTGTGGGGCTCCAAAGCTCCACACCATCCCGTCTGGCAATCTCCAGACTTTGTTTGCTAATACATCAAATCCCAAAATGTTATTACCATAAGAACCGATGACTACTTTTATCTTAGTCATTTGCTTTTCTCCTGGAAGCCTAGCACACGCTGTACCAATTGGTCTGATTTCAGGGGCTCCGGTCACTCCTATTACATTAATTTTCTTCCGGGTGGGCTGTTTTTTTCTGTGATAACATTTATTTGAGCTCCAGTGTCAATTAGAAAATTTACAGGTATTCGTCTGGGGTCCGTAGCTAAAATAATATGTGGGTCACTGACATGGTTAGGCCATTCTAAGTTAGATATTACGCAGGTGGGTCTGCCTGAAATACCCCTTCGTGCTTTCTGGTTTTTTAGATCTATCAAATCCTTCCTCAAGTCTGAGAAAGGATTTGCATGAGCAGAGGGTTTATCTTTCTGTGTTTTAACAGCATCAGTACGTTCTGTAGCTTTGCTAATAGGCTGCTCCACCAGGTTTACCACTACACAAATATTCTCTGTGGACTGTCCATGTAACATTGATCGGGGTATTCCTAATGCTAATGCCTTTCTCCACAATTCGTTCCGCCGAGTGTCACAATGAGAATTGGTTTGTCAAGGTGGGCGGGGATTATTCTGCCCAACAAACCATGCCTGCCAGACCTGGCACTGTAAATTTGAACCTTCCTCTAACCAACCCATCTCTCTGCCATAAATCATTATTTCTTGTAATAGTTCCCCCATGTTAAAATGGGCTGCTGTCACTGATGGGGGTTGCGAGTGTTATGATCAGTCGCCTGTGCAATCCTTTCCTTTAGGCTTTGCACATGCATTTTCACAGATTCAGGGAGACCTCTAATCAGTGGTTTAAGGTGGACCAGGTCCACCGGAGTGGCAAGGGGAATGCCCTGCTCACCACGCTCATACATGGATTGTATACAGGCAGCCTCCTGTACTGATTCAGCCAGCCCAGATAACCCAGCAGTTTTAATAGCCAGTGGTTTGCCTTGCTCTCTAGAATCCATCTCGCCTGCCCAGTGGGTGACTCTAAGTGTTAAGGGTTGGTCCCCCACAGGACCCCTATCAAGGAATACACCAGGACCCCAATAACACCTAGCTTCCTCCTCACTCAGCAAGATCTGATCTCCTCCTTTTAGCAAAACATTCCATAAATATTCAGTTGCACTTTCCCTCGGCTTGCATGAGAATTTTTCTTGCATTTGCGCAAGCTCGGATCCGGACCACAGGGTGATACGTGTTGTGGTATATCTTCGATTATTTCTATCATTTGACTGCACCTCCATTTTAATGAGGGGTTGAATTTCAATATTACTTGCGTGCTCGGGCTCGTCATCTGGGTCACCCCAGATATCCCCATCCCAAGTATCAGGATCAGCACACATAACTAAATTCCTGACTTGGGTGGGAGAGGGAGTCAGAGCTTTTGACAGTAACAGATCTAATTTGTCCTGTAACCTCTGATTCCTCTCTCTTTCCGCAATTAATTCATCTTTCAAAAACATATTTTCAACTTCTAATTGTTCTTCACGAGCCCTTAAGGCCTCTTTTGCCTTTCGTTCTGCCTCTAAAGCAGCTTTGGTAGCCTCTGCTCCAGTTTGCAATTCACAGAGGTTTTTCCTACAGTCAACTAATGTGGCTTCCTCCGGGTCAGCTATATCCATTTTCTTAGCCGACTTGGATTTGCGTGCCTCCTCCTGTGCACAGGTTAAACATACTCCAAAAAGAGTACACAAGATACCTTTACCTTTTCCTTTTTTTTTTTTTTTGTTCCTTCTTATATTGCTCTACCCATTCCACCACTTTCTCCTTACTTTTCCACAACCTCTTAGCCTTCTCCCTATACGTGGGAGCGGGTTTACAACCATGTTTCTGCAATAGTTCTTCCATTGTATCCTGCTGACTATGCCAATTAATGTGATGTGTGAAACTGGTCTAGCCGGGTGATCCCATGCAGTAGGTCACATATCACACAGCAGGCTCAAATATGAAACCCCAGTGGCCCAGGAATGTTGGAAGTGACCGTGGACTGACCAGAAGGCAAAGGTTTTGGAATATCACCAGAAGAGGAGGTGGCGAATGCTGAGGAGGCCCCACCATATAATAAACCGCCAGAAAATGAAAAGCAATATGACCTGTTCACTGATGGGTCCTGTCGTATTGTAGGCAAACATCGAAGGTGGAAAGCTGCTGTATGGAACCCTATACGACGAGTCGCAGAAGCTGCTGAAGGACAAGGTGAGTCAAGTCAGTTTGCAGAGGTGAAAGCCATCCAGCTGGCTTTAGATATTGCTGAACAAGAAAAATGGCCAATACTCTATCTTTATACTGACTCATGGATGGTGGCAAATGCTCTATGGGGGTGGTTACAGCAATGGAAGCAGAGCAACTGGCAGCGCAGAGGCAAGCCCATCTGGGCTGCTGAATTGTGGCAAGATATTGCTGCCCGACTAGAGAATCTGGTCATAAAAGTACGTCACGTAGATGCTCACGTACCCAAGAGTCGGGCCACTGAAGAACACCAAAACAACCATCAGGTGGATCAGGCTGCTAAGATTGAAGTGGCTCAGGTGGATCTGGACTGGCAACATAAGGGTGAATTATTTATAGCTCAGTGGGCCCATGACACCTCAGGCCATCAGGGAAGAGATGCAACCTATAGATGGGCTCGGGATCGAGGGGTGGACTTGACCATGGACGCTATTGCACAGGTTATCCATGAATGCGAAATGTGAGCTGCGATCAAACAAGCCAAGCGGTTAAAGCCCCTCTGGTATGAAGGACGATGGTTGAAATATAAATATGGGGAGGCCTGGCAGATTGACTATATCACACTTCCACAAACTCGCCAAGGCAAGCGCTATGTGCTTACCATAGTGGAAGCAACTGCCGGATGGCTGTAAACATATCCCGTGCCCCATGCCACCACTCGGAACACTATCCTGGGCCTTGAAAGGCAAGTCTTACGGCAACATGGCACCCCCGAAAGAATTGAGTCAGACAATGGGACTCATTTCTGAAATAACCTCATAGACACCAGCACCAAAGAAGCACTGCAGCGCCTGTCACAGGGGTTGGAGTAGTCACAGTGCCTGTCACATTGTCATCAGATCCAGAGACCCTCTCTCCCCTTTGCATAGTGTTAAATAGAGTTCGGTAGGCATGGGCCAGGCCCCAGCACATTGCAATGATTTGTGTCTCCTTGGAACTGCCAGGCTGACAGCATACTTCTTCCAAATATTCTGCTAGTTTATCAGGATTCTGCACTTGTTCGGGAGAGAAGTTCCAAATCACCGGAGGTTCCCGCCACCCTAGGCATTTGCCCATGCTGTTCCACACACCCTGCCATTCATAACTATCCAGCCTTGGGGCAGATCTCCGGGTGATATTCTTAAATTGCTTGCCAACCTTGGACAAAACTGAAACAGTATTCCCCAGAAGTAGCAATAGAGGTATTTTAACTACCCAAGGGTGTTCAAAATGCTGAAAAATTATTGTGATGAAGGAGGAAACATTATGATAGAGGGTTGAAACAGTGCCATTCTGCATTTCCTCCATAAAAAGCCTTTCAGAGGCAGAAGTATAATTGCTAATCGTCTCCACAAGACAGTAGCCAAAATACAGTAATGGCTTTAGTACAGAGCTCAGATGATACCACATTAATGTCAAGGTCAGTGTTCTAAAAACAAAACTCACAGGTGAGACATTACTAATCATTGCAGAGTGCAGCAGCCCGCAGAAACCAACACCGATCCTTAACATGTACAGCAAAGACGAGATCATGATGCAAATCAAATAAACTAATATCGTGACCTGCAGTCATTATATCAAGCCCTTCGCGCTCCACGTTGGGTGCCAAAACGGACTGTCGTGGTTTAGCCCCAGACAGCAATTAAGCACCACACAGCCGCTTGCTCACTCCCCCACCTTCCCCAGTGGGATGGGGGAGGGAATTGGGAAAAACTCGTGGGTTGAGATAAAAACAGTTTAATAGCACAGCAAGAGAGAAGGAAACAACAATGATAACAGCAGTAATAATACCAACAAAGGAATGTACAAGAACAAGTGATGCCCAATACAGAAATTGCTCACCACCTGGCGATCGATAGCCCGTCCCTGAGCAGCAACTCCCGCCCCTCGGCTAACTCCAGTTTATGTACTGGGCATGATGTTATGTGGTACGGAATATCTCCTTGGCCAGCCTGGGTCAGCTGTCCTGGCTGTGTCCCCTCCCAGCTTCCCGTGCACCCCCAGCCTTCTTGCTAGCAGGCCAGCACGAGAAGCTGGACTGTCCTTGACTACTTAGCAACAGCTCAAAACATGAGCACGTTATCAACATTTTCTCATCCTAAATGCAAAACGTAGCCTCACACTAGCTTCTATGAAGAAAATCAACTCTATCCTGGCTGAAACCAGGACAGATGGGCTCATGATCAAGCGGTAGATTTGGTCATGGACACTATTGCACAGGTTATCCATGAATGTGAAATGTGCGCTGTAATCAAGCAAGCTAAGCCGTTAAAGCCTCTCTGGTATGGAGGACGATGGCTGAAATATAAATGTGGGGAGGCCTGGCAGACTGACTATACCACACTCCCACAAACCTGCCAAGGCAAGCGCTATGTGCTTACCATGGTGGAAGCAACCACCGGATGGCTGGAAACATATCCCGTGCCCCATGCCACTGCCCAGAACACTATCCTGGGCCTTGAAAAGCAAGTCTTATGGCGACATGGCACCCCCGAAAGAATTGAGTCAGACAATGGGACTCATTTCCAAAACAACCTCATAGACTCCTGGGCCAAAGAGCATGGCATTGAGTGGGTATATCACATCCCCTATCATGCACCAGCCTCCAGGAAAATTGGACGTTCCAGTGGACTGTTAAAGACTACATTGAAAGCAATGGGTGGTGGGACATTCAAACATTGGGATAAACATTTAGCAAAAGCCACCTGGTTAGCCAACACTAGGGGGGTCTGTCAATTGAGCTGGCCCTGCCCGATCAAAACTCTTACGTACTGTAGAAGGGGATAAGTCCCTGTGGTGCAGGTAAAAAACATGCTGGGGAAGACAGTTTGGGTTATTCCTGCCTTGGGCAAGGCCAAACCCATTTGTGGGACTGCTTTTGCTCAAGGACCTGGGTGTACTTGGTGGGTGATGTGGGAGGATGGGGAAGTCTGATGTGTACCTCAAGGAGATTTGATTTTGGGGGAGAAGAGCCAATGATCTGAATTATATGATGTTAATTGCTATATAATACTGCATGTCATCACTACTATGGTCGCTATATGCCATATTAATGTTATTATAGTAAGAACCACCCAGATTAATGAAACAGAACGAAGACCAGTGGTGATGGAACCAGAACTGGCTTCAGCATGCAACAATCCAACATCACACACCATCTCTCCTACCCTAAAAACTGTTATGACAGATGGAGCCCAAAGGCATGGACTAAATGAACTCAATGGACATTTTAGAGGTATGACCCATAGACTGAGGGAATGAAAGTTGTGCATTTATATCAAAAGACAGGAAAAGTGGTAGTGATTAGTTGGAATGTATTGGAAAGTGTGGAACCTGGTATAGAATAAGGGGTGGATACTGTCCTGTTTTCTGCTGGGACAGAGTTAATTTTCATCCTGATAGCTGGTATAGTGCTATGTTTTAGATTTGGGATGAAAATAATGTTCATAACATACTGATGTGTTTAGTTGTTGCTAAGCAGTCAAGGACTCTTCAGCTTCCCATGCTCTGGCCTGCCAGCAAGAAGGCTGGGGGTGCATCGGAAGCTGGGGGGAACACAGCCAGGACAGCTGACCCAAACTAGCCAAAGGGATATTCTATACCATATGACATCATGCTCAGTATATAAAGCTGGGATGAAGAAGAAGGAAGGGGTGGAGGGATGTTTGGAGTGATGGCATCTGTCTTCCCAGGAAACCATGACGCGTGATGGAGCCCTGCTTCCCTGGAGATGGCCGAACACCTGCCTGCTGATGAATTAGTAGTAAATGATGATGTAGTAAATGAATTCCTTGTTTTGCTCTGCTTGCGTGCGTGGCTTTTGCTTTACCTATTAAACTGTCTTTATCTCAAACCATGAGTTTCCTCACTTTTACTCTTCCAATTCTCTCCCCCGTCCCACCGTGGGGGAGAGAGCGAGCGGCTGCGTGGTGCTTAGTTGCTGGCTGAGGTTAAACCACGACAGAGCCCTATTTACATTACAGTGACAATAACCTACATCCTTTAATGGCTATGCTGGAAAAGGAGTTTGGGTGCTGCACCATTAAATTAGACTGTTTCAAAACACAGGTCATTAGAAATGCGTGTCCACAGTATTATTGTCCGATAACTGAAGCCCAGTGGAAAGACCTGTAAATAAATGACACCTCTCTAAAGCTTGGCCTCATGGGACAAAAGAGGCAAAAAGAAATGAGCACAGAACCAGCAGTGTTTTCAAAGCAACTTTAGCTTTCAGTGTGAGGAATTGGCTGCCTGATGTTATGAAATCAGACTTTTTCTTTTTCCTGCCAATTAGGTTGATCATGCAAAACCCATTGGCATGACATCTGAAAGAGAAGAAAATATTTTAACATATTTTTTAAATGTAGGTTTTTAAAAACTGCATCAATATAGAAATGTGAAAAAGATGCATGTTTTATTTTGTCCTTTGCTCTTGACGTTATGCAAAGAAGAACACAGTGGGAGTTTTCAGGCCTGATCTAATAGCAGTAAGAATAAGCCTACTGAGATACTAAACTACATTATCATTGCCTCTATATATATGTTTTAGAATACATAGCAAGAAACCCACTCTAGCTAGATACAGATGGTTAACTCCTTTAATAATATTTTGTAATAAGCAATTAAGCATGTTGCTGTTGTATTATTCCATAAAGTTCATTGAAGAAAGTGTTGCAATGTCAAGACAAAGAATACTTTGCATTTACTAAGTGAAGATATCTAAGATTTTTTTTTTGTACATCGTTTGATTGTTTTATCATATTCAGCAAAAAAACAACACCACAGATTCTTGAGTTGTTATGGCTTGGGATCATTAATTTAATACCTAATACTGAATGAGGTTATGAGAAAACATTTTAATAACACAGAATATTGTTGTGTTAACTATTAAATTCCATATCACTAGAAATGCTTATGACAGACAGTATCTTTGATGTAAAATGGACAGTATCCTCAGACAGTCCTACTGTCGTTACACTTAAAATAATAACCATTCAGTTAAAACTGCCTTTGTGTTCAATTATAGTCCTATAGGTTGACATGTGTTGTATAAACATATAGCTTGGCCATACTATTTACTCTAAATACTTTTTGATGGCTAAAGAATCAAATTTCTTGGCATGAAATTATGAGCTACTGAGATTATTTGTATGAAAACTTGGAAAAGAAGCAACCTCTCCCCTAAACTTTTGCAAGTTGCTTTGGGCACTGTGTTTTAGTGTGCAAGAACTGAGCTTCCCTCTGCCACTTGATTTTTATTTTGTGTATGTGTGTGTGCATGCATGCATTTGTGTGGGTCCAGCATCTCTGTGGGGTTTCAGAACAGTTGCTGTCTGTAAGAAGGGTTAACTGTGCAATGTTTCTGATGCATTTGGCAACGCTTCTAAAATATAATGCATGATGTAATCTAACACTAATCTCAAACCCATGTGAACTTTCATCTGCAAGCTATACCCTTCACTCATTTATAGATATCTTTGATTTTTAAATTTATTTATTTTCCTGATTTATGTAGATATGAAATCTTACCAGAATAACTGCAGACACTAGAGGGTTAATGATAAAGTTCTAATCTTTTTTTGAATATTTGTGAGATTGGGATTATTAAACATTTATTTGTGAGTATTGAAAAATAGCTCAGTGTCTTGCTTATGGCTTTCAAAATCTGTTCAGGCAATACTAAGAAGCACCTAAGATAACATTATGAGGACGTTCAACTGCAATTGCTTTGGAGGCAGGCCAAATCAGATATTAGATTAGAAAAGTAGCAGATAGTGTATCCTTTCTGAAGTCTTTGACTCTTGAACATAAATGCAGATGAGATATTTTGAGGTTTCAGGTTGTAGAACTTTTAACATCCTTCCTAATATTTGTGTACATACATGGTGTTTTCCTTCATGTTTTCCTTTTGACTGGTCTCCAGCAGTAGCCAGTCCATGTCTCAGTCATGTTGAACCTCTATAGTCTTTTAGCAAAGTACTGCTGCTAAATCAGAATGTTTTTTGCTGCCCACTTCTTAGCTCTGGCAGAGTCCAGCTGCAGCCCATCATTGCTGCAGAAGAGAGAGATCTGCATAGTGGCATGTAAAATGCTTTACTCTAAGTACCAGTATTTTTGCTTGTGGTTCATTAGGTTAATCTGTCTCATGCTGTTTAGATAGCAGTATCCTCAAAAGGTGTGTAACTTTTCTTGCTGCTTACTCTCTCCTTTTTCTCCTCTTGCCAAGACCTTATAATCATAATTTTGCTCTTCAAAGCAACTATATTCTAGGAAGTTGCTGTAAATCTTATGGAAGTGTAACATTGGTGGATGATATAACTACACACATCCATGAAATTAAGAACATTCATTGTTGGGGGAGGTAGATATTTTTTAAAAGGAAATAGTATTAACGCATGGTTGTCATAGGAAGGGCTTCTTAGCCATGTTATGACTGGATTTGTCTAGCTAGGAAATACTGCTAAGAGGTGTCTCAGCATCTTCTGAAGCCATTAGTGAGCTCTTTTTCTTCTCTGTACATTTGCATAGGAGCTGGGTACTGTCTCAGTTCATTTTTTTGTGTACAACATGAAAATACTTTCACTGTTTTGTATTCCAGTGGAATTGATACTGAAAGGTATATTAAGTTTGTATAACCATTCATATCAGATCAATTCTTTTCAGTTGCTTAGAACTTTTTGGAAGACACTTTTTAGCTTAAAGTTTCCCAGGCTCAGAATCTGAGGTGAATTTTATATAAATATTGAGTAAAACAAGTTTCAACTACTTTGCCATAAGAGTAGAAGAGAGACATCTTCTGATGGCGGGGTGGAGGTGATTAAAGAAAAATTGTAATAGCTGAAACAGCTGGGGTTGAATGTTGAAATTCAACATGGACATAAACCTTAATTGAGAAGAAATGCTTCCTTTTATTTTAGATATTATTTTAGATTTTAAAATAATTTTGCTGACTAAGCTATGTTCTAGCTGAACCAGAAATTATTGATTTGATGGAGGAACTGGTTAAATTTTACAGCCTGTGTTGCCCAGGTCAGATACGACAATTGTAATAGTCCCTTCTGGCCTTAAAATGTATGAATCTACAAGCCTTTTAAAATTACATGCTGAGCATTTGCATTGTATTTTGTGCAAGTTTTATTCTTAGTTCCTGAATAGTGCAGTAGAGGTATCCAGATAATGTAACTGTGGTGAAAAGCAGCCTTCTGCTGAGCACAGGCTGAGGTAAAGGCATTACAGGAATCTTTGGTTAGTGTACAAGCTGACCTCATCAGCTGTATAGGGGTTGGATAAAGTTGCTACGTGCATATTAAAGATGTATAGGAGGAGTTTTGTGGTGGAGGAAAGCATAATATACCTTTTATTACTAAGGATGTTCTGTGGAGCATGCATCTTCAAATGATCTATCTAGGACAGAAAATCAGTAAATCTGTGTTAAATGATAGGCCAAAGGGACTCTGCTCAAGTCAAGAGGGTGTTTTTGAGTTTCCTCTTCATGTGGAAGAGCCTCAAAGAGTAGAATGTGTAGCTTGCTCATTGGTTTTAAGGCCCTCAGGAGATTCATTTTAAAAAAAATAGTAGCATGTCTGAGACCCAAAATTTGGAAACGCCTTAATTAATGTTTCCTGAACAACTATCTACAGGTACTTTGGAGATGATATGGTCTATAATTCCACAATCAAATGTTGTTTCTCAAATAATGCAATATTAGATCATGCAGCCTCTCTTGCTGAAACTTAGACATGCATCTTGTAGCTCCCTATACTACTCTATATAACAAGCAGTTCATAAATCTCAATATAAAATAGTATAGTAAATGTTTATTTAAAAGGGCATATAAATTTTACACTGCAGAATATCTGATTTTATAGGCATATGTAGATGTTTGAAATTAGAAGTAATTTACCTTTGTGGTGAGTAGAATCTATTCCCAAGTATCACTTAAGATGCCTATGCTGATGAATAAACAGAAAATATATAGTAGAAAATATATAGTAGATTAATGTTGAAAATATCTTAAAATACATAACTTTCATAGAATCATAGACTCATAGAACACCAGGTTGGAAGGGACCTAAAGGATCATCTGGTCCAACTTTTCTTGGTAAAAGCACAGTCTAGACAAGATGGCCCAGCACACTGTCCAGCCGAATCTTAAAAGTGTCCAGTGTTGGGGAATCTACCACTTCCCAGGGGAGATTATTCCAGTGGCTGATTGTTCTCATTGTGAAAAATTTTCCTCTCGTGTCCAGTCATAATCTCCCCAGGAGTAACTTGTACCCATTACCCCATATCTTTTCCATGTGACTCCTTGTAAAAAGGGAGTCTCCATCTTCTTTGTAGTCACCCTTTAAATACTGGGCCATGGTGATAAGGTGGGACAGTGGAATCGAGTGCACCCTCAACAAGTTTGCAGATGACACCAAGCAGAGTGGTATGGTTGACATGCCTGAGGGATGGGATGCCATCCAGAGGGACCCGGACAAGCTCGAGGAATGGGCCTGTATGAACCTCATGAGGTTCAAGAAGGTCAAGTGCAGGGTCCTGCACCTGGGTCGGGGCAACCCCCGGTATCAGTACAGGCTGGGGGATGAAGGGATAGAGAGCAGATCTGCCGAGAAAGACTTGGGGGCACTGGTGGATGAAAAGCTGGACATGAGCCAGCAATGTGCGCTTGCACCCCAGAAGGTGCGAGAATGATGGGGACAGACATTGTAGCAGGCCCTGTTGCAATAGGACAAAGGGCAATGGTTTTAAACTAAAAGAGAGTAGATTTAGACTAGCTATAAGGAAGAAATTTTTCACAATGAGGGTGGTGAAACACTGGAACAGGTTGCGCAGAGAGGTGGTAGGTGCCACATCCCTGGAAACATTCAAGGTCAAGTTGGATGGGGCTCTGAGCAACCTGATCTAGTTGAAGATGTCCCTGCTCATTGCAGGGGGGGTTGGACTAGATGACCTTTAAAGGTCCCTTCCAACCCAAAGATTCTATGATTCTAAGGTCTCCCCTAAGCCTTCTTTTCTCAAGGCTGAACAAACCCAGTTCTCTCAGCCTTTCCTCATATGGCAGGCTTCCCAGTCCTCTGATCATCTTTGTGGCCCTTCTCTGGACCCTCTCCAGCCTGTCCACATCTTTTTTGCATAGCAGGGACTAAAACTGAACACAGTATTCCAGGTGTGGCCTGACAAGCGTTAAATAGAGTGGGATAATGACTTCTTTATCTCTGCTGGTGATGCCCTTGGTGCAACCCAGCATCCTGTTGGCTTGCTTTGCTGCAGCAGCACACTGTTCACTCATATTGAGCTGCTTGTCCACCAGGACTCCCAGGTCCCTTTCCACAGAGCTGCTCCCCAGCCAGGTAGATCCCAGCCTGTACTGCACTCCTGGATTATCTTTTCCCAGATGCAAGACCTTACATTTTTCTTTGTTGAACTTTGTTTAGCTAACTTTGTTAGCCCGCTCTTCCAGCCTATCCAGGTCTTCCTGCAGGGTGGCTCTTCCTTCCAAAGTGTCCACTTCCCCACTCAGTTTGGTATCATCGACAAACTTGATCAGGGTACACTTGATCCCATCATCCAGATTACTTATGAAGATATTAAACAGCGTTGGGCCCAATATTGATCCCTGGGGGACCCCATTTGTGACAGGTTACCAGTTTGAAAAGGAGCTATTTACAACCATCTGCTGGGTGCAGCCTGTCAGCCAGTTCCCCACCCACTGCATGGACCACTTGTCTAGACCATAACACATCAGTTTTTCTAGGAGGAGGCTGTGGGAAACTGTATCGAAAGCCTTGGAGAAGTCCAGGTAGACAATCTCCACTGTTCGCCCCACATCAACCAAGCAGTTTACTTTGTCGATGAAGGTGATCAGGTTTGTCAAGCACGATATGACCTTGGTGAATCCGTGCTGGCTTTTCCCAATCACATGCTTCATTTGACTTGTGATAGCCCCCAGGAGGATTCATTCCATAACTTTCCCAGGGACTGAAGTAAGACTGATGGGCCTATAATTCCCTGGATCCTCCTTTAGGCCCTTCTTGTAGATGGGTGTGACATTAGCCTTCTTCCAGTCTTCTGGGATGCCCCCCAATCTCCATGACTTCTCAAAGATTATGGAGGGCGTCCTCACAATGACATCAGCCAGCTCTCTTGGGTGGATATTGTCAGTGCCCATCAATTTGTAGGGGTCAAACTCCTGTAATAGTTCACATACCAACTCTTCCTTCACTGATGGTGGGTCTGTGTTAGCATCAACCTGGATTTTTGTTCCCAAGGCCTGGGGCCTAACAGTGCTGGTAAAGACAGGTGAAGAAAGTGTTGAGAACCTCTGCCTTTTCAGCATTGTTGGTGACTAATTTACCTCTCCTGTTTAACAATGGGACAATATTTTCCTTTTGTTTCTGCTTGTTGTTTACATACCTGCAGAACCCTTTCTTGTTTTTGACATCTCTGGACAATTTCAATTCGAGCTGAGCTTTTGCTTTTCTAACAGCATCTCTGCACGCCCTGGCAATGCCCTTGTAGTTCTCAATGGGTATTAATCTGCTTTTCCATCTCTGGTACGCTTCCCTTTTGGTTTTGAGCAGACTCAGAAGCTTGCAGTGAAGCCAGGGGTGTCTCTTGCTCCACCTACTTCCCTTACCTTTAAAAGGGACGAACTGTTTTTGTGCTTCCAGGAGAGCATTCTTGGAAAACTCACAGCACTCACTAGCTCCTTTATCCTCCATGGAAACTTCCCACGGAATCCCTCCCAACTGAGCTCTGAGTGAGCTGAAGTTAGCTCTTGTAAAATTTAAAACCTTTGTCTTAGTACTAACCTTCAGCATGCTCAGCAGGATCCCAAACTCCACAATATTGTGATCACTGCAGCCAAGGCTATCACTAACTGAGATATTACAAAGCAGGTTTTCTTGGTTTGTGAGTAGCAAGTCCAGCCTCATTCCTAGTTGGCACATCTAACATTTGTATGAGGAAGCAGTCCTCTACACATTCCAGGAACTTGATGGATGACATGTGAGCTGCTGTATTGTTCTTCCAACAAATGTTTAGGTAGTTGAAGTCACCCATAAGAACCAGGTTCTGTTGACGTGAAGCTTGCTTAAATGACCCAGATATTGCTTCATTGGCCTTATCGTCTTGGTTTGGAGGTTGGTAGCAGATGCCTACTGTAAGATACCCCTTGGAGATGACCCCTCTGATCTTGACCCAGAGGCATTCAATATGGCTTCCACAATCGCCGTAATTGACTTCTATACATTCAAGGTTCTCCTTAACATAGAGCGCAACTCCTCCTCCTCTTCTTCCTTGCCTGTCTTTACAAAACAGCCTATAGCCATCCATCACGATCCTCCAGTCATGTGAGTTGTCCCACCATGTTTCAGTTATTCCTATGATATAACTTTCTGACGGTGCGGAGCTCCAGTTCTTCCTGTTTGTTCCGCAGGCTGCATGCATTGGTATACATACATTTGAGGTGGTTGGTCTTCTGGTTCTCATTTTGGGAGGCAGCTAAAGAACATTTGTCGCTGCTATGGTTGGCCTGGCTTATTCCCCAGTTGGTTGCAACGGTGTGAGCGTTGCCACTTTGGACCCTGCCCCCCAAGTCCTTCAGTTTAAAGCCTGCCTCACCAAGTTAGCCAGCCTGCTGTCAAAGATTCACAAAGAATCACAGAATCGTTAAGGTTGGAAAAGACCTTTAAGATCATCAAGTCCAACCATCAACCCAACACCACCATGCCCACTAAACCATGTCCCGAAGTGCCACATCTACATGTTTTTTCAATACTAACAGTGATGATGACTCCATCACCTCCCTGGGCAGCCTGTTCCAATGTTTGACCACTCTCTCACTAAAGAAATTTTTCCCAATATCTAGTCTAAACCTCCCCTGGTGCAACTTGAGGCCATTTCCTCTCGTCCTATCACTAGTTACTTGGGAGAAGAGACCAACACCCACCTCACCACAACCCCCTTTCAGGTAGTTGTAGAGAGCGATAAGGTCTCCCCTCAGCTTCCTCTTCTCCAGGCTAAACAACCCCAGTTCCCTCAGCCGCTCCTCATAAGACTTGTGCTCCAGACCCCTCACCAGCTTCGTTGCCCTTCTTTGGGCATGCTTCAGCAACTCACTGTCTTTCTTGTAGTGAGGGGCCCAAAACTGAACACAGTATTCGAGGTGTGGCCTCACCAGTGCCAAGTACAGGGGGACAATCACTTCCCTACTCCTGCTGGCCATACTATTTCTGATACAGGCCAGGACGCTGTTTGCCTTCTTGGCCACCTGAGCACACTGCTGGCTCATGTTCAGCTGGCTGTCAACCAGCACCCCCAGGTCCTTTTCTGCCAGGCTGCTCTCCAGCCACTCCTCCCCAAGCCTGTAGCGTTGCATGGGGTTGTTGTAACCAAAGTGCAGGACCCTGCACTTGGCCTTATTAAACCTCATACAGTTGGCCTCTGCCCATCGATCCAGCCTGTCCAGATCCCTCTGCAGAGCCTTCCTACCCTCCAGCAGGTCAACACTCCTGCCCAATTTGGTGTCATCTGCAAACTTACTGAGGGAGCACTCGATCCCCTCATCCAGGTCATCAATAAAGATATTGAACAAGACCGGCCCCAAAACTGAACCCTGGGGAACACCACTTGTGACCAGCTGCCAACTGGATTTAACTCCGTTCACCACAACTCTCTGGGCTAGGCTGTCAGACAGCTTTTTACCCAGTGAAGAGTACACCTGTCTAAGCCACAAGCTGCCAGTTTCTCCAGGAGAATGCTGTGGGAGACGCTGTCAAAGGCTTTACTAAAGTCCAGGTAGACAACATCCACAGCCTTTTCCTCACCCACTAGGCGAGTCACCTGGTCATAGAAGGAGATCAGGGTGGTCAAGCAGGTCCTGCCTTTCATGAACCCGTGCTGGCTGGGCCTGATAAATTCCTTTGCCTCTTCTAGACGGGTGGATCCCATCACTTCCTAACAGGCCATAGTCATCGAAGAATGTCCCGTTGTCATAAAAGCCAAAACCCTCACAACAGCACCAACCACGAAGTCAGAAGTTGATTTGCGTTACGTCTATTTCTGGCTGCACCCTTTCCTCTAACTGGTAAAATGGAAGAAAAGATAACTTGGGCACCAATACTTTTCGCTTGCACCCCCAGGGCTTTGTAGTCTTTAATGAGGCTGGGACTTGCATAAACAGTCAAGACCAGTGAGAAGATACTGGGGCAGTGTAACATAGAAGTTGCTATATAAATAGCCTGCAGGAATTTAAATGGATTTCGGAGAAATAAAAAAATTTATTGTTTGAGAAATAGTTTGTGCCAACTCAAGTGTATCATAATATGTACAAGGGGGCAGAGTTAGCTTCATACATGCCCTTAGCTCTAGTGTACAATGTCTTCTGTTTACATGGCTATATAATCACAAAATTCCTTGAACGCAGCTTGATTTTATATGTAGTTCTTTTACTTTAATTGCTAGTTTTCAGCCTTTCTGTTGTATGGATACGTTTCTAAGGGTTTGCAATTTAAAAGACTGCTTAACAAAAAGGCTGGAAAGTTTACTGATAAAAGAAGGAAGCCTAAATTGCACAAGTGTGTACATCATCATACGTTTAGTAACTTTGCAAGAAGAGTATTCTGTCCTACCATATAATGAGTAACTGACCCTGGTTACAATTTCTTATAAGAAAATCAGTTTGTTACAAGAAAGTCTATGTAGCTTTAAATATTCTGTCTCTATAGCTGTAATTCTTGTGTTATCACTCCAAACATCTTCCATCTCTGTTGTGTATTGTTGAATTGGTCTCTAAATGATTTTGTTATTTTTCTAACCTATTCTAGTTAGAGGATGACTAGAGATGAAAACAAACAAATCTGTGTTCTGTGTTAGTGACAATCATGTTTGAGAATTTATATAAACTTTTTTCTTCTTGTCATTTGCAGGCAGAAATTGTAAAGAGGCTGAACACTATATGTGCACAAGTCATTCCATTCCTATCCCAAGAGGTAAGGTAGTAGCACTGGTACCAGTCTAAAAAATTGACTCGTCGTATATGTTACAAAAGTGGTACTTTGTGTTGACGCCGTTTCCTTATGAATCTCTCAGTGCTTGTAGATGACTTTCTACTGCTGTTCTTGTTGTAACTTGATTATCTTCTCCAAGTCCATTATAATATCATTTAAATATATTCATGTAATGGAGCATGTTATAATGTGCTCAGCAAAATTTTAATTGTTTAAATATTTTGTTCTCATGTACAAATGCAGCTTTGCTCAGAATTATGACCTTTTTGATCTGGAATGAGGATAGCTTGCAAAAACTGCTAGAAAGGCATGATTTGTACTATATTCTTGACACTGAGCTTTAAAGTGCAGCAGAAATGTTTATATTGTTCTTTTGAGTAGAGATGCTCAACAAAGCATCTTTGTTGAGGGGTCTGGAGCACAAGTCTTATGAGGAGCAGCTGAGGGAACTGGGGTTGTTCAATCTGGAGAAGAGGAGGCTGAGGGGAAACCTTATCGCTCTCTACAACTACCTGAAAGGGGGTTGTGGCGAGGTGGGTGTTGGTCTCTTCTCCCAAGTAACTAGCGATAGGACAAGAGGAAATGGCCTCAAGTTGCGCCAGGGGAGGTTTAGACTGGATATTAGGAAAAATTTTTTCACCGAGTGGTCAAGCATTGGAACAGGCTGCCCAGGGAGGTGGTGGAGTGACCATCACTGGAAGTGTTCAAAAAACGTGTGGACATGGTGCTTTGGGACATGGTTTAGGGGGCATGGTGGTGTTGGGTTAACAGTTGGACTTGATCTTAAAGGTCTTTTCCAACCTTAATGATTCTGTGATTCTGTGATTCTGTGAAAGTAGGCATACAAATGCAGCTTTTTTCTGCATTTTTTCCTCTCTCCATCCCAGGTTATTTATTATTACCTTAAACCATTTTGTTTTCTGTGTATTTGGGGAATATTAAAGAAAAATAAAAACTATTGTGATATAATTTCTCTAAGCACTAATTTTCTTCAAATTATGATTTTCTGGTGTTATCTGGAGTACATTGTAGATACTTAGAGGAATTGGTTGGTGCTAGCAAGGGAGCCTTGGAGACACAGGCATGTGTGAAATAAAATGAAAGTGTGGTTCATGAAAGGAGACTTCAGGTGCATTCAGCTTCCCCTGCTCACCCCACTGAAGGAAAGAGACTGGAAAGTGGGGGCTGCTGATGCATGCTGACATGCATATATTTAATGTGTGGTTTCATCTTCAGTAGAATCAGTAGCTGAGAAGTCAAAGCTGGAAGCTGCATTTCTTTGTAGTGCATCTGTAAAATGCTGTATGCATGTCTGAGAATATGCTAGGACTCTTTCTTCCACCTTTTTAATTGTTCCATAAAGTGTCATTACTTTTCAAGAGAGATGCTCATCCTGCAATGTACTAGAGGCCATGTATGATATTAGCATTCAGGTAATGCTGTATGCGCATTTGTGTGTGCGTGCATGCGTGTATGTGTGTGAAATGATGAGACTAACACCATCAAAACTAGAACCTGACAATGTTCACAAATGCTGTGGTACTCTTTGCTTATAAAGATGGGTTTGTGAAAACTAAATGCTTTGTAATACTGATCTAGTTGCATCACAAGGGGACCAGAATTCAAGTCCTACCTGTGATGGGTTGATCCCAGGCAGCAACTAAGCACTGCACAGCTGCTTGCTCATTCCCCCCGCACTGGGATGGGGGAGTGTGAAAGGCAAGGTACTAACTGCAGTATGACTTGCTTAGAAGAATGAACACTACCTGGGACTATGAGCTTTTACCTCAGGGTCAAAATGACCTGAAGACTCAACCTAAGCTGGCTCTCACCGGCTGAGAACACCCCATACTGACAATAAAACAATAGGAGATTCACCTTGAGAAACCAGGCATATGACCATGGATAGAGCAGCAATGACCAGAATCCAATATAAAACCACACTAACTGCATGGGACATCAGTTTAGAACAGCACACCACTGACCACACATCTACGCCACCTGCACAGAACAAGTACATACTGATTACGTGAACATTAGTAACTGATTAGCCCACTCCTTTAACAAGAGTATTTGATTGGTCTACACAACTGTATTGTAATATATAGAAAGCCTGCTTTCCTCTATATTGGGGCCCTCCATGCATTAGGCTGGGGCACCACTATGCGCATAGCTAATTGTCATGGATTAACCCCAGCCAGCAACTAAGCACCACACAGCTGCTCGTTCACTCACCCTGGTGGGGTGGGGGAGAGAATCAGAAGGGTAAAAGTGAGAAAACTCATGGGTTGAGATAAAGACAGTTTAATAGGGAAAGAAAAAGCTGCGCACGCAAGCAAAGTAAAACAAGGAATCCATTCACTACTTCCCATTGGCATGCAGGTGTTCAGCCATCTCCAGGAAAGCAGGGCGCTGTCACATGTAACAGTTACTTGGGAAGACAGATGCCATAACTCCAAACATCCCTCCACCCCTTCCTTCTTCTTTGTCCCAGCTTTATATACTGAGCATGACATCATATGGTATGGAATATCCCTTTGGCCACTTTGGGTCAGCTGTCCTGGCTGTGTCCCCTCCCAGATTCCCGTGCACCCCCAGCCTTCTCACGGGCAGGCCAGCATGAGAAGCTGAAGAGTCCTTGACTGCTTAGTAACAACTGAAAACATCAGTATGTTATCAACATTATTTTCATCCCAAATTCACAAAATAGCCTCATAGTAGCATCTATGAAGAAAATTAAATCTATCCCAGGTGAAACCAGGACACTAATATAAGAGAATATATTTCCTTGGTAATTCTATGCTAAGCATTCTTGTCTCCCTCCTTGGCTGGCAAAGAAGTGACTTGTAAAGTTGGCACCCCAGATGGGATGCTGCCGACTCGCCTGATTCACCACGTTGCTATGATCCCTCGTGATTCAACATCCCACTGCCGGTAGTTCACCTGGGAACTTGAATACAGTAGTAGAATCCTCTTGGGCATTAAAAGAGGTGCATAATGATGGGAGGAGAACTTAGTATAGTGAACAGGTTGGCCTTAGAAGAAGTTCTAAAAGATTGACCAAAAATAGATGGGACTTGTGGCCTCTTGAGAAAAACGGCATTAGTCATGCCAATTAAACTGGCCTGAGGTAACCTCTGTTGGAACTGCAGACCAAGAGTGGACCAAGATGGGCAGTCTGGATGAAGGTAAACAGCAATTGTTGCATCTACAATTAGGGGACCAGTCCTTGGGACAGACAGATTATTGGTGTATTAAGGTTGGGTAAATAGAGAATTTTACAAACCAGTCCCCCTGGATTTCCCCCAACTTTGAGGACACCAGATGTCTTAGTGCACAAAAGATTCAGGCTCCTCTAAAACAAGAGAACAGTCACATAGGAATTAAGGCTTCTCCCCAAAAAAAGGTGGCGGGATCAATAGCCCAACTGAAGTGCATCTACACCAGTGAACGTAGCATGGGCAACAAACAGGAGGAGTTGGAAGCCACTGTGCAGCTGAAAAACTATGATATAGTTGCAATCACGGAAACACGATGGGATGACTCGCAAAACTGGAGTGCTGCAATGCATGGCTATAAACTCTTATCACGGCCTGAAAGGAGCCGTTTAGGATGACCTCCCTCCCCTTGGGACCAACGACCAGATTCGTGATCCCCCTGGACTGAATTAAGGTGAAACGACACCAGCCAACCAATTTAACAATTTAATAGTAAACTAAACAATCTAACCAGACCAACAAGTCCCGTAAACCACGTCTTTCACGGTTTGGCAAAGAGACGAGGAGAAGAGAGAGACAGACAGGGAGAGAGACAAAGAAGATATCACCACCCGTGGATCCAGCGGCGTCCCGTTGGTCCTCTTGATTCTTGTCATTCCTGGGTGATGGGGGCTCCCCCTCAGTCACTGTGGGCACCGCCTTTTATACTTTTTAGTTCCGCCTTTTTCACTCTGGTTGCCTGAGGAAACAGCACGTTCTTAGTGCCCACGTGGCACGTTCTTCTTGGATGCTTGGGGGGGATCATTGCTTGTCCAGTGCCCTCCTTAAGTGCCGTACTTAAGGCTCCATTCAGGTTTCGGTTCTTATCATTGTTCCCCAGGATGAGCCGTTTTTGCAGCTCCCCTCAAGTCATCTCCGCATAGATAAGGGTCTGTCAAGGTGAGACAAAGCTGAGTCGATTCACAATTCCCTACATCTCGCCTTTGTGTTCCGAAACCGGTCTAGTCCAGGTGATATTTCACAGAATCACAGAATCACTAGGTTGGAAAGGACCTTCAAGATCATCAAGTCCAACCATTAATCCAGCGCCACCATGTCCCCTAAACCATGTCCTGAAGCGCCACATCCACACATTTTTTGAACACTTCCAGAGATGGCGACTCCACCACCTCCCTGGGCAGCCTGTTCCAATGCCTGACCACCCTCTCAGTGAAGAAATTTTTCCTAATATCCAGTCTAAACCTCCCCTGGCGCAACTTGAGGCCATTTCCTCTTGTCCTATCGCTAGTTACTTGGGAGAAGAGGCCAACAACACCCACGTCGCCACAACCCCCTTTCAGGTAGTTGTAGAGAGCGATAAGGTCTCCCCTCAGCCTCCTCTTCTCCAGACTAAACAACCCGACTTCCCTCAGCTGCTCCTCATAAGACTTGTGCTCCAGACCCCTCACCAGCTTCGTTGCCCTTCTCTGGACACGCTCCAGCACCTCAACATACTTCTTGTAGTGAGGGGCACAAAACTTACCACTATGCCTGCACTGTAGCTCTGCTCTGCAGGCCTCCACACCAAGAAATGTTTAAGACAAAGTCCGCGAGTCGGTCCGCCACAACTGGCAGAAGTCTCGCATTCGCTGGCCCTTGTTCTTGTGGGGGACTTCAATCTACTGGACATCTGTTGGAAGTATAACACGGCAGAGAGGAAACAATCTGGGAGGTTCCTGGAGTGTGTGGAGGATAACTTCCTGACACAACTGGTAAGTGAGCCTACCAGGGGAGGTGCCCCGCTGGACCTGCTGTTTAGGAAGAGAGAAGGACTGGTGAGAGATGTGGTGGTCGGAGGCCGTATTGGGCTTAGCAATCATGACATGATAGAATTCTCAGTTGTGAGTGAAGTAAGGAGAAGGGTCAGCAAAACTGCTACCATGGACTGCCGGAGGGCAGACTTTGGCTTGTTCAGGTCACTGGTTGAGAGTGTCCCTTGGGAGACAGTCCTGAAGGGCAAAGGGGTCCAGGAAGGCTGGACAGTCTTCAAGAAGGAAATCTTAAAGGCGCAGGAGCAGATGGTCCCCATGTGCCGTAAGAAGAGCTGGCGGGAAAGACGACCGGCCTGGCTGAACAGGGAGATTCTGCTGGGACTCAGAGAAAAAAAGAGAGTTTATCATCTCTGGAAGAAAGGGAAGGCAACTCACGAAGAGTACAGGGATCTTGATAGGTCAAGCAGGGACAAAATTAGAAAGGCAAAAGCCCAGCTAGAGCTCAGTCTGGCCACAGTCGTAAAGGATAATAAAAAATGTTTTTACAAATATATTAACAACAAAAAGAGAGCCAAGGAGAATCTCCATCCCCTACTGGATATGGCAGGGAACATTGTCTCCAAGGACGAGGACAAGGCTGAGGTACTTAATGCCTTCTTTGCCTCAGTCTTTAATAGCCAGTCCAGGTATCCACGGGGTATTCAGCCCCCTGAGCTGGAAGATGGGGATGGAGAGCACAATATACTCCTCATAATCCAGGAGGAAGCAGTTAAGGACATGTTAAGCCACCTGGACACCCACAAGTCTATGGGGTCTGATGGGATCCACCCAAGAGTACTGAGAGAGCTGGCGGAGGAGCTTGCCAAGCCACTCTCCATCATTTATCAGCAGTCCTGGTTAATAGGGGAGGTCCCAGAAGACTGGAGCCTTGCCAATGTGACGCCCATCTACAAGAAAGGCCGGAAGGAGGATCCTGGGAACTACAGGCCTGTCAGCCTGACCTCTGTACCAGGGAAGATTATGGAGCGGTTGGTCTTGAGAGTGCTCACAGGGCATCTGCAGGACAACCAAGGGATCAGGCCCAGCCAGCATGGGTTCATGAAAGGCAGGTCCTGCTTGACCAACCTGATCTCCTTCTATGACCAGGTGACCCGCCTAGTGGATGAGGGAAAGGCTGTGGATGTTGTCTGCCTGGACTTTAGTAAAGCCTTTGACAGCGTCTCCCACAGCATTCTCCTGGAGAAACTGGCGGCTCGTGGCTTAGACAGGTTTACTCTTCGCTGGGTGAGGAACTGACTGGATGGCCGAGCCCAGAGAGTTGTGGTGAATGGCGTTAATTCTGGCTGGCAGCCGGTCACAAGCGGTGTTCCCCAGGGCTCGGTTCTGGGGCCGGTCTTGTTCAATATCTTTATTGATGACCTGGATGAGGGGATCGAGTGCTCCCTCAGTAAGTTTGCAGATGACACCAAGCTGGGTGGGAGTGTTGATCTGCTGGAGGGTAGGAGGGCTCTGCAGAGGGATCTGGACAGGCTGGATCGATGGGCAGAGGTCAACTGTATGAGGTTTAATAAGGCCAAGTGCAGGGTCCTGCACTTCGGCCACAACAACCCCATGCAACGCTACAGGCTTGGGGAGGAGTGGCTGGAGAGCAGCCCGGCGGAAAGGGACCTGGGGGTGCTGGTTGACAGCCGGCTGAATATGAGCCGGCAGTGTGCCCAGGCAGCCAGGAAGGCCAACAGCATCCTGGCCTGTATCAGGAATAGTGTGGCCAGCAGGAGTAGGGAAGTGATCGTGTCCCTGTACTCGGCACTGGTGAGGCCGCAGCTTGAATACTGTGTTCAGTTTTGGGCCCCTCACTACAAGAAGGACGTTGAGGTGCTGGAGCGTGTCCAGAGAAGGGCAACGAAGCTGGTGAGGGGTCTGGAGCACAAGTCTTATGAGGAGCCGCTGAGGGAACTGGGGTTGTTCAGTCTGGAGAAGAGGAGGCTGAGGGGAGACCTTATCACTCTCTACAGCTACCTGAAAGGGGGTTGTGGCGTCGAGGGTGTTGGTCTCTTCTCCCAAGTAACTAGTGATAGGGCAAGAGGAAATGGCCTCAAGTTGCGCCAGGGGAGGTTTAGATTGGATATTAGGAAGAATTTCTTCTCTGAGAGGGTGTTCAGGCATTGGAACAGGCTGCCCAGGGAGGTGGTGGAGTCACCATCTCTGACATGTTCAAAAAACGTGTGGATGTGGCACTTCAAGACATGGTTTAGGGAAAATGGTGGTGCTGGATTAATGGTTGGACTTGATGATCTTGAAGGTCCTTTCCAACCTAGTGATTCTGTGATTCTGTGAACTCTTCAGAAGGGAGTGGCAAGGAAGGGGAAGCGGCGGGGGGGAGGGTGTGTAGCCCTGTATGTTAGGGTATGTTTTGACTGTCTAGAGCTTGATGATGGTGACAATAGGGTCGAGTGTTTATGGGTAAGAATCAGGGGGAAGGCCAACAAGGCAGATATCATGGTGGTAGTCTGTTATTAATCACCCAACCGGGAGGAAGAGGCAGACGAAATATTCTGTAAGCAGCTGGAAGAAGTCTCATGATCACTAGCCCTTGTTCTTGTGGGGGATAGATGTCTGCTGGAAAGACAATACAGCGGAGAGGAAACAGTCTAGGAGGTTGCTGGAGTGCGTGGAAGATAACTTCCTGACACAGCTGGTGAGTCAGCCAACAAGGGAAGGTGCCCTGCTAGATCTGTTGTTTGTGAACAGAAAAGGACTTGTGGGTGATGTGATGGGTGGAGGCTGTCTTGGGCATAGCGATCATGAAATGATAGATTTTTTGATTCTCGGAGAAGTAAGGAGGGGGGTTAGCAGAATGGCTACCTTGCACTTCCGGAGGGCAGACTTTGGCCTGTTTAGGACACTGGTTGACAGAGTCCCTTGGGAGGCAGTCCTGAAGGGTGAAGGAGTCCAGGAAGGCTGGACATTCTTCAAGAAGGAAATCCTGAAGATGCAGGAGCAGGCTGTCCCCATGTGCTGAAAGACAAGCGAGCAGGGAAGAAGACCAGCCTGGCTGAACAGAGAGCTTTGGCTGGAACTCGGGGGTGGGGGGGAAAGAGTTTATGACTTTTTGTCCTGGTTTCAGCCAGGATAGAGCTGGTTTTCTTCACAGAAGCTAGTGTGAGACTGAGTTTTGGATTTGGGATGAGGAACTGTTGATAATGTGCTGATGTTTTGAGCTGTTGCTAAGCAGTCAAGGACAGTCCAGCTTCTTGTGCTGGCCTGCCAACAAGCAGGCTGGGGGTGCACGGGGAGCTGGGAGGGGACACAGCCAGGACAGCTGACCCAGACTGGCCAAAGAGATATTCCCTACCATCCGACGTCATGCCCAGTACATAAACTGGAGTTGGCCGGGGGGCGGAAATCGCTGCTCGGGGACAGGCTGTCGATCACTGGGTGGTGAGCAATCGCTGTATTGGGCATCACTTGTTCTTGTACATTCCTTTGTTGGTATTATCATTGTTGTTCCCTTCTTTCTTTCTGTCCTATTAAACCGTGTTTATCTCAACCCACGAGGTTTTTCCTAATTCTCTCCCCCGTCCCACTGTGGAAGGGGGAGTGAGCGAGCAGCTGCGTGGTGCTTAGTTGCCGGCTGGGGCTAAACCACGACATATGGAATATGCCTTTGGTCAGTTGGGGTCAGCTGTCCCAGCTGTGTCTCCTCCCAACATCTTGCGCACCCTCAGCGTACTCGCTGGTGTGGTGGGATGAGAAGCAGAAAAGGCCTTGATGGGGTGTAAGCACTGCTCAACAATAACGAAAACATCCCTGAATTATCAACAATGTTTTTAGCACAAATCCAAACCATAGCCCCATGCTACCTGCTATGAAGAATATTAACTCTATCCCAGCCAAAACTAGCACAAATGAAAGGGTTATCAAGCATTGTAACAGGCTGCCCAGGGAAGTGGTTGTGTCACCATCCCTCGGAGGTATTTAAAAGATGTGTATACATGTTGCTGAGGGATGTGGTGTAGTGGTGGAGTTGGCAGTGTTAGGTTTACGGTTGGACTTGTTGATCTTAATGGTCCTTTCCAAGCTAAATGATTCTATGATTCCAAGTTGTAGTGGAATCATAGTTGTAGGGCAGGTTCCCGGACATCTGACATTAAGTACTGTTCACATTCCCTTCAGCCCTAATAATTTAAACATTGTAACTAGTGTGAGCAATACTGAAAAAAAAATGTACCTATAAGCCCAGATTTTCTCTGACACCACAAGCTATGCCCGGTTCAACCGTGACTCCTGGATTCAGTCCTCTGGCCCCTGCACAAGGACATAATTATATTATCATAGAATCATGCGGGAGAAGGATGGACTTCACAACTCTCATAGAGTTATATTCCGAAGCCATTTATTGTCTTGTCTGACTCCAATATATATCATAATTTTCGCTTAGTCACTGCGCACACACTCATGATTGGTTACAGCTTGTTACACACATTATTGCAATTGGCTATATACAAAATATCACGCGCTGTCCATGCGCCTCTCACACAGTCAGGATTTGCTGCTTGCAGGTGTTCCTGTTTTCCTCGCTTCTTCTTAGTTGTTTACCACAGCTCCTTCTCCTCAAGGCCGAGCCATGCAGATATCCAGCTGTTTACCAGCTTCTCAATGCCACAGCTCCTTCTCCTTAAGGTCAAGCTGTGCAGGGTGATCCCAACAGAATCATAGAATAGTTAGGGTTGGAAGAGACCTCCAAAGTTCATGTAGTCCAACACCCCTGCAATGAGCAGGGACATCTTCAACTAGACCAGGTTGCTCAGAGCCCCGTCCAACCTGACCTTGAATGTTTCCAGGGATGGGGCATCTACCACCTCTCTGGACAACCTGTGCCAGTGTTTCACCACCCTCATTGTGAAAATTTTCTTCTTTATATGTGGTCTAAATCTACCCTCTTTTAGTTTAAAACCATTACTCCTTGTCCTATTGCAACAGGCTCTGCTAAAAAGTCTGTCCCCATCATTCTTATAAGCCCTCTTTAAGTAACGGAAGGCTGCAGTAAGGTCTCCCTGGAGCTTTCTCTTCTCCAGGCTGAACAACCCCAGCACTCTCAGCCTGTCCTCATAGGAGAGGTGTTCTATCCCTCTGATCATTTTCGTGGCCCTCCTCTGGACCCTCTCCAACAAGTCCATGTCTTTCCTGGGCTGAGGGCTCCAGAGCTGGATGCAGTACTCCAGGTGGGGTCTCACCAGAGCCGAGTAGAGGGGCAGAATCACCTCCCTCAACCCACTGGCCATGTTGCTTTTGATGCAGCGCAGGATATGGTTGGCCTTCTGGGCTGTGAGCGCACATTGTCGGCTCATGTCCAGCTTTTCATCCACTAGTACCCTCAAGACTTCACTCAAGCTTGACAGTTACTGAAAACCTACTATGCAGCAACCATGAGTAACACCCACAGGATTTTAAATACTGTGAACCCACAACAAGAATTCCAACAGACCCTTAAAGTGGGGGAGAGATTACTTGTGCCTAATAGATATGGGTGCTACACATTTTGCTATAAACAAATGACCACAAAACATTAACACAGGTGGACAAAAATATAATATGGAACTGAAGAAAGCCCCCAACACATACCCTTGTTAGAAGAGATACCCCTCCAGATAGGGCCCTTCTCAGTTACGCGTTCTTTTATACTACTTGAAAACAGTCCAACTAATTTATTAGGGAGAGATTTACTCTGTAAATTGCAGACACATCTAAACTGTTCTCCCCAGTGCATGCAGCTCCGGATACCTGTCAAAAATTTATCTAAGCAAGTTGCTGCTTTACAGGAAACTCCTAAAGACTTTACCCTACCTAAAGAACTGCAAAAATTCCTGCCTCATACCTGTGGGTGGGATCCCACTGAGGTAGGGCTCCTAAAATCTGCAACACTGGTAATCTTACAAACTAAAGAGATATCACCCAGATATTTGTTAGAAAGGCCACACAGCTAGGCACATACAATCCAGAAGGTTCCTGCAGTGCATTGATGACAACTTTCTGACGCAGGTGGTGGAGGAGCCAATGAGGAGAGGTGTGCTGCTGGACCTTGTATTAAAAAACAAGGAAGGACTGGTTGGGGCCGTAAAGGTTGGGCGTAGCCTTGGCTGTAGTGATCATGACATGGTGGAGTTCAGTATCGTACGAGGAAGAAGCAGGGCAATAAGTAAGATTGCAACCCTGGACTTCAGGAGGGCTAACTTTGTCCTCTTCAAAGACCTACTTGGAGGTATGCCGTGGGCTAGGACTCTAGAAGGTAGGGGAGCCCAAGAGAGTTGGTTAATATTCAAGCACCACTTCCTCAAAGCTCAAGATTAGTGCATTCCTTTAAGCAAGAAATCAAGTAGAGGAGGCAGGAGACTCCCATGGATGAGCAAGGAACTGTTGGAAAAACTTGTATGGAAGAAAGGAGTTTACAGTAGGTGGAAAAAGGGACTTGGGAGGACTAGAGAATGTTGTCAGGATATGTGGGGATGCAACAAGGAAGGCCAAGGCCCTCTTGGAACTAAATCTGACAAAGGAAGTAAAAGAGAACAAGAAGGGCTTCTTCAAGTATATCAGTGGTAAAAGGAAGACTAGGGAAAATGCAGGACCTTTGGTGAATGAAGTGGGAGCCCTGGTGACAGCGGAGGCAGAGAAGGCAGAGAATGCCTTTTTCACTTCAGTCTTTACTGCTAAGACTACTCCTCGGGAATCCCAGACCCCGGAGGTAAGCGAAAAAGCCTGGAGGGAGGAAGACTCTCCACTGGTCGACGAGGTTTGGGTTAGAGATCATTTGGCTGAACTGAACACTCACAAATCCATGGGCCCTGATGGGATGCACCCACGAGTGCTGAGGGAGCTGGCTGATGTTGTTGCAACACCTCTCTCCATCAATTTTGAAAAAACATGGAGAACAGGAGAGGTGCCTGAGGACTGGAGGAAAGCCAATGTCACCCCAGCCTTCAAAAAGGGCAAGAAGGAAGACCCAGGAAATTATAGACCGGTCAGCCTTACCTCCATCCCTGGGAAGGTGATGGAACGGCTCCTTCTGGAGGCCATCCCTAGGCACATGGATGAAAAGAAAGTTATCAGGAGTAGTCAGCATGGATTCACCGAGGGGAGATTGTGCTTGACCAACCTGATAGCCTTCTATGATGGAGTGACTAGCTGGGTAGATGAAGGGGGAGCAGTGGATGTGGTTTACCTTGACTTCAGTAAGGCTTTTGACACTGTCTCCTGTAACATCCTCATAGCGAAGCTCAGGAAGTATGGGTTGGATGAGTGGACTGCGAGATGGATAGAGAACCGGCTAAGCAACAGAGCTCAAAGGGTTGTGGTCAGTGGTGCAGAGTCCAGTTGGAGGCCTGTAGCTAGTGGTGTTCCCCAGGGATCAGTACTGGGTCCAGTTTTGTTCAACATCTTCATCAATGACCTAGATGAAGGGTTGGAATGTACCCTCAGCAAGTTTGCTGATGATACAAAACTGGGAGGAGTGGTGTGGAGTAATCGCTGAGATCAGCTGGAGTGGCTGATACACCAGGAGGCTGTGCTGCCGTTCAATGGGATCTGGACAGACTGGAGAGTTGGATGGAGGGGAACCTCATGAAACTTAACAAGGACAAGTGTAGAGTTCTGCACCTGGGGAGGAACAACCCCATGCACCAGTACAGGTTAGGGGCTGACCTGCTGGAAAGCAGCTCCATGGAGAAGGACCTTGGAGTCCTGGTGGACAATAAGTTATCCATGGGACAGCAATGTGCCCTGGTGGCCAAGAGGGCCAATGGTATGCTGGGGTGCATTAAGAAGAGTGTGACCAGCAGGTCGAGAGGGGTTATCCTCCCCCTCTACTCTGCGCTGGTGAGGCCTCATCTGGAGTATTGCGTCCAGTTCTGGGCTCCCCAGTTCAAGAGAGACAGGGAACTTTTGGAGAGAGTCCAACGGAGGGCTACGAGGATGATTAAGGGACTGGAACATCTCTCATATGAGGAAAGGCTGAGAGACCTGGGGCAGTTTAGTCTGCAGAAGAGAAGGCTGAGAGGGGACCTTATCAATGTCTATAAATACCTGAAGGGTGGCTGCCAGGAGGATGGAGCCAGTCTCTTTTCAGTAGTGCCCAGTGATAGGATGAAGGGCAATGGGCATAAACTGCAGCACAGGAAGTTCCACCTCAACATGAGGAAAAACTTATTTACTGTGAGGGTGACAGAGCACTGGAACAGGCTGCCCAGAGAGGTTGTGGAGTTTCCTTCTCTGGAGACCTTCAAAACCCGACTGGACGCGTTCCTGTGCAACCTGCCCTAGGTGACCCTGCTTTGGCAGGGGGGTTGGACCAGATGATCTTCAGAGGTCCCTTCCAACCCCTACCATTCTGTGATTCTGTGATTCTGTGATTCTGTTCCCCACATTCACTCAAACAATACCCATTATTTCATTAAGCCATTGAAAGGGTATTACCCCTAATCCAAAGCTTTTTACACCAAGGAGTATTAAAATAATGCAAATCACGATGCAACACCCCAATTCTACCCATTAAAAAAGACTAAACCAGGCCTGGACAGAAAACCTGTCTATCAATTCATACCAGATTTAAGAGCCGTCAACGAGTGGGTAGAAATACCCCACCCAATAGTGCATGATCCATCAACTATTATCACCTTAATCCACCCATATACTAAATTTTATACTTTAGTTGATTTATGCATGACATTTTTTAGCATTCACCATTCACATGGATTTCCAATATATTTTTGCCTTTACTTGGATGTCAGGGCAACTTACTTGAACCCACTTACTTCAGGTTTTTGCAGAATCACTGACTATTTTTTTTTCTTTCCTCAGATATTGGTCAAAGACTTACGGGATGTAAAATCTCTGCTATGTCCTGGTTTTGACTGGGATAGAGTTAATTTTCTTCCTAGTAGCTAGTATAGTGCTGTGTTTTGGATTTAGTATGAGAATAGTGTTGATAACACACTGATGTTTTAGTTGTTGCTAAGTAGTGCTTACACTAGTCAAGGACTTTTTGGCTTCTCATGCCCTGTCAGTGAGAATCTGGGAGGGGGCACAGCCAGGACAGCTGACCCAAATTGGCCAAAGGGGTATTCCATACTATATGACATCATGCACAATATATAAACTGTGGGGACTTGGCCAGGGCCCCCGGGGCTCAGGAACTGGCTGGGCATTGATCAGCAGATAGTGAGCAATTGTATTGTGCATCACTTATTTTGTATATCTTTTAGCATTATTATTATAATTATTTCCTCTTCCCTTGCTGTCCCATTAAACTGTCTTTATCTCAACCCACGTGTTTTACTTTTTTCAATTCTTCTGCCCATCCCACTGGGGCAGGGTGGGGAGGAGAGAGTCAGTGGCTGCATGGTGCTTAGATGCCGTCTAGGGTTAAACCACGACAGTCCTTTTTGGCACTGTCCTGGTTTCAGCTGGGATAGAGTTAATTTTCTTCATAGAAGCTAGTATGAGACTATGTTTTGGATTTGGGATGAAAAAATGTTGATAACGTGCTGATGTTTTGAGTTGTTGCTAAGCAGTCAAGGACTGTCCAGCTTTCCATGCTAGCCTGCCATTGAGAAGGCCGGGGGTGCATGGGAAGCTGTGAGGGGACACAGCCAGGACAGCTGACCCAGGCTGGCCAAAGGGATATTCCATACCATATGATGTCAAGCTCAGAATATAAAGCTGGGGCAAAGAAGAAGGAAGGGGCGGGGGGGACGGGACACACACACACACACGTTCGGAGTTATGGCATTTGTCTTCCCAGGTAACCATTATGTATGATGGAGCCCTGCTTTCCTGGAGGTGGCTGAACACCTGCCTGCCAATTGGGAGTGGTGAATAAATTCCTGGTCTTGCTTTGCTCGTGTGCATGGCTTATGCTTTACTTATTAAACTGTCTTTATCTCAAACCATGAGTTTTCTCCCTTTTACCCTTCTGATTCTCTCCCCTATCCCACTGGGGGGGAGTGGGCAAGCAAGCATCTGTGTGGTCTTTAGCTGCTGTCTGGGGTTAAAACATGACAGTCCTTTTTGGTGCCCAACGTGGGGCACGAAGGGTTCTAGGTAATGACAGGTTTGATCGGAATGTGTTAGATTAGATTGAATTTATAGCTGTTATTGCTGTAGCTATTAATTGGCAGGCTTCTGTGCTTGTCATGGGGTTTGCTTGCCTCATTGTATATTAGTCTAATGCTTGTTAGTGGCTGCTTTTTTTCTTTCTCTGATTGCTGTACTGCTTATTGTCTTACTCTTCCATGCCTGGGAACACTTAGATGACATCAATGGCAATGTGCCTGGGCTGGCAGATGGCCAGGGCATCGCTGCTGTTTCTCTGCTGCTCTACTGGACAGGTTGAAAATCCAGTGTGAACTCGAGTCAAAGGGATTGAAGCAGGGGCAGCTGGTGGAGGCTCCACAAGCAGCAGGGGGTCCCCTGTCCTCTTGCTGCCGGGCAGAAGAAGGGGACCTAAGAGATGAGGGGAAATGGAAGCAGGTCCCTGCTCGGAGAGGCCGGCAAATCCCCTCCCGGCCTCCCTCACCGTCCCAGCTGCCCTTACACAACAGGTATGGGGCTCTGGAATGTGAGGGACAGGAACATGAGGACCCTGACGAAGGTCCGTCCAAGGGGGTGCCTAGGGTGAGTCAACCAGCCCCACGCATCAAGATGTCCGGTGTTAAGAAAAAAAGGAGGATAACTGTCATAGACGACTCCGTTCTGAGGGGTACAAAGGGCCCAATATGTCGACCAGACCCAACTCACAGGGAAGTCTGCTGCCTCCCCGGGGCCCGGGTGAGAGATGTCACCAGGAAACTCCCTGGTCTGGTTTGGCCCACTGATTACTACCCGCTGTTGGTCATGCAGGTGGGCAACGATGAGGTTGCACTAAGAAGCCCAAAGGCAGTCAAAAAGGACTTGAGAGCACTGGGGTGACGTGGAAGTCACAGACACGACGTACTCGATCAATATGATCAAGTCGATGCCGTTTATTGTCTTGTCTGACTCCAATATATATCATAATTTTCGCTTAGTCACTGCGCACACACTCATGATTGGTTACAGCTTGTTACACACATTATTGCAATTGGCTATATACAAAATATCACGCGCTGCCCATGCGCCGCTCACACAGTCAGGATTTGCTGCTTGCAGGTGTTCCTGTACTCCTTTGCCTCTTCTTAGTTGTTTACCACAGCTCCTTCTCCTCAAGGCCGAGCCGTGCAGATATCCAGCTGTTTACCAGCTTCCCAATGCCACAGCTCCTTCTCCTTAAGGTAGAGCCATGCAGGGTGATCCCAGCACTGGGGTGACTGGTCGATGGAGCTGGAGCACAGGTAGTGTTTTCATCAATCCCTTCAGTGACAGGGAGGAACGCTGAAAGGAACAGGAAAGCACACCTGATCAACACGTGGCTCAGGGGCTGGTGCCGTCGTCAGAATTTTGGGTTTTTTGACCACGGGGCGGTTTACACGGCACTGGGCCTGCTCGCAGCTGATGGAGTGCAACTGACTCCAAGGGGCAAAAGGATTCTTGCTTGTGAACTGGCAGGCCTCATTGAGAGGGCTTTAAACTAGATTCAAAGGGGGGAGGGGATAAAACCAGGCTCAATAGAGTTGAGCCTAGGGGTGGCGTACCAGAGTTGAAATCGATAGCCCAGCTCAGGTGCATCTACACCAATGCACGCAGCATGGGCAGCAAACAGGAGGAGCTGGAAGCCATTGTGCAGCGGGATAGCTATGATGTAGTTGCCATCACAGAAACATGGTGGGATGCTTCTCATGACTGGAGTGCTGCAATGGATGGCTATAAGCTCTTCCGAAGGGATAGGCAGGGAAGGAGAGGCGGTGGGGTGGCTCTGTATGTTAGGGAGTGTTTTGATTGCAAAGAAATCAATGATTGTAAAGACCAAGTAGAGTGCTTATGGGTAAGGATGAGGGGGAAGGCCAATGAGGCAGATATCCTGCTGGGAGTCTGTTACAGACCACCCAACCAGGATGAAGAGACAGATGAGACATTCTATAAGCAACTGGCAGAAGTCTCGCATTCGCTGGCCCTTGTTCTTGTGGGGGACTTCAATCTATTGGACATCTGTTGGAAGTATAACATGGCAGAGAGGAAACAATCTGGGAGGTTCCTGGAGTGTGTGGAGGATAACTTCCTGACACAGCTGGTGAGTGAGCCCACCAGGGGAGGTGCCCCGCTGGACCTGCTGTTTAGGAACAGAGAAGGACTGGTGAGAGATGTGGTGGTCGGAGGCCGTATTGGGCTTAGCAATCACGACATGATAGAATTCTCAGTTGTGAGCGAAGTAAGGAGAAGGGTCAGCAAAACCGCTACCATGGACTTCCGGAGGGCAGACTTTGGCCTGTTCAGGTCACTGGTTGAGGGAGTCCCTTGGGAGACAGTCCTGAAGGGCAAAGGGGTCCAGGAAGGCTGGACAGTCTTCAAGAAGGTAATCTTAAAGGCACAGGAGCAGGCAGTCCCCATGTGCCGTAAGAAGAGCTGGCGGGGAAGGCGACCAGCCTGGCTGAACAGGGAGCTTTTGCTGGTACTCAGGGAAAAGAGGAGAGTTTATCACCTCTGGAAGAGGGGGCAGGCAACTCACGAAGAGTACAAGGATCTCGTTAGGTCAAGCAGGGACAAAATTAGAAAGGCAGAAGCCCAGCTAGAGCTCAGTCTGGCCACAGTCGTAAAGGATAACAAAAAACGCTTCTGCAAATATAATAACAACAAAAAGAGAGGCAAGGAGAATCTCCATCCCCTACTGGATATGGCAGGGAACATTGTCTCCAAGGACGAGGACAAGGCTGAGGTACTTAATGCCTTCTTTGCCTCAGTCTTTAATAGCCAGTCCAGGTATCCACAGGGTATTCAGCCCCCTGAGCTGGAAGATGGGGATGGAGAGCACAATATACTCCTCATAATCCAGGAGGAAGCAGTCAAGGACATGTTAAACCACCTGGACACCCACAAGTCTATGGGGCCTGATGGGATCCACCCGAGAGTACTAAGGGAGCTGGCGGAGGAGCTTGCCAAGCCACTCTCCATCATTTATCAGCAGTCCTGGTTAACAGGGGAGGTCCCAGAAGACTGGAGGCTTGCCAATGTGATGCCCATCTACAAGAAAGGCCGGAAGAAGGATCCTGGGAACTACAGGCCTGTCAGCCTGACCTCTGTACCGGGGAAGATCATGGAGCGGTTGGTCTTGAGAGTGCCCACAGGGCATCTGCAGGACAACCAAGGGATCAGGCCCAGTCAGCAAGGGTTCATGAAAGGCAGGTCCTGCTTGACCAACCTGATCTCCTTCTATGACCAGGTGACCCGCCTAGTGGATCACAGAATCACAGAATCACAGAATCACTAGGTTGGAAAGGACCTTCAAGATCATCAAGTCCAACCATTAATCCAGCACCACCAACACTTCCAGAGATGGCGACTCCACCACCTCCCTGGGCAGCCTGTTCGAATGCTTGACCACCCTCTCGGTGAAGAAATTTTTCCTAATATCCAGTCTAAACCTCCCCTGGTGCAACTTGAGGCCATTTCCTCTCGTCCTATCACTAGTTACTTGGGAGAAGAGACCAACACCCACCTCACCACAACCCCCTTTCAGGTAGCTGTAGAGAGCGATAAGGTCTCCCCTCAGCCTCCTCTTCTCCAGGCTAAACAACCCCAGTTCCCTCAGCCGCTCCTCATAAGACTTGTGCTCCAGACCCCTCACCAGCTTCGTTGCCCTTCTTTGGACACTCTCGAGCACCTCAGCATCCTTCTTCTAGTGAGGGGCCCAAAACTGAACACAGGATTCAAGCTGCGGCCTCACCAGTGCCAAGTACAGGGCCACGATCGCTTCCCTACTCCTGCTGGCCACACTATTTCTGATACAGGCCAGGACGCTGTTGGCCTTCTTGGCCGCCTGGGCACACTGCCGGCTCATATTCAGCCGGCTGTCAACCAGCACCCCCAGGTCCCTTTCAGCCGGTCTGCTCTCTAGCCACTCTTCCCCAAGCCTGTAGCGTTGCATGGGGTTGTTGTGGCCGAAGTGCAGGACCCTGCACTTGGCCTTATTAAACCTCATACAGTTGACCTCTGCCCATCGATCCAGCCTGTCCAGATCCCTCTGCAGAGCCCTCCTACCCTCCAGCAGATCAACACTCTCACCCAACTTGGTGTCATCTGCAAACTTACTGAGGGAGCACTCGATCCCCTCATCCAGATCATCAAGAAAGATATTGAACAAGACTGGTACCAGTACCGAGCCCTGGGGGACACCGCTTGTGACCGGCCACCAGCCGGATTTAACGCCATTCACCACAACTCTCTGGGCTCGGCCATCCAGACAGTTCTTTACCCAGCGAAGAGTAAACCCGTCTAAGCCACGAGCTGCCAGTTTCTCCAGGAGAATGCTGTGGGAGATGCTGTCAAAGGCTTTACTAAAGTCCAGGTAGACAACATCCACAGCCTTTCCCTCGTCCACTAGGCGGGTCACCTGGTCATAGAAGGAGATCAGGTTGGTCAAGCAGGACCTGCCTTTCATGAACCCATGCTGGCTGGGCCGGATCCCTTGGTTGTCCTGCAGATGCCCTGTGAGCACTCTCAAGACCAACCGCTCCATGATCTTCCCCAGTACGGAGGTCAGGCTGACAGGCCTGTAGTTCCCAGGATCCTCCTTCCGGCCTTTCTTGTAGATGGGTGTCACATTGGCAAGCCTCCAGTCTTCTGGGACCTCCCCTGTTAACCAGGACTGCTGATACCATATGATGTCTGCTCAGCAATAAAAGGTAAGAGAAAGGAGGAGGAGTGGAGGGCATTCGTTTTCCGATGTTTGTCTTCCTGAGCAACCACTACACATACTGAAGCCCTGCTTCCCGGAAAGTGGCTAACCATCACCTGCTGATCAGAAGTAGAGAATAAATCTTTTCTTTTCCTTTGCTTCCACGTGTGGTCTTTCCTTTTGTCTTATTGAACTGCCTTTATCTTGACTCACGAGTTTTTTCCATTTATTTTCTCCCTTCCTCCTTGTCCTGCTGAGGAGGGGAGTGACAGAGCAGCCTGGTGGCACCTGGCACCCAGCCAAGGTCAACCCGCCACAGTCCTTTTTGGCACACAACATAGGGCTCGAGACAAAGGCAGTTTTGCATTAAGCATGCTATAGCTATAGTAAAGTGGCAAGCTCCTGTCTGGGTCATGGAATTTGTTGGCTGCACTGCTTATCTCTGTATTTTGCTAAGCTTGGGAACGTGTTAATACAAATAATGGCTATGTGCTTTGTCCTGGCTTTGATGGCCTTGCTGTGCTGGGGGAGTGTTGTTGGTTTAACCCCAGCCAGCAACTAAGCACCACACAGCCGCTTGCTCACTCCCCCACAGTGAGAAGGGAGAGAGGATCGGAAAAGTGAGGAAACTCATGGGTTGAGACAGAGACAGTTTAACAGGTAAAGCAAAAGCCACTCACACAAGCAGAGCAAAAAGAGGAATTCATTCACCACTTCCCATCAGCAGGCAGAGAGCTTAATGTGGTATCTGAGCTTTGTACTAAAGCTGTTGCTGTATTTTGGGTACCATCTTGTGGAGACAATTAGCAATTATACTTCTTCCTCCAGCTCTGGAGCCCTCAGCACAGGAAAGACATGGACCTATTGGAGTGGGTCCAGAGGAGGGCCACAAAAGTGATGAGAGGGATGGAACATCTCTCCTATGAAGAAAGGCTGAGAGAGTTGGGATTGTTCAGCCTGGACAAGAGAAGGCTCCAGGGAGACCTTATTGCAGCCTTATTGCAGTACTTAAAGGGGGCTTATAAGAAAGATGGGGACAAACTTTTTAGCAGGGCCTGTTGCAACAGGACAAGGGGTAACGGTTTTAAACTAAAAGAGGGTAGTTTTAGACTAGACATAAGGAAGAAAATTTTCACAATGAGGGTGGTGAAACACTGGCACAGGTTGCCCAGAGAGGTGGTAGATGCCCCATCCCTGGAAACATTCAAGGTCAGGTTGGACGGGGCTCTGAGCAACCTGGTCTAGTTGAAGATGTCCCTGCTCATTGCAGGGGGTTGGACTAGATGACCTTTAAAGGTCCCTTCCAACCCAAGGATTCTGTGATTCCATGATTCCTCCAAAAGGTTTTTTATGGAGGAAATGCAAAATGGCACCTTTGCTACTTTCTACTGTGATGCTTTGTCCTTCATTACAATAACTTTTCAGTATCTTCAACACCCTTGGGAATTATTGGTACTTCTAGGGAATATTGTTTTCATTTTTCCTAAGATTAGCAAGCAATTTAAGGATATCATCCATAGATCTGCCCCAAGGCTGGATACTTGATACTGGATACTGGATACCCAACCCATCACTACAAATATCATATTTGTCATAAAAAGGCCTTTCTAGATTTGTTTTGCAAAATAAGAAGTATTTAAGTGTTAAGAAATGTGGTGCTCTTTTGCTTCACTGCTTAAGATATCCCTATGACTAGACTGGGGGAGGGGAGTTTTATCACAAAACACTGTCTATTTAAAATGTGATTTATTTTGGAACTGAAGCACCACTTCATTTTCAAGTCTCTTGTCAATAAAGACCACAGACATACAATTCAGTACCTAACAGCACCATGACAACTTCAGTGGACTTATTTCAACTTTGTATAATAACTGACAATAACTGAAACTGGAATCAAGTCACTCAAACTCCTGATTGCATTTTACATCGCAAATTGCCCAGTATGACCACAAGTGGACTCTGGGGGCTGAACAAGTGCTCCTGGAGCCGAGTATGTGCTGCTCACAAGATGACAAACACATAAACCTCTGTGGTGGGTTGAGCCTGGCTGGACGCCAGGTGTCAACCAAAGCTGCTCTATCACTCCCCTTCTCAGCTGGACAGGGGAGAGAAGATGTAATGAAAAGCAAACACTTATTTCAGTGCATCCATGTGCCCCCATCAGTGCATGGGGTCATGCTACAGAGGACCATAGCACAAGGCTACAGCCAGGAAAAACACTCTTGCAGCAGGCATTGAGGGGGGCCGGCTCCCCCCAGCAGGTACTTGCTGTCCAGAGCCACAGCCTCACACCTGCCCATCAAAGGCAGCTGGCTCATGAGCACAGCCCATCATAGAAGGTCATGGAGCCACAAAGCATACATCAATACGCAAATTGACAGCGCGGAAGTATGGGTTCCTGAGCCATAAGCCAGGTGGACATCCTACATAAAGCCTGAATCTCAATAGACCTGTGCACTCACCATTTAGTGCAGTGTTGGAAAAGAAATAATTTAGGCCAGCCTCAGGGTTTATCTCACAATGGACCAATCCTCCAAGGAAATCAGGGGAGGGGAATGGTAGCCTGAAAGCCTCACGAACTGCACCGCCACCACCATCTGTCTAGGACAAAATGGCTCGGCAAGATGTGAAAGCTCAGCACTATATATTCTGGATGTTCCTAATGGGCTGAGGCATCCTGGCCACAAGAAGCTGTAGTTGAAATGCTGACCTCTCAACACTTGTATGTGGCCCTTCGCCTGAAAGGAAGTCAAGTCAAGCCCGAACTATTTGGCTTATTCAAGCCCCACCATGAGGAAAAGTCAAGCAGCACCCTGTTGCATCCTAAGCAATCTACAATGCCTGCAGGCACATGATCAACTTGACCAGCTGCTGTGCTATCAAGGAAGAGGTAAGTTCCTTTTTCAGAGATGTACCGATATCAAACAACAGATAAAAGCAGGGAACTGCCTTTCAGCAGAACCTGAGGATGACTTCTGGGGGGTCTAAACAAATAGATGGGGTAGGTTACTATCTCTGAAACCAAAGAACAGAAGTGTCCGTGAGGGGCTTGCCTGTACTTGGGGCTTTGCTGTATATTATCCTTTGATAAGGTCTCATTTACCCCAGTGCAGCACATCTGCAATGCATTAGGAGTAGGGGAATGGGAAAGCAATTACATCTCAGCAAAAGCTCTAACTATGGTCTTATCTCAACTCCAATTGCAGGCAGAGTGCTATTAACTGTCTAATTCCTCAGTCCCCAAAACCATTCCTTTCCATCTCACGAATGCAGAAAGCCTACACAGCTAGACATTTGCCCTCCTTTCCCTGACAACTTTTCCAACAGGATGGTGCACTACATTTGAAAATGCTGCAGTGAACTGAGAATTGCAAATACAGGGGATAGCGTAAAAATAACTGAATTAAATTAAATAATTAATTTAAAACCCCAGGAGCCACCGTATCAACACTATATTTCTATTAATTCAATAACAAACATAATTTTATTTTTCATCAAGCCTTCATGGATTTTTAGTCTATCCCACTAACTGCTGCAGAAAATGAAGCCTTCACAAAAAATTCATGTTGAGCTTAAGCAGCCATGTAGTTGTGCTTTCTGTTTGGTCGAACCTCTCTTTGCCACCAGAGGGTGCAAACCTGCAATGTCCAAATGTGGATCAGGGTTAATACCATCACATTAGCATTGCTACAAAAATAACTGTAAGAATTCTTATGAATATAGTATAGATATTCTTATGCATCACCACCACTGCCCATCTAAAATGGAAAAAAACCCCAAAATCACCAAATACGCACAAAAAACCCAAAACAAAACTTCAAGACACTGTTTGAATTTTCCATGCAATGTGAGAGCACCTGGTACTGTATTACAGGCAGGAGAGATTTCCACCACAGAATTAAAACAGGTTAATTACCTAATTCTGTTGGATGTACTTTGTTTTTTCCCCTATGGACCTTAAAGCTCCATAGACCATGCTTTCTGTTAGGCTGTGATCTTTAACCTTTGTGGTAGATCTCTGCATCTGTTGAGAATCCTTCAAAGGCTATATTCCCTTTATACTCCCCAGACCTATAGCTCGTTGCATTAGGGCTTTATTTACCAATAACTGCTCATGAATCAACACTAAAAAACATGACTTGAAAGTGCTATCCAACAGTGCTAGTAGAGTGCCAGTAGTATCGAGAATATGAATGAGGCCTTGGACACTAAAATTTGATTCTTAGGCTTCCTTGCTTCAGCAGTGTATTGGGTTTATGTGGCAAGGTTTTGGCAGTGAGGGAGGGGCTACAGGGGTGGTTTCTGTGAGAAGATGCTAGAAGCTGCCCCCATGTCTGACAGAGCCAGGGCCAAGATGGACCCGCTGCCGGCCAAAGCTGAGCCAATCAGCAACGGTGGTAGTGCCTCTGTGGTAACATATTTAAGAAGGGGAAAAAACTGCTGTGCAACAGCAGCCGGAAGAGAGGAGTGAGAATATGTGAGAGAAATAACTCTGCAGACACCAAGGTCAGTGAAGAAGGAGGGGGAAGACATCCTCCAGGCACTGAAATAGAGATTCCCCTGCAGCCCATGGTGAAGACCACGGTGAAGCAGGCTGTCCCCCTGCAGTCCATGGAGCTCCACAGTGGAGCAGATATCCACCTGCAGCCTGTGGAGGACCCCATGCCGGAGCAGGTAGATGCCTGAAGGAGGCTGTGACCCCGTGGAGAGCCTGCATGGAGCAGGCTCCTGGCAGGACCTGTGGACCTGTGGAGAGAGGAGCCCACACTGGAGCAGGTTTGCTGGCAGGACTTGTGACTCCGTGGGGGACCCACGCTGGAGCAGTCTGTTCCTGAAGGACTGTACCCCGTGGAAAGGATCCAGGCTGGAACAGTTCGTGAAGAACTGCAGCCTGTGGGAAGGACTCATGGAGAAGTTAGCGGAGAACTCTCTCCTGTGGGAGGGACCCCATGCTGGAGCAGGGGAAGAGCATGAGGAGGAAAGAGCAGCAGAAACAACACAGAATGATCTGACAGCAACCCCCATTCCCTGTCCCCCTGTGCCACTTGGGGGTGGAGGTAGAGAAATTGGAAGTGAAGTTGAGCCTGGGCAGAAGGGAGGTGTGAGGGGAAAGTGTTTTAAGGTTTGTTCTTATTTCTTATTATCTTACTCCACTGTTAATTGACAATTAGATTAATTTCCCCGAGTGGTGTCTGTTTTGCCCATAATGGTAATTGATGAGTGATCTCTTCCTGTCCTTATCTCGACCCACAAGCCTTTCATTGTATTTTCTCCCTGTCGTGGTTTAGCCCCAGCCAGCAACTAAGCACCACGCAGCTGCTCGCTCACTCCCCCAAGGTGGAACAGGGGAGAGAATCAGAAGAGTAAAAGTGAGGAAACTCATGGTTTGAGATAAAGACAGTTTAATAAATAAAGCAAAAGCCGCGCACGCAAGCAAAGCAAAACAAGGGATTCATTCACTACTCCCCATCATCAGGCAGATGTTCAGCCACCTCCAGGGAAGCAGGGCTCCATCACGCATAATGGTTTCTTGGGAAGACAGACGCCATCACTCCAAACGTCCCTCCACCCCTTCCTTCTTCTTCATCCCAGCTTTATATACGGAGCATGATGTCATATGGTATGGAATATCTCTTTGGTCAGCCTGGGTCAGCTGTCCCAGCTGTGTCCCCTCCCAGCTTCCCATGCACCCCCAGCCTTCTTGCTAGCAGGCCAGCACGAGAAGCTGGACTGTCCTTGACTACTTAGCAACAGCTCAAAACATCAGCACTTTATCAACATTTTCTCATCCCAAATCCAAAACATAGACTCACACCAGCTTCTCTGAAGAAAATTAACTCTATCCTGGCTGAAACCAGGACACTCCCCCTGTCCAGTTGAGGAGGGGGAGTCACAGAGTGGCTTGGTGGGCAACTGGCATACAGGCAAGGTCAACCCACCACAAGCAGCCCAATGAACGGGGAGATGAAAAGCAGAAAACAAAAGGACTTTTATCTATATTCCTACTGCTGCTTTTTTCAGATGGCTGCAAGTTTGTAATTGTTTTGTACTGATTAGCTTGCATTAAGAGTATTACGTCTACACTTCCCTGTACCAGTCTTTCAGCTGTGTGTATATTATAGAAAAACATCAAAGCGTATCTCACTTTCAAATCAACATCAAAGCAGCTGTAAATGAAACAATAACAATTGTGAGGTTTTATTAATTAATAAAAAAGAAATACATGTAGCTTCTGCACTGCTTCTGTTACAAAAACCTCTTGCACTCTAGCCTGAGCACTTTTAAAAATCCTGCTACTGTAAATGATACTTTGCTGCTAATGCTGAAATGTATGTTTTAGTCCAAAGATGAGGTCAGTTTAAAACATTTTGAGCTTTGTTTTTCAGTGACAGACTTCAAAGTTCTTCCAAAATTTGTCCTGATTTCTCCCTTGACTTGTTACTACCTGCCCCCACAAAAACTTGTGCAAGGGGGGTGGTTTCAACAGTGAAATTTTACAGAATACCACCTATGAACTTCTTCCAATAGTAGAAGTTTTCCAATAACATATTAATAAGAATAGGCTTGTTATACTGAAGAAGGGGCAACTAGAAATAGTAGTGACCTTGTAAATCCCTTTTATGCACAAGTGTCTTTAGCCACATCACACATTAAAATTCTAAATAAAACAAGATACATAACCCCTCCACCAAAGAACACGGAAATGTATCATGTTTCCCAAGCACATCCTCAGTCTAAAATGTTTCCAGCTACTTCCTATGCTCCCTACTTTCTATCTCACTCCTACAGGCTAAAACTAAATTTCACTCCTTTGCTCACAGAAGTCCAAATTTCTTTACTCTACAGGCCATGTACTAGAGTATTTTTGAGGCAAAACATGTGATACAATCATTTGCTTCAGACACTTTCAGAGGGAGTGAACCGGGAGCAGATGACAACAAACAGCTCCCCATGCCACCAGATTAGTTGCAGGACCTGCTTGGGTGGATATGTACCTGGACTGCAGACACCTGGGTCAACTGCTACTGCTGGTTTACTTCCTCCCATGGTTGAGGATGGCTTGGATTACACCCTGTATCGCACAGCTCCTGGATAATGAGGAAAGCTGGGACTTCAATATTTTTGAGTTGTAAGCTGTTACAAATAAAAGGTACTGGACTCCTTTCCCTGGGTGCCCTAAAAAGGTTGTTGAGGAGCTGTAGCAGAAAGTGCTTTGCTGTGAAAAAACTGTAGCAAGACACAGCAAATCTGTGAGAGCTGTCTCTCTTTTTTGTGTGGGTGTGTTAATATCACTTGTCCCATTTAACAAGCCAGGCACACACCATGGTCAAGATGCATGCACAGGCCATGTAGAGCCCTGTACAGACTGTTGTCTTCTCTGACAGCATCTGCAGCCCTCCAAGATTGTGTCCTGTTCAACTTTTACCTTGTTTGACTCCCATCTACTCTGTCCAGGTCACACAGTTTGGCACAGTCCAGTGTTGTTACATTCTGGATGTCCCACAGATGCCACATTTTCCTGCTGCTGCACAAATAGTCATGCTGGAAAAAGCAAGTCTATCCCTTCCCTCGCCTAAATCACTCTATGATTTAGGAAGCTCTGAGGCAACTGTGGCTTTTGATTATAGGGATAAAAGACTGAGATGGAGGATAAACCAGTGATAGGCTCAAGAGCCTGAGATTTTAAAGATTATAATGAAAGAAGGCACCAGTAGTTTTGATGTCATGCAGACCACAAAAATAATCATGTCATCCAGAGAAAAGTAATTTTCATTCCAAGATGCAAAGAACTGGAGAGACTACCAGGTCTCTTGTACTCTATTTGAAGAAAGTGGCCATTTTATGAATTTGTATTTGCCTGGTTTTAATTTGCAGATGTTGGCTTTTGGTTATGCCTTTCTCAGCTCAGGAGCCCTGTAGATCATCTTGCAGGAATGAAAAATGTGACCGATAGGACTCTGTCACAGGCAACACAGAATAAACAACCACCCAGAGCAGATCTGGATTTAAGAATCAACAAGATTAGAGATTTTACCCTATTTACTGTTTCCCACACTGGCTCATCGCTCTCCTCCCCCAGCATTACATTCACCAGACTTCAAATTCCCTCCCCAGCCTGGAGATCACTGCTGGTATTGGAAGATCAGGCAGACAGCTAGGTTGGTTCATGCTCAGCAGTGGCTCACAGGTACCAGCCTCTGGCATTACTGGCCAAGGTCCCTAGGCATCCCTCAGCATTCATCTCCACACAGCTCTCTGAGCTCCAGGATCTTCCCCACACTTCCAGGATCTTTCCTCCAGCCAGTCTTCACCTCCTTCTTTCCAGGCACCCTTCTCCTTTCTGAGACCAATTCTTCTTTTTGGGAACCAAACTTTTACAGCACCAGCTCTTTTCTTTTTCAGAACCCCAAGCTGATGGTTTTCCCAATTTAAATAGTCTGTGTGCAGAAACAGTGTGTGATCAGCCCTCCTAATTGGTGGGTTTGTCCCTCATCTCTTTGCTAACTGAAGGATTCAGGACATGCCACTTTCCTGTTTAGTCCAGCCCATACCACCTGGAGCAAGAAAGTAGCAGGCTTCTGCTTGAGACTTCAGAAATTCAGTTTTAGACATTAACCCCTGCCACACACACACATACACCAAATTATCCACTGCCTGTTAGCATTTGGAGTTCAAGGGGGGGGATGCTTATGACAGACTCCTGCCTCCGTTCTAGAAAGCAATCCAGTCCTCCTAAAGCTGGAAAGGTTCACATGAAACAGTAACCTGATGCTAAGAGCTTCTCTGAGAAGCATATTGCCAACTTCAAATAGTGAGGAAGTAGAAATCTGGACCCGCTGAAGTCCCAGGATTATTTGAAAGAGTAAACATTTGATGCTTTGTCTTACGGCTTTTTAGCCTTTGGGATGTACCCGTGTGCTTTTTCTTCTCAGAAAAAAAATGTATTTTTGATCAATTGACAGATATTAAAAACAAAAAAGAACTGAACTTTAAAAAATTTTTTTCTGAAGCCACAAGAATTGGTGAAACTGTAGTGGAACTGCACCATTTCTACAAAACATATAAAAATAATGTCTGAAAGGATGGTAGATGCAATAATTTGTAACCTTCTTGGCCGGGCTTTTGATAGGTTATAGATGTACAATTAAAAATGTTTAACATACCCCCCCATTATTTATTGTTGAGGTCATGTTGCTTTTTTTGTCAAAACCATCATTCTTTCAGATGTCAGAAGTTCCTATTTTACAGGGGTGCTTTTTTTCTTCTACTGTTTTTCAGGCCATTAGTGCTCAGGACAGCTCAGGGGGCTGAATACCCTGCGGATACCTGGTCTGGCTATTGAAGACTGAGGCAAAGAAGGCATTAAGTACCTCAGCCTTATCCTCGTCCTTGGATACAATGTTCCCCACCATATCCAATAAGGGATGAAGATTATCCTGGCCTCTCTTTTTGTTGTTAATATATTTGTAGAAGCATTTTTTCTTATCCTTTACAACTGTGGCCAGATTGAGTTCTAGCTGGGCTTTTGCCTTTCTAATTTTGTCCCTGCTTGACCTAACGAGATCCTTGTACTCTTTGTGAGTTGCCTGCCTCTTCTTCCAAAGGTGATAAACTCTCCTCTTTTCCCTGAGACCCAGCAAAAGCTCCCTCTTCATCCAGGTCCGTTGTCTTCCCCACCAGCTCGTCTTATGGCACATGGGGACCACCTCCTCCTGTGCCTTTAAGATTTCCTTTGTGAAGAATGTCCAGCCTTCCTGGACCCCTTTGCCCTTCAGGACTGTCTCCCAAGGGACTCCCTCAACCAGTGACCTGAACAGGCCAAAGTCTGCCCTCCGGAAGTCCATGGTAGCAGTTTTGCTGACCCCTCTCCTTCCTTCACTCAGAATCGAGAATTCTGTCATGTCATGGTCCTTAAGCCCAAGACGGCCTCCGACCACCACATCTCCCACCAGTCCTTCTCTGTTCCTAAACAGCAGGTCCAGCAAGGCATCTCCCCTGGTAGGCTCACTCACCAGCTGTGTCAGGAAGTTATCCTCCACACACTCCAGGAACCTCCTAGACTGTTTCCTCTCTGCCATGTTATACTTCCAGCAGATGTCCGGTAGATTGAAGTCCCCTACAAGAAAAAGGGCTAGCGATTCTAAGACTTCTGCCAGTTGCTTGTATAATGTTTCATCTGCCTTCTCATCCTCGTTAGGTGGTCTATAACAGACTCCCAGCAGGATATCTGCCTCATTGGCCTTCCCCCTCATCCTTACCCATAAGCACTCTACTTGGTCTTCACAATCGTTGAGCTCTATACAATCAAAACACTCCCTAACATACAGAGACACCCCACTGCCTCTCTTTCCTTGCCTATCCCTTCGGAAGAGATTATAGCCATCCATTGCAGCACTCCAGTCATGAGAAGCATCCCACCATGTTTCTGTGATGGCAACTACATCATAGCTATCCCGCTGCACAATGGCTTCCAGCTCCTCCTGTTTGCTGCCCATGCTGCGTGCATTGGTGTAGATGCACCTGAGCTGGGCTATCGATTTCAACTCTGGTACGCCACCCCTAGGCTCATCTGTATTGAGTCTGGTTATATCCCCTTCCCCCTTCAAATCTAGTTTAAAGCCCTCTCGATGAGGCCTGCCAGCTTGTAAGCAAGAATCCTTTTGCCCCTTGGAGTCAGTTGCCCTCCATCTGCTGCGAGGAGGCCCGGTGCCTTGTAAACCACCCCATGGTCAAAAAACCCAAAATTCTGCTAATGGCACCAGCCCGAGCCATGTGTTGACCAAGTGTGCTTTCCTATTCCTTTCAGCGTTCCTCCCTGTCACTGAAGGGATTGAGGAAAACACTGCCTGTGCTCCCGCTCCATTGACCAGTTGCCCCAGTGCTCTGAAGTCCCTTTTAATTGCCTTTGGGCTTCTTAGCACAACCTCATCGTTGCCAACTTGTAGGACCAACAGCAGGTAGTAATCAGTGGGCCAAACCAGACCAGGGAGTTTCCTGGTGACATCTCTCACCCGGGCCCCAGGGAGGCAGCAGACTTCCCTGTGGGTTGGGTCCGGTCAGCATATTGGGCCCTCTGTACTCCTCAGAAGGGAGTCGTCTATGACAGTTACCCTCCTTTTTCTCTTAACAGAGAAAGTCTTGATGCATGGGGCTGACTCACCCTAGGCAACCCCCTGAATGGACCTTCATCAGGGTCCTCATGTTCCTGGCCCTCAAGTTCCAGAGCCCTATACCTGTTGTGTAAGGGCAGCTGGGACAGTGAGGGAGGCTGGGAGGGGATTCGCCTGCCGCCCCAAGCAGGGACCTGTTTCCAGTCTCCCTCATCTCTTAGGCCCTTTCCTTCTGCCTGGCAGCAAGAGGGCAGGGGATCCCCTGCTGCTTTTGGAGCCTCCATCTGCTGCCTCTGCCTCAGGGATGGCAGGGTGTGGCTCCACCAATCCATCTCCCTCTCACACTCCCTGATGCTCCTCAGCCTCTCCACTTCCTCTTTCAGCTCTGCCACCAGGCTGAGCAGATCACTCACCTGGTCACACCACACACAGGTGTTGTCTCCGCTGGTCTCTTGCACAAGTGACAGGCTCAGGCACTCTTTGCAGCCAGACACCCGGACAGCCGCGTGCTTGAGCGGAAGCTCTGTCTCGGTCATCACATTCCTTCTGGCCACGGTTTTCAGCCGAGTGGAGACCATGGCTGGGCCTCTTCTGGGAGGGTGATGGCCACTCACAAGAGAGACTCTAGTGCCGGGGCAGGCGGACAGCACCCTGCCTGCACGCCTTCCCTGCGTGAACTGCCGTGCCACGTCCTGTTGACGTGCGGAAAACAGACTCCACAATCTGTAAGATTGTAAAGTAGGTATGTTTATTCAGCGCTGGGCAGCACGGGGGGGTTGTCCCACCAAAAACCGTGCGCACCCCAACGCGGCACTTACTTCAAAAATATACAGCAAAGTGTTGCATATACATAAAGTTTTGCAATATGCCTATACATATGCATGACCTGTCCCCGCTTCGTATTGAAATGAGTTCCAAGATGTTATTTCCATGAACTCCTCCCATCTGCGCTTGCTCACTGCCTTCTGGTGGCGGTCACTGAGGGTCGTGAGGATGAAGGCCGGTGGCTCCTCTTCGTCACCACTAGTAACCCCTTGTTCTTACGCAGACTCTTTGGTTTTCGTCCAAACCACAAGGTCAGTTTCAGCCGGTTCTTGAGGCACTCTCCTGGTTCTTATCAGGGACCGTCCTTGTGAGGAGCCACAAGTCTTCTCACTCCTGTCAGTTTATCAGGAACTGTCTTTGTAAGGAACTACAGATCTCCTGCTTTAGTTACTTTACGCAATAGCTAACAAGATTTCAAACCTTATCTACTAATTAACTGCTAAGATTCCCTTAACCCCTTCTCTCACTGTTCACTGCGCTCCCTGGGGCTACTCTTGTATGTGAGGGGCTTTGGCCGCTGCCGCTCTAGTCCCCGCCCACGTTGAGTCAGAGCTGCCGCTTGCCAGGAGCCCGGCCGGGGGGTGGCACTGGGGCACCCTCTCTCTTCCTGCACTGACCACCTTCGCGGTTTTGCCGCTTCAGGAAGGGTCCCCCGGCGCGATCCTTCGCTCCGGAGCCCTTCGCTTTGGTGGCTTCGATGATCAGAAATTATTTACTGTAATTTTTGTGACACGTCATAATTTTTCTCTCTTCCTGTAGGGAAGGCTTGACCATTTAGATGAGGTGGCTGCATTAATAGCTGCCACCATTCATGATGTAGATCACCCTGGATGGACCAACTCTTTCCTGTGCAATGCAGGCAGTGAATTAGCTGTCCTTTACAATGATACGGCTGTATTAGAGAGTCATCACACAGCACTGGCATTTCAGCTTACACCTAAAGACAGCAAATGCAACATTTTCAAGAATGTTGATAGGTGGCTCTGCTGGAGAAGGGGAGTATGCATGTGTGTGTGCGTGTATTGCTGTTTGGTGATTTTAGTTTGGGGCAGATTGAGAGCCTACCTTCTAAACCAGAAAATATAACTTGAATAGAGACATTAATATTTAATCTCTTCCAGAATCCTATGTAGACAATATTTTTTAAAAAGGCTTTAATTCTGATTCAAAGAAAATCAAATTTAAGAAACGCAAATTTAATAACACATCAAAGTGTTATTAAGCAGACATCTTTATTACAGCACCGGACGCATGGGGGATATCTCCTCCTAACATGCGTGCCTCGTGTTACCAGCATCTGAATTATATAGAGTACATACATTCATATTCATTGCAATTGTTAGCATATTCCTGACTGTCATGGCCCGAAAGGAGTCGTTTAGGATGACCTCCTTCCCCGTGAGACCAACGACCAAGTTCATGATCCCCCTGGACTGAATTAAGGTGAAACGACACCAGCCAACCAATTTAACAATTTAATAATACAAAATGCAAGGCATGAGGTTACATAAATGACTCAATGGCAGCTACTCTAACTAAACAATTCAACTAAACAAACAAGTTCCCTACAGCACATCTTTTACACTTCAACAAAGAGAGGAGAGAGAAAGAGAGAGAGAGAGAGAGGAGAGAGAGAGAGAAAGGCAGCAAAGAAGATATCACCACCCGTGGATCCAGCAGCGTCCCATTGGTCCTCTTGATGCTCCTTGGTGGTGGGGGTCCCCCTTTTTGCTTCTGATGGTGTCATTTTTATACAGTCCGAGTCCCACAATCTCCGTCTGCATGCATATACAACAGGCTGCATGCATATGCAACAGGCTGATTCAATCAGGCAATGGCACCTCTGCAGGTCTTGGTGTCTCCTCCCACTGTATCTCTGCTCTGCAGGAACCAGTCATTGTGCAGGCTGATTCAATCAGGGAACGGCACCTCATCTCGGTCTTTTCTAGGGTCCACTCCGTATCGAGGCATGTTCAAGCCGTTGTACCAAAAAAAAAGGTGTGGGTTCTTCGGAACCGTGAAATGTTTAAGACAGAAACCGCATATTGGTCCGCCTCACCACTCCGTGGCTTAAACATCGATCGAAAGTCTCGTCCACGGGTGTGATATGAAGTTAAGTTTAGAAGGGAGAGAAAAAGGAAAAAGAAAAGGTAGAAGTGACAATGCATGCACATGGTAACTACAACTATTTTTAACTGGTTCACAACATCTCGTTATAACTATAATATATCTAAATCTAACAGATTCTACATAACAGAAACATGTCCCATGCTGAGTTTGAGAACTTGTTTACGGCTCGGGGGGATTAGAAGCAGGAGGTGATTGTCCACAATGATAATCACAAGGTAAACACACATATATCAAAAGAACAATTACAGCAATAGTTAACAAAATTAACGCCACAAAATAAAGTGTAATGATTAGGTGTATTTCGGCCATTTCGTCCTCTCCTCTTGTGATTCTTCCGGTAATACAGTTCACGGATGGTGTCTTTGTCGTGACGGGAGAGTATCTTTTTTGCGTTGGTCTCGGGTTTTCCTCTTGTGATTCTTCCGGTATGGTGTCTTTGTTGTGATGGGAGAGTATCTTTTTTGTGTTGGTCTCGGGTTTTCAGCAATACGAAGCTGGTCGTTGTTGTCGGTTGGGGTCCTCGTGGTCAGTACAGAGGCTGATGGCCATGCTACCCTGGCGCATTGGAGGTGGGGTCTGCATACACAGCAAGAAAAACGGATTTCCACGCCTCCAGCCCAGAGCGCATGTGTAATTTGGGTCTGGGTACTCTCGTCACGGATTTTTCCCTCCTTCCAGTTTCGTTGTTTCAATTCCAATACAAATTATCAATAATATTTGCTGTATTCACATCCCCTCACCCCGTGAGTCCATCTGATCTTAAATTGCTATTTCAGAATTAGGGACATCGATTAAGTTTTCCTCAACTTCCTGCAAGGGTGTATAATTAGTTAGCTGGACCATTCGTATGTTAACAGCCTTCATTATAGCTGATTTTATACAAGATATTGCTACACCTATAATAATTACAATTACAATAAACATCATTACAGATTGTATCAAACTTTGGACCCAACCAGTGACACCAAATCCAAACCAACTAAATATCTTTGAAAGCCAGCTAACACTCATTGATTCTTGGAGCTCATGGGTGTCCTTCGCTACTTGTCACATCTTCTCTAGTTGGACATTAAGATCCAGTGTAACGTTAGGGATATGAATACAACAATCAGTATCCAAAAGATTCAAATAACCACAAAGACTATTTTGACATACCAACATTAAGTCTAGTGCCATGCGGTTTTGAAGATGTAGCTTGCAATTGTTGATTAAGCAGCTGTACACTAGTTTCAGTAGCATTAGCTAGTTTTTCTACTTGATAAGCTAACCTACTTAACCATAATCGCGTCCGCACAGTAGCACTCCCAAATCCCCAGAATCCTTCCATTCCCCAGGCTATGCGGGTGGTGGCCCCTGGGTCTTGCCACCCCTCTACCTCTCTTTCTAGTGTCACTTTTGCCTGCTTCATGCGGGTTATCCAGTGGGGTCGAATAGGGGTTCGCTTCCACATGGGACATAATGTCGGGAGACCCAAAGTACATTGAAGTTCAGGTAGTCCCGCCCATAAAGAAGTGTACATATTACCATTGCTACAGGCCCAAATCAAACCAGCCGGAGCGTCACCAGAGGCAACATGACAGTCATTGCGAGGTGCAAAATCTGCACTCACTGATTTATATGATACACTATGATTTCGACACAAACAGCCCATTTTTAAGGTAATATAAACTGGCCAATAATATTTAACCCAATTGTATTGTTTCCAGTTAGAACAATTTATTGCATTTTGACAGGACTACAACGCTGACTTGTTTGATACTGAGCCAAAAGAAAATCCTGGTTTGAATGGTGTAAAACCCTGTCCATCTAATCTGAACCAGACACAACCCTTATTGGGATTTTTCTTCTTTTTCTTGGGACAATCTTGTCCTCTATTCCATTGTATACACCACATTGTATTTATGGGTTGATTATATTGTAGGACGTTAGTTGCTCTTCCCCAGGGTCGCAAATCAGATGTTCCTGATTCCGGCAATAGATTTGCCATAACACATATAAACATATTAAACCAAGGCATATCTTTCTAACACACATTAAAAATGCCATTTTTAGCTGTTGTGTTTTCAACAATAAAGCTAATTATGATCATAACACATAATTACAAAAAATAACTATTATAACTACAAAAGATAGTATCCCTTGAGGACACTCCAGCTCAACATGAGACAAATCTTCTTCTCCAGTGTTCTTCTCCTTTCTTCTCCTGATCTCAGGATTCCACCTGCAAGAGATCAGATAAAACAACTTGGCTCGATTTCGAACCGGTTAAAAAGATGGAATGATCCATCTAGTATGGATTCGATGATCTTTCCCATAGGCATCCGTGGCTACCCATGCATACAGGTTTTTTTGAGCTTTCAGTACTAGAGGTACTTGTCCCACGGTGGGTAGATTCACTAAAACTGGTTGTCCTGGATAATATACTGAATTCCTCGGGTTCTTATTCTCCTTAGTCCCAGGTAAGAGGGACGGGGGATTAGGGTAGAAAGCTGTGAGTCTGGGGCAACCATTTACTCCCCAGCGTCCACTGACTTTAGTTACTGCATCAGATACTTGTTGTGCCCATCCAGGGTCATGTGGTCTCAGGGTTTGTTTAAGGAGTCCATTAGTACGTTCTACAATACCATTCGCCTGAGGGTAATATGAGGTATGAAAAATCCACTGTATCCCTTCATCTCGTGACCACTCTTGGACCACCCCGGCAGTAAAGTGACTACCGTTGTCTAATTGGATAACTCTGGGTTTAGGAAAACAGCTAAACCATGATTTCAGACTGCTCACTGTATACTCTCCTGTTGCTCGTGGGACAGCTTCAGCTTGAGTTAGTCCAGAAATTACCTCAACTCCTACCAATATGTACCTCTTTCCTTCTGAGAGACGAAAAGGACCGATGTAGTCTACTTGCCAAGTGTCCCACAGTCCCTTATTGTCCCTTAAGTGTAGGGGTTGATCCTTGAGAGGGTTATGCTCCCCTAATCGTGTACGGCATAGGCCGCATGCTGAAGTGACAGTGTTACATAGCTCCCTGGTCACAGACCATCCCCTGCTAATTGCCTCTTTATAAAGGTCTTTACTTCCAGAATGGCCTCATTTAACATGTAACCATTCTAACAGATGTTCCCATTTTTCCCCTTCCGCTGCTAATGTGGCTAAGCGGGTTAGCGAATCTACTTGATTATTCAAAAGGTGGGAAGGGTGGTCTCCTTTTTGGTGTGCAGCTACCCATCCTACTAGAAGAGACTTCTGTTTAGCAATGCTTAGAATGTCTTCCCATTTTTCTTGCTGCCACACCGGTATCCGGTTAACTTCCCACTGGTTTTGTTCCCAAAATGGGAGCCATTCAGTACATCCCTTGAATACAGCATGTGAATCGGTATAAATAAACACTGGTTCTTTGTTTTCTGCTTCTCGTTTTATCACACTCCAAACTGCTATCAACTCTCCTACCTGAGCACTTCCCTCCCCTTCTGTCACTATCCGGTTCCCTGAATCAACGTGCAGTGCTACTGCTCCGTACTTCCATACCTTTCCCTCTCTTTTAGAGGATGCATCAGTAAACCATACATTCTTTAGTTGGGAATCAAAGGGAGGAGCAGGTTTTATAACTGAAGGAGGCAGCTCCTGATCTGGGTGATCAGAAGTTGGATCCTGTATTTGAAGCATCTTAGGTAACCCTTCCTCTACCTGGTGCGTATGACAGTAGTGGTCTAACTGTGCATACCATTTCCTTACTGTTTCTCGCTGTGCAACTCCAACAGGAGGTGGGGTTCCAGCTAGTATCGGTTTCAAAACCTTAAAGGGTCCTCTTAAAATAATTGACTGTTGTCGTATGATTTTTTCAGCTTCTTGCAAGGCAAGGTTAACTACAAAAAGGCCTTTCTCCCAAGTTGAGTATCGCTTCTCTGCATCTTTAAAACTGCGTGAATAAAATCCTATGGGGCGAGTCGGACCATCAGGTCCACATTGCCACATATGTATGGATAATCCATGGATTGCAAAACCCCATTCGATATGGAATGGATCTGTTGGGTGTATTGGCCCTAAAGCCTGATGCACTCCAGCCTCAAAAATCAACAATTTTAAGGCTTCCTCATGGGCTGGGGTCCAGTCCCAGGCAGCTTTTTTGCGTGTTAAATCATACAAGGGACGTGCTATGATGGAAAAATCTGGAATGCGCTTTCTCCAAAATACCGGCAGACCTAGGGCATGTTGTAACTCCTTCTTGTTTTCAGGCATTTTTACTTGTTCAAGGGTAGTTAAAGTCTCTGGGGGAATACATATTGTTCCTCCCCTCCACCAAATGCCTAAGAATTTTACTTCAGAAGAGGGAAGCTGTACCTTTTCTGTTGGGATTTGGAGTCCTAAATTTTCCAAATGATCAATTATTTCAAATTGGGTTTGTCCTACTGCAGTGGCATCAGAGCCGCCAATCAGTATATCATCAATATACTGATATACTTTAACTCCTTCTCTGGGAGTAATTTGAGTAAGTTCCTGTGCCAGCACACAGTGAGCGATGGTCGGTGAGTGACAGTATCCGTGGGGAAGACGTGTAAAGGTGAATTGCACACCCTCCCATGTGAAAGCAAAGCGATCTCTATCTGCTTCTTGCAGAGGAACCATAAAAAACATGTCCTTCACATCAATGGTTGCTAAAATTTGGTGAGCTTGCTCCTGTATAGTTGCAATTAGTTCAGCTATATTAGGTACAGCAGCAGCAAAGGGACATGTATTGGCATTCAGGCACCGATAATCAATTGTCAATCGCCACTTCCCGTTTGGTTTGCGGACTGGCCACACAGGGGAGTTATAAGGTGAGTGAGTGGGGAAAATTATCCCTTGTTCCCGTAATTCAGCTATTACAGGGGTAATTCCCTCCCTTGCTCCTAATGGCAGGGCATAGGGTTTGACATTGACTATCTTTGAAAAAGGGAGTGTGGGTGCTGATTGAAGCAGTCTCATTGAGGCTGTGGGGAGTCCGAACACCCACTCTTTTCCTACTGAATCTACTCAGGCGCGTCCTTTAAGTAAATTGAGCCCCATAATGTTTGTTGGTAAATCTCCCAATATCATTGTGGTCTCAACAGGAGATTCATCTCCCGGCAGCCAACATTTAACTCAAACTGTTTGTTGTGGTTTAGAGTTGTTGAAAACATCAGTAACCCAGATCGGTTTCTTATCTGCAACTATGCCAGTGTTGTCAGCAACATCTGTCCGGAGAGCTGACATTTGGGCTCCAGTGTCTACTAGGAAGGTAACTGGAGTTTTAAGGGGTCCCAAAGGGAAAGTCATCAACAAGTCTCCTTTGCTGTTTTCTGTGAGCCTCCTTCAGTGCGCCCACTGGCCGTCCTCCGGCTCACTTAAAAAGGATGGCGCGGGCAGTTTCCCGACTCCGAGGTTTTTAAATCAATCAAATCAGTCTCACGGGGTGCAGATGGGGTTACTGTTCCAGGTTCTTGGGATAAGGAAGAAGGATCTTTGGGGATTGAGTGGGATAGGATTCCCTTTATTCTGTCCCAGGTTTTCACCAAACTTTCCAGGTTGGGAGTGGGTAACCTGTCCATTACTTCTCTGGGAATGCCCTTTGAAATGCCCTCTGCCCATAATAACTGTCTTTTACTGTCTGGTATCCATACCAATTTCTCAGAATGTGGGGGTCGTGATGGTTTAAATTTCCTCCCACTTTCTTCTACTCTCCTTATCTCTGCCTTGTGCTTTGTTTCCCCCTGGCCAGTGAATCCCATGTGTCTTCCGTAATTAATTAGCTCTTGCGCCACTTCCCCCCAGGTCATTTCGGGGGAGTCTCCCCTTCGCCTCGGTTGGGGAGTTCGCAACCAGTCTTGTAGCTGAACAGCATACAGCTTTAAAGCATTGGGAAGTCCCCTGATTAGGGGATGAAACCTCTCCGGGTCTGCCACACACTGCAGGTGTGGGTTCCTCGGAACCGTGAAATGTTTAAGACAGAAACCGCATATTGGTCTGCCACACTGACATTTCCGAGAAATGTTTAACATACTCAAATGTCCCTGACGCATGCGCTGTTAAACGAGTCGGTGGTCCTCTGGTGGTCTCTGGTGGGTTTTTGCAGTACTTGGTCCCCTTAACTTGTCTGTCCTCCAGAGGAACTATTTTCTTATTGGCTCTTTCCACTTGCTTAGCTTGTATTTTAACATTGTACTGGTTCTTATCGGTTCCTCCCAGTTGCTTGGTTAAGATAAAAGAAGTTCTCCACAGTAGTTTATCTTACACAATCCTCGCATACAAAAGGAAATTTACAAAACTCACATCTGATCAATTAGACATGTTAAAACCTTCTTTTTGTCTCAGACCTTTGTTTCAATCCCCCCTTTTCTACCATCCTTGCAAATTCTTTCGCAGTCCCTCATAACATACCATTATCATCTGTCTGTCGATTAAAATACTTCCCTGTTGTGACTTCATGCTTGATCTTATTTTTCCTCCAGGTAGCATAATCATCCATATTCTTTTGACAGTACCACAATGAATACCAAATTATACAAGTACACAAAATGAATAGGCTACTAATTAATATGAGCACAAACAGTTCTTTAATCCATTTAAAATTTGGTAACCAAGAGGTTAATCTGTTCCAGACTTCAAATCCCCAAGAGGTGTCATCTAAAGTCACTCCATGTAATACCTTAGTCTGTTTCCAAATTTCTTCCAAATCAGTAGATATCCTACTGTTTTGATCCACATACATGCAACAGCTAGTGGTTATGACGGTACAAACACCTCCCTGTGAGGCCAATAATAAATCCAATGCCATTCTATTTTGTAATGTTAGCTGTGATAAACTATCAACTTCAGCTTGCAAAGCTTGAATTGTGTCAATAGTTTGGTTCTCAATATTTTCCAATACAGCAGAGATGTTTACTCTTGATTTTTCTAATTCACTGACTCCTAACCATGGTAAGAACCATCTTACAAAGCTATGAAAAGCACTCGGCCTTTGTGCAAGGGGCTTTGAAGACTTCTGGGAAGGTGTGTTAAAGTATTTCGAATCCAACTTCCTCCGTGATAGGTGTGATTTAAAATTGTGACCTTGGGTACAACTGCCCCTAATGTACATAGACCCATCCAATTAGAAGGGAGGCTTTTCCTGGCATGTGTCCTCCACAACCAAAACCATCCTTTGCCTCTGGGTACTGGCCAGGAGGTATGCTTGAAAGTTCCACTAGATAAATTAGTGACTACTTCTGTTTTTCCTTCAATAGTAATTGTCCGATTGCACTTCTCTTCAGGCAACTTTCCAACAAAAATTCCGTCTTTCTTCTCACCCTCTAGTTTCCTTTCATAACATAACCAGAAGGGCTCACTATCTGGACTGGGAATTTGGACTTTCAAGATTAAATCTGAAGAACTCGGATTTAAATATGAAGTTTTGATCCACCAATTATCAACTATGTTGTCATTATTGGTTTCCTTTGTAGGTAGAGGGAGCCCTACCAAGGAGATTCCTTCTCCCAGTGCCTCAGGCAAATGTGTACAAACCCAACAATCAGAAAAGTTCCAAACAATAGTAATATTTCCTATTAATTGTCCAGTTTATTCCTAAAATTTTACTAACCTGTTGTACTACTTGTGCACAAAAATGGGTACCTCTGTCTGAGGATATTACTGCCAGGACTCCAAACCTAGGGATGATTTTGTTTAAAAGTATTTGCGTTACCTCTCTGGCCTTATTGGTCCTACAAGGAAAAGCTTCTGGCCAGCCCGAAAAGGTGTCTGTGAATACTAACAAATACCGAAACCCCCCTTTTCTTGGGAGTTCAGAAGTCTATTTGCCATTGTTGTCCAGGCACATTTCCCTTTCCAATACTCTCAATTTGTATCTTATGCACGGTATTGGGATTGTTTTTCAAACATGTTTCACACCTCTGGGTAACTTGTTTCACTGTAGTATATAAATTTCGACTCACTATTTTTGATTTAAATATTTATACAAATGCATCTGCTCCCCAATGAGTTTTATTATGTTCTTCCCATAGGAGTTTCCATAAAATGTTATAAGGCACTATTATTCTACCACCTGGTATTGAATATATTCCTGTTTGCTGATTTTCCTTTCCTCCTAGATCCTCTATCATAACCTTATCCTCTTTAGAGTATTCTAATTTTTCATTCTCTATTATACTGAATTTACCATCTGGGATCAAAGAAAAGATTTTTACAATTTCTGTCCGTTCCACTGCCAGCTTAGCCTCATAATCCGCCAATTTGTTTCCAACCTCTGGATCAGCATTGCCCTTTTGGTGTCCCCTACTATGTGTAATTGCAACCTTCTTCGGTAGTTGCATGGCATTCAACAACTGTAAGATCTCTTTAGCATGTTTCACTTGCTTTCCTTGAGCAGTCAGCAGCCCTCTTTCTTTCCAAATAGCTCCATGAGCATTTACCACTCCAAAGGCATATTTGGAGTCTGTCCATATGTTGACCCTCTTTCCTTGTGAAATTTCCAGTGCTCGGATTAAGGCAATAATCTCCGCCTTCTGAGCTGATGTTCCTGCAGGTAAAGGATTAGCTTCAATTACCTTACAAGTAGTGGTTACCGCGTAACCGGCCTTACGAAGTCCTTGTCTCACAAAACTGCTTCCATCAGTGAACAGATTATCTTTGGTGTCCTCCAGAGGTTCTTCCTTCAAGTCGGGTCAACTGGAATAAACCAATTCCATCATCTCTTCGCTACTTCGCAACTTCGCTACTGAGAAAAGATGCTGGGTTCACAATATTAGTTGTTACTATATTGACATCGTCCTGTTCAGCTAAGAGGGCCTGATACTTCAGGAACCGGGAGGGTGATAACCAATGTGTTCCCTTCTGTTCCAGCACTGCTGAAACTGTGTGTGACACCAACACAGTTATCTTCTGGCCCATGGTCAATTTGTGAGTTTCTTCAATGTTAAGCACTACTGCTGCTACAGCGCTCAAACAACTGGGCCAATCTTTGCTTACTTCATCTAACTGTTTAGAGAAGTATGCAACTGCCTGTTGGGATCACTCTGCACGGCTTGACCTTAAGGAGAAGGAACTGTGGCATTGAGAAGCTGGTAAACAGCTGGATATCTGCACGGCTCGGCCTTGAGGAGAAGGAGCTGTGATAAACAACTAAGAAGCAGCAAAGGAGTGCAGGAACACCTGCAGGCAGTAAATCCTGACTGTGAGAGGCGTGTGGACAGCGCATGATATTTTGTATATAGCCAATTGCGACAATGTGTGTAACAAGCTGTAACCAATCATGAGTGTGTGTGCAGAGGCTAAGCAAAAATTATGATATATATTGGAGTCAGACAAGACAATAAACGGCTTTGGAATATAACTCTCATAGAGTTGTGAAGTCCATCCTTCTCCCGCAACTGCCTGCTTGTATGGCCTCGATCACTGTGCCAATATGCCCAAAGCAATGCCTTGTTTTTCACGTGAAAAGAGCCAAAACAGTTTGGACACATCAGGAAGTCCGAGGGCTGGTGTTCTCATTAATTCAGCTTTTAATAATTTAAAGGCTCTTTCTGCTTCTCTAGTCCAAGCTAACAGTGAAGGGCTTCCTTTCAACAAATCATACAAGGGTTTCACCAATATCCCCTAATTATAAATCCATAATCTGCACCAACCTGTCATCTCGAGGAAGGTCCGCAATTCTTTTACCATAGTTGGCTTTGGTGTTTGGCAGATGGCTTCCTTTTGCTCTGTTCCTAGCTCTCGTTGTCCTTTCAAAATCCTGTATCCAAGGTGGGTTACCTGTGTCTGGATCAGCTGGGCTTTCTGCTGAGATACTCTGTAACCACTCAGTCCCAGGAAATTCAGCAAACTAACAGTCCATTGAATACATCCTTCTTTAGTTGTGGTAGCAACTAATAAATCATCTACATATTGTAATAACATCCCATTTAGAGATGGTGGACTCCATCCTTCAAGCTCCCGAGCTAACTGGTTCCCAAAAATTGTCGGGCTATTTTTGAACCCTTGTGGTAACACTGTCCAAGTTAACTGGGTTCTTCTCCTGGTATCGGGATTCTACCATTCAAATGCAAAAATTTTCTGGCTCTCTTTGGCAAGCAGTAAACAGAAAAAGGCATTCTTTAGATCCAAAACAGTAAAACAGTTTTGATTTTCTTTTAACCTAGTCAGTAGCATATACGGATTCGCCACCACAGGATGTAAGTCCTCAACTAAATTATTTATGGCTCTTAAATCTTGCACTAAACCGTAACTTTTCCCATCTGGCTTTTTTTCACTGTCAAGATGGGAGTGTTATATTCAGATTCACATTCTATCAATAACCTGAACTGTAAAAAGTCATTTATTATCCCTTTTATTCCTTCCCTATCTTCCCCTTTTAGGGGATATTGCTTTTCCCTAACGGGTCGTGCTCCCTCTTTTGAGTTTAACAACCAATTCTGCATTTCTAATTTTTACAGGTATTCCTGAGGCCCATACTCCTGGGTATACCTGGCCTTTTATTTCTTGTATAATTTCTTCTTCCCTAATTTGGGGTTCAGTAAGAGCCAAACTTAAATTTTCAATGTGGTTCTCATTTGGTATTTTAAATTCAATTTCTCCATCTCTAAATCCTATTTCAGCATTCAATTGTTCTAAGAAGTCCCTTCCCAAAAGTGGTTTAGGAGCCTCAGGCACGTAGAGGAATTTATGAACCCCTACATTTTTCCCAATTTCGAATTTTAGTGGTTTCAAAAGGAACACCTTCTCAGCCTGTCCAGTTGCTCCCACAATATTAACAGTTTGCCTACTCACGGGTAATAAGGTCTCATTTAATACTGAAAATGTGGCACCTGTATCTATTAAAAATTCTACAAGTTTCTCTTCTTTCTCTAGCTGAACTTTTACCAAGGGTTCCGTTAGGGAAGATTCCCCTGGTCCCTGTCAGTTATCTTCCAGATCAGTAACCATCACCGACTTGCCCAGTCTTGGGCACTCCTTTTTACAATGCCCCCTTTGCTTGCAATAGGCACACTGATCTTTCGGGAGGGGTTGATTTCCCCTAGATGGGGCACTTAGGCTACTTCTCAGGGCTCCTCTCCTCCCATTAGTGTTGTTTCCTGGTGGGTTCCCAGAGGTTATCTGGCCCCCTGTGGTGCGCAAATCAGCCACTGTAGCACTGGCAACTGTTTTGCCCATTACTCTCTCTTTCTGACTATCTCTATTCTGATACACTTGCCAAGCAGTCTCCAGCAATTTCTCTAAATCTCTCACATCTGTTCCTTGCACTTTCTGTAACTTTCTCCTGATATCATCCACCAACTGTCCCAAAAAACAGGAATACCAATTTACTGATTTTGGGACAGCATTTCTTATTCCGTGAGCAATCCACTCCCTGTACTGCACTAATAAATCCCGGGCCCCTGTTTGGTTAGAGTCCCGACCAGGACTGGTAATTGGAACATGGTTATCCACTGTTCCCGGCAGAGTTCCAGCCAAAACCAGAGCCTGTACCTGGGCTCTGGCCGCTCTCACAAAAAGATACTGCTTTATCTTTTATCTGCTTTTCTGACTCACTAAACACCGCATTCAACATTGCATCCACATCCTCCCAATCAGGGTCAAACAATCCTCTAATCTCTCATTCTGTGAACCAACCTTTAAACATCTTTGTCCAATGCTACAAGCCGAGCAACATCTTTTTTGCTTCCCATTTCGCTTATTTTTGTCTTTTTCTATCATCGCCAGGACCATAGGGTCCTGGGGTGCTATATGGATTCCACATTCTTTCTGCCATTCCGGATGATTTCACAATGTGAAAAAAATATCTGCATAAACCACTTCATCCCATTTTCCCTCTCTCCAAAGGAACAACATCAGCTATAATAATGTATTGTATTTTAATGTCCCGTTAAAGGGCCAATTTTCTCCATCATCTAATTTATAGAGAGGCCACCACTGATTATAATACTTAATTAAAGTTTTTCTATCGACACTTCCTCCTGGCACTCCCCCCCAGATCTTTCCAATGCTGTAAAACACATCCTAATGGACTTTTCTTTAGAATTCTGCCACTCTGTGACCCTCCCATATCTGATGCGAATTTTACCGTTAATAACCAAAATCCAATAAATGACAAACCAATAATCAATACCCAAATACAATAGCCAAAAGTCAGATAACAGTTAACCAGACCTCCAAACGGGGACGCAGCCCTTCCAAATGGGGAAGTTAATCCCCTACCAAATGGGGACTGAGCCCCTCCAAATGGGGAATTTAATCCCCTACCAAATGGGACAGAAGTCCCTGAAGTGTTTACCTGTAAGGTTGCTAGCCACTCGGTATACGCCGACCTGCGCAATTCGCTTCACGTCTTATGGACGGTCCCCAATGCGATCGATCGTTTTACCAAATTTAGGATTTAAAGATGTCTTCTTGCCAGAGGGTCTTTGTCCCCGTAGTGATCCGACTGAGAATGGGCGTCTCTCCGGAAAGGATCTCCGGGGGTACCCAGGAGAGTCCCAGACTCATCGGGTCCCACAGCTGAACAGAGGATGTCCCACTGTAACCGAGGTGGTGGGAATCATAATAAGGTTATATGGATGTAACCATAAGAAGGTTATGCACCAGCAATGCTGCTCAGAAGTCCACCCAACCCTTTCCATCTTGATTTAAACATCAAGGATCTAATCAGTATGTAACATTGTAATTGTATAAGATCAGAATTAAGAGTAGTATGTCTCGTTCTTTGATAGCAAATAGAGAACAGTGTAACTAGTCTGAATGGTGTAGTATAACATAGTGAAGGCAATTTTTCTGTCTTGAAACAAAGACTTTGAAATGAATAATTGTGTGTTTGTATTGCCAAGTTTAAGTGAACTTAGAGAAAAGGTAATTCCGGCAGGGGGAGATCGCAACCACCGACTCAGAGATCCCCCACTCAAGAAACCCTCCGACCCAAAAGATCAAGGAAGTAAATTCTTAGAAAGTTATAGTGAGCATGCATAGTCATTTACATGTTAGGCGAAGAATTTTTAACCAATCATTGTATAGAGGATGATGAATATGCATTTGTGTATCTATAAAAGAATGTTTCTTAGACTGATTGAACGAACACGATTTGGGGAGGAGCTATCCCCCGTGTTCCCGGTGCCGTGAATAAAGAATGCCTGCCTTTTAACACTACATTGGTGTTACGAGGTTTATTCCCAATTTTGGTGACAGTTTTGGTGACCCAGATGGGACACCGCTTGTGAATCTCAACGGATCCGCGGGATCACGGGACCTCCAGCCGGCACCGAGGGATTCTCGGGGAGAACCTCTGATCCCCGGACCGAAGAATTCTGAGCAAGTCCTCTGGAATGGTAATAAGGCATTCTTTAAAGGATTGAAGTAACGTGGGTTCGAGTCCCACTAGCCTGCTCGTAAGGCGTGGCGAAAGCTACGCAGAGTTGGGCTGAAAGGTACCTCTGGAAAGGGTGAGGGTACGAGACCCTCACAAGGAATGCCTGCCTATAAGTCACGGTGAAAGCCTCGCAAGGTTGGGCTAGGGGCCCAGGAAAGGAGGTTGGGATTTCTGGCAGGGGGCTGGAATCCGAGAGGGAGCTTCAACAGGGGTTGTGGTCCCTCTGATTAGTGCCTGTGATAGTGCACAATCACAACCACTAGTCTTGGGAAGATGGGTATACTTCTGAGTAAGAAACCCATCCCACAGAAAACACCTTTGGGATGTATTTTAAGACACTGGAAAGATCTGGGAGGTGATCCTCTGACTCGGAAGCAATTAATTGAATATTGCAATCACTGGTGGCCAATGTACAGGTTGGAGAGTGAAGAGAAATGGCCAGAAAATGGGACATTGCAATGTAACACCATTTTGCAATTAATGTTGTTTTGTAAAAAGGAAGGTAAATGGGAAGAAATGCCTTATGTTGATTTGTTCTTTACACTACAAAATCATCCAGAATGGCAGAGACAGTGTGGAATACATCCGCATGATCCCATGGTAATGGTTGTGCAAAAAGGAAAATGTGATGGGAACTCGGGGAAATGTTGCTCTTCTTGTAAGACCAAAAAGAATGGTTGGAGGAAGGGAGGTGAGGAGGAAGATATTGAATTGAAGGAGAGAGAGAGAAAGAGGGATCCAAGATTTGGAGGATGACAATGATAATTCCCCTGCTTCTCCCGAGGAGAGAGAAGGAGGAGAATTTAGCCCAATTTCAGGAAGAACACGGGGAAGGATGGGGGAAGTAGGACTAACTTCCCTCCAAGCCCCTCTCTCAGAAGCCGTAGGGAATGATGGTCCAGTAGTGGTGAAAGTTCCTTTTTCAGTTACTGATTTAAGATCGTGGAAAGAAACTGCAGGTACTTATCGGGCGGATCCCAAAAGGGTGGCTAGGGTAATTGAAACCATAATTAGAACACAAGATCCTGATTGGAATGATTTACAAGTAATATTGGATACTTTACTCGAAGAAACTGATAAGAGGATGGTATTGAATACTGCTAGAAAACAGGTAGAGGGAGCACATGCTAATGCGAGTTTACAGGGGACAGTAGACCAGAATTTTCCATCCGTGAATCCTGAGTGGGATCCTAATCAGCTGGGACCCAGGGGAATGTTGAATAGATATCAGAGATGGATTCTGTATGGTGTTAAGAATGCAAAGCCAAAAGCTATAAATTGGTCAAAAATTTATGAAGTAAGACAAGAACCGAATGAGTCTCCTTCAGCCTTCATGGAGAGACTAAAGATGACTGCTAGAAAATATACAAATTTGGATCCAGAAAAACCAGAAGCAGCGATACAATTGGCCTCTATATTTATGGGACAATCGGCCCCAGACATTAGAAAGAAACTTCAAAAATTGGAAAGGCCTGAGTCTAGAGATTTGGGAAAAATGCTTGAAATTGCCTGGTCTGTATATAATAATAGAAAAAAAGAAAAAGAAGTGAGACAAACCCAAAGGGATGGAAAATTATTAGTGATTTTAACAGAAAATCATAGAAGAGGTAGAGGAAGAGGACGGGGAATAAACATTGGAGAAAGGAGGAAAGTAAAACCCCGATTAGCAGAAGGTCAATGTGCTGTCTGCAAGGAGCGTGGGCACTGGAAAAGAGAATGTCCTAAGGCAGGAGAATTAGATCCGGCTCTCCAGGCAATTAAATTAATGACTCTGGATGAAGAACTATGAAGGGTACTGGGGGAATCAACCCTAGCTGAACACCTGGTTACATGGAAGCTAGGGAATGAAGAAATAGAATTTCTGGTAGATACAGAAGCTACTTATTCAGTATTGAATACATGTAAAGGGAAATTTAGTCACAAATCAGTAGATGTTGTTGGTGCGACAGGGCAAAAGGAAAATTGGACATTTTTAGAACCATTAAAGTTTAAATTGGGAAAACAATGGGTAACTCACCAATTTCTGTATATGCCTGAATGTCCGCTGCCTTTGTTAGGACGAAATCTGTTGAGTAAATTAGATGCACAAATAACTTTCAAAGATGGAGAAATTAAATTGCTAATACCAGAATCAAAAGCCATAGAGGCAAGAGTGTTTATGTTACAGGATTCCTACAGGGAAGAACAGATTCCAGAAGAAGTGGAAAATGCAGTTATTGCTTTGGTCTGGGCAAGTGGAATTCCGGGATGATCTAAATTGGCAGAGCCAGTAAAAGTGATTCTAAAACCTGGAGCCAAGCCGGTAAGACAAAAACAATATCCTGTTAAGTGGGAGGCTCGAAAAGGATTAGAGGGGTTGATTACAAAATTTTTAGAATATGGACTATTGGTAGAGTGTGAATGGGAATATAATACTCCCGTATTGCCAGTAAGGAAATCCAGAGGCAAGGAATACCGACTAGTTCAGGATTTAAGAGTTATAAATCAGATAGTCCAAGACATACACCCAGTAGTGGCTAACCCATACACTCTACTGACTTCCTTAAAAGAGGAACATAAATGGTTTACTGTACTAGATTTAAAGGATGCCTTCTTTTGCATACCTCTGGATATAGGAAGCCAAAGCATATTTGCTTTTGAATGGGAAAGTCCGGCCACAGGACGAAAGACCCAATTGACATGGACTGTTCTTCCACAAGGATTCAAGAATAGCCCTACGATATTTGGGAACCAATTGGCAAAGGAATTAGAGATATGGAAGAAACAGAACCAAGGGAGAGGCACATTGTTACAGTATGTGGATGATATTCTGATAGCAGCAGAAAGTAAAGAAAAATGTTTTGAAATCACTATCAGTTTACTAAATTTTCTGGGCCAAGGAGGATATAGAGTTTCCAGAGACAAGGCCCAGATAGGAAAAGAAACAGTGATTTATGTGGGATTTGAAATATCTCAAGGACAAAGACAATTAGGAAATTAAAGAAAAGAAGCTATTTGTCAAATTCCTGAACCTAGTAGCCTGAAGGAATTGCGAGCTTTTCTGGGAATGATTGGGTGGTGCCGACTTTGGATTTTGGATTATGGACTGTATGTAAAGCCACTATATGAGGCTTTAAAGGAATCCAAGGATCGGTATCTGACTTGGACACCTGAATGTCAGAAATCATTCAAAAAATTGAAAAAGGCATTAATGATGGCACCTGCTCTGGGATTACCTGATGTGACCAAACCTTTTAAGCTGTTTGCACATGAAAGGCAACATCTGGCTCTTGGAGTGCTGACGCAATGGCTGGGATCCTGGAGACGACCAGTGAGGTACTTCTCTAAACAGCTTGACAACGTGAATAAAGGATGGCCAGGATGTTTACGTGCTGTAGTGGCAACAGTATTGCTGATCCAAGAAGCTCGAAAATTGACTGTGGGTCAAAAGATGGTAGTGTATGCACCACATATGGTAATAGCTGTTCTAGAGCAAAAGGGGGGTCATTGGTTATCCCCCAGCAGAATGCTGAAATATCAGGTTGTCCTATTGGAACAAGATGATGTGGAATTGAAAACCACACCAATTGTTAATCCAGCAATATTCTTATCAACAGAAAACCCAACAGGAAATTTAGAACATGATTGCCTGTTAACTATTGTGCAAGTCTATTCCAGTAGACCAGACCTGAAAGCAAGAAGGAAAACGAAAGGCCGGATATGCTGTCGTCACCACCTCCAAGGTATTGGGGTCAGGGACACTACCTATAAATACCTCAACCCAGAAAGCAGAATTGGTGGCATTAAGGCGGGCTCTGCAAATAGCTGAAGGAAAAATGGTAAATATTTGGACTGATTCTAAATATGCATTTGGTGTGATCCATGCTCATGGAGCCATCTGGAAAGGAAAAGTATTGTTGTCAGCCCAAGGAACATCAATCAAGTATAAGAAAGAAATTCTCCAACTCCTGGAAGATGTGCAGAGACCAGAGGTAGTGGCGGTAATGCATTGTAAAGCTCATCAATTTGGTCAGATGACTGTAAATATAGGTAATTGATTAGCAGTCAAAGCTGCAAAAGAGGCTGCAGAACGTGGTATCCTTGCACTAGTACCAGTAAAACAAATAAAATTTCCAAATTCAAAACCAAAATACAATAAATTGGATGAGCAGTTAGCAGAACAATTAAAAGCATCACAAAATGTAGAAGGATGGTGGGTAACGCCAGAGAAACAGGTGACAGTAACCCCGCAAGTTATGATACAACTTGCAAAGGAGAAACATGAACAAACACATTGCGGAGTAGATGCTATGGTTTTGAGTTTAAAAACATCTGTAGTATGTGTAGGAATGACAGGAATAGTCAAATCAATAATAGCTAAGTGTCCAATCTGTCTTAAAAATAATCCTATAAACCAAAGGAAACCACCTTTAGGAGTGACAAACCAAGGAAATTCTCCCGAAGATTATTGGCAAATTGATTTTTCTGAGTTACTCAGACAAAACGGATATAAGTATTTGTTAGTGTTAATTGATACATTTTCTGGATGGCCAGAGGCTTTCCCTTGCTGCACCAACAAAGCTAGGGAAGCAGTTAAGATATTATTGAAGGAAATAATACCAAGATTTGGAGTGCCAATGGGAATGTCCTCTGATAGAGGACCACATTTTGTGGCAGAAGTAGTTCAACAGATCAGTAAAATTCTGGGCATAAAATGGGACCTACATACCCCCTGGAGACCACAATCGAGTGGAAAAATTGAGAGAATGAATCAAACATTAAAAAGACAAATAAGTAAGATTTGCCAGGAAACATCTTTAAAATGACCACAGGCTTTACCACTAGCTCTCTTGAGAATCAGGATCCAACCAAGATCAAGAGACAGTATAAGTCCATATGAAGTCCTGTATGGTAAACCGTACCAGACTCCTTTAATCCCAGGGAATGTGAAGCTAACAGGGGAAAATGTTTTGAAAAGGTATCTAATTTCTTTAGGAAAAGTCCTTGGAGCACTTTGGAGATATATTGTGCTGACTAGGTCACTTGCCTTGGATACGCCTGTACATCAGTATCAGCCAGGCGATCTTGTATATATAAAAACTTGGAACTCTGAACCACTGCAGGAAAAGTGGAAGGGACCATTCCAGGTACTGTTAACAACTTATTCTGCAATCCAGGTTGGAGGAGTGGAACCGAGGATACACTACACCCGAGTGAAGAAAGTCCCGTCATGGAAAGTTATAAATAGGTGTGAAATATGTTCATCTGATTTGTGTGATGAAGTGTAACCTTCTGTACTTTTATGGACAGGACATTCGAGTAAACTACTTTGCTGGTATATCAGCTCAAACCAGTTTGACCACTGACCGCATAGTATTGTGTAAAGAGAAACTTGTAAAGTGCATGCATAAAGTTTGGGGTCATCCTGGGGGCGCGCTGAGGAAGATTCGAGAAGACTCTAGAAGAAGAAGAGGGCATGCGCCAAAGAAGACACGCCTATTCATGAATATGTATTAACGGACAGGATATAAACCAAGAACAGGAACTGTACCGCGTGCGTCTTGGTGGAGCTGAGACTCCCGGCGCACCCAGCGCTGTTTGCTTGCCTCTATTCGCTTAATAAATTGTAAACTTAAATTGGAATCCTGTTTGGGACTAAATCATTTATCACAATTGGGGGCTCATCCGGGAGGGTCTTGGTTCCTGAATTCTGACTTGATCTAGGAGGGGCGCCCCACCTTTTGGTGGCTCCTGATCGGGTCGGGTCGGGACTAACGTCATCCTGAACCTGAATAGGGGCAAGCAAAGAATTTGATTTTTTTATGAGCTCCCTTGCTGGCTGCAGCAGTTTATTTTGCCCATAATTCTGCGCGCGAAGATCCGAACGAAGACGACGGAGTCGTAAGTATTTAAGGTGTATACCGTTTGGTTGGGTGGGATTCGGTTGCCTGTGTGTGTAAGAGTGTGACTGAGACGGAACCTAGTTCCGAAGCGATTGTGGAGGTCTTCTAACCGCGGTTCCAATCTCCCGCGAGGGACTTGGCCGGTGAAGGACCGAAGCGATTCCTATAGGATTCGTGGGTGGGTGATAGGTCCTAAACCCCCTGCAAGACACTCTTACTGGTAGCCAAGGGCTGTAGGAATTGCCACAGTAAAAATTCCTAGATGGGTCAGACGAAATCGAGAACCCAGGACCAGAAGAAAGGGAGTGAATTACTAAAAATACCTCCGGAGAATCCATTAGGAACAATAATTAAAAATTGGAATGATAGGGGCCCCAGAAAAGGAAAAAGTAAATTAAAATTAGTTAAATATATATGTTAATTCAAAGGAACCTTTTAGTCAGGAGGAAAGTGATTATGCAGGATTATTCAATATTGTATGGTAGAATGGCCAAAAGAACCTTTGAGACCACATGTCTTTTGGCCTGGTTTTGGATCTTTTGAAGACTGGGTCTGCCAGGCTTTAAATATATATGTTAATTCGAAGGAAACTTTTAGTCAAGAGGAAAGCAATTATGCCTCACTATTTACATTAAAAACAGATAAAAAGTTTGAGGAAGAGGAGAACAGTGAAAAGGAAAAAGAAAAAGATGATAAATGGGAACCACTGGGTAACCTACTGCCTCCATATCCTAATAATCCATCTTCGGCGGCGGCTCCCCCTCCGGTGGCCGTAGTACCTCTACCTGTACCACCGTTGCCCCTACCTCCACCACCAACAGCACCGGAATTAGATCAACCTCCGGCTGCATGTACGAGAAGTAGGACTGCTGTATCTGAGGGAGCTTCTCTATATCCCTTACGAGAAGTACCCCTCGGAGGCAATCAGGGAGGCATCGGGTTTGTGGCAGTCCCATTAAATAATCATACAGGGAATAAGGGAAGAGGTTCCCCGAGGCCGAATACAGTGGCTGGGACCGCACTCCTTAGAACACAATTTGTAGCTAAATCCTGGGGGGATATAAGACTTAGAGAAGCCCAGAAAGTCCATGTTCGGAGGGATGAAGAAAAACAAAAAGCAAAAGATCGAGAAAGATTTACAATTCCCGTCTGTTACTACTGTAACAAGAGGGGACATGTTCAGAAGAAGCGGGGACAGGGTATAGAAAATGTTCAAAGAAGATTACGGGTGTCAGGGGCTATATCTTCTGGGGACTTAAACATCAACAGACTCGTGGATTAAAATTATTAATTGGTCCCCATAAAGAGGAAGTTTTATTTTTAGTGGATACAGGGGCCGAAAAATCAAAAGGGAAGAGTTATATGTCAGTAGTAGGAGCAAAAGGAGAGCTTTTTCTTAATGATTTACTTTTGCTCCCTGAAGCGGAATACAATTTATTAGGAAGGGATTTGATTTTGAAGTTAAGCTTGAGCATTCAGAGTCAAGGGGACAAATTGCAGATTAAATTATACACTTTAACACAAGAGGATGAAGAAGCTATTAACCCCTCAGTGTGGTATAAGGAAGGGGAAACTGGAAAGATAAAAATGGACCCCATAAGGGTTCAAATAATAGATCCGCACCGCCCAATTAGAATCAAGCAATACCCTATACCTATGGAGGGTCGAAAAGGATTAAAACCTGTAGTTGACAGACTTTTGGAAAAAGGAACCCTAGAACCATGTATGTCACCCCATAACACGCCCATTCTTCCCGTAAAGAAACCGGACGGGTCATACAGGATGGTGCAGGACTTAAGAGCTGTAAATCAGCGAACAATCACTAAATTCCCTGTGGTGGCAAATCCTTATACTTTATTGAGTCATATATCTCCCAAACATACTTGGTATAGTGTAATAGATTTGAAAGATGCTTTTTGGGCTTGTCCTCTGGATGAGGGATCCAGAGATTATTTTGCCTTTGAGTGGGAGGACCCCGAAACAGGACGAAAACAACAATTAAGATGGACTGTGTTACCACAAGGGTTTACGGAGTCACCAAATCTATTTGGACAAACTTTAGAAAAAATTCTACAAGATTTCACAATACCTAAGGAGGTAAAACTATTGCAATATGTGGACGATTTATTAGTAGCAGGAGAAACTGAAGAGGGGATCCGAAAAGCCACCATTAAATTGTTAAATTTTCTAGGGGAAAAGGGATTAAAGGTGTCCCGATCAAAGCTACAGTTTGTAGAACAAGAAGTAAAATACTTAGGACATTGGCTGAATAAGGGAAGGAAGAAGTTAGATCCTGATAGGGTATCTGGGATTACCCCCAAAAACTAAAACGGAAATTAGGCAAATATTGGGATTATTAGGATATTGTAGACCATGGCTTGAAAATTACAGTGAAAAAGTAAAATTCCTATATGAAAAATTAACTAATAACCAACTTAAGTGGTTTATTGAAGATGATCAGAGATTTGAGGAAGTAAAAAAGGCATTAATACAAGCACCTGTATTGAGCCTCCCAGATCTAGAAAAACCTTTCTATCTCTTTGTGAATACATCAAGCCAGACAGCATATGGAGTTCTTACTCAAGACTGGGCAGGAATCAAAAAACCTGTGGGGTATTGTTCTAAGTTACTTGATCCAGTAAGCAGAGCATGGCCTGCTTGTCTCCAAGCTTTGGTTGCTACAGCATTATTAAGAGAGGAAGCTAGGAAGATTACCTTTAGTGCTCCTTTAAAGGTGTATACCCCACACAATATCAGAAATGTTTTACAACAAAAAGTGGAAAAATGGTTAATGGACAGCCGGATCCTAAAGTATGAAGCAATACTAATAGAATTCCCTGACTTAGAACTGAGGGTGACTTCTGCTCAGAGTCCAGCACAATTTTTGTTTGGAGAACCATCAGAGGAATCACAACATAACTGTTTAGAGGTAATTGAGACCCAGACAAAGGTGAGACCAGATTTAAGAGATGCTGAGTTGGAAAATGGAGAAGCGCTGTTTATAGATGGCTCCTCCTGAGTGGTAGAAGGGAAGAGGAAATCGGGATATGCAATAATTAATAAGGACTTAGAACTTGTGGAATCAGGACCTCTGAGTCACAGAATCACAGAATCACTAGGTTGGAAAGGACCTTTAAGATCATCAAGTCCAACCATTAATCCAGCGTCATCATGTCCCCTAAACCATGTCCTGAAGCGCCACATCCACACGTTTTTTGAACACTTCCAGAGATGGCGACTCCACCACCTCCCTGGGCAGCCTGTTCCAATGCCTGACCACTCTCTCAGTGAAGAAATTTTTCCTAATATCCAACCTAAACCTCCCCTGGCGCAACTTGAGGCCATTTCCTCTTGTCCTATCACTAGTTACTTGGGAGAAGAGACCAACACCCTTGTCACCACAACCCCCTTTCAGGTAGCTGTAGAGAGCGATAAGGTCTCCTCTCAGCCTCCTCTTCTCCAGACTAAACAACCCCAGTTCCCTCAGCTGCTCCTCATAAGACTTGTGCTCCAGACCCCTCACCAGCTTCGTTGCCCTTCTCTGGACACGCTCCAGCACCTCAACATCCTTCTTGTAGTGAGTGGCCCAAAACTGAACACAGTATTCAAGGTGCGGCCTCACCAGTGCCGAGTACAGGGGCACGATCACTTCCCTACTCCTGCTGGCCACACTATTCCTGATACAGGCCAGGATGCTGTTGGCCTTCTTGGCCACCTGGGCACACTGTCGGCTCATGTTCAGCCAGCTGTCAACCAGCACCCCCAGGTCCCTTTCCGTCGGGCTGTTCTCCAGCCATCATGGTCATCATGGTCCATCATGGTCAGCTCACGCTTGTGAGCTGTATGCCCTATGTAGGGCCCTGGAATTATTAACAGGAAGAAGCGGGACTATATTTACAGATTCTAAATACGCATATGGGGTGGTCCACACTTTTGGAAAAATTTGGGAAGAAAGAGGTTTGATTAATACTCAAGGGAGGAATTTAATACATCAAGAATTAATAGTAAAGATTTTGAAGGCGTTAAGAGAACCAAAGGAGATAGCAGTGGTACATGTGAGGGGACACCAAAAGGGATTAGATTACCGAACTAGAGGAAATAACTTAGCAGATAAAGAGGCCCAGGAAGCAGCCTTGAGGACTAAAGTTGCCAAAATTAATGTAATACAAACAAAGGAGGACACCAGCAAAGAAGGACGAGAGGAAAGAGAGAAGAAGTTTACGCCAGAAGAACAAACAAAATTGGAACATTTGATACCTAGATATGGGATAATCCAGTACATTGATTCTGACCAGGGTGCACATTTTACTTCTAACAAATAAAACAACAATTGGCTCTAAACATAAGAACGAAACCATACAGTGAGACTGGATTATCGCCATATGAAATGTTATATGGCATGCCTTATTTTCAAGGAATGCCTCTGGGGAACAATGTAATTGAGGATCATAGTATCCAACAATATATAATTACCATTGGAAAAAGATTAAAAGAATTAAGAGAGATTGGGATGGTGGCCCAAACACCACCTTTAGGATTTGCAATTCATCAGTTAGAACCAGGAGATAAAATTCTGATAAAAACATGGAAAGAAGGAAACTTATCTCCCCTCTGGGAAGGACCTTTCCTTGTTTTATTAACTACAGAAACAGCTGTGAGAACTGCTGAAAAAGGATGGACACATGTGTCGCGAGTGAAAGGTCCAGTGAAGGAGTGGAAGGTCACATCTGACTAAATTGCTGTGGGAATTTTATTGCGGCTACTCCTGTAATAGAAACAGGAGTGAAACATGAAATTCCCACAGTTGCTAAAAATCTATTTGTAAATCTTGCTGAAAACATTGATGTTTGTGATGGAACAAATCAAGGTGAACGATGGCCATGGGAAGCTATGGAGAGCAATATAAGTAATCCCCAAGTTTGGAAAACAATGGGAAAGGGTAATAGGAAACAACAATGGGTACTCCAAACGAGTATAATCGGAAGGAGTTGTTGGCAAAATAAAACCTCGATTAGTGTTGCAGTCTAACTGGCAGTTTTCTGTAGCCATAAAGCCTTGCAAATAAAGAGGATCGCCAGGCTCGGGCAACTGCTCAGGTCTGGACAAACCACTGATCTATCAAAGCTCTGGCCTTCACAAGCAGTGCTGGATTCTGGCAAGTAGTTTTTCTTTTTCTCTCAATTAATTTGGGTACTAAGAAAGCACCCCCTTAAAGGAAGGAAGAGGGCAAGACCGGAGGGGAACTGGTGTTGCGGCTTAAAAAGGGTCTGCCAAGGGCTGTAACCCCTTCAGGCTGTGACTGCCGATCCCTATGGCCCTGACCGGACCTCTTCTAGTTCTATTTGGGGTGAGTTCCTTGACTCTGACTATGGCAAAAAACTGTAGCCAATATTGGATAGAGATGAAGAAGATTAATTGGAACAAGTCGAGTTGGGGTTTACCCCAGAAGTGTGTAGGAACTAACTTAGAGGCAAAAATGGAAAAGCTGAGGACCTTGTCTAATTGTACAGCCCATACCTGTAATACCAAATGGTTGGCCAACTCCTGAAGGACATTATTGGATTTGTGGCAAGCTAGCATATGCATATTTGCCAAAGAATTGGAACAATAAGACCTAGTTTTTTCCTGTTACCCATAAATTAGGGAGAGCGACTAAGAGTCCAGATGTATAACGAATGGCCTCTTGAGAGACAAACTTGGAATGGAGTCAATCTAGGAGGATTTTGGGGAGATTTTATGGGTGGCGATTGGCTTAATAAAATCGGGATAGTTGTATTGGGGATATGTGGGGGATTGTTACTAGATTAATCCACTCGGTTATACAAGGAATGCAGATATCTGCAGTACTCGATTGGAAATGAAAACACGAATCAATACTATAAAGAAGAAGATGGGGGATTGTGAAATATGTTCATCTGATTCGTGTGGTGAAGTGTAAACTTCTGTACTTTTATGGACAGGAGATTCGAGTAAACTACTTTGCTGGTATATCAGCTCAAACCAGTTTGACCACTGACCGCACAGTACTGTGTAAAGAGAAACTTGTAAAGTGCATGCATAAAGTTTGGGGTCATCCTGGGGGCACGCTGAGGAAGATTCGAGAAGACTCTAGAAGGAGAGGAGGGCATGCACCGAAGAAGACACGCCTATTCATGAATATGTATTAACAGACAGGATATAAACCAGGAACAGGAACTGTACCGCGTGCGTCTTGGTGGAGCGGAGACTCCCGGCGCACCCAGCGCTGTTTGCTTGCCTCTATTCGCTTAATAAATTGTAAACTTAAATTGGAATCCTGTTTGGGACTAAATCATTTATCACATAGGGATCCAGAAACTGCAAAATTGACTTTAAAACATGATTAGAAAGGGGAGTTATCACTGCAAAATATGGAAGAGGTGGATTTTGACCTGGAAACTGATGATGATGGGAGCATTGTTTGGGATGATAATAGATCAATTGGAAGGGAAAGTGGAAAGTGAAGTGTTTGGATCACCCTGCACGGCTCGACCTTAAGGAGAAGGAGCTGTGGCATTGAGAAGCTGGTAAACAGCTGCATATCTGCACAGCTCGGCCTTGAGGAGAAGGAGCTGTGGTAAACAACTAAGAAGAAGCAAAGAAGTACAGGAACACCTGCAAGCTGCGAATCCTGACTGTGTGAGAGGCGCATGGACAGCGCGTGATATTTTGTATATAGCCAATTGCAATAATGTGTGTAACAAGCTGTAACCAATCATGAGTGTGTGCGCAGTGACTAAGCGAAAATTATGATATATATTGGAGACAGACAAGACAATAAACGGCATTGACCTGATCATATTGGTCATATGCGTCATGTCCGTGACTTCCGCGTTAGGTGGCGCCCGAACAGGGACGCTCTAGTCGATGCTTCCCAGAGCAGAAGAGACAGCAAAGTGGGTGCGGAAGCCAGACGTAGCAGGCACTGCCCCGGTACCTGGAAGTCGCTAGTGCAACTGAAGAAACTGTTGGAATCTCACCCTGATCAGGTGAGCGGCTGGGGAGGAGATGGGGTCCACGCTAACAAAAGAGGAAGAAGCAGTGGTTAAACTCCTCCAACTAATCCTCTCCAAGAGAGGTGTACAGTATGAGGAAGCCGGCCGAAAAAGATTATTGGTATGGGCGCGGCAAAAAGGAGTAATCCCCTCAAAGAGAGGTGTACAGTATGAGGAAGCCCGACTAAAAAGATTATTGGTATGGGCGTGGCAAAAAGGACTAACCCCCTCAGTAAGTGCGGCTTTTGAGATCCCGATCTGGGAAGAAATTGGCGCAGCTCTGAGGAACGAAGTCAGCACAGGCAACAAAGACAGTATAAAGTTTCCGACGCTCTGGAGGTTGATCCTAAAGACATTAAAAGAACTAAAGGCAGAACGCATCGCATGAAGAAGGGGCGATAGTCAGACTCCTGCCGCATATGCTCTCTAAGAGAGGACTGAAATATGATGGATATACACTTAGAAGGCTTCTAATTTGGAGCAGAAAGAAAGGGTACCCTCCCAATCCGTCTGTGGCATTTAAGGCAGAGACGTGGGAGGAGATAGGAAAAATGTTATGGGAACATATTGGGAACAGAGATAAAACCGCCGCAGAGTTAGTGACGGTGTGGAAATTGATATTAACCACATTAAAAGCCTTAAAGACAGAGAGAAAAGCCGCAGCTGATATGGAGGAGGCTGTTAAACCTCCTTCAACCAATCCCTTTTTAACTGAGTCAGAGGGTCCAGGACCTTCAGCGACTCCAACTGCACCTCCTGAGGTGCCAGATGCACCGGGTGAACCGGCTGCATTAGATAAGTCAGAGAAACAGATCTACGATGATGTATGTGAGGGCAAGACGGGACAATGTTGCCCAGAACAATGTACTCAATGTTCCCCTGTGTGCCCGTGTGAAAGATCAATGGGGCGGGTCTTGAAAGGAGATGGGCAAGCAGCGGAGCTAGCAACAACGTGGCGATTGCCATTCGAGACTGTTTTGAAGAGCCAGGGGCTAGCAGCAGACTCTGCAACAGCTTTTGAGTTACCTACCTGGGAGAAAGCAGGGAAATTGGTGTTTGAGGCAGCCTCTAAAGAGGATCATATGGCTGCGAAAGTGTTAACAACCTGGCGATTAGTCAGAGACTCTATAAAGGCGATAAAATCACAGCAGGTAGCGGTGGCAGCCGCTGCCGCTGCCACAGCCCCGGGAGAGAAGGGAGGCCGAGCTGGGGATGATGAGAACGAGCAACCCCCGCCCGCGCCCCCCTCCGCTAACGCAACCAACGGAGGTGGCGAGTCCTCCTTGGCCCCCACCTCCTGACCCGGAACATGAGCGCTAGTCGCCCGTGCTGCAACAGGAGGGGGCACGACCCTGCCCAACATTGGCGAGGCATGAGACAAGAGACTTTGGCAGAGGGGGAGGGGACGGAGCGAAGTGGGTACCGACCAGGTCGGTACGGCCGGCAGTAAGACCAGAAGATCCTGTCACATGTCCCACGGACGCAGTCAACTCCGACGTACTGCCAGCTGATGCTTTCGCTCTTTTGTATGGGGAATGACGGCTCATTGACCATTTCAGCGGCACTCCCTGGACGTTCAAGAGCAGGAACTTCAATATGCCATATTTGTAAAACGGTGTTGTGGGTTTGTTCTATGTCGTTGTAATTATTGTCACAAATGTATCATTTCTTTTGCAGGGAATCAAAGAGTATATTTCAATTGCTTTTTTACCATTCCCTTAGCAGCTGAGGATGCGGAGAAGTTTGCCTTTACGGTACCATTGGTAAATAAAGGAGAGCCAGCAAAGAGGTATCATTGGGTAGTATTACCGCAAGGAATGAAAAATTCACCTACGATGTGTCAGACATTTGTGGCATGGGCTCTAGAGCCAGTGCGGAGAAAGTATCCAGATTTAATAATGTATCATTATATGGATGATATATTAATAGCAGGGACATAATTGAATGCAGACCACATGTAACAGCACTTAGGGCATGATTTAGAAAAACGGGGTTTAAAAATAGTGCCGGAAAAAATTCAAAAGAAGGGACCATGGCAATGTTTGGGCTGGATTATTACTAGTGGAGCGGTCTGCCCACAAAAGATAAAGATTAATTCAAAAATAGAAAATCTTTCTGATGTCGAAAAATTAATGGGGGATATACAGTGGGTTCGAAATATTTGTGGAATTACTAATGATGATCTGAGGCCATTGATGCCGCTCCTGGAGTCTTCGGTGGAGGCTCCAGAGCGCCATCAACTGGACGAGGATCAACAGCAAGCATTGCAGAAAATTACTGAGAAGATAGCAACAGCCTATGCTCACAGATGTTCACCTACTGTAATTCAGGAGGGGAACGGAAACATCCACTAGGACTGATTGTACAGTTAGGAAATACGGCGGGCAGTTTGAAAGTGTTGGAATGGGTTTTCCTCTCCTATCAACTCAGAAAAATAGTGGTCACCAGATATGAATTATTTGCACAACTCATTATTAATGGAAGACAAAGAATTGTAGAAATATCTGGGTTAGAACCTGTAATAGTTTATGTTCCTGTATCTCAAAAGTACTTAGATTGGTTGTTGGCCAGTTCTCTGGAGTTTCAGATCGCAATCTCAGATTTCTTAGGATGCGTTACAAATAGCTATCCATCCGATAGATTATTGTCACTGTTGGCTAGTCAACAATTTGAAGAAATGCCCATGCAATTGGAGACCCCAGTGAACGGGGTGACAGTCTTTACTGACGCAGGACGCAAATCCCGTAGAGCGGCTGTCACTTGGCAGGAAAATGACGAATGGAAACATCAGCTGTTACCTGGGGTGCGTGGAGATTCTTTACAAACTATGGAACTTCGGGCAGTCCTTTGGGTATTCGAAAAATGGTCTCAAGAGGCTGTTAACGTTGTGTCGGATTCGCAAGATGTGGTGGGCACGGTACAGCGACTTGAACATGGCATGGTTAAAGCAGTGAAAAATCCGGTATTATATTCCTTACTGCTGCAGCTGTTGAGATATTTAAACCAACGACAGCAACCATATTTTATTACGCACGTTCGTAGCCATCAGCAGTGTGGGGGCTTAGCCATAGGAAATGCCCGCACTGATCACCTCGTAGCTCCAGCCTGGACCGCACCTGCGGTAAAGACATTTGAACAAGCTAGGCTATCACATGAGTTTTTCCATCAGTCAGCAAAGGCGTTGGCAAAACAGTTCCATATTCCCGTAACAGATGCTAGGGGCACTGTTCAGTCTTGTCCCAGCTGTCAGAAAGCAGGAATGGGCATTGGTATAGGGGTTAATCCCAGAGGGTTCCAGTCGTTACAGTTATGGCAGATGGATGTGACACATGTTCCAGAATTTGGAAGAATGAAATATGTCCATGTCTCGATAGACACCTTTTCGCATGCCATTTGGGCTACCGCACAAGGCGGAGAAACAGCGCGACATGTTATCAAGCATATGCATGCTGCTATTATGGCCTTAGGAGTACCTTTACAGGTAAAAACGGATAATGGGCCTGCATATGTGTCTCGAAAATTTTCCCATTTCTGTCAGCTTTGGGGCATTTGACATATTACAGGGATTCCTCATTCCCCTACAGGGCAAGCTATCGTGGAGTGGGCGCATCAAACGTTGAAAGCGCTTTTGCAAAAACAAAAAGGGGGAAGCGTGCTGGACACGACAGAATGACTTGCAAAGGCGGTGTATGTGCTAAATTATTTGCGTTTTATGGGAGACAGGGAAGACCCTCCAATGGTGATTCATGGTTCAAGTCTACAATCTGGGGTATCCCAGACTGGGAAAAGAATTTTAGTACAGTACAAAGATGTGGTCACTGGAGAATGGAAAGGACCTGTGGAGTTAAAAATGACTGGTCGAGGCTATGCTTGTATTCTTACAGATAGCGGAGTGAGATGGGTTCCAAGTCGATGGCTTCGACCATGGCGAGCACACCTCTCTCCACAAGCAAAAGAAAGTTGTTCGTGAGTCTAATAGTCATGTGTTTAATATGCCAAGGTCAGGCATGGTTTTCTGTTCAACCAAGAAAAAATATCTGGGTTACACTAGCTAATCAAACGGACCAAGGCCACCTTTGTTTATCCATATCCACTGCTGAGAATCCGTTTACAACATGCTTGGTTGGTCTGCCATTAGGGGACTATGATTCAGCAATGGTAGTAAATAAGACCGCCCCTGATCTAGCCTTGTTTTTAAACATAACAAACACCTCTGCAGCTATGGATAAGTGGGACGGATGGATGGCACATGGACCACAGGAGTTGTTGGAACCGCAGGAGTTGGATATTTTAGGATGCATTACGGCCCCTACCTGTTTATATTTTAATTATACAGGACAGGACGATACCAGATCACAAGATGTAAGCCCCATGTTGGCCGTTTTTCAGAATGATGCCAATTGGTGTAATTATACAGCGAGCAACACCTCGCACTCTAGTATTGTCCCAATGAGACTCCCTAAAGGAATATTTTTAATTTGTGGTGATCGTGCATGGCAAGTAATTCCCTCCCGTTTGAGAGGTGGTCCTTGCACATTGGGGCGCCTGACATTGTTAACTCCCAACACTTCTATGATATTAAACCTTACCCGACGGCATAGAATAAAACGACAGATTCAAAAATATCAGGAAGGGTGCAATGACCAATTGGATTTTTGGAACACGAACAAAACCATACTAGCCTCTTTCCTTTCCCCTGGGGTCACTGCTGCCCAAGGCTTAACCACCTTAAATAGATTGGGATGTTGGCTAGCGAAACAAACCAATGCTACTTCTGCAGCGCTCAGTGCTTTGTTAATGGAAACTGACTCAATAAGGCATGCGATGTTGCAAAATAGGGTGGCCATCGACTTCCTACTTTTGGCCCAAGGGCATGGGTGTGAGAAGTTTGAAGGCATGTGTTGTATGAATTTAACAGATACCTCACAAACAGTAACTCAACAATTGCGAAAACTGAAGGAGTTAACGGACAAGTTAAAGACAAGTTCGCTTGGCCTCGAATCATGGCTGTCAAGTTTGGGCCTAAGCGGATAGTTACAAGACTTAGTTAAAGTGGCAGTTGTTATATTACTTGTTATCTTAATAATAATGCTTATTGTATCGTGTTTATTATACTGTCTACAAGGAATGGTTCAAGAGGTAATAAGGAATATTTGGCCAGCTAATAATTCAAACGAGTGTCTTACACACCCAATGAATGAGCTTTGTTAGATAAACCTCTTAGATAAACACACTCAAAAAAAAAGGGGGAGAAGCTACCACACTACCCCAAGAACGTTTGAATAAAGCCTTATATGTGTTAAAGCCTTATATGCGCACGTCTGGCCAGCGGGCGCATGCGCCATAGGCTCCCTGTGTTAAAAGGTGACAACCGAGGCGTGTTCCGACACTCACTGGCCATGTGTGTCGAAACTCGTTCCTCTGCAAATGTGTAATACCAGGATTTCCCGAAGGGCAGTGGGCTGGTGTACAGCAAGGCCACCGTTGCGTCCGTGGGGACGCCCACGTAAAGCTGGCACCTACCGACTGCTGGGTTGAGTTCGCAGCACAGGACGATACAAGAATGTACAGATGGTCCATCTTCCTCACAGTCCTCGGGTTGCGAATGATCCATCAGGTTTTGTTTATAGATAAACAAAAAGGGGGAGATGTTGGGATCACCCTGCATGGCTCGACCTTAAGAAGGAGCTGTGGCATTGAGAAGCTGGTAAACAGCTGGATATCTGCACGGCTTGGCCTTGAGGAGAAGGAGCTGTGGTAAACAACTAAGAAGAAGCAAAGGAGTACAGGAACACCTGCAAGCAGCGAATCCTGGCTGTGTGAGAGACGCGTGGACAGTGCGTGATATTTTGTATATAGCCAATTGCAATAATGTGTGTAACAAGCTGTAACCAATCATGAGTGTGTGCGCAGTGACTAAGCGAAAATTATGATATATATTGGAGTCAGACAAGACAATAAACGGCATTGACCTGATCATATTGGTCATATGCATCGTGTCCGAGACTTCCGCGTCAGTGAAGCAGAGGAAAATTTAATGGTAGGATTGATAAAAGAATTTGCAAATTTACAAAATGTAACCCAAATAACCGCATGTCTTCCAATTCCAAGAGCAGTAGGTGAATCAAATCCATGGGGAATCCTAACAACAAATTTGAGTAATGAGACATCCAATAATGATAGTACCTACTGTGAGCAAGTTCCCATTATTGGATGGCAGGATCAATTTGTAATCAAGCAAAAACAAAAGCCTGTAAAGAATAAAGAAGAGTGCACCAAATTAGGATCGGGAGGTGTATATAGACCGAATGGTGAACTCAATCCGTGGAGTTCTGCACCAGGAGGAGTTTGTCTATATGTTGAACCAATTAAGAAGAATGTTAGTCAAATGGTCATGGAATAGAAGTATAGAGAGACTAATCAGACTAGACAGAGATTAGAGGTTACATGGGATTCAGTGTGATCTATGGCTATCTTATCTCAATTTCAGTACATGGCTAATGCCTCATGGTGTTTCACTTGGGACGGAACAGTCTTCGCAGTTTTCCCATCAGTTAATGACAGAGGAACTACTTCGAGAGAAAAGGATGGATGGGAATGTAAACCAAATGACTTTAGGAATGCCAACATTATGTCCAATCTGGAAGAAAGCCCCCTTTAGGGGAGATTCTGAAAATTTAAAGTTAATATGGACAAAAAGGTCACAAATTGATGATGATGATTGGAATGAACCCTCGACAGGAGTAAAACTTGGATGGGCCTTAGAATCCTTATTGACTCCCTTGGCAACTTACAGGAATAGGGATGTCCTGGTTTCAGCCAGGATAGAGCTGGTTTTCCTCACAGAAGCCAGTGTGAGACTGTGTTTTGGATTTGGGATGAGAAACTGTTGATAATGTGCTGATGTTTTGGGTTGTTGCTGAGCCGTCAAGGACAGTCCAGCTTCTTGTGCTGGCCTGCCAGCGAGCAGGCTGGGGGTGCACGGGGAGCTGGGAGGGGACACAGCCGGGACAGCTGACCCAGACTGGCCAAAGAGATATTCCCTACCATACGACGTCATGCCCAGTACATAAACTGGAGTTGGCCGGGGGGGCGGAAATCGCTGCTCGGGGACGGGCTGTCGATCACGGGGTGGTGAGCAATTTCTGTATTGGGCATCACTTGTTCTTATACATTCCTTTGTTGGTATTATCATTATTGTTCCCTTCTTTCTTTCTGTCCTATTAAACCGTGTTTATCTCAACCCACGAGGTTTTTCCTAATTCTCTCCCCCGTCCCGCTGTGGGAGGGAGAGTGAGCGAGCGGCTGCATGGTGCTTAGTTGCCGGCTGGGGCTAAACCACGACAGTCCCTTTTGGCGCCCAACGTGGGGCCCGAGGCTTGAGATAATAACGGTTGCAGGTCACAATATCAGTTTGATTTGCATCATGCTCTCGTCTTTGCTGTACATGTTAAGGATCGGTGTTGGTTTCTGCGGGCTGCTGTACTCTGCAATGATTAGTAATGTCTCGCCTGTGAATTTTGTTTTTAGAGCACTGACCTTGAGCTTAATGTGGTATCATCTGAGCTCTGTACTAAAGCCGTTACTGTATTTTGGCTACAGTCTTGTGGAGACGATTAGCAATTATACTTCTGCCTCTGAAAGGTTTTTTATGGAGGAAATGCAGAATGGTACCTTTGATACCCTCTATCATAACATTTCCTCCTTCATCACAATAATTTTTCAGTATTTTGAACACCCTTGGCTGGTTAAAATACCTCTATTGCTACTTCTGGGGAACATGGTTTCAGTTTTGTCTAAGGTTGGCAAGCAATTTAAGAATATCACCCGGAGATCTGCCCCAAGGCTGGATAGTTATGAATGGCAGGGTGTGTGGAACAGCATGGGCAAATGCCTGGGGCGGTGGGCACCTCCGGTGTTTTGGAGCTTCACTCCCGAACAAGTGCAGAATCCTGATAAACTAGCAGAATATCTGGAAGAAGTATGCTGTCAGCCTGGCAGCTCCAAGGAGACACAAATCATTGCCATGTGCTGGGGCCTGGCCCATGCCTACCGAACCCTATTTAACACTATGCAAAGGGGAGAGGGGCTCTCTGGGTCTGATGGCAATGTGGCAGGCACTGTGACTACTCCAACGTCTGTAGCAGGCACTGTCACTACTCCAACCCCCACGGCGGGCACTGCCACTACTCCAACCCCCACGGCGGGCACTGTAGCTACTCAGACTGTTGCAGCTGAACCAGAGGACCAGCCCATCCCGGTATCAGTTGCCCCTGTACAAAAGAAGAAATCTTGGAAGCGGAAGTCAGCTCGTTTAGTAAGGGAGGAGGAAGATCCTGCTAAGAAGGAGCCAGAGGAAGAGAGTGAGGAGGCAGAGTGCTCTGAAGCAGGGCCATCACAAGCACGGAAGAGGGAAGAGAGCGAGTCATCGCTTGAAGAGGAGGAAGAGGAAGAACTTATAAAAGAGACGGTAACTACCCGATCTCTATCCCTGAGTGAATTGCGAGATATGCGAAAGGATTTCAGCCGTCGTCCAGGTGAGCACATTGTCACCTGGCTGCTCCGATGCTGGGATAATGGGGCCAGTAGCCTGGAATTAGAGGGTAGGGAAGCCAAGCAGCTGGGATCCCTTTCTAGGGAAGGGGGCATTGACAAAGCAATTGGAAAAGGTGCACAAGTCCTCAGCCTCTGGAGACGGAAGAAATTAAACAGCTGTCCACCTTGCCTGGTCTCTCAGAGGACCCTTCTGTGGTGGGGTTGCTCAGGGTCAAAGAACAACAGGTGCCGATCGCTACCACAACAGTGCACCGGCGGCAATATCGCACCAACAGAGACTCCCTGATCCCCATCCATGAGCTGATTCGTCGGCTGGAGAGCCAAGGAGTGATCAGCAAGACTCACTCACCCTTCAACAGCCCCATATGGCCAGTGCGAAAGTCTAATGGAGAGTGGAGACTGACAGTAGACTATCGTGGCCTGAATGAAGTCACGCCACCACTGAGCGCTGCTGTGCCGGACATGCTAGAACTTCAATATGAACTGGAGTCAAAGGCAGCCAAGTGGTACGCCACCATTGATATTGCTAACGCGTTTTTCTCGATCCCTTTGGCGGCAGAGTGCAGGCCACAGTTTGCTTTCACTTGGAGAGGTGTCCAATACACCTGGAATCGACTTCCCCAGGGGTGGAAACACAGCCCTACCATTTGCCATGGGCTGATACAAACTGCACTGGAACAGGGTGAAGCTCCAGAGCATCTGCAATACATTGATGACATCATCGTATGGGGCAACACAGCAGAAGAAGTTTTCGAGAAAGGGAAGAAAATAATTCAAGTCCTTCTGAAAGCTGGTTTTGCTATAAAGCAAAGTAAAGTCAAGGGACCTGCACAAGAGATCCAGTTTTTAGGAATAAAATGGCAAGATGGACGTCGACAGATCCCAACGGATGTGATCAACAAAATAACAGCTATGTCTCCACCAACTAGCAAAAAAGAAACACAAGCATTTCTGGGTGTTGTGGGTTTCTGGAGAATGCATATTCCAAATTACAGTCTGATTGTAAGCCCTCTTTATCAAGTGACCCGGAAGAAGAACGATTTTAAATGGGGCCCTGAGCAACGACAAGCCTTCGAACAAATCAAACAGGAGATAGTTCATGCCGTAGCCCTCGGGCCAGTACGGGCAGGACAAGATGTTAAAAATGTGCTCTACACGGCAGCCGGGGAGAATGGCCCTACCTGGAGTCTCTGGCAGAAGGCACCAGGAGAGACTCGAGGTCGACCTCTAGGGTTTTGGAGTCGAGGATATAGGGGATCTGAGTCCCGCTATACTCCAACTGAAAAGGAGATATTGGCGGCATATGAAGGAGTTCGAGCTGCCTCAGAAGTGGTTGGTACTGAAGCACAGCTCCTCCTGGCACCCCGACTGCCGGTGCTGGGCTGGATGTTCAAAGGGAGGGTCCCCTCTACGCATCATGCGACTGATGCTACGTGGAGTAAGTGGGTCGCGCTTATTACACAGCGGGCTCGAATAGGAAATCTTAATCGCCCGGGAATCTTGGAAGTGATCATGGACTGGCCAGAAGGCAAAGATTTTGGAATATCACCGGAAGAGGAGGTGGCGCGTGCTGAAGAGGCTCCACCATATAATGAACTGCCAGAGAACGAAAGGCAATATGCCCTGTTTACTGATGGGTCCTGTCGTATTGTAGGCAAACATCGAAGGTGGAAAGCTGCTGTATGGAGCCCTATACGACGAGTTGCAGAAGTGGCTGAAGGACAAGGTGAATCAAGTCAGTTTGCGGAGGTGAAAGCCATCCAGCTGGCTTTAGATATTGCTGAACGAGAAAAATGGCCAGTACTCTATCTTTATACTGACTCATGGATGGTGGCAAATGCTCTATGGGGGTGGCTGCAGCAATGGAAGCAGAGCAACTGGCAACGCAGAGGCAAGCCCATCTGGGCTGCTGAATTGTGGCAAGATATTGCTGCCCGACTAGAGAATCTCGTCATAAAAGTACGTCACGTAGATGCTCACGTACCCAAGAGTCGGGCCACCGAAGAACATCAAAACAACCATCAGGTGGATCAGGCTGCTAAGATTGAAGTGGCTCAGGTGGATCTGGACTGGCAACATAAGGGTGAATTATTTATAGCTCGGTGGGCCCATGACACCTCAGGCCATCAGGGAAGAGATGCAACATATAGATGGGCTCGGGATCGAGGGGTGGACCTGACCATGGATGCTATTGCACAGGTTATCCATGAATGTGAAACGTGTGCTGCGTTCAAACAAGCCAAGCGGTTAAAGCCTCTCTGGTATGAAGGACGATGGTTGAAATATAAATATGGGGAGGCCTGGCAGATTGACTATATCACACTTCCACAAACTCGCCAAGGCAAGCGCTATGTGCTTACCATGGTGGAAGCAACCACCGGATGGCTGGAAACATACCCTGTGCCCCATGCCACCGCCCGGAACACTATCCTGGGCCTTGAAAAGCAAGTCTTATGGCGACATGGTACCCCCGAAAGAATTGAGTCAGACAATGGGACTCATTTCCGAAACAACCTCATAGACACCTGGGCCAAAGAGCACGGCATTGAGTGGGTGTATCATATCCCCTATCATGCACCAGCTTCCGGAAAAATTGAACGATACAACGGACTGTTAAAGACTACACTGAGAGCAATGGGTGATGGGACATTCAAAAATTGGGATAAACATTTAGCCAAAGCCACCTGGTTAGTCAACACTAGGGGATCTACTGATAGATCCGGCCCTGCCCAATCAAAACTTCTACGTACTGTAGAAGGGGATAAAGTCCCTGTGGTGCATGTGAGAAACATGCTGGGGAAGACAGTCTGGGTTACTCCTGCATTAGGAAAAGGCAAACCCATTCGTGGGATTGCCTTTGCCCAGGGACCTGGGTGCACTTGGTGGGTAATGCGGAAGGATGGGGAAGTCCGATGTGTACCTCAAGGAGACTTGATTTTGGGTGAAAACAGTCAATGATTTGAATTGTATTATGTTAATTGTTCAGTATGACATTACTACTATGGCTGCTATCTACCATATCAATGGTATTATAGTAAGAATCACCCAGACTGATGAAGAATGAGCTTCACTGAAACCAAGCAACATGCAGCAGTGGTGAAACCAGAACTGGCTTCAGCAGCTTGCGCCCAACAAATCCCTCGAGATCGACATCTTCGACCTGCAGATCATGGACATGGACCGTGCCAGATGACAATCCAACACCACATACCATCTCCCCTGCCCTGAGAGACTGCTATGATGGATGAAGCCCAGAGTCATGGACTGACTGAACTCCATAGACATTTTAAGTGATGGCCCATGGACTAAGAGAGTGATATCTGTGTGTATATATTAAAGGACAGGAAGAGTAATAATGAATAATTGGAATGTACTGAAAAGTATAGGACCTGGGCATGACGTAAATGGTATGGAATAAGGGGTGGATACTGTCCTGGTTTCAGCCAGGATAGAGCTGGTTTTCCTCACAGAAGCCAGTGTGAGACTGTGTTTTGGATTTGGGATGAGAAACTGTTGATAATGTGCTGATGTTTTGGGTTGTTGCTGAGCCGTCAAGGACAGTCCAGCTTCTTGTGCTGGCCTGCCAGCGAGCAGGCTGGGGGTGCACGGGGAGCTGGGAGGGGACACGGCCGGGACAGCTGACCCAGACTGGCCAAAGAGATATTCCCTACCATACGACGTCATGCCCAGTACATAAACTGGAGTTGGCCGGGGGGGCGGAAATCGCTGCTCGGGGACGGGCTGTCGATCACGGGGTGGTGAGCAATTTCTGTATTGGGCATCACTTGTTCTTATACATTCCTTTGTTGGTATTATCATTATTGTTCCCTTCTTTCTTTCTGTCCTATTAAACCGTGTTTATCTCAACCCACGAGGTTTTTCCTAATTCTCTCCCCCGTCCCGCTGTGGGAGGGAGAGTGAGCGAGCGGCTGCGTGGTGCTTAGTTGCCGGCTGGGGCTAAACCACGACAAGGGACTGGTTATATAAGTTGACAGGTCAAGTGGGAAGATTAGCCAAAATAACAAGGAAAGGATTTAAACAACTAAATTTACAGTTACAAGCCACTTCGAAGATGACCCTACAAAATAGAATGGCTTTAGATATGCTCTTACTAAAAGAACATGGAGTTTGTGGATACCTGAGGGATAGGATAGATCATTGTTGCATACACATCCCGAACGTTACCCAGGATGTAGAACACGATTTTGGGAGGAGCTATCCCCCGTGTTCCCAGCACCGTGAATAAAGAATGCCTGCCTTTTAACACTACATTGGTGTTACGAGGTTTATTCCTGATTTCGGTGACACCACCTGAGGTGCCAAATGATTGAAAGAAATTCAAATTTAAGAAATTCAAACTTAATAACACATCAAAGTGTTATTAAGCAGACATCTTTATTACAGCACCGGACGCATGGGGGATATCTCCTCCTAACATGCGTGTCTTGTGTTACCAGCATCTGAATTATATAGAGTACATACATTCATATTCATTGCAATTGTTAGCATATTCATGACATTTCCGAGAAGTGTTTAACATACTCAAATGTCCCTGACGCATGCGCTGTTAAACGAGTCGGTGGTCCTCTGGTGGTCTCTGGTGGTTTTTTGCAGTACTTGGTCCCCTTAACTTGTCTGTCCTCCAGAGGAACTCTTTTCTTATTGGCTCTTTCCACTTGCTTAGCTTGTATTTTAACATTGTACTGGTTCTTATCGGTTCCTCCCAGTTGCTTGGTTAAGATAAAAGAAGTTCTCCACAGTAGATTATCTTACGCAATCCTCGCATGCAAAAGGAAATTTACAAAACTCACATTTGATTGATTAGACATGTTAAAACCTTCTTCCTTGTCTCACATCTTTGTTTCAATATGAAATACTGAATGGCATAGAAAAGAGAAATTGGGCTTTCCTGATCTTTTCTACTAACTCAGGAACAAGGTGGCATTCTGTAACATTTCTAAAGCAATATATGTAAATTGTAGGAAGGAATTAACTTTTTTCCCCCCATGTTTTTAAACACAATATGTACTTAAGCTCTGGTTATCTGCTGTCACAAGATAACATGATGATTACTAAAAGTGGAACAAAACTGGAAATGTACATTAGCAAAGGAATATACAGATATGTATTGGATAGGATACAAAAGCCATAAGGGCTCTAAATCCTCTTGATCTGAGGCTTAGGCTAATTACTGATATTTGGTGATAGGATGAAATCCCTTTGCACACCTTGTTTTGTAATGGTCCATCGCAATAATTAGTATTAATTCTTTTTATAAAATATTCAATTACTCAACTGTCTAGTTTTGCATGCAATATCTTATATGCCTGAATTAATATTAACTTAGCACTTAAATGCCCTAATGAGCATTCTGATAAGCAATGTACAGGTAAGTTTAATCCTCCCAAGCCCTCATCTGAGTTTCAATGCATGCCTGAAAGCATATGAGGATTGGACTCTGTTCCCTTCACTTTCTGTCAGTTTGTCTTTCTCCTCTTCCCCATATTTTTGATTGTTTTATTGTAAAGTCCATGTTTTTATAACACTTATGTGTTATATTAAATGTTTTGTGGTGCAGACATTGGGCTTTGCTGTGTTTGCATAGTATAGTTTCATTGCTGATAGGTGCAAAACCCTGATAAAAGCAATTCTTCTGTTCAGGTTATTTTGCTCTTATCTGGTATACTTGTGCTTTATGTATCACAGTCCAATGAACCTTTTTGGAAGAGAAAGAGATGGTGAACACCACTGCCTTTCCAGTCCCTCCAGCTAACTGGTTTTGCTTCAGAAAGTACAAGGTGAACTACTCTTCAATAGCTGATAACTCCAAGCTCATGCTGTGAGGTCTGATTGACCATACTGCCCCAAATCATGATCCATTTAAATCCCTGTGTACATTCTGGTGCATATACATATATCTTTACAAATAGTATTATTCTAAACTCCTTTTTCCCATTGTGAAGTGCTTTTAGTCACCATTGCTGAAGCTTCCCCCACTGCTCTTCCAGTCTTTGCCAGGACCCAGCCTGTTCTCACCCTGTTCCTGGCGACTTGTTGCCTCCTCCTCAGGCATGGCTTTCGGGGAAGAGGGAAGGGGACAGCAACTCAGCCCTTAGCACCATCTAATAGAGCATATATGTTGTGAGTCACTGTCCGCATCTCCATGCCCCCCTCTGGCTCAACCCAGACCTGGTTTTGCTCCTTTATGAGAAGGATTCAGACTAAGCCTTGCAAAAAGAGCTGACAAGTCACCCTGCTCCTTCAAGAAAGGAGCAAGAGTTGTTGGTGCACTCAGGTCCTTCTCACCCTCCCACCCTGTAAAAATGCTGGTGGACTCTGGATGGGCAGTGGAAAGGTGGGGAAATGCTTCCTCTTGTACCAGCCATGACTGGCAGCTGTTCAGCCACTAGCCAGGGCAAATGGCAGGTGGGTGAGGGAGATGGCTGGTAAAAGTGAGGGAGGGCCCCAGTGCTTCCAGTCACCCTGCAGAGCTTCAGCCTTGTCTTGGACCGTGGGACACCCACAATCTCAGGCCCATGGCAGGGCCCCAAGTCTGGCAGCTGGAGCAGAGGAGGCAAGGGCAGCACAGGGATGGCAGGAGCCTTGGGAGAGGCAGCATTGGTTCTTCTCCTTCTGCAATATGCTGCTTACAACCAAAAGAGATGCCCCTCACCATCTCCCAGCACCATCAGTAGCCACAGGCTGTCCATGTTCATGGAGCTTCGAGGCCAGGAAAGCCAGGGAGACTGGCAGGCAGTGGTAGCTACAGGCACTGCACAGAATCATTAAGGTTGGAAAAGACCTTTAAGATCATCAAGTCCAACCAGCAACCCAACACCACCATGCCCCTTAAAACATGTCCCGAAGTGCCACATCCACACATTTTTGAATACTTCCAGTGATGGTGACTCCACCACCTCCCTAGGCAGACTGTTCCAATGCTTGACCACTCTCTCAGTAAAGAAATTTTTCCTGATATCTAGTCTAAATCTCCCCTGGCACAACTTGAGGCCATTTCCTCTCGTTCTATCACTAGTTAATTGGGAGAAGAGACCAACACCCATCTCACCACAACCCCCTTTCAGGTAGTTGAAGAGAACAATGAGGTCTCCCCTCAGCCGCCTCTTCTCCAGACTAAACAACCCCAGTTCCCTCAGCCGCTCCTCATAAGACTTGTGCTCCAGACCCCTCACCAGCTTCGTTGCCCTTCTTTGGACACACTCAAGAAACTCAATGTCCTTCTTGTAGTGAGGGGCTCAAAACTGAACACAGTATTCAAGGTGCGGCCTCACCAGTGCCGAGTACAGGGGCATGATCACTTCCCTACTCCTGCTGGCCACACTATTCCTGATGCAGGCCAGGACGCTGTTGGCCTTCTTGGCCACCTGGGCACACTGCTGGCCCATCTTCAGTTGGCTGTCAACCAGCACCCCCAGGTCCTTTTCCACCAGGCAGCTTTCCAGCCGCTCTTTTGGAAGCCTGTAGCGTTGCATGGGGTTGTTGTGGCCGAAGTGCAGGACCCGGCACTTGCCCTTATTAAACCTCATACAGTTGACCTCTGCCCATCAATCCAGCCTGTCCAGATCCCTCTGCAGAAGCCTTCCTGTCCACGAGCAGATCAACACTCCCGCTCAACTTGGTGTCATCTGCAAACTTACTGAGGGAGCACTCGATCCCCTCATATAGAACAAAACTGGCCCCAGAACCAAGCCCTGGGGAACACCGCTTGTGACCAGCCGCCAACTGGATTTAACTCCGTTCACCACAACTCTCTGGGCTCGGCTGTCCAGCCAGTTCTTTACCCAGCTAAGAGTACACCTGTCTAAGCCACAAGCCGCCAGTTTCTCCAGGAGAACGTTGTGGGAGACGCTGTCAAAGGCTTTACTAAAGTCCAGGTAGACAACATCCACAGCCTTTCCCTCATCCACTAGGCGGGTCACCTGGTCATAGAAGGAGATCAGGTTGGTCAAGCAGGACCTGCCTTTCATGAACCCATGCTCGCTGGGCCTGATCCCTTGGTTGTCCTGCACATGCCCTGTGAGCACCCTCAAGATGAACCGCTCCATGATCTTCCCCGGTACCGAGCTCAGGCTGAAAGGCCCCATAGACTTGTGGGTGTCCAGGTGGCTTAACAGGTCCTTAACTGCTTCCTCCTGGATTATGGGGAGTTTATACTGCTCTCCATCCCTGTCTTCCAGCTCAGGGGGCTGAATACCCTGAGGATACCTGGTCTGGCTATTAAACACTGAGGCAAAGGTGGCATTCAGTACCTCAGCCTTTTCCTCATCCTTGGTGACAATGTTCCCCCCCATATCTGTTGGGATCACCCTGCAAGGGCTCGACCTTAAGGAGAAGGAGCTGTGGCATTGAGAAGCTGGTAAACAGCTGGACACCTGCAGGGCTCAACCTTGAGGAGAAGGAGCTGTGGTAAACAACTAAGAGGAAGCAAAGGAGCGCATGGACATACAGAGGCAACCAATCCTGCCTCTGTGAGAGTTGCGTGGACTTAAAGCAATAGCCAACCGGGTAGCACTTTCAGGCGCATGAAAGGGATGTATTTGTATAAAAAGCAAACTTTGCTAACAATAAAGGTCTTTGGCCTTGTGATAAATGATTTAGTCCCAAACAGGATTCCAATTTAAGTTTACAATTTATTAAGCGAATAGAGGCAAGCAAACTGCGCTGGGTGCGCCGGGAGTCTCCGCTCCACCAAGACGCACGCAGTACAGTTCCTGTTCCTGGTTTATATCCTGTCTGTTAATACATATTCATGAATAGGCGTGTCTTCTTCGGCGCATGCCCTCTTCTCCTTCTAGAGTCTTCTCGAATCTTCCTCGGCATGCCCCCAGGATGACCCCAAACCTTATGCATGCACTTTACAAGTTTCTCTTTACACAGTACTGTGCGGTCAGTGGTCAAACTGGTTTGAGCTGATATACCAGCAAAGTAGTTTAACTTTCTCCTGTAAAATACCCCTTTTTATGGTGCAGGAGAAATCCATAAAAGCACAGAAGATTACACTTCATCACACAAATCAGATGAACATATTTCACAGCCTGAATCCCCGCCAGAGTCCATGCACTAATACTCCACAAATGGTTCCCGAACAGGGACATGAATCGTGGGAAGAGAACGACTGGTCGAGTAGTCCAGCTGAAAGGAGAAAATAGCAGCGGACCAGAGAGCTGCAGGAGAAAATAGCAACGGACCAGAGAGCTGCAGGAGAAAATAACAGCGGACCATAGAGCTGCAGAAGAAAGTTGCAGTGGACCAGAGAGCTGCAGGAGAAAATAGCAGCGGACCAGAGAGCTGCAGAAGAAAGTAGCAGTGGGACAGAGAGCTGCAGTCCGGACGAATAATCACCAAAGAGGTGAGCAGCTGGGGACAGTAAGTAATGGGGTCGCAAATATCTTCGGAAGAAAAAGCAATCCTTTGTATTATAGTAAAAATTTTGAAGAAAAGGGGGATTACTTATGATGAACAAACTTTGCGATTATTGTTAGCATTTTTGAAGAGCCAGGGGCTAGCAGCAGACTCTGCAACAGCTTTTGAGCTAGATACTTGGGACAAAGCAGGGAAATTGGTGTTTGAGGCAGCCTCTAAAGGGGATCATATGGCTGCGAAAGTGTTAACAACCTGGCGATTAGTTAACGACTCTATAAAGGCGATAAAATCAGAGCGGACAGTGGTGGCAGCAGCTGCTGCTGCCACAGCTGCAGGAGAGAAGGGAGGCCGAGCTGGGGATGATGAGAATGAGCGGCCTGAGCCCAGTGCCGCCCCGCTAACGCAACCAATGGAGGTGGCAAGTCCTCCTTGGCCCCTGCCTCCTGACCTGGAACATGAGCGCTGGTCCCCCGTGCCACAACAGGAGGGGGCTGCCTGGGGCAATCCTTCCCCCAAGGCAAGATACGACCCTGCCCAACATTGGCAAGGCATGAGACAAGAGGCCTTGGCAGAGGGGGAGGGGACGGAGCGAAGTGGGTACCGGCCAGGTTGGTACGGCCGGCAGTAAGACCAGAAGATCCTGTCACATGTCCCACGGATGCAGAGTCCGACCCGACGTATCGCGAGCTGACGCTTTTGCTCTTTTGTATGGGAAATGATGGCTCGTTGACCGTCTCAGCGGCACTCCCTGGACGCTCAAGAGCAGGAACTTCAATATGCCGTATTTGTAAAATGGTGTTGTGGGTTTGTTCTATGTCGTTGTAATTATTGTCACAAATGTATCATTTTTTTTGCAGGGAATCAAAGAGTATATTTGAATAAGACACTCTCCCCACGGTGTATACGGTGTAACAGAGTTGGGGGGATAGAGAATTTTGGGTATATTTGATATTTCTGTTGCAATATAGAACGATATATCAGGCAACGATGATGGAGGGAGGCAGTAAGTTCATGGTAAGAGTGCAGCCATCAGCGGACTATTTCTGGGGACGAAGCACCACCAACAACAGTAAAAGGATAAATACCACTTGCAATCTGCCAGAAGGGTTATGGTGGCTGTGTGGAGATCAATTGGCTAGGAAACAGCTGCCCGGGAACTGGTCAGGGGACTGTACCATGGGCATCCTAGTTCCTAATTTGCAGATAAGTAATCAGACTGAAATTAGCGGTATCATTAGAGGAACATGGAAAGCTTTTAGGGCAAAGCGCTCTATAACTACAAATCCTTTGGTGAGATATAATAAAGGTTATCATAGTTTTGTATGGGCTCTTTTTCCATTGCTAGGAGTAGTACAGCTAGAAAAGGCAATAGTTAACTTGTCAGCAGAGATGGAAATTATTGTTAATCGCACTGTAGACGCGATTTTAGGCTTGCAGCTGTATACGGAGGGGTTAACAGATGGAATTTTGGCCTGTGAGAAAACTGCAGTTAGCATAGGAGAAAACGGATGGCTGGGTAAGAAATAGATGCTATGCTGGGTGAGAGAAAACAGCCCACAGAGATAAGAAAGTTGATCAAGGTTAGGGGAGGATGTGGAAGATGTGCAGGAACAGAGGAATATAAAGCACAATTCACAATTTTGTTTGCCTTGTAACATTCTGCTATTGGCTTAAGCATAGTTGATATGTGACTGCTGGATTATGGTAATATGCTGTGTGAACAAAGCCTACGAACCAATAGACGGGATGGCTGTGGTGCGTGCAGCACGTCTGGCCAGCGGGTGCATACGCCATAGGCTCCCTGTGTTGAAAGGTGGCAACCGAGGCGTGTTCTGACACTCGCTGGCCACGTGTGTCGAAACTCGTTCCTCTGCAAATGTATAAATACCAGGATTTCCCGAAGGGCAGTGGGCCAGTGTACGGCAAGGCCACCGTTGCCTCCGTGCGGACGCCCACGTAAAGATGGCACCTACCGACTGCTGGGCTGAGTTTGCGGCACAGGACGATACAAGAATGTACAGATGGTCCATCTTCCTCACAGTCCTCGGGTTGCGAATGATCCATCAGGTTTTGTTTATAGATAAACAAAAAGAGGGAGATGTTGGGATCACCCTGCAAGGGCTCGACCTTAAGGAGAAGGAGCTGTGGCATTGAGAAGCTGCTAAACAGCTGGACACCTGCAGGGCTCAACATTGAGGAGAAGGAGCTGTGGTAAACAACTAAGAGGAAGCAAAGAAGCGCGTGGACATACAGAGGCGACCAATCCTGCCTCTGTGAGAGTCGCGTGGACTTAAAGCAATAGCCAACCAGGTAGCACTTTTAGGCACGTGAAAGGGCTGTATTTGTATAAACAGCAAGCTTTGCTAACAATAAAGGTCTTTGGCCTGAATCCCTGCCAGAGTCCGTGCACTAATACTCCACACATATCCAGTAAGGGATAGAGATTCTCCTTGGCTCTCTTTTTGTTGTTAATATATTTGTAGAAGCATTTTTTGTTATCTTTTACGACCATGGCCAGTTTGAATTCTAGTTGGGCTTTGCCTTTCTAATTTTGTCTCTGCTTGACCGAACAAGATCCTCGTACTCTTCTTGATTTGCCTTCCCCTTCTTCCAGAGGTGATAAACTCTCCTTTTTTCCCTGAGTCCCAGCACGTGCTCCCTGTTCAGCCAGGCCAGACATCTTCCCCGACAGCTCCTCTTATGGTACATGGGGACCACCTGCTCCTGTGCCTTTAAGATTTCCATCTTGAAGAATGTCCAGCCTTCCTGGACCCCTTTGCCCTTTGGGATTGTCTCCCAAGGGACTCTCTCAACCAGTGACCTGAACAGGCCAAAGTCTGCCCTCTGGAAGTCCATGGTAGTGGTTTTGCTGACCCCCCTCCTTACCTCACCAAAAATTGAGAATTCTATCATTTCATGGACACTAACCCCAAGACGGCCTCCGACCACAACATCTCTCACCAGTCCTTCCCTGTTCATAAACAGCAGGTCAAGCGAGGCACCTCCCCTGGTAGGCTCACTTACCACCTGTGTCAGGATATTATCTTCCACACACTCCAGGAACCTCCCAGATTGTTTCCTCTCTGCCGTGTTATACTTCCAGCAGATGTCCAGTAGATTGAAGTCCCCCACAAGAACAAGGGCTAGTGATCGTGAGACTTCTGCCAGTTGCTTGCAGAATGCTTCATCTGCCTCTTCGTCCTGGTTGGATGGTCATAAGCACTCGGTCATCATAGTCGTTGAGCTCTATACAATCAAAACACTCCCTAACATACAGAGCCACCTCACCACCTCTCCTTCCTTGCCTATCCCTTCTCAAGAGCTTATAGCCATCCATTGCAGCACTCCAGTCATGAGAAGCATCCCACCATGTTTCTGTGATGGCAACTGTCCTGCTTTCAGCCAAGATAGAGTTAATTTTCTTCATAGAAGCTAGTGTGAGGCTATGATTTGAATTTGGGATCAGAAAATGTTGATAACGTGCTGATGTTTGGAGTCGTTGCTAAGAAGTCAAGGACAGTCCAGCTTCTCGTGCTGGCCTGCTAGCAAGAAGGCTGGGGGTGCACGGGAAGATGGGAGGGTACACAGCCAGGAGAGCTGACACAGGTTGGCTGAAGAGATATTCATATGACATCATGCTCAGTATATAAAGCTGGGACAAAGAAGAAGGAAGGGGTGGAGGGACGTTCAGAGTGATGGCGTCTGTCTTCCCAAGAAACCGTTACGCATGATGGAGCCCTGCTTCCCTGGACATGGCCGAACGCCTGCCTGACGATGGGGAGTAGTGAATGAATTTCTCGTTTTGCTTTGCTTGTGTGCACGGCTTTTGCTTTACCTAATAAACTGTCTTTATCTCAATCCATTAGTTTTCTCACATTTACTCTTCTGATTCTCGCTCCCGTCCCACTGTGGGGGAGTGAGCGAGCAGCTGCGTGGTGCTTAGTTGCTGGCTGGGGTTAAACCACGACAGTGACTAAGTCATAGCTGTCCCGCTGCACAATGGCTTCCAGCTCCTCCTGTTTGCTGCACATGCTGTGTGCATTGATGTAGATGCACTTGAGCTGGGCTATCGATTTCACCCCCAACTCTGGCATGCCACCACTAGGCTCATCTCTAGAGAGTCTGGTTTTATCCCCTTCCCCCTTCGCATCTAGTTTAAAGCCCTCTCCATGAGGCCTCCCAACTCGTAAGCTAGAATCCTTTTCCCCCTTGGAGACAGTTGCACTCCATCTGCTGCCAGCAGGCCCGGTGCCTTGTAAACCACCCCACGGTCAAAAAACCCAAAATTCTGCTGACAGCACCAGCCCCTGAGCCATGTATTGACCAGGTCTGCTTTCCTGTTCCTTTCAGCATTCCTCCCTGACACTGAAGGGATTGAGGAAAACACTGCCTGTGCTCCTGCTCCATTGATCAGTTACCCCAGCGCTCTGAAGTCCCTTTTAATCACTTCCGGGCTTCTTAGCGCAACCTCATCGTTGCCAACTTGTAGGACCAACAGTGGGTAGTAATCACTGGGCCAAACCAGACCAGGGAGTTTCCTGGTGACATCTCTCACCCGGGCCCCAGGGAGGCAGCAGACTTCCCTGTGGGTTGGGTCCAGTCAGCATATTGGGCCCTCTGTACTCCTCAGAAGGGAGTCACCTATGACAGTTACCCTCCTTTTTCTCTTAACAAAGAAAGTCTTGATGCGTGGGGCTGACTCACCCTAGGCAACCCCCTGAATGGACCTTCATCAGGGTCCTCATGTTCCTGGCCCTCAAGTTCCAGAGCCCCATACCTGTTGTGTAAGGGCAGCTGGGACAGTGAGGGAGGCTGGGAGGGGATTCGCCTGCCGCCCCAAGCAGGGACCTGTTTCCATTCCCCCTCATCTCTTAGGCCCCTCCTTCTGCCCGGCAGCAAGAGGGCAGGGGATCCCCTGCTGCTTTTGGAGCCTCCACCTGCTGCCCCTGCCTCAGGGATGGCAGGGTGTGGCTCCACCAATCCATCTCCCTCTCACACTCCCTGATGCTCCTCAGCCTCTCCACTTCCTCTTTCAGCTCTGCCACCAGGCTGAGCAGATCACTCACCTGGTCACACCACACACAGGTGTTGTCTCCGCTGGTCTCTTGCACGAGTGACAGGCTCAGGCACTCTTTGCAGCCGGACACCTGGACAGCCGCGTGCTTGAGCGGAAGCTCTGTCTCGGTCATCACATTCCTTCTGGCCATGGTTTTCAGCCGAGTGGAGACCATGGCTGGGCCTCTTCTGGGAGGGCGATGGCCACTCACAAAAGACACTCTAGTGCCGGGGCAGGCAGACAGCGCCCTGCCCGCATGCCTTCCCTGCACACCCTGCCTGTGCCAACTGACGCGCAAACTGACGCACCACGTCCTGTTTACCCGCCCTGTTCGCCACGCTCCAGGTCGCTCGCGCTCCCTGGGGCTGCTTTTGTATGTGAGGGGCTTTGGCCGCCACAGCTCTAGTCCCCGCCCATGCTGAGTCAGAGCTGCCGCTCTGGCAGCCTGGGTAGGGGGGGCGCTGGGGCATCCTCTCCTTGCGCTGTCGCCTTAGCGGTTTTGCCGCTTTAGGAAAGGTCCCCCGTCACGATCCTCCGCTCTGGAGCCCTTTGCCTCAGTGGCTTCTGAGGAGGTGGGGGGGGAAGGTGTTTTAAGATTTGGTTTTAGTTCTCATTATCCTACTCTGATTTGATTGGCAATAAATTAAATTATTTTTTTCCCCAAGTCGAGCCTGTTTTGCCCATGACAGTAATTGGTGAGTGATCTCCCTGTCCTTATCTCGACCCACAAGCTTTTCGTTATATTTTCTCTCCCATGTCTAGTTGAGGAGGGGGAGTCATAGAGCAGCTTGGTGGGCACCTGGCACGGAGCCAAGTTCAACCCGCCACACCCCCTGATTAACATGACTGGCAAACTGGCAACAATGGATGAGGAGAAGGCTGAAGTACTCAATGACATCACTGTCTCAGTCTTCACTGGCAACCTCTCTTCCCACACCACTTGAGGGGATGGACCTCAAGGCAGGGACTGGAGGAGCAAAGTCCCTCCCACTGTAATAGAGGATCAGGTTCAAGACCACCTGAGGAACCTGAACATACATAAGTCTATGGCACCTGACAAGATGCATCCCAGAGTCCTGAGGGAATTGGCTGACGGAGTTGCCAAGCCACTCTCCATGATATTCAAAAAGTCATGGCAGTCACGGGAAGTCCCCATAACTGGAAAAAGGGAAACATTGCCACCACACTGCCAATGCCTGGGTTTGGGCAACGTTAGTTGGTGGCTCAGTTTCACATAATTGAAAGTCATTCTGATTTCTGCACTGTGGTTTAATTGCTTTAAAAAAAAACATTATTTGATGATTAAGTTTCTGGAGTTAATTGTGTTCTGCGTTCTTGCACTGTTTTTCCATCAGGGACTTGGTTTCAGTGGTGTGCAGCTGCTGGAGTCGATTTACAGTGCTGCAGCTGTGGCTAGTCATAAATAAATTCTCTTATATAATTATGCACACCTGTTAGATCATCTGTCAGCAGAGCACTGTTCACATTTATCATGATGCGATAGTTATTTTACTTCATTTCTAACTGACTCGGCCTCTATCACTGGATTACTGTTACCACAGCATAATCCCTTGTTTCCACTCAGTGTTACAACTTGCAGATAAAAGATTTCACTGCTTGGCCAGATTTCATAAATAAAGGAGCAGTTCAGTGCAGGTTATTTTTGTCATCGTTTGTCACCCCATTATACTATAAATCAAATTGAATAGTGCTATTGCTAGCTCAGGTGTTGCTGTCAGCCCTAGGCATGGAAATGGTCCGTTTCTTCTTTTTAGATGAGATGAATTGTCTTTCAGACTTAACTGGTTTATGGCTTTGTTTCACCCATTTTATTTTATCGCCTTTTCAGAAAAATCCCTGGGGTCCGGAGAGACTAAAGGAGTAAAATGGAATCAGAAAATACAGTAAAACATGCTGCTTTAGCTGCATTATGGACATTTCCCTCCCCCACAATCATTCATTTACAAACTCCTCCGCAAAAATAATGTATCTAGATATAAACAGCCCCTCAATGCTTTCCCTGCTTTGCGCAGATTTTGTCATTCATGTCAAAACCCTGGGACTGAAAGGGCTCCGGAGAGCAAGCTTTGGCCCTGCTTTGGATTCTGAACTCTGGACATCAGTTCTCACCCGTGGCTGAGCTATTCACACATGAAAGGCCTAAATCCTGTTATTGCAGTGGGTCTTGGGTGGCTGTGGGAAGAGGCCGCTGTCAAAGAGGAATGCTGTGCTATGCAAATAAAATGCCTTTGGAGAGTTGACCCTCCCCTTTCTTTACACAAAGACTTGCTGTGACTTTTCTTTAGCCACCTTTGTTGTAGAATTATGAGCTCGTCTTCGTTTGAGAGCCTTGTTCAGTTTGACTGTGGACAAATGCTTACAAACAGTCTTGTGCATTTGCTGGGAAGGTCTCAAAAAGCAAATCCAGGAGGGAATTTTCTTTTTCATTCATGGAAGGTGGGGAATTTTTTCAAAGGCACTGTATAATTTTGGTTATATCTGCTTCATTAGGGAAAAGAAGCATCGAATATCTGACCCTGGAGCATTTGCTTTCTCCAGATGTTTGTTTTGCACACAAATAACCCACATGAAACCAGCAACTACTAATTCAGTGGCCAAAGAGCATCAGGAACCTAATCTAAAACCTCCCAATCCATCCAGCTGTCTGGCATTTGCTATTATAGGGCACCAAGAGAGAAATGAGCCTGTGGTTTTATCACTGCACCCTGGGTGACAACTTAATTTTCTGCTTTCACTGCAGACAGCAGCAGCCCAATATGATGGGGCTGTTAATTTGTGCATTTCATGGTGTCTGTCAGGGGGCCAGGAGAGGAGGGTGTCCTGGTTTCAGCCAGGATAATTTTCTTCAGAGAAGCTAGTGTGAGGCTGTGTTTTGAATTTGGGATGAGAAAATGTTGATAACGTGCTGATGTTTTGGGTTGTTGCTAAGTAGTCAAGGACAGTCCAGCTTCTCGTGCTGGCCTGCTAGCAAGAAGGCTGGGGGTGCACGGGAAGCTGGGAGGGGACACAGCCAGGACAGCTGACCCAGGCTGGCCAAAGAGATATTCCATACCATATGACATCATGCTCAGTATATAAAGCCAGGGCAAAGAAGAAGGAAGGGGAGAGGGGACGTTCAGAGTTATGGCATCTGTCTTCCCAAGCAACCGTTATGCATGATGGGGCCCTGCTTCCCTGGAGATGGCTGAACACCTGCCTGCCCATGGGGAGCAGTGAATGAATTCCTTGCTTTGCTTTGCTTGCGTGCCCTAAAAAGCACTTTTCTTCCACCAATGACTGTGGGGACAGCCCTGGCACTCTGTTTCCTGCAGCTTGGGCTCCTGGCATCAGTGCAGCAGTGATGTCCATCTGGTTTTGGCTCTGATCTCTGAGAGTGAGGTGGTGAAATGGTTGGGTTCCCATTTAGGTGCCAAATGTGCATCCCAGCACTATGGCCTATGTGAGCATGGGTGCATCCTCTTCCCTTTGCTCTTTCTGCTCCCTCTGCTCGTCTTTCTTTTGCTGACCAACTTGGACTACAGAATATAAGGCAGGATCGTGCCTTTCTGTGGATGTGTACAGTACTTTGTACTGTATGGGAAAAGAGCAAAGCAGAAAGGAAATGAGGAAAACCATTTTTTTCCTTAGTGACAGTATCCAAGCTGAATGAAGTATGTAAAGCTAAGCAAGTAGTACTGTCCTGGTTTCAGCTGGGATAGAGTTAATTTTCTTCATAGAAGCTAGTATGGGGCTATGTTTTGGATTTGGGATGAGAAAATGTTGATAAGGTACTGATGTTTTCGGTTGTTGCTAGGCAGTCAAGGACTGTCCAGCTTTTCATGCTGGCCTGCCAGCAAGAAGGCTGGGGGTGCACAGAAAGTTGGGAGGGGACACAGCCAGGGGAGCTGACCCAGGCTGGGCAAGGGGATATTCCATACCATATGACATCATGCTCCGTGTATAAAGCTGGGACAAAGAAGAAAAAAGGAGTGGGGAGACATTTGGAGTTATGGTGTCTGTCTTCCAAGTAACCGTTACAGCGTGATGGAGCCCTGCTTTCCTGGAGATGGCTGAACACCTGCCTGCCCATGGGGAGTAGTGAATGAATTCCTTGTTTTGCTCTGCTTGCGTGCATGGCTTTTGCTTTACTTATTAAACTGTCTTTATCTCAAACCATGACTTTCCTCGCTTTTACTCTTCCGATTCTCTCCCCCGTCCCACCGTGGGTGAGTGAGTGAGCGGCTGGGTGGTGCTTAGTTGCTGGCTGGGGCTAAACCACAACACTGTTATCTATGTGGACTTCTGTAACGCCTTTGACATAGTCCCCCACAACATCCTTCTCTCCAGATTGGAGAGATATGGATTTGATGGTTGGACTGTTGCGTGGATGAGGAACTGGTTGGATGGTGGCATCCAGAGTGTAGTGGTCAACAGCTCAATGTCCAGATGGAGATCGGTGACGAGTGGTGTCCCTCAGGGGTCCGTATTGGGACCAGTACTGTTTAATATCTTCAACAATGATACAAACAGTGGGATCAAGTGCACCCTCAGTAAGTTTGCAGATGACACCAAGCTGAGTGGTGTGCTTGACACACCTGGGGGATGGGATGCCATCCAGAGGGACCCGGACAAGCTCGAGGAATGGGCCAGTGTGAACCTCATGAGGTTCAACAAGGCCAAGTGCAGCGTCCTGCACTTGAGTTGGGGCAACCCCCGCTATCAGTACAGCCTGGGGGATGAAGGGATTCAGAGTAGCACTGTTGGGAAAAACTTGGGAGTACTGGTGGATGAAAAGCTGGACATGAGCCGGCAATGTGTGCTCATAGCCCAAAAGGCCAACTGTATCCTGGGCTGCATCTAAAGAAGCGTGGCCAGCAGGTCGAGGGAGGTGATTCTGCCCCTCTGCTCTGGTGAGACCCTACCTGGAGTACTGCGTCCAGCTCTGGAGCTCTCAGCACAGGAAAGACATGGACCTGTTGGAGCAGGTCCAGAGGAGAGCCACAGAAAAGATCAGAGGGATGGAACACCTCTCCTATGAAAAGAGGCTAAGAGAGTTTGGGTTATTCAGCCTGGAGAAGAGAAGGGAGACCTTACTGCAGCCTTTCAGTACTTAAATGGGGCATATAAGAAAGATACGGACAGACTTTTTAGCAGGACCTGTTGCAATAGGACAAGGGGTAATGGTTTTAAATGAAAAGAGGGTAGACTTAGACTAGACATAAGGAAGACTTTTTTTATGATGAGGGTGGTGAAACACTGGAACAGGTTGCCCAGAGAGGTGGTAGATGCCCCATCCCTGGAAACATTCAAGGTCAGGTTGGATGGGTCTCTGAGCAACCTGGTCTAGTTGAAGATGTCCCTGCTCATTGCAGGGGGTTTGGACTGGATGACCTTTAGAGGCCCCTTCCAACTCAAACTATTCTGTAATTCTATAGGAACGACAGCAGTATGTCTAAAAACGTAATATTAATAATGATAAGAATGTATTCGAACAGTAGAACAAATGGAGCTGCGAGCTGGTAGAGAAAGTTCCTTCAAAAATGTGAGACACTGTCGTGGTTTAATCCCAGCCTGCAACTAAGCACCATGCAGCTGCCCCCTCACTCCCCCGTGGTGGGACGGGGGAGAGAATTGGAAGAGTAAAAGGGAGAGAACTCGTGGGTTGAGATAATGACAGTTTGATAGGTAAAGCAAAAGCTGTGCACATAAGCAAAGCAAAACAAGGAATTCATTCACTGCTTTCCATCAGCAGGCAGGTGTTCAGCCACCTCCAGATAAGCAGGGCTCCATCATGAGTAATGGTTACCTGGGAAGACAAACGCCATAACTCCCAACGTCACCCCACTCCTTCCTTCCTTCTTCGCCCAGCTTTATATACTAAGCATGACGTCATATGGTATGGAATACCTGAAAACATCAGTACCTTATCAACATTTTCTGATCCCAAATCCAGAACATAGCCTCATACTAGCTTCTGTGAAGAAAATTAACTCTATCCCAGCTGAAACCAGGACATCTATTTCTTGATGTAGAGGGCAACGCATCCACCTGCCCTTCCTCACCTGTCTCTTCTGAACAGCCTGTAGCCATTGATGGCTGCACTCCAGTGATGGGATTCATCCCATCAAGTTTCTGTAATTCCTTAAGGTCTCAGTTGTCTTTTAGGCCTCATCATGTGGAACTCCGTTCAAAACCTAACATGTTCTTAGCACAGAGACCATGAGGTATAGCAGTACGGAGGTTTTTCCCCTCTCCAGTCACTGCACTCTGTTTTCTCAAAAAATGTGAAGATTCTCTAGCTTCTTACTCCTTTTAGACAGATCCTAACCAGAGGGATGAAGTTTTCTTGGTATCTACCAAAATTATAGTTTAATTCGATAACAAGTAACTAACATGCAATGTGTACATCAGTGATAAAAGGCTAGCTGCTGTCTCACTGACTCCTTGCACTTTTAACATGAGACAAGGTCTCAGCACCTGTTTTTAATAAGAAATTAACATCTAAACCAGATAAAAGCCCTACAGAGTGGGACTTTCAAGACAGTTCAGGATCCAGGCCAGTACTCAAACATAACCACTTGCAGTAAATGTGCTTTGGAGCTGGACAGCTAGGAAGGACTTGCCTCTCTCCCACAGTCTCCATGGAGATTTTTTTTCATTACATTAAGCAAAAGAAGGATTTGCTATCTTTTTCCATGCAGAATATTACATTATCTGCCCTGCTAATGATTTGCACGCTGGTAAGATTCCTACCCTTTAATCAGACGCATGGACAGGTCTCTAGCAACTGCTCAGGATGCACCACTTCTGTGGTTTAACCCCAGCCAGCAACTAAGCACCACACAGCCGCTCGCTCACTCCCCCGCCATGGGATGGGGGAGAGAATCAGAAGGGTAGAAGTGAGAAAACACATGGGTTGAGATAAAGACAGTTTAATAGGTAAAGCAAAAGCCGCACATACAAACAGATCAAAACAAGGCATTCACTCCCTACTCCCCATCAGCAGGAAGATGTTCAGCCATCTCCAGGAAAGCAGGGCTCCATCATGTGTAATGGTTACTTGGGAAGGTGGATGCCATAACTCCAAACGTCCCCCCACCCCTTCCTTATTCCCTGTCCCGGCTTTATATACCAAGCCTGACGTCATATGGTATGGAATATCCCTTTGGTCAGTTGGGGTCAGCTGTCCCAGCTGTGTCCCCCCCAAAATTCTTGTGCATCCCTAGCCTGCTCACTGGTGGGGTGGGGTGAGGTGCAGAAAAGGCCTTGACTCTGTGTAAGCACTGCTCAGTGATAACGAAAACGTCTCTATATTATCAGCACTGTTTTCAGCACAAATCCAAAACAAAACCCCATACTAGCTTCTATGAAGAAAATTAATTCTATCCCAGCCAAAACTAGCACAAGCACAAAAAGGGGGAAGAGTATTTTCCTTGATGCAGCCACCACCGAAAAAAAATGCTTGAGAAAAGCTATTCAGTCTGCCCAAGCATCCATTCATATTGCTTAGGGCTTTTTGTGCTGCAGTCTCTCATCTATCCATTAATTAATGGTGAAAATACACATAACTCGGAAAACAGCAAACATAAGCAGGGAGTTAATTTATTTTTCATAAATAGGGAATGCCTGATCAGTGGAAAAGCAAAGGCTTGAAGTGTCTCTTCATGTTACAGAATCACAGAATCACTAAGGTTGGAAAGGACCTTTAAGATCATCAAGTCCAACCATTAATCCAGCGCCACCATGTCCCCTAAACCATGTCCTGAAGTGCCACATCCACACGTTTTTTGAACACTTCCAGAGATGGTGACTCCACCACCTCCCTGGGCAGCCTGTTCCAATGCTTGACCACTCTCTTGGTGAAGAAATTTTTCCTAATATCCAATCTAAACCTCCCCTGGCGCAACTTGAGGCCATTTCCTCTCGTTCTATCACTAGTTAGTTGGGAGAAGAGACCAACACCCTCGTCGCCACAACCCCCTTTCAGGTAGTCGTAGAGAGCAATAAGGTATCCCCTCAGCCTCCTCTTCTCCAGACTGAACAAGCCCTTTTCCCTCAGTTGCTCCTCATAAGACTTGTGCTCCAGACCCCTCACCAGCTCCGTTGCCCTTCTTTGGACACGCCTTCAGCTATAACCCATCTTTTCTTTCTCATGGGGGTGGTCATGATGTATGAATGAATGAATGAATGTGAATTAAAAGATGATGAAACCTGTAAGTGATCATGGACTGGCCAGAAGGCAAAGGTTTTGGAATACTGCCAGCAGAGGAGGTGATGCGTGCTGAAGAGGCCCCACCGTATAATAAACCACCAGAAAATAAAAAGCAATAAGCCCTGTTCAGTGATGGGTCCTGTTGAATTGTGGGAAAGCATCGGAGGTGGAAAGCTGCTGTATGCAGTCCTATATGACAAGTGGTAGAAACTGCTGAGGGAGAAAGCAAATCGAGTCAGCTTGCATAAGTGAAGGCCATCCAGCTGGCTTTAGACATTGCTGAATGAGAAAAGTGGCCAGAGCTCTATCTCTGTACTGACTCATGGATGGTGGCAAATGCCACCATACCATGAGGGGTGGCTACAGCAATGGAAGCAGAGCAACTGGCAACGCAGAGGCAAGCCCATCTGGGCTGCTGAATTGTGGCAAGATATTGCTGCCCGACTAGACAATCTAGTCATAAAAGTACGCCATGTAGATGCTCACGTACCCAAGAGTCGGGCCACTGAAGAACATCAAAACAACCATCAGGTGGATCAGGCTGCTAAGATTGAAGTGGCTCAGGTGGATCTGGACTGGCAACATAAGGGTGAATTATTTATAGCTCAGTGGGCCCATGACACCTCAGGCCATTAGGGAAGAGATGCAACATATAGATGGGCTCGGGATCGAGGGGTGGACTTGACAATGGACACTATTGCACAGGTTATCCATGAATGTGAAACGTGTGCTGCAATCAAACAAGCCAAGAGGTTAAAGCCCCTCTGGTATGAAGGATGATGGCTGAAATATAAATATGGGGAGGCCTGGCAGATTGACTATATCACACTTCCACAAACTCGCCAAGGCAAGCACCATGTGCTTACCATGGTGGAAGCAACCACCGGATGGCTGGAAACATATCCCGTGCCCCATGCCACCACCCGGAACACTGTCCTGGGCGTTGAAAAGCAAGTCTTATGGCGACATGGCACCCCCGAAAGAATTGAATTGGACGATGGGACTCATTTCTGAAACAACCTCATAGAGACCTGGGCCAAAGAGCACGGCATTGAGTGGGTATATCACATCCCCTATCATGCACCAGCTTCCGGAAAAATTGAACGATACAACAGACTGTTAAAGTCTACCCTGAGAGCAATGGGTGACGGGACATACAAACATTGGGATAAACATTTAGCCAAAGCCACCTGGTTAGTCAACACTAGGGGATCTACTGATAGATCCGGCCCTGCCCAATCAAAACTTTTACGTACTGTAGAAGGGGATAAAGTCCCTGTGGTGCATGTGAGAAATATGCTGGGGAAGACAGTCTGGGTTACTCCTGCCTCAGGCAAAGGCAAACCCGTTCGCGGGATTGCCTTTGCCCAGGGACCTGGGTGCACTTGGTGGGTAATGCGTGAGGATGGGGAATCACAGAATCACAGAATCACTAGGTTGGAAAGGACCTTTAAGATCATCAAGTCCAACCATTAATCCAGCACCACCATGTCCCCTAAACCATGTCCTGAAGCGCCACATCCACACGTTTTTTGAACACTTCCAGAGATGGCGACTCCACCACCTCCCTGGGCAGCCTGTTCCAATGCCTGACCACCCTCTCAGTGAAGAAATTTTTCCTAATATCCAATCTAATCCTCCCCTGGCGCAACTTGAGGCCATTTCCTCTTGTCCTATCACTAGTTAGTTGGGAGAAGAGACCAACACCCTCGTCGCCACAACCCCCTTTCAGGTAGTTGTAGAGAGCGATAAGGTCTCCTCTCAGCCTCCTCTTCTCCAGACTAAACAACCCCAGTTCCCTCAGCCGCTCCTCAGAAGACTTGTGCTCCAGACCCCTCACCAGCTTCGTTGCCCTTCTCTGGACACACTCCAGCACCTCAACATCCTTCTTGTAGTGAGGGGCCCAAAACTGAACACAGTATTCAAGCTGCGGCCTCACCAGTGCCGAGTACAGGGGCAAAATCACTTCCCTACTCCTGCTGGCCACACTATTCCTGATACAGGCCAGGACGCTGTTGGCCTTCTTGGCCACCTGGGCACACTGGCGGCTCATATTCAGCCGGCTGTCAACCAGCACCCCCAGGTCCCTTTCTGCCGGGCTGCTCTCCAGCCACTCCTCCCCAAGCCTGTAGCATTGCATGGGGTTGTTGTGGCCAAAGTGCAGGACCCTGCACTTGGCCTTATTAAACCTCATACAGTTGGCCTCTGCCCATCGATCCAGCCTGTCCAGATCCCTCTGCAGAGCCCTCCTACCCTCCAGCAGATCAACACTCCCACCCAACTTGGTGTCATCTGCAAACTTACTGAGGGAGCACTCGATCCCCTCATCCAGGTCATCAAGAAAGATATTGAACAAGACTGGCCCCAGTACTGAGCCCTGGGGAACACCACTTGTGACCGGCCGCCAGCCGGATTTAACGCCATTCACCACAACTCTCTGGGCTCGGCCATCCAGCCAGTTCCTCACCCAGCGAAGAGTAAACCCGTCTAAGCCACGAGCCGCCAGTTTCTCCAGGAGAATGCTGTGGGAGACGCTGTCAAAGGCTTTACTAAAGTCCACGTAGACAACGTCCACAGCCTTTCCCTCATCCACTAGGCGGGTCACCTGGTCATAGAAGGAGATCAGGTTGGTCAAGCAGGACCTGCCTTTCATGAACCCATGCTGGCTGGGCCTGATCCTTTGGCTGTCCTGCAGATGCCCTGTGAGCACTCTCAAGACCAACCGCTCCATAATCTTCCCTGGTACAGAGGTCAGGCTGACAGGCCTGTAGTTCCCAGGATCGTCCTTCCGGCCTTTCTTGTAGACGGGCGTCACATTGGCAAGCCTCCAGTCTTCTGGGACCTCTCCTGTTAACCAGGACTGCTGATAGATGATGGAGAGTGGCTTGGCAAGCTCCTCCGCCAGCTCCCTTAGTACTCTCGGGTGGATCCCATCAGGCCCCATAGACTTGTGGGTGTCCAGGTGGCTTAGCATGTCCTTGACTGCTTCCTCCTGGATTATGAGGAGTACATTGTGCTCTCCATCCCCGTCTTCCAGCTCAGGGGGCTGAATATCCGGTGGATACCTGGACTGGCTATTAAAGACTGAGGCGAAGAAGGCATTAAGTACCTCAGCCTTGTCCTCATCCTTGGAGACAATGTTCCCTGCCATATCCAGTAGGGGATGGAGATTCTCCTTGCCTCTCTTTTTGTTGTTAATATATTTGTAAAAACATTTTTTATTATCCTTTACGACTGTGGCCAGACTGAGCTCTAGCTGGGCTTTTGCCTTTCTAATTTTGTCCCTGTTTGACCTAACGAGATCCTTGTACTCTTCGTGAGTTGCCTGCCCCTTCTTCCAGAGGTGATAAACTCTCCTCTTTTCCCTGAGTCCCAGCAAAATCTCCCTGTTCAGCCAGGCCGGTCGCCTTCCCCGCCAGCTCTTCTTACGGCACATGGGGACCGCCTGCTCCTGTGCCTTTAAGATTACCTTCTTGAAGACTGTCCAGCCTTCCTGGACCCCTTTGTCCTTCAGGACTGTCTCCCAAGGGACTCCCTCAACCAGTGACCTGAACAGGCCAAAGTCTGCCCTCCAGAAGTCCATGATAGCAGTTTTGCTGACCCCTCTCCTTACTTCCCTCACAACCGAGAATTCTATCATGTCGTGGTCGCTAAGCCCAAGACAGCCTCCGACCACCACATCTCTCACCAGTCCTTCTCTGTTTGTAAACAGCAGGTCCAGCGGGGCACCTCCCCTGGTGGGCTCACTCACCAGCTGTGTCAGGAAGTTATCCTCCACACACTCCAGGAACCTCCCAGATTGTTTCCTCTCTGCCGTGTTAAACTTCCAGCAGATGTCCGGTAGGTTGAAGTCCCCCACAAGAACAAGGGCCAGCGAATGCGAGACCTCCGCCAGTCGCTTATAGAATGTCTCATCCGTCTCTTCATCCTGGTTGGGTGGCCTGTAACAGACTCCCAGCAGGATATCTGCCTCATTGGCCTTCCCCCTCATCCTTACCCACAAGCACTCTACTTGGTCTTCACAATCTTCGATTTCTATGCAATCAAAACACTCCCTAACATACAGAGCCACCCCACCGCCTCTCCTTCCCTGCCTATCCCTTCGGAAGAGCTTATAGCCATCCATTGCAGCACTCCAGTAATGTGAGTCATCCCACCATGTTTCTGTGATGGCAACTACGTCATAGCTGTCACGCTGCACAATGGCTTCCAGCTCCTCCTGTTTGGTGCCCATGCTGCGTGCATTGGTGTAGATGCACCTGAGCTGGGCTATCGATTTCAACTCTGGCACGTTGAACCTACCCCTAGGTTCAACTCTAGTGAGCCCAGTTTTATCCCCTCCCCCCTCCAAATCTAGTTTAAAGCCCTCTCAATGAGGCCTGCCAGCTCATGAGCAAGAATCCTTTTGCCCCTCGGCGTCAGTTGCACTCCATCAGCTGCGAGTAGGCCCGGTGCCGTATAAACCGCCCCGTGGTCAAAAAACCCAAAATTCTGACGACGGCACCAGCCCCTGAGCCATGCGTTGATCAGGTGTGCTTTCCTGTTCCTTTCAGTGTTCTTCCCTGTCACTGAAGGGATTGACGAAAACACTACCTGTGCTCCCGCTCCATTGACCAGTCGCCCCAGTGCTCTCAAGTCCTTTTTGACTGCCTTTGGGCTTCTTAGCGCAACCTCATCGTTGCCAACCTGCATGACCAACAACGGGTAGTAATCAGTGGGCCGAACCAGACCAGGGAGTTTCCTGGTGACATCTCTCACCCAGGCCCCAGGGAGGCAGCAGACTTCCCTGTGAGTTGGGTCTGGTCGACATATTGGGCCCTCTGTACCCCTTAGGAGGGAGTCACCTACAACAATCACCCTCCTCTTTTTCTTAACTAAGGACGTCTTGATGCGTGGGGCTCGTTGACTCACCCTAGGCACCCCCTCGGACGGACCTTCATCAGGGTCCTCATGTTCCTGTCCCTCATGTTCCAGAGCCCCATACCTGTTGTGTAAGGGCAGCTGGGACGGTGAGGGAGGCCGGGAGGGAATTCGCCGACCTCTCCGAGGAGGGACCTGCTTCCATTTCCCCTCATCTCTTAGGTCCTCTCCTTCTGCCCGGCAGCAAGAGGACAGGGGATCTCTTGCTGCTTGTGGAGCCTCCACCAGCTGCCCCTGCCTCAGGGCCGCCAGGGCGTGGCTCCACCAATCTATCTCCCTCTCACACTCCCTAATGCTCCTCAGCCTCTCCACTTCCTCTTTCAGCTCTGCCACCAGGCTGAGCAGGTCGCTCACCTGGTCGCACCGCACGCAGGTAGTGTCCCCGTCGGTCTCTGGTACAACCGACAGGCTCAGGCACTCTCTGCAGCCGGATACTTGGACAGCCGCGTGCCTGAGCGGGAGCTCCGTCTGTGTCGCCACAGTCTTTCTGGCCCCGGTTTTCAGCCGAGTGGCGACCATGGCTGCACCTCCTCTGGGAGGACGATGGCCACTTGTACTGTACCCCACCCGCACGCCTCCCCTGCACGCCCTGCCCGCGCGAACTGCCGCGCAAACTGACGCGCTACGCCCTCCTGACGTGCCACGCCCTGTTTACCCGCCCTGTTCGCCGCGCTCCCGGGGGCTGCTCTTGTAGACGAGGGGTTTTGGCTGCCACCGCCCTGGGTCCCGCCCACGCTGAGTCAGACCTGCCGCTCGTTAGGAGCCCGCTCCGCCGGCCGGGGGTCGGGGGGGGAAGCTGGGGCACTCTCTCGCTCCCTGTGCTGCCGCCTTCGCGGTTTGGCTGCATCGGGAAGGCTCCCCCGGCACGATCCTTCGCTCCGTAGCCCTTCGCCTCGGTGTGTACCTCAAGGAGACTTGATTTTGGGTGAAAATAGTCAATGATTTGAATTGTATTATATTAATTGTTACACAATACAGTATGACATTGCTACTATGGTTGCTATCTACCATATCAATGGTATTACAGTAAGAATCACCCAGACTGATGAAGAACGAGCTTCACCGAAACCAAGCAACGTGCAGCAGTGATGGAACCAGAACTGGCTTCAGCAGCTTGCACCCAACAATTTCCTCAAGACCGACATCTTCGACCTGCAGATCATGGACATGGACCGTGCCAGATAACAATCCAACACCATATACCATCTCCCCTGCCCTGAGAGACTGCTATGATGGATGAAGCCCAGAGTCATGGACGGAATGAACTCCACAGACATTTTAAAGTGATGGCCCATGGACTAAGAAAGTGATATCTGTCTGTATATATTAAAAGACAGGAAGAGTAATAATGAATAATTGGAATGTATTAAAAAGTACAGGACCTGGGCATGACGTAAATGGTATGGAATGGTTGGACTTGATGATCTTAAAGGTTCTTTCCAACCTAGTGATTCTGTGATTCTGTGAATAAGGGGTGGATACTGTCCTGGTTTCAGCCAGGATAGAGCTGGTTTTCTTCACAGAAGCTAGCGTGAGACTGTGTTTTGGATTTGGGATGAGAAACTGTTGATAATGTGCTGATGTTTTGGGTTGTTGCTGAGCAGTCAAGGACAGGCCAGCTTCTTGTGCTGGCCTGCCAGCAAGGAGGCTGGGGATGCACGGGAAGCTGGGAGGGGACACAGCCAGGACAGCTGACCCAGACTGGCCAAAGAGATATTCGCTACCATATGACGTCATGCCCAGTACATAAACTGGAGTTGGCCGGGGGGCGGAAAACGGTGCTCGGGGACGGGCTGTCGATCGCCAGGTGCTGAGCAATTCCTGTATTGGGCATCACTTGTTCTTGTACATTCCTTTGTTGGTATTGTCATTGTTGTTTCCTTCTTTCTTTCTGTCCTATTAAACCGTATTTATCTCAACCCACGAGGTTTTTTTTGTAATTCTCTCCCCCGCCCCACTGTGGGAGGGGGAGTGAGTGAGCGGCTGCGTGGTGCTTAGTTGCCGGCTGGGGCTAAACCACGACACTTCCGCACTTCCTTAATCAAGTCCCAATGAAATGGGTCCTAGAGATTGGACCCGTGAGGCTGTACACTAACGGGAAATGCCGTCGGTAACTCCATTTCCTCGTCTTTCATTGCTCCTAAAAAAACATCTTTCCACCGCTCCCTAGGGTCGCCTTTCATTCTAGGCTCTTGCCTCCCTATAGTCTCTACAACAGGCTCTTCTCCTTCGTCGCTGCTATCAGGCAACGGGGGCCGTAAAGGTGGCAGGGGCTCGGCTGAGGGCTTCAAAACTACGGCTTTTGATCGGTTAAGTCTGGGTGGTTTCGGGGGTGGTGATGCCCGCCCCATCAATCTTTCACACGGGCACACAGGGGAACATTGAGTACATTGTTCTGGGCAGCTTTGTCCCGTCTTGCCCTCACATATATCAGCATAGATCTGTTTCTCTGACTTACCTAATGCGGCCAGTTCACCCGGTGCATCTGGCACCTCAGGAGGTGCAGTCAGAGTCGCTGAATGTCCTGGACCTTCTGACTCGGTTAAAAAGGGATTGGTTGAAGGCGGTTTAACAGCCTCCTCCATATCAGCTGCAGATTTTCTCTCTGCCTTTAAGGCTTTTAATGTGGTTAATATCAACTTCCACACCATCACTAATTCTGCGGCGGTTTTCTCAATATGCTCCCATAACATTTTTCCTATCTCCTCCCACGTCTCTGCCTTAAACGCCACAGATGGATCGGGGGGGTACCCTTTCTTTCGGCTCCAAATTAGAAGCCTTCTAAGTGTATATTCATCATATTTCAGTCCTCTCTTAGAGAGCATGTGCAGCAGGAGTCTGACTATCGCCCCTTCTTCATGCGATGTATTCTGCCCCATGCCACCCCGGTTGCTCACCTCACCTCGCTGGGTGCTTCTCTGTTGCAACGTATTCCTTTTTCTTTTTCCTTGCGTCAGTCCCGCTGACTGCAATTCTTCCAACCGGGCTTCTCCTGCGGCGTCCTCTGCGCTTGACCGGTGTTCAACGATGAGATCCCAGAGATCGTATCACGCCGGGGTCACCAGTTGCGGGAGAAGGATGGACTTCACAACTCTATGAGAGTTATATTCTCAAGCCGTTTATTGTCTTGTCTGACTCCAATATATATCATAATTTTCGCTTAGCCACTGCACACACACACTCATGATTGGTTACAGCTTGTTACACACATTATTGCAATTGGCTATGTACAAAATATCACGCGCTGTCCATGCGCCTCTCACACAGTCAGGATTCGCTGCTTGCAGGTGTTCCTGTGCTCCTTTGCTTCTTCTTAGTTGTTTACCACAGCTCCTTCTCCTCAAGGCCGAGCCGTGCAGATATCCAGCTGTTTACCAGCTTCTCAATGCCACAGCTCCTTCTCCTTAAGTTCGAGCCATGCAGGGTGATCCCAACAGCTATGCTGATTCATACAGTAGATCACCTTGATGCAAATTTCTGTTTTTAAGAAGACCCCTTACTTCACACAGAGCTTCACTCATGTCTGCCTTGGAAAGCACCTATTGTATAGGAAGGGAACTTCAGAATTCGGCCCCAATGGGTTTATCTAGAACCATGCCAAAATTGCTGCATGCTCTTGCTCTGACTCTCCTGAAAATCTAGGAATGGGTTGGCCAAGTGGGAAGTCTGCAGTGGGATGCGCAGACACAACCACCTACTCCAGGGTATGGTCCATAAGGCATTGTGCCTTGGACAGGTGGAGTTACTCACATGGCTCAGCAGGAGTACCCTTCCAAATAACTGCTACTACAGTTTGCTGGTGTTGCAACCGTCAGTCTATTTTGAAGAGTGCATTCCATCTCCCTTTCATGTCGCTTGGTTGGAAATTCAGGGTAAAACTGTGCTGTCCTCCTCCACCCTCCTTGGGGCACCAGTGTGGCTATACATAATTCAGTCCATCTGCATGGGCCATCACTGGAGCATGGCCACCCCCGGATGAAGTGCAGCGACTGTGTGACCGAGCACAGCAACAGTTGCACGGCCACCTAAAACTTGAAGTGCAAATTATCTTGTCCAGTTTAAACTACATAGGGAATTTAGGAAGATAGAATGCAATCAGCCAGGACACTGAGGTTAAAACAGTAAATCTTGTGGAAAGTGCAATGGGACCTTTAATAATTGCAACTGGTCAAGGCCTCAGTTTTATGTCTCATCCCAACGATGGCACTTCTCCATGAGCTATGGGGTTATCGCGACTGGAGGAGGGGAACAGCGCTACCTACTGCAACACTGTCACCTCTCCCAACACCTGGGCTCACCTGGAAGCATCCTGGGTCACCTGAAAAATTAGAGGGCTAGGTCTTTCCTGGTTTTCATTTATAGATGGTATGCTGGTTTTGGCTAAGATGATAGAGTCAACTTTCTTCATAGTAGCTAGTATGGGGCTATTTTTGGATTTGTGCTGAAAACAGTGTTGATGATAAAGGGATGTTTTTGTTATTGTTGAGCAGTGCTTACACAGTATCAAGGCCTTTTCTGCTTCTCACACCACCCCACCAGTGAGCAGGCTGGGGGTGCATAAGAAGTTGGGAAGGGACACAGCCTGGACAGCTGACCCCAACTGACCAAAGGGATATTTCATACCATATGATGTCATGCTCAGCATACAAAGCTGGGGGAAGAAGAAAGAAGGGGTGGACATTCAGAGTTAAGGCGTTTTGTCTTCCCAAGTAACCATTACGCGTGATGGAGCCCTGCTTTCCTGGAGGCGGCTGAACACCTGCTTGCCGATGGGAAGCTGTTGGGATCACCCTGCATGGCTTGACCTTAAGGAGAAGGAGCTGTGGCACTGAGAAGCTGGTAAACAGCTGGATATCTGCACGGCTCGGCCTTGAGGAGAAGGAGCTGTGGTAAACAACTAAGAAGAAGCGAGGAAAACAGGAACACCTGCAAGCAGCAATCCTGACTCTGTGAGAGGCGCATGGACAGCATGTGATATTTTGTATATAGCCAATTGCAATAATGTGTGTAACAAGCTGTAACCAAACATGAGTGTGTGCGCAGTGACTAAACAAAAATTATGATATATATTGGAGTCAGACAAGACAATAAACGGCTTCGGAATATAACTCTCATAGAGTTGTGAAGTCCATCCTTCTCCCGCAACTGGTGACCCCGACGTGATACGATCTATGGGAACTCATCGTTGAACACCGGTCGAGCGCAGAGGACGCCGCAGGGGAAGCCCGGTTGGAAGAATTGCAGTCAGCGGGACTGACGCAAGGAAAAAGAAAAAGGAATACGTTGCAACGGAGAAGCACCCAGCGAGGTGAGGTGAGCAACCGGGGCAGCATGGGGCAGAACACATCGCATGAAGAAGGGGCGATAGTCAGACTCCTGCTGCGTATGCTCTCTAAGAGAGGACTGAAATATGATGAATATACACTTAAAAGGCTCCTAATTTGGAGCCGAAAGAAAGGGTACCCCCCCGATCTGTCTGTGGCGTTTAAGGCAGAGACGTGGGAGGAGATAGGAAAAACGTTACAGGAGCATATTGAGAATGGAGATAAAACCGCTGCAGAGTTAGTGACGGCATGGGAATTGATATTAATCACTTTAAAAACCTTGAAAGCAGAGAGAAAAGCTGCAGCTGGTACGGAGGAGGCTGTTAAACCGCCTTCAACCAATCCCTTCTTAACCGAGTCAGAGGGTCCAGGACCTTCAGCGACTCTGACTGCACCTCCCGAGGGTGAATTGGCTGCATCAGATAAGTCAGAGAAACAGGTCTACAATGATATATGTGAGGGCAAGACGGGACAAAGTTGCCCAGAACAACGTACTCAATGTTCCCCTGTGTGCTCGTGTGAAAGATTGATGGGGCGGGGTTCACCACCCCCGAAACCACCCAGACTTAACCGATCGAAAGCCGTAGTTTTGAAGCCCTCAGCCGAGCCCCTGCCACCTTTACGGCCCCCATTGCCTGATAGCAGCGACGAAGGAGAAGAGCCTGTTGTAGAGACTATAGGGAGGCAAGAGCCTAGAATGAAAGGCGACCCTAGGGAGCGGTGGAAAGACGTTTTTTTAGGAGCGATGAAAGACAAGGAAACAGAGTTACCAATGGCATTCCCCGTTAGTGTACAGCCTCACAGGCCCAATCGCTGGGACCCATTTCACTGGGACTTGATTAAGAAAGTGCGGAAGGCAGTGCAAAATTATGGCTTGCAATCACCTTTCACGCAAGCTTTATTAGATAACATATTCACAGGAATGATTCTTACACCATGGGATTGTCGGCAGATGATAGATATGTTACTGACACCAACCCAAAGGTTATTGTGGGCAGACAGATGGTATAAACTCTGTATGCAAGAAGCCCTGAGAAACCTGGAGCGTCAAGACGGCGATCCACTTCAGAACATTACTATGGAACAAATACAGGCCAGGGACCATTTGTGGGTGTTAGATTGCAAGCTCGGCTGCCTTTAGAGGCCTTGCAATTAGTTGGGCGACTAGCGTTGAATGCGTTGCGAACAGTCCCTGAGGAGGGAAAGAGGCAACCATCTTACACTCAAATTAGACAAGGGAGAGATGAACCATATATGTCTTTTGTTGATCGTCTGAGACACGCTTTGAATAAAGTGTATACCAATGAAGACGCAAAGCTAGCAGTGTTGTTGAATTTAGCGGTAGAAAATGCCAATGTAGATTGTAAAAGAATTTTGTTAACTTTGCCAAAAGAAGCAACATTAGTACAAATGGTAGAAGCCTGCAACAGAGTAGGCTCTGCCACACATCAGGCAGAGACACTCGCAAGTGCCTTTGCAGCAGCAATTAAGCCATTTATAAATGGAAAAGGGGAGAAAAAATGTTTTAATTGTGGAAAAACAGGCCATTTTAGGGCTCAGTGCAAGGCCACAAGGAAAGGACCTAGGCAGATTGAGACAGGTCATAAATCCTTCCAACAAGGACCCTTTCAGCAAGGAATAGGCCCAGCAGGAACACCATGTGGTCGATGTCAAAAATTTGGTCATCAAGCCTCAGAATGCTGTTCAAAGTATCATCGGCATGGTATGAAATTGGGAAACGGGCGACCGAGCGCGAAGGCACCCCGCGCGATGACACAAATGGGGAAGCACCACCAGGCTGCTTGGCATGCCTTAGCGCCCGAACCAGAGGGAGCGCTGGAATGGACGTGGAAACAGCAGTAGAAGTTACCTTATGGGACACATCAGTTTATGATGTCCCAACTAATGCGAATGGACCATTAGGATATGGGTTGAGTGCTTTGTTATTAGGATGATCTTCAGCAACAAAGCAGGGACTTTTTGTTCTCCCTGGAGTCATTGACGCTGATTATACAGGAACCATCAAAGTAATGTTGTGGACTCCATCTCCTCCTGTTGCAGTTCCTGCAGGCACACGTATTGCACAATTGGTGCCTTTTACTGCTTCTGTACCTCAGGCAGCGCAATCAGTGAGGGGGAATGGGGGGTTTGGCTCCACAGGAAGACCACAAATCTTTCTAGCATTAGATATCAGCAGAAGAAAACCGACTTTGAAAATGAAGTTTAGGCATCCTGACCCCACCGTGCGACCGCGACAATGGACCATCGATATGTTAGTGGATACAGGAGCTGATGTGACCATAATCAGTCAGCGAGAGTGGCCGCCAGGCTGGCTGGCTCAGTCTCCAGCTCATGGATAATTGTAGGGGTTGGTGGGTTTTCTGCAACACAACAGAGCGTAACAACCTTAACCTGTGAAAATCCAGACGGACTAGTGTGTTCAGTACAACCCTATGTAGCCGCATCACCATTAAGTTTGCTTGGGCGGGATGTACTGAGTCAAATGAATGTATCACTCTCTAGCGATCCACAGGGTTTTCGGTAGTGGCCGTTGAAACGCGACCTGTGCTCAAACTGGAATGGAAAACCGATGATCCAGCGTGGGTAAATCAATGGCCGCTGAACGCAGAAAAGGTCGCCCACCTGGAAGATTTGGTAAAAGAACAGCTAGAAAAAGGCCATATTGTGCCAACCACTAGTCCTTGGAACACACCTGTTTTCGTGATTCCAAAGAAAAGTGGAAAATGGAGATTATTACATGACTTGCGAGAAGTCAATAAGGTTACAGTGGACATGGGAGCCTTGCAACCAGGGCTACCATCTCCCTGTATGATACCGAAGTATTGGAAGCTTTTGATTATAGATCTCAAAGATTGCTTTTTTACAATCCCTCTGCATGAAGACGATGCCAAACATTTTGCATTCTCAGTCCCAAGTACAAACAAGGCGCAACCCATGCAAAGATATCATTGGACAGTATTGCCACAAGGCATGAAAAATTCACCCATGATGTGTCAAATTTATGTAAATTGGGCTTTACAGCCAATCAGAAAAAGGTGGCCTCAATATTTCATCTATCATTATACGGATGACATATTGTTGGCTGGTGTTCAATTAAATCCGGAAGAAATGATCGGGGAGATCGTTGAGCTTTTGAGGCAAAGTGGGCTGCAAGTGGCACCGGAAAAGATACAAGCTGAAGCGCCTTGGAGGTACTTGGGGTGGATGATCACTGAAACGTCGGTGACCCCCCAGAAGGTTGAATTAAGAATTCAGCTTAAAACATTAAATGATGTACAAAAATTGGTAGGAGATGTTAATTGGATTCGACCTATTTGTGGGATCACAAACCAAGATATGGAGCCTTTGGTTCAGCTCTTGCGAGGGGATAGCAGGTTAAACTCTCCTCGACAATTGACCAAGGAAGCCCGGGAAGCAGTAGCAAACATTTCTGAAAAGATAACTCAAGCATTTAGTTCTAGGATAGACCCCTCGATAGGGATCACTTTGGCAGTAATCAATCACGAGCGACATCCCTATGCGCTTATAATACAGTGGATAACAAAGCTAGAATCAAAAGCAGACCCATTGAGAATTTTAGAGTGGGTCTTTTTGCCTCAGCAGCACAGAAAAAACATCACCACGAAAGCAGAGTGTTCTGCAAATTTGATTATGAAAGGGTGCAACAAAATTATTGATATATCGGCAAAGGACCCGAAAACGATTTTAATACCATTACAACAAGAATATTTGACTTGGGCTTTGCAGCACTCTGTTCCCTTCCAAACTGCATTAGCAGGATTTGAAGGTGACATTCAGATTAATTATCCATCACACAAAATGTTCACCTTTTTTAAAAACCATGAAGTAGAAGAAAAATCAAAGTGTAGTCAATATCCAGTTCAAGGTGCTACAGTATTTATGGATGGTGGTGGGAAGACAGGCAAGGCAGCAATAGTATGGCGAGAGCACGGGGAATGGAAAGAACGGGTACTTGTCGTGCCAGGATCAGTTCAAAAGGTAGAACTACAGGCAGTAATTGAAGCCTTTAAATTATGGTCTGAAGAACCTGTGAATATAATTACTGATTCTTTATATGTAGCTGGAGTACTCCAAAGATTGGAAGGTTCAATCCTCAGACAAGTACAGCAGGAACAGCTATATCACCAATTTAGAACACTTTGGTTTTTATTGCAGAAAAGATGACATCCTTATTACGTTATGCATATACGCAGCCATACCAACCTTCCAGGGGAATTGGTGGAAGGAAATGCAAGAGCTGATCGGCTGACTGCCGCAGTATGGGCTGGACCTGCCCCGGACCGTTTAGGTCAAGCACAAGCCTCTCATGCCTTTTGCCATCAATCTGCCAAAGTTTTAGCGAGACAATTTAATCTAAGTGCAGGTGACGCTAGAGCTATTATACAGACTTGTGCTGATTGTCAACAAATAGGCCCAGGTATCGCGATTACAGTAAATCCCCGGGGACTGCATTCGCTACAACTATGGCAGATGGATGTGACACATGTCGCTGACTTTGGAAGATTTAAATATGTTCATGTTTCAATTGATTGCTATTCTGCAGTAGTTTGGGCCACTGCACAAACAGGAGAAACTAGTAGGCATGTACAAAAGCATTTGCGAGCTGCATTTGCAGCCCATGGTATACCCCTACAAATTAAAACCGATAATGGTCCTTGTTATGTAGCCCAGTCAACCCAACCATTTTTTGCTCAATGGGGAGTGACGCATGTTACTGGAATACCGCATTCCCCAACTGCACAAGCTATTGTTGAACGAATGAATCATTCCCTGAAGTGTTTATTGCAAAAACAAAAAGGGGGAGAGGCTACCACACCACCCCAAGAATGTTTGAATAAAGCCTTATATGTGTTAAATTATTTGCGTCTAGCAGAAGGAGAAACAGTGCCTCCCATAATAAAACATGTAAAAGGAATGACAGGAAGTCTGTTTGAGTTAACACAAAATGTGCAAGTAAAAGTTAAAAATTTGGAAAAGAATATGTGGGAAGGACCTTTTCAACTGCTAACCTGGGGACGAGGTTATGCTTGTGCCATTACAGATTCTGGAACTCGTTGGGTGCCCGCAAAATGGGTAAAACCATGGGTGGAACAGCCACCATCGTCATCGTCAGACACATCTTGATACTGTTAGGTGTCATCGTAACCTGGATGCCACCTCAGCCAAAAGAGAATGTATGGGTAACATTAGCAAATCAAACAGGACAAGACACCTTCTGTCTGTCTCTTTCCTCCCCAGGCAATCCCTTTTCAATCTGCCAGAAGTGTCATGATGGCTGTGTGGAGATCAATGGGCTGGGAAACAGCTGCCCGGGAACTGGTCAGGGGACTGTGCTATGGGCGTCCTAGTTCCTAATTTGAGAATTATCATTAGACAAACATGGAAAGCTTTTAAGGCAAAGTGCTCTATAACTACAAATCCTTTGGTAAGATATAATATTGGTTTTCATAGCTTTATAGCTTCTATCGCTAGGAGTAGTACAACTAGAATTGTTTGTCTTGTAATATTCTGCTATTAATTTAAGCATAGTTGATATGTGACTGCTGGATTATGGTAAGATGCCATGTGAACAAAGCCTACGAACCAATAGACGGGATGGCTGTGGCGCGTGCAGCACGTCTGGCCAGCGGGCGCATACGCCATAGGCCCCCTGTGTTAAAAGGTGACGACTGAGGCATGTTCCGACACTCGCTGGCCTCGTGTGTCGAAACTCGTTCCTTGGCAAATGTATAAATACTGGGATTTCCTGAAGGGCAGTGGGCCGGTGTACGGCAAGGCCACCGTTGCCTCCGTGGGGACGCCCACGTATAGCTGGCACCTACCGACTGCTGGGCTGAGTTTGCAGCACAGGACGATACAAGAATGTACAGATGGTCCATCTTCCTCACAGTCCTTAGGTTGCAAATGATCCATCAGGTTTTGTTTATAGATAAACAAAAAGGGGGAGATGTTGGGATCACCCTGCATGGCTCGACCTTAAGGAGAAGGAGCTGTGGCATTGAGAAGCTGGTAAACAGCTGGATATCTGCATGGCTTGGCCTTGAGGAGAAGGAGCTGTGATAAACAACTAAGAAGAAGCGAGGAAAACAGGAACACCTGCAAGCAGCAATCCTGACTGTGTGAGGGGCGCATGGACAGCACGTGATATTTTGTATATAGCCAATTGCAATAGTGTGTGTAACAAGTTGTAACCAATCATGAGTGTGTGCGCAGTGACTAAGCGAAAATTTTGATATATATTGGAGTCAGACAAGACAATAAACGGCTTCGGAATATAACTCTCATAGAGTTGTGAAGTCTATCCTTCTCCCGCAATGTAACCCCATTTACTATAACTCTTTGAGCTCAACCCATCAGCCAATTGTTCACCCCAGTGTATTATGGACTTGTCTAGCTGTATGCTGAACATTTTGTCCAGAAGGATACTGTGAGGGACAGTATCAAAAGCTTTGCTAAAATGAAAAAAACCCACATCCACTGGCTTCCCTTCATCAGCTAGATGGGTGACCTTGTCATAAAGGGAAATTAAGTTCGTTAAGCAGGACTTTCCCCTCGTGAACTCGTGCTGACTAAGAGCAATGAATGCATTGTCTCTCATGTGTTTTTCAATAACTCCCAGAATAACCTTCTCTGTAATTTTACCCGGCCCTGAAGTGAGAGTGACAGGCCTGTAATTGCCAGGGTCTTCCTTCTTACCCTTTTTGAAAATTGGGACAACATTTGTCAGCTTCCAGTCAACTGGGACCTCTCCAGACTCCCAAGACCATTGAAAAATAATGGAGAGGTCCCACGATAACATCAGCCAGCTCTTTCAGTACCCTGGGATGAATCCGATCAGGCCCCATAGCTTTTTGCACATCCATCTGGAGCAGCAAGTCTCGAACAAGTTCGGGTCGGCTGGGAGTTTGTCATTCCCCCAGTCACAGTCGTCCAGCGCAGGGCTCCGGGTGTCCCAGGGCCCATAATCAGTGTTAAAGAAAGAGGCAAAGGTGGCATTAAACATCTCTGCTTTGTCTACATCCCTATTTGTGAGGTGACCAACCTCATCAAGTAATGGACCAATGTTATCTCTGATCCTTCTTTTGCTGTCAACATATTTTTAAAAGCCCTTTTTGTTGTCCTTCGCAGTGCTGGCCAGCTTGAACTCTGATTGAGCTTTGACCACACGAATTTTCTCCCTACAGTGGCTAACAGCATCTCTGTAATCTTCCCATGTCACCTGTCCTTGCTTCCAATGTCCATACGCTTTCCTTTTCTGACTAAGTTCTAGAAGATCCCTGCTCAGCCAAGCCAGCCTTCTGCCCTGCTTGCTTGACTTATGACACTTTGAAATTGCCTGCTCCAGCACTCTTAAGAGATGGCTCTTAAGAAGTGACCAGCATTCCTGGAACCCAATACCTTCAAAAGCAGATTCCCAGGGAACCTTACTAACTAGCTCCTTCAGCAGCCCAACATCTGCTCTCCCCATATCCAGGGCTGAAGTTTTGCTGGCAGTTTTTCTCCTATTGCCAATGATTTGAAGCTCAACTACTTTGTGGCCACTGTGACCAAAACAGACACCAATCACCACTTTGCCTATGAGTCCCTCTGTTTACAAACAGCAAATCTAAGAGGGCACCTTTCCTAGTCGGTTTCCTTAGTACCTGCATCAAGAAGTTATCTTCAATGTGCTTCAGGAATTTCCATCTTCCATTAGAACAGGTTGCTCAAAGCCCTGTCCAACCTGACCTTGAACATTGCCAATGATGGGGCATCCACAGCTTCTCTGGGCAACCTGTTCCAGTGTCCCACCACCCTCATCGTAAAAAAAGTCTTCCTTATGTCCAATCTAAATTTACCCTCTTTCAGTTTAAAACCATTACCCCTTGTCCTGTCACTACAGGCACTGGCAAAAAGTCTCTCTCCATCTGTCTTATAAGACCCCTTTATATATTGACATAGCTTCTAGGAGGATCTGTTCCATGATCTTACCGGGCACAGAGGTGAGGCTGACTGGTCGGTAGTTCCCAGGGTCCTCCCTTTTACACTTTTTTAGAATGGGTGTGGTGTTTCCCTTTTTCCAGTGCTTTTTCCATAAAGCAGAAAGACACAAAGGAAAAGGAATGTCACTCTTGACTGAAATAAATCAAGAGCTTATATGCAACTTTATAAGAGTAACACCTCTGTATTTATGCATGGACAAATATATAGCAAGAAAAAAGTCCTTTGACATTTGAAGAAGTTAGCATCTTCCACAGGTACTGTTTTAGAGCAAGAGGCTTGTATCAATGCCTGGATTATTTATTTATTTATTTGGGGGGAGACTGAGAAAGAAAACAGACAGCTTCTCCCCAAAAGTTAAAAATTATTCATAGAAATTGCAAATAAGTAACCTGTTCAGACTCTAGCAGCTTTTTGCTGTTAGGATAGAAAGCCTACTGGTTAAATTGGGTATAAGAATACACAATCTATTCTTTGTTAACACACTGATACACACTGGGGTATATTTTTTATGCACAAAGTCTTTTCAATCTTTTAGTGTTATTCAAACACTATAGATTGATATTTCAAGAGGAAGTATCTACTTTGTATGAAGCTATATCTTTGTATCAAATTATAAAAAGCAGATAGTGGTTTTGTAGTTGACTCTTACACATCAGCACAGCACCATCTTTCAAAGGGGGTACTGTGAAGCTAGACAGTTGTCATACAGAGTGAATGGTACTGCAGGGAAATATGAAATATGAGAAAAAACTAATTAAGTTGTTTCCTCCAAGCCTTCCTTGTTCTTTGCCTCCTCCCTCAAACCAAAAGTGTGGCACAAGCATTTTGGTCAGCATAGGTCTTATTCTCTTTGCCTTCCTTCTCTAAATGTTATCAGAGAATCAGCACTCCATTTCCAACTTTTATTTCCAAATACAATTAACAGAGTAGCAGGCAGCAGGGCAACTCAAATATCTTTAGTGTTATCTACTGATAACTTTTGGGGTATAAGGACAAATGAAATTCCAGAGTAGTAAATGCACTGCTGGACCTTGTTACAAAGCTGACACATATTTGGAATGTGCCCTCTTCCCTTCACAGAAAATATATATTAATTCAATATTCTGTGATTCTCAAAAGCCTCTCATCTAATAACGGATGTTAAGGAATTAAATCCTACATCATTCTTGTGATGTAAATATCATCACCATTTCAGAGAGGGAGACAGAGGTGTTAAGAGACTTTCACAAAGTACTACAGAACGCAAGATCGCATTCAGAGTCAGAGAAATGACAACTGCTATTTTTCCCAGTCACATGCTTTAAATTAAATGACCTTTTCTTCAGATTCAAGACATTTTTAAGTATCAAGAGCAGGAAACAGCACAACTATGAACACTTATTTTTCTCTTCGGATCCATGGTGCTTCACAAAGGAAGAGTGCTGAATTCACATTTCCTCATCCTGCAGCTGTCATAAAAATCCAGAGGAACCCTACGTACCTCTCATAGCCAAAACACCACATATCTGTCCCATTTGGTTTAACTATTGGAACTAAAAGATCTTGCAAAGTACACACTGCCACTGACTTCTTTGGCTATCAAACCACTAGACAGGGTTTTTTCCATCTCAAATACAATGCAGAATCTCCCAAGTCAGACAGGAAGCCGGTCAGATACACCACTGGGGTTATTTACAGAAACCTGGCCCTATGCAGCCCTTGATGAAGTGGCTTTCATAAAAACACATGGACAAACATGGCAGAGTCTAAGTTTGCCCCCTTCCACAAACCTTTACTGAACTGCACTTCAGTTATTTTGACTCCTTGGCTTAGAATGCGACTGATACAACAGACACCCACAATGGAAGAAGGCACAGAGGAGACTGGCACAGGCAATGTGCTCATGAAGTTCAGGAACCCTTAATTTGGGTTCCTGCCTGCCACTGTGTGCCCCTGTGCTCCTCTAGGTAAAGGTTAGAACCACACAGGCAGTTAAACCCATGCAGAATGCCCCTCGCCTTCAATTGCAGTCAAGAAATGCTAAAGGCAAAAATCCTCTAGACAGCATGTCTGAGGAATGTAGTTGTGTTTGGTGAAAATGTTTAGCTAAAAGGTTAACGAGGCAGCGACTGCATTGCCTGCTGACTGCAGTGCTGAGGTGATTAGCAGGAGAAACCCAGGAAGGAGCAGATCTTATGACCCACACCAGCTCCCCATATACCTCAACCGTTAGGGAGTACCACTCAACACTCAGAGCAAAACAATTTAAAAGAATAGGGGAATCAACTTGTCTCCATTGTCCAGGCTGCTGCTGCCTGAGCAGCTGCATGGAACCAGAGTCCAGAAATGTTGGTCATTGTAAATAATAAGTATATTCTTAGAAGAAAATACATCATGCTGGATCCAACAGCCCAAGAGAGGTGAGGCTGCTGTTGCTCCACGTCCCCAGGTCCAAGCAGTAGTGAGGCTGAAGACGTATTTCCAGCAGGCACTTGCACACAGAGCACACATATATAGCACATATATATGCACGGCTAGCCACAGAGATCACAGGCAGATGCTCAGAGCACTCACACAAACACAGAGAGCACCAATAGCCTCATCCTGCTCTCCACTCTGGCTGAGCAAGATGGAGGCCTACTAGTGAGAATATATCCATATACATATGTACAAGGTGGATCCCTCCAAAAGCTGGGTTGAGACATGCGGTTTGCCCAGTAGCTGACCACTGGATCCCAGTCTCCCCAGTTGCTGGCATCTGGACATATGAGCCCCCAAAGCCACAGCCCCACTCCAGTTGCTGGTACAGATTATCATGTGCGGGAGAAGGATGGACTTCACAACTCTATGAGAGTTATATTCCGAAGCCGTTTATTGTCTTGTCTGACTCCAATATATATCAAAATTTTTGCTTAGTCACTGCGCACACACTCATGATTGGTTACAGCTTGTTACACACATTATTGCAATTGGCTATGTACAAAATATCACACGCTGTCCATGCGCCTCTCACACAGTCAGGATTCGCTGCCTGCAGGTGTCCATGAACTCCTTTGCTTCCTCTTAGGTGTTTACCACAGCTCCTTCTCCTCAAGGCCGAGCCCTGCAGATATCCAGCTGTTTACCAGCTTCTCAATGCCACAGCTCCTTCTCCTTAAGGTCGAGCCATGCAGGGTGATCCCAACATCTCCCCCTTTTTGTTTATCTATAAACAAAACCTGATGGATCATTCGCAACCCAAGGACTGTGAGGAAGATGGACCATCTGTACATTCTTGTATCGTCCTGTGCCGCGAACTCAGCCCAGCAGTCGGTAGGTGCCAGCTTTACGTGGGCGTCCCCACGGAGGCAACGGTGGCCTTGCCGTACACCGGCCCACTGCCCTTCAGGAAATCCCAGTATTTATACATTTGCCAAGGAACGAGTTTCGACACACGAGGCCAGCGAGTGTCGGAACATGCCTCAGTTGTCACCTTTTAACACAGGGGGCCTATGGCGTATGCGCCCGCTGGCCAGACGTGCTGCACGCGCCACAGCCATCCCATCTATTGGTTCGTAGGCTTTGTTCAGATGGCATTTTACCATAATCCAGCAGTCACATATCAACTATGCTTAAGCCAATAGCAGAATGTTACAAGGCAAACAATTCTAGCTGTACTACTTCTAGCGATGGAAACTACTCCTAGTGATGGAAACTACTCCTAGCGATGGAAAAAGCGCCTGCACAAAGCTATGAAAACCAATATTATATCTTACCAAAGGATTTGTAGTTATAGAGCAGTTTGCCCTAAAAGCTTTCCATGTTCCTCTCATGATACTGCTAATTTCAGTGTGATTTACCCATACATTTTCTTTTGGCTGAGGTGGCATCCAGGTTGCGATGACACCTGAGAGTGTCAAGATGTGTCTGACGACGACGATGGTGACTGTTCCACCCATGGTTTTACCCATTTTGCAGGTACCCAACGAGTTCCAGAATCTGTAATGACACAAGCATAACCTCGTCCCCAGGTTAGCAGTTGAAAAGGTCCTTCCCACATATTCTTTTCCAAATTTTTAACTTTTACTTGCACATTTTGTGCTAACTCAAACAGACTTCCTGTCATTCCTTTTACATGTTTCTCCTTCTGCTAGATGCAAATAATTTAACACATATATGGCTTTATTCAAACGTTCTTGGGGTGGTGTGGTAGCCTCTCCCCCTTTTTGTTTTTGCAATAAACACTTCAGGGAATGATTCATTCGTTCAACAATAGCTTGTCCAGTTGGGGAATGCGGTATTCCAGTAACATGCGTCACTCCCCATTGAGCAAAAAATCGTTGGGTTGACTGGGCTACATAACAAGGACCATTATCAGTTTTAATTTGTAGGGGTATACCATGGGCTGCGAATGCAGTTCCCAAATGCTTTTGTACATGCCTACTAGTTTCTCCTGTTTGTGCAGTGGCCCAAACTACTGCAGAATAGCAATCAATTGAAACATGAACATATTTAAATCTTCCAAAGTCAGCGACATGTTTCACATCCATCTGCCATAGTTGTAGCGAATGCAATCCTCGGGGATTTACTGTAATCGCGATTCCTGGGCCTATTTGTTGACAATCAGCACAAGTCTGTATAATAGCTCTAGCGTCACCTGCACTTAGATTAAACTGTCTCGCTAAAACTTTGGCAGATTGATGGCAAAAGGCATGAGAGGCTTGTGCTTGACCTAAACGGTCCGGGGCAGGTCCAGCCCATACTGCGGCAGTCAGCCGATCAGCTCTTGCATTTCCTTCCACCAATTCCCCTGGTAGGTTGGTATGGCTGCGTATATGCATAACGTAATAAGGTTGTCGTCTTTTCTGCATTAAAACCCAAAGCATTCTGAATTGTTGATATAGCTGTTCCTGCTGTACTTGTCTGAGGATTGAACCTTCCAATCTTTGGAGTACTCCAGCTACATATAAAGAATCAGTAATTATATTCACAGGTTCTTCAGACCATAATTTAAAGGCTTCAATTACTGCCTGTAGTTCTACCTTTTGAACTGATCCTGGCACGACAAGTACCCGTTCTTTCCATTCCCCGTGCTCTCGCCATACTATTGCTGCCTTGCCTGTCTTCCCACCACCATCCGTAAATACTGTAGCACCTTGAACTGGATACTGACTACACTTTGACTTTTCTTCTACTTCATGGTTTTTAAAAAAGGTGAACATTTTGTGTGATGGATAATTAATCTGAATGTCACCTTCAAATCCTGCTAATGCAGTTTGGAAGGGAACAGAGTGCTGCAAAGCCCAAGTCAAATATTCTTCTTGTAATGGTATTAAAATCGTTTTCGGGTCCTTTGCTGATATATCAATAATTCTGTTGCGCCCTTTCATAATCAAATTTGCAAAACACTCTGCTTTCGTGGTGATGTTTTTTCTGTGCTGCTGAGGCAAAAAGACCCACTCTAAAATTCTCAATGGGTCTGCTTTTGATTCTAGCTTTGTTATCCACTGTATTATAAGCGCATAGGGATGTCGCTCGTGATTGATTACTGCCAAAGTGATCCCTATCGAGGGGTCTATCCTAGAACTAAATGCTTGAGTTATCTTTTCAGAAATGTTTGCTACTGCTTCCCGGGCTTCCTTGGTCAATTGTCGAGGAGAGTTTAACCTCTATCCCCTTGCAAGAGCTGAACCAAGGGCTCCATATCTTGGTTTGTGATCCCACAAATAGGTCGAATCCAATTAACGTCTCCTACCAATTTTTGTACATCATTTAATGTTTTAATCTGAATTCTTAATTCAACCTTCTGGGGGGCCACCAACGTTTCAGTGATCATCCACCCCAAGTACCTCCAAGGCGCTTCAGCTTGTATCTTTTCCGGTGCCACTTGCAGCCCACTTTGCCTCAAAAGCTCAACGAGCTCCCCGATCATTTCTTCCGGATTTAATTGAACACCAGCCAACAATATGTCATCCATATAATGATAGATGAAATATTGAGGCCACCTTTTTCTGATTGGCTGTAAAGCCCAATTTACATAAATTTGACACATCATGGGTGAATTTTTCATGCCTTGTGGCAATACTGTCCAATGATATCTTTGCATGGGTTGCGCCTTGTTTGTACTTGGGACTGAGAATGCAAAATGTTTGGCATCGTCTTCATGCAGAGGGATTGTAAAAAAGCAATCTTTGAGATCTATAATCAAAAGCTTCCAATACTTCAGTATCATACAGGGAGATGGTAGCCCTGGTTGCAAGGCTCCCATGTCCACTATAACCTTATTGACTTCTCACAAGTCATGTAATAATCTCCATTTTCCACTTTTCTTTGGAATCACAAAACCTGGTGTGTTCCAAGGACTAGTGGTTGGCACAATATGGCCTTTTTCTAGCTGTTCTTTTGCCAAATCTTCCAGGTGGGCGACCTTTTCTGCGGTCAGCGGCCATTGATTTACCCACGCTGGACCATCGGTTTTCCATTCCAGTTTGAGCACAGGTCACGTTTCAACGGCCGCTACCGAAAACCCTGCGGATCGCTAGAGAGTGATACATTCATTTGACTCAGCACATCCCGCCCAAGCAGACTTAATGGTGATGCGGCTACATAGGGTCGTACTGAACACACAAGTCCGTCTGGTTTTTCACAGGTTAGAGTTGTTACGCTCTGTTGTGTTGCAGAAAACCCACCAACCCCTACAATTATCCATGAGCTGGAGACTGAGCCAGCCAGCCTGGCGGCCACTCTCGCTAACTGATTATGGTCACATCAGCTCCTGTATCCACTAACATATCGATGGTCCATTGTCGCGGTCGCACGGTGGGGTCAGGATGCCTAAACTTCATTTTCAAAGTCGGTTTTCTTCTGCTGATATCTAATGCTGGAAAGATTTGTGGTCTTCCTGTTGAGCCAAACCCTCCATTCCCCCTCACTGATTGCGCTGCCTGAGGTACAGAAGCAGTAAAAGGCAGCAATTGTGCAATACGTGTGCCTGCAGGAACCGCAACAGGAGGAGATGGAGTCCGCAACATTACTTTGATGGTTCCCGTATAATCAGCGTCAATGACTCCAGGGAGAACAAAAAGTCCCTGCTTTGTTGCTGAAGATCGTCCTAATAACAAAGCACTCAACCCATATCCTAATGGTCCATTCGCATTACTCGGGACATCATAAACCGACATGTCCCATAAGGTAACTTCTACTGTTGTTTCCACGTCCATTCCGGCGCTCCCTCTGGTTTGGGCGCTGAGGCTTGCCAAGCAGCCTGGTGGTGCTTCCCCATTTGTGTCGTCGTGTGTTGGGATCACTCTGCACGGCTCGACCTTAAGGAGAAGGAGCTGCAGCATTGAGAAGGTGGTAAACAGCTAGATATCTGCACGGCTCGGCCTTGAGAAGAGGGAGCTGTGGCATTGGGAAGCTGGTAAACAGCTGGACATCTGCAGGGCTCGGCCTTGAGGAGAAGGAGCTGTGGTAAACAGCTAAGAAGAAGCACTGTATAAGAAAAACAGGATGGAACCCGGACCACGTAGCAGTAACCGCAAGTAGGAGGAGTATGATAATGCAATCTTTAGAGCTAAGCCAATGATTGTAAGACAAGTATGCATAAGGTAGAACTTAGTGTATAAATATGTGTAAGGTTTTGCAATAAAGTTGAAGCTTGCCTTATCACTCATATTGAGTCGACTGCTTGCCTTCCCTCGCTCGTCGCAGTCGTGCGGGGTGCCTTCGCGCTCGGTCGCCCGTTTCCCAATTTCATACCATCCTGATTATACTTTGAACAACATTCTGAGGCTTGATGACCAAATTTTTGACATTGACCACATGGTGCTCCTGCTGGGCCTATTCCTTGCTGAAAGGGTCCTTGTTGGAAGGATTTATGACCTGTCTCAATCTGCCTAGGTCCTTTCCTTGTGGCCTTGCACTGAGCTCTAAAATGGCCTCTTTTTCCACAATTAAAACATTTTTTCTCCCCTTTTTCATTTATAAATGGCTTAATTGCTGCTGCAAAGGCACTTGCGAGTGTTTCTGCCTGACGTGTGGCAGAGCCTACTCTGTTGCAGGCTTCTACCATTTGTACTAACGTTGCTTCTTTTGGCAAAGCTAACAAAATTCTTTTACAATCTACATTGGCATTTTCTACTGCTAAATTCAACAACACTGCTAGTTTTGCCTCTTCATTGGTATACACCTTATTCAAAGCGTCTCTCAGACGATCAACAAAAGACATATATGGTTCATCTCTCCCTTGCCTAATTTGAGTATAAGATGGTTGCCTCTTTCCCTCCTCAGGGACTGTTCGCAACGCATTCAACGCTAGTTGCCCAACTAATTGCAAGGCCTCTAAAGGCAGCCGAGCTTGCAATCTAACATCCACAAATGGTCCCTGGCCTGTCATTTGTTCCATAGTAATGTTCTGAAGCGGATCGCCGTCTTGACGCTCCAGGTTTCTCAGGGCTTCTTGCATACAGAGTTTATACCATCTGTCTGCCCACAATAACCTTTGGGTTGGTGTCAGTAACATATCTATCATCTGCCGACAATCCCATGGTGTAAGAACCATTCCCGTGAATATGTTATCTAATAGAGCTTGCGTGAAAGGTGATTGCAAGCCATAATTTTGCACTGCCTTCTGCACTTTCTTAATCAAGTCCAAATGAAACGGGTCCCAGCGATTGGGCCCGTGAGGCTGTACACTAACGGGGAATGCCATCGGTAACTCTGTTTCCTCGTCTTTCATTGCTCCTAAAAAAACGTCTTTCCACCGCTCTCTAGGGTCGCCTTTCATTCTAGGCTCTTGCCTCCCTATAGTCTCTACAACAGGCTCTCCTTCTTCTTCGCTGCTATCAGGCAACGGGGGCGATAAAGGTGGCAGGGGCTCAGCTGAGGGCTTCAAAACTACGGCTTTTGATCGGTTAAGTCTGGGTGGTTTCGGGGGTAGTGAACCCCGCCCCATCAATCTTTCACACGAGCACACAGGGGAACATTGAGTACATTGTTCTGGGCAGCTTTGTCCCGTCTTGCCCTCACATATATCATTGTAGACCTGTTTCTCTGACTTATCTAATGTGGCCAGTTCACCCGATGCATCTGGCACCTCAGGAGGTGCAGTTGGAGTCGCTGAAGGTCCTGGACCCTCTGACTCGGTTAAAAAGGGATTGGTTGAAGGCGATTTAACAGCCTCCTCCATATCAGCTGCAGCTTTTCTCTCTGCCTTTAAGGCTTTTAATGTGGTTAATATCAAGTTCCACTCCGTCACTAACTCTGCGGCGGTTTTCTCAATATGTTCCCATAACATTTTTCCTATCTCCTCCCACGTCTCTGCCTTCAACGCCACAGACGGATCGGGGGGGTACCCTTTCTTTCGGCTCCAAATTAGGAGCCTTCTAAGTGTATATTCATCATATTTCAGTCCTCTCTTAGAGAGCATATGCAGCCAGAGTCTGACTCTCGCCCCTTCTTCATGCGATGTGTTCTTCCCCATGTCGCCGCGGTTGCTCACCTCACCTCGCTGGGTGCTTTTCCATTGCAATGTATTCCTTTTTCTTTTTCCTTGCATCAGTCCCACTGACTGCAATTCTTCCAATCGGGCTTCTCCCGCGGTGTCCTCTGCGCTCGACCGGTGTTCAACGATGAGATCCCATAGATCGTATCACGTCGGGGTCACCAGTTGCGGGAGAAGGATGGACTTCACAACTCTATGAGCGTTATATTCCGAAGCCGTTTATTGTCTTGTCTGACTCCAATATATATCATAATTTTTGTTTAGTCACTGCGCACACACTCATGTTTGGTTACAGCTTGTTACACACATTATTGCAATTGGCTATATACAAAATATCACATGCTGTCCATGCGCCTCTCACACAGTCAGGATTCGCTGCTTGCAGGTGTCCCTGTACTCCTTTGCTGCTTCTTAGTTGTTTATCACAGCTCCTTCTCCTCAAGGCCGAGTCGTGCAGATATCCAGCTGTTTACCAGCTTCTCAATGCCACAGCTCCTTCTCCTCAAGGCCGAGCCGTGCAGATATCCAGCTGTTTACCAGCTTCTCAATGCCACAGCTCCTTCTCCTTAAGGTCGAGCCGTGCAGATCAACGCCACAGCTCCTTCTCCTTAAGGTCGAGCCATGCAGGGTGATCCCAACAATCATGTTCATGCCATTTTTGTGAAACGATGATACGGTACATGTCAAAAGGACAACAGTTTGCCCGTCTCAGGGAAGGTAAACTACCCTGTGAAACCTGGCAGGTAGATTTTATTGGTCCCTTAGAGCAAACACCTGAAAGCTGGAAATACATCCCTACAGGAGTACAAATAGCAGTATAGGGAATGTGCACTCCACCAGAGCTGCAACTTGTCTAGCAATCGTTGCTGGTTCAAACTGGTAGTTTGCTACTTTTCCCTTGACCAGAGAAATACAATCTGATAATGGATCACATTTTAAGAATAAAGAAGTGCAAACTAGGTGTGTTTCAAATGGAGTACAATGGACTTTCCATGTACCAGACTGACCTCACAGTAATGGTATAGCAGAACAATGGAATGGACTACTATAACAACAGCTACACAAGAGCAAATCTAATACCTCTAAGTGGGGAACCCATTTGTGGGAAGTTGTAAGTTGGCTAAATAAGCGACAGACTCCCATGGGAAGTCATACAGATGAGGGGTTCATGTCAGTAGCTGTACAAATTCCTGTTAAGACAGAAGTGAAACCCTATTGAAGCCCCGGAGATGAGACTGTGGTTAAACATCCAATCCAGGGATTAATCTGTGTGAGACTGTTGTTTTACAAAGGAAAGGGAGTATAGGATGCTGTAGACACTAAAGGGGGTAAGATAACTATAACTGAGGCTGGGATTATGTCCAACACCTAGGTGTCTTCTTTTGCAGGAAAATGTTGCACTACCTTATCACCTTGGGAACACTGATAACTGGAACATACACGCGAAACCAGTCTCTTAACAGGTTCTGCTTTTTTACGTGGCCCATGGGAAAACTTGGGTGTTGAACATCAGTCACAAACCCATCTCTGAAACTGCAGTTACAGGAGGAATACCATCTGTAATAGCATGAGATCAAGGACTGATAACAGGTGATAATGTTACACTAACCGTAACATTTAAGGTTGATCTGAATTTATTTATATGTAATAACACTGGATGGGAAGCTGCATGCAGTTTTAACAGTAGAGTGAAATGGGTGCTACAAACATGTAAGGTAACTAATTAAATGTTAGTGGCTCACAGGAATTACACACTGTCCTGGTTTCAGCCAGGATAGAGTTGGTTTTCTTCACAGAAGCTAGTGTGAGACTATGTTTTGGATTTGGGATGAGAAAATGTTGATAATGTGCTGTGGTTTTGAGCTGTTGCTAAGTAGTCAAGGACAGTCCAGCTTCTCGTGCTGGCCTGCTAGCAAGAAGGCTGGGGGTGCACGGGAAGCTGGGAGGGGACACAGCCAGGACAGCTGACCCAGGCTGGCCAAAGAGATATTCCCTACCATATAACGTCATGCCAAGTACATAAACTGGAGTTAGCCGGGGGGTGGGAATCGCTGCTCGGGGACGGGCTATCGATCACCGGATGGTGAGCAATTGCTGTATTGGGCATCACTTGTTCTTGTACATTCCTTTGACAGTATTATTATTGTTGTTATCATTGTTGTTTCCTTCTCTCTTGCTGTCCTATTAAACTGTTTTTATCTCAACCCACAAGTTTGTTTCCCAATTCTCTCTCCCATCCCACTGGGGGAAGGGGGAGTGAGCAAGCGGCTGCGTGGTGCTTGCTTGCCGGCTGGGGCTAAACCACAACACACTAACTGTAAACAATGAGAACAGCGTAATAATATATGGCAATTTTCCCATAAACACCAGTAATAATCAATGGGCAAGTCAATGTGAATGGACAAAATTAAGATACCACTTGCTCCTGACTGTGTATCTTCTAAAACATCCCAAACAACCTCTTAACAAAAATACCCCTCTGTCCGGGCTTCAGCTGGGATAGAGTTCATTTTCTTCATAGATGCTATTATGACACTATGTTTTGGATTTGGGATGAGAAAATGTTGATAATGTGCTGATGTTTTGAGTTGTTACTAAGCAGTCAAGGACATCCCAACTTTTCATGCTGGCCTGCCAGCAAGAAGCCTGGAGGTGCACGCGAAGCTGGGAGGGGACAAAGCCAGGACAGAATTACAGAAACACAGAATCACTAAGGTTGGAAAGGACCTTCAAGATCATCAAGTCCAACCATTTACCCAACGCCACCATTTCCCCTAAACCATGTCCTGAAGCATCACATCCACACATTTTTTGAACACTTCCAGTGATGGTGACTCCACCACCTCCCTAGGCAGACTGTTCCAATGCTTGACCACACTCTCAGTGAAGAAATTTTTCCTAATATCCAATCTAAATCTCCCCTGGCACAACTTGAGGCCATTTCCTCTTGTCCTCGCTAGTTACTTGGGAGAAGAGACCAACACCCACCTCACCAAAACCCCCTTTCAGGTAGTTGTAGAGAGCAATAAGGTCTCCCCTCAGCCTCCTCTTTTCCAGACTAAACAACCCCAGTTCCCTCAGCCGCTCCTACATAAGACTTGTTCTCCAGACCCCTCACCAGCTTTGTTGCCCTTCTTTGGTTACACTCGAGCACCTCAATGTCCTCCTTGTAGTGAGGGGCCCAAAACTGAACACAGTATTCGAGGTGCAGCCTCACCAGTGCCAAAAACAGGGGCACGATCACTTCCCTGCTCCTGCTGGTCACACTATTCCTGATACAGGCCAGGACGCTGTTGGCCTTCTTGGCCACCTGGGCACACTGGCGGCTCATATTCAGCCGGCTGTCAACCAGCACCCCCAGGTCCCTTTCTGCCGGGCTGCTCTCCAGCCACTCCTCCCCAAGCCTGTAGCATTGCATGGGGTTGTTGTGGCCAAAGTGCAGGACCCTGCACTTGGCCTTATTAAACCTCATACAGTTGGCCTCTGCCCATCGATCCAGCCTGTCCAGATCCCTCTGCAGAGCCCTCCTACCCTCCAGCAGATCAACACTCCCACCCAACTTGGTGTCATCTGCAAACTTACTGAGGGAGCACTCGATCCCCTCATCCAGATCATCTATAAAGATATTGAACAAGACTGGCCCCAGTACCGAGCCCTGGGGGACACTGCTTCTGACTGGCCACCAGCCGGATTTAACGCCATTCACCACAACTCTCTGGGCTCGGCCATCCAGACAGTTCTTTACCCAGCGAAGAGTAAACCCATCTAAGCCACGAGCCGCCAGTTTCTCCAGGAGAATGCTGTGGGAGACGCTGTCAAAGGCTTTACTAAAGTCCAGGTAGACAACATCCACAGCCTTTCCCTCATCCACTAGGCGGGTCACCTGGTCATAGAAGGAGATCAGGTTGGTCAAGCAGGACCTGCCTTTCATGAACCCATGCTGGCTGGGCCGGATCCCTTGGTTGTCCTTCACATGCTCTGTGAGCACCCTCAAGATGAACCTCTCCATAATCTTCCCCGGCACGGAGGTCAGGCTGACAGGCCTGTAGTTCCCAGGATCCTCCTTCTGGCCCTTCTTGTAGATGGGCGTCACATTGTCAAGCCTCCAGTCATCTGGGACCTCCCCTGTTAACCAGGACTGCTGATAAATGATGGAGAGAAATTGGTTATATCCAGTCGCATAAGTGGACAGAATAAATAAACGAGAAGATGATTATTGTGCTTAAGATGGAAAAAACGAACATTTTTAAAAACTAAATGCTTTCAGTGATCATACAGCACATGCGCAAAGCACACTACATGATGCAAGCCAGTCAAAATCTAGTGGCAAGACCTATTATTATGCAGACTATAGCATAAATGGGACAGTTTTTGACTTTGGCTCAACTGTGAGATGCTATGCCAAGGTTTTTAAGCAAATACAGGAAAGAAGGCAGGCATACATTCTCATTCTCAGTGTTCCACATGATGGTGGGTTGACACTGGATGGATGCCAGGTGACCACTAAAGCCAGTCTATCACTACCCGTTCTCAGCTGGACAGGGGGAGAAAAATATGATGAAAGGTTTGTGGGTTGAGATAAGGACAGGGAGAGATCACTCATCAATTACCATCATGGGCAAAACAAACTTGTCTCAGGGAAATTAACTTAATTTATTACCAATCAAATCAGAGTAGAATAATGAGAAATAAAACCATTTCTTAAAACACCTTCCCCCTACCCCTCCCTTCTTCCCAGGCTTAACTTTACTCCCGAATTCTCTACCTCCTCCCCCTCAGCAGCGCAGGGGGACGGGGAATGGGGTTTGCAGTCAGTTCATCACACATTGTCTCTGCTGCTCCTTTCCTCCTCAGGGGGAGGAGTCCTCTCCTGCTCCAGCATGTGGTCCTTCCCATGGGAGGTGATCTTTCTCATGGGAGACAGTCCTTCAGGAACAGACTGCTCCAGTGTGGGTCCCACACAGGGTCACAAGTCCTGCCAGCAAACCTGCTCAAAAGTGGGCTCCTCTCTCCACAGGTCCTGCCAGGAGCCTACTCCAGCACAGGCTTCCCACACGGTCACAGCCTCCTTCGAGCACATCCACCTGCTCCAGCATGGGGTCCTCCACAGGCTGCAGGTGGATATCTGCTCCACAGTTAACCTCCATGGGCTGCAGGGGGACAGCCTGCCTCACGATGGTGTTCACCATGGGCTGCAGGGGAATCTCTGCTCTGGTACCTGGAGCACCTCCTCCCCCTCTTTCTTCACTGACCTTGGTATCTGCAGAGTTGTTTCTCTCATATATTCTCACTATCTTTGGCTGCAGTTGTGCAGGTTTTTTTCCCCCCTTCTTAAGTATATTATCACAGAGGTGCTACCACCATTGCTGATTGGCTCAGCCTTGGCCAGTGGCGGGTCCATCTTGGAGCCATCTGGCATTGGCTCTATCGGACACAGGAAGCTTCTAGCAGCTTCTCACAGAAGCCACCCCTGTAGCACCCCGGCTACCAAAACCTTGCCACACAAACCAAATACACACATCTGAAGCATAACAGTGAAAAGTTTTTTCTCCTTTGAAGAAATTGAAACTCATCCAGCAAATATAAAAAAATGTCTGGCAGTATAAAATCCTGCAGAGAAACTATTTAAGCAAGACAAAAAGAAAGAGGCAACATTAGAAGACCTCCACTCAAAACTGTCCTGTGCTCCCTCTCCTTCCACAGAAAAAGGAATTACCACCAGTGTAGCTGTGCCAACATATGATAATAAAACCACAAAAAAGTTTAACAAGCAATTCTGTCTAGAATATAGTTTTTTTAAAAAACAAACAAACAAGGTTGGGGTTTTTTTCTAAGTAAAGTATGCCTCACGCATTTTCAGAGAACAGCAAATTATGACAAAAAGTGCCAGGCATATGGGTATTTTTTGTACAACATATCCATCTCCCTTGATTTTATTGTGACTTTTAGGATACTTTTCACTTTACTAACAAAAAGTGATTATAGAAGAATGCTGAAGGAAAAACTAAGAAGTGTGAGCCAAGTGCAGTTTGACAGCTTAAAATTACAAGGGAAACAAAAAGAATCCCAAATTTATTATTTTTATCTAATAATTAATTTTAAGCCAGTCACATGATTTTCTAGGGACTGGAATGATTTAACATTTAAAGTTGCCAATACAATATAACATACAAATATATAACCATAAAGAAACCTATTCAAGTTTACTGCTAGGACTATAACCTTCACTGCCTGACATCTGTGCATTTAAACATCTCCGCAATAATACAGTGTTCAATACCAAAACATTATATACCTGGTCCTGGGCTAGGAAAGATGATTCCATATGTCCAAAACCTATATACACAGCCAGGGAAACACTACAGCTCTACTTAGTATTTGTGACATATTTCAATTATACTTTAAAAATACATTATAAAAAAAAAGTTAGATACCTGCTCTTGACATTGTGCCAAAATTCTTCCCACTGCACTGAACTACAGTTTGTGTCACCACTAAGATACACAATATCAAAGGAAAAATTTTACTTAAGAAGTACTTCAAGGTAAAAATGTAACTGTAAAAATATATAGATAGAGACACAAATAGGTATTCTTAAAAACACTTCAGATTTTCACATATAAAATAAAGATTAAATTTTCATTCAAATATGCAATTTCTTTCCCAGACTGGGATTTCTTGAGTATGGATAGCTTGGGCTTCGAGCATATTGTCATCTGTTAGTGTCCTGGTTTCAGCCAGGGTAGAGTTAATTTTCTTCATAGAAGCTAGTGTGAGGCTATGTTTTGGATTTGGGATGAGAAAATGTTGATAACGTGCTGATGTTTTGAGTTGTTACTAAGCAGTCAAGGACAGTCCAGCTTCTCATGTTGGCCTGCCAGCGAGAAGGCTGGGGGTGCACAGGAAGTTGGGAGGGGACACAGCCAGGACAGCTGACCCAGGCTGGCCAAAGAGATACCATATGACGTCATACTCAGTATATAAAGCTGGGATGAAGAAGAAGGAAGGGGTGGAGGGATGTTCGGAGTTATGGTGTCTGTCTTCCCAAGAAACCATTATGCGTGATTGAGCCCTGCTTCCCTAGAGATGGCTGAACACCTGCTTGCTGATGGGGAGTGGTGAATGAATTCCTTGCTTTGTTCTGCTTTTGTGCACAGCTTTTGCTTTATCTATTAAACTGTCTTTATCTCAACCCATGAGTTTCCTCACTTTTACTCTTCCGATTCTCTCCCCCATCCCACCATGGGGGAGTGTGTGAGCGGCTGCGTGGTGCTTAGTTGCTGGCTGGGGCTAAACTACGACACATGCACATAAGTCACCCGTAGATGCCGGCAAGAGGTACCTTAATTGACTTGTGGAGTCAGAGCCAAGGGCGCATAAGTGTACCTTCTTCACACGCTGAAGCTTAGTACCAGGGGGTGCCTTTGCCAAGTGTGAGAACAAGGTATAGGTACAGCTATAGGAAACAGTTGGCAAAATGGGATCGAACCAATTCATGATTCCTCCCTGTAGCCCTCTGGGGTGTATTTTGAAAAACTGGAATAAGTTTGGAAGTGATCTGACAACTAAAGATAAAATGAAAATATATTGTAATCAGTGGTGGCTAAATTACAAATTGGATGATGGTGAATGATGGCTGGGAAATTGGATTTTACAATTTAATATTATACTGCAGTTAATGTTGTTCTGTCGTCAGCTTGGGAAAAGGGGATGAAGTTTTGTATGTTGGTTTTGTATGTTGATGCTTTTATGACTCTCAGCAGAAATCCTGATATTCAGAAAAAATGTAAACTAACAACTGACCTAATGATGTATAGAGCTTCTGATTAAAAAAAAAAAGAAAAAAAAAGAGCAGTTGTAGCATAGGCTGTGATAATAGAAATTTGCAGAGGGTGAAGAACAGTAGGATGTACAACTGTTAGCCCCAACAGCCCCACCTTTATATAAAAATAGCGTGGGATAATCACCAATTGATTCTAATTCACAATCGGACAACGAGAATTTCAGCCCCATTTCCAGATGGACTAGAGGGCACATTCAGCCAGTTATTCAGGCTCCCTTGAGAGAAGCAGTCAGACCAGAAGGATTGCCAGTTTTTTTACATGTTCCATTCACTACCTCCGACCTGTTAAATTGGAAACAGTCTGTTGCTTCAGACAGAGAAAATCCTGAAAGGATGCACCAACTTTTAGAGACTACAATGCTGACTCACAGTCCTAGTTGGGGAGATGTACAAGCATTATTAAACACTTTCTTTACATCAAAGGAACAAAGAATGGTAATAAAAAGGAAAGGGAAGAAGGCGAGAAAAGAAATAGAGGTCAGGACCATGAGGATTATTTGTCTACTAGAAAAGTTCCAGAGTGGGATCTTAAGGGTGGGGGGGAAGGGCCAGAATATTATATGTGGTCCGGCACAGAGTACCGAAATTGAAAAATGTCCCCTCCCAGCTTCCCATGCACCTCCCCCTGACTTCTCATTGGCAGGCCAGCATGAGAAGCTTAACAGTCCTTGACTGCTTAGCCTTAGCAACAACTAAACACATCAGTACTTATCAACATTATATTCATCCCAAATCCAAAACACAGCACTGTGCCAGCTACTAGGAAGAAAATTAACTCTATCCCAACTGAAACCAGGACAGAGGTGAGACAGGGCCCCAATGAAAATCCATCATCCTTTTACGAGAGGTTATCTAAAGTAGCTAGAAAATGGATGGACTTGAATCCAGATGATGAGGCAAATCAGAGGATGTTCAATATACTGGCAGTCGACTCAGGATATAAGGAGAAAGTTGAGGGGGCTGGGGGAATGTCGAATTCACAGTTGATAAAAATAGCATATAAAGTGTATAACAATCAGGATGAGGGAAAAAAAAAAGAAAAACAGAGCAGAATGAGGTTGCAAGCATCTTTGCTGGCAGCAGCAATAAATGGAAATGATGTCAGGGGAAAGGTAGAGGAAGAGGGGGATGTGGTAAGGTAATGCAGGGAAGAAGCCCACAAAACCAAATCCCTCTAGGACCAAATCAATGTGTGGCCTGTACACAGGAAGGGCACTGGAAGAATGAATGCCCAAAATGAAAAGGGCCAGAGGAACAAGATAACGCAGGAAATGCTAATCTTATTATGGTAGAAGATTCAGACAATTAATGAAGAGGATTGGGGAAAAACATTAAAGTCCCCCCAGCCAATGCCCTGGTTCCAGTTAAGCTGGGGAACAAGACCAATAATTTTTTAATAGATAGTGGAGCCACTCATTTGGTAGTCACTAGTTGTAAAGGGCCCCTAAGCAAAACTACTACACCGATTGTTGGAACAACAGGAAAAAGAACATTGAAGTCATTTTTTACAACATTTTTGAATGTACAGTTGGAAATACTAAACTAACTCATAAGTTTCTATATATGCCAGAATGCCCCTTTCCACTGCTAGGATGGGACATGTTATGTAAATTGAATGCACAAGCAACTTTTTCTGAGAACTCTGTACAGCTTCACATCCCACCTGAAATGGCATGGAAGGCACAAATCTGCCTACTGACAGATAAAACTCCGGAAAAGTCTGGAAACAACATCCCGGACACAATACTGAATGCAGTAATTCCTTTGGCATGGGCCTCAAAGAAACCAGGTAAAGTGAAAAATGTAACTCAGATTAAAATAGAACTAAAGCCGGGGGCTAAGCTGGTAAGGGTAAATCAGTACCCTATTAGATTGGAAGCACGCAAGGGCCTGAAGACCTTGATAAAAGCTTTTATGCAATACAGACTGCTTAGAGAATGTCAATCTGAATTTAATACTCCTATTTTACCAGTAAAGAAGCTTCGTACTGAAGAATATAAACTAGTACAAGACTGGACATACACCCCACTGTACTGAACCCTTACACCTTACTAACTTCAGTACCTGAAACAAATGCCTATTTTACTGTTTTGGACTGAAAAGATGCTTTCTTTTGTGTCCCAGTGGATGAACAAAGCCAAACAATCTTTGCCTTCGAATGGGAAAATATCACAATGTGAAGAAAGGTGCAGCTGTGTTGGACTGTGCTCCCCCAAGGATTTAAAAACAGCCCTATTCTTGTTTGGTAACATATTGGCAAAAGAGAACAATGGTGGGGTGAGGATGATAATGTAACTCTGTTACAATGTGTAGCAGAAAAGGAGAATCTATTGGTGGATATACCGAAATGTTCAAGAGATACAGAAGGATGGTGAGTAACCCCGAATCAGCAAGTTCTTACTACAGCCAAAATGATGGAAACTCTCCTCAAGAAACTACATGAAGAAACTCAGCTGGGAGCTGATGCTGTGATCAGCAGTGTCAAGAGATACACTATTGTTGTGGTTTAGCCCCAGCCGGCAACTAAGCACCACGCAGCCTCTCACTCACTCCCCCTCCCCCAGTGGGACGGGGGAGAGAATTGGGAAAAAAACCTCATGGGTTGAGAAAAAAACAGTTTAATAGGACAGAAAGAGAGAAAGAAACAACAATGATAACAACAATAATAATACCGACAAAGGAATGTACAAGAACAAGTGATGCCAAATACAGCAATTGCTCACCACCCGGCAATCAATAGCCCGTCCCCGAGCAGCGATTTCCGCCCCTCGGCTAACTCCAGTTTATGTACTGGGCATGACGTTATGTGGTACGGAATATCTCTTTGGCCAGCCTGGGTCAGCTGTCCTGGCTGTGTCCCCTCCCAGCTTCCCGTGCACCCTCAGCCTTCTTGCTGGCAGGCCAGCACAAGAAGCTGGACTGTCCTTGACTACTTAGCAACAACACAAAACCTCAGCATGTTATCAACAGTTTCTCATCCCAAATCCAAAACATAGTCTCACACTAGCTTCTGTGAAGAAAACCATCTCTATCCTGGCTGAAATCAGGACAGCTATAAGGCCAAAAATGCAATCAAGTGCAGATCTAATAGTAAGAAGGTGTCAGACCCGCTGCACAAACAACACTAAGATTCAAAGAAAGCCACTGATGGGTGAAGCAAAAAGGGGAATAGCCCCCAGGGAGCACTGGCTCAGATTTCTCTGAGTCACCAAAGTGTGGGTGATATAAATATCTACTTGTTTTAGTAGACACATTCTCTGGGTGGCCCGAAGCTTTCCCTTGCTGCAACAATTGAGCTAAAGAAGTCATTAAAATGTTGCTAAAAGAAATAATTCCTCAATTCGGAATCTCTGAAGTTTTATCCTCTGACAATGGACCTCATTTTATTTCAGAAATAATCCAAGGAGTTTCAAGATTGCTCCAATTGAAATGGGATATACATACCCCTTGGAGACCATAGTCTAGTGGGAAGACAGACAGAATGAATCAGACCCTTAAAAACCAAATTTCCAAAGTATGTCAAGAAACCCATCTTAAATGGGTAGATATCCTACCAATTGCCTGGATTAAGATTAGGATTAGGATTACTCCACAAGTGAGCGAAGGGATAAGACCCTTTGAAATATTATATGGAAAATATTTTAGGCTATAACACCACTTTCACAAAACACCCCATACTTGTCTTTAAAAAAAATCCAAATTACTGATTTTATGAGTCTAATGCTATTTAATTTAAATTTTGGTAACTGAGTAATTATGTTCTCAAACATAATTGTTAAAACTTGGCAACATTCTTCAGGCTTAAGATCAAAACCAATTTACTAAATATCGGTACCAATTGCATTAGCTTTCCTTTCAGAATGACAAATTCCCCATGGATTTCACTTTTACAAGTCATCTATCAAAATCAACACAGGATGACTGATGATGAGCATCATGAGGGGCGAGAAAAGAAATGCGTTTCCTCCCTCCTTTCCTCCTACCACCCCCTATACACATATGGGCATACACCATTGCTGCTCTGTGCGTTTATCCTTTATCAAATTTGCTAAGACAGAGTCATGACTCCATCACAGCCATCATTTTCTGTTCCAGTGAAAGATTTCTCAGAAAATAAATACACCATGGCTGTGAGCAGCCAAGAAGAAAAGAAGCTTTAACAGAAAAATACACAAAGGTTTCAAATATCAGGGCCATCAATTACTAGAGTACTTCAGGGACTCCAGGGAGTCCTGCTCTTGAACCTTTTGAGACATAAATTTACTAAGTGAATAAGCCCAAATTGATCTTGAGAACTAGGCCAAATTATTCCAAAGGGCAACTTCACTGCATTATTCTCTGCTTTTCCATTACAAGGGTATCCAGTGAGTACATCTGGAAAAGAATCTAAGAGGAACCAAGGCTGTCTGCCCAAAAAAAACAAATAAAGACAGATATGCCTCTGGGCTAAAGTGAAAAACAGAAAAAAATTTTCACTAAATAGGTGTTTTGCAGGGCTGCCTGTATTTCACAATGTGATAAACTGCCCTCAGGATTTTTGATGTGATTGAGTTTAGAAAGCAAGAAGTGAATCACTCAGTTTCAGCTGGATAAAATCAGGAAGGAAGAAAAGAGATTTTAAGGTGGAAGGCTAAAAAAAGCTTCAAAACACATCAAATGAAACAATCAACACTATAGACAAAAATTGTGTCTTAACACTGCAATCAAAACAGGATGGGAAATATCCAGTTGGTGGCTGGTCACAAGCGGTGTTCCCCAGGTTTCAGTTTTGGGGCCGGTCTTGTTCAATATCTTTATTGATGATCTGGATGAGGGGATCGAGTGCTCCCTCAGTAAGTTTGCAGATGACACCAAGTTGGGTGGGAGTGTTGATCTGCTGGAGGGTAGGAGGGCTCTGCAGAGGGATCTGGACAGGCTGGATCAATGTGCCAAGGTGTCGTGGTTTAGCCCCAGCCGGCAACTAAGCACCACACAGCCGCTTGCTCACTCCCCCTCCCACAGTAGGGTGGGGGAGAGAATTAGGAAAAACCTCGTGGGTTGAGATAAACACGGTTTAATAGGACAGAAAGAAAGAAGGAAACAACAATGATAATACCAACAAAGGAATGTACAAGAACAAGTGATGCCCAATACAGCAATTGCTCACCACCCGGCGATCAACAGCCCGTCCCCGAGCAGTGATTTCCGCCCCCCGGCCAACTCCAGTTTATGTACTGGGCATGACGTCGTATGGTAGGGAATATCTCTTTGGCCAGCCTGGGTCAGCTGTCCCGTCTGTGTCCCCTCCCAGCTCCCCGTGCACCCCCAACCTCCTTGCTAGCAGGCCAGCACGAGAAGCTGGACTGTCCTTGACTGCTCAGCAACAACCCAAAACATCAGCACATTATCAACAGTTTCTCATCCCAAATCCAAAACACAGTGTCACACTGGCTTCTGTGAAGAAAACCAGCTCTATCCTGGCTGAAACCAGGACACAAGGTCAAGTGCATGAGGTTTAACAAGGCCAAGTGCCGGGCCCTGCACTTGGGTCACAACCACCCCATGCAATGCTACAGGCTTGGGGAGGAGTGGCTGGAGAGCTGCCCAGTAGAAAAGGACCTAGGGGTGCTGGTTGACAGCTGGCTGAACATGAGCCGGCAGTGTTCCCAGGTGGCCAAGAAGGCCAACAGCATCCTGGCCTGTATCAGGAATAGTGTAGCCAGCAGGAGTAGGGAAGTGATAATGCCCCTGTACTTGGCACTGATGAGGCCGCACCTTGAATCCTGTGTTCAGTTTTGGGCCCCTCACTACAAGAAGGATGCTGAGGTGCTGGAGCGTGTCCAGAGAAGGGCAGCAAAGTTGGTGAGGGGTCTGGAGAACAAGTCTTATGAGGAGTGGCTGAGGGAACTGGGGTTGTTTAGTCTGGAGAAGAGGAGGCTGAGGGGAGACTTTATCGCGCTCTACAACTACCTGAAAGGGGGTTGTGGTGAGGTGGGTGTTGGTCTCTTCTCCCAAGTAACTAGCGAGGACGAGAGGAAATGGCCTCAAGTTGCACCAGGGGAGGTTTAGACCAGATATTAGGAAAAATTTCTTTACTGAAAGAGTGGTCAAGCATTGGAACAGGCTGCCCAGGGAGGTGGTGGAGTCACCATCACTGGAAGTGTTCAAAAAATGTGTAGACGTGGCACTTTGGGACATGGTTTACTGGGCATGATGCTGTCAGGTTGATGGTTGGACTTGATGATCTTGAAGGTCTTTTCCAATCTTAATGATTCTGTGATTCTGTGATTCTCACTACAAAAGAGGTCAGATGTTAGATTCATTCTCCTCTAGAAAAAGTTAAAAAAACCCAAACACACACATTACTGAACAAGAAATTCTAATTACACTACCATGCCCCATCTGACTAATCTCGTCCTCATCTTGGCCTAAGTGCCAGACTTCAAGACACAAAGCTGAGCACGCTAACATCTTCACAGAAAACTCATTTACTCTTTTGAATTTGAAAAACTAAGACACTATTTTTGGACAAAGGTCCAAGTACGTACCCTGAAGAAAACAGGAATGTGGCTGTACATCAGTTGCTTTTGTAGTTCCATCTTAAATCTGTTCAGGATAACTGAAGATGATCATATTTTTCTACACACAAATACACATCCCTTGACACCTAAAATATGTTTACAATGTAGCTGTCATTCCAAAAAGTAAACCTCAAAAGAGCTCTGAAGCTACAACCCATGTTCCCATCCCTACTCATGTCCACTTGCATGTGCAGAGGTGGAAAGTCAACAGAATAACACACAACAGGGAGCCAACAGGCATATAACAGACGGAACTTTCAGGGCATCGTGGAGCTGAAATAATATCCAGTGCACTTAATTAAACATGCAATTAAATCAACTCACACAGCATACATATCTGTTTTAAGACTGATGAGATAAATTATACAGAACATTCTTAGAGAAAACAAAATATGTGCCTACCTGTTTATGCATCTCTATATTCAACCCATAGGACACCTCATAATACTAAGAAGGAAGAAAATGTCTCTACTAGACCTTGCAATCATAAAAATAATTTGCAAATTTACTTTGAATTAAACATCATCTGTATAAAGACATACAGACCTAAGAAAAAAACTAACCTTGAAAAGCTTACAGAATTTGAAAAAGCATCTTACAGAAACCTTTCCCTCTCCACCGTTTTTGCTTTATCTACATTGCTTATCAGCTTCAAAGAACAGCCATAAAACAAGCAAAAAACATAAAAACCAAGAAACATAAAAAACAACAAACAAAAACCCCAAAACCACACAAAACAAACCCACAACCCCCCCCAAAAACAGTTAAAGATTAGAATCAGAGAAAACACACATAAAGTACTCAAGATTTTATTCTGTAGCACCCATTAAAGATGCCAAAAAACCCTAAAGTGCTTGAAATTAGACAGAAATAGATCAGCAACCTTTAAAAGATCAGTTATTTGATATTTTATATGGAAAACACAAAAAATGCTACAATTAAGTTATAGGGATGCAAAAAAAAACCGCAAAAAAAAAAACACACAAAAAAAACCCAAAAAACAAAAATGGACATTCAGAGCCAAAACAGATACTGCATTCTACAGATCTCTTGTGGTGCCTCAATATCACAGGAAACTGAATTCAGTGTGTAATGTTAATACCAAGCAATTTCCAAGACTTCAGCACATCAGGCATGAAAAAAGACAAATGTGATCCTTAACATATGCTTATGCTCTTGGTAAACAGTTTTTCAAGGTGTGGTGGGTTGACCTTGGCTGGATGCCAGGTGTCACCAAGCCACTCTATCACTCCCCTACTCAGCAAGACAGGGGGGAGAAATTAGGGTGGAAAAAAAAAACAACACATGAGTCAAGATAAAGGCAGTTTAATAAGCAGAAAGCAAAGGCCGTGCGCGGAAGCAAAAGAAAACAAAAGATTTACTCTTTACTTCCCATCAGCAGGTGATGTTTAGCCACTTCCCCGGAAGCAGGGCTTCAGTCAGTATGTGTAGCAGTTGCTCAGGAAGACAAACATCGGAAAATGAATGCTCCCCGCTCCTCCTCCTTTCTCTTAGCTTTTATTGCTGAGCTGACATCATATGGTATGGAACATCCCTTTGGCTAGTTTGGGTCAGCTGTCCTGGCTGTGTCCCCTCCCAAGATCTTGCCCACCCCCAGCCTACTGGTGGAGGGAAATGTTGGAGAGACAGCCTTGATACTGTGCGACCACTGCCCAGCAGTAGCCAAAACACTGGTGTGTTATCAACACTGTTCTAGTTACCAGTACAAAGCACAGCACTATGAGGGCTGCTATGGGGAAAATTCACTCCATCTCAGCCAGACCAAATAAAACGGGCAAAAAAGACTGGACTTGGGGAAATTAATTTAATTTATTGCCAATCAAATCAGAGTAAAATAATGAGAAATAAAACAGTATCTTAAAACACCTTCCCCCCACCCCTCCCTTCTTCCCAGGATCAACTTCACTCCCGATTTTTCTACCTCCTCCCCCCCCGACCGGCACAGGGGGACTGGGAATGGGGGTTGCAGTCAGTTTATCACACATTGTCTCTGATGCTCCTTCCTCCTCAGGGGGAGGACTGCTCACACTCTTCCCCTGATCCATCATGGTGTCCCTCCCATGGGAAACAGTCCTCCATGAACTTCTCCAATGTGAGTCCTTCCCACAGGCTGCAGCTCTTCACGAACTGTTCCAGCCTCGGTCCTGTCCAGGGGTGCCGTCCTTCAGGAACAGGCTGCTGAAACAAGGATCTAAAACAATTATAAGGTTTTAGCATGTATCACTAATCAACTGTAAGTTTTGCAAATTTCTTAACATATGGAAGGTTATTGATTACATGATTAGTTTAACTTTAGTATAGAATTCTTTAACCTAATAACTGTGTGATTATGTTTAACGGCCTGTTCTCATAGTCCTTAGGCTGTATTTGCCTCAATGCTAACATTGTAACTATGTGTAAACAGTTAATAAGGAGGAAAGCAGGCCTCATGAAAATTAAAACAAAGAAGAGTTAAGAGTGTCAACGAAATCAGGAATAAACCTCATAACACCAATGTAGTGTTAAAAGGGAGGCATCCTTTATTCACGGCACCGGGAACACGGGGAATAGTTTTCCCAAATCGTGTTCGTTCAATTAGTCTAAGAAACATTCTTTTACAGATACACAAATGCATATTCATGTATCCATGGGATTCTTTTGCAGTATGTAGATGATATTTTGATAGCCACAGCAAAGGATGAAGAATGTAAAGAATGGACTGTGAGTTTGTTGAATTTTCTTGGACTAAGTGGTTACCAAGTCTCATTACAGAGATGCCCAGATCTTGAAGAAAGAAGTAATACACCTGGGATTTGTGATTTCTAAGGGACAGAGACAGCTCGGGAATGACTGAAAAGAAGCTATTTGCAGGACTCCAGAACCGACCACGGTAAAAGAGCTTCGAATCTTTTTGTGACAGTGATAAGCAGGAAATGGAGACTGTTGTGCATGACTGCATAGAAACCATCGAGATCATGTATGTAAGCAGGCCTGCCTTGAAGGAGGAGCCCCTGGAGGAAGCTGAACACACTTGGTACACCGACAGGAGTAGTTTTGTTAAAGGATGGAGCTTGAATGGCGGGGTATGCCGTGACCACCACAGAACAAGTGGTGGAAGCAAAGTCATTCCCTAAGGGTACATCTGCACAAAGAGCTGAATTAGTTGCTTTAGTGAGAGCATTAGAGCTTGTTGAAGGACTGCAGTGAATATCTGGACAAATTCAAAATATGCCTTTGGTGTATGTAGTTCATGCCCATGGGGCTATCTGGAAGGAATGGAGACTTTTGACGGCCCAAGGAAAACATATTAAGCATGCTGACATGATCCTAAGACTTTTGGATGTGGTACAATCGCCTTTGGCGGTTGCAATTATGCACTGCAAGGGGCACCAAAAGGGTAACACTGCTCAGGAAGTGGGGAATAAATCGGCAGATTATGAGGCAAAAAGAGCTGCGGAACAAGGTGAGGTATTAAGTTTGATTCCTGAAAAAGCTTTGCCACTACCAGACTTGGTTGATTATGATGCGAAGGATCTTAGATTAATTAAAGATTTGGAAGCAGAAGTTAAATCATCAGGTTGGGCAAAATTAAAAGGTAACAGAATAATAGTTCCCTTTAGAATATTATGGAAACTGGTAAAAGCAGAACACAAGACTCATTGGGGAACTGAAGCCTTGTATAATTCCCTTATGAAGCAAATAGTAACCAGGAATTTGTTTCAAACTATAAATACTATGGTTAATAGATGTGAAATATGATTAAAGAATAATCCAAAGGTAGAAAATCTTGTAAAATTTGGAAGTATTGATAAAGGGAAAGTTCCAGGTCAAAACTGGCAAATAGACTTTTCTGAACTCCCATGAAAAGGGGGGTTTCTGTATTTGTTAGCATTAATAGATACCTTTCCGGACTGGCCAGCAGCTTTCCCTTGTAGGACTAATAAGGCTAGGGAAGTGACACAAGTACTTTTAAATGAAATTATTCCTAGGTTTGGGGTACCAGCTGTGATGTCCTCAGATAGGGGTTCTCATTTTTGTGCACATTTAGTACCAACAGGTTAGTAAAATTTTAGGAATAAACTGGCAACTACACACCCCATATTGGCCACAGGCAAGTGGAAAATGAATCATCTAATTAAACAGCAGCTAGCTAAAATTAGCCAGGAGGCAAATTTGTATTGGTACCAGGCACTTCTGTTAGCCTTATTACGAATTAGAATAAAACCAAGAACAAAAGAGAATCTAAGTCTGTTAGAAATTTTGTTTGGGAGGCTGTAGCAATCCCAATACCAAGGGGAAGATCTCACCCAGTTGGGCGAAAATAAGCTACAGAAATATATAATAATATTAGGAAAACAACTTAATGAGGTAAACAAGATAGTTTTAGGAACCAGACCTAGAGGTCTGGATTATCCCATTTATCCTTTTAAGCTGGGAGACTGGGTTTATATTAAGGCTTTTACAGGTGAACCCTTGGAAGAGAAGTGAAACAGACCCTTCGAAGTGCTGCTAACAACTTTTACTGCTATCAAGATTAAAGAACAATCGGTATGGATTCACTGTTCAAGGATTAAGAAGGCTTCCCCTCCATGGGTGATAGAACAACAGGACTCTTTGAAGTTAAAGAATTGTTTGTGTTTGTATTAATTGGAAATCGATTTATCTTGTGTACTTGTTGTATAATTCGATGTTCAATGTGGTATTGTCAAAAGAATATGGATGATTATGCTACCTGGAGGAAAAATAAGATCAAGCATGAAGTTGCAACAGGGAAGTACTTTAAGCGACAGACAGATGATAATGGTATGTTATGAGGGATTGCGAAAGAAATCGCAAGGATTATAGAAAAGGGGGGATTGAAACAAAGGTCTGAGACAAGCAAGAAGGTTTTAACATGTAAAATCAATCAAATGTGAGTTTTGTAAATTTCCTTTTGTATGCTAGGATTGTGTAAGATAAAATAGTGTGGACAACTTCTTTTATCTTAACCAAGTAACTGGCAGGAACCGATAAGAACCAGTACAATGTTAAAATACAAGCTAAGCAAGTAGATAAGAAAAGAGTTCCTCTGGAGGACAGACAAGTTAAGGGGACTAAGTACTGCAAAAACCCACCAGAGACCACCAGAGGACCACCGACTCGTTTAACAGCGCATGCGTCAGGGACATTTGGGTATGTTAAACATTTCTTGGAAATGTCATGAATATGCTAACAATTGCAATGAATATGAATGTATGTGCTCTATATAATTCAGACGCCAGTAACACGAGGCACGCATGTTAGGAGGAGATATCCCCCATGCGTCCGGTGCTGTAATAAAGATGTCTGCTTAATAACACTTTGATGTGTTATTAAGTTTGCGTTTCTTAAATTTGATTTTCTTTGTATCAGTTGGTAACAGTAGATGTGACAATTTCTACATCATCCTGTTCCATCAGGACTGCTTGATATTTCAGGAACCTTGATGGTGAGAGCTAATGTCCTCCTTTTTGTTCCAAAACGGAAGTTACAGCATGGGAAGTGTGCACAATCATCTTTTGCCCCAAAGTGAATTTTCAGGCTTCTTGAATAATCAAAACAATGGCGGCCACTGCCCGAAGGCATCCTGGCCATCCTTGTCTGACTTCATCCAATTGTTTGGTAAAGTACGCTACTGCTCGCTTATGAGGACCCAGCCTCTGGGCTAGAATTCCCAAATCCACTCCTTGCCTTTCATAGGAGAACAGCCAGAAGGGCTTTGTTATATCAGGCAGGCCCAGAGTTGGAGCCCTCATTAGCTCCAATTTCAGTTATTTGAACGCCCTCTTGGCTTCATCAGCCCATATTAATTGCGTCTGGCTATTTTTTTCAGTAGTTCATACAGATGTTTAAACAGAAGTTCATAATTATAGATCCATAACCAGCATCAACCTGTCATTCAAAAAAGATTTGAAGCTCTTTTACCGTGGTGAGTTCTGGAGTCCTGCAAATAGCTTCTTTTCAGTCATGCCCAAGCTGCCTCTGACCCTTAGAAATCACAAATCCCAGGTATATTACTTCTTTCTTTCAGACCTGGGCATCTCTGTAATGAGACTCGGTAACAACTTAGTCCAAGAAAATCCAACAAGCTCACAGTCCATTCTTTACATTCTTCATCCTTTTCTGTGACTATCAAAATATCATACTGCAAAAAAATCCCATTTCCCAGAGGTCTTTCCCAGGCCTCTAATTCTTTAGCTAATTGATTTCCAAAGATCGTGAGGCTGTTTTTAAATCCTTGGGGTAGCACTGTCCAGAACAGCTGGGTTTTTCATCCTGAATCAGGGTTTTCCTATTCAAAGGCGAATACATTGCAGCTTTCATGTGCCAAGGTGAGGCAAAAGAATGCATCTTTCAGATCTAATACTGTGAACGATTCATAGGTTTCTTTTAAATTAGTCAATAAGGTGTATGGGTTTGCCACTACTGGGTGTAAATCTTCAACTATCTTATTTACTGCCTGCGGGTCTTGTGCCAATCTGTAGGCTTTGCCATCAGGTGCTTTTTTTTTTTTTTTTTTAAAGGCAGAATAGGAGTGTTACACTCTCAAGAGCATTCAATTAATAATCTGAATTTTATAAATTCTTCTATAATGCTTTTTGTCACTGAAATCGGGAATAAACCTCGTAACACCAATGTAGTGTTAAAAGGCAGGCATTCTTTATTCACGGTGCCGGGAACACGGGGGATAGCTCCTCCCAAAATCGTGTTCGTTCAATCAGTCTAAGAAACATTCTTTTATAGATACACAAATGCATATTCATCATCCTCTATACAATGATTGGTTAAAAATTCTTCGCCTAACATGTAAATGACTATGCATGCTCACTATAACTTTCTAAGAATTTACTTCCTTGATCTTTTGGGTCGGAGGGTTTCTTGAGTGGGGGATCTCTGAGTCGGTGGTTGCGATCTCCCCCTGCCGGAATTACCTTTTCTCTAAGTTCACTTAAACTTGGCAATACAAACACACAATTATTCATTTCAAAGTCTTTGTTTCAAGACAGAAAAATTGCCTTCACTATGTTATACTACACCATTCAGACTAGTTACACTGTTCTCTATTTGCTATCAAAGAACGAGACATACTACTCTTAATTCTGATCTTATACAATTACAATGTTACATACTGATTAGATCCTTGATGTTTAAATCAAGATGGAAAGGGTTGGGTGGACTTCTGAGCAGCATTGCTGGTGCATAACGTTCTTATGGTTACATCTATATAACCTTATTATAATTCCCTACCACCTTGGCTACATTTCCCCCCTTTGGAAGTTTTGAAATAATCTCTTTTCAATACTTCCATTACAAATTAATTTTCTTATTAACATTCAATCACTTTATTGTATGATGGTGGGAGCATTATTAGTCTGTCCATTTAAATTTTGGTGCCCCCCTGTAGTCATTGCAAGTGTAATTTTACGGTCGATTGCTGCTCTTTTATAGAATTCACTTTTCAAACAATGATAAATGAATAACACTCCCAAGAATATTAGTAACAACAATAACATAATGCTAATTAAGGACTTTACCCAAGAACTCAAGTTCCATCCCAATCCACTGAAAATTTTATCAAACCAATTTTCTTGCATGTCTTGTTGCATTTCCTGAGTATCCTTTTCTATTTTTCTCACTAAGTCCAAATCATGTTCTACATCCTGGGTAAAGTTCGGGATATGTATGCAACAATGATCTATCCTGTCCCTCAGGTATCCACAAACTCCATGTTCTTTTAGTAAGAGCATATCTAAAGCCATCCTATTTTGTAGAGCCATCTTTGAAGTTGCTTGCAGCTGTAAATTTAGTTGCTTAAGCCCTTTCTTTGTTATATTAGCTAATTTCTCTACCTGACCTGTCAGGTTGTACAACCAAGCTCTATTCCTATAGGTAGACAAAGGAGTTAATAATGATTCTAAAGCCCATCCAAGTTTTACTCCTGTTGATGGCTCATTCCATTCTGTATCATCAATCTGTGATCTTTTCATTCGCATTAACTTCAAATTTTCGGCATCTCCTTTAAAGGGAGCTTTCTTCCAGATTGGACATAATGTCGGCATTCCTAAAGTAATTTGTTTCACTTTCCCATCCATTGATAAATGGGTGGTCCAAGTTCCATCGCTCATTGCCCAAACTAAATGTCCTGGGCCCTGAACTGTAGATTTCCTACAACTAAATGTTGATCCCCTTCTAATTTTGTATACATCAGTCAAATTTAAATCATTCTTAAGTCCTCTACACCAACACCCATATTTCAATGCAGCTGCTAAGGGAGGGACTTCTTGGACTGCTCTATCAATTGTACTGCAATTATATATCTTTTTAGAGTTCCAACAGGGTACTATGTCTTCCTTTTCCCTGGATGTGGTTCCCTTCTCATTGACAGATGGGAAAACTGTAAAGACTGTTCCATCCCAGGTAAAACACCATGAAGCATTGGCCATATATTGAAATTGAGATAAAATGGTCATAGACCACACTGAATCCCATATAACCTCTGTTCCTTGGTTAGTCTGATTGGTTTCTCCACATTTCCATTCCATGATCATTTGACTAACATTCTTTTTAGTTAATTCTTTATAGTCACATGTTCCTCCCGGTGCTGGATTTTGTAATGTAGCCACCAGTGTGTATTTATTTGACTCCTTTGTTCCTAACTTATCGCAGTCCTCTTTGCTCAGAGTATATCTTCACTTTTGTTGGAGTTTCAATTGTTCCCGCCATACCTGTTTTGGACCTTGTTCACAACTCATGTTCTCATTATTAAATCCCCTGTTGCTTAGACCTGTTGTCAATATTCCCCATGGAATTGAGTCCCCTGCTGCTTTTGGAATTGGAAGACATGCAGTTATTTGAGTTACATTTTGTAAATTTGCAAATTCTTTTGTCAGTTCCACCATTAAATTGTCCTCTGGAGTTTTCCTTGGGATATATATTAGCTGCTCTGCTTCACTTTCCACTTTCCCTTCCAATTGATCTATTATCATCCCAAACAATGCTCCCATCATCATCAGTTTCCAGGTCAAAATCCACCTCTTCCACATTTTGCAGTGATAACTCCCCTTTCTAATCATGTTTTAAAGTCAATTTTGCAGTTTCTGGATCTCTATTTATAACTTTCCATGACGGGGCTTTCTTCACTCGGGTGTAGTGTATCCCCGGTTCCACTCCTCCTACCTTGATTGCAGTAGAAGTTGTTAACAGTACCTAGAATGGTCCCCTCCACTTTTCCTGCAGTGGTTCAGAGTTCCAAGTTTAAAGATCACCTGGCTGATACTGATGTACAGGCGTATCCAAGGCAAGTGACCTAGTCAGCACAATATATCTCCAAAGTGCTCCAAGAACTTTTCCTAAAGAAATTAGATACCTTTTCAAATAATTTTCCCCAGCTAGCTTCACATCCCCTGGGATTAAAGGAGTCTGGTACGGTTTACCATACAGGACTTCATATGGATTTATACCATCTCTTAATCTCGGTTGGATCCTAATTCTCAAGAGAGCTAGTGGTAAAGCCTATGGCCATTTTAAAGATGTTTCCTGGCAAATCTTACTTATTTGTCTTTTTAATGTTTGATTCATTCTCTCAATTTTTCCACTCGATTGTGGTCTCCAGGGGGTATGTAGGTCCCATTTTATGCCCAAAATTTTACTGATATGTTGAACTACTACTGCCACAAAATGTGGTCCTCTATCAGAGGACATTCCCATTGGCACTCCAAATCTTGGTATTATTTCCTTCAATAATATCTTAACTGCTTCCCTAGCTTTGTTGGTGCAGCAAGGGAAAGCCTCTGGCCATCCAGAAAATGTATCAATTAACACTAACAGGTACCTATATCCATTTTGTCTGGGTAACTCAGAAAAATCAATTTGCCAATAATCTCTTGGAGAATTTCCTTGTTTTGTTACTCCTAAAGGTGGTCTCCTTTGGCTCATGGGATTATTTTTAAGGCAGATTGGACACTTCGCTATTATTGACTTAATTATTCCTGTCATTCCTATGCACACTACAGATGTTTTTAAACTTGAAACCATAGCATCTATTCCCCAATGTGTTTGCTCATGTTTTTCCTTCGCAAGTTCTATCATAATTTGCGGGGTTACTATTACCTGTTTTTCCAGCGTTACCCACCATCTTTCTACATTTTGTGATGCTTTTAATTGTTCTTCTAACTGCTCATCCATTTTATTATATTTTGGTTTTGAATTTGGAAGTTTTGTTTGTTTTACTGGTACTTTTGCAGCTTTGTCTGCCAATCGATTACCTATATTTACAGCCGTCTGACTAAATTGATGACCTTTACAATGTTGGGATCACTCTGCAAGGGCTCGACCTTAAGGAGAAGGTGCTGTGGCATTGAGAAGCTGGTAAACAGCTGGATATCTGCACGGCTCGGCCTTGAGGAGAAGGAACTGTGGTAAACAAATAAGAAGCAGCAAAGGAGTGCAGGAACACCTGCAAGCAGCGAACCCTGACTGTGTGAGAGGCGCGTGGACAGTGCGTGATATTTTGTACATAGCCAATTGCAATAATGTGTGTAACAAGCTGTAACCAATCATGAGTGTGTGTGTGCAGTGGCTAAGTAAAAATTATGATATATATTGGAGTCAGACAAGGCAATAAACAGCTTCGGAATATAACTCTCATAGAGTTGTGAAGTCCATCCTTCTCCCGCAACTGGTGACCCCGACGTGATACGATCTATGGGATCTCATCGTAGAACACTGGTCGAGCGCAGAGGACGCCGCGGGAGAAGCCCGGTTGGAAGAATTGCAGTCAGTGGGACTGACACGAGGAAAAAGAAAAAGGAATACGTTGCAACAGAGAAGCACCCAGGGAGGTGAGGTGAGCAACCAGGGTGGCATGGGGCAGAACACATCGCATGAAGAAGGGGCGATAGTCAGACTCCGGCTGCATATGCTCTCTAAGAGAGGACTGAAATATGATGAATATACACTTAGAAGGCTTCTAATTTGGAGCTGAAAGAAAGGGTACCCCCCTGATCCATCTGTGGCGTTTAAGGCAGAGACGTGGGAGGAGATAGGAAAAATGTTATGGGAACATATTGAGAAAACCGCCGCAGAGTTAGTGACGGCGTGGAAGTTGATATTAACCACATTAAAAGCCTTAAAGGCAGAGAGAAAAGCTGCAGCTGATATGGAGGAGGTTGTTAAACCGCCTTCAAACAATCCCTTTTTAACCGAGTCAGAGGGTCCAGGACCTTCAGCGACTCCAACTGCACCTCCTGAGGTGCCAGATGCACCGGGTGAACTGGCCACATTAGATAAGTCAGAGAAACAGGTCTACAATGATATATGTGAGGGCAAGACGGGACAAAGCTGCCCAGAACAATGTACTCAATGTTCCCCTGTGTGCTCGTGTGAAAGATTGATGGGGCGGGCTTCACCACCCCCGAAACCACCCAGACTTAACCGATTGAAAGCCGTAGTTTTGAAGCCCTCAGCCGAGCCCCTGCCACCTTTACGGCCCCCGTTGCCTGATAGCAGCGACGAAGAAGAGGAGCCTGTTGTAGAGACTATAGGGAGGCAAGAGCCTAGGATGAAAGGCGACCCTAGGGAGCGGTGGAAAGACGTTTTTTTAGGAGCAATGAAAGACGAGGAAACGGAGTTACTGATGGCATTTCCTGTTAGCGTACAGCCTCACGGGCCCAATCGCTGGGACCCGTTTCATTGGGACTTGATTAAGGAAGTGCAGAAGGCAGTGCAAAATTATGGCTTGCAATCACCTTTCATGCAAGCTCTATTAGATAACATATTCACGGGAATGGTTCTTACACCATGGGATTGTCGGCAGATGATAGATATGTTGTTGACACCAACCCAAAGGTTATTGTGGGCAGACAGATGGTATAAACTCTGTATGCAAGAAGCCCTGAGAAACCCGGAGCGTCAAGACGGCGATCCGCTTCAGAACATTACTATGAAACAAATGACAGGCCAGGGACCGTTTGTGGATGTTAGATTGCAAGCTCGGCTGCCCTTAGAAGCCTTGCAATTAGTTGGGCGACTAGAGCTGAATGCGTTGCAAACAGTCCTTGAGGAGGGAAAGAGGCAACCATCTTACACTCAAATTAGACAAGGGAGAGATGAACCATATATGTCTTTTGTTGATCGTCTGAGAGACGCTTTGAATAAGGTGTATACCAATGAAGACGCAAAACTAGCAGTGTTGTTGAATTTAGCAGTAGAAAATGCCAATGTAGATTGTAAAAGAATTTTGTTAGCTTTGCCAAAAGAAGCAACGTTAATACAAATGGTAGAAGCCTGCAACAGAGTAGGCTCTGCCACACATCAGGCAGAAACACTCGCAAGTGCCTTTGCAGCAGCAATTAAGCCATTTATAAATGGAAAAGGGGAGAAAAAATGTTTTAATTGTGGAAAAAGAGGCCATTTTAGAGCTCAGTGCAAGGCCACAAGGAAAGGACCTAGGCAGATTGAGACAGGTCATAAATCCTTCCAACAAGGACCCTTTCAGCAAGGAATAGGCCCAGCAGGAGCACCATGTGGTCAATGTCAAAAATTTGGTCATCAAGCCTCAGAATGTTGTTCAAAGTATCATCGGGATGGTATGAAATTGGGAAACGGGCTACCGAGCATGAAGGCACCCCGCACTACGACACAAATGGGGAAGCACCACCAGGCTGCTTGGCAAGCCTCAGCGCCCAAATCAGAGGGAGTGCCGGAATGGACGTGGAAACAACAGTAGAAGTTACCTTATGGGACACATCAGTTTATGATGTCCCAACTAATGCGAATGGACCATTAGGATATGGATTGAGTGCTTTGTTATTCGGACAATCTTCAGCAACAAAGCAGGGACTTTTTGTTCTCCCTGGAGTCATTGACGAAAAAGGCCATTTTGTGCCAACCACTAGTCCTTGGAACACACCTGGTTTTGTGATTCCAAAGAAAAGTGGAAAATGGAGACTATTACATGACTTGCGAGAAGTCAATAAGGTTACAGTGGACATGGGAGCCTTGCAACCAGGGCTTCCATCTCCCTGTATGATACTGAAGTATTGGAAGCTTTTGCTTATAGATCTCAAAGATTGCTTTTTTACAATCCCTCTGCATAAAGACGATGCCAAACATTTTGCATTCTCAGTCCCAAGTACAAACAAGGCGCAACCCATGCAAAGATATCATTGGACAGTATTGCCACAAGGCATGAAAAATTCACCCATGATGTGTCAAATTTATGTAAATTGGGCTTTACAGCCAATCAGAAAAAGGTGGCCTCAATATTTCATCTATCATTATATGGATGACATATTGTTGGCCAGTGATCAATTAAATCCGGAAGAAATGATCGGGGAGCTCGTTGAGCTTTTGAGACAAAGTGGGCTGCAAGTGGCTCCGGAAAAGATACAAGCTGAAGCGCCTTGGAGGTACTTGGGGTGGATGATCACCGAAACGTCGGTAACCCCCCAGAAGGTTGAATTAAGAATTCAGATTAAAACATTAAATGATGTACAAAAATTGGTAGGAAACGTTAATTGGATTCGATCTATTTGTGGGATCACAAACCAAAATATGGAGCCCTTGGTTCAGCTCTTGCGAGGGGATAGCAGGTTAAACTCTCCTCGACAATTGACCAAGGAAGCCTGGGAAGCAGTAGCAAACATTTCTGAAAAGGTGACTCAAGCATTTAGTTCTAGGATAGACCCCTCGATAGGGATCACTTTGGCAGTAATCAATCACGAGTGACATCCCTATGCGCTTATAATACAGTGGATAACAAAGCTAGAATCAAAAGCGGACCCATTGAGAATTTTAGAGTGGGTCTTTTTGCCTCAGCAGCACAGAAAAAACATCACCACGAAAGCAGAGTGTTCTGCAAATTTGATTATGAAAGGGTGCAACAGAATTATTGATATATCGGCAAAGGACCCGAAAACGATTTTGATACCATTACAACAAGAATATTTGACTTGGGCTTTGCAGCACTCTGTTCCCTTCCAAACTGCATTAGCAGGATTTGAAGGTGACATTCAGATTCATTATCCATCACACAAAATGTTTACCTCTTTTAAAAACCATGAAGTAGAAGAAAAGTCGAAGTGTAGTCAATATCCAGTTCAAGGTGCTACAGTATTTACGGATGGTGGTGGGAAGACAGGCAAGGCAGCAATAGTATGGCGAGAGCACAGAGAATGGAAAGAACGGGTACTTGTCGTGCCAGGATCAGTTCAAAAGGTAGAACTACAGGCAGTAATTGAAGCCTTTAAACTATGGTCTGAAGAACCTGTGAATATAATTACTGATTCTTTATATGTAGCTGGAGTGCTCCAAAGATTGGAAGGTTCAATCCTCAGACAAGTACAGCAGGAACAGCTATATCACCAATTCAGAATGCTTTGGGTTTTATTGCAGAAAAGACGACAACCTTATTACGTTATGCATATACGCAGCCATACCAACCTACCAGGGGAATTGGTGGAAGGAGATGCAAGACCTGATCGGCTGACTGCCACAGTATGGGCTGGACCTGCCCCGGACCGTTTAGGTCAAGCACAAGCCTCTCATGCCTTTTTCCATCAATCTGCCAAAGTTTTAGCGAGACAATTTAATCTAAGTGCAGGTGACGCTAGAGCTATCATACAGACTTGTGCTGATTGTCAACAAATAGGCCCAGGAATCGTGATTACAGTAAATCCCCGAGGATTGTGTTCGCTACAACTATGGCAGATGGATGTGACACATGTCGCTGACTTTGGAAGATTTAAATATGTTCATGTTTCAATTGATTGCTATTCTGCAGTAGTTTGGGCCACTGCACAAACAGGAGAAACTAGTAGGCATGTACAAAAGCATTTGGGAACTGCATTCGCAGCCCATGGTATACCCCTACAAATTAAAACCGATAATGGTCCTTGTTATGTAGCCCAGTCAGCCCAACGATTTTTTGCTCAATGGGGAGTGACGCATGTTACTGAAATACCGCATTCCCCAACTGGACAAGCTATTGTTGAACGAATGAATCATTCCCTGAAGTGTTTATTGCAAAAACAAAAAGGGGGAGAGGCTACCACACCACCCCAAGAACGTTTGAATAAAGCCTTATATGTGTTAAATTATTTGCATCTAGCAGAAGGAGAAACATGTAAAAGGAATGACAGGAAGTCTGTTTGAGTTAGCACAAAATGTGCAAGTAAAAGTTAAAAATTTGGAAAAGAATATGTGGGAAGGACCTTTTCAACTGCTAACCTAGTCATGAGGTTATGCTTGTGTCATTACAGATTCTGGAACTTGTTGGGTACCCGCAAAATGGGTAAAACCATGGGTGAAACAGTCACCATCGTCGTCGTCAGACACATCTTGACACTATCAGGTGTCATCGCAACCTGGATGCCACCTCAGCCAAAAGAAAATGTATGGGTAAATCACACTGAAATTAGCAGTATCATGAGAGGAACATGGAAAGCTTTTAGGGCAAAGCGCTCTATAACTACAAATCCTTTGGTAAGATATAATACTGGTTTTCATAGCTTTGTGCAGGCGCTTTTTCCATCGCTAGGAGTAGTACAGCTAGAATTGTTTGCCTTGTAACATTCTGCTATTGGCTTAAGCATACTCGATATGTGACTGCTGGATTATGGTAAGATGCCGTGTGAACAAAGCCTATGAACCAATAGACGGGATAGCTGTGGCACGTGCAGCACGTCTGGCCAGCGGGCACATACACCATAGGCTCCCTGTGTTGAGAGGTGACAACCGAGGCGTGTTCCGACACTCGCTGGCCACATGTGTCAAAACTCATTCCTCGGCAAATGTATAAATACCAGTGTTATAAATGATTTAGTCCCAAACAGGATTCCAATTCAAATTTACAATTTATTAAGCGAATAGAGGCAAGCAAACGGCGCTGGGTGCGCCGGGAGTCTCTGCTCCACCAAGACGCACGCGGTTCAGTTCCTGTTCCTGGTTTATATCCTGTCCGCTAATACATATTCATGAATAGGCGTGTCTTCTAATACATATTAATGAACAGGCATGTCTTCTTCAGCGCATGCCCTCTTCTCCTGCTAGAGTCTTCTCGAATCTTCCTCGGCGTGCCCCCAGGATGACCCCAAACCTTATGCATGCACTTTCTTTACACAATACTATGCGGTCAGTGGTCAAACTGGTTTGAGCTGATATACCAGCAAAGTAGTTTAACTTTCTCCTGTAAAATACCCCTTTTTATGGTGCAGGAGAAATCCATGAAAGTACAGAAGATTACACTTCATCACACGAATCAGATAAACATATTTCACAATCCCCCATCTTTTTCTTTATAGTATTGATTCTTGTTTTCATTTCCAATTGAGTATAACCGAGTAGATTAATCTAGTAACAATCCCCCACATATCCTCAATACAACTATCCCCATTTTAGTAAGCCGATCACCACCCATAAAATCTTCCAAGTTTGTCTCTCAGGAGGCCATTCGTTCTCCCTAATTTATGGGTAACAGGAAAAAACTAGGTTTTATTGTTGATTACAGGTACGGGCTGTACAATTAGAAAAGGTCCTCACTTTTTCCATTTTTCTGGGGTAAACCCCAGCTGGACTTGTTCCAATATTGACTACAGTTATTTGCCATAGTCAGAGTCCAAGGAACTCACCCCCAAGTAGAACTAGAAGAGGTCCGGTCAGGGCCATAGTGATCGGCGGTCACAGCCCAAAGGGGTTGCAGCCCTTGGCAGACCCTTTTTAAGCCGCAACACCAGTTCCCCTCCGGTCTTGCCCTCTTCTTTCCTTTAAGGGGGTGCTTTCTTAGTACCCAAACACCACCACCTACACAAAGGACAAATTCTAGTTCCAGCTCCTTTTTCCTGTTCTTCTTTTGCCAACATCTCCTTCCGATTATACTCGTTTGGAGTACCCATTGTTGTTTCCTATTACCCTTTCCCATTGTTTTCCAAACTTGGGGATTACTTACATTTCTCTCCATAGCTTCCCATGGCCATCGTTCAACTTGATTTGTTCCACCACAAACGTAACAATTAGTTATATTCAGTGACTTTACAAATAGATTTTTAGCAACTGTGGGAATTTCATGTTTCACTCCTGTTTCTATTACAGGAGCAGCCACAATAAAATTCCCGCAGCAATTTAGTCAGATGTGACCTTCCACTCCTTCACTGGACCTTTCACTCGCGACACATGTGTCCATCCTTTTTCAGCAGTTCTCACAGCTGTTTCTGTAGTTAATAAAACAAGGAAAGGTCCTTCCCAGAGGGGAGATAGGTTTCCTTCTTTCCATGTTTTTATCAGAATTTTATCTCCTGGTTCTAACTGATGAATTGCAAATCCTAAAGGTGGTGTTTGGGCCACCATCCCAATCTCTCTTAATTCTTTTAATCTTTTTCCAATGGTAATTATATATTGTTGGATACTGTGATCCTCAATTACATTGTTCCCCAGAGGCATTCCTTGAAAATAAGGCATGCCATATAACATTTCATATGGCGATAATCCAGTCTCACTGTATTCATTCTTTCTACCTTCCCCGAGCTTTGTGGGTGCCACGGAGTGTGGTATTCCCACTGTATATTATTTTAGAAGTAAAATGTGTGCCCTGGTCAGAATCAATGTACTGGATTATCCCATATCTAGGTCTCTGAGCAGAAGTCACCCTCAGTTCTAAGTCAGGGGAGTGTATTAGTATCTTTCCAGTTTCCCCTTCCTTATACCACACTGAGGGGTCAATAGCTTCTTAAATGATCTACCATTACCAATAAATATTTTATCCTCCCTACCTTAGGCAATTCAGTGAAATCGACTTGTACTTTCTCAAAAGGTCTGTAAGCTGTTTTTCTCCCTCCCGTGGCTGTTTGTCGAAACACTGTCTTATTTACCTTTTGACAGGTTAAGCAACCTTGTGTAATTTGCTTTGCTATTTCAAAAATTCCAATACCACCAAATTGTTTAAGAAAATGATCACTTAACGCTTTTGTACCCCAATGTGTTTGCGCATGCAAACGTTCTAATATTCGCCTGGTGTAGGCTTTTGGCAACATTTCTCGCCCATCAGGCAGTGTCCATTTTCCTTGTTCTAATTTAGCTCCTATTTTCCCCAATTTTGTTTGTTCTTCTGGCATAAACTTCTTCTCTCTTTCCTCTCGTTCTTCTTTGCTGGTGTCCTCCTTTGTTTGTATTACATTAATTTTGGCAACTTTAGCCCTCAAGGCTGCTTCCTGGGCCTCTTTATCTACTAAGTTATTTCCTCTAGTTCGGTAATCTAATCCCTTTTGGTGTCCCCTCACATGTACCACTGCTATCTCCTTTGGTTCTCTTAACGCCTTCAAAATCTTTACTATTAATTCTTGATGTATTAAATTCCTCCCTTGAGTATTAATCAAACCTCTTTCTTCCCAAATTTTTCCAAAAGTGTGGACCACCCCATATGCGTATTTAGAATCTGTAAATATAGTCCCGCTTCTTCCTTTTAATAATTCCAGGGCCCTACATAGGGCATACAGCTCACAAGCCTGAGCTGACCATGATGGACTCAGAGGTCCTGATTCCACAAGTTCCAAGTCCTCTTGTATTAAAGTGTATAATTTAATCTGCAATTTGTCCCCTTGACTCTGAATGCTCAAGTTTAACTTCAAAATCAAATCCCTTCCTAATAAATTGTATTCCACTTCAGGGAGCAAAAGTAAATCATTAAGACAAATTTTCTTTTCTGTTTCTACTTCTACATCTTTAAAGGCTCTCCTTTTGCTCCTACTACTGACACGTAACTCTTCCCTTTTTGTATTCCTTTTGGAAGTTTTTGAATGGTTGACTTTTCGGCCCCTGTATCCACTAAAAATAAAACTTCCTCTTTATGGGGACCAATTAATAATTTTATCAAGGGCTCTGTTGATGTTGAAGTCCCCAGAAGATAGAGCCCCTGACACCCCTAGTCTTCTTTGAACATCTTCTCATCTTGTTCCCGCTTACGGCAGTTCTTCTGAACATGTCCCCTCTTGTTACAGTAGTAACAGACTGGAATTGTAAATCTTTCTCGATAAGGCTGTCCCCGGGGTGTCTGCTCTATTCTTTTTTCCCTTTTCTCTCCAGGAGTCGTCTTATTTTTCTGACTTTCCCTTACTGCTGCTACAAAAATTTTTGCTTTTGCTTTTTGTTTTTCTTTGTCCCTCCTAACATAGACTTTCTGGGCTTCTCTAAGTAACTCCTCTAATCCTCTTTCTTGCCAATCTTCCAATTTTTCTAATTTCATTCTTATATCCCCCCAGGATTTAGCTACAAATTGTGTTCTAAGGTGTGTGGTCCCAGCCGCTGTATTCGGATCAATTCCAGAATACATTTGTCCTTGGGGTTGTTGATGATCCCAGTGGGGATCCACATTTGGCCATTTCTGATCTCCCGGGGGTCCTGCCTGATTCTGTCTTTCCCAAATTCTCATTCCAGCTTGTCTAATCATTCCCCTTTCCTCAACAGTGAATAGGATCCCTAAAATGGACTGTATTTCTTCCCAGGTATAAGTATTGGGGCCTAGGAATTGGTCCAATTTTTCAGCTACTCCGAGGGGATCATCTAATAGGGTCCCCATTTCTTTCTTGAAATTTCTTACATCTGTGGTATTTAATGGGACTGCCACAAACCCTATGCCTCCCTGATTGCCTCCGAGGGGTACTTCTCGTAAGGGATATAGAGAAGCTCCCTCAGATACAGCAGTCCTACTTCTCGTACATGCAGCCGGAGGTCGATCTAATTCCGGTGCTGTTGGTGGTGGAGATACTACGGCCACCGGAGGGGGAGCCGCCGCCGGAGATGGATTATTAGAATATGGAGGCAGTACGTTATCCAGTGGCTCCCATTTATCATCGTTTTCCTTTTCACTTTTCCCCTCTTCTTCTTCCTCAAACTTTTCATCTGTTTTTAATGTAAGTATTGAGGCTGGAAAAGAACGTAAAGTTCTGTCCCATAATCCTGCATAATCACTTTCCTCCTGACTAAAAGGTTCCTTTGAATTAACATATATATTTAACTAATTTTAATTTACTTTTTCCTTTTCTGGGGCCCCTATGATTCCAATTTTCAATCATTATTCCTAATGGACTCTCCGGAGGTATTTCTAGTAATTTGCTCCCTTTCTTCTGGTCCTGGGTTCTCGATTTCGTCTGACCCATCTAGGAATTTTTACTGTGGCAATTCCTACAGCCCTTGGCTACCAGTAAGAGTGTCTTGCAGGGGGTTTAGGACCTATCACCCACCCACAAATCCTCTAAGAATCGCTTCGGTCCTTCACCGGCCAAGTCCCTCGCGGGAGATTGAAACCGCGGTTAGAAGACCTCCACAATCGCTTCGGAACTAGGTTCTGTCTCAGTCACACTCTTACACACACAGGCAACCGAATCCTACCCAACCGAACGGTATACACCTTAAATACTTACGACTCCGTTGTCTTCGTTCGGATCTTCGCGCGCAGAATTACGGGCAAAATAAACTGCTGCAGCCGGCAAGGGAGCTCATAAAAAATCAAATTCTTTGCTTGCCCCTATTCAGGTTCAGGATGGCGTTAGTCCCGACCCGACCCGACCTGCTCAGGAGCCACCAAATGGTGGGGCGCCCCTCCTAGATCAAGTCAGAATTCAGGAACCAAGACCATCCCGGACGAGCCCCCAATTGTGATAAATGATTTAGTCCCAAACAGGATTCCAATTCAAATTTACAATTTATTAAGCGAATAGAGGCAAGCAAACAGCGCTGGGTGCGCCGGGAGTCTCTGCTCCACCAAGACGCACGCGGTTCAGTTCCTGTTCCTGGTTTATATCCTGTCCGTTAATACATATTCATGAATAGGCGTGTCGTCTTCGGCGCATGCCCTCTTCTCCTTCTAGAATCTTCTCGACTCTTCCTCAGCGTGATCCTGTTCGCTAATACATATTCATGAATAGGCGTGTCTTCTAATACATATTAATGAACAGGCGTGTCTTCTTCAGCGCATGCCCTCTTCTCCTGCTAGAGTCTTCTCGAATCTTCCTCGGCGTGCCCCCAGGATGACCCCAAACCTTATGCATGCACTTTCTTTACACAATACTATGCGGTCAGTGGTCAAACTGGTTTGAGCTGATATACCAGCAAAGTAGTTTAACTTTCTCCTGTAAAATACCCCTTTTTATGGTGCAGGAGAAATCCATGAAAGTACAGAAGATTACACTTCATCACACGAATCAGATAAACATATTTCACACCAGGATTTCCTGAAGGGCAGTGGGCCGGTGTACGGCAAGGCCACCGTTGCCTCCGTGGGGACGCCCATGTAAAGCTGGCAGCTACCGACTGCTGGGCTGAGTTCGCGGCACAGGACGATACAAGAATGTACAGATGGTCCATCTTCCTCACAGTCCTCGGGTTGCGAATGATCCATCAGGTTTTGTTTATAGATAAACAAAAAGGGGGAGATATTGGGATCACCCTGCAAGGGCTCGACCTTAAGGAGAAGGAGCTGTGGCATTGAGAAGCTGGTAAGGAATCTGGAGCACAAGTCTTCTGAGGAGCGGCTGAGGGAACTGGGGTTGTTTAGTCTGGAGAAGAGGAGGCTGAGGGGAGACCTTATCGCTCTCTACAACTACCTGAAAGGGGGTTGTGGCGATGAGGGTGTTGGTCTCTTCTCCCAAGTAACTAGTGATAGGACAAGAGGAAATGGCCTCAAGTTGCGCCAGGGGAAGTTTAGATTGGATATTAGGAAAAATTTCTTCACTGAGAGGGTGGTCAGGCATTGGAACAGGCTGCCCAGGGAGGTGGTGGAGTCGCCATCTCTGGAAGTGTTCAAAAAGCGTGTGGATGTGGCGCTTCAGGACATGGTTTAGGGAACATGGTGGCGCTGGATTAATGGTTGGACTTGATGATCTTAAAGGTCCTTTCCAACCTAGTGATTCTGTGATTCTGTAACAAGCTGTAACCAATCATGAGTGTGTGTGTGCAGTGGCTAAGCAAAAATTATGATATATATTGGAGTCAGACAAGACAATAAACGGCTTTGGAATATAACTCTCATAAAGTTGTGAAGTCCATCCTTCTCCCGCATTACAATGCATTACTGCCACCTCCTCTGGTCTCTGCACATCTTCCAGGAGTTGGAGAATTTCTTTCTTATACTTGATTGATGTTCCTTGGGCTGACAACAATCCTTTTTCTTTCCAGATGGCTCCATGAGCATGGATCACACCAAATGCATATTTAGAATCAGTCCAAATATTTACCCTTTTTCCTTCTGCTATTTGCAGAGCCCGCCTTAATGCCACCAGTTCTGCTTTCTGGGCTGAGGTATTTATAGGTAGTGTCCCTGACTCCAATACCTTGGAGGTGGTGACGACAGCATATCCGGCCTTTCTTTTTCCTTCTTGCACAAAACTGCTCCCATCTGTAAATAATTCTATATCAGGGTTTTCCAGAGGTTCATCTTTCAAGTCCGGTCTACAGGAATAGACTTGCTCAATAGTTAACAGGCAATCATGTTCTAAATTCCCTGTTGGATTTTCTGTTGATAAGAATATTGCTGGATTAACAATTGGTGTGGTTTTCAATTCCACATCATCTTGTTCCAATAGGACAACCTGATACTTCAGCATTCTGCTGGGAGATAACCAATGACCCCCCTTTTGCTCTAGAACAGTTATTACCATATGCGGTACGTACACCACCATCTTTTGACCCATAGTCAATTTTTGAGCTTCTTGGATCAGCAATACTGTTGCCACTACAGCACGTAAACATCCTGGCCATCCTTTACTCACGTTGTCAAGTTGTTTAGAGAAGTACCCCACTGGTCGTTTCCAGCATCCCAGCCATTGTGTCAGCACTCTAAGAGCCAGATGTTGCCTTTCATGTGCAAACAGTTTAAAAGGTTTGGTCACATCAGGTAATCCCAGAGCAGGTGCCATCATTAATGCCTTTTTCAGTTCTTTGAATGATTTCTGACATTCAGGTGTCCAAGTCAGATACCAATCCTTGGATTCCTTTAAAGCCTCATATAGTGACTTTACATACAATCCATAATCCAAAATCCAAAGTCGGCACCACCCAATCATTCCCAGAAAAGCTCGCAATTCCTTCAGGCTACTAGGTTCAAGAATTTGACAAATAGCTTCTTTTCTTTCATTTCCTAATCGTCTTTGTCCTTGAGATATTTCAAATCCCAAATAAATCACTGTTTCTTTTCCTATCTGGGCCTTGTCTCTGGAAACTCTATATCCTCCTTGGCCCAGAAAATTTAGTAAACTGATAGTGATTTCAAAACATTTTTCTTTACTTTCTGCTGCTATCAGAATATCATCCACATATTGTAACAATGTGCCTCCCCCTTGGTTCTGTTTCTTCCATATCTCTAATTCCGTTGCCAATTGGTTCCCAAATATCGTAGGGCTATTCTTGAATCCTTGTGGAAGTACAGTCCATGTCAATTGGGTCTTTCGTCCTGTGGCGGGGCTCTCCCATTCAAAAGAAAATATGCTTTGGCTTCCTATATCCAGAGGTATGCAAAAGAAGGCATCCTTTAAATCTAGTACAGTAAACCATTTATGTTCCTCTTTTAAGGAAGTCAGTAGAGTGTATGGATTAGCCACTACTGGGTGTATATCTTCGACTATCTGATTTAAAACTCTTAAATCCTGAACCAATCGGTATTCCTTGCCTCCCGATTTCCTTACTGGTAATATCGGAGTGTGATATTCCGATTCACACTCTACCAATAGTCCATATTCTAAAAATTTTGTAATCAACCCCTCTAATCCTTTTCGAGCTTCCCACTTAACAGGATATTGTTTTTGTCTTACTGGCTTGGCTCCAGGTTTTGGAATCACTTTTATCGTCTCTGCCAATTTAGATCGTCCCGGGATTCCACTTGCCCAGACCAAAGGAATAACTGCATTTTCCACTTCTTCTGGAATCTGTTCTTCCCTGTAGGAATCCTGTAACATAAACACTCTTGCCTCTATGGCTTTTGATTCTGGTATTAACAATTTGATTTCTCCATCTTTGAAAGTTATTTGTGCATCTAATTTACTCAACAGATCTTGTACTAACAAAGGCAGTGGACATTCAGGCATATACAGAAATTGGTGAGTTACCCATTGTTTTCCCAATTTAAACTTTAATGGTTCTAAAAATGGCCAATTTTCCTTTTGCCCTGTCGCACCAACAACATCTACTGATTTGTGACTAAATTCCCCTTTACATGTGTTCAATACTGAATAAGTAGCTTCTGTATCTACCAGAAATTCTATTTCTTCATTCCCTAGCTTCCATGTAACCAGACGTTCAGCTAGGGTTGATTCCCCCGGTTCCCTTCATAGTTCTTCATCCAGAGTCATTAATTTAATTGCCTGGAGAGCCGGATCTAATTCTCCTGCCTTAGGACATTCTCTTTTCCAGTGCCCACACTCCTTGCAAACAGCACATTGGTCTTCTGCTAATCGGGGCTTTACTTTCCTCCTTTCTCCAATATTTATTCCCCGTCCTCTTCCTCTACCTCTTCTACGATTTTCTGTTAAAATCGCTAATAATTTTCCATCCCTTCTCGCTTGCCTCACCTCTTTTTCTTTTTCTCTATTGTTATATACAGCCCAGGCAATTTCAAGCATTTTACCCTAGCCACCCTTTCGGGATCCTCCCGATAGGTACCTGCAGTCTCTTTCCATGATCTTAAATCAGTAATTGAAAAAGGAACTTTCACTAATATTGGATCATCATTCCCCACTGCTTCTCGGAGAGGGGCTTGGAGGGAAGCTGCTCCAGCTTCCCCCCTTCTTCGCCATGTCCTTCCTGAAATTGGGCTAGATTCTCCTCCTTCTCTCTCCTCGGGAGAAGCAGGGGAATTATCATTGTCATCCTCCAAATCTTGGATCTCTCTCTCTTCCCCATCTTCGGTGAGGGGCGATCATCAATTCAATATCCTCCTCCTCACCTCCCTTCCTCCAACCATTCTTTTTGGTCTTACAAGAGCAACATTTCCCCAAGTTCCCATCACATTTTCCTTTTTGCACAACCATTACCATGGGATCATGCGGATGTATTCCACACTGTCTCTGCCATTCTGGATGATTTCGTAGTGTAAAGAACAAATCAACATATGCCATTTCTTCCCATTTACCCTCCTTTTTACAAAACAACATTAATTGCAAGATGGTGTTATATTGCAATGTCCCGTTTTCTGGCCATTTCTCTTCACTCTCCAACCTATACATTGGCCACCAGTGATTACAATATTCAATTAATTGTTTCCGAGTCAGAGGATCACCTCCCAAATCTTTCCAATGTCTTAGAATGCATCCCAAAGGTGTCCTTTGTGGAATAGATTTCTTACTCAGAAACGTTCCCATCTTCCCAAGACTAGTGGCTGTGATTGTGCACTATCACAGGCACTAGTCCAAGGGGCCTCTACTGTCGAGGCTCCCTCCGGGATTTCTATCCCTCTGCCAGAAATCCCAACCTCCTTACCTGGGCCCCTAGCCCAACCTTGCGAGGCTTTCACCACGACTTATAGGAAGGCGTTACTCGTGAGGGTCTCGTACCCTCACCCTTTCCAGAGGTACCTTTCAGCCCTACTCTGCGTAGCTTTCGCCGCGCCTTACGAGCGAGCTAGTGGGACTCGAACCCACGTTACTTCAATCCTTTAAAGAATGCCTTATTACAATTCCAGGGGACTTGCTCAGAATTCTTCGGTCCGGGGATCAGAGGTTCTCCCCGAGAATCCCTCGGTGCCAGCTGGAGGGCCCGTGATCCCACGGATCCGTTGAGATTCACAAGCAGTGTCCCATCTGGGTCGCCAAAACTGTCACTGAAATCGGGAATAGACCTTGTAACACCAATGTAGTGTTAGGTTTTTCATCCTGAATCAGGGTTTTCATATTCAAAGGCGAATACATTGCAGCTTTCAGGGGCCAAGGTGAGGCAAAAGAATGCATCTTTCAGATCTAATACTGTGAACGATTCATAGGTTTCTTTTAAATTAGTCAATAAGGTGTATGGGTTTGCCACTACTGGGTGTAAATCTTCAACTATCTTATTTACTGCCTGTGGGTCTTGTGCCAATCTGTAGGCTTTGCCATCAGGTGCTTTTTTTTTTTTTTTTTTTTTAAGGCAGAATAGGAGTGTTACACTCTCAAGAGCATTCAATTAATAATCTGAATTTTATAAATTCTTCTATAATGCTTTTTGTCACTGAAATCGGGAATAAACCTTGTAACACCAATGTAGTGTTAAAAGGCAGGCATTCTTTATTCACGGTGCCGGGAACACGGGGGATAGCTCCTCCCAAAATCGTGTTCGTTCAATCAGTCTAAGAAACATTCTTTTATAGATACACAAATGCATATTCATCATCCTCTATACAATGATTGGTTAAAAATTCTTTGCCTAACATGTAAATGACTACGCATGCTCACTATAACTTTCTAAGAATTTACTTCCTTGATCTTTTGGATCGGAGGGTTTCTTGAGTGGGGGGTCTCTGAGTCGGTGGTTGCGATCTCCCCCTGCCGGAATTACCTTTTCTCTAAGTTCACTTAAACTTGGCAATACAAACACACAATTATTCATTTCAAAGTCTTTGTTTCAAGACAGAAAAATTGCCTTCACTATGTTATACTACACCATTCAGACTAGTTACACTGTTCTCTATTTGCTATCAAAGAACGAGACATACTACTCTTAATTCTGATCTTATACAATTACAATGTTACATACTGATTAGATCCTTGATGTTTAAATCAAGATGGAAAGGGTTGGGTGGACTTCTGAGCAGCATTGCTGGTGCATAACGTTCTTATGGTTACATCTATATAACCTTATTATGATTCCCACCACCTTGGTTACATGGCTTCCCCCTTTTCCTTAGTATCCAAGGTCCTTGATCAGATAAACTTACTGAAATAAACATTCCCCCATTCCACATATCCTTATCAATTAGTGTGACTGATTAGGTTTGGTTCTTGACACTGTCCCCGTTATTGTTTGTTGGTCAGGTTTGTGTTCCTGTATGTTCTTGTTTATGGCTTCCTTCTTTTCTTATTATCCCTTTTTGCATTGAAATGGTCCTTGACCAGATACTCCTAAAGGAGCAGACACTCTCCTTCCACATACCCTTACAGTGATCAGCCCATTCTTGGACTGGAGACTGGTCAAAGGTGAATAGGGTATAGCCACGGGTGAACTCTTCTCTGTCAACCAGCAGGGAATGGTCTTTCAGATGGATGCCAAATGTCTGAACAAGCTGCATGTATTCTCTTACACAGTAGCCATTCTCAAAATCAGGCTGACAGCAGTTTCACTGGCATTTGTTCACCACCCACATACAGGGACACAAAATTTATATCATAATGCTTAAAGTTGCAAGGGTTCTTAGCATAATTGCCACTAAAAGCATTGTTATCTATGAACACAATAACAAGAAGCTTGGGCAGCTGTCCCAGAAGCAAATTTTCCTGGTTGTTGACACTATTGCCAGCTGGTATGCTGAACACTTTCATGCCCACCCAGTCCACCAGGTATTTAGTGTTGTCTGTGAGTAATGACTCAGTGTGCTTCAAACGCAGTCCAGGTGCCACCCCACACCTTCAGAAACAGCAAGTCATAGTTAATAACCAGCTTGCAGGCTCCTGCCACTGGGGAGCTCATCAAACAAAAGCTGTCTTTTCTGTGTGCCAGCTTAATTTTTACATCCACACCGTTCAACAAAAGCTTGTCTTGAAAGAACAGGTCACTGTGGAGAGGTCCCAATAGCTCGATCCTCCTACTACAGGTGGTCAGAGCTGAGCATTGCCTGAACCCCTGATTCAAGCATCCATCAAGCATGACTGCTTCCTGCCACCCAGCTGTGTCTTTGTAGAATAGCTCTGTGGGGAAGTGCATGGACAGCATGTCACAGCTGTAACTGAGAAGCAACTTAATGAAGGCATGGTAGGGGTAGCAGCTATTGCTCTGACTTTTCAGTCAGACCCAAGCGTAACATCCAGCTGGCTGAAAGTAGAGGCCAGTGCATAATTTGTGAGCCCCATAGACTCACTGGCTCCGAGGTTGGACCCATCAGCTTTTACAATCTTGCAGCAAAGGTACAGCAGGGTGTTTTTCAGGTCTATGTGATCTTCCCAATTCCATGCTATAAAAATTCCAGAGGTGCAGACTCTGCAATAGTGGAAAGTGGAGGCTTTTCTTAATGCTGGTCTGTGTTGGGGACATTTCAAACACATCCAGCTTGGGTTTGGTACATTCTTCTGAGCAGCCATGAACAAAAGCCATTCCTTTTAAAAATAGATTTCCTTTCTAGTGGTAGAACAGGACCTCTTTCTCTGTGTTTCCTGTTTCTTTTGCACCGTTTGGCCTGGTTTGATGTTCTTTTCTTCTTGTCCTAGCCAGAATGCTCCCTGGCATCCCCCTTCCTTTTTCCTTTAAAGGGCTGGGGCAGACCTTCCCTCCAGGGGCGTGACATGGGTCTCTCTCTTTTAAGGCTTTTTCTTTGAATATAAGCAAGTCCCAAGCCCTCCTGATTTGATGGCATTTCCAACTTGTCCATGACAACTTTGGAAACATGTCCAAACATGTTTTTTGCAATATCTTGAGCAGCACTTCTAATATGTGGCTTAACAATTTCCAACCCCCTTTTCAAAAGTGGGACAACCTTTCTAAAGAAGCTATGGAATATACCTCCAACACCCACACCATACTTTACAGGAATGCCTTGAAAACCAGAAAGACCACTGCCTGCCTTGCGCTCTGTAATAATTCACATCCAATGATGAGTTCCCATAATTTTTTACCACCACCCCTGCTACATTTGAGGTAAAGCTGGGATTTCAAATGCCCCCTCAGGACTTGGGAGTGCAGCAGATGCCCCCCCATCACAGGGAAACATCCTCATTGTGTTCAACAGCCTCTTGCTCTGTAGGGGGCTGCAGTAACCGGGAAGTCCCTTCCCAGCAGTCATTTTCTACCCAAAAATCAGTTTGCATTTAAGGTCCCTTGTGGTCCCCATAAACCCTTGCCAACAAGATGCTTGCAGCAACGCAAAATTCATTTAGCTTTCCTAATTAACAGTCTTTGTTGTAACAGTTTTTTTTCTGTTTCACTAGCCTGTAAACCAAGGCCCCAGAACTAACAGCTTCACCAACCCTTTTATCATCACCATCCTGCTAGCTCCTCCTCTGTGCCCCAAAATAATAATGGCCTTTCCACTCCGCTGCACCCCTATTGCTCTTACTGATCCACTTGTTCTTTCTGCAGTAGCCATGAACCCTAAGGACATAGGGCTCTAGTCTGTGTCCCAAAGCCTGGGTCTTGCTGCTCTGGCCGTAATTCAGACAGTCTACTAAGATTGCATGCTTGGTCTTCTGCCTCTTCTTTGAGCCATTTCCCTAAGGATAAGGAAACAGATAAAGCAGTGTCCCCTCCCAGCTTCCTGTGCACCCCCAGCCTTCTTGCTAGCAGGCCAGCACGAGAAGCTGGACTGTCCTTGACTACTTAGCAACAACTCAAAACATCATCACATTATCAACATTTTCTCATCCCAAATCCAAAACATGGCCTCACACCAGCTTCTATGAAGAAAATTAACTCTATCCCAGCTGAAACCAGGCTGGAGAAACTGTCCAGTTCCTGGTCCTCACTTCCCAAAGCATTAATAGAGTGTAGGTGAACTGGAGGATTCAGCTCAAACTGAGTAGTTTAATATCTCCCACTGAGTTTTGAAGCCTAAATAGTATTCTATTGGAGTGTGAATAGGTGACTTCACTAGTTACACAATCCAAGGTGCATAACTGTTTTTTTTGAAGTCATAAATGGTTAAAAGCCCTCCAACACAGTTCACAGTCAGAGACCTGCAGCTTTCTCTTTCATAACTACCTTAAATAGGAATGTGTTGGTATCAAGTCTAGTGCTGTATGCATCATAGAATCACAGAATAGTTTGGGTTGGAAAGGACCTTTTAAGGTCACCTAGTCCAAACCCCCTGCAATGAGCAGGGACATCCTCAACTAAATCAGATTGCTCAGAGCCCCATCCAACCTGACCTTGAATGTTTCCAGGGATGGGACATCTACCACCTCCCTGGACAACCTGTTCCAGTGTTTCACCACCCTCATTGTGAAAAATTTCTTCCTTCTATCTAGTCTAAATCTGCCCTCTTTTAGTTTAAAACCATTACCCCTTATCCTATTGCTACAGGCCCTGCTAAAAAGTCTGTCCCCATCTTTCTTATAGGCTCCCTTTCAGTACTGGAAGGTTGCAATAAGGTCTCCCCAGAGCCTTCTCTTCTCCAGGCTGGACAACCCCAACTCTCTCAGCCTTTCTTCATAGGAGAGGTGTTCCATCCCTCTGATCTCTTCTTTGGCCTTCCTTTGTCATGGTTTAGCCCCAGCCGGCAACTAAGCACCATGCAGCCGCTCACTCACTCCCCCTCCCACAGTGGGATGGGGGAGAGAATTAGGAAAAAAACCTCGTGGGTTGAGATAAACACAGTTTAATAGGACAGAAAGAAAGAAGGAAACAACAATGATAATACCAACAAAGGAATGTACAAGAACAAGTGATGCCCAATACAGCGATTGCTCACCACCTGGCGATCGATAGCCCGTCCCCAAGCAGCGATTTTTGCCCCCCGGCTAACTCCAGTTTATGTACTGGGCATGACGTCGCATGGTAGGGAATATCTCTTTGGCCAGACTGGGTCAGCTGTCCCGGCTGTGTCCCCTCCCAGCTCCCCGTGCACCCCCAGCCTCCTTGCTGGCAGGCCAGCACAAGAAGCTGGACTGTCCTTGACTGCTTAGCAACAACCCAAAACATCAGCACGTTATCAACAGTTTCTCATCCCAAATCCAAAACACAGTCTCACACTAGCTTCTGTGAAGAAAACCAGCTCTATCCTGGCTGAAACCAGGACAAATGCTAAGATTGTAACTATGTGTAAATGGTTAATGAGGAAAGCAGGCCTCATGAAAATTAAAACAAAGAAGAGTTAAGAGCAAGGACTGAGAGATTAAAGAGAACAGAGAAGATATCTTAACCTTGAGCATAGAGACAGACTGGCAGGAATGCTCTAACAAGGACGATAAGAAGGAACTGCTTGGCTGGACAACAGAAGGGGTGAACATCCAAGGAGAAGAAATTATCCTCAAGAGACCTGTGACCATAAAAGGGAAAAAGGAGTAGGGGGCTAACTCCCCAAACGACCACCCGAGACCCCCGCGCATGCGTAGTGTAGTTCTGCAACGCCAGCATTATGTAAATGTAACAGATAAGCAAGGAGGCTGTGATTTCTTGGAAAATGTGTGAATATTCATGTCTTTAAGGTATATAATGGATGAACTTTTGTTTCAGTGCACACATGTTAGGAGGAGATATCCCCCATGCGTCCAGCGCTGCAATAAAGATGTCTGCTTAATAACACTTTGATGTTATTGAGTTTAAATTTCTTAAGTTTGAATTTCTTTGAATCAGGTTCAAGCACCCTTCAGGGAGGCGGTGGGACCAGAGGGAGGCCCTGTCATAATAAAGGTCCCCTTCTCCTCATTTGATCTTGAAACATGGAAAGCGGTAGCAAAAAGTTACCGAAGTGATTCTGTAGGGGTCACTAAACATTTCCAATTTCTAATAAAGCAACATAATCCCGATTGGAATGATATTCAATTGTTATTGGACCACATGACAGAAACTGAAAGAACAACTGATACTAAAAACGGCCCATGATTTAGCTAGTGACCAACTTAAGAATGCGGGAGAAGATATAAAGGATCACTTTCCCCTACAAGACCCACATTGGGACCCTAACAGAAGTGCCCATGTGGAATTATTGAATAGATACAGGGATTGGGTCACAAGAGGTATGGAACGAGCAATCCCAAAAACAATTGACTGGTCAACTTTATATGCTGTTCGGCAGGGCCCGAAGGAGACCCCCTCAGAATTCTTGGACAAGCTACGAGACACTATGAGGCGGCACACTACTCTGGACCCAGGATCGGAAACAGGGCTACAGCAGTTAGTGTCTCTATTCATAGGGCAGTCAGCAAGTGATATCCAGAGAAAGCTGCAGAAATTGAGACAGACAGAAAGCAGAAATTTGGAGACTCTATTAGATGAAGCTTGGAGAGTGTTTAGCAATAGAGAAGAGGAGGATCGGAGGAAGGACAAACGGGCACTGGTAGCAGCGCTGCAAGAGAGTAAGGGATTTAGAGGTATGGGACCTGAGAGACCGACACTTTTGGAAAGGGACCAGTGTGCATGGTGTAAACAAAGGGGACATTGGAGAAATGAATGTCCAGAGAGACGGAAAGGGAAAAGGGGAATACAGGCACATGTCAAAGATGATTGATGGTGTGAAATATGTTTATCTGATTCGTGTGATGAAGTGTAATCTTCTGTACTTTCATGGATTTCTCCTGCACCATAAAAAGGGGTATTTTACAGGAGAAAGTTAAACTACTTTGCTGGTATATCAGCTCAAACCAGTTTGACCACTGACCGCATAGTATTGTGTAAAGAAAGTGCATGCATAAGGTTTGGGGTCATCCTGGGGGCACGCCGAGGAAGATTCGAGAAGACTCTAGCAGGAGAAGAGGGCATGCACTGAAGAAGACACGCCTGTTCATTAATATGTATTAGAAGATTCATGAATATGTATTAGCAAACAAGATCACGCTGAGGAAGAGTCGAGAAGATTCTAGAAGGAGAAGAGGGCATGCGCCGAAGACGACACGCCTATTCATGAATTCATTAACGGGCAGGATATAAACCAGGAACAGGAACTGAACCGCGTGCGTCTTGGTGGAGCAGAGACTCCCGGCGCACCCAGTGCTGTTTGCTTGCCTCTATTCGCTTAATGAATTGAAAATTTGAATTGGAATCCTGTTTGGGTCTAAATCATTTATAACAATTGGGGGCTCGTCCGGGATGGTCTTGGTTCCTGAATTCTGACTTGATCTAGGAGGGGCGCCCCACCATTTGGTGGCTCCTGATCGGGTCGGGTCGGGACTAACGTCATCCTGAACCTGAATAGGGGCAAGCAAAGAATTTGATTTTTTATGAGCTCCCTTGCCGGCTGCAGCAGTTTATTTTGCCCGTAATTCTGCGCGCGAAGATCCGAACGAAGACAACGGAGTCGTAAGTATTTAAGGTGTATACCGTTCGGTTGGGTAGGATTCGGTTGCCTGTGTGTGTAAGAGTGTGACTGAGACGGAACCTAGTTCCGAAGCGATTGTGGAGGTCTTCTAACCGCGGTTCCAATCTCCCGCGAGGGATTTGGCAGGTGAAGGACCGAAGCGATTCTTAGACGATTCGTGGGTGGGTGATAGGTCCTAAACCCCCTGCAAGACACTCTTACTGGTAGCCAAGGGCTGTAGGAATTGCCACAGTAACAATTCCTGGATGGGTCAGATGAAATCGAGAACCCAGGACCAGAAGAAAGGGAGCAAATTACTAGAAATACCTCCGGAGAGTCCATTAGGAATAATGATTGAAAATTGGAATGATAGGGGCCCCAGAAAAGTAAAAAGTAAATTAAAATTAGTTCAATACTGTATGGTAGAATGGCCAAAAGAACCTTTGAGACCACATGTCTTTTGGCCCATTTTTGGATCTTTTGAAGACTGGGTCTGCCAGGCCTTAAATATATATGTTAATTCAAAGGAACCTTTTAGTCAGGAGGAAAGTGATTATGCAGGATTATGGGACAGAACTTTACGTTCTTTTCCAGCCTCAATACTTACATTAAAAGCAGATGAAAAGTTTGAGGAAGAAGAAGAGGGGAAAAGTGAAAAGGAAAACGATGATAAATGGGAGCCACTGGATAACGTACTGCCTCCATATTCTAATAATCCATCTCCGGCGGCGGCTCCCCCTCCGGTGGCCGTAGTACCTCTACCTGTACCACCGTTGCCCCTATCTCCACCACCAACAGCACCGGAATTAGATCGACCTCCGGCTGCATGTACGAGAAGTAGGACTGCTGTATCTGAGGGAGCTTCTCTATATCCCTTACGAGAAGTACCCCTCGGAGGCAATCAGGGAGGCATCGGGTTTGTGGCAGTCCCATTAAATACCACAGACATAAGAAATTTCAAGAAAGAAATGGGGACCCTATTAGATGATCCCCTCGGAGTAGCTGAAAAATTGGACCAATTCCTAGGCCCCAATACTTATACCTGGGAAGAAATACAGTCCATTTTAGGGATCCTATTCACTGTTGAGGAAAGGGGAATGATTAGACAAGCTGGAATGAGAATTTGGGAAAGACAGAATCAGGCAGGACCCCCGGGAGATCAGAAATGGCCAAATGTGGATCCCCACTGGGATCATCAACAACCCTAAGGAAGACAAAATATGAGGGATTTGAGAACGTTAATCCTACAGGGAATAAGGGAAGTGGTTCCCCGAGGGCAAAACATTACTAAAGCATTTAATGAACAACAAGGGAAAGACGAATCTCCAACAGAATGGTTGGAGAGGTTGAGGAAAAACCTACAAATGTATTCTGGAATTGATCCGAATACAGTGGCTGGGACCGCACTCCTTAGAACACAATTTGTAGCTAAATCCTGGGGGGATATAAGAAGGAAATTAGAAAAATTGGAAGACTGACAAGAAAGAGGATTAGGGGAGTTACTTAGAGAAGCCCAGAAAGTCTATGTTAGGAGGGACGAAGAAAAACAAAAAGCAAAAGAAAAAATTTTTGTAGCAGCAGCAAGGGAAAGTCAGAAAAATAAGACGACTCCTGGAGAGAAAAGGGAAAAAAGAATAGAGCAGACACCCCGGGGACAGCCTTATCGAGAAAGATTTACAATTCCCGTCTGTTACTACTGTAACAAGAGGGGACATGTTCAGAAGAACTGCCGTAAGCGGGAACAAGATGAGAAGATGTTCAAAGAAGACTAGGGGTGTCAGGGGCTCTATCTTCTGGGGACTTCAACATCAACAGAGCCCTTGATAAAATTATTAATTGGTCCCCATAAAGAGGAAGTTTTATTTTTAGTGGATACAGGGGCCGAAAAGTCAACCATTCAAAAACTTCCAAAAGGAATAGAAAAAGGGAAGAGTTACATGTCAGTAGTAGGAGCAAAAGGAGAGCCTTTTAAAGTAAATATATTGAAAGATGTAGAAGCAGAAACAGAAAAGAAAATTTGTCTTAATGATTTACTTTTGCTCCCTGAAGCGGAATACAATTTATTAGGAAGGGATTTGATTTTGAAGTTAAACTTGAGCATTCAGAGTCAAGGGGACAAATTGCAGATTAAATTATACACTTTAACACAAGAGGATGAAGAAGCTATTAACCCCTCAGTGTGGTATAAGGAAGGGGAAACTGGAAAGATAAAAATGGACCCCATAAGGGTTCAAATAATAGATCCGCACCGCCCAATTAGAATCAAGCAATACCCTATACCTATGGAGGGTCGAAAAGGATTAAAACCTGTAGTTGACAGACTTTTGGAAAAAGGAACCCTAGAACCATGTATGTCACCTCATAACACGCCCATTCTTCCCGTAAAAAAAAACGGACGGGTCATACAGGATGGTGCAGGACTTAAGAGCTGTAAATCAGCGAACAATCACTAAATTCCCTGTGGTGGCAAATCCTTATACTTTATTGAGTCATATATCTCCCAAACATACTTGGTATAGTGTAATAGATTTGAAAGATGCTTTTTGGGCCTGTCCTCTGGATGAGGGATCCAGAGATTATTTTGCCTTTGAGTGGGAGGACCCCGAAACAGGATGAAAACAACAATTAAGATGGACTGTGTTACCACAAGGGTTTACGGAGTCACCAAATCTATTTGGACAAACTTTAGAAAAAATTCTACAAGATTTCACAATACCTAAGGAGGTAAAACTATTGCAATATGTGGACGATTTATTAGTAGCAGGAGAAACTGAAGAGGGGATCCGAAAAGCCACCATTAAATTGTTAAATTTTCTAGGGGAAAAGGGATTAAAGGTGTCCCGATCAAAGCTACAGTTTGTAGAACAAGAAGTAAAATACTTAGGACATTGGCTGAATAAGGGAAGGAAGAAGTTAGATCCTGATAGGGTATCTGGGATTCTATCCTTAAGACCCCCACAAACTAAAATGGAAATTAGGCAAATACTGGGATTATTAGGATATTGTAGACCATGGCTTGAAAATTATAGTGATAAAGTAAAATTCTTACATGAAAAATTAACTAATAGCCAACTTAAATGGTTTATTGAAGATGATCAGAGATTTGAGGAAGTAAAAAGGGCATTAATACAAGCACCTGTATTGAGCCTCCCAGATCTAGAAAAACCTTTCTATCTCTTTGTGAATACATCAAGCCAGACAGCATATGGAGTTCTTACTCAAGACTGGGCAGGAATCAAAAAACCCATGGGGTATTGTTCTAAGTTACTTGATCCAGTAAGCAGAGGATGGCCTGCTTGTCTCCAAGCTTTGGTTGCTACAGCATTATTAATAGAAGAAGTTAGGAAGATTACCTTTAGTTCTCCTTTAAAAGTGTATACCCCACACAATGTCAGAACTGTTTTACAACAAAAAGCGGAAAAAAGGGTTAACGGACAGCCAAATCCTAAAGTATGAAGCAATACTAATAGACTCCCCTGGCTTAGAACTGAGGGTGACTTCTGCTCAGAGTCCAGCACAATTTTTGTTTGGAGAACCATCAGAGGAATTACAACATAACTGTTTAGAGGTAATTGAGACCCAGACAAAGGTGAGACCAGATTTAAGAGATGCTGAGTTGGAAAATGGAGAAGCGCTGTTTATAGACGGCTCCTCCAGAGTGGTAGAAGGGAAGAGAAAATCGGGTTATGCAGTAATTAATAAGGACTTGGAACTTGTGGAATCAGGACCTCTGAGTCCATCATGGTCAGCTCAGGCTTGTGAGCTGTATGCCCTATGTAGGGCCCTGGAATTATTAAAAGGAAGAAGCGGGACTATATTTACAGATTCTAAATACGCATATGGGGTGGTCCACACTTTTGGAAAAATTTGGGAAGAAAGAGGTTTGATTAATACTCAAGGGAGGAATTTAATACATCAAGAATTAATAGTAAAGATTTTGAAGGCGTTAAGAGAACCAAAGGAGATAGCAGTGGTACATGTGAGGGGACACCAAAAGGGATTAGATTACCGAACTAGAGGAAATAACTTAGTAGATAAAGAGGCCCAGGAAGCAGCCTTGAGGGCTAAAGTTGCCAAAATTAATGTAATACAAACAAAGGAGGACACCAGCAAAGAAGAACGAGAGGAAAGAGAGAAGAAGTTTACGCCAGAAGAACAAACAAAATTGGGGAAAATAGGAGCTAAATTAGAACAAGGAAAATGGACACTGCCTGATGGGCGAGAAATGTTGCCAAAAGCCTACACCAGGCGAATATTAGAACGTTTGCATGCGCAAACACATTGGGGTACAAAAGCGTTAAGTGATCATTTTCTTAAACAATTTGGTGATATTGGAATTTTTGAAATAGCAAAGCAAATTACACAAGGTTGCTTAACCTGTCAAAAGGTAAATAAGACAGTGTTTCGACAAACAGCCACGGGAGGGAGAAAAACAGCTTACAGACCTTTTGAGAAAGTACAAGTCAATTTCACTGAATTGCCTAAGGTAGGGAGGATAAAATATTTATTGGTAATAGTAGATCATTTAACACAGTGGGTAGAAGCTTACCCTGTAGCACGAGCTACGGCACAGATGGTGGTAAAAATTTTATTGGAACATTTGATACCTAGATATGGGATAATCCAGTACATTGATTCTGACCAGGGCACACATTTTACTTCTAAAATAATAAAACTATTATGTCAATCATTAGGTATACAGTGGGAATACCACACTCCGTGGCACCCACAAAGCTCGGGGAAGGTAGAAAGAATGAATCAAACAATAATACAACAACTGGCTAAATTAATGATTGAGACACAAATGCCCTGGACGAAATGTTTACCATTGGCACTTAACGAAACCATACAGTGAGACTGGATTATCGCCATATGAAATGTTATATGGCATGCCTTATTTTCAAGGAATGCCTCTGGGGAACAATGTAATTGAGGATCATATTATCCAACAATAATTACCATTGGAAAAAGATTAAAAGAATTAAGAGAGATTGGGATGGTGGCCCAAACACCACCTTTAGGATTTGCAATTCATCAGTTAGAACCAGGAGATAAAATTCTGATAAAAACATGGAAAGAAGGAAACCTATCTCCCCTCTGGGAAGGACCTTTCCTTGTTTTATTAACTACAGAAACAGCTGTGAGAACTGCTGAAAAAGGATGGACACATGTGTCGCGAGTGAAAGGTCCAGTGAAGGAGTGGAAGGTCACATCTGACTAAATTGCTGTGAGAATTTTATTGCGGCTACTCCTGTAATAGAAACAGGAGTGAAACATGAAATTCCCACAGTTGCTAAAAATCTATTTGTAAAGTCATTGAATATAACTAATTGTTACGTTTGTGGTGGAACAAATCAAGGTGAACGATGGCCATGGGAAGCTATGGAGAGCAATATAAGTAATCCCCAAGTTTGGAAAACAATGGGAAAGGGTAATAGGAAACAACAATGGGTACTCCAAACGAGTATAATCGGAAGGAGTTGTTGGCAAAAGAAGAACAGGAAAAAGGAGCTGGAACTAGAATTTGTCCTTTGTGTAGAAGGTGGTGTGTATTTGTAAGATTAGTGTTGCAGGCTAACTGGCAGTTTTCTGTAGCCATAAAGCCTTGCAAATAAAGAGGATTGCCAGGCTCGGGCAACTGCTCAAGTCTGGACAAACCATTGATCTATCAAAGCTCTGGCCTTCACAAGCAGTGCTCAATTAATTTGGGTACTAAGAAAGCACCCCCTTAAAGGAAAGAAGAGGGCAAGACCGGAGGGGAACTGGTGTTGCGGCTTAAAAAGGGTCTGCCAAGGGCTGCAACCCCTTCGGGCTGTGACCGCCGATCACTATGGCCCTGACCGGACCTCTTCTAGTTCTACTTGGGGGTGAGTTCCTTGGACTCTGACTATGGCAAATAACTGTAGTCAATATTGGAACAAGTCCAGCTGGGGTTTACCCCAGAAAAATGGAAAAAGTGAGGACCTTTTCTAATTGTACAGCCCGTACCTGTAATCAACAATAAAACCTAGTTTTTTCCTGTTACCCATAAATTAGGGAGAACGAATGGCCTCCTGAGAGACAAACTTGGAATGGAATCAATCTAGGAGGATTTTGGGGAGATTTTATGGGTGGTGATCGGCTTACTAAAATGGGGATAGTTGTATTGAGGATATGTGGGGGATTGTTACTAGATTAATCTACTCGGTTATACTCAATTGGAAATGAAAACAAGAATCAATACTATAAAGAAAAAGATGGGGGATTGTGAAATATGTTTATCTGATTCGTGTGATGAAGTGTAATCTTCTGTACTTTCATGGATTTCTCCTGCACCATAAAAAGGGGTATTTTACAGGAGAAAGTTAAACTACTTTGCTGGTATATCAGCTCAAACCAGTTTGACCACTGACCGCATAGTATTGTGTAAAGAAAGTGCATGCATAAGGTTTGGGGTCATCCTGGGGGCACGCCGAGGAAGATTTGAGAAGACTCTAGCAGGAGAAGAGGGCATGCGCTGAAGAAGACACGCCTGTTCATTAATATGTATTAGAAGATTCATGAATATGTATTAGCGAACAGGATCACGCTGAGGAAGAGTCGAGAAGATTCTAGAAGGAGAAAAGGGCATGCACCGAAGAAGACACGCCTATTCATGAATATGTATTAGCGGGCAGGATATAAACCAGGAACAGGAACTGAACCGCGTGCGTCTTGGTGGAGCAGAGACTCCCGGCGCACCCAGCGCTGTTTGCTTGCCTCTATTCGCTTAATAAATTGTAAATTTGAATTGGAATCCTGTTTGGGACTAAATCATTTATAACAATGGGGACCTGGGGAATCTACCCTAGCAGATCCACTGGTTATACTGAAGCTAGGGAAACAACAACAGAGTATAGAATTTTTAGTTGACACTGGAGCAACATTTTCGGTTTTAAACCAAGCTTTAACACCTACAGGTGATGATTTTGTAACGGTAAAGGGAGCTACTGGCCAAAGTGAAAAGGCGTACTTTTTAAAACCCCTTAAATATAGATTGGGAAAACAATTGGGAATACACAAATTCTTATACATGCCTAACTCACCAAAACCTCTGTTGGGGCGAGACTTATTGGAACAACTAAAAGCGGAGATAAGATTTGAGAAAGGAAAAGTAGAACTTTGAGTGGGGGATGACCAGCTAATTGAACTTCTGAGTCTGGCCCTCATAGATACTCCTGTTGGCTCAGAAGTACCTGAGGAAATCCAGAACCAAGTATATCCAGGGGTATGGGCCTCAGAAATACCAGGAAAAGTGAAACACGCCTCCCCAGTAATGGTCAGACTCAAGTCAGGGGTGCAAACTGTAAGAATTAAGCAATAATCCCCTCAGAACCAAAGATAGGGAAGGAATCCGACCAATAATCAACTGGTTTATCAAATATGGGCTACTAATAGAATGTGAATCGGAATATAACACTCCCATTTTACCTGTCAAAAAGCCGGATGGTAATTATCGAACAGTACAGGATCTCAGAGCCATTAATAGAATTGTTGAAGACCTGCATCCTGTCGTAGCAAACCCATACACATTATTAACTAAATTGACACTTGAATTAGCCTGGTTTACCTTATTGGACCTGAAAGATGCCTTCTTTTGCCTACCTTTGAGTCCAGAGAGCTAGTTGCTGTTTGCATTCGAGTGGGAAAACCCTGACTCTGGGAGAAAGACACGACTAACCTGGACTGTGTTACCACAGGGGTTTAAAAATAGCCCCACTCTTTTTGGAAACCAACTAGCCAAGGACATGGAGCAGTGGGAGTGACCACATGGAGGTGGAATAATATTACAATATGTAGATGATCTATTGATCGTCACTAAAACAAAGGAACTATGTCTAATATGGACAGTCAGTCTGCTAAATTTCCTTGGACTTAATGGCTATCGAGTCTCTCCACAGAAAGCCCAAATGGCTCAGCGGCAGGTAACTTACCTCGGATACGAGATAACTGCTGGCCAGAGGACCCCAGGAACAGCAAGAAAGGAGGCCATCTGCCAAACTCCTCGACCACAGACAGCTAAAGAACTCCATACGTTTTTAGGGATGACGGGATGGTGTCGCCTATGGATATATAACTACGGACTCTTGGTAAGGCCACTCTATGAACTGTTGAAACTTAATCCAAGAGACCTCACCTGGAATGGGGAAGCAGAGAGGGCATTCCAGCAACTGAAAAGGAAACTAATGGACGCCCCTGCCTTGTGGTTACCAGATATTACTAAGACATTCTGGCTGTTCTCCCATGAGAAGCAGGGAATAGCCTTGGGAATCCTAGCCCAAAACTTGGGACCGTATAGAAGAGCAGTGGCGTATTTCTCCAAACAACTTGATGAAGTAAGTAAAGGATGGCCTAGCTGCTTAAGGGCGGTAGCAGCATTGGTGCTAAATATTCAAGAAGCACGTAAATTTACATTGGGCCAAAAGATTACAGTACTGATATCTCATACTGTATCTACAGTATTAGAGGTAAAAGGGGGGCACTGGCTCTCACCACAGAGATTCCTTAAATATCAGGCTGTTCTGGTGGAACGGGATGATGTGGAAATAGTGGTTACTAACATTGTCAATCCAGCAACTTTCCTCAGTGGAACCATGGGAGAACTGGTATCACATGACTGCCTGGAAACGATTGAAGCAGTCTATTCCAGCTGACCTAACCTAAAAGAGGAGCCGCTGGAAGATGCTGAAGACTCCTGGTACACAGACGGAAGTAGCTTTGTTCGACAAGGCGTCCGCAAAACAGGGTATGCGGTAACCACTATGGGTCAGTTAATAGAATCCAAAGCCCTTGCCCCAAATACCTCGGCACAAAAGGCAGAAATAATAGCCTTAACCCGAGCGTTGGAGCTAGCCAAGGGCAAGAAGGTTAATATCTGGACGGACTCCAATTACGCTTTTGGGGTAGTCCATGCCCATGGAGCCATATGGAAAGAAAGGGGACTACTATCCACCCAAGGAAAACATATAAAACATGCTGAAGAAATTCTTAGGCTCCTGGAAGCAGTACAGCTACCCGAAAAGGTATTGCAAGGCTCATCAGAAAGGAAATGCAGCCCAAGAGTTGGGCAATGCTATGGCGGATCGTGAAGCCAAAAGAGCAGCTGAGAAAGGTGAATTAGAGGTGCAGTCTTTGGTCTCAGACGGTAAAATACAAATTGATTGTGTACCCAGGTATTCCAAAGAGGATCAGAAATTAGTTGAAGACTTGGGTGGAGAAATAGAGAAAAAACAGGTGGGCAAAGACACCACAGGGCAAAATAATAATCCCATTTGCGTTATTATGGGCCATAGTTATAGCAGAACACAGGAAATCTCATTGGGGAGCTGAGGCATTGTATAAGCATTTGAGTCAGCGTATAGTTGCCTGGAACCTCTACACCACTGTTAGGCAAGTGACACAGCAGTGTGAAATATGTTTGCAAAATAATCCTAAAGTAAGCCCTAAAGTCCAACCCGGACAAATAGGGAAAGGAAACTATCCAGGGCAGCAGTGGCAAATTGACTTCTCAGAACTGCCAAGAAAAGGGGGTTTCCGATATTTGTTGGTTCTAACAGACACCTTTTCAGGCTGACCAGAAGCATTCCCTTGCCGAACTAATAAGGCTAGGGAGGTAACCAAAGCACTACTACATGAAATAATACCGAGATTTGGGATTCCTGCAACAATCTCCTTGGATAGAGAACAACATTTTATTGCAAAAATTGTTCAACAAGTTAGTAAACTCCTGGGAATAGATTGGCAGTTACATACCTCATATAGGCCACAAGCAAGTGGTCAAGTGGAAAAGATGAACCACTTAATTAAGTTACAAATTGTAAAATTAGGGCAGGAGGCTGGATTATCTTGGCCACAATCATTATCTTTGGCACTCCTGAGGATTAGAACTAAGCCCAGAACTAAAGAAGGGTTGAGCCCTTTTGAAATATTGTACGGGAGACCCTATATTGTACAGGTGGGAATATCAACTCAGATTGGAGATGAAACGTTATCTGATTATGTGATAAGCCTAAAAAAACAACTTCAGGAGGCAGAGAAACTGGTCTTAGGAACCAGAGCCTGAGGTCTTGATGGGCCGGTGCATGATATTAAACCTGGTGATTTTGTGTATGTAAAGTCCTTTACAGATCCACCTCTGGAACCAAAGTGGGAAGGCCCCTTCCAGGTGTTGCCGACATCCCATACAGTGATCAAGATTAAAGAACAGACCTCGTGGGTGCATCACACCAGAGTGAAGAAAGCCCCTAAGCCACAATGGGAATTGACACCTATGGGACCATTGAAGTTTCGCATTCAAAAGCGATGATATGGATTTTTATGACTCTGCTAAACTGTAACTTAATAAGTGCTTGGGATTGGCCTTGGACAGGTGCTTATTTTGGATATATGGGAAGCTCGGGAAAGGATCTAAAAGGGTTGAATTTGGCAACTGTGATAAAATATAATAATAACATAACATTGCAACCAACTGAATGGAAAAAAAATAGATTCGGTTCATACCTGGATGATTAAAAAAGGAAAGGAGGTTCAGATAGGTTGTAGACTCCTTACTGTAAACAACCTGCCTCCTCTCCAGACCCAAATTACTGTCCGGAGCAATAATTTCCACAATATAACAGGCAGCAAGGTATGTAGAGGAAGGGAGGTTTGTTGGTATCCCTTCAATATAACTCGAACAGTGTCCATTGCATGTCTGGGAGCAACTGAAGGAGGGGCCCAAGTTATTGGTATTACTAATAGTTATGACAACATTAATAGTAAATCTTATCCTTTGGTGTAAACTAAAGGAACTTATTGGACAAATATGAGCCATAAAATTAATGATGAAACATAACGAACCACTTTTTAAAGCAAAAGAATTTGCTTAGGGGAAAGAAAAGGGGGGAATTGATACAGAGACATTACCATCTGCTTTTAAACACTTAGATATTGATCCTTGTTTATTGCCTTCTATTTATTCTTTTTAAAACTCACTTACCAAGGCTGGCGCCTGTGACGTCTGTTAAGGGTTAAGCTTATCAAGGACTAGTATTTGTCAAGGACTAACTTGCTAAGCAAAGGAAGTGATAACAGGAACTACAATGTTAATCTTAACACAGAACCGGCTAGAACTTGTTAACAACTGTTGAAATCATCAAGTAAGAAGAGAGCATGTGTGAATGACTGAAGTTCATCTAAACGACAGAAGAGGAAGATAAGACCCCTGAAGAAGTAAATGACCACCAGAGACAGATCATTGATAACATAAACTACTGACACAAACCTTTGGAACTACTCCGCCTCACTTCATATGTATGTTTTGTATTGCGTAATCATATGAATATGTATGCTTTTGTGTAATAAATATTTGCCTGCTCACCGAAACGGTGTGCAAGTTAGGAGGAGCGATCCCCCTTGTACCCGGCGCCGTAATAAACATACCCGCTTTATAACTCTTTTGAGTTGTGAAGTTTGTTTCCGCACGTCAAGGAGAGTGGCCAGAGACGGACGAAGCATATGACAGACTTTGGAACTGTGTTAGTCGAACCGTTTGTTAACCCTTACTGTCCTATACACGGACATTAAGATTTTTCATGCAACCCAATATATGTTTTTGAATGCTCTGGTTGTAAACAGAACATTTGGGTGCGGTTTGGGGATGATTTTTGGTGTGGTGAATGTCAAGGAAACTGGTCTAACTGGGATAGGATTGAGCATTCAGGCCAACTTAAGCAGGTATTTTGTGGAGACTTAGAAGGTGTAAGGAATCAGTAAGAATGCCGCTGGTATATGGGGGGGAAATGCAGAACAGAGTTTGTTCGCGCTAAGTGTTTGGAGTGTCATAAGTACATTATTTCTTTTAATGGGACGCAGGAGTTTCGTCTCGACAATTGTCTTGAATTTAGGTGCATTCGCTGGGGGGCGAGTACGCCCTTACATCTTTTGCCTTGGATAAGGTATTATCGTTGCCAATTCAATCAGACAGTATTCTTAGGTTGAGGAATAAACCCCTGCGGGCAGGGTGTTCATTATGGGAGGTAAACAAAGTGGCGGAATATTGAAAAGAAGCCCGCTGGGCTGTATTTTAGCTCACTGGAAGGAGATAGGAGAGCCACCAGCAGGAAGCGTGAACAGGAAAACTTTAATTAAGTACTGTAATCAGTGGTGGCCTCTCTATAAGTTAGATGATGGAGAAAAATGGCCCTTTAATGGGACATGAAAATATAATACATTGTTACAACTACTGTTCTTCCTTCGGGGAGAGGGAAAATGGGATGAAGCGGTTTATGCAGATATGTTTTTCACATTGCGAAATCATCCGGAATGGCAGAAAGATTGTGGAATCAATATAGCCCCTTCAGAGCCCTTTGTCCTGGCTCTGGAGAAGGAAAAAGGGAAAGAACTGGGAAAACTGAAACGATGCTGTTCAGTGTGTAGTATAGGACAAAGATGCCTTAAGTTAAAAGAAAAGGGAGAGTCACAGGAAAGACTGGAAGATTATATTACACCACCACCGACTTCGGTGCCAGTCTCTCCCTCCCCCTTAAGGAATGCAGATACTTCTGATGAAGAATCTGCTTCTGCCTCTGGGAGTGCTGCTTCGGGTCCTGTAACCTGAAGCAGAGTCCGACCCTGGATACAAGCCCCCCCGCTCAGACAAGCTATGGGTCCAGAAGGACAAACTCGAATTAAGGTCCCTTTTTCAATGAGTGATTTGGACATGTGGAAGGAGGTGTAACCAAGGTGGTAGGGAATTAAAATAAAATAGGGTTAGAAAATAGGTTTGTGAATTTGTAGCAAGTTGTAACTATAAGAACATTATGCACCAGCAATGCTGCTCGAGAACCCACCTAACCCTTCCCATCTTGATTTAATTATCAAGGAGTTAAGTGTAACATTGTGATCATGGTATTATGTTTTGTTCTAATAACAAGTAGTCAGAAAGAAGGAACGCCTTGGTCAGTTCTACGGTCCGGTGGGTAGGTAATTATTCATTCTATAGTCTTGTCTTAAAACAAAGGACTGTGGGGTGAATGATTGCATATTGGACCGATAGCCCGTGAAAGCTTATTGAGTATTGCCAAGCTTAAGTGAACTTTGTAGGAAAGGTAATTCCGGCAGGGGGAGATCGCGACCACCAACTCAGAGACCACCCACTCAAGAAACCCTCCGACTCAAAAGATTAAGGAAGTAAAATCCCAAGAAATCATAGTGAGCATGCGTGGTCATTTACATGGTAGGCAAGGAATACTTAACCAATCATTGTATGGACACTTGATGAATATGTATTAATCTTGCCTATAAATGTTTGATTTTTGAACTGATCGAGCGATCACGATTTAGGAGGAGCTATCCCCCGTGTTCCCGGCGCCGTGAATAAAGAATGCCTGCCTTTTAACACTACATTGGTGTTACGAGGTTTATTCCCAATTTTGGTGACAGAGGTAGTGAGAAATTATAGGGACGACCCAATAGGGGTGGCGAAGAGATTCGAATTGATAGTTAAAAATCAGGATCCTGACTGGAAAGATATAGATGTAATGTTAGATGCAGTGATGGAAACAGAGAAACAGCTAGTGGTGAAAACTGCCCGAACACATATAGAAGCCCTTATAACTGCAGGAACATATACTGGTAGAGTAGATAATCATGTTCCTCTCACCGATCCGAACTGGGATCCTAATGATCATATGAAATATAAACAATTGAAGTCGTATCAAAAGTGGATAAAATGTGGACTCGAAAATGGAATTCCAAAATCAGTAAATTGGTCAAAAATTGTATAAGGTAAAACAAAGTCAGGATGAAACCCCCTCAGGCTTTTTGGAACGGCTAAGGGAAGCCATGGGTACTTTTTAAAACCTCTTAAAATTAGATTGGGAAAAAAATTGGGAATACTCAAATTCTCTTATACATGCCTAACTCACCAAAACCTCTGTTGGGGTGAGACTTATTGGAACAACTAAAAGCAGAGATAAAATTTGAGAAAGGAAAAGTAGAACTTTGAGTGGGGGATGTGACGCCCGTCTACAAGAAAGGCCGGAAGGAGGATCCTGGGAACTACAGGCCTGTCAGCCTGACCTCTGTTCCAGGGAAGATTATGGAGCGGTTGGTCTTGAGAGTGCTCACAGGGCATCTGCAGGACAACCAAAGGCTCAGGCCCAGCCAGCATGGGTTCATGAAAGGCAGGTCCTGCTTGACCAACCTGATCTCCTTCTATGACCAGGTGACCCGCCTAGTGGATGAGGGAAAGGCAGTGGACGTTGTCTACCTGGACGTTAGTAAAGCCTTTGACAGCGTCTCCCACAGCGTTCTCCTGCAGAAACTGGTGGCTCGTGGCTTAGATGGGTTTACTCTTCGCTGGGTGAGGAACTGGCTGGATGGCCGAGCCCAGAGAGGTGTGGTGAACGGCGTTAAATCCGGCTGGCGGCCGGTCACAAGCGGTGTTCCCCAGGGCTCGGTTCTGGAGCCAGTCTTGTTCAATATCTTTATCGATGATCTGGATGAGGGGATCGAGTGCTCCCTCAGTAAGTTTGCAGATGACACCAAGTTGGGTGGGAGTGTTGATCTGCTGGAGGGTAGGAGGGCTCTGCAGAGGGATCTGGGCAGAGGCCAACTGTATGAGGTTTAATAAGGCCAAGTGCAGGGTCCTGCACTTTGGCCACAACAACCCCATGCAACGCTACAGGCTTGGGGAGGAGTGGCTGGAGAGCAGCCCGGCGGAAAGGGACCTGGGGGTGCTGGTTGACAGCCGGCTGAACATGAGCCGGCAGTGCGCCCAGGTGGCCAAGAAGGCCAACAGCATCCTGGCCTGTATCAGGAATAGTGTGGCCAGCAGGAGTAGGGAAGTGATCGTGCCCCTGTACTCGGCACTGGTGAGGCCGCACCTTGAACCCTTTGTTCAGTTTTGGGCCCCTCACTACAAGAAGGATGTTGAGGTGCTGGAGCGTGTCCAGAGAAGGTCAACGAAGCTGGTGAGGGGTCTGGAGCACAAGTCTTCTGAGGAGCGGCTGAGGGAACTGGGGTTGTTTAGTCTGGAGAAGAGGAGGCTGAGAGGAGACCTTATCGCTCTCTACAGCTACCTGAAAGGGGGTTGTGGCGACGAGGGTGTTGGTCTCTTCTCCCAAGTAACTAGCGATAGGACAAGAGGAAATGGCCTCAAGTTGCGCCAGGGGAGGTTTAGATTGGATATTAGGAAAAATTTCTTCTCTGAAAGGGTGTTCAGGCATTGGAACAGGCTGCCCAGGGAGGTGGTGGAGTCGCCATCTCTGGAAGTGTTCAAAAAACGTGTGGATGTGGCGCTTCAGGACATGGTTTAGGGGACATGGTGGCGCTGGATTAATGGTTGGACTTGATGATCTTAAAGGTCCTTTCCAACCTAGTGATTCTGTGATTCTGTGATTCTGTGATAACCAGCTGGGATAACCAGACTTCTAAGTCTGGCCCTCATAGATACTCCTGTTAGCTCAGAAGTACCTAAGGAAATCCAGAACCAAGTATATCCAGGGGTATGGGCCTCAGAAACACCAGGAAAAGTGAAAAACGCCTCCCCGATAATAGTCAGACTCAAATCAGGGGCGTGGCCTGTAAGAATTAAGCAATATCCCCTCAGAACCGAAGATAGGGAAGGAATCCGATCAATAATCAACTGGTTTATCAAATATGGGCTACAAATAGAATGTGAATCGGAATATAACACTCCCATTTTACCTGTCAAAAGCCTGAGGGCAAAGCCTACAGATTGACACAAGACCCGCGGGCAATAAATAAGATAGTTGAAGATTTACACTCAGTAGTGGCAAACCCATACACCTTATTGACTAATTTAAAAGAAACCTATGAATCGTTCACAGTATTAGATCTGAAAGATGCATTCTTTTGCCTCACCTTGGCCCCTGAAAGCTGCAATGTATTCGCCTTTGAATAGGAAAACCCTGATTCAGGACGAAAAACCCAGCTAACCTGGACAGTGCTACCCCAAGGATTTAAAAACAGCTCCACTATCTTTGGAAATCAATTAGCTAAAGAATTAGAGGCCTGGGAAAGACCTCTGGGAAATGGGATTCTTTTGCAGTATGTAGATGATATTTTGATAGCCACAGAAAAGGATGAAGAATGTAAAGAATGGACTGTGAGTTTGTTGGATTTTCTTGGACTAAGTTGTTACCGAGTCTCATTACAGAGATGCCCAGATCTTGAAGAAAGAAGTAATATACCTGGGATTTGTGATTTCTGAGGCACAGAGACAGCTCAGGAATGACTGAAAAGAAGCTATTTGCAATTTGCAGGACTCCAGAACCGACCATGGTAAAAGAGCTTCGAACCTTTTTTGAATGACAGGTTGGTGCCGGTTATGGATCTATAATTATGGACTTCTGTTTAAACATCTGTATGAACTACTGAAAAATAGCCAGACGCAATTAATATGGGCTGATGAAGCCAAGAGGGTGTTCAAATAACTGAAATTGGAGCTAATGAGGGCTCCAACTCTGGGCCTGCCTGATATAACAAAGCCCTTCTGGCTGTTCTCCTATGAAAGGCAAGGAGTGGCTTTGAGAATTCTAGCCCAGAGGCTGGGTCCTCACAAGCGAGCAGCAGTGTACTTTACCAAACAATTGGATGAAGTCAGACAAGGATGGCCAGGATGCCTTCGGGCAGTGGCCGCCATTGTTTTGATTATTCAAGAAGCCTGAAAATTCACTTTGGGGCAAAAGATGATTGTGCACACTTCCCATGCTGTAACTTCCGTTTTGGAACAAAAAGCAGGACTTTAGCTCTCACCATCAAGGTTCCTGAAATATCAAGCAGTCCTGATGGAACAGGATGACGTAGAAATTGTCACATCTACTGTTATAAACCCTGCTTCTTTTCTACAGTGGTAAGCAGGAAATGGAGACTGTTGTGCATGACTGCATAGAAACCACTGAGACCATGTATGTAAGCAGGCCTGACCTGAAGGAGGAGCTGCTGGAGGAAGCTGAACACACTTGGTGTACCGATGGGAGTAGTTTCGTAAAGACTGGAGCTCGAACGGCAGGGTATGCCGTGACCACCACAGACCAAACATACCTGCTTTATAACTCTTTTGAGTTGTGAAGTTTGTTTCTGCATGTCACTAGAGCCAAAAGAAGTGGCACTGCAGAGCTCAACAAAAAGGACAAGGAGAAATAATTCAGGGAAAAAAAAGAGCGGACTTAGCTGTAAATAGGGCTGCCTTACATGAGCAAATAATCAGAGCTTTGATACCCAGCAGAAAGATTGATATAAAACCCCCTCAGTATTTGAAGAAAGAAGCTCAACTAGCAGAAACCTGAAGTGTACAAAGAATACAGAAGGATGGTGGATCACTCCGAACCAACAAGTTCTTATGACAGCTAAAATGATGAAAATTCTGCCTAAAAGCTACATGAAGAAACTCATAGGGGAGCTGATGCTATGATAAGTAGTGTCAGGAGATATGTTATAGGGCCAAAAATGCAATCAAGTACAGACCTAATAGTAAGAAGGTGTCAGACCTGCTGCACAAACAACCCGAAGATTCAAAGAAAGCTACCGATGGGTGAAGCAAAAAGGGTAATAGCACCTGGGGACCACTGGCAAATAGATTTCTCTGAGTTACCAAAGTGTGAGCAATATAAATATCTACTTGTTTTAGTAGACACATTCTCTGGGTGGCCCGAAGCTTTCCCTTGCCACAACAATCAAACTGGGGAAGTCATTAAAATTTTATTAAAAGAAATAATTCCTTGATTCAGAATCTCTGAGCGCTTATCCTCACACAATGGACCTCATTTTATTTCAGAAATAGTCCAAAGAGTGTTGAGATTCCTCCAATTGAATGAGATCTACATACCCCTTGGGGAACCACAGTCTAGTGGGAAGGTAGAAAGAATGAATCAGGCCCTTAAAACACAAATTTTCAAACTATGTCAAGAAACCCAGCTTAAATGGGTAGATATCATATCAATTGCCCTGATGAGGATTAGGATCACTCCATGAGTGAGAGAAGGGATAAGCCCCTTTGAAATATTATATGGAAAACCATATCCCGTCAACGAGATGGGTAGCTGGAGTGATCAGATACACATTAAAGGTGAAGGAATATTGAAAGATTATTTATTATCCCTCTCGCAGGTATTATCCTCTTTGCACAGGTATCTCAACCAGTGGTCTCCGCTTCCTTTGGACTCTCCAGTACATAACTTCAAGCCCAGAGATTTGGTTTACATTCAGACCTGGAAGGATGAATCACTAAAAGTAAAGTGGAATGGACCTCACCTTGTGCTCTTGACCACATACATACACTACAGTAAAAGTAGAAGGAATTGCACCATAAAAAAGAAGGATGCTGTGAATTTAAGTGGGGACGAGGCTTGCAGATATACGAATGGGAATAAGGGTAACTGAGCCAACTTTCAAAAAATACTGATAACTGTTGCTCAAAATGTATAAATATTTTCCGTGTACTAACTGAGGCGTGCTAGCTTTGTGGACCTACCATCTAGCACCCAATGCGGTGCAGATTTGGAATAAAAGCAAATATCTCGACTCTGTTTTTTAGCGCTCTGCACGCCATGTGAAAGAACCCATATTTTGGACAACAGGCCTACTCTGGTCAACTCTTATGTGGATCATTAACTCCTTGATGTACAGTGGTATTTCGATCAGGATCACTATAACTAGCAGCTTGAAAAAAATGATTTTGTCATACAAAAGTATCTGGAAATGTTGACAGGAGAGTTTATTGAAAGCCTTCTTATTTTTTTAAAGTGCTTTAGCCTCTGTCTTCCTCACCTTTATTTTATAGCACTCTCATTATCTCTTGTCAGCCTGTTTCCTCATTTATTGAACAAAACAGGACTTGTCATATGGTATCCTGTGGGAGGGACCCCACGCTGGAGCAGGGGAAGAGTGTGAGGAAGGAGTGGTTATGAACTGACCGCAACCCCCATTTCCCACCCCCCTGCGCTGCTGGCGGGGAGCGGGGTGGAGGTAGGGAAGTCAGGAGTGAAGTTGAGCCTGGGAAGAAGGGAGGGGTTGAGGGGAGGTGTTTTTAGATTTGTTCTTATTTCTCTCTCTCTGTTTAATTGTTAATAAATTAAAATAATTTCCCCAAGTCAAGTCCTTTTTGCCCGTGATGGTAATTGGTGAGTGATCTCCCTGTCCTTATCTCATTCATGAGGTTTTCGTCAATTTTTTTTTTCTTCCTCTGTGTTGTTAATGGAGAGGGAGTGATAGAGTGGTTTGTTGGGCACCTGGTGGCTAAACAAGGTCAACCCACCACAGAGGGATGAAAAAAAAGCAGACCTGCAACAGAAAATGTTCCATCAGAGTGAGATTACAATCTGCTCATAACCAAAGAGTAAGGTAGCAGTGTACATTTATGTCCTGGTTTCAGCCAGGATAGAGCTGGTTTTCTTCACAGAGGCTAGCATGAGGCTATGTTTTGGATTTGGGATGAGAAAATGTTGATAACGTGCTGATGTTTTGAGCTGTTGTTAAGTAGTCAAGGACAGTCCAGCTTCTCGTGCTGGCCTGCTAGCAAGAAGGCTGGGGGTGCAGAGGAAGCTAGGAGGGGACACAGCCAGGACAGCTGACCCCGACTGGCCAGAGAGATATTCCCTACCATACAACGTCATGCCCAATACATAAACTGGAGTTGGCCGGGGGGTGGAAATTGCTGCTCGGGGACGGGCTATTGATCGCCGGGTGGTGAGCAATTGCTGTATTGGGCATCACTTGTTCTTGTACATTCCTTTGTCGGTATTATTATTGTTGTTAACATTGTTGTTTCTTTCTCTCTTTCTGTCCTATTAAACTGTTTTTTTCTCAACCCATGAGGTTTTTTTCCCAATTCTCTCCCCCGTCCCACTGGGGGAGGGGGAGTGAGTGAGGGGCTGCATGGTGCTTAGTTGCCAGCTGGGGCTAAACCACAACAATAGTGTATCTCTTGACACTGCTGATCACAGCATCAGCTCCCAGCTGAGTTTCTTCGTGTAGTTTCTTGAGGAGAGTTTCCATCATTTTGGCTGTAGTAAGAACTTGCTGATTCGGGGTTACTCACCATCCTTCTGTATCTCTTGAACATTTCGGTATATCCACCAATAGATTCTCCTTTTCTGCTACACATTGTAACAGAGTTACATTATCATCCTCACCCCACCATTGTTCTCTTTTGCCAATATGTTACCAAACAGAATAGGGCAGGGGGAATACAGGGGAAATACAGGGGAAACAGAATGGGGGAGGGGGAGTGAGTGAGCGGCTGCGTGGTGCTTAGTTGCCGGCTGGGGCTAAACCACGACAATTTATTACAACACTTTATGAATATCCAGCCTGGTAGGTGTGGAAGAAGCTAGGCCTCCACAAGAACCTTGCCCACTCTTTAAAAAGGTCCACCAGTAAAGTGACGGAGATAATATCTCTTCCATCCAGATCTCACTTGGAACTCATCCATGGCACAACTGTGTTTACTGGAAATGGCATTTCTTCTTTACATTCACACTTTACACTCTGCTTACATTTATATTTCTAGTATTTTGCAATAACAGTCAAGACATAAAAAGTCATTGTGGCACTTGTCTTTGGCAGAGAGTTCCTAATGTGCTCCTCAAATGAGTTAAAAGGTTGCCCATTCCCATGGCAGAGCTTGCCCTCTCTGTGGAATTTCTCAGGTCTCCCAGGATTATTCTTTCCCCACCCCATAAGAATTTAGCTATCATGAGTAGGACATCCATCCTGCATTCTCCCCCGTATAAAGCCATTTCACACCTTGACCTTCTGAGGCTCACCACTCACCCTGACTGTATGTGAAAAAGGAGGAGATGGTCTCCAACTTCAGGCATCTACAGTGAAGGTAGTCCAAGCTTGTCTACATTCTTTCAGGATATGGTCCTTGCTTGGTAACACCAATGCCTGTCCCCAAACAAAATGAGAGATTCCCAAAATAAAAACTCCTTGAGGTTTTATGCTAAATTAGCAAGGTTTTTCTCCCTGTCAAGCTGAACTACAAATAAATACATCAAGTTTTCCAGCAAATTGCTTTCCAAGGTCTGCTTAATTCCATTAGACAGTGTGAAACCATGTATTCTAGCTGTACAGATTGGTAAACAGAATGAGAAGTATTTCTGAGAATGCTACAGATGGGGTAGGAAAATCAATAGTTTGTGAGGGAAAGCTGCCAGCAATATAGACTGTTCGAACTACTTACCATTATGTCAAATTCACTTTAACATCAGCAAACAGACACACCGTAAGATGAATATTGAGAAAACCACTATTTCTATTATTTACATCTAAAAACTTAAAGTTGTATAGATTTTTATAATGATGTAAGTCTTTATAATTCAATAACAATGCTTTTATTTAACCTATAAACAGTTGATGGTCTGAATATTTTTTTCCAGTTTGACTCACTCCCTCAGAAGCCCAGAACAGTTTTTAGACATAAAGTTTTCTTTCCTTTATTTGAACTCTTATGCATTATTTGTAATTTTTAGGATACCCTCCTCTGGGGCAACCTAAATCTTTTTTGTTGCTCCTCTGGGGCAACCTAAACCTTCCCTGAAAGCAGGTTACAAACTGAAAGCAAATAAACCTTCCCCACCTTGAAAAAAAAAGAACCAAGTATCATATTTGGTTGCTAGTTTCCTTGAGGTAAAAATTATTTTTTCTAAAAGAGATATAGTCAACATGTCCTTAAAGTTAAACATACATATACTGTCAAACAGAGATAGGATTAAACATCCTTTTTAAGTACTTTGTTCCAACAAGGGCTTGAAGTAAGCATGTAATTGATTTCACCTCAAAAGACAGATAACGGTTTCCAGTCAACTGGTTTACCAAAACTAAGACCACATTCTTTACATAAAGAGCACAACTGGTATGCATTCACCCAGAACTGAGCAATCCATTTATGATTCACACAGGCTGTCATAAAAAAAAAAAAGGTGTTGTAGTTAATCAATCCTTGGACCAAGCCTCTAGTTTAATTCACAGTGTTCATTCAAGACATTGTCCATTATCTATTGTGACTGAGGAGATAAGAAATATGAGATTAAGAAGTGAAAAAATTGAGGTCATTCAACCACAAATGAAGAAGGGACGTGTATATAAAATGACAGATTTACATACTTAGAATCACAGAATCATTAAGGTTGGAAAAGACCTTTAAGATCATCAAGTCCAACCATCAACCCAACACCACCATGTCCCCTAAACCATGTCCTGAAGTGCCACGTCCACATGTTTTTTGAACACCTCCAGTGATGGTGACTCCACCACTTCCCTGGGCAGCCTGTTCCAATGCTTGACCACTCTCTCACTAAAGAAATTTTTCCTAATATCCAATCTAAACCTCCCCTGGCACAACTTGAGGCCATTTCCTCTCGTCCTATGGCTTGTTACTTGGGAGAAGAGACCAACACCCATCTCACCACAACCCCCTTTCAGGCAGCTGTAGAGAGCGATGAGGTCTCCCCTCAGCCTCCTCTTCTCCAGACTAAACAACCCCAGTTCCCTCAGCCGCTTCGCATAAGACTTGTGCTCCAGACCCCTCACCAGCTTCGCTGCCCTTCTCTGGACACGCTCCAGCACCTCAACATCCTTCTTGTAGTGAGGGGCCCAAAACTGAACACAGTATTCAAGGTGCGGCCTCACCAGTGCTGAGTACAGGGGCACGATCACTTCCCTACTCCTGCTGGCCACACTATTTCTGATACAGGCCAGGATGCTGTTGGCCTTCTTGGCCACCTGGCCACACTGCCGGCTCATATTCAGCCAGCTGTCAACCAGCACCCCCAGGTCCTTTTCTACTGGGCAGCTCTCCAGCCACTCCTCCCCAAGCCTGTAGCATTGCATGGGGTTGTTGTGACCCAAGCGCAGGACCCAGCACTATCATCTAAACCTTTCTTAGTTGTTTTTTTTAAGCTTCCTAGCAAGAGCCTGACTTTGTGCACGCATTGAGGAAAAAGGAGCCCATTACTGCCTTGAGGAGCATTTGGCTCTGTACCATTAATATTTCCAGCAGAATATCTCAACCAGCTGATAGGCAGGGCCAGACAGCTCACTTTCCCCAGGGACTCTTTCCCCAGGGATTGTTAGACACCTAACTTGTTGCCTTTTGTGCTCTTGAAATAATATAACTACCTATTCAAATTGGATTGATAGCACTTTTGTTAAGCCTTTCTTATAACTGGGAAACATGTAACACTTCCAGATACAAAACTTTCCTTGATGGCCTTCTGCTTATGGTGCTCAGAGTTTCACCAAGGGAGCCAACTTCTGCAGTATATATGATGATATGGGAAAAAGCCTTTTTTCATTAAGTCTTATTAGTGGATAGTCACTGAATTCATTCATGTGGAACTTGAGGCTGTCACAGAACCAGTTTCAATAAACAGGGAAAGGAAGGAAAAAGTTTTATATAGATCAAAGGGTTTGGTGTTAAGTGTCAAAAATGTACAAGGCTGCTCAAAGTCCTGTCAGATTGTTTACAGGACAGAGCTGAGGAGATGTAGGAGAATCATAGAACAAGATCACCATCATGTTTAAAAAATTATAAACACACTTAAATGACATAAACATCATCTTAGCAAAACAGCATATGAACACTAAGCTCAGATGGCAATTCATTTGCTAACATTTCTTTATATTACAAAGCAGCTGTGTAGTGCACTCACAGATGCAAGCTCAACAGAACTCCCTTATAAACCAATGTCTTCAGGCCACCTACAAACCCAGGATGCAGTCGCCAGTGAATGTTTTTTGAACAGTCTCTGCTATATTTAAATATTATTTGAGTGCTATTTTTAAGCTTATTTTTAGGAGAGGGAAATTTTGAATGCTCCAAGGTTAAAATAAACCAGAACAGGCTTTTTAAACTGTCTTCCTCCCAAGCTAAGGCATCTTCAAACACTCTGCTGGCAGAATACACAGCACTGGTCATGAAGCATTTGAATTGCTGCAAGCTACTGCATATTTTAGTAACAGATCCGAATTATTTTAAAAAGAAAGAAAACAAAAAAAAAAAACAACCCACAAAAGAATATGGCAACATTTCAGTGTGTGGTGGGTTGACCCTGGCTGGATGCCAGGTGCCCACCAAGCCACTCTTATTGCTCCCCCTCCTCAACTGGAGAGGGGGAGAAAAATACAACAAAAGGCTCGTGGGTTGAGATAAGGACAGGGAGGTCACTCACCAATTACCACCACGAGCAAAACAGACTTGACTTGGGGAAATTAATTTATTACCAATCAAATCAGAGTAGGCTAACGAGAAATAAAACCAAATCTTAAAACACCTTCCCCCAACCCCTCCCTTCTTCCCAGGCTCAACTTCACTCCCGAATTCTTTACCTCTTCCCCTCAAGCAGTGCAGGGGGACAGAGAATGGGGGTTGTGGTCAGTTCATAATCACACGTTGTCTCTGCTGCTCCTTCCTCCTTGATCTCTTCCCCTGCTCCAGTGTGGGATCCCACTCACAGGAGACAGTCCTCCACCAACTTCTCCAACATGGGTCCTTCCCATGGGCTGCAGTTCTTTACAAACTGTTCCAACATGGGTTCTTTCCATGCGGTGCAGCCTTTCAGGAACAGACTGCTCCAGCATGCATCCCCCCATGGGGTCACAAGTCCTGCAAGAAAACCTGCTCCAGCGTGGGCTCCTCTCTCCACAGGTCCACAGGTCCTGCCAGGAGCTTGCTCCAGTGAGGGCTTCCCACAGGGTCACAGCCTCCTTTGGGCATCCACCTGCTCCTGGTCCTCCATGGGCTGCAGGGGGACAGCCTGCCTCACCATGGTCTTCACCATGGGCTGCAGGGGAATCTCTGCTCCAGCACCTGGAGCACCTCCCCCCCTCCTTCTTCATTGACCTTGGTGTCTGCAGAATTGTTTCTCTCACATATTCTCACTCCTCTCTTCCAGCTGCTGTTTCACAGCAGTTTTTTCCCCCTTCTTAAATATATTTATCACAGAGGCGCTACCACTGTCACTGTTTGTCTCAGCTTTGGCCAGCAGCGGATCAGTCTTGGAGTCAGATGAAACTGGTTCTTTCTGACATGGGGGAAGCTTCTGGTATCTCATTACAGAAGCCGCCCCTGCAGCCCCCTCCCCCCCCACCAAAACCTTGCTACATAAACCCAGTATACAGTAATAAATACAATTGACATTCTCAGCATCCCTCAGCTTGGTTTAAGCCTCCGTTTCGCCACAAAAGCCTGATGATTGTATTGTTTAATTAAAAATTGCAACATGCCATTTTTCTAATGAGAAGACACCTCAGAGGATGATGTAACAAAACCAATCATTTTCTAATTACTTACATTACCTACGTATTTTCCTCAAAATATGTATATGACATGTACGTGTTGTCATGTTGTCTGTGCATGTTACTGTATAACTCTTGTCACATTGTTCTTGACTGCTTTCCAGAAGAGTATTAAATGGCTTAGCACTGGTTATGTACTTCTCATCCTGTTTTATTTTGATGCGATAGTACTCAATTTTATTAAATGTTCACACTGTTGTGTGTTTATGCTAGTTAATACTAGAGGGAAGAGGTATACTTTGCATTAGAAGCAGAAGATAATGAGGGTCATAATGATCCTGAGCTCCTGTGGAAATCCAAGGCTCAAACTAGCCCTCCAGGTTGCTCCAGCTGCAATGAGCTGATGGAGATGGAGAGTTCTGCTGAGTCTGAGGAGCAAAGTTATGGACCACCATCTTCATTCCAGAGGTAGTGACAAGCATTTCTTCTTGGTCCTAGAACATGGGCCTTACTGCAACAAGCAATGGACTCATCCAAGAAGAGATCCTTCTTGACAGTGCAAGTATGCACATATGAGCTCTTGCAGCTGTTATTCACCTGAGTTCATGTCATCTGAGCAGTTCCCTTGATGCTTGCATACATATGTTGAATAGGACAGGGGGGCAAAAAATGTTCTGTAATATCACCGTTAGTATACTTGTTCTTTAATCAACTTCTGAGCTGTTCAGAGTCTTGTATTATGGTGACAATAGTTGATCTGAAGCAATATGGAGAAGCCCAGAGTCATTATAATGGGCAACTCTCAATTCTCGTATAATATTTTTTGCATCAGTATTAATAATTATTCCAGGGCGGTCACCATATACCTGTGTGGGAAATCACATTCATACTGTCCATAAGGAATGTATTTATACCTCACTTGTTGCCATTAACCACTACCAAACCCAGAGTGAGTGCCCCAGAATTTTGGGATGTTCATAAACCAAAGCCTAATATCAGAGTATGTTCACCTCTCTAGCTGCATTGCTTCTCTTTCCAGTGCTCCAAAAGCAAAAGTTGCTTTCTGAGCCATGAATTTAAAAAGAAGCTATGGCCTACAATGTGTAGCTGATGTCAGATTTCTGAAATGGTTGTGATATATTCAGTAAGAGCCGTGTTGATTTCATTTCACATAACAACTGGCAGAAACAAATTTGCCTACAAGAAAGTTACTGTATATTTTAAGATTTTAAGATCCTTTAGTTTTCATTAAATTAGGTGGATTACATTAAATTAAGAAAAATCAATGACATTGCTGTATGCTGTTTACCTTTACAGTGTTCAAATTTGAAGCGCCTGAAATTGTATCCTATGTGCTTGGTGAAAATCTACTTGGATGTTGAGTGTGTAGATCCGCAGAAGCAGTCTAGGTAAGTGACTCCATACCAATGCAAACAGGATCAGTAGTGCGGTCAAACCCCAGAGCAAATATTGGGAGTTCAAAGTCTGTGCTTTCAAAAAGCTATGGATACCAGAGCAGAGCTGAAAGCTCATTAATATTCACATAATTCCTAGCCTCATTATCCCATGTCCTTTTAAATAATTCCTGCCTAAATTTTATTTACATTTATTCATCAATATTGATGTTTAATTAATAAAGGCAGCATGCTGTCATTACTGGAGATTAATTACATCTGTGTATGAGCCTGAGAACCTGATTGAAAAATCTGCAGTAACTAAACTGGGTTTAAATAAACACTGTAGCATAGTGCTTTAATTACACTAGTTCATAATGTAATTTTTCGCTACTTAAACTATTATTTAGGTTGATTTGTATAATTTGTAATTATAAAAATTATTTTCTACTCTGTAATTAATAATAACAAAATTGTATTTATCTGCTCTGGATCAGGGTGGCAGTTTGTGTGTGCTGATTCATGATCAGGCTGGCAGATCCCTGGAAGTGTTCAAAGCCAGGTTGGATAGGGCTTTGAGCAACTTGGTCTAGTGGAAGGTGTCCCTGCCCATGGCAAGGAGGTTGTAACTAGATGATCTTTAAGGTCCCTTCCAACCCAAACCATTCTATGATTCTATAATTCTATGATAGACTGCATTTGGGGACTGGAACATACTGCACCTTTCTGTGCTTTGTTTTCAGTCAGAGGAGCTATTTTGGCTGGGAAGGTTCCAAAATGCTTAATATTTTTGAGGACTAAAGTTCAAAATTTGCAGTGGGAATTTCTTGTGCTTCTGGCACTTCTGAAGGTGGGTTATTCCACCTGTGCTTGGTAGAGATGGTACAAGTTCCTTTCTCTTGCCCAATGGGGAAAAAATACCAACTTTAGGTTTCTCTGCATATTACTGCATTACCATGAAGTACAATTCCTCGTACCAAGAAGACCAGTAGCATCAGCAGCGATCTGCTGATTTTTATCCATCACCCACCTGAAAGCTACATGCAATATAAATGTCTATAAATACCTGAAGGGTGGCTGCCAGGAGGATGGAGTCAGTCTCTTTTCAGTAGTGCCCAGTGATAGGATGAAGGGCAATGGGCATAAACTGCAGCACAGGAAGTTCCACCTCAACATGAGGAAAAACTTCTTTACTGTGAGGGTGATGGAGCACTGGAACAGGCTGCCCAGAGAGGTTTGTGGAGTCCCCTTCTCTGGAGACCTTTAACACCCGACTGGACGCGTTCCTGTGCAACCTGCCCTAGGTGATCCTGCCTTGGCAGAGGGGTTGGACCAGATGATCTTCAGAGGTCCCTTCCAACCCCTACCATTCTGTGATTCTGTGAATATAACAAAGCAAATGTAAGTTAGGGCTGATACTTCCATATTTCAGCATCTCAGTAGATGGTCTGTGTTCTAGAAGTGTTTGGTCACAAATCATCCTTTCAGATATTGACATCCTTCCTTACTTCAAATACTGCAGACTGAGTGAATCGGACCAATCATGCAATACCTCAAATGACACAGCTGAACTTCTGCTGTTTTGTAAACTTCTACCTTACTATTTATATTCATTTGGCTCTGTAAGATAAACAGTGACTCACTCTTCAGACTTCAAGTCAGATACCAATTTCATCCATCCCATAACCACCAGGTATCTTTGGTGCCTCAACAGATGCATGAAAAGTGTTGAGCACCCACTGCTACCTCTCATGTCTCTCTGGGATTTCACAGTTGATTTCTAGCAATGAATCCTTTATTGCTTAGACTGTGCTGCCGATGTTTCACATTTTGAAAATACAGTAACATTTTTGAAATTTTGATCAAAAAATCTTAAAAGGTTTTAACAGGCTGGCTGGAAGATACATTTTGTGCTCTCATTTATTTCATCTTATTCATAGTAGGCTGTAAAGTGTACATTTGTCCAAAATTGGAGAAAATCCCAAAAACTCAGTCAGTGGAGGCTCTTCAGAAAGTTATTTCTGCCAAGAACTGAGTTGAGCTTTCTTTTAAAACTAATTTGAACAGACCACCAATCACGATTATACCACTTCGCTGAAAATAATAATTGAACACTGTATGATACACTGAAGACCATCCTTCACGTGACTTAGGATCAGAATCTGGTATAACATACGATGTCAACACATAGATGATGTATAACTAAAGTGAGACTTTGACTTAATTGTTTTTACATATATTCAAATACAGGCAGGGTTGAATCACTGAAGGCTCTTAAATACCTATAGCTACCACCTCATTAGTTAGAGCAACCTCATGTCCAAATATATGTGAGTCACTAGCAAATTTGTTGCATCTCTAATTGAAAAATCTACTTAAGAATTCATTAATCACCAGGAACATTTGTGCTAAAATGTAGCCATAATTCAGTCATATAAATAGGAACCATAATACCACTTCCAGACTATAATTATGTAAGTAGTTTGAGCAACATACTGTAGCTGATGTTTTATGTAAAATACTTATTTCAAAGAGTGTTGCTTTCTAACACTGTATAACCATGTATTTTACAATGTCTCCATGAACCATGTCACCGAGAGACTACCAAGTCCACTGACTATTATCTGCTGCTGCTGTTTCACATGGGCACCAATGATACAGCCAGGAGCAGTCTGAGGAGTATCAAGAAGGATTACAGAGCCCTGGGGCAGGTAGCTTTTTCATCAGTTCTCCTGGTCAAAGGAAAGGGGTTTGAAAGGGCCAGTCGAATCAACAAATGGTTACAGGACTGGTGCCACAGCCAGGGGTTCAGCTACTTAGACCATGGGCCTTGCTTTGAGAAACCTGGTCTACTGGGGGCTGATGGGGTCCATTTGTCAGAGAAGGGGAAGAGCATCTTCGGTCATAGGCTTGCCAATCTGGTGAAGAGGGCTTTAAACTGAAGTTGCTGGGAGGGGACACCTCAATTCCAGTTTGATGTCAGTGCCAGCAATAGATGCCCAGAACCTGGAGAAGGATCACAGGTCAGCAGGAGAGCACCTGAAGAGCACCACAAAGGAATTCCAGCCACTGCAGCCAGTAAGTCAGCTTAATTGGGGGCCCAACTTAAATGGCTCTATGCAAACACACATATCATGGGGAATAAACAAGAGGAGTTAGAGACGTGTGTACGCCTGCAGGGCTATAATCTTACTAGCATCACAGAGATGCGGTGGGATGGCCAACCGAGAGTTTATGGGTCAGGATTAAAGGGAGGGCAGGGACAGGTGACATTATAGTGGGGGTCTGCTACAGGCCACCTGACCAGGAAGACCGAGTGGATGAGGCCCTCTATAGACAGATAGGAGCATCCTCATGGTCACAAGTCCTGGGTCCTCATGGGGGACTTCAACCACCCCGATATCTGTTGGAGAGACAACACAGCAGGGCATAAGCAATCTAGGAGGTTCCTGGAATATGTTGATGATAACTTCCTTCTCCAAGTGATAGAGGAGCCAATGAGAAGAGGTGCTATGCTGGACCTGGTTCTCACCAACAAGGAGGGGCTGGTGAGGAATGTGAAGCTCAAGGGCAGCCTTGGCTGCAGTGACCATGAAATGGTGGAGTTCAAGATCCTTAGGGCAGTGAGGAAGGTGCACAGTAAGCTCACAATCCTGGACTTCAGGAGAGCAGACTTTGACATCTTCAGGGATCTGCTTGGTAGAATACCGTGGGATAAAGCCCTGGAAGGAAGAGGGGCCCAAGAAAGCTGGTTAATATTCACAGCTCACCTCCTCCAAGCTCAGGAGCGATGCATCCCAACAAAGAGGAAGTCAAGCAAAAATGCCAGGAGGCCTGCATGGATGAACAAGGAGCTCCTGGACAAACTCAAACACAAAAAGGAAGCCTACAGAGGGTGGAAGCAAGGGCGGGTAGCCTGGGAGGAATACAGAGAAATTGTCTGAGCAGCCAGGGATCAGGTTAGGAAAGCTAAAGCCCTGATAGAATTAAATCTGGCCAGGGGCATCAAGGGCAACAAGAAAAGCTTCTATAGGTACGGAAGGAAGACTAGGAAAAATGTGAGCCCTCTCCGGAAGGAAACGAGAGACCTGTTTACCTGGGATATGGAGAAGGCTGAGGTACTCAATTACTTTTTTGCCTCAGTCTTCACTAGCAAGTGCTCAAGTCACACCACCCAAGTCGCAGAATGCAAAGGCAGGGACTGGGAGAATGAAGAACTGCCCACTGTAGGAGAAGATCAGGTTTGAGACCATCTAAGGAACCTGAAAGTGCACAAGTCCATGGGATCTAATGAGATGCATCCGCGGGTCCTGAAGGAACTGGCGGATGAAATTGCGAAGCCACTATCCATCATCTGAGAAGTCGTGGCAGTCCAGTGAAGTTCCCACTGACTGGAAAATGAGAAACATAACCCCCATTTTTAAAAAAGGAAAAAAGGAAGACCCAAGGAAGTACAAGCCAGTCAGTCTCACCTCTGTGCCTGGGAAGATCATGGAGCAGATCCTCCTGGAAACTACGCTAAGGGACATGGAAAATAAGGAGGCAATTGGCGACAGTCAACATGGCTTCACTAAGGGCAAATCGTGCCTGACAAATTTGGTGGCCTTCTATGACGAGGTTACAGCATGGGTGGATAAGGGAGGAGTGACTGACGTCACCTACCTGGACTTGTGCAAAGCATTTGACACTGTCCCGCACTACATCCTTGCCTCTAAATTGGAGTGACATGGATTTGATGGATGGACGACTCCGTGGATAAGGAAATGGCTGGATGCGGGAGAAAGATGGACTTCACAACTCTATGAGAGTTATATTCCGAAGCTGTTTATTGTCTTGTCTGACTCCAATATATATCATAATTTTTGTTTAGTCACTGCGCACACACTCATGATTGGTTACAGCTTGTTACACACACTATTGCAATTGGCTATATACAAAATATCATGTGTTGTCCACGCACCTCTCACACAGTCAGGATTCGCTGCCTGCAGGTGTCCATGCGCTCCTTTGCTTCCTCTTAGTTGTTTACCACAGCTCCTTCTCAAGGCCGAGCCGTTCAGATGTCCAGCTGTTTACCAGCTTCTCAATGCCACAGCTCCTTCTCCTTAAGGTCGAGCCCTTGCAGGGTGATCCCAACAGCTGGATGGTCACACTCAAAGAGTTGTGGTCAACAGCTTGATGTCTAAGTGGAGACCAGTGATGAGTGGCGTTCCTCAGGGGTAGGTATTAGGACTGGTGCTGTTTAACATCTTTGTCACAATATGGAAGGTGCGATCGAGTGCACCCTCAGCAAGTTTACAGATGACACCAGGCTGAGTGGTGCGGTTGACATGTTGGAAGGACGGGATGCCATCCAAAGGGACCTGGACAAGCTCGAGGAATGGGCCTGTGTGAACCTCATGAGGTTCAACAAGGCCAAGTGCAAGGCCTTGCACATGGGTCGGGGCAATCCCAAGCACAAATATAGGCTAGGCGATTAACGGATAGAGAGCAGCCCTGCTGAGAAGGACTTGGTGGTGTTGGTTGATGAGAAGCTCAACATGACAATGTGCACTTGTAGCCCAGAAAGTCAACCGTATCCTGGGCTGCATCCAAAGAAGCATGGCCAGCAGGTCGAGGGAGGTGATTCTTCCCTTCTACTCCGCTCTGGTGAGACCCCATCTGGAGCACTGCGTTCAGCTCTGAGGCCCCCAACATAAGGACATGGACCTTTTGGAGCAGGTCCAGAGGAGGCCACGAAGATGATCAGAGGGCTGGAGCACCTCTCCTATGAAGAAAGGCTGTGAGAGTTGGGGTTGTTCAGCTGGGAGAAGAGAAGGATCTAGGGAGACCTTATAGAAGCCTTCTAGTACCTGAAGGGTGCCTACAAGAAAGCTGGAGAGGGACTTTTTACAAGGGCATGTAGTGACAGGACAAAGGGTAATGGGTAATGTTTTTAAACTGAAAGAGGGTAAATTTAGATTAGATATAAGGAAAAAATTTTTCACAATGAGGGTGGTGAGGTACTGGAACAGGTAGCCCAGAGAAATTGTGGATGCCCCATTCCTGGAGGTGTTCAAGTACAGGTTGGATGGGCCTTTGAGCAACCTGGTCTAGTGGAAGGTGTCCCTGCCCATGGCAGAGGGGTTGGAACTAGATGATGTTTAAAGTCCCTTCCAACCCAAACCATTCTATGATTCACACAGGAATAGAACAATTTTGTTTTTAATGGTCTAAGTCTAAAATGTAAACCCTCAGTCTGTCCTAAGTCAGGGCAGGATAATAAAATTAGAAAAATTACAAGTCTTTGGACAGACACAAAAATGTAGGGAATAGTGCCTGTCTAAACAGTGTCTCATTTCATCGGCTGCAGAGAACAAGATCTGAAAATAGATCTGAAAATCAATCTGAAAATAGATGTTTAATTAAAAATCATCAGTGTATCCCTTTTCTGGCTATTTTTGAAGGCTTCTTTTTTAAAATTGATCTCTTTTTTTTTTTTTTTCTGGTAAGAATCATTGAAATATTTTTTGTAGGCTCATATTTCATTCCGTTACTGTCATGGTTTATCCCCAGCCAGCAACTAAGCACCACGCAGCTGCTCGCTCACTCCCCCCTCCCCCAGTGGGAAGGGGGAGATAATCAGGAAAAACTCATGGGTTGAGATAAAAACAGTTTAATAGGACAGCAAGAGAGAAGGAAACAACAATGATAACAACAACAATAATAATAATAATACCGACAAAGGAATGTACAAGAACAAGTGATGCCCAATACAGCAATTGCTCACCACCCAGTGATTGATAGCCTGTCCCTGAGCAGCGATTCCCACCCCCCAGCTAACTTCAGTTTATGTACTGGGCATGACGTTATGTGGTAGGGACTATCTCTTTGGCCAGTCTGGGTCAGCTGTCCTGGCTGTGCCCGCTCCCAGCTTCTTGTGCACCTCCCCACTGGCAGAGCATGAGAAGCTGAAAAGTCCTTGACTTAGGATAAGCACTACAACTACTTGGCCACAACTAAAACTTCAGTGTGTTATCAACATCATTCTCATACACACAGCACTATACCAGCTATCAGGAAGAAAAAAACAACTCCATCGCAGCCGAAACCAGGGCAGTTATGCTTTGTGATATATTTCCTTATGCAAATTTAAACTAAGATTTCTAATCTTAAGTAACAACTCTTTCTCTATTGGTGTCTATTTTAATGTTTCAAATGAAACTTGATAAATTAAAAAGGTAAGCTTTTGTTTTTTCTTGGCTTCCTAAATTTTTGTTAGCAAGAAAAGTATTTCTTCAGAAAATCAATGATGCAATTATAGTCACTTTGTAAGTGAATTAGAGAGAGACCTGTTTTAAAATGAAATACTAATTTTTCTGGATCATTTACTCCCACCTACTGCATTAGGCCAGCTGGTAACATCCTAAAAACAATTATTGAACAAATCTTTGTCTGGTCCTCACGGCTTATACAACCATAATCTCTGGATGTTTACAGAGATCACTACATTTCACACCCACTTACCTTAGCAACAGTATTTCATCCTTAATTTTGATGTACTTAGTTTGATTACAACATCAAAGTTTTAATTCACATGCCTGTTATACAATGGAATAGAACAACATGAGCACCTAGTGAGAAGATTTTAAATTTGCTATTTTAAGATTTTCTTTATGGTATCTTAATGTATAAGCAGGGCATAAACTTTCATTTGCAAGGAGACAATGTGCACTGGAAACATAAATTAAATATCTCCTTTGGATATCCTACTATGTTTACTGTCCAGTTTTTCCAAACTAAGAAGAAATCCAGACTGAAGTTTTATGCCTCCTTAGAAGAGTAAAGGCCAATCACATTAATCATTAGGATTACTAAATGGTCAGTGAAACTACGTAAAATAAGTTTTAAAGCTTTTAAGCTTGTTGATGTATTGGGTCTTATAGTAATTTATTGCTGCAAATTCTTTACTGAATTTTTTGTTTTGTTTTGGGAGTTAGGGATTTTTTTTCCAGTTGGGTACAGAGTATCCTGTAAGTAACCATGAACTCTTTACTCTTCCCTGAGAACTGCTGAATTCATCTTCAGTACTTTGTGCCTCAGTACTCTGCTCTACTAGTTCTGTGGTTTTGTTGCTGTGCTGGTTTTGGCTGGGATAGAGCTAATTTTCTTTACAGTAGCTAGTATGGGGCTATGTTTTGGATTTGTGCTGAAAGCAGTGTTGATAATTCAGGGATATTTTCAATATTGCTGAACAGTGCTTACAGAGTCAAGGCCTTTTCTACTTCTTACACCACCCCACTAGCAACTAGGCTGGGGGTTCACAAGAACTTGGGAGGGGACACAGCCAGGACAGCTGACCCCAACTGACCAAAGGGATATTCCCTACCATATGATGTCATGCTCAGTATATAAAGCTGGGGGAAGCAGAAGGAAGTGGGGGATGTTCAGAGTTATGGTGTTTGTCTTCCCAAGTAACCATTACACGTCATGGAGCCCTGCTTTCCTGGAGATGGCTGAACACCTGCCTGCTGATGGGAAGTAGTGAATTAATTCCTTATTTTGCTTTACTTGTGTGCGTGTCTTTTGCGTTACCTCTGAAACTGTTTTTATCTCAATCCACAAGTTTTCTCACTTTTACCCTTCCGATTCTCTCCTCATCCCATTGGGGGACAGTGAGTGAGCAGCTGTGTGGTGCTTAGTTGCCAGCTGGGGTTAAACAACAACAGTTGCTTAGTGCTAAATATATAAAATAATGTATGTTTTTCCATCTCTCTGATCTTTCTCACAGAATGTTCTGGGCAATAAGGTCCTTTGTCTTCTTTTTATGGTCCTGTATTTTTCAGTAAAGCCTCCATACTCATACAGCACCATAAATGTGAAACTTCATACTTTTAAAATAAGACTAAGGAATATTAAATCCTTTCAGGAAAAAAAATAGCAGGATGTGAACATCTCACATAATCAAGGAACTCATTAATTTCCTGGATCTTTAGGAAGAAAATGCAAATCAGAAAGGCGAAACACTCTAGTATCTTTCAGAAGACACCATTTTCTTGTATATTTCTTCCATGATTTATTATAAAAAGATAGATCAATCCATAAAGATTTCCTCACATTAAAAATTAGTGGCATTCTTAGATTCATAGAATCATTTAGATTGAAAAAGATCCATAAGATCATCAAGTGCAACCGTTAACCTAACACTGCTAAGTCCACCGCTAAACCATGTCCCTAAGCATCACATCTACATGTCTTTTAAATACCTCCAGGGATGGTGACTCAACCACTTCCCTGGGCAGCCTGTTCTAATGCCTGACAACGCTTTCGGCAAATAAATTTTTCCTAATATCCAGTCTAAACCTCCCCCGGCACAACTTGAGGCCATTTCCTCTCATCCTATCACTTCTTACTTGGGAGAAGAGACTGACACCCACCTCGCTACAACCTCCTTTCAGGTAGTTGTAGAGAGCAATAAGGTCTCCCCGAGCCTCCTTTTCTCCAGGCTAAACAACCCCAGTTCCCTCAGCCGCTCCTCATAAGATTTGTGCTTCATTGCTCTTCTTTGGACACACTCGAGCACCTCAATGTCTTTCTTATAGAATCATAGAATCATAGAATATTTTGGGTCGGAAGGGACCTTCAAAGGTCATCTAGTCCAAACCCCTGGAATGAGCAACATCTTTAACTAGATCAGGTGTCTCAGAGCCCCATCCAACCTGACCTTGAATGTGTGGTGTTTAGTTGCTGGCTGGAGTTAAACCATGACAAAAGCTACTAAATCCTTTATATGCATTTTAAATATTTTGTTAGTGTTAATACAGTGACTGTCCTTAAAAAGTCAAAATTTGCCAAAAGCTACAAGAAGCTCTAGGTGTTACAGTAGTTGCCTGTATTTACAAGAGATTAACTGTGATGTAGCTGAGGTATTCTGTGGGACATTTTAGGTGATATATCTTTTGAAGAAAAACAATTTGACATGTTGTTGTGGTTTAACCCCAGCTGGCAATTAAGCACCTCACAGCTGCTCGCTCACTCCCCCACGGTGGGACAGGGGAGAGAATTGGAAGAGTAAAAATGAGGAAACTCATGGGTTGAGATAAAGACAGTTTAATAGGTAAAGCAAAAGCCGTGCACGCAAGCAGAGCAAAACAAGGGATTCATTCACTACTCCCCATGGGCAGGCAGGTGTTCAGCCATCTCCAGGGAAGCAGGGCTGCATCACGCGTAATGGTTTCTTGGGAAGGCAGACGCCATAACTCCGAACGTCCCTCCTCCCCTTCCTTCTTTGTCCCAACTTTATATACCAAGCACGATGTCATATGGTATGGAATATCCCTTGACACTATGCAGGCACTCTTCAGCAATACCCAAAACATTGTTTTTTTATCAAGACTGGTTTAGTCACAAATCCAAAACACAGCACCATACAGGCTACTATGAAGTTAACTCCATTCCAACCAGACCCAATACATTATGGTTGCGTACACATTAGTTGTAGGATACTGTTTTGCACCAGGAGGTGCTGGTTCATTATGATCCCAGTAAGAAAAGCACTCAGACTCTGTAAAATATCATTTAAAATGCTATTTATTAGAACTAACACTATAAAAAGGAGAAAATAGTGTAGATAATCTTACATCCTTTAGATGCTTGGAACCCCGAGATGTGCAGAATTGAATGGGCCTCCAACCAGTGCACAGCATGCTGTGCATATCCTGTCTGTGGTAGGGTTATACCTTTTTTGGTAATTTGAGCTACTATAGGATATTCTTACAGGAAAACAAGTCTATTCATCATTTCTACTGTCAAACAGAAAGCATGTTCACATGAGAACTTCTTGCTATACTTTCAAATAAAGGCAAGGACATGCAGGTGGCATAATCGCCAGCACCAAGTGTGTTGCCTGCAGGATCCTCTATTACAGTCAACCAGATAAGTTTATCTTGAGGCCAAAGGATATGCATAGCACAACATAGGCCTGAAGGCCAAGCTGTATGTGCAGCAAAGCACAGCACAGGCTTGGGCATATTCAGGTTAACTGTTATGTGGATCACTAACTCCTCAATGCACAATGGTCTTGCAGTCAGGATCAATACACATAGGTAGTACAGAAAGAAATTATCTTACTGTCAGAAGCACACATCTGCTGGAAGTATATAACACAGGAGAGAGGAAACAGTCTAGGAAGTTCCTGGAGTGTGTGGAAGATAACCTCCTGACACAGCTGGTAAGTGAGCCTACTAGGGGAGGTGCCCTGCTTGACCTGCTGTTTACAAACAGAGAAGGACTGGTGGGAGATGTGGTGGTTGGAGGCCATCTTGGGCTTAGCGACCATGAAATGATAGAATTCTCGATTCTTGGTGAAGTAAGGAGGAGGGTCAGCAAAACCACTACCATGGACTTCCGGAGGGCAGATTTCGGCCTGTTCAGGTCACTGGTTGAGAAAGTCCCTTGGGAGACAGTCCAGAAGGGCAAAGGGGTCCAGGAAGGTTGGACATTCTTCAAGGAGGAAATCTTAAAGGCGCAGGAGCAGGCAGTCCCCATGTTCCATAAGAAGAGCTGTTGGGGAAGACGACCGGCCTGGCTGAACGGGGAGCTTTTGCTGGGTCTCAGGGGAAAAAAAGGCGAGTTTATCACCTTTGGAAGAAGGGAAAGGCAACTCAAGAAGAGTACAAGGATCTCTTTAGGTCAAGCAGGGACAAAATTAGAAAGGCAAAAGCCCAGCTAGCACTCAATCTGGCCATGGTCGTAAAGGATAACAAAAAAAGTTTTTACGAATATATTAACAACAAAAAGAGAGCCAAGGAGAATCTCCAGCCCTTAGTGGATGTGGAGGGGAGCATTGTCACCAAGGACGAGGATGAGGTACTTAATGCCTTCTTTGCCTCAGTCTTTAATAGCCAGTCCAGGTATCCGCAGGGTATTCAGCCCCCTGAGCTGGAAGACAGGGATGGAGAGCACAATGTACTCCTCATAATCCAGGAGGAAGCAGTCAAGGACATGCTAAGCCACCTGGACACCCACAAGTCTATGGGGCCTGATGGGATCCACCCGAGAGTACTGAGAGAGCTGGCGGAGGAGCTTGCTAAGCTACTCTCCATCATTTATCAGCAGTCCTGGTTAACAAGGGAGGTCCCAGACAACTGGAGGCTTGCCACTGTGACACCCATCTACAAGAAAGGCTGGAGGGAGGATCCTGGGAACTACAGGCCTGTCAGCCTGACCTCTGTACCGGGGAAGATTATGGAGCGGTTCATCTTGAGAGTGCTCACAGGGCATCTGCAGGACAACCAAGGGATCAGGCCCAGCCAGCATGGGTTTATGAAAGGCAGGTCCTGCTTGACCAACCTGATCTCCTTCTATGACCAGGTGACCCACCTAGTGGATGAGGGAAAGGCTGTGGATGTTGTCTACCTGGACTTTAGTAAAGCCTTTGACAGCGTCTCCCACAGCATTCTCCTGGAGAAACTGGCGGCCCGTGGCTTAGACAGGTTTACTGTTCGCTGGGTAAAGAACTGGCTGGATGGCCGAGCCCAGAGAGTTGTGGTGAATGGCGTTAAATCCGGCTGGTGGCCGGTCACAAGCGGTGTTCCCCAGGGCTCGGTACTGGTACCAGTCTTGTTCAATATCTTTCTTGATGATCTGGATGAGGGGATCGAGTGCTCCCTCAGTAAGTTTGCAGATGACACCAAGTTGAGTGGGAGTGTTGATCTGCTGGAGGGTAGGAGGGCTCTGCAGAGGGATCTGGACAGGCTGGATCGATGGGCAGAGGCCAACTGCATGAGGTTTAATAAGGCCAAGTGCAGGGTCCTGCACTTGGGTCCCAACAACCCCATGCAACGCTACAGGCTTGGGAGGAGTGGCTAGAGAGCAGCCCGGCGGAAAGGGACCTGGGGGTGCTGGTTGACAGCCGGCTGAACATGAGCCAGCAGTGTGCCCAGGTGGCCAAGAAGGCCAACAGCGTCCTGGCCTGTATCAGGAATAGTGTGGCCAGCAGGAGTAGGGAAGTGATCGTGCCCCTGTACTCGGCACTGGTGAGGCCGCACCTTGAATCATGTGTTCCGTTTTGGGCCCCTCACTACAAGAAGGACGTTGAGGTGCTGGAGTGTGTCCAGAGAAGGGCAACGAAGATGGTGAGGGGTCTGGAGCACACGTCTTATGAGGAGCGGCTGAGGGAACCGGGGTTGTTTAGTCTGGAGAAGAGGAGGCTGAGGGGAGACCTTATCACTCTCTACAACTACCTGAAAGGGGGTTGTGGCGACGAGGGTGTTGGTCTCTTCTCCCAAGTAACTAGTGATAGGACAAGAGGAAATGGCCTCAAGTTGCGCCAGGGGAGGTTTAGGTTGGATATTAGGAAAAATTTCTTCACTGAGAGGGTGGTCAGGCATTGGAACAGGCTGCCCAGGGAGGTGGTGGAGTCGCCATCTCTGGAAGTGTTCAAAAAACGTGTGGATGTGGCGCTTCAGGACATGGTTTAGGGAACATGGTGGAGCTGGATTAATGGTTGGACTTGATGATCTTGAAGGTCCTTTCCAACCTAGTGATTCTGTGATTCTGTGATTATCATCATCTTGAGCTGTTATACCGGGATGATTGCTCTGGGCTTTGAGGGCCTGCTGGGTCAAGGGGACTAATTTATGCTCTAGTATCAATACCTGGGTTTGAGAGGCCAGGCAATTGGATCACCATGCTGCTGCATTCGTCTTGGCCCCCTGCTTAGCTGCTTCTGTGTATTCGAGGGCACTATGCAGCCTGGTAATTTCAGCTAGGGCAGTGTCTAGGGTGCAATTTGGGAGGCTGATCAAGGTACCTTTGTTCTTACCCCTTTTACAACAGACAGCCTTATGCCACCATTCAAATTCATCCCTGATAGCCTGTGGGTTTGTCCAATTATCTTGGACACAAACCTCCACCCATCCAGGGCGGGGAGCTTCAACCTTGCTCCTTTCCTAAATCCTCCAGTAGTTGCTGGAGAGACTCCATCCTGTCTGTGACACTAATTAGTGTGGTCTGAACAGTAATGGAGCCTGACAACACATTATAAACCAAACTATACTGTGGCAGTAAGAAAGACGAGCAACAATGCACCCATATAGCAACTCACCTGATCACTGATAGCAAACACAGGATCATAAGCAATGCCATGGCTCTGGTGGACTATCATGGATACTTAATGTCCGGGTCATCTGACAGCAACAGTCAATTGCGTAAATGCCTTTTGAATGCGGGTAAGAGTCATGCCGTCCCTTGGCTCCACCAATGGTAGTGTGATTTGAGAGACTCGTACCCCACATGGCAGTAGCGTGTCCTATACATCATTTTGGATGATGTGGGTGACATCCTGCTTATGTGATGATGTTGGTCAAGTGGCAGGGTGTCACTTCTCCAATTGATGAATCAGCTCATGAATGGGACCCAGGGAGTCTCGGTTTGTGTGATACTGCTGACAGTGCACTGTAATGGTAGCAATTGGCACCTGATGTTTTTGACACACAGCAACCCAACAACAGAGGATCCTTCAAGAGCCCAGACAAGGTATACAGCTGTTTAATCTTCTCTGTATCCACAGTGGCTACACCAAAAGCACACACACAAAGTACCCCTTTGGGTCCTTTAAGTACCCTCTCCCGAGGTAGTCTATGCCAAGGATACAAGGGGCCTCTGTGCTGGTTGTGGTAGGGTGCTTTTGCCACTTTTCCCCTGTTAAGCTCACCTCAGCCTCCAATGTAGACAACTGGTGGCATCCCCCTGTCACTCCAAAGATCCAGATGGGTTCTGTGCCCCTATACCCTGATGGCACCAAGGTAGACTGTGCACTGGTGTCTACCAAAGCCTTATACTTCTGTGGGTCCGATGTGCCAGGCCATCAAATCCACACAGTCCAATATACCTGGTCATTCCTTTCCTCCTCTGGTCAAAGGTTGGGTCCCTCTATTTCCAGTTGGAGGATTCACTGACCCTTGTAGTGCCAGACCAGAAGTCCCTTCACCAAAACCAGGAGGAGAGGTGATCTCAATCTTTCTTCTACATCTGAGGGATTGCTGGTTGCCTTTTTCTGTCTCTACAGTGACTAAACTGACAGCCTTCTTGGGTGGCCCCTTGTTAGCAGTTGTCTTCCCCCTCAGTTTGCGTACACAGGCTTCTAACTTAAAGGTGTGCTCACCTTCCCACTTCCTCATGTCCTCTTCTGGTCATGCAGGAAGAACCAGAGTGGCATACAATGTATGCCTGGGGTTACTTTTCCCTCTGGCTGGGTGGAAGGGGGATGGCTCTGTGGGGCACCCCTGACAGCTGAGATGCTGGCCTGTGGGGACCAGGAAGGAGAAAGATTTTCTTCAAAATGTTGGAGCCGGTGAGACGCTCTCTCCACAGTTGGTGTATCAGAATCTGGACAATACATTGTCACCAAGCTGTTGGAATATGATGCCGGTGCATTTTGGACCACCGTCCTCCACATATACGCAGGATGTCATCCAGGTCTTTGGAGACCTGGTTGTCACACAGGTCACTGTAAACGACTTCCAGCACTGCCAGTTCTCTCAGGTATTGGATGCCTTCCACGGCGGTAGCCCACTTTCCTTGGTAATTCACAAGATCTCCCTTGAACAAATATCTTGCCTTCATACTTGACAGGAGCTGCCTCCAGAGACTGCAGATTGTTGCCTCTTTTCCAATTCCTCTGTCAGTTCCTCAGTCCCTAGCAAGGGATCTGTGGAATAATTGCTGGGGGGCAATTTAGAAATTAAACTCATATTCACGCTCTAAGAACAGCATTGAAACAGGGTGGAATGTAGCTAATGTACAAGTCTGTACGATGGCAATTCCCTAGGCAACCCTAGATGTTGGCAACATCAGGGGAACTTGGTGTGCTGACTCTGGGAGAAATTGCATGGAGGGTGGAGTGGAGTGGAGATGTCGTGGCCACGCTCTGTGAACACGGGAATCTAAAGGTACACAGTGTACATTAATAAGCTGCACATTCGATACCCTGGGTCAGTAGTCTGTCAACTTTTGATGAAATGCTGTACTCGGAGTGAACTTTGTTTATTATAATATCATTATAATACCAAAATGCACACCCATCTCAAAAGTTACCCACCTCCCAAGGTGCGACCACCCCTCAATGGGCTTGCGCACTGAATTTTTCCTAGTCTGTGCCTTTAAACGTGAAGCGAGAGAATTTTGGACCAATCCTGATAAAGGTACGTATGACTAGAGTCACTCAAGCTCCACCTGCAAAGTAAAACACTATAAAATAGTTTGAAAAGATCTGGTTGTCAGGGAAGATACCATCACTCCTGACCTTTAGGATCCGCCGACAGGCTGACCCTCTCTTCCCCCCCATTGGGACGCCTTTGGGTAAGATTCGAACACTCGGCTATCCCAAGTGAATCCATGGGAACTTTAGGAATCTCTATATAGAGTTGTTTTATTACCCCACACGTGTGTAACACGGCCGTATTTAATTTATTGCACGTGCTTTGCAGACAGTGAATTTATCACCGGCAATCTAAAAGAATTTGTGCATCTGTTGCTTCAATAAATCGCACTATTGATTCTCAGCTGCGTGTGTTGCCCCTGAATGTGACCGTATCTCTGAGTGCGGCCATGTGAGTTCAGGAGGTGTCCGGCTGAGCAGGTAGTGTGATGTTAGTAGTGCATCCGGACCTGTGATAGTCCAACGAAGGTGTTGGGCGCGACCGGACTACTAACACCGACTTTGGGCATCACTCAGAACCTAAGCTCAGCCGCCCTCAGTCCCTCTGATATCTGAAGATCGACTGGAACACAAGGGGGTTTAGTTTCTGCCAAATTGCTCTGCCTCTTAACGCAACAGGATCCCAGCTGTTGGGCCTCCTTACCTTCTAATTCCTGACTGTTGGCCCCACTATCCCAGCACTGGAGCATCCAGGCAGCAATATGCTCACTTGACTGGTGGCTGTAATCTTTCCTCATGTCTTGAAGTTCCGATGAGGTCAGGGACCAGGTAGTTTCCACCTCTTGTGTGATTCCTCTCATTTCTTCCTCCTGTTTCTTTGCCAAATGACCAGCTTCTTGATTAGATCCTTCCTCCTCCCATACTAATTGATGATATGGACCCATCGACCTCCATATCCAGTGTTTCTTTTTCACTACTGGGGCGATTACTGTAGTTGTGGTTTGGGTCCATATCTCAACCATGGCTTCCTCAGGTGTGGTTTGGGTCCCTATCATGTTAACTCCATCCCAGCCAGACCCAGTACAACTGTACTAGAAAATAAAGCAAACCAGTGGCTAAAATCCTATTTTTAACTTTATGTTCTAGTTCCCTTTCAATACCCACTGCAGTGAATGATATAGCTAGAACAAAAAATATTTTTAAAAAAGTATTTAAAATTATATGTACTCTTCTAATATTTTATATTATTAAATACTTAATAACAATGATATTTACTATTTTCCGGCAAAGAAAATACAGAAAGATCTGGAGATTCAGAATGCTGAGAACAACCTTGGGGTATGCATGTATGTATGTATTTATGTATATTATATGTTCAGGCTTCTATGTATGACAGGATCCCCAACCTTCCTTTCTTACTTTCAGGCAAGAGATCAGCCACCACCCTAATCTCATCTAGAGCTTATACAGACATTAGACACTTAAAGGAATGGGAGGAGGAGTATGCTGATAATGCCAAGCACTTTCTCCCCACTAACCATAAAAATCCACTGTATGGCCTGTTCTGTCCTGAGGGTAGCTGGAAGGAAAAGGGAACCCTACAGTCATTGCAGTCAAGTTCAGTAGTTGTGTTCCCTTTGTGGTTATCTTGTTCCTTCCCTCAAGGTTAACTACTCTCAGAGACTAAACAATACCCTTAGCTTCATTCCTCGCATACCTCCAACAAATCCCCTCTTGGAGACGTAGATAAATAATTCATATTTCAAATAAGTTTTGCTTAGATCTTTTAATTCTAAAGTCTTCAACCTTGGGAGGCTTCAGAATTTTCCAAAACTGCTCTTTGGTTCCTTCCCATTGCCATATGTCATGTTGGAATTTTTCTCTATCCTTTATAGGGAGGCTTTCAGGTCTTAGCAGTTTACTTTCCTCTGTCGTGAGCATGCCTACCTTGGGTGATTGCATTAGAGCTATTTATTTGCTTCATTATGAGCCAAACCTTAAAGTACAATATGATTATAAGCAATACACTGTCGTGGTTTAGCCCCAGCCGGCAACTAAGCACCACGCAGCCACTCGTTCACTCTCCAATAGTGGGACGGGGGAGAGAATCAGAAGACTAAAAGTGAGGAAACTCATGGGTTGAGATAAAGACAGTTTAATAGGTAAAGCAAAAGCCATGCACGCAAGCAAGGCAAAACAAGGATTTAATTCACTACTTCCCATCGGCAGGCAGGTGTTCAGCCATCTCCAGGAAAGCAGGGCTCCATCATGCGTAATGGCTTCTTGGGAAGACAGATGCCATCACTCCAAACGTCCCTCCACCCCTTCCTTCTTCTTTGCCCCAGCTTTATATACTGAGCATGATGTCATATGGTAGGGAATATCTCTTTGGCCAGCCCAAGTCAGCTGTCCCAGCTGTGTCCCCCCCAGCTTCCTGTGCACCCTCAGCCTTCTTGCTGGCAGGCCAGCATGAGAAGCTGGACTGTCCTTGACTACTTAGCAACAACCCAAAACATCAGCACGTTATCAACATTTTCTCATCCCAAATCCAAAACATAGCCTCACACTAGCTTCTATGAAGAAAATTAACTCTATCCTGGCTGAAACCAGGACATACACATAAACATGTTAGTGACAACAAGATCACAATGGGATGTAGCATGAGATTAAGAATGCCTGTTGCCGTGGGTGACCATCTGAGGAGGGCTTTCCACCATCTATGTTCTTCATCTTTCTTCACTTAGTCCAAAACACAATGTATCTCTTCTGCGTCATGGTGAACAGTGATTCAAGTCCTTTGTCCATCATCTCAGGCAGGTTCTAGCAAGCGGTGTAGGTCATTATGTCGTAAAAGCTTTTTTACCACCATGAGATTCATCCCAATGGAAGTAGGCAATAGATTTTTAAGCAAAGTATAATTGGATTGTAACAACTGATACAACAGGGATTCATCTGTGAAAGTAATACTGAGAAAAATGTTTGTCATTTTAAAGTACACCCCAATGAAGCCACTGAAACTGTGCTAATGTACATTGGAAATGAATGGATTTGTATAAGAACTCTTTGCGATTCTATATTTGCAGATGACATGACTGTGGAGACAAGCAACCACTCAAATATTTGTGTTTTTAACTTTACCAAAATTATGGGATGTGACTTTAATTATTCAGTTCCTGTCACATCTTATCAATTACTACAATCTAATTATATATCCTATCAAGATTTACTGCCTACCCCTATTGGGATGAATCTCACATTGGTGAGAAAACTGTTACAACATGATCACCTGAATCAACTACTAGAACGCATCCGAAACAATGGACACAACACTCTGATCACTGTTCACCACAATGCAGAAGAAATACACCGTGTCTTGGAAAGGGTGAAGAAAGACGGGGAACATCACTGGTGGGGCACTCTATTTGGATGGTCTCCAACAGCAACAGGAATTCTGAACTGAATGCTATATCCCATCGTAATTCTATTGACTTTTGTTATACTATGCTTATTGTCAATCATTCTATACATCAAAATTTGGCGAATGGCACACCAAATTATGTTAGTGCAAAAACCTCCTTGCACATATAACGTTGTTTAATCTCATCTAATGAAATCTTCACTGACTACAAAGGTTCACCTTACATAAATTTCCCCCCCCCTTAAATCACAATTGGAATATAATATTACTCTATTTATAGGCACAGAGGCAAGAGGCGACCACACCGCCACTCTGTGAGAAAGTGATGGATTGACTTTAGTCATGGGGTGGATTGTGGTGGTGCACTCCCCGCCCTCCCTCCTTCGTCTTGTACCTGGACTGCTCTAAGTTGCCTGACAAGCCTTGGCCTCTGAACAAAGCCCCTTGACTGTACCAAGCACTCTTGTGTAGCTAAGGAGGAGCATGGCACTGAGTGTGTCAGGAACTGATCGCCTAAAAAAGGTACAGAACAAGAACAGGACTAATCAATTTTCTCCAGACAATCCTGGCAGCCTTACCACAAGAACTTGAGAAACCAGCTGCCTGTATTGTGGAACTCACTGATGCCTAGAGTCAATCATCTCCCAGTCCTATAAATAGTGGTCCCAAGTGAGACCCTTTGAGCTCTCCTGGACGGGAACGGGCTGCGACCAGCACCTCCCTCTGAGTGGGACGCCTCTCAGAGTCCGTGAACCCTCAAGTACACGATCCACTCAGAGGCTCGACTGCGCACCCGTTGAGTGACGCAAAGCATTTGATGTGAGTATTTGACTGAATTCGAGGGGGATATTTAATAGGTGCCTTTGTACATATCTATCTCTTTTCTCTACATCTCTTTATGTGTCTCTATCTCTACACCTATATGTGCGTGTGATTAAGGAATCTTAGTAAGTTTAGGTTGATTATGCTGCTAAGTTTTATATGATTTGATACTGTGAATTTGATTGCTGTTATTTTGTATTAGATTGTTGCCATCCTACAGTAACACCAAGCACAACATATATCACTACACCAGAATCCTCGATACCCTATCCCTTTAGTCATAAACCGTTGACCAAGTCTGGAACTAGGAGTGGATTCAGCCACACCTAGACTCCTCTCTGAGAAGGAGTTTAGAAAGCAAGGGCGTCCACTCTGAACCTCGTGACTCAATGAGAGGGTCTCCCTCATTTTCTTTCCCTTTTCCCAATGCTTAGACATAAACCGTTGACCAAGTCTGGGACTAGGGGTGGATTTCAGTCCACTCTGAACCTCATGACTCAATGGGTGGGTCTCCCCTACTTTCTCTCATCAATATACACATTAACTCGATTTGATACATGAGTAAATCATTCCAATTTAATTGTAATTTGGTTTCTCTCTGTATACCTTTTCTATGTTGAGTAAGTAATAGAGTGAACCTCACCATCAAATTCTGTGAAGTCGCTCTTTTTACAAATTTCTATTAAAATAATTTGCTTTCTGATATCTTTGGCGGTGATTCTTTAAGAGGCCTGAATTATCCATTCAAGACATTACATCGTGTAATAGGAGCTGAATAGTTAAAATCACATCCTGTAATGTTAATAAAGTTACAAACACAAGTATTTGTGTGATTACTTATTCCAACGGTGATATTATCTACAACTAAAAAATTATAGAGTTCTTAAACATACACATCCCTTCCCAATATATACAAGTATAGTTCTAGGGACCTCTTCTGGATGTATCTTGAAGTGACAAACATTTTGCTCAGCGTCAAGGCAAATGACTTGAGCTTTAATGGTGTTACTTTCCAAAATAAATCCCTGTTGTTCCCGTATGTCCTGGTTTCGGCTGGGATGGAGTTGTTTTCTCTTCCCGATAGCTGGTATAGTGCTGTGCTTTGGAGAATAATGTTGATACACTGAAGTTTTAGTTGTGGCTAAGGAGTTGTAGTGCTTATACTCAGTCAAGGACTTTTCAGATTCTCATGCTTTGCCAGTGAGGAGGTGCACAGGAAGCTGGGAAGGGGGCACAGCCAGGACAGCTGACCCAGAGTGACCAAAGATATATTTCCCACCATATAATGTCATGCCCAGTACATAAACTGGAGTTAGCCAGGGGGTGCAAATCACTGCTTGGGGACAGGCTATCGATCACTGGGTGGTGAGCAATTGCTGTACTGGTATCGTGGTTTAGCCCCAGCTGGCAACTAAGTACCATGCAGCCGCTCGCTCACTCCCCCCTCCCCCAGTGGGAAGGGGGAGAGAATTGGGAAAAAACTCGTGGGTTGAGATAAAAACAGCTTAATAGGACAGCAAGAGAGAAGGAAACAACAATAATAATACCAACAAAGGAATGTACAAGAACAAGTGATGCCCAAAAAAGTGGCGACACTCCAAAACCTTTGCCTTCTGGCCAGTCCATGATCACTTTCAAGATTCCTGGGTGACTGGGGTTTCCTATTCGGGCCCGCTGTGTGATAAGCGTGACCCGCTTACTCCACGTAGCATCGGTCGCATGGTGTGTAGAGGGGACCCTCCCTTTGAACATCCAGCCCAGCACCGGCAGTCGGGGTGCCAGGAGGAGCTGTCCTTCAGTACCAATCACTTCTGAGGCAGTTCAAACTCCTTCATATGCTGCCAGTATCTGCTTTTCAGTTGGAGTATAGCGGGACTCAGATCCCCTATATCCTCGACTCCAAAACCCTAAAGGTTGACCTCGGGTCTCTCCTGGTGCCTTCTGCCAGAGACTCCAGGTAGGGCCATTCTCCCGGGCTGCCGTGTAGAGCACATTTTTAACATCGTGTCCTGCCCGGACTGGCCCGAGGGCTACGGCATGAACTATCCCCCGTTTAATTTGTTCGAAGGCTTGTCATTACTCAGAGCCCCATTTAAAATCGTTCTTCTTCCGGGTCACTTGATAAAGAGGGCTTACAATCAGACTGTAATTTGGAATATGCATTCTCCAGAAACCCACAATGCCCAAAAATGCTTGGGTGTCTTTTTTGCTAGTTGGTGGAGACATAGCTGTTATTTTGTTGATCGCATCCATTGGGATCTGTCGACGTCCATCTTGCCATTTTATTCCTAAAAACTGGATCTCTTGTGCAGGTCCTTTGACCTTACTTTGTTTGATGGCAAAACCAGCTTTCAGAAGGATTTGAACTATTTTCTTCCCTTTCTCGAAAACTTCTTCTGATATGTTGCCCCATGCGATGATGTCATCAATGTATTGCAAGTGCTCTGGAGCTTCACCCTGTTCCAGTGCAGTCTGGATCAGCCCATGGCAAATGGTAGGGCTGTGTTTCCACCCCTGGGGCAGTCGGTTCCAGGTGTATTGGACACCCCTCCAAGTGAAAGCAAACTGTGGCCTGCACTCTGCCACCAAAGGGATTGAGAAAAATGCGTTAGCAATATCAGTGGTGGCGTACCACTTGGCTGCCTTTGACTCCAGTTCATATTGAAGTTCTAGCATGTCCGGCACAGCAGCGCTCAGTGGCGGCGTGACTTCATTCAGGCCACGATAGTCTACTGTCAGTCTCCACCCTCCATTAGACTTTCGCACTGGCCATATGGGGCTGTTGAAGGGTGAGCGAGTCTTGCTGATCACTCCTTGGCTCTCCAGCCAACGAATCAGCTCATGGATGGGGATCAGGGAGTCTCTGTTGGTGCGATATTGCTGTTGGTGCACTGTTGTGGTAGCGATCGGCATCTGTTGTTCTTCGACCCTGAGCAACCCCACAACAGAAAGGGTCCTCTGAGAGACCAGGCAAGGTGGACAGCTGTTTAATTTCTTCCGTCTCCAAGGCAGCTATACCAAAAGCCCACCGGTACCCTTTTGGGTCCTTGAAATGCCCTCTCCTGAGGTAGTCTATGCCCAGGATGCACGGAGCCTCTGGGCCAGTCACAATGGGGTGCTTCTGCCATTCATTCCCAGTTAGGCTCACTTTGGCCTCCAGTACAGTCAGCTGTTGGGATCTCCCTGTCACTCCAGAAATACAGATGGGTTCTGCTCCTATATGGCTTGATGGCATTAGGGTACATTGTGCACCAGTGTCCACTAAAATCTTATATTCCTGTGGGTCTGATGTGCCAGGCCATCTAATCCACACAGTCCAATAAACTCGGTTGTCCCTCTCCTCCGCCTGGCTGGAGGCAGGGCCCCTCTAGTCCTGCTCATAGTACTCGTTATCCACTTCTTGTAAATAGGAATCAGAAGTCCCTTCAAGAGGATCAGAGGTAAGATCAGCTCTTCTATTCTTTCTGGGGAACTGCCCACTGGAAAGTGGAGTGACGATTTTTCTGGAGGAACCTGAACCCCCTTTTGTAATTGTTTTTCCTTGCAACTCGCGTACTCATGCCTCTAGGGTCGAGGTAGGTTTTCCATCCCACCTCCTCATGTCCTCTCCGTAGTCAGGCAAGTGAAACCACAAGGTGGCTCACAGTGTATACCCTCTATATCCTCTCTTGAGCAGAAGAGCGCTTACTCCTAATGGCTGAGACACTGGTCCGTACGGGTGGAGGGTAGGGCATATCCTCTTTGAATTGCCAGAACTCCCGGGACAGTTTCTCTACAGCAGAGACACAGGCCCGTAGGGAGGAAGAGAGACTTTCTTCATATTGCCGGAGTTGGCCAGCCAGTTCATCCACCGTTGGTGCCTCTCTGTCTTTCCAGGCCATTACTGCTAAGGAGTTGGCATATGATGATGGTGCACTCCATACAAACTTCCGCCACATAGGTCGCGTGCAATTGATTTCATCTGGATCTTTGGATGATTGCCCATTGTCCAAGTCACCATAAATCACCTCCAGCAGAGCTAGCTCCCTCAGGTACTGGATACCTTTCTCCATGGTGGTCCACTTGCCTGGGTGACATAGAACATCTTCCTTGAAGGGATACCTTTCCTTCACACCCGACAGGAGTCGTCTCCAGAGGCTGAGGACTTGTGCACCTTTTCCAATAGCCTTGTCAATGCCCCCTTCCCTAGAAAGGGATCCCAGCTGCTTGGCTTCCCTACCCTCTAATTCCAGGCTACTGGCCCTTTTATCCCAGCATCGGAGCAGCCAGGTGACAATGTGCTCACCTGGACGACGGCTGAAATCCTTTCGCATATCTCACAGTTCACTCAGGGATAGAGATTGAGTAGTTACCGTCTCTTTTATGAGTTCTTCCTCTTCCTCCTCTTCAAGCAATGACCCACTCTCTTCCCTCTTCCATCCTTGTGATTGCCCTGCTTCGGAGCACTCTGCCTCCTCACTCTCTTCCTCTGGCTCCTTCTTAGAAGAATCTTCCTCGTCCCTTACTAAACGAGCTGACTTCCGCTTCCGAGATTTCTTCATTTGAATAGGGGAGACTGATACCGGGATTGGCTGGTTCTCTGGTTCAGCTGCAACCGTCTGAGTAGCTACAGTGCCTGTTGCAGGGGTTGGAGTAGTGGCAGTGCCCGCCACAGGGGTTGGAGTAGTGGCATTGCCCGTCGCAGGGGTTGGAGTAGTCACAGTGCCTGTCACATTGTCATCAGATCCAGAGGGCCTCTCTCCCCTTTGAATAGTGTTAAATAGAGCTCGGTAGGCATGGGCCATGACGATTTGTGTCTTTGCAATGATTTGTGTCTCCTTGGAACTGCCAGGCTGACAGCATACTTCTTCCAAATATTCTGCTAGTTTGTCAGGATTCTGCACTTGTTCGGGAGTGAAGTTCCAAAACACTGGAGGTGCCCACCGCCCTAGGCATTTGCCCATGCTGTTCCACACGCTCTGCCATTCATAACTATCCAGCCTTGGGGCAGATCTCTGGATGATATTGTTTAACTGCTTGCTAACCTTAGACAAAACCGAAACAGTGTTCCCCAGAAGTAGCAATAGAAGTATTTTAACTACCCAAGGGTGTTCAAAATACTGAAAAGTTATTGTGATGAAGGAGGAGACATTATGCAAAGGCACCATTCTGCATTTCCTCCATAAAAAGCCTTTCAGAGGCAGAAGTATAATTGCTAATTGTCTCCACAAGATAGTAGCCAAAATACAGTAACGGCTTTAGTACAGAGCTCAGATGATACCACATTAAGCTCAAGGTCAGTGTTCTAAAAACAAATCTCGCAGGCGAGACATTACTAATCATTGCAAAGTACAACAGCCTGCAGAAACCAACACACAGATGGTTTTTACTGATGCATTCTGTATGGTTAAAACAACAGTCGTGGCTTTATTGTTGATCAGTTTATAAGTGATATTAACTAGATACCACCACGATTGGAATTCTCTTTTAGACTCTTCCAGTCTTTCCCAGATTATTTTCCCAATTTCAGTGGGTAAGGTGCCATCTTCTCCTCTTACAATTGCTGCTACTGTAGATTGCACCCACAGCTGAGCTTGCGTAGAACTAAGGGCTAGTATTACTTTGGGCTCTGACAAGTGCATCTAGGATTAATTGGTGGTCCTTTTCATGGACTCTTTCCCACTGAGGCAATACATCAGATAAGAGCCATTGATGAGTTGAGCTTGGATACAACTAAGAGCTAGAGAAATATTACTTTGGGCTACACCAAGTGCACCTAGGATTAATTGGTCAATTTTATCCTACTGAGGTGATACATCAGATAAGAGCCACTGATGAGTTCCTAAAGCTGATAGGGAGGACCGTAATGGATATTCTAGTTTGTTTAGATCATGTGTGGCCGCACTAAGTTTGTTTGCAAGTACTTCAGCATTTATGCTGTTTAAGACTCACAATCCTGTCCCTAAGGTACCAGTTACATTTCTCCTTGCTCGTTTTGAAAGGGTAAGGTACCACTCACATAAACATGCTAATCACTCTGCATAAGACGTACTTACAAATGGTGACCAGGTTGGTTTAACTGCAGAGATATTGATCTGCAACAATAGTTCTACTCGTTTGAGGGACCATGATAGGTTAAACATCACTTGCTGTTGTCCTACATATCTGATTGCATATGGTCCAATTTCAGAGATCAATGGGTATATAGTTTGGGTGACTGTATAAGTAATCGGGTAGGAAATAGACCAATAGGCAATTGGGGTAACTGTTGGAGTAGTATGAGGTTTAGGGGTAGGTGTTAGCATGATCTTTAAGGATAGTCCATTTCCATTATCTTTCCCTGTACCTACCCATAAGCATACTACTGCCAGAGGTGTGTCATTGAGGAAGAAGCTGATGTTACAGTAGGGGCTTGAAAAGCAGCTTTCGCTTTCCTTTGACTGATTTTGATTTGTCATTTGTCATTGTGGATGAGGAACTGGTTGGATGGTCTTATCCAGAGGGTAGTGGTCAATGGTTCAATGTCCAGATGGGGATGGGTGACGAGTGGTGTCCCTCAGGGGTCCATATTGGGACCAGTACTGTTTAATAACTTCATCAATGACATAGACAATGGGATCGAGTGCACCCTCAGCAAGTTTGCAGATGACACCAAGCTGAGTGGTGCAGTTGACAGGCCTGACGGACGGGATGCCATCCAGAGGCACCCGGACAAGCTCGAGGAATGGGCCCATGTGAACCTCATGAGGTTCAACAAGGCCAAGTGCAGGATCCTGCACCTGGGTCAGGGCAAGCCCCAGTATCAATACAGGCTGGGGCATGAAGGGACTGAGAGCAGCCCTGCCAAGAAGGACTTGGGGGTACTGGTGGATGAAAAGCTGGATGTGAGTCGGCCCAGAAGGCCAACCATACACTGGGCTGCATCCAAAGAAGTGTGGCCAGCAAGTTGAGGGAGGTGATTCTGCCCCTCTGCTCTGCTCTGATGAGACCTGGAGTACTGTGTCCAGCTCTGGAGCCCTCAGCACAGGAAAGACATGGACCTGATGGAGCGGTTCCAGAGGAGGGCCACAAAAGTGATCAGAGGGATGGAACACCTGTCCTATGAAGAAAGGCTGAGAGAGTTGGGGTTGTTCAGCCTGGAGAAGAGAAGGCTCTGGGGAGACCTTATTGCAGCCTTTCAGTACTTAAAGGGGTCTTATAAGAAAGATGGAGACAGACTTTTTAGCAGGGCCTGTAGCGATAGGACAAGGGGTAATGGTTTTAAACTAAAAGATGGCAGATTTAGACTAGACGTAAGGAAGAAATTTTTCACAGTGAGGGTGGTGAAACACTGGCACAGGTTGCCCAGAGAGGTGGTAGATGCCCCATCTCTGGAAACATTCAAGGTCAGGTTGGATGGGGCTCTGAGCAACCTGATCTAGTTGAAGATGTTCCTGCTCATTGTAGGGGCTTGAACTAGATGACTTTTAAAGGTCCCTTCCAACCCAAAGATTCTGTGTTTCTATGATTCCATGATTCTAAGGACAACAGAGGTATGTCCCTTATGATAGCTTGTCACATTACATTCAATAGAGATTCTATCACCTTGCTGGTGTAACAGAAATAAAGTGCCTATTAGTTTTTGTCATTATATGATTGCTAGTGATTGTCAGTGTAAGGTTTTGTATTGGCTTTCCCATTGTTCCCGTGTTTCCATGAACTCTGATTATGTATTGTGTAGAGTGATTAGCAGTGACAGTAAGAGTACCTTCAGGTACGGGCATGCAGGGAAGATGTGTGGGCGGGGCGCAGTCCCTCCCCCAGCACTAGAGGCTCTCTCGAGTGGTCATCACCCTCCCAGAGGAGGCCCAGCCATGGTCTCCACTTGGATGAAAGCCGTGGCCAAAAGGAATGTGGTGACCCTGACAGAGCTCCTGCTCAAGCACGCGACTGTCCAGGTGTCCGGCTGCAAAGAGTGCCTGAGCCTGTCACTCATGCCAGAGGCCAGTGGAGACAACGCCTGTGTGCGGTGCGATGAGGTAAGCGATCTGCTCGGCCTGGTGGCAGAGCTGAAGGAGGAAGTGGAGAGGCTGAGGAGCATCAGGGAGTGTGAGAGGGAGATAGATTGGTGGAGCCACACCCTGCCATCCCTGAGGCAGAGGCAGCAGGTGGAGGCTCCAAAAGCAGCAGGGGATCACCTACCCTCTTGCTGCCGGGCACAAGTAGACGAGGGTGAATGGAAACTCAGGAAGTATGGGTTGGATAAGTGGACTGTGAGATGGATAGAGAACTGTCTAAGCAACAGAGCTCAAAGGGTTGCAGTTAGCGGCGCAGAGTCCAGTTGGAGGCCTATGGCTAGTGGTGTTCCCCAGGGATCAGTACTGGGTCTGGTTTTGTTCAACATCTTCATCAATGACCTAGATGAAGGGTTGGAATGTACCTTCAGCAAGTTTGCTGATGATACAAAACTGAGAGGAGTGGCTGATATACCAGGAGGCTGTGCTGCCATTCAATGGGATCTGGACAGACCGGAGAGTTGGGCAGAGGGGAACCTCATGAAACTTAACAAGGACAAGTGTAGAGTTCTGCACCTGGGGAGGAACAACCCCATGCACCAGTACAGGTTAGGGGCTGACCTTCTGGAAAGCAGCTCCATGGAGAAGGACCTTGGAGTCCTGGTAGTCCTTAAGTTCTCCATGGGACAGCAATGTGCCCTGGTGGCCAAGAGGGCCAATGGTATCCTGGGGTGCATTAAGAAGAGTGTGACCAGCAGGTCGAGAGAGGTTATCCTCCCCCTCTGCTCTGCGCTGGTGAGGCCTCATGTGGAGTATTGCGTCCAGTTCTGGGCTCCCCAGTTCAAGAGAGACAGGGAACTATTGGAGAGAATCCAACAGAGGGCTACGAGGATGATTAAGGGACTGGAACATCTCTCATATGAGGAAAGGCTGAGAGACCTGGGGCAGTTTAGTCTGCAGAAGAGAAGGCTGAGAGGGGACCTTATCAATGTCTATAAATATCTGAAGGGTGGCTGTCAGGAGGATGGAGCCAGTCTCTTTTCAGTAGTGCCCAGTGATAGGACGAGGGGCAATGGGCATAAACTGCAGCAGAGGAAGTTCCACCTCAACATGAGGAAAATCTTCGTAAAGAAGTGTGGTGTGAGGGTGACGGAGCACTGGAACAGGCTGCCCAGAGAGGTTGTGGAGTCTCCTTCTCTGGAGACCTTCAAAACCCAACTGGACACGTTCCTGTGCAACCTGCCCTAGGTCATCCTGCCTTGGCAGGGGGGTTGGACCAGATGATCTTCAGAGGTCCCTTCCAACCCCTACCATTCTGTGATTCTGTGATTCTGTGAAACAGGTCCCTGCTCAGGGCAGCAGGCGAATCCCCTCCGGCCTCCCTAACCGTCCCAGCTGCCCTTACACAGCAGATATGGGGCTTGGGAACTTGAGAGCCAGGAACATGAGGACCTTGATGAAAGTCCATCCAGGGGGTTGCCTAGGGTGAGTCAGTCAGCCCCACGCATCAAGACTTCCTCTGTTAGGAGAAAAAGGAGGGTATTTGTTGTTGGTGATTCCCTTCTGAAGGGAACAGAGGGCCCAATATGCCGACCAGACCCAACCCACAGGGAAGTCTGCTGCCTCCCTGGGGCCCGGGTGAGAGATGTCACCAGGAAACTCCCTGGTCTGGTTCGGCCCACTGATTACTACCCACTGTTGGTCATACAGGTTGTCAACGACGAGGTTGCTCTAAGAAGTTCAAAAGCGATTAAAAAGGACTTCAGAACGCTGGGGTGACTGGTCGATGGAGCAGGAGCACAGGCAGTGTTTTTCTCAATCCCTTCAGTGGCAGGGGGGAACACTGAAAGGAACAAGAAAACACACCTGGTTAACACGTGGCTCAGAGGCTGGTGCCGTTGGCAGAATTTTGGGTTTTTTGACCATGGGACAGTTTACAAGTCACCGGGCCTGCTGGCAGCAGATGCAGTGCAACTATCTCCAAGGGGGAAAAGGATTCTAGTGCACGCAGCACGGGCAGCAAACAGGAGGAGCTGGAAGCCATCGTACAGCGGGACAGCTATGACTTAGTTGCCATCACAGAAACATGGTGGGAATACTCTCATGACTAGAGTGCTGCAATGGATGGCTATAAGCTCTTGAGAAGGGATAGGCAAGGGAGGAGACGTGGTGGGGTGGCTCTGTATGTTACGGAGTGTTTTGATTGTATAGAAATCAATGATTGTGAAGACCAAGTAGAGTGCTTATGGGTAAGGATGAGGGGGAAGGCCAACAAGGCAGGTATCCTGCTGGGTGTCTGTTATAGACCACCCAACCAGGATGAAGAGGCAGATGAAGCATTCTACAAGCGACTGGCAGAAGTCTCACAATCGCTAGCCCTTGTTCTTGTAGGGGGACTTCAACCTACCGGACATCTGCTGGAAGTATAACACAGCAGAGAGGAAACAGTCTAGGAGGTTCCTGGAGTGTGTGGAAGTCAACTTCCTGACACAGCTGGTAAGTGAGCCTACCAGGGGAGGTGCCCCGCTTGACCTGCTGTTTACAAACAGAGAAGGACTGGAGGGAGATGTGGTGGTTGGAGGCCATCTTGGGCTTAGCAACCATGACATGATAGAATTCTTGATTCTTGGTAAAGGAGAGGGGTTAGCAAAACTGCTACCATGGACTTCCGGAGGGCAGACTTTGGCCTGTTCAGGTCACTGGTTGAGAGAGTCCCTTGGGAGGCAGTATGAAGGGCAAAAGGGTCCAGGAAGGCTGGACAGCCTTCAAGAAGGAAATCTTAAAGGCGCAGGAGCAGGAGGTTCCCATGGGCCACAAGATGAGCTGGCGGGAAAGACGACTGGCCTGGCTGAACAGGGAGCTTCTGCTGGGACTCAGGGGAAAAAAAGGCGAGTTTATCACCTTTGGAAGAAGGGGAAGGCAACTCATGAAGAGTACAAGGATGTCGTTAGGTCAAGCAGGGACAAAATTAGAAAGGCGAAAGCCCGGCCAGCACTCAATCTGGCCATGGTCGTAAAGGATAACAAAAAAAGTTTTTACAAATATATTAACAACAAAAAGACAGCCAAGGAGAATCTCCGTCCCTTATTGAATATGGGGGGTGAAACAAGGACCTGGGACAGTTATGAGTTTATTTTAGCATGTGTTGACGCGGAAGTCTCGGACACGACGCATACGACCAATATGATCAGGTCAATGCCGTTTATTGTCTTGTCTGACTCCAATATATATCATAATTTTCGCTTAGTCACTGTGCACACACTCATGATTGGTTACAGCTTGTTGCACACATTATTGCAATTGGCTATATACAAGATATCACGCGCTGTCCACGCGCCCCTCACACAGTCAGGATTGCTGCTTGCAGGTTTCCCTGTTTTTCTTGCTTCTTCTTAGCTGTTTACCACAACTCCTTCTCCTCAAGGCCGAGCCGTGCAGATATCCAGCTGTTTACCAGCTTCTCAATGCCACAGCTCCTTCTTCTTAAGGTCGAGCCGTGCAGAGTGATCCCAACATCGTGTAATTAGTCAGGTGTGGGCTTTGTAAATTTCCTTTTGTAGTTGTGTGTACTTTCTGGAGAGTTGTTGATTGCATGACTGATTTGGCTTTTGTACAGATTTCTTTGGCCTAATGACTGTGTGATTGTTTAACGACCTACTCTAATAGTTCTTAGGCTATACTTGCTTCAGTGTTAACATTTCAGCTATGTGTAAATAGTTAATCACAAGGAAATGCTTACACGTAGAACCAAGAGGCATCATAGAATTAAAACAAAGAAGAGTTAAGAGCAAGGACTGAGAAATGAACCTTGAGAATAGAAACATCCTATCAATCAGGAGTGCTCAAACAAGGATGATAAGAAAGAATCGCTTGGCTATGTAAATGTAGTAGATCAGCAGGGAGGTGGAGATTTCTCGGAAAATGTGTGAATATTCGTGTCTTTAAGGTATATAAAGGATGAACTTTTGTTTCAAGGCACGCATGTTAGGAGGAGATATCCCCCATGCACTGCAATAAAGATGTCTGCTTAATAACATTTTGATGTTATTAAGTTTGAATTTCTTAAGTTTAAATTTCTTTGAATCGGAGGGAACATTGTCACCAAGGCTGAGGAAAAGGCTGAGGTACTTAATGCCTTCTTTGCCTCAGTCTTCAATAGCCAGACCACTTATCCGCAGGATATTCAGATCCCTGAGCTGGAAGACAGGGATGGAGAGCAGAATAAATTCCCCATAATCCAGCAGGAAAGAGTTAAGGACCTGTTAAGCCACCTGGACACCCACAAGTCTATGGGGCCTGATGGGATCCACCCAAGAGTACTGAGGGAGCTGGCAGAAGAGCTTGCCAAGCCCCTCTCCATCATTTATCAGCAGTCCTGGTAAAAAGGGGACACCCCAGATGACTGGAGGCTTGCCAGTGTGACGCCCATCTACAAGAAGGGCTGGAAGGAGGATCCTGGGAACTACAGGCCTGTCAGCCTGAGCTCAGTACCGGGGAAGATTATGGAGAGGTTCATCTTGAGGGCACTCACAGGGCAAGTGCAGGACAACCAAGGGATCAGTCCCAGCCAGCATGGGTTCATGAAAGGCAGGTCCTGCTTGACCCACCTGATCTCCTTCTACGACCAGGTGACCCGCCTAGTGGATGAGGAAAAGGCTGTGGATGTTGTCTGCCTGGACTTTAGTAAAGCCTTTGACAGCGTCTCCCACAGCATTCTCCTGGAGAAACTGGCAGCTTGTGGCTTAGACAGGTTTACTCTTCACTGGGTAAAGAACTGGCTGGATGGCCGAGCCCAGAGAGTTGTGGTGAATGGCGTTAAATCCAGTTGGCGGTCAGTCACAAGTGGTGTTCCCCAGGGCTCGGTTTTGGGGCCGGTCTTGTTCAATATCCTTATTGATGATCTGGATGAGGGGATCGAGTGCTCCCTCAGTAAGTGTGCAGACAACACCAAGTTGGGTGGGAGTGTTGATCTGCTCAAGGGCAGGAAGGCTCTGCAGTGGGATCTGGACAGGTGGATCGATGGGCAGAGGTCAACTGTATGAGGTTTAATAAGGCCAAGTGCCGGGTCCTGCACTTGGGTCACAACAACCCCATGCAACGCTACAGGTTTGGGGAGGAGTGGCTGGAGAGCTGCCCAGCAGAAAAGGACCTGGGGGTGCTGGTTGATAGCAGGGTGAACATGAGCCAGCAGTGTGCCGAGGTGGCCAAGGCGGCCAACAGCATCCTGGCCTGTATCAGAAATAGTGTGGCCAGCAGGAGTAGGGAAGTGATTGTATCCCTGTACTTGCCACTGGTGAGGCTGCACCTCGAATACTGTGTTCAGTTTTGGGGCCCTCACTACAAGAAGGACATTGGGGTGCTAGAGCATGTCCAAAGAAGGGCAATGAAGCTGGTGAGGGGTCTGGAGCACAAGTCTTATGAGGAGTGGCTGAGGGAACTGGGGTCATTCAGTCTGGAGAAGAGGAGGCTGAGGGGAGACCTTATCGCTCTCTACAACTACCTGAAAGGGGGTTGTGGCGAGGTGGGTGTTGGTCTCTTCTCCCAAGTAACTAGCAACATATCCCATGTGAGTTTTGTCATGTAGTTTCTTGAGGAGAGCTTCCATCATTTTGGCTGTAGTAAGAACTTGCTGATTCGGGGTTACCCACCATCCTTCTGTCTCTCTTGAACATTTCAGTATTCCCACCAATTGATTCTCCTTTCCTGCTACGCATTGTAACAGAGTTACGTTATCATTCTCACCCTGCCATTGTTCTAAGTCTTTTGCCAATATGTTACCAAACTGAGTAGGGCTGTTTTTAAATCCTTGGGGGACCACAGTCCAACAAAGCTGCACCTTTCTTCCCGTCATGGGGTTTTCCCATTCAAAGGCAAAGATTGTTTGGCTTTTTTCATCTATTGGGATACTGTCCTGGTTTTGCTGGGTGTCCTGGTTTCAGCCAGAATAGAGTTAATTTTCTTCATAGAAGCTAGTGTGAGGCTATGTTGTGGATTTGGGATGAGAAAATAATGTTGATAACGTGCTGATGTTTTGAGTTGTTGCTAAGTAGTCAAGGACAGTCCAGTTTCTCCTGCTGGCCTGCTAGCAAGAAGGCTGGGGGTGCACGGGAAGCTGGGAGGGGGCACAGCTGGGACAGCTGACCCAGACTGGCCAAAGGGATATTCCATGCCATATGACATCATGCTCAGTATATAAAGCTGGGATGAAGAAGAAGGAAGGGGTGGAGGGACATTTGGAGTGATGGCATCCGTCTTCCCAAGAAACCATTACACGTGTTGGAGCCCTGCTTTCCTGGAGATGGCTGAACACCTGCCTGCCCAGGGGGCAGTAGTGAATGAATTCCTTGTTTTGCTTTGTCTGTGTGTGCGGCTTTTGCTTTACCTATTAAACTGTCTTTATCTCAACCCATGAGTTTCCTCACTTTTACTCTTCCGATTCTCTCCCCCGTCCCACCGTGAGGGAGTGAGCGAGTGGATGCGTGGTGCTTAGTTGCTGGCTGGGGTTAAACCACGACACTGGGATAGAATCGTAAAATCAGTTTTCTGTTCAGGAAAGCTGCATTTCTGAGAAGACTGCAGCATCTGTTACTGTGAGAATGAAACTTGATAAGACACTTTGTTTTAGTTCATGGCCAGCCATGGTATGCGGGTTTCCATGGTGATCAAGGCCTCTAGCAATCTTGAGATAGCCAGGTGCTAGGAGGAATGGAGGCCAAGGCAGCAGACCCAGGCTGGCCAACAGAAGTATTCCATACCATAAACATCACGCTCACCATAAACTGGGGAGTCTGCTGGGAACGGCTCATGTGGAGTATTAAGGCACGGACTCTGGCGGGGATTCAGGCCAAAGACCTTTATTGTTAGCAAAGCTTGCTTTTTATACAAATACAGCCCATTCACGCACCTAAAAGTGCTATCCGGTTGGCTATTGCTTTGAGTCCACACGACTCTCACAGAGGCAGGATTGGTCGCCTCTGTATGTCCACGCGCTCCTTTGCTTCTTCTTAGTTGTTTACCACAGCTCCTTCTCCTCAAGGTTGAGCCCTGCAGGTGTCCAGCTGTTTACCAGCTTCTCAATGCCACAGCTCCTTCTCCTTAAGGTCGAGCCCTTGCAGGGTGATCCCAACATCTCCCCCTTTTTGTTTATCTATAAACAAAACCTGATGGATCATTCGCAACCCGAGGACTGTGAGGAAGGTGGACCATCTGTACATTCTTGTATCATCCTGCGCCACAAACTCAGCCCAGGAGTCGATAGGTGCCAGCTTTACGTAGGCATCCCCACGGAGGCAATGGTGGCCTTGCCATACACCGGCCCACTGCCCTTCGGGTAATCCCGGTATTTATACATTTGCCGAGGAATGAGTTTTGACACACGTGGCCAGCGAGTGTCAGAACACGCCTCGGTTGCCACCTTTCAACACAGGGAGCCTATGGCGTATGCACCCGCTGGCCAGATGTGCTGCACACGCCACAGCCATCCCGTCTATTGGTTCGTAGGCTTTCTTCACATGGCATTTTACCATAATCCAGCAGTCACATATCAACTATGCTTAAGCCAATAGCAGAATGTTACAAGGCAAACAAAATTGTGAATTGTGCTTTATATTCCTCCGTTACTGCATGTCTTCCACATCCTCCCCTAACCTTGATCAACTTTCTTATCTCTGTGGGCTGTTTTCTCTCACCCAGCATAGCATCTATTTCTTACCCAGCCATCCGTTTTCTCCTATGCTAACTGCAGTTTTCTCACAGGCCAAAATTCCATCTGTTAACCCCTCCGTATACAGCTGCAAGCCTAAAATTGCATCTACAGTGCGATTAGCAATAATTTCCATCTCTGCTGACAAGTTAACTATTGCCTTTTCTAGCTGTACTACTCCTAGCGATGGAAAAAGCGCCCGTACAAAGCTATGATAACCTTTATTATATCTCACCAAAGGATTTGTTGTTATAGAGCGCTTTGCCCTAAAAGCTTTCCATGTTCCTCTAATGATACTGCTAATTTCAGTCTGATTGATTATCTGCAAATTAGGAACTAGGACGCCCATGGTACAGTCCCCTGACCAGTTCCCGGGCAGCTGTTTCCTAGCCAATTGATCTCCACACAGCCACCATAACCCTTCTGGCAGATTGCAAGTGGTATTTATCCTTTGGCTGTTGTTGTTGTGTCTTCGTCCCCAGAAATAGTCCGCCAATGGCTGCACCCATACCATGAACTTACTGCCTCCCTCCATCATCATTGCCTGATATATCGTTCTATATTACAACAGAAATATCAAATATACCCAAAATTCTCTCTCCCCCCAACTCTGTTACACCGTATACACCGTGGGGAGAGTGTCTTATTAAAATATACTCTTTGATTCCCTGCAAAAGAAATGATACATTTGTGACAATAATTACAACGACATAGAACAAACCCACAACACCATTTTATAAATACGGCATATTGAAGTTCCTGTTCTTGAACGTCCAGGGAGTGCCGCTGAGACGGTCAACGAGCCGTCATTTCCCATACAAAAGAGTGAAAGCATCAGCTGGCAATACGTCGGAGTCGAACTCTGCGTCCGTGGGACGTGTGACAGGATCTTCTGGTCTTACTGCCGGCCGTACCAACCTGGCCGGTATCCACTTTGCTCTGTCCCCTGTTGAGACACAAGCATACCCTCGACCCCAGGTTATCAGCCTGAAAGGACCTTCCCATTTTCCTGTTAACAAGGATTTTACCCAAACCTCCACGCAACTCTCCACCCCAATACCATTCAGTCCTGTCAGGGATGAAAAATGCTTTAATAATACTGGCTGTTGGGTAGCATCATCAATGGTCAAATGATTAAGAACATATACTGCCTTTTGCAGTCGGGTCAGCGGGGATTCCGCAAGCATTCCCCCTTTTTGTTTTTCTAACATGCTCCCACTTTGCTCCGTCCCCTCCCCCTCTGCCAAGGCCTCTTGTCTCATGCCTTGCCAATGTTGGGCAGGGTCGTATCTTGACTTGGGGGAAGGATCGCCCCAGGCAGCCCCCTCCTGTTGCGGCATGGGTGACCAGCGCTCATGTTCCGGGTCAGGAGGCGGGGGCCAAGGAGGACTCGCCACCTCCGTTGGTTGCGTTAGCGGTGGGGTGGGGGCGCGGGCAGGGGGCGCTCGTTCTCATCATCCCCAGCTGGGCCTCCCTTCTCTCCCGGGGCTGTGGCACTCTGATTTTATCGCCTTTATAGAGTCTCTGACGAACCGCTAGGTTGTTAACACTTTCGCAGCCGTATGATCCCCTTTAGAGGCTGCCTCAAACGCCAATTTCCCTGCTTTGTCCCAAGTATCTAGCTCAAAAGCTGTTGCAGAGTCTGCTGTTAGCCCCTGGCTCTTCAAAAATGCTAACAATAATCGCAAAGTTTGTTCATCATAAGTAATCCCCCTTTTATTCAAAATTTTTACTATAATACAAAGGATTGCTTTTTCTTCCGAGGGTATTTGCGACCCCATTACTTACCGTCCCCAGCTGCTCACCTCTTTGGTGATTATTCATCCGGACTGCAGCTCTCTGTCCCGCTGCTACTTTCTCCTGCAGCTCTCTGGTCCGCTGCTATTTTCTCCTTTCAGCTGGGCTACTCCACCGGTCGTTCTCTTCCCACAATTTTGTCCCTGTTCGGGCGCCATTTGTGGAGTATTAAGGCACGGACTCTGGTGGGGATTCAGGCCAAAGACCTTTATTGTTAGCAAAGCTTGCTTTTTATACAAATACAGCCCGTTCACGTGCCTAAAAGTTCTATCCAGTTGGCTATTGCTTTAAGTCCACGCGACTCTCACAGAGGCAGGATTGGTCGCCTCTGTATGTCCACGCGCTCCTTTGCTTCTTCTTAGTTGTTTACCACAGCTCCTTCTCCTCAAGGTTGAGCTGTGCACATGTCCAGCTGTTTACCATCTTCTCAATGCCACAGCTCCTTCTCCTTAAGGTTGAGCCCTTGCAGGGTGATCCCAATAGGCTCACTCACTCCCTCAGTGGCTGCCATCCCTGGAGGGTCTCGCCCGTCACTCTGCTCCTGAGGCCTACTCTCCCTTTGCTGGAGCTGTGCTGCTCGTAGTGTTTGCTGACCAGCGTTCGCTGCTGGGAGCACGCAGCTTGTGACCATTATCTGGACTGAGTATAACTCTGTGTACTTTATATTGCTTTAATATCAATATTAGTTTTATTATTTTATTAAATCTGTTTCTATTTCAACCTGTTTGAACCCACGAGTTTCCTTTTTTTCCTAATTTCCCTTTCTCAGCTGAGAGCGTTTTTTTGGGGGATAGAGCAATTGCTAGCATTTAGCCTGGAGGTGGGCTAAACCAAGAAAACAGAAAGCATCCTTTATGTCCAAAACAGTAAAATAGGCATTTGTTTCAGGTACCGAAGTTAGCAATGTGTAAGTGTTCAGTACAGTGGGGTGTATGTCCATGGTTATTTGATTTATTGTACTTGTACTAGTCTATATTCTTCAGTACGAGGCTTCTTTACTGGTAAAATAGGAGTATTAAATTCAGATTGACATTCTCTAAGCAGTCTGTATTGCATAAAAGTATTTGTCAAGGGCTTCAGACCCTTGCGTGCTTCCAGTGTAATAGGGCACTGATTTACCCTTACCAGCCCCTGGCTTTAGTTCTATTTTAATGAGAGTTACATTTTTCGCTTTACCTGGTTTCTTTGAGGCCCGTGGCGAAGGAATTACTGCATTCAATATTCTGTCCGGGATGTTGTTTCCAGGCTTTTCTGGGGTTTTATCTGTCAGTAGGCAAATTTGAGTCTTCCACACTCTCTCTCCAGGAATATCTAACAGCCTGGTAACAGGAGCAAGCTGCCCCCCTGCAGGCTGGGAATAGCCTGGAGCCAGTCCCTGCTCCTTCTCAGTCCGGGCAGCATCTAGTTATACACCTTGGAAGTGGCTGGCTTGGTTTGTACCTGACCTGGTTTTGGCTGGGATAGAGTTACTTTTCTTCCTAGTAGCTGGTATAGTACTGTGTTTTGGATTTAGTATGAGAAAAATGTTGATAACACACTGATGTTTTAGTTGTTGCTAAGCAGTGTTTATACTAAGTCAAGGACTGTTCAGCTTCTCATACTGCCCTGCCAGCAAGGAGGCTGGGGGTGCACAGGAAGCTGGGAGGGGATACAGCCAGGACAGCTGACCCAGGCTGTCCAAAGGGATATTCCATACCATATAACATCATGCTGAACAATAAAACTGGGGGGAGTTGGCCGGGGGGGGGGGGCAGGCTGCTGCTCAGGGACTGACTGGGCATCAGTCAGTGGGTGGTGAGCAATTGCATTGTGCATCACTTGGTTTGTATATTCTTTTATTGTTATTATTATTTTCCCTTTCTTTTCTGTACTATTAAACTGTCTTCATCTCAACCCATGAGTTTTCCTTTTTTTTCCGATTCTCATCCCCATCCCACTGGGAGGGGGGCAGTGAGGGAACGACTGTGTGGTGTTTAGTTGCCTGCCGGGTTAAACCACAACAGTCCTTTTTGGCGCCCAACGTGGGGCTCGAAGGGTTGAGATAATGACAGATCTGACCAGAGCATGTTAAAAAAAATTTATTATAAGCATTCATTATATCAGTTCAATAGTCGCTGGTCACAATGTTGATTTATTTGCTCTCAGAGTTGTTGTGCTTGTTCTCAGGGTTGTGTTATGTAACACATTACTTGCTGTATATGTTCCCTGTTGTGCTTTCCTCCTCGGAAAGCCAGTCTATGGGGGAGACAAGGGGGAAACTTTCCCCTGCTCCTTCATCTTCCCCTTCTCCTCCAGGATAGTTACAATAGCTCATGAGACTTTTGAATATCCTTGGGATGTTCCAACAAGCATGTTCTTATTGCTATGTCTCCTGAATGTGTTTCAGGTCTTCTTTAAGGTTAAACAAGTATTTAAGAATGCCACCCAGAGATCTGCCCTGAGGCTGGGTAGGTATGAGTGGCAGAGTGTGTGGGATAGTATGGGCAAGTACCTGGGACACTGGGCACCTCCAGTGTTTTGGAACTTCACCCCTGAAAAATGCCAAATTCTGAAATGCTAGTAAAATATTTGGAAAATGTATGCTGTCTACCTTGCCTGGTCTCTTGGAGGACCCTTCTGTTGTGGGATTGCTGAGGCCTGAAGAACAGTGGGTACCGATTGCAACCACAGCAGTGCACTGTCGGCAATATCGCACCAACAGAGACTCCCTGATTCCCATCCACAAGCTGATTCGTCGGCTGGAGAGCCAAGGAGTGATCAGCAAGACTCGCTCACCCTTTAACAGCCCCATATGGCCAGTGCAAAAGTCTAATGGAGAGTGGAGACTGACAGTAGATTACCGTGGCCTGAATGAAGTTACGCTGCCACTGAATGCCACCGTGCTGGACATCAAAGGAAGCCAAGTGGTATGCCACAATTACAGAATCACAGAATTACAGAATCATCAAGGTTGGAAAAGACCTTTAAGATCATCAAGTCCAACCACCAACCCAACACCTCCATACCCACTAAATCATAACCTGAAGTGCCACGTCTACACTTTTTTGAACATTTCCAGTGATGGTGACTCCACCACCTCCCTGGGCAGCCTGTTCCAATGCTTGACCACTCTCTCTTTAAAGAAATTTTTCCTAATATCCAGTCTAAACCTCCCCTGGTGCAACTTGAGGCCATTTCCTCTCTTTCTATCACTAGTTACTGGGAGAAGAGACCAACACCCATCTCGCCACAACCCTCTTTCAGGTAGTTGTAGAGAGCAATAAGGTCTCCCCTCAGCCTCCTCTTCTCCAGACAAAACAACTCCAGTTCCCTCAGCCGCTTCGCATAAGACTTGTTCTCCAGACCCCTCACCAGCTTTGTTGCCCTTCTCTGGACATGCTCCAGCACCTCAATGTCTTTCTTGTAATGAGGGGCCCAAAACTGAACACAGTATTCAAGGTGCAGCCTCACCAGTGCCGAGTACAGGGGTACAGTCACTTCCCTCCTCCTGTTGGCCACACTATTTCTGATACGCGCTGACACGTTTTCCGCAATCCCTTTGGCACAGAGTGCAGGCCACAGTCTGCTTTCACTTGGAGGGGCGTCCAGTACACATGGAAGGTTTTTGAGAAAGGGAAGAAAGTAGTCCAAATTGTTCTGAAAGATGGTTTTGCCATCAAACAAAGTAAGGTCAAGGGACCTGCATAGGAAATGCAGTTTTTAGGAATAAAATGGCAAGATGGATGTCATGAGATCCCAATGGATGTGATCAAGAAAATAACAACTAAGTCTCCACCAACTAGGAAAAAGAAAACATAAGCTTTTTTGGGCGTTGTGGGTTTCTGGAGAATGCATATTCCAGATTACAGTCTGATTGTAAGCCCTCTTTATCAAGTGACCCGGAAGAAGAACGATTTCAAACAGGGCCCTGAGCAACGACAAGCCTTTGAATAAATAAAATGGGAAATAGTTCATGCAGTAGCCCTTGGGCCAGTCCGGGCAGGACAAGGTGTTAAATATGTGCTCTACACGGCAGCCGGGGAGAATGGCCCTACCTGGAGTCTCTGGCAGAAAGCAGCAGGTGAGATTTCAAGTTGACCCTTAGGGTTTTGGAGTTGGGGATACAGAGCATCTGAGTCCTGCTATACTCCAACTGAAAAATCAATATTGGCAGCATATGAAGGAGTTTGAGCTACCTCAGAAGTGATTAGTACTGAAGCACAGCTCCTCCTGGCACCCCGACTGCCGGTGCTGGGCTGGATGTTCAAAGGGAGGGTCCCCTCTACACACCATGCGACCGATGCTACATGGAGTAAGCAGGTCGCGCTTATCACAGTGGGCTCAAATAGGAAACCCCACTCACCCAGGAATCTTGGAAGTGATCATGGACTGGTGTTGTGGTTTAACCCAGCATGTACGTAAATGACAACACAGCTGTTCGTTCACCCCTAGCAAAATGGTGGAGAGAATCAGAATAAAAGGTAAAACTCAGCTGAGATAAAGACAATTTGACAGGACAGAAAAAAAAAGAATAATAATAATGATAAAAGAATATACAAAACAAGTGATGCGTAGCACAATTGCTCACCACATGCTGACTGATGTGCAGTTAGTTCCTGAGCCACGGCATCTACCCAGCCAATTCCCCCAGTTTATATACTGAGCATGACATCATATGGTATGGAATATCCATTTGGCCAGTTTGGGTCAGCTGTCCTGGATGTTTTTCCTCCCAGCTTCCCTTGCACACCCCGCCTTCTTGCTGGCAGGCCAGCATGAGAAGCTGAACAGTCCTTGACTGCTTCGCAACAACTAAAATCATCAGTATGTTATCAACATAATTTTCATCCCAAATCCAAACCATAGCACTATACCAGCTATCAGGAAGAAAATTAACTCTGTCCCAGCCAAAACCAGAACAGTATCCACCCCAGTATCCACAGCGAATGACTGTGTGGTGTTCGACTTCCTGCTGGGTTAAATCACAACAGCACCTAAGGCAAACTGACATCTGAGGAGTTTATAAGGTACATTTAGCTATTTTAGTCATTATTACCTCATAAATGCTTATGCTGAGGTCAGGGTAAGTTTAATATTTTTCCCCCTTGTCCCCACATGAACATCATGTGTTTTTAGACCATAGCAGGAAGTCAGATAAGGGGGATCTGGCAGAGGTTTTAGACATAAGTTTTACAGCTAAACAGAAACTATTTTTTTCTAAAAAAGCTTTAAATGCAGGGCTATATGAAAGTACATTTACATGATATTGTATTTTATATGTCTTTATACACACTGTGCATAACTATTATCAGCAAAACGTGTTATACAAATAGCTGGCTCTGTAGATACTGTAACATTTTGATTTACAGCAGTACCTGCAGTCAGCTGGTCTGACCAGTCTTAGAAAGAGGAAATAAATTCCGCCTCCTTCACAGCTACATTTCTCATTAGTTCACAAATTTACTAGTTTACTTTTGTTGTGGTTTAGCCCCAGCCGGCAACTAAGCACCACGCAGCTGCTCGCGCACTCCCCCCCTCAGTGGGACGGGAGAGAATTGGGAAAAAAAAACCTCGTGGGCTGAGATAAAAACAGTTTAATAGGACAGAAAGAGAGAAAGAAACAACAATGATAGCAACAATAATAATACCAACAAAGGAATTTACAAGAACAAGTGATGCCCAATACAGCAATTGCTCACCACCCAGTGATCGATAGCCCGTCCCCGAGCAGCGATTTCCGCCACCCAGCGAACTCCAGTTTATGTATTGGGCATGACGTTGTATGGTAGGGAATATCTCTTTGGCCAGCCTGGGTCAGCTGTCCTGGCCGTGTCCCCTCCCAGCTTCCCGTGCACCCCCAGCCTCCTTGCTAGCAGGCCAGCACGAGAAGCTGGACTGTCCTTGACTACTTAGCAACAACCCAAAACATCAGCACCTTATCAACATTTCCTCATCCCAAATCCAAAACATATCCTCACACTAGCTTCTGTGAAGAAAACCAGCTCTATCCTGGCTGAAACCAGGACAGTATCCACCCCTTATTCCATACCATTTACATCATGCCCGGGTCCTATATTTTCAATACATTCCAATTATTCATTATTACTCTTCCTGTCTTTTAATATATACACACAGATACCATTCTCTTAGTCCATGGGCCATCACTTTAAAATGCCTGTGGAGTTCATTCGGTCCATGACTCTGGGCTTCATCCATCATAGCAGTCTCTCAGGGCAGGGGAGATGGTATGTGGTGTTGGATTGTCATTTGGCACGGTCCATGTCCATGATCTGCAGGTCGAAGATGTCAGTCTCGAGGAAATTGTTGGATGCAAGCTGCTGAAGCCAGTTCTGGTTCCATCACTGCTGCATGTTGCTTGGTTTCAGTGAAGCTCATTCCTCATCAGTCTGTGTGATTCTTACTGTGTGGAGTAAACGCTGAGGGGTACTTTGGAAATTTACCCTCTAAGAACAGCCTTGAAACCAGGTGGAACGTAGCACTCATGTACAACGGGTCTGTGCCATGGAGACTCCCTGAACAGCCTTGGATGTTAGCCACATCAGGGGCGCCTGGTGTGCTGACTCTGGGAGAGATTACATGGAGGGTGGAGCGGAGTGGAGACCTCACGGCCACGCTCTGTGAACAGGGGAGTTTAGGGATGCACAGCATGTACATTGATAAGCTGCGCTTACAATGTCCTGGGCCAAAGACCTGTCTACTTTGATGAAGTGCTGTACTTGGAGTGAACTTTGCTAATTATAATATCATTATAATACTAAAACGCACACCCCTCTCAAAAGCTACCACCCCCCCAAGGTGCGACCCCTCCTCAATGAGCGTGCGCACTGAATTTTTCCTAGTCTGTACCTTTAAACACGAAGCGAGAGAATTCTGCACCAATCCTGATAAAGGTATGTATGACTAGAGTCACTCAAGCTCCACCTGCAAAGTAAAACACTATAAAATAATGTTTTAAGAGCTGGATGTTAGGGAAGATACCATCGTCGTGTACTACTCTAACTTCTGGGATCAGTCGACGGGCTGAGCCTCTCTTCCCCCCCATCGGGACGCCGTTGGGTAAGGTTCGAACCCTTGGTCATACCAAGTGCCTCCCCGGGAAACTTAGGAATCTCTATATAGAGTCACTTTACATCTTTTAACGCGTTTATAGCCAAGTAGTGTCACTTGTAGTTTTAGCATTTGCACGTGCTTTATAGGTAGTGAATTTATCACTGGCAATCCAAAGAACCTGTATATCTGTTGCTTCAATAAATCGCACTATTGATTGACTCAGCCGTGTGTTCAATAAATCGCACTATTGATTGACTCAGCCGTGTGTGGTCCCTGAACGCGACCGTACCTCTGAGTGTGGCCGTGTTAGTTCAGGAGGTGTCCGGCTGAGCAGGTAGTGTGATGTTAGTAGTGCATCCAGACCCGTGATAGTCCAACAAAGGTGTTGGGCGCGACCGGACTACTAACGCTGACTTTGGGCATCACTCAGAACCTAAGCTCAGCTGCCCCCAGTCCCTCTGATATCTGAGGATCGACTGGAAAGCAAGGGGGTTTAGTTTCTGCCAAATTGTTCTGCCTCTTAACGCAACATACTGTAAATACCATTGATATGGTAGATAGATAGCAACCATAGTAGTAATGTCATACTGTATTGTGTAGCAATTAACATAATACAGTTCAAATCATTGACTATTTTCACCCAAAATCAAATCTCCTTGAGGTACACATCGGACTTCCCCATCCTTCCGCATTACCCACCAAAGTGCACCCAGGTCCCTGGGCAAAGGCAATCCCACGAATGGGTTTGCCTTTGCCTGAGGCAGGAGTAACCCAGACTGTCTTCCCCAGCATATTTTTTACATGCACCACAGGGACTTTATCCCCTTCTACAGTACGTAAAAGTTTTGATTGGGCAGGGCCGGCTCTATTAGTAGATCCCCTAGAGTTGACTAACCAGGTGGCTTTGGCTAAATGTTTATCCCAATGTTTGAATGTCCCACCACCCATTGCTCTCAATGTAGTCTTTAACAGTCCGTTGTATCGTTCAATTTTTCCAGAAGCTGGTGCATGATAGGGGATGTGATATACCCACTCAATGCCGTGCTCTTTGGCCCAGGTGTCTATGAGGTTGTTTCGGAAATGAGTCCCATTGTCCGACTCAGTTCTTTCGGGGGTGCCATGTCGCCATGAGACTTGCTTTTCAAGGCCCAGGATAGTGTTCTGGGCGGTGGCATGTGGCACAGGATATGTTTCCAGCCATCCGGTGGTTGCTTCCACCATTGTAAGCAGATAGTGCTTGCCTTGGCGAGTTTGTGGAAGTGTGATATAGTCAATCTGCCAGGCCTCCCCATATTTATATTTCAACCATCGTCCTTCATACCAGAGGGGCTTTAACCGCTGTATACAGAAGGGTTAAAAGATGGAATTTTGGTCCATAGTTGGACACTGAGTGAGAAGTAGACAGTGAGAAAAATGCAGCAGAGGGGTTAAAAGATGGACTTTTGGCCCGTGAGAACACCGCAATTAGCACAGTGAGAAAAACAGATAGCTGGGTGAGAAGTAGGTAACAGGCTGGGTGAGAGAAACCAGATGGTTTCCCACAGGGATAAGAAAGTTGAACAATACTAGGGGAGGACGTGGAGGTAGGAATCCTTGCAACATCTTGCTATTGGCTTAAGCATGATTGATAATATGCAGTGTGTACAGAGCCTACGAACCAATAGATGGGATGGCTATGGTGTGTGCAGTGCGCCTGACCAGCGGGCGCATACGCCATAGGCTCCCTATGCTGAGAGTCAGCAACAGAGGCGTGTTTTGGCACTCACTGGTCACGTGTGTCGAAACCCGCTCCTCTGCAAATGTATAAATACCGGGATTTCCCGAAGAGCAGGGGGATCAGTGTACGGCAAGGCCACCGTTGCCTCCATGGGGACGCCCACAAAAAGCTGGCACCTATCGACTGCTGGGCTGAGCGCGCAGCGCAGGATGACACAAGAATGTACGGATGGGCCATCTTCCTCACGGTCCTCGGGTCGGTAAGACAATTGCTTTGCAAGATACACTTAGTGTAACGCATGCTTGTAGGTAATAAATGCTTATTGCTTTTTCCTTGTAGTCTGTGTATATGTGTCTACCCTTCTCGGGAATCCTCGAAACCACCCTAAGACAATCGCTTGGCTTGTTTGATCGCAGCGCACGTTTCGCATTCATGGATAACCTGTGCAATAGCGTCCATGGTCAAGTCCACCCCTCGATCCCGAGCCCATCTGTATGTTGCACCTCTTCCCTGATGGCCTGAGGCGTCATGGGCCCACTGAGCTATAAATAATTCACCCTTATGTTGCCAGTCCAGATCCACCTGAGCCACTTCAATCTTAGCAGCCTGATCCACCTGATGGTTGTTTTGATGTTCTTTGGTGGCCCGACTCTTGGGTATGTGAGCATCTACGTGACGTACTTTTATGACTAGATTCTCTAGTCGGGCAGCAATATCTTGCCATAATTCAGCAGCCCAGATGGGCTTGCCTCTGCGCTGCCAGTTGCTCTGCTTCCATTGCTGCAGCCACCCCCATAGAGCATTTGCTACCATCCATGAGTCAGTATAGAGATAGAGTATTGGCCATTTTACTCATTCAGCAATATCTAAAGCCATCAGGATGGCTTTCACCTCTGCAAACTGACTTGATTCACCTTGTCCTTCAGCAGCTTCTGCGACTCATCGTACAGGGCTCCATACAGCAGCTTTCCACCTTCGATGTTTCCCTACAATACGACAGGACCCATCAGTAAACAGGGCATATTGCCTTTCATTCTCTGGCAGTTTATTATATGGTGGAGCCTCTTCAGCAGGCGCCACCTCTTCTTCTGGTGATATTCCAAAATCTTTGCCTTCTGGCCAGTCCATGATCACTTCCAAGATTCCTGGGTGACTGGGATTTCCTATTCGAGCCCACTGTGTGATAAGCGCGACCTGCCTACTCCACGTAGCATCAGTCGCATGATGCGTAGAGGGGACCCTCCCTTTGAACATCCAGCCCAGCACCGGCAGTCGGGGTGCCAGGAGGAGCTGTGCTTCAGTACCAACCACTTCTGAGGCAGCTCGAACTCCTTCATATGCTGCCAGTATCTCCTTTTCAGTTGGAGTATAGCGGGACTCAGATCCCCTATATCCTCGACTCCAAAACCCTAGAGGTCGACCTCGAGTCTCTCCTGGTGCCTTCTGCCAGAGACTCCAGGTAGGGCCATTCTCCCCGGCTGCCGTGTAGAGCACATATTTAACATCTTGTCCTGCCCGGACTGGCCTGAGGGCTACGGCACGAACTATTTCCTGTTTAATTTGTTCGAAGGTTTGTCGTTGCTCAGGGCCCCATTTAAAATCGTTCTTCTTCTGGGTCACTTGACAGAGAGGGCTTACAATCAGACTGTAATTTGGAATATGCATTCTCCAGAAACCCACAACACCCAAAAAGGCTTGTGTGTCTTTTTTGCTAGTTGGTGGAGACATAGCTGTTATTTAGTTGATCACATCCATTGGGATCTGACGACGTCCACCTTGCCATTTTATTCCTAAAAACTGGATCTCTTGTGCAGGTCCTTTGACCTTACTTTGTTTTATAGAAAAAAAGTCTTTCAGAAGGATTTGAACTATTTTCTTCCCTTTCTCGAAAACTTCTTCTGCTGTGTTGCCCCATGCGATGATGTCATCAATGTATTGCAGATGCTCTGGAGCTTCACCCTGTTCCAGTGCAGTTTGTAACAGCCCATGGCAAATGGTAGGGCTGTGTTTCCACCCCTGGGGAAGTCGATTCCAGGTGTATTGGACACCCCTCCAAGTGAAAGCAAACTGGCCTGCACTCTGCCGCCAAAGGGATTGAGAAAAACGCGTTAGCAATATCAATGGTGGCGTACCACTTGGCTGCCTTTGACTCCAGTTCATATTGAAGTTCTAGCATGTCCGGCACGGCAGCGCTCAGTGGCGGTGTGACTTCATTCAGGCCACGATAGTCTACTGTCAGTCTCCACTCTCCATTAGACTTTCGCACTGGCCATATGGGGCTGTTAAAGGGTGAGCGAGTCTTGATGATCACTCCTTGGCTCTTCAGCCGACGAATCAGCTCATGGATGGGGATCAGGGAGTCTCTGTTGGTGCGATATTGCTGCCGGTGCACTGCTGTGGTAGCGATCTGACTCGAAGATATCCAGCTGTTTACCAGCTTCTCAGTGCCACAGCTCCTTCTCCTTAAGGTCGAGCCATGCAGGGTGATCCCAACATCTTCCCCTTTTTGTTTATCTATAAACAAAACCTGATGGATCATTTGCAACCCAAGGACTGTGAGGAAGATGGACCATCTGTACATTCTTGTATTGTCCTGCGCCGCAAACTCAGCCCAGGAGTCGGTAGGTGCCAGCTTTACGTGGGCGTCCCCACGGAGGCAACGGTGGCCTTGCTGTACACTGATCCCCCTGCTCTTTGGGAAATCCCGGTATTTATACATTTGCAGAGGAACGAGTTTCGACACACGTGGCCAGCGAGTGTTGGAACTCACCTCATTTGTCACCTTTTAACACAGGGAGCCTATGGCGTATGCACCCGCTGGCCAGACGTGCTGCACGCGCCACAGCCATCCCGTCTATTGGTTCGTAGGCTTTGTTCACACGGCATCTTACTATAATCCAGCAGTCACATATCAACTATGCTTAAGCCAATAGCAGAATGTTACAAGGCAAACAATTCTAGCTGTACTACTCCTAGCGATGGAAACTACTCCTAGCGATGGAAAAAGCGCCTGCACAAAGCTAGGAAAACCAATATTATATCTTACCAAAGGATTTGTAGTTATAGAGTGGTTTGCCCTAAAATCTTTCCATGTTCCTCTCATGATACTGCTAATTTCAGTGTGATTTACCCATACATTTTCTTTTGGCTGTGGTGGCATCCAGGTTGCGATGACACCTGAGAGTGTCAAGATGTGTCCGACGACCATGGTGACTGTTTCACCCATGGTTTTACCCATTTTGCGGGTACCCAACAAGTTCCAGAATCTGTAATGACACAAGCATAACCTCGTCCCCAGGTTAGCAGTTGAAAAGGTCCTTCCCACATATTCTTTTCCAAATTTTTAACTTTTACTTGCACATTTTGTGTTAACTCAAACAGACTTCCTGTCATTCCTTTTACATGTTTCTCCTTCTGCTAGATGCAAATAATTTAACACATATAAGGCTTTATTCAAACGTTCTTGGGGTGGTGTGGTAGCCTCTCCCTCTTTTTGTTTTTGCAATAAACACTTCAGGGAATGATTAATTCATTCAACAATAGCTTGTCCAGTTGGGGAATGCGGTATTCCAGTAACATGCGTCACTCCCCATTGAGCAAAAAATCGTTGGGCTGACTGGGCTACATAACAAGGACCATGATCGGTTTTAATTTGTAGGGGTATACCATGGGCTGCGAATGCAGCTCGCAAATGCTTTTGTCCATGCCTACTAGTTTCTCCTGTTTGTGCAGTGGCCCAAACTACTGCAGAATAGCAATCAATTGAAACATGAACATATTTAAATCTTCCAAAGTCAGCGACATGTGTCACATCCATCTGCCATAGTTGTAGCGAATGCAATCCTTGGGGATTTACTGTAATCGTGATTCCTGGGCCTATTTGTTGACAATCAGCACAAGTCTGTATGATAGCTCTAGCGTCACCTGCCCTTAGATTAAATTGTCTCACTAAAACTTTGGCAGATTGATGGCAAAAGGCATGAGAGGCTTGTGCTTGACCTAAACAGTCCGGGGCAGGTCCAGCCCATACTGCGGCAGTCAGCCGATCAGCTCTTGCATTTCCTTCCACCAATTCCCCTGGAAGGTTGGTATGGCTGCGTATATGCATAACGTAAACATTTTGTGTGATGGATAATTAATCTGAATGTCACCTTCAAATCCTGCTAATGCAGTTTGGAAGGGAACAGAGTGCTGCAAAGCCCAAGTCAAATATTCTTGTAATGGTATTAAAATCGTTTTCGGGTCCTTTGCCGATATATCAATAATTCTGTTGCGCCCTTTCATAATCAAATTTGCAAAACACTCTGCTTTCGTGGTGATGGTTTTTCTGTGCTGCTGAGGCAAAAAGACCCACTCTAAAATTCTCAATGGGTCCGCTTTTGATTCTAGCTTTGCTATCCACTGTATTATAAGCGCATAGGGATGTCGCTCGTGATTGATTACTGCCAAAGTGATCCCTATCGAGGGGTCTATCCTAGAACTAAATGCTTGAGTCACCTTTTCAGAAATGTTTGCTACTGCTTCCCAGGCTTCCTTGGTCGATTGTCGAGGAGAATTTAACCTGCTATCCCCTCGCAAGAGCTGAACCAAGGGCTCCATATCTTGGTTTGTGATCCCACAAATAGGTCGAATCCAATTAACGTCTCCTACCAATTTTTGTACATCATTTAATGTTTTAATCTGAATTCTTAATTCAACCTTCTGGGGGGTCACCGACGTTTCAGTGATCATCCACCCCAAGTACCTCCAAGGCGCTTCAGCTTGTATCTTTTCCGGCGCCACTTGCAGCCCACTTTGTCTCAAAAGCTCAACGAGCTCCCCGATCATTTCTTCTGGATTTAATTGATCACCGGCCAACAATATGTCATCCATATAATGATAGATGAGATATTGAGGCCACCTTTTTCTGATTGGCTGTTAAGCCCAATTTACATAAATTTGACACATCGTGGGTGAATTTTTCATGCCTTGTGGCAATACTGTCCAATGATATCTTTGCATGGGTTGCGCCTTGTTTGTACTTGGGACTGAGAATGCAAAATGTTTGGCATCGTCTTTATGCAGAGGGATTGTAAAAAAGCAATCTTTGAGATCTATAATCAAAAGTTTCCAATACTTCGGTATCATACAGGGAGATGGTAGCCCTGGTTGCAAGGCTCCCATGTCCACTATACCTTATTGACTTCTTGCAAGTCATGTAATAGTCTCCATTTTCCACTTTTCTTTGGAATCACAAAACCAGGTGTGTTCCAAGGACTAGTGGTTGGCACAATATGGCCTTTTTCTAGCTGTTCTTTTGCCAAATCTTCCAGGTGGGCAACCTTTTCTGCGGTCAGCGGCCATTGATTTACCCACACTGGATCATCGGTTTTCCATTCCAGTTTGAGCACAGGTCGCGTTTCAACGGCCGTTACTGAAAACCCTGCGGATCGCTAGAGAGTGATATATTCATTAGACTCAGTACATCCCGCCCAAGCAGACTTAATGGTAATACGGCTACATAGGGTTGTACTGAACACACTAGCCCGCCTGGTTTTTCACAGGTTAGAGTTGTTACGCTCTGTTGTGTTGCAGAAAACCCACCAACCCCTACAAGTCCGTGAGCTGGAGACTGAGCCAGCCAGCCTGGCGGCCACTTTCACTGACTGATTATGGTCACATCAGCTCCTGTATCCACTAACATATTGATGGTCCATTGTCGCGGTCGCACGGTGGGGTCAGGATGCCTAAACTTCATTTTCAAAATCGGTTTTCTTCTGATCCTAATGGTCCATTCGCGTTAGTCGGGACATCATAAACCGACATGTCCCATAAGGTAACTTCTACTGTTGTTTCCACGTCCATTCCGGTGCTCCCTCTGGTTTTGGGCGCTGAGGCTTGCCAAGCAGCCTGGTGGTGCTTCCCCATTTGTGTCGTCCTGCGGGGTGCCTTCGTGCTCGGTCGCCCGTTTCCCAATTTCATACCATCCCGATGATACTTTGAACAGCATTCTGAGGTTTGATGACCAAATTTTTGACATCGACCACATGGTGCTCCTGCTGGGCCCGTTCCTTGCTGAAAGGGTCCTTGTTGGAAGGATTTATGACCTGTCTCAATCTGCCTAGGTCCTTTCCTTGTGGCCTTGCACTGAGCTCTAAAATGGCCTGTTTTTCCACAATTAAAACATTTTTTCTCCCCTTTTCCATTTATAAATGGCTTAATTGCTGCTGCAAAGGCACTTGCGAGTGTCTCTGCCTGATGTGTGGCAGAGCCTACTCTGTTGCAGGCTTCTACCATTTGTACTAACGTTGCTTCTTTTGGCAAAGCTAACAAAAATCTTTTACAATCTACATTGGCATTTTCTACCGCTAAATTCAACAACACTGCTAGTTTCGCGTCTTCATTGGTATACACCTTATTCAAAGCGTCTCTCAGATGATCAACAAAAGACATATATGGTTCATCTCTCCCTTGCCTAATTTGAGTATAAGATGGTTGCCTCTTTCCCTCCTCAGGGACTGTTCGCAACGCATTCAACGCTAGTCGCCCAATTAATTGCAAGGCTTCAAAGGGCAGCCGAGCTTGCAATCTAACATCCACAAACAGTCCCTGGCCTGTCATTTGTTCCATAGTAATGTTCTGAAGCGGATCGCCGTCTTGACGCTCCAGGTTTCTCAGGGCTTCTTGCATACAGAGTTTATACCATTTGTCTGCCCACAATAACCTTTGGGTTGGTGTCAGTAACATATCTATCATCTGCCGACAATCCCATGGTGTAAGAACCATTCCCGTGAATATGTTATCTAATAGAGCTTGCGTGAAAGGTGATTGCATGCCATAATTTTGCACTGCCTTCTGCACTTTCTTAATCAAGTCCAAATGAAACGGGTCCCAGCGATTGGGCCCGTGAGGCTGTACACTAACAGGAAATGCCATCGGTAACTCCGTTTCCTCGTCTTTCATTGCTCCTAAAAAAACGTCTTTCCACCGCTCCCTAGGGTCACCTTTCATTCTAGGCTCTTGCCTCCCTATAGTCTCTACAACAGGCTCTTCTCCTTCGTCGCTGCTATCAGGCAACGGGGGCCGTAAAGGTGGCAGGGGCTCGGCTGAGGGCTTCAAAACTACGGCTTTTGATCGGTTAAGTCTGGGTGGTTTCAGGGGTGGTGAAGCCCGCCCCATCAATCTTTCACACTGGCACACAGGGGAACATTGAGTACATTGTTCTGGGCAGCTTTGTCCCGTCTTGCCCTCACATATATCATCGTAGATCTGTTTCTCTGACTTATCTAATGCGGTCAGTTCACCCGGTGCATCTGGCACCTCAGGCGGTGCATTCGGAGTTGCTGAAGGTCCTGGACCCTCTGACTTGGTTGAAAAGGCATTGGTTGAAGGCGATTTAACAGCCTCCTCCATATCAGCTGCAGCTTTTCTCTCTGTCTTTAAGGCTTTTAATGTGGTTAATATCAATTAATTTAATTGAATAATTTAATGGAATTTAATTTAATGTGGTTTTCTCAATATGTTCCCATAACATTTTTCCTATCTCCTCCCACGTCTCTGCCTTAAACGCCACAGACGGATCGGGGGGGTACCCTTTCTTTCGGCACCAAATTAGAAGCCTTCTAAGTGTATATTCATCATATTTCAGTCCTCTCTTAGAGAGCATGTGCAGCAGGAGTCTGACTCTCGCCCCTTCTTCATGCGATGTGTTCTGCCCCATGCCGCCCCGGTTGCTCACCTCACCTCGCTGGGTGCTTTTCCGTTGCAACGTATTCCTTTTTCTTTTTCCTTCCGTCAGTCCCGCTCACTGCAATTCTTCCAACCGGGCTTCTCCCGCGGCGTCCTCTGCGCTCGACCGGTGTTCAACGATGAGATCCCATAGATCGTATCACGTCGGGGTCACCAGTTGCGGGAGAAGGATGGACGTCATAGCTCTATGAGAGTTATATTCCGAAGCCGTTTATTGTCTTGTCTGACTCCAATATAAATCATAATTTTTGCTTAGCCACTGCACACACACACTCATGATTGGTTACAGCTTGTTACACACATTATTGCAATTGGCTATATACAAAATATCACGTGCTGTCCACGCGCCTCTCAGTCAGGATTCGCTGCTTGCAGGTGTTCCTGCACTCCTTTGCTGCTTCTTACTTGTTTACCACAGCTCCTTCTCCTCAAGGCTGAGCCGTGCAGATATCCAGCTGTTTACCAGCTTCTCAATGCCACAGCTCCTTCTCCTTAAGGTCGAGCCATGCAGATCAACACCACAGCTCCTTCTCCTTAAGGTTGAGCCATGCAGGGTGATCCCAACAGCGATCGGCACCTGTTGTTCTTCAACCCTCAGCAACCCCACAACAGAAAGGGTCCTCTGAGAGACCAGGCAAGGTGGACAGCTGTTTAATTTCTTCCGTCTCCAAGGCAGCTATACCAACAGCCCACCGGTACCCTTTTGGGTCCTTGAAATACCCTCTCCTGAGGTAGTCTATGCCCAGGATGCACGGAGCCTCTGGGCCAATCACAATGGGGTGCTTCTGCCACTCATTCCTAGTTAGGCTCACTTTGGCCTCCAGTACAGTCAGCTGTTGGGATCTCCCTGTCACTCCAGAAATACAGATGGGTTCTGCTCCTATATGGCTTGATGGCATTAGGGTACATTGTGCACCGATGTCCACTAAAGCCTTATATTCCTGTGGGTCTGATGTGCCAGGCCATCTAATCCACACAGTCCAATAAACTCGGTTGTCCCTCTCCTCCGCCTGGCTGGAGGCAGGGCCCCTCTAGTCCTGGTCATAGGACTCGTTACCCACCACTTGTAAATAGGAATCAGAAGTCCCTTCAAGAGGATCAGAGGTAAGATCAGCCCTTCTATTCTTTCTGGGGAACTGCCCACTGGAAAGTGGAGCGACAATTTTTCTGGAGGAACCCAAACTCCCCTTTGTAATTGTTTTTCCTTGCAGCTCGCGTACTCGTGCCTCTCGGGTCGAGGTAGGTTTTCCATCCCACCTCCTCATGTCCTCTCCGTAGTCACGCAATTGAAACCACAGGGTGTCTCGCGGTGTGTATCCTCTATATCTTCTCTCTTGAGCAGAAGAGCGCTTACTCCTAATGGCTGAGACACTGGTCCGTAGGGGTGGAGGGTAGGGCATATCCTCTTTGAATTGCCGGAACTCCCGGGACAGTTTCTCTACAGCAGAGATGCAGGCCCATAGGGAGGAAGAGAGACTTTCTTCGTATTGCCGGAGATGGCCAGCCAATTCATTCACTGTTGGTCTCTCTCCGACTTTCTGGGCCATTACTGCTAATGAGTTGGCATATGATGATGGTGCACTCCGTACAAACTTCCGCCACATGGGTCGCGTGCAATTGACTTCATCTGGATCTTTGGATGATTGCCCATTGTCCAAGTCACCATAAATCACCTCCAGCACAGCTAGCTCCCTCAGGTACTGGATACCTTTCTCCATGGTGGTCCACTTGCCTGGGTGACATAGAACATCTTCCTTGAAGGGATACCTTTCCTTCACACCCGACAGGAGTTGCCTCCAGAGGCTGAGGACTCGTGCACCTTTTCCAATTGATTTGTCAATGCCCCCTTCCCTAGAAAGGGATCCCAGCTGCTTGGCTTCCCTACCCTCTAATTCCAGGCTACTGGCCCCATTATCCCAGCATCGGAGCAGCCAGGTGGCAATGTGCTCACCTGGACGATGGCTGAAATCCTTTCACATATCTCGCAATTCACTCAGGGATAGAGATCGGGTAGTTACCGTCTCTTTTATGAGTTCTTCCTCTTACTCCTCTTCAAGCGATGACTCGCTCTCTTCCTTCTTCCGTCCTTGTGATAGCCATGCTTCAGAGCACTCTGCCTCCTCACTCTCTTCCTCTGGCTCCTTCTTAGAAGAATCTTCCTCGTCCCTTACTAAACGAGCTGACTTCCGCTTCCAAGATTTCTTCATTTGTACAGGGGCAACTGATACCAGGACGGGCTGGTTCTCTGGTTCAGCTGCAACAGTCTGAGTAGTCACAGTGCCCGCCATGGGGGTTGGAGTAGTCACAGTGCCTGTCACATTGTCATCAGATCCAGAGAGCCTCTCTCCCCTTTGAATAGTGTTGAACAGGGCTCGGTAGGCATGGGCCAGGCCCCAGCACATTGCAATGATTTTTGTCTCCTTGGAACTGCCAGGGCGACAGCATACTTCTTCCAGATATTCTGCTAGTTTATCAGGGTTCTGCACTTGTTCGGGAGTGAAGTTCCAAAACACCGGAGGTGCCCACTGCCCTAGGCATTTGCCCATGCCGTTCCACACACCCTGCCATTCATAACTGTCCAGCCTTGGGGCAGATCTCTGGATGATATTCTTAAATTGCTTGCTAACCTTAGACAAAACTGAAACAGTGTTCCCCAGAAGTAGCAATAGAAGTATTTTAACTACCCAAGGGTGTTCAAAATACTGAAAAGTTATTGTGATGAAGGAGGAAACATTATGATAGAGGGTAGCAAAGGCACCATTCTGCATTTCCTCCATAAAAAGCCTTTTGGAGGCAGAAGTATAATTGCTAATTTTCTCCACAAGATAGTAGCCAAAATACAGTAACAGCTTTAGTACAGAGCTCAGATATCACATTAAACTCAAGGTCAGTGTTCTAAAAACAAATCTCACAGGCGAGACATTACTAATCATTGCAAAGTACAGCAGCCTGCAGAAACCAACACCGATCCTTAACATGTACGGCAAAGACGAGAGCATCATGCAAATCAAATAAACTGATATCGTGACCTGCAACCATTATTATCTCAAGCCTTTTGCCCCACGTTGGGTGCCAAAAAGGACTGTCGTGGTTTAGCCCCAGCCAGCAACTAAGCACCACGCAGCTGCTCACTCACTCCCCCCCAGTGGGACAGGGGAGAGAATTGGGAAAAAAAACCCTCGTGGGCTGAGATCAAAACAGTTTAATAGGACAGAAAGAGAGAAAGAAACAACAATGACAACAACAATAATAATACCGACAAAGGAATGTACAAGAACAAGTGATGCCCAATACAGCAATTGCTCACCACCCGGTGATCGATAGCCCGTCCCCGAGCAGCAATTTCCACCCCCCGGCCAACTCCAGTTTATGTATTAGGCATGACGTCGCATGGTAGGGAATATCTCTTTGGCCAGCCTGGGTCAGCTGTCCTGGCTGTGTCCCCTCCCAGCTTCCCGTGCATCCCCAGCCTTCTTGCTAGCAGGCCAGCACGAGAAGCTGGACTGTCCTTGACTTCTTAGCAACAACTCAAAACATCAGCACCTTATCAACATTTCCTCATCCCAAATCCAAAACATAGCCTCACGCTACCTTCTGTGAAGAAAGCCAGTTCTATCCTGGCTGAAACCAGGACAACTTTATATAGATCTGACTTCATTTTAGGTCTCTCATTACCATTCAGTGGAGAGCATTATAAGGTGCACTGTTTAAGGCAAAATTACTCAAATGTAGTGTATGCATTGGTCTTAGAATTTGTAATTCATTCATGGATATGGTTGCCAACTATTTATGAAAATGGTTACTATGAAATGATGAGTAAGAACAATTTGCTCATTTAACAAGTTTTATTTCTAGTCTTCTTACAGGCAAGAGGATTAAAATATAAAGCTGAGTATACCCTAGAGAAAATAAACAGGTTAAGGCCCTTAAAATATTGTTCATATACTGTATGTTCACATAGATGTGATATTACATATAATCTTCAACTAACATCGAAGCAACTGAAGCACCCTGAGTACTGTAATCAAGTGTGTGAGACTTACTGAAACAGTAAGTCCAAGGCCACCAGCTTCACAAGCTGTTTCACCATGACATTTTGCAAACTGAATGGAAAAGGCAAACAAAACACTGGGCATTCAAGCAAATGTCAACAGCATTTGTTGATTTCTTGACTAGAGACTGTATGACAAAATATACCTGCTGCTTATCATACCTCTGGGTGCCACAGACTAAAATAAAGCAAAAAGTAAATCTTCTCAAGAAACTTTACTTATAAAGATTTGATGCTTGTGATAGAATAGAACAGAACAGAACAGAACATTTCAGTTGGGAGGGACCTACAATGATCATCTAGTCCAACTGCCTGACCAATTCAGGGCTGACCAAGTTAAAGCATATTAAGGGCATTGTCCAAATGCCTCTTAAACATTGACAGGCTTGGGGCATCAACCACCTCTCTAGGAAGCCTGTTCCAGTGTTTGACCATCCTCTCGGTAAAGAAATGCTTCCTAATGTCCAGTCTGAACCTCCTCTGACACAACTTTGAACCATTCTCATATGTCCTATTACTGGATACCAGGGAGAAGAGATCAGCACCTCCCTCTCCACTTCCACTCCACAGGAAGCTGTAGAGAGCAATGAGGTCACCCCTCAGTCTCCTTCTCTCCAAGCTAGACAACCCCAGAGTCCTTAGCCACTCCTCATAGGACAGGCCTTTCAGCCCTTTCGCCAGCTTTGTTGCCCTCCTCTGGATGCATTTGAGTACTTTAACATCCTTCTTAAATTGTGGGGCCCAGAACTACACACAGTACTCAAGGTGAGGCCGCACCAATGCTAAATACAGCGGGATAATCACCTCTTTTGACCAGCTGGTTATGCTGTGTTTGATGCACCCCAGGATGAGGTTTGCCCTCTTGGCTGCCAGGGCACACTGCTGACCATATTGAGCCAATCAGTCAACCAGTACCCCCAGATCCCTTTCTGCAGGGCTGCTCTCCAGCCACTCCTCTCCCAATTTATCTTTATGCCTGTCATTACTCCGTCCCAGGTGCAGAATCTGGCATTTCGACTTGTTAATTTTCAACCCATTAATTATAGCCCAATGCTCCAATCTATCTGGATTCCTCTGCAAGGCCTCTTGTTCCTCAAGAGAATCAGCAGCACCTCCCAGTTTGGCATCATCAGCAAACTTGCTAATGTTGCATTTAACTACTGCATCCAGATCATTGATAAATACACTGAACAGAACTAGCCCTAGGATTGAGCCCTGAGGAACACCACTGGTGACTGGCCACCAGCAAGACGTAGCCTCATTCACTACAACCCTTTGAGCCCTGCCGTTCAGCCAGTTCTTCACCCAGTGCACTGTGAACCCACTCATCCCACAGCTGGACAACTTGTCCAGAAGGATGCTGTGAGGGACAGTATCAAGAGCCTTATTAAAATCCAGAAACATCCACTGCCTTCCCTTCATCCACTAGGTGAGTGACCTTATCATAGAAGGATATCAAATGAGTTAGAAAGGACTTTCCTTTTGTGAGCCCATGTTGACTGTGTTTCATATTTAGTGATATTTAGTTAAATCACTTTTTAACAAGCAGAGCTATGTTCACTGCTAGTCCAAATGAATTTTAAATTTCCTCTTTGATTAATATGTTCTTAATCAGTTTTGCATTTCTTTAAATTCCTTCATTCATCTCATTTCTCTGGACAAACTTTTCACTCAATTCGGATTTTGCTTTTGTATAGGGAGACAGTTAAATACTCAAAGGTGTGAGATGATAACCACATCTTTTATAATCACTTATGGATAGATAGGCATTTCCCCATTTTCTTTGGTAAATTAATCTAAAATGCTTGATATAATATTTTAGAAGTAATATCTCAAAAATAAGCTATGAAAAATAGAAAGCATCTCTGAAGATTCCTGGAGAGACAGACTTGGTGTCTACAGACATATATTGGAGACTCTCCAGCCCTGCATTTTGTTGTCAACTTCCTGTCAGCTGTAGAGACTGGGATTTCAAGATGAATTTTGAATTACAGAAGCACTGTCATTGCCATGCTGTGGTGGGTTGACCTTGGCTAGATGCCAGGTGCCCACCTGCTGCTCTATCACTCCCCTCCTCAGCTGGACAGGGAAGAGAAAATATAATGAGAAGCTTGTGGGTCGAGATAAGGACAGGGAGATATCATTCAGCAATTACTATCACGGGCAAAACAGACTTGACTGACTTGGGGAAATTAGTTTAATTTATTGACAATCAAAATCAGAGTAGGATAATGAGAACTAAAAACAAATCTTAAAACACTTTCCCCTCCCTTCTTCCCAGGGTCAACTTCGCTCCTGATTTTCTACCTCCCCCCCCCCGAGCGGCACAGGGGAATGGGGGTTGTGGTCAGTTCATCACACGTTGTTTCTGCTGCTCCTTCCTCCTCAGGGGGAGGACTCCTCACACTCTTCCCCTGCTCCAGCATGGGGTCCCTCCCATGGGAGACAGTTCTCCACAAACTTCTCCAACATGAGTCCTTCCCACAGGCTTCACGAACTGCTCCAGCCTGGGTCCGTTCCACAGGGTGCAGTCCTTCAGGAACAGACTGATCCAGCATGGGTCCCCCATGGGGCCACAAGTCCTGTCAGCAAACCTGCTCCAGTGTGGGCTCCTCTTTCCACAGGAACACAGGTCCTGCCAGGAGCTTGCTCTAGCGCAGGCCTCCCACAGGGTCACAACCTCCTTCGGTCACATCCACCTGCTCTGGTGTGGGGTCCTCCATGGGCTGCAGGTGGATATCTGCTCCCCCGTGGACCTCCATGGGCTGCAGGGGGACAGCCTGCCTCACCATGGTCTTCACCACGGGCTGCAGGGGAATCTCTGCTCCGGCGCCTGGAGCACCTCCTCCCCCTCCTTCTTCACTGACCTTGGTGTCTGCAGAGTTGTTTTCACATATTCTCACTCCACTCTCCAGCTGCAAATGCTGCTTGCCAGTTTTTTCCCCCTTCTTAAATATGTTATCACAGAGGCACTACCACCATTGCTGATTGGCTTGGCCTTGGCCAGCGGCAGGTCTGTATAGGACACAGGGGAAGCTTCTAGCAACTTCTCGCAGAAGCCACCCCTGCAACCCCCACTGCTACCAAAACCTTGCCACGCAAACCCAATACACATGTAAATGCAGCAAAAAGCTTTTCTGTGTGCAACTGATTAGTCATGTGTTGTGCACCAAGAATAAGCCTGAAATAAAAGCAAGATGAAGAATGATTAGACTTAATATAGCTCTTATTATTTTGTAGCATGTCAAAATTATTCTCTATATCCTTTATTAGATATAGCCTTTTAACAGTCACACTAGATCTCTCAAACTGCAGGCTTTATATATCATATTTATGTTACACTCAAAAGGGAATTTGTCTTGTCAGTAAATACATCTCCAAAGCTGAAATTCATGATGTTGCAGAGAATGTTACAATTTTCTCCCTGCCAAGCTCCTTTTCTCTACAAAATAGTGCTGTGATCCTTTTACTCAGTTTGATTCATCATATTTGCTTTGCATTATACTTACTCCTCTAAATTTTAAGATTTTTTTACTCTTTTTTTTTTAAATCAAATTTTAGGTACACATGGCACAGATGTACCAAAAATGCTGGGTGCTGAGAAAGTGTCAAAAGTGCTCCTGTGTATGTGAATCATTGTGTCGGCTCTACATGCAGGCTTTATGAACTAGACAATAGCAATATGTATAATGATGAATCTACAGTTGAGGTCTCATTCCAGATCCCAATATTTCATCTGTGGGATTTTCACAGTCTACAAACTAAAGTAACCCACTGTATGCTTTGAAAATAGCATAAAGGCTTGCTGATAATTTAATAAAAGTTTTAATAAAATATTATTATTCATGAACATTTCTAGATGTCCAGGGAAAAAAAAAGACATGGGCAAGCATTGACCACTTCAACAGTATTATGTGACCTGGGTATACTACAATCTCACTTGTTTTGCAAATGATAAAATAAGCCATATTATCTTCTTGTCATACAAAAGTATTCTATAGTCTTTTATAGTCACAGGGTTCCATACAGTTATGCTAGTCTCTCATATTTGATGCAGAAAGAGCAAATATAAGACCGAATATAAACAAATTTATTAGAGCACTAAAGTTTGCCACATTTGAGACTTAAAAATCCTTATTCAAGATACTAGAAAAGGAGCTGAATTTTTGCATACACTTTTTATCATTGACAAGATACTGACACTAATACTGCATTTTATAATAGTTTTCCTGTATTTCTTGCATTTTTTCATTGGTATATATAGGAACCAAACTCATCAGCAATAAAGAATTCTTTTTTTTTACTTTTGAATACTTATCCATACAGTTCAGTAATATTTAAATATTTTTAAGCCTGTAATATATATAATAGCCTTGTAAAAACATATATTTTAGGATACTTGGGTCTTGGAGTAAGCCATTTTGCTGTATTTCTTTTATTCATGTTCAGTAATTGCCAGCATAGCACTTCTGACAATATTCTGACCACATTGTGAAGGCTATTTAGTTATTTTTGTCTCGTTAAAGCATTAAAAATCGAGACTTGGAATTTTTACTGTAGTGTTTTGCATTTTCTCTTTGACTATATTTCTTATTTTTATTTTAAATGTCCTGTATTTTATAATTGTTACTATAACCTGTGGCCAAACTCCCAACCCTGCTGCTCTCTCACTACCCCTCCTCAACAGGATGGGGCAGAAATAGGATTTACAGGGATACTGCTTACCAGTTACCATCATGGGCAAAACAGACTTGACTTGGGGAAAATTAACTTATTGCCAGTTAAGATAGTTTTGGCTAGTGAGAAACAAAGACAAAAATTAAAACAACACTTTTCCCCCCCACACCTTTTCCTAGACTCAACTTCTCTCCTTCACTCCCAACTCCTCTACCTCCACCCGCCTGCCCTGAGCAGGGCAGTGGGGAGGCACAGTTCCTCTCTGACGCTCCTTCCTCCTCACACTTTTACCCTGCTCCAGCGTGGGTCCTTCCACGGGCCACAATTCCTTCAGGAAATATCCAACTGCTCTGGTGTGGTGTCCTCCACAAGCTGCACTGTGGATACCTGCTCCAGGGTGGTCTCTTCCAGGGGCTGCAGGGGAATCTCTGCTCCGGGGCCTGAAGCAGCTCCTCTCCCTCCTTTTCTGACCTTGGTGTTCACACTGCTGTTTCTCACTCTCTTTTTTTTTTCCTTCTCCTCTCTCTCTGTGGCATTTTTTTACCCTTTCTTAATTATGTTTTCACAGAGATGCCACCTACTTGGCTGATGATTGTCTCAGCCACAGCCTGCGATGGGTCCATTGCAGAGCCAGCTGGAACCAGCTCTGTCTGGCAGAGGGCAGTCCCTGACCTCTTCTCACAGAGGCCACCCCTGCAGCCCCCCTCCCGCTACCAAAACCTTTCCATGTAAAAAAATTTACCTGCTTTTTACTTGGGGCCTATCACAAATCTTTGACATTATTCTGGATGCTGCTTCAAAGGTCACACAGCACAGCTTAGTATATCCATCTAATATTTGTAACTATTTAAAAGAGCCTGAAACAGAACATAGTTTTGGATTCACTGAGCTAGATGAAGCAATTGGGAGGGAGCAGAAAATTAATGAAGAGTTTTATTATTATTATTGTTCAAGAACCTGGGAGGTGTCAAGCTCATCAGAAACAAAAGGTATTTATTAGTACTTCAGATATATTCAGTATAATCCAAATTCAAAAACTGAACACAAAATAAATGAGGGCTTCATCTGTTACAGTAAACAAACTCACATGACTCACTGAGGATTCTGCACTACTGCTTGAACTTTCTGAAGCTTATGGTTATATAGGAAATTGGAAAACAAGGACTTTGATGATTAACTGTAGTGTATATATGGTTGATGGTATTTAGAAAACACGAAGAGAAACATCCTGATGTGTCTGCTCAAAAAGTAATATTTTTCAAAACTGTACCCAAGGACAAGCACACTTTCACAACAGGAACATATAAAGACACAATCACATTTGCTTGCCTTAGAAAAGAAGGTAGTGTGGCAGTGTGCTAGTTAACCTTGGCTGGCTGCCAAACATCCACCAAGCCACTCTCACTCCCCCTCAATAGGAAGGGGGATAAAATAAGATGGACAAGCTTGTGGCTTGAGATAAGGACAGGAAGATCACTTGCCAGTGGGCAAAACAGACCAGAATTAACAGAATTAAATTAACAGAAACTAATTTAATTTATTGCTAATTAAAAATAGAGTAGGATAGTGAGAAACAAAAACAAAACTAAAAACACCTTTCCCCCACCCTTCTTCACAGGGTCGACTTCACTCCTGACTCTTCTACCTTCTCCCCCCCACCCTGAGCAGCCCAGGGGAATGGGGAATGAGAGTTGCAGTCAGTTCATAACACTTCCTCTCTGCTGCTCCTTCCTCACACTATTCCCCTGCTCCAGTGTGGGGTCCCTTTCATGGGCTGCAGTTCTTCAAGAACTCCTCCAGCATGGGTCCTTTCCATGGGGTACAGTCCTTCAGGAACAGACTGCTCCAGCATGGATTCCCCATGAAGTCACAGGTCCTGACAGAAAACTTACTCCTGAGTGGGCTCCTCTCCATGGGCCACAGTTTCTGCCAGGAGTCTGCTCCAGCATGGAATCTCCATGGACTGTAGCTTCCTTCAGGGCACATCCACCTGCTTGGGCATGAGGTCCTCCATAGGCTGCAGTGTGGCTATCTGCTCTGACGTGGACCTCCATGGGCTGCAGGGGGACAACCTGCTTTACTGTGGTCTTATCCACAGGCTGCAGGGAAATCTCTGATCTTGCATCTGAAGTGCTTCCTCCCTCTCCTTCATTGACCTTGGTGTCTGCAGGATTGTTTCTATTGCATTTTTCTCACTCCTCTCTCTCACAGCTGCCGCTGTTTTTCACTCTTTCTTAAATATGTTATCACAGAGGCACCACCAGTTTTACTGATTGTCTCAGCTTTGGCCAGCAGTGAGTCTGTTTTGGAGCCAGCTGGAACTGGCTCTGTCCAACACGGGGGCAGTCCCTGGTGTCTCCTCACAGTGGCTTTCCTTGCACCACCCCCCTGCTACCAAAACCTTGCCTCATAAACCCAAACCAAATATTTTCTATGTTGGTCAGTTTTCAAAAACATTTCTAGAGCCTTAATTTGAGTCTGTTATTCAAGAATTGCAGTAAAGATCATAGAGATGTGTTAACAGAGTTTTGTGGTCATATGCCACAAGACATATTTTTATGAACTTTGACCAGCAAGTGCGATGCTTAGATGTAAAATTCTGTAGAACTGCAAAGGCATTCATTATGCTGAATTATCTTCTGATTAAAGCCTCATTAATATTATGTTTCATGAGACAACACTTGAAACCAAGGTTTACCTTTGCAATAAAACCATTATTTTGAAGACTGAGGAAACAAGTTGCTCAACCAATAGTTTTTTCCCTTTTTTCTGTATTAGCATGGACAGTTTGATATTTCAGAGTTTCAGAAATGTTCAGAAACATGTCCACTGCAAGTAAAAAAATACAGCCTTTAAATTGTTAATCTACATTAATGCAGGTCATAAAAAGAATGTGGTTTTTCTCCTACTAAAAGCAAAGTCCAATCAATATCTCTATTTAGAAATCCTGTCTACTGCTTAAGTACCAATAAATAATGAATAGCAGCATACATTTATATTAAATATTAATATGTTAAAGTGTGAGGAGTTCAGTATCAACAGTGTAACTGTTACAGTATAGCTGTTAGATGCATTATTCTGTGCACATTTGCAGCATGGCTGAAGTTTTCTCTGAACTCAGTTTGTACTCCTGTCTAGGTGGTATAGATGTATACAGATATATGGAGGAAATGTATTCATCAAGAAAATGAGTTTTGTTGAAATACCTATATTAGCACACAGGGCTTCACATATATATTTATATTACAACTACTACCAATTTAGGACTGCAATCCAAATGTAGTAGATACTAAACAGAATTACAGAAAAAAAAAGAAATCCACTCCTAAACTATTGATTGCTGTCTATCCACATGGATTATAAAGTAGATCTGTTATTAACTTATGAAAAGACACAACAGATGAACAAAGCAGCCAAATGGGGCAATGAAGACAAAAACGGAATGTAAGAGACATTAAGCAAATTGTAATAACTAGTATCTAGAGTTTATATCATAGAACTCAAATAATAAATAGAACTCAGTTCAATGCTTGAACCAGAAATCATAAAGATATAAAGAAAAAGAATAACTGGGTAATTTTGCAGCAGAAAACCAAAATTAAAACTGTAATTAGTTTTTACTTTATGTGATATAGGGCACAGTAAATTTGTGAATGATCTGAGGTTAAAACCAAATTACTTCTTTATGAATCTTGGAGAGATATCTCTTTAATGAAACCCCACACTGGGTGCAAAACCCAATATTTTGTTTTTGCTGGTCTATTTTTTCATTAACTAGCACAAATGACCAAACCAGCAACACGATTATTTTGAAAAGAGTGCAAGAAGCTGATATTTGGTGCTATGAGGCCAAAGAAATAGAAGTTTGCTGCACTACTTTTAGGATATCAGGTTGATTAAAAAGCAGATTTCATTAAAAGAATTTTGAATATACAAGATATACTAGAGAATTTTACCTAACTATTGCTGTTTACGACACCATCACCTTAAGGTCACCTATGAAAAGTCTAGCAGAAAATTTATGAGGATGGATATAATAACCATTAATGTCTAAGATATCTAGCACATTAGTATTTTGCAGCTGTTTAAAATAATGTAAGCCTTGACTCTAAAATATAGCTCTGTGTTTGTGCAAAAATATACTAACTTTTTTCGGGGGAAAAAAAGTCTTATTTAACAAAGAACAAGCTAATAAACAGACAAAAGTGCTCTGATCATGAGTACTGATTACAATTTCGAACTCAGTATTTATGCAATAAACAAATCCAGCAACTGAGATTAAAATTTTAGTTTCTCTGAAAAGCATTCATATGAATGAGCATAAGGATCAGACTTTTAAGTCTTAGAGTACTCTTTGCTACTTAAAATGACAGTAAAGCAAATGACCTCAAAAAGTAGATTTGAGAGTAATCAATTTATTAGAAATGTGGGAGTTCTCCAATCACTTGTCTGAAAAAATAATAAACCGTGCTCTTTGAAAGCTATCTGGCAAAATGAAATTTATGACTTGTGCAAATGCACCAATATTTACTGATTTGTATGGTGCACAAAATTTCAGACCAACAGTTAGATTAGTTTCTGAGAACTGATTTTAGGGACTGATGGAAATTTATTCTGATTTAAACTGAAAATTGAACCAAGTGCTATAAAACAGATCCACAAATAGCACAGTAGCATTTGTTGTCTCAAATAAAGGGAAAATCTTGCAACCTTTTAAAAAATCTCTAATTGTATAAAAAGTTTCCTATCTGTTACTTCCTATTTGACTCTACAATATAATTTTACCTCTTCATTGCTGGGTTAGATGTAAAGAACTGACTAGTCTGTAGATCTCTGCATTTTTCTAGCACTTTCACAAAAGCAAACATATTATAAAGGGAAGTCCCTAACTTATTTCTAATCTTCTGGTCTTTCTGTTTGCAACTTCCTGTAATACTGCAAAATAATTATGTTAAATGTCTACATGGACAGTATAACTGTTTAATCTCGAGAGCCCCCAGTTGTACTTGAAGCATCTCAACAAGGATTTTAATTTCATTTGATTTTGACATTTGACAAACTCATCTATTTAAGAGCTCAGCTACTGAAAGAATTTTCTAGAGAGAAAAATATTTCTAGTCGCATGGAATTTTTAGCTAAATTTGATTCTAAAATTACAAACTATTCCTACAAGGTGTTGATGAAATAACTGGCCCTTCAGTAAGAAGCACAAAACTCTGAGTTTAGGTCATGGCAATTAGCAATTTTGAATATACTGCTAAAATATTCATACTAAAATGCTAAATACTACTATCCTTATTCAATGACTACTGAATCTTTATTCAGGCAAATTTGATACAAAAGACATAGAGAGATATGTAACCTTCTTCCTCTCTTTGTTTCTATAGCTCTGTGCTGGTTTTGGCTGGGATAGAGTTAATTTTCTTTAGAGTAGCTAGTATGGGACTATGTTTTGGATTTCTACTGAAAACAGTGTTGATAATACAGGGATGTTTTAGTTACAGCTGAGCAGTGCTTACACAGTGACAAGGCCTTTTCTGCTTCTCACACCACCCCACCAGTGAACAGGCTGGGGGTGCACAAGAAGTTGGGAGGAGACACAGCTGGGACAGCTGACCCCAACTGACCAAAGGGATATTCCATACCATATGACATCATTGTTGTGATTTAACCCCAGCCAGCCACAAAGCACCACACAGCCGCTTGCTCACTCCCCCATGGTGGGACGGGGGAGAGAATTGGAGGAGTAAAAGTGAGGAAACTCATGGTCTGAGATAAAGACAGTTTGATAGGTAAAGCAAAAGCTGTGCACGCAAGCAGAGCAAAACAAGGAATTCATTCACTACTCCCCATCGGCAGGCAGGTATTCAGCCATCTCCAGGGTAGCAGGGCTCCATCATGCATAACAGTTTCTTGGGAAGACAGATGCCATAACTCCCAATGTCCCTTCACCCCTTCCTTCTTCTTTGCCCCAGCTTTTATATATGACATCATATGGTATGGAATATCCCTTTGGCCAGTTGGGGTCAGCTGTCCTGGTTGTGTCCCCTCACAGATTCCTGTGCACCTCCAGCCTTCTCGCTGGCAAGCCCGCATGAAAAGTTGGACTGTCCTTGACTGCTTAGCAACAACCCAAAACATCAGTACGTTATCAACATTGTTTCATTCCAAATACAAAACATAGGCTCATACTAGCTTCCATGAAAAAAATTAACTCTATCCCAGCTGAAACCAGGACAGTCATGCTCAGCATATAAAGCTGGGGGAAGAAGAAGGAAGGGGAGGATGTTTGAATAGCCTGCAGACTATCACCCATTTCTACTATTCCAAGTAGGGTCGAATGTTGCTGCAACGAGGCAACTCAGAAACATCAAAAGAGACTTTATGTCCCTCAGAACAACATTAAAGGGATTGGGAGCACAGGTGGTGTTTTCCTCTATCCTCTCAGTTGGAGAAGGGGGTTTGAGAAAAATGAGACTAATTGAACAGGTGAATAACTGGCTGTGTAGCTTGTGCCATGCTCAAGGTCTCAGCTTCTACAGTCCCGGGCATACCTTCAAGAAAATGGGCCTGTTGACAGCTGACAGGGCTCAAGTTACCAAGTGGGACAAGAGCGTCCTGGGCAACAAGCTGGCTGGACTTATAAACAGAGCTTTAAACTAGGTTTAGCGGGGGAAGGGGATGGTGTTCTAAGCACTGCAAAAAAAAAAAAGCCAGGGGCTGCTGAGACATTAGGAAGCAACAGGGAAACAACTGTGAATTGCCGCAAGGGATAGGGGACAAGCAAAGAGTAAAGTCAGGACCCTGAATTTTAGAAAAGCAAACTACCAGCTCTTCAGGGAGTTAGTCAATAGGACCCCCTGGGAAACTGCCCTCAGGGACAAGGGAGCAGAACAGGGCTGGCAGATCTTTAAGGACACTTTCCATAGAGTGTAAGAGCTCTCCATCCCCAGGTGTAAGAAATCGGGAAAAGAAGGCAAGAGACCAGCATGGCTGAGTGGAGACCTGCTGGGCAAACTAAAGGGCAAGAAGGAAATGCACAGGCAGTGGAAGCAGGGACAGGTATCCTGGGATGAGTACAGGGATGCTGCTCGGTTGTGTAGGGATGAGGTCAGGAGGGACAAGGCGCAGCTGGAGCTGAACTTGGCAAGGAATGCAAAGAATGATAAGAAGGGATTCTATATATATGACGGCCAGAAAAGGAAGGTCAAAGAAAACATACCACCCTTGATGAGCAAGACTGTCAAACTGGCAACAACGGATGAGGAGAAGGCTGAGGTACTGAATGACTTCCTTGCCTCAGTCACAGAATCACAGAATCACAGAATGGTAGGGGTTGGAAGGGACCTCTGAAGATCATCTGTTCCAACCCCCCTGCCAAAGCAGGATGACCTAGGGCAGGTTGCACAGGAACGTGTCCAGTTGGGTTTTGAAGGTCTCCAGAGAAGGAGACTCCACAACCTCTCTGGGCAGCCTGTTCCAGTGCTCCGTCACCCTCACACCACACTTCTTTACGAAGATTTTCCTCATGTTGAGGTGGAACTTCCTCTGCTGCAGTTTATGCCCATTGCCCCTCGTCCTATCACTGGGCACTACTGAAAAGAGACTGGCTCCATCCTCCTGACAGCCACCCTTCAGATATTTATAGACATTGATAAGGTCCCCTCTCAGCCTTCTCTTCTGCAGACTAAACTGCCCCAGGTCTCTCAGCCTTTCCTCATATGAGAGATGTTCCAGTCCCTTAATCATCCTCATAGCCCTCTGTTGGATTCTCTCCAAAAGTTCCCTGTCTCTCTTGAACTGGGGAGCCCAGAACTGGACGCAATACTCCAGATGAGGCCTCACCAGCACAGAGCAGAGGGGGAGGATAACCTCTCTCGACCTGCTGGTCACACTCTTCTTAATGCACCCCAGGATACCATTGGCCCTCTTGGCCACCAGGGCACATTGCTGTCCCATGGAGAACTTAAGGACTACCAGGACTCCAAGGTCCTTCTCCATGGAGCTGCTTTCCAGAAGGTCAGCCCCTAGCCTGTACTGGTGCATGGGGTTGTTTTTCCCCAGGTGCAGAACTCTACACTTGTTAAATTTCATGAGGTTCCCCTCTGCCCAACTCTCCGGTCTGTCCAGATCCCGTTGAATGGCAGCACAGCCTCCTGGTATATCAGCCACTCCTCCCAGTTTTGTATCATCAGCAAACTTGCTGAGGGTACATTCCAACCCTTCATCTAGGTCATTGATGAAGATATTGAACAAAATCGGACCCAGTACTGATCCCTGGGGAACACCACTAGGTACAGGCCTCCAACTGGACTCTGCGCCGCTGACCACAACCCTCTGAGCTCTGTTGCTTAGCCAACAATTATTATTATCCTTGTGTGAGTCCTTGTGTGTGCGTATGAAAATGCACATGCGGGTGTGTACGTGCCCACACACTAGTTAAAGGTGACTGGTTTTTTGTTTGTGTTTAGTGCACCTTGGAAGCCCTACCTAGACAACAGTCATAAATGAAATGTCGTCAGATCGTTAACATGTCCTCGACTTGTTAACAAAATAATCACATCATTTGTAGTTAAAAAAGCCAATTGAAAGACTTGCTGAGTAATATTATTTCCAGTCCCTTGACATGTGCATATATTAGAAATCTATCTGATACAAAGCATGGGACAAAAATGATCGATAGTAGGTTACAGTGCTCTTTATTACAACAAATTAATTGACCACATCTAGCAGATTTTCCTCCCAGCAGATGCTCTGGGTATTGAGCGTGTCTCTCATTTCTCTTCTACCCTTGCTGTTGGAAACACACCAGACATTTTCATACCATCATTTAAATTTATTAGTGACCTGGGAAAGTTGTGTCACTCTTGAGACAGTTAATTTTCAACTAAAAAGTTTGGTGACACTGTAGGAGATATAGAGATGGATATTACAAAAAGTTTTCTGATAAGAGAGTGGAACTCCTCAATCTAGTCCTCTGTCAGCAGGTCCCATCTGAGAGCTGTCTTGATGTTTTCCCTGATCCTTGAACCACTCTTATTTGACTGGCATCCTCTTCTAAACCAAACATACTCCAAAATTATTAACCAGCACTGTTTTTCATAGTCCTGGGCAGCGGAGCAGAAAAGCGAATGATTGCAGGAATATCCCTTCAGCCTAGAGAGGAGACTTCTTGTATCAGATGATGGCAGAGATGTGTTGATGGAGAAACAGGGGGAAACGTCTGCTGCTTTCTGTGGCATACTATTTGACAGCTTATGCCCTCTTCCTGGTGGGTGTTTGGTTGCTCTAATTTGTGGAATGACCTGCCAGAGACACAGTGACAGGTTATTAAACTGCTGTTTTTACAAGGTCTTTCATTATTCTGCAGCTATGCAGACAGTGGGTGAAATGCTGTGAAATTGCATTAGTTAATTTAGATCTGTTTTGTGGTTTTGTCCTTTGCCTGTAGAATAAAAAGTATTATCTGTTTAAGGGTTTAAGGACTCAGCTTCTGGATTCCAATACTGATTTGCCTCATAGGTAAAACACTCAAAAATGGACTGGTTCCCAAAATAATCTGCAGAAAAGTGTATCATCTCCAGGTGTGCAAATGAGATTATACTTGTGGGGCAGATGAGTGAAGACTTTTTAGAGACTCCACAGCAAGCCAGCAGTTGACCAAGGAGGAAGACTTGTGCTTCTGGTCCAAACAAATCTGCTTATGCGTTATAAAAGCCCTAATCCTCCTGTTTGCTAAGGGACTTGACATCTCCTGCCGTTTTTGCAAGGTGCCATTTACTACTTCCATCTCACATACTTTATCTGAGATGTGTCTACAGCCCTCACTCACACATCTCCAAATTACCCAGGTCAAGCTATGGGGGGGCAATGGAGCAGGATGGGAGGGTTTAACATCTACTTTCTCCTTTAGGAAAAAAGTATTTTAGGGCTTCAGATACCATGCTAGCATGTATCGTCATGTTTGAATTTCTTGCTGATGGCTTTCCTGTGAGTTGTTTTATGTAAAGTGTGTGTGTGTGGGGAAGTATTAAAACAAGAGTCAGTGTTTCACCAAAGATGCAGTTAGAACACAAAGTTTATTCTTTAACACACTATTTTTATGGCCTGATTGGCATTAAAAAATCTCTCTTTGATGAAGATTTGTAAGGATTTTTTGCTATGAACCAGAATATGCATTTGGAAATTCTGTTGAGTGGCTGTGAAGATGTGTATTCCTAGAGACTGTTTTAATTTCCATATTCATTAAACTGTTCTGTGGTGCCTTAGAGAGACCCAAACCCTTGAATAACACAGCTGTGAAAGCTGGGAGAGGAGACATCAGGATCAAGGCACACTTTCACTATCAGTTTAACCCAGTCTAAGTCTGTGTGGCCATTAGGTCAGTCCTGTTCCCTACTTTTCTTCCCCTCTCCACCTTTCCACCTCAGCCACCCATTGCCACTTTCTCCTCTGTGTCCACAGCAGTGCTCACACAACATGCAATGAACCAGATCAGGGAGCTGTTCTGGCTGAAAACTAGTGAAAAACTAGTTTTTTAGAAACTGTCTTCACTGGCAGTGTCTCTACCCACACCTCTCGAGGGGATGGCCTGCAAGACAGGGGAGCAAAGTCCCTCCCACTGTAAGAGAAGATCAGGTTTGAGACCCCCTGAGGAACCTGAACATGCAAAAGTCTATGGGACCTGATGAGATGCATCCCGGAGTCCTGAGGGAATTGGCTGATGTGGTTGCCAAGCCACTCTCCATCATATCTCAAAAGTCCTGGCAGTCAGGTGAAGTCCCTGGAGACTGGAAAAAGGGAAACATTGCACCCATTTTTAAAAAAGGTAGCAAGGAGGACCCTGGGAACTACCGATCCGTCATCCTCACCTCTGTCCCCAGGAAGAAGATGGAACAGATCCTCCTAGAAGCTATGCTAAGGCACATGGAGGACAGGGAGGTGATTCAAGACAGCCAGCATGGCTTCACCAAGGGCAACTCCCACCTGACCAACCTAGTGGCCTTCTATGATGGAGTGACAACATCAGTGGACAAGGGAAGAGCTATGGAAGTCATCAATCTGGACTTCTGTAAGGCCTTTGACACGGTGTGGTGGTGCACTCCCTGCCCCACTTCGCCTTGTATCCGGGCTGCTCTATGTTGCCTGACAAGCCTTGACCTCCGAACCAACCATTCGACAGTTGAGAGCCCCTCGACCATACCAAGCACTCTTGTGTAGCTAAGGAGGAGCATGGCACTGAGTGTATCAGGAACCGATCACCTAAACAAAGTACAGAACAAGAACAGAACCAATCAATTATCTCCAGACAATCCTGGCAGCCTTACCACAAGAACTTGAGAAACCAGCTGCCTGGATTGTGGAACTCACTGATGCCTAGAGTCAATCATCTCCCAGTCCTATAAATAGTGGTCCCAAGTGAGACCCTTTGAGCTCTCCTGGACGGGAACGGGCTGCGACCAGCACCTCCCTCTGAGTGGGACGCCTCTCAGAGTCCGTGAACCCTCAAGTACACGATCCACTCAGAGGCTCGATTGCGCACCCGTTGAGTGACGCAAAGCATTCGATGTGAGTATTTGACTGAATTCGAGGGGGATATTTAATAGGTGCCTTTGTACATATCTATCTCTTTTTCTTTATATCTCTTTATGTGTCTCTATCTCTACACCTATATGTGCGTGTGATTAAGGAATCTTAGTAAGTTTAGGTTGATTATGCTGCTAAGTTTTATATGATTTGATACTGTGATTTATCTCAATATCGTTAGTGAATTTGATTGCTGTTATTTTGTATTAGGTTGTTGCAGTCCTAAAGTTACACCAAGCACAACATATATCACTACACCAGAACCCTCGATACCCTATCCCTTTAGTCATAAACCGTTGACCAAGTCTGGGACTAGGAGTGGATTCAGCCGCACCTAGACTCCTCTCTGAGAAGGAGTTTTGAAAGCAAGGGGGTCCACTCTGGACCTCATGACTCAACGGGAGGGTCTCCCCTACTTTCTCTCCTCAATATACACATTAACTCGATTTGATATACAAGTAAATCATTCCAATTTGATTGTAATTTGCTTTCTCTCTGTATACCTTTTCCATGTTGAATAAGTAATAGAGTGGACCTTGCCATCGAATTCTGTTAAGTCGTGCTTTTTACAAATTTATATTAAAATCATTCACTTTCTGATATGTTTGGCAGTGCTTCTTTAAGCACCCTAAATTCTCCATTCACGGCACACGGTCCCCCACAACATTCTTCTCTCTAAATTGGAGAGATGTGCATTTGGTGGGTGGACTGTTGGGTAGATGCGGAATTGGTTGGATGGTGGCACCGAGAGGGCAGTGGTCAACGGCTCAATGTCCAGATGGAGATCGGTGACAAGCGGTATCCCTCAGGGGTCCATGTTGGGACCAGAACTCTTCAATATCTTGAAACAAGGATCTAAAATAATTATAAGTTTTCAGCATGTGTCACTAATCAACTGTAAGTTTTGCAAATTTCTTAATATATGGAAGGTTATCAATTAAATTATTAGTTTGACTTTAGTATAGAATTCTTTAGCCTAATAACTATGTGATTATGTTTAACGGCCTACTCTCATAGTCCTTAGGCTGTATTTGCCTCAATGCTAACATTGTAACTCTGTGTAAATGGTTAATCACGAGGAAAGCAGGCCTCATGAAAATTAAAACAAAGAAGAGTTAAGAGGAAGGACTGAGAGATTAAAGAGAACAGAGAAGATATCTTAACCTTGAGCATAGAGACAGACTGGCAGGAATGCTCTAACAAGGATGATAAGAAGGAACCGCTTGGCTGGACAACAGAAGGGGCGAACATTCAAGGAGAAGAAATTATCCTCAAGAGACCTGTGACCATAAAAGGGAAAAAGGAGTAGGGGGCTAACTCCCCAAATGACCACTGACGACCACCTGAGACCCCCGTGCATGCGTAGTGTAGTTTTGCAACGCCAGCATTATGTAAATGTAATAGATAAGCAAGGAGGCGGTGATTTCTTGGAAAATGTGTGAATATTCATGTCTTTAAGGTATATAAAGGATGAACTTTTGTTTCAGTGCACGCATGTTAGGAGATATCCCCCATGCATCCAGCGCTGCAATAAAGATGTCTGCTTTATAACACTTTGATGTTATTAAGTTTGAATTTCTTAAGTTTGGATTTCTTTGAATCAATCTTCATCAATGACATAGTCAGTGGGGTCAAGTGCACCCTCAGCAAGTTTGCAGAAGACACCAAGCTGAGTGGTGCAGTTGACAGGCCTGAGGAACGAGATGACATCCAGAGGGACCTGGACAAGCTTGAGGAATGGGCCCGTGTGAACCTCATGAGGTTCAACAAGGCCAAGTGCAGGGTCCTGCACCTAGGTCAGGGCAAGCCCCAGTATCCATACAGGCTGGGGGATGAAGGGATTGAGAGCAGCCCTGCCGAGAAGGACTTGGGGGTACTGATGGACAAAAAGTTGGATGTGAGTCAGCAATGTGCGCTCGCAGCCCAGAAGGTCATCCATATCCTGGGCTGCATCCAAAGAAGTGTGGCCAGCAGGTTGAGGGAGGTGATTCTACCCCTCTACTCCTCTCTGGTGAGACCTGGAGTACTGTGTCCAGCTCTGGAGCCCTCAGCACAGGAAAGACATGGACCTGTTGGAGTGGGTCCAGAGGAGGGCCACAAAAATGATCAGAGGGATGGAACACCTCTCCTATGAAGAAAGGCTGAGACAGTTTGGATTGTTCAGCCTGGAGAAGAGAAGACTTCAGGGAGACCTTATTGCAGCCTTCCAGTACTTAAAGGGGGCTTATAAGAAAGATGGGGACAGGATTTTTTGCAGGGCCTGTAGCGATAGGACAAGCGGTTTTAAACTAAAAGAGGGTAGATTTAGACTAGATACAGGGAAGAAATTTTTCACAGTGAGGGTGGTGAAACACTGGCACAGGTTGCCCAGAGAGGTGGTAGATGCCCCATCCCTGGAAACATTCAAGGTCAGGTTAGACTGGGCTCTGAGCAACCTGATCTGGTTGAAGATGTTCCTGCTCATTGTAGGAGATTGGACTAGATGACCTTTAAAGGTCCCTTCCAAGCCAAAGATTTTATGATTCTAATTAGGGACAACTCCTGTAAAAGGTCATGTGACTGATAGCCCAGCTGAATTGCCTCTATACCAATGCACATAGCATGGATAACAAGCAGGAGGAGCTGGTAGCCACTGCCCACGTGGAAAACTATGACCTGATTGCTATCACAGAAACTTGGTGGGATGAATCACACAAGTGGAGTGCTGTGACTGATGGCTCTAAACTATTCAGAAGGGACAGGCAAGGAAGGAGAGGTGGGGGAGTTGCCGTCTATGCCAAAAACGGGATTAATTATGCAGAGCTATCTTTGAAGAACAGCAATGCGCAGGTCGAGGTCTTATGGGTGGAAATTAGAGACCAAGCCAACAAAGGAAACTTTGTGCCACCCAGTCAAGGAGAGGAGTTTGATGAAGAGTTCTTTCTTCAACTGCAGGAAGCCTCATGCTTGCAGGCCCTGATCCTGATAGGGGTCTTCAACCACCCGGACATCTGCTGGAAAAGTGGCACAGCAAATTGCACGCAGTCCAGGTAACAACTGGAGTGTGTTGAGGATAACTTCTGACTACAGGTGATGAAGAGCCTGACCAGAGGACAGGCACTACTGGACCTGTTGCTCACTAATGTGGAAGAACTTATTGGAGAGGTCAAGATTGGAGGTATCCTGGGCTGCATCAATAGAATTCTCAATCTTGAGGGGTACAGGATGGGTAAAAAGTAGAGTCAGGACCCTAAACCTCAGAAAGGCAAACTTGGCTCTTTAGGGCGCTCGTGCATGGGATCCCTTGGGAAACTGCCCTCAGAGGTAAAGGAGGGAACGAGAGCTGGGAGATATTTAAAGACATTTTTCTTAGGGTGCAAGAGGTCTCAATCCTGATGTGCAGGCAGGGGAGGCCGGAGACCAGCTTGGCTAAGTCAAGACCTCTTAGACAAACTAAAACACAAAACCAAAATGCATAGGCAGTGGAGGCAGGGATACACATCCTGGGGAGATTAAAGGGATATGGCCCTGTATAGGCCATATATGCTATAGCTGTAGTAGTTATTAAGTGGCAAGCTCCTGTGTGGGTCACAGAGTTTGCTGGCTGCACTGCTTATCTCTTTATTTTGCTGAGCTTGGGAACATATTGATACAAATAATGGGTATGTGCTTTGCCCTGGCATTGATGGCCTTGCTGTGCTGGGGGAGCTATCTTGTGGAGAGGATGAGGGAATACATCTCCCTCTCCCTACCCAGGTGTTGTGGTTTAACTCCAGCTGGAAACTAGGCACCACACAGCTGCTCACTCACTCCCACACGGTGGGATGAGGGAGAGAATCGGAAGGGTAAAAATGAGAAAACTCATGGGTTGAGATAAAGACAGTTTAACGGGTAAAGCAAAAACCACGCACACAAGCAGAGCAAAAGAAGGAGTTCATTCACTACTTCCCATTGGCAGGCAGGTGTTCAGCCATCTCCAGGAAAGCAGGGCTCCATCATGCATAATGGTTACTTGGGAAGACAAATGCCATAACTACGAACATTCCCCCCTTCCTTCTTCTTCGCCCCAGCTTTATATACTGAGCATGATGTCATATGGTATGGAATATCCCTTTGGCCAGCCTGGGTCAGCTGTCCTGGCTGTGTCCCCTCCCAGCTTTCTGTGCACCCCCAACCTTCTCACTGGCAGAGAAGCTGAACACTCCTTGACTGCTTAGCAACAATTTAAAACATCAGTATGTTATCAACATTATTTTGATCCCAAATCCAAAACATAGCCTCATACTAGCATCTATGAAGAAAATTAACTCCATCCCAGCTGAAACCAGGACACCAGGGTTGATGTGGATGGTTTTATTATGCAGACTCCTGAGGTCCTTGTTCACCCTTACATGAGCTGTTTAATACTATTCATTAACACTGTTGGCATATTATGTGGTTTTTGGAATCTGGTGTCATCCTGGTGTAAGAGGAGACAACTTGTCGATGAGGCAATACTGAAATGTGCCCTGAGGCAGCTGGTCCCTGGGTGGCAGGGTGTGTGGAAGGATTTGGGCAGGTTCCTAGGACGGTTATCACCTCCCATAGCCTGGGACATTACACCTGAGCAGGCAAGCAACCCTGGCAAACTGACACACCACTTGATAGAAGGGTGCCTTGCCTACCCCAATGAAAACCAACAGCTTCTAGCACTGTACTAGGGCCTGGCCTGTGCCTATCGAGCCACAGTTCAGTACTCTCAGAGGACTGTGGTTGAGGCAGGGACCCAAACAACAACTACAGTAATTGCCCCAGTAGTGAAAAAGAAACAGTGGACAAGGAGAACAACGGGTCCATATCATCGATTAATAAGGGAGGAGGAAGAAGAAAGGTTTGATCTGGTCCTTTGACAAGGCAATTGGAGGAAGGAGTGAGAGAAACTACCTGGTCCCTGACCTCATCAGAACTTTGAGACATGTGGAAAGATTACAGCTGCCAGCCAGGTGAGCGGATTGCTGCATATGGCTACTCCGATGCTGGGATAACAGGGCCAACAGTCAGCAGTTGGAAGGTAAGGAAGCCCAACAGCTGGGATCCCTTGCTAGAAACCGGGGAATTGAGAGAGGAATTGGAAAGGAGGCAGCAATTTGCAGTCTCTGGAGACAGCTCCTCTCAAGTGTGAGGGCAAGATATCCATTCAAGGAAGATCTTGTGAACTCCCCAGGAAAGCGGACTACCACAGATGAAGGCATCCAGCACCTGAGAGAATTAGCGGTGCTGGAAGTCATCTACGGTGATCTAGACAATGATGAGGTCTCCAAAGATCCGGAGGATGTCCTGTGCACACAAGCTTGGCAGCAATGTATTGCCCAGATATAGATACACCAACTGTGGAGAGAGTGTCTTCTTGGCTCCAAAACTTCGAGGAAAATCGCTGTCCCTCCTCATCCCTATGGGCCAGCGCCATGGCTGTCAGGGGCACCCCAAGAAACCAGTCCTCTCCTGCCCCAGTCAGAGGGAAAGGGAGCCCCAGGAATATGCCACGTGTCGCATTCTGGTTTTTCCTGCATGACCAGGGAGAGGACATGAGGAAGTGGGATGGTGAGCACACCTTTAAGCTGGAAGCCTGAGTAAGTGAACTGAGAGGGAAGACAGCTGTTAAGAAGGGGCCAACCAAGAAGGCTGTCAGTTTAGTTGCTGTAGAGACACAAGAAGGCAATCAGTGATCTCCCAGGCACAGAAGAACTGAAATCGCCTCCCTTAATCCTGGTGAGGGGACTTCTGGTCTGGCACCGCAAAGGTCAGACAGTGAATACTCTGACCAGGAACAGGAATAGAGGGTCCCTGCCTTCAGCCAGGAGGAGGAAAGAGATGACCAGGCATACTGGACTGTGTGGATTCTATGGCCTGGCACATCAGACCCACAGAAGTACAAGGCTTTGGTAGACACTGGTGCACAATGTACGCTGGTGCCATCAGGGTATAGGGGCACAGAATCCATCTGGATATCTGGAGTGACAGGGGGATGCCAAGAATTGTCTGTATTAGAGGCTGAGGTGAGCTTAACAGGGGACAAGTGGCAAAAGCACTCCATTTCGGCAAAGCCACTGAGGTTAAGGGATCCGGAGTGGAGGATTGCGCTGGGGGACCCATCCTAAAGCGGCAAACCCGCGGCAAACCTGCGGTAAACTTGCGGCGGTGAAAGCAAAAGCGCAGGGAGAGAGAGGGTGCCCCAGCCCCCCACCAGAGCCGGCAGAGCAAGCTCCTGATGAGCGGCAGCTCTGATTCAGCATGGGAAGGGACAAGAGCAGCGGTGGCCAAAGCCCCTCACGTACAAGAGGAGAGACCCGGAGCACAGCGAACAGAGAGGGCAAACAGGACGTGGCACAGCAGTTCGCGCAGGCAGGGCGTGCAGGGAAGGCATGTGGGTAGAGCGCAGTCCCGTCCCCTCTGGTTCTAGAGGCTCGCTCTCTCTCAACTAGTGGTCATAGCCCTCTCAGAAGAGGCCCAGCCATGGTCTCCGCTCGGATGAAAGCCATGGCCAGAAGGAATGTGTCGACCCAGACTGAGCTCCCACTCAAGCATGTGGCTGTCCAGGTGTCTGGCTGCAGGGAGTGCCTGAGCCTCTCACTTATGCTGGAGGCCAGCAGAAACAACACTTGTGTGCAGTGTGACCAGGTGAATGATCTGATCTGCTCAGCCTGGTGGCAGAGCTGAAAGAGGAAGTGGAGAGGCTGAGGAGCATCAGGGAGTGTGAGAAGGAGATAGATTGGTGGAGCCACACCCTGCCATCCCTGAGGCAGAGGCAGCAGATGGAGGCTCCACAAGAAGCAGAGGATCCCCTATCCTCATGATGCTGGGCAGAAGGAGGGGACCTAAGAGATGAGGGGGAATGGAAACAGGTCCCTGCTTGGGGTGGCAGGCGAATCCCCTCCTGGCCTCCCTCACTGTCCCAGCTGCCCTTACACAACAGATATGGGGTTCTGGAACTTGAGGGCCAGGCAAATTAAGGTGTTGATGAAGGTCCATCCAGGGGGTTGCCTAGGGTGAGTGAGTCAGCCCCACACATTATGACTACCTCTGTTCAGAAAAAAAGGAGAGTAATTGTCATAGGTGATTCCCTTCTCAGGGGAACAGAGGGCCCAATATGCTGACAAGGCCCAACCCACAGGGAAGTCTGCTGTCTCCCTGGGACCTGGGTTAGGGTTACTACCCGCTGTTGGTTATGCAGGTTGGCAGTGATGAGTTTGCATAAAGAAGTATAAAAGCGATTAAAAGGAACTTTGGAGCACTGGGGCGATTGGTTGAAGGATCAGGAGCACAGGCAGTGTTTTTGTCAATTCCTTCAGTGTCAGGGAGAAACACTGAAAGGAATAGGAAAACACACCTGGTTAACATGTTGTCCTGGTTTCAGCCAGGATAGAGCTGGTTTTCCTCACAGAAGCTAGTGTGAGACTGTGTTTTGGATTTGGGATGAGGAACTGTTGATAATGTGCTGATGTTTTGGGTTGTTGCTGGGCCGTCAAGGACAGTCCAGCTTCTTGTGCTGGCCTGCCAGCGAGCAGGCTGGGGGTGCACGGGGAGCTGGGAGGGGACACAGCCGGGACAGCTGACCCAGACTGGCCAAAGAGATATTCCCTACCATACGACGTCATGCCCAGTACATAAACTGGAGTTGGCCGGGGGGGCGGAAATCGCTGCTCGGGGACGGGCTGTCGATCACGGGGTGGTGAGCAATTTCTGTATTGGGCATCACTTGTTCTTATACATTCCTTTGTTGGTATTATCATTATTGTTCCCTTCTTTCTTTCTGTCCTATTAAACCGTGTTTATCTCAACCCACGAGGTTTTTCCTAATTCTCTCCCCCGTCCCGCTGTGGGAGGGAGAGTGAGCGAGCGGCTGCGTGGTGCTTAGTTGCCGGCTGGGGCTAAACCACGACAGTCCTTTTTGGCGCCCAACGTGGGGCCCGAGGCTTGAGATAATAACGGTTGCAGGTCACAATATCAGTTTGATTTGCATCATGCTCTCGTCTTTGCTGTACATGTTAAGGATCGGTGTTGGTTTCTGCGGGCTGCTGTACTCTGCAATGATTAGTAATGTCTCGCCTGTGAATTTTGTTTTTAGAGCACTGACCTTGAGTTTAATGTGGTATCATCTGAGCTCTGTACTAAAGCCGTTACTGTATTTTGGCTACAGTCTTGTGGAGACGATTAGCAATTATACTTCTGCCTCTGAAAGGTTTTTTATGGAGGAAATGCAGAATGGTACCTTTGATACCCTCTATCATAACATTTCCTCCTTCATCACAATAATTTTTCAGTATTTTGAACACCCTTGGCTGGTTAAAATACCTCTATTGCTACTTCTGGGGAACATGGTTTCAGTTTTGTCTAAGGTTGGCAAGCAATTTAAGAATATCACCCGGAGATCTGCCCCAAGGCTGGATAGTTATGAATGGCAGGGTGTGTGGAACAGCATGGGCAAATGCCTGGGGCGGTGGGCACCTCCGGTGTTTTGGAGCTTCACTCCCGAACAAGTGCAGAATCCTGATAAACTAGCAGAATATCTGGAAGAAGTATGCTGTCAGCCTGGCAGCTCCAAGGAGACACAAATCATTGCCATGTGCTGGGGCCTGGCCCATGCCTACCGAACCCTATTTAACACTATGCAAAGGGGAGAGGGGCTCTCTGGGTCTGATGGCAGTGTTGCAGGCACTGTGACTACTCCAACCCCTGTGGCAGGCACTGTCACTACTCCAACCCCCACGGCGGGCACTGCCACTACTCCAACCCCCACGGCGGGCACTGTAGCTACTCAGACTGTTGCAGCTGAACCAGAGGACCAGCCCATCCCGGTATCAGTTGCCCCTGTACAAAAGAAGAAATCTTGGAAGCGGAAGTCAGCTCGTTTAGTAAGGGAGGAGGAAGATCCTGCTAAGAAGGAGCCAGAGGAAGAGAGTGAGGAGGCAGAGTGCTCTGAAGCAGGGCCATCACAAGCACGGAAGAGGGAAGAGAGCGAGTCATCGCTTGAAGAGGAGGAAGAGGAAGAACTTATAAAAGAGATGGTAACTACCCGATCTCTATCCCTGAGTGAATTGCGAGATATGCGAAAGGATTTCAGCCGTCGTCCAGGTGAGCACATTGTCACCTGGCTGCTCCGATGCTGGGATAATGGGGCCAGTAGCCTGGAATTAGAGGGTAGGGAAGCCAAGCAGCTGGGATCCCTTTCTAGGGAAGGGGGCATTGACAAAGCAATTGGAAAAGGTGCACAAGTCCTCAGCCTCTGGAGACGACTCCTGTCGGGTGTGAAGGAAAGGTATCCCTTCAAGGAAGATGTTCTATGTCACCCAGGCAAGTGGACCACCATGGAGAAAGGTATCCAGTACCTGAGGGAGCTAGCGGTGCTGGAAGTGATTTATGGTGACTTGGACAATGGACAATCATCCAAAGATCCAGATGAAGTCAATTGCACGCAACCTATGTGGCGAAAGTTTGTACGGAGTGCACCATCATCATATGCCAACTCATTAGCAGTAATGGCCTGGAAGGATGGAGAGAGACCAACGGTGGATGAATTGGCTGGCCAACTCCGGCAATACGAAGAAAGTCTCTCTTCCTCCCTACGGGCCTGCGTCTCTGCTATAGAGAAACTGTCCCGAGAGTTCCGGCAATTCAAAGAGGATATGCCCTACCCTCCACCCATACGGACCAGTGTCTCAGCCATTAGGAGTAAGCGCTCTTCTGCTCAAGAGAGAAGATATAGAGGATACACACCACGAGCCACCCTGTGGTTTCAATTGCGTGACTACGGAGAGGACATGAGGAGGTGGGATGGAAAACCTACCTCGACCCTAGAGGCACGAGTACGCGAGCTGCAAGGAAAAACAATTACAAAAGGGGGTCCAGGTTCCTCGAGGAAAATCGTCGCTCCACTTTCCAGTGGGCAGCTTCCCAGAAAGAATAGAAGAGCTGATCTCACCTCTGATCCTCTTGGAGGGACTTCTGATTCCTATTTACAAGAAGTGGGTAACGAGTACTATGACCAGGACTAGAGGGGCCCTGCCTCCAGCCAGGCGGAGGAGAGGGACAACCGAGTTTATTGGACTGTGTGGATTAGATGGCCTGGCACATCAGACCCACAGGAATATAAGGCTTTAGTGGACACCGGTGCACAATGTACCCTGATGCCATCAAGCCATATAGGGGCAGAACCCATCTGTATTTCTGGAGTGACAGGGGGATCCCAACAGCTGACTGTACTGGAGGCTGAAGTGAGCCTAACTGGGAATGAGTGGCAGAAGCACCCCATTGTGACTGGCCCGGAGGCTCCGTGCATCCTGGGCATAGACTACCTCAGCAGAGGGTATTTCAAGGACCCAAAAGGGTACCGGTGGGCTTTTGGTATAGCTGCCTTGGAGACGGAAGAAATTAAACAGCTGTCCACCTTGCCTGGTCTCTCAGAGGACCCTTCTGTGGTGGGGTTGCTCAGGGTCAAAGAACAACAGGTGCCGATCGCTACCACAACAGTGCACCGGCGGCAATATCGCACCAACAGAGACTCCCTGATCCCCATCCATGAGCTGATTCGTCGGCTGGAGAGCCAAGGAGTGATCAGCAAGACTCACTCACCCTTCAACAGCCCCATATGGCCAGTGCGAAAGTCTAATGGAGAGTGGAGACTGACAGTAGACTATCGTGGCCTGAATGAAGTCATGCCGCCACTGAGCGCTGCTGTGCCGGACATGCTAGAACTTCAATATGAACTGGAGTCAAAGGCAGCCAAGTGGTACGCCACCATTGATATTGCTAACGCGTTTTTCTCGATCCCTTTGGCGGCAGAGTGCAGGCCACAGTTTGCTTTCACTTGGAGAGGTGTCCAATACACCTGGAATCGACTTCCCCAGGGGTGGAAACACAGCCCTACCATTTGCCATGGGCTGATACAAACTGCACTGGAACAGGGTGAAGCTCCAGAGCATCTGCAATACATTGATGACATCATCGTATGGGGCAACACAGCAGAAGAAGTTTTCGAGAAAGGGAAGAAAATAATTCAAGTCCTTCTGAAAGCTGGTTTTGCTATAAAGCAAAGTAAAGTCAAGGGACCTGCACAAGAGATCCAGTTTTTAGGAATAAAATGGCAAGATGGACGTCGACAGATCCCAACGGATGTGATCAACAAAATAACAGCTATGTCTCCACCAACTAGCAAAAAAGAAACACAAGCATTTCTGGGTGTTGTGGGTTTCTGGAGAATGCATATTCCAAATTACAGTCTGATTGTAAGCCCTCTTTATCAAGTGACCCGGAAGAAGAACGATTTTAAATGGGGCCCTGAGCAACGACAAGCCTTCGAACAAATCAAACAGGAGATAGTTCATGCCGTAGCCCTCGGGCCAGTACGGGCAGGACAAGATGTTAAAAATGTGCTCTACACGGCAGCCGGGGAGAATGGCCCTACCTGGAGTCTCTGGCAGAAGGCACCAGGAGAGACTCGAGGTCGACCTCTAGGGTTTTGGAGTCGAGGATATAGGGGATCTGAGTCCCGCTATACTCCAACTGAAAAGGAGATATTGGCGGCATATGAAGGAGTTCGAGCTGCCTCAGAAGTGGTTGGTACTGAAGCACAGCTCCTCCTGGCACCCCGACTGCCGGTGCTGGGCTGGATGTTCAAAGGGAGGGTCCCCTCTACGCATCATGCGACTGATGCTACGTGGAGTAAGTGGGTCGCGCTTATTACACAGCGGGCTCGAATAGGAAATCTTAATCGCCCGGGAATCTTGGAAGTGATCATGGACTGGCCAGAAGGCAAAGATTTTGGAATATCACCGGAAGAGGAGGTGGCGCGTGCTGAAGAGGCTCCACCATATAATGAACTGCCAGAGAACGAAAGGCAATATGCCCTGTTTACTGATGGGTCCTGTCGTATTGTAGGCAAACATCGAAGGTGGAAAGCTGCTGTATGGAGCCCTATACGACGAGTTGCAGAAGTGGCTGAAGGACAAGGTGAATCAAGTCAGTTTGCGGAGGTGAAAGCCATCCAGCTGGCTTTAGATATTGCTGAACGAGAAAAATGGCCAGTACTCTATCTTTATACTGACTCATGGATGGTAGCAAATGCTCTATGGGGGTGGCTGCAGCAATGGAAGCAGAGCAACTGGCAACGCAGAGGCAAGCCCATCTGGGCTGCTGAATTGTGGCAAGATATTGCTGCCCGACTAGAGAATCTCGTCATAAAAGTACGTCACGTAGATGCTCACGTACCCAAGAGTCAGGCCACCGAAGAACATCAAAACAACCATCAGGTGGATCAGGCTGCTAAGATTGAAGTGGCTCAGGTGGATCTGGACTGGCAACATAAGGGTGAATTATTTATAGCTCAGTGGGCCCATGACACCTCAGGCCATCAGGGAAGAGATGCAACATATAGATGGGCTCGGGATCGAGGGGTGGACCTGACCATGGATGCTATTGCACAGGTTATCCATGAATGTGAAACGTGTGCTGCGATCAAACAAGCCAAGCGGTTAAAGCCTCTCTGGTATGAAGGACGATGGCTGAAATATAAATATGGGGAGGCCTGGCAGATTGACTATATCACACTTCCACAAACGCGCCAAGGCAAGCGCTATGTGCTTACCATGGTGGAAGCAACCACCGGATGGCTGGAAACATACCCTGTGCCCCATGCCACCGCCCGGAACACTATCCTGGGCCTTGAAAAGCAAGTCTTATGGCGACATGGCACCCCCGAAAGAATTGAGTCAGACAATGGGACTCATTTCCGAAACAACCTCATAGACACCTGGGCCAAAGAGCACGGCATTGAGTGGGTGTATCACATCCCCTATCATGCACCAGCTTCCGGAAAAATTGAATGATACAACGGACTGTTAAAGACTACACTGAGAGCAATGGGTGATGGGACATTCAAAAATTGGGATAAACATTTAGCCAAAGCCACCTGGTTAGTCAACACTAGGGGATCTACTAATAGAGCCGGCCCTGCCCAATCAAAACTTCTACGTACTGTAGAAGGGGATAAAGTCCCTGTGGTGCATGTGAGAAACATGCTGGGGAAGACAGTCTGGGTTACTCCTGCATTAGGAAAAGGCAAACCCATTCGTGGGATTGCCTTTGCCCAGGGACCTGGGTGCACTTGGTGGGTAATGCGGAAGGATGGGGAAGTCCGATGTGTACCTCAAGGAGACTTGATTTTGGGTGAAAACAGTCAATGATTTGAATTGTATTATGTTAATTGTTCAGTATGACATTACTACTATGGCTGCTATCTACCATATCAATGGTATTATAGTAAGAATCACCCAGACTGATGAAGAATGAGCTTCACTGAAACCAAGCAACGTGCAGCAGTGATGAAACCAGAACTGGCTTCAGCAGCTTGCGCCCAACAAATCCCTCGAGATCGACATCTTCGACCTGCAGATCATGGACATGGACCGTGCCAGATGACAATCCAACACCACATACCATCTCCCCTGCCCTGAGAGACTGCTATGATGGATGAAGCCCAGAGTCATGGACTAACTGAACTCCATAGACATTTTAAGTGATGGCCCATGGACTAAGAGAGTGATATCTGTGTGTATATATTAAAGGACAGGAAGAGTAATAATGAATAATTGGAATGTATTGAAAAGTATAGGACCTGGGCATGACGTAAATGGTATGGAATAAGGGGTGGATACTGTCCTGGTTTCAGCCAGGATAGAGCTGGTTTTCCTCACAGAAGCTAGTGTGAGACTGTGTTTTGGATTTGGGATGAGGAACTGTTGATAATGTGCTGATGTTTTGGGTTGTTGCTGGGCCGTCAAGGACAGTCCAGCTTCTTGTGCTGGCCTGCCAGCGAGCAGGCTGGGGGTGCACGGGGAGCTGGGAGGGGACACAGCCGGGACAGCTGACCCAGACTGGCCAAAGAGATATTCCCTACCATACGACGTCATGCCCAGTACATAAACTGGAGTTGGCCGGGGGGGCGGAAATCGCTGCTCGGGGACGGGCTGTCGATCACGGGGTGGTGAGCAATTTCTGTATTGGGCATCACTTGTTCTTATACATTCCTTTGTTGGTATTATCATTATTGTTCCCTTCTTTCTTTCTGTCCTATTAAACCGTGTTTATCTCAACCCACGAGGTTTTTCCTAATTCTCTCCCCCGTCCCGCTGTGGGAGGGAGAGTGAGCGAGCGGCTGCGTGGTGCTTGGTTGCCGGCTGGGGCTAAACCACGACACATGTGGCTCAGAGGCTGGTGCCATCGGCGAAATCTTGGGTTTTTTGTCCATGGGGCGGTTTACACGGCACTGGGCCTGCTGACAGTAGATGGAGTTCAACTGTCTCCAAGAGGAAAAAGGATTCTCGCTTAGGGCTTGGCAGGCCTCATCGAGAGGGCTTTAAACTACATTGGAAGGGGTAAGGGGATAAAACCAGGCTCACTAGGGATAAGCCTAGGGATGGCATGCCGATATTGGGGGTGAAATCAATAGTCCAGCTCAAGTGCATCTACACCAATGCACGCAAGCATGGGCAGCAAACAGGAGGAGCTGGAAGCCATTGTGCAGCGGGACAGCTATGACAGTCGCCATCACAGAAACATGGTGGGATGACTCAGCCACATGGAGGAGTGGCTGGAGAGCTGCCCAGCAGAAAAGGACCTGGGGGTGCTGGTTGACAGCCAGTTGAATATGAGCCAGCCGTGTGCCCAGGTGGCCAAGAAGGCCAACAGCGTCCTGGCCTGTATCAGAAATAGCGTGGCCAGCAGGAGTAGGGAAGTGATCGTGCCCCTGTACTCGGCATTGGTGAGGCCGCACCTTGAATCCTGTGTTCACTTTTGGGCCCCTCACTGCAAGGACATTGAGGTACTCGAGCATGTCCAAAGAAGGACAACGAAGCTGGTGAGGGGTCTGGAGAACAAGTCCTATGAGGACTGGCTGAGGGAACTGGGGTTGTTCAGTCTGGAGAAGAGGAGGCTGAGGGGAGACCTTATCGCTCTCTACAACTACCTGAAAGGGGGTTGTGGTGAGGTGGGTGTTGGCCTCTTCTCCCAAGTAACAAACCATAGGATGAGAGGAAATGGCCTCAAGTTGCGCTAGGGGAGGTTTAGACTAGATATTAGAAAAAATTTCTTTACAGAGAGAGTGGTCAAGCACTGGAACAGGCTGCCCAGGGAGGTGGTGGAGTCACCATCACTGGAAGGATTAAAATAATGTGTGGATGTGGCACTTCAGGACATGGTTTAGTGGGCATGGTGGTGTTGGGTTGATGGTTGGACTTAATGATCTTAAAGGTCATTTCCAACCTTAATGATTCTGTGATCTTTTTTTCCCCCTTCTTTTTCTGTCCCATTAAATTGTCTTTATCTCAACCCACAAATTTTACTTCCGTTTTCCACCGATTCTCTCCCCCACTTGGGTGGGGGCACGGGGAGCGAGTGCACGGCTGTGTGATGTTTAGTTGCCTGCCGGGTTAAACCACAACAGTCCTTTTTGGCGCCCAACGTGGGGCACGAGGTATTGAGATAATGACACATCTGACCAGAGCGTGTTAAAACAAATTTATTATAAGCATTCATTATATTAGTTTAATAGTCGCTGGTCACAATGTTGATTTATTTGCTCGCAGAGCTGTGTTATGTAACACCTTAGTTGCTGTATATGTTCCCCGTTGTGCTGTGTATTATCTCTGGGAACTGGGTCAAGGTTATAATCTTGCTGTATTCTGTAACAGTGCCTTATGATATGATAAAATGGCTGGTCATGACGCTAATCTGGTATTTAACTCAGCATTTCCGTCATCTCCATACCTCGGGAGCCATCTCTCGGCAACTATTAATAATTACACTCTTTACCTTTTCTCCTTGGAGAGCCAATCTATGGGGGAGACAAAGGGGGACACTTTCTCCTTCATCTTCACCTTCTCTTCCAGGCTAGTTACAATAGCTCTTGAGAATTTTGAATATCCTTGGGATGTTCAAACCAGCATGTTCCTGTTGCTCCTACTCCTGAATGTGTTTCAGGTCTTGTTTAAAGTTAAACAACTATTAAAAAATATCACCCAGATATCTTCCCCAAGGCTGGGTAGTTATGAGTGTCAGGGTGTGTGGGATAGTATGGGCAAGTACCTAGGACAGTGGGCACCTCCAATGTTTTGGAACTTCACCCCTGAACAAGTGCAGAATCCTGAAAAACTAGTAAAGCATTTGGAAAGAGTATGCTGTCACCCAATTATGTCAATGGGAGTGGTACATACAGATTAAATTTATGGCCCCTGGGGTGTCTTTTATCACTAAAAATGCAAAATTAAATGACAGTTTCACATTTGAGGTACACGCAGTGTTCATGCATTCTACACTGAGCATTGTCCTGGTTTCAGCCAGGATACAGAGTTAATTTTCTTCATAGAAGCTAGTGTGAGGCTATGTTGTGGATTTGGGATGAGAAAATAATGTTGATAACGTGCTGATGTTTTGAGTTGTTGCTAAGCAGTCAAGGACAGTCCAGTTTCTCCTGCTGGCCTGCTAGCAAGAAGGCTGGGGGTGCACGGGAAGCTGGGAGCGGACACAGCCAGGACAGCTGACCCAAACTGGCCAAAGGGATATTCCATACCATATGACATCATGCTCAACATATAAAGTTGGGACGAAGAAGAAGGAAGGGGTGGAGGGACTTTCGGAGATATGGCGTCTGCCTTCCCAAGAAACCATTACACGTGATGGAGCTCTGCTTCCCTGGAGATGGCTGAACACCTGCCTGCCCATGGGGAGTAGTGAATGAATTCCTTGCTTTGCTCTGCTTGCGTGCATGGCTTTTGCTTTACTTATTAAACTGTCTTTATCTCAAACCATGACTTTCCTCACTTTTACTCTTCCCATTCTCTCCCCTGTGCCACCGTGGGGGAGTGAGCGAGCGGCTGGGTGGTGCTTAGTTGCCAGCTGGGTCTAAACCACAACAGTCCTTTTTGGTGCTTAACGTGGGGCACGAAGGGTTTGAGATAATGACAGATTTTTTTGGAATGTGCTAGATCGAGTTTATAGTTGTTATTGCCATTTAGCTATTAATTGGCAGTCTCCTGTGCTTGCCATGGGTTTGCTTTCCTTACTGTATATTAGAGTCTAGTGCTCGTTAGTGGCTGCTTTTTGCTTTCGCTGCTTGCTGTACTGCTGTACTGCTTATCGTCTGACTCTGCTGTGCCTGGGAAAATTTTGATAACAGCAATGGCCTTGCACCTGGGCTGGCAGATGGCCAGGGTATCGCTGCTTTTTCTGTGCTGCTGTACTGGACAGGCTGGAACTCCAGTCTGAACTCGAGTCGAAGGGACTGTGACCTGTGGATGAGTCCATGTGGGAGCAGGACACCCCAAAGCGTCTGTGGTCGTGGATAAGCCCATGCCAGAGGAAGTATATCTTGAAGCATCTGTGGCCATGGTTATGTCTGTGCCACAGCAGGTATACCTCTGATGGGATTGTGGCCCAAGGATAAGTCCACGCTGGAGAAGGTACATCTCGAAGCGTCTGTGGCTGTGGATAAATCCACATTGCAGCATGTACATCTTGAAGCATCAGTGGCTGTGCATGAGGTCATGCTGGAGCACCTCAAAGTGTGTGGCTATGGATAAGCCCTTGACAGTGCAGGTACATTCCTGGGGGGACTGGAACTATGGGTAAGGCCACGTTGGAGCAGATATATCTCTGGAGGCATTGTGGCTCATGGAGGAGGAGGCCATTTTGGAACAGGTGCACCTCGAAGAGGACTGCAACTGTGGATAAGTCTATGCTGCAGCAGATATGCCCCTGGAGAGACTGTGGCTCATGGAAGGGACAGCAGTCTGTGGATAAGTCCAAGCCGGAGCAGGGGCAAGGGGAGGAGTTCACTGCAATGTTAAACCCTATGGTCCAGTCCAAAGGGGCCAGGGGTGGAGATTGTAATAGAAATACCTTTACATTGTTGTAACCCATGATTTGAGTTGCATGTTCTAGGAATTACTATAGCAGGAACCACCTGAACCACTGGAGGACAAGCCTTACAAGAAGCAGTGCAAGTGCAGCAGTGACCTGACCTGAGCTGGCCTTGGTGCCTGGTAATTCCACGCATCACACCACCTCGCTTGTCCTGAGTGACCACCATAAGGGATGGAGCCCAAAGTCATGGACTAAATGAACTCAACGGACATTTCATGGACATTTGTGGACATTTCACAGACATTTTACAGGGATGGTCTGTAGACTAAGGGGATGATAATCTGTGTATTATATCAAAGGATGGGAAGGGGGGTGGTGGCCAATGAGGTTGTACTGGATAGTGTGGTACCTGAGCATAATGTAAATGGTATGGAATAAGGGGTGGATAATGTCCTGGTTTCATCTGAGATAGAGTTAGTTTTCTTCATAGAAGCTAGCATGAGGCTATGTTTTGGATGTGGGATGAGAAAATGTTGATAACGTGCTGATGTTTTGAGTTGTTGCTAAGTAGTCAAGGACAGTCCAGCTTCTCGTGCTGGCCTGTCAGTGAGAAGGCTGGGGATGCACGGGAAGCTGGGAGGGGACACAGCCGGGACAGCTGACCCAAATTGGCCAAAGAGATATTCCATACCATATGATGTCATGCTCAGTATATAAAGCTGGGACAAAGAAGAAGGAAGGGGTGGAGGGACATTCGGAGATATGGCGTCTGTCTTCCCAAGAAACCATTACGAGTGACGGAGCCCTGCTTCCCTGGAGATGGCTGAACACCTGCCTGCCCATGGGGAGTAGTGAATGAATTCCTTGTTTTGCTCTGCTTGCGTGCATGGCTTTTGCTTTACTTATTAAACTGTCTTTATCTCAAACCATGAGTTTCCTAACTTTTACTCTTCCGATTCTCTCCCCTGTCCCACCGTGGGGGAGTGAATGAGTGGCTGCGTGGTGCTTAGTTGCTGACTGGGGCTAAACCACGATAAGCATGTAAGAGTTTGTTAAGAAAGCTGTCAGACTTCTTCTACTGAGGAAGGTTACAATAGTGTTTGAGGCATGTGGTTTTTTCATAGGACTGCTGTGCCCTCAGTTAGGGGAGGGATTTTGATCAGTTGATCCATATGTCGCAAATTCATTGACCCATTCATATCCTGTTTTTAGACTTGATGCCAGATGCTGTTTGCTGTGGACTTGAACTCAGTGCAGCAATGTTTCAGGCACAGAGCAGTTGTACATCCATTGAATATTTCTTGTAAACTGCACCACATACCCTTTTTCATCTTTTTGGGCCACAATTTTTATGAGGAAATTCTGATATGTTGAGAATTTATTTCATGAAGAAAAATCTTTTCCCCTTTGGTTACTTATTTGCATTTTTACATTTATCATATTTGTAATTCAATGCATAGAAATCTTTATCACTGAATTTAATATTAACACATTAATCTGAGACCACAAGACAGACAGATAAAAACATACATATACCTACATACATATGAATTTTAAAACCCACATCAGGTAAATAAAGAAGATGCTTTTACTGAAATATAATTTTTGATTAATAAGTAGGATTACAGAATTTAGAATAAAAGTCATGTATCCATTTACTGGAATAAAGAGACATACTTATAGAAATATTCCAAATTTTCTTAAATGCTTTTATACATTATACATAAAAATATGATATAGATCTAAACAGAAGTCATGCATTTTTAAGGTAACAGAAGACATTTTCATGCTCTAAAAACTGAGAAATATATTATTCTATTGATTATTACATTTTCATTTTTTAATTTCCTCTTAGTCTTACACCTTATGGTGGGCTCTATTTAATTCATATTGTCAGCATATAGGAACAGTTGTAAGAAAGAGCACATGATTTTCAAAACAGATGACAACAGGTGCTGGAGAGGACGTCACACATGAAACTAGAAGATGGAGAGTGATGCTCCCCTCTACCTACTTAATAGACTACTATGACTTTCCTAGAAGATTTTGCAACATTCCCAGATAGCTAATTTGATATGGAGGTGGGAAAAGGTAGGGCAGGTGTGGGAATTTTGAAATATTTTACAAATCCACAAAACCTAGAACTTAATATGTCCATCAAATTGTGTGCTATCACTCTGGGGGCTACTAAAGGCTATGTTAAAGACAGGCTTTCTAGTACTGGAATTGAAGGCAAGCTGGTCTGCGGTTGTGAAAAAGGGTGGTAGTTAAAAGCATTGGTTGAATAAAGGTCACAACATTTCTTCTAGGAAGAGAATGCAAGGATATAATAAAAATGTGCATTATCGACTAAAACCAAAGGTAGCAAAAGCAAATAAAACGTGCAGAATGTTAAAAAAAAAAAAATCTTCCCTACAGGACAAATAAGAGAAGGCGCTGTTCCCCGCGGCCGTTTGGTGTGAGATCATCTGCTCCCTTCCCCTCTCATCCTCTCCCCGACGGCTGTGGGCCTGGCAGGGGCTGCCTTCGAGCGCCGGACTTGGTCGGGGGTAGCATCCCGGGAGTTCCTGGCTCCACCAGCCGCTCATTCCTGGCGCGCAGCGGCGCAGGAGAAGAGTGGGAGAGGCAGCAGCACAGTCCGCCATATTTCTGCCTCACCACGCCCGCGGAGCCAGGCTATTGAAAAGCCCGGCGAGCTGGGCTCACGCTGTGCATGCTCCAGTCTTTGCCTGCCTTCTCTTCCTCTCTGGTAGCGCCCTTTTTACCTGTTCCATCTCTCTTTCTTACTGTCAGGGCAGGAACGAGCTGCGACAGCTCTTCGGCAGCAGCTCTCCCCGGGAGAGGGGCGGGCGACCGTGCCTGGAAGAAAGGTCCACCGTAAGAAAGTTGTCCCGCCAGGCGCAAGCTGAGATTGCCGGGTGGCGGCGGGCTTGCCCACTTTCGGAGGAGCCGAAATCTCGCTTTAAGACAGAGGGAGCGACAGGGAAGGGGGGGGGGGATTAGCAGTCATTAGCATTTCCGTGGGGGGTGGTTACTTCGGAGGATGGTGGGGGTGTAGTTTGCAAGGGACACTCGGGGACTGTGTTGGTTGTAGGAGGAAGAGGCGGTGGCAGAGGTAGCGGTGAGGGAAGGAGGGAGAGGAGTGTCTGTGCTGAGCAGCTTGGCTCGTCTAGATAGCGCTGCTGCTATGGTGGATGTTTTCATGTTGCTTGGTGTATAATTTAAAGGAGAGGAGGAGTTGTAAGCGGCGACTATTAGAGGCAGGGAACGAGGGATCTGTGCTGCTAGGGGCTCCCTCTCTTTCTCCTTGCCCGTGTGTGGCATCGAGGCAGGTCCCTGCGCTTGCCCTGCAGTTGTGGGGGCTCCAGGACAGAGAGCGTCTGTGTCCCCTGGGGCTGGTGCGCTGGTGGGGTGTGTGCGCGCGCGCGTTCTTAGGGTGGGGGTTGTGTCTGAACCAGTTAGGAAGAATGACTTTGGAGTCCATCATGGCGTGCTGTCTGAGCGAGGAAGCCAAGGAAGCCCGGCGGATCAACGACGAGATCGAACGGCAGCTGCGCCGGGACAAGCGGGACGCCCGTCGGGAACTGAAGCTGCTGCTGCTGGGTGAGTGCGGGCCGCCGTCGGCACACACGCCTTAAGAGCCGCTGGGGGTGCAGCCCAGACATCGCCGCCCCGGGCTCCCTCCGGCTGGCCTCACTGGTGCGTTACATGGCGCGGTCGGTTCAGTTTCCCCTGGGCGCTCGCCATCTTCGCCACGGGGCGGCCGTGGCGATGGCGGTGGTGACACGCTCGTCGTTCCTCCGCCGCCGCGTTGTGTGTGCGCCCGTGTGCAGGCTTCGCCGAGGCGCTTGTAGCTGGGTAAATAACTGTGGTTCCTCTAGGTGGGTTTGATATGGTAGGGAACCTGGTCTTCCAAAATGAAGAGGGAAAGGATGGCTGGTGAGGGTTTTTTGGGGGAATATCGGCGATGATGGGTGTAGGAGTGTGATGGTAAGGAAGCAGATTAATGAAAGAACTCGCAGGGGAAGTTGCTTTACAGATTGATGGTAACAGGCTTTAATATCTGCATTGTTCTGTGAGCCTTGGAAAGGTTGTTGGGTCACCGGTTGCATTTTTTAAATTGTGATTTTTATTTAATGAGGCAAACTGGAATAAGGGGCTTATGCCCAGATTGTAGACTGATTTTTAAAGCAGAAGAGAAAGAAACCATAAAGACCCAGATGCACCCATGAAGCTGAAGAGTAATCTTAAATATGCTGGAGGATAACAGGATCTTTAATACCTTTGGAATCCACCCACTGTTCAGGAAATAAAATCTATTGTATCATCTCTCTAATTAAAACAGAGGTTGTTATTTTGGAGACACAAGTGTGCAAAGGCAATGTTTGTTTAATAGGAATTTGGCTCGTGTTAAAACAAGCCTTTTGAATTAAAAAACATTTGTCTATATCTGATGTGCTCTACTATATTGTGTAGTTCTTGTAGTAATACAGCTTCTGTCTTAGACTAGCAGGCCTTGAAATATGTCTGCACCAGTGTTTGGTGTGTGGATGAATGGGAACGTTCCAAGTGGATGTGGGGTGTTTATGCCAAAGACTTTTGTCTTCGGTCATGTACATATTGAGGGAATAAACTGCCTTTTCAATAAGGTGGGTTGGAAGGAAGTCAGAGTTTACTTTAATGCTTGCTTATGAATGTGTTATTTCCTACTTTAAATAATACAGTTGGTCTTCTGTATATGGAGAAAAGGTATTGGGATCCTTAACTAAATGTGGAAAAAGGAGGGGTGGAGACAGATACAATGCTACCAGTAATAACGTTCTGTCTCATTTTGGCCTAATTTTTGGTTGATGGAAGTGTGTGCTGTGGCTATTTCAAGATCCAAAACCAAGATAAAATAAAGGACAGATAGCTTGCATTTGTTTAATTTTATGGATGTTTAAGTATAATTACTTAACTATATACACTTGCTACAGGAGAGGCAGTTGACATTTGACTTGTTACTCAGGTCCAAATTGTTTTTGCATTTCCTGGTTTTCTTGCAGTAATGCTAGAGGTTTCTCCCAAGTTTTTAAAAATGCATGAAACTTATTGAATGATACCAACATATACCACCCAGGGAAGGAATTCAGGGATTTGATTCTACAATCTGTAGTGCAGAAATTGTATTGTTTTATAAAATAAATCCACTGATTATGTTAAGTGTACGGATAGGTAGTGGTAGATTAGGGCCTAATTGTGGCATTACTTCAGACTTTTGGAGAAAACTCACTGCCTGTATGAACGTTTTCTGCATATATCAGTATAAATCATGCTTCTGAAGATGTAAGCATGATGTATGAGAAACCAAGAGAGGTTGTGTTGTTTGTTTGGGTCATTCATATGGTTGAGATGGACAAAACTATTTTAAAAATAGGAAAATAATAATTGAAATGGTGATACTGGGAACATAAATGTCTGAAATTGCTTACAGTCATCCATTTTTTAATTGACTTGATCTCTACTGTCCCATTACATATCTTTGTCCCTCAAAACTTAAAGTAGCAGTATTGTTTAACTTCATTTTATGTAAATATTAGGCAAACTCTTTTCAAAAGTGCCAACTTCTCAGTCCCACTTTGAAAAGTGTTGTTGGACTTAGAAGCCTAAGTGGGTTAAAGGCTTTTGAACATGAGACAAAGGTATATCCTTTTGATCATAAGGAGAGACACAGCTTAATCTGAGCTATGTTAATTGACCACACATGCTCTTTGAACTTGCTGCAAGTGCAAAGTGAAAGGTATTAACTCAAAAGGTTTTAAGGAACAAATGAGCATATCTATGCCACATTTTTTTAATTGTTTAAAAATTAGATGTGCCTACAAATGCACATATGTAGCAAATATAAAGAAAAAATTCTGTGTCAGAAAATAGGATTTCCCCCCCCCCCCCCCCTTAACTTGTAGAAATTATAGTGCTTCCTTGCAAAGTGAAATATCTCCTTCCTAACTGTGCGGGTTACTGTTACTGTGTGACACACACTATGCTGCGTACACCCTTCTTGTGTATTAATAATGATATCTTTTTACTTTTCATGGGATCAAAGAGTTTAAAATGTTGAAAGTAATTTCTGGAAAACCGTTTTTTGCATGGACATAAGGTTATTTTAAATTATTAGTTAAAACTAAACCCTCTCCATGATTAAACATTAAAATACCACTTTTAGGTACTGCATTGAACATCATTGTCCTGTTCTATTCTAAAAATTAAGCAAAGTTTCTTTTTTTTATTATTGTAACTCTAAAAAGTGAGAACGCTAACATATGCACTGAAGTGTATTACAAAGACATAGTAATAGTTCAGCTAGCACAACTTGGCTGTAATGTTTACAGTACTTTGGAAGAAATTCAGTCTTCCACTGAATTTGGTTTTTGTCTCCTGTATTTTTCAAATTCTTCTGGATTTCATTACTACTGAACACTTTGTAAAACCTTATAATTGTTCTCCAGAGCGTAAAGTTGTTAATATCCATCTGTTGTTTGCTGTTGTAAAAACATATATTGTTATAGTACGAAAAAAGCTAGGTGTTTTTAGTGTTTTATATTGGTATGTACCAGACTGTACAGTATTCTGCATGCTTCTGTTTTAACAATAAATGCATACATATATGCTTAAGTAGTAAGACCCATGTGTTCTAGCTTTCGATGTATATCATTTTAACTGTCATCAGTGGAAGTTTTGCCTGGTCTCGGAAAGCAATGTTTGGGCCTAAATGTTAGATTGTAGCCATAAACCCTCATTACTGGACATACTATGCCTGTACACTGTATATACTTATGCATTATTTTCTCATCGGGAAAGTATCTTGAGTATCTAAGAAAAGAATTAGCAATATCTTGCTAGCTATGTCTATATATCTATAAGCTTTGGCAAAATTAAGTATTGGAGGGCTTGACTGTGCTGTTTTGTATCACGCTTGCAGGTATTGTGACGTGCAAAACATGGCTCTTAAGGCAAAGGTGTTTTTGTTTGAAATAGCAGATGGGTCAGTGAAGCAAGGCGTCAAATATGAGTATCCTTTCATTCTCTATATGTTACCAAAGGAAACAGGCAGGATGTAAACCGTTTGAATTTAGCATGAATTGCAACTAGTCTTAACTGGAAGACTTTTTTTTTTAAGGATATATATATATATTTATGTATGTATTTTATTTATTTATTTTTACACCTGTGTTAGCTGAATGAAAGATTTGCATGCAGAACTCGCTGAATTAGCAAAGACTTAGATGTAAAAAAAACTTGGAGGAAGTGGGTCCATCAAGCCAACAATGAATCTTCCTTCCCTGCTGTAATCTGAAATACCTATGCAAATAGACAGTCTCTTCTACTTATATAAGTAGGTAAACCGATACTATGTGTGTTTCAGTTTTAAGCACACAATTTAAAAATGCTGATATTGGATAGTATATTCTAATTGGCTATTTTCTTTGCTTTTCATTAAAGCAGAAAATTATTTTGAAGGAGCATTGTAACCTTTTCTTATTATCTTGTATTGATCCATACTTATACTCGCAATGAACACTTGAAAATAATTTTAGGTACTTACAGTATGTATTTACAATTAGAAAACAAACAAATACTTTATATATCTTGATGATTTTTGTTGAAACTAGATTGGTAAGTATCTCTTTGGATAAGCTGTTTTTAAGGTTATCTAATTTGATTCTGGATGACAAACACTGATATATTCTATTATATATAGACATATACATCCATATATAAAAATAACTGGTTTTGAGGAAAACATGAATCATCATCTTGATATCAATGTGATATAATGATTTCATGTTTGTTGGAAAAGAACATATTTTTTATATTTTTATAAATTTTTTAATTTAGGGATATTTTATTTTCAGCCCTTAAAGGATTTTCTTGTGGGTTTTTTTTTGTTTTGTTTTGATTTTCCTTCTTTAGAAGTGATCTACTGTAGTTAATGGAAATTAGCTTAGAACCTCAGTAGTCAAAGAATTCTGACTAACTTAATTTTGCTCATATGTCAAAAAGCCAAGGGACCCCAAATTTTTACTTCCCATTAAAAACAATATTGAATTCATACAGGAGGGAAACATATATGCTGAACAGAGGAATCTCTCGAGAAGGGACTTTTGGTTATATATTTTAATGTTAAGAAATAATTCTGTGTTTTTACCTACTTCAAATTATTTTTGTTGGTGTATAAAGGTGATGGCAATTTCATAAGGGACAGCATTTCTTTTGAAGCAATATGACAGTCTCTGCAAAATTAATCCCAGGAAAGTAGATGTGTGCTTCTTGCTCTGCTGAATAGAGTAACACTCAGGAAAGATGTTTTCTCATACTTGAACAAGACTGTATGAACAGCTGTTGCTAATAAAATTATGGGAAGTTTTTCAACATTAACCTTTTATTTGGTCTACTTATTTAAAAAGTCTGACTAGCAAGAGTCAAGAGCAAGAAAGAAATATCAAAACTGAGGAAGGACTTGAATGTAGGAAATACTATGAAGCCATATATATGGTATTCTTAAGATCAAAGAAGTAAGCATGCAGCAGGCTTTAAGTATTGTGTTAACCCAGTGCAAAGAAATGAGATGCATTACTACTGAAGGGCGTGAGTCTAAGTGATACTACAGTTTGGAAAGTTTTAAAAGTTATTGGGGAAGTTCCAGGAACAACATAAATGTAGGTCTCTTTGTTTGTTTTTGTTCAAGCTAAATTTAAGAATAGAATAGAATAGTTCAGTTGGAAGAGACCTTCAATGATCATCTAGTCCAACTACCAGACCGCTTCATGGCTGACCAAAACTTAAAGCATGTTATTAAGGGCATTGTCCAAATGCCTTTTAAACATTGACAGGCTTGGGGCATCGACCACCTCTCTAGGAAGCCTGTTCCAGTGTTTGACCACTCTCTCGGTAAAGAAATGCTTCCTAATGTACAGTCTGAACCTCCTCTGATGCAGCTTTGAACCATTCCCACACATCCTGTCACTGGACACCAGGGAGAAGAGATCAGCACCTCCCTCTCCACTTCCCCTCCTCAGGAAGCTATAGAGAGCAATGAGGTTGCCCCTCAGCCTCCTAGTCTCCAAACTAGACAAACCCAATGTCCACAGCTGCTCCTCATAGGACATGCCTTCCAGCCCTTTCACCAGCTTTGTTGCCCTCCTCTGGATGCATTTGAGTACTTTAACATCCTTCTTAAATTGTGGGACCCAGAACTGCACACAGTACTCAAGGTGAGGCTGCACCAACACTAAATACAGCAGGATAATCACCTCTTTTGACCAGCTGGTTATGCTGTGTTTAATGCACCCCAGGATGAGGTTTGCCCTCTTGGCTGCCAGGGCACACTGCTGACTCATATTGAGCCAATCAGTCAACCAGCACCCCCAGATCCCTTTCTGCAGGGCTGCTCTCCAGCCACTCCTCTCACAATTTATACTTGTGAGAGTATTTCAGCTCTTTAATATGAATGTTAATTCTCTTGCTCATGTTAGAGAATGTTGGATAAGAATGCATGAAACCATTTCAACCCACATTTCTGGGTAAATGGGAGTCAGCCAGAAAGTCATCCAGAAGGTTTCCATAGCAGCAAATGCTAACTTATAAGGCCAGAAAAACTCAAATGCATAAAAGTTGGGAAAGGTGCCATCATTCCTTGTACTTTTAGGAACCTATCATGCTTGGGAAACTGAGGACCTAATATGGGACTTTTTTTTCTTTTACTCTGATACTGGATTTACTAAGCATTATGTGTGCCACTTCATCTCAAACCAGGGCAATACTAGCAACAAATGCTTGTACTGGATCTGGCTGGGATGGAGTTAATTTTTCTCATAGCAGCCTGTATGGTGCTGTGTTTTGGATTTGTGACTAAAACAGTGTTGATATCACCAATGTTTTCTCTATTGCTTATCAGTGCTTTCAGAGTGTCAAGATTTTCTCTTTTTTTTTTTCCCCCCCACCGCCCCCCACCAAGTGAATAAGTGGCGGGGGGGGGGGGGGGAGGAAGTTTGGAGGGGACACAGACAGGACAGCTATTCCATAACATATAATGTCATGCTCAGCAATAAAAGCTCTGTGAAAGAAGGAGGAAGGGGGAAAATGTTCGTGGTTATGGCATTTGTCTTCCCAAATAACTGTTGCACATGCTGAGGCCCTGCTTTCCAGGACGTGGCTGAACACCTGCATGTCAATGGGAAGTAGTGAATTAATTCCTTTTTTTCTTTGCTTGCACCTGTGGCCTTTGCTTCACCTATTAAACTGTCTTTATCTTGATCCACATGTTTTCAGCTTTTGCTCTTCTGATTCTTTTCCTCATCCTACTGTGGGGGGAGCAAGCGACTGGGTGAGGGCTTAGCTGCTGGCCAGGATCAACCCACCAGAGTGCTGAAAACAAAGGAATGGCTTATGCATCTTCATCAGGTTCTGAGGGGGAGGGGAGAGATTGAATGTGAATGCCTGAGGGTTAATCTTCTACAGTGGCAAATAGTTGAACTTGTGGCCACTATTTAAAGGTGTTGAGCATTCACATGCCCATTTGCTTTCAGAGTGTTGATGTGGGTGTATGACTTCACCTCTATAAAAGCTTTTGTGATATATATGAACCTATAAGAGAAAAGAAGACTCTGTGATTTTCCCCCCCCCCCCCCCCTTCAAATAGGAAATGTATGACCAAAATCATTAATTTTAGGTCAAAAAATGCAGTCTTGAGCTAAAAACTCTTAGAGATGGAGGTACTTGCACAATTCTTGGTATATTATAAAAAATAACTTTCCCCTTGTCCTGGTTCTTAGCTTGGATTTGTCCAGGATTTGCTTCTAGTCACTTGTTATTATATCTTGTCTATTTTGACCTCTGATATTAGATATCTGACCTGTGGACACTTAGAAACTGAGAACAAGATACTAATTAATCTTTGTATGATTTCATGAAGCTAAATGAATTGATTTCCTAATGCTAACTGTAGGGTGAATTCTTGAATCCTTTAATCATTCTTATAGTTCTCTTTTTAATCCTTTCCAACATCACTTCTGAATTGCAGACAATGAGAAATGAACACCGAGGTGTGTATATATTCTTTACTGCAAGTACAGAAGTAAAATTTTTCTGCTAGTTGAGATGCCACTGTTGAGATTTGTAGAAGGAATACAACAGCCTTTTCAGGACTGACCTGGTGTCAGTATACCCAGTGTGGTAAGCATCATGGTGCAAGGGGTTTGGCAAATAATTACAAATGGAGTGGTCACAGCAGGACTGAGATATTTCAACTCGGGTACACACAGTTTGAGAATGCCCCTAAAGCCATATGTGAAGTATTTAATGATATTGTGCACATAAGCCCAGGCCAGTACCAGCACATCCTGATAAATAACACTTGATCATGATAAAAATCTCAGCTCTTCTGCGCAATGCTTATAGGCTCTGTCTACTGCCAGCAAATTGCCTTTGCACACAAAACAAAACCTTTTTTTAAGTAACACAAGATAAAAACACTCCCTTCTCTTTCCCTCCCAACACTTGCTAACATAAGTGTGATACAAACTCAGGAGATCTTGCAAAGGCCAAGATCTATCTGTAGGTTCTTTTTTAATGTAAAACTGCTGCTCAGTGCTCTTATGGTAACTAGGCAGTGAAAACCTTGAAGACGGTTAGGCCTCAACAAATAGATCTCCTTTAGCCTTCAAGTAGTCATGCTTGGTTCTTTGCCATTATTTATTAAAAAGAGCAGGCAGACTTCTCATTTTTCCTTTTATATCCCTGTGTTTTTGGTTTTATTTGTAGTGGTCTTCTGAGCCCTCAGTCTGTGGAACTTTTTGCATCTTGAGCTGAAAAAGCAAATAATGACAAGTCATTTCCCAGGCTCTCCTTAGCCATTATTGGAATCAGCTATAAGTGGAGCTGGCTTTTTGATGCTATACTATTTTCTTTATCTCTGAAAACCCATAAATGATAAGGAAAAATCCATTTGAATACTGGATGTCCTTGTTTTGGCTGGGATAGAGTTGTTTTTTCTTCCGGATGGCTGGTATAGTGCTGTGTTTTGAATTTGGTATAAGAATAATGTTGATAACACACTGATGGTTTTGGTTGTTGCTAAGTAGTTGTAGTGCTTATACTAAGTCAAGGACTTTTCAGATCCTCATGCTCTGCCAGTGAGGAGGTGCACAAGAAGCTGGGAGGGGGCACAGCCAGGATGCCAGGACAGCTGACCCAGACTGGCCAAAGAGATATTCCCTACCATATGACGTCATGCTCAGTATATAAACTGGAGTTGGCCAGGGGGTGGGATTCGCTGCTCGGGGACAGGCTATGGATCACTGGGTGGTGAGCAGTTGTTGCATTGTGCATTACTTGTTTTCTGTATATTCCTTTATCAGTAATATTATTGTTATCATTGTTGTTTCCTCTTCTTCTGTTGTCCTATTAAACTGTTTTTATCTCAACCCATGAGGTTTTTTCCAATTCTCTCTCCCGTCCCACCTGGTGGGGGGAGGCGAGCGAGCGGCTGTGTGGTGCTTAGTTGCTGGCTGGGGCTAAACCATGACAGTTCTTTTTGGTGCCCAACATGGGGCCCGAAGGGTTTGAGATAATAACAGATCAAGCGGAGCATACTAGGGGATTTATACCTGTTAACAGTTGCAGGTAACAATATTCGTTTATTTCATTTGCATCATGCTCTTGTCTTTGCCATATGTGTTACAGATTGGTGTTGGCTTCTGCAGGCTGCCGTACCCTGCAATGATTAGTAATGTCTTGCCTGCGAGATTTGTTTTTAGGACACTGACCATGAGCTTAATGTGGTATCTGAGCTGTGTGCTAAAGCCATTACTGTATTTCGAGTACTATCTTGTGGAGACAATTAGCAATTATACTTCTGCCTCCAAAAGGCTTTTTATGGAGGAAATGCAGAATGGTACCTTTGCTACCCTCTATCATAATGTCTCCTCCTTCATCACAATAACTTTTCAGTATTTTGAACACCCTTGGGTAGTTAAAATACTTCTATTGCTACTTCTGGGGAACACTGTTTCAGTTTTGTCTAAGGTTGGCAAGCAATTTAAGAATATCATCCAGAGATCTGCCCCAAGGCTGGATAGTTATGAATGGCAGGGTGTGTGGAACGGCATGGGCAAATGCCTAGGGCGGTGGGCACCTCCGGTGTTTTGGAACTTCACTCCCGAACAAGTGCAGAATCCTGATAAACTAGCAGAATATTTGGAAGAAGTATGCTGTTGTCCTGGCAGTTCCAAGGAGACACAAATCATTGCAGTGTGCTGGGGCCTGGCCCATGCCTACCGAGCTCTATTTAACACTATGCAAAGGGGAGAGAGGGTCTCTGGATCTGATGACAATGTGACGGGTACTGCGGCTAACCTGACCCCAGCAATGGGCTCTGTGGCTACTCTGACACCTGTGACAGGCACTGCAGCGGAACCAGAGAACCAGCCTGTCCCGGTATCAGTCTCCCCTGTACAAAAGAAGAAATCTTGGAAGCAGAAGTCAGCTCATTTAGTAATGGACAAAGCAGCTTTTTCGAAGAGAGATACAGAGGAAGAAATGGAGAAGGCAGCCTACTCAGGAACAGGGCCATCACGAGAACAGAAGAGGGAAGAGAGGCAGTTGCTGCTTGGACAGGAGGAAGAGGAAGAACTCATACATGAGGTCGTAATCACCTGATCCCTGAGTGAATTGCGAGATATGAGAAAGGATTTCAGCCGTCGTCCAGGTGAGCACATTGCCACCTGGCTGCTCCGATGCTGGGATAATGGGGCCAGTAGCCTGGAATTAGAGGGTAGGGAAGCCAAGCAGCTGGGATCCCTTTCTAGGGAAGGTGGCATTGACAAAGCTATTGGAAAAGGCGCACGAGTCCTCAGCCTCTGGAGACGACTCCTGTCGGGTGTGAAGGAAAGGTATCCCTTCAAGGAAGATGTTCTATGTCACCCAGGCAAGTGGACCACCATGGAGAAAGGTATCCAGTACCTGAGGGAGCTAGCTGTGCTGGAGGTGATTTATGGTGACTTGGACAATGGGCAATCATCCAAAGATCCAGATGAAGTCAATTGCACGCGACCCATGTGGCGGAAGTTTGTACGGAGTGCACCATCATCATATGCCAACTCATTAGCAGTAATGGCCTGGAAAGACAGAGAGGCACCAACGGTGGATGAAGTGGCTGGCCAACTCCGGCAATACGAAGAAAGTCTCTCTTCCTCCCTATGGGCCTGTGTCTCTGCTGTAGAGAAACTGTCCCGGGAGTTCCGGCAATTCAAAGAGGATATGCCCTACCCTCCACCCGTACGGACCGGTATCTCAGCCATTAGGAGAAAGCGTTCTTCTGCTCAAGAGAGAGGATATAGGGGGTACACACCTCTGGCCACCCTGTGGTTTTGTCTGCATGACCATGGAGAGGACATGAGGAGGTGGGACGGAGAATCTACCTTGACCTTAGAGGCCCGGGTATGTGAGCTGCAAGGAGAAGTGATCACAAAAGGGAGTTCTTTCAGTAAAATTGCTGCTCCAGTTTCCAGTGAGCAGTTTCCCACACAGAGTAGAAGGGCTGGTCTGACTTCTGATCTTAATAAAGGGACTTTATTAAATAATAAATTAATATATAAATTAATAAAGTGAGTAACATATACTATGGCTTGAATTAGAGGGGCCCTGCCTCCAGCCAGGTGGAGGAGAGGAATAACCGAGTTTATTGGACTCTGTGGATTCGATGGCCTGGCAAATAAGACCCACTGGAGTATAAGGCACTAGTGGACACTGGTGCACAGTGTACCCTAATGCCATCAAGCCATATAGGGGCAGAACTCATCTGTATTAATGGTGAGGCCACACCTCAAATATTGTGTTCAGTTTTGGGCACCTCACTACAGGAAGGACGTTGAGGTGCTGGAGCGTGTCCAGAGAAGGGCAACAAAGCTGGTGAGGGGTCTGCAGCAGAAGTCTTATGAGGAGTGGCTGAAGGAACTGGGATTATTCGGTCTGGAGAAGAGGAGACTGAGGGGAAACCTCATCGCTCTCTACAACTACCTGAAAGGGGGTTGTGGTGAGGTGGGTGTTGGTCTCTTCTCCCAAGTAACAAGCCATAGGACGAGAGGAAATGGCCTCAAGTTGCACCAGGGGAGGTTTAGACTAGATATTAGGAATAATTTCTCTACTGAGAGAGTGGTTCAGCATTGGAACAGGCTGCCCAGGGAGATGGTGGAGTCACCATCACTGGAAGTGTTCAAAAAATGTGTAGACGTGGCACTTCGGGACATGGTTTAGTGGGCATGGTGGTGTTGGGTTGATGGTTGGACTTGATGATTTTAGAGGTCTTTTCCAACCTTAATGATTCTGTGATTCTGTGACAGGGGGATCCCAACAGCTGACTGTACTGGAGGCTGAAGTGAGCCTAACTGGGAATGAGTGGCAGAAGCCCCATTGTGACTGGCCCAGAGGTTTTGTGCCTCCTGGCCGTAGACTACCTCAGGAGAGGGTATTTCAAGGACCCAAAAGGGTACCGGTGGGCTTTTGGTAGAGCTGCCTTGGAGATGGAAGAAATTAAACAGCTGTCCACCTTGCCTGGTCTCTCAGAGGACCCTTCTGTTGTGGGGTTGCCGAGGGTTAAAGAACAACAGGTGCCGATCGCTACCACAACAGTGCACTGGCGGCAATATCGCACCAACAGAGACTCCCTGATCCCCATCCATGAGCTGATTTGTCGTCTGGAGAGGCAAGGAGTGATCAGCAAGACTCGCTCACCCTTTAACAGCCCCATATGGCCAGTGCGAAAGTCTAATGGAGAGTGGAGACTGACAGTAGACTATCGTGGCCTGAATGAAGTCACACCGCCACTGAGTGCTGTTGTGCCGGACATGCTAGAACTTTAATACGAACTGGAGTCAAAGGCAGCCAAGTGGTATGCCAGAATTGATATCGCTAACATGTTTTTCTCAATCCCTTTGGCGGCTGAGTGCAGGCCACAGTTTGCTTTCACTTGGAGGGGTGTCCAATACACCTGGAATCAACTGCCCCAGGGGTGGGAACACAGCCCTACCATTTGCCATGGGCTGATACAAACTGCACTGGAACAGGGTGAAGCTCCAGAGCATCTGCAATACATTGATGACATCGTCGCTGAGGCAACACAGCAGAACAGGTTTTTGAAAAAGGGAAGAAGATAATCCAAATCGTACTGAAAGCCGGTTTTTCTATAAACCAAAGTAAGGTCAAAGGACCTGCACAGGAAATCCAGTTTTTAGGAATAAAATGGCAAGATGGACGTCGACAGATCCCAACAGATGTGATCAACAAAATAACAGCTATGTCTCCACCAACTAGCAAAAAAGAAACACAAGCTTTCTTAGGTGTTGTCGGTTTTTGGAAAATACTTATTCCCAATTACAGTCTGATTGTAAGCCCTCTCTGTCAAGTGACCCAGAAGAAGAATGATTTCAAATGGGGCCCTGAGCAACAACAAGCTTTTGAATAAATCAAACAGGAGATAGTTCATGCCGTAGCCCTCGGGCCAGTCTGGGCAGGACAAGATGTTAAAAATGTACTCTACACCGCAGCCAGGGAGAATGGCCCTACCTGGAGTCTCTGGCAGAAAGCAGCAGGTGAGATTTCAAGTTGACCCTTAGGGTTTTGGAGCTGGGGATACAGAGGATCTGAGTCCTGCTATACTCCAACTGAAAAAGAGATATTGGCAGCATATGAAGGAGTTCGCGCTGCCTCAGAAGTGGTTGGTACTGAAGCACAGCTCCTCCTGGCACCCCGACTGCCGGTGCTGGGCTGGATGTTCAAAGGGAGGGTCCCCTCTACACACCATGCGACCGATGCTACATGGAGTAAGTGGGTCACACTAATCACAGAGTGGGCTCGAATAGAAACCCAAATCACCCAGGAATCTTGGAAGTGATCATGGACTGATGTTCTGGTTTAAACCAGCGTGTAGGTAAATGACAACACAGCCGTTCATTCACCCCTAGCAAAATGGCGGAGAGAATCAGAATAAAAGGTAACAGTTGAGATAAAGACAATTTAACAGGATGGAAAAAAAAAGAATAATAATAATTATGTTAAAAGAATATACAAAACAAGTGATGCACAGCACAATTGCTCACCACCTGCTGACCGATACCCAGTTAGTTCCTGAGCCACAGCACCTACCCAGCCAACTCCCCCAGTTTATATACTGAGCATGGCATTGTATGGTATGGATTTCCCTTTGGCCAGTTTAGGTTAGCTGTCCTGGCTGTTTCTCCTCCCAGCTTCCCTTGCACACCCTGCCTTCTTGCTGGCAACCCAGCATGAGAAGCTGCACAGTCTTTGGCTGCTTAGCAACCACTGAAAACATCAGTGTGTTATCAACATCGTTTTCATCCCAAATCCAAACGACAGCACCATAGCAGCTATCAGGAAGAAAATTAACTCTACCTCAGCTGAAACGAGCTGGCCAGAAGGCAAAGATTTTGGAATATTGCCAGAAGAGAAGCTGGCGCATGCTGAAGAGCCCCCACTGTATAATAAACTGCCAAAAATGAAAAGCAATATGCCCTGTTCACTGATGGGTCCTGTCATATTGTATGAAAGCATGGGAGTTGAAAAGCTGCTATATGGAGTGCTATACGACAAGTCACAGAACCTGCTGAAGGACAAGGTGAATCAAGTCAGTTTGCAGAGGTGAAAGCCATCCAGCTGGCTTTAGATATTGCTGAACAAGAAAAATGGCCAGTACTCTATCTCTGTACTGACTCATGGATGGTCACAAATGCTCTATGGGGGTGGCTACAGCAATGGAAGCAGAGCAACTGGCAGCACAGAGGCAAGCCCATCTGGGCTGCTGAATTGTGGCAAGAGGTTGCTGCCCGACTAGAGAATCTGGTCATACAAGTACATCACGTAGATGCTCAGGTACTCAAGAGTGGGGCCACTGAAGAACATCAAAACAATCATCAGGTGGATCAGTGTCATGGTTTAGCCCCAGCCGGCAGCTAAGCACCACGCAGCCCCTCACTCACTCCCCCTCCCCCAGTGGGACAGGGGAGAGAATTAGAAAAAAAACCTTGTGAGTTGAGATAAACACAGTTTAATAGGACAGAAAGAGAGAAAGAAACAACAATGATAACAACAATAATAATACCGACAAAGAAATGTACAAGAACAAGTGATGCCCAATACAGCAATTGCTCACCACCCGGTGATCGATAGCCCGTCCCCGAGCAGCAATTTCCACCCCCCGGCCAACTCCAGTTTATGTACTGGGTGTGACGTTGTATGGTAGGGAATATCTCTTTGGCCCGCCTGGGTCAGCTGTCCTGGTTGTGTCCCCTCCCAGCTTCCTGTTGTTCTTTGCTGGTGTCCTCCTTTGTTTGTATCACATTAATTTTGGCAACTTTAGCCCTCAAGGCTGCTTCCTGGGCCTCTTTATCTGCTAAGTTATTTCCTCTAGTTCAGTAAGCTAATCCCTTTTGGTGTCCCCTCACATGTACCACTGCTATCTCCTTTGGTTCTCTTAACGCCTTCAAAATCTTTACTATTAATTCTTGATGTATTAAATTCCTCCCTTGAGTATTAATCAAACCTCTTTCTTCCCAAATTTTTCCAAAAGTGTGGACCACCCCATATGCGTATTTAGAATCTGTAAATATAGTCCCACTTCTTCCTTTTAATAATTCCAGGGCCCTACATAGGGCATACAGCTCACAAGCCTGAGCTGACCATGATGGACTCGGAGGTCCTGATTCCACAAGTTCCAAGTCCTTATTAATTACTGCATAACCCGATTTTCTCTTCCCTTCTACCACTCTGGAGGAGCCGTCTATAAACAGCGCTTCTCCATTTTCCAACTCAGCATCTCTTAAATCTGGTCTCACCTTTGTCTGGGTCTCAATTACCTCTAAACAGTTATGTTGTACTTCCTCTGATGGTTCTCCAAACAAAAATTGTGCTGGACTCTGAGCAGAAGTCACCCTCAGTTCTAAGTCAGGGGAGTCTATTAGTATTGCTTCATACTTTAGGATTCGGCTGTCTGTTAACCATTTTTCCGCTTTTTGTTGTAAAACATTTCTGACATTGTGTGGGGTATACACTTTTAAAGGAGAACTAAAGGTAATCTTCCTAACTTCTTCTATTAATAATGCTGTAGCAACCAAAGCTTGGAGACAAGCAGGCCATCCTCTGCTTACTGGATCAAGTAACTTAGAACAATACCCCACGGGTTTTTTGATTCCTGCCCAGTCTTGAGTAAGAACTCCATATGCTGTCTGGCTTGATGTATTCACAAAGAGATAGAAAGGTTTTTCTAGATCTGGGAGGCTCAATACAGGTGCTTGTATTAATGCCTTTTTTACTTCCTCAAATCTCTGATCATCTTCAATAAACCATTTAAGTTGGTTATTAGTTAATTTTTCATGTAAGAATTTTACTTTATCACTATAATTTTCAAGCCATGGTCTACAATATCCTAATAATCCCAGTATTTGCCTAATTTCCGTTTTAGTTTGTGGGGGTCTTAAGGATAGAATCCCAGATACCCTATCAGGATCTAACTTCTTCCTTCCCTTACTCAGCCAACGTCTTAAGTATTTTACTTCTTGTTCTACAAACTGTAGCTTTGATCGGGACACCTTTAATCCCTTTTCCCCTAGAAAATTTAACAATTCAATGGTGGCTTTTCGGATCCCCTCTTCAGTTTCTCCTGCTACTAATAAATCGTCCACATATTGCAATAATTTTACCTCCTTAGGTATTGTGAAATCTTGTAGAATTTTTTCTAAAGTTTGTCCAAATAGATTTGGTGACTCTGTAAACCCTTGTGGTAACACAGTCCATCTTAATTGTTGTTTTCGTCCTGTTTTGGGGTCCTCCCACTCAAAGGCGAAATAATCTCTTTTCGGCCCCTGTATCCACTAAAAATAAAACTTTCTCTTTATGGGGACCAATTAATAATTTTATCAAGGGCTCTGTTGATGTTGAAGTCCCCAGAAGATAGAGCCCCTGACACCCCTAGTCTTCTTTGAACATCTTCTCATCTTGTTCCCGCTTACGGCAGTTCTTCTGAACATGTCCCCTCTTGTTACAGTAGTAACAGACGGGAATTGTAAATCTTTCTCGATAAGGCTGTCCCCGGGGTGTCTGCTCTATTCTTTTTTCCCTTTTCTCTCCAGGAGTCGTCTTATTTTTCTGACTTTTCCTTACTGCTGCTACAAAAATTTTTGCTTTTGTTTTTTGTTTTTCTTCGTCCCTCCTAACATAGACTTTCTGGGCTTCTCTAAGTAACTCCTCTAATCCTCTTTCTTGCCAATCTTCCAGTTTTTCTAATTTCCTTCTTATATCCCCCCAGGATTTAGCTACAAATTGTGTTTTAAGGAGTGCGGTCCCAGCCACTGTATTCGGATCAATTCCAGAATACATTTGTAGGTTTTTCCTCAACCTCTCCAACCATTCTGTTGGAGATTCGTCTTTCCCTTGTTGTTCATTAAATGCTTTAGTAATGTTTTGCCCTCGGGGAACCGCTTCCCTTATTCCCTGTAGGATTAACGTTCTCAAATCCCTCATATTTTGTCTTCCTTGGGGTTGTTGATGATCCCAGTGGGGATCCACATTTGGCCATTTCTGATCTCCCGGGGGTCCTGCCTGATTCTGTCTTTCCCAAATTCTCATTCCAGCTTGTCTAATCATTCCCCTTTCCTCAACAGTGAATAGGATCCCTAAAATGGACTGTATTTCTTCCCAGGTATAAGTATTGGGGCCTAGGAATTGGTCCAATTTTTCAGCTACTCCGAGGGGATCATCTAATAGGGTCCCCATTTCTTTCTTGAAATTTCTTATGTCTGTGGTATTTAACGGGACTGCCACAAACCCGATGCCTCCCTGATTGCCTCCGAGGGGTACTTCTCGTAAGGGATATAGAGAAGCTCCCTCAGATACAGCAGTCCTACTTCTCGTACATGCAGCCGGAGGTCGATCTAATTCCGGTGCTGTTGGTGGTGGAGATACTACGGCCACCGGAGGGGGAGCCGCCGCCGGAGATGGATTATTAGAATATGGAGGCGGTAGGTTATCCAGTGGCTCCCATTTATCATCTTTTTCCTTTTCACTTTTCCCCTCTTCTTCTTCCTCAAACTTTTCATCTGCTTTTAATGTAAGTATTGAGGCTGGAAAAGAACGTAAAGTTCTGTCCCATAATCCTGCATAATCACTTTCCTCCTGACTAAAAGGTTCCTTTGAATTAACATATATATTGAACTAATTTTAATTTACTTTTTCCTTTTCTGGGGCCCCTATCATTCCAATTTTCAATCATTATTCCTAATGGACTCTCCGGAGGTATTTCTAGTAATTCGCTCCCTTTCTTCTGGTCCTGGGTTCTCGATTTCGTCTGACCCATCCAGGAATTTTTACTGTGGCAATTCCTACAGCCCTTGGCTACCAGTAAGAGTGTCTTGCAGGGGGTTTAGGACCTATCGCCCACCCACAAATCCTCTAAGAATCGCTTCGGTCCTTCACCGGCCAAGTCCCTCGCGGGAGATTGGAACCGCGGTTAGAAGACCTCCACAATCGCTTCGGAACTAGGTCCCGTCTCAGTCACACTCTTACACACACAGGCAACCGAATCCTACCCAACCGAACGGTATACACCTTAAATACTTATGACTCCGTCGTCTTCGTTCGGATCTTCGCGCGCAGAATTACGGGCAAAATAAACTGCTGCAGCCGGCAAGGGAGCTCATAAAAAAATCAAATTCTTTGCTTGCCCCTATTCAGGTTCAGGATGGCATTAGTCCCGACCCGACCCCATCAGGAGCCACCAAAAGGTGGGGCGCCCCTCCTAGATCAAGTCAGAATTCAGGAACCAAGACCATCCCGGACGAGCCCCCAATTGTTATAAATGATTTAGTCCCAAACAGGATTCCAATTCAAATTTACAATTTATTAAGCGAATAGAGGCAAGTAAACAGCGCTGGGTGCGCCGGGAGTCTCTGCTCCACCAAGACGCACGCGGTTCAGTTCCTGTTCCTGGTTTATATCCTGTCCGTTAATACATATTCATGAATAGGCGTGTCTTCTTTGGCGCATGCCCTTTTCTCCTTCTAGAATCTTCTCGACTCTTCCTCAGCGTGATCCTGTTCGCTAATACATATTCATGAATCTTCTAATACATATTAATGAACAGGCGTGTCTTCTTCAGCGCATGCCCTCTTCTCCTGCTAGAGTCTTCTCGAATCTTCCTCGGCGTGCCCCCAGGATGACCCCAAACCTTATGCATGCACTTTCTTTACACAATACTATGCGGTCAGTGGTCAAACTGGTTTGAGCTGATATACCAGCAAAGTAGTTTAACTTTCTCCTGTAAAATACCCCTTTTTATGGTGCAGGAGAAATCCATGAAAGTACAGAAGATTACACTTCATCACATGAATCAGATAAACATATTTCACACTGTGCACCCCAGCCTTCTTGCTAGCAGGCCAGCACGAGAAGCTGGATTGTCCTTGACTGCTTAGCAAAAACCCAAAACATTAGCACCTTATCAACATTTTCTCATCCCAAATTCAAAATATAGCCTCACACTAGCTTCTGTGGAGAAAACCAGCTCTATCCTGGCTGAAATCAGGACAGTATTGTGATAAATGATTTAGTCCCAAACAGGATTCCAATTTAAGTTTACAATTTATTAAACGAATAGAAGCAAGCAAACAGCGCTGGGTGCGCCGGGAGTCTCCACTCCACCAAGACGCACACCTTCACTTCTTACAATTCCTTCCTTTATACTTTTCTAGGCTTCGTTTCTCGCTTTTCTCCGCCTTTTTCTTGGAAGATGACTCCTTCTCTAAGTGCGTCACCACTTCCCCGGTCTGCGCATGCTTCATCTTTTTCTAGGTGGTCGTCTGGTGGTCGTTGGGAGGAAGATGCTCCTCTTAGTGCACTCTACATGACCTTTCTGTTTGCGCATGCGCTCTGTTTTTCTACTTATATAATGCTACCTTATTTGGCTATACATTTTCTCGACATTTCTGCGGTTATCTACAACACTGGTTTGTACTAGTATATCAGGAGCTAACATACACATATCAGGAAGCTACATAAGCTACACATATCAAGAAGTTACATAAAGATTATGGTTTCTTCTATTTAACACCACTCCCCTGTTTATGGTCATGCCCTACATACATTCTTTTATTTCAGTATAAATGACGTTTGCTTCAAGCATATATTCACTAGATTTTCTTTACACGAATCACTCATTCCTCACAATCCCCCGTTTTCTTTTTCACCACTGTGATTCGTGTAAAATTTATTTAAAGTTGGTTTGATGGGTATTAACTCGGGTTCCTCTATATGTTTTACCAACATTAAAACATGTTTTCTCTCACTCTGTGTTGGTTCTATTGGAATGGCTGTAAATTTAATTCCATTAATCGCAGAAGCTACAGCTCGTGAAAGACAAGGAATTAGACATGGTATTATTAACATACCTCCAATCAATCCTAACAAAACGACAATGATTTTCGTTACCCAGTTCTCTGAAAATAAATTTTCCCACATTGTCCATAGTCTTTGGACATTTATTTCATTCCATGTTTGGACTGGTACATGGGCTATCTTCTTCATTTCTCTTACTAATTCATTGATAGCTTTTCCTTCATCATCTATCTCCAAACAACAATTTGTGAGATTAAATTTTCCACAGACTCCTCCTTCCTGTGCTAGTAAATAGTCTAGCGCGAGTCTATTTTGATATAGGGCTGTACTCATTTTAGTATTTTGTTTAGCCACCAACCCTAAAGCATCACCCGTTTTATTTACAATTATTTCCACTACAGCTTGTAACCTAATTATTCTATTCAACATATAAATGGGAGTCCTATATCCCCAGGACCCATCTTCTGCCCATGTTGCTGGGTCATAATATGCTATTATTCTTTCAGGTGGCCACTCATTATCTTTCCACTTTCCTATTTGTAGCTCTCTTTTTTTTCCCTTTGGTTGTGACTTTCTAATGCATCTGTATATACCGGTACTCCTAGGTGTTCCCCTCGGTTTATAGGTAATAAGAAAAAGCTTGGCCGTATAGTTCCTAACACGCACGCTCCGGTCCAATTTTTGGTAATCGGGTATATGCAAATTTCCCACAGATCGAATATTGCCCTTCTGGACTTGACCACTCTTTATCAATAGTGGTTCCGTTGGTCCAATTCGCATGATTTTTACTTATTTCTTGGGCAGTGCCCCATTTATCCCACTTTTGGTAAGTACTATTCCAGTTATATCCCCCTTCACATACTAAATATCTGACTGGTTTACTCCCGCCGTCATTTTGCCAACAGCTTCTTCCTATTATGCTGGTTTGTAATATCCATTGTTGTTTCCTGACCTGAGTTGATATATTCCAAACATTAGGGTCTGATATGTTGCTCTCTTGGGCCTCCCAGGGCCAATTCTCTCCTTGATTAGTTCCACCACATACATAACAATTAGTTACATTTAGTGACTTAGCAATGTTCTCAGCAAGATTTACAAATAGATTTTTAGCCACTGTGGGAATTTCATATTTCGTTTCTGTTTTCATTTCATGATAAAATGACTTAAATAACAGTCTATGCTGCTCTGATTCTCTTTTCTTTCATTTCAATATTAATAACTACACCTGGGTCTTCTCCAGGTCCATATATCTTAAGTCCAATTTTGGTTATTTTTTTCTGTTTCCAAATTTCTAAATTTATAAGGGTTAAATTTACTAAATTACAGGTACGGGCTGCACAATTATTGTCTGTTTGTACCCTTGTGATTGAAGCTTGTAAATCCCCACATTGGCTGTCATATCCCCAGGTTGCAGTATCCTAACATACACAAGACCATCCCCTTCTTCCACATAGGTGTGCTGACTGATATCTCACCATTTGACCAGGTACATAATCAGGATTTATCTGACATTGACGTCCACCTCCACCTGGGCAAATATATTTTGGTTGATTACTATAGTACCGTCTCCACTCTAAACTCCCACAATTAATATCCAGATCATCATCTATAATATCGCATGCATCAAAAATTACCGATACTGATGTGCTCAAATTGGCCATATCCTTACTTATTCCAATTAATCTTCCTACTTCCGAATTTGTTTTCATTTCTACCCACTATTGATAAGGAAGTTCCTTTGGATCATAACAAACAGTATCATTTTCCACCGAGCATTTCTTATATTGTGTTCCATTGTATATACAACTCCTGTTCTGTTTCCCTTTGCACTCGTAATAGGTGTGGTATATTAATGTTTTATTACTTACTCGTCCGTGCCGGGCGGTTCTTATGCACTCGGTGCAATTTTGATTACCTGTCACCAGGTTGGTGAGTCTGAGTAAAATCAGGAGAGGTCCGGTAAGGGATCTCATGGTCGGAGGCATCAGCTACAAGGGGTGCTCGTCCTTGACTGGCCTTACTTGGTCGCGACTGAGAATCCCTACCCGGTCTTGCCCTCTCCCCCTTCTCAAGCGGACTTCTTTATTTCGATGACAGTAATAAATCTTACCCACCAGAAATCTCCTATAGGAGTAGTCTGTCCACACCAAATGCAGAGGAAACTTCAGCTTTGAATTTGAAAACGTCCCTGTTAGCCTCTGTGGGAAATGATATATTTGTTACACAGGTTACACCTAACCCTCAATAATCATACAACATGGTTTACATAGTGGACATAAACTTAGTCCTGCCCGATAATTGCTTAATGCTATAGTCTTTAATTCGTGATCATTTCTCATACGTTCATTCCCTTTTTAATGTTATTTTTGTGGTTCCAGGTTGTAAAATAACTTTCCAGTCTTTCATGGGTCCTTTTACTCGAGTCGCGTGTGTCCACCCCTTTTCCGCGGTCCGGATGGCAGTATCTGTAGTTAACAATACAACAAAGGGTCCTTCCCATGAAGGAACTAAAGTTTCTTTCTTCCAAGTTTTGATCAGTACCTTATCCCCTGGTTTGAATTGATGGATTGCAAACCCCAAAGGTAGGGTTTGTGCCATTATTCCTATATCTCTTAGTTCTTTCAACCTTTCTCCTAAAACGATAACATATTTCCGAATATTATAATCTTCCACTACATTGTTTCCAATGGGCATCCCTTGGAGATAGGGCATGCCGTATAAAACCTCATATGGCGATAATCCAGTCTCACTGTGCGGTTTGGTCCTTATGTTAAGAAGGGCTAGCGGTAAACATTTAGTCCATGGCATCTGTGTTTCAACCATTAGCTTCGCTAGCTGTTGCTTTATTGTTTGGTTCATTCTTTCTACTACTCCCGAACTTTGAGGATGCCATGGGGTATGATATTTCCATTTAATACCTAATGATTGGCACAAGGATTTTATAATTTTAGAAGTAAAGTGAGTGCCTTGATCAGAATCAATATATTGTATTATCCCATACCTGGGGATTAGGTGTTCTAATAAAATTTTTATCACCGTCTGAGCTGTCGCTCTTGCTACAGGATAGGCTTCGACCCATCGTGTTAAATGGTCTACTATAACCAACAAATATTTCAATCTTCCTATTCTCGGCAATTCGGTAAAGTCGACTTGAATCCTTTCAAACGGTCTATAAGCTAGTTTTCTTCCTCCCATGACCACTTGTCGAAACACGGCCTTATTTACCCTTTGACAAGTTAAACACCCTTGTGTAATTTGCCTTGCTATTTCAAAAATTCCAATACAGCCAAACTGTTTAAGGAAATGATCACTTAACGCTTTTGTACCCCAATGTGTTTGCGCGTGTAAGCGTTCTAATATTTGCCTAGCGTAGGCTTTTGGCAACATCTCTCGCCCATCAGGTAATGTCCATTTCCCTTGTTCCACTCTAGCTCCTATTTTCTCTAATTTTGCTTGTTCCTCCAGGGTAAACTTTTTCTCCTTTTCCTCTTGTCCTCTTCCACTAGTGTCCTCCCTTGTTTGTGTATGATTAATTTTAACAGTTTCAATCCTCAAGGCTGCTTCCTGAGCCTCCTTATCTGCTAAATTATTTCCTCTAATTCAATAATCTAATCCCTTTTGGTGTCCCCTCACATGCACCACGGCTATTTCCTTTGGTTCTCTTAACACTTTTAACATTTTTACTATCAACTCCTGATGTATTAAGTTCTTTCCTTGAGTGTTAATCAAGCCTCTTTCCTCCCAAATTTTTCCAAAAGTATGGACTACTCCATATGCATATTTGGAATCTGTGAATATGGTCCCTCTTCTTTCTTTTAATAATTCCAGGGCCCTACATAGGGCATAAAGCTCACAAGCCTGAGCTGACCATGATGGACTCAGAGGTCCTGATTCCACAAGTTCTGAGTCCTTGTCAATTATTGCATATCCTGATTTTCTCTTCCCTTCTATTACTCGGGAGGATCCATCTACAAACAATTTTTTCTCCTTTGCTTAACCAATGTCCCAAATATTTTACTTCTTGCTCTGTAAACTGTAATTTCGAGCAGGACATTTTTAATCCCTTTTTCCCTAAAAAATTCAACAATCTAATGGTAGCTTTTTGGGTCTCCTCTTCAGTTTCTCCTGCTACCAGTAAATCATCAACATATTGTAATAATTTTACCTCCTCGCGTACTGTGAAATCTTGTAAAATTTTCTCTAAGGCCTGTCCAAATAAATTTGGTGACTCCGTAAACCCCTGTGGTAACACAGTCCACCTTAACTGTTGTTTTCGTCCTGTTTCGGGGTCTGCCCATTCAAAGGCAAAATAATCTCTGGACCCCTCATTCAAGGGACAGGCCCAAAAGGCATCCTTCAAATCTATTGCACTATACCAGATATCTTTAGGAGACAGGTGACTCAATAAAGTATAAGGATTTGCCACGACAGGAAATTTGGTGATTGTTTGCGGATTCACAGCTCTCAAATCCTGTACCATCCTATAGGTACCATCTGATTTCTTTACAGGGAGTATCGGGGTATTATGGGGTGACATACACGGTTCCAAAGTCCCATTTTCCAATAATTTATCCACAATAGGTTTTAGACCTCTCCAGCCCTCTATAGATATAGGATATTGTTTAATTCTAATCGGCCTATGAGGGTCTATTATTTGTACCTCGATGGGTTCCATATCTAATCTCCCAACATCTCCCTCCTTATACCATACTTGAGGACAATTTTTCCTCATCAAGTTGGGTTAAGGTACATAAGTTAATATATAACCGATCTCCTTGGCTCTGAATAGTTAGGTTTAGGTTTAGTTTTAAAATCAAGTCCCTCCCTAATAGGTTATATTCTGCTTCTGGTAATAAAAGTAAATCATTTAAACAAATTTTTGTCTCTGTCTCAATCTCTACTTCTTCTAAGATGGGGACTTTGAAGGGTTCTCCTTTTGCACCTATTACTGACATCTGGGCTTTTCCTTTTCCTACCCCTTTTGGGAGTTTCTGAATCGTTGACTTTTCAGCTCCAGTATCTACTAAAAATAAAACTTCTTCTTTTTGGGGACCTACTAATAGTTTTATCAAGGGCTTTGTTGATGTTGAGGTCCCCAGAAGATATAGCCCCTGACACCCCTAATCCTCTTTGAACATTTTCTCATCCCGTTCCCGTTTACGGCAGTTTTTCTGAACATGTCCCTTTTTGTTACAATAGTAACAGATGGGAATTGTGGGTCTGTCTTGATGAGATTGTCCCTGGGGTGGCTGTTCTGGTCTCTTATCTTTTTTCTCTCCCAGCTGAGTCTTACTCCTCTGACTTTCCCTCACTGCTGCTACAAAAATTCTTGCCTTTGCTTTTTGTTTTTTTTTTTCATCCCTCCTGACATAAACCTTTTGAGCTTCTCTTAGTAATTCTTCCAACCCTCTCTCTTGCCAATCCTCTATCTCCACCCAGAGGTACTTCCCGTAAAGGATACAAAGATGCTCTGGGTGCTCAGTTTGGGATCCTTCCCTTAGAGTTGAATTCGACCCCGGGGCCGTAGGGGAAGTCGTCAAATTGGGTGACGGTATTTGACGGGTAGCTGGATTATACAGGGGAGGTAAGTGATCTAGGGGGTCCCAATCCTTCTTTTCCTTTTCCATGTGTTGCTCCCCTACGGTCTTATTTTCCCCTACTCCTGTTTTAAGTTTAAAAATGCCCACATGGGCCTTTATCCATAAACTAGCATACTCGCTCTCCTCTTGGCAAAACGGTTCCTTAGAATTTACATACAGGTTTAGTGCCTGACAAACCCAATCCTCAAATGACCCAAATACAGGCCAAAAAACGTGGGGTCTCAAGGGGTTCTTTGGCCATTTTACCGTACAATATTTAACTAATTTCTCTTTTGTCTTCCCTTTTCTAGGGCCCTTATTATTCCAATGTTTTAACATTATTCCTAATGGACTCTCCGGAGGTATTTTTAGTAATTCGCTCCCTTTCTTCTGGTCCTGGGTTCTCGATTTCGTCTGACCCATCTAGGAATTTTTACTGTGACAATTCCTACAGCCCTTGGTTACCAATAAGAGTGTCTTGCAGGGGGTTTAGGACCTATCACCCACCCACGAATCTCATAGGAATCGCTTCGGAACTAGGTTCCGTCTCAGTCACACCCTTACACACACAGGCAACCGAATCCCACCCAACCGAGCGGTATACACCTTAAATACTTATGACTCCGTCGTCTTCGTTCGGATCTTCGCGCGCAGAATTACAGGCAAAATAAACTGCTGCAGCCGGCAAGGGAGCTCATAAAAAAATCAAATTCTTTGCTTGCCCCTATTCAGGTTCAGGATGGCGTTAGTCCCGACCCGACCCCATCAGGAGCCACCAAATGGTGGGGCGCCCCTCCTAGATCAAGTCAGAATTCAGGAACCAAGACCATCCCGGACGAGCCCCCAATTGTGATAAATGATTTAGTCCCAAACAGGATTCCAATTCAAATTTACAATTTATTAAGCGAATAGAGGCAAGCAAACAGCGCTGGGTGCGCCGGGAGTCTCCGCTCCACCAAGACGCACACCTTCACTTCTTACAATTCCTTCCTTTATACTTTTCTAGGCTTCATTTCTCGCTTTTCTCCGCCTTTTTCTTGGAAGATGACTCCTTCTCTAAGTGCGTCACCACTTCCCCGGTCTGCGCATGCTTCATCTTTTTCTAGGTGGTCGTCTGGTGGTTGTTGGGAGGAAGATGCTCCTCTTAGTGCACTCTACATGACCTTTCTGTTTGCGCATGCGCTCTGTTTTTCTACTTATATAATGCTACCTTATTTGGCTATACATCTTCTCGACATTTCTGCGGTTATCTACAACACTGGTTTGTACTAGTATATCAGGAGCTAACATACACATATCAGGAAGCTACATAAGCTATACATATCAGGAAGTTACATAAAGATTATGGTTTCTTCTATTTAACACCACTCCCCTGTTTATGGTCATGCCCTACATACAATCTTTTATTTCAATATAGATGACATTTGCTTCAAGCATATATTCACTAGATTTTCTTTACACGAATCACTCATTCCTCACACGCTGACCTGAGACATCTAAAACATCATGTAAAGCATAAGGCTTTCTTTGTCCTGGGAGCCAAATATTAGAGCATGAATGAGGCATGAAAGCTTTATAAAAATGATCAAAGTAAATTCCAGGGTAAAAGGCTATGAAGCACTGCAGACAGGTAAATGCATTGCATGTCTTAGGGGGACAAGGTGAAAATATAGCATTCATATGGCTGTGCAACTGTTTGTTCTAAATTTCAGTTTCTCCTTATAAATTATTTATATGATTTGTTTGCTTAGATAAGCTTTCCTAATCACATAGAGAATGAACTGGGGCAAAGGGAAAAATGCTGTGTGATATATTCTGTGCGATATTCCCAATAAGCAGATCTTAACTTTAAATTGTTAAACATTCAGTATGTTCATTTATAAGTTATTATTTGTGCTTTGTGTAAAGTATGAAGTTGCAAAGAAATTTCAAGTAATGACTCTTTGTTAACAAATATGAGCCAAATCTTAATTAAAGCTGATTTTATATGTTTCTGAGGTTGAAGTTTGCAGAACTGTAATTGTTATATTATTTGCCTTTCGAACAAATTTATGTATTGGTTGTATATTGCTGCTTACCATAATGTTCTGAAGGTTGGCCAAGCAAGATAATTTTTTTTTTTTACTCTATGAATTGTTGTGATAGAACATCTCATAGTAATTCCTTAAAGTTAGTTGATGAGAACTATATCTTCAGGAATGGAAATTTATGCTTATAATTTTAAATAATGGTATATCCTAGGTACTTTTGAGTGTATATTTTTAGTTATTAGTTTAGTTGTTAATTCATTGCTATCTTTTTTTCTACTTATATTTTGTCTTCAAAATAAAAGTTTTAATTCAGTGTTGCTTTAGTTGTTACTGTGTTGCTTGCAAACACCATAACCACTTGACAGTGTTCTGCCCTGCACTGAACAAGCTGTCTGCTTTGTGCAGAAAAGTCATATTTGTGTCCAGTGGCTGAAGTATATTCTTCTTATTTGTCTTGCAGGCACAGGAGAGAGTGGAAAAAGCACGTTTATCAAACAGATGAGAATAATTCATGGATCAGGTTACTCTGATGAAGACAAAAGGGGCTTTACAAAATTGGTGTACCAGAATATATTTACAGCAATGCAGGCCATGATCAGAGCTATGGATACCCTCAAAATCCCATACAAGTATGAACATAATAAGGTGAGATTTTTGTTTATTTCCATAGCTGAAACTTTTCCTATTTTATCTTTAGGAAATGTACTGAAGGTCTCTAAAAATTATACATCATGTACAAATTATATTTTACCTAAAGTTTAGAAGAAAAGGGCTTCTTCCAGTCCTGCCTCTACTTCTCTGCCCTTTGCGCTGCTCTGACAACACAGATGCTGTTCTTAACAAGATGTCTGGGGGGGGGGGTGTCATAGCGAGAGGATAAAGAGCAGGCTGGTGATTGCCTGTGACTTTAGTTACCTTTTTCCTTTCCTCCCAGCCCGTGTTCTGGCCAGAGTGCAGTTAAGCCGTTTTTCTGGTTTGTACCAGTACTACTTAAGGTTTTCCATTAATATTATGTGGGGAAAAAATAAAATTATTAGAAAAATAGGTGGGGATATCTGCTTGTGTGTGAGTATATTATGAAATAAAACTTTTGATACAAGGCCTTAGAATAATCAAATTCTTTTGAAAGTTATGATATCATTGAAATTTCAAAAGAGAAAATGTGTTTAAAGCATTTTGTAAGGTTTGTCTTTGATTAGCCTAACTTTTCAGGTTTTTTTCCATTCAGAAATTGAAATAAAATGTATAAGTGGTATAATTAATATTAAAAGGGAAATTTGCATGTGTATTTCAGCTCCATGGTTTTGCTGTACATAAAGCACTGAATTTCCTAACAAGCCGACTTGAAAAGTTAGGTGATTGTGAAGTGCACATTTTTCTTCAGAATTGGTATTGAGTGTCACTTTGCTGTAGTATATGAAAGTCCTAATTATAAATCAGTGAATTATTTCCTTGTATTATACTACAAAGTATATATTCTACAGTTATTGTTCAATTTGAGTGTTGAATTTATATAGAATGTTTTTATATAGTTAAAGTGAATTAATTAGATGTGGCATAGCTGAATACATGTGGCCAGACCTTTCTAATTAGAGCTGTTCACTTTTATATAAAAGGAACTTGACTGAAAGTGAGCGAGTCTATCTTTGCACTTAGCTGCTTCACAAGCATTCCCATCAGTTCTAATAGGGCAAGGTGTGGAGTAAAGTAGAACTTGCCAAAGTTGTCAGGTTCTAGATGAAATTCCTTTAAAAACTCAGGGATATTTTTAATTCAGGGGAATTAAAAAATGCAGACTTGAATTCCCCCCCCCCCCTTTTTTTTTTCTCTCCATTGAAAGCAAAGTCATTAGCCTTGCAACCTAAAAACCACAGGAAGGGCACTTCCTATTAATTTGAATCTCATCTCAGGAAATACAGTCTCTGGAAAGAATATCTCAAAAGTTTGAGTCAGCATATTATTAGCACGGTGCTTGTTTTGCACAATAGCTTAGAAATCTACAGCTCAAGCTGATGTTTATGTGGCTGAGCCTAAAAAAAAAAGTGAAGTGATCCTTTTATCAAATTCAAAAAGTTCAGTTAAGTAGGCTGTTGGGATCTTTGTAGAGTTTAAAAAATGACATCTAGGCTGGACTGTTTTAATATCAACAATCTAGGAAGAGGCATGTTTTAAGTTAAGGAAGTTAGTTCTGGCATTCTGTTGGCTTCATAGTCACCAATATAATTAAAGAGGCAGAGTCTGAAATGCTTTATCCTATTTTAAAATAATCTAGGCTCTTTGAAAGATTTATTATCAGAATAGTGAAAGTCAATTGAGAAATGTAAATATTAGTGTTTACATTGTAATGTCTCAGAACTGATGGTAGGGCATTGTATCATACCTCTTTCATCACACTTCACACTTTCTCCTGTCAACTCCAGAATATGAGCACTACTGAGGTTTAAGATAATGGGTGAGGGTTATCTCTTCTCTTAGGGATGTGACTTAGGAAATGGTGGCTTATGGATTGGTTTATAGTTTCCTTTTCAGTAAATGTTACTGTGTTTCCATTATTTTTTAACCAGAAGTTGTGCAGTTTTTATATGCATCTTGAATTTTGGAGGAGTGGTTTATAAAACACAGAAAAGCCTTAGGTGGGGGTTTTTTGGGTTTTTTTCTGTTTTTTTAAAGAAATGGACTTGAGCAATTCTCAAAATTGCCTGTCTGCAAAATTTTTGTGAATATACAATAGTAACTCACGTGCAACCACTGACATTCAAATTCAATTTTTTAAAATTGAATATATAGATGTATATATTTTAAAATCTTTTTAAAAACTGTCTTTTTAGAAATCTGTGTTTTGGATTTGGGATGAAAATAATGTTGATAACATACTGATGTTTTTGGCTGTTGCTAAGCAGTCAAGGACTGTCCAGCTTCTCATGCTGGCCTGCCAGTGAGAAGGCAGGGGGTGCACAGGAAGCTGGGAGGGGACACAGCCAGGACAGCTGACCCAAACTGGCCAAAGGGATATTCCATACCATATGACATCATGCTAAGGATATAAGCTGGGGGAGTTGGCCGGGGAGGGGCTGCAGCTTGGGAACTAACTGGGTATTGGTCAGTGGGTGCTGAGCAATGTTGATTTATTTGCTCTCAAAGTTGTTGTGCTTGTTCTCAGGGTTGTGTTCTGTGACACCTTACTTGCTGTTATTTTCCCTGTTGTGCTGTTTATCATCTCTGGGAGCTGGGTAAAGGTTATCATTGTGCTGTACTTTGTAACAGCGGCTTATGATAAAATGGCTGGTCATGACACTAATCTGGTACTTGTATTCAACATTGCTGTCATCTCTGTACTTTGGGAGCCATCTCTTGGAAACTATTAATAATTACACTTTTTTATCTTTTCTCCTCGGAGAGCCAATTAACAGGGGAGACACTTTCCTTCACCTTCCCCTTCTCCATGCTAGTTACAATAGCTCTTGAGAATTTTGAATATCCTTGGGATGTTCAAACCTGCATGCTCCTGTTGCTAGGTCTCCTGAATGTGTTTCAGGTCTATCTCAGGGTTAAACAACTATTTAGAAATACCACCCCATCCTCTACTGGTGCTCGGTGCAGATGCGGGCACACTACGGCTACCCCAACCCCCTCGATGGGCACTGCGGTCGCTCAAATCCCGGCAACAGGCTTTGTGGCCACTCACACCCTGGCGATAGACACTGCAGATGAACTAGAGAATCAACCTGTGCCTGTTCTGGTATCAGTCGCCCCTATACACAAGAAGAAATGGACACGAAAGCTTGTTTAGTGAAGGATGATGAAGGGCCATCATGAGACCTGGAGGAGGAAGAGGTAGAACCAGAGATAACCACCCGATCTCTATCCCTGAGTGAGCTGCGAGACATGTGAAAAGACTTCAGCCATCATCCAGGTGAGCACACTGTCACCTGGCTGCTCCGATGCTGTGATAACATGGCCAGTAGCCTGGAATTAGAGGGTAGGGAAGCCAAGCAGTTGTGATCCCTTTCTAGGGAAGGGGGCATTGACAAAGCGACTGGAAAAGGTGCACGTGTCCTCAGCCTCTGGAGGTGACTCCTGTCAGGTGTGAAGGAAAGGTATCCCTTCAAGATGTTATATGTCACCCAGGCAAGTGGACCAGGCAAATTTTTTCACAAGAAATAGACTACCTAAGAGCCAGCCAACATGGAAGAGAGTGTAGTAAGATTTCAAGTATCATAATCAATTAACATCTATTCAGATAAAGAAATTAAAGATGACTTTTTTTTTTCAGGAGCCTTGTTTGATATGAGGTAAAAACTGATTCCCCAATAGCTTTACATTTCCTCCCATGAGGATATTCATCAAAGAGCTTGAGGGGCTTCAATAAAGCCATGAACAATTTCTTCATCAGTGCTTCATAAAGAATGAACTTCCATGAGGACTTCCACAGTCCTAAATAGATCTCGGTCTCTCCCCAACTACTTTTCTCTTCTTTTTAACTGTCTCCCTCTGTCAGTCATTTACTCCTCTTGTGCCTAGCTGGCCTTTTTCCAGTCTCTTTACATTTGACCTTGTAAAGTTTTTATCTATTTATTTGTGACCTTATCATATTGTCCTACTCTCTACTGTTTTAATTTTTCATTACATTTGAAGCAAACATTTTTAAAATCATCTTTTTATCAATGTAGTAACTTATATCCTGGCCTCCTACCATTTCACTTACTTCCCTCATTTGTTCACCTTTTGGTTAGAACAGAGATTTCTTGCATTTGTCTGTATTGCTCCAATGAATTTGTAAATTACTTGTTTCCATCTCTTATATTCTGCTTTACTATTTCATATTTTATCCCAGCAGAAGTGACTCTTAGATTCATTTTTTTTTTCCGGGTGTAGGAAAAATGATTGTATATCAGAGGTAAGGTAGGTTAGCAGGGTCGCTCAAAGAGCTGAGAATATCTTTCTTAAAAATAAACATAAATATACAAGCAAACATTTTTCACCTTCCCAGTAAAATTATAGGTAATTTCACCTATATGAAATGAGGAGACTGTCTAAGCCTTCAATTATGCAAACTTACTTAAATGTTCACATTTTAGAACAGATGCAAACCCCAAAAATTCAATGAATTAATCACATTTAAGTTCATGCATGTGCTAACATCTAATTTTGAAAAGAGTAGGGTCCTGATTATGGAATATATATGCCAAATATAGGATACTGTAGGCATAAATTTGAAAACTCAATGTCAGTTACTCGTTTTGCAGTACATTAGAATTTCTTCATTCCTCTTATATTTCATTTTAAGAGAAGCACTTTATTTTTTTTCAGACATAATATTTTAAGTGATTAACTACCCTTTGCTAATGGGAAATGATAAGTCATATACAAAAGCATATGTGTGGAGTGTGATGTCCATGTTTTATCTTTCCAATTCCACCATTTTACTGCTAGTAGAGAGAATGGGTGGTAAAAAATTCTTGTAGATTTTGTGATTGCTCCTGCAGGGGTTAAAGGACAAAAAATATAGGAAGATGTTTATAGCTTCTTTTTTGTCATTGTTGTTTCTTTTTTATAAATATTCTTTCTCTTTTACTTCAGATATGTTTGTCACATAGTTATTTTTCTTATTGTGTGTCTTGAAAGAAACATTCATGTGAGTATGCATTCTGACAATAAAAATGTGAAATACTCTCAGGGCAACTTTTTATGTAATAGAGGTCTGGAGTTTATTTTAAGGTAATGAGTTGAGATGTCACAGTCTTGGAACAGTTCTCACTTCTTCCTTTATTAACAGTAGTTCTATAACTATAGGGGTATTTGTATATAATATTTAATATACACATTTTTTCTTAGAGTAAAATATTTGTTAACTTCCTAATTAATTCATTCATTTGTACAAGTTATGTGTTTTGATAATCCAGCATTTACTTCTGAAATAATTTCAGATAGAAATAGTTTCTTAAAAGTCCTCTGAAACTTTAAGAAAATATTTCCTTCCCCCAGTAAACATTTTTTGGGAAACTGACTGATCCAGTTTTGTTCCATTTATGTTATGTGAAATTATTAAAAACTCTTCAGTCTCATGTCTTCATCATTCATTTCTACTAACTCACAAGATTTACTTGAAATAAGATTTACTGCCATGAATTAAGAAACCATCAGCTAAAATGAGCCATTTTTTCCTGAAGATTTTGTTGGTCGGTCTTTTTCAGTTTGCAATTCCTATGTGGTAAAAGTTGTAATGTCTGAAATGCAAAAAAGCTTCCTTTCATTATACAATTCAGTTTTGGTTTAGAAAATTGGCTAATTGTTAAGCAAATGAGTTGTGTTTTTTAAAAAAATTATAAATTAGCCAACTTTTTTATCAAGTGTTTGATTTTTGGTTTATTATTATTATCAGTAGTAGTTTTGTATTTAGTTTGATGTATTGCCTGATAGAGGTATTCACATAATTACTTTGTCTACTTTTTCCTTGCATTTTTTTTCTTCCTGATTAAAGAAAGTATAAAGTCTAAACATTAGAGCTGATTACATATTTACACTATGCGATTCTGATCATGTGCCTACCTGTTTTCAGAATATGGACCCATGTACCTCCATTCTTACAGTAAAGTAAATACGAAGTCTAACCTTAAGTGACTACGTAAAGGTGAGGCATGAGACAAAGGTCCAGTGTTTTATTTCTGGAAAGGGAGGTTGGCAAAGAAAAATCTTAAGTATGACATTATTGATGTTTGTTTTAATTTCCTTTTGACAGTATTCTTTTCCAGAATCAAAGCACAAAGCCTCTGTTGCATGTCTCAATTTTGGCAAAAAAGTATATACGTTTTGACTGGTTTCTGTAGATTATTTAATATTATGGTGGACCTAAGATATTAGATAAGAAGAAAATGATTTGTTATGAGCAAGTGACTTCTGCGAACAGTCTTGAGTTTGACAAAACAGAGCTTAGTATTGGGTTGGAAGGGTAACAGAGACAGAGTTGCTTTGAATCCCTTCTTACACTTCTCTAATTCTCATGTGGCTCAGTTTCTTAGCTCTTAGTCTGTATTGTGCATCAGAGTTTATGAAATGTATGCCTTGGCTGGGGCAAGTAATACTGTGAAAAAACTATTATGATTAAAGTTTTTTTCATGGTAATTAAGTTTGTTTCAGGTTGATGACTTTCCATTTTTCTTCATGTGACCAATAGGGCAGAGTTAAAATTTGGCTTGTTTTGTTTGGGTTTTTTTAGTTAACCTTGTTAGCTAATTTGTATACAGCATAACAATAGATTGCATGTACACATTTTGCAAATTTGGAGTTTGAAAATTTTCAAAATGTAAATTATGTGCCAAGTAGTTTGTTTGAAGATGTTCCTCTATTTTTAGATTTTATTTTCTTTAATAAGCTATGACCCTTGTTTTCAGAACATATGCTCTCAGTATGTATTGTTGGCTGTACAAGCAGATAAATGAGTGCTCTTGGTGTGTGCATATGTTCTTTGCATCTTGCCTTCAGTCCTTATGCAGCTGTTTTCTTGGACCAGAGAACCAAGTGCTGCCAATTGTACAGGATGTACAAAAAAGTAACTGTCACTGGAGCATAAAAAAAGTCTTGGGCACACTTCCTTCCCTTCTGGAAGCCATGTGGAGGGAGAATGGGAACATGCCATGGAGTAAGAGGTATTATTAACACAGCAGTTGTGTAACCCTGATGAATCCCATAGCAGTCTTTGTGGTGCCAATCGCACCATTTCATGGCTATTTTGATGCTTTTATTTCTGTTCATTCAAAAAAGAAAAACAGAGAGATCAAAATTATTGACATTGGATTTTGTTGGTCATATTTTTCTTATCTAGCCTATACCTAGTTGTAATCTACAGAGGTTTTGTTGTGTATGTTGTAGAAGAAAAGCACCATCTTGACCTTGGAAAGTCTGACTGCAAACTTGTTTTTTCTAACTGTACCATTTATAGGGCCACACTATGTCATTTTACATTCATTAAGAGGTTTAGAACAAAATGGAAATAAAATTTTTGTGTGTGCATTTCTATTAGTGTATTTATTCAATTATGATTATTTCTGAGGTAGTCCAGTAGTTTATTCTTTACTGATGGTTCTGCTCAACTAGGTGCTTGACATTAGAGAAACGTGGTAGCACCAATTATTCAAAGCTCCTTCAATGTTTATTTAAAACAGGAATCTGCTGAGTACAAAACAGACATAGCTTTTACACCTACAGGGTTCATTCAGACTACACTAGCAACTTGTAGTTGTGCAGAAACAGGATTTCTGCCTTATCTAAGTATTTCAACAGGTGTTCTGACATAACAGAACTTTTCTGCAGTGTATTCCAGTATTTCTTTTGAACTGGGTATAGATGCAAAGGTAGTATCACTTATCAATCCACTTCAGAAACTGAAAAGATGTGAATAATTTGGTTTGGAAGGGGTTTTTTTTAATGTTATGATTTTTATGAAGAGTAGGAATCATGATGATATTCCATTAAAAAAAAACCAACACCCTCCATTACTATGTCTAAGCCATAGTGTCATATGTTGATATATCATTTTGTAATAAAACTAAGGCCAAAATAATTCACTGTACCAGACTCTGAAAGCTGAACTTGCTTCTTAAAGGCACATGTCACAAGCAAATAGGAAGAATCTTGTGTGATTTTAAGTTCTTGAAGGGTGGGGTTTTTTTACTTAGCTCACAAAACCATGTAATCACATGAAATTGTGTGTGTTTTCTGGGATGAAATATTTTTTATTTTTAAGAAACATTTTATATACATTTTTATGTTTTCTTTAATGACCCTATGCATTTTTCAAAAGCTGGTTTCATTCAAACTCTGGATTGAAAAGGGACTTCTGAAAACTGAAACCTTTTGCAGTAAGGCTTTTGAATGACTTCTTTTCCCCATAAAACCAGAACTTTCTGGGTTTCCTTTAGTTTGTTTTTTGCCTTTCCTTTCCTCTACTTTCTCTGTCAGTCTAGAACTTTTTAATACTGCCTTGGCCACTGAATATTTAAAACATTAAAAATAAAGGACTGAAAGCTACTCAAAACTTTACTGGATATTTGTGGTGGATTGACCCGGGCTGGCCGTCAGGTGCCCACCAAAGCCACCCTATCACTCTCCCTCCTCAGATGGACAGGGGAGAGAAAATATGACGAGAAGCTTGTGGATCAAGATAAGGACAGGGAGAGATCAGTCAGCAATTACTGTCACAAGCAAAACCGACTCACCTTGGGGAAAACTAATTTCATTTATTGCCGATCAAATCAGAGTAAGGTAATGAGAAATAAACCCAAATCTTGAAACACTCCCCCCCCCCCCCCGCCACCGCTGAGCTCAACTTCACTAACTATTTTCTCTACCTCCTGCCCTGGAATGGCACAGGGGGATGGGGAATGGGGGTTGCGGTCAGCTCATCGCCTGTTGTCTCTGCTGCTCCTCATTCCTCACTCTTCCCCTGCTCCAGTGTGGGGTCCCTCCCACAGGAGACAGTCCTCCACAAACTTCTCCAATGTGAGTCCTTCCTACAGGCTGCAGTACTTCACAAACTGCTCCAGCCTGGGTCCCTTCCACGGGGTGCCATCCTTCGGGAACAGACTGATCCAGCGTGGATCCCCCATGGGATCACAAGTCCTGCCAGCAAACCTGTTCCAAGGTGGGCTCCTCTTTCCACGTGTCCACAGGTCCTGCCACGAGCCTGCTCCAGCACAGGCATCCCACAAGGTCACAGCCTCCTTCAGGCACATCCACCTGCTCTGGCGTGGGGTCCTCCACAGTCTGCGGGTGGATATCTTTGCCACCGTGGACCTCCATGGCCTGCAGGAGGACAGCGTGCCTCACCATAGTCTTCTCCACGGGCTGTGGGGGAATCTCTGCTCTGGCACCTGGAGCAGGTCCTCCCCCTCTTTCAGTGACCTTGGTGTCTGCAGAGTTGTTTCACATATTCTCACTCCTGTCTTCTGGCTGCTGTGTGCAGCAGGTTTTTTTTTTTTCCCATTAAATATGTTATCACAGAGGCACTACCACCATTGCTGATTGGCTTGGTGTTGGCCAGGGGCGGGTCCGTCTTGGAGCTGGCTGGCGTTGGCCCTATCAGATATATGGGAAGCTTCTAGCATCTTCTCACAGAAACCACCCCTGTAGCCCCCCGGCTACCAGAACCTTGCCACACAAACCAAATACAATTTTATAAATTCTCTTGCAGTCAGTCTGCAAATTAAAATAAAAAAATATAGGGAAGAATAAAATGTTGTGACATTTTTCACAGAATCATTAAGGTTGGAAAACACCTTCAAAATCATCAAGTCCAACCATCAGTGCAACACCACCATGCCCACTATAAACCATGTCCCGAAGCACCATGTCTAAACATTTTTTGAACACTTCCAGTGATGGTGACTCTACCACCTCCCTGGGCAGCCTGACCACTCTCTCCGTAAAGAAATTTTTCCTAATATCCTGTCTAAACCTCCCCTGGTGCAACTTGAGGCCATTTCCTCAGTTTTCCAGCAACTGAATGTCCTTCTTGTAGTGAGGGGCCCAAAACTGAACACAGTATTCAAGGTGTGGCCTCACCAGGGCCAAGTACAGGGGCACGATCACTTCCCTACTCCTGCTGGCCACACTATTCCTGATACAGGCCAGGACGCTGTTGGCCTTCTTGGCCACCTGGGCACACTTGCTGGCTCATATTCAGCCGGCTGTCGACCAACACCCCCAGGTCCTTTTCGGCCGGGCAGCTCTCCAGCCACTCCTCCCCAAGCCTGTAGCGTTGCATAGGATTGTTGTGACCAAAGTGCAGGACCTGGCACTTGGCCCTATTAAACCTCATACAACTGACCTCAAACCATCGATCCAGCCTGTCCAGATCCCTCTGCAGATCCTTCCTACCCTCCAGCAGATCAACACTCCTGCCCAACTTGGTGTCATCTACAAACGTACTGAGGGAGCACTCGATCCCCTCATCCAGATCATCAATAAAGATATTGAACAAGACCGGCCCCAGAACCGAGCCCTGGGGAACACGGCTTGTGACCGGCCGCCAACTGGATTTAACTCTGTTCACCACAACTCTCTGGGCTCGGCCATCCAAGTGAAGAGTAAACCTGTCTAAGCCACAAGCCGCCAGTTTCTCCAGGAGAATGCTGTGGGAAACGCTGTCAAAGGCTTTACTAAAGTCCAGGTAGACAACATCCACAGCCTTTCCCTCATCCACTAGGCGGGTCACCTGGTTATAGAAGGAGATCAGGTTGGTCAAGCAGGACCTGCCTTTCATGAACCCATGCTGGCTGGGCCTGATCCCTTGGTTGTCCTGCACTTGCCCTGTGAGCACTCTCAAGATGAACCACTCCATGATCTTCCCTGGTACTGAAGTCAGGCTGACAGGCCTGTAGCTCCCGGGATCCTCCTTCCGATCCTTCTTGTAGATGGGCATCACATTGGCAAGCCTCCAGTCTTCTGGGACCTCCCCTGTTAACCAGGACTGCTGATAAATGATGGAGAGTGGCTTGGCAAGCTCCTCTGCTGGCTCTCTCAGTACTCTCGGATGGATCCCATCAGGCCCCATGGATTTGTGAGTGTCCAGGTAGCATAGCAGGTCCTTAACTGTTTCTTGCTGGATTATGGGGAGTTTATTCTGCTCTCCATCCCTGTCTTCCAGCTCAGGGGGCTGAATACCCCGCAGATACCTGGACTGTCTATTAAAGACTGAGGCAAAGAAGGCATTAAGTACCTCAGCCTTTTCCTCATCCTTGGTGCCAATGTTCCCCCCTGCATCCAGTAAAGGATGGAGATTCTCCTTGGCTCTCTTTTTGTTGATAATATATTTGTTGAAGCATTTTTTGTTATCCCTTACAACCGTTGCCAGATTGAGTTCTAGATGGGCTTTTGCCTTTCTAATTTTGGCTCTGCATGACCTAACGAGATCCTTGTACTCTTTGTGAGTTGCCTGCCCCTTCTTCCAGAGGTTATAAACTCTCCTCTCTTCCCTGAGTCCCAGCAAAATCTCCCTGTTCAGCCAGGCTGGTTGCCTTCCCCGCCAGCTCATCTTGTGGCACATGGGGACTGCCTGATCCTGCGCCTTTAAGATTTCCTTCTTGAAGAATGTCTAGCCTTCCTTGACCCCTTTGCCCTTCTGGACTGCCTCCCAAGGGACTCTCTCAACCAGTGTCCTGAATAGGCCGAAGTCTGCCCTCTGGAAGTCCATGGTAGCAGTTTTGCTGACCCTCCTCCTTACTTCACCAAGAATCGAGAATTCTATCATTTCATGGTCGCTAAGCCCAAGCCGGCCTCCGGCCACCACATCTCCCAACAGTCCTTCTCTGTTTGTAAACAGCGGGTCAAGTGAGGCACCTCCCCTGGTAGGCTCACGTACCAGCTGTGTCAGGAAGTTATCTTCCACACACTCCAGGAACCTCCCAGGCTGTTTCCTCTCTTCTGTGTTATATATTTCCAGCAGGTGTCCAGTAAGTTGAAGTCCCCTACAAGAACAAGGGCTAGCGATTGTGAGACTTCTGCCAGTCGCTTGTAGAATGCTTTGTCTGCCTCTTCGTCCTGGTTGAGTGGTCTATAACAGACACCCAGCAGGATATCTGCCTTGTTTGCCTTCCCCCTCATCCTTACCCATAAGCACTCGACCTTGTCATCACAATCGTTGAGCTCTATACAATCAAAGCACTCCCTAACATACAGAGCCACCCCACCACCTCTCCTTCCATGCCTCTCCCTTCTCAAGAGCTTATAGCCATCCATTGCAGCACTCCAGTCATGAGGGTCGTCCCACCATGTTTCTGTGATGGCGACTGTCATAGCTGTCCCGCTGCACAGTGGCTTCCAGCTCCTCCTGTTTGCTGCCCATGCTGCGTGCATTGGTGTAGATGCACTTTAGCTGAGGTATCGATTTCGCCCCCACATTGGCCTGCCACTCCATGGCTCATCTCTGGTGAGACTGGTTTTATCCCTTTCCCCCTTCGAACCTAGTTTAAAGCCCTCTTGATGAGGCCTGCCAACTCATGTGCGAGAATCCTTTTCCCCCTTGGGGATAGTTGAACTCCGTCTGCTGCCAGCAGGAACGGTGTCATGTAAACCACCCCATGGTCAGGTAGTTTGTGTAATTTAGATGTGCAGTAACAATTTGGGGAAGAAAATAACTTCAATGTTTATTCTCCTTTTTTTAAGGTTTTTTCAGCTACCTGCCATTTCATAAATAGCTTGTGTTTTTTAACCCCTTTTCTGCAGTGAAAAAGTTAACTGGTTTTGTGGTAATGCCTGTGCTAACAGTATTGGACTGAGATATCACTAAAAGATATGAAGAACATTTAACTAGTACATGTAGTACTTGTATGTACTGTGGCACACAGTATAAAATGGATTTTTTTGTAAAATAAAATTGGAGTTGCTTCTCTGTTTCAAATTTGCTCATGGGGAAAGGTGTTTAAGGATATGCATGAGGAAACTGAGGAATACGTGGATGGACAGATCATTTCAGGGGTTGCAAAGGGGTCTCTTGCACAATGGGATCCCTGCAAGGGAGAATGGAGAGCGTTCAGGTAGTTTCTAAACTACCTTCAGGAAGTTTCTAAGAACCCTATGTCCCTTTTTGGATGTCGTCATCTTTTGTTGTCTTCTTGTAGAACTTCCTATATACTGTTCTTGGATACCATATGAATCAGCCATGTGTGTGGTGTTTTACCCATCTGACAAATAAGAAAACTGCAACAGTTCTTCATTGAGATTGGCTCTATTCAGAGAACTGCTTTCTGAAATTGCACTGGAATGTATTTATGTGATCCAGTAGGTCTTTTTTAATTTTTGTCATCTACTAGCTAGGATAGGCAGTAGAAAACAGCCTTTTATGAATGCATTCCAAGTAGATGTTACAACTGTCTGGGTGTACTGAAACAGATGCCATCTACCAGAAGCCTTTTCAATATTAAATGTGATCAAATTGTGGCTGTTCCACATTCTAATGTAAGTTTTCATTGTGTCCTGCATTACTGGGATGAACTACACGAGAGCTAGATTGTATGATTTCTTTTCCCTTGGGAAAGGAATGAAAATTGCATTTCTCATATGAAGCTATCCCAATGAGAGGAAATGTACATAAATATGCTTTGGAGGGGATTTAACAGTGTAAATGTAGTGATATAGTTGAGATGCAGGTTGAATTGTCAAACCTATTTTTAAGGTCAGGGTTAATGCCTGAATAAGTTTATTCAGTAATGTTTCTCCAATGTTCAGATGGTCTCATTAAGTTATTGTTCCTTAAACAGTTATTTTTCAGCAGGATACCAAATTAAGTTTTTTCACTAAACACCTTTTTTGCTTTTTCTGGATTTGGTGATTAGATCTCTTTGATCATGTTGGGGGGGGTGTATGTGGTGGTTTGGGGGGGTGGGCAGGTTGGTGGGGTCTTTCACCTTGGATATTCTTTATATCTGATCTTGTACAATTGTATTTTGCTGAAGAGAGTAAGAAGAGGAAAATAAACAAGAACTGTTATACTGCTGCTTTTTTCCTGGTTTCCATATTCCTTTTGAGTATTTAGTCTTTTTGAAACTTGGTAAGTTTCTCAGGAAATTTTCTCCAGCAGTACGGATCATGAAATTCATCACATGGGGGTCATTCTTTGACATGACCTCATTTTGTCCAGGTATATGAAACTAAGGTGGCTGTGAAGTACAGTCTGTATGATTTAGTAGTATTTTCAAACACATATTTTGTGGAGAGAGGGTTATACCAGCTGCAGAGTTTTAGAGAATTGTAATACAATGTTTGTTAAAATAAGTATGCCAAGTGACTGTGGAACCAAACAGAAAACAGTGTCATAATTTTAGGCTTTACAGTTGATGGTATTGTACAAAATATAAAACATCCCTTCTATAAGCTATGTGTAAAGAAGCAACAGTATCTTTTCCTTATGAAGAGCAAAAATGTAATGCTATAATTTTACCATGGATTAATTTTGTCTCAGAAAATGGAGTTGTATAGATACTTTGATAGAATGACTAAAATGTGCTTAACCAGAACCATGCCACACACAAAATTGAGACATCTCTATTTATCTCCATCTCCTAATTATGCCTCAGTGCATCAGTAGATGAATGTAATGAGTAACAAGAATAAGTCTTCTCTGTTATGATGTGTTACTGGTGCCAGCACTGTTATAAAATCAGTAACTGAGCAAAGCATTTTTTCCTGCACTGTATAGATTTTTTTCCTCAGCATCACCAATTATAGAATAAGGGAAAGGCTTGTGCACTTTAAAATATTTCTTCTGTTTTGCCATTTTGAGTGTTAGTCTGTGCTATATTTCATGCTTTTACAGCATCTTGCTATTCAGCAGCCCAATGCTATTAGAGACTATTAGGACTGAAATATTAATATAATAGACTTTAAAATAGAGTGCTAGAAAAGTGTTCAAAGCTGTTATCCAAAGACTATTTAAATGTATACCTCTTCTCCCTCTCTCCCTGAGTGCTGAACTGTTGCACTATCCACTGCCCCATCCTCTGCATCCCTTGCCCTCTTTGTACTCTCATAGTGAGCAGTTCCAGAATAACCCAACATTTGATTTACAGTGCAGAGTCATGAATGGAAAGCAGCAGCCCAGCACATGCTGCCTTGGATTATCACAAGGTAAAAAATCTCTTTGGAACTAGGTCCTCTTTGTGTAAATGATGTGTGGTGGGTTGTAGGGATCCTTCCATCTTCGATCGCTGTCTCTGTCAGCAACTCATTATGTGGCCACAAGAAAGTCAGTTTTGCCAGAAGTGTTGAATGTGCTTGTTAACTTTGGGTAATTCAATCTAAATATCCTATAATAATGCCTTAATTTGTTTTACTTGCTTTACATATTTAGTACAGCATATGTTAGCTATTGAAATTGATGTACTTACTGGCAGCTGAGAACCTAAATATAGATATTGGATTGGATTCTACAGCATTTAAATTTGCATTAATGTTGTTTATTTTAAAGATATAAAACTTTAAACAAATAAATTTGAATATGATAATTATATCTTTTATTCCCCTCTTTTCACCTCTGTGTAAAACAAAGTTGCTTCCTCCTGTTATAACTTTATTGTACCAAAGTGTTAATCATACTAATTTGGGGTTGCTGCAAAACCTGTATGATTGTAGAAGTGAATGCTGGAATCATGTATTTGTGGCTCAGTGTCTTGTGCCACTGTGCAGGAATACAGAAATACATGCTCCACATATTACAGGAGCTGGTTCAGCTCTCATTTATGAGTCCTAATTTTGGAAATTGCAGGAGTGTGCATAGTCAATTTGTTAACATAAACGTTAATGCTTTCCCTCATCATCCTCCTTTTTTTCCTGTCTTTCCTTTCTCCCTCCTCTCTTTAATGCACTTCCTTTTTAACTTTCCACTATCACTTTTTCAACTATATGAAATCAAAAGGATAGATTTTGCAACTGAATAGAAATCAGATGTAACTATTAGGAATAAAAAACTCCTTTTCATCATCTTCCAGCTCTTTTAATTGAATGCTGTTAACCAGAAATAGATTTGTGCCTGATAGATGGACAATAGGAGTACAATAAATGTACTGAGAAGATTCCTCTTTTTAATTGCACCATCTGCCTAACACGGGTAGAAAGAGACTAACTCAGCTAACCAGTATTTTCCTTCACCCCTTTTGTGTTTTCAGTGTTGGTGCACAATATGTATTGATAGTGCATGTGACTTCCATACAGATAGTACACTCACACAAACGTAATCTTTAGCACATAGGTAGGTCAGTTCAGTTGGATGTACTGACAGGGTGGGGTCTACAGGGCAAGCACAGTAAGCTGATTCTTGCTAGGAAAAACACTCAGCTCAATCACCCAATTTTTCCATATTTAATTTGCAGTTACTTGTTTGGTTGTTTTTTTTTAAACCAACACCCCGCTACCACCTCAGACCAGCTGTCTGTGATTCAGCTGCTGTATGAGTTGCATGCATTTAATAGGAAGGGATAATGTATCCCAGAGCTCTTTCTCCCATAGGAACCCCTTTGTCTATGATTTTTATGAAGATTATCTGTTGTGAGTTATTCTTTGCAGTTAAGAAGTACTTAGCCACTCATCCTGGGCCCCCAATACCTGCATTTCAGATTAGAAGGGGATGGTTAAAGGCTTTTCTACTATTTACCTCAACAAAACAATAAAGATGAAACATGTAGTTGAAATTGTAACTAAAAATGCGAGGGCTCTTGCCATGTATTCACTCTGCAGGCAGAGTCCCTCTTGACATGTGTCCCTCCAAGCATGCTTCTAGTGGAAGCCTCAGATAAAAACCTTTTTGTAAAACTAATTTGAACAAATGTTTGAAAAAATATTTAAACTTTATAGTATAAATTAAACTAGATTTGGCCCATAATTATTTTTATCCTCCCCCAAGGGCACTCAGTGTTAATTATGATGAGTCCAGTGGTTGTCATCTTAATCAAGTTGATGAGCACTTGCTCAAACTGATATCAGATTATTCACATAAGAATTCATGAACATGAATGCTTTCAATATCTGTGGTTAAAGAAATTTTGGAACAAACTGGATAAAACTATGACAATCCTAAATTATCTGTGTTAAAATATTTTTATGTTAAGCTGGTTGTAAATGTTTCACTATTGCAATAAAAAAAAAATCAGCATTTCAGATGACATCAGTTAAAAGCATAGAGAATGCCTTCAGCTCTGTGTGCTATATGAGAAAAGAAACAATGAAAATAAACTCGGAACCTTATTCTGGTTCGAGTTTGGTTTTTTTTAAAGCTAAATTAATGTATATGACATTACATATCAATATCTTCATATATTATAATATGCGTAATTTGTAGTGCTTAAGGAGTTATGAATAAATGTTCTAGAAATAAGAAGGAAAATAATTCGTTAATTATAAATTAGAGCCTAAGGAATCAGGACAATTATTTAATTTCTTACTTTTTATGCAGTTCAGCAGTCCTATGCACTAAATGGCTTTTTGCTTCTCCTGTACTGAGCCTCATGAAAATAAGTGTAGTGGGTTGATTGTTTTTTGGGTTTGTTTTGGTGTTTGTTTATGTTTTTTTTTTTAATGCAAACTAGAAAAGGGGGGAGAAGAGTGTCAAGGGTATAGTTAGAAGTCTTATAGGAGTTTGGGGGCTTATGTTATACAATAACGAAACTTTGTACAGTTATATCATTATATAGCGTTGTCTCCCCAGTGGAGTAGAAAATACACACAGTAATTTATTCATCATGTTCTCTTGCTGATTATTTGATTGTTGTTCAGTATGCGCGTGGGTAGTAAGGTTAATCTTATCATACTGATTTTTCAGGTAAATAGCAGAGTCTATACTTGTAAAGCAAAATTGAAATTCATCTGTGATTCTCCATAATGCCAAAAATAAAAGGAATATGCATGTGAATGCAAGAAGTAAAACATTTACATGTGGCCTTTATTTTTATTCAAATAACATATTGAAAATTTATTCAAACTGTATATAGGTCAAGGAAAATGTATGGCTTACCAACACTTGCTCTAATGTTTCCATTTTATTTTATTGTTAGTCTTGTGATGTTTAATCATATGGAAATATGCTTACCAGATGGCATGCACAGGAAGTAGTCTGAGAAAGAACTTGAAAAACATAGTTGATACTATCCTTGCACTGTTGTGCTAAATTGTTTTACAAAAAATCATTCAGTGCTCTGTCCCACTCGGGAACATCCTCTCTGAGCCAGGAGCTCTGTCCGCATCTCTTGGTCTGCCAAGATTCCAAGCTTATGGGTGTACTGCTCCAAGAGGAAAGGAAGTTTCTTGTTTCCCGTACCTTGGCCTTACTGTGGCACAAAACATGAATAAGCACTCAGTAGTTTTAAAATATAGACATATCAAACCATGTTTCATTAATTTCCAATATATTCAGAATTGCCTTCAGATAACTTAGACATAGTAAGTACATGAAATGTATTACATTATTAAAACCTCAGTGTATTCTGTGTTTTTCTGGAAGGGTAGGTTGGGGGAGGGGATTTGTTTGGTTGGTTTGGGGGGGGTGTTTGGGGGGTTTTTTTGTTTGTTTGTTTGTTTTTTTTAAGATTAGTTTGAGTTTCGGGAGATTGGAGTAATCTCAAGAATGTGCTGGAAGCCCTTAATTTTTAAGGTTCAAATATAGGAAGAGCTGGAAAACATGTTATAGACAACAATCTTGAACATGTAGGTAGAGAAGTTTTTTATGCTTCCTAATTTTTTTCTTTAAAGTTTCGTGATAAATTAAAGGTAAGTTCTTATATTAAGTATACTGTTGTAATACAATTATATATCACCGTAGGCATGTATCAGTTAGTTACAGATGTTTTCACTGGGCACACTTCTATTTTTCCATGTTACCAAGCTGCACACACCTTTTGAAAGCTGGAGTGTTTATAGGTAGTTTGGAGACTAACATGAACTGTTGAACAAGTTTGGGCAGCAACTTGGAAGGATACAGGGGCAGAGGGTGCGAATAAAAAAGGAAATACTTGGAACAATGGAAAATACATAAAAAATGGAAAGGAATACTAGAGGAATAGAGTAGAGGCTGCAAAAATAAGATGATTATAACTTGTTACAGCAGCATGTGATCCAGTATAGGACCCTACTTAGTTTTATCTTAACTAATTTAATAAGACTTTTGTATTAAAAATGTTTCATTTTTTAAATAGATCTAAAAGGTGATCATACTCCCATTATCAATATTTGTCACAGGTAGAGTTCGTTTATGTCAATCATAGAGTTCAATAGTTATTTATTCCTACTAGTATTCTCAAAAGGATAATAAAAAATATAGGAAACATTATCAAATAAGGAATATAATTCTCGCCTTTCCCTGAAGTTTTTTGTTTCAGCATTTATATAGGGTCTCCTAGTTCTCCTGCAAGATCTTTAATGACCTATCAAATGTTGTTGTTGGGGGTTTTTTTTGTTCATTTGTTGAAATCAGACATCTTCATATGTCCTCAGAGACTTCAAAGCAAGAACAGTTAGCCTATACATAGTTTAGGAATCAGGGCGTTTCTCAGGCTGTCCGAAGAAGCATTGGAACAGGCTGCCCAGGGAAGTGGTGGAGTTACCATCACTGGAGGTGTTCAAAAACGTGTAGATGTGGCACTTCGGGGCACGGTTTAGTGGGCATGGTGGTGGTTGGGTTGACAGTTGGACTTGATGATCTTAAAGGTCTTTTCCAACCTTAATGATTCTATGATTCTAAGAAATCCTTCCACAGTAAAAGCTTCTACTGAGAGCATAATTCTGCACTTGCCTCCAGAATTGGCTGATTCCAAACTGTTCTAATAGGTTCCTCTGACTCATTTCATTTGTTGAGTTACCAAAGGACAAGTAGGAATTGCTTCAGGCTTCCCCCCCATCATCAGAAAAACCCCTTGGATTCTATCTAACCCTTCTACTCCTCTAAAAGGGGTTTCATCCCAATGAGGAATTTATCCCTATTTTTATTGCTTTTTCCACTGATGTTTCAGAAAACCTGAATTTGGCAAAATGTGACTTTTCAGACAATTTGATTTAGGATTTCAGAACTGCTGCAGTGTTTTTAATGTTGTGTTCAACAGTCAACAGTTACTTATGCATAATATACTAAATAAGTTTAGCTTTATGCTATATATTATGTTTAACTGTAGATTTATTGTCTGCCTTCAGTGGGATTAACAAATAATAACTAGAACAGCAGAAAAAATGCTTCCAACTTTCTTATTTGACTAGTCTGGAGATTTGCTTAAATGATTACTGTACAGGAAGACTAAAATATTGGTTATTGATGATAGCAACTGTGATAAGCACTAAAATGCAAAACAACTTTTTTTTCCAAATCCTCAAATTGTGGTACAATGCTACATACCCTAGAGGACTGATATTCTGTTGATCACATAACTGTTTAGGTTGAAAGGGACCTATTGAGATCATCTAGTTCACCTTCCTGCTCAAGCAGGGTCAGTTAAAAGCAGGTTGCCCAGGACTGAGTCCAGTTGGGTTTTGAATATCTCCACAAATGGAAACTCCACAACCTTTCTGGGCAACCTGTGCCAGTACTCAGTCACCCTCACAGTAAGAGTGTTTTCTTGTGTTCAGATGAATTTCTTGTGTTTTAATTTGTGTCCATTGCCTATTGTTTTGTCAGTGGGCACTACTGAGAAGAGTTTGGCTCCCTCTTCCTCATTCCCCCCATTAGGTGTTTATACACATTGATAAGACACCCTTCCCCCCCCTTAATGTATGATGCATTCTCTAATTTTTCACTTATTTTGAACTAAGATAATTTTGGTTATTCCATACTAATAGCAATATATTTCCAAGTGCAAAGCCCTGTGATTTTCTTCATGAGTCTGTAAACAGGGAACTATTATTTGGATCAAATATGATGAAGATGAATTGAAATAAAATGTTTCTTTAAATGGTCACTGCTTGGAGAAGAACAAAAAAGTTCATTCTTCTGGGGAATCTAAATCCAATAGTAAAGAAAAAACAAGCACTTCCAGTTTCAACAACAGGGAATGTTCAATCAAGAAATGTAATGCAGGAAATAAAAAGTAGCAATATTTGTGCCGGTGAATCCTGTCCTATTTCAGTGACTTTTGTGTACATACACATACCTACCCACCTCACCCCCATTTTGCTGAGCTATAGTTAAGTTTTTAAATACTTAAAGGAAAAGCCCTAAATAGAGAAACACACTGTGTGCTATTTTTGTTATTTTCTCATTTATTAGAACTATTGGCCAGGATATTACATGATAGACTTCTTTTTTCTTTTTTTCCCCCCCCTTATAATTTGAAGAAGTTGACATCACTAGAACAGTTTTAAACATACCCTCTTTTTCCTGCAAGTTTCTGTAGCTACACCTGTGATAAGTAGTTATAAAATGGAGATATTGTGCTTAACACGCTTTTATAATTGTGCCAAACACATTCTTGAGTACTTTTATTTCTAGTTACTTCTTTATACTAAAATTTGCAGTGGATCAGTGATATTTTACTTCTGCAACTTCATGGATTTGGATTTAATTTTGACAACAGGTTGGTGAAGACATGTAGATATCCTTTTTTGTGGTTGTATGGTCCTTTTGGAGTGATTTGTTTTAAGATAAGATTACTTTGATGTAATGTTACTGTGTTACAGTACAGTAACAAGCAACTATGCTCAAATAATTTGTTAAATTTCAGAATCTGGATGAGATAAAGATAGCTTTGTGTTTGTTACTGTTATCTGGGGCAGTGGTACCATTGTAAAATTTTTCATTATAATTTTAATTTTTTCTGGAGCATATTTTTAATGATTCTTTTAAAGCAAAATAATAGCTTTGAATTCCAAAGTTTTCTAGTGTTTGAGGAAAATCACTTATATCCTAAAGTTTTTTCCTTGTAGGTAGTTTGTAAATATTGGAACAATTTAGATTTTAAAAATGCCATATGGGATCTTATATAGATTTTTTAAAGAGGAAATTTTCTATCACAGTTTTCATGGATCATGAGACTAATTTTAGACTGTCATCAAGTTATTCCCAGAACAGCCCTGCTTACCTTCCTGCTTATATTGGTTTTGGCTGGAATGCAGTTAATTTTCTTCATAGCAGCCAGTATGGTGCTGTGTTTTGGATTTGTGACCAAAACAGTGTTGATAACACATAGCATTGCTGAACAGTGCTTGCACAGCATCAAGGCTTTCTCTGTTTCTCACTCTGCCTCTCCCAGCAAGTAAGCTGGGGATGGATAAGAGGCTCGGAGGGAATTCAGCCAGAGCAGCTGACCCAAATTGACCTAAGGCATATTCTGTATCATATAACGTCATGATCAACAATAAAACTGGAGGGGGGAGTTTGCCAGGGGTTGCCATTGCTCGGGGACTGGCTGGGCATTGGTTGGTGGTGATTGTTTTTTGCATCACTTCTTTTCCTTTTGTTTTGTCTTTTTTACTTATTAAACTGTCTTTATCTCAACCCACAAGTTTTCTCACTTTTCCCCTTCTGATTCTCTTCCCCATCTCCCTGGGGGGGAGTGAATGAGCAGCTGTGTGGTAATTAGCTGCCTTCTGGGGTTAACCCACAACACTGCTACAAATGTCTTCCTGCTTGCCTGCCTTCCTGAAGATCATATTTCACAGCCATGCTTTGCTTTTGGTTTCCCTTTACCTTCTTTTGATTCCCATGTGACTCCTATTTGTCCATCTGAGTCTTCCCAGTGAGCCTATATGTAATTCAGAAAGTCTTCTGTGGGGCTTTTTGGACAATATAATCACAGAATCACAGAATCATTAAGGTTGTAAAAGACCTTTAAGATCATCAAGTCCAATCATTCACCACAACTCTCTGGGCTCGGCCATCCAGCCAGTTCTTTACCCAGCGAAGAGTACACCTGTCTAAGCCATGAGCCTCCAGTTTCTCCAGGAGAATGTTGTGGGAGACGCTGTCAAAGGCTTTAGTAAAGTCCAGGTAGACAGCATCCACAGCCTTTCCCTCATCCACTAGGTGGGTCACGTGGTCATAGAAAGAGATCAGGTTGGTCAAGCAGGACCTGCCTTTCATGAACCCATGCTGGCTGGGCCGATCTGGTTGTCCTGCACTTGCTCTGTGAGCGCCCTCAAGATGAACCTCTCCATAATCTTCCCCAGGAACCTCCTAGACTGTTTCCTCTCTGCTGTGTTGTATTTCCAGCAGATGTCCGGTAAGTTGAAGTCCCCCAAAAGAACAAGGGCTAGTGATTGGGAGACTTCTGCCAGTCACTTGTAGAATGCTTCGTCTGCCTCTTCATCCTGGTTGGGTGGTCTATAACAGACACCCAGCAGGATATTTGCCTTCCCCCTCATCCTTACCCATAAGCACTCGACCTTGTCATCACAATCATTGAGCTCTATACAATCAAAACACTCCCTAACGTACAGAGCCACCCCACCACGTCTCCTTCCTTGCCTATCCCTTCTGAAGAGCTTATAGCCATCCATTGCAGCTCTCCAGTCATGTGAGTCATCCCACCATGTTTCTGTGATGGCGACTAAGTCATAGCTGCCCTGCTGCACAATATAAAACAGCCTGTATAATGTACCAGAGAAAAACTCAAAAGAATTATTTCAAAACTTTTTCATCAAGAACTGCATGATAAATGCATGTGGCTTTGGAATCCAGCAAAGCCTGTAAGTCAGTAAAAACTCTTGTACTGCCAAAGAATGAGTTCAGTTTAAATGTTTCATGTCCAGAAAAGAAGTTGGTTATTTCCAAATAAGTCTTTTTTTGGTGATAAGCCTTTGTTCAAGACCATATAAATCTATCTGGCTTCCAAGCTGTCTAAAAGAATCCATAATAGTTTAGCAGCTTGAAAGAAAATAAAGGGTTAAATGTCTAGCTCTTGAACCGAGTTTCACAATAAAGTAAGAGCACTAAGAATTTTGCAGTGCAGTAGCAAAGGAAGTTTTTATTTGCTTTTATGAAAGGGGGGCAAAAATATCAACCCATATACAAGGCCTTCAGTAAACAAAACTAAAAAATTGCAATGTTCATCAGAACTGTTCATATACAGTTATTCCTGTATATCTGGATGAGTATTGCTTAACGTGAAATGAAAATAAAAAGGAAGTAATGGGTAATAGAAGATTTTGTGTGTGTGTGAAACAGGAGCATGATGTGGGTGAAAAATAGAAACTATTCATAGGGATTCAGTGGTGAAATGCACATGAATGAGTTTATTTTTTTCACAGCTTTCAGTTTTGATGGTTTGTCTATTTAATAGTTCTGCTGGCTTCAAAAGATTTCTATCTGGCTCCAAAGTAACCAGAAGGCTACCACGTCATTAACACAGTTACATATGTTTTCTTGATAGTTTTTTATGACCTACTATTCTTTTCACCAGCTGAGCAGTATAAATACTTAGACCTTAGTCTCCGGGCTAATTGTGATATAGACAAGGAGCTCTATTCTGAATGCATGATCACCGATATCAGCTGTTACTCTCTAATTTGATTTTTTTTATAGATTAGAATAGCAAAATGATAGATTCTAGTTATAAGATAGAGAATGCCCTTTCATCCATATTACATGATATCAGGGAAAATAGTTTTAATCCCAAAGGTTTTTTTGCTTGCCTCTATTTTCCCCTATCACTGATTTTTTTTTCTGTTTTTTTTTAATTCACTTCAGACTATAAATGTGCATATTTCTGATAAGTCAATAAATGTAGTTCTTTTCTAGGTCCTGCTTCAAGCCACAGTAGCTACCCTGTTTGTTCCTTTTGGGGATATTCTAGTGCACATTTTGAGACATGATATAGTTAAGTACCTTAGATTCCCTTCTATACCTTTTCCTATATTTGCTGTTTCCTAATATAGCTCCATGTTTTCCTTTGCACCAAGAGTTTAGAAATATTTCTAGGGGCAGCTGTCTTGTGCTCTGTTTGATTGTCTCCTTGCACTGGTGAGACCACACCTCGAATACTTTGTTCAGTTTTGGGCCCCTCACTACAAGAAGGACATTGAGGTGCTCGAGCATGTCCAGAGAAGGGCAACAAAGCTGGTGAGGGGTCTGGAGAACAAGTCTTATGAGGAGTGGCTGAGGGAACTGGGGTTGTTTAGTCTGGAGAAGAGCAGGCTCAGGGGAGACCTTAGTGCTCTCTACAACTACCTGAAAGGAGGCTGTAGCGAGGTGGGTGTGGGTCTCTTCTCCCAAGTAACAAGCCATAGGACAAGAGGAAATGGCCTCAAGTTGCGCCAGGGGAGGTTTAGATTGGATATTAGGAAAAATTTCTTCACCGAAAGGGTTGTCAAGCATTGGAACAGGCTGCCCAGGGAAGTGGTGGAGTCACCATCCCTGGAGGTATTTAAAAGATGTGTAGACATGACGCTTAGGGACATGGTTTAGTGGTCAACTTGGTAGTGTTAGGTTAATGGTTGGACTCAATGATCTTAAGTGTCTTTTCCAACCTAAATGATTCTATGATTCTACAATTTGTGTACAACTCACAAGTTCTTGGCAAACTGCCACTGATGTTTGGATAAGTAATTTGTTTTTCCCCCAGAGTACTTGTTCTGCTTGTTGCTTGTTCTAACATCTTTCTTTACGCATTATGTTGAAAGGAAGGACCAGAATTAATCTGGGCAAGGCCTCTTGATGAAGAGAAAAGGGCTACTAATGCTATCAACCTCTGGTTTTTTTCAGGGGCGTGAACTCCTAGCAACCTTTAAAGTTTAGCAGTGAAGTTCCTGTTTTGGTACCAAGAACATCGCTTGAACATTTAATACTGAAAATGGACTTATCTGTAATGAGCTTTTGAGAGGGTTCTACATGAAAACAGCTAATATGGTGGTGCCTTTACCATGGAAAAATAATATTAAAAAATCTAAATATAGCCAATATTATTAGAATAATAATTGTGTTTCTCAGTTACTTTTAATAAATTATTTACCTGACCTATTGAATTTCTGAATAAAAGTGGGGAGACCAATATAGCAGCATCATTTCAGATATGCTTCAAAAACAGTGTTTTAGGAATGTTTTTAATACATCCCTTTGTTTTAAGATATACACCCTTCCTTTTATAATTGTACTCCTAGGACAGTAAGAGACAGCACTGCCCACAGGATGTCCTCTTTAAAGGAGTAATTTCCTTTCCCATCTCTTCTTCCTTGTTACTATCGCAGTTTTATGGCACATACAACAGGAGGATGTACTGAGTAGCAGTATTTTCTGTTATATTAATAAAAGTAGATTTGATGTGAATTAAGGCCACTGAATAATCCTTACAGATTGCAGGGCACTTTTCAGCATACAAAATGTTGCAATTAGACAACACAGCCTTTTGAAGCAGTTATCATCATTCATCAAATACATATGGTAGCTGGATTTCCATTATGGTCTGATATCAAGGCAAGGAGAGAAACACAATGTCCAGATCTTTGTAAGACCCTTACGGAATTTATCTAATTTGTCTGGTTCATGTAGGGATAGTAATTTTTAGAGTGCTCACTCATTATTTGTTTATTTATTTATTTATTGGCATAGAAGTATTAGTGCCGGACCCAAGATACTGTTAATCATAGAGGTGTAAAAGGTTTTGGTATGTTTAAAGTTTGGTATCAGTCAACCACTGTGGTTTTAGTTTTTTTTTTTAAATCAAAGGCTTTGATCACAGTCATAACAATGAAGTTATAGGGACTTATGGTATTTACGATGTATCAGGACTGATGGACAGAATTCATGGACTCCTGTGAATATAGTAGGTTATATGGGAGAAAAACAAACAATGACATCTCTGATAACATTGAGAGGCTGACCAGAAACATATGCTTGCCTCAATTTGATGAAACTGCTTGTTAAGCCTTTGGTCTTTATGGAATCAAAATATGATTGGACGGGGCTCTGAGCAACCTGATCTAGTTGATGATGTCCCTGCTCATTGCAGGAGGAGTTGGACTAGATGACCTTTAAAGGTCCCTTCCAACCCAAACTATTCTATGATTCGATTATCTCTAATTTGGAAATTTTTGTTTCCTCCTCAAGAGCTCACATTTCTAAAACATTTGGTACTTATTTCTTTACTAATGGGTCTTGTAAATATCATACATGGAGCCCACATCAGAGTTGAAACAGTATTTGTGACCCTCACAACACTGCAATATCTGTGACAGCGTAGCGCAGGAGGCTGAGACGGCTTCTGCAGAGCAGCAGCCATGGAAGTGTGCATAGGCAGACCCTTCTATTCTTATCCAGCGTTTTTTGTTTTTTAGGTGTAGGATTTTGTTCCCCCCCACTATTATACTGGAACTTTGCACTGACTCTCAGGAGCAGACACTGAAAACATTTCTGTCTTAAGTTGAACAGAGGATGACCTACAAAGAGCAAAAGACTTTCTGACCTCTTTTTCTGAATGAAAATACTTATTTGCCAGGTCCAAAAAGAAATTATGAACATTTTCTTATTGAGGTGGAGTTTAAAGCTCACTGTAGAAAATAGAAATCTTAACAATAACATCAGTTGGTACTGGGTCAGGTCAATAGTGTTTTGTTGGCTTTTTCAGTATAATCCTCTCTTGCTCCTTAAGGTGAATTAATGCTATCTTCTGACTTGCAGGCTATTTTGCTAACTATCTAGTTCTTATTTTGCATTATAACTGCAATTCCACTTCAAAGTACTTGTGTGTGTGTGGTAGCTGCATGCTGTTGACTTTGTCCCAGGATTTTCAGCTCCTTGTTGCATCCTGGAGAATTGCACAGAATGATTAAGCAATTTAGTATAGACGTCTTGTTATACTAATAATGAGAATACATGTTTTTTCTCAATAGACTATGTTGTCACTTTTCTACCCTTTTTATTCAGTTTCCAAAAGCTTCTTCCAGATTTAATTTAATTTAAATTAATTCCAAAAAGCTCAGTTTTGCTTTCTTTCACATATATTTAACATTCACAGAAAACAGAGGCTTACTAGAAACATAATATAAACAAACACACAAAAAACCTCCAAAAACTGTTTTCATGACTAATGGTCCTTTTTATAGGGACCATGTCCAGTTTTGGCTAACATCTTGAGAGGATACTCCATTTATGCTTTTGCAGATAAATAAACCTTCCCAAATGATTGTTAAATAACCTATCTTGGCCTTTCCCTGTCAATACTGATTCGTTAGTAAACAGAATTAATCACTTTAAAACACATATTCATTTGGTGAAGTCAGAGTATGGATCAGTTTTGCACACACCAGGCAACACAGGAAGAAGTTTTCAAGCTCTTATATAAACAGGACTCAATTTTTTTGCAAATAGGAAAGATGTTATTTGGTTTTCTTCCTCCTTCCTAATGATGGAAGTTGGCACTGGGTTTCAGGAGACTGGTAGTTGCCTGAAGCCATGAAAGACAAGTCAGCAATGCTTTGCTGTCCTTTAAATGAGCTCTGCTTGGCATCTAATTTGACAGAGCAGAAATAAGGTATGTTTCTAGCAATGAAAAGATTGTGACTAATTTATAAAGAAGCTACCACTTTTTTATGTCAAACATGACATAAAACTTTAATCTCCCTCAAGGCACATTTCAGTTACTCATCACTATGCTATATATATGTCTGTGGTTTTTCTGGAGAAAATAATGTTGGGTTATCTTTAAAAAGACTAAATTCATTCTTCCGTGACTGTACAAGACAACAGCTTTTCATCTGAGATTAAATTTTACCATTTATTTAGTCCTGCCAGTTCTTTAGACAAATGCTTACATAAAGGGATTAGGGAAAGCACCGAAAAGAAGTAGGTGATCAGATACTATGTACCTTTTCAGAGTTTATTTCCAAAAAAATGAGGTAATCATTTAAAAAGGCAATCATCTTGGTTATCAAACACACAAATGCAACCATTTAAGTTCGATGCAATTTTTTTCAGAGGAAAATTCCCACTGGAATAATTTATTCTTTTCAAAGGGACCCTCCTGATCCCGATATTTCTAGATATATCAGTTTGAAATTATTCCTTTCTTTGCTATGTGTTAGTCAGCAGAGGGCACTGTCTTTCTTTGAAAATACAAGAAAATATAGCTTAAAAGTACAGAGTAAATGCTTCTCTTTGCAGTGCTTTTACTTGACTTATCTCAGTTTTAAATTTCATAAACATAATTTATAAGTGTGAGATTATTTTTAATGTGATACTTCCTCTTCTAAATTGAAACAGAGATATGATGGCATAATTTTTTTTTTAAAGAATCTACTATTTGTTTCCCTCTGTTTGTCCCATATACATCTTGGGCTCTTCTCTAGATATTAAAGGCAGTGAAGCTTCTGCAGTTCCTTTGTTTAGGCAATTGAATGGGATTGCTGAATTTCTGAACTGCCTGACTCAATTGACCATAACTTCTGCTCTACAGAGGCATACATTTTTTTCAGTTCTAGCTATTTAAATCCATGAAGCCAAGCAAAGCTGTTATTCTATTCCTCTGATCCTTAAAAACGGCTCTTCTGCAAGATGCATTCAGCCTTTGTACAGGAGTGAGGCTCAAGAGGAGTTCTGTGCATGTGTATGCTTCTTAGGTGAGAATTCATAGACTTTTTTAAATGCACTCACTATTGTATTGCAACAGTTGACTGAAGCAAGTGGATTCTTTGGGGTTTGTCAAGTACAGCCACTTATTTCACTTGAAAATGGAATGAAAATTTGAGTGTGTCCATGTTTGCATAACATTATCTTCAATAATGGCAACTATATCACTATATAAAAATAATATTGCAGAAAAAATTGCCATTATTTACAATACTAATATTGAACACCATTCTTAAGAACTAGGTGCTAGGACATGAAGCTTGTTATAAAGCTCTTAAAACCCGTGATGCATGTAAAATAGAAGGATTAGTTTTAATTAAAAAAAATTACAGTGATTTATCCTACCTTCTTGTGAAGTCACTGTAGAGATGTAGAGAGATTGGCAATTCAATTTATTATTAACCCCTGTTGGTTTCCAGATACACTTTTTTTTTTTCTGTGGGCAAAGCAAATGAAAGAAGATGCGCTTCAGAAAGGATTGGGAGGGGGAGTGTTTGGTTTGTTTGTTTCCATGTTATATACTGTGGTCCAATATGCTTTTTGATACCTGTTTCCTGGTGACCAGCTTGTCAGGCACATGCTATTGAACAATATGCATGATGGGGAAACACGCTGGAATGAAAAAGGCATCCTTGACTCTGGGACTGGCATTGTTCTCTGCTCACTGTTGTTTAAAGCAGTTCCAAGTACGCCCCAGGTTATACTGACTGAATATAGAGAGCACTCTCTTATTTTTCTAGCTCCAGCTCTGCCTTTGTATACTCTATTCTATACTCCACATAAGCTTGATACAGTAGTTTTAGTGACATTTATTTGGGGTTTCAACTGCAGTAACACTAAGCAGCAGTCCATCAGTGCTCATTTTTGTCATGTATATACTAACTGGCTTAGCTAGCTCGAGAAACAATGGTATGATTGCTTATGTGTCCGTATCATAATTATTTGTTCAATTACTGAAAAAAAATTGTTTCACGATGTTAGATTAACAGCAGATCTTAAAAAAATTAAAAATATCCAGGATACTGATTTTTTTCTGAAAACCTGATTGTATATGCATGCTTGGATGTGTTTATGAAAATGTTTATTGATAATGCTGTTGTCCGAAAAGGCGGATTCGTTACCCAGTGTGCAATAAGCGAATTTCACACACAGAGATGAGATATCAGTTTATTCCAAATCTGCGCAGAGTTGGGCGCTAGGTGGTAGGCCCACAAAGCTAGCACACCTCGGTTAACACACAGAAAATATTTATACACTTTAAGGAACAGTTATCAGTATTTTTAAAAATTGGCTTGTTGCCATTGGTTCTCACAAGCCTCGTCTCCACTTAAAGTCACAGCATCCTTTTTTTTACTGCGCATGCTCAGTGAGGAAGGGGCTTTTGTGAGTAGGGGGCTTTCCCCACCCAGGGGCAGGTTTCTATTATGCCAATTATATGTTAATTATATGTTAATTAGGATAGTTCATTCAAGGTTCATTTTTAATCACGCTTTTGGCTGACTGTTCTAAACATACTGATTAACCACACAGTTAGTTCACTCATGCTTTGGGATGTTCCTGCCTTGAAGGACAAATTTGAGGCAAAATCTAGATTAGAAATTCCTTCACTATCCAGTCCTGACTAACTCAAGGATGCCCAGCTTGTTCCCAGGCAAAGAACATACCTCAGCTACATCCACATTTACGCTTATATGGATTAACTCTTGGTTGCCTTATAACAATACTGTCTTTATAGAGACAGAGCAGTAATTTGGATTGTTTATGTTAGCTACAATAACTGCTGTGGGGGAAGATTTTGTTGTAAATTCTTTCTTATGTTGACCCAAACCTGAAATGTTTTTAACTCTGTTTCTGTCATTGTAGTTTTGTGTTAAATTTTAAATGGATTTTACAACTTGAAAAAGATTTTATCATAGAATCAGAATAGTTTGGGTTAGAAGGGACCATTAAAAGTCATCTAGTCCAACCCCCGTGCAATGAGCAGGGACATCTTCAACTAGATCAGGTTGCTCAGAGCCCCGTCCAACCTGACCTTGAATGTTTCCAGGGATGGGGCATCTACCACCTCTCTGGGCAACCTGTTCCAGTGTTTCACCACCCTTACTGTGAAAAATTTCTTCCTTATGTTAAAGGAGAAGCCGCTGCCTGAGCATTCACACACCAATCAAGGAGTTGTACTCACACCACCCAAGACTTTAACTGCTAGGACCAGACTCCCTTCGCAGCAGGCGACTCCAGTGAGCCGACGGGTGCCCCTTTCGACTCCACACGCAGACACACATACACACTCACTCTCAGGTGCTTTCTCTTCCCTCAGACTCGACCCTAGGTTTCCCAAAGCAGAATCTCCGACATGATGTATGCCAGGCGGATTTATTAAGTGGTATGGCGGTGAAGAACAGCTGGAGTTGGGTGCCTGTGGAGCGGGACTCTGAACAAAAGAATCTCTGTGCAATTATACCCTTACAATCTAAATTCCCCTCCCCTCACGAGACGGTTCGGTCCAATTGGAGTATTTGGCTCTGAGGTCTCCTTGTTCCTCATTGGATCCTTTCACTGTCTCCAGGCGGGCTGTTCTTTTTCTTTTCTCGAGGAGGCAACTTCTGCTGATGGATGTGGCTATCTTATCTTTCTAATTTACACCGGTTTTGGGGCCTTCCCTCATGTAACTAAGTAAGAGTTTGGTATAAGTTCATCAGTATCTAGGTGAAAGTTCACAGCTTGCAGCCTAAGGCTTTTTACTAATGCTATACAGTGGATTCCATCTGAACTAGGAAGTGACTCCTATAAGAGCAACAGGCTGAGGGCCCTTGCTAGCACCCCGTCCCTCTCACCTTGGCACGTCATCCCACGGCTTGTCATGGGCAAGCCTGATATTATCCCCCTTCCCCTTCAAGTCTAACTTAAAGCCCTGTCAATATGCCCCACTAGCTTGTGAGCAAAGATCCTCTTCCCCCTTTGAGAAAGGTGAATCCCATCCGATGCCGGCAAGCCAGGTGCCATGTAGGCAATCCCATTATCAAAAAACCCGAAACTGTGGTGGTGGCACCAGTCACAGAGCCATGTATTAATAGACTCAGCCCATCTGTTTCTTCCAGTGTCACTGCCCACAGGTGGAAGGAGAGGAAAAGATAACCTGTGCTCCAGATTCCCTTACCAACCGTAATTTTACTACTTGGGCTTGTCAGTTACTTATTGTGAGGACTTCATGAAGCTTTTAGGACTGTTGCTAGTGACTATGTCCAAGAGAAGATTTGAATTTAGTTTTATGTTCAGATATTTTTAATTAGCAATGTTAGAACCCAAATGCTGCCATTAATTTCAAACTCCTTCAGAAATCCGGCAAGGGTTTCTTCATCAAGATTTTCCACTACTTCCTTCGAAATCTCAAGGATTTATCTGAATCAGAACATGTATCCCATAATTTTGACACTCCTTCATCTGGTAAAAGGTTCTGGTAAAAACCTATGAAAATTTGGTGGTAAAAGTAAGATTTTGAAAACAAGTTAAAACAAGACTCATGTTTTAAAATACGTAGTAGAAGAACTTTGGAACTCGGCAATCTGGATTGCCCTTTACTTACAGGGTCTGAAATTTACTTGTTGCTCTATTTTCTTCTAAGTAAAACTAGGCAAACCATGGAAAACAAACTCAAGTTGAATTAATGGAATAAAGTCCTAATCAAGCACTTAATGTATATAAATGGACTGTACTGAATTCCATAATCAAAGAAGTGGAAGCTATTCCTTTGTTCACAGTTAGAACACCATTGCATGTACGTTTTTTTTAAGGCGTCAGCTGAAATGACAGTAATAGAATACCATGTTTAAATATGCAGATTGTCTTGAGCAATTGCATAGCAGAATATCTAGCATCCTAACATGACATAAATAATGAGTGAAGTGTTTTCTTGTGTTCAGATGGAACTTCATGTGTCCTTTTCGTGTGTCCATGTGTCCTCTTGTCCTGTCAGTTGGTAGTACTGAGAAGATTCTGGCTCCCTTTTCTTCATTCCCTCCCATCAGATGTTTATACACATTGGTAAGATTCCCCCTGAGCCTTCCCTTCTCCAGGCTGAACAATCCCAGTTCTCTCAGCCTCTTCCCATATGCAAGATACTCCAGTCCCTTAATCATCTTTGTGGCCCCATGCTGGACTTGCTCCAGTAAATCTGTATCTTTCTTGTACTGGGGAGCCCAGAAATGGGCACAGTATTTTTCAGTGCAGCCTTACCAATGCAGAGAGGTAGGATGTAGAGAGGAAGGATCACCCCTCTCCACCTGCTGACAATGCTCTTCCTAATGCAGCCCAGGAGACTTTTGGCCTTCTTTGTCGCAAGGGTGCATTGCTGGCTTGTGGTCAGCTTGGTGTCTACCAGGACCCCCAGGGCCTTCTCTGCAGAGCTGCTTTCCAGACGGTCGGCCCCTAGCATATATTGGTGCATGGGGTTATTCCTCCCTAGATGGAGGACTTGGCATTTCCCCTTGTTGAACTTCATGAGGTTCCTGTCAGCCCATTTTTCCAGCCTGTCCAGGTCCCTCTGGATGGCAGCACAGCTCTCTGGTATATCTGTTGGAATATGTAGAATTCTATGGTGTTTTGGTTAGAAGGAATGATGAGAATGTATAATTCTATCTCAGAATTACCCTCTTTCCCATCCTGGAGCCATAGTGTTCTAATATACTTTTTAAATAGTACACTTAAATAGTACATTATAGCAAAATGAAAAACTTTATTTGAGCAGTGAAGAGCAGAAAGCTGTCCTGAAAAACAAAGAAAAGGAGATATAAACAAATACTGACAGAAAGATGAAAGGGAGTGTCCTGGTTTCAGCTGGCATAGAGTTAATTTTCTTCCTAGTAGCTGGTATAGTGCTGTGTTTTGGATTTGGGATGAGAATAATGTTGATAACACACTGATGTTTTAGTTGTTGCTAAGCAGTGCTTACACTAAATCAGGGACTTTCCAGCTTCTCATACTGCCCTGCCAGTGAGGAGGCTGGGGGTGCACAAGAAGCTGGGAGGGGACACAGCCAGGATAGCTGACTGTGTCCAAAGGGATACTCCATACTATATGACAAACTGGCCAAAGGGATATTCCATACTATATGGCATCATGCTCAGCATATAGAGCTGGGGGGAGTTGGCCAGGGGGGTGGCGGTCACTGCTTGGGGACTGGCTGGGCGTTGATCAGCGGGTGATGAGCAATTGCATTGTGCATCACTTGTTTTGTATATTCTTTTATCATTATTATTATCATCATCATCATCATCCCTTTCTTTTCTGTACTATTAAACTGTCTTCATCTCAACCCATGAGTTTTACCTTTTTTCCAATTCTCTCCCCCATCCTACTGTGGGGGAGTGAGCAAATGTCTGTGTGGTGTTTAGCTGCCTGCCGGGTTAAACCACAACAGTCCTTTTCAGCACCCAACGTGGGGCACAAAGGGTTCAGTTAACGACACATCTGACCAGAGCATGTTAAAACAAATTTATTATAAGCATTCATTATATTAGTTTAATAGTTGCCGGTCACAATGTTGATTTATTTGCTCGCAGAGTTGTGTTATGTAACACCTTATTTGCTGTATATGTTCCCCGTTTTGCTATTTATCAGCTCTGGGGGCTGGATTAAGGTTATCATTTTCCTGTACTGTGTAGCACTGGCTTATGATATGATAAAATTACCGGTCATGAGAGTAATCTGGTATTTGTACTCAGCATTGCTGTCATCTCTGTACTTTGGGAACCATCTCTCAGAAACTATTAATAATTACACTCTTTACCTTTTCTCCTTGGAGAGCCAATCTATGGGGGAGACAAAGGGGGACACTTTCTCCTTCATCTTCACCTTCTCTTCCAGGCTAGTTACAATAGCTCTTGAGAATTTTGAATATCCTTGGGATGTTCAAACCAGCATGTTCCTGTTGCTCCTACTCCTGAATGTGTTTCAGGTCTTGTTTAAAGTTAAACTATTTAAAAATATCACCCAGATATCTTCCCCAAGGCTGGGTAGTTATGAGTGTCAGGGTGTGTGGGATAGTATGGGCAAGTACCTAGGACAGTGGGCACCTCCAATGTTTTGGAACTTCACCCCTGAACAAGTGCAGAATCCTGAAAAACTAGTAAAGCATTTGGAAAGAGTATGCTGTCACCCTGGCAATTCGAGACAGAGACACAAACCACTGCAACGTGCTGGGGCCTGGCCCATGCCTTCTAAGCCCTATTCAACAGTATTCAGTACCCTCAAGGCAAAGAGGTCTCTGGATCTGATGACAAAAGAACAGGCTATGTGGCTACTCCAACCCCTGCGACAGGCACTGCAATTGAACCAGAGAACCAACCCGTTGCGGTATCAGTCGCCCCTATACACAAGAAGAAATATTGGATGTGAAAGCTCATTTAGTAAGGGAAGACTCTGAAGCAGGGCCATCACGAGAACAGGAGGAAGAAGAGGAAGCAGTCATAAATGTGGCAGTAACCACCCAATCCCTATCCCTGAGTGAGCTGCGAGATATGCGAAAATATTTCAGCCATCTTCCAGGTGAGCACTTTGTCACCTGGCTTCTCTGATGCTGTGATAATGGGGCCAGTGGCCTGGAATTAGAGGGTGGGGAAGCCAAGCAGCTGGGATCCCTTTCTAGGGAAGGGGGCATTGACAAAGCTATTGGAAAAGGTGCACGAGTCCTCAGCCTCTGGAGATGACTCCTGTCGGGTGTGAAGGAAAGGTATCCCTTCAAGGAAGATGTTCTATGTCACCCAGGCAAGTGGACCGCCATGGAGAGAGGTATCCAGTACCTGAGGGAATTAGCTGTGCTGGAGGTGATTTATGATGACCTGGACAACAAGCAGTTATCCAAAGACCCAGATGAAATCAAATGCACACAACCCATGTGGCAGAAGTTTGTACGGAGCATCATCGTATGCCAACTCATTGGCAGTAATGACCTGGAAAGATGGAGAGGAACAAATGGTGATTGAATTGGCTGGCCAACTCCAGCAATATGAAGAGATTCTCTCTTCCTCCCTACAGGCCTGTGTCTCGACTGTGGATAAACTGTCTAGGGAGTTCCATCAATTCAAAGAGGATATGTCCTACTCCCCACCTGTACGGACAAGTATTAGCTGTTAGGAGTAAGTGTTCTTCTGCTCAAGAGAGAGGATATAGTGGGTTTCCCTTCCTTTTCTATCCTATTAAACTGTCTTCATCTCAACCCATGAGTTTTGCCTTTTTTCCCATTCTCTCCCTCATCCCACTGAGGGGGAGTGAGTGAATGGCTGTGTGGTGTTTAGCTGCCTGCCAGGTTAAACAGCAACAGGGAGTGTCATGGATTTGATGGGGGAGCTTCCTGGGTCTTGCAACAAAAGAATTTTTTATTTTTCCTCCAAACCCTTTTAAAGACAACTTATACATTAGGAAACTGGGACTGAATTATCTTAGCTATGGAAAGCTATGTTTCATCTTCAAAGAACAGAGTATTCTCTGACTGTCAAACTTTGTTGTTTCCACAAGCAGCAAGTAAGCTATAGCATACATTGTATTCTATCTGTGAAACTTGTTACTCAAAGGAAAACTTTCTTCATATATGCACAGATAAATTTCCTTAAACTGAAGTGATTGTTTAGACAAACTGTATTTTTGTATTCAGGGATGTATAGCAACATATGTGTGTGTGTTTATGCGTGGGTATTCGAGTAGCATGGTATATAGTATGTCATTTAGTATTTCTATGACTAGTAATGTAGGTAGATCAGGTTTTGTACTGTGTCAAAAACATAGAAATATTTATAAAACATTTTTTACCTTTTCGGGTTGACAGCAATTTTATTCTACAGGACTGAAACCAAGTTCATTATGATTTATGTATATAACTGTACTGTTGAAATTTTATGATAATGGATCTAGTAGTCACTAGAAAATAGTTTTGTCTTATGTTTGAGAAATACCTTTTTGTGCCTTTTCATCAGTTTGTATTTACCAAAGGTTTTTCATAATGCTAAATGACATTCCTTTTATTCTTGTAATTAATCATCTGAGATGTAATAATAATATACTAATAATTACTGTTATTTGGACACTAATAGGTTTATACTTTCATCAGTGAAAATGATTGAGCTGTGTGTTGTGATAATTTTATATAGCTGCACTTCCTAGTGGTATTTATGACCTTTGTAAAGTGTTTTAAGACCTTTTGGTAAAAAATACTATATTATATAATACAAAATCTAAATGTCAATATTTGCTTTGTAGAACTGTCAATTCAGGAAGATTTTCATCATATTGAATGTGGAGTTTTCGATTCTCTTTTCAAAGTTTTTTTGTAAATTGCTCTGCTTAGACTTACCACAAACAATAGAATTAGGATGTGCATCCAAAATCTAGCCTTCTTTTGAGAGAAAGAGATAGCAGAGACCTTAACAGTTGAAGTTATCTAAGATCATGGAAAGACTGATTCATTTAATTTCATCTGCCTGTTTGGCCTCTTAGTAGAGAGTATATTGCTTATGGATGCTTCAGTTCTCTTTTTCTCCCTGTTTAGTTTTGCAAACCTGATTTTTTTCTATAGAGAATGATTGCCAACAGCATTTGTTGAAGAAGTTGTTTCAGTTAATGGAAATATTCTTATGGATTTTTTGGGGGGGGAAGGGTTGAATAGAGACAAAAGTGATAATTCAGGCCTTTAAAATTGGATATTCTATCAAAATAACAGTAATGAGCATTTTGATAAATTTACGTTTCTTTTATTTGTTAGGCAACAGCATAAGTGATAGTCATGCAACCTGAAGTTTATATATGGGAAATATGAAACCTGAAGAGTAAGTGACAAAACAGTCACACCCTTTTTTTGCCCTGGAGTGTGGCATAGTGTTTATTGTCTTTGTGTCTGATGCAACTTAAAAGCAAATAAGAAATCAGGAAAATTCAAGGCACTGATTTCAGTGTAGAAATAAATTTCTGATTTATTCAGCTACTCTGTAAGCTTTCTCTGAGCCCTATTAAAATAAAAAAAAAATATCATAGGTGTAGACATGACTCTTTTTCTTCCGTTATTCCAATGTTTTCTTATATAAATGTATTACAGGTAGACTTTAATGATACATTTTGAACTGAGTCATTTTCAAACTTAACTCACAAGATAGTTTGTTTAAATCCTTATTTGTTTTACTGTAGTGCTCATTATTCTAAACATTTTACAGACAATGAACAGTAACAACAAAAATATTATTTATTGCAAACCCAAATTTTCAGATTCTGTTATGTGTCCATGGAATTCTTTTTCAAAGAGCATATGCTATTTTTCCTACTGAAAAGTTAGAATATAAAATAGGAAAGGATGGCAAATTCTTATTTAGGCAGTTTTGATACCCTATTGATCATTTTCAATAACCACAGGATGATTAGCATTTTACCAAGCCTCTTTCCAGCAATTCACAACTCATTTTATTAATTTATATACAGTTCTTCAGTGTAGCACACCATGAAACCTCTTTTGGTTTGGCCTAATCCATTCTGTGCTTCAGGGTTGCTCAAAGGAAGCAACTACCTCTCTACATTCCTCTTCCAAATTAGTTCTCTCAGGCTGCTATGTAAAAGCACTTTCCTACCTTGGACTGATCTTCAAAGATTTATGAATTATGATATGCTAAGGAACACATCCCCCATCTGTTACTTGTTCAAGACAGTGAAATATAGCCTACTATTACTCTCCTTGAATGTTACACGTTTCAATTATGTGCAGGTTTGCAGGAAAGTCTTTACTGTTTCATTTGCTCTTGATTTAGTAGGTACAAGGAAAAAGAAAAGAAGGGCAAAGGATAGATGAAGATTTCCTCCAAAGCTGCATATCTTGCTATACAGCCCAGTAAGGCAAGGTATTTGTATGTACCACAGTTGTAGATTACAAGTCATCAGGGTCTGAACCTGTAAATAACTCATGACTGGCATAAATAATTGTTTCTCCTATAAGCAAGAGCTACATTCTCAAGAAATGAATCACTTTGGTGTTTTAGTCCTCTCAAGACAAGAGAGAAAAATTCATGGTCATGATGATGGCTTTTTGTACTGACTTCCATTCATCTCCCAGACTGCTTTGATCTCATCTCATGTCATTGCTGTCAATTATGCAGTCTATGTGAATTATACCATCCAGACCTACCTAATATCACTGTGCTTGATGATTTAGTTACAGGCCAAGCGCTACAAGCTTTCTTATAGGTTTGGGAAATCCTGTTACAAAACGGAAAATATTTGCTAAGATATATTTTCCCATGTGAGAGAGATTCTTTAAATGGGCATCTTAAAATCAACTAGTCCACACAGACCACCAACAACCTTGCCTACTGTATCTCAAGTATATTACTTTCTTCTATGGATTTATTGCTTTCTTCTGTGGATCAAAAGAGTAAATTTTTTTTAAATAGATTGCATTTATGTATGTCTGTCATGAACAAGTGGTTGGGCCGCTTAAAGACTCACCACCAAAGATATCAGAAAGCAAATTATTTTAATATAGATTTGTAAAAAGGTACAACAACAGAATTCAATGGCAAGGTTCACTCTATTACTCACTTAACATGAAAAGGTGTACAAAGAGAAACCAAGTTACAATTAGATTGGAATGATTTGCTCGTGGATCAAATCAGGTTAATGTGGCTTATATGTATATTGAGGAGAGAAAGTAGGGGACATCCTCCCATTTGAGTCACAAGGTTCAGAGTGGACCGAAATTCACCCCTAGTCCCAGACTTGGTCAACAGTTTATGTCTAAGGTTAGGTAAGGAAAGTAAAGGAATGCCCTCCCGTTGAGTCATGAGGTTCAGAGTGGACCCCCTTGCTTTCTAAACTCCTTCTCAGAGAGGAGTTTAGGTGTGGCTGAATCTACTCGTAGTCCCAGACTTGGTCAACGGTTTATGACTAAAGGAATAGGGTATTGGGGATTCTGGTGTAGTGCTTGGTGTAACTTTAAAATAACAGCAATCAAATTCACTAACACTATTGAGGTAAATCACAGTATCAAATCATATAAAACTTAGTAACATAATTAACCTAAAACTTATCGAGATTAATGCTATTGAGATAAATCACAGTATTAAATCATAGCAACATACTAAGATCAGACACATAAAGAGATATAAAGAAAAGAGATAAATATGTACAAAGGTACCTTTAAATGCCCCCCTTGAATTCAGTTGAATACTCACATTGAATGCTTTGCATCGCTCAACGGGTGATCAGCCGAGCCTCTGAGTTGATCGCGAACTTGAGGATTCACAGACTCTGAGAGGCATCCCACTCAGAGGGAGGTGCTGGTCGCAGCCCACTGCGGTCCAGGAGAGCTCAAAGGGTCTCACTTGGGACCACTATTTATAGGACTGGGAGATGATTGACTTTAGGCATCAGTAAATTTCCATCCTTGCCACAAATCATTTGTTGGTAATTGCTAGAATTCTTGACATCACAGTGATGCTGATACTGATCCACCCAATTCACGGCTAGATAAGATATGCTCCAAGGCTGTCTGGGGATGGTGAGTTACTCCCATCTACGCAAGAGTGCTTGGTACAGTCAAGGGGCCCTTAACCGCCAAACTCTGCTCCAAGGCCAAGGCTTATCAAGCAAGGGGGGGGAATGCACCACCACAATGTCTCCCTCATAAATCTTTCTGGTAGGTTAGAAAGCTAGTTTGAAAAATTACAGACACCATATCAAAAGGAATATAAAAATTTGAACTTTTTTCCAAGCTTGCTCCAACATTGACTATAACCACTGCTGTAAGATTCCAAAAGGTTGGTGCATGTATGGAGAGAATATGGGAACAGATCCATTTGCTTAGTCAGTCACTGAGGAACATCAGTGCTTTCAAAAAATTCGAAGATAATACGTAGAAAACTGACACTATGGACCCTAGAGATTAAAAATATATACTTATTTTTAATAGCAATTATGTGGAAAAGAGTATTGCCAGAAAGACTAGTATAAAACTATAATGTTCTTCAAGCTCAGAATTAGTTACTAACACTGTCAATAATTTTCTGAGGGGAATGATGAAGAAGGAGAAAAGAAGATAGCTATTTTGTTATCCTCTAACACTCAGATTTCCTGGTTTCAGAATCTAGTGGCATACCAGGAAAATCCAGTTTTCATTGTCTGGGATAATTTTCTTTAATACATGTAGAAATCAAGGAAGAAGCTCTTCAAAATTGAGGATTGATATGATTTGGTAAAGATACCTTAATGAATATTTTTATAAGATCTGTGGCAAATAATGTGCAAATTGTTACAGGTATTCTTATATCCTCAGAAGGACATGGAAAATGTTGTTCTTTGACCGCTGATGTCAAAAGTTTACCAGACTGAAAAGTCACTTAGATCATCTAGATTGTGTCTGTAGAACATTACAGCTTAACTAGTAATTACGTCTTAATGACCAGTTTGATTTTGGTGGTACTTGCAGAATCCTTCAGTATTATCTTTTTTGTTTGTTTGTTTCACTGCTTTGACAGCAATTATTGGTGTTCCAAAAGAAAGAAATCTCAGAAGGTACACTTTTCTAAGGGGCAGCAGCTTTAATATTTTGTTTCAAGTTAAGTCTATTTTTGGGTACAGCAAAAAGTATCAGTGAAGACTAAGAAGTACTGGATAAAGTTTATACTATATACAGAGCGTGGCGCGTCAGCCAGGATATGGTGCAGCAGTTCATGCGGAAGGGCGCGCAAGGAGGGCGTAGTTGCCCTACCAGCTCAAGAGGTGAGTTCAATCGGTGGTCATTGCCCTCTCAGAAAGAGAGGTATGGTAGCCACCCGATGGAAAGCCATGCCCTCTGTACTCACCAGAATGGATGTGTCAACCCAGATAGAGCTCCCACGGAAACATGCAGCCATCCAGGTCTTGGGCTGCAGGGAGTGCCAGAGCCTCTCACTGGTAACCGATAGCAGTAGCGAAACAGGTGTGTGAGGTGTGACCAGGTGGATGATCTGCTCAGCCTGGTGGCAGAGCTATGAGAGGAATTAGAAAGGTTAAGGAGCATCAGGGAGTCTGAGAAAGTGATGGACTTGTGGAACCATGCTCTGCCCTCCCTGAGACAGAAGCAGGAACAGCCACCAGAAAACAACCAAGATCAAGGGGGTCCTGTATCCTCCCCCTGCCAGGCTGAAGGCAATAGCTTAAAGGAAAGGAGCGAATGGAGGCAAGTCCATGCTCGGGGCATCAGGCGAACCCCCTCCTTGCCCACCTTGCCTCCCCAGGTGCCTCTGTACAACAGGTATGAGGCTCTGCATGTGGAAGGACAGTCCATGGATGATGTGGGTGATGGTCCAGCTACATCAGAGGTGTTTCCAAGGTCAGAAAGGCCTACCCCCTGCATCAGGACCACCCCCACGAGGAAGAAAAGATGGGTTATAGTTGTAGGCAACTCCCTTCTGAAGACCAATATGCCGGGCAGACCCTCTGTGGTCTGTGGGACCTGACAAGATACATCTGAGAGTCGTGAGGGAATTGGCTGATGTAGCTGCCAAGCCTCTCTCCATGATATCTGAAAAGTCATGGCAGTCAGGGGAAGCCCCTGGAGACTGGAAAAAGGGAAACATTGCACCCATTTTTGAAAAAGGTAGCAAGGAGGACCCTGGGAACTATTGACCCATCAGCCTCACCTCTGTGCCTGGGAAGATCATGGAACAGATCCTCCTAGAAGCTATGCTAAGGTACACAAAGGACAGAGAGGTGATTTGAGACAACCAGCATGGCTTCACCAAGGGCAAGTCCTGCCTGACCAACCTAGTGGCCTTCTATGACGGAGTGACTACATCAGTGGACAAGGGAAGAGCTACTGATGTCATCTCTCTGGACTTCTGTAAAGCGTTGACACGGTCTCCCCCAACATGCTTCTCTCTAAATTGGAGACATATGGATTTGATGGGTGGACTGTTCGGTAGATGAGGAATTGGTTGGATGGTCACATTCAGAGGGTAGTGGTCAATGGCTCAATGTCCAGATGGAGATCAGTGATGAGTGGTGTCCCTCAAGGGACCAGTACTGTTTAATATCTTCAAGAAGGACATAGACAATGGGATTGAGTGTACCCTCAGCAAGTTTGCAGATGACACCAAGCTGAGTGGTGTGGTTGATACTCCAAAGGAAAGGGATGTCATCCAGAGGGACTTTGACAGGCTAGAGAGGTGGACCCATGTGAACCTCATGAGATTCAACAATCCAAAGTGCAAGGTCCTGCACCTGGGTTGGGGCAAGCCCCACTATCAATACAGGTTTAGGGATGAAGGGATCGAGAGCAGCCCTGCTGACAAGGAGTTAGGGGTACTGGTGGATGAAAAGCTGGACATGAGCCAGCAATGTGCTCTTGCAGCCCAGAAGGCCATCCCTATCCTGGGCTGCATCCAAAGAAGTGTGGCCAGCAGGTTGAGGGAGGTGATTCTGCCCCTCTACTCCGCTCTGGTCAGACCCCACCTGGAGTACTGCATCCAGCTCTGGAGCCCTCAGCACAGGATAGACATGGACCTGTTGGAGCAGGTCCAGAGGAGGGCCACAAAAATGATCAGAGGGCTGGAACACCTCTCCTATGAAGAAAGGCTGAGAGAGTTGGGGTTGTTCAGCCTGGAGAAGAGAAGGCTCTGGGGAGACCTTATTGCAGGCTTCCAGTACTTAAAGGGGTCTTATAAGAAAGATGGGGACAGACTTTTTAGCAGGGCCTGTTGCGATAGGACAAGGGGTAATGCTTTTAACCTAAAAGAGGGTAGATTTAGACTGGATATAAGGAAGAAATTTTTCACAATGAGGGTGGTGAAACACTGGAACAGGTTGCTCAGAGAGGTGGTAGATGCCCCATCCCTGGAAACATGCCAGGTCAGGTTGGATGGGGCTCTGAGCAACCTGATTTAGTTGAAGATGTCCCTGCTCATTGTAGGGGGATTGGTATATATGACCTTAAGAGGTCCCTTCCCACCCAAAGATTCTATAATTCTATGATACTGCAGAAACTGGATGAATGATGAGTCCTCAGATTTTTCATGCAAGCAGTTTGAGTGCTAACAGCAAAAGTAATGTTCCAGAATTGATTTTATATTAGCAAAGGCAACTAAAACCAGTAATTAGCAGTAGTGACACCACAGATCACGCATGATTGAGTCTTTTTCTGCATTAAATTTATGCTTCTTTGTCTCATTAGGTTTCAGTAGAATTACTTTTGGTTTTTAGCAGAGCAAATGAGAAAAGAATTAAGCCAATAGATGAGATCCTGTGTTTAGATCTCTGTCTCTGAACAGAAATTAGAAGCCAATAAAAGATACTGACTGACAAAGACTCAGAGAAAGAAAGAAAGATTGTAATCTACAGGAAAGCATGGTATCTCTGGGGAACAAGAATACATAGCCTAGACATAGCATAAAGACTTGAAATCTGTGTGAAGTGTTGTTACTTTTTTTTAAGAAAAGAAGCATTGTTGTGAAGATCTGTATGTCAGTAGAGTTCAAGTAGTCCCCAAGCAAATCACAGGGAATCAGAAACAGTGTTCACTGGGGAAATAATGTTTATTTGAAAAAGGCTGAATTAGTTTTCTGATGGTTACAACTCATTGGCATATGTTGGAGTTTATTTCAGAAGTTTTGCCACATAGTGCAAAGTCGTATCAGTTGTAGGGCAGGACATACAGAACTGGCAAATAAAAGAATTTAAAATCTTGTACTATTTTGTAGTAATTATACGTCTAAATGGATAACTGAATAAAGTAATTACCTTTTATGATTATCTGTACTGCTGATGTAGAATACTTGAGCATCTGTTAGAGAATGTTTAGAGAACTGTTAGAGAAATATTTCAGTTATGATGAATTTCTTATGAAAGCTGAAGAGCAACTTTTGAACACTGAGTCAGTCTTTTACCTCTGTTACCATTTTGATATCAGCTGGCCATAATTTCAGAGCTCAAGAACAATAAAAAAATAATAATCTGAATATATTGTTGTATCAGTTTGTCATAAGTAGTTAGCAAATACTTGGGCCATCATTCTTTTGAAAGAATACAAAGCCAATTAAACACGTACCTGAGCTTGAGAAAATAAATACAAAATCTTTTGGGGAAAAAAAAATCTTCCTGTTTCACAAGAGTATTTGTTTGCACTTAGTAGAAAAGCATTTTTTTTGTTATTTTGTTATGAGACAGTAGAGACCCTTCATGATTTGCCCAGTTTTGGGATGGGTGGATGTGATGTTCCAGAAGAAAATATACTTTGTTAGAACTTAGAGACTTGGGTTCTTATAATAGAGAGCATATGTTCTCCATATCTTGAAGACAAACAGTTTTCACATTGAACTTGGAGTTCTTGATTTCCACGTGAGTAAACAATAGTTGCAGGTATAAAATTTTGTTAAGTAATGAGTAGTAGCATTTTCCTGGACTGTCTAAAAAGGAGGGTGATGGGTTGTATGTGTGTAAACAGGATAAATTACTTTAAGAGGAACAAAACCAGTCCTTTCTGTATACATTTACCTAATTTAAAATGCAAAGGGGTTTGTGTCCTTGCTGAAATGTGTCTAATCTGAAATGCAAACTAGATTTGAGAATAGAGTCCCTTGGGGTTTTTGCTTGACTAAGTTTCATCTGTTCTTTTTCTCTCTTAGTGTGTGTACATATAAATTAATCTCTTTAAAAGACAAATTTCCTCCCTCCCTATTCTTTCTGCTCCCATCAGTCTAACTCTGCCAAGTTGCTTAACTGGTTATCATTTAAAAAACAGGTATATTATATGCCCTAAAATTGTACCTGAAAAATGAAAGCTTTCTTAAAAATTGGCTTAATTAAATATAAATTTTTATGTGAACATTTTATCCATTTCAGCTAAATAATACTGTATTAGGATAAGCTTATTCTGAAATAAGGGCCCATATACACATTTATTAATTAACCTTCTCTCATATCATCCCTATTACTATTTTGCTTAGTTTGAACACATCTTATTGTCATTCATTCATAACCTCACGTTGGTGAGATGGCCAGTCTGAAAAATTATTCCTGTTAATCATATTCACTGTATATGAACTATTTGTAAACATAGAAAACGAAGTAAATTTTATTGTTTTCTTTGTTTCAAATTAGGCTCATGCACAGTTAGTTCGAGAAGTCGATGTAGAGAAGGTGTCAACTTTTGAGAACCCCTATGTAGATGCAATAAGAAGTTTATGGAATGACCCTGGAATCCAGGAATGTTATGATAGACGACGAGAATATCAGTTATCGGACTCAACTAAATAGTAAGTATATAGTGGTTACAAACAACTGTATCTTATTTTCCGTTCTTTCTAACAAAGTAGATCTTCCTTTTTATCTTTTTATACTATATTTTTGTGTATGTACATGTACAGTTTTTTGTGCATGTATGTACAAGTATCTGTGTGTGCATGCATAGTCATCACAAACATACACTTAATAACTTGAATGTAAAGGCTACTGTAAGGAAGGTAGTGTATCTAGTTTACTATTATGTGTGTGACTAAACTTGATCTTGAATGGTACACATATACTCTCTTGCGGCAGGATTCTGATAAAATAGCAATGTGGAATTTAACATTGGACCCTGAGGACTGTCTAAATATTGGCTCCAAGAAATTCAGTTGCTCTAAGGAATATACTATATAGCTCTGGTAAAATTTTTCATCTGTAAAAAAAAAAGGATGATGGTAGAGGAGGATGACCTTTTGGTGTTACCCACTAGAAAAAGGATTAGCATACTTGGTTATTAAAGCTGTGGCAAAAACTTCCATGGTCTCCACTGGAACTTTCAGATTAGCTATGAAAATTAATCTGATTATATCATTCTAGTCTCTATGTCAGGTTGGCATGAAAGGAAACCTCTCATTGAGGAAAGCACAGAAGAAACTGAAAGGCACCATGCAGGTCCTATTAAAGTCAATGGAACATGGCCATACAAATAATGGAAGTCTGGGGTGAGATTTATCTGCACAGTAGTCTGAGGTTCCTTATCTAGCACAATCATTTATACATGACTGAGTCAAGACAGACTTAAAAATACCTTGCTGATGCAATTTAGGGAGCTAGAGAGCTACTAGTGCATGAATTAGCTCTGCTCAGATTTGCTCCAATGCTATGTTATTACCACACCACATTCTGCTTCTGCTTTATCAGCCCCATATACAGGGTTCCTGTTGTCCTATGCAATCTGCTGTCCTGTAGAGCTGGTTACCTTCCTAATCTATCACTCACTTTTATTATTTGTATATGCATATTTTGGTGCACAGTGGTGCAAAGTACAGTAAAATCTCTCTTGTATTGCATGGATTCTCAGTGTCCCCAAATATACAATATTGTGTTTTATTTTTCAGTGGTAAGACAGCTAAAAATCATAGGAAACTACATATAAGTGATAATCTCTAGGGTACATAAGTGGTAAAAGAAAATTTTAGAGACAGATTAGGCTGACTATACTTTCTGATTGTTTTCATTTTGAAATGAACAGCAAACATAAATAGAAGGTAAAACAGAGCTTTTCTTATACTTTGAATTTCTTATATTTGTAGGTCCTAACTTTGATTCCATGATAAATATAATACTGATTTCAAAACTGAAATAAATGTATATATTTTAATGGTTACCTTAGAGGAATACAATAAAATTAGTAAGTCTCCAAAGTCAGAAATAAGCATCTGATACTACTTCAGATCAAATTGTACTGAATATCTTAATTTTGACCTAGTTCTAATGAAATCATCACCATAGTAGATCTTTTCAGTAGTATTAAAATAGTATAGCTCCTTAAGGAGCTATAGAAACAAAATTTTCATACATTTTCTTCCAAAAGGTAAATATACTAGTTGATTGGTTATTTTTAAAGCACAACATATTTAACCACTTAACAACATGATTTATTGCAGATTTGTAGATTTTAATTATAATAGATTGTAGTTCATTTTGTGGAGTTCTGCAAAAATTGTTTTAGAACAAGTAATAAAACATTAGAATTATGAATCGCTATATATGAGTCTTTATATGAGCCTCTCATATATTTATGCTTGCAAGTAGAGTTTCTTTACATATGTAAGTCCAGGAAAAGCAATTAGCAGAAACAAAAGAAGCATTGTTTCAAAAATGCAGTCCACATGTTTGGGGATAAAACATCTAAACACAATTTGCTAGCTTTAAGTCCCTATGTCACAAAGCAGAAAAACATAATGCTTGAAATTTACTACCGGGATTCACAAAGCACTTAAAAGGAAGTAAGCATCCAGTGCTCACTGACTTGGTGAGACTTCAGTAATTTCATCTGACGATATATAAAAACAAAACAATAGTTTGTAGTCCACCAGATCTCTTATATATGTTTTGAAGCATATGTGTCAATCTCATGCTGCTTCTTCCTTCATCCCTTGCATGAGTCTCTCCTTTAGTCTTCTCAGGTTTTTTCCCCCAGCGTTTTTACGGTAGTAGTATTTTTAATCTGTTCCCTGTGTTGCTTTTTTCCCCTCCCCATTAGTACACATTGTCTTTCTAAATCTCTTTCTCTGTATTTTCTGGTTTTGTTTTTCTAAATTCTGTTGCTAGCTTCTAATATATCTTGTAAGTTTCTATACTTTCACTTTCTGTCATCTTTTGACCTGCTTTGTCATTCTTAGCAACACTTTTGAAGTTTTATATCCACTGCTAGTACACTGGAAGAATACGTCAGATAGATGTGTATTTACCAGAAGAGGTGAGAGGAGTGTCTAAGAAAGTAAGTTTCCTGAAAGGTGGGAGTTGATTTGAACCTCTTGGTAGCTCAGCAAATACATTCCATTCTGTCCCCTTACCACTGGATGCACCAATGGTTGTTTGTTCATATGTTTTTTTAAGTAATTTCTAGACTTGTATCTGCAGTAAAGTCAAGAACACATCATATAAATAGACATTTTTCACTTCCCATATACATTACTGGGTGACTTACCCACTTATTTACCACTAAACCACTTCCCTTTATGGCTTCAAAGATACCGTTCACAGTGTGAGACAGATATAAACCAACACCACAGTGTGGATAGCCTGAAATAATAGCTGTGTGAGATGAGATCTTTATATATATATATATATGCTACAGACCTTAACCCAAATAAAAACAATTTACCAGTCAATAGTCAGATTATATCATGGTTTTTCTAAGTCTAAAGGGAAGACAGGCAACAGTCTTGCCAAGAAGAGACAGTTATTAAAAGTAACATTTCACATTCATGTTACAACAATTGCAGAATTTGGGCTATAACTAGAGTTGTGGTGACTCATCACCATAGGAAGTATTTAGAATGTAACCAGAAAACTTCCCATAACCTTGCTAAAAAACTTCATCTTCACTAGCCACATTAGATGGAAGAATTATGTTATTGTGTACTTCCATCCAAGGGTTTTCTGGTTGTTACACAAGCACTGAGGATATTTGTTTAGCTTCTCTTTCCTGACTGTATTTTATAACACTTCAGATAATTAAATATAATTCTCCCCCACTTTATCTATGCCAGTCAGTGTTTAATGCATTGTTTTTAGTCATGCATACAGAGAATCCTTCAGGCTTTTGTTTCTGCATTTGCCATCAAGTTTAAAAAGGAAGTCAAATAAAAATAAATTATTATTGTATGATAATACATATCTGTGATAGCGTGAGCTAAGTGGGCAGTTAATGCATAAATGCAGATTCCAATACTTTTCTTTGTAATAAGAAGTGATGCAGAGCTCCAGGGTGCGACTCCCAGGACATCTTCAGCATATCACTGATTGTTAACAGGGAATGAGAGATATGAATCCTGATTATGTCTTCTCATTAAACTTCATGTGTCACCTTTTGAAAAAATATTGTATGAACTGTAGTGCTTTGGTCAGCTAGTAATTTTTGTATGATAGCATTCTACCAGACTTTGAAGTTCTCTGTAAATTCTACTGAACAATAAATTTCCTCATACCTATCCTTTAAAAGTAGCATTTTGCTTCCATGTTCCACTTCAGAAGTAGATGCATTTCAGTGGAGTTGATTGTGTGCTAAATAAAATGTGATTAGGGACCCACAAGGAGAAAGATCAGTATATGCACCTAAGTTATTACTACAACACTTTTCTCTGTTAGTTGCTATTGCCTCTGGTGATCAGAACATAAATTCTATTGTTTCATAAAACTATAGGGAATTCTTTGGGCATCCCAAGTCTGTGTAATTTTGTTGCAGGTCTCTATAAAGAGATTTCTTATGCTGCTAACATCATTGGGATAGTTAATTATGAACAACTACCTGTAAAAAACAGTTATTTGTCTGATGTGAGAAACAAAGTCTCATATACTCGTGATTTATAAAAATATACACAGGCACACCATTATTTAATAAACATTTTTATATTGTTCATTGCTTCTCTTTTTAAAAATGTACTTGAAGGTTCTAAAACTATATTTTTGCTTAATTTGTGCTGCAAAACAGCAGATCCTGATTTTATATATTCATGGTTTACATGACCTAATTTGTGTATAGTTTGCAATAAGATAAAACAGCAAATAAAAATGGCAGGTCTTTACCACATGAAACAGGCTGAAGCTTAAGATAAAGTAGTAGTGGTACAAGTATGCTTACCCTATCATGCAATAGACATACTAAATATAAAAGGAAGATCTGAAGAAAGACATAGAATTTGCTGTGTAGTGGTGCTTCCTATAGAAAAACTGAAGATTAAGCAATTGAACTAAGGAAATTCAGAAAGGGAAGTGAGATTACATTAAGCAGTATATAGCATGCATTTCTTTCAGGATTTTTTTTGTGTGTACAATACTGAATATGCTTTTAATATCTGTATAAATTTTAACCCCATTTCCCATTTAGAAGTTTTGAAAAATTTGCACAAGTGTTTTTGGATTTGATGACTTCAGGTTTTTAGCCTTCTGCTAATTTTGGTGTTTAGCCATGTAGGAATTCTGAACAGAGAGGCAGTTAGGTAGGATTTGGATGGGATAAGAATAAAAAGAACCTAGTGCAGCTTTCTTCTCCACCTACTACCTCACTTCCCACTAATCTTAGATTTACCATATTTACTTTAGACTAAGATTAGATAATTCTGGAAACTGGTAAACATGCCTCAACTTTTTTCCAGTGGTAAAGAGGCTCAGAGACGCAAACCTCCACAGAGATTCTGAAAATGCAACCAATACTTCTTGACATTTAGCTTTGCTCACAGCTTGTGTTGCTACACTGGAAATTGATTCCATTTACTGTACTGGGTGTTACCAATGAGGATGCTTGTCAAAGTTAGTCTGGCAACTCTGACGTAGGAAAAAATTCTGCTACAACTACTTTAACATTTTGCTTATGTGGAGTTGGGAGACAATAAATTTGTATGTATTTTTCAGAAGTGCATAAAAGCTCCTTCCCTTTCAGAGATTATTGCTTTCTAGCACATGGTCAAAATTACTGCTTGTTTTGGGTAGTCTCATCAGATAGTTCAGTTTTTTGCAAAAGGAAAAGTAACAGAACTCCCCCACCAAACCCCAACAACAACCCAGTAAGGGTAGCCCCACCCAATTTCAGAAGAAACAGGCCCCAAAGGACAGAAATATAACATTGAATTAACCAAAGCTTATGACTAAGGCTGCTTAATCAGACTATTTAGTTTTATTTTAACTGGAACTGTCAGTGTATGTGTATAAGAGAGATGATTTTGTAGAGGGTCATATCTATGAACTATCGTAACTTTCAGGAAAATACAATTTTGCGTTAAACCTAACAGCTTTAAGGTTGAAAAGATGTAAATGTTTACTGTTATAATCAGATCTGGAAAAAGTCAGCCATGCTGTGTCTGTCTTTACATGTGGTTGAACACACTGAATCCACGTGCGCATGAAATGTAGCTGGTAGGCCTTGCCTTTGTAGCTATGGTTATAGAATCATAGAATAATTTAGGTTAGAAAAGACCCTTAAAATCATGGAGTCCAACCGTTAACCCAACGCTACCAAGTCCACCACTAAATCATGTCCCAAAGCGCGACGGCTACACGTCTTTTAAATACCTCCAGGGATGGTGACTCCACCACTTCCCTGGGCAACCTGTTCCAATGCTTGAATACCCCTTTCGGTGAAGAAATTTTTCCTAATACCCAGTCTAAACCTCCCCCTGGCGCAACTTGAGGTTGTTTCCTCTCGTCCTATCACTTGTTACTTGGGAAAAGAGACCAACACCCACCTCACCACAACCCCCTTTCCGGTAGCTGTAGAGAGTGATAAGGTCTCCCCTGAGCCTCCTCTTCTCCAGGCTAAACAACCCCAGTTCCCTCAGCCACTCCTCATAGGCCTTGTTCTCTAGGCCCTTCAATTAGCCTTGGCCCATCGATCCAGCCTGTACAGATTGCTTTGTAGAGCCTTTCTACCCTCAAGCAGCTCAACTTCCCCACCCAACTTGGTGTCATCTGCAAACTTACTGAGGGTGCCCTTGATCCCCTTGTCCAGATCATTGATAAAGATATTAAACAAAACTGGCCCCAATACTGAGCCCTGGGGAACACCACTTGTGACCAGCTGCCAACTGGATTTAACCCCATTCACCACAACTCTTTGATTCCAGCCATCCAGCCAGTTTTTTACCCAGCGCAGAGTATGCTCATCCAAGCCATGAGCAGCCAGTTTCTCCAGGAGAATGCTGTGGGAAATGGTGTCAAAGGCTTTATTAAAGTCCAGGTAAACAACATCCATGGCCTTTCCCTCATCCACTAAGCGGGTCACCTTCTCTACTGGTTGAACCTGCAAGCAGGAAAGCAGCAGCTGTGTCCCTTAGCCTGGTCAGAGACTCTGGGTCCTCCGGCACATGTGCTGGGCTCTAGCAGCCAGGCAGGAGAGAGTCCTGGGCTGGAGCGACTGGAGGAGATGACTGTCTTAACATCCATTAACATAATGAATCCTACAGAAACCTGTTTTCAAAAAAAGAAATTTTTTTTTCCCAGTTTTTAACAAACTGACAAAAGTTCCTGATAAATTTTATAACTTCAGGTCAGAGATTTTAAACCTTTGCTAGCAGTTCACAAGAGTGGAAAAATACAGGATAATTATTCCCAAGTCAAACTGAAATAGCCAAGAAAAGTACAGATGACAGTGTTCTTGCTATTTCATCTTTCACAGCCCCCTAACAGGTCCATAGGTGCTTCAAAGAATCCCATTTTTTTCAGTTAAAAAATTGTTGCTCCTACAGGTAATTCACAGATTCATAGAATCATAGAATAGTTTTGGTTGGAAGGGACCTTTAAAGGTCATCTAGTCCAACTCCCCTGCAGTGACTCATGTCCAGTAACCCCAACTCCTTCTTCATAGGGCTGCTCTCAATCCCTTCATCCCCCAGCCTGTACTGATACCAGGGCTTGCCCCAACCCAGGTGCAGGACCCTGCACTTTGGATTGTTGAACCTCATGAGGTTCACACAGGCCCATTCCTTGAGCTTGTTCAGGTCCCTCTGGATGGCATCCTGTCCCTCAGGGGCATGTCAACCACACCACTCATCTTGGTGTCATCTGCAAACTTGCTGAGGGTGCACTCGATCCCATTGTCTATGTTATTGATGAAGTTATTAAACAGTACTGGTCCCAATATGGACCCCTGAGGGATACCATTCATCACCGATGTCCATCTGGACATTGAGCCATTGACCACTACCCTCTGGATGCGACCATCCATCCAATTCCTCATCCACTCAACAGTCCACCCATCAAACCCAGATCTCTCCAATTTAGAGAGAAGGATGTTGGGGGGGAACCGTGTCAAAGGCCTTATAGAAGTCAAAATAGATGACATCTGTAGCTCTTCCCTTGCCCACTGATGTAGTCACTCCATCGTACACAGCCACCATATTAGTCAGGCACGATTTGCCCTTTATGAAACCATGTTGGCTCTCTCTAATCACCTCCCTGTCTTCCATGTTTTTGGACATGTCTTCCAGGAGGATCTTTTCTATGATCTTCCCCAGGCACAGAGGTGAGTCTGATTGGTCAGTAGTTCATCTGATGGAATTATTCCTGAGAAATTGCTAATATGTCATGTGAATATGTTCACAGAATCACAGAATCATTAAGGTTGGAAAAGATCTCTAAGATCATCAAGTTCAACCATCAACCCAACACCACCATGCCCACTAAACCATGTCCCAAAGTGCCACGTCTACATGTTTTTTGAACACTTCCAGTGATGGTGACTCCACCACCTCCCTGGGCAGCCTGTTCCAATGCTTGACCACTCTCTCAGTAAAGAAATTTTTCCTAATATCCAGTCTAGAACTCCTCTGGCACAACTTGAGGCCATTTCCTCTCGTTCTATCACTAGTTACTTGGGAGAAGAGACCAACATCCATCTCGCCACAACCCCCTTTCAGGCAGCTGTAGAGAGCGATGAGGTTTCCCCTCAGCCGCCTCTTCTCCAGACTAAACAACCCCAGTTCCCTCAGCCGCTCCTCCGAAGATGTGTTCTCCAGACCCCTCACCAGCTTCATTGCCCTTCTTTGGACACACTTCAGCACCTCAACATCCTTCTTGTAGTGAGGGGCCCAAAACTGAGGTGCAGCCTCACCAGTGCCGAGTACAGGGGCACGATCACTTCCCTACTCCTGCTGGCCACACTATTCCTGATACAGGCCAGGATGCTGTTGGCCTTCTTGGCCACCTGGGCACACTGCTGGCTCATTTTCAGCTGGCTGTCAACCAGCATCCCCAGGTCCTTTTCTGCCAGATAGCTCTCCAGCCACTCCTCCCCAAGTCTATTAGCATTGCATGGGGTTGTTGTGACCGAAGTACAGGACCCGGCACTTGGCTTTATTAAACCTCATACAGTTGGCCTCGTCCCATTGATCCAGCCTGTCCAGATCCCTCTGCAGAGCCCTCCTACCCTCCAGCAGATCAACACTCCCACCCAACTTGGTGTCCTCAGCAAACTTACTGAGGGAGCACTCAATCCTCTCATCCAGATCTTCGTTAAAGATATTGAACAAGACCGGCCCCAAAACTGAGCCCTGGGGAACACTGCTTGTACCTGGCCACCAGCTGGATTTAACGCCGTTCACCACAACTCTCTGGACTCGGCAATCCAGCCAGTTCTCTACCCAGCGAAGAGTACATCTGTCTAAGCCACGAGCCGCCAGTTTCTCCAGGAGAATGCTGTGGGAGACACTGTCAAAGGCTTTACTAAAGTCCAGGTAGACAACATTCACAGCCTTTCCCTCATCCACTAGGCGGGTCACCTGGTCATAGAAGGAGATCAGGTTGGTCAACAGAAATCTGGCCTCAAAGATACTGAAAAATAGTAATTCATGGTTGGAGGTGGGTGCTTGTTTGAAGTGCTTCCCCATGTTTGTTCATGGTGAAAATGTTTCAAAACTTAATTTATTGAAAGTAAATTCAGATAAGTTTTGATGGTCTGTCTTCATTAGGTGGCATAATTCTGAGAAATTAAAAGTTGCATGTTGAGTTTCAAGGTTATGGTGAATGGGGTTGTATTTAACTTCTTGAAGATGGTTATTGGTCAAAACTACTCTTGTTTGTTTATTAAGTTTAGGAGTCTTGTCACTTCTTTGCCTGATTTCTACATGAGAAAAACATGGGAAAATACAGAGCTAATTAGTCTATTCCTATTATCACGTTCTTTCTGTTTATTTTGGAATATGGACAAACAGTATCTTTGAAACTCTCTTTCAAGGGTATTATTAGCACCTTCAATAGCCTGTTAACTTCTCTGAAGGCTGGCTGCAGTTTTGGCCTTTGTCACAGGGCATATATAATTCATTAAAAGTACGTACTTTTTCTCAACACTAACTAGGAAACAAAAGGTTTTTTCTATTTCTGATCAGTGTGCAGGTCACAGGTATGCTACAATACTTCAGCAGTTTTTCCTGATATTAAGAGAGAGCTAATGTCAGCAGCTTGTTACATACACATTACTTTGGTAATCTCTTCTCCCTGGTTTCCAGTGACGGGACATGTGGGAATGGTTCAAAGCTGCACCAGGGGAGGTTCAGACTAGGAAACATTTCTTTACCAAGAGGGTAGTCAAACACTGGAACAGGCTTCCTAGAGAGATGGTCGATGCCCCAAGCCTGTCAGTGTTTAAGAGGCATTTGGACAATCCTTCTATTTGTACTACATATGTTTTCCATTCATCATTCTCTTTCCAAACTATCCCTGCTTTTCCTGGTTTTCCTCCCCCATCTGTGAAAACAGTTACACCATTTACGGGTCTCATGCTTCACATGGGTAATGTCTCCAATCCGACATCTTTCAAAAAGGTAAACATCTTATGACTTGGATAATGAATACTGATTTGTCCCATAAATCCCGTCAAAGCGGTTTGTAACACCAAAGAATTTTGAAGTCCCCATTCTAAGTAATCGTTCTGAATTGGTATTAAAATACGTTGTGGTTCGCCTCCTACTATTTCCACCACCCGTGTTCTACTTTTCATAAGTAATATCGAAAATATTTCCAGTTGGGTTACAATCGGTTTTTGGGTTGGAAAGCGGCAAAAACCCATTCTAGCACATGTAATGGGTCCTTCTCGGTTTCATCCCACTGCATTAAGATTGCAAAAGGATGTTGTTCATGACTTATGATAGCAACCTGGACACCTTGTTCCAATATTCTGCGATGTCCATAGGCTGTAGCTATTTTCTGACTAATTACTGATAATGCTTGTTTAGCTTCTTGCGTCAATGCTCTAGGAGCATTCAAGTTTGAATCTCCTGATCACAGATTCAACAATGGTGTCATTTCTACATTTGTTATTCCACAAATATTACAAACCCAATTCAAATCTCCCACTAATTTTTGAACATCGTTCAATGTTCTGATTTCGGTTCTCAACATCACATTCTGTGGAAAAATGGCTGTTTGCGTGATTTTCCACCCCAAGTAACTCCATGGTGGTTTGTGTTGTATTTTTTCCAGAGCAATTTGCAAACCAGCTGAACCTAACTGTGTTGTTAGTTCGTCTATTAATCGTTTCTTGTCAAGGTTTTCTCCTGCTATTAATATATCATCCATATAGTGGTAAATCAACAGCTGACCCCATCAAGCCCGAATAGGCTGTAGAGCCCAATCAACAAATATCTGACAAATTGTGGGTGAGTTTTTCATACCCTGTGGCAACACTGTCCAATGATATCTTTTCATAGGCTCAGCTTTGTTAACTGATGGCACCGAAAAAGCAAATCTCATTGCATCTTGTTCATGCAAAGGAATGGTAAAAAAGCAATCCTTCAGGTCGATTATCAAAAGATCCCAATTCTTTGGTATCACACTAGGGGACGGCAAACCTGGTTGCAAGGCTCCCATGTCTTCAATTACCTCATTCACTTTCCTTAAGTCATGTAACAATCTCCACTTGCCACTTTTTTTAGGAATTACAAATACAGGTGTGTTCCATGGACTTGTAGTGGGTTTAATATGTTTCTTTTCTAATTGCTCTTTTACCAATTCCTGTAGCTTAGTGACCTTTTCTTGAGATAGCAGCCATTGATCCACCCAAACCGGTGTATCAGTTTTCCATGTCAATTTGAGTGTCGGTCGCTCCTCAATGGCCGCTCCACAAAGTGTTCAGGAGTGCTACTTAGAACACAACTCATTTGTCCCAAAACATCTCTCCCTAGCCAATTGATTGGAATCGGAGCTACATATGGTTTTACTGTTACTGTATACCCATCTGGGTTCTTACATTGCAAGAGTACTGAACTTTGCATGGTATTAGAGACGCCTCCGACCCCAATCAACCCATGGGATGGATTATGTGTTGGCCAGGTTGCAGGCCAGTCCCTGCTGGAAATAATGATTACATCCGCTCCCGTATCTATTAGCATATGACCACTCCATTCTTTTGGGTCTTCTTGGTTGTTGCAAAAAGTCATTTTTAAGGTAGATTTTCATTGCCCTATTTCGAGCGCCCAAAAAACTTCTGGAGGCCCCGTTGACCCAAACCCAGAGCTCCCCCTTGCATTCAGTAATGTACAAGGAACCTGAGCTTGAAATGGGACTAGCTGCGCAATACGACTTCCCATGGGGATATTTACTGGAGGCATTGGTGTCCGTATCATAATTTGGGTCTGTCCTGTAAAGTCAGCGTCAATAGCGCCAGGTAAAACAAAGAGTCCCTTTTTTGTGACTGATGATCTGCCCACCAGCAATGCACTTAAGCCGTGCCCGAGAGGTCCGTGAGCCGTTGATGGCACACACTGCACTTTAGTGTCCCATAAGGTTATTTCTACTGCTGTGTCCACGTCCACTCCGGCACTTCCTGCGGTGTGTGTGGGCAGGCGAGCCAAGCAGCCTGTTGAGTCGGTGCTACTTGTGTCGGAGCGTGATTCACTGGCACGCTCTGCTGACCGTTTCCCGCCCGAACATTAGCATTCAAAGATAGTGGAGTCCCATTCTTATGATATTTTGACCGACACTGACTAGCTGAGTGGTTTCCCTTCTGACACCAGGTACACACTTTTCCCAATCCTAATCCAGCAGGAACGCTGCCATTAGGTTTTGGTCATCCTTTCGCCTTATGCTGTGCCTTAAAGTGACCTTCTTTACCACAATTATAACATTTCCTCTCTGTTTTTAGAGCAGCCGCAAAAGTGCCTGCCAATGTTTCCATCTGATGTGTGGTTGTCCCTACTCTATTACATCCACCATGTCTACTAATGAGCTGTTGCATGGAAGGGCTAGCAAGATTTTCTTACAATCTGCATTAGCCTTTTCCACTGCCAATTTTAATATTATAGCTATTTTTGCATCTTCATTAGTTAACTGCTTATTCAAAGCATCCCGTAACCTATCTATAAAAGACATGTAAGCTTGCGCTCCCTGTTTTATTTGCGTAAAAGACTGTTCCTTTTTCCCATCTTCTGGCAGGGTCATTAAGGCTTTTAATGCAAATTGAGCTGATGCTCTCAGGGCGTCAATAGGCAATCGAGCTTGCAAACGTGGGTCTGCAAATTGACCCGTTCCCGTCATTTGCTCTATCCCTATCACTCGCAGCGGATCCCCATTCGGTCGATCTAGGTTTCTTAAGGCTTCTTCTTCACATAGATTGTGCCATCTATCCCTCCATAGTAATCTCTGAGTAGGAGTTAATAGCATGGTCGAAAGCTGTACACAATCATGAGGAGTTAGTAACTGACCATTAAATACATTGTCCAACAATGCCTGAGTGAAAGGAGCCATCAGCCCATAGCTCACCACTGATTTGCGCACTTCCTTTATCAAGTCCCACAAAAAGGGAGCCCAATCATTCGGCCACCCCTGCCGTACCATTACAGGGAACGCATGTGGCGTAACTATCCCTTCCTTTGCAGCATTCTCTTGAACATCTTTCCACCTATTCCTCGGGTCATAGCTCGTATGAGTGACTATCTCTGCCTTAGGCTTATTTAACAATTCTGGTTCCGGCGGCTCGGGCCAGTCATCGTTATCATCCGGTAAAGGCAGATATAATGGTGGGCATTCTGGTGGCAGAGGAGCAGAGGGTGCCGAGGGAACAGAGGGCACGAGTCGAACAGATTGTGGTGGCGGTGGCGGTGGTCCATCGGGAGGAGGGGGAACGTTCGTTCTCAGAGGAGACTCCCCTTCACTCCGAGCACTTTCTGCCCCACCGTTTATTTCTACCAGTACTGTTGGTTTCAGCACCGTATTAGCATCCGCGGCAACCTTTCGTTCTGCCCGTAATGATTTAACAGTCTCGAATAGCAATCGCCACGTTGTGGCTAGCTCCGCTGCTTGCCCATCTCCTTTCTAGATGGCATCACACAACATCGTCCCTCCGTTTGCCCATGTTTCTGGCTCAATGACAGTCACAGCATCTGCTGGCACGCCCTGATTTCGGAAACATTTTAAAACTCTCCTTACTGAGGTTTCATTATGTTTTATTCCTCTCTTAGAGAGGTTATGCAGCAGGAGTCTGACAATTGCGACTTCTGCGGACATGTTCTGCCCCATGCTGCCCCCGATTGCTCACCTCGCTTGGGTGCTGCTTCACGGAGTCGGCCGACTACCCTTTTCGTCCCTGCCACAGTCCAGCTGTCAGCAGTCCTTCCAATTGTGAGCGAAGTAAGGAGAGGGGTCAGCAAAACCGCTACCATGGACTTCCGGAGGGCAGACTTTGGCCTGTTCAGGTCACTGGTTGAGAGAGTCCCTTGGGAGACAGTCCTGAAGGACAAAGGGGTCCAGGAAGGCTGGACAGCCTTCAAGAAGGAAATCTTAAAGGCGCAGGAGCAGGTGGTCCCCATGTGCCCTAAGAAGAGCTGGCGGGGAAGGCGACCGGCCTGGCTGAACAGGGAGATTTTGCTGGGACTCAGGGAAAAAAGGAGAGTTTATCACCTCTGGAAGAAGGGGCAGGCAACTCACAAAGAGTACAAGGATCTCGTTAGGTCAAGCAGAGCCAAAATTAGAAAGGCAAAAGCCCAGCTAGAGCTCAGTCTGGCCACAGTCGTAAAGGGTAACAAAAAATGTTTTTACAAATATATTAACAACAAAAAGAGAGCCAAGGAGAATCTCCATCCCCTACTGGATATGGCAGGGAACATTGTCTCCAAGGACGAGGACAAGGCTGAGGTACTTAATGCCTTCTTTGCCTGTCTTTAATAGACAGTCCAGGTATCCGCAGGGTATTCAGCCCCCTGAGCTGGAAGATGGGGATGGAGAGCAGAATAACCCGCCCATAATCCAGGAGGAAGCAGTTAAGGACATGTTAAGCCACCTGGACACCCACAAGTCTATGGGGCCTGATGGGATCTACCCAAGAGTACTGAGAGAGCTGGCGAATGAGCTTGCCAAGCCACTCTCCATCATTTATCAGCAGTCGTGGTTAACAGCGGAGGTCCCAGAAGACTGGAGGCTTGCCAATGTGACGCCCATCTACAAGAAAGGCCGGAAGGAGGATCCTGGGAACTACAGGCCTGTCAGCCTGACCTCCGTACCGGGGAAGATTATGGAGCGGTTGGTCTTGAGAGTGCTCACAGGGCATGTGCAGGACAAGCAAGGGCTCAGGCCCAGCCAGCATGGGTTCATGAAAGGCAGGTCCTGCTTGACCAACCTGATCTCCTTCTATGACCAGGTGACCCGCCTAGTGGATGAGGGAAAGGCTGTGGACGTTGTCTACCTGGACTTTAGTAAAGCCTTTGACAGTGTCTCCCCCAGCATTCTCCTGGAGAAACTGGCGGCTCGTGGCTTAGACAGGTGTACTCTTCGCTGGGTGAGGAACTGGCTGGATGGCCGAGCCCAGAGAGTTGTGGTGAACAGAGTTAAATCCAGTTGGCGGCCGGTCACAAGCAGTGTTCCCCAGGGCTCGGTTCTGGGGCCGGTCTTGTTCAATATCTTTATAGATGATCTAGATGAGGGGATCGAGTGCTCCCTCAGTAAGTTTGCAGATGACACCAAGTTGGGTGGGAGTGTTGATCTGCTGGAGGGTAGGAGGGCTCTGCAGAGGGATCTGGACAGGCTGGATCGATGGGCAGAGGTAAACTGTATGAGGTTTAATAAGGCCAAGTGCCAGGTCCTGCACTTGGGTCACAACAACCCCATGCAATGCTACAGGCTTGGGGAGGAGTGGCTGGAGAGCAGCCCGGCAGAAAGGGACCTGGGGGTGCTGGTTGACAGCCGGCTGAATATGAGCCGCCAGTGTGCCCAGGTGGCCAAGAAGGCCAACAGCATCCTGGCCTGTATCAGGAATAGTGTGGCCAGCAGGAGTAGGGAAGTGATTGTGCCCCTGTACTCGGCACTGGTGAGGCCGCAGCTTGAATACTGTGTTCAGTTTTGGGCCCCTCGCTACAAGAAGGATGCTGAGGTGCTGGAGCGTGTCCAGAGAAGGGCAACAAAGCTGGTGAGGGGTCTGGAGCACAAGTCTTATGAGGAGCGGCTGAGGGAACTGGGGTTGTTTAGTCTGGAGAAGAGGAGGCTGAGGGGAGACCTTATCGCTCTCTACAACTACCTGAAAGGGGGTTGTGGCGACGAGGGCGCTGGTCTCTTCTCCCAAGTAACCAGCGATAGGACAAGAGGAAATGGCCTCAAGTTGCGCCAGGGGAGGTTTAGATTGGATATTAGGAAAAATTTCTTCACTGAGAGAGTGGTCAGGCATTGGAACAGGCTGCCCAGGGAGGTGGTGGAGTCGCCATCTCTGGAAGTGTTCAAAAAACGTGTGGATGTGGCGCTTCAAGACATGGTTTAGGGGACATGGTGGCGCTGGATTAATGGTTGGACTTGATGATCTTGAAGGTCCTTTCCAACCTGTGATTCTGTGATTCTGTGATTCTCCCGGAGCGTCTTCACGCTGTCCCGAATCACGTCGGGGTCACCATTTGACAGAGAAGAATCGGACTTCAGGAACTCTATTAGAGTTAACATTTGAAGACCTTTATTGCTTGAAAATTGCCCCTTATATACACTTTTCTTATGGTCACGCACCCAACCCCAGAGCCCTGTTACAGTCGTTTGTCCACGCACCTATAGCTAACAATTCATTGGCTACCTAAGGGTTAACACACGCTTACATTCTTCCTGCTTCCGTCCACGTTTCTCAATCTAGTTCCTTCTTCTCTTCTTGCGACATCCTGCTTTTGTTGATTTCGCCTCAGTTCAAGGTCGGTCAAGGTTGCCCCACTCTTTAACTGTCATGTTGTTACTTGCACTCCCAGTAATGACCATTTTCCTCCGTAAAACCTTCCACATGTAACAGCTATAATAATATTTGAAAATTGCATGTGCTGGTAGTCTGTGTTTAAATAATAATGGCATTTCAGTTGTCTTTTCCTTTTTATGTAAATATTCACTTCTGTTCATTTACACTTTCCATATTCCCGCTCAGCATTTTGAAACGTTCCGTCAACCCAATAAGTAATTTATTTTAAAAAAATCAAAACATCACCCCATCCCTCCTAATGGAAAACATCTTGGTTTTGTATATGCAGTTCTAGAGGCATAAAAATATACTGTTATGCAGTTAATACAAAAGTCATTATAATGATATTGAGCATAGGTGTGTTGATTTGATCCACTGGCATTTTGGGAAGATTATACATGACTAAAGAGAAACAAATAATTTCTGTTATATTGCAAAATATTCAGATGTGGTACAAAGCAGTGGGTGCAGTAGAGCAGAAATACCCTGATGTCAATCCCAATGATACACACGCTTACCCAATGATGATTTTTTTTTAATTCATTATGTTATTTTGTATCAGAGGGGACATGAGTTTTAAAGAGAAATATAAGGAGACTTTATTGATTTTAGAGTATCTTGAAAGTAATTTTGTGTTGCTGATGCAGGCAAAGCTTTCAGTCTGATTTTCAGAAACATGTTTAATTCCAAGTTGATAGAAGAATGGAAAGTTATATGTACTAATATGGTAACAGGAAGTGTATCTAATCTGCAAAAGTGTGTGTCTTGGGTTTGTGTGGCAAGGTTTTGGTAGCGGGGGGGCTGGGGCTGCAGGGGTGGCTTCTGTGAGAAGCTGCTAAAAGCTTCCCCTATGTCCGATAGAGCCAGTGCCAGCTGGCTCCAAAACAGACCTGCCCCTGGCCAAGGCCAAGCCAATCAGTGAGTGGTAGCGCCTCTGTGATAACATATTTAAGAAGGGGGAAAAAAGCCGACAACAGCAATCGCAGCCAGAAAAGAGGAGTGAGAATACGTGAGAGAAACAACTCTGCAGACACCAAGGTCAGTGAAGAAGGAGGGGAAGGATGTGCTCCAGGCACCGGAGCAGAGATTCCCCTGCAGCCCATGGTGAAGCCCATGGTGAAGCCCATGGTGAGGCAGGCTGTCTCCCTGCAGCCCATGGAGGTCCACGTTAGAGCAGATATCCACCTGCAGCCCATGGAGGACCCCACGCCAGAGCAGGTGGATGTGCCCAATGGAGGCTGTGACCCCATGGGAGGCCCTTGCTGGAGCAAGTTCCTGACAGGACCTGTGGTCCCGTGGAGAGAGGAGCCCATGTTGGAGAAGGTTTTCTGGCAGGACTTGTGACCCTGTGGGGGACCCATGCTGGAGCAGTCTGTTCCTGAAGGACTGCACCCCATGGAAGGGACCCAGGCTGGAGGACTTTGTGAAGAACTGCAGCCTGTGGGAAGGACTCGTGTTGGAGAAGTTCATGGAGGACTGTCTCATGTGGAAGGGACCCCACGCTGGAGCAGGGGAAGAGTGTGAGGAGTCTTCCCTCTGAGGAAGGAGCGGCAGAAAGAACGTGTGATGAAGTGACCACAACCCCCACTCCCCGTCCCCTTGTGCCACTCGGGGGGAGGAGGTAGAGAAAATCCTGAGCAAAGTTGAGCCTGGGAAGAAGGGAGGGGTGGGGGAAGGTGCTTTAAGATTTGGTTTCAGTTCTCATTATCCTACTCTGATTTGATTGGTAATAAATTAAACTAATTTCCCCAAGTCGAGTCTGTTTTGCCCATGACGGTAATTGCTGAATGATCTCTCCCTGTCCTTGTCTCGACCCACAAGTTTTATGTTATACTTTCTCTCCCCTGTCCAGCTGAGAAGGGGAGTGATAGAGCAGCTTTGGTGGGCACCTGGCATCCAGCCAGAGTCAACCCACCACAAGTGTGAAATTACTTAACATAAAATATGGTCATGAGAAGAAAGTTAAAATAAATCTCTGTTCCTTTCCTTCAGAGCAAGAATGTACAAATTGCATTAAAATCTGAATTCCAGTCCAAGTTATTCTTCTACACAAATGTCTCTGTTAAAAAAAACAAACCAAAACAAGACAGAAATTTAAGTGGATGTGGTGGGTTCACCCCAGCCAGCAACTAAGCACCCACCTAGCTGCTCACTCACTTCCTCTCCAGAGGGATGGGGGAGAGAATCAAAAAAGCAGAAGTGAGAAAACGTATGGGTTGAGATAGAGACACTTTAATAAGTGAAGGGAAGAGTGGGGGGAAAACTCGCAAGTGATGCAAAGGCATTCACTCACCACCTCCCACAAGCAGACCAATGCACAGCCAGTCTCCAAGCAATGGCTACCTTGGAAAAGACCAAACCTCCAGTTTTTATTGCTGAGTGTGATGTTATGGAATATCCCTTTGGTTGATTTTGGTCAGCTGTCCTGGCTGTGTCCCCTCTCAATCTCTCACTCACCCCCAGCCTACTCCCTGGGGCGGCAGAGTGAGAAAGAGAGAAGGCCTTGATGCTGTGCAAGCACTGTTCAGCTGTGCTGAACGCGACATCAGCAATAGCTAAAACATTGGTGTGTTATCAACACTGTTTTGGTCACCAATCTAAAACGCAGCTGCTATGAAGAAAGTTAACTCCATCCCAGCCAGACCTAGTATACTGGAAAAAGCTCTTTTTATTTTGAAACAATTAATTGAATATTTTCTATATGCTCATGGCAGGAATATAAAAATAATAAAAGATTGAAAAGTAAGGTTGTACAACAAAGATCTATTAGTCTATTTTCATGAATACAGTGATATATTTATTCATTAAGTTTTAAGTTAGTGAGAAGGAAAAGTGGTAGGGGTTAAGTGTTGTCATTATTGCAAAAAATTGCAGGTTGTATTCTAAATTGCTTTTCTTGCACTATGATTCTGGTTGTGATTTATTAGTAACAAAGATTTTTTTTAAAGGATTTTATGCATACTATATTAAGTTTTCTGTGAGGTTCTGTCATGGTTTAACCCCAGCCAGCAACTAAGCACCACGTAGCTGCTTGCTCACCCCCCCTCCCCAGGTGGGTTGGGGGAGAGAATCGGAAATTCTTATAGACTATAGAAATTCATAGACTAGATATAAGGAAGAAATTTTTCACAATGAGGGTGATGAAACACTGGAACAGGTTGCCCAGAGAGCTGGTATATGCCTCGTCCCTGGAAACATTCAAGGTCAGGTTGGATGGGGCTCTGAGCAACCTGATCTAGTTGAAGATGTCCCTGCTCATTGCAGGGCGGGGTGGATGACCTAGATGACCTTTAAAGGTCCCTTCCAACCTAAATTATTCTATGATTCTATGATCCTATGATCCTTTAAACTGTTAAGTGAAGTTATCTAAGGAAGGAAATAGGGCTCTATGAGGTTGTGTAAGGATTCTGTCTAGCCTCTAGAAGGTGCTGTTGGTGAAATGCATAAGAAGTTTTCTGTTCAGTACATGTGTAAGAGCAGAACTTGAGCAGAACTGAGTGAGGATGAGGAAAAGATGTAATTTTAAAGGATAAATTAGTACTTCTGAAATTCAGTGACATCAGTGTTTTGTGCTAAGACACTAGCTTGGACACTTTGCTCTTTAAACAGTTTCCAGTAACACAAATGAGACGCATTTAATAATGACCCTTTAAATTATTGTCTTTCTAAAAAAGTCAGATGTGCACTACTGCATATCTTAATAGTATGTCCACTATGCACATGGTGCAGAGGTACAGTAACCAGGTTCACACATTGGAGACTACAGCTGAGGCTTTTGAAAGGAATACAACAAGGAATTGTAAGAATGGGTCACCTACAAAGTTATTATCTTAAAGCTCTCCTGCTTTTATGAATACCACTATAGCATGTAATGATCCACAGTGCTTCTTTGTACCCTTTTTTTTTTTTCTGAAATAAAGTCACAAAACCAGGGTTTTTTTGGGGGGAAGAGAACAATTAGTGTTTCAGCATCTCTTCAGATTTCCTGTTGTGGTGGTTATGGATTTGTTATGGATTCCCCCCCCCCCAATTTGATGGTCAGCTTATCCATTCTGATGTTTTGTGTAAAACAACTAAGGGCAGATGAAATGCTCAGATTTTCAAGCCCTTTTTCTTTTTTTCAGAAACTAGGCAGGGTTCTGAGAAAATATTTTCAGAGTAGTAACTTCTGAATATGAAAATTTTTTGGAGATATATGGTTCAATACATCTTTCTGAATATGTGTAATATTCTCATATTCAACATTTACTATCAGCTTAACCTTTCATGAATAAAATCATAGTGAGGAAAATTTGATAATATTTTTGGCTTCCTCCCAGAAATAACAAATTAATTCTTCTATATTTTTGCTGTAAGGTAGAACTCAAATTCATTTGAGTTCTGTCATTGTTGTCATTCTGTCATTCATTCTGTCATTGTTCATAACAACTTATTTTCACTCTTGCATAACAAATCATTCAGAGTAGTCCAATTATTTCTTGTATGGATTTATTTAAAAAAGAACACCTTGAATAATAGCTATGAAGAAAAGAATACATTCAGAGCTCAGTGATATTTAATGATCTGATAAATTGCATGGAGTACACTGCTACCCTCCCCTGGAATGAATCAGGGTAGCCTTAGGCTATCTTACCAGCAACTAACTCTGATCAACCAGGTCATTCTTGTGCTTGGAAGTAATCAAATACACAAAAACTTCATTTCCTGTGACAGTCTTTTTCCCAGACATCTACACTGGGGAGACCCCAAGCTGCCTGGTGCACTGAATTCATGGAATGTGCAACTCCTGGACCCAAACAGGCTATCACACATTGGTATATTATCCCTCTTCTACTGGAGCATCTTTTATGAAAAGTTAATTAAAACCTCCAGTGCACTACTGCTTTATACTTGAAAACCACCATTAAGCAATAGCATGAGTTGTGTGTTGTAGTTAACAAGCCCTTACAAGCAATTTTATTGCAGTTTCAGATTATTTGCTAACTGACTGGGATGTATTTCATGTACTGCAGGCTTACTAACTTGATCAGAAGTTTCAGTCTGGATGCAGGAATTTCAGGTGGAGAGTTTTTTAATTTGTCAGTGTGGGGTTTTTTTCTTTTATCTCCAAATAGTGCCATTTATCCTCCTACCATTTTGAAATTGATAATTAATAGTTCACTGTCACTTGGGAGATTCATGTTTATCTATCCTTTGTAAACATTGCAGAGTAATTATCAAGAAATATGTTATAGTTTCAGATAAAACTATAGTCTTATATTACTTACACATTTTATCATATTATTTGTCTTTAAATTAATCAGAATTGAATAACTGAAAATTTTGAATTGCTGGTGATTCAACATGTGAAAGCCAAGCAAATTTATATGAAAATCATAATAATCATGCTGTCATTTTGTAGAATTTACTTGAAGCTATGAAAATGTCCAGGAAGGGAGAATAGAGCACTCCTTTATATTTCCTTCCCTCTTTTATGTGGATATTGGTCTTTTTTCTGTTACACTTCTTCCTATCCCACACCCCATTTCTTTTCCCAAGTCTTCCTTTCTCTTTTTCTCAGTGGGATTATGGTATTACTGTCTTGCATTGCTGTTGTTTCTCCCCATCTATAGTTACCTTAACGATTTGGACCGCATAGCAGATTCAGCCTATCTGCCAACTCAGCAAGATGTGCTTAGAGTTCGAGTCCCAACAACAGGGATCATTGAATATCCATTCGACTTACAAAGTGTCATTTTCAGGTAGAAAAAAAGTTTAACACCCATTTGCTTTCTTTCTATTGTTCCCTTTTACATTAGTAATACCATGTATAGGATACTGGTTAAAAGTACTTTTAAAAGTAGTTTTTCAATGGTTTAAAATTTGAGCTTTTTCTTTTTATTTTCATGTTTTTGTCCATATATGATTAGCAGCTGTTGTTAAAGATGTCAAGAGGATGAGAGACAAACAAACTTGTCTTTTTCTGAAGATAATTATTATTTATAGAAGAACTGGAAGTCATTTTTCAATAAAATTGGTATATCAGTTTTATTATGAAGAATAAATTATGAAATGTAAAGGTACCACTTCTGTACTTGATTTTTAGAGAGAAGTGACGTTTTGTAAGTTTAATACCACTCCTACAAATAATTTTCCCCACAGGGTCATTTTGAGTGCAAATATAATTGCTTAAAGAATAACTATGCAATTACAATTTCAAGTTTCAAGTTCAAGTTTCGAGTTCAACACACCCGAGTGTCTAGTTACATTGAGACCCATAATGAATTGGGAGTATACCCTGCCAGAAAATTTGAGTTTTTATTTTGACTGTTAACAAGTTCAGTAAATACAGATTGTATTCTATTTATACTCTTAAAATTAGGCAGCCTTGACAAGTTTGGAATTTTGACTGGTAATTTCTTGGGAGAAAGGCAGGCCACCAACTTCATTCTGTGGACATGTGTTTCTGCTGAATATACAGGGCATACATTCTAGAATCATGGCTCAGAATCATGAGAGTTTTGAATATCAGAAATCTGAGGGTTTCGAGACCCATAATAATTCAAATTCAGAAAGCACATCAGACTAAAAAGCAAATATGATAACCTGTTTACTTACAACACATTCCATTAGTCTTCAATACGAATGGCAAAATTTTAAAGAAAAACAAACCAAATTTTGTTTTCAACTAAATTCTTTAATTCAGTGTTCCATATGTGATTGTATGTTTATCTGCTAAGGTATTTGTGGAGTTGATGAGATCATTGTTAATTTTGCAGAATGGTGGATGTAGGAGGCCAACGATCAGAAAGAAGAAAATGGATACATTGCTTTGAAAATGTCACATCTATCATGTTCCTAGTAGCTCTTAGTGAATATGATCAAGTACTCGTGGAGTCAGACAATGAGGTAAGCAAGCATCAGCATAAATCACCAGTTTTTAAGAAAAAAAACTTTCATTAAAATTAATTTTAAATTTTAAATATTATTTAAAATGTGATTAAAGCACAAGTTTGTAGAGAGCTTCAGTAGAAATGTGTGTGTTTTTACATAATTATCTGGATATTAAATTCGTTGGACCAGTAAAGCATGATAGATAGATTAATGCTAAACAGCAAAACTCTTAAGTTGTTAGTTCTTTTAAGACATTTTCAAAGCAGATTGGCTTGCCCAGTCCTGGCTGTTTTCCAAATGTCTATCAGCAGTCATATGCAACTACATGTAATGAAATGAGAAGTTCTACAAGGTTTAAGAGGCTAATCCTCAAATAATATGACACAAACTGATCTCCTCCATGGAGGATCAGTGGAACCTATCTATTTTGTGTTAAAAGTGGAATAGTTGACTGTAGAGAAATGTTCTTATTGTAGCTATTTGCATAGTTAGTGTTGTGTAGCAGAGCCATAAAAACAGACAGTGGGAATTAAACCAAAATTCATAGGTTCTTTGCTAGAACAGACCCTAAAGTAGTAAACTTCATTCCATTGACTTAAAGTATAGGTTTTATATTGGCTTATATTTTCTACTTGTATTTCTATTTCAAAGAATAACAGAAGTAAGAAACTCATGGGTGGTGATGTATGAACTAAGCAGATAAAATGCAGTAGTACCCAGTGTTTTGTATAGTTATACAAAGTAGGGGGGGAATTTAATATTTGGATTTTTTTCTTTCATGAAGACTATTTCTGTTATTCATCAAACTTACATGAGTTACTCACCAGCACTGTTCTGTGCAAGTTTTTAACATTCATTTACAAAAGTTAGATGAAAAAAAGAAAACATGTTAATGTTCTTCATGATTGTGTATATATGTCGATTTCATTGTTTAAGAGAAGGATTGACATAGCAAGGTAAAACAGATGTCCCTGGGCAGTCATAATTGTATTCTCAACTTTCTTAAGTATTAATTTTTTAAGAAAGACTGGGAGCTCTGAAAGCTTTTAAATTTATACTTTTCCCATAAAAGAAAGAAATCTCATTACATTATATCAACAGCCATCTCCTTAAAAAGTACAGCTGTTACAAAGAAGACATTTTCAGTTGCTTATATAGTGAATGCATCTTGTAATTTATTTTTGTATTCTGTTTATTTTTGTATTTTTTTAACTTGGTGGGTATTGGAATGTTTTTATTTTTATTTTGTAAGACATATATCTTTGATGTTGTGGTGCAAACAGTAATAGAGTCTGACAACACGTTATAAAAAAAAGCTTTATTAAGGAAGTAAGAAAGATTCCCCCACATAGTGACTCACCCAATCACTGATAGTGAACACAGGATCATAAGCAATGCCATGGCTCTGGTGGACTGCCAGGGACATTTGGTGTCTGAATCATCTGGCAGAAACAGCCAATAGCGCAAATGCCTTTTGAATGTGGAGAAGAGTTGCGACAATATTGGTCAAGGGGCAGGGTGTCAGGAGGCAGGCTGCCCAGGGAGGAGGTGGAGTCGCCATCTCTGGAAGTGTTCAAAAAACGAGTGGATGTGGTGCTTCAAGACATGGTTTAGGGAACATGGTGGCGCTGGATTAATGGTTGGACTTGATGATCTTGAAGGTCCTTTCCAACCTAGTGATTCTGTGATTCTGTGATTCCACCCCTTGATTCTCTCAAATCATCATGTGACATGGAGTTATAGGCTAGGGTGTTATTTTGGCGGGTTGTTATATAATAAGCTAGGTGAGGTTAGTGTTCCGATGCCTGCAGGGTATAAGTTACATAGTCAGAAGTCAAAAGCTGGTGCATCATGAGGGGTACCATAGAATCATCTCTATCAAGTATCAGTTGCACAGGCATCTGGGAGGTGATTGCTATGGCGCCTTCTCAATTGCTACAAGAGAGGCTGCGAAAGAGATTACAACCAGCATCCACTTATATCTAGTGGCCCTAACCTGGGTTGGGAAGTGACCATGACTGGGAAAATGCTTTACAACACAATCTACAACCCCATCCACTGATACAAAACAAAATATAAACAATGACAATAAAAAAGATAATTGCAAAAAGTACAGCCAAAATCTTTTGACAGCTGCCCTGAGATCTGGGAACCAAGAGGAACCATGACCACAATTCGCCAATCCCCCAATCGATATTTTCAGTTGCCACCTGATGCAAGGGCTTTAGTTGTTCCTGGATTAAGGTCGGTCTTAATGCGTAGATCTTGGTTGACATAGACACAGCAGGTAGTATTTACTAACGTGCAAATGCCACCTTGCGTGGCCAGCAAGTACTCTAAGGCTAGTGGTTTTGAATGGTAGTCTGTGATACTTGATCAACTTCTTGCTGCAGTGCTTGGATGGCATCAGTTGTTACGTTTTCTATATTTTCTAGGGTAGCAGAGAGACTGATGATCACTTTCTCCAGCTCGGAGACCCCTAGCCAAGGAAGGAGAGTCCGTGCAAACTGGTGAAATCTGGATCCCCATTCTACCAGGCTGATGTCACAGGGCATCAGGGTAACTGTGGACATGGGTCACGTAGAGGTTTCCTTCAACATGCATCCCAGGCACTATTAGTCCGGGTGTGCAGGACCCCTCTGTTGGCATGGTAGGTTTGCATGGTGTAGGATGGACCCCGCCGCATGGCTTGTAGTTGATCACGGGACAGATCATAGCCCATAAAGTTCTGGAGGACGTAGAATTCTGATCCATTCTTTACCAAGGTGGCAGTGGGTAGTTGGTGGTTGAGAGATTAGCTCAAACAGAGTAATATCTGACAAATGTTTTAGGTGCATGGCCCCACAATTCCACCAATACCAGCATTCCCACCACAGGAACCCCTTGGTGCCCAGATGCAGGATGTTGTGTACAAATCCAACAATCAGTTCCCTTTCTGACATTTGCCAGTGCCTGAGATGTGAAAAGTAACAAGTTAGGATCCCAACCAGCAAGGTCCTGGTGGACTGTCCCTAAGAACAGTATCCACAGCATATTCAGAAGAGGGGCTTGCTCGGAATAACCAACAATAGTACAAGTAAAACAACTACAGTAAACAGCAATATAGCAGGAGGATTTTTCCAGATTGTTGTGGTAGAGATAAAGACAGTTTAAGAGATAAAGCAAAAGCTGTGCATGCAAGCAAAGCAAAAAAGCATTCACTACTTCCCGTTGACCATCAGATGTTTAGCCATTTCCAGGAAAGCAGGGCTTCATCACGTGTTAACAATTACTTGTGAAGACAAATGTTATAACGTTGAACATCCCCCTCCTCTCCTCCTTCCTCTAGCTTCTTGTGCACCTCAGCCTACTCACTGGCGGGGCAGTGTGAGAAGCAGAATAGGCCTTGATGTTGTACAAGCACTGTTCAGCAATAATTAAAACATCCCTATGTTATCAACACTGTTTTGGTCACAAATCCAAAACATAGCACCATATGAGCTACTATGAAGAAAATGAACTCTATCCCAGCCAAAACCAGTACACAGATCAGTCTGTTTGTCCAGGGTGATCCAGTAGTTGGGCTGAGTCAGTGGCTCCAGGCTCATCGTGGACAATATCACTTCCTGAAATGCATAATCACTTCTAAGACAGCCCAAAGGGGCAGTCTGTGGATCCAACGACGAGATTTGGGCCCTGGTGTCCACAACAAAGGTGACTGAGTGACGGTCACTCATGACAACTTCTAATCAGGGCTAGGACATAGGGTACACAAAAAGGTCTGCTGGGAAACAGAACCAGGAGGTGTATCTCCTAGTGGTGGACACCCACCCACTAGTTCTCAGGCAGCACCTTAGAGAGAGAAGAAGGAGGGGCTGAAGGTGAGGTACTGCAAAGCTAACAGGGAAGGGGCAGGGCGGGGGGGAGGGGAAGGGGCAGGGCATTTGTTGTCCAGGTTATCCGGCAGCAACAGCCAATCGTGCAAATGCCTTTTGAATGCAGATAAGAGTTGCACCGCTCCTTGGCTCCACCAATGGTAGTGTGATTTGAGAGAATCATACCTTACATGAATAATATGGGCAGCACCCTGCCTACCCTGCCAATGTTGGTCAATACTACACTGTCAATATTGATCAAGGGGCAGGGTGTCAGGAGGTAGGGTGTCAGATGTGATGTTAATTATTTTTCTCAGTGTATTGATCTAACAGAATCACACTACCAGAATTGTGTTTTTAACTAGAGCCCAAGTATGGAACATAGAGTGGAACATGAATGACACAAGGAAAAATAGTAGTGCAAATAGCTTGCAGCATAAAATGTATCCTGCTTAATGGGGTAGAGAGAGATGAATTTAAGAATGTAATGTGTGCTATACATAGGCTCCTAGTCTTTGTGAACATTTTGGTTTCTGGTAAATGTAAATAAAAATACATTGAAATAGTCTTTTTAGGAGAAGAAGATTAAAGAGAAACCTCACTTTCACAATTTTGCATGGATGTTAGTGTGTTAAATTATTTATAACTTGGCCATCTTCTAAAGAAGATGGAAGAATATCTTCCTGGGCTTTCAGTGTATACAATCTTGTCCTTTGTTGTTATCAGCTAAAAGTGTTCACATGTTACAAACTGAATGTAACATATAGACTGAACATTTCCCTTCTGTCTTGGGCTCTCCTACCACTTTGAAATGACTGAAGTGATATTATTCCATGACGTTTTTTCAAATCTTATAAAAAAGAACTTAATCATAAAGCTGTCCTGATTTTTCATGTTTTCACTTTCAAAACAAAACGTTTTGGAGGTAAATGTGGAGGTAAAAGTTCTAAAACTCCTCTTTGTATTGCAGATGGTTCTTCTGCCTCACTGCTAAACTATTTATGTTCCTTATTAACATTATGAAAAACTTTTGAAACTTTTTGTTTTTCAGTTTGTAATATGTTCATAACTGTAATTCAAAGCATTTTTTCTAAGTCATACATACAGAAACTTGTGACACATTCCAGCAGCCTTAGGCCTGTGTTCCTCTAGCTCTTGGATGGATCCAGCCTGTCTTGGAGCTAAACACCCATCAGGGCAGCTTAGTTTTGGCTTTCAGTAAGCTCTATCCTGTCTATTAGACCATTATGAGACAGATTAGTTTTACCCTACTGATGATGTGTTGTTGCAATAGTATTCCTGTTCAGTAGGAGAGGAACTGCAGATTCAGACCCCTGGTGCATGCATTTCGCTGAGGAGCCACTGGCGTGAGGCTACCGTCTGCAGGCTTATGACTGAATGCCTCTAAGTCAAAACCCCACCTAGACGTAGCAATACCATGGTGCCACCAGCACCTCATTGGACTCGTGATAGTCTCCTGCTTGCCCCACATGGGGCGGGCCCGGTGTGAACCACTGCTCGTGGTTGAGACTGGAGAGGTGGACAGATGTGGCGCTGCCTCTCCTCTGTCACGTACCACATGATCATGGGGCACCCAGTGCTAAATCATTCATAGACGACCAGAATCTGGGTCAGGGTTTCATACGTAGCAGACCTGCTCCCTTGCTGTGATCTATTGAGAATCACCTGTCAACACAAGCTTTTATAAAGAACAAAATAGCAAAAATTAAAAAATAAAAAATTGCATGCATTTTTAAAAAGGGTAGAAAGGAGGACCCTGGGAACTACCGACCTGTCAGCCTCACCTCTGTGCCTGGGAAGCAGGCGGTCCCCATGTGCTGTAAGAAGAGCTGGCGGGGAAGGCGACCGGCCTGGCTGAACAGGGAGATTTTGCTGGGACTCAGGGAAAAGAGGAGAGTTTATCACCTCTGGAAGAAGGGACAGGCAACTCATGAAGAGTACAAAGATCTCGTTAGGTCAAGCAGGGACAAAATTAGAAAGGCAAAAGCCCAGCTAGAGCTCAGTCTGGCCACAGTCGTAAAGGACAATAAAAAATGTTTTTACAAATATATTAACAACAAGAAGAGAGGCAAGGAGAATCTCCATCCCCTACTGGATATGGCGGGGAACATTGTCTCCAAGGACGAGGACAAGGCTGAGGTACTTAATGCCTTCTTCGCCTCAGTCTTTAATAGCCACTCCAGGTATCCACAGGATATTCAGCCCCCTGAGCTGGAAGACGGGGATGGAGAGCACAATGTACTCCTCATAATCCAGGAGGAAGCAGTCAAGGACATGCTAAGCCACCTGGACATCCACAAGTCTATGGGGCCTGATGGGATCCACCCGAGAGTACTGAGAGAGCTGGCGGAGGAGCTTGCCAAGCCACTCTCCATCGTTTATCAGCAGTCCTGGTTAACAGGGGAGATCCCAGAAGACTGGAGGCTTGCCAATGTGACACCCGTCTACAAGAAAGGCCGGAAGGAGGATCCTGGGAACTACAGGCCTGTCAGCCTGACCTCTGTTCCAGGGAAGATTATGGAGCGGTTGGTTTTGAGAGTGCTCACAGGGCATCTGCAGAACAGCCAAAGGATCAGGCCCAGCCAGCATGGGTTCATGAAAGGCAGGTCCTGCTTGACCAACCTGATCTCCTTCTATGACCAGGTGACCCGCCTAGTGGATGAGGGAAAGGCTGTGGATGTTGTCTACCTGGACTTTAGTAAAGCCTTTGACAGCGTCTCCCACAGCATTCTCCTGGAGAAACTGGCGGCTCGAGGCTTAGACGGGTTTACTCTTCGCTGGGTGAGGAACTGGCTGGATGGCCGAGCCCAGAGAGTTGTGGTGAATGGCGTTAAATCCGGCTGGCGGCCGGTCACGAGTGGTGTTCCCCAGGGCTCGGTTCTGGGACCAGTCTTGTTCAATATCTTTATAGATGATCTGGATGAGGGAATCGAGTGCTCCCTCAGTAAGTTTGCAGATGACACCAAGCTGAGTGGGAGTGTTGATCTGCTGGAGGGTAGGAGGGCTCTGCAGAGGGATCTGGACAGGCTGGATCGATGGGCAGAGGCCAACTGTATGAGGTTTAATAAGGCCAAGTGCAGGGTCCTGCACTTTGGCCACAACAACCCCATGCAATGCTACAGGCTTGGGGAGGAGTGGCTGGAGAGCAGCCCGGCGGAAAGGGACCTGGGGGTGCTGGTTGACAGCCGGCTGAATATGAGCCGCCAGTGTGCCCAGGTGGCCAAGAAGGCCAACAGCGTCCTGGCCTGTATCAGGAATAGTGTGGCCAGCAGGAGCAGGGAAGTGATTGTGCCCCTGTACTCGGCACTGGTGAGGCCGCAGCTTGAATACTGTGTTCAGTTTTGGGCCCCTCACTACAAGAAGGATGTTGAGGTGCTGGAGCGTGTCCAGAGAAGGGCAACGAAGCTGGTGAGGGGTCTGGAGCACATGTCTTATGAGGAGCGGCTGAGGGAACTGGGGTTGTTTAGTCTGGAGAAGAGGAGGCTGAGGGGAGACCTTATCGCTCTCTACAACTACCTGAAAGGGGGTTGTGGCGATGAGGGTGTTGGTCTCTTATCCCAAGTAACTAGTGATAGGACAAGAGGAAATGGCCTCAAGTTGCGCCAGGGGAGGTTTAGATTGGATATTAGGAAAAATTTCTTCACTGAGAGGGTGGTCAGGCATTGGAACAGGCTGCCCAGGGAGGTGGTGGAGTCGCCATCCCTGGAAGTGTTCAAAAAACGTGTGGATGTGGCGCTTCAGGACATGGTTTAGGGGACATGGTGGTTCTGGATTAATGGTTGGACTTGATGATCTTAAAGGTCCTTTCCAACCTAGTGATTCTGTGATTCTGTGATTCTGTGTGATCATGGAGCAGATCCTCCTAGAAGCTATGCTAAGGCACATGGAGGACAGGGAGGTGATTCGAGACAGCCAGCATCGCTTCACCAAGGGCAAGTCCTGCCTGACCAACCTAGTGGCCTTCTATAATGGAGTGACTGCATCAGTGGACAAGAGAAGAGCTACTGATGTCATCTATCTGGACTTCTATAAGGCCTTTGACATAGTCCCCCATAACATCGTCCTCTCTAAATTGGAGACATATGGATTTGATGGGTGGACTGTTCGGTGGATGAGGAAATGGTTGGATGATCGCAACCCAGAGGGTAGTGGTCAACAGCTCAATGTCCAGATGGACCTGTTGGAGCGCGTCCAGAGGAGGGCCACGAAGACAATGAGTGGGATGGAGCACCTCTTCTATGAAGAAAGGCTGAGAGAGCTGGAGTTGTTCAGCTTGGAGAAGAGAAGGCTCCAGGGAAACCTTATTGCAGCCTTTCAGTACTTAAAGGGGGCTTATAAGAAAGATGGAGACAGTCATTTTAGCAGGGTTTGTTGCAATAGGACAAGGGGCAATGGTTTTAAATGAAAAGAGGGTACCTGATCTAGTTGAAGATGTCCCTGCTCATTCTGTATAGATGTTTTTAGCATACCAGAACACTGCTTTATTCCCATCCGTTTCCCTTCCAGTCCCAGAAAGCAAGAATGTATTTATTTATTCCACATAAAGCAAAGAGTATTTTTCTCAGAATGTGGGTGACAGAAGTATGAAAAAGTTTTAAATGTATTAGTTTTCACCTTCAATTAAGATATTTACAAGAAATATTATTCTTACTCCTCACTGTGACGTGACAGGTTCATTAAGGAAGACAAGAATTGAACTTGGTGTTGTGGTTTAACCCCAGCCAGCAACTAAGCACCATGCAGCCGCTCGCTCACTCCCCCATGGTGGGACGGGGGAGAGAATCGGAAGAGTAAAAGTTAGGAAACTCATGGGTTGAGATAAAGACAGTTTAATAGGTAAAGCAAAAGCCGCGCATGCAAGCAGAGCAAAACAAGGGATTCATTCACTACTCCCCATGGGCAGGCAGGTGTTCAGCCATCTCCAGGGAAGCAGGGCTCCATCACACGTAATGGTTTCTTGGGAAGACAGACACCATAACTCTGAACGTCCCTTCGCCCCTTCTTTCTTCTTCGTCCCAGCTTTATATATGGAGCATGACGTCATATGGTATGGAATATCTCTTTGGCCAGCCTGGGTCAGCTGTCCCAGCTGTGTCCCCTCCCAGCTTCCCGTGCACCCCCAGCCTTCTTGCTAGCAGGCCAGCATGAGAAGCTGGACTGTCCTTGACTACTTAGCAACAACTCAAAACATCAGCATGTTATCAACATTTTCTCGTCCCAAATCCAAAACATAGCCTCATGCTAGCTTCTATGAAGAAAATTAACTCTATCCCAGATGAAACCAGGACACTTGGGTACTTTGTTAATCAGTCAATGGACATTTTGTCACTCTACAAAATTTAAATAACCTTTGAACTGTGAAACTGTGAAGTGTATAAATGCACTACTTTTTTCTTATGGATAGCATCAGTGTGATACTATGATAGTATCTAATCCTTTGATACTTGTGCCTGTCATCTATGTAACAGATCTGACTTACAAACTTGCAGTGTTCTGCTGCTCCTCTTGCATTGCTTTCATGGTCTGATTAAACAGCATGATTTCTGTAAGATGGCCTACTTTTTTTTTCTAATTAGGCCACTGTATGATATCACCTGAGGTCTTTTTCATTGTAGTATGCTTTAAAAAAGAAAACTATACTTTTTAGATTATCTGTATGATTTTTTTCAATTAATACATTACTACTTTAATCTCATTTTCATGTATAAATATAAATCCATAAGAATTATTATTTGCCATTCAGTGCATCTGTGTTTGTTTATATGACTTTATATATATTCTGAAACTGTTTTAGTGTTCTTAAGTCTCAGGTTTGTATTTTCAAAATGTAGTCCATGATAGACTTTCTGCTGTAAATCTGTTTCTTGTTTAGTTTATTCAAGAGAAATGCATTTGGATTATAAATCAGATGAGGCTATAGTAAGTTGGGAGGTTTTGCTATTGTATCTCAAGGGCTTTTACTTTCTGGGTATGTGTGGGACTGAGTTAGATGCCATTTCTGACTTCATATTCTTAGAGGAGTTAAGTCTTCAAGTACTCTGTAAAGGGGACATCATGCATAGAAATGAGACAAGTGTTCAGACTGCGTGTCTTTCAGTGCCCTGTGTAGGATACATCCAGTGACAAAGATCTGCAATTTAAGAATTGGAGGTTTCAAATGGGAAGAAAAGCATGCATAGCTACCCAAGTTGTATCATAACTATGACTCCTCTAACAACCAATGCTCAGAAACAATGTCATTTTTATAAAAAAGCAGAGCTTAGAACTTATTTCCAGAGGAAAACAGAAAAGACACTTAGGACATGATTTCCTCAGTTCGGCTAAATTAATGGATTAAACACTGCTAAATGTATAATAGGCTAAATGAAATGTTAACATTTTTTAAGCTATCAAAAATAAAAAATAATTTTCTGAGATATCATTGAAGACTGAAAAGCTAGAGGCAATGGAAAGCATAAAATATTTATTGATAAAAGATGATTTTTAGAAGTAAAGCAGAACAGCCATTGGCCAAAATACTTGGGGAAGAAATGCCACTTTTAAACCATTTTGGTCAGAGTTAATATATTTTGGTTAAATATATATGAAAATATGATTGTAAAATGTGGGTTTGTAACAGGATTGGAGATAAATTTCACTAGAACTCTAATATTCTTTCCACTTTGACTTTTGAGTAAGGAATTTCACTAGTGCCCTATATATACATAATATGTATCCTGTATCACAGAATGACAGAATCATTAGGGTTGGAAAAGACCTTTAAGATCATCAAGTCCAACCATCAACCCAACACCACCATGCCCACTAAACCATGTCCTGAAGTGCCACGTCCACATGTTTTTTGAATACTTCCAGTGATGGTGACTCCACCACCTCCCTGGGCAGCCTGTTTCAATGCTTGACCACTCTCTCAGTAAAGAAATTTTTCCCAATATCTAGTCTAAACCTCCCCTGGCACAACTTGAGGCCATTTCCTCTCTTTCTATCACTAGTTACTTGGGAGAAGAGACCAACACCCACCTCACCACAACCCCCTTTCAGGTAGTTGTAGAGAGCAATAAGGTCTCCCCTCAGCCTCCTCTTCTCCAGACAAAACAACTCCAGTTCCCTCAGCCGTTCCTATATATGTACATATATATGTATATCATATATCTATCTTTATGCCTTAGGAAAACAATATTTTCTCCATTATTGGGGGTACTGGTGGATGAAAAGCCAACAATGTGTGCTCACAGCCCAGAAGGCCAACCGTATCCTGGGCTGCATCAAAAGAAGCATGGCCAGCAGGTCGAGGGAGGGGATTCTGCCCCTCTACTCTGCTCTGGTGAGACCCCACCTGGAGTACTGCGTCCAGCTCTGGAGTCCTCAGCACAGGAAAGACATGAACCTGTCAGAGTGGGTCCAGAGGAGGGCCACAAAAATTATCAGAGGGCTGGAACACCTCTCCTATGAGGACAGGCTGAGAGAGTTGGGGTTATTCAGCCTGGAGAAGAGAAGGCTCTAGGGAGAACTTATTGCAGCCTTCCAGTACCTAAAGAGGGCTTATAAGAAAGATGGGGACAAACTTTTTAGCAGGGCTTGTTGTGATAGGACAAGGGGTAATGGTTTTAAACTAAAAGAGGGTAGATTTAGACTGGATATAAGGAAGAAATGTTTCACAATGAGGGTGGTGAAACACTGGAACAGGTTGCCCAGAGAGGTGGTAGATGCCCCATCCTTGGAAACATTCACGGTCAGGTTGGATGGGGCTCTGAGCAACCTGATCTAGTTGAAGATGTCCCTGCTCATTGCAGGGGGGGTGGACTAGATGACCTTTAAAGGTCCCTTCCAACCAAAACTAGTGTATGATTCTATGATTGCTGTCTTATTTGGAGAATGGAGATGTTCCTAATTAATATAGACTTTCCAACAGAAAAAAAGACTCAAATGCACAAACTTTTGTCAGGTCAAATAATGGAGTGCATCACTGTGATGCTAAATAACTTCAGAAATATTAACCTCTGCTTTGTGTTCTTTGGGGGCAGGGGGGCTGAAGCTCTCTTGTGTCAGTACCCCCTCTTCACCTGCAGTTATCTCTGAATCCTCTCTCACTCAGATAACCATCTCTTACCAGCATAAACAGTGTACCGGGTGTATGTGGCAAGGTTCTGGTAGTGGGGAGGGGAAAGCTGATTCTGTGGGAAGAGGTCAGAAGCTACCCTGTGCCAAATACAGCTGGTTCCAGTTGGCTCCCCAATGGCCCCACTGCAGACCAAAGCTGAGCCAATCAGCCAAGTTTGTGATGCCTCTGTGATAACATATTTAAGGAAGGGTAAAAAAAAATGCTGGATGGAGAGAGGAGGAGGGAATAAAAAGAATGAGAAACAGCAGAGGTAACACCAAGGTCAGAGCAGGAGCTCGAGCTCAATGGTAGAGCAGATATTCACTGCAGCCTTTGAAGAACCCACCCCAGAGCAGATGGATATTCTTGAAGGAACTGCAGTCTGTGGAAAACCTATGCTAGAGCAGAGGAAAAGTGTGAGAAGGAAGGAGGAACAAAGAGAAAACGCTATGTACTGACCATAACCCTCACTCCCATCCCCATTGTTCTGCTTGGGGGGGGGGGGGCAGAGTTGAAGAGTCTGAAGAGGAATGAAGTTGAGCCTGGGGAAGTGGGGAGGAATGCTGTTGTTTTAATGTTTGTATTTTCTTTCCCACTACCTGAATCAGTAATTAAATATTTAATTGGCAATAAATTAAGTTTCCCTTGGTCTGTTTTGCCCGTGACAGTAATTGGTAACTGATCTCCCTGTCTTTATTTCAACCCACAGGCTTTCTTTTTCCAGTTTTCTACACCCATCCCGCTAGGGGGCAAGGGAGTGAGAGAGCAGCTGGGTGGCAGTTTGGCTGCTAGCCAAGGCTAACCCAGCACACATAGATATATGCACAGCACAAGTTCATCATTAAAAAATGCATCTTTGTTTACCTCACCATCTTATCTCTAATCATTTCAATGAAATTCAATCCCTCAAAATCTGTGAAATTCTGATTTTGTTAAGAGAATCTATATAAATTATTAATAATTTTGAGGGGAAAAAATAACAACTACATTTTTTGGTTTACATGTAACAGCATGTCAATTAGATGCCACTCTAGTCAATCATAAAGACATTTAGTTATGGGTGAAATAATCCACTGCTGCTTCTGTATTGTTCCAGAGTAGTATTGTACCCAGTCTTTTGGAGCACTATTTTTGTTAGCTGAGAAATGCTGCTTTTCCCTTCACTGGATACCCGTTGATACAGCTTTTAAATGCTTTTTTAGCCCTTTTCAGCTATTTCTCAGAATTTGACTTGTTAGAGCCAAACTATTATAAATTATGCCAATTATATTGTTTCTGTAATTGCAAAAGTAATTGAAGTAATTGCAGACTTTTCTAGAGCAACAGAGATCTTGGGAGATGGTAAAAACAGTGGTTCTGCTCCTCATTTTCCTTATGCCAGGTGCCTAGAGAGCTAGGGAGACCACAACAAGCTGTTGCTGCTGTCAAAGGGAGCTTGCTGTGAAGGTTGGCATGACTGCTGTGAAAGGCTGTCAGCCACTGAGAAGCCTTGAGCCAGCTCCAGCTGCACATTTCTGTACATTAGTTATTCACACGTTTCTGTCTGCAGCCTTTTCCATTGCAGCTGAAATAGGCTTTTGCTGGAAGCAATTTGGTGAGGTAGAGCTGGCTCATAAAATCAGAGCTAGTGCTTGAACGAGCTATTAAATACTGCCTGCTCCCCACTGCTCCTTCCCTCTCTTCAAAGAGCCATACTGTCTTGTTTGGTTTAGCAAGGTTTCCTTCACATTGCATCTGATATAAGGTCAGATCCCCAATGCAGGCCTTGTCCTATATTCCTTGTTATCCCATCCTTATTTCCAGAACTAGTTCATATTTCTTTAGCTGTACAAACAGCTATTTTAGTTAATGGGTTTATAGGAAACAGCTTTCCCTTGGAGGTTAGCTTAACACTGGAAAAGGGAACCCAGAGAGGTGGTGAAATCTCCATCTTTGGAGGACTTGCGTAGACAAAGCCATGACTGACTTGGTCTCGTGTTGCAAATAACCCTACTCGAGTGAAAGGATGGACTAGATGGGCTCCTTTCAGCTAACACTTCTGGGATAATACTCTGCTATCATTTCAGTGGTGTTTCAGCGGGAGATGTGTGACAGTGTGAGTACTTACAGCTGTTTACATTTAAATGGATTAAATATGTGGCTGTTACTTGTTCTATGGTACCTAATGGTCTCAGCAATGCAGCAGCATCCCTGCTGCTGTACACACAGTCATGCTTTCTATGTTCTCTTAGGTTATAAAAGTAACTGTTTTCATCTAACTGCAGCGTTTTACCACTGATAGACCTAACCCTTACTCTGAAGCCACCCATGTAGTCAAACTCCGCATGTGTATTGGGTAGTAGCACTGTATGATAAGTCTGATTCTGGAAATAAACTGTAAATTACCGTTCCTAATTTTATAATGAGTAATTTCTGGTGAAATAAAGGGAAAATTCTCTAAATGTAAGTGTCCCAGTATCTTAGTGCAAAGAATGTAGGAGGTTCCCTCTTGGGAAGAGCTACTCAGCAACAGAAGAACATATGATGATATTTTCCTACTCAGTTCCTAACAGAACAGCTTACAGCACAATTTCTCTCTTGACTTATGCCTAATGATAAGCAAAGGAGTAGTTTTGCAGAAGTACATACATATTTATAGTTAGAATTAGGCTTAAGTACTTTGCTGAATCCAGATTATTTACATATTACAGAATTACAGAATGCTTGAAGTTGAAAGGGGCCTCTTGAGATCATCTAGTCCAACCTCCCTGTTCAGGCAAGGTCAGCTAGAACAGGTTGTCCATGAATAATAATAATGAGTTAATCCAGGGGGAAATGATTAGCAACCTGCTACACCACTTAGACGCACACAAGTCTATGGGTCCAGATGGGATCCACCCAAGGGTACTGAGGGAGTTGGCAGAAGTGCCAACTTCCCAAAACTGAAAGAAGTGCTTCTTCTTTCAATCATTTATCAGCAGTCCTGGATAACTGGGGAGGTCCCAGTTGACTGGAGGTTAGCAAATGTGATGCCCATCTACAAGAAGGGCCAGAAGGAGGATCCCGGAAACTACAGGCCTGTCAACCTGACTAGGGAAGCGATCGTCCCTTTGTATTCGGCACTGGTGAGACTGCACCTCAAATACTGTGTTCAGTTTTGAGCCCCTCACTGCAAGACAGACATGGAGTTGCTGGAGTGCATCCAAGGAAGAGCAACGAAGCTGGTGAAGGGTCTAGAGAACAAGTCTTATGAGGACCAGCTGAGGGAACTGGAGTTGTTTAATCTGGAGAAGAGGAGGTTGAGGGGAGACCTTATCGCTCTCTACAACTACCTGAAAGGAGGTTGTAGCAAGGTGGCTCTTAGTCTCTTTTCCCAAGTAACTAGTGATAGGACGAGAGGAAACAACCTCAAGTTGCGCCAGGGAGGTTTAGATTGGATGTTAGGAAAAATTTCTTCACTGAGAGGGTGGTCAAACATTGGAACAGGCTGCCCAGGGAGGTGGTGGAGTCACCATCCTTGGAGGTATTTAAAAGACCTGTAGACATGGTGCTTAGGGACATGGTTTAATGGTGGACTTCGTAGTGTTAGGTTAAGGGTTGGACTCAATGATCTTAAGAGTCTTTTCCAACCTAAATGATTCTATGCTTCTATGATTCTATGGCTCAGTAACAGCAGAATCTGCAGGATTCACTTCCTTGATTTTGTTCTCTGGAGGCCTGTTTGGTGGTGAAACTGTTGTTTTCAGGAGGCAGCTGCTAAAAAAAAACTTCCACAGGTAGCTAATCAGGCCTACTTTAGAGTTTTCCAAATAAAGAAAGAAGTAGAGTTAATTCCTGGTACTGAACTCCATTTGTTCCAACTCTTTAACTGCATCATGTCAGCCTAACAGTTCTTCATAATTGTATCAAAACACAATAGAATTTTACAGTGTCAGAAAGCCCTTACAAACAGAACTGTACGCTTCACTTACATTTCCACTATAGTACAAAATGCTTTTCAGGAGCAATTAAGCAAGACTTAAGTAAAAGCTAGCCCAATTATGTGAGAAACAGATTTACCATTTGTAAGATTTTATGTCATAAGCCTTTGATTTGGGGAAATATTCTCAGGTTATCAATGAGTAAATTCCACATTTACCTGGAACTATTTTAAAGCTGATGTCTTTCAAAAAGTTAAGGATTACTTACATTTAAAGTTCAGGAAAGTCATACAAAATAAATAAGGTTCTTGAAACTTGGTTATTATGTCTTGTACACTTGTCTCTGCCTTGAAACACATGCATTTCAGTACCCACAAATTCGTTGGCTGATCATAACTGTGCATAGTCAGTATTTACAACAATACGTGTTATAGCTATCATCCGTGTCATTGAGTTTGCAAAAGGAAACAGCCTGCTTATTTAATTTACCACTTACCTATGAACTGTAAATGAATCGGTTAAATCTCACATTTCAGTAAGAAGGTGGAAAACATGAAATGGATCTGTTTATCAAGTAAAATGGAATTGCATGGATTGATTTAAAAAAATTTTAAAAAATTCTTTTCACAACCACATAAATTCATCTCTCTCTTTTTATTCCAGAATCGAATGGAAGAAAGCAAAGCACTCTTTAGGACAATTATCACATATCCATGGTTCCAGAATTCTTCCGTCATTCTGTTCTTAAATAAAAAAGATCTCTTAGAGGAGAAAATTATGTACTCCCATTTAGTTGATTATTTCCCAGAGTATGATGGTAAGTATATTGCCACCAGAGGTCATGCCCTATTTACACTGAGGTAACAACAAAATGTAATAGCCTTGCCCATATTTTGCTTAGAGGTTCTTAGGACAAAGATTATCACCCATTCTACATTACACCCATTTTCTTCTTTACAAATTGTACTCAGTACACCAAATGGTTAGTTTGTAGTTGAATGACTTGCTGATCATGTTTTTTTAAAAAATTATATGAAAAGGAAAAAATTATTTAAAATAGCAATTCTTAATACTCCCAATTTTTAAAGTCACTGAAGTCTTGTGGGATTTTCTAGATTGCTAGGATTTCATTTTATACCTCCATTCATTATGGATAGGATGGCAGTACCTTTCATGTGAAATTATTGATTCTAGATGACTAACATCATATTAGCAATGGACCTTATTCTGTCCTTGTTCTATGGAAAATAGATTCTATGATTCTATGTGAAGTTTAATGTGCTTGTCCCAGAAAACATTATGTGGAACACACAGCTGTTTATAAGGAAGCTGTACTTTCAGAAAGTTCTCCTGGGGTGAAAAGTTAGGTATTCTAAGGTAATTGAGTGGAGGCTTTGGTAACAGGGAAAAAAATGAAATTCATACAAGAACACCTCTTGTCTCACCAGAGAGTGAAAAGCAGTTTCTAAAGCTACAAAAAAGATTAAATCTCTCCTTTTCAAAACTAGAGAGTGATAAAAGGAAAAAGTTACAGTTTTTTCCTGTTTGAGAGGAAAGAATGTGTTCACAGTGAACAGCCTGCAGGATCAGACCATACTTATTTATGAGTCAGTGTAAGTTTAGTTTGATAGTACTATACAGAAGAGAACTGACAGTTGAATAGAAAATATTCTTGTCCTTTCAAGTTACAAGTGTGACAGATGCCCTAGATGACATCCTGCAGGTGAGAAGGCTCCATGGGCCCTTCTGTTATCATCACTCAAGTGGAGATACACCTGTGTTAAATGCTTTTCCAGAAGAAAACCGACAAAATTCACACAGAATAGTTGAGGTTTGAAGTGGCCTCTGGAGATCATCTGGTCCAACACCCCTGCTCAAACAAGGTCACCTAGTGCCTGTTGCCCAGGACCATGTTCAGATGGCTTTTAATATCTCCAAGGAGGGAGACTCCACAACCTCTCTGGGCAAACTTACAGTAAAAAAGGGTTTCCTGATGTTCAGACGGAAACTCCTGTGTTTCATCTTGTTCCCATTGCCTCTTGTCCTGCCACTGGGCACCATCAACAAGAACCTGGCCTGTCTTCTTTATACCCTTCCTTCAGGTATTTTTACACATTGATGAGAACCCCGCCTGAGCCTTCTCTTCTCTAGGCTAAACAGTCCCAGCTCTCTCAGCCTTTTCTCCAGTCCCTTAATCATCTTTGTGGCCCTTTGCTGGACTCTCTCCAGTATGTCCATGTCTCTCTTGTACTGGGGAGCCCAGAACCGGACACAGGACTCCAGGTGTGGCCTCGCCAGTGCTGAATAGAGAAGAAGGATCACCTCCGTCCTGCTGCAAATAGTTTCTCTAATGCAGCCCAGGATACTGTTAGCCGCCTTTGCAGCAAAGGCACATTGCTGTCTATCCACAGGAGCACACTCCCCTCCAGAGTCTTCACAGAAAATAAATGATTACACTCACCAAGCTAATGTATCCAAGACAAATTGTAGTACTTTTTATATAGGACTTGACTATCATATAGGGAGACCCTTTGAAGGCTGCTAAATAGGGAACGATGGACAAGAAACCTACTGATTTGTATTATAATTCTTTTCCAAGATTATTTAGATCATAACCACTTAGCATTGTAAATCTAACATTGGCTCATTCCCTTTTTTCTAAATTCCTGAGGTAGCAAACTTTCTTTTTAACCGCAGTTTTCCATACTTGAACTCCAGTCAAAAAAAAAAAAAATTACATGATAATCAGCAGACGTGTTATTAGGTAAGCAAAATTTGTATACAGGCTTTGAATAGTGCAGTAGATTTTGAGAGAGGGACAACCCTACCTGTGTCTACCCACTGTAAAACTGTTTAACAAAATCCTAGGAAGTTGATTAAAACAATAAATGGCTTATTTTGTAGAAATCATTGTCTTTGAAAGTCTAGGAGTCTCCTTTACAAATACTTAAACTTATTAAGAGTAAAAAAAAGTAGTAGTGGAATTTGCTATTGCTGCTGTTTCTATAGAATATGTGCTGAAGCTAAAGGCTAGAATCTGTTGTGTTTAGAAATTTTTAAAATTTTGAACAGACCTCTCTGTCCTACCTCAGAGAACTTATCTGTTTATATGTTCTTCTCTACATCTCAGCAAATGTGTAGTCTGTGCATGTGTCTATATATACATATATATTCATGTGCATACACCAAGATATTGCAGAATCATGTTCTCCTTCCACAAGGCTTTGCAACCAATACATATCAGAAAGCATATGATTTCTTTTCTGTGCTTCCTTTGGTACCTAATTTTTGCCATTATCCAGATTAGAAATGTTTGCAATTGTATTTAAGTATTAAAAGTAAGTTTTATTGTGCAGTTATTGAAAGTTATGCGGGCACACGCTAACCCCCTAAGTACAGATTTCATAACCACTGAAGGACAGAACTATATAACAGCTGAGCACTGGTATTCATATTGTCATGTAACAAGACAAGGACTAATGAGGAGATAGGAGGAGGAGGCACCGCAAACATACATGTTCTATAGAAACCTATGTTGCAGAAACAGGAGAGCAAGGGAATAATGGCCTATGAAAATTGCACTGGAACAGAATTGCAGTATAGGAAAACAATAGCTTGTGGCTAATGTTCCTGCTTCTGCACTGCTCTTTTGGCTGTGAACGTGAATGAATCCTTACTGTTCTAGATTGGAAGTCATTATTTTGCCTTCTGTCTTGTGTAAAGCAGAACATGCAGTTTGATGACATAGACTTTGTGTTCTTCTGAGAATTACAGATGTAATTTAGATTTAATAGGATTGTTATATGTAATTAAGTTAATTGGTTTGTTAAAACATTAACTTTTTGCAATTGAACAGCTTCAGCTAGCAAGCATGTATATTTTATTATCACTAGAGTAAATGAAATTGTTAGAGACAGTGTCAGACCAGTTTAGGATGTAACTTGATTATGCTACGTTTTAAAAGAACGTACTTAAGTATAGTTTAAATATAGTAGATATAGACTGAAAATGGGCCAAGTCTATTAATTTTTTAAAATATTTATTAGTATAAAGCAACTATTTCTTCTGTTGTTCATTTTGTGTGGTTATAAATCATAAATTTCATCTCTCCATTTTAAACATCTTATGGAAGAAAGAGGATAGTCAGCAGGAAATGAACAGCTCTTGCACAATCAACTTCTAGGATTTCCTTCCATTTTTATTTTTTAATGGTTCCTACTGGGAAAAAAATAGTATATGGTAGTTTTTATTAGTAAAAATGTTCCCTTCTTCTCTTATACGAGGATCACAGACTGAGTCTTTCTTCTGTTTTCTGCTCCTAAGGTGCTCCTAAAGAACCTCAGATATTGAATTGACTTTAGGAAAAACTGACTTTCTCTTCTTAATTATCAGGACCACAACGGGATGCACAAGCGGCACGAGAGTTCATCTTGAAGATGTTTGTAGACCTGAATCCAGACAGTGACAAAATTATCTACTCTCACTTCACATGTGCTACAGACACAGAGAATATACGCTTTGTCTTTGCTGCTGTCAAGGACACAATCCTACAGTTAAACCTGAAGGAGTACAACCTGGTCTAACTGAGCCTAGGAGGCCCTCCAAGACCACCTCTGCATCACTAAAGATACACAAGAGGGACTGTATTATCTGTGAAAACAAATTGCATAATACTAATTTATTGCCGGCCTGGACTCTGTGAATGACCACACAGTTTTTAGTTAATGTTATGATTGTATTTAAACTATATGGAGGAAAAAAAGAAGATGCTGAAGTACATTCACAGTACATTTTCTTATTTTTTAGGCAAAACCTTGTGACTCAATGTGTTTTAAATTCTCAGTCATACACTCACAAAGGATAACAGTTTTTTGCTATTGAAGCAAAATCAAGTGAGTTTCCTCTTTCCCTGACCCTTTCTCTCTCCCTTCTTCCTCCTCCCCTTCTGTTTTTAAAGGTACAATGGCTGTTTTCCCAGTTGCATTCCTCAGAATGCAATATTTTCTGTTGAGTGATTTGATTGGGAAAAATGCTAACATCAGAACTGAAGTTATCAGTCATTCAAATTTTACAGAATGTACTTTCTCTGAAGGTTAAAAAGTATTGATAGTGTGATTTTTAAATTCTTCACATGGGTGTTTTCATTCTGTCTTCACTTCTGAGGCTAGAATATTGGGATTGCAAAACAGAAATAGTTGTGCATGAATTTAGAATTTAACCGTACTTTCACAGTTCAGAAAGAGGCATAGAAGACAGTAATGAAATAATTAAAGACACAAACCTGGGATGTTCATGAAATATCATAGAATCTCTTTTTAATTGCCATGTGCCATTATTTTCTCTTTATTCACAAATGCCAAACAGAAATGTCATGGACACTACATTTTCCTCAGTGGCTACAGCCTGAAACAGTGGTGTTTTCTTTTATTCCACTTGTGTGCATTTTTTCTTAAGTTAGAGCTTTTTTAAAGTGTGTTTTTCCACAGTAGAAAAAATATTTTTGTTGTATAAAATCTTGCCAAATCTGGCTTTTTATAAAACCAATACTTTTGAAACAGAAGATATCAATTGAAATGCCAAACTGATGGATTGGGAACTGACCTGATTGAGTCAACTGCCAAATGATAAATAAACATAGTTTCAGCTCATATGTTCCCTTTTTTAGAAAGTGTTGCATTTTCTAATGCCAAAAACAACAGTGTGAGTGAATATGCTACTAGGTATACATGTACAGAAGACAGTTTAACTCTCTCCTTATGTCAGAGATGGATGAGATTGCATACAATGCTTTCTGTAATAATATCAAAGCACCTTTGTACAGCATGAAATTATTGATGAGTGATCACATTCAGGAACTTTTCTTGGTTGCCTCTTAACCGATTCACAGACATTTGATAGGCTTCATGCAAAATAGCCTCTCTTGACGTTCTTTAGAAAGATTTATTAATGTAAATTGTGAGAAAATCACTCTTGAAATTTAAATGTGCAAATTTTTAACAACAAAAATGTAGCACACATCGATGAGCAGCTTAGGTTGAAAGGTGTTTTTTTGACCAGGTGCATGATTGCCAGCAAGCTACAGAGAACTCAAGAGGTCAGATGTAATTGGATTGATTATCTACAATGCCAAGTAGCACTAGAGTGCATTTAGCACAGAAATTGCTGCCCCTCAGCAGTGGAGGAGAGGTGGAAAAAGAATGACTTATTAGTTGAGTAACAAAGTTAACAATAAATACTAATGAGATGTTTTTCATCCTTAACCCTCCCAACTCCAAAACAATAAGAACAGTTGCTATTTTTTATTCCCTCATAAAACACCTTAGAAATGAAAACTGATTGTAGGTATAGTGCAATTATGAATGCTATAATCATTGCACATACATCTATCTATATATATGGCAGCGTCCATATTGGCTTTGCAATCATTAATTTTTGGCAAACTGAATGTGCTGTGTTTATATGTATCTATGTAATTGTATTGTATGCCTTACAGCTAATTCACATTTTAAATAATGTTATTTTATTTACTTTTTTAAGAGAAGAATGTAAATTTTGTCATTTATTTATGAATAGGGATTTGTTGTTTTTATTTTAAAAGCAAAAAAAGTTTATTATAGTACAAAGTGGCACTAGCATTGTGCTGTATAAAATCATTTGTACATTCCTGAGTAAAAGTAAATTGGAGACATGCAGAGGACATTCACAATCAAAACAACACTTAAATCTTGTCAGGACTTTATATAGATGTAGAAACCGTTTTTGTTGGAAGAATTTATGCCATTATATCTAGGATTGGAACATAAGCTCTTAAATATGAATTTGTATTTGGCAGATTCAACTTCAGTTAATTTTATCTTTCTAATAGCCTTTATTAGAAAAGTGAATTTAGACACATTTCAAACTACTGAACATAAGTACTAATGGAAATATGCTATTTCCCTAAAAAGATCATGAGAAAATACAGAACATCAGATCAGTTAAACATTATTTCAGAAATTACAGAAACCCTAGATCTAACAACAGCCGCTAGTGTTAACAATTTTAAGGAGTTAAATAATTTTATTTAATAAAGCTAAAGTAGGTAGTTGTAGGTTATAAAAAGTGATACTGACATTCTAAATACATGATCAGAACAGTTATTCTTGTTATATATGTCATTATAAAATTGGTCCTGATCTTGCTTATAAACATAACAAATCTTCTGTTTCCACCATTGACTCTGCAGTGCGTGATAATATCCCTTCTTTTAACCTGGGAATACATTGGCTACCTTGGACTTAGTGATATAAATAGAACTGTAGAAGAAAAAAAAAAGGTGTCTAATGAAGGTCTGGGGTTTGTTTTGGTTTGTTTTGTTATGGGATACTGGGGGGAAATGGGGTTTTAAGTTTTGTATAAAAACAAAACTGAAGTTTACTCATGCTTTACAGATATAGTGATTGCAAAATTCAAGAGTGTGTGCCACTGGGCTACTTCTGGTATATTTTAATTGAGTTGAACCTGTGGCGATGTTTGGATCATTTGAGCATATTCTGATAAATATATATTCAGCATGCTAATGCAAGTCTTACATGAATCACCTAACACAGCACTGCAGTGTGACAGTGTTTACAAAAACATTTCCTTTTTAAATGACATAGCTGTTCCTACTTGCGATATATTCCATTGTTGTTGCTGTTTTAATTGATGATTTCCACTATGCATTATAGTGCTTGAGTTCAGAACATGAAGCTGAAGGCAAAAACAAAACAAAACAAAACCCCTTTTAACTGCCAAAATGATGTGATTTCATTGAATGTCATAAATGGGAGAGGAGGAAAGGAAAACATCTTGGAAACCTGTGTATTCTAGGTGTTCACTAGTGCAAGAAAGATGTAATAAGTGTTTTACAGAAACCTTAAACTTACTTTTTTCACTAACTGGCATTGTTCTGAAATATATAAGATGATGAAGCTATAAGGGCAGTTTACTTTTTATAATTCAGACTCTCTTGATTTTCAAGGTGTATAAACTGTAATTTTTAATGATACTGCCACATGATCATGAAACACTTTAAGTTTGAAAGTGGAGAAGAGAATTTATGCTGGCTATCAGTCAGAACTGACTGCATGATTTGCAAAAACTTTAAAACGGGGTAAAAGGGCTGCATATGAAGACATTGCTAGACTCTGAGCTTTTGGTTGTAAGATGCAAAAGACTTTCAAATTACTCAACCTAATGCCCCTTCCCTTGTTATGCATTCTTCACAAAATAATGGAATAATAAAAATCAAAGACATGTTAACCCACATGGAAAAAAAAAATGCCCAAATAATTTATATGTGCTGCTGTTCTTGGAGCTCTGTGCATGGTTATCCTGCATTACAGTGTGCACAGTATATTAACAAGGCCTACAAAATACCTACCTCTAATTAAGAAACCAGTAAAGTAAATATGTTTTGGAGAGACTGTCACAAGTTAGGAAATTAAAATGGCCTGTTGTAAATATTTAATGGCTATTTTAGACATTCACACTTTTGTATCTACAGTCTCTCTTCGGACATAAACAACTAAGGTCATATGTCACTGTCCAATGTGTTAGTTTAGTAGAGATCTTGAAAAACAATGTGTCAACAGTGGGTGTTTATTTATCTTGTTACAGGGGTTTTACTGTAACTTTCACTCAAGCTTTTTCACAGCCATGCTGCAGGAAAGAAAGGAATAGAAGAATTATTTGGGCAAAGTTGCTGTTGAAGATAGTGTCAAAAATGCAAGAGAATTCAACCAAATCAATCTTATTCTAAAGCTGGTTTTGTGGTGGTTTTTATTCTCTCAAAAGATGATCTAAGCTGAAGTCTATTGCTGGATTCCTTATTTATCATGCTGCAGGAAATCATTATTTGACCGATATATTCGGGGGGGGGGGTGTCAGATACATTTTTCAGTTTGCAGTGTTTAAAAAAATAAAGACCATATTTGCTATTCTTAAAGCGTCATTTAAATGCATGTATTGTCTCTTGTTTGGGGGAAAAAAACAGGGTGTGGTTTCTTGGGGTTTTTTTGTTGAAAAAGCTAATGCTCCTCAAAAATCTTGCTGGTTAAAAATACAGTATTTTTGGCCATAACTTTGCACTATAGTCTCTTTGTTCCTTGACATTTAACTTTTCTGAAATATATTTGGGCTCCTTGTTCTCCCAAAATGTTTCTTATGATAAATATTGTATAGATGTATTATTCTAGTAATTACTTTTTTAATTACACATGCTCTGTCCTCATTGTCCATACATTAACATTTCATTAATATCTTTATTACAGCCAGAAAATTCAAAACATTTAAGGTTCAATACGGTGAATACAGTTATTTGACATTATTAAAGATTTTTTGGCTTGTGTACAACGGAAACTCAGAAGCATGGAGGAAAAGAAATAATAAACTATGACTTTATTAATAGAAAACTTTCAGAATTTGTAGGCTAAGTGAATTTCTTAAATGTTTTGCATGATTGCAGTAGTACTGCAAGAGCAGACTGTTTCTTTGATCTTTTTGTTTACCTAAGTGGTGATAGGAACAGAACGATGCCTACATGTTGCTTTTCAGGATTCTGACTCATACTTGAACAATCATTGGATCTCATGTCTTCACTACTGAAGAAATAGAATTTCAGGCCACTTGCAAAAAATGACTTTGTTCTCTATTATGTGATTAGAACAGTTTAAATAAGATTCTTGGAATGCAAATAATTTGCCTAAGTAAGGACTTCAGTGAATTGCTATTTATTTTTCTTTCCTGTTGCAGAATGTAAAGGAGAGGGATCAGTGAGGAAGGTTTTATTTTACCTTTATGTCTCAGTGAGGATAACATCAACAAAAATACAAGTGCAAGTTGTGATATTTAGATATGTGAAATAGATGTAGAAACTATATTTATGTGATAAATTGTGCATAGTTGTGACATAAACTTATATCGCATACTGTGATCATATGACCTGATTGCCAAACCATGTTGTACTATACTGTCCCAAACACCTAGGAGTTTCAGAGTATTTGTAAACAGAGAAAGCTTAATCTGCCACAAAATATGCGGCTGCCTGCTCCTCATGAACATTTCTGGTAGCAGTGACAGTGAAGTTTCACAAAGCAGCTGACTCAATTTCATAGCTCATTGCTGCCAAAATGAACCACCCTCTAATTCCTCCTCAGTTCCTGGGTCTCAGCTATATGGTGCCTTCCCTCTCCTTTGTGTCAGCCCTTGGTACTTGGTAAGCCAGTAAACTTGGTGAAAACAACCCCACTCATTTCTGCTCTTCTTGCTTCACTAGTTTAGTACTCTAATTTTCCATTTTTTGAGCCAGTTTGGCTAATCGGTGGTTCAGATAAGTGCCAAGCTGACTAAAGGGAAGAGGTAGAAGTGTGCGGCCAAAAGAAAGGCTTACAAGTCAGAAAACAAGGAGTAAGACTACTCTCCTCTTAAAACCTAATCCTGAAATTCCCATGAACAGCGAATAGTATCTAAACCCCTCATTTTAAGCACTTCATGGGCTACTAGGTATTCTGGCTTTGGAGGATTGCCCTTTTCACTTTGAAAGGACTTGATTTAATTTTTATTCATTAAAAAAGCCTTTAAAGAAAATGGCAGGACAAGAAAAACTCTTTCCTGCTCCACTGTAAGAATAACAAGTTTGTGTAAATATGGACTAAACCCAACTGTATTCAGACTGAAGCCAACAAGTCATGCTTGGTTTCAGGAATGGAAAAGTATAAGAACTGGGCTTTCATTTGTCGCATAGAAAAAAAAATATATCCCTGTTTATTTCCAGTAAGGTCTTAAAAAAAAAATCTTCCTTCTGAAGATATTAAAGATGCCATGTCACTGTGCATGACATTCAAGGTTTACTGTCTCCTTGGCCAAAACCCTTCACACTTGTTTGTCACAGTGATTAATTGCTTCCTGCCATATAAGGAAAATATTTTTACAGTAGTGCTCTATGTATGTAGTTTCTGGAATACTTTCTGATCCTTCTGGATTAAGTGTAAATTGGTCTTCTAAAATTGAACAATTGATGAAGTGTAGTACAGCTGAAGAATGCCAGAGCTTCTTGCTTAGTCTTCTGTCATCTTCCTTCTACCATTTTCCTCTGATTATTTTTCTATATCTTTCCTTTATGCTGTTTGTCATAAAGAGAAGGATGCTTGATGTATCAGATTCAGTTCTGGTAATAATTACATAACTATTTATACTGGCTAAATTAAAGATAAATTGTGAGTAAGGACTGGATTAGAAAGTTCTGGTAATTGGAGGCAGTTCCCATGTGGACTCACATTTTAGAAAACAAAACTACTATAATAAAATAGTTATTATACAGTCCACTAAAGCATACAGTGCGGTAATGTGGGCCAAATTGGGACCACATTTTAATTTGACATTTCACACAGTCAATAGAGAATTGTATTTGTTAAAATGTTACTGAAAATTTGCTTTTTTTCCCCACAATCCTGTATGAGGTGGTTATTTCAATGATCAAAGACTGCCACTCAACTGAAGAAATGCATTCATTCAATACGTTCAGTTGTATTCTTGCAGAGATACATTATTACATAAAATTGCTTTATATGATGCTAACAAAAAAACGATAACTTGCATGCAGTAAATATTTAAGATATTGCACTTCTATACATTTATTATAAAGAAAAATCACTCCCTATAAATAAAATTCCATTTATCTCCAGATAGAGTATTTGCATTTACGTGGCAAGGTTTTGGTAGCAGGGGGCTGCAGGGATGGCTTCTGTGAGAAGCTGCTAGAAGCTTCCCCTGTGTCCGATAGAGCCAGTGCCAGCTGGCTCCAAAACAGACCTGCCCCTGGCCAAGGCTGAGCCAATCAGTGACAGTGGTAGCGCCTCTGCGATAACATATTTAAGAAGAGGAAAAAAAACTGGCAACAGCAATTGCAGCCAGAAGAGAGGAGTGAGAATATGTGAAAGAAACAACTCTGCAGACACCAAGGTCAGTGAAGAAGGAGAGGGAGGAGGTGTTCCAGGCACTGGAGCAGAGATTCCCCTGCAGCCCATGGTGAAGACCATGGTGAGGCAGGCTGTCCCCCTGCAGCCCATGGAGGTCCACAGTAGAACAGATATCCACCTGCAGCTCGTGGAGGACCCCACACCAGAGCAGGTGGATGTTCAAAGGAGACTGTGATCCTGTGGGAAGTCCACACTGGAGCAAGCTCCTGGCAGGACCTGTGAAACCGTGGCGAGAGGAGCCCACGTTGGAGCAGGTTTTCTGGCAGGACTTGTGACCCTGTGGGGGACTCACGCTGGAGCAGTCTGTTCCTGAAGGACTGCACCCCGTGGAAGTGACCCAGGCTGGAGCAGTTTGTGAAGAACTGCAGCCTGTGGGAAGGACTCATGTTGGAGAAGTTCATGGAGGACCGTCTCATGTGGAAGGGACCCCATGCTGGAGCAGGGGAAGAGTGTGAGGACTCCTCCCCCTGAGGAGAACGGAGTGGCAGAAAAAACATGTGATGAAATGACTGCAACCCCCATTCCCTGTCCCCCTGTGCTGCTCAGGGGGTAGGAGGTAGAGAAATCGGGAGTGAGGTTCCACCTGGGAAGAAGGGCTGGGGGGAAGGTGTTTTAGGATTTGGTTTTAGTTCTCATTATTTCTACGCTGATTTGTTTCATAATAAATTAATTTTTTCCCCAAGTCGAGTCTGTTTTGCCCGTGATAGTAATTGCTGAGTGATCTCCTGTCCTTATCTCAACCCATAAGCTTCTCACTATATTTTTCTCTCCCCTGTCCAGCTGAGAAGGGGAGTGATAGAGCAGCTTTGGTGGGCACCTGGTGTCTGGCCAAGGTCAACCCCCCACAGTGTCTCTTAACAATTGCCAGTTAAATGTGCTCAAAAGTTTGAATATTGTATACTAGAGGTTATTAATTGGTTATTGCATGCTGTAGAATATTTGTTTTATTCTGTTTTTAGAAAGTTGGAATAACATTGTGGATCAATAGCTTGATTGCTGCTTTTCTCAGCGTGTCTTAGGAGAATATGGAAGGCAAACTTTCGCAGTTACTGGTAAGACATGATTTACTTTAGGTTAAAACAATGACTGAAGTGTAAAATCTATGAATAAGGTTTTTATTCAAGTACTTTGAAATTTCACTGTTTTACCTGAACTTACTTCAGTTAAGCAACCTGAATATTATTGTGGGGCAAAAGGCCAGATGTGTACTGAATCAAATTGGATACTGCCCTTTCCTAATAATCTTTTGTTTTAACACATAAATCAATAATATTTTTATAATTTAGCTGATGGAGCTACTCTTCTTGAATTGCAACAGACTATTGTGGTAATAAGACAAAAAGTCACTTTTCCTCATCTTAGGTACATAATCATATAATTAAAATTCTTTACCAGCTGTCAAAAGTGTTCAAATAATGTTATGATTAGCATTTGTTAAAAAAAAAGCTTAATTGTTTTTCAGTAATATTTAATATGGTCTGGAAATTGATTGCATTACACCTGTTGTAGGAAGGTGTAGAAATGGTGACACAAGTGGAAACTTTCTGTGGTTATGGATAAAATGAATGTCTTTTGATATATATTCATATTCATACATGCTGATTTAATTTCTGCTAATATGAAACAAAAGCAACTCCACTGAAGATAGCAAGATGTAATTCAATTTAAAACCAGAATAGCAAAATATTATACAGCATCAGAAGATCAACGCAGAAGTCATCCTAGATGATGGTGTTTAGTGTAAATGAGCTCAGCAAACTTCAAAAGCAGAGAAAAGCTTAAGTAAACTGAGAAACGATTTTTGAATGGTTTAGGTGTTTACCTGGTCAAGGTTAATGGAAAAACAAAAATTGGGCATGAGATACTTTGTTAGCATATCTCTTAGAGCATATGTCATAGGCATGTCCTATGAGGAGCGCCTGAGGACTCTGGGTTTGTCTAGTTTGGAGAAAAGGAGGCTGAGGGGCTACCTTTACAGCTTCCTGAGGAGGGGAAGTGGAGAGGGAGGTGCTGATCTCTTCTCCCTGGTGTCCTGCATGGGAATGGTTCAAAGCTGCATCAGGGAAGGTTCAGACTGGACATTAGGAAGCATTTCTTTACCGAGAGGGTGGTCAAACACTGGAACAGGCTTCCAAGAGAGGTGGTCGATGCCCCAAGCCTGTCAATGTTTAAGAGGCATTTGGACAATGCCCTTAAAAACATGCTTTAAGTTTTGGTCAGCCCTGAAGTGGTCCGGCAGTTGGAATAAATGATCATTGTAGGTCCCTTTCAACTGAACTATTCTGTTCTATTCTATTACATAGTTTCCTTTAAACATTTCTTGCCTAATTTATCACAAAAGATAGAAAAGTAATGCAGGTTAAGAGCTCTTTCTCCCTTACTCTCATGCGGGAGAAGGATGGACTTCACAACTCTATGAGAGTTATATTCCGAAGCCGTTTATTGTCTTGTCTGACTCCAATATATATCATAATTTTCGCTTAGTCACTGCGCACACACTCATGATTGGTTACAGCTTGTTACACACATTATTGCAATCGGCTATATACAAAATATCACGCGCTGTCCATGCGCCCCTCACACAGTCAGGATTCGTTGCCTGCAGGTGTTCCTGCGCTCCTTTGCTTCCTCTTAGTTGTTTTCCACAGCTCCTTCTCCTTAAGGTCGAGCCATGCAGGGTGATCCCAACATCTCCCCCTTTTTGTTTATCTATAAACAAAACCTGATGGATCATTCGCAACCCGAGGACTGTGAGGAAGATGGACCATCTGTACATTCTTGTATCGTCCTGTGCCGCGAACTCAGCCCAGCAGTTGGTAGGTGCCAGCTTTACGTGGGCGTCCCCACGGAGGCAACGGTGGCCTTGCTGTACACCTATCCCCTGCTCTTCGGGAAATCCCGGTATTTATACATTTGCCAAGGAACAAGTTTCAACACACGTGGCCAGCGAGTGTCGGAACATGCCTCGGTTGCCACCTTTCAACACAGGGAGCCTACGGCACATGTGCCTGCTGGCCAGACGTGCTGCATGCGCCACAGCCATCCCGTCTATTGGTTCGTAGGCTTTGTTCACACGGCATTTTACCATAATCCAGCAGTCACATATCAACTATGCTTAAATTAATAGCAGAATGTTACAAGGCAAACAATTCTAGCTGTACTACTCCTAGCGATAGAAGCTACTTCTAGTGATGGAAAAAGTGCTTGTATAAAGCTATGAAAACCAATATTATATCTTACCAAAGGATTTGTAGTTATAGAGCACTTTGCCTTAAAAGCTTTCCATGTTTGTCTAATGATACTGCTAATTTCAGTGTGATTAATTATTTGCAAATTAGGAACTAGGACGCCCATGGTACAGTCCCCTGACCAGTTCCCGGGCAGCTGTTTCCCAGCCCATTGATCTCCACACAGCCACCATAACCCTTCTGGCAGATTGAAAAGGGATTGCCCGGGGAGGAAAGAGACAGACAGATGGTGTCCTGTCCTGTTTGATTTGCTAATGTTACCCATACATTTTCTTTTGGCTGAGGTGGCATCCAGGTTGCGATGACACCTGATAGTGTCAAGATGTGTCTGACGATGACGATGGTGACTTTTTCACCCATGTTTTTACCCATTCTGCAGGTACCAAACAAGTTTCAGAATCTGTAATGACACAAGCATAACCTCGTCCCCAGGTTAGCAGTTGAAAAGGTCCTTCCCACATATTCTTTTCCAAATTTTTAACTTTTACTTGCACATTTTGTGTTAACTCAAACAGACTTCCTGTCATTCCTTTTACATGTTTCTCCTTCTGCTAGACGCAAATAATTTAACACATATAAGGCTATATTCAAACGTTCTTGGAGTGGTGTGGTAGCCTCTCCCTCTTTTTGTTTTTGCTATAAACACTTCAGGGAATGATTCATTCGTTCAACAATAGCTTGTCCAGTTGGGGAATGCGGTATTCCAGTAACATGCGTCACTCCCCATTGAGCAAAAAATCGTTGGGTTGACAGGGCTACATAACAAGGACCATTATCGGTTTTAATTTGTAGGGGTATACCATGGGCTGCGAATGCAGCTCGCAAATGCTTTTGTCCATGCCTACTAGTTTCTCCTGTTTGTGCAGTGGCCCAAACTACTGCAGAATAGCAATCAATTGAAACATGAACATATTTAAATCTTCCAAAGTCAGCGACATGTGTCACATCCATCTGCCATAGTTGTAGCGAATGCAATCCTCGGGGACTTACTGTAATCGCGATTCCTGGGCCTATTTGTTGACAATCAGCACAAGTCTGTATGATAGCTCTAGTGTCACCTGCACTTAGATTAAATTGTCTCGCTAAAACTTTGGCAGATTGATGGCAAAAGGCATGAGAGGCTTGTGCTTGACCTAAACGGTCCGGGGCAGGTCCAGCCCATACTGCGGCAGTCAGCCGATCAGCTCTTGCATTTCCTTCCACCAATTCCCCTGGTAGGTTGGTATGGCTGCATATATGCATAACGTAATAAGGTTGTCGTCTTTTCTGCAATAAAAACCAAAGCGTTCTAAATTGTTGATATAGCTGTTCCTGCTGTACCTGTCTCAGGATTGAACCTTCCAATCTTTGGAGTACTCCAGCTACATATAAAGAATCAGTAATTATATTCACAGGTTCTTCAGACCATAATTTAAAGGCTTTAATTACTGCCTGTAGTTCTACCTTTTGAACTGATCCTGGCACGACAAGTACCCGTTCTTTCCATTCTCCGTGCTCTCGCCATACTATTGCTGCCTTGCCTGTTTTCCCACCACCATCCATAAATACTGTAGCACCTTGAACTGGATATTGACTACACTTTGATTTTTCTTCTACTTCATGGTGGGGTTTTGTTGGGTTTTTTTTTTGGTTTTTTTTTTTTTTTAAGGTAAACATTTTGTGTGATGGATAATGAATCTAAATGTCACCCTCAAATCCTGCTAATGCAGTTTGCAAAGGAACAGAGTGCTGCAAAGCCCAAGTCAAATATTCTTCTTGTAATGGTATTAAAATCGTTTTTGGGTCCTTTGCTGATATATCAATAATTCTGTTGCGCCCTTTCATAATCAAATTTGCAGAACACTCTGCTTTCATGGTGATGGTTTTTCTCTGCTGCTGAGGCAAAAAGACCCACTCTAAAATTCTCAATGGGTCCGCTTTTGATTCTAGCTTTGTTATCCACTGTATTATAAGCGCATAGGGATGTTGTTCATGATTGATTACTGCCAAAGTGATCCCTATCGAGGGGTCTATCCTAGAACTAAATGCTTGAGTTACCTTTTCAGAAATGTTTGCTACTGCTTCCCGGGCTTCCTTAGTCAATTGTCAAGGAGAATGTAACCTGCTATCCCCTCGCAAGAGCTGAACCAAGGGCTCCATATCTTGGTTTGTGATCCCACAAATAGGTCGAATCCAGTTAACGTCTCCTACCAATTTTTGTACATCATTTAATGTTTTAATCTGAATTCTTAATTCAACCTTCTGGGGGGTCACCGATGTTTCAGTGATCATCCACCCCAAGTACCTCCAAGGCGCTTCAGCTTGTATCTTTTCCGGTGCCACTTGCAGCCCACTTTGTCTCAAAAGCTCAACGAGCTCCCCGATCATTTCTTCTGGATTTAATTGATCACCGGCCAACAATATGTCATCCATATAATGATAGATGAAATATTGAGGCCACCTTTTTCTGATTGGCTGTAAAGCCCAATTTACATAAATTTGACACATCATGGGTGAATTTTTCATGCCTTGTGGCAATACTGTCCAATGATATCTTTGCATGGGTTGCGCCTTGTTTGTACTTGGGACTGAGAATGCAAAATGTTTGGCATCGTCTTTATGCAGAGGGATTGTAAAAAAGCAATCTTTGAGATCTATAATCAAAAGTTTCCAATACTTCGGTATCATACAGGGAGATGGTAGCCCTGGTTGCAAGGCTCCCATGTCCACTATACCTTATTGACTTCTCGCAAGTCATGTAATAGTCTCCATTTTCCACTTTTCTTTGGAATCACAAAACCAGGTGTGTTCCAAGGACTAGTGGTTGGCACAATATGGCCTTTTTCGTCAATGACTCCAGGGAGAACAAAAAGTCCCTGCTTTGTTGCTGAAGATCGTCCTAATAACAAAGCACTCAATCCATATCCTAATGGTCCATTTGCGTTAGTCGGGACATCATAAACCGACATGTTCCATAAGGTAACTTCTACTGTTGTTTCCACGTCCATTCCGGCGCTCCCTCTGGTTCGGGCGCTGAGGCTTGCCAAGCAGCCTGGTGGTGCTTCCCTATTTGTGTCGTAGTGCGGGGTGCCTTCATGCTCGGTAGCCCGTTTCCCAATTTCATACCATCCCGATGATACTTTGAACAACATTCTGAGGCTTGATGACCAAATTTTTGACATTGACCACATGGTGCTCCTGCTGGGCCTATTCCTTGCTGAAAGGGTCCTTGTTGGAAGGATTTATGACCTGTCTCAATCTGCCTAGGTCCTTTCCTTGTGGCCTTGCACTGAGCTCTAAAATGGCCTGTTTTTCCACAATTAAAACATTTTTTCTCCCCTTTTCCATTTATAAATGGCTTAATTGCTGCTGCAAAGGCACTTGCGAGTGTCTCTGCCTGACGTGTGGCAGAGCCTACTCTGTTGCAGGCTTCTACCATTTGTACTAACGTTGCTTCTTTTGGCAAAGCTAACAAAATTCTTTTACAATCTACATTGGCATTTTCTACTGCTAAATTCAACAACACTGCTAGTTTTGCGTCTTCATTGGTATACACCTTATTCAAAGCGTCTCTCAGACGATCAACAAAAGACATATATGGTTCATCTCTCCCTTGCCTAATTTGAGTATAAGATGGTTGCCTCTTTCCCTCCTCAGGGACTGTTCGCGACGCATTCAACGCTAGTCGCCCAACTAATTGCAAGGCTTCTAAGGGCAGCTGAGCTTGCAATCTAACATCCACAAACAGTCCCTGGCCTGTCATTTGTTCCATAGTAATGTTCTGAAGTGGATCGCCGTCTTGACGCTCCAGGTTTCTCAGGGCTTCTTGCATACAGAGTTTATACCATCTGTCTGCCCACAATAACCTTTGGGTTGGTGTCAACAACATATCTATCATCTGCTGACAATCCCATGGTGTAAGAACCATTCCCGTGAATATGTTATCTAATAGAGCTTGCGTGAAAGGTGATTGCAAGCCATAATTTTGCACTGCCTTCCGCACTTTCTTAATCAAGTCCTAATGAAACGGGTCCCAGCGATTGGGCCCGTGAGGCTGTACACTAACAGGAAATGCCATTGGTAACTCTGTTTCCTCATCTTTCATTGCTCCTAAAAAAACGTCTTTCCACCGCTCCCTAGGGTCACCTTTCATCCTAGGCTCTTGCCTCCCTATAGTCTCTACAACAGGCTCTTCTTCTTCATCGCTGCTATCAGGCAACGGGGGCCGTAAAGGTGGCAAGGGGCTCAGCTGAGGGCTTCAAAACTATGGCTTTCAATCGGTTAAGTCTGGGTGGTTTCAGGGGTGGTGAAGCCCGCCCCATCAATCTTTCACATGGGCACACAGGGGAACATCGAGTACATTGTTCTGGGCAGCTTTGTCCCGTCTTGCCCTCACATATATCATCGTAGATCTGTTTCTCTGACCTATCTAATGCGGCCAGTTCACCCGGTGCATCTGGCACCTCAGGAGGTGCAGTCGGAGTCGCTGAAGGTCCTGGACCCTCTGACTCGGTTAAGAAGGCATTGGTTGAAGGCGGTTTAACAGCCTCCTCCATACCAGCTGCGGCTTTTCTCTCTGCCTTTAAGGCTTTTAATGTGGTTAATATCAACTTCCACGCCGTCACTAACTCTGCGGCGATTTTCTCAATACGTTCCCATAACATTTTTCCTATCTCCTCCCACGTCTCTGCCTTAAACGCCACAGATGGATCGGGGGGGTACCCTTTCTTTCGGCTCCAAATTAGAAGCCTTCTAACTGTATATTCATCATATTTCAGTCCTCTCTTAGAGAGCATGTGCAGCAGGAGTCTGACTATCGCCCCTTCTTCATGCGATGTGTTCTGCCCCATGCCGCCCCGGTTGCTCACCTCACCTCGCTGGGTGCTTCTCTGTTGCAACGTATTCCTTTTTGGTTTTCCTTGCGTCAGTGCCGCTGATTGCAATTCTTCCAACCGGGCTTCTCCCGCGGCATCCTCTGCGCTCGACCGGTGTTCAACGATGAGATCCCATAGATCGTATCACGTCGGGGTCACCAGTTGCGGGAGAAGGATGGACTTCACAACTCTATGAGAGTTATATTCCGAAGCCCTTTATTGTCTTGTCTGACTCCAATATATATCATAATCTTTGTTTAGTCACTGCGCACACACTCATGATTGGTTACAGCTTGTTACACACATTATTGCAATTGGCTGTGCACAAAATATCACGCGCTGTCCACGCGCCTCTCACACAGTCAGGATTCGCTGCCTGCAGGTGTTCCTGCGCTCCTTTGCTTCCTCTTAGTTGTTTATCACAGCTCCTTCTCCTCAAGGCCGAGCCGTGCAGATATCCAGCTGTTTACCAGCTTCTCAGTGCCACAGCTCCTTTTCCTTAAGGTCGAGCTGTGCAGGGTGATCCCAACACTCTCATATTCTGAGTTCAATAATATTGCAGTGTTCAGAATGACAGCTCCAAAGTACAACAGAGGGGAACAGTGCAATGCAGCAAGACTTGGAAGACTAACCTTGCATCCTGAATTAAGTAAGTGAAACTAATTGTAATAGTTGACCTGAAAAATATGCATAATTCAAATATTTGGTAACATATTACTCTGAAATATTTCTTAATAGAAAATGTAATTCTTATTAGAAAATGTAATTGTGACCAGTAACTTAGCTGATCATCTTTTTAAGTCTTAATTATTTTAATTCTTCATTCAATTGTTTTAATTAAATTATAAAGAATAAGGATTGCCTTGAGCTAGGGTATAAAAACTGGAAGGTAAATTCCTCTCCCCAACCCCCCAGTACATAATATGTCTTGATTTGTTTTCTTATAGTGTCACAGATATGTCCTTTATTTATTCTTGTATTGCACAGCAAGTAAAAAGACAGGCCTCTCCCATCAGAAATTTAATGAAATGGCATACATATCAGCTGTTCCAGACTTCATTTTCTGCAGTCTATTAATATTCTTTTAGTCTTTGCTTTCAACATTTTAATAGAATAGTGTAAGGTAAGGTCCTGCACCTGGGATGAAATAACCAAAGAGCCCAATACAGGCTAGGAAGCAGCCTTGCTGAAAGGGACCTGGGGTCCTGGTAGACATGAACATGAGTCAGCAGTGCACCGCTGCAGCAACGCTGCAGGCAAATTTGATCCTGGGTTGCATCCGCATGGGCATTCCTAGCAGAGATAGAGACATGATCATTCCACTCTGCTCAGCGCTTGTCAGGCTGCACCTGGAATACTGTGTCCAGTTCTGGTCCCCCACAATTCAAGAAAGACGCAGAGACTGGAAAGGGTCCAAAGGAGGGACACAAAGATGATCAAAGGGCTGGAAAACCTGCCCTATGAGGAAAGACTGAAGGAGTTAGGTCTTTGCTCCCTGGAGAAGAGAAGGCTAAGGGGCACCTCATCACAGTGTTCCAGTACTTAAAGGGCAGCTACAAAGAGGACGGAGGCTCTCTCTTCACAAGGAGCCACATGAAAAGACAAGGGGAAATGGGTGCAAATTGCACCAGGAGAGGTTTCATCTTGATATAAGAGAGTCATTTTTTATAGCAAGAACAATCATTCACTGGAACAACATCCTCAGGGATGTGGTAGAGTCCCCATTGCTGGAGGTTTTCAAGACACAATTGGACAGGATGCTAGATAATCTAATCTAGGCTCCCTTTCCCACGAAAGGTTGGACCAGATGATCTTTCAAGGTCCCTTCCAACCTTGGCTATTCTATGATTCTATGACATTAAGACTGCTGTTGGACAAAGAGTTGGAGAAAGGCTTACTGGAATAAAAAACTTCCAGAAATGGCAAGCCTTGATTACAAGTCAACTCAATACTTTCTTTCAAGGAATAAAAAACCCTACTTTTTTAAAAAAAACTTCTCTTTATTTTAAAGTATAAATAGTTGAATAGTACAAATAGTTGTACTTGTAGAATTGGTAGGTCAGCACAAGAGAAGAAACCAGTAACAATAATTCTGAAGAGGCATGGTTCAAATATTTTACATAACAGCAATAGATGAGAAAGACATCTTCCATGCTAAAAGGATTTTTTTTTGTTTCTTACATTAAAATTAGTCTTTCCCTTTCAAATTCCTTTTAGTCAAACCCAGGATATGACCAGAATAGTATTAATCACATTCATGGGAGCAGACCTGCAAAGTGGACTGTGGAGTTCATTTGCAGGTACTTGTACTTGCTGCTTATGAAGTCTATGGACCAGTAGATTGGAGCTCTTAGGTGGAGATGCAGGCAAAATGGGCAGCACATTCTTGTGGCTATACTTCAGATTGTCTTTAAGTAGGCAGTTGATGTGTTTTGAAATTAACAACTTTTATGTAATACTGAAAATAATTATTTAACCCATGCTGAGTGGCACAAAGACATTTGATATCACCAATAATGATGCCAATGACCGATTTCAAAACACATCTTGATGACACAAATAACACTGAGAAATATTGTACCCTTAGCACATTCTCCTAATTTTATTCTGATTACACATTTATTTTAAATGTATTATATTTTGTTTATAAGCTAACTTTGTATTATTCTGTTCATAGGAAGAGTTATCTCCCACAATATCTATATCTTGCTATCAGAAATATCTCTCTATATTTGTCCTAAGACCCTCAAAGGAGTACTCTGGTAACTGCTAGATCTTCCTTGATTCTCTTCCCAGACTAGCTGGCAATTTATAAGGTGAGCTTTTGTATCAAGGTAAAATGCAAGGGAAGAGCCAAAAGCATTGCACATATTATTCTGTTATTTTATGAAACATATCTTATTCTGGCCACAAATGGATCTAGTTTTAATGAGTTATGTTTTAGGGAAAACAATTTAAATATGATTTAAATACAATTTACAGTTATTTCTTTACGGACCCTATTAGACATAATATTCACCTATTTCAAAACCACAGAATCACAGAATCATTAAGGTTGGAAAGGACCTTCGAGATCATCAAGTCCAACCATCAACCCAACACCACCATGCCCCCTAAACCATGTCCCGAAGCACCACATCCACACGTTTTTTGAATATTTCCAGTGATGGTGACTCCACCACCTCCCTGGGCAGCCTGTTCCAATGCTTGACCACTCTCTCAGTAAAGACATTTTTCCTAATATCCCATCTAAACCTCCCCTGGCACAACTTGAGGCCATTTCCTCTCGTCCTATCACTAGTTACTTGGGAGAAGAGACGAATACCCACCCAACTTGGTGTCATCTGCAAACTTACTGAGGGAGCACTCGATTCCCTCATCCAGGTCATCAATAAAGATATTGAACAAGACCAGCCCCAGAACTGAGCCATGGGGAACACCACTTGTGACCAGCCACCAGCTGGATTTAATGCCATTCACCATGACTCTCTGGGCTCGGCCATCCAGCCAGTTCCTCATCCAGCAAAGAGTGCACCTGTCGAAGCCACGAGCCGCCAGTTTCTCCAGGAGAATGCTGTGGGAGATGCTGTCAAAGGCTTTACTAAAGTCCAGGTAGACAACATCCACAGCCTTTCTCTCATCCACTAGGCGGGTCACCTGGTCATAGAAGGAGATCAGGTGGGTCAAGCAGGACCTGCCTTTCATGAACCCATGCTGGCTGGGCCTGATCCCTTGGTTGTCCTGCACATGCCCTGTGAGTACCCTCAAGACCAACCGCTCCATAATCTTCCCCGGTACAGAGGTCAGGCTGACAGGCCTGTAGTTCCCAGGATCCTCCTTCCGGCCTTTCTTGTAGATGGGCGTCACATTGGCAAGCCTCCAGTCTTCTGGGACCTCCCCTGTTAACCAGGACTGCTGATAAATGATGGAGAGTGTCTTAGCAAGCTCCTCCACCAGCTCCCTCAGTACTCTTGGGTAGATCCCATCAGGCCCTGTAAACTTGTGGGTGTCCAGGTGGCTTAACAGGTCCTTAAGTGTTTCCTGCTGGATTATGAGTTCATTGTGCTCTCCATCCCTGTCTTCCAGCTCAGGGGGCTGAATACCCTGTGGATACCTGGACTGGCTATTAAAGACTGAGGCGAAGAAGGCATTAAGTACCTCAGCCTTTTCCTCATCCTTGGTGACAATGTTCCCTCCCATATCCAGTAAGGGATGGAGATTGTCCTTGCCTCTCTTTTTGTTGTTAATATATTTGTAGAAGCATTTTTTATTATCCTTTACAACTGTGGCCAGACTGAGCTCTAGCTGGGCTTTTGCCTTTCTAATTTTGTCCCTACTTGACCTAACGAGATCTTTGTACTCTTCATGAGTTGCCTTCCCCTTCTTCCAGAGATGATAAACTCTCCTCTTTTCCCTGAGTCCCAGCAAAATTTCCCTGTTCAGCCCGGCCAGTCGTCTTCCCCGCCAGCTCATCTTACGACACATAGGGACTGCCTGCTCCTGCGCCATTAAGATTTCCTTCTTGAAGACTGTCCAGCCTTCCTGGACCCCTTTGTCCTTCAGGACTGTCTCCCAAGGGACTCTCTCAACCAGTGACCTGAACAGGCCAAAGTCTGCCCTCCGGAAGCCCATGGTAGCAGTTTTGCTGACCCCTCTCCTTACTTCACTCACAACTGAGAATTCTATCATGTCATGGTTGCTAAGCTCAAGAAGGCCTCCAACCATCACATCTCCCACCACCAGTCCTTCTCTGTTTGTAAACAGCAGGTCCAGCAAGGCCCCTCCCCTGGTGGACTCACTTACCAGCTGTGTCAGGAAGTCAGCTTCCACACACTCCAGGAACCTCCCAGGCTGTTTCCTCTCTGCTGTGTAATACTTCCAGCAGATGTCCGGTAAATGAAAGTCCCCCACAAGAACAAGGGCTAGCAATTGTGAGACTTCTGCCAGTCGCTTATAGAATGTTTCATCTGCCTCTTCATCCTGGCTTGGTGGTCCATAACAGACTCCCAGCAGGATATCTGCCTCATTGGCCTTCCCCCTCATCCTTACCCATAAGCACTTGGCCTTGTCATCACAATCATTGAGCTCTATACAATCAAAACACTCCCTAACATACAGAGCCACCCCACCACCTCTCCTTCCATGCCTATCCCTTCTCAAGAGCTTATAGCCATCCATTGCAGCACTCCAGTCATGAGGGTCATCCCACCATGTTTCTGTGGTGGCAACTAAGTCATAGCTGTCCCGCTGCACAATGGCTTCCAGCTCCTCCTGTTTGGTGCCCATGCTGCGTGCATTGGTGTAGATGCACTTGAGCTGGGCTATCAATTTCACCCCCAACATTGGCATGCCATCCCTACTCTCATCTCTAGTGAGCCCGGTTTTATCCCCTTCCCCCTTTGAATCTAGTTTAAAGCCCTCTCGATGAGGCAAGAATCCTTTTGCCCCTTGGAGACAGTTGCACTCCATCTGCTGCCAGCAGGTCCGATGCCTTGTAAACCTCCCCATGGTCAAAAAATCCAAGGTTCTACCGGCGGCACCAGCCCCTGAGCCATGTGTTGACCAGGTGTGCTTTCCTGTTCCTTTCAGTGTTCTTCCCTGGCACTGAAGGGATTGATGAAAACACTACCTGTGCTCCCGCTCCATCGATCAGTCACCCCAGCGCTCTGAAGTCCCTTTTAATTGCCTTAAATGTAATGGGCAGAACTTAGACTTACTTGGCATTGCTGTTTCTTTCCCAGTCATCACTCAATCTGGTAGTAGGTACGTTTCTCCAGCTTTGTCTGTCATTTTTTATAATCTAGTTCCATAGCAGATTTATGTATTTTTAATATCTGCACTAAATTAGCTTTTTTCCTCCTAGAAATAAATAGCATTGCCAGAACTTGCCATTACTGCTGACATTATCAGCAGCTCTAGTGTTTTCCATTGTACAAAATTAGTGATATGCATTTTAACCACTTTTTATTATAATTTTTGAAGTCAGACTTCCTTTTATGTATCATGTCTAATTCTTTTTGAACATTTACCTTGAACATTTTCAGAAACTTTGTGACTGATTTCCTAGATGATTTTTTTTTCTTAATCCATTTCAACTGAATTAATCCACAAGCCTATCTTAATTAATTAATGTTTCTCAGTCTTTTGATAATTAAATTGGGTAAGCAATCATCTGTTCTATTTCCACTGCCTGGTTTGCAGAACATATTGAACCATAATCTTTGAGGTCTTTGAACAAGAATTAGCAGATTCTCAGTGTGATTTCAGTAAAAGATATGGGAAAGTAAACTGAAGGATAGAACCTAGCAGGCAAATCATAAGAAGGTGCTGCATCTAGAAATTGAGTTTATATCAGACTTGAGATGAAATGTGTAACTGAGGGTAATGTCCTCGGGTAACTCCTGGCCATATTACTGTGGCCAGACTGGTCAACACTGTGAGTCACAATAAGGAGAGGCCATGGATGAGAAGCCCTGAGAGGGCTTGGTTCTGGAGTCTGGATTTCTACAACCCTTGAGGTATTTAGATGAAAATATTTTTCATAGCTATCTTAAAGGAATGCTTTTGGTTAGCTTAAAGCTTAGGTTTGATGGAGAAATTGAAGTGAAATCCCATGTCCCTATTAGCCAAGAAGTCAAATTAGGCTATTGGTTTGTTTCGAGGGCAAACCTGTCTATTTACAACATTTGAATTAAAGTTTAAAATTTTAAGCAACTGTAATGTTGTAACTTATAAAGCCAAAAGTAAGTTTGACTACTAAGTCCATTTGCTGGTTCTTGTTGCACCATAGTCAGCTTCTCCTGCTTTAAAAATTAATTTAATTGCTTGTAGAGCAAAACCATCAAGAACACCTCAAGTGAAGTTGCACAGGAATAATATTAATCACTTGTACTAAAAGACTTCAAACCTGTCAAAGAAACAGAAGGCTTTTTCAAAAATGAGGCTTTTGAAAATTACTCATCTGTGATGGTACTCATAGGCCTTGGGGAAAACCAAGCCTTTTTGAAACTCCTCATTGCAATAAACAGACTGAAACTTCCTTCTAACCTAGGTGTGCTGTTACCCAGTTGCAAATGATGGCAGCAGATATAACATTGTAACAAGGCTAATTTGTTTATGTTAGTATTTAAGATATTTTCTAGAATATGAATTTAACCGTATATGTCCAGGTATTGCAAAAATACATGGGAAGGTGTAATTTGAAGCGTGTAGTTCCATTCAATAAAAAGTAAAAATGTATCTTCTTGTCTGGCAAATTTAACTGTTCCTTAGAGGCACAGGAACAGGCCGTCCCTATGTGCCGAAAGACGAGCCAGCAGGGAAGAAGACTGGCATGGCTGAACAGAGAGCTTTTGCTGGAACTCAAGAAAAAAAAAGAGAGTTTATAACCTTTGGAAGAAGGGGCAGGCAACTCAGGAGGACTACAAGGATATTGTGAGGTTATGCAAGGAGAAAATTAGAAGGGCCAAAGCCCAACTAAAACTTAATCTGGCTACTACCATAAGAGACAATAAAAAAATGTTTCTATAAATACGTTAACAACAAAAGGAGGGCTAAGGAGAATCTCTATCCTTTATTGGATGTGGGGGGAAACACAGTGACAAAGGATGAGGAAAAGGCTGAGGTAGTTAATGCTGCCTTTGCCTCAGTCTTTAATAGTTGTTCTCAGGATACCCAGCCTGCTGAGCTGGAGGACAGAGATGAGGAGCAGAATGAAGCCCCCATAATCCAAGGGAAATGGTTATTGATCAGCTACACCACTTAGACACACACAGGTCTGTGGGGCTGGATGGGTTCTGTTCCCCAGGGCTCAGTACTGAGGACAGTTCTGTTTAAAATCTTTATCAGTGGTCTGGACAAGGGGATTGAGTGCGCCCTCAGTAAGTTTGCAGACAACACCAAGTTGGGCAGGAGTGTTGAGCTGCTGGAGGGTAGGAGGACCCTGCAGAGGGATCTGGACCAGCTGGATTGATGGGTCAAGACCAATTTTATGAGATTCAGCAAGGCTAAGTGCCAGGTCCTGCACTTCGGTCAGAACAACCCCATGCAACGCTACAGGCTTGGGGAGGAGTGGCTGGAGAGCTGCCTGGCGGAAAAGGACCTGGGGGTGCTGGTTCACAGCCGACTGAACATGAGCTGGCAGTATGCCCAGGTGGCCAAGAAGGCCAACAGCATCCTGGCCTGTATCAGAAATAGTGTGTCCAGCAGGAGTAGGGAAGTGATTGTACGCCTGTACTCGGCACTGGTGAGGCCACACCTCAAATACTGTGTTCAGTTTTGGCCCCTCAGTACAAGAAAGACATTGAGTTGCTGGAGCGCATCCAAGGAACAGCAATGAAACTGGTGAGGGGTCTGGAGCACAAGACTTATGAGGAGCGGCTGGGGGAACTGGGGTTGTTTAGTCTGGAGAAGAGGCTGAGGGGAGACCTTATCGCTCTCTACAACTACCTGAAAGGCGGTTGTAGTGAGGTGGGTGTAGGTCTCTTTTCCCAAGTAACAGGTGATAGGACGAGAGGAAACGGCCTCAGGTTGCACCAGGGAGATGTAGATTGGATGTTAGGAAAAATTTCTTCACCGAGAGAGTGGTCAGGCATTGGAACAGGCTGGTGACTCAACATTGGAACAGGTGGTTGAGTCACCATCCCTGGAGGTATTTAAAAGAGCCGTGGCGCTTAGGGACATGGTTTAGTGGTGGACTTGGTAGTGTTAGGTTAATGGTTGGACTTAATGATCTTAAGGGTCTCTTCCAACCTTATGATTCTATGATTCTATGATTCTATAAGAGTGGTTATCCTGGGCTAATTGCTGTCCAGCCATGTTTTTCCTCCAAAAAGCAGATCGTTAAGGAGTGTTATGAGTGACACAAACATGACTTTTCCCCAGCCTGCATTCTTAGCCTCCAACTAAGTAGCAAGAAATCCTCTCATTCCTTTTGTTTCTCTAAAAGAAGTCATTGGATTTTTATAGGTTTACTGTGTCTGGCTGGAATGGAGTTAATTTTCTTCATAGCACCCTGTATGGTGCTGCATTTTGTATTTGTGACTAAAATAGTTTTAATAAAACACCAGTGTTTTGGCTATCACTGAGCAGTACTTGCACAGCGTCTAGACTTTCTCTTTTTCCCACTCTGCCCTCCCCTCCAGTGAGTAGGCTGGGGGTGGGTAAGAAGTTGGGAAGGGACCCAACCTGGACAGCTGACTCAAATTGACCAAAGGGATATTCCATGCCATGGAATGTCATGCTCAACAATAAAAACTGAGAGGAGGGTTTTTTTGTGGAGGTAGCCATTGCTCAGAGACTGGCTGGGCATCAGTCTACTCATGGGAGGTGGTGAGTGATTGCCTTTGCATCACTTGTTTTGTGTTTTTTCTTCCTCTTTGCTTATTGAGCTGTCTTTATCTATGCGTTTTCTCACTTTTGCTTTTTTGATTCTCTATTCCATCCCACTGCAGGGGAATTGAGCAAACTACTGGGTGAGGGCTTAGTCGCTGCCTCTATCAACCCACCACAACAAAGAGCAAATTCAACTTTGTGACAGTGGGAAAGTCCTAGATGTGCCAACAAGGTTAATTTTTTTCATGCCTCTCAACAGGCTGGTGTTCATAGGTGTGGTAAAATATAATTTAGTATTTTTAAGTAGTGGCATAAGAATAAGAAATGCATCCATGGTGAAACCAATTTGAATTTGCATGAGTCAGGAAGATATGGAGTCAGATAATACATACATATCAATTTAGTGATGGTAGAGTAAATTTTTCCAAGCCCTCAGTAGATCTGTCTAGATACTTGTTAATCTAAACTATCAGATGTTATAGATTAACTTGAAATAAATACAGTATTAGAGCTGAAGCTTTTCTCCTTTGGGTTTAATGTAAGCTCACATAGTCAGGATTGAGCATCTAGAATAGGATTTTTTTTCTCAGTACTCCAATGGTACTGCATGTTGATTTGTCAGTTTTCTATCATAGCTGTAACTGGGTTGTATGTAGCAGAAACTTTTCTTGCTTTTCCATTTTGAATGTGGTTTTTATGTATCATTTTTATTACCGCCCATAAACAGATCTGTTATGAATGGCTAGTGAAAAGCTTGAGGACTGAGATCAAATTTGAGTTAATCAGTGAGAGTGACTGTGCCTGAATCCATGTGGGTGTCTTCACACAGTGCTACAGGGTACAGTCAAGGCATCTTAGATTGTGGAACTCAGTTCTTCATTGCATATATAGACATGAGACAGATCCCTGCTGTGCCTCATCTTCTCACTTTGGCAATAATGGCACTTGTTTTATCTTCCCAGGATAAGTACACTAAAGGAGTGCTTATATCCTGTGTCATGAGGGCAACCTTAATGTTTTCTTCCTTTTCTGCAGCCTTCCCACCAAATAGTCTGTACCTTTATCAGACAAATTTACTATGTCAGTGTTGGTATAGACTGGCTTCTATGAACAGACTGTATATGGAACTGAGGAGTCCATCTACTTGGCAGTAAATCTACCTGGTAAATTTGTTCTTTTTCTTTCCCAGCTGTGTGAAAATTAATACCAAGTAGGCATACTTGTATTGGGTTTGCGTGGCAAGGTTTTGGTAGTGGTGGGGGTTGCAGGGGTGGCTTCTGCGAGAAGTTGCTAGAAGCTTCCCCTATGTCCAACAGAGTGAATGCCAGCTGGCTCCAAGATGGACCCGCCATTGGCCAAGGCTGAGCCAATCAGCGACAGTGGTAGCGCCTCTGCAATAACATATTTAAGAGGAAAAAAACCGGCACGCAACATTTGCAGCCGGAGAGAGGAGTGAGAATATTTGAGAGAAACAACTCTGCAGACACCAAGGTCAGGGAAGAAGGAGGGGGAGGAGGTGCTCCAGACGCCAGAGCTGAGATTCCCCTGCAGGCCATGGTGAAGACCATGGTGAGGCAGGCTGTCCCCCTGCAGCCCATGGAGGTCCGCAGTAGAGCAGATATCCACCTGCAGCCCATGGAGGACTCCATGCTGGAGCAGGTGGATGCCTGAAGGAGGCTGTGACCCCATGGGAGGCCCTTGCTGGAGCAAGCTCCTGGCAGGACCTGTGGACCCGTGGAGAGAGGAGCCCACGTTGGAGCAAGTTTTCTGGCAGAACTTGTGACCCTGTGGGGGACCCATGCTGGAGCAGTCTGTTCCTATCTGTAACCTATCCTCACTATAATGTAATTATAATGGTAAAAGTAACTCCCCTAAATATGCTAAAGAGAAAGAGAGTACCCCCCCCCCGAACCTGTAGGAGCATGCATAGTGTGTTAAAGCAAATTGCAAAACTTTTAGCCAATCCTGTATTAGCAAACATTTGTCTTCCATGTTGTGCAATGTATAAAAAGTGGTCTTGTACTAACCTGGGTGTGCTAGCTTTGTGGAGTTATCACCTAGCACCCATCTCTGCGCAGACATGTAATAAACAAATACCTCAACTCTGTCTTATCTGCTCTTTGCACACCGGGTAAAGAAACTCGTTTTTGGATACCACCACCAGCAAGTAAGCTGGAGGTGCACAAGAAGTTAGAAGTTAGAAGTTATAGTTGTCTTCAAACTGCAATTAAGTGTCAAATGAACTTTGAACGGGAACATAAGGAATCTGTAAATGAGTATCTTCTCATATACTTAGAATTTAAGCCAGTCATGTAGCCTTGAGAACCTTGAGAATGTTTCTGGAAATTGTCAAGGATGATTAGTTGAGGGATTTATAATTAGGAACCTGGTCTTTGAAAATGAAACATCCTGGAGAAGATTTAGACGAGGATGTAAATCATATGTACCTATGTTATAAGGCAACCAAGAGTTAATCTGTATATGCGTAAATGTGGATATAGCTGAGGTGTGTTCTTTGCCTGGGAACAAACTGGACGTCCTTGAGTTAGTCAGGACTGAATAGTGAAGGAATTTCTAATCTCGATTTTGCCTCGCATTTGTCCTTCAGGGTGGGAACATACCAAAGCATGAGGCAGCTAACTGTGTGGTTAATTAGTGTCTTTAGAACAGTGAGCCAAAAGCGTGATTAAAAATGAACCCTGAGTGAACTAATTAACAGATAATTGTGTCCTGGTTTCAGCCAGGATAGAGTTAATTTTCTTCATAGAAGCTAGTGTGAGGCTATGTTTTGGATTTGGGATGAGAAAATGTTGATAACGTGCTGATGTTTTGAGTTGTTGCTAAGTAGTCAAGGACAGTCCAACTTCTCCTGCTGGCCTGCCAGCAAGAAGGCTGGGGGTGCACGGGAAGCTGGGAGGGGACACAGCCAGGACAGCTGACCCAGGCTGGCCAAAGAGATATTCCCTACCATATGACGTCATGCTCGGTATATAAAGCTGGGACGAAGAAGAAGGAAGGGGTGGAGGGACATTCGGAGTTATGGCGTCTGTCTTCCTAAGAAACCATTACACGTGATGGAGCCCTGCTTCCCTGGAGATGGCTGAACACCTGCCTGCCCATGGGGAGTAGTGAATGAATTCCTTGCTTTGCTCTGCTTGCGTGCGTGGCTTTTGCTTTACCTATTAAACTGTCTTTATCTCAACCCATGAGTTTCCTAACTTTTACTCTTCCGATTCTCTCCCCCATCCCACCATGGGGGAGTGAGCGAGCGGCTGGGTGGTGCTTAGTTGCCGGCTGGGTCTAAACCACAACAGTCCTTTTTGGCGCCCAACGTGGGGCACGAAGGGTTTGAGATAATGACAGGTTTGATTGGAATGTGCTAGATAGATAGAATTTACAGCTGTTATTGTTGTTTAGCTATTATTTGGCAGTCTCCTGTGCTTGCCATGGGTTTGCTTTCCTTATGTATATTGGAGTCCAGTGCTCGTTAGTGGCTGCTTTTTGCTTTCGCTGCTGCTGTGCTGCTGTACTGCTTATCGTCTGGCTCTGCTGTGCCTGGGAAAATTTTGATAACAGCAATGGCCTTGCACCTGGGCTGGCAGATGGCCAGGGCATCGCTGCTGTTTCTGTGCTGCTGTACTGGACAGGCTGGAACTCCAGTGTGAACTTGAGTCGAAGGGACTGTGACCTGTGGGTGAGTCCATGTGGGAGCAGGACACCCCAAAGCATCTGTGGCCGTGCGTAAGCCCATGCCAGAGCAGGCATATCTCGAAGCATCTGTGGCCATGGTTATGTCTGTGCCACAGCAGGTATACCTCTGATGGGATTATGGCACAGGGATAAATCCACGTTGCAGCATGTACACCTTGAAGCATCAGTGGCTGTGCATGAGGTCATGCTGGAGCACCTCAAAGTGTGTGGCCATGGAGAAGCCCTCGACAGTGCAGGTACATTCCTGGAGGGACTGGAACTATGGGTAAGGCCATGCTGGAGCAATTTTACTTCTGAAGGCACTGTGGCTGTGGGTAAGGCCACACTGGAGCAGATTTATCTCTGGAGGAATTGAGGCCCATGGAGGCGGCCATTTTGGAGCAGGTGCACCTCGAAGTGACTGCAACTGTGGATAAGTCTATGCCGCAGCAGATATACCCCTGGAGAGACTGTGGCTCATGGACGGGACAGCAGTCTGTGGATAAGTCCAAGCTGGAGCAGGGGCAAGGGGAGGAGTTCATTGCAATGTTAAACCCTATGGTCCAGTACAAAGGGCCCAGGGGTGGAGATTGTAATGGAAATACCTTTAAACTGTTGTAACCCATGATCTGAGTTGCATGTTCTAGGAATTACTATAGCAGGAACCACCTGAACCACTGGAGGACAAGCCTTACAAGAAGCAGTGCAAGTGCAGCAGTGACCTGACCTGAGCTGGCTTTGATGCCCAGTAATTCCATGCAACACCCCATCTCGCCTGTCCTGAGTGACCACCATAAGGGATGGAGCCCAAAGTCATGGACTAAATCAACTCAATGGGCATTTCATGGACATTTGTGGACATTTCACAGACATTTCGGAGGGAGGTATATGGACTAAGGGGACGATAATCTGTGTATTATATTAAAGGATGTGAAGGGGGGTGGTGGTTAATGAGGTTGTATTGGATAGTGTGGTACATGAGCATAACATAAATGGTATGGAATAAGGGGTGGATAATGTCCTGGTTTCAGCCAAGGTAGAGTTAATTTTCTTCACAGAAGCTAGCATGAGGCTATGTTTTGGATGTGGGATGAGAAAATGTTGATAAGGTGCTGATGTTTTGAGTTGTTGCTAAGTAGTCAAGGACAGTCCAGCTTCTCCTGCTGGCCTGCCAGCAAGAAGGCTGGGGGTGCACAGGAAGCTGGGAGGGGACACAGCCAGGACAGCTGACCCAGGCTGGCCAAAGAGATATTCCATACCGTATGACATCATGCTTGGTATATAAAGCTGGGATGAAGAAGAAGGAAGGGTTGGAGGGACATTCGGAGTTATGGCGCCTGTCTTCCTAAGAAACCATTACACGTGATGGAGCCCTGCTTCCCTGGAGATGGCTGAACACCTGCCTGCTGATGGAGAGTAGTGAATGAATTCCTTGTTTTGCTCTGCTTGCGTGCGTGGCTTTTGCTTTACCTATTAAACTGTCTTTATCTCAACCCATGAGTTTCCTAACTTTTACTCTTCCGATTCTCTCCCCCATCCCACCATGGGGGAGTGAGCGAGCGGCTGCATGGTGCTTAGTTGCTGGCTGGTGTTAAACCACAACAAATTGACATAATAGAAACCTGCCCCTGGGCGGGGAAAGCCCCCTGCTCACAAAAGCCCCTTCCTCGCTGAGCATGCGCAATAAAAAAGAAGGACGCTGTTACTTTATGTGGAGATGAGGCTTGTGAGAACCAATGGGAACAAGGGTAACTGAGCCAACTTTTTAAAATACTGATAACTGTTCCTCGAAGTGTATAAATATTTTCCGTGTGTTAACTGAGGTATGCTAGTTTCATCTAGCATCTAGACTTGTGCTACTCTGTAATAAGTCGATATCTTGTCTCAGCATGTGGGATTGGTCATTGCACACCAGGAATGAACTCACATTTGCGACAAGAAGGACACAGCTGGGACAGTTGACACCAACTGACCAAAGGGATATTCCATACCATATGATGTCATGCTCAGCACATAAAGCTGGGCAAAGAAGAACAAAGCAGGGGGACGTTCGGAGTTATGCTGTTTGTCTTCCCAAGTAAATGTTACGTGTGGTGAAGCCCTGCTTTCCCACAGGGGGAGGAGTGAGCAAGCAGCATTGTGTGGTGCTTAGCTGCCTAGTGGGGTTAAACCACAACAACCAGATTATAGTTGTAGGCGTCTCCATTCGGAGGGGAACAGAGGGTCCAATATGCCGGACAGACCCTCCTCTTAGGGAAGTCTGCTGCCTCACTGGGGCCCGGGTTAAGGATATCACTAGGAAACTTCCTACCCTGGTGCGGCCCTCGAACTATTACCCATTACTGCTCTTCCATGTGGGTGGCGATGAAGCTACAATACATAGTCCAGGAGTGATCAAAAGAGACTTCAGGGCCTTGGGACAGGTGGTAAGGGAATCTGGAGCACAGGTTATATTTTCCTCTCTCTTCCAGTTGCGGGCAGCAACACTGGAAGAAATAGATGGGCCCAGTCTATTAATACATGGCTCCATAACTGATATCACTGACACATTTTCAGGTTTTTTGATAATGGGATGGCCTACATGGCACCTGGCTTTCTGGCATCATATGGGATTCACCTTTCTCAAAGGGGGAAGAAGGTCTTTGCTCGCAAGCTAGTGGGGCTTATAGACAGGTCTTTAAACTGGATGTGAAGGGGGAGGGGAACAATATCAGGCTTACCCATGACAAGCTGTGGGATAACACACCAAGGTTAGATGGATGGGGTGCTAGCGATGGCTCTCAGTCTGTTGCTCTAAGATATGCTGACTACACTGCAGCACACTTTGAAGTCTTACAGAGATGAGCCAGGGACTCCTGAGGTAATAGGAGCCAACTGGGAAACACCAGTGAAAGACCTCAAAGGAACTAAAGGGTGTTCCTCTAAGAGGGTGTCATGGCCGACAGCCCAGCTGAAGAGCCTCTACACCAATGCACGCAGCATGGGCAAGGAGGAGTCAGAAGCCACCGCGCTGCTAGAAAGCTACAGCCTGGTTGCCATTACTGAAACTTGGTGGGATGAATGCCATGACCGGAGTGCGGCTATCGATGGCTACAGGCTGTTTGAGAAGGGACAGGCGAGGAAGCAGGGTCAGAGGGGTTGCCCTCTACGTCAAGAAATGGATAGACTGTGATGATCTGTCTCTGAACAATAGCCATGAGCAGGTCAAAAACTTATGGGTAAGAATCAGGGACCGAGGCAACAAAGGGAACCTTGTGGTTGGTGTCTTCTACAGGCTGCCTGATCAAGGGGAATCTATTGGTGAAGCCTTCTTACTCCAGCTACATGAGGCATTGCGCTCAAAGGCTCTCCTCCTACTGGGGGATTTCAACCACACCGACATCTGCTGGAAAAGTAGCACAGCAAGCCGCAGGCAATGCAGGAGACTCCTGGAGTGCATGGAGGATAACTTCCTATGCCAGGTAATAGACAGTCCTACCAGAGGGGATGCCATACTGGACCTGTTGGTCACCAACACAAGTGAGCTAATTGGTGACGTCAAGATAGGAGACAGCCTGGGCTGCAATGATCATGCACTGGTGGAGTTTGCACTCCTAAGGGATATGGGGCAGGCGAAGAGTAAAGTCAGGACCCTGAATTTTAGGAAAGCAAACTTCCAGCTCTTCAGGGGATTAGTCAATAGGATCCCCTGGGAAACCGCCCTCAGGGACAAGGGAGCAGAACAGAGCTGGCAGATCTTTAAGGATGCTTTCCATAGAGTGCAAGAGCTCTCGATCCCCAGGTGTAAGAAATCAGGAAAGGAAGGCAAGAGGCCAGCATGGCTGAGTCGAGACCTCCTGGGCAAGCTAATGGGCAAGAAGGAAATGCACAGGCAGTGGAAGCAGGGACAGGGATGCTGCCTGGCTGTGTAGGGATGAGGTCAAGAGGGCCAAGGCGCGGCTAGAGCTGAAGTTGGCAAAGGATGCAAAGAATAATAATAAGGACTTCTACAGGTATATCAGCCAGAAAAGGAAGGTCAAAGAAAGTGTACCTCCCTTGATGAGCAAGATTGGCAGAATGGTAACAACAGATGAGGAGAAGGCTGAGGTACTCAATGACTTCTTTGCCTCAGTCTTCACCGGCAGTCTTCACTTCTCTTCGCACACCTCTTGAGGGGATGGCCTGCAAGATGCGGACTGGAGGAGCAAAGTCCCTCCCACTGTAAGAGAAGATCAGGTATGTGACCGCCTGAGGAACCTGAACATGCAAAAGTCTGTGGGACCTGATGAGATGCATCCCAGTGTTCTGAGGGAATTGGCTGATGTAGTTGCCAAGCCACTCTCCATGATATTTGAGAAACGGCAGTCTGGTGACTGGAAAAAGGGCAACATTGCACCCATTTTTAAAAAAGGTCGCAAGGAGGACCCTGGGAACTACCGACATGTCAGTCTCACCTCTGTGCCTGGGAAGATCATGGAACAGATCCTCCCAGAAACTATGCTAAGGCACACAAAGGACAGGGAGGTGATTTGAGACAGCCAGCATGGCTTCACCAGGGGCAAGTCCTGCCTGACCAACCTACTGGCCTTCTATGATGGAGTGACCACATCAGTGGACAAGGGAAGAGCTACGGATGTTATCTATCTGGACTTCTGTGAGGCCTTTGACATGATGCCCCACACCATCCTTCTCTCTAAATTGGAGGGATATGGTTTTGCTGGGTGGCCTATTTGGTGGATAAGGAATTGGTTGGATGGTCGCACCCAGAGGGTAGTAGTCAATGGCTCAATGTCCAGATGGAGAACGGTGATGACTGGTGTCCCTCGGGGATCTGTATTGGGACCAGTAGTCTTTAATATTGTCGTGGTTTAGCCCCAGCCACCAATTAAGCACAACATAGCCGCTCGCTCACTCCCCCACCATGGTGGGAGGGGGAAGAGAATCAGAAAAAACTCGTGGGTTGAGATAAAAAAAGTTTAATAGGACAGCAAGAGAGGAGGAAACAACAATGATGATGATGATGATAATAATAATAATTCTGACAAAGAACAAGTACATGAACAAGTACAAGAACAAGTGATGCCCAGTGCGGCAATTTCTCACCACCCGGTGATCGATACCTGTCCCTGAGCAGCGATTCCTGCCCCTCGGCTAACTCCAGTTTATGTACTGGGCATGATGTTATATGGTAGGGAATATCTCTTTGGCCAGTCTGGGTCAGCTGTCCTGGCTGTGTCCCCTCCCAGCTTCTTGTGCATCTCTGTGCTGGCAGACCATGGGAAGCTGAAAAGTCCTTGACTTGGTGTAAGCACTACAACTACTTAGCCACAACTAAAAACTTTGGTGTGTCATCAACATTATTCTCATAACAAATCCAAAGCACAGCACTATAGAATCATAGCATCGAATCATAGAATCATTAAGGTTGGAAAGGACCTCTAAGATCATCAAGTCTAGCCGTCAACCCAACACCACCATGCCCAAAAAACTATGTCCCAAAGTACCATGTCTAGATGTTTTTTGAATACATCCAATGATGGTGACTCCACCACCTCCCTGGGCAGCCTGTTCCAATGTTTGACCGCTCTTTACTGAAATAAACTTTTCCTAATATCTAGTCTAAACCTCCCCTGGTGCAACTTGAGGCCATTTCCTCTCGTCCTATGGCTAGTTACTTGGGAGAAGAGACCAACACCCACCTCACCACAACCCCCTTTCAGGCAGCTGTAGAGAGCGATGAGGTCTCCCCTCAGCCTCCTCTTCTCCAGACTAAACAACCCCAGTTCCCTCAGCCACTCCTCATAAGACTTGTTCTCCAGAACCCTCACAAGCTTTGCTGCCCTTCTCTGAACATGCAATGTCCTTCTTGTAGTGTGGGGTCTAAAACTGAACACCAGCGCCAGGTACATGGCCACAATCACTTCCCTACTCCTGCTGGCCATGCTCTTTCTGATGCAGGCCAGGATGCTGTTGGCCTTCTTGGCCACCTGGGCACACTGCTGGCTCATGTTCAGCCGGCTGTCAACCAGCACCCCCAGGTCCCTTTCCGCCGGGCAGCTCTCCAGCCACTCTTCCCCCAGCCTATAGCATTGCATGGGGTTGTTGTGACCAAAGTGCAGGACCCGGCACTTGGCCCTATTAACCCTCATACAACTGACCTCGGCCCATCGATCCGGCCTGTCCAGATCCCACTGCAGAGCCCTCCTACCCTCCAGCAGATCAACACTCCCACCCAACTTGGTGTCATCTGCAAACTTACTGACGGAGCACTTGATCCCCTCATCCAGATCATTGATGAAGATATTAAAGATGACTGGCCCCAAACCTGAGCCCTGGGGAACACCACTTGTGACCAGCCACCAAATGGATTTAACTCCATGCACCACGACTCTCTGGGCTCAGCTGTCCAGCCAATTTTTACCCAGTGAAGAGCACAACTGTCTAAGTCATGAGCCGCCAGTTTCTCCAGGAGAATGTTGTGGGAGATGCTGTCAAAGGCTTTACTAAAGTCCAGGTAGACAATGTCCACAGTCTTTCCCTCATCCACTAGGCGGGTCACCTGGTCATAGAAGGAGATCAGGTTGGTCAAGCAGGACCTGCCTTTCATGAACCCATGCTGGCTGGGCCTGATCCCTTGGTTGTCCTGCAGATGCCCTGTGAGCACTCTCAAGACCAACCGCTCCATAATCTTCCCCGGTACGGAGGTCAGGCTGACAGGCCTGTAGTTCCCAGGATCCTCCTTCCGGCCTTTCTTGTAGATGGGCGTCACATTGGCAAGCCTCCAGTCTTCTGCGACCTCCCCTGTTAACCGGGACGGCTGATAAATGCTGGAGAGGGGCTTGGGAAGCTCTTTCGTCAGCTCCCTCAGTATTCGGGGTGGATCCCATCAGGCCCCATAGACTTGTTGGCGTCCAGGTCGCTTAACAGATCCTTAACTGCTTCCTCCTGGATTATGGGGGGTTTATTCTGCTCTCTGTCCCTGTCTTCCACCTCAGGGGACTAAATACCCTGCGGATACCTGGTCTGGCTATTAAAGACTGAGGCAAAGAAGGCATTAAGTACCTCAGCCTTTTCCTCATCCTTGGTGACAATGTGTGTCCCCCGGCATCCAGTAAGGATGGAAGGATACCAACTATCCGGAAGAAAAAACAACTCCATCCCACCTGAAACTCGGACAGCATCCACCCCTTATTTCATACCATTTATGACATGCTCAGATCCTACACTTTTCAATACATTCCAATTATTCATTATTACTCTTCCTGTCTTTTAATATATACACAGAGTCTATGGACCACCCCATAAAATGTCTGTGAAATGAACTCTTTGGTCCATGACTTGGGGCTTCATCCATCATAGCAGTCTCTCAGGGCAGGGGAGATGGTGCGTGGTGTTGGATTGCTATCTGGCATGGTCCATGTCCATGATCTGCAGGTCGAAGATGTCGATCTCAAGGAAGTTGCTGGGTGCAAGCTGCTGAAGCCAGTTCTGGTTCCATCACCGCTGCACGTTGCTCGGTTTCAGTGAAGCTTGCCTTGGTGAATTTGTGGGAGTGCGATATAGTCAATCTGCCAGGCGTCCCCATATTTATATTTCAACCATCGTCCTTCATACCAGAGGTGCTTTAACTGCTTGGCTTGTTTGATCGCAGCACACGTTTCACATTCATGGATAACCTGTGCAATAGCGTCCATGGTCAAGTCCAAGGAGAAAGATGGACTTCACAACTCTATGAGAGTTATACTCCGAAGCCATTTATTGACTTATCTGAATCCAATATATATCATAATTTTTGTTTAGTCACTGCGCACACACTCATGATTGGTTACAGCTTGTTACACACATTATTGCAATTGGCTATATACAAAAATATCATGCACTGTCCACGCGCCTCTCACACAGTCAGGATTCACTGCCTGCAGGTGTCCATGCGCTCCTTTGCTTCCTCTTAGTTGTTTACCACAGCTCCTTCTCCTCAAGGCTGAGCCCTGCAGGTGTCCAGCTGTTTACCAGCTTCTCAATGCCACAGCTCCTTCTCCTTAAGGTCGAGCCGTGCAGATGTCCCAACATCTCCCCCTTTTTGTTTATCTATAAACAAAACCTGATGGATCATTCGCAACCCGAGGACTGTGAGGAAGATGGACCATCTGTACATTCTTGTATTGTCCTGTGCCGCAAACTCAGCCCAGCAGTCCATAGGTGCCAACTTTACATGGGCGTCCCCACGGAGGCAACGGTGGCCTTGCCGTACACCGGCCCACTGCCCTTTGGGAAATCCCAGTTCTTCTACATTTGCAGAGGAATGAGTTTCGACACACGTGGCCAACGAGTGTCGGAACACGCCTCGGTTGCCACCTTTCAACACAGGGAGCCTATGGCATATGCGCCCACTGGCCAGACGTGCTGCATGCACCACAGCCATCCCGTCTATTGGTTCGTAGGCTTTGTTCACACGGCATATTACCATAACCCAGCAGTCACATATCAACTATGCTTAAATTAATAGCAGAATGTTACAAGGCAAACAAAATTGTGAATTGTGCTTCATATTCCTCCGTTGCTGCACGTCTTCCACATCCTCCCCTAACCTTGATCAACTTTCTTATCTCTGTGGGCTGTTTTCTCTCACCCAGCATAGTATCTATTGCTCACCCAGCCATCCATTTCATCCTACATTAACTGCAGTTTTTCTCACAGGCCAAAATTCCATCTGTTAACCCCTCCGTATACAGCTGCAAGCCTAAAATCGTGTCTACAGTGCAATTAGCAATAATTTCCATTTCTGCCGACAAGTTAACTATTGCTTTTTCTAGCTGTACTACTCCTAGCGATAGAAAAAGCGCCTGCACAAAGCTATGAAAACCAATATTATATCTTACCAAAGGATTTGTAGTTATAGAGCGCTTTGCCCTAAAAGCTTACCATGTTCCTCTAATGATACCGCTAATTTCAGTCTGATAAATTATTTGCAAATTAGGAACTAGGATGCCCATGGTACAGTCCCCTGACCAGTTCCCGGGCAGCTGTTTCCCAGCCAATTGATCTCCACACAGCCACCATAACCCTTCTGGCAGATTGAAAAGGGATTGCCCGGGGAGGAAAGAGACAGACAGATGGTGTCCTGTCCTGTTTGATTTGCTAATGTTACCCATACATTTTCTTTTGGCTGAGGTGGCATCCAGATTGCGATGACACCTGATAGTGTCAGGATGTGTCCGACAATGACGATGGTGACTGTTTTGCCCATGGTTTTACCCATTTTGCGGGTACCCAACGAGTTCCAGAATCTGTAATGACACAAGCATAACCTCGTCCCCAGGTTAGCAGTTGAAAAGGTCCTTCCCACATATTCTTTTCCAAATTTTTAACTTTTACTTGCACATTTTGTGTTAACTCAAACAGACTTCCTGTCATTCCTTTTACATGTTTTATTATGGGAGGTACTGTTTCTCCTTCTGCTAGACGCAAATAATTTAACACATATAAGGCTATATTCAAACGTTCTTGGGGTGGTGTGGTAGCCTCTCCCTCTTTTTGTTTTTGCAATAAACACTTCAGGGAATGATTCATTCGTTCAACAATAGCTTTTCCAGTTGGGGAATGCGGTATTCCAGTAACATGCGTCACTCCCCATTGAGCAAAAAATCGTTGGGTTGACAGGGCTACATAACAAGGACCATGATCAGTTTTAATTTGTAGGGGTATACCATGGGCTGCGAATGCAGCTCGCAAATGCTTTTGTCCATGCCTAGTAGTTTCTCCTGTTTGTGCAGTGGCCCAAACTACTGCAGAATAGCAATCAATTGAAACATGAACATATTTAAATCTTCCAAAGTCAGCGACATGTCTCACATCCATCTGCCATAGTTGTAGTGAATGCAAGCCTCGGGGATTTACTGTAATCGGGATTCCTGGGCCTATTTGTTGACAATCAGCACAAGTCTGTATGATAGCTCTAGTGTCACCTGCACTTAGATTAAATTGTCTCGCTAAAACTTTGGCAGATTGATGGCAAAAGGCATGAGAGGCTTGTGCTTGACCTAAACGATCCAGAGCAGGTCCAGCCCATACTGGAGCAACTAATTGATCTGCTCTAGCATTTCCTTCCAGTATATCTCCTGGCAAATTCGTATGGCTTCATATATGTGTTAAAAAATGTGGTTGCTGTCTTTCATTAAGTAGATACCATAATGTTCGAAACTGTTGATACAAAACCTGTTGTTTCACTATCTTTAAAACAGCTCTTTCTATTCTTTGAACTACACCAACTACATATATTGAATCACAAACAACATTAATGGGATTATTCCACCAAAGAATTTTGAAGTCCCCATTCTAAGTAATCATTCTGAATTGGTATTAAAATACATTGTGGTTCGCCTCCTACTATTTCCACCACCCGTGTTCTACTTTTCATAAGTAATATCGAAAATATTTCCAGTTGGGTTACAATCGGTTTTTGGGTTGGAAAGCGGCAAAAACCCATTCTAGCACATGTAATGGGTCCTTCTCGGTTTCATCCCACTGCATTAAGATTGCAAAAGGATGTTGTTCATGACTTATGATAGCAACCTGGACACCTTGTTCCAATATTCTGCGATGTCCATAGGCTGTAGCTATTTTCTGACTAATTACTGATAATGCTTGTTTAGCTTCTTGCGTCAATGCTCTAGGAGCATTCAAGTTTGAATCTCCTGATCACAGATTCAACAATGGTGTCATTTCTACATTTGTTATTCCACAAATATTACAAACCCAATTCAAATCTCCCACTAATTTTTGAACATCGTTCAATGTTCTGATTTCGGTTCTCAACATCACATTCTGTGGAAAAATGGCTGTTTGCGTGATTTTCCACCCCAAGTAACTCCATGGTGGTTTGTGTTGTATTTTTTCCAGAGCAATTTGCAAACCAGCTGAACCTAACTGTGTTGTTAGTTCGTCTATTAATCGTTTCTTGTCAAGGTTTTCTCCCGCTATTAATATATCATCCATATAGTGGTAAATCAACAGCTGACCCCATCGAGCCCGAATAGGCTGTAGAGCCCAATCAACAAATATCTGACAAATTGTGGGTGAGTTTTTCATACCCTGTGGCAACACTGTCCAATGATATCTTTTCATAGGCTCAGCTTTGTTAACTGATGGCACCGAAAAAGCAAATCTCATTGCATCTTGTTCATGCAAAGGAATGGTAAAAAAGCAATCCTTCAGGTCGATTATCAAAAGATCCCAATTCTTTGGTATCACACTAGGGGACGGCAAACCTGGTTGCAAGGCTCCCATGTCTTCAATTACCTCATTCACTTTCCTTAAGTCATGTAACAATCTCCACTTGCCACTTTTTTTAGGAATTACAAATACAGGTGTGTTCCATGGACGTGTAGTGGATTTAATATGTTTCTTTTCTAATTGCTCTTTTACCAATTCCTGTAGCTTAGTGACCTTTTCTTGAGATAGCAGCCATTGATCCACCCAAACCGGTGTATCAGTTTTCCATGTCAATTTGAGTGTCGGTCGCTCCTCAATGGCCGCTCCACAAAGTGTTCAGGAGTGCTACTTAGAACACAACTCATTTGTCCCAAAACGTCTCTCCCTAGCCAACTGATTGGGATTGGAGCTAAATATGGTTTTACTGTTACTGTATACCCATCTGGGTTCTTACATTGCAAGAGTACTGAACTTTGCATGGTATTAGAGACGCCTCCGACCCCAATCAACCCATGGGATGGATTATGTGTTGGCCAGGTTGCAGGCCAGTCCCTGCTGGAAATAATGGTTACATCCGCTCCCGTATCTATTAGCATATGACCACTCCATTCTTTTGGGTCTTCTTGGTTGTTGCAAAAAGTCATTTTTAAGGTAGATTTTCATTGCCCTATTTCGAGCGCCCAAAAAACTTCTGGAGGCCCCGTTGACCCAAACCCAGAGCTCCCCCTTGCATTCAGTAATGTACAAGGAACCTGAGCTTGAAATGGGACTAGCTGCGCAATACGACTTCCCATGGGGGTATTTACTGGAGGCATTGGTGTCCGTATCATAATTTGGGTCTGTCCTGTAAAGTCAGCGTCAATAGCGCCAGGTAAAACAAAGAGTCCCTTTTTTGTGACTGATGATCTGCCCACCAGCAATGCACTTAAGCCGTGCCCGAGAGGTCCGTGAGCCGTTGATGGCACACACTGCACTTTAGTGTCCCATAAGGTTATTTCTACTGCTGTGTCCACGTCCACTCCGGCACTTCCTGCGGTGTGTGCGGGCAGGCGAGCCAAGCAGCCTGTTGAGTCGGTGCTACTTGTGTCGGAGCGCGATTCACTGGCACGCTCTGCTGACCGTTTCCCGCCCGAACATTAGCATTCAAAGATAGTGGAGTCCCATTCTTATGATATTTTGACCGACACTGACTAGCTGAGTGGTTTCCCTTCTGACACCGGGTACACACTTTTCCCAATCCTAATCCAGCAGGAACGCTGCCATTAGGTTTTGGTCATCCTTTCGCCTTACGCTGTGCCTTAAAGTGACCTTCTTTACCACAATTATAACATTTCCTCTCTGGTTTGTTGCAAAAAGTCATTTTTAAGGTAGGTTTTCGTTCCCCTATTTCGAGCGCCCAAAAACTTCTGGCAGATTGCAAGTGGTATTTATCCTTTTGCTGTTGTTGGTGGTGCTTCATCCCCAGAAATAGTCCGCCCATGGCTGCACTCTTACCATGAACTTGCTGCCTCCCTCCATCATCTTTGCCTGATATATCGTTCTATATTACAACAGAAATATTGAATATACCCAAAATTCTCTCTCCCCTCAACTCTGTTACACCGTATACACTGTGGGGAGAGTGTCTTATTCAAATATACTCTTTGATTCCCTGCAAAAGATTTGATACATTTGTGACAATAATTACAACGACATAGAACAAAGCCACAACACCATTTTATAAATACGGCATATTGAAGTTCCTGTTCTTGAACGTCCAGGGAGTGCCGCTGAGACGGTCAACGAGCCATCATTCCCCATACAAAAGAGCAAAAGCGTCATCTGGCGATACGTGGGAGTCGGACTCTGCGTCCCTGGGACGTGTGACAGGATCTTCTGGTCTTTAGCGGAGGGGCGGGGGCACGGGTGGGGGGTGGGGGCGGGGGTCGCTCATTCTCCTCATCCCCAGCTCGGCCTCCCTTCTCTCCCGGGGCTGTGGCAGCGGCAGCTGCTGCCGCCGCTGTCCGCTCTGATTTTATCGTCTTTATAGAGTCTCTGACTAATCGCCAGGTTGTTAACACTTTCGCAGCCGTATGATCCCCTTTGGAGGCTGCGTCAAACACCAATTTCCCTGCTTTCTCCCAAGTAGAGAACTCAAAAGCTTTTGCAGAGTCTGCTGCTAGCCCGTGGCTCTTCAAAACAGTCTTGAATAGCAATCGCCACGTTGTTGCTAGCTCCGCTGCTTGCCCATCTCCTTTGAGATGGCATCCCACAACATCATCACTCCATTTACCCATGTTTCTGGCTCAATGACAGTCACAGCATCTACTGGCACGCCCTGATTTCGGAACCATTTTAAAACCCTCCTTACTGAGGTTTCATCATGTTTTATTCCTCTCCCTTGTCTAATTTGAGTGTAAGATGGTTGCCTCTCTCCCTCCTCAGGGACTGTTCGCAATGCATTCAACGCTAGTTGCCCAACTAATTGCAAGGCTTCTAAAGGCAGCCGAGCTGACAATCTAACATCCACAAACAGTCCCTGGCCTGTCATCTGTTCCATAGTAATGTTCTGAAGCGGATCGCCGTCTTGACGCTCCAAATTTCTCAGGGCTTCTTGCATACAGAGTTTATGCCATCTGTCTGCCCACAATAACCTTTGGATTGGTGTCAACAACATATCTATCATCTGCCGACAATCCCATGGTGTGAGAACCATTCCCGTGAATATGTTATCTAATAGAGCTTGCGTGAAAGGTGATTGCAAGCCATAATTTTGTACTGCCTTCCGCACGTCCTTAATCAAGTCCCAGTGAAATGGGTCCCAGAGATTGGGCCTGTTAGGCTGCACACTAACAGGAAATGCCATCAGTAACTCCATTTCCTCGTCTTTCATTGCTCCTAAAAAGACGTCTTTCCACCGCTCTCTAGGGTCGCCTTTCATCCTAGGCTCTTGCCTCCCTATAGTCTCTACAACAGGCTCTTCTCCTTCATCGCTGCTATCAGGCAACGGGGGCCGTAAAGGTGGCAGGGGCTCGGCTGAGGGCTTCAAAACTACGGCTTCCGATCAGTTAGGTCTGGGTGGTTTCAGGGGTGGTGAAACCGGCCCCATCGATCTTTCACACGGGCACACAGAGGAACATTGAGTACATTGTTCTGGGCAACGTTGTCCCATCTTGCCCTCACATACATCATCGTAGATCTGTTTCTCTGACTTATCTAATGCAGCCGGTTCACCCGGTGCATCTGGCACCTCAGGAGGTGCAGTCGGAGTCGCTGAAGGTCCTGGACCCTCTGGCTCGGTTAAAAGCGATTGGTTGAAGGCGGTTTAACAGCCTCCTCCATACCAGCTGCGGCTTTTCTCTCTGCCTTCAAGGCTTTTAATGTGGTTAATAGCAATTTCCATGCCATCACTAACTCTGCGGCGGTTTTATCTCCGTTCCCAATATGTTCCCATAACATCCTTCCAATCTCCTCCCATGTCTCTGCCTTAAACGCCACAGATGGATCGGGGGGGTACCCTTTCTTTCGGCACCAATTTAAGAGCCTTCTAAGTGTATATTCATCATATTTCAGTCCTCTCTTAGAGAGCATATGCAGCAGGAGTCTGACTATTGCCCCTTCTTCATGCGATGTGTTCTGCCCCATGTCGCCCCGGTTGCTCACCTCACCTCGCTGGGTGCTTTTCCGTTGCAACATATCCCTTTTTCTTTTTCCTTGCGTCAGTCCCGCTGATTGCAATTCTTCCAACTGGGCTTCTCCCGCGGCGTCCTCTGCGTTCGACCGGTGTTCAACGATGAGATCCCATAGATCGTATCACGTCGGGGTCACCAGTTGCGGGAGAAGGATGGACTTCACAACTCTATGAGAGTTATATTCCGAAGCCATTTATTGTCTTGTCTGACTCCAATATATATCATATTTTTTGTTTAGTCACTGCGCACACACTCACGATTGGTTACAGCTTGTTACACGCATTATTGCAATTGGCTATATACAAAATATCACGCGCTGTCCACGCGCCTCTCACACAGTCAGGATTCACTGCCTGCAGGTGTCCATGCGCTCCTTTGCTTCCTCTTAGTTGTTTACCACAGCTCCTTCTCCTCAAGGCTGAGCCCTGCAGGTGTCCAGCTGTTTACCAGCTTCTCAATGCCACAGCTCCTTCTCCTTAAGGTTGAGCCGTGCAGATGTCCCAACAGTTGCCTTTGACTGCAGTTCGTATTAAAGTTCTAGCATGTCCAGCACGGCAGCACTCAGTGGTGGCATGACTTCATTCAGGCCACCATAGTCTACTGTTAGTCTTGAAACAAGGATCTAAAACAATTATAAGGTTTCAGCATGTGTCACTCATCAACTCTAAGTTTTCCAGATTTCTTAATATATGGAAGATTATTGATTACATGATTAGTTTAACTTCAGTATAGAATTCTTTAGCCTAATAACTATGTGATTATGTTTAACGGCCTACTCCCATAGCCCTTAGGCTGTATTTCCTCAATGCTAACACTGTACCTATGTGTAAAGGGTTAATCGCGAGGAAAGCAGGCCTCATGAAAATTAAAACAAAGAAGAGTTAAGAGCAAGGACTGGGAGATTAAAGAGAACAGAGAAGATGATACCTTAACCTTGAGCATAGAGACAGACTGGCAGGAGTGCTCTAACAGGGATGATAAGAAGGAACCGCTTGGCTGGACAACAGAAGGGGCAAACATCCAAGGAGAAGAAATTATCCTCAAGACATCTGTGACCATAAAAGGGAAAAAGGAGTAGGGGGCTAACTCCCCAAAAGACCACTGACGGCCACCTGAGACCCCCGCACATGCGTAGTGTAGTTTTGCAATGCCAGCATTATGTAAATGTAGTAGATAAGCAAGGAGGTGGTGATTTCTTGGAAAATGCATGAATATTCATGTCTTTAAGGTATATAAAGGATGAACTTTTGTTTCAGCACACTCATGTTAGGAGGAGATATCCCCCATGCATCCAGCGCTGCAATAAAGATGTCTGCTTAATAACACTTTGATGTTACTGAATTTAAATTTCTTAAGTTTGGATTTCTTTGAATCATTTGGCGACCACAAAGGGACATCCTCTGTTCGGCTGCGGGACCCGATGAGTCTGGGACTCTCTTGGGTACCCCCGGAGATCTTTTCTGGAGAGACTCCCATTCTCAGTTGGATCACCGTGGGAACAGACAAAGACCCTCTGGCCCTCTGGTAAGAAGACATCTTTAAATACTAAATTTGGTAACGATTGATTTGGGACCATCTATAAGACGTGCAGACGTGCACGCAGGTCGGCGTATACCGGGTTGCTAGCACCTTATAGGTATACATTTGGGGGACTTATGTCCCATTTGGTAGGGGATTACATCCCCATTTGGAGGGACTCAGTCCCCATTTGGCAGGGGATTACATCCCCATTTGGAGGGGCTGCGTCCCCATTTGGAGGTCTAGTTAACTGTTATCTGACTTTTGGCTAATGCATTTCAGGTATTGATTATTGGTTTTTCATTTATCAGATTTTGTTCATTAACGGTAAAATTTGCATCAGATACGGGAGAGTCACAGAGTGGCGGAATTCTAAAGAAAAGTCCATTAAGATGTGTTTTACAGCATTGGAAAGATCTGAGGGGGAAGTGCCAGGAAGAAGTGTCCATAGAAAAAAATTAAGTATTGTGATCAGTGGTGGCCTCTCTATAAGTTAGATCGTGGAGAAAAATGGCCCTTTAATGGGACATGAAAATATAATACATTGTTACAACTACTGTTGTTCCTTCGGAGAGAGGGAAAATGGGATGAAGCGGTTTATGCAGATATGTTTTTCACATTGCGAAATCATCCGGAATGGCAGAAAGATTGTGGAATCAATATAGCCCCTTCAGAGCCCTTTGTCCTGGCTCTGGAGAAGGAAAAAGGGAAAGAACTGGGAAAACTGAAACGATGCTGTTCAGTGTGTAGTATAGGACAAAGATGCCTTAAGTTAAAAGAAAAGGGAGAGTCAGAGGAAAGACTGGAAGATTATATTACACCACCGCCGGCTTCAGTGCCAGTCTCTCCCTCCCCCTTAAGGAATGCAGATACTTCTGATGAAGAATCTGCTTCTGCCTCTGGGAGTGCTGCTTCGGGTCCTGTAACCCGAGGCAGAGTCCAACCGAGGGTACAAGCCCCCCCCCCCCGCCCAGACAAACTATGGGTCCAGAAGGACCGACTCGAATTAAGGCCCCTTTTTCAATGAGTGATTTGGACACGTGGAAGGAGGTAGTAAGAAATTATAGGGGCGAACCAATAGGGGTGGTGAAGAGATTTGAACTGATACTTAAAAATCAGGGTCCTGACTGGAAGGATATACATTTAATGTTGGATGCAATGACGGAAACAGAGAAACAGCTAGTGGTGAAAACTGCCCGAACACATATAGAAGCCCTTATCACTGCAGGAACGTATACTGGTAGAGTAGATAATCATGTTCCTCTCACCAATCCGAACTGGGATCCTAATGATCGTATGGAATATAAACAATTGAAGTCATATCAAAAGTGGATAAAATGTGGACTCGAAAATGGAATTCCAAAATCAGTAAATTGGTTAAAATTGTATGAGGTAAAACAAAGTCAGGAGGAAACTCCCTCAGATTTTTTGGAATGGCTAAGGGAAGCCACGCGTAAAAGTACAACTTTAGATCCTACCTCAGATGTGGGACGACAACAATTAGTTTCGTTGTTTTTAGGACAGTCATCAGAGGATATAAGGAGAAAGCTTCAAAAATTAAAAGTGCAAGGAACAGATGTGAGAGATTTAGAGAAATTGCTGGAGACTGCTTGGCAAGTTGTCCTGGTTTCAGCCAGGGTAGAGTTAATTTTCTTCATAGAAGCTAGCGTGAGGCTATGTTTTGGATTTGAGATGAAAAAAATGTTGATAAGGTGCTGATGTTTTGAGTTGTTGCTAAGTAGTCAAGGACGGTCCAGCTTCTCATGCTGGCCTGCAGCAAGCAGGCTGGGGGTGCACGGGAAGCTGGGAGGGGACACAGCTGGGACAGCTGACCCAGGCTGGCCAAAGAGATATTCCATACCATATAACGTCATGCTCGGTATATAAAGCTGGGACGAAGAAGAAGGAAGGGGTGGAGGGACATTCGGAGTTATGGCGTCTGTCTTCCCAAGAAACCATTACGCGTGACGGAGCCCTGCTTCCCTGGAGATGGCTGAACACCTGCCTGCCCATGGGGAGTGGTGAACAAATTCCTTGTTTTGCTTTGGTTGCGTGCGCGGCTTTTGCTTTACTTATTAAACTGTCTTTATCTCAAACCATGAGTTTCCTCACTTTTACTCTTCCGATTCTCTCCCCCGTGCCACCGTGGGGGAGTGAGCGAGCGGCTGCGTGGTGCGTAGTTGCTGGCTGGGGCTAAACCATGACACAAGTGTATCGGAATAGGGATAGTCAGAGAGAGAGAGAGGAATGGGCAAAACAATTGCCAATGCTACAGCGGCTGCTTTGCGCACCACAGGGGCCAGGTAACCTCTGGGAAACGACCAGGAAACAACATTAATGTGAGGAGAGGAGCCCTGAGAAGTAGCATAAGTGCCCCATCTAGGGGAAATCGACCGCTCCCGAAAGATCAGTGTGCTTATTGTAAGCAAAGAGGACATTAGAAAAAGGATTGCCTGAGACCGGGCAAGCCGGTGATGATTACTGACCTGGAAGATAATTGACAGGGACCAGGGGAATCTTCCCTAACGGAACCCTTGGTAAAAGTTCAGCTAGGGAAAGAAGAGAAACATGTAGAATTTTTAATAGATACAGGTGCCACATTTTCAGTATTAAATCAGACCTTATTACCTGTGAGCAGGCAAACTGTTAATATTGTGGGAGTGTTGTGGTTTAGCCCCAGACGGCAACTGAGCACCACGCAGCCACTCACTCACTCCCCCTCCCACAGTGGGACAGGGGAGAGAATTAGGAAAAAAACCTCGTGGGTTGAGATAAACACAGTTTAATAGGACAGAAAGAGAGAAGGAAACAACAATGATAATACCAACAAAGGAATGTACAAGAACAAGTGATGCCCAATACAGCAATTGCTCACCACCCAGTGATCGACAGCCCGTCCCCGAGCAGCGATTTCTGCCCCCCAGCTAACTCCAGTTTATGTACTGGGCATGATGTCGTATAGTAGGGAATATCTCTTTGGCCAGTCTGGGTCAGCTGTCCTGGCTGTGTCCCCTCCCAGCTCCCCGTGCACCCCCAGCCTCCTTGCTAGCAGGCCAGCACAAGAAGCTGGAGTGTCCTTGACTGCTCAGCAACAACCCAAAACATCAGCACATTATCAACAGTTTCTCATCTCAAATCCAAAACTCAGTCTCACACTAGCTTCTGTGAAGAAAACCAGCTCTATCCTGGCTGAAACCAGGACAGCATCCACCCCTTATTCCATATCATTTACGTCATGCCCGGGTCCTGTACTTTTCAATACATTCCAATTATTCATTATTACTCTTCCTGTCTTTTAATATATACACACAGATATCACTTTCTTAGTCCATGAGCCATCACTTTAAAATGTCTGTGGAGTTCATTCAGTCCATGACTCTGGGCTTCATCCATCATAGCAGTCTCTCAGGGCAGGGGAGATGGTGCGTGGTGTTGGATTGCTATCTGGCATGGTCCATGTCCATGATCTGCAGGTCGAAGATGTCGATCTCAAGGAAGTTGCTGGGTGCAAGCTGCTGAAGCCAGTTCTGGTTCCATCACCACTGCACGTTGCTCGGTTTCAGTGAAGCTTGCCTTGGCGAGTTTGTGGAAGTGTGATATAGTCAATCTGCCAGGCCTCCCCATATTTATATTTCAACCATCGTCCTTCATACCAGATGGGTTTTAACCGCTTGGCTTGTTTGATCGCAGCACACGTTTCACATTCATGGATAACCTGTGCAATAGCGTCCATGGTCAGGTCCACCCCTCGATCCCGAGCCCATCTATATGTTGCATCTCTTCCCTGATAGCCTGAGGTGTCTTGGGCCCACCAAGCTATAAATAATTCACCCTTATGTTGCCAGGCCAGATCCACCTGAGCCACTTCAATCTTAGCAGCCTGATCCACCTGATGGTTGTTTTCATGTTCTTCAGTGGCCCGACTCTTGGGTACGTGAGCATCTACGTGATGTACTTTTATGACCAGATTCTCTAGTCGGGCAGCAATATCTTGCCACAATTCAGCAGCCCAAATGGGCTTGCCTCTGCGTTGCCAGTGGCTCTGCTTCCATTGCTGTAGCCACCCCCATAGAGCATTTGCCACCATCCATGAGTCGGTATAGAGATAGAGTATTGGCCATTTTTCTCGTTCAGCAATATCTAAAGCCAGCTGGATGGCTTTCACCTCTGCAAACTGACTTGATTCACCTTGTCCTTCAGCAGCTTCTGTGACTCATTGTATAGGGCTCCATACAGCAGCTTTCCACCTTCAATGTTTGCCTACAATACGACAGGACCCATCAGTAAACAGGGCATATTGCCTTTCGTTCTCTGGCAGTTCATTATATGGTGGAGCCTCTTCAGCACGCGCCACCTCCTCTTCCGGTGATATTCCAAAATCTTTGCCTTCTGGCCAGTCCATGATCACTTCCAAGATTCCCGGGCGATTAAGGTTTCCTATTCGAGCCCGCTGTGTAATAAGCGCGACCCACTTACTCCACGTAGCATCGGTCGCATGATGTGTAGAGGGGACCCTCCCTTTGAACATCCAGCCCAGCACCGGCAGTCGGGGTGCCAGGAGGAGCTGTGCTTCAGTACCAACCACTTCTGAAGCAGCTCGGACTCCTTCATATGCTGCCAGTATCTCCTTTTCAGTTGGAGTATAGCGGGACTCAGATCCCCTATATCCTCGACTCCAAAACCCTAGAGGTCGACCTCGAGTCTCTCCTGGTGCCTTCTGCCAGAGACTCCAGGTAGGGCCATTCTCCCCGGCTGCCGTGTAGAGCACATTTTTAACATCTTGTCCTGCCCAGACTGGCCCGAGGGCTACAGCATGAACTATCTCCTGTTTGATTTGTTCGAAGGCTTGTCGTTGCTCAGGGCCCCATTTAAAATCATTCTTCTTCCGGGTCACTTGATAAAGAGGGCTTACAATCAGACTGTAATTTGGAATATGCATTCTCCAGAAACCCACAATGCCCAAAAATGCTTGTGTTTCCTTTTTGCTAGTTGGTGGAGACATAGCTGTTATTTTGTTCATCACATCCGTTGGGATCTGTCGACGTCCATCTTGCCATTTTATTCCTAAAAACTGGATCTCTTGTGCAGGTCCTTTGACCTTACTTTGTTTGATGGCAAAACCAGCTTTCAGAAAGATTTGAACTATTTTCTTCCCTTTCTCGAAAACTTCTTCTGCTGTGTTGCCCCATACGATGATGTCATCAATGTATTGCAGATGCTCTGGAGCTTCACCCTGTTCCAGTGCAGTTTGTATCAGCCCATGGCAAATGGTAGGGCTGTGTTTCCACCCCTGGGGAAGTCGGTTCCAGGTGTATTGGACACCCCTCCAAGTGAAAAACTGTGGCCTGCACTCTGCCGCCAAAGGGATTGAGAAAAATGCGTTAGCAATATCAGTGGTGGCGTACCACTTGGCTGCCTTTGACTCCAGTTCATATTGAAGTTCTAGCATGTCTGGCACGGCAGCACTCAGTGGTGGCGTGACTTCATTCAGGCCACGATAGTCTACTGTCAGTCTCCACTCTCCATTAGACTTTCACACTGGCCATATGGGGCTGTTAAAGGGTGAGCGAGTCTTGCTGATCACTCCTTGGCTCTCCAGCCGACGAATCAGCTCATGGATGGGGATCAGGGAGTCTCTGTTGGTGCGATATTGCCGCCGGTGCACTATTGTGGTAGCGATCGGCACCTGTTGTTCTTCGACCCTGAGCAATAGGACAGAAAGAGAGAAGGAAACAACAATGATAATACCAACAAAGGAATGTACAAGAACAAGTGATGCCCAATACAGCAATTGCTCACCACCCAGTGATTGATAGCCCGTCCCCGAGCAGTGATTTCTGCCTCCCAGCTAACTCCAGTTTATGTACTGGGCATGACGTCGTATGGTAGGGAATATCTCTTTGGCCAGTCTGGGTCAGCTGTCCTGGCCATATCCCCTCCCAGCTTCCTGTGCACCCCCAGCCTCCTTGCTGGCAAGCCAGCACAAGAAGCTGGACTGTCCTTGACTGCTCAGCAACAACCCAAAACATCAGCACATTATCAACAGTTTCTCATCCCAAATCCAAAACACAGTCTCACACTAGCTTCTGTGAAGAAAACCAGCTCGATCCTGGCTGAAACCAGGACAGGGAGCAACTGGACAGGCTGAGAAGGCGTTCTTTTTGAAACCACTAAAAATCAAAATTGGGAAAAGTGTAGGGATTCATAAATTCCTCTACCTGCCTGAGGCTCCTAAACCACTTTTGGGAAGCAGACTTATTAGAAATTAAAGGGCAGGTATACCCAGGGGTCTGGGCTTCAGGAATACCTGGAAAGGCTAATAATGCAGAATTGGTTGTTGTCAAACTCAAACAAGGGAGCATGTCCTGTTAGGGTAAAGTAATATCCCCTGAAATTGGAAGACAGGCAAAGAGTGAAAAGCATTATAGAAGAATTTATAAAATTCGGATTATTAATTGAATGCTCTTGAGAGTGTAATACTCCTATTCTGCCTGTCAAAAAAAAAAAAAGCACCTGTGAGAGAAGGGTTTAAGGGAATCTTAGCAGTTAATTAGTAGATAAGGTTTGAAATCGTTAGCTATTGCGTAAAGTAACTAAAGCAGGAGATCTGTAGTTCCTCACAAAGACAGTTCCTGATAAACTAACAGGAGCAAGAAGATTTGTGGCTCCTCTACAAGGACAGTCCCTGATAAGAATTAGGAACTTGCCTCAAGAAATTAGCTAAAACTGACCCTGCGGTTTTGAGTAAGAACCAAGGAACAACCGAGTCTGCGCAGGGACAAAAGGTTACCAGCGGTGACGAAGAGGAACCACCAACCTTCATCCCCACGACCCCTGACGACCACCACTAGGAGACAATGTGCAAGCGCAGATGGGAGGGGTTCATGGAAATAATGTCTTGGAACTCATTTCAATACGAAGCGGGGACAGGTCATGCATATGTATAGGCATATTGCGAAACTTTATGTATATGCAACACTTTGCTGTATATATTCGAAGTAAGTGCCGCGTTGGGGTGCACACAGTTTTTGGTGGGACTACCCCCTCGTGCTGCCCAGCGCTGAATAAACATACCTACTTTACAATCTTACAGATTGTGGAGTCTGTTTTCCGCACGTCAGTTTTGGCGAGCCAGCCAGGAGACTCTCTGCTTAACCGCGGGATCGGCTGTCGAGCGGACGCCCCTGGGTGCGCCTCGAGCACTTTCCTCGGAGGGGACTCCGCTGCCAGCCGCTCACTGCGGGAGCAGACAACAACCTCCTGAAGCCGTGGAAGAAAACGGTATGTTTTATGAGGGGAGCCTGTAAGTCGTACGCGTGGCCGGGGCAGCTGGTAAATCGCGCAGAGACGTCTGGCGTGCAGCACAGTCCCTGTATGGGAGGAGGGTACCCCGTAGGAGGAGGGTACCCTGTATGGGAATAAGGGGATTTGCTGACCGATAGGGCGGCCGCTAGCGATCTTGAGGGTAGATCGAGCAAATCCGAGGTCACCGCTGCATCCCAGTGTCGGGAGCCAGGATGGACCTGCTAATGACTGGTATATAAGAAGCAGAAGGGTAAGCGGACCTCCTTGCAATTGTGGTAGGGTTACTATTTTTATATATATTTGCAGCTGCTGGACGGGTGTTACCTGGAGTGATAAATGTATAAATTGAGTACCCGGGAATTTTATGTTAAAAGTCTTTGTCTTTATGTGTGTAATGTATAGAAAGATTGTGAATACCTTTATATGTTAATGAAGGAGCGGGGCAAAGGGAATCACTCCTTCGGTGGTTTGGGCTCGAGCCTTGGAAATATTTAAATGAAGGAGCACATTGGATAAAAAGGGGAAATGAACAATTTTATCTAAGAGGAGCGTATGTGACTCCTGCAGGGCAGAAAGTGGCCTTAGATTGAGAACAACCTTCAGATGTTTTATAAGCCCCAGTGCTGGTGGACAAATAGGAGTAATTCCCTGTTTTGTGTGTGGAAAGGAAAATCTAATCCCGGAAATTTGGGAAGTGTGGAAAAAGAACTGGAAAGAAACCATAAAGAAGTGTAAGAAATGGCTTGTGTGGAAACTTATTGAAAAGTATATCAGAAACTAAAGTAATAGAAGAGGTTTGCAAAATGGGTAACACTCATAAGGGAGTTTTGAAGAAAAGCCCCCTGGGCTGTGTGCTTGCTCATTGGAAAGACATTGTTAGAACTGGAGGGACAGAAAATGAAAAGACCCTTATTAAGTATTGTAACCAATGGTGGCCGTTGTATAAATTGGAGAGTGAAGCTAAGTGGCCACTTAATGGATCTATAGATTATAACACTCTTTTACAATTGATGAGGGAAGTGGGATGAAGTTTCATATGCAGATATGTTTTTTACCCTCCGAAACCATCCAGAGTGGCAAAGGGACTGTGGAATTGTAACCTAGGTGGTAGGGAATTAAAATAAAATAGGGTTAGAAAATAGGTTTGTGAATTTGTAGAAAGTTGTAACTCTAAGAACATTATGCACCAGCAATGCTGCTCGAGAACCCACCTAACCCTTCCCATCTTGATTTAATTATCAAGGAGTTAAGTGTAACATTGTGATCATGGTATTATGTTTTGTTCTAATAACAAGTAGTCAGAAAGAAGGAACACCTTGGTCAGTTCTATGGTCCGGTGGGTGGGTAATTATTCATTCTATAGTCTTGTCTTAAAACAAAGGACTGTGGGGTGAATGATTGCATATTGGACCGACAGCCTGTGAAGATCTATTTAGTGTTGCCAAGTTTAAATGAACTTAGAAGGAAAGGTAATTCCGGCAGGGGGAGATCGCGACCACCGACTCAGAGACCACCCACTCAAGAAACCCTCCGACTCAAAAGGTTAAGGAAGTAAAATCCCAAGAAATTATAGTGAGCATGCGTGGTCATTTACATGTGAGGCGAGGAATATTTAACCAATCATTGTATGGACACTTGATGAATATGTATTAATCTTGCCTATAAATGTTTGATTTGTAACTGATCGACGAACACGATTTAGGAGGAGCTATCCCCCATGTTCCTGGCGCCATGAATAAAGAATGCCTGCCTTTTAACACTACATTGGTGTTACGAGGTTCATTCCCGATTTCGGTGACAGAATGGTGCCACCACAGGACCCTATGATACTCGCACTTGAGCGAGAAATTAATAAGGAACTTAAGGGTAAACTGAGGCAGTGTTGTTCGGCATGTAGTATTGGACAAAGGTGTACTAAAGTAGACAAAATTCACCAGGCACCGGAACAAGATCTAACTGATTTGTTTAAGCCTCCCCCTCGACCACAGGAACAGGATGCGGACTCGGACGAGAACTCCACTCCCCTGGACGGTCCCATATCTTCCCGCACAAGGAAGAAAACTGCCTCTAGGACTGTCCCTACAGCTTTACAAGCCCCTCTCTGAGAGGCAGTGGGACCTGATGGAGGAACAATGATGATTAAGGTGCCCTTTTCCACCACTGATGCAGGAGAATGGAGAAAAGTTGCAAGGGACTATAGAAGCGACCCGGTGAGTGTTACTAAGCATTTTCAGTTCATAGTAAAACAACATAATCCAGACTGGAAAGATATACAGTTGCTCTTAGAGTATATGACAGAAACAGAAAAGCAATTAATTTTGAAAACAGCAGGGAATTTAGCTGAAGACCATTACAAGATCACGGGGGGGGGATGTCAAAGAATGTTTCCCTCCAAGACCCAAAATGGGATGCTAATAAATCTGCCCATATGGAGAGGTTACAGGAATATCAAGAATGGATTTCGAAGGGAATGGAAAGGGCTATTCCCAAAACCATAAATTGGTCAACTCTATATGCAGTTAAACAAGGTCCTTCCGAGTCCCCATCCGAGTTCCTGGATCGATGGAGGGATGTAATGCGCCGTAGCACACCAATGGATCCTGGGTCAGAGGTAGGAATACAACAAATAGTCTCCCTGTTCTTGGGTCAGTCCACGGGGGACATTAGGTGCAAACTCCAGAAGCTGCGCCCTACAGAAGGTAGAAATCTGGAAGTGTTGCTGGATGAAGCGTGGAGAGTATTTAGTAATAGAGAGGAAGAATATAGACAAGGGCAAAGAAGAATGATAGCAGTTGTCAGGGAAGAGGAGGAAAGGAGGCCTAGACGAGAACCGTCTCGATTAGGTAAGGATCAATGTGCATTGTGTAAGAAATTTGGTCATTGGAAAGGAGAATGTCCAAGAAACAAGGAAAAGAGGCGAAGCCACCAGACAGGAAGAATAGTAGCCCATGTGAAAAAGGATTGATGGGGACCTGGGGAATCTACCCTAGCAGATCCACTGGTTGTAATGAGGCTACGGAAGGAACAACAAGAAGTAGAATTTTTGATAGACACAGGGGCAACATACTCAGTTTTAAATCAAGCCTTGATGCCCCTGGGAAACGACTATATCATGGTAAAAGGAGTGACTGGCCAAAGTGAAAAGGCATATTTTTGTAAGCCTTGGAGTATAAATTGGGAAAACAATGGAGTATCCACAAATTCCTGTATATGCCCAACTCCCCAAAGCCACTTTTGGGAAGAGATTTGTTGGAATAATTGGGTGCAAAAATTACTTTTGAAAAAGGAGAAATTACTCTGGAAGTAAAAGATCAGCAATATATCCAGATACTGAGTCTATTCTTAACCAGTCTCCCCGCAGAAGGAAAGATAAGGAAGGAATTCGGCCAGTGATTGAAAAATTTTTATAAATAGGATTACTGAAAAAGTGTGAGTCTACTTTCAACACCCCTATATTACCTGTTCGTAAGCCTGACGGGTCCTATAGTGTGGTCCAGGATCTATGGGCCGTAAATAAAATAACTGAGGACCTTTACCCCGTAGTGGCAAATCCATATACCCTGTTGACTGTATTAACACCTGAACTAACTTGGTTTACTGTTTTAGATCTGAAGGATGCCTTCTTTTGCCTCCCTCTCCATGAAGCCAGCCAAAAATTATTTGCATTCCAATGGGAAAACCCCAAAAGTGGTCACAAGACTCAGCTCACTTGGACGGTGTTGCCACAAGGATTTAAAAACAGTCCTACCATCTTTGGCAATCAGCTCACAAAAGACTTGGAATTTTGGGAAATACCATCTGGAGAAGGGAAACTGTTACAATATGTGGATGATATCCTGATCGCCACCAAAACAGAGGACGATTGTATGATCTGGACGGTGAGTCTACTAAATTTTTGGGGGCTTCAAGGGTACCGGGTGTCTAAGAAGAAGGCCCAAGTAATGCAGCAGAAAGTGATTTATTTGGGCTACGAAATCAGTGCTGGACAGAGAACTTTGGGACAGGCCCACAAAGAAGCAATATGCCCAACTCCGAGATCTCAGACAGTAAAAGAGTTACGAACTTTCCTGGGAATGACTGGGTGGTGCAGACTGTGGATATATAACTATGGACTGCTTGTTAAACCATTGTATGCATTAACAACCACTGAACAGAAAAACCTTAAATGGGGCAAAGAGACCACACGAGCCTTTGAGCTACTAAAGAAAACTTTGATGTCGGCTCCGGCCTTAGAGCTCCCAGACGTGAGTAAACCGTTTTTTTCTCTTCTCAGGAGAAACAGAGAATTGCTCTGGGAATATTAGCACAAGATCTGGGGCCCTATCGACGAGCAGTTGCCTACTTTTCCAAACAGTTAGACTCAACTGCGAAGGGTTGGCCTGGATACTTGAGAGCAATTACAGCTGTAATATTACAGAATCACAGAATCACTAGGTTGGAAAGGACCTTCAAGATCATCAAGTCCAATCATTAATCCAGCGCCACCATGTTCCCTAAACCATGTCCTGAAGCGCCACATCCACACGTTTTTTGAACACTTCCACAGATGGCGACTCCACCACCTCCCTGGGCAGCCTGTTCCAATGCCTGACCACCCTCTCAGTGAAGAAATTTTTCCTAATATCCAATCTAAACCTCCCCTGGCGCAACTTGAGGCCATTTCCTCTTTTCCTATTGCTAGTTACTTGGGAGAAGAGGCCAACACCCTCGTCGCCACAACCCCCTTTCAGGTAGCTGTAGAGAGAAATAAGGTTTCCCCTCAGCCTCCTCTTCTCCAGACTAAACAACCCAAGTTCCCTCAGCCGCTCCTCGTAAGACTTGTGCTCCAGACCCCTCACCAGCTTCGTTGCCCTTCTTTGGACACGCTCCAGCACCTCAACATCCTTCTTGTAGTGTGGGGCCCAAAACTGAACACAGTATTCAAGGTGCGGCCTCACCAGGGCCGAGTACAGGGGCACAATCACTTCCCTACTCCTGCTGGTCACACTATTTCTGATACAGGCCAGGACGCTGTTGGCCTTCTTGGCCACCTGGGCACACTGCTGGCTCATATTCATCCGGCTGTCAACCAGCACTCCCAGGTCCCTTTCCGCCAGGCAGCTCTCTAGCCACTCCTCCCCAAGCCTGTAGCGTTGCATGGGGTTGTTGGGACCCAAGTGCAGGACCCTGCACTTGGCCTTATTAAACCTCATACAGTTGGCCTCTGCCCATCGATCCAGCCTGTCCAGATCCCTCTGCAGAGCCCTCCTACCCTCCAGCAGATCAACACTCCCACCCAACTTGGTGTCATCTGCAAACTTACTGAGGGAGCACTCGATCCCCTCATCCAGATCATCTATAAAGATATTGAACAAGACCGGCCCCAGAACCGAGCCCTGGGGAACATCGCTTGTGACCGGCCGCGAGCCGGATTTAACGCCATTCACCACAACTCCCTGGGCTCGGCCATCCAGCCGGTTCCTCACCCAGCGAAGAGTAAACCTGTCCAAGCCACAAGCCGCCAGTTTCTCCAGGAGAATGCTGTGGGAGACGCTGTCAAAGGCTTTACTAAAGTCCAGGTAGACAACATCCACAGCCTTTCCCTCATCCACTAGGCAGGTCACCTGGTCATAGAAGGAGATCAGGTTGGTCAAGCAGGACCGGCCTTTCATGAACCCATGCTGGCTGGGCCTGAGCCCTTGGCTGTTCTGCAGATGCCCTGTGAGCACTCTCAAGACGAACCACTCCATGATCTTCCCTGGTACGGAGGTCAGGCTGACAGGCCTGTAGTTCCCAGGATCCTCCTTCCAGCCTTTCTTGTTGATGGGCGTCACATTGGCAAGCCTCCAGTCTTCTGGGACCTCCCCTGTTAACCAGGACTGCTGATAAATGATGGAGAGTGGCTTGGCAAGCTCCTCCGCCAGCTCTCTCAGTACTCTCGGGTGGATCCCATCAGGCCCCATAGACATGTGGGTGTCCAGGTGGTTTAACATGTCCTTGACTGCTTCCTCCAGGATTATGGGTGGGTTATTGTGCTCTCCATCCCCATCTTCCAGCTCAGGGGGCTGAATACCCTGTGGATACCTGGACTGGCTATTAAAGACTGAGGCAAAGAAGGCATTAAGTACCTCAACCTCGTCCTCGTCCTTGGAGATCATTTTCCCCGCCATATCCAGTAAGGGATGGAGATTCTCCTTGCCTCTCTTTTTGTTGTTAATATATTTGTAGAAGCATTTTTTATTATCCTTTACAACTGTGGCCAGACTGAGCTCCAGCTGGGCATTTGCCTTTCTAATTTTGTCCCTGCTTGACCTAACGAGATCCTTGTACTCTTCGTGAGTTGCCTGCCCCTTCTTCCAGAGGTGATAAACTCTCCTCTAGTCCCTGAGTCCCAGCAAAATCTCCCTGTTCAGCCAGGCCGGTCGCCTTCCCCGCCAGCTCTTCTTACGGCACATGGGGACCGTCTGCTCCTGCGCCTTTAAGATTTCCTTCTTGAAGGCTGTCCAGCCTTCCTGGACCCCTTTGTCCTTCAGGACTGTCTCCCAAGGGACTCTCTCAATCAGTGACCTGAACAGGCCAAAGTCTGCCCTCCGGAAGTCCATGGTAGCAGTTTTGCTGACCCCTCTCCTTACTTCACTCACAACCGAGAATTCTATCATGTCGTGGTCGCTAAGCCCAAGACGGCCTCCGACCACCACATCTCTCACCAGTCCTTCTCTGTTTGTAAACAGCAGGTCCAGCAAGGCCCCTCCCCTGGTGGGTTCACTCACCAGCTGTGTCAGGAAGTTATCCTCCACACACTCCAGGAACCTCCCATATTGTTTCCTCTCTGCCGTGTTATACTTCCAGCAGATGTCCGGTAGATTGAAGTCCCCCACAAGAACAAGGTCCAGCGAATGCGAGACTTCTGCCAGTCGCTTATAGAATGTCTCACCTGTCTCTTCGTCCTGGTTGGGTGGTCTGTAACAGACTCCCAGCAGGATATCTGCCTCATTGGCCTTCCCCCTCATCCTTACCCATAAGCACTCTACTTGGTCTTCACAATCTTTGATTTCTATGTAATCAAAACACTCCCTAACATACAGAGCCACCCCACCACCTCTCCTTCCTTGCCTATCCCTTCGGAAGAGCTTATAGCCATCCATTGCAGCACTCCAGTCATGAGAAGCATCCCACCATGTTTCTGTGATGGCAACTACATCATAGCTGTCCCGCTGCACAATGGCTTCCAGCTCCTCTTGTTTGGTGCCCATGCTGCGTGCATTGGTGTAGATGCACTTGAGCTGGGCTATCGATTTCAACTCTGGCACACCACCCCTAGGCTCAACTCTAGTGAGTCTGGTTTTATCCCCTCTCCCCTTCAAATCTAGTTTAAAGCCCTCTCGATGAGGCCTGCCAGCTCATAAGCAAGAATCCTTTTGCCCCTTGGAGTCAGTTGCACATCTTTTGGGGCAAAAAGACGTTAATTTGGGAGGGGAACCTGTGAGTCGTGAGGAGACGTCCTATGTGAGGTAAAGAGCATTGGCACTCCCCCTGGGTGGTTAGGATTCGAATCCAGCAGTGGCGTGGGAATCCCTGACTAGGGAAGTACGCGAACATGGGAATCCCTGATAAAGGGAAGTACGCGATGGGTGCTCTTCGCTGAGATTGTGGGAGTATGGGATGGGATAGCTATCATTTGGACCAACTATTGTAAGCCATGGCAATTGAAATTTATACAATAATGTGAAAATTACACAATGTGAAATAATGTGAAATTTACACAATAATGTGAGTATAATTGGGATTTTGATGATAGTCATTACAATCTGAATACTTAAGAAGTTTTGTGCCCGGTACCGTGTATTCTATGAAAGTGTTTCATTGTACAAGTAATGTTGTTGCAAGTTGTGTGAGTGTTTGAGTAAGTGAGACGCAGTCAGACTGCGGAGTCCTGATCCGCGGTTCCGTGTTCTCCGCGCGGAGAGCGGCTGGAGATGTACGAAGCGTATGAGAGACTCTGGAACTGTGTTAGTCGAATCAATTGTTATATGTTTTTGAATGCTCTGGTACAGAGCAAACAGAATGTTTGGGTGCGGTTTGGGGACGATTTTTGGTGTGGTGAATGTCGAGGAAACTGGTCTAACTGGGATAGTGTAACCAAGGTGATGGGGGAATCAAACGATAATTAGAAAATAGGTTAGTAATAAGTTGTAAAAGACATAACTATAGAAATAGGTTACGCACCAGTGTTATGCACCAGCAATGCTGCTCGAGACCCACATAACCCTTCCAATCTTGATTTAATTATCAAGGAGTTAAGTGTAACATTGTGATCATGGTACTATGTTTTATTTTAATAGTGAGCAGTCAGAAAGAAGGAACACCTTGGTCAGTTCTATGGTCCGGTGGGTGGGTAATTATTCATTCTATAGTCTTGTCTTAAAACAAAGGACTGTGGGGTGAAGGATTGCATATTGGACCGACAGCCCGTGAAGGTCTATTTAGTGATGCCAAGCTTAAGTGAACTTTGTAGGAAAGGTAATTCCGGCAGGGGGAGATTGCGACCACCGACTCAGAGACCACCCACTCAAGAAACCCTCCGACTCAAAAGATTAAGGAAGTAAAATCTCAAGAAATTATAGTGAGCATGCGTGGTCATTCACATGGTAGGCGAGGAATACTTAACCAATCATTGTATGGACACTTGATGAATATGTATTAATCTTGCCTATAAATGTTTGATTTGTAACTGATCGACGGACACGATTTAGGAGGAGCTATCCCCCGTGTTCCCGGCGCCGTGAATAAAGAATGCCGGCCTTTTAACACTGCATTGGTGTTACGAGGTTTATTCCCTATTTCGGTGACAGTTTTGGCGACCCAGGTGGGACACTGCTTGTGAATCTCAACGGATCCGTGGGATCACAGGACCTCCAGCCGGCACCGAGGGATTCTCGGGGAGAACCTCTGATCCCCGGACCGAAGAATTCTGATCAAGTCCCCTGGAAAGGTAATAAGGCATTCTTTAAAGGATTGAAGTAACATGGGTTCGAGTCCCACTAGCTCGCTCATAAGGCGCGGCAAAAGCTACGCAGAGTAGGGCTGAAAGGTACCTCTGGAAAGGGTGAGGGTATGAGACCCTCACAAGGAATGCCTGCCTATAAGACGCGGTGAAAGCCTCGCAAGGTTGGGCTAGGGGCCCAGGTAAGGAGGTTGGGGGATTTCTAGCAGGGGGCTAGAAGATCCAGAGGGACCCTCGAGGAGAGTAGGGGTCCCTCCGACTAGTGCCTGTGATAGTGCACAATCACACCCACTAGTCTTGGGAAGATGGGAACATTTCCGAGTAAAAGATCTATCCCACAAAAGAAACACCTTTGGGATGTATTTTGAGGCATTGGAAAGATCTGGGAGGTGATCCTCTGACTCGGAAGCAATTAATTTTATATTGCAATCATTGGTGGCCAATGTATGTCCAAGGTTGGACAGTGGGGAGAAATGGCCAGAAAATGGGACATTGCAATATAACACCATTTTGCAATTAATGTTGTTTTGTAAAAAGGAGGGTAAATGGGAAGGTAAATAATAAATAAGGTAAATGGCTTATGTTGATTTGTTCTTTACACTACAAAATCATCCAGAATGGCAGAGACAGTGTGGAATACATCCGTATGATCCCATGGTAAAGATTGTGAAAAAGGGAAAATGTGATGAGAACTCGAAACAGTGGTGGTGAAAGTTCCTTTTTCAATTACTGATTTAAGATCATGGAAAGAGACTGCAGGTACCTATCGGGAGGATCCCGAAAGGGTGGCTAAGGTAAAATGCTTGAAATTGCTTAGGCTGTATATAACAATAGAGTAAAAGAAAAATAGGTGAGGCAAACCCGAAGGGGTGGAAAGCTACCAGCAGTTTTGGCAGGGAATAACAGGATAGGCAGAGGGAGAGGACGAAGAATGAATATCAGAGAGAGAAGGAAAATAAGCCCCGATTAGCAGAAGATCAATGTGCTGTTTGCAAGGAGTGTGGGCACTGGAAAAGAGAATGTCCTAAGGCAGGAGAATTAGATCCGCCTCTCCGGGCAATTAAATTAATGACTCTGAATGAAGAACTATGAAGGGGACTGGGGGAATCAACCCTAGCTGAACGTCTGGTTACATTGAAGCTAGGGAATGAAGAAATAGAGTTTCTGGAGCTACTTACTCAGTATTGAATACATGTAAAGGGAAATTTAGTCACAAATCAGTAGATGTTGTTGGTGCGACAGGGCGGAAGGAAAATTGGCCATTTTTAGAGCCATTAAAGTTTAACTTGGGAAAACAATGGGTAACTCACCAGTTTCTGTATATGCCTGAATGTCCACTGTCTTTGTTGGGACGAGATCTATTGAGTAAATTAGATGCACAAATAACTTTCAAAGATGGAGAAATCGAATTGTTAATACCAGAATCAAAAGCCATAGAGGCAAGAGTGTTTATGTTACAGGATTCCTACAGGGAAGAACAGATTCCAGAAGAAGTGGAAAATGCAGTTATTCCTTTGGTCTGGGCAAGTGGAATCCTGGGACGATCTAAATTGGCAGAGCTGGTAAAGGTGATTTTAAAACCTGGAGCCAAGCCGGTAAGACAAAAACAATATCCTATTAAGTGGGAGGCGCGAAAAGGATTAGAGGGGTTGATTACAAAATTTTTAGAATGTGGACTATTGGTAGAGTGTGAATCAGAATATAACACTCCGATATTACCAGTAAGGAAATCGGGAGGCAAGGAATACCGATTGGTTCAGGATTTAAGGTTTATAAATCAGATAGTCCAAGATATACACCCAGTAGTGACTAATTCATATATTTTACTGCCTTCTTTGAAAGAGGAACATAAGTGGTTTACTGTGCTAGATTTAAAGGATGCCTTCTTCTGCATACCTCTAGATATAGGCAGCCAAAGCATATTTGCTTTTGAGTGGGAAAGTCCGGCCACAGGATGAAAGACCCAATTGACATGGACTGTACTTCCACAGGGCTTCAAAAATAGCCCTACGATATTTGGGAATCAATTGGCCAAGGAATTAAAGATATGGAAGAGACGGGACAAAAAGGGAAGTGTTCTGCTATCAGTTTACTAAATTTCCTAGGCCAAGGAGGATATAGAGTCTCCAGAAATAAGGCCCAAATAGGAAAAGAAACAGTAAATAATTTGGGATTTGAAATATCCCAAGGACAGAGACAATTGGGAAATGAAAGAAAAGAAGCTATCTTTCAAATTCCTGAACCAAGTAGCCTGAAAGAATTGAGAACTTTTCTGGGAATGATTGGGTGGTGCCGACTTTGGATTTTGGATTATGGATTGTATGTAAAGCCACCGTATGAGGCTTTAAAGGAATCCAAGGATCGGTATTTGACTTGGACACCTCAATGTCAGAAATCATTCAAAGAACTGAAAAAGGCATTAATGATGGCACCTGCTCTGGGATTACCTGATGTGACCAAACCTTTTGAGTTGTTTGCACATGAAAGGCAACATCTGGCTCTTGGAGTGCTGACGCAACGGCTGGGATCCTGGAAACAACCAGTGAGGTACTTCTCTAAACAACTTGACAGCGTGAGTAAAGGATGGCCAGGATGTTTACGTGCTGTAGCGGCAACGGTATTGCTGATCCAAGAAGGTCGAAAATTGACCATGGGTCAAAAGATGGTGGTGTACGTACCGCATATGGTAATAACTGTTCTAGAGCAAAAGGGGGGTCACTGGCTATCCCCCAGCAGAATGCTGAAGTATCAGGTTGTCCTATTGGAACAAGATGATGTGGCATTGAAAACCACACTGATTGTTAATCCAGCAATATTCTTGTCAACAAAGAATCCAACAGGAAATTTAGAACATGACTGTTTGTTAACTATTGAACAAGTTTATTCCAGTAGACCAGACCTGAGAGATGAACCTCTGGAAAAGCCTGATCTGGAGTTATACACAGATGGAAGCAGTTTCGTACAAGAAGGAAAACGAATGGCTGGATATGCTGTCGTCACCACCTCTGAGGTATTGGAATCAAGGACACTACCTGTAAGTACCTCAGCACAGAAAGCAGAATTGGTGGCATTAAGGCGGGCTCTACAAATAGCAGAAGGAAAAAGGGTAAATATTTGGACTGATTCTAAATATGTGTTTGGTGTAATCCATGCTCATGGAGCCCTCTGGCAAGAAAGAGGACTGCTGTCAGCCCAAGGAACATCAATAAAGTATAAAGAAGAAATTCTCCAACTCCTGGAAGATGTGCAGAGACCGAAAGAAGTGGCGGTAATGCATTGTAAAGCTCATCAATTTGGTCAGATGGCTGTAAATATAGGTAATCGATTGGCAGACAAAGCTGCAAAAGAGGACGCAGAACGAGGTATCCTTGCACTAGTACCAGTAAAACAAAAAAAAACCCAGGTGATAGTAACCCTGCAAATTATGACATAACTCGCTGAGGAAAAACATGAACAAACACATTGGGGAGTAGATGCAATGGTTTCAAGTTTAAAAACATCTGTAGTATGTAGTATGTGTAGGAATGACAGGAATAGTTAAATCAATAATAGCTAGATGTCCAATCTGCCTTAAAAATAACCCCATGAACCAAAAGAGGCCACCTCTAGGAATGATAAAACCAGGAAATCCTCCAGGAGATTATTGGCAAATTGATTTCTCTGAGTTACCCAGTCAGAATGGATACAGGTATTTATTAGTACTAATTGATACATTTTCTGGATGGCCGGAGGCCTTCCCTTACTGCACCAACAAAGCTAGAGAGGTAGTTAAAGTGTTGTTGAAGGAAATAATAACAAGATTTGGAGTGCCATTGGGAATGTCTTCTGATAGGGGACCACACTTTGTGGCAGATGTAGTTCAACAGATAAGTAAAATTTTGGGTATACTTCTATACCCCTTGGAGGCCACAATCGAGTGGAAAAATTGAGAGATGGAATCAAATGTTGAAAAGACAAATAAGTAAAATTTGTCAGGAAACATCTTTGAAGCGGCCACAGGCTTTACCACTAGCTCTCTTGAGAATCAGGATCCAACCAAGATCAAGAGACGGTATAAGTCCATATGAAGTCCTGTATGGTAGACCGTACCAGACTCCTTTAATCCCAGGGGATATGAAGGTAGCTGGGGAAACTGATTTGAAAGTGTATCTAATTTCTTTAGGAAAAGTTCTTGGAGCACTTCAGAGATATATTGTGCTGACTAGGTCACTTGCCTTGGATACGCCTGTACATCAGTATCAGCCAGGTGATCTTTAAACTTGGAACTCTGAACCACTGCAGGGAAAGTGGAGGGGACCATTCTAGGTACTGTTAACAACTTATACTGCAATCAAGGTTGGAGGAATGGAACTGGGGATACACTACACCCGAGTGAAGAAAGCCCCATCATGGAAGGTCATCAATAGGGATTCAGAGACTGCAAAGTTGACTTTAAAACATGTTTAAGAAATTATCATTGGAAAATGTGGAAAAATGGGTTTTGATTTGGAAACTAATGATGTTGGGAGCATTATTTGAGATGATAGTAGATCAATTGGAAGGGAGAGTGAAGCAGAGCAGCTAATGTACATTCCAAGGAGAACTCCAGAAGAAAATTTAATGGTAGGATTGATTAATAAAAGAATTTGCAAATTTACAAAATGTAACCCAAATAACCGCATGTCTTCCAATTCCAAGAGCAGTAGGTGAATCAATTCCATGGGGAATCTTAACAACAAATTTGAGCGCATTAAGCACAAGGGATAAACAATTATGCAAAGAAATAAGTAGAGGCCTCCCTGTACATGATCCCGAGGAAGCTGGACGTGTAGTCCATAATTGTGAAAATCAGACTAAGCGAGAGGCAGAGGTTGCATGGGATTCAGTGTGGTCTATGGCTATTCTATCTCAATTTCAATATATGGCTAATACTTCATGGTGTTTTGCCTGGGACAGAACAGTCTTTACAGTTTTCCCATCAGTTAATGACAGGGGAACCACATCCAGGGAAAAGGAGGATATAGTACCCTGGTGGAATTGTAAAAAGATATGTAATTGCAGTACAGTTTATAGAGCAGTTCAAGAAAACCCTCCCTTAGCAGCTGCATTGAAATATGGGTGTTGGTACAGAGGACTCAAGAACGGTTTAAATTTGACTAGTGTATATAAAATTAGAAGAGGATCAATATTTAGTTGTAGAAGATCTACAGTTCAGAGCCCAGGACATTTAGTTTGGGCAATGAGTGATGGAACTTGGACCACCCATTTACCGGTGGATGGGAAAGTAAAACAAATTACTTTAGGAATGCCGTCATTATGTCCAATCTGAAAGAAAGCTCCCTTTAGGGGAGATTCTGAAAATTTAAAGTTAATATGGACAAAAAGATCACAAATTGATGATGATGATTGGAATGAACCCTCGACAGGAGTGAAACTTGGATGAGCCTTAGAATCCTTATTGACTCCCTTGGCAACTTACAGGAATAGGGATTGGTTATATAAGTTGACAGGTCAAGTGAAAAGATTAGCCAAAATAACAAGGAAAGGATTTAAACAACTAAATTTACAGTTACAAGCCACTTCGAAGATGACCCTACAAAATAGGATGGCTCTAGATATGCTCTTACTAAAAGAACATGGAGTTTGTGGATACCTGAGGGATAGGATAGATCATTGTTGCATACATATCCCAAATGTTACCCAGGATGTTGAATATGATTTGGACTTATTGAGAAAAATAGAAAAGGATACTCAGGAAATGCAACAAGACATGCAAGAAAATTGGTTTGATAAAATTTTCAGTGGATAGGGATAGAACTTGAGTTCTTGGGTGAAGTCCTTAATTGATACTGTGTTATTATTATTAATAATATCTTTGGGAATATTATTCATTTATCATTGTTTGAAAAGGAATTTACAAAAAGAGCTACCATTGATCACAGAATTACACTTGCATTGACTACAAAACACCAAAATTTAAATGGACTAACTGATAATGCTCCTACCATCATACAATAAAGTGATTGAATGTTAATAAGGAAATTAATTTGTAATGGAAGTATTGAAAAGAAATTATTTCAAAACTTCCAAAGGGGGGAAATGTAACCAAGGTGGTAGGGAATTAAAATAAAGTAGGGTTAGAATATAGGTTTGTGAATTTGTAGCAAGTTTTAATTATAAGAACATTATGCACCAGCAATGCTGCTCGAGAACCCACCTAACCCTTCCCATCTTGATTTAATTATCAAGGAGTTAAGTGTAACATTGTGATCACGGTATTATGTTTTGTTCTAATAACAAGTAGTCAGAAAGAAGGAACACCTTGGTCAGTTCTACGGTCCGGTGGGTAGGTAATTATTCATTCTATAGTCTTGTCTTAAAACAAAGGACTGTGGGGTGAATGATTGCATATTGGACCGATAGCCCATGAAAGCTTATTGAGTATTGCCAAGCTTAAGTGAACTTTGTAGGAAAGGTAATTCCGGCAGGGGGAGATCGCGACCGCCGACTCAGAGACCACCCACTCAAGAAACCCTCCGACTCAAAAGGTTAAGGAAGTAAAATCCCAAGAAATCATAGTGAGCATGCGTGGTCATTTACATGGTAGGCAAGGAATACTTAACCAATCATTGTATGGACACTTGATGAATATGTATTAATCTTGCCTATAAATGTTTGATTTTTGAACTGATCGACGAACACGATTTAGGAGGAGCTATCCCCCATGTTCCCGGCGCCGTGAATAAAGAATGCCTGCCTTTTAACACTACATTGGTGTTACGAGGTTTATTCCCTATTTCGGTGACATAAGGACTATGAGAGTAGGCTGTTAAACATAATCACACAGTTATTAGGTTAAAGAAATCTTTAAAAGTTAAACTAATCATGTAATCAATAACCTTCCAGAAAGTATATAAATGTTTCATTCTGTTTTGAATTTAGTAGTCCACATTCCTTTCAAATAGCTCCATGAGCGTGTACAACTCTAAAGGCGTACTTGGAGTCTGTATATATATTGAATCTTAGATTTTTTTCCAATTTCTAGTGCCCTTGTAAGAGCAAGTATTTCAGCTTTGTGTGCCGAGGTATTAGGGGGTAAAGGTCTGGACTCTATTTCCTCGCATAAGGTAACCACTGCATATCCAGCTTTTCTTTCTCCATTCCATATAAAGCTGCTGCCATCTGTAAATAAGTCTAAATCTGCATTTTTGAATGGCTCATCTCGTGGCATGCTCAGTGAGGAAGGGGCTTTTGTGAGGAGGAGGCTTTCCCCACCCAGGGCCAGGTTTCTATTATGCCAATTATATGTTAATTAGATGTTAATTAGGATAGTTCACTCAAGGTTCAGTAGTTGTGTTTCTTTTGTGATTATCATGTTCCTTCCCTCAAGGTTGTGCCTTGTTAACTGCTCACAGACACTAAACAATACCCACGGCTTCATTCCTCACATACCTTCAACAGATTCTCCCCTTTGAGACTTAGAGAAATAATTAATATTTCAAATAAGTCTCACTTAGATATTTTCCTTCTAAAGTCCCCATCCTTAGGAGGCTTCAGAATTTTCCAGAATTGCTCTTTGGTTCCTTCCCATTGCCATATGTCTTGTTGGAAATTTATTCTATTCTTCATAGGGAAGCTTTTAGGTCTGAGGAGCTTATTTTCCTCTGTCCTGGGCATGCCACCCTGGGTGATTGCATTAGAGGTATTAGCTTAATTATGAGCCAAACCTTAAAGTACAATATGATTATAAGCAATAAACATGAACATGTTAGTGACTATAAGATCACAACAGGATATAGCATGAGATTAAGAATGCTGGTTGCTGTGGGTGACCATCTGAGGAGGGCTTCCCACCAGCTACGTTCTCCATCTTTCTTCAGTCCGTCCAAAACACGATGTATCTCTTCTGCGTCATGGTGATTCAAGTCCTTTGTCCATCATCTCAGGCCCATTCCAGCAACTGGCGTAGATCATTAAGATTCAAAGAAATCCAAACTTAAGAAATTCAAACTTAATAACATCAAAGTGTTATTAAGCAGACATTTTTATTACAGCACCGGATACATAGGGGATATCTCCTCCTAACATGCACGCCTCGTGTTACCAGCATCTGAATTACATAGAGTATATACACTCATATTCATTGCAATTGTTTGCATATTCATGACATTTCCGGGAAATGTTTAACATACTCTAATGTCCCTGATGCATGCGCTGTCAAATGAGTCAGTGGTCCTCTGGTGGTCCCTGGTGGTCGTTTGTGATACCAAGCCCCTTATTTCTGCTGTCCTTTGGGTGAACTTTCTTCTTTAGTAGGTTTCTGCGCATGCTCCTTTCTGTTTTGGCTTTTACTGCAACTTAGTACCAGTTCTTGCCAGCTCTGTGGTTTATCCTTAACTACAAGATACAGGATGTTCAACATGGTTCACTTATCTTACACAATTCTCTTACACAGGAGTTTCAGTTATGATTCACAGAATCACAAAATCACTAAGGTTGGAAAGGACCTTCAAGATCATGAAGTCCAACCATTAATCCAGTGCCACCATGTCCCCTAAACCATGTCCTGAAGCGCCACATCCACACGTTTTTTGAACACTTCCAGAGATGGTGACTCCACCACCTCCCTGGGCAGCCTGTTCCAATGCTTGACCAACCCTCTTGGTGAAGAAATTTTTCCTAATATCCAATCTAAACCTCCCCTGGCGCAACTTGAGGCCATTTCCTCTCGTCCTATCACTAGTTACTTGGGAGACTAACACCCACGTCGCCACAACCCCCTTTCAGGTAGTTGTAGAGAGCGATAAGGTCTCCCCTCAGCCTCCTCTTCTCCAGACTAAACAACCCCAGTTCCCTCAGCCGCTTCTCATAAGACTTGTTCTCCAGACCCCTCACCAGCTTCGTTGCCCTTCTTTGGACACGCTCCAGCACCTCAGCATCCTTCTTGTAGTGAGGGGCCCAAAACTGAATACAGTATTCAAGGTGCGGCCTCACCAGGGCCGAGTACAGGGGCACAATCACTTCCCTACTCCTGCTGGTCACACTATTTCTGATACAGGCCAGGACGCTGTTGGCCTTTTTGGCCACCTGGGCACGCTGCTGGCTCATATTCATCCGGCTGTCAACCAGCACTCCCAGGTCCTTTTCTGCCGGACAGCTCTCCAGCCACTCTTCCCCAAGCCTGTAGTATTGCATGGGGTTGTTGTGACCCAAGTGCAGGACCCGGCACTTGGCCTTATTAAACCTCATACGGTTGACCTTGACCCATTGATCCAGCCTGTCCAGATCCCTCTGCAGAGCCCTCCTACCCTCCAGCAGATCAACACTCCCACCCAATTTGGTGTCATCTGCAAACTTACTGAGGGAGCACTCGATCCCCTCATCCAGATCATTGATAAAGACATTAAACAAGACTGGACTCAAAACTGAGCCCTGGGGAATACAGCTTGTGACCAGTCGCCCACTGGATTTAATGCCATTCACCACAACTCTCTGGGCTCGGCCATCCAGCCAGTTCCTCATCCAGCGAAGAATAAACCTGTCTAAGCCACAAGCCGCCAGTTTCTCCAGGAGAATGCTGTGGGAGACAGTGTCAAAGGCTTTACTAAAGTCCAGGTAGACAACATCCACAGCCTTCCCCTCATCCACTAGGTGAGGGATTGATACTGGGGATTGCCCCAACCCATGTGCAGGACCTTGCACATGGCCTTGTTGAACTTCATGAGATTTGCATGGGCCCACTCCTCAAGCCTGGGCCCTTCCCTCAAGCGAATCAACTGCACCACTGCTTGGTGTCATCTGCAAACTTTTCGAGGGTGCATTCAGTCCCACTTAATCATTGATGAAGATATGTCATGTCTTAACCCCAGCTGGCAACCAAGCACCACGCAGCCACTCACTCACTCCCCCACGGTGGGACAGGGGAGAGAATCGGAAGAGTAAAAGTGAAAAAACTTGTGGGTTGAGTTAAAGACAGTTTAATAGGTAAAGAAAAAGCCACACACGAGCAGAGCAAAACAAGGAAGTAATTCACTACTTCCCATCTGGAGGCAGGTGTTCAGCAACCTCCAGAAAAGCAGGGTTCCATCATGTGTAATGGTTTCTTGGGAAGACAAACACCATAACTCCGAACATGTGTCCCCCCCACTTCCTTCTTCTTTGTCCTAACTTTATATACTGAGCATGATGTCATATGGTATGGAATATCTCTTTGGCCAGCCTGGGTCAGCTGTCCTGGCTGTGTCCCCTCCCAGCTTCCCGTGCACCCCCTGCCTTCTCGCTGGCAGACCAGCATGAGAATCTGGACAGTCCTTGTCTGCTTAGGAATAACTGAAAACATCAGTACGTTATCAACATTATTTTCATTTCAAATCGAAAACATAGCCTCACACTAGCTTCTGTGAAGAAAATTAACTCTATGCCAGCTGAAACCAGGACAAGATATTAAATGGTATTGGTCCCTGTACGGACCCTTGAGGGACACCACTTGTTACTGGTTTCCACTTGTATATTGAGCCATTGACTGCAACTCTTCGGACACAGCCATCCAGACAGTTCCTTATCCATCTAACATTCCATTTGTCAAACCTATCTGCAATTTGGCAACATGATTATTGTGGGGGACCATATCAAAGGCCTTACAGAAGTCTAGATAAAAGACATCAATAGCTCTTCTGTTGTCCACTGATACAGTTACTCCATCATAGAAGGCCACTAGATTAGTCAGGCATGATTTGCCCTTGATGAAGCCGTATTGGCTGGTTGGTAGGTCCCAGAGTCCTCCTTTTTACCCTTTTTAAAAATTGTGTGATATTCCCTTTTTCCAGTCGCTGGGGTTTTTGCTTGACTGCCATGACTTCTGAAATATATTGGAGAGCGGCTTGGCAACTACATCAACCAATTCCCTCAGGACCCTGGGATGCATCTCATCGGGTCCCATGGACTTGTTTATGTTCAGGTCCCTCAGGTGGCCTTGAACCTGATCTTCTCTTACAGTGAGAGGGACTTCATTCCCCCAGTTTCTGCCTTGAGGTTCAGAGACTCGAGACATATGGGAAGACTGATTACCAAAGGAAAACTGAGGGAAAAAAACTGTTGAGTACCTCAGCCTTCTCCATGTCGGCTGTCACTAGTTCTCCTGTCTTATTTATCAGAGGGGGTACATTTTCTTTAACCTTGCTTTTCTGACTAACATACCTGCAGAAACACTTCTTATTATTCTTTGCATCCCTTCCCAAATGTAGCTCCAACTGTGCCTTAGCTTTCCTGATTCCATCCCTGCACTCCTGGGCATTTCCCTCTTCTGTTTCAGTTTGACCAGTCTCCTGCCATCCTTGTCCAATTTCTTGCACATGAGAATCAAGAGCTCTTGCGCTCTAAGAAAAATGTCTTTAAATATCTGCCAGCTCTGTTCATCTCTTTTATCCCTGTGGGCAGTTTCCCAGGGGAGTCATATCCACTAATTCCTTAAACAACTGAAGGTTCAGGCTACTAAAATTCAGGGGCCTAATTCTAATCTTCACCTGACCCATATCCCTCAGGACTGTGTATTCCAAAGGGCATGATTACTGCAGCTCAGGCTGCCACCAGTCTTGAAATCCCTAATTAGTTTTTCTGTGATGGAACAAATCCTCCTAGAATCTATGCTAAGGCACATGGATGACAGGGAGGTGATTCGAGACAGCCAGCATGGCTTCATCAAGGGCAAGTCCTGCCTGACCAACCTAGTGGCCTTCTATGATGGAGTGACCACATCAGTGGACAAAGGGAAGAGCTACACATGTCATCTATCTGGACTTCTGTAAGGCCTTTGACCCGGTCCCCCACAACATCCTTCTCTCTAAATTGGAGAGATATGGATTTGATGGGTGGACTGTTGGGTGGATGAGGAATTGGTTGGATGGTTGCATCCAGAGGGTAGTGGTCAATGTCCAGATGGAGATCGGTGACGAGTGGTGTCCCTCAGGGGTCCGTCTTGGGACTAGTACTGTTTAATATCTTCATCAATGACATAGTGGGATCGAGTGCACCCTCAGCAAGTTTGCAGATGACACCAAGCTGAGTGATGCAGTTGACACACCTGAGGGATGGGATGCCATCCAGAGGGACCTGGACAAGCTTGAGGAATGGGCCCATGTGAACCTCATGAGGTTCAACAAGGCCAAGTGCAGGTTCCTGCACCTGGGTCAGGGCAACTCCCAGTATCAATACAGGCTAGGGGCTGAAGGGATTGAGAGCAGCCCTGCCGAGGAGGACTTGGGGGTGCTGGTGGATGAAAAGCTGGACATGAGCCAGCAATGTGCGCTTGCAGCCCAGAAGGCCAACTGTATCCTGGGCTGCATCAAAAGCTGCGTGGCCAGCAGGTTGAGGGAGGTGGTTCTGCCCCTCTACTCCGCTCTGGTGAGACCCCACCTGGAGTACTGTGTCCAGCTCTGGAGTCCTCAGCACAGGAGAGACATGGATCTGTTGGAGCAGGTCCAGAGGAGGGCCACAAAAATGATCAGAGGGATGGAACACCTTTCCTATGAAGAAAGGCTGAGAGTTGGGGTGGTTCAGCCTGGAGAAGGCTCCAGGGAGACCTTATTGCAGCCTTCCAGTACTTAAAGGGGACCTATAAAAAAGATGGGGACAGACTTTTTAGCAGGGCCTGTAGTGATAGGACAAGGGGTAATGGTTTTAAACTAAAAGAGGGTAGATTTAGACTAGATATAAGGAAGAAATTCTTGACAATGAGGGTGGTGTAACACTGGAACAGGTTGCCCAGAGAGGTGGTAGATGTCCCATCCCTGGAAACATTCAAAGTCAGGTTGGATGAGGCTCTGAGCAACCTGATCTAGTTGAAGATGTCCCTGCTCACTGCAGGGAGGTTGGACTAGATGACCTTTAAAGGTCACTTCCAACCAAAAGTTTCTATGATTCTATGGTTCTGTGGTGAGCAACAAGTCAAGCAACATTTCTCCTGTGGTCAGGCTGTCTATCACTGGGATTAAGAAATTATCCTTGACACTTTGCAAGTCTCCTGGACTGCTTACAGCTTGCTGTGCTGCTTTTCCAGCAGATGTCAGCGTGATTGAATTCCCCCAGCATGATCAGAGCCTGCGAACACAATGCTTCCTGTAGTTGAAGGACGCTTCATCAACATCCTCCCCTTGATCAGGTAGCCTGTAGTATACAGCAGCCACAGGATTTCCGTTGATGGCTTGGCTCCTAGGTTTTACCCATAAGCTCTCAACTTGTTTATCACTGTTTTTCAAAGACAGCTCTGTGCTGTCAATCCATTTATTTACATAGAGGGCAACCCCCCCGCCCTTCCTTCCTTGCCTGTCCCTTCTGAACAGTTTATAGCCATTGATTGCAGCGCTTCAGGCATGTGATTCATCTCATCACATTTCAGTGGTAACAATTAGGACATAGCTTTCTAGCTGCCCAGTGGTTTCCAGCTCCTCCTGCTTGTTACCCATGCTACGTGCATTGGTATGGAGGCACTTCAGCTAGGGTATCGACATCACCTGTTTAGAGGAACATGCCCTGATTCCTTTGTGGCATTTCACATGTGTTTCCCTGTTGGTTCCTAATACCTCAGCAGCCCCTGGCTCTTCTTTATTGCTCAAAAATCCATCCTCTTCCCCTGCTATGTCTAGTTTAAAGCTCGCCTTTTAAGTCTGACTGGCATGCTGGCGAAGACCCTCTTGCCCCAATTGGTCAGGCGAATCCCATCAGCTCCCAACGGACCTGGCTTCTCAAAGGTAGATCCATGGTCATAGAAGCCAAAACCTTGAGTATGGCACCAGCCATGCAGCCAGGCATTCACTTGTTCAGTTTGTCTCCTCCTTCCTAAACCCCTTCCTCTGGGAGGATAGAGAACACCTCTTGTGCTCCAGATGCTTTTAACATTGCTCCAAGGGACATATAGTCTCTTTTTATGGTTCTGAAACAAGGATCTAAAACAATTATAAGGTTTTAGCATGTGTCACTAATCAACTGTAATTTTTGAAAATTTCTTAACATATGGAAGGTTATTGATTACACGATTAGTTTAACTTTAGTATAGAATTCTTTAGCCTAATAACTGTGTGATTATGTTTAATGTCATATTCTCATAGTCCTTAGGTCATATTTGCCTCAATGCTAACACTGTAACTATGTGTAAAGGGTTAATCGCGAGGAAAGCAGGCCTCATGAAAATTAAAACAAAGAAGAGTTAAGAGCAAGGACTGAGAGATGAAAGAGAACAGAGAAGATATCTTAACCTTGAGCATAGAGACAGACTGGCAGGAATGCTCTAACAAGGACAATAAGAAGGAACTGCTTGGCTGGACAACAGAAGGGGCAAACATCCAAGGAGAAGAAATTATCCTCAAGAGACCCGTGACCATAAAAGGGAAAAAGGAGTAGGGGGCTAACTCCCCAAAAGACCACCGACGACCGCCCGAGACCCCCGTGCATGCGTAGTGTAGTTTTGCAACGCCAGCATTATGTAAATGTAATAGATAAGCAAGGAGGTGGTGATTTCTTGGAAAATGTGTGAATATTCATGTCTTTAAGGTATATAAAGGATGAACTTTTGTTTCAGAGCACGCATGTTAGGAGGAGATATCCCCCATGCGTCTAGCGCTGCAATAAAGATGTCTGCTTAATAACACTTGGATGTTATTGAGTTTAAATTTCTTAAGTTTGGATTTCTTTGAATCAACCGAAACCCCCCTTTTCTTGGGAGTTCAGAAAAGTCTATTTGCCAATTTTGACCTGGAACTTTCCCTTTATCAATACTTCCAAATTTTACATGATTTTCTACCTTTGGATTATTCTTTAAGCATATTTCACATTTATTAACTATGGGTTTTACAGTTTAAAACAAATTCCTGGCTACTATTTGCTTCATAAGGGAATTATATAAGGCTTCAGTTCCCCAATGAATCTTGTCGTCTTCTGCTTTTACCAGTTTCCATAATATTCCAAATGGAACTATTATTCTGTTACCTTTTAATTTTGCCCAACCTGATGATTTAACTTCTGCTTCCAAATCTTTAATTAATCTAAGATCCTTCGCATCATAATCAACCAAGTCTGGTAGTGGCAAAGCTTTTTCAGGAATCAAACTTAATACCTCACCTTGTTCCACAGCTCTTTTTGCCTCATAATCTGCCGATTTATTCCCCACTTCCTGAGCAGTGTTACCCTTTTGGTGCCCCTTGCAGTGCATAATTGCAACTGCCAAAGGCGACTGTACCGAATCCAAAAGCCTTAGGATCATGTCAGCATGCTTGCTATGTTTTCCTTGGGCTGTCAAAAGTCCCCGTTCCTTCCAGATAGCCCCATGGGCACGAACTACACCAAAGGCATATTTTGAATTTGTCCAGATATTCACTGCAGTCCTTCAACAAGCTCTAATGCTCTCACTAAAGCAACTAATTCAGCTCTTTGTGCAGATGTACCCTTAGGGAGGGACTTTGCTTCCACCACTTGTTCTGTGGTGGTCACGGCATACCCCATCATTCGAGCTCCATCCTTTAAAAAAAACCTACTCCCGTCGGTGTACCAAGTGTGTTCAGCTTCCTCCAGCCACTCCTCCTTCAAGTCAGGCCTGCTTACATACATGGTCTCGATGGTTTCTATGCAGTCATGCACAACAGTCTCCATTTCCTGCTTATCACTGTAGAAAAGAAGCAGGGTTTATAACAGTAGATGTGACAATTTCTACGTCATCCTGTTCCATCAGGACAGCTTGGTATTTCAGGAACCTTGATGGTGAGAGTTAATGTCCTCCTTTTTGTTCCAAAATGGAAGTTACAGCATGGGAAGTGTGCACAATCATCTTTTGCCCCAAAGTGAATTTTCAGGCTTCTTGAATAATCAAAACAACGGTGGCCACTGCCCGAAGGCATCCTGGCCATCCTTGTCTGACTTCATCCAATTGTTTGGTAAAGTACACTACTGCTCAATTATGAGGACCCAGCCTCTGGGCTAGAACTCCCAAGTCCACTCCTTGCCTTTCATAGGAGAACAGCCAGAAGGGCTTTGTTATATCAGGCAGGCCCAGAGTTGGAGCCCTCATTAGCTTCAGTTTCAGTTCTTTGAACGCCCTCTTGGCTTCATCAGCCCATATTAATTGCGTCTGGCTATTTTTCAGTAGTTCATACAGATGTTTAACCAGAAGTCCATAATTATAGATCCATAACCGGCACCAACCTGTCATTCCCAAAAAGATTCGAAGCTCTTTTACCATGGTCGGTTCTGGAGTCCTGCAAATTGCAAATAGCTTCTTTTCAGTCATTCCCGAGCTGTCTCGGTCCCTTAGAAATCACAAATCCCAGGTATATTACTTCTTTCTTCAAGATCTGGGCATCTCTGTAATGAGACTCAGTAACCACTTAGTCCAAGAATATCCAACAAAGTCACAGTCCATTCTTTACATTCTTCATCCTTTTCTGTGGCTATCAAAATGTCATCTACATACTGCAAAAGAATCCCATTTCCCAGAGGTCTTTCCGAGGCCTCTAATTCTTTAGCTAATTGATTTCCAAAGATAGTGGGGCTGTTTTTAAATCCTTGGGGTAGCACTGTCCTGCTTAGGGGTTTTCCTATTCAAAGGTGAATATATTACAGCTTTCAGGGGCCAAGGTGAGGCAAAAGTCAGATCTAATACTGTCAATCATTTCTTTTAAATTAGTCAATAAGATGTATGAGTTTGCCACTACCGAGTGTAAATCTTCAACTACCTTATTTATTGCCCACGGGCCTTGTGCCAATCTGTAGGCTTTGCTATTGGGCTTTTTGACAGGCAGAATAGGAGTGTTACACTCTCAAGAGCATTCAATTAATAATCCGAATTTGATAAATTCTTCTATAATGCTTTTCACTCTTTGCCTGTCTTCCAATTTCAGGGGATATTGCTTTACCCTAACAGGTCGTGCTCCCTTTTTGAGTTTAACAACAACGAATTCTGCATTTTTAGCCTTTCCAGGTATTCCTGAAGCCCAGACTCCTGGGTATACCTGCCCTTTTATTTCTTATATAATTTCTTCTTCCCTAATTCGGGATTCAGTAAGAACCAAACTTAAAATTTCATCATAGCTCTCTTCTGGCATTTTAAATTCAATTTCTCCATCTCTAAATCCTATTTCAGCATTCAATTGTTCTAAAAAGTCCCTTCCCAAAAGTGGTTTAGGAGCCTCAGGCAGGTACAGGAATTTATGAATCCCTACACTTTTCCCAATTTTGAATTTTAGTGGTTTGAAAAAGAACGCCTTCTCAGCCTGTCCAGTTACTCCCACAATATTAAGTTTGCCTGCTCACAGGTAATAAGGTCTGATTTAATACTGAAAATGTGGCACCTGTATCTATTAAAAATTCTACAAGTTTCTCTTCTATCCCTAACTGAACTTTTACCAAGGGTTCCATTAGGGAAGATTCCCCTGGTCCCTGTCAATTATCTTCCATGTCAGTAATCATCACAGACTTGCCCAATCCCGGGCAATCCTTTTTCCAATGTCCCATTTGCTTGCAATAGGCACACTGATCTTTCGGGAGGGGTTGATTTCCCTTAGATGGGGCACTTAGGCTACTTCTCGTGGCTCCTCTCCTCCCATTAGTGTTGTTTCCTGGTCGGTTCCCAGAGGTTACCTGGCCCCTGTGGTGCGCAAAGCAGCCGCTGTAGTACTGGCAAGTGTTTTACCCATTACTCTCTCTCTGACTGTCACCGAAATCGGGAATAAACCTCGTAACACCAATGTAGTGTTAAAAGGCAGGCATTCTTTATTCACGGTGCCGGGAACACGGGGGATAGCTCCTCCTAAATCGTGTTCGTCGATCAGTTCAAAAATCAAACATTTATAGGCAAGATTAATACATATTCATCAAGTGTCCATACAATGATTGGTTAAGTATTCCTTGCCTACCATGTAAATGATCACGCATGCTCACTATAATTTCTTGAGATTTTACTTTCCTAATCCTTTGAGTCAGAGGGTTTCTTGAGTGGGTGGTCTCTGAGTCAGTGGTCGCGATCTCCCCCTGCCGGAATTACCTTTCCTACAAAGGTCACTTAAACTTGGCAACACTCAATAGGCCTTCACGGGCTGTCAGTCCAATATGCAATCATTCACCCCACAGTCCTTTGTTTTAAGACAAGACTATAGAATGAATAATTACCTACCCACCGGACCGTAGAACTGACCAAGGTGTTCCTTCTTTCTGACTATTTGTTATTAGAACAAAACATAATACCATGATCACAATGTTACACTTAACTCCTTGATAATTAAATCAAGATGGGAAGGGTTAGGTGGGTTCTCGAGCAGCATTGCTGGTGCATAATGTTCTTAGAGTTACAACTTTCTACAAATTCACAAACCTATTTTCTAACCCTATTTTATTTTAATTCCCTACCACCTTGGTTACATTTCCCCCCTTTGGAAGTTTTGAAATAATTTCTTTTCAATACTTCCATTACAAATTAATTTCCTTATTAACATTCAATCACTTTGTTGTATGATGGTAGGAGCATTATTAGTTAGTCCATTTAAATTTTGGTGTTTTGTAGTCAATGCAAGTGTAATTCTGTGATCAATGGTAGCTCTTTTTGTAAATTCCTTTTTCAATCAATGATAAATGAATAATATTCCCAAAGATATTAATAATAATAATAACACAGTGTCAATTAAGGACTTAACCCAAGAACTCAAGTTTTATCCCTATCCACTGAAAATTTTATCAAACCAATTTTCTTGCATGTCTTGTTGCATTTCCTGAGTATCCTTTTCTATTTTTCTCAATAAGTCCAAATCCTATTCAACATCCTGGGTAACATTTGGGATATGTATGCAACAATGATCTATCCTATCCCTCAGGTATCCACAAACTCCATGTTCTTTTAGTAAGAGCATATCTAGAGCCATCCTATTTTGTAGGGTCATCTTCGACGTGGCTTGTAACTGTAAATTTAGTTGTTTAAATCCTTTCCTTGTTATTTTGGCTAATCTTCCCACTTGACCTGTCAACTTATATAACCAATCCCTATTCCTGTAAGTTGCCAAGGGAGTCAATAAGGATTCTAAGGCTCATCCAAGTTTCACTCCTGTCGAGGGTTCATTCCAATCATCATCATCAATTTGTGATCTTTTTGTCCATATTAACTTGAAATTTTCAGAATCTCCCCTAAAGGGGGCTTTCTTTCTGGTTGGACATAATGTCGGCATTCCTAAAGTAATTTGTTTTACTTTCCCATCCACCGGTAAATGGGTGGTCCAAGTTCCATCACTCATTGCCCAAACTAAATGTCCTGGGCTCTGAACTGTAGACCTTCTACAACTAAATATTGATCCCCTTCTAATTTTATATACACCAGTCAAATTTAAATCATTCTTGAGTCCTCTGCACCAACACCCATATTTCAATGCAGCTGCTAAGGGAGGAACATCTTGGACTGCTCTATCAACTGCACTGCAATTACATATCTTTCTACAATTCTACCAGGGTACTATATCCTCCTTTTCCCTGGATGTGGTTCCCCTGTCATTAACTGATGGGAAAACTGTAAAGACTGTTCTGTCCCAGGCAAAACACCATGAAGTATTAGCCATATATTGAAATTGAGATAAAATAGCCATAGACCACACTGAATCCCATGCAACCTCTGCCTCTCGCTTAGTCTGATTTTCACAATTATGGACTACACGTCCAGCTTCCTTGGGATCATGTACAGGGAGGCCTCTACTTATTTCTTTGCATAATTGTTCATCCCTTGTGCTTACTGCACTCAAATTTGTTGTTAAGATTCCCCATGGAATTGATTCACCTACTGCTCCTGGAATTGGAAGACATGTGGTTATTTAGGTTACATTTTGTAAATTTGCAAATTCTTTTATCAATCCTACCATTAAATTTTCTTCTGGAGTTCTCCTTGGAATGTACATTAGCTGCTCTGCTTCACTCTCCCTTCCAATTGATCTATTATCATCGCAAACAATGCTCCCAACATCATCAGTTTCCAAAACAAACCCCATTTTTCAATATTTTGCAATGATAATTTCTTAAACATGTTTTAAAATCAACTTTGCAGTCTCTGAATCCCTATTGATGACCTTCCATGACGGGGCTTTCTTCACTCGGGTGTAGTGTATCCCCGGTTCCACTCCTCCAACCTTGATTGCAGTAGAAGTTGTTAACAGTACCTAGAATGGTCCCCTCCACTTTTCCTGCAGTGGTTCAGAGTTCCAAGTTTAAAGATCACCTGGCTGATACTGATGTACAGGCGTATCCAAGGCAAGTGACCTAGTCAGCACAATATATCTCTGAAGTGCTCCAAGGACTTTTCCTAAAGAAATTAGATACACTTTCAAATCATTTTCCCCACCTACCTTCATATCCCCTGGGATTAAAGGAGTCTGGTACGGTTTACCATACAGGACTTCATATGGACTTATACCGTCTCTTGATCTTGGTTGGATCCTGATTCTCAAGAGAGCTAGTGGTAAAGCCTGTGGCCGCTTCAAAGATGTTTCCTGACAAATTTTACTTATTTGTCTTTTCAACATTTGATTCCATCTCTCAATTTTTCCACTCAATTGTGGCCTCCAAGGGGTATATAAGTCCCATTTTATACCCAAAATTTTACTTATCTGTTGAACTACATCTGCCACAAAGTGTGGTCCCCTATCAGAAGACATTCCCAATGGCACTCCAAATCTTGTTATTATTTCCTTCAACAACACTTTAACTACCTCTCTAGCTTTGTTGGTGCAGTAAGGGAAGGCCTCCGGCCATCCAGAAAATGTATCAATTAGTACTAATAAATACCTGTATCCATTCTGACTGGGTAACTCAGAGAAATCAATTTGCCAATAATCTCCTGGAGGATTTCCTGGTTTTATCATTCCTAGAGGTGGCCTCTTTTGGTTCATGGGGTTATTTTTAAGGCAGATTGGACATCTAGCTATTATTGATTTAACTATTCCTGTCATTCCTACACATACTACATACTACAGATGTTTTTAAACTTGAAACCATTGCATCTACTCCCCAATGTGTTTGTTCATGTTTTTCCTCTGCGAGTTATGTCATAATTTGCAGGGTTACTATCACCTGGGTTTTTTTTTGTTTTACTGGTACTAGTGCAAGGATACCTCGTTCTGCGTCCTCTTTTGCAGCTTTGTCTGCCAATCGATTACCTATATTTACAGCCATCTGACCAAATTGATGAGCTTTACAATGCATTACCGCCACTTCTTTCGGTCTCTGCACATCTTCCAGGAGTTGGAGAATTTCTTCTTTATACTTTATTGATGTTCCTTGGGCTGACAGCAGTCCTCTTTCTTGCCAGAGGGCTCCATGAGCATGGATTACACCAAACACATATTTAGAATCAGTCCAAATATTTACCCTTTTTCCTTCTGCTATTTGTAGAGCCCGTCTTAATGCCACCAATTCTGCTTTCTGTGCTGAGGTACTTACAGGTAGTGTCCTTGATTCCAATACCTCAGAGGTGGTGACGACAGCATATCCAGCCATTCGTTTTCCTTCTTGTACGAAACTGCTTCCATCTGTGTATAACTCCAGATCAGGCTTTTCCAGAGGTTCATCTCTCAGGTCTGGTCTACTGGAATAAACTTGTTCAATAGTTAACAAACAGTCATGTTCTAAATTTCCTGTTGGATTCTTTGTTGACAAGAATATTGCTGGATTAACAATCAGTGTGGTTTTCAATGCCACATCATCTTGTTCCAATAGGACAACCTGATACTTCAGCATTCTGCTGGGGGATAGCCAGTGACCCCCCTTTTGCTCTAGAACAGTTATTACCATATGCGGTACGTACACCACCATCTTTTGACCCATGGTCAATTTTCGACCTTCTTGGATCAGCAATACCGTTGCCGCTACAGCACGTAAACATCCTGGCCATCCTTTACTCACGTTGTCAAGTTGTTTAGAGAAGTACCTCACTGGTTGTTTCCAGGATCCCAGCCGTTGCGTCAGCACTCCAAGAGCCAGATGTTGCCTTTCATGTGCAAACAACTCAAAAGGTTTGGTCACATCAGGTAATCCCAGAGCAGGTGCCATCATTAATGCCTTTTTCAGTTCTTTGAATGATTTCTGACATTGAGGTGTCCAAGTCAAATACCGATCCTTGGATTCCTTTAAAGCCTCATACGGTGGCTTTACATACAATCCATAATCCAAAATCCAAAGTCGGCACCACCCAATCATTCCCAGAAATGTTCTCAATTCTTTCAGGCTACTTGGTTCAGGAATTTGAAAGATAGCTTCTTTTCTTTCATTTCCCAATTGTCTCTGTCCTTGGGATATTTCAAATCCCAAATTATTTACTGTTTCTTTTCCTATTTGGGCCTTATTTCTGGAGACTCTATATCCTCCTTGGCCTAGGAAATTTAGTAAACTGATAGCAGAACACTTCCCTTTTGGTCCCGTCTCTTCCATATCTTTAATTCCTTGGCCAATTGATTCCCAAATATCGTAGGGCTATTTTTGAAGCCCTGTGGAAGTACAGTCCATGTCAATTGGGTCTTTCATCCTGTGGCCGGACTTTCCCACTCAAAAGCAAATATGCTTTGGCTGCCTATATCTAGAGGTATGCAGAAGAAGGCATCCTTTAAATCTAGCACAGTAAACCACTTATGTTCCTCTTTCAAAGAAGGCAGTAAAATATATGAATTAGTCACTACTGGGTGTATATCTTGGACTATCTGATTTATAAACCTTAAATCCTGAACCAATCGGTATTCCTTGCCTCCCGATTTCCTTACTGGTAATATCGGAGTGTTATATTCTGATTCACACTCTACCAATAGTCCACATTCTAAAAATTTTGTAATCAACCCCTCTAATCCTTTTCGCGCCTCCCACTTAATAGGATATTGTTTTTGTCTTACCGGCTTGGCTCCAGGTTTTAAAATCACCTTTACCAGCTCTGCCAATTTAGATCGTCCCAGGATTCCACTTGCCCAGACCAAAGGAATAACTGCATTTTCCACTTCTTCTGGAATCTGTTCTTCCCTGTAGGAATCCTGTAACATAAACACTCTTGCCTCTATGGCTTTTGATTCTGGTATTAACAATTCGATTTCTCCATCTTTGAAAGTTATTTGTGCATCTAATTTACTCAATAGATCTCGTCCCAACAAAGACAGTGGACATTCAGGCATATACAGAAACTGGTGAGTTACCCATTGTTTTCCCAAGTTAAACTTTAATGGCTCTAAAAATGGCCAATTTTCCTTCCGCCCTGTCGCACCAACAACATCTACTGATTTGTGACTAAATTTCCCTTTACATGTATTCAATACTGAGTAAGTAGCTCCAGAAACTCTATTTCTTCATTCCCTAGCTTCAATGTAACCAGACGTTCAGCTAGGGTTGATTCCCCCAGTCCCCTTCATAGTTCTTCATTCAGAGTCATTAATTTAATTGCCCGGAGAGGCGGATCTAATTCTCCTGCCTTAGGACATTCTCTTTTCCAGTGCCCACACTCCTTGCAAACAGCACATTGATCTTCTGCTAATCGGGGCTTATTTTCCTTCTCTCTCTGATATTCATTCTTCGTCCTCTCCCTCTGCCTATCCTGTTATTCCCTGCCAAAACTGCTGGTAGCTTTCCACCCCTTCGGGTTTGCCTCACCTATTTTTCTTTTACTCTATTGTTATATACAGCCTAAGCAATTTCAAGCATTTTACCTTAGCCACCCTTTCGGGATCCTCCCGATAGGTACCTGCAGTCTCTTTCCATGATCTTAAATCAGTAATTGAAAAAGGAACTTTCACCACCACTGTTTCGAGTTCTCATCACATTTTCCCTTTTTCACAATCTTTACCATGGGATCATACGGATGTATTCCACACTGTCTCTGCCATTCTGGATGATTTTGTAGTGTAAAGAACAAATCAACATAAGCCATTTCTTCCCATTTACCCTCCTTTTTACAAAACAACATTAATTGCAAAATGGTGTTATATTGCAATGTCCCATTTTCTGGCCATTTCTCCCCACTGTCCAACCTTGGACATACATTGGCCACCAATGATTGCAATATAAAATTAATTATTTCCGAGTCAGAGGATCACCTCCCAGATCTTTCCAATGCCTCAAAATACATCCCAAAGGTGTTTCTTTTGTGGGATAGATCTTTTACTCGGAAATGTTCCCATCTTCCCAAGACTAGTGGGTGTGATTGTGCACTATCACAGGCACTAGTCGGAGGGACCCCTACTCTCCTCGAGGGTCCCTCTGGATCTTCTAGCCCCCTGCTAGAAATCCCCCAACCTCCTTACCTGGGCCCCTAGCCCAACCTTGCGAGGCTTTCACCGCGTCTTATAGGCAGGCATTCCTTGTGAGGGTCTCGTACCCTCACCCTTTCCAGAGGTACCTTTCAGCCCTACTCTGCGTAGCTTTCGCCGCGCCTTACGAGCGAGCTAGTGGGACTCGAACCCACGTTACTTCAATCCTTTAAAGAATGCCTTATTACCTTTCCAGGGGACTTGCTCAGAATTCTTCGGTCCGGGGATCAGAGGTTCTCCCCGAGAATCCCTCGGTGCCGGCTGGAGGTCCTGTGATCCCACGGATCCGTTGAGATTCACAAGCAGTGTCCCATCTGGGTTGCCAAAACTGTCACCGAAATCGGGAATAAACCTCGTAACACCAATGCAGTGTTAAAAGGCAGGCATTCTTTATTCACGGCGCCGGGAACACGGGGGATAGCTCCTCCTAAATCGTGTTCGTCGATCAGTTCAAAAATCAAACATTTATAGGCAAGATTAATACATATTCATCAAGTGTCCATACAATGATTGGTTAAGTATTCCTTGCCTACCATGTAAATGACCACGCATGCTCACTATGATTTCTTGGGATTTTACTTCCTTAATCTTTTGAGTCGGAGGGTTTCTTGAGTGGGTGGTCTCTGAGTCGGTGGTCGCGATCTCCCCCTGCCGGAATTACCTTTCCTACAAAGTTCACTTAAGCTTGGCAATACTCAATAAGCTTTCATGGGCTATCGGTCCAATATGCAATCATTCACCCCACAGTCCTTTGTTTTAAGACAAGACTATAGAATGAATAATTACCTACCCACCGGACCGTAGAACTGACCAAGGTGTTCCTTCTTTCTGACTATTTGTTATTAGAACAAAACATAATACCATGATCACAATGTTACACTTAACTCCTTGATAATTAAATCAAGATGGGAAGGGTTAGGTGGGTTCTCGAGCAGCATTGCTGGTGCATAATGTTCTTATAGTTACAACTTGCTACAAATTCACAAACCTATTTTCTAACCCTATTTTATTTTAATACCCTACCACCTTGGTTACACTTAGGCTATACTTGCCTCAATGCTATCATTTCAGCTATGTGTAAATAGTTAATCACACAGAAATGCATGCCTGTAGAACCAAGAGGCCTCATGAAATTAAAACAAAGAAGAGTTAAGAGCAAGGACTGAGAAATTAATGAGTACAGAGAAGATATCTTAACCTTGAGAATAGAAACATCCTAGCAGGAGTGCTCAAACAAGGATGATGAGAAAGAATCACTTGGCTGGACAACAGAAGGGGCAAACATCCACGGAGAAGAAACTATCCTCAGGAGACCCGTGACCATAAAAGGGAAAAAGGAGTAGGGGGCTAACTCCCCAAAAGACCACCGACGACTACCCAAGACCCCCGTGCATGCGTAGTGTAGTTTTGCAATGCCAGCATTATGTAAATGTAGTAGATAGGCAGGGAGGTGGAGATTTCTCGGAAAATGTGTGAATATTCATGTCTTTAAGGTATATAAAGGATGAACTTTTGTTTCAGGGCATGCATGTTAGGTGGAGCGATAGCCTGTGCATCCAGTGCTGCAATAAGGAATGCCTGCCTTCTAAAACTTCAAACTAAGTGTTAGAGGGTTTTCTCGCCGACTTTTTTGGTAACAGGTGTGGTACAAAATTTGGACAAGAGTTCTTAAATTTGCTTCAGGCTGTAGTAGAGCCAAAAGAAGTAGTAAAAATTCACTGCAAAGATCATCAAAAAGAAGAAGGAGAAATAATTCAGCGAAAAAAAACAGTGGACTTAGCTGCAAAAAGCGCTGCCTTACATGAGCAAATAATCAGAGCTTTGATACCCAGCAGAAAGAGTAATATAAAACCCCCTTTGTATTTGAAGAAAGAAGATCAACTAGCAGAAAAATCGAAGTGTACGAAGAATACAGAAGTGTGGTAGATCACTTGTCATGGTTTAGCCTCAGCCGGCAACTAAGCACCACACAGTCGCTCGCTCACTCCCCCCTCCCCCAGTGGGATGGGGGAGAGAATTGGGAAAAAACACCTGGGTTGAGAAAAAAACAGTTTAATAGGACAGAAAGAGAGAAGGAAACAACAATGATAACAATAATAATACCGACACAGGAATGTACAAGAACAAGTGATGGCCAATACTGCAATTGCTCACCACCCGGCGATCGACAGCCCGTCCCCGAGCAGCGATTTCTGCCCCCCGGCTAACTCCAGTTTATGTACTGGGCATGACGTCGTATGGTAAGGAATATCTCTTTGGCCAGTCTGGGTCAGCTGTCCTGGCTGTGTCCCCTCCCAGCTTCCTGTGCACCCCCAGCCTTCTTGCTAGCAGGCCAGCACGAGAAGCTGGACTGTCCTTGACTACTTAGCAACAACCCAAAACATCAGCATGTTATCAACATTTTCTCATCCCAAATCCAAAACACAGTCTCACACTGGCTTCTGTGAAGAAAACCAGCTCTATCCTGGCTGAAACCAGGACAGCATCCACCCCTTATTCCATACCATTCACGTCATGCCCGGGTCCTACGCTTTTCAATACATTCCAATTATTTGTTATTACTCTTCCTGTCTTTTAATATGAGAACCAATGGGCACAAGGGTAGCAGAGCCAACTTTGAAAAATACTGATAACTTGCTCGAAATGTATAAATATTTTCCATGTGTTAACAGAGAATAAGGCTTTGGTGGACACTGGTGCACAGTGTACCCTAATGCCATCAAGATACAATGGGGCAGAACACATCTGGATTTGTGGAGTGACAAGAGGATCCCAACAGTTGCCTGTGTTAGAAGCTGAGACGAGCCTAACAGGAAACAAGTGGCAGAAGCATCCTATTGTGACGGGAGTCCCCATATAACCTTGGCATTGATTATCTCAAAAGAGGGTATTTCAAGGATCCAAAGGGTTACCAGTGGGCCTTTGGAGTAGCTGCTGTAGATACAGAGAAAGTTTAACAGTTGCCTAGCTTGCCGGGTTCCTCAGAATATCCTTCTGCTTACCTGCCTACTGGGGTTAGCCCACATCATTAATAAAAAGCAGTAAATGTTGGGGTGGGGAGGAAAAGAACAAGAAGTCCAGAGCAGGAGAGAGGAGACAGAAGAAAAGAAAAAAACTTAGATAAGATAGTAAGATGCCTAGGAGGAGGTGTTGTCCCAAATATGGGTTCTTCCACGCAGTGTGCAGAGAGCTGAAAAACACACAGAGCTGGGAACACAGAATAGCAGAATCACTACGATTGGAAAGGACCTTCAAGATCATCAAGTCCAACCGTTAACCCCATGCCACCATGCCCCCTTAAACGTATCCTGAAGTGCCACATCCACACGTTTTTTGAATACTTCCAGAAATGGTGACTCTACCACCTCCCTGGGCAGCCTGTTCCAATGTTTGACCACTCTCTCGGTGAAGAAATTTTTCCTAATATCCAGTCTAAACCTCCCCTGGCGCAACTTGAGGCCATTTCCTCTCATCCTGTTACTAGTTACTTGGGAGAAGAGGCCAACATCCTCGTTGCCACAGCCCCCTTTCAGGTAGTTGTAGAGAGCGATAAGGTCTCCCCTCAGCCTCCTCTTCTCCAGACTAAACAACCCCAGTTCCCTCAGCCGCTCCTCATAAGACTTGTGCTCCAGACCCCTCACCAGCTTCGCTGCCCTTCTTTGGACACGCTCGAGCACCTCAGCATCCTTCTTGTAGTGAGGGGCCCAAAACTGAATACAGTATTCAAGGTGCGGCCTCACCAGGGCCGAGTACAGGGGCACAATCACTTCCCTACTCCTGCTGGTCACACTATTTCTGATACAGGCCAGGATGCTGTTGGCCTTCTTGGCCACCTGGGCACACTGCTGGCTCATGTTCAGCCGGCTGTCAACCAGCACTCCCAGGTCCTTTTCTGCCGGACAGCTCTCCAGCCACTCTTCCCCAAGCCTGTAGTATTGCATGGGGTTGTTGTGACCCAAGTGCAGGACCCGACACTTGGCCTGATTAAACCTCATACGGTTGACCTTGACCCATTGATCCAGCCTGTCCAGATCCCTCTGCAGAGCCCTCCTACCCTCCAGCAGATCAACACTCCCGCCTAACTTGGTGTCATCTGCAAACTTACTGAGGGAGCACTCGATCCCCTCATCCAGATCATTGATAAAGACATTAAACAAGACTGGACCCAAAACTGAGCCCTGGGGAATACAGCTTGTGACCAGTCACCCACTGGATTTAACTCCGTTTACCACAACTCTCTGGGCTTGGTTGTCCAAACACTTTTTTACCCAGCGAAGAGTAAACCTGTCTAAGCCACGAGCCGCCAGTTTCTCCAGGAAAAAGCTGTGGGAGATGCTGTCAAAGGCTTTACTAAAGTCCAGGTAGACAACATCCACAGCCTTTCCCTCATCCACTAGGCGGGTCACCTGGTCATAGAAGGAGATCAGGTTGGTCAAGCAGGACCTGCCTTTCATGAACCCATGCTGGCTGGGCCTGATCCCTTGGTTGTCCTGCAGATGCCCTGTGAGCACTCTCAAGACAAACCGCTCCATGATCTTCCCCGGTACAGAGGTCAGGCTTACAGGCCTCTAGTTCCCAGGATCCTCCTTCCAGCCTTTCTTGTATATGGGCATCACATTGTAACCAAGGGGGTAGAGAATTAAAATAAAATCTAAATTGGCAGAGCTGGTAAAGGTGATTTTAAAACCTGGAGCCAAACCGGTAAGACAAAAACAATATCCTATTAAGTGGGAGGCTCGAAAAGGATTAGAGGGGTTGATTACAAAATTTTTAGAATGTGGACTATTGGTAGAGTGTGAATCAGAATATAACACTCCGATATTACCAGTAAGGAAATCCGGAGGTAAGGAATACCGATTGGTTCAGGATTTAAGAGTTTTAAATCTGATAGTCCAAGATATACACCCAGTAGTGCATAATCCATATATTTTACTGACTTCTTTGAAAGAGGAACATAAGTGGTTTACTGTACTAGATTTAAAGGATGCCTTCTTCTGCATACCTCTAGATATAGGCAGCCAAAACATATTTGCTTTTGAGTGAGAAAGTCTGGCCACAGGTCGAAAGACCCAATTGACATGGACTGTACTTCCACAAAGATTCAAAAGTAGCCCTACGATATTTGGGAATCAATTGGCCAAGGAATTAGAGATATGGAAGAGACAGGACCAAAGGGGAAGTGTTCTGCTACAATATGTGGATGATATCTTGATTGCAGCAGAAAGCAAAGAAGAATGTCTCGAAGTTAATATCAGTTTACTAAATTTCCTAGGCCAAGGAGGATATAGAGTCTCCAGAAATAAGGCCCAATTAAGAAAAGAAACAGTAATTTATTTGGGATTTGAAATATCCCAAGGACAGAGACAATTGGGAAATGAAAGAAAAGAAGCTATCTTTCAAATTCCTGAACCAAGTAGCCTGAAAGAATTGAGAACTTTTCTGGGAATGATTGGGTGGTGCCAACTTTGAATTTTGGATTATGGATTGTATGTAAAGCCACCGTATGAGGCTTTAAAGGAATCCAAGGATCAGTATCTGACTTGGACACCTCAATGTCAGAAATCATTCAAAGAACTGAAAAAGGCATTAATGATGGCACCTGCTCTGGGATTACCTGATGTGACCAAACCTTTTGAGTTGTTTGCACATGAAAGGCAACATCTGGCTCTTGGAGTGCTGACGCAACGGCTGGGACCCTGGAGACGACCAGTGAGGTACTTCTCTAAACAACTTGACAACGTGAGTAAAGGATGGCCAGGATGTTTACGTGCTGTAGCGGCAACGGTATTGCTGATCCAAGAAGGTCGAAAATTGACCATGGGTCAAAAGATGGTGGTGTACGTACCGCATATGGTAATAACTGTTCTAGAGCAAAAGGGGGGTCACTGGCTATCCCCCAGCAGAATGCTGAAGTATCAGGTTGTCCTATTGGAACAAGATGATGTGGCATTGAAAACCACACTGATTGTTAATCCAGCAATATTCTTGTCAACAAAGAATCCAACAGGAAATTTAGAACATGACTGTTTGTTAACTATTGAACAAGTTTATTCCAGTAGACCAGACCTGAGAGATGAACCTCTGGAAAAGCCTGATCTGGAGTTATACACAGATGGAAGCAGTTTCGTACAAGAAGGAAAACGAATGGCTGGATATGCTGTCGTCACCACCTCTGAGGTATTGGAATCAAGGACACTACCTGTAAGTACCTCAGCACAGAAAGCAGAATTGGTGGCATTAAGGCGGGCTCTACAAATAGCAGAAGGAAAAAGGGTAAATATTTGGACTGATTCTAAATATGTGTTTGGTGTAATCCATGCTCATGGAGCCCTCTGGAAAGAAAGAGGACTGCTGTCAGCCCAAGGAACATCAATAAGTATAAAGAAGAAATTCTCCAATTCCTGGAAGATGTGCAGAGACCGAAAGAAGTGGCGGTAATGCATTGTAAAGCTCATCAATTTGGTCAGATGGCTGTAAATATAGGTAATCGATTGGCAGACAAAGCTGCGAAAGAGGCCGCAGAATGAGGTATCCTTGCACTAGTACCAGTAAAACAAAAAAAACCAGGTGATAGTAACCCTGCAAATTATGACAGAACTCACAAAGGAAAAACATGAACAAACACATTGGGGAGTAGATGCTATGGTTTCAAGTTTAAAAACATCTGTAGTATGTGTAGGAATGACAGGAATAGTTAAATCAATAATAGCTAGATGTCCAATCTGCCTTAAAAATAACCCCATGAACCAAAAGAGGCAACCTCTAGGAATGATAAAACAAGGAAATTCTCCAGGAGATTATTGGCAAATTGATTTCTCTGAGTTACCCAGTCAGAATGGATACAGGTATTTATTAGTACTAATTGATACATTTTCTGGATGGCCGGAGGCCTTCCCTTACTGCACCAACAAAGCTAGAGAGGTAGTTAAAGTGTTGTTGAAGGAAATAATAACAAGATTTGGAGTGCCATTGGGAATGTCTTCTGATAGGGGACCACACTTTGTGGCAGATGTAGTTCAACAGATAAGTAAAATTTTGGGTATAAAATGGGACTTATATACCCCTTGGAGGCCACAATTGAGTGGAAAAATTGAGAGATGGAATCAAATGTTGAAAAGACAAATAAGTAAAATTTGTCAGGAAACATCTTTGAAGCGGCCACAGGCTTTACCACTAGCTCTCTTGAGAATCAGGATCCAACCAAGATCAAGAGACGGTATAAGTCCATATGAAGTCCTGTATGGTAGACCGTACCAGACTCCTTTAATCCCAGGGGATATGAAGGTAGCTGGGGAAACTGATTTGAAAGTGTATCTAATTTCTTTAGGAAAAGTTCTTGGAGCACTTCAGAGATACATTGTGCTGACTAGATCTCTTGCCTTGGATACGCCTGTACATCAGTATCAGCCAGGTGATCTTTAAACTTGGAACTCTGAATCACTGCAGGGAAAGTGGAGGGGACCATTCTAGGTACTGTTAACAACTTCTACTGCAATCAAGGTAGGAGGAGTGGAACCGGGGATACACTACACCCGAGTGAAGAAAGCCCCATCATGGAAGGTCATCAATAGGGATTCAGAGACTGCAAAGTTGACTTTAAAACATGTTTAAGAAATTATCATTGGAAAATGTGGAAAAATGGGTTTTGATTTGGAAACTAATGATGTTGGGAGCATTATTTGAGATGATAGTAGATCAATTGGAAGGGAGAGTGAAGCAGAGCAGCTAATGTACATTCCAAGGAGAACTCCAGAAGAAAATTTAATGGTAGGATTGATTAATAAAAGAATTTGCAAATTTACAAAATGTAACCCAAATAACCGCATGTCTTCCAATTCCAAGAGCAGTAGGTGAATCAATTCCATGGGGAATCTTAACAACAAATTTGAGCGCATTAAGCACAAGGGATAAACAATTATGCAAAGAAATAAGTAGAGGCCTCCCTGTACATGATCCCGAGGAAGCTGGACGTGTAGTCCATAATTGTGAAAATCAGACTAAGCGAGAGGCAGAGGTTGCATGGGATTCAGTGTGGTCTATGGCTATTCTATCTCAATTTCAATATATGGCTAAAACTTCATGGTGTTTTGCCTGGGACGGAACAGTCTTTACAGTTTTCCCATCAGTTAATGACAGGGGAACCACATCCAGGGAAAAGGAGGATATAGTACCCTGGTGGAATTGTAAAAAGATATGTAGTTGCAGTACAGTTTATAGAGCAGTTCAAGAAATCCCTCCCTTAGCAGCTGCATTGAAATATGGGTGTTAGTGCAGAGGACTCAAGAATGATTTAAATTTGACTAGTGTATATAACATTAGAAGAGGATCAATATTTAGTTGTAGAAGATCTACAGTTCATAACCCAGGACATTTATTTTGGGCAATGAGTAATGGAACTTGGACCACCCATTTACCGGTGGATGGGAAAGTAAAACAAATTACTTTAGGAATGCCAACATTATGCTTATCTGAAAGAAAGCTCCCTTTAGGGGAGATTCTGAAAATTTAAAGTTAATATGGACAAAAAGATCACAAATTGATGATGATGATTGGAATGAACCCTCGACAGGAGTGAAACTTGGATGAGCCTTAGAATCCTTATTGACTCCCTTGGCAACTTACAGGAATAGGGATTGGTTATATAAGTTGACAGGTCAAGTGAAAAGATTAGCCAAAATAACAAGGAAAGGATTTAAACAACTAAATTTACAGTTACAAGCCACTTCGAAGATGACCCTACAAAATAGGATGGCTCTAGATATGCTCTTACTAAAAGAACATGGAGTTTGTGGATACCTGAGGGATAGGATAGATCATTGTTGCATACATATCCCAAATGTTACCCAGGATGTTGAATATGATTTGGACTTATTGAGAAAAATAGAAAAGGATACTCAGGAAATACAACAAGACATGCAAGAAAATTGGTTTGATAAAATTTTCAGTGGATAGGGATAGAACTTGAGTTCTTGGGTGAAGTCCTTAATTGATACTGTGTTATTATTATTAATAATATCTTTGGGAATACTATTCATTTATCATTGTTTGAAAAAGGAATTTACAAAAAGAGCTACCATTGATCACAGAATTACACTTGCATTGACTACAAAACACCAAAATTTAAATGGACTAACTGATAATGCTCCTACCATCATACAACAAAGTGATTGAATGTTAATAAGGAAATTAATTGTAATGGAAGTATTGAAAAGAAATTATTTCAAAACTTCCAAAGGGGGGAAATGTAACCAAGGTGGTAGGGAATTAAAATAAAGTAGGGTTAGAATATAGGTTTGTGAATTTGTAGCAAGTTTTAATTATAAGAACATTATGCACCAGCAATGCTGCTCGAGAACCCACCTAACCCTTCCCATCTTGATTTAATTATCAAGGAGTTAAGTGTAACATTGTGATCATGGTATTATGTTTTGTTCTAATAACAAGTAGTCAGAAAGAAGGAACACCTTGGTCAGTTCTACGGTCCGGTGGGTGGGTAATTATTCATTCTATAGTCTTGTCTTAAAACAAAGGACTGTGGGGTGAATGATTGCATATTGGACCGATAGCCCATGAAAGCTTATTGAGTATTGCCAAGCTTAAGTGAACTTTGTAGGAAAGGTAATTCCAGCAGGGGGAGATCGCGACCACCGACTCAGAGACCACCCACTCAAGAAACCCTCCGACTCAAAAGGTTAAGGAAGTAAAATCTCAAGAAATCATAGTGAGCATGCGTGGTCATTTACATGTGAGGCGAGGAATACTTAACCAATCATTGTATGGACACTTGATGAATATGTATTAATCTTGCCTATAAATGTTTGATTTTTGAACTGATCGACGAACACGATTTAGGAGGAGCTATCCCCCGTGTTCCCGGCGCCATGAATAAAGAATGCCTGCCTTTTAACACTACATTGGTGTTACAAGGTTTATTCCCGATTTCGGTGACAACATTGGCAAGCCTCCAGTCTTCTGGGACCTCCCCTGTTAACCAGGGCTGCTGATAAATGATGGAGAGTGGCTTGGCAAGCTCCTCCGCCAGCTCTCTCAGTACTTTCGGGTGGATCCCATCAGGTCCCATAGATTTGTGGGTGTCCAGCTGGCTTAACATGTCCTTGACTGTTTCCTCCTGGATTATGACGAGTACATTGTGCTCTCCATCCCCATCTTCCAGCTCAGGGGGCTGAATACCCTGCGGATACCTGGACTGGCTATTAAAGACTGAGGCAAAGAAGGCATTAAGTACCTCAACCTTGTCCTCATCCTTGGAGACAATGTTCCCCCCCATATCCAGTAGGGGATGGAGATTCTCCTTGCTTCGCTTTTTGTTGTTAATATATCTGTAGAAGCATTTTTTGTTATCCTTTACGACTGTGGCCAGATTGAGCTCTAGCTGGGCTTTTGCCTTTCTATTTTTGTCTCTGCTTGACCTAATGAGATCCTTGTACTCATGAGTTGCCTTCCCCTTCTTCCAGAGGTGATAAACTCTCCTCTTCTCCCTGGGTCCCAGCAAAAGCTCCCTGTTCAGCCAGGCCGGTCATCTTCCCCGCCAGCTCGTCTTATGGCACATGGGAACCTCCTGCTCCTGTGCCTTTAAGATTTCCTTCTTGAAGACTGTCCAGCCTTCCTGGACCCTTTTGTCCTTCAGGACTGTCTCCCAAGGGACTCTCTCAACCAGTGACCTGAACAGGCCAAAGTCTGCCCTCCGGAAGTCCATGATTACGATAAAGACCGATGACTACTTTTATCTTACTCATTCGGTTTTGTCCTGGAAGCCAAACACACACTGTATCAATTGGTCTGATTTCAGGGGATCCGGTCACTCCTATTATGTTTATTTTCTTCCGCATGGGGACTAATCCTAAACTTTTTGCTGTTTTTTCTGTGATACCACTTATTTGATCTCCAGTATCGATTAGGAAATTTACCGGTATTCATCTGGGGCTGTTGAAGGTATGCAAGGAATTAAGGTGGGGATATTGTTTAGTCTCTGTGAGCTGTTAACAAGGTGCAACCTTGAGGGAGGAACAAGATAATCACAAAAGAAACACAACTACAGAACCTTGAGTGAAATATCCTAATTAACACTTAATTAGCATATAATTGGCCTAATAGAAACCTGCCCCTGGGTGAGGAAAGTCCCCTCCTCACAAAAGCGCCTTCCTCACTCAGTATACCTAAGAAAAAAAAAAGGATGCTGTGATTTTAAGTGGAGACGAGGCTTGTGAGAACCAATAGGAACACGGGTAACGGAGCCAACTTTTTAAAAAATAGTGCTAAATGTTGCTCAAACTGTATAAATATTTGTGTTAACTAAGGCGTGCTAGCTTTGTGGACCTACCACCTAGCACCCAACTCTACACAGATTTGGAATAAAAGCAAATATCTCAGGTCTGTGTGTTTTTCGGCTCTCTGCGCACCGGGTGGAAGAACCCATATTTGGGACAACGCTTTTGGCACCACAGATGGGACTGCCATAAGGCCTTGCCCGGATCATCTTGCTAACCCTGACAGCGGAGAAGGGGACTGGACAGGACTCCAGCTTGCACCAACCTGTTGATTGGGGACTCCTCCGGATCTCCTCTGTGGTCGGGTTGAGGAATGACTCAGAGGTGCAACGCCTGAAAAGAGATATTTGCATAAGGGTGAAAGGGGGGGGTGAATGCTTGGACTGGTGAGTATTAAAATTTAATTGTTGTCACGGATAAGGCACAAAAAGGTTAAAAAAAAGTCGCATGTGCATAAGTCGTCCATAGATGCTGGCAAGGGGTGCCTTAATTGACCAGTGGGGTCAGAGCCGAGGGCACACAGGGGTATGTTCCTTACGTGTTGAGGCTTGGTACCAGGGGGGTTGCTCAAAGATTCTATGATTTTATATTGTTTACAAGAATATTGCTAACAGAAATGACTACAGACTACACGTAGGAGTCTTGAAGGTATGTGAGGAATGAAGCTGGGGGTATTGTTTAGTCTCTGTGAGCAGTTAACAAGGTGCAACCTTCAGGGAAGGAACAAGATAATCACAAAAGAAACACAACTATAGAACCTTGAGTCAACTATCCTAATTAACATCTAATTAACATAGTATTAGCATAATAGAAACCTGCCCCTGGTCAGGGAAAGCTCCCTACCCACAGAAGCCCCTTCCTCACTGAGCATACCTTGAGAAAAAGAAGGATGCTGTGACTTTAAGTGGAGACGAGGCTTGTGGGAACCAATGGGAACAAGGATAACAGAGCCAACTTTTAAAAATACTGATGCTCGAAGCGTATAAATATTTTCTGCGTGTTAACTGAGGTGTGCTAGCTTTGTGGGCCTACCACCTAGCACCCAACTCTGCGCAGATTTGGAATAAAAGCAACTATCTCGGCTTTGTGTGTTTTTCAGCTCTCTGCACACTGAGTGGAAGAACCCATATTTGGGACAACAGTTTTGGCACCGCAGATGGGACTGCCATAAGGCCTTGCCCGGGTCCTCTTGCTGACCCTGACAGTGGAGAATTGGACCAGACAGGACTCCAGCACGCACCGACCTGTTGATCGGGGACTCCTCCAGATCCCCTCCGAGGTCAGGGCGACGAGCGACTCAGAGGTGCAATGCCCGAAAAGATATATTTGCATAAGGGTGAAAGGGGGGTGAATGCTTGGACTGGTGAGTATTAAAATTTAATTATTGTCACGGATAAGGTACAAAAAGGTTAAAAAGAAGTCTCATGTGCATAAGTCGTCCATAGATGCTGGCAAGGGGTGCCTTAATTGACCAGTGGAGTCAGAGCTGAGGGTGCATATTGGTACATTCTTTACACGCTGAAGCTTGGTACCAGGTGATAAAGAGACATAACTATCTGCTTTTAAACCACTTAGATACTGTCTTTTGTTTATTCTTTAAAAACTCACTTACCAAGGTTGGCACTTGTGATGTCTGTCAAGGGTTAAGCTTATCAGGGACTGGTATTTGTCAAGAACAGGCTTACTAAAACAAATGAAGTGATAACTGGAACTGCAAGGTTAACTTTATCACAAAACTGGCTAGAGCTTGTTAAAAACTGTTGAAATCAACAAGTAAGAAGAGAGCATGTATAAAGGACTAAAGTTCATCTAAAGGACAGAAGAAGAAGGGGAAGATAAGACCCCTGAAGAAGTAAAGGACCACCAGAGACAGATCTGAGCCTGCGCATTGATAATATAAACTGCTGACACAAGCCTTCTGAACTACTCCGCCTCACTTATGCATATGTATGTTTTGTGTTGCGTAATCATATGAATATGTATACTTTTGTGTAATAAATATTTGCCTGCTCGCTGAAACGGTGTGCAAGTTAGGAGGAGCGATCCCCTTTGCACCCGGTGCCGTAATAAACATACCTGCTTTATAACTCTTTTGAGTTGTGAAGTTTGTTTTCGCATGTCACAGGGGGTACCTTGCCGAGTGTGAGAACCAGGTACAGGTATAGGTATCAATTGGCAAAATGGGTTCGAACCAATCCATGATTCCTCCCTGTAGCCCTTTGGGGTGTATTTTGAAGAACTGGAATAAATTTGGGGGAGATCCAATGACTAAAAATAAAAAAAAAATTATTGTAATCACTGGTGACTAAATTACAAATTGGATAATGTCTGGAAAACGGGTTTTTACAATTTAATATTATACTGCAGTTAATGTTGTTTTGTCATTGACTTGGGAAAACGGGATGAAGTTTTGTATGTTTATGATTTTATGACTCTGTACAGAAATCCTCATATTCAGAAAAATGTAAACTAACAACTGACCTAATGATGTATACAGCTTCTGATTATTAAAAAAAATAAAAGGGATTGTATTGTAGCATAGACTGTCATAATAAAAATCACAGAGGGAGAAGAGCAGGAGGATGTGCAATTGTTAGTCCCAACGGCCCCTCCTTCCACCTTTGTAAGTGGTGGGACTGGAAGGATTGCCTGTTTCTGTACATGTCCTGTTCACTACCTCTGACCTGTTAAACTGGAAACAATCTGTTGGTTTATAGAGAGAAAATCCTGAAAGAATGCACCAACTTTTAGAGATTATAATGCTGACTTACAGTTCTAGTTGGGGAGATGGGAGATGTACAAGTATTATTAAATACTTTCTTTACAGCAAAGGAAAAAGAATGATAATAAAAAACCCCAACAGGGAAGAAGGTGAGGAAAGAAATAGACAGGAGGACCCTGGGGATTATTTGCCTACTAGAAAAGATCCAGCGTGGTATCCTAACTGGGGGAAGGAAAGGCCCAGCTGAAGCAATACCAACAATATTATATGGGGTCCGGCACAGAGTACCAAAATTGAAAAATATATCCCCTCCTAGCTTCCTGTGCACCCTCTCACCTTCTTGCTGGCAGGCCAGCATGAGAAGCTGGACAGTCCTTGACTGCTTAGCAACCACTAAAAACACCTGTATGTTATCAACATTCTTTTCATCTCAAATCCAAAACTCAGCACTGTGATGGCTACTAAGAAGAAAATTAACTCTATCCTGTCCAAAACCAACACTGAGGTGGGACAGGGCCCCAATGAAAATCCCTGGGCCTTTTACAAGAGGTTATATGAAATAGCTAGAAAATGGATGGACTTGAATCTGGACAATTAGGCAGATCAGAGGATGTTCAATATGCTGTGCATTGGGCAGTCGACCCAGGATATAAGGAGAAAGTTGAGGGAGCTGGGGGAATGTCGATTTTACAATTGATAGAAATAGCATATAAAGTGTATAACAATCAGGACAAGAGAGAAGGAAAAAGAAAAAGAGAGCAGAATGAGGTTATAAGCATCTTTGCTGGCAGCAGCATTAATTGAAACAATGTCAAGGGAAAGGTGGAGGAAGAGGCCCACAAAACTGAACCTGTCTAGGACCAAATCAGTGTGCAGCCTGTAGACAGGAAGGGCACTGGAAGAATGAATGCCCAAACCAAAAGGGGCCAGAGGAACAAGATCATGCAGGAAACGCTAACTTTATTATGTTAGAAGGTTCAGACAATGAATGAAGAGGATCAGGGGGAAAACATTAAAGTCTCCCCATCCTATGCCCTGGTTCCAGTTAAGCTGGGGAACAAGATCATAGATTTTTTAATAGATAGTGGGGCCACTCATTCAGTAGTCACTAGTTGTAAAGGGCCCCTAAGCAAAACTGCTATGCAGATTGTAGGGACAACAGGAAAGAGAACGTTAAGGTCACTTTTACCACCTATGGAATGTACAATTGGAAATACTAAACTAACTCACAAGTTTCTATATATGCCAGAATGCCCTCTTCCACTGCTAGGACAGGACTTGTTACGTAAATTGAATGCACAAGTAAACAAGTAACCTTTTCTGAAAACTCTGTACAGCTTCACATCCCACCCGAAATGGCATGGAAGGCACAAATCTGCCTACTGACAGATAAAACCCTGGAAAAACCTGGAAACAACATACCAGACACAATACTGGATGCAGTAATTCCTTCGCCATGGGCCTCAAAGAGACCAGGTAAAGTGAAAAATGTAACACGGATTACAACAGAACTAAAGCTGGGGGCAAAGCTGGTAAGGGTAAATCAGTACCCTATTAGATTGGAAGCACACAAGGGTCTGAAGCCCTTGACAAATACTTTTGTGCAATACAGACTGCTTAGAGAATGTCAATCTGAATTTAATACTCCTATTTTACCAATAAAGAAGCCTCGTACTGAAGAATATAGACTAGCACAAGACTGGACATACACCCCACTGTACTGAACCCTTACACCTTACTAACTTCAGTACCTGAAACAAATGCCTATTTCACTGTTTTGGACTTAAGAGATGCTTTCTTTTGTATTCCAGTGGACGAGCAAAGCCAAAAAAACTTTGACTTCGAATGGGAAAATGCCACGATGGGAAGAAAGGTGCAGCTGTGTTGGACTGTGCTCCCCCAAGGATTTAAAAAAAACCAACCAGCCCTACTCTGTTTGGTAACATATTGACAAAAGACTTAGTACAACGGTGGGGTGAGAATGATAATGTAACTCTGTTACAATATGTAGCAGAAAAGGAGAATCTATTGGTGGAAATACCGAAATGTTCAAGAGATACAGAATGATGGTGGGTAACCCCAAATCAGCAAGTTCTTACTACAGCCAAAATGATGGAAGCTCTCCTCAAGAAACTACATGAAGAAACTCAGCTGGGAGCTGATGCTGTGATCAGCAGTGTTAAGAGATACGCTATAAGGCCAAAAATGCAATCAAGTGCGGACCTAATAGTAAGAAGGTCTCAGACCTGCTGTGCAAACAACCCTAAGATTCAAAGAAAGCTACCGATGGGTGAAGCAAAAAGGGGAATAGCACCTGGGGAGTACTGGCAAATAGATTTTTCTGAACTACCAAAATAGGGGCATGTTGCATTAAGAGGCAGAGCAATTTGGCAGAAACTAAACCCCCTTGCTTTCCAGTCGATCCTCAGATATCAGAGGGACTGGGAGCGGCTGATCTTAGGTTCTGAGTGATGCCCAAAGTCAGCGTTAGTAGTCCGGCCGCGCCCAACACCTTTGTTGGACTATCACGGGTCCGGATGCACTACTAACATCACACTACCTGCTCAGCCGGACACCTCCTGAACTAACACAGCCGCACTCAGAGGTACGGTCGCGTTCAGGGACCACACACGGCTGAGTCAATCAATAGTACGATTTATTGAAGCAACAGATATACAGGTTCTTTGGATTGCCGGTGATAAATTCACTACCTATAAAGCATGTGCAAATGCTAAAACTACGAGGGACACTACTTGGCTATAAACGCATTAAAAGATGTAAAGTGACTCTATAAAGAGATTTCTAAGTTTCCCGGGGAGGCACTTGGTATGACCAAGGGTTCGAATCTTACCCAACGGCATCCCGATGGGGGGGAAGAGAGGCTCAGCCCGTCGACTGATCCCAGAAGTTAGAGTGGTACATGACGATGGTATCTTCCCTAACATCCAGCTCTTAAAACATTGGGAGTCTGTTACAGGCCACCCAACCAGGATGAAGAGACAGATGAGACATTCTATAAGCGACTGGCGGAGGTCTCGCATTCGCTGGCCCTTGTTCTTGTGGGGGACTTCAACCTACCGGACATCTGCTGGAAGTATAACACGGCAGAGAGGAAACAGTCTAGGAGGTTCCTGGAGTGTGTGGAGGATAACTTCCTGACACAGCTGGTGAGTGAGCCCACCAGGGGAGGGGCCTTGCTGGACCTGCTGTTTACAAACAGAGAAGGACTGGTGAGAGATGTGGTGGTCGGAGGCCGTCTTGGACTTAGCGACCACGACATGATAGAATTCTCAATTGTGAGTGAAGTAAGGAGAGGGGTCAGCAAAACTGCTATCATGGACTTCCGGAGGGCAGACTTTGGCCAGTTCAGGTCACTGGTTGAGAGAGTCCCTTGGGAGACAGTCCTGAAGGACAAAGGGGTCCAGGAATGTTGGACAGTCTTCAAGAAGGAAATCTTAAAGGCGCAGGAGCAGGCGGTCCCCATGTGCCGTAAGAAGAGCTGGCGGGGAAGGCGACCGGCCTGGCTGAACAGGGAGATTTTGCTGGGACGCAGGGAAAAGAGGAGAGTTTATCACCTCTGGAAGAAGGGGCAGGCAACTCATGAAGAGTACAAGGATCTCGTTAGGTCAAGCAGGGACAAAATTAGAAAGGCAAAATCCCAGCTAGAGCTCAGTCTGGCCACAGTCGTAAAGGATAATAAAAAACGTTTTTACAAATATATTCACAACAAAAAGAGAGGCAAGGAGAATCTGCATCCCCTACTGTATATGGCGGGGAACATTGTCTCCAAGGACGAGGACAAGGCTGAGGTACTTAATGCCTTCTTTGCCTCAGTCTTTAATAGCCAGTCCAGGTATCCACGGGGTATTCAGCCCCCTGAGCTGGAAGACAGGGATGGAGAGCACAATGTACTCCTCATAATCCAGGAGGAAGCAGTCAAGGACATGCTAAACCACCTGGACACCCACAAGTCTATGGGGCCTGATGAGATCCACCCGAGAGTACTGAGAGAGCTGGCGGAAGAGCTTGCCAAGCCACTCTCCATCATTTATCAGCAGCCCTGGTTAACAGGGGAGGTCCCGGAAGACTGGAGGCTTGCCAATGTGACGCCCGTCTACAACAAAGGCCGGAAGGAGGATCCTGGGAACTACAGGCCTGTCAGCCTGACCTCTGTACCAGGGAAGATTATGGAGCGGTTGATCTTGAGAGTGCTCACAGGGCATCTGCAGGACAACCAAGGGGTCAGGCCCAGCCAGCATGGGTTCATGAAAGGCAGGTCCTGCTTGACCAACCTGATCTCCTTCTATGACCAGGTGACCCGCCTAGTGGATGAGGGAAAGACTGTGGATGTTGTCTACCTGGGCTTTAGTAAAGCCTTTGACAGCGTCTCCCACAGCATTCTCCTGGAGAAACTGGCGGCTCGTGGCTTAGACGGGTTTGCTCTTCGCTGGGTGAGGAACTGGCTGGATGGCCGAGCCCAGAGAGTTGTGGTGAACGGCGTTAAATCTGGCTGGCGGCCGGTCACAAGCGGTGTTCCCCAGGGCTCTGTTTTGGGGCCAGTTTTGTTCAGTATCTTTATCGATGATCTGGATGAGGGGATCGAGAGCTCCCTCAGTAAGTTTGCAGATGACACCAAGTTGGGTGGGAGTGTTGATCTGCTGGAGGGTAGGAGGGCTCTGCAGAGGGATCTGGACAGGCTGGATCGATGGGCAGAGGCCAACTGTATGAGGTTTAATAAGGCCAAGTGCAGGGTCCTGCACTTTGGCCACAACAACCCCATGCGACGCTACAGGCTTGGGGAGGAGTGGCTGGAGAGCAGCCCAGCGGAAAGGGACCTCGGGGTGCTGGTTGACAGCTGGCTGAACATGAGCCGGCAGTGTGCCCAGGTGGCCAAGAAGGCCAACAGCATCCTGGCCTGTATCAGAAATAGTGTGGCCAGCAGGAGTAGGGAAGTGATTGTGCCCCTGTACTCGGCACTGGTGAGGCCACACCTTGAATACTGTGTTCAGTTTTGGGCCCCACACTACAAGAAGGATGTTGAGGTGCTTGAGAGTGTCCAGAGAAGGTCAACGAAGCTGGTGAGGGGTCTGGAGCACAAGTCTTCTGAGGAGCGGCTGAGGGAACTGGGGTTGTTTAGTCTGGAGAAGAGGAGGCTGAGAGGAGACCTTATCGCTCTCTACAACTACCTGAAAGGGGGTTGTGGCGACGAGGGTGTTGGTCTCTTCTCCCAAGTAACTAGCGATAGGACAAGAGGAAATGGCCTCAAGTTGCGCCAGGGGAGGTTTAGATTGGATATTAGGAAAAATTTCTTCACTGAGAGAGTGGTCAGGCATTGGAACAGTCTGCCCAGGGAGGTGGTGGAGTCGCCATCCCTGGAAGTGTTCAAAAAACGTGTGGATGTGGCGCTTCAGGACATGGTTTAGGGGACATGGTGGTGCTGGATTAATGGTTGGACTTGATGATCTTGAAGGTCCTTTCCAACCTTAGTGATTCTGTGATTCTGTGATTCTGTGATTATTTTATAGTGTTTTACTTTGCAGGTGGAGCTTGAGTGACTCTAGTCATACATACCTTTATCAGGATTGGTGCAGAATTCTCTCGCTTCGCGTTTAAAGGTACAGACTAGGAAAAATTCAGTGCGCACACTCATTGAGGAGGGGTCGCACCTTGGGGGGGTGGTAACTTTTGAGAGGGGTGTGCGTTTTAGTATTATAATGATATTATAATTAGCAAAGTTCACTCTAAGTACAGCACTTCATCAAAGTTGACAGGTCTTTGGCCCAGGACATTGTAAGCGCAGCTTGTCAATGTACATCCTGTGCATCCCTAAACTCCCCTGTTCACAGAGCGTAGCCGTGAGGTCTCCACTCCGCTCCACCCGCCATGTAATCTCTCCCAGAGTCAGCACACCAGGCGCCCCTGATGTGGCTAACATCCAAGGCTGTTCAGGGAGTCTCCATGGCACAGACCCGTTGTACGAGTGCTACGTTCCACCTGGTTTCAAGGCTGTTCTTAGAGGGTAAATTTCCAAAGTACCCCTCAGCGATTACTCCACAGGGCAATATAAATATCTACTTGTTTTAGTAGACATATTCTCTGGGTAGTCCAAAGCTTTTGCTTGCCGCAACAATCGATCTAGGGAAGTCATTAAAATTTTATTAGAAGAAATCATTTCCCAATTAGTAATCCCTGAGGGCTTATCCTCTGACAATGGACCTACTTTTATTTTGGAAGCAATCCAAGGAGTGTCAAGATTGCTCCAATTGAAGTGGGATCTACATACCCCTTGGAGACCACAGTCTAGTGGGAAGGTAGAAAGAATGAATCAGACCCTTAAAACAGAAATTTCCAAAGTATGTCAAGAAACCCAGCTTAAATGGGTAGATATCCTATCAATTGCCCTGATGAGGATTAGGATCACTCCCTGAGAGAGAAGGGGTAAGACCCTTTGAAATACTATATGGAAAACTATATCCCATCAATGAGGTGGGTAGCTGGAGTGATCAGATACACATTAAAGGTGAAGGAATTTTGAAAGATTATTTGTTATCTCTCTTGTGGGTATTATTCTCTTTACACAGGTATCTCAACCAGTGGGCTCCACTTCCTTTGGACTCTTTGGTACATAACTTCACGCCTGGAGATTGGGTTTACATCTGGACCTGGAAGGATGAACCACTAAAAGAAAAGTAGGAGGGATCAGCTCCTGGATCCACTACATAAGAGTGAAGGGAGCTCCACCAGAGGAACAATGGACATCTGTACCAACGGGAGCGCTAAAGCTAAGACTTTCTAAAAACTCGATGGGCTAATGAAATGTTTATAGTTATAATATGGTTTATGGTAACACTGATCTTTTCAAACTAAATCACAATGACAAGAAGAATATTAATGAAGATACTCTTGCTTTTACTGCTAATCAGACACTCTACACCACATGTGATCAGAGTTGATGGAAACACAGGAACAATGGGAAAGCTAATACAGAACCTTACATTTACAGTCACTAGTAATAATATAATGACAAAAACAAATAGGTACCTTATTTCTGTTACACCAGCCAGGTTATAGAATCTATCTGAAGGGACATGTCTCTATAGTCATTGTCCTGGTTTCAGCCAGGATAGAATTAATTTTCTTCACAGAAGCTAGTGTGAGGATATGTTTTGGATTTGGGATGAGAAAATGTTGATAACGTGCTGATGTTTTCAGTTGTTGCTAAGCAGTCAAGGACAGTCCAGCTCCTCGTACTGGCCTGCTAGCAAGGAGGCTGGGGGCATGGGAAGCTGGGAGGGGACACAGCCAGGACAGCTGACCCAGGCTGGCCAAAGAGATATTCCATACCATATGACGTCATGCTCAGTATATAAAGTTGGGATGAAGAAGAAGGAAGGGGTGGAGGGACATTCGGAGTGATGGCGTCTGTCTTCCCAAGAAACCATTATGCGCAATGGAGCCCTGCTTTCCTGGAGATGGCTGAACACCTGCCTGCCCATGGGGAGTAGTGAATGAATTCCTTGCTTTGCTTTGCTTCCGTGCGCGGCTTTTGCTTTACTTATTAAACTGTCTTTATCACAAACCATGAATTTCCTCATTTTTACTCTTCCGATTCTCTCCCCCATCTCACCGTGGGGGAGTGAGTGAGTGGCTGCGTAGTGCTTAGTTGCCAGCTGGGGCTAAACCACGACATCCGGTAAATTGAAGTCCCCTACAAGAACAAGGGCTAGCGATTGTGAGACTTCTGCCAGTCGCTTGTAGAATGCTTTGTCTGCCTCTTCATCCTTGTTGGGTGGTCTATAACAGACTCCCAGCAGGATATCTGACTCGTTGACCTTCCCCCTCATCCTTACCCATAAGCACTCGACCTTGTCATCACAATCGTTGAGCACTATACAGTCGAAACACTCCCTAACATACAGAGCCACCCCACCACCTCTCCTTCCTTGCCTATCCCTTCTCAAGAGCTTATAGCCATCCATTGCAGCACTCCAGTCATGAGTCATCCCACTATGTTTCTCTGATGGCGACTAAGTCATAGCTGTCCCGCTGCACAATGGCTTCCAGCTCCTCCTGTTTGCTGCCCATGCTGCATGCATTGGTGTAGATGCACTTGAGCTGGGCTATCGATTTCACCCCCAACTCCGGCATGCCACCCCTAGGCTCATCTCTAGTGAGCCTGGTTTTATCTCCTTCCCCCTTTGAACCTAGTTTAAAGCCCTCTCAATGAGCCCAGCCAACTCATAAGCGAGAATCCTTTTCCCCCTTGGAGATAGTTGAACTCCATCTGCTGTCAGCAGGCCCGTTGGTGTGTAAAGTGCCCCATGGTCAAAAAAAAAGAATTCTGCCAATGGCACCAGCCTCTGAGCCACGTGTTAACCAGGTATGTTTTCCTGTTCCTTTCAGCGTTCCTCCCTGTCACTGAAGGGATTGACAAAAACACTACACTACCTGTGCTCTTGCTCCATCGATCAGTCGCCCCAGCACTCTGAAGTCCCTTTTAATTGCCTTTGGGCTTCTTCACACAACCTCATCGTTGCCAACCTGTATGACCAACAGCGGGTAGTAATCAGTGGGCCGTACCAGACCAGGGAGTTTCCTAGTAACATCTCTCACCCGGATCCCAGGGAGGCAGCAGACTTCCCTGTGGGTTGGGTCTGGTCAGCATATTGTGAATCCTGCTCATTGGTGGGGCAGTGTGAGAAGCAGAAACGGCCCTGACACTGTGCAAGCACCGTTCAGCAATAACTAAAGCATCCCTAAGTTATCAACACTGTTTTCATCACAAATCCAAAATATGGATGGCTAAAATATGGGCTACCCCATATTAGCTATTATGAAGAAAATAATTAACTCTATCCAAACCAAAACCAGTGCACTCACACACTGCTGTGCAGCATTTTAAAAAATGTTTTCACAGAGGCACCACCAGCTTCTCTGATTGGCTGAGCTTTGTCCAGCAAAAAGGTCCATTTTGGAACTGGCTTTGTCTGGCACATGGGCAGTCCATGGTCTCTCATCTCTGATTCCACCCCTGCAGTCCTCCCTCACTATCAAAACCTTTCCATGTAAACCAAATACACAGGAAAACAACTCTATTCAGCATTTCTACTGTCAAACAGAAAGGATGTTCACATAAGAACTTCTTGTTGCACTTTTTGATAAAGGCACGGACATGTAGATGGCATTATCACCGATACCAAGTGGGAGCTGCCTGCAGGCTCCTCTGTTACAATGAGCTGGCTAAGTTTATCCTGTGGCCAAGGAGTTTGTGCAACACAACACAGGCCTGAAGGGCAAGCTGTATGTGCAGCATAGTGCAGCGCAGCACAGCGTCTGGGCCCACTCAGGTTAACTGTTATGTGGATCGCTAACTCCTCGATGTACAGTGGTCTTCCAGTCAGAATCACTACAGAGTGGCAGAGGTGAACAGCTGAAGTGAAGGGGCCTGGCTTCTGTCTGGAGATACTGAGCACAAACTACTTCCACAGAGCTGCAGAGAATGAGTGTGTTCAGCTCTCCAGAGTCCTGTTTAGGTGTATTGTGGTAGTTTCAGTTGATGCCATTTCAGATGGTCAGACTTTGATGAGAGTATCTGCAGCTGTCTTCTCTCCGCTACTTAGGACTGCTGTCCCTCCTCCTAGGCATCTTGCTGTCTTAGATAAGAACAGAGCAACAGAGCAAATGAGGCATCTGGGGTTATTGTTCCCCTCAACCACTGTATTCTCTGTGTCTTCAAGAAATGGCAACTCTTTCTCCTTCCTCATGGCCCAGTGCTGCTCTTTCCTGAGAACATTAGACAATGCTCTTGGCATAATAGCTGGGGGTCAGCACATTGTGATTCCTCTACTGGTAGCAGCCCCTTTAGAGTTGTACCCCTCAGCCCCTGCTTAGGCTGCCACTCTGCCTCTGGCCCAGCTTGGGCTGGTCTTCTCTTTCCTTCTCCTGCTTCAGCATGGTCTTTTTCTTTTCTTCTGTCTCCTCTCTCCTGCTCTGGACTTCTTGTTCTTTTCCTCCCCACCCCAACATTTACTGCTTTTTATTAATGATGTGGGCTAACCCCAGTAGGCAGGTAAGCCAAAGGATACTCTGAGGAACCAGGCAAGCTAGGCAACTGTTAAACTTTGTATCTACAGCAGCTACTCCAAAGGCCCACTGGTAACCCTTCGGATCCTTGAAATACCCTCTTTTGAGATAGTCAATGCCAAGGATATATGGGGACTCCCGTCACAATAGGATGCTTCTGCCACTTGTTTCCTGTTAGGCTCATCTCAGCTTCTAACACAGGCAACTGTTGGGATCCTCTTGTCACTCCACAAATCCAGATGTGTTCTGCCCCATTGTATCTTGATGGCATTAGGGTACACTGTGCACCAGTGTCCACCAAAGCCTTATTCTTCTGTGGATCTGATGTGCCAGGCCATTGAATCCACACAGTCCAGTACATCCAATTGTCCTTTTCCTCCTTCTAGCCAGAGGCAGGGCCCCCCTATATGTAATCAGAGCATTCATCACCTGGCTCCTATAATTGCAAGCCAGAAGCCTTTTCACCATGAAAGGAGCCTGCATCTCTCTCAGTTGTCCAGGCTATGCTGCAAGGACTATTCACAGGTGCAATCTTACTACGGACAAGTATGGACCTTCCAGGGTACCAGATGTGGGGTTCAGACCCATGTGGACATACATCCATTGGATCAGTATTAGAAAGAGGAGAGATATCCTCAGCCCATCTATGACATCTGGGGAATTGCTTGACAGCAACCAGAGCAGTAATCTTCCTGGATGGAGCCTTTTTAGCCACTGTTTTTTCCCATAATTCTTGTACACAGGCTTCCAGGACCGAGATAGGTGCACTGTCCTTCCTCATCTCTTCCCCATGGTCACACAGATAGAACCACAGGGTGGCACGTGGCATGCTCCCATGGTGCTCTTTCCTTTGAGCAGGGAAAGGCCAATGCTTGGTGTTGCGTTAAAGCCTAAAGTAGCCCAAGTTGCCGTTATAAGTCCGGTCGCGTTCAGTACACTGAACTATCACAATTACGGATGCACAAATAACGTGATACACCTCCTCAGTCTAGTCGCGTTCCATGAACTACCACGGCCGCCTTGTAAAGGGTTTGGTCGCGTTCAATGAGAACTATCACGGCCAGATTAATGAGTAGTGCAGTTTATTAAAGCAACAGACACACAGGTTCTTTGGATTGCCGGTGATAAATTCATTGCCTACAAAGCACGTGCAAATGCCAAAAGTATGAGTAACACCGCTTGGCTACAAACGCGTTAAAAGATGTAAAGTGACTCTATAGAGATTTCTAAGTTTCCCGGGGAGGCGCTTGGTATGACCAAGTATCGTGGTTTAGCCCCAGCCGGCAACTAAGCACCACGCAGCCGCTCACTCACTCCCCCTCCCACAGTGGGACAGGGGAGAGAATTAGGAAAAAAAACCCTCATGGGTTGAGATAAAAACAGTTTAATAGGACAGCAAGAGAGAAGGAAACAACAATGATAATACCAACAAAGGAATGTACAAGAACGAGTGATGCCCAATACAGCGATTGCTCACCACCCAGTGATCGACAGCCCGTCTCCGAGCAGCGATTTCCGCCCCCCGGCTAACTCCAGTTTATGTACTGGGCATGACGTCGTGTGGTAGGGAATATCTCTTTGGTCAGTCTGGGTCAGCTGTCCTGGTTGTGTCCCCTCCCAGCTTCCCGTGCACCCCCAGCCTGCTCGCTGGCAGGCCAGCACAAGAAGCTGGACTGTCCTTGACGGCCCAGCAACAACCCAAAACATCAGCACATTATCAACAGTTTCTCATCCCAAATCCAAAACACAGTCTCACACTGGCTTCTGTGAAGAAAACCAGCTCTATCCTGGCTGAAACCAGGACAGTATCCACCCCTTATTCCATACCATTTACGTCATGCCCGGGTCCTATACTTTTCAATACATTCCAATTATTCATTATTACTCTTCCTGTCTTTTAATATATACACACAGATATCACTTTCTTAGTCCATGGGCCATCACTTCAAAATGTCTGTGGAGTTCATTCGGTCCATGACTCTGGGCTTCATCCATCATAGCAGTCTCTCAGGGCAGGGGAGATGGTATGTGGTGTTGGATTGTCATCTGGCACGGTCCATGTCCATGATCTGCAGGTCGAAGATGTCGGTCTCGAGGGAATTGTTGGGCGCAAGCTGCTGAAGCCAGTTCTGGTTCCATCACTGCTGCACGTTGCTTAGTTTCAGTGAAGCTCATTCTTCATCAGTCTGAGTGATTCTTACTGTAATACCATTGATATGGTAGATAGCAGCCATAGTAGTAATGTCATACTGTATTGTGTAACAATTAACATAATACAATTCAAATCATTGACTATTTTCACCCAAAATCAAGTCTCCTTGAGGTACACATCGGACTTCCCCATCCTTCCGCATTACCCACCAAAGTGCACCCAGGTCCCTGGGCAAAGGCAATCCCACGAAGGGGTTTGCCTTTGCCTGAGGCAGGAGTAACCCAGACTGTCTTCCCCAGCATATTTCTCACATGCACCACAGGGACTTTATCCCCTTCTACAGTACGTAAAAGTTTTGATTGGGCAGGGCCGGCTCTATTAGTAGATCCCCTAGTGTTGACTAACCAGGTGGCTTTTGCTAAATGTTTATCCCAAAGTTTGAATGTCCCGTCACCCATTGCTCTCAGTGTAGTCTTTAACAGTCCGTTGTATTGTTCAATTTTTCCGGAAGTTGGTGCACCGGGCCTGCTCGCAGCTGATGGAGTGCAACTGACGCCAAGGGGCAAAAGGATTCTTGCTCATGAGCTGGTAGGCCTCATTGAGAGGGCTTTAAACTAGATTTGGAGGGGGGAGGGGATAAAACCGGGCTCACTAGAGTTGAACCTAGGGGTAGGTTCAACGTGCCAGAGTTGAAATCGATAGCCCAGCTCAGGTGCATCTACACCAATGCACGCAGCATGGGCACCAAACAGGAGGAGCTGGAAGCCACTGTGCAGCGGGACAGCTATGACGTAGTTGCCATCACAGAAACATGGAGGGATGCTTCTCATGACTGGAGTGCTGCAATGGATGGCTATAAGCTCTTCCGAAGGGATAGGCAGGGAAGGAGAGGCGGTGGGGTGTCTCTGTATGTTAAGGAGAGTTTTGATTGCATAGAAATCAAAGATTGTGAAGACCAAGTAGAGTGCTTGTGGGTAAGGATGAGGGGGAAGGCCAATGAGGCAGATATCCTGCTGGGAGTCTGTTACAAACCACCCAACCAGGATGAAGAGACAGGTGAGACATTCTATAAGCGACTGGCGGAGGTCTCGCATTCGCTGGCCCTTGTTCTTGCGGGGGACTTCAACCTACCGGACATCTGCTGGAAGTAGAACACGGCAGAGAGGAAACAATCTGGGAGGTTCCTGGAGTGTCCTGGTTTCAGCCAGGATAGAGCTGGTTTTCCTCACAGAAGCTAGTGTGAGACTGTGTTTTGGATTTGGGATGAGGAACTGTTGATAATGTGCTGATGTTTTGGGTTGTTGCTGAGCCGTCAAGGACAGTCCAGCTTCTTGTGCTGGCCTGCCAGCGAGCAGGCTGGGGGTGCACGGGGAGCTGGGAGGGGACACAGCCGGGACAGCTGACCCAGACTGGCCAAAGAGATATTCCCTACCATACGACGTCATGCCCAGTACATAAACTGGAGTTGGCCGGGGGGGCGGAAATCGCTGCTCGGGGACGGGCTGTCGATCACGGGGTGGTGAGCAATTTCTGTATTGGGCATCACTTGTTCTTATACATTCCTTTGTTGGTATTATCATTATTGTTCCCTTCTTTCTTTCTGTCCTATTAAACCGTGTTTATCTCAACCCACGAGGTTTTTCCTAATTCTCTCCCCCGTCCCGCTGTGGGAGGGAGAGTGAGCGAGCGGCTGCGTGGTGCTTAGTTGCCGGCTGGGGCTAAACCACGACATGGAGTGTGTGGAGGATAACTTCCTGACGCAGCTCGTGAGTGAGCCCACCAGGGGAGGTGCCTTACTGGACCTGCTGTTTACAAACAGAGAAGGACTGGTGAGAGATGTGGTGGTCGGAGGCCGTCTTGGGCTTAGCGACCACGACATGATAGAATTCTCAACTGTGAGCGAAGTAAGGAGAGGGGTCAGCAAAACTGCTATCATGGACTTCTGGAGGGCAGACTTTGGCCAGTTCAGGTCACTGGTTGAGAGAGTCCCTTGGGAGACAGTCCTGAAGGACAAAGGGGTCCAGGAATGTTGGACAGTCTTCAAGAAGGAAATCTTAAAGGCGCAGGAGCAGGCGGTCCCCATGTGCCGTAAGAAGAGCTGGCGGGGAAGGCGACCGGCCTGGCTGAACGGGGAGATTTTGCTGGGACGCAGGGAAAAGAGGAGAGTTTATCACCTCTGGAAGAAGGGGCAGGCAACTCACAAAGTGTACAAGGATCTCGTTAGGTTAAGCAGGGACAAAATTAGAAAGGCAAAAGCCCAGCTGGAGCTCAGTCTGGCCACAGTTGTAAAGGATAATAAAAAACGTTTTAACAAATATATTAACAACAAAAAGAGAGGCAAGGAGAATCTGCATCCCCTACTGGATATGGCATGGAACATTGTCTCCAAGGACGAGGACAAGGCTGAGGTACTTAATGCCGCCTTTGCCTCAGTCTTTAATAGCCAGTCCAGGTATCCGCAGGGTATTCAGCCCCCTGAACTGGAAGATGGGGATGGAGAGCACAATGTACTCCTCATAATTCCAGGAGGAAGCAGTCAAGGACATGCTAAAGCACCTGGACACCCATAAGTCTATGGGGCCTGATGGGATCCACCCGAGAGTACTGAGAGAGCTGGCGGAGGAGCTTGCCAAGCCTCTCTCCATCATTTATCAGCAGTCCTGGTTAACAGGGGAGGTCCCAGAAGACTGGAGGCTTGCCAATGTGACGCCCATCTACAAGAAAGGCCGGAAGGAGGATCCTGGGAACTACAGGCCTGTCAGCCTGACCTCTGTACCAGGGAAGATTATGGAGCGGTTGGTGTTGAGAGTGCTCACAGGGCATCTGCAGGACAACCAAGGGCTCAGGCCCAGCCAGCATGGGTTCATGAAAGGCAGGTCCTGCTTGACCAACCTGATCTCCTTCTATGACCAGGTGACCTGCCTAGTGGATGAGGGAAAGACTGTGGACGTTGTCTACCTGGACTTTAGTAAAGCCTTTGACAGTGTCTCCCACAGCTTTCTCCTGGAGAAACTGGTGGCTCGTGGCTTAGACAGGTTTACTCTTCGCTGGGTGAGGAACTGGCTGGATCGCCGAGCCCAGAGAGTTGTGGTGAAAGGCGTTAAATCTGGCTGGCGGCCGGTCACAAGCAGTGTTCCCCAGGGCTCGGTTCTGGGGCCGGTCTTGTTCAATATCTTTATAGATGATCTGGATGAGGGGATCGAGTGATCCCTCAGTAAGTTTGCAGATGACACCAAGTTGGGCGGGAGTGTTGATCTGCTGGAGGGTAGGAGGGCTCTGCAGAGGGATCTGGACAGGCTGGATCGATGGGCAGAGGTCAACTGTATGAGGTTTAATAAGGCCAAATGCAGGGTCCTGCACTTTGGTCACAACAACCCCATGCAACGCTACAGGCTTGGGGAGGAGTGGCTAGAGAGCTGCCCGGCGGAAAGGGACCTGGGGGTGCTGGTTGACAGCCGGCTGAACATGAGCCGACAGTGTGCCCAAGTGGCTATGAAGGCCAACAGCGTCCTGGCCTGTATCAGAAATAGTGTGGCCAGCAGGAGTAGGGAAGTGATTGTGCCCCTGTACTCGGCCCTGGTGAGGCCGCAGCTTGAATACTGTGTTCAGTTTTGGGCCCCTCGCTACAAGAAGGATGCTGAGGTGCTTGAGCATGTCCAAAGAAGGGCAACGAAGCTGGTGAGGGGTCTGGAGCACAAGTGAGGAGCGGCTGAGGGAACTGGGGTTGTTTAGTCTGAAGAAGAGGAGGCTGAGGGGAGACCTTATCACTCTCTACAACTACCTGAAAGGGGGTTGTGGCGACGAGGGTGTTGGTCTCTTCTCCCAAGTAACTAGTGATAGGACAAGAGGAAATGGCCTCAAGTTGCGCCAGGGGAGGTTTAGATTGGATATTAGGAAAAATTTCTTCACTGAGAGGGTGGTCAGGCATTGGAACAGGCTGCCCAGGGAGGTGGTGGAGTCGCCATCTCTGGAAGTGTTCAAAAAACGTGTGGATGTGGCGCTTCAGGACATGGTTTAGGGGACATGGTGGCGCTGGATTACTGGTTGGACTTGATGATCTTGAAGGTCCTTTCCAACCTAGTGATTCTGTGATTCTGTGATGATAGGGGATGTGATACACTCACTCAATGCCGTGCTCTTTGGCCCAGGTGTCTATGAGGTTGTTTCGGAAATGAGTCCCATTGTCTGACTCAATTCTTTCGGGGGTGCCATGTCACCATAAGACTTGCTTTTCAAGGCCCAGGATAGTGTTCCGGGCGGTGGCATGGGGCACAGGGTATGTTTCCAGCCATCCGGTGGTTGCTTCTACCATGGTAAGCACATAGCGCTTGCCTTGGCGAGTTTGTGGAAGCGTGATATAGTCAATCTGCCAGGCCTCCCCATATTTATATTTCAACCATCGTCCTTCATACCAGAGGGGCTTTAACCGCTTGGCTTGTTTGATGGCAGCGCACGTTTCACATTCATGGATAACCTGTGCAATAGCATCCATGGTCAGGTCCACCCCTCGATCCCGAGCCCATCTATATGTTGCATCTCTTCCCTGATGGCCTGAGGTGTCATGGGCCCACTGAGCTATAAATAATTCACCCTTATGTTGCCAGTCCAGATCCACCTGAGCCACATCAATCTTAGCAGCCTGATCCACCTGATGGTTGTTTTGATGTTCTTCAGTGGCCCGACTCTTGGGTACGTGAGCATCTACATGGCGTACTTTTATGACCAGATTCTCTAGTCGGGCAGCAATATCTTGCCACAATTCAGCAGCCCAGATGGGCTTGCCTCTGCATTGCCAGTGGCTCTGCTTCCATTGCTGTAGCCACCCCCATAGAGCATTTGCCACCATCCATGAGTCAGTATAGAGATAAGAGTATTGGCCATTTTTCTCGTTCAGCAATATATAAAGCCAGCTGGATGGCTTTCACCTCTGCAAACTGACTTGATTCACCTTGTCCTTCAGCAGCTTCTGCGACTCGTCGTATAGGGCTCCATACAGCAGCTTTCCACCTTCAATGTTTGCCTACAATACGACAGGACCCATCAGTAAACAGGGCATATTGCCTTTCGTTCTCTGGCAGTTCATTATATGGTGGAGCCTCTTCAGCACGCACCACCTCCTCTTCTGGTGATATTCCAAAATCTTTGCCTTCTGGCCAGTCCATGATCACTTCCAAGATTCCTGGGTGACTGGGTTTTCCTATTCGGGCCCGCTGTGTGATAAGCGTGACCCGCTTACTCCACGTAGCATCGGTCGCATGGTGTGTAGAGGGGACCCTCCCTTTGAACATCCAGCCCAGCACCGGCAGTCGGAGTGCCAGGAGGAGCTGTGCTTCAGTACCAATCACTTCTGAGGCAGCTCGAACTCCTTCATATGTTGCCAATATCTCCTTTTCAGTTGGAGTATAGCAGGACTCAGATCCCCTATATCCTTGACTCCAAAACCCTAGAGGTTGACCTCGGGTCTCTCCTGGTGCCTTCTGCCAGAGACTCCAGGTAGGGCCACTCTCCCTGGCTGCCGTGTAGAGCACATTTTTAACATCTTGTCCTGCCCGGACTGGCCCGAGGGCTACAGCATGAACTATCTCCTGTTCGATTTGTTCGAAGGCTTGTCGTTGCTCAGGGCCCCATTTAAAATCGTTCTTCTTCCGGGTCACTTGATAAAGAGGGCTTACAATGAGACTGTAATTTGGAATATGCATTCTCCAGAAACCCACAACACCCAAAAATGCTTGTGTGTCTTTTTTGCTAGTTGGTGGAGACTTAGCTGTTATTTTATTGATCACATCCATTGGGATCTGTTGATGTCCATCTTGCCATTTTAGTCCTAAAAACTGGATCTCTTGTGCAGGTCCTTTGACCTTACTTTGTTTGATGGCAAAACCAGCTTTCAGAAGGATTTGAACTATTTTCTTCCCTTTCTCGAAAACTTCTTCTGCTGTGTTGCCCCATACGATGATGCCATCAATGTATTGCAGATGCTCTGGAGCTTCACCCTGTTCCAGTGCAGTCTGGATCAGCCCATGGCAAATGGTAGGGCTGTGTTTCCACCCCTGGGGAAGTGGATTCCAGGTGTATTGGACACCCCTCCAAGTGAAAGCAAACTGTGGCCTGCACTCCGCCGCCAAAGGGATTGAGAAAAACACGTTAGGAATATCAGTGGTGGTGTACCACTTGGCTGCCTTTGACTCCAGTTCATATTGAAGTTCTAGCATGTCCGGCACGGCAGCGCTCAGTGGCGGCGTGACTTCATTCAGGCCACGATAGTCTACTGTCAGTCTCCACTCTCCATTAGACTTTTGCACTGGCCATATGGGGCTGTTAAAGGGTGAGCGAGTCTTGCTGATCACTCCTTGGCTCTCCAGCCGACGAATCAGCTCATGGATGGGGATCAGGGAGCCTCTGTTGGTGCGATATTGCCGCCGGTGCACTGTTGTGGTAGCGATCGGCACCTGTTGTTCTTTGACCCCGAGCAACCCCACCACAGAAGGGTCCTCTGAGAGACCAGGCAAGGTGGACAGCTGTTTAATTTCTTCCGTCTCCAAGGCAGCTATACCAAAAGCCCACCGGTACCCTTTTGGGTCCTTGAAATACCCTCTCCTGAGGTAGTCTATGCCCAGGATGCACGGAGCCTCTGGGCCAGTCACAATGGGGTGCTTCTGCCACTCCTTCCCAGTTAGGCTCACTTCGGCCTCCAGCACAGTCAGCTGTTGGGATCCCCCTGTCACTCCAGAAATACAGATGGGTTCTGCCCCTATATGGCCTGATGGCATCAGGGTACATTGTGCACCGGTGTCCACTAAAAATTATATTCCTGTGGGTCTGATGTGCCAGGCCATCTAATCCACACAGTCCAATAAAGTCGGTTGTCCCTCTCCTCCGCCTGGCTGGAGGCAGGGCCCCTCTAGTCCTGGTCATAGTACTCGTTACCCACTTCTTGTAAATATGAATGAGAAGTCCCTCCAAGAGGATCAGAGGTGAGATCAGCCCTTCTATTCTTTCTGGGAAACTGCCCACTGGAAAGTGGAGTGACGATTTTTCTGGAGGAACCTGAACCCCCCTTTTGTAATTGTCTTTCCTTGCAGCTCGCGTACTCGTGCCTCTAGGGTCGAGGTAGGTTTTCCATCCCACCTCCTCATGTCCTCTCCGTAGTCACGCAATTGAAACCACAGGGTGGCTTGCGGTGTGTATCCTCTATATCTTCTCTCTTGAGCAGAAGAGTGCTTACTCCTAATGGCTGAGACACTGGTCCGTACGGGTGGAGGGTAGGGCATATCCTCTTTGAATTGCCGGAACTCCCGGGACAGTTTCTCTACAGCAGAGATGCAGGCCCGTAGGGAGGAAGAGAGACTTTCTTCCTATTGCCGGAGTTGGCCAGCCAATTCATCCACCGTTGGTCTCTCTCCGTCTTTCCAGGCCATTACTGCTAATGAGTTGGCATATGATGATGGTGCACTCCGTACAAACTTCCGCCACATAGGTTGCGTGCAATTGACTTCATCTGGATCTTTGGATGATTGTCCATTGTCCAAGTCACCATAAATCACTTCCAGCACCGCTAGCTCCCTCAGGTACTGGATACCTTTCTCCATGGTGGTCCACTTGCCTGGGTGACTGTCCTGGTTTCAGCCAGGATAGAGCTGGTTTTCCTCACAGAAGCTAGTGTGAGACTGTGTTTTGGATTTGGGATGAGGAACTGTTGATAATGTGCTGATGTTTTGGGTTGTTGCTGAGCCGTCAAGGACAGTCCAGCTTCTTGTGCTGGCCTGCCAGCGAGCAGGCTGGGGGTGCACGGGGAGCTGGGAGGGGACACAGCCGGGACAGCTGACCCAGACTGGCCAAAGAGATATTCCCTACCATACGACGTCATGCCCAGTACATAAACTGGAGTTGGCCGGGGGGGCGGAAATCGCTGCTCGGGGACGGGCTGTCGATCACGGGGTGGTGAGCAATTTCTGTATTGGGCATCACTTGTTCTTGTACATTCCTTTGTTGGTATTATCATTATTGTTCCCTTCTTTCTTTCTGTCCTATTAAACCGTGTTTATCTCAACCCACGAGGTTTTTCCTAATTCTCTCCCCCGTCCCGCTGTGGGAGGGAGAGTGAGCGAGCGGCTGCGTGGTGCTTAGTTGCCGGCTGGGGCTAAACCACGACAGTCCTTTTTGGCGCCCAACGTGGGGCCCGAGGCTTGAGATAATAACGGTTGCAGGTCACAATATCAGTTTGATTTGCATCATGCTCTCGTCTTTGCTGTACATGTTAAGGATCGGTGTTGGTTTCTGCGGGCTGCTGTACTCTGCAATGATTAGTAATGTCTCGCCTGTGAATTTTGTTTTTAGAGCACTGACCTTGAGCTTAATGTGGTATCATCTGAGCTCTGTACTAAAGCCGTTACTGTATTTTGGCTACAGTCTTGTGGAGACGATTAGCAATTATACTTCTGCCTCTGAAAGGTTTTTTATGGAGGAAATGCAGAATGGTACCTTTGATACCCTCTATCATAACATTTCCTCCTTCATCACAATAATTTTTCAGTATTTTGAACACCCTTGGCTGGTTAAAATACCTCTATTGCTACTTCTGGGGAACATGGTTTCAGTTTTGTCTAAGGTTGGCAAGCAATTTAAGAATATCACCCGGAGATCTGCCCCAAGGCTGGATAGTTATGAATGGCAGGGTGTGTGGAACAGCATGGGCAAATGCCTGGGGCGGTGGGCACCTCCGGTGTTTTGGAGCTTCACTCCCGAACAAGTGCAGAATCCTGATAAACTAGCAGAATATCTGGAAGAAGTATGCTGTCAGCCTGGCAGCTCCAAGGAGACACAAATCATTGCCATGTGCTGGGGCCTGGCCCATGCCTACCGAGCTCTATTTAACACTGTGCAAAGGGGAGAGGGGCTCTCTGGGTCTGATGGCAATGTGGCAGGCACTGTGACTACTCCAACGTCTGTAGCAGGCACTGTCACTACTCCAACCCCCACAGCGGGACGGGGGAGAGAATTCACACCCGACAGGAGTCGCCTCAGAGGCTGAGGACTCGTGCAGTTTTTCCAATTGCTTTGTCAATGCCCCCTTCCCTAGAAAGGGATCCCAGCTGCTTGGTTTCCCTACCCTCTAATTCCAGGCTACTGGCCCCATTATCCCAGCATCGGAGCAGCCAGGTGACAATGTGCTCACCTGGACGACGGCTGAAATCCTTTCGCATATCTCGCAATTCACTCAGTGATAGAGAGCGGTTAGTTACCGTCTCTTTTATGAGTTCTTCCTCTTCCTCCTCTTCAAGCGATGACTCGCTCTCTTCCCTCTTCCGTACTTGTGATGGCCCTGCTTCAGAGCACTCTGCCTCCTCACTCTCTTCCTCTGGCTCCTTCTTAGCAGAATCTTCCTCCTCCCTTACTAAACGAGCTGACTTCCGCTTCCAAGATTTCTTCTTTTGTACAGGGGCAACTGATACCAGGATGGGCTGGTTCTCTGGTTCAGCTGCAACAGTCTGAGTAGGTACAGTGCCCGCCACGGGGGTTGGAGTAGTGGCAGTGCCTGCCATGGGGGTTGGAGTAGTCACAGTGCCTGCCGCAGGGGTTGGAGTAGTCACAGTGCCTGCCACATTGCCATCAGACCCAGAGAGCCTCTCTCCCCTTTGCATAGTGTTAAATAGAGCTCAGTAGGCATGGGCCAGGCCCCAGCACATTGCAATGATTTTTGTCTCCTTGGAACTGCCAGGGCGACAGCATACTTCTTCCAAATATTCTGCTAGTTTATCAGGATTCTGCACTTGTTCGGGAGTGAAGTTCCAAAACACCGGAGGTGCCCACCACCCCAGGCATTTGCCCATGCTGTTCCACACACCCTGCCATTCATAACTATCCAGCCTTGGGGTAGGTCTCCGGGTGATATTCTTAAATTGCTTGCCAACCTTAGACAAAACCGAAACAATGTTCCCCAGAAGTAGCAATAGAGGTATTTAAACTACCCAAGGGTGTTCAAAATACGGAAAAATTATTGTGATGAAGGAGGAAACATTATGATAGAGGGTAACAAAGGTACCATTCTGCATTTCCTCCATAAAAAACCTTTCAGAGGCAGAAGTATAATTGCTAATCGTCTCCACAAGACAGAAGCCAAAATACTGTAATGGCTTTAGTACAGATCTCAGATGATACCACATTAAGCTCAAGGTCAATGTTCTAAAAACAAATCTCGCAGCGAGACATTACTAATCATCACAGAGTACAGCAGCCCGCAGAAATCAACACCGATCCTTAACATGTACGACAAAGACGAGAGCATCATGCAAATCAAATAAACTGATATTGTGACCTGCAACCGTTATTATCTCAAGCCTCGTGCCCCACGTTGGGCGCCAAAAAGGACTGTTGTGGTTTAGCCCCAGCCGGCAACTAAGCACCACGCAGCCGCTCACTCACTCCCCCTCCCGCAGTGGGATGGGGGAGAGAATTAGGAAAAAAAAAAACTCGTGGGTTGAGATAAACACGGTTTAATAGGACAGCAAGAGAGAAGGAAACAACAATGATAATACCAACAAAGGAATGTACAAGAACAAGTGATGCTCAATACAGCGATTGCTCACCACCCAGCGATCGACAGCCCATCCCCGAGCAGCGATTTCCGCCCCCCCGGCCAACTCCAGTTTATGTACTGGGCATGACGTTGTGTGGTAGGGAATATCTCTTTGGTCAGCCTGGGTCAGCTGTCCCGGCTGTGTCCCCTCCCAGCTCCCCGTGCACCCCCAGCCTGCTTGCTGGCAGGCCAGCACAAGAAGCTGGACTGTCCTTGACTGCTCAGCAACAACCCAAAACATCAGCACGTTATCAACAGTTTCTCATCCCAAATCCAAAACACAGTCTCACACTAGCTTCTGTGAAGAAAACCAGCTCTATCCGGGCTGAAACCAGGACAGGATGCAATGTTCGATGTGGTGTTTAGTGAGTCAGAAAAGCAGATAAAAGATAAAGCAGTATCTTTTTGTGAGAGCGGCCAGAGCCCAGGTATAGGCTATGATTTTGGCTGGAACTCTGCTGGGAACATTGGATAACCATGTTCCGATTACCAATCCTGGTTGGGACCCTAACCAAACGGGGGCCCGGGATTTATTAGTGCAGTACAGGGAGTGGATTGCTCACGGAATAAGAAATGCTGTCCCAAAATCAGTAAATTGGTATTCCTGGTTTTGGGACAGTCGGTGGATGATATTAGGAGAAAGTTACAGAAAGTGCAAGGAACAGATGTGAGAGATTTAGAGAAATTGCTGGAGACTGCTTGGCAAGTGTATCGGAATAGGGATAATCTGAAAGAGAGAGTAATGGGCAAAACAATTGCCAATGCTAGTGGCTGCTTTGCGCACCACAGGGGGCCAGGTAACCTCTGGGAACACACCAGGAAACAACACTAATGGGAGGAGAGGAGCCACGAGAAGTAGCCTAAGTGCCCCATCTAAGGGAAATCAAACCCTCCCGAAAGATCAGTGTGCCTATTGCAAGCAAAGGGGGCATTGTAAAAAGGAGCGCGGGGGATTGGGCAAGTCGGTGATGATTATTGACCTGGAAGATAATTGACAGGGACCAGGGGAATCTTCCCTAACGGAACCCTTGGTAAAAGTTCAGCTAGGGAAAGAAGAGAAACATGTAGAATTTTTAATAGATACAGGTGCCACATTTTCAGTATTAAATCAGACCTTATTACCTGTGAGCAGGCAAGCTGTTAATATTGTGGGAGCAACGGGACAGGCTGAGAAGGTGTTCTTTTTGGAACCACTAAAATTCAAAATTGGGAAAAGTGTAGGGATTCATAAATTCCTCTACCTGCCTGAGGCTCCTAAATCACTTTTAGGAAGGGACTTCTTAGAACAATTGAATGCCAAAATAGGATTTAGAGATAAAGAAATTGAATTTAAATTACCAGAAGAGAACTATGATGAAATTTTAAGTTTGGCTTTTACTGAACCCCAAATTGGGGAAGAAGAAATTATATAAGAAATAAAAGGGCAGGTATACCCAGGAGTATGGGCCTCAGGAATACCTGGGAAGGTTAGAAATGCAGAATTGGTTGTTGTTAAACTCAAAAAGGGAGCACGACCTGTTAGGGAACAGCAATATCCCCTAAAAGGGGAAGATAGAGAAGGAATAAAAGGGATAATAAATGACTTTTTACAGTTCAGGTTATTGATAGAATGTGAATCTGAATATAAAACTCCTATCTTGACAGTGAAAAAAAGCCAGACAGGAAAAGTTACCATTTAGTGCAAGATTTAAGAGCCATAAATAAGGTAGTTGAGGACTTACATCCTGTGGTGGGAAATTCATATACACTACTGACTAGGTTAAAAGAAACTCAAAACTGGTTTACCATTTTGGATCTAAAGGATGCCTTTTTCTGTTTACCGCTTGCCAAAGAGAGCCAGAAAATTTTTGGATTTGAATGGGAGAATCCCGATACCAGGAGAAGAACCCAGTTAACTTGGACAGTGTTACCACAAGGGTTCAAAAATAGCCCAACAATTTTTGGGAACCAATTAGCTCGGGAGCTTGAAGGATGGAATCCACCATCTCCAAATGGGACATTATTACAATATGTAGATGATTTATTAGTTGCTACGACTACTAAAGAAGAATGTATTCAATGGACTATTAGTTTGCTAAATTTCCTGGGACTGAGTGGTTGCAGAGTATCTCAGCAGAAAGCCCAGCTGATCCAGACACAAGTAACCTACCTTGGATACAGGATTTCGAAAGGACAACGAGAGCTAGGAACAGAGCAAAAGGAAGCCATCTGCCAAACACCAAAGCCAACTATGGCAAAAGAATTGCAGACCTTCCTTGGGATGACAGGTTGGTGCAGATTATGGATTTATAATTAGGGGATATTGGTGAAACCCTTGTATGATTTATTGAAAGGAAGCTCTTCTATGTTAGCTTGGACTAGAGAAGCAGAAAGAGCCTTTAAATTATTAAAAGCTGAATTAATAAGAGCACCAGCCCTCGGACTTCCCAATATGTCCAAACTGTTTTGGCTCTTTTCACATGAAAAACAAGGCATTGCTTTGGGCATATTGGCACAGCAATTGGGGCCATATAAGTGGGCAGTTGCATACTTCTTTAAACAGTTAGATGAAGTAAGCAAAGGTTGGCCCAGTTGTTTGAGAGCCATAGCAGCGGTAGTGCTTAACATTGAAGAAGCTCGCAAATTTGCCATGGGCCAGAAGATAACTGTGTTGGTGTCATACACAGTTTCAGCAGTGCTGGAACAGAAGGGAGCACATTGGTTATCACCCTCCTGGTTCCTGGAATATCAGGCCCTCTTAGCTGAACAGGATGATGTCAATATAGTAACAACTAATATTGTGAACCCAGCATCTTTTCTCAGTGGTGAAGTTACCAAACCAGTAGTCCATGACTGTCTGGAGACAATGGAATCGGTTTATTCCAGTCGACCTGACTTAAAGGAAGAACCGCTGGAGGATGCTTAAGATAATCTGTTCACTGATGGAAGCAGTTTTGTGAGACAAGGGCTTCGTAAGGCCAGTTACATGGTAACCATTACTTGTAAGGTAATTGAAGCGAACCCTCTACCTGCAGGAACATCGGCTCAAAAGGCAGAAATTATTGCCTTAATCCGAGCACTGGAAATTTCACAAGGAAAGAGGGTCAACATATGGACAGACTCCAAATATGCCTTTGGAGTGGTACATGCTCATGGAGCTATTTGGAAAGAAAGAGGGCTGCTGACTGCTCAAGGAAAGCAAGTGAAACATGCTAAAGAGATCTTACAATTGTTGAATGCCATGCAACTACCGAAGAAGGTTGCAACTGTGCATTGTAAAGGACACCAAAAGGGTAACACTGATCCAGAGGTTGGAAACAAATTGGTGGACTATGAGGCTAAGCTGGCAGCGGAACGGACAGAAAGTGTAAAAATTTTTTCTTTGATCCCAGATGGTAAATTCAGTATAATAGAGAATGAAAAATTAGAATACTCTAAAGAGGATAAGGTTATGATAGAGGACCTAGGAGGAAAGGAAAATCAGCAAACAGGAATATATACAATACCAGATGGTAGAATAATAGTGCCTTATAACATTTTATGGAAACTCCTATGGGAAGAACATAATAAAACTCATTGGGGAGCAGATGCATTGTATAAATATTTAAATAAAAAATAGTGAGTCGAAATTTATATACTACAGTGAAACAAGTTACCCAGAGGTGTGAAACATGTTTGAAAAACAAGCCAAATACCACGCATAAGATACAAATTGGGAGTATTGGAAAGGGAAATGTGCCCGGACAACAAGGGCAAATAGACTTTTCTGAACTCCCAAGAAAAGGGGGGTTTCGGTATTTGTTAGTATTCACAGACACCTTTTCGGGCTGGCCAGAAGCTTTCCCTTGTAGGACCAATAAGGCTAGAGAGGTAGCACAAATACTTTTAAACGAAATCATCCCTAGGTTTGGAGTTCTGGCAGTAATATCCTCAGACGGAGGTACCCATTTTTGTGCACAAGTAGTACAACAGGTTAGTAAAATTTTAGGAATAAACTGGACAATTAATAGGAAATATTACTATTGTTTGGAACTTTTCTGATTGTTGGGTTTGTACACATTTGCCTAAGGCACTGGGAGAAGGAATCTCCTTGGTAGGGCTCCCTCTACCTACAAAGGAAACCAATAATGACAACATAGTTGATAATTGGTGGATCAAAACTTCATATTTAAATCCGAGTTCTTCAGATTTAATCTTGAAAGTCCAAATTCCCAGTCAAGATAGTGAGCCCTTCTGGTTATGTTATGAAAGGAAACTAGAGGGTGAGAAGAAAGATGGAATTTTTGTTGGAAAGTTGCCTGAAGAGAAGTGCAATCGGACAATTACTATTTGTCGTGGTTTAGCCCCAGCCAGCAACTACGCACCACGCAGCCGCTCGCTCACTCCCCCACGGTGGCACGGGGGAGAGAATTGGAAGAGTAAAAGTTAGGAAACTCATGGTTTGAGATAAAGACAGTTTAATAAGTAAAGCAAAAGCCGCGCACGCAAGCAAAGCAAAACAAGGAATTTGTTCACCGCTCCCCATGGGCAGGCAGGTGTTCAGCCATCTCCAGGGAAGCAGGGCTCCGTCACGCGTAATGGTTTCTTGGGAAGACAGACGCCATAACTCCGAACGTCCCTCCACCCCCTCCTTCTTCTTTGTCCCAGCTTTATATACTGAGCATGACGTTATATGGTATGGAATATCTCTTTGGCCAGCCTGGGTCAGCTGTCCCAGCTGTGTCCCCTCCCAGCTTCCCGTGCACCCCCAGCCTGCTCGCTGCAGGCCAGCATGAGAAGCTGGACTGTCCTTGACTACTTAGCAACAACTCAAAACATCAGCACCTTATCAACATTTTCTCATCCCAAATCCAAAACATAGCCTCATGCTAGCTTCTATGAAGAAAATTAACTCTACCCTAGCTGAAACCAGGACACTATTGAAGGAAAAACAGAAGTAGTCACTAATTTATCTAGTGGAACTTTCAAGCATACCTCCTGGCCAGTACCCAAAGGCAAAGGATGGTTTTGGTTGTGGGGGACATATGCCAGGAAAAGCCTCCCTTCTAATTGGATGGGTCTATGTACATTAGGGGCAGTTGTACCCAAGGTCACAATTTTAAATCACACCTATCACGGAGGAAGTTGGATTCGAAATACTTTAACACACATCCCCAGAAGTCTTCAAAGCCCCTTGCACAAAGGCCGAGTGCTTTTCATAGCTTTGTAAGGTGGTTCTTACCATGGTTAGGAGTCACTGAATTAGAAAAATCAAGAGTAAACATCTCTGCTGTATTGGAAAGTATTGAGAACCGAACTATTGACACAATTCAAGCTTTGCAAGCTGAAGTTGATAGTTTATCACAGCTAACATTACAAAATAGAATGGCATTGGATTTATTATTGGCCTCACAGGGAGGTGTTTGTACCGTCATAACCACTAGCTGTTGCATGTATGTGGATCAAAACAGTAGGATATCTACTGATTTGGAAGAAATTTGGAAACAGACTAAGGTATTACATGGAGTGACTTTAGATGACACCTCTTGGGGATTTGAGGAAGTCTGGAACAGATTAACCTCTTGGTTACCAAATTTTAAATGGATTAAAGAACTGTTTGTGCTCATATTAATTAGTAGCCTATTCATTTTGTGTACTTGTTATATAATTCGGCGTTCAATGTGGTATTGTCAAAAGAATATGGATGATTATGCTACCTGGAGGAAAAATTAGATCAAGCATGAAGTCGCAACAGGGAAGTATTTTAATCGACAGACATATGATAATGGTATGTTATGAGGGACTGCGAAAGAATTTGCAGGGAGACCTTATTGCTCTCTACAACTACCTGAAAGGGGCTTGTGGTGAGGTGGGTGTTGGTCTCTTCTCCCAAGTAACTAGCGACAGAACGAAAGGAAATGGCCTCAAGTTGCACCAGGGGAGGTTTAGACTAAATATTAGGAAAAATTCGAGTAAAGAGTGGTCAAGCATTGGAACTCAGCATTGAGAACCACGGATAACATGCAAGTCAGGAAAAACATCTGTAAAAGAGTAAACTTCCCTGTCCGTGCACTGGAGTCAGTAAGAGGTACAAGCAAAGGAGAAAATTAATTCTAATATGTTCTTAAATTCAACCACTGTACAATCAAGGAGGTTTGGTGAATTAAAGAGAAAGAATAGAGCACAATAATTAAAATTTAAAAAGAAAAATATTTGTAATGGAGTAAAAATCAAGTAGCAACTGGGTTTCTCTTGTTTATCAATAGATAAACCAGTGCTTACAAAAGAGGACTACTCTGTGCCAGTGCATGCAAGTTACCTAAGTCTACCTCTGCAAATCCTCCCGTGTTTCTGTTGGGATCCCAAGAGAATAACTAGGTCACAGAATCACAGAATCATAGAATCTTTGGGTTGGAAAGGACCTTTAGAGGTCATCTAGTCCAACCCCCCTGCAAGGAGCAGGGACATCTTCAACTAGGTCAGGTTGCTCAGAGCCTCATCCAACCTGACCTTGAATGTTTCGAGGGGTGAGGCATCTACCACCTCTCTGGGCAACCTGTTCCAGTGTTTCAGCACCCTGACTGTAAAATATTTCTTCCTTATATCAAGTCTAAATCTACCTTCTTTTAGGTTAAAACCATTATCCCTTGTCCTATCGTTACAGGCCCTGCTAAAAAGTCTGTCCCCATCTTTCCTATAGGCCGTCAGCATTGGCTATTCCTTCCCCCCCACCTCCCCTGAAGTGTCTCTGCTTCCCCCTGAGGGAAGGAATGGTACGTTCCGGCGGTAGTGGGACAAGGGCCGCGGGGAACCGAGCATCCGGGCCCCAGAATGATTGACAGAGGCCCCGCCCTTCGTCATGAATATGCAAATATAGGGCGGGGTCGTGGCGGTCGTGTGTGGAAGTGGTGCGGCTTAGTTACTTCGGTAGCGATGATGAGGCAGCGTTTGTGGTGGGCGTCGTCGTTTTTCGGCGTTTGAGGAGTCTCCCTGTGTTTGCTCTTTCTTTCCGCTTTGTCTCCACCATCACGATGGAGGAGATAGACCGGTTCCAGGTGCCCGTCGTTCGCGCTGAGATGCAGCCGCTGGTGAGGGGCGCGTGGGGCTGCGCTGTCCCTGGGAGTCGCCGCCTCACTGGGGAGGGGGGCAGTGCTGTGGGGGATGCAGCCGCTGGTGAGGGGCGCGTGGGGCTGCGCTGTCCCTGGGAGTCGCCGCCTCACTGGGGAGGGGGGCAGTGCTGTGGGGGTCGGCGGCGCTGAGGTCGGGCCCGCGCGCCGCGATCGTTATGTAACGGTCGCCCCCTCAGCACCCTCACCCGGGCTGTGCCTAGCGGCGGCTGCTGTATCATCTCAGGGTATCCGTGGTCACGGCAGTCCTTTCGGCTTTTCCGTCCTACTCTTCTTCCCCGGCATCTCCCTGGGTGCTGTCGGTAGCAACGGCAAAAACCGCCCGTGGGGAGGGTGGGAGCAGGCGGGTGGCAGCGGCTCTGCTCCTGCTTTGGTTGAAACATAGCTTCTCTAAACGCAGTGGCGTCCCGGAGCGCCCCGGCCTGGCTGGCGCATGGGGCGGGTGTTTCCCACCGCCTCGGCCGGTGGGCTCCAACGCTGGGGAGGGGAGTGCTCCGAGCGGGTGGGAAGTGGCGATAAGCCTGAGGAGCCCGTTCGGGGAAGGACCGGGCAGTCAGAGCATCTGAGCAGCTGGAGGCACAAAGGACTGGTGGGGTTTTAGTTGACTCTTACAACATACGTGAGATCTAGGGGAAGAATTAGTGTGTGTGCGCAGTCCGGCCTGAGAGGTGCTCCCCAGGGACGGGTTACCTGCACAGGATGGGTGTTAAATACGTGTGTGGCGTGAGTTGTGGTATCAAGCTGTAGGATGCCCTCTGTGGCTGATTTTATAGCCATTACTCTTAGTGCAAAACTGCTACTAGATACTCGTGTGAAAAATCCAGGTGTTTTGCAAAGAAATATCTCTGTCAAATTACAGTTTTGTTCACACAAAATTCTTTGTGTAAAAAAGCAATCTGTGAGGGGTTGTGTGTGGGTGTTTTTTTTTTTTTTTTTCCTCTCCCTATACCAGGGCATGTATTTTTCATTTCAGGATGTTTTTTCACTTCATAGACACAATTATACTCAGAGCTCTGAAGAAGTTGACATAATTGTTACACCACTACATGGGACCCTGGGAAATCTTGCCAGAGAAGGAAGCATACAGGCTTATGGGACTTTGCGGCTGCATAAATGGGCAGGTAGAGTGGTCCTGGGCTTTTGGTTGCTTCTGAAATAATGCATACGAAGGAAGGCCAACTGGTTGGCAGCCATGGGAGATGCTAGATCATCACCAAGTAGTACAAGACCTCTTATGAGCGTGTAACTGCTTTGCTTTGATGCTACAGGCTTGCTTGTGTGTGTTGTGGCCCAGCTGCATTCTGCAGAACACTTGAATGTGTTGATCTGTTTATGTTCCCCTCTAGGAAAGGTTCCCTTGTGTGTTCCTCTCTGCTTACTCTAGTCTGCCTCACTCTCTACTTGAAGGCGCATTGTTATGTGTAACCTGGGACCTCTTAAAATACAGTTTACCTTGTCATTAAAGTGAAAGCTGGATAATGGGCTGACTTAATCAAGATGTTGATTCCCTTTGGCACCTGGAGTAAGCAAATTCCATCTCTGCACCCGATTGTGAGATGGTGATATGAAATATTTGGCGAAATGTAAAGAACTTGAATGAAATACTTGTACAGATCCTTTTGACAGCAGATGAGGATAGGGTATTGGCAGGTTCATGTTAGCACTGAAGATACTACTGAGACTTCCAGTATATCAAACTGTACATTATTTAGAGTTGATGTACCAGTCCTTGGTTTCTTGTTGCAGCTAGTGTTTGCAAAAAGTTGAGAAAAAAATAATTGTCTTGTGAACAGAAAGACTCTCATATGAAGGTCTACAAACTCAAATTACCCCTCAGTGGCAAGAAAACCACTTCTCTTATGGTGGGAGTGTTGAAAAATTGTGAAAATATTTTTTTTAGCTTGGTGGTAGTGGCTGTTGTTTGGTTTTTTTAGCTTCTAACCTTTGTGGTGGGGAAGAAAACTTTCCATAAAAGGTGATGTAGACTTGTGTGCCCTACTTGTTGTGTGTGTGTAGTTTTTGTCAAGCAGAGGCAGCAGACATGACAAGGCTGGCCCTCTTTATTCATCTTGAGGGCAGTAGGCCTGGTAGTGAGATTAGCAAGTTTGGAAAAGCTGTTGGCAGACAAAAGCACACACGTAAGTATTTTCTAGAAACCCCATGATAATAGCAGAGGAATGGAATTGGCATGCACATGTACGTTTGCATGGCCATGGAGTGACCAGAACCCAAAGAGGTTGTCTGGTCCAGCCCTGCTGTTGCAGGGTAGGATGGTATATTGTGCAGCTGTGGTAGTAAGCTTAGGAAGTGGGTTTCCTTCCCTGTTTCAGCAGCCAAGAATTAGGAAATTTTCACAAAGGGATTTAACACTTGCATTAAAAGAATACTCTGAACCTTTGCTTTGGAGTTTCAGTTGATTTTTAACTAATGGAGTTCATAGTGAAACCTTGTGTATGTGAGGGGCTGTTGCTGTGACTGGATGTGTGGGATTCTCCCCCATGCCTGGAAATGCTGGCATCAGGCTCATAAGTGGGACAGAACCAGTCTGGCACAACATTTCCAGTGGCTTTGCTTTGTAGCTCCTGGTCTGTATCTTGCAAGTAGGGACTGGATGCTTGCAAGAATCACTGCAGTTCAGAAGCTGGCTGGGGTTTATTGTAGTAGTTTACTTGGGTAACACAATTCTGCCCAGTACTGCTGCTTTGTTCTACTAGAGTTAGCATTTGTCCCTTCCCTCTCCCCGCCCCCTCCATCCCACCTTTCCAATTATAGAATAACCTTACCATATTGGGACTTTTTTTTCCCTTCTCTTCACAGTGTAAAAGCTTTCAGTTCCATATGGTCTTAGGGACAGATGGGTCATCTGATGTTGAAGGCCAAAGGGGTCTGGCAGTGTTTTCCCCATCGAAAGGGCTGAGGTAGAAGTTTGTTTTCTAGGTGTAACCTGAGAGCTGTTGTGAACTGCCACTAAAGCTATCAAAAACTTTTCTGAAACATAATCCCCTGCTAAAAGCAAATAGAGAAGAGAAAGCCTCTTGACCGGTCTGAAGTGCATACACTATAAGAGATGTTTTTTGATCCTGTTTAGGCTGGAGGGTGTCGTAGGAGAGTAGTTACCTCTGAGTCTGGCCATTGCCTGGCAGTGTGAGCAGGGTCCTGACGTGAGGTTTGTGAACCTAGGCTTTTTTTGAAATCCTTAAAAACTTTGTGTTCTTGACCAGCATGCGGACTTTTGAGTCATAGAAACTGTCGTGGTTTAGCCCCAGCTGGCAGCTAAGCCCCATGCAGCCGCGCGCTCACTCCCCCACGGTGGGACAGGGGAGAGACTCGGAAGAGTAAAAGTGAGGAAACTCATGGGTTGAGATAAAGACAGTTTAATAGGTAAAGCAAAAGCCACGCAAGCAAAGCAAAACAAAGAATTCATTCACTACTCCCCATGGGCAGGCAGGTGTTAAGCCATCTCCAGGGAAGCAGAGCTCCGTCACTCATAATGGTTTCTTGGGAAGACACGCCATAACTCCGAACGTCCCTCCACCCCTTCCTTCTTCTTTGTCCCAGCTTTATATACTGAGCATGACGTTATATGGTATGGAATATCTCTTTGGCCAGCCTGGGTCAGCTGTCCCAGCTGTGTCCCCTCCCAGCTTCCCGTGCACCCCCAGCCTGCTCGTTGCAGGCCAGCACGAGAAGCTGGACTGTCCTTGACTACTTAGCAACAACTCAAAACATCAGCACCTTAGCAACATTTTCTCATCCCAAATCCAAAACATAGCCTCACGCCAGCTTCTGTGAAGAAAATTAACTCTACCCTGGCTGAAACCAGGACATTATCCACCCCTTATTCTATACCATTTACGTCATGCTCAGGTACCACACTATCCAATATAACCTCATTAACCACCATCCCCCTTCCCATCCTTTAATATAATACACAGATTATCATCCCCTTAGTCCATAGGCTTCCCTCCAAAATGTCCATGAAATGTCTGCTGAGTTTATTTAGTCCATGACTTTGGACTCCATCTCTCATGGTGGTCACTCAGGACAGGCGAGGTGGGGTGTTGCATGGAGTTACTGGGCACCAAAGCCAGCTCAGGTCAGGTCACTGCTGCACTTGCACTGCTTCTTGTAAGGCTTGTCCTCCATTCGTTCAGGTGGTTCCTGCTATAGTAATTCCTATAACATGCAACTCAAATCATGGGTTATAACAGTTTAAAGGTACTTCCATTACAGTCTCCACCCCTGGGCCCTTTGGACTGGACCATAGGGTTTAACATTGCAATGAACTCCTCCCCTTGCCCCTGCTCCAGCTTGGACTTATCCACAGACTGCAGTCCCTTCTATGAGCCACAGTCTCTCCAGGGGTATGTCTGCTGCGGCATAGACTTATCCACAGTTGCAGTCACTTTGAGGTGCATCTGCTCCAAAATGGCCGTCTCCACGGGCCACACTACCTCCAGAGATAAATCTGCTCCAATGTGGCCTTACCCATAGTTCCAGTTCCTCTAGCAATATACCTGCACTGTTGAGGGCTTCTCCATGGCCACACACTTTGAGGTGCTCCAAGCATGACCTCATGCACAACCGATAATGCTTCAAGGTGCACCTGCTGCAACATAGACTTATCCACAGCCACAGATGCTTCGAGATAGACCTGCTCCTGGCATGGGCTTATGCACAGCCACAGACGCTTCGGGGTGTCCTGCTCCCACATGGCCTCACCCACAGGTCACAGTCCCTTCGACTTGAGTTCACAGTGGAGTTCCAGCCTATTCAGTACAGCAGCACAGGGAAAAAAAACAGCAATACCCTGGCTATCTGCCAGCCCAGGTGCAAGGCCATTGCTGTTATCGGAATCTTCCCAGGCACAGCAGAGTTAGATGATCAGCAGTACAGCAGCAGCGAAAGCAAAAAGCAGCCACTAACGAGCACTGGACTCTAATGTATGCAATGAAGGCAAACCCATGGCAAGCAGAGGGGCCTAGCAATTAATGGCTAAGCAGCAATAACAGCTATAAATTCTATCACCTAGCACATTCCAATCAAACTTGTCATTATCTCAAACCCTTTGAGCCTTACGTTGGGCGCCAAAAAGGACTGTCGTGGTTTAGCCCCAGCTGGCAGCTAAGCCCCACGCAGCCGCTCGCTCACTCCCCCACAGTGGGACGGGGGAGAGAATCGGAAGAGTAAAAGTTATGAAACTCATGGTTTGAGATAAAGACAGTTTAATAGGTAAAGCAAAAGCCGCGCACGCAAGCAAAGCAAAACAAGGAATTCATTCGCTACTCCCCATGGGCAGGCAGGTGTTCAGCCATCTCCAGGGAAGCAGGGCTCCGTCACTCGTAATGGTTTCTTGGGAAGACAGACGCCATAACTCCAAACGTCCCTCCACCCCCTCCTTCTTCTTTGTCCCAGCTTTATATACTGAGCATGACGTTATATGGTATGGAATATCTCTTTGGCCAGCCTGGGTCAGCTGTCCCAGCTGTGTCCCCTCCCAGCTTCCTGTGCACCCCCAGCCTGCTCGTTGCAGGCCAGCATGAGAAGCTGGACTGTCCTTGACTACTTAGCAACAACTCAAAACATCAGCACGTTATCAACATTTTCTCATCCCAAATCTAAAACATAGCCTCACGCTAGCTTCTGTGAAGAAAATTAACTCTATCCTGGCTGAAACCAGGACAGAAACATAGAATAGTTTGGGTTGGAAGGCACCTTTTACGGTCATCTAGTTCAACCTCCCGGCAATGAGCAGGGACATCTTCAACTAGGTCAGGTTGCTCAGAGACCCATCCAACCTGACCTTGAATGTTTCCAGGGATGGGGCATCTGCCATCTCTCTGGGCAACCTGTTCCAGTGTTTCACCACTCTCACTGTGACAAATTTCTTCCTTATATCCAGTCTGAATCTACCCTCTTTTAGTTTAAAACCATTACCCCTTGTCCTATCGCAACAGGCCCTGCTAAAAAGTGTGTCCGCATCTTTCTTATAAGCCCCCTTTAAGTAGTGGAAGGCTGCAATAAGGTCTCCTCGGAGCCTTCTCTTCTCCAGGCTGAACAACCCCAACTCTCTCAGCCTGTCCTCATAGGAGAGGTGTTCCAGCCCTCTGATCATTTTCCTGGCCGTCCTCTGGACCCACTCCAACAGGTCCATGTCTTTCCTGTGCTGAGGGCCCCAGAGCTGGACACAGTATTCCAGGTGGGGTCTCACCAGAGTGGAGAAGGGCACAATCACTCGACCTGCTGGCCATGCTGCTTTTGATGCAGCCCAGGATACAGTTGGCCTTCTGGACTGCGAGTGCACATTGCCAGCTCATGTCCATCTTTTCATCCACCAGCACCCCCAAGTCCTTCTCAGTAGGGCTGCTCTCCATCCCTTCATCCCCCAGCCTGTATTGATACTGGGGGTTGCCCTGACTCAGGTGCAGGACCCTGCACTTGGCCTTGTTGAACCTCGTGAGGTTAATACTGGCCCATTCCTTGAGCTTGTCCAGCTCCCTCTGGATCGCATCCTGTCCCTCATGCATGTGAACTGCACCACTCAGTTTGGTGTCATCTGCAACCTTGCTGAGGGTGCACTCAATCCCACTGTCTTTGTCAGTGATGAAGATATTAAAGAGTACTGGTCCCAATATTGACCCCTGAGGGACACCGCTCGTCACTGATCTCCATCTGGACATTGAGCTGTTGACCACTACCCTCTGGGTGTTACCATCCAACCAGTTCCTCATCCACTGAATAGTCCCATCAAATCCACATCTCCAATTTAGAGAGAAGGGTGCTGGGGCGGGGGGGGACTGTGTTAAAGGCCTTACAGAAGTCCAGATAGATGACATCGGTAGCTCTTCCTTTGTCCACTGATGTGGTCACTCCATCACAGAAGGCCACTAGGTTGATCAGGCAGGACTTGCCCTTGGTGAAGCCATGCTGGCTGTCTCGAATCACCTCCCTGTCCTCCATGTGCCTACCATAGCTTCTAGGGGGATCTGTTCCATGATCTTCCCAGGCACAGAGGTGAGGCTGACAGGTTGACAGTTCCCAGGGTCCTCCTTGCTACCTTTTTTAAAAATGGGTGCAATGTTTCCCTTTTTCCAGTCTCCAGGGACTTCCCCTGACTGCCATGACTTTTCAGATATCATGGAGAGTGGCTTGGCAACTCCATCAGTCAATTCCCTCAGGACTCTGGGATGCATCTCATCAGGTCCAATAGACTTGTGCATGTTCAGGTTCCTCAGGTGGTCTCAAACCTGATCTTCTCTTACAGTGGGAGGGACTTTGCTCTTCCAGTCCCCATCTTGCAGTCCATTCCCTCGAGAGGTGTGGGAAGAGAGATTGCCAGTGAAGACTGAGGCAAAGAAGTCGTTGAGTACATCAGCCTTCTCCTCATCTCTTGTTACCAGTCTGCCAGTCTTGCTCATCGGTGGGGGGATATGCTTTCTTTGTCCTTCCTTTTCTGCCTGACATACCTGTAGAAGCCCCTCTTATCATTCTTTGCATCCCTTGACAAGTTCAGCTCCAGCCACGCCTTGGCCTTACCGACTCCATCCCTACACAACCGGGCAGCATTCCTGTACTCATCCCAGGATCCCTGTCCCTGCTTCCACTGCTTGTGCATTTCCTTCTTGCCCTTTAGTTTGACCAGCAGGTCTTGACTCAGCCATGCTGGTCTCTTGCCTTCCTTTCCTGATTTCTTATACCTGGGGATCGAGAGCTCTTGCACTCTATGGAAAGCGTCCTTAAAGATCTGCCAGCTCTGTTCTGCTCCCTTGTCCTTGAGGGCAGTTTCCCAGGGGGTCCTATTGACTAAGTCCCTGAAGAGCTGGAAGTTTGCTTTCCTAAAATTCAGGGTCCTGACCTTACTCTTTGCCGGCCCCATATCCCTCAGGACTGCAAGCTCCACCAGTGCATGATCATTGCAGCCCAGGCTGCCTCCAATTTTGATGTCACCAATTAGCTCGCATGTGTTGGTGACCATCCGGTCCAGTATGGCATCCCTTTTGGTAGGGCTGTCTATTACCTGGCTTAAGAAGTTATCCTCAATGCACTCCAGGAGTCTCCTGGATTGCCTACAGCTTGCCATGATACTTTTCCACCAGATTTCAGAGTGGTTGAAGTCCCCCAGCAGGACGAGAGCCTGCAAGCGCAATGCCTCCTGTAGTTGGGGTAAGAAGGCTTTGTCAATAGACTCCCCTTGATTGGGTGGCCTGTAGTAGACACTGACCACAAGGTTCCCTTTGTTGCCTTGGTCCCTGATTTTTACCCATAAGCTTTCGACCTGCTCATGGCTCTTCTTCAGAGACAGCTCTTCACATTCTATCCATTTCTTGACGTAGAGGGCAACGCCTCTGCCCTTCCTTCCTCGCCTGTCCCTTCTGAACAGCCTGTAGCCGTCAATAGCCGCACTCCAGTCGTGGGACTCGTCCCACCAAGTTTCAGTAATGGCAACCAGGTTGTAGCTTTCTAGCAGCATGGTGACTTCCTACTCCTCCTGTTTGTTGTCCATGCTGCGTGCAATGGTGTAGAGGCACTTCAGCTGGGCTGTTGGCCATGTCACCTTTTTAGAGGAACACACTTTAGTTCCTTTGAGGTCTTTCACTGGTTTAAGAGGCTGAGTGGCCTCGCTAGCACCCTGTCCCTCTAACCTTGGTGTGTCATCCCACAGCTTTTTGTGGGCAAGTCAGATATTGTTCCCCTCCCCGTTCGCGTCTAGTTTGCAGCCCTGTCAGTAAGCCCCGCTAGCTTGCGAGCAAAGATCCTTTTCTCCCTTTGAGAAAGGTGAATTCCATCTGATGGCAGCAAGCCAGGTGCCGTGTAGGCCATTCTATTATCAAAAAACATGAAATTGTGGTGGTGGACATCAGTCCCAGAGCCACGTATTAATAGACTGGGCCCATCTGTTTCTTTCTGTGTCGTTGCCCTCAACTTTTTGTTGCCCGCAACTCCTTCCATAAGACGAGCTGGTGGGGAAGACGACTGGCCTGGCTGAACAGGGAGATTTTGCTGGGACTCAGGGAAAAGAGGAGAGTTTATCACCTCTGGAAGAAGGGGCAGGCAACTCACGAAGAGTACAAGGATCTCGTTAGGTCAAGCAGGGACAAAATTAGGAAGGCAAAAGCCCAGCTAGAGCTCAGTCTGGCCACAGTCGTAAAGGATAATAAAAAACATTTTCACAAATATATTAACAACAAAAAGAGAGGCAAGGAGAATTGGCCCTGAAGTCTCTTTTGATTGCCCTTGGACTATGCATTGCAGTTTCATCTCCACCCACATGGAAGAGCCGTAGTGGGTAATAGTCCGAGGGCCACTGCGGGAGAAGGATGGACTTCACAACTCTGAGAGTTATATTCCGAAGCCATTTATTGTCTTGTCTGACTCCAATATATATCATAATTTTCGCTTAGTCACTGCGCACACACTCACGATTGGTTACAGCTTGTTACACGCACTATTGCAATTGGTTGTGCACAAAATATCACGCGCTGTCCACGCGCCTCTCACACAGTCAGGATTCGCTGCTTGCAGGTGTTCCTGTTTTCCTCGCTTCTTCTTAGTTGTTTATCACAGCTCCTTCTCCTCAAGGCCGAGCCGTGCAGATATCCAGCTGTTTACCAGCTTCTCAGTGCCACAGCTCCTTCTCCTTAAGGTCGAGCCATGCAGATCAACGCCACAGCTCCTTCTCCTTAAGGTTGAGCCATGCAGGGTGATCCCAACATCTCCCCCTTTTTTTTTATCTAAAAACAAAACCTGATGGATCATTTGTAACCTAAGGACTGTGAGGAAGATGGACTATCTGTACATTCTTGTATCATCCTGTGCCACGAACTCAGCCCAGCAGTCGGTAGGTGCCAGCTTTGTGTGGGCGTCCCCACGGAGGCAACGATGGCCTTGCCATACACCGATCCCCCTGCTCTTCGGGAAATCCCGGTATTTATACATTTGCCAAGGAACGAGTTTCAACACACGTGGCCAGCGAGTGTCGGAACACGCCTCGGTTGTCACCTTTCAACATAGGGAACCTATGGCGCATGTGCCCGCTGGCCAGACGTGCTGCACGCGCCACAGCCACCCCGTCCATTGGTTCGTAGGTTTTGTTCACACGGCATCTTACCATAATCCAGCAGTCACATATCAACTATGCTTAAGCCAATAGCAGAATGTTACAAGGCAAACAATTCTAGCTGTACTACTCCTAGCGATAGAAGCTACTTCTAGTGATGGAAAAAGTGCTTGTATAAAGCTATGAAAACCAATATTATATCTTACCAAAGGATTTGTAGTTATAGAGCGGTTTGCCCTAAAAGCTTTCCATGTTCCTCTCATGATACTGCTAATTTCAGTGTGATTTACCCATACATTTTCTTTTGGCTGAGGTGGCATCCAGATTGCGATGACACCTGATAGTGTCAAGATGTGTCCGACGACGACGACGGTGACTGTTTCACCCATGGTTTTACCCATTTTGCGGGTACCCAACAAGTTCCAGAATCTGTAATGACACAAGCATAACCTCGTCCCCAGGTTAGCAGTTGAAAAGGTCCTTCCCACATAGTCTTTTCCAAATTTTTAACTTTTACTTGCACATTTTGTGTTAACTCAAACAGACTTCCTGTCATTCCTTTTACATGTTTCTCCTTCTGCTAGACGCAAATAATTTAACACATATAAGGCTTTATTCAAACGTTCTTGGGGTGGTGTGGTAGCCTCTCCCTCTTTTTGTTTTTGCAATAAACACTTCAGGGAATGATTCATTCGTTCAACAATAGCTTGTGCAGTTGGGGAATGCGGTATTCCAGTAACATGCGTCACTCCCCATTGAGCAAAAAATCGTTGGGTTGACAGGGCTACATAACAAGGACCATTATCGGTTTTAATTTGTAGGGGTATACCATGGGCTGCGAATGCAGCTCGCAAATGCTTTTGTCCATGCCTACTAGTTTCTCCTGTTTGTGCAGTGGCCCAAACTACTGCAGAATAGCAATCAATTGAAACATGAACATATTTAAATCTTCCAAAGTCAGCGACATGTGTCACATCCATCTGCCATAGTTGTAGCGAATGCAATCCTCGGGGACTTACTGTAATCGGGATTCCTGGGCCTATTTGTTGACAATCAGCACAAGTCTGTATGATAGCTCTAGCGTCACCTGCACTTAGATTAAATTGTCTCGCTAAAACTTTGGCAGATTGATGGCAAAAGGCATGAGAGGCTTGTGCTTGACCTAAACGGTCCGGGGCAGGTCCAGCCCATACTGCGGCAGTCAGCCGATCAGCTCTTGCATTTCCTTCCACCAATTCCCCTGGTAGGTTGGTATGGCTGCATATATGCATAACGTAATAAGGTTGTCGTCTTTTCTGCAATAAAAACCAAAGCGTTCTAAATTGTTGATATAGCTGTTCCTGCTGTACCTGTCTCAGGATTGAACCTTCCAATCTTTGGAGTACTCCAACTACATATAAAGAATCAGTAATTATATTCACAGGTTCTTCAGACCATAATTTAAAGGCTTCAATTACTGCCTGTAGTTCTACCTTTTGAACTGATCCTGGCACGACAAGTACCCGTTCTTTCCATTCTCCGTGCTCTTGCCATACTATTGCTGCCTTGCCTGTTTTCCCACCACCATCCATAAATACTGTAGCACCTTGAACTGGATATTGACTACACTTTGATTTTTCTTCTACTTCATGTTTGGGTTGTTTTTTGGGGTTTTTTTGGGGGGTTTTTTTGGTTTTTTTTTTTTTTTTAAGGTAAACATTTTGTGTGATGGATAATGAATCTAAATGTCACCTTCAAATCCTGCTAATGCAGTTTGGAAGGGAACAGAGTGCTGCAAAGCCCAAGTCAAATATTCTTGTAGTAATGGTATTAAAATCGTTTTCGGGTCCTTTGCCGATATATCAATAATTCTGTTGCGCCCTTTCATAATCAAATTTGCAAAACACTCTACTTTCATGGTGATGGTTTTTCTGTGCTACTGAGGTAAAAAGACCCACTCTAAAATTCTCAATGGGTCCGCTTTTGATTCTAGCTTTGTTATCCACTGTATTATAAGCGCATAGGGATGTCACTCGTGATTGATTACTGCCAAAGTGATCCTTATCGAGGGGTCTATCCTAGAACTAAATGCTTGAGTCACCTTTTCAGAAATGTTTGCTACTACTTCCCAGGCTTCCTTGGTCAATTGCCGAGGAGAGTTTAACCTGCTATACCCTCGCAAGAGCTGAACCAAAGGCTCCATATCTTGGTTTGTGATCCCACAAATAGGTCGAATCCAGTTAACGTCTCCTACCAATTTTTGTACATCATTTAATGTTTTAATCTGAATTCTTAATTCAACCTTCTGGGGGGTCACCGACGTTTCAGTGATCATCCACCCCAAGTACCTCCAAGGCGCTTCAGCTTGTATCTTTTCCGGCACCACTTGCAGCCCACTTTGTCTCAAAAGCTCAACGAGCTCCCCAATCATTTCTTCCGGATTTAATTGATCACCAGCCAACAATATGTCATCCATATAATGATAGATGAAATATTGAGGCCACCTTTTTCTGATTGGCTGTAAAGCCCAATTTACATAAATTTGACACATCGTGGGTGAATTTTCATGCCTTGTGGCAATACTGTCCAATGATATCTTTGCATGGGTTGCGCCTTGTTTGTTCTTGGGACTGAGAATGCAAAATGTTTGGCATCATCTTCATGCAGAGGGATTGTAAAAAAGCAATCTTTGAGATCTATGATCAAAAGCTTCCAATACTTCGGTATCATACAGGGAGATGGTAGCCCTGGTTGCAAGGCTCCCATGTCCACTATACCTTATTGACTTCTCGCAAGTCATGTAATAGTCTCCATTTTCCACTTTTCTTTGGAATCACAAAACCAGGTGTGTTCCAAGGACTAGTGGTTGGCACAATATGGCCTTTTTCGTCATTGACTCCAGGGAGAACAAAAAGTCCCTGCTTTGTTGCTGAAGATCGTCCTAATAACAAAGCACTCAATCCATATCCTAATGGTCCATTTGTGTTAGTCGGGACATCATAAACCGACATGTTCCATAAGGTAACTTCTACTGTTGTTTCCACGTCCATTCCGGCGCTCCCTCTGGTTTGGGCGCTGAGGCTTGCCAAGCAGCCTGGTGGTGCTTCCCCATTTGTGTCGTCGTGTGGGGTGCCTTCGTGCTCGGTCACCCGTTTCCCAATTTCATACCATGCCGATGATACTTTGAACAGCATTCTGAGGCTTCATGACCAAATTTTTGACATCGACCACATGGTGCTCCTGCTGGGCCTATTCCTTGCTGAAAGGGTCCTTGTTGGAAGGATTTATGACCTGTCTCAATCTGCCTAGGTCCTTTCCTTGTGGCCTTGCACTGAGCTCTAAAATGGCCTGTTTTTCCACAATTAAAACATTTTTTCTCCCCTTTTTCATTTATAAATGGCTTAATTGCTGCTGCAAAGGCACTTGCGAGTGTTTCTGCCTGATGTGTGGCAGAGCCTACTCTGTTGCAGGCTTCTACCATTTGTACTAACGTTGCTTCTTTTGGCAAAGTTAACAAAATTCTTTTACAATCTACATTGGCATTTTCTACTGCTAAATTCAACAACACTGCTAGTTTTGCGTCTTCATTGGTATACACCTTATTCAAAGCATCTCTCAGACGATCAACAAAAGACATATATGGTTCATCTCTCCCTTGTCTACTTTGAGTGTAAGATGGTTGCCTCTTTCCCTCCTCAGGGACTGTTCGCAACGCATTCAACGCTAGTCGCCCAACTAATTGCAAGGCTTATAAGGGCAGCCGAGCTTGCAATCTAACATCCACAAACAGTCCCTGGCCTGTCATTTGTTCCATAGTAATGTTCTGGAGTGGATCGCCGTCTTGACGCTCCAGGTTTCTCAGGGCTTCTTGCATACAGAGTTTATACCATCTGTCTGCCCACAATAACCTTTGGGTTGGTGTCAACAACATATCTATCATCTGCCGACAATCCCATGGTGTAAGAACCATTCCCGTGAATATGTTATCTAATAGAGCTTGCGTGAAAGGTGATTGCAAGCCATAATTTTGTACTGCCTTCCGCACTTTCTTAATCAAGTCCCAGTGAAATGGGTCCCAGCGATTGGGCACATGAGGCTGTACACTAACAGGAAATGCCATCGGTAACTCCGTTTCCTCGTCTTTCATTGCTCCTAAAAAAACGTCTTTCCACCGCTCTCTAGGGTCGCCTTTCATTCTAGGCTCTTGCCTCCCTATAGTCTCTAGAACAGGCTCTTCTTTGTCGCTGCTATCAGGCAACGGGGGCTGTAAAGGTGGCAGGGGCTCAGCTGAGGGCTTCAAAACTATGGCTTTCAATCGGTTAAGTCTGGGTGGTTTTGGGGGTGGTGAAGCCTGCCCCATCAATCTTTCACATGGGCACACAGGGGAACATCGAGTACATTGTTCTGGGCAGCTTTGTCCCGTCTTGCCCTCACATATATCATCGTAGATCTGTTTCTCTGACTTATCTAATGCGGCCAGTTCACCCGGTGCATCTGGCACCTCAGGCGGTGCATTCGGAGACGCTGAAGGTCCTGGATCCTCTGACTCAGTTAAGAAGGGATTGGTTGAAAGCAGTTTAACAGCCTCCTCCACATCAGCTGCAGCTTTTCTCTCTGCCTTTAAGGCTTTTAATGTGGTTAATATCAACTTCCACGCTGTCACTAACTCTGCGGCGGTTTTCTCAATATGCTCCCATAACATTTTTCCTATCTCCTCCCACGTCTCTGCCTTAAATGCCACAGACGGATCGGGGGGGGGGTACCCTTTCTTTCGGCTCCAAATTAGAAGCCTTCTAAGTGTATATTCATCATATTTCAGTCCTCTCTTAGAGAGCATGTGCAGCAGGAGTCTGACTATTGCCCCTTCTTCATGCGATGTGTTCTGCCCCATGCGGCCCCGGTTGCTCACCTCACCTCGCTGGGTGCTTCTCCGTTGCAACGTATTCCTTTTTCTTTTTCCTTGCGTCAGTCCCGCTGACTGCAATTCTTCCAACCGGGCTTCTCCCACGGCATCCTCTGCGCTCGACTGGTGTTCAACGATGAGATCCCAGAGATCGTATCACGTCGGGGTCACCAGTTGCGGGAGAAGGATGGACTTCACAACTCTATGAGAGTTATATTCCGAAGCCATTTATTGTCTTGTCTGACTCCAATATATATCATAATTTTCGCTTAGTCACTGTGCACACACTCATGATTGGTTACAGCTTGTTACACACACTATTGCAGTTGGCTGTGCACAAAATATCACGCGCTGTCCACGCGCCCCTCACACAGTCAGGATTCGCTGCTTGCAGGTGTTCCTGTTTTCCTCGCTTCTTCTTAGTTGTTTATCACAGCTCCTTCTCCTCAAGGCCGAGCCGTGCAGATATCCAGCTGTTTACCAGCTTCTCAGTGCCACAGCTCCTTCTCCTTAAGGTCGAGCCGTGCAGATCAACGCCACAGCTCCTTCTCCTTAAGGTCGAGCCATGCAGATCAACGCCACAGCTCCTTCTCCTTAAGGTCGAGCCATGCAGGGTGATCCCAACAGGCCACACCAGACTAGGAAGTTTCCTAGTGATGTCTTTAAGCTGTGCCCCAGGGAGGCAGCAGACTTCCTGAAGAGGAGGGTCTGTCTGGAATATTGGACCCTCTGTTCCCCTCAGAAGGGAGTCACCTACAACTATAACCCATCTTTTCTTCCTAGTTGGGGTGGTTGTGATGTGGGGTGTAGGCCTTTCTGACCTTGACAACACTGCTGGTGTAGCTGGACCGTCGTCCACGTCTAGAGCCTCATACCTGTTGTACAGAGGCACCTGAGGAGGCGAGGTGGGCAAGGTGGGTTTGCCTGCCACACCGAGCATGGACTTGCCTCCATTTGCTCCTTTCCTTTAAGCTACTGCCTTCAGCCTGTCAGGGGGAAGATACAGGACCCCCCTTGATCTTTTTTTTTTTTTTTTTTTTTTTTTCTGGTGGCTGTTCCTGTTTCTGTCTCAGGGAGGGCAGAACATGGTTCCCCAAATCCATCTCTTTCTCAGACTCCCTGATTCTCCTTAACCTTTCTACTTCCTGATACTTGTATGGCTGCATGTTTCTGTGGGAACTCCGTCTGGATTGTCACATCCATTCTGGCGAGTGCAGGGGACATGGCTTTCCGCTGGATGGATACCATATCTAAACTTCTCCTGAGAGGGTGATGACCACCAATTGAGCTCACCTCTTGAGCTGGTGGGGTGACTATGCCCTTCCTGCGCACCCTTCTGTGCAAACTGCTGCACCACCATCTGTTTGCCCACTGTGTTCACAGTGCTCCTGTTTGCTAGAGCTCCCTAGGCCGCTTTTTATAGGCGTGGGGGTGGGCCGCTATTGCTCTAGAAACATCCAGGCCTCAGCATCGTCTCCCACAAGAGCTGTTGTATCTCTCTGCTGCCCCAGTGTTTCCCTGCCTCAGGAAACCCCCCCATGCGCCATGTTCTCTCTTAGAACCACAAAGGAGGACCGTACAAACCTACAAGTGGCAGATTTTTTCAAGGTTATAAGTAGGATGGTATGAGCATAGTGAGACTGGGACAGGGGAATACTCTAGGTGAAGGTGAGGAACTGAAAGGTCATGTAAGGGGAGAGTGAGTTGGAAGAAGGATGCAGGTATAGTCCTCCAGGAAGAAGACCAATGCAACAGTAAGTGGTGAGTGTAATTATGAGGCAAAGCAGAGGGCTTAACATGTTTCAATCTGTAATATACAATCATTTAGGTTGGAAAAGATCCTTAAGAGGATTGAGTCTAACCGTTAACTTAACACTGCCAAGTCCACCACTAAACCATGTCCCTAAGTGCCACGTCTACATGTCTTTTAAATGCCTCCAGGGATGGTGACTCAACCTGAACTTCCCTGGGAAGCCTGATCCAGTGTTTGACAACCCTTTCAGTGAAGAAATTTTTCTTAATATCCAATCTAAACCTCCCCTGGCACAGCTTGAGGTTGCTTCCTCTTGTCCTATTGCTTGTTACTTGGGAGAAGAGACCAACACCCACCTCGCTACAACCCCCTTTCAGGTAGTTGTAGAGAGCGATAAGGTCTCCCCTCAGCCTCCTCTTCTCCAGACTAAACAACCCCAGTTCCCTCAGCCGTTCCTCATAAGACTTGTTCTCCAGACCCCTCACCAGCTTCGTTGCCCTTCTCTGGACATGCTCCAGCAACTAAAAGCCCTTCTTGTAGCGAGGGGCCCAAAACTGAACACAGGATTCAAGCTGCGGCCTCACCAGTGCCGAGTACAGGGGCACAATCACTTCCCTACTCCTGCTGGCCACGCTATTTCTGATACAGGCCAGGATGCTGTTGGCCTTCTTGGCCACCTGGGCACACTGCTGGCTCATGTTCAGCTGTCTGTCAACCAGCACCCCCAGGTCCTTTTCTACCGGGCAGCTTTCCAGCTGTTCTTCCCTAAGCCTGTAGCATTGCATGGGGTTGTTGTGACTGAAGTGCAGGACCCGGCACTTGGCCTTCTTAAACCTCATACAGTTGACCTCAGCCCATCGATCCAGCCTGTCCAGATCCCTCTGCAGAGCCCTCCTACCCTCCAGCAGATCAACACTCCCGCCCAACTTGGTGTCCTCTGCAAACTTACTGAGGGTGCTTACTGATCCCTGCGTCTAGATCTTTGATGAAGATATTAAATATAACTGGCCCCAAAACTGAGCCCTGGGGAACACCACTTGTGACCAGCCACCAACTGGATTTAACGCCGTTCACCTTTGGTTCTGGCCATCCAGCCCGTTTTTTACCCAGTGAAGAGTACACATGTCCAAGCCATGAGTTGCCAGTTTCTCCAGGAGAATGCTGTGGGAGATGCTGTCAAAGGCTTTACTAAAGTCCAGCTAGACAACATCCACAGCCTTTTCCTCATCCACTAGGTGGGTCACCTTGTTATAGAAGGAGATCAGGTTAGTCAAGCAGGACCTGCCTTTCATGAACCCATGTTGACTGGGCCTCATCACCTAGTTGTCCTGTATGTGCCGCGTGATTGTCCTCGAGATGATCTGCTCCATAACCTTCCCAGGCACTGAAGTCAGGCTGACAGGCCTGTAGTTCCCGGGATCCTCCTTCTGGCCCTTCTTGTAGATTGGTGTCACATTTGCTAACCTCCAGTTGACTGTGATCTTCCTAGTTAGCCAGAACTGCTGATAAATGATGGAGAGTGACTTGGTGTGAGCACTTCTGCCAGTTCCCTCAGTATCCCATCCAGCCCCATAGACTTGTGTGTTTCTATATGCTAAGTACAAGTGTCAAAGTCTTAAGTCCTGTTTTCAGCCTTTAAATAGAGGCTTTAAAAAGTGATGCACCATCAGTGATGTACTTATGCACCTTTTTCTTTTGGAATACACTAGTGTAAATAAATCAATTATTCTAGCTGTCTTTTCAGCCATACTTTCTTAAAGGAACAAATTAATATCGCCATGCATCGTTACCTGTGATAATGACAATTGGACACTTTTTGAAGATGGACAGTCTTGTAGCTTTGAAATCTGAGTGGGGCGTGCTGGTTAAATATAACAACTCTGTATACTGCCTTCTTGTACTAAAACGGAGCAAGGGAAATGGCAGCTTAGGTCTGCTCCTCAGGAGCTCTGTAGAAATGATGGGTCAAAACCAGATTTTTATTTTTTTCTCAGTGCTATGATAGTGAAAATGCTGCTGTGTAATTAATCTGTATTAATTTTAGTTTTATTTTCTTACCTTGTCATAGCTGTAGCTTCAGAGATAACTGTCATTAGTAGGCAGAGTCTGTATGTAAATAAGACATGGGTTATTAGCATGCTGGAAAGTGTAACACCTTCAAGGGGCTCTAATCAAACTTGGTTAGCTCTGTGGGAAAAATACTGTGCATGTGCAAGGTAACATATTGTGACAGTCTCTTAGATACTTGCCATTGCAGGGGACTTCCTACTAGCTGTACAGAGTTGTGTTTGTGAACTGTTAAGACTATCTTGCTCTGCTGTTGCAAGCTGATGTGTCAGTGTTTTGACCAACTGTCCTAGCTTTGGTATAATTGTTTGTTATTCCAAAGAACCCTTTTGCTTTTATCGCTTCTTGTACAGAGGACTCTCCTCTCTGTTGTTAATACAATTATCCCACTAGCTGTTGTATGGAAGTTTTTCTTTCAACTTTTCGTTCTCAATCTGACTTCAGGGGCAGGAGTGGAGGAAACGACAGAGAGAAGAGATAAAGGAGAAACCTGTATCTTTTGGTTTTGTTCCAAACGTCGGTAGGTTTATGGGATGAGCAGCATCTTTCCTCGAAATCTGCATTATTACCAGATTGGTATGAAGGAATGGTTGAGATTCTTACAGCTGCCAGTGGAAAGAAAATTAGTCTTACATGTTACTTTGGGTTGTTGAAGCCCAGTAACTTCTCCTTTTAAGAAGGATATTCCTGTGATTAGCTTTTACTTGAGATGCTGAGCATCCCTCTAGTTTTTACTCCGTCTCAGATACTAGATGCTGGTTTTGGTACTGTACCAAGCTTTCATTGGCTACTAGATGTTTCCTTTCCAGTAGTAACTGTAGTACCTGAAATATTAGAACTATAAGTGTCAATATAAGTGTTAAAAGAAATGATTGTGTGACATTGCTCTGATAAAACAAAAAGGGTTTTATAGTACATTGGCTAGCATTATTGGCATGCACACTTTTCACTTTAAGGAACACCAGGTTGTAAACTTGCAGTGCAATGGCCAGTCTTCGGTAAAGTCTTCAGCATGTGGTTAAGCTCCGTTTACACAGATGTGTAAACTTAGCTGCCTTGTGCCTCATGCGACGTTGCTGCATGCTTCTGTCACTTGTTCTACAGCAAGTTGTATGGTCACAGTTTTGAGTGTTATAGCCAGAGATGAGTTTGTGGCCATACGTGCCAGGAAATGTCACAGGACACTGACCAGACACAGGGTCAGGCTGTGCTTCATGCTTGTCGTGGTTTAGCCCCAGCCGGCAACTAAGCACCACGCAGCCACTCGCTCACTCCCCCTCCCCCAGTGGGACAGGGGAGAGAATTAGAAAAAAAAAATCTCGTGGGTTGAGATAAACACAGTTTAATAAGACAGAAAGAGAGAAAGAAACAACAGTGATAACAACAATAATAATACCAACAAAGGAATGTACAAGAATAAGTGATGCCCAATAAAGCAATTGCTCACCACCCAGTGATCGATAGCCCGTCCCCGAGCAGCGATTTCTGCCCCCCGGCTAACTCCAGTTTATGTACTGGGCATGACGTCGTCTTGAGGTACACATCGGACTTCCCCATCCTTCCGTGTTACCCACCAAGTGCACCCAGGTCCCTGGGCAAAGGCAATCCCACGAATGGGTTTGCCTTTGCCTGAGGCAGGAGTAACCCAGACTGTCTTCCCCAGCATATTTTTCACATGCACCACAGGGACTTTATCCCCTTCTACAGTACGTAAAAGTTTTGATTGGGCAGGGCCGGCTCTATTAGTAGATCCCCTAGTGTTGACTAACCAGGTGGCTTTTGCTAAATGTTTATCCCAATATTTGAATGTTCCGTCACCCATTGCTCTCAATGTAGTCTTTAACAGTCCGTTGTATCGTTCAATTTTTCCAGGAGATGGTGCATGATAGGGGATGTGATATACCCACTTAGTGCTGTGCTCTTTGGCCCAGGTGTCTATGAGGTTGTTTCAGAAATGAGTCCCATTGTCTGACTCAATTCTTTTGGGGGTGCCATGTCGCCATAAGACTTGCTTTTCAAGGCCCAGGATAGTGTTCCGGGCGGTGGCATGGGGCACGGGATATGTTTCCGGCCATCCGGTGGTTGCTTCCACCATGGTAAGCACATAGTGCTTGCCTTGGCGAGTTTGTGGAAGTGTGATATAGTCAATCTGCCAGGCCTCCCCATATTTATATTTCAACCATAGTCCTTCATACCAGAGGGGCTTTAACCGCTTGGCTTGTTTGATCGCAGCACACGTTGCACATTCATGGATAACCTGTGCAATAGCGTCCATGGTCAAGTCCACCCCTCGATCCCGAGCCCATCTATATGTTGCATCTCTTCCCTGATGGCCTGAGGTGTCATGGGCCCACCAAGCTATAAATAATTCACCCTTATGTTGCCAGTCCAGATCCACCTGAGCCACTTCAATCTTAGCAGCCTGATCCACCTGATGGTTGTTTTGATGTTCTTCGGTGGCCCGACTCTTGGGTACGTGAGCATCTACATGGCGTACTTTTATGACCAGATTCTCTAGTCGGGCAGCAATATCTTGCCACAATTCAGCAGCCCAAATGGGCTTGCCTCTGCGTTGCCAGTGGCTCTGCTTCCATTGCTGTAGCCACCCCCATAGAGCATTTGCCACCATCCACGAGTCAGTATAAAGATAAGAGTATTGGCCATTTTTCTCGTTCAGCAATATCTAAAGCCAGCTGGATGGCTTTCACCTCTGCAAACTGACTTGATTCACCTTGTCCTTCAGCCACTTCTGCAACTCGTCGTATAGGGCTCCATACAGCAGCTTTCCACCTTCGATGGTTGCCTACAATACGACAGGACCCATCAGTAAACAGGGCATATTGCCTTTCGTTCTCTGGCAGTTCATTATACGGTGGAGCCTCTTCAGCACGCGCCACCTCCTCTTCTGGTGATATTCCAAAACATTTCCCTTCTGGCCAGTCCATGATCACTTCCAAGATTCCCGGGCGATTAAGGTTTCCTATTCGAGCCTGCTGTGTAATAAGCACGACCCACTTACTCCACGTAGCATCAGTTGCATGATGTGTAGAGGGGACCCTCCCTTTGAACATCCAGCCCAGCACCGGCAGTCGGGGTGCCAGGAGGAGCTGTGCTTCAGTACCAACCACTTCTGAGGCAGCTCGAACTCCTTCATATGCTGCCAATATCTCCTTTTCAGTTGGAGTATAGCGGGACTCAGATCCCCTATATCCTTGACTCCAAAACCCTAGAGGTCGACCTCGAGTCTCTCCTGGTGCCTTCTGCCAGAGACTCCAGGTAGGGCCATTCTCCCCAGCTGCCGTGTAGAGCACATTTTTAACATCTTGTCCTGCCCGGACTGGCCCGAGGGCTACGGTATGAACTATCTCCTGTTCGATTTATTCGAAGGCTTGTCGTTGCTCAGGGCCCCATTTAAAATCGTTCTTCTTCCGGGTCACTTGATAAAGAGGGCTTACAATCAGACTGTAATTTGGAATATGCATTCTCCAGAAACCCACAACACCCAAAAAGGCTTGTGTTTCTTTTTTGCTAGTTGGTGGAGACATAGCTGTTATTTAGTTGATCACATCCGTTGGGATCTGTCGACGTCCATCTTGCCATTTTATTCCTAAAAACTGGATCTCTTGTGCAGGTCCTTTGACCTTACTTTTTTTTATAGCAAAACCAGCTTTCAGAAGGATTTGAATTATTTTCTTCCCTTTCTCGAAAACATCTTCTGCTGTGTTGCCCCATACGATGATGTCATCAATGTATTGCAGATGCTCTGGAGTTTCACCCTGTTCCAGTGCAGTCTGGATCAGCCCATGGCAAATGGTAGGGCTGTGTTTCCACCCCTGGGGAAGTCGGTTCCAGGTGTATTGGACACCCCTCCAAGTGAAAGCAAACTGTGGCCTGCATTCTGCCACCAAAGGGATTGAGAAAAACCCATTAGCAATATCAATGGTGGCGTACCACTTGGCTGCCTTTGACTCCAGTTCATATTGAAGTTCTAGCATGTCCGGCACAGCAGCACTCAGTGGCGGCGTGACTTCATTCAGGCCACGATAGTCTACTGTCAGTCTCCACTCTCCATTAGACTTTCGCACTGGCCATATGGGGCTGTTAAAGGGTGAGCGAGTCTTGCTGATCACTCCTTGGCTCTCCAGCCGACGAATCAGCTCATGGATGGGGATCAGGGAGTCTCTGTTGGTGCGATATTGCTGCCGGTGCACTGTTGTGGTAGCGATCGGCACCTGTTGTTCTTTGACCCTGAGCAACCCCACCACAGAAGGGTCCTCTGAGAGACCAGGCAAGGGGGACAGCTGTTTAATTTCTTCCGTCTCCAAGGCAGCTATACCAAAAGCCCACCGGTACCCTTTTGGATCTTTGAAATACCCTCTCCTGAGGTAGTCTATGCCCAGGATGCATGGAGCCTCTGGGCCAGTCACAATGGGGTGCTTCTGCCACTCCTTCCCAGTTAGGCTCACTTCGTCCTCCAGTACAGTCAGCTGTTGGGATCCCCCTGTCACTCCAGAAATACAGGTGGGTTCTGCCCCTATATGGCCTGATGGCATCAGGGTACATTGTGCACCGGTGTCCACTAAAGCCTTATATTCCTGTGGGTCTGATGTGCCAGGCCATCTAATCCACACAGTCCAATAAACTCGGTTGTCCCTCTCCTCTGCCTGGCTGGAGGCAGGGCCCCTCTAGTCCTGCTCATAGTACTCGTTACCCACTTCTTGTAAATAGGAATCAGAAGTCCCTCCAAGAGGATCAGAGGTGAGATCAGCCCTTCTATTCTTCCTGGGGAACTGCCCACTGGAAAGTGGAGTGACGATTTTTCTGGAGGAACCTGAACCCCCCTTTTGTAATTGTCTTTCCTTGCAGCTCGCGTACTCGTGCCTCTAGGGTCGAGGTAGTTTTTCCATCCCACCTCCTCATGTCCTCTCCGTAGTCACGCAATTGAAACCACAGGGTGGCTCGTGGTGTGTATTCTCTATATCCTCTCTCTTGAACAGAAGAGCGCTTCCTCCTAATGGCTGAGACACTGGTCTGTACGGGTGGAGGGTAGGGCATATCCTCTTTGAATTGCCGGAACTCCCGGGACAGTTTGCACAGTTTCAAGTGCAATTGCCTTCATCTGGATCTTTGGATGATTGTCCATTGTCCAAGTCACCATAAATCACTTCCAGCACAGCTAGCTCCCTCAGGTACTGGATACCTTTCTCCATGGTGGTCCACTTGCCTGGGTGACATAGAACATCTTCCTTGAAGGGATCGCTTTCCTTCACACCTGACAGGAGTCGTCTCCAGAGGCTGAGGACTTGTGCACCTTTTCCAATAGCTTTGTCAATGCCCCCTTCCCTAGAAAGGGATCCCAGCTGCTTGGCTTCCCTACCCTCTAATTCCAGGCTACTGGCCCCATTATCCCAGCATCGGAGCAGCCAGGTGACAATGTGCTCACCTGGACGACAGCTGAAATCCTTTCGCATATCTCGCAATTCACTCAGGGATAGAGATCGGGTAGTTACCGTCTCTTTTATGAGTTCTTCCTCTTCCTCCACTTCAAGCGATGACTCGCTCTCTTCCCTCTTCCGTACTTGTGATGGCCCTGCTTCAGAGCACTCTGCCTCCTCACTCTCTTCCTCTGGCTCCTTCTTAGCAGAATCTTCCTCCTCCCTTACTAAACGAGCTGACTTCCGCTTCCAAGATTTCTTCTTTTGTACAGGGGCAACTGATACCGGGATGGGCTGGTTCTCTGGTTCAGCTGCAACAGTCTGAGTAGGTACAGTGCCCGCCACGGGGGTTGGAGTAGTCACAGTGCCTGTCACATTGTCATCAGATCCAGAGAGCCTCTCTCCCCTTTGCGTAGTGTTAAATAGAGCTCGGTAGGCATGGGCCAGGCCCCAGCACGTTGCAATGATTTGTGTCTCCTTGGAACTGCCAGGCCGACAGCATACTTCTTCCAAATATTCTGCTAGTTTATCAGGATTCTGCACTTGTTCGGGAGTGAAGTTCCAAAACACCGGAGGTGCCCACCGCCCTAGGCATTTGCCCATGCCGTTCCACACACCCTGACATTCATAACTATCCAGCCTTGGGGTAGGTCTCCGAGTTATATTCTTAAATTGCTTGCCAACTTTAGACAAAACCGAAACAATGTTCCCCAGAAGTAGCAAAAGAGGTATTTTAACTACCCAAGGGTGTTCAAAATACAGAAAAATTATTGTGATGAAGGAGGAAACATTATGACAGAGGGTAGCAAAGGTACCATTCTGCATTTCCTCCATAAAAAGCCTTTCAGAGGCAGAAGTATAATTGCTAATCGTCTCCACAAGACAGTAGCCAAAATACAGTAACGGCTTTAGTACAGAGCTCAGATGATACCACCTTAAGCTCAAGGTCAATGTTCTAAAAACAAATCTCGCAGGCGAGACATTATTAATCATCACAGAGTACAGCAGCCCACAGAAATCAACACCGATCCTTAACATGTACGGCAAAGACGAGAGCATCATGCAAATCAAATAAACTGATATTGTGACCTGCAACCATTATCTCAAGCCTTTTGTCCCACGTTGGGCGCCAAAAAGGACTGTCGTGGTTTAGCCCCAGCCGGCAACTAAGCACCACACAGCCGCTCACTCACTCCCCCTCCCACAGTGGGACAGGGGAGGGAATTAGAAAAAAAAACATTGTGCATTGAGATAAATGCAGTTTAATAGGACAGCAAGAGAGAAGGGAACAACAATGATAATACCAACAAAGGAATGTACAAGAACAAGTGATGCCCAATACAGCAATTGCTCAGCACCCGGCGATTGACAGCCCGTCCCTGAGCAGCGATTTCCGCCACCCGGCTAATTCCAGTTTATGTACTGGCATGACATCGTAGGGTAGGGTATATCTCTTTCGCCAGTCTGGGTCAGCTGTCCTGGCTGTGTCCCCTCCCAGCTCCCCGTGCACCCCCAGCCTCCTTGCTGGCAAGCTAGCGCAAGAAGCTGGACTGTCCTTGACTGCCTAGCAACAACCCAAAGCATCAGCATGTTATCAACATTTTCTCATCCCAAATCCAAAACACAGTCTCACACTAGCTTCTGTGAAGAAAACCAGCTCTATCCTGGCTGAAACCAGGACACAGGGGGATTTCAGTGACAGTGAAAGGTGCTGTGTTGACAGATACTGAAATTAAATCTTTGCAGTTAGCCACAAAATAGGTCCAGATTGAGAAACACAGATTTCTTCATTCTTCTCCAAGAGGGATTGGAGATTGAATTCTCCTACTCATTCAGTCCTCATGTCTTCTGAGCTGGACTTTCACACAGGTAGTCATGAGCTTTTTAGTTTTCATCATGAGGTTGATTGTTCCACTTGAAACTCAGCTGAAACTGTAAATGTGTTTAGAATCACAGAATCATTAAGGTTGGAAAATACCTTTAAGATCACCAAGTCCAACCATCAACCTGACACCACCATGCCCACTAAACCATATCCTGAAGTGCCACGTCTACAGCTTTTTTGAACACCTCCAGTGATGGTGAATCCACCACCTCCCTGGGCAGCCTGTTCCAATGCTTGACCACTCTTTACTGAAATAAATTTTTCCTAATATTTAGTCTGAACCTCCCCTGGCGCAACTTGAGGCCATTTCCCCTCGTTCTATCACTAGTTACTTGGGAGAAGAGACCACCACCCACCTCACTACAACTTCCTTTCACGTAGTTGTAGAGAGCGATAAGGTCTCCCCTCAGCCTCTTCTCCAGACTAAACAACCCCAGTTCCCTCAGCCGCTCCTCATAAGACTTGTGCTCCAGACCCCTCACCACCTTCGTTGCCCTTCTTTGGACATGCTCCAGCACCTCAATGTCCTTTTTGTAGTGAGGGGCCCAAAACTGAACACAGGATTCAAGCTGCGGCCTCACCAGTGCCGAGTACAGGGGCACAATCGCTTCCCTACTCCTGCTGGCCACACTATTTCTGATACAGACCGGGATGCTGTTGGTCTTGGCCACCTGGGCACACTGCTGGCTCAGATTCAGCCTGGCTGTCAGCCAGCAACCCCAGGTCCTTTTCCATCAGCCACTCCTCCCCAAGCCTGTAGCGTTGCATGGAGTTGTTGTGACCTAAGTGCACAACCCGGCACTTGGCCTTGTTAAGCCTCATGCAGTTGACCTCTGCCCATCGATTCAGCCTGTCCAGATCCCTCTGCAGAGCCCTCCTACCCTCCAGCAGATCAACACTCCCACCCGACTTGGTGTCATCTGCAAACTTACTGAGGGAGCACTCAATCCCCTCATCCAAATCACTGATTCAAAGAAATTCAAATAAATTCAAACTTAATAACGTTAAAGTGGTATTAAGCAGACATCTTTATTACAGCGCTGTACGCATAGGGGATATCTCCTCCTAACATGCATGCCTCATGTTATCAGCATCTGAATTATATAGAGTACATACATTTATATTCATTACAATTGTTAGCATATTCATGATACTTCTGAGAAATCTCCACCTCCCTGCCTATCTACTACATTTACATAATGCTGGCGTTGCAAAAGTACACTACGCATGCGTGGGGTCTTGGGTGGACATCGGTGGTCGTTTGGGGAGTTAGTCCCCTACTCCTTTTTCCCTTTTATGGTCATGGGTCTCCTGAGGATAGTTTCTTCTCCTTGGATGTTTGCCCCTTCTGTTGTCCAGCCAAGTGATTCTTTCTCATCATCCTTGTTTGAGCACTCCTGCTAGGATGTTTCTATTCTTCAGGTTAAGATATCTTCTCTATACTCATTAACCTCTCAGTCCTTGCTCTTAACTCTTCTTTGTTTTGATTTCATGAGGCCTCTTGGTTCTACAGGCACGCATTTCCTTGTGATTAACTATGTACACATAGCTGAAATGTTAGCCTTGAGGCAAGTATAGGCTAAGGACTATGAGAGTAGGCTGTTAAACACAAGCACACAGTCATTAGGCCAAAGAAATCTGTACAAAAGCCAAACCAATCATGCAATCAACAACCTTCCAGAAAGTACACACAACTAAAAAAGGACATTTATAAAGCCCACAGCTGACTAATTACACATGCTAAAATAAATTCATAACTGTCCCAGGTCCTTGTTTCATCATCATCAATAAAGATATTAAACAAGACTGCCTCCAGTACTGAGCCCTGGGGAACACCGCTTGTGACCGGCCACCAACTGGGTTTAACGCTGTTCACCACAAATCTCTGGGCTCAGCTGTCCAGCCAGGTTTTTAACCAGCGAAGTGTACACCTGTCTAAGCCACGAGACGCCAGTTTCTCCAGGAGAATGCTGTGGGAGATGCTGTCAAAGGCTTTACTAAAGTTCAGGTAGACAACAACCACAGCCTTTCCCTCATCCACTAGGCGAGTCACCTGGTCATAGAAGGAGATCAGGTTGGTCAAGCAGGACCTGCCTTTCATGAACCCATGCTGGCTGGGCCTGATACCCTGGTTGTCCTGCACATGCCCTGTGAGCACCCTCAAGATGAACCGCTCTATGATCTTCCCTGGCATGGGGGTCAGGCTGACAGGCCTGTAGTTCCCAGGATCCTCCTTCCGGCCCTTCTTGTAGATGGGTGTCACATTGGCAAGCCTCCAGTCATCTGGGACCTCCCCTGTTAACCAGGACTGCTGATAAATGATGGAGAGTGGCTTGGCAAGCTCCTCCGCCAGCTCTCTCAGTACTCTCGGGTGGATCCCATCAGGCCCCATAGACTTGTGGGTGTCCAGGTGGTTTAACATGTCCTTGACTGCTTCCTCCTAGATTATGGGCGGGTTATTGTGCTCTCCATCCCTGTCTTCCAGCTCAGGGGGCTGAATACCCTGTGGATACCTGGACTGGCTATTAAAGGCTGAGGCAAAGAAGGCATTAAGTACCTCAGCCTTTTCCTCATCCTTGGTGACAGTGTTCCCCCCGCATCCAATAAAGGATGGAGATTCTCCTTGCCTCTCTTTTTGTTAATATATTTGTAAAAACATTTTCTGTTATCCCTAACGACTGTGGCCAGATTGAGTTCTAGCTGGGCTTTTGTCTTTCTAATTTACTCTCTGCATGACCTAACGAGATCCTTGTACTCTTCTTGAGTTGCCTGCTCCTTCTTCCAAAGATCATAAACTCTCCTTTTTTTCCTGAGTCCCAGCAACAGCTCCCTGTTCGGCCAGGCTGGTTGTCTTCCCTGCCAGCTCGTGTTACGGCACATGGGGACCGCCTACTCCTGCACCTTTAAGACTTCCTTCTTGAAGAATGTCCAGCCTTTCTGGACCCTTTTGCCCTTCAGGACTGTCTTCCAAAGGACTCTCTCGACCAGTGTCCTGAACAGGCCAAAGTCTGCCTTCTGGAAGTCCATGGTAGTGATTTTGCTGACCCCCTCCTTATTTCACCAAGAATCGAGAATTCTATCATTTCATGGTCGCTAAGCCCAAGACGAGCTCTGACTACCACGTCTCCCACCAGTCCTTCTCTGTTTGTAAACAGCAGGTCAAGAGAGGCACCTCCCCTTGTATGCTCACTTACCAGCTGTGTCAGGAAGTTATCTTCCACACACTCCAGGAACCTCCCAGGCTGTTTCCTCTCTGCTCTATTTCCAGCAGATGTCCGGTAAGTTGAAATCACCCACAAGAACAAGGGCTAGCGATTGTGAGTCTTCTGCCAGTCGCTTATAGAATGTCTCATCTGCCTCTTCATCCTGGTTGGGTGGTCTGTAACAGTCTCCCAGCAGGATATCTGCCTTGTTTGCTTTCCCCCTCACCCTCATTCACAAGCATTTGACCTTGTCATCACAATCGTTGAACTCTATACAATCAAAACACTCCTTAACATACAGAGCCACCCCACCGCCTCTCCTTCCTTGCCTATCCCTTCGGAAGAGCTTATAGCCATCCATTGCAGCACTCCAGTCATGTGAGTCATCCCACCATGTTTCTGTGATGGCGACTAAGTCATAGCCGTCCCGCTGCACAATGGCTTCCAGCTCCTCCTGTTTGGTGCCCATGCTGCGTGCATTGGTGTAGATGCGCCTGGCTATCGACTTCACCCCCAGCAGCGGCATGCCACCCATAGGCTTATCCCTAGTGAGCCTGGTTTTATCCCTTTCCCCATTTGAATCTAGTTTAAAGCCCTCTTGATGAGGCCTGCCAACTCATAAGTGAGAATCCTTTTCCCCGTTTGAGATAGTTGAACTCCATTTGCTGCCAGCAGGCCCGGTGCCATGTAAACCTCCCCATGGTCTTAAAAACCAAAATTCCCCCAACAGCACCAGCCTCTGAGCCATGTGTTGACCAGGTGTGCTTTCCTATTCCTTTCGGCGTTCCTCCCTGTCACTGAAGGGATTGATGAAAACACTACCTGTGCTCTTGATCCATCACCCAATTTCCCCAGTGCTCTGAAGTCTCTTTTAATCGTTTTTGGACTTCTCTCTGCAACCTCATCACTGCCAACCTGCATAACCAACAGCGGGTAGTAATCAGTGGACCCTACCAGACCAGGGAGTTTCCTAGTTTCATCTCTCACCCACATCCCAGGGAGGCAGCAGACTTCCCTGTGAGTAGGGTCTGGTCAGCATATTGGGCCTTCTGTTCCCCTCAGAAGGGAGTCACCTACAACAATTACCCTCCTTTTTTTCTTAACAGAGGAAGTCATAATGCATGGAGCTGAGTGACTCATCCTAGGCAACCACCTACATGGACCTTCATCTACATCTTCATTTGCCAAGCCCTCAAGTTCTAGAACCCCATATCTTTTGTGTAAGGGCAGCTGGGAAGGTGAGGGAGGCCAGGAGGGAATTCGTCTGCTGCCTCGAGCAGGGACCTATTTACATTCCCCCCCCCCATCTCTTAGGTCCCCTCCTTCTGTTTGATGGCCAGAGAGTAGGGGATCCTCTGCTGCTTGTGGAGCCTCAGGGATAGCAGAATGTGGCCCCAACAATCTATCTCCCTCTAACCCTCCCTGATACTCCTTAGCCTCTCCACTTCCTCTTTCAGCTCTGTTACCAGAGAGAGAGCCTTTTGAGCCAGGAAATGAGACCGCAGCCTACCCACACACCTTCCCTACGGGAACTGCCACACGGCGCCCTTCTGACGCACTACGTCCTGTTTGCCCGCCCTTTTAATTGCCGCGCCGCACCCTTCAGCCATGGAATGCCGTTTTCACGTGCTGTATGCTGGGTTCTTTGTACTTTCTGGGGCTGCTTTTGTGCCTGATGGTCTTTGGCCGACGCTGCTCTTGTCCCTGTCCACGCTGAGTCAGAGGTGCCGCTTGTCACGAGCTCGTTCTGCTGGCTGTGGGCGGGGGGGTGCGCTGGGGCACCCTCTCTCTCTCTGCCCTTTTGCTGTTTTGCCGCTTTAGGAGGGCTCCCCCAGCGCGATCCTCCCCTCCGGAGCACTTCTCCTCGGTGGTTTTAACACCCTGAAGAGTCATCACATGAAAGTGATTTAGGACTACTGCCAGCCTAGGCTGAATTTGAACTGGTGACCCACCCTCCATATTATTATCCATCATATAAATCAGATGTTGAAATCTGGTGTTTCCAGAGGTGCTTTTGGCATACTAAACGTGCTTCCGAAGTTCTGTGTTTTCCCTCTAGGTTTCAGCCATTCAAAATACTAGCTTGTTCTCTGTTTCCCCTGAATGCAGGTGGGAATGGACTCATCTAACAGATAGAGAAGAAACTGCTTAACTTTTAGCTAAACCTTTTTTTTTTTTTTTCTTCTTAACAGGATACAACAGCTGCATCTATGTCAGACAGAGATTGTGCTACAAGGGAGGGAGAGACTGTAGCTGTGAACTATAAGCCGTCCCCACTTCAAGTGAAATTAGGTGAGTCTTTGCTGATGGAAAGTGAAAAGGCTGACTCCAAGGTCTGAAATATGGTGAGGTGCTTGTGGGATCATATGCAGTTCTCCTTGCATGTGGCTGAGCATGCCAGGTCAGCTTAGACAACTCACAGAGCAGTTTATCAGTGATTATGCTGCTCAAGGGAACTGACCTGCAAACATGCAAGGACCCTTTATCTTGAGCTGCGATAGAGGAAGGAAGCTGTGCCTTGAAAGGAAGGCATAGCCTTTTAAACCTACAGATTTTTATCAAGCTAAGATTAAGGCTTGTCCAGAAAAAGAATGAATATAATATAGAGGGATTGTAAAAAGAAGATAAGAGAGGATAACTGCAAACAAAAGGGAAAGGATTAGAGACTTGGACTACCAGGAAAATATAGAGCTGTGTTACTGTGAGGTGGAGGGTTTGTAGTGATTCAAAAAAGTTAAAGAAATTTAAACTCAATAACATCAAAGTGTTATTAAGCAGACATCTTTATTGCAGCGCTGGACGCATGGGGGATATCACCTCCTAATGTTTTCAGCGTGAGCTGAAACAAAAGTTCATCCTTTATATACCTTAAAGACATGAATATTCACACATTTTCCAAGAAATCACCGCCTCCTTGCTTATCTACTACATTTACGTAATGCTGGTGTTGCAAAACTACACTACGCATGCGCGGGGGTCTCGGGTGGTCGTCGGTGGTCGTTTGGGGAGTTAGCCCCCTACTCCTTTTTCCCTTTTATGGTTACGGGTCTTCTCCTTGGATGTTTGCCCCTTCTGTTGTCCAGCCAAGCGGTTCCTTCTTATCATCCTTGTTAGAGCACTCCTGCCAGTCTGTCTCTACGCTCAAGGTTAAGATATCTTCTCTGTTCTCTTTAATCTCTCAGTCCTTGCTCTTAACTCTTCTTTGTTTTAATTTTCATGAGGTCTGCTTTCCTCATGATTAACCGTTTACACATAGTTACAATGTTAGCATTGAGGCAAATACAGCCTAAGGACTATGAGTAGGCCGTTAAACATAATCACATAGTTATTAGGCTAAAGAATTCTATACTGAATTTAAACTAATCGTGTAATCAATAACCTTCCATATATTAAGAAATCTGGAAAACTTAGAGTTGATTAGTGACACATGCTGAAACCTTATAATTGTTTTAGATCCTTGTTTCAGTAGGTTTGTAAAGGTTCACATAGAAATACTTGTGCTATTTCTGAGCAATATTTTTTAAGTTCTGGAAGCAGAATCATCATATTAGCACAATACTCTGCTTCCTCACAAGGCTAATGCTTAAAGGAGGACAGCAATCCACACATGGCTGTCCTGCCTCTAAAACCTGAGACACTATTGTGCCACACAGATTCAAGAACCTGACAAGAGACAGGTCAAAGGAATAGTGTGCGTTTTGCTCAGAGCATGGATAAAAAAAAATGGGAATCTAAGTCTGGAAAATTTCCCAGAGGAGCAGAAAGCAGTCCCCTGGTTGTCCTTCACATCAGAACAAATGACATTGACAGGATGCTGCTGGAGCTGGTTGAGCTTGACCTGTTGGAGCAGGTCCAGAGGAGGGACACAAAAATGGTCAGAGGGGTGGAACACCTCTCCCATGAGAGAAGACTGATAGAGTTGGGGTTGTTCAGCCTGGAGAAGAGAAGGCTCCGGGGAGACCTTATTGCAGCCTTTCAGTACTTAAAGGGGGCCTATAGGAAAGATGGGGACAGACTTTTTAGCAGGGCCTGTAGCAATAGGACAAGGGATAATGTTTTTAACCTAAAAGAGAGTAGATTTAGACTTGATATAAGGAAGAAATATTTTACAGTCAGGGTGGTGAAACACTGGAACAGGTTGCCCAGAGAGGTGGTAGATGCCTCGCCCCTGGAAACATTCAAGGTCAGATTGGATGAGGCTCTGAGCAACCTCATCTAGTTGAAGATGTCCCTGCTCCTTGTGGGGGAGTTGGACTAGATGACCTTTAGTAGTCCCTTCCAACCCAAACCATTCTATGATTCTTTGCCATGCTGGAAAAGGCTCTGAAAGAAGTGGGTGCCCAGATGTTCGGTGGAATAGCTCTGGCCCCTACCAAATGAGTGACAGGGAAGGTCAGCAAACAGCTAAGGTTTGAAGAAGATTTGGGGAAGTTTTGGCATTGGTGTATGATTATTGAGAGATGTTCTCTGATAGATAGGTTTTACCCAAGGACCTGCAGTACTACTGCAAACACTGGTGTTGGCCTCATTTATAAGAGGAACCTTAAAGAAACACCAGGAAAAGGCTGGGAAGCACTTGTGCAGTCTCAAGGCTCTACCTGAGTACATGGTAAACTGAATAATCAGACAAATCTAGTCATGGCAGTGCAGAAAGGAATGTCACAGAGTAGACCCATGGATGGCAAAGGAAAAGAAAGTGGTTGAATAGGCAAGATCTCACTGAAAGAGTGATTAGAGAGAAGACAGAAAGTTGGCTATGCAAATGTAGCAAGATTATGCAGCAAAGTGGAGGACCTTTTGCTGATACAGGATATGAACAAGTGCATTGGAATAGTAGATCTGTCCTGCAGTCGCTGTCATGAGCACTCTAAAACCAGTGGCTGCTTTTCAGGAAAAGGCAAGGAGCAGCAGTATATGTTAATGACAGCACAACTCACAATTTAGTAAAAGATTAGCACTGCTAGCATCCCATATGCCACCAGAATCCTTTTTCACTGCCGAGAGAGTTCTGTAATGTTATTAGAGAGATAATTACTACTGCAATAGTTGTTTTGGATAATTTAACATCAGGAATCAGGTTGGAGAGCAACTGATATTATTATTGCTAAGTCTGAGATATTCTTGCATTTCTAGGCAATAAAAATATCTTCCAGAGATTCACTAACATGACAGGAAATGGTACTATTTTAGACTTGGCTTTGGTAAGTCATGAGGATGTTGTAGAAGACCTGATCATAGGAAATAGATTTGGATTCAGGGATAACAAGTTCAATTTATGCAAATGGAATGAAAAGGTAATTCAAGGTAGATCTATAACAAATTTCAGTTTTATAAACTAAGTGCTTAAGCAAAGCCAGTAGATTGAGATGCCCAGGAATTCAAAACACATCAGGTAGCATTGAAGGAGAAAGGATCAGAAGAAAGGAGATTTCTAATGGAGTTCTTCAACAGCCAATTCACTTATACGTTCATTAATGACTTCTTTGACACAAAAAGCAAGAGTTGACAAAGAAAATCTAATCATAACAGCAGTGAGAAAGTTGCAATAAGAAGTCTAAGAGTGATCAAAAGAGACTTCAGGGCCTTGGGATGACTAGTGAAAGGATCAGGAGCACAAGTAGTTTTTTCCTCTATTCTTCCAGTTGCAGGGAATGATGTTGGAAGAAACAGGAAGACCCAGCTGATCAGCACCTGGATCCGAGCCTGATGTCACTGTCAGAATTTGGGGTTTTTTGATCATAGGTCAATCTACATGACACCAGGCCTGCTGGTGACAGATGGGGTACACCTATCTCAAAGGGGGAAAAGGATCTGTGTGCAGGAGTTAGCATGGATCATTGAAAGAGCTTTAAACTAGGTTTGAAGGGGGAAAGGGATAAAACCAGACTCATTTAGAGATAAGGATGGGGGCTGCATGACAATGTTTAAGGGACGGTGTGCTAGTGAGGTCCTTCAGTCTACTCCACAATGTGCTGAGTACACTGGAGCGCATTTAAAATGTCTCTATACTAATGCATGCAGCACCTTAGCCATCTCAGTGGGGGTAGGGGATCAAGATCCATGCGGCAGCAAAGATGCAAGGGTTATTGATGTTAAAAACCACAGAAGCACCTGAGAATGGTCACATAGGAATTAGGGCTTCTCCCCCCAAAAAGGTGGCAGGATCAACAGCCCAACCAAAGTGCATCTATACCAATGCACACAGCATGGGCAACAAACAGGAGGAGCTGGAAGCCATTGTGCAGGTGGAAAACTACGATATAGTTGCCATCACAGAAACATGATGGGATGACTCACACAACTGGAGTGCTGTAATGGATGGTTATAAAGTCTTCAGAAGGGATAGGCAAGGAGGGAGAGGTGGTGGGGGAGTCAGGGAGTGTTTTGACTGTCTAGAGCTTGATGATGGTGACAATAGGGTTGAGTGTTTATGGGTAAAAATCAGGGGGAAGGCCAACAAGGCAGATACCCTGTTGGGAGTCTGTTATAGAGCACTCAACCAGGAGGAAGAGGCAGATGATATATTCTACAAGCAGCTGGGAGAAGTCTCACAATTGCTAGCCCTTGTTCTCATGGGGGACTTCAACTTACTAGATGTCTTCTGGAAATAAAATACAGCAGAGAGGAAACAGTCTAGGAGGTTCCTGGAGTGTGTGGAAGATAACTTCCTGACACACAAGGGGAGGTGCCAACTAGGATGGCGCCCCACTGGACCTGTTGTTTGCAAACAGAGAAGGACTTGTGGGTGATGTGACAGCTGGAGGCTGTCTTGGGCATAGCGATCATGAAATGATAGAGTGTTTTATTCTCAGAGAAGTAAGGAGAGGGGTCAGCAGAACTGCTACCTTGGACTTATGGAGGGCAGACTTTGGCCTGTGTTGTGGTTTAGCTCTAGCCAGCAATTAAGCACCACACAGCCGCTCACTTACTTCCTCCCCCCCCAAGTGGGATGGGGGAGAGAATCGGGAAAAACTCATGGGTTGAGATAAAAACAGTTTAATAGGACAACAAGACAGGAGACCACAACAATGATAAGAATAATAATACCGACAAAGGAATGTACAAGAACAAGTGATGCCCAGTGCAGCAATTGCTCACCACCTGGTGATCGACAGCCCGTCCCCGAGCAGCAATTCCTGCCCCCCAACTAACTCCAGTTTATGTCCTGAGCACGATGTTATATGGTAGGGAATATCTCTTTGGCCAGTCTGGGTCAGCTGTCCCGGCCATGCCCCCTCCCAGCTTCTTGTGCACCTCCTCACTGGCAGAGCATGGGAAGCTGAAAAGTCCTTGACTTAGTATAAGCACTACAACTACTTAGCAAAAACTAAAACTTCAGTATGTTATCAACATCATTCTCATACCAAATCCAAAGCACAGCACTATACCAGCTATCGGGAAGAAAAAGCAACTCCATCCCAGCCGAAACCAGGACAGCCTGTTTAGGGGTCTGGCTGACAGAGTCCCTTGGGAGGCAGTCCTGAAGGGCAAAGGGGTCCAGAAAGGCTGGACATTCTTCAAGAAGGAAGTCTTAAAGGTGCAGGAGTAGGCGGTCCCCATGTGCCGTAACACGAGCTGGCAGGGAAGACAACCAGCCTGGCCGAACAGGGAGCTGTTGCTGGGACTCAGGAAAAAAAGGAGAGTTTATGATCTTTGGAAGAAGGAGCAGGCAACTCAAGAAGAGTACAAGGATCTCGTTAGGTCATGCAGAGAGTAAATTAGAAAGACAAAAGCCCAGCTAGAACTCAATCTGGCCACAGTCGTTAGGGATAACAGAAAATGTTTTTACAAATATATTAACAAAAAGAGAGGCAAGGAGAATCTCCATCCTTTATTGGATGCGGGGGGAACACTGTCACCAAGGATGAGGAAAAGGCTGAGGTACTTAATGCCTTCTTTGCCTCAGCCTTTAATAGCCAGACCAGGTATCCACAGGGTATTCAGCCCCCTGAGCTGGAAGACAGGGATGGAGAGCAAAATAAACTCCACATAATCCAAGAGGAAGCAGTTAACGACGTGCTATGCCACCTGGATACCCACAAGTCCATGGGGCCTGATGGGATCCACCCGAGAGTACTGAGGGAACTGGCGGAAGAGGTTGCCAAGCCACTCTCCATCATTTATCAGCAGCCCTGGTTAACAGGGGAGGTCCCAGATGACTGGAGGCTTGCCAATGTGACACCCATCTACAAGAAAGGCCGGAAGGAGGATCCCGGGAGCTACAGGCCTGTCAGCCTGACCTCCGTGCCAGGGAAGATCATGGAGTGGTTGATCTTGAGGGCGCTCACAGGGCATGTGCAGGACAACCAAGGGATCAGGCCCAGCCAGCATGGGTTCATGAAAGGCAGGTCCTGCTTGACCAACCTGATCTCCTTCTATGACCAGGTGACCCGCCTAGTGGACGAGGGAAAGGCTGTGGATGTTGTCTACCTGGACTTTAGTAAAGCCTTTGACACCGTTTCCCACAGCATTCTCCTGGAGAAACTGGCGTCTCGTGGCTTAGACAGGTTTCCTCTTTGCTGGGTAAAGAACTGTCTGGAAGGCCGAGCCCAGAGAGTTGTGGTGAATGGCATTAAATCCAGCTGGCGGCCGGTCACAAGTGGTGTTCCCCAGGGCTCGGTTCTGGGGCCAGTCTTGTTCAATATCTTTATTGATGATCTGGATGAGGGGATTTAGTGCTCCCTCAGTAAGATTGCAGATGACACCAAGTCGGGTGGGAGTTTTGATCTGCTGGAGGGTAGGAGGGCTCTGCAGAGGGATCTGGACAAGCTGGATCGATGGGCAGAGGTCAACTGCATGAGGTTTAATAAGGCCAAGTGCAGGGTCCTGCACTTCGGCCACAACAACCCCATGCAACGCTACAGACTTGGGGAAGAGTGGCTGGAGAGCTGCCTGGTGGAAAAGGACCTGGGGTTGCTGGTTGACAGCCAGTCTCAACCTGAGCCAGCAGTGTGCCCAGGTGGCCAAGAAGGCCAACAGCATCCTGGCCTGTATCAGAAATAGTGTGGCCAGCAGGAGTAGGGAGATGATTGTACCCCTGTGCTTGGCACTGGTGAGGCCGCACCTTGAATCCTGTGTTCAGTTTTGGGCCCCTCACTACAAGAAGGATGCTGAGGTGCTGGAGCGTGTCCAAAGAAGGGCAACGAAGCTGGTGAGGGGTCTGGAGCACAAGTCTTATGAGAAGCGGCTGAGGGAACTGGGGTTGTTTAGTCTGGAGAAGAGGAGGCTGAGGGGAGACCTCATTGTTCTCTACAGCTACCTGAAAGGGGGTTGTGGTGAGGTGGGTGTTGGTCTCTTCTCCCAAGTAACTAGTGATAGGACAAGAAGAAATGGCCTCAAGTTGCGCCAGGGGAGGTTTAGATTGGATATTAGGAAAAAAGAAAGAGGGGTCAAGCGTTGGTACAGGCTGCCCAGGGAGGTGGTGGATTCACCATCACTGGAGGTGTTCAAAAAACGTGTAGACGTGTCACTTCAGGATATGGTTTAGTAGGCCTGGAGCTGTTGGTTTGATGGTTGGACTTGATGATTTTAGAGGTCTTTTCCAACCTTAATGATTCTATGATTGTATGAGCCAGCAATGTGTGCTCACAGCCCAGAAAGCTAACCGTATCCCAGGCTGCATCAAAAGAAGCGTGGCCAGCAGTTTGAGGGAGGTGATTCTGCCCCTCTACTCCGCTCTGGTGAGATCCCACCTGGAGTACTGTGTCCAGCTCTGGAGCCCTCAGCACAGGAAAGACCTGTTGGAGCGGATCCAGAGGAGGGCCAGGAAAATGATCAGAGGGATGGAACCCCTCTCCTATGAGGACAGGCTGAGAGAGTTGGGGTTGTTCAGCCTGGAGAAGAGAAGGCTCCGAGGAGACCTTATTGCAGCCTTCCAGTACTTAAAGGGGGCCTATAGGAAAGATGGGGACAGACTTTTTAGCAGGGCCTGTAACGATAGGACAAGGGATAATGGTTTTAACCTAAAAGAAGGTAGATTTAGACTTGATATAAGGAAGAAATATTTTACAGTCAGGGTGCTGAAACACTGGAACAGGTTGCCCAGAGAGGTGGTAGATGCCTCACCCCTCGAAACATTCAAGGTCAGGTTGGATGAGGCTCTGAGCAACCTGACCTAGTTGAAGATGTCCCTGCTCCTTGCAGGGGGGTTGGACTAGATGACCTCTAAAGGTCCTTTCCAACCCAAAGATTCTATGATTCTGTGATTCTGTGACCTAGTTATTCTCTTGGGATCCCAACAGAAACACGGGAGGATTTGCAGAGGTAGACTTAGGTAACTTGCATGCACTGGCACAGAGTAGTCCTCTTTTGTAAGCACTGGTTTATCTATTGGTAAACAAGAGAAACCCAGTTGCTACTTGATTTTTACTCCATTACAAATATTTTTCTTTTTAAATTTTAATTATTGTGCTCTATTCTTTCTCTTTAATTCACCAAACCTCCTTGATTGTACAGTGGTTGAATTTAAGAACATATTAGAATTAATTTTCTCCTTTGCTTGTACCTCTTACTGACTCCAGTGCACGGACAGGGAAGTTTACTCTTTTACAGATGTTTTTCCTGACTTGCATGTTATCCGTGGTTCTCAATGCTGAGTTATCTTTTAATATCATCAAGCAGCTGATTTCTTGTACCCATGATGTCATAGCAAAACAAGGGCATTTACGGAGTGTTGCAATGGAATATTTCAAAGCAGAACCAAATTCAAGATGCTTGTGTAAGTGTTCATGTGAGGTGCGGCACAGGTGACAAACAAGCAGCCACTAAGGCAGCTGTATAACAGCTCCGTTTTGTAAATCAATTTGAGTTCTTGGCATTGGCAATGTCTCAGGCAGCCACTGGAAAAGGCGGTTCAGTCTCAGATTGACAGAGGGATTTTTTTCTGCTGTAATTTGGATTTTTAAGGGGACTTTGCAGGAAAAGATCATGACCCAGAAGCTGGCTGTCACACACAGGTCCCTACCTGCTGCATGCCATAAATAATTAAGAGAAAGTACAGAAGAAAATAAAAAAGTGGGTGAATCTTCCCATCCCATGTTTATTTCCTATTTGCATCCCATGCATTTTTTTCTGTAGGACAGGGGAACAGTTTTTAAGTGGAGAAAGTTAAAATCCATCCTGAAGAATGAGGTCTACTATTTTAATATCTTGAAAAACACTGTTTTGATCTTCTTATGAGGAATTTAGGAGAGGAGTGGAGGCAGTGGGCAAATGTTCAAGACAGTTAAAAGTGTGGAGGTTGACTTGGGAAAAAATGAATGCTGGTCTGGAGCAAACTGATGTGTTGCCTGTAGCCCCAAAAAAAGAACTTTTATGGTCTTGGAGTTTGGAACAGAGAGATGCTTATGAAAAGCTGATTGTTACATCTAACAAGGTTACAGAACAATACTAAACCTTTTCAAACGTGGGATACAACAGAAAAGCAACGTCAGACCTCACAGACCAACTCTACAAACCAGAGGCAGAATCACAGAATTGTGAAAAATTAAGCAGAGAATATTTAGGGATCTAAAAATGATTTGTGAGTACATTTCTTGTGGTACCTCACCTCATCAAATTATTTACTCTTGCTTCCTGAGTACTCATCATGTAGTTGGCACTCAAGAGGGCCCTTAGCAGTAGTTAACAAACAAGGTTATTGAAAGGCTGAGTACTCTGAGCTGTGCTCTGTGGAGGAAGCATGGTATTTTAGGTGGAAAAAAAGGGTATGTAGTGATATGTCCTTATTTGTAAATGGCCATTACTGTAAAACATGTTCTTTGGGGCAGTTCTTTAAAGCCTCTAGGGTTTGCTACATACAGAACCCTCTGCCTGTCCAGCAGTCTTGAAGTCACCCAAGTCTGGTGGCCTTGGTCCTCAGAGATTTCCAGAGGGAGAGTGCCCCGTGTGCACCATCTGCCCAAGCACTGACTTTTGCTTTGTTCCTTTGGCCCATGCGGTGGGTTGACCTTGGCTGGATGCCAGGTACCACCAAGTTGCTCTATCACTCCCCTCCTCAGCGGGACAGGTGGGGAAAAATTAAGATGGAAAAAAACCCCAAACACATGGGTCAAGATGAAAGCAGTTTAATAAAGCAAAAGCAAAGGCCATGTGTGGAAGCAAAGGAAAACAAAAGATTTATTGTCTACTTCCCATCAGCAGGCGATGTCCAGCCACTTCCTGGGAATCATGGCTTCAGTACGTGTAGCGGTTGCTCCAGAAGACAAATGTTGTTAAAAAACGAATGCCCCTCTCTCTTCCTCCCTTCTCTTAGCTTTTATTGCTGAGCAGATATCATATGGTATGGAATATCCCTTTGGCCAGTTTGGGTCAGCTGTCCTGGCTGTGTCCCCTCCCACCTTGCCTGTGCCACTTGCACCCATCTTGCTCACCCCCAGCCTACTGATGTGTGTGGTGTGTGAGGGGGAATGTTGGAGAGACAGCCTTGATGCTGTGTGAGCACTGCTCAGCAGTAGCCAAAACACTGGTGTGTTATCAACACCTTTCTAGCTACCAATAGAAAACACAGTGCTATGAGGGCTGCTATGGGGAAAATTCACTCCATCTCAGCCAGACCCAATACAGTATCCACCCCTTATTCCATAACATTTGTGTCATGCTCAGGTCCCCTATAATTTAATACATATATATATATCTTCTAACCATCCCATTGTATCTAATTCTCATTACTGAAATCCCTTCTGACCAACACTTACAACTTATACTATGGTCGTGGTTTAGCCCCAGCCGGTAACTAAGCACCACGCAGCCGCTCGCTCACTCCCCCATGGTGGGATGGGGGAGAGAATCAGAAGGGTAAAAGTGAGGAAACTTGTGGGTTGAGATAAAGACAGTTTAATAGGTAAAGCAAAAGCTGTGCACGCAAGCAAGCAAAACAAGGAATTCATTCACTACTTCCCATGGGCAGGCAGGTGTTCAGCCATCTCCAGGGAAGCAGGGCTCCATCACGTGTAATGGTTTCTTGGCAAGACAGACGCCATCACTCCGAACATCCCCCCACCCCTTCCTTCTTCTTCATCCTGTTGTCCTAAATATGGGTTCTTCCACCCGATTTGCAGAGAGCTGAAAAACACACAGAGCCGAGATATTTGCTTTTATTCCAAATCTGCGCAGAGTTGGGTGCTAGGTGGTAGGTCCACAAAGCTAGCACACCTCAGTTAACACATGGAAAATATTTATACACTTCGAGCAACAGTTATCATTATTTTTTTACAATTTGGCTCCGTTACCCTTGTTCCCATTGGTTCTCGCAAGCCTCGTCTCCACTTAAAGTCACAGCGTCCTTTTTTTTAGGCATGCTCAGTGAGGAAGGGGCTTTTGTGAGGAGGGGACTTTCCCTGCCCAGGGGCAGGTTTCTATTATGCCAATTATATGTTAATTAGATGTTAATTAGGATAGTTCACTCAAGGTTCAGTAGCTGTGTTTCTTTTGTGATTATCTTGTTCCTTCCCTGAAGGTTGCACCTTGTTAACTGCTCACAGAGACTAAACAATACCCCCAGCTTCATTTCTTACATGCCTTCAACAGTCCCAGCTTTATATACTGAGCATGACGTCATATGGTATGGAATATCTCTTTGGCCAGCCTGGGTCAGCTGTCCTGGCTGTGTCCCCTCCCAGCTTCCTGTGCACCCCCAGCCTTCTTGCTAGCCGGCCAGCATGAGAAGCTGGACTGTCCTTGACTGCTTAGCAACAACTCAAAACATCAGCACATTATCAACATTTTCTCATCCTAAATCCAAAACATAGCCTCACACTAGCTTCTATGAAGAAAATTAACTCTATCCTGGCTGAAACCAGGACAACTACGTACTTAAATCATCTCTATACCCAACATACAGATTTATACATTCTTATTAACTGTTATCTGCTGTCCTTTAACAGAGAAATGTCACTCTCCCATTCCATGGGCTTCCTCTACTATTCCAGATGTTCACAAGAATAGAGTATGACTTGGGCCCCATCTGTCAAGATGGGTGCTCAGGACAGGAGAAGCAGTGTGTTCAATTGTTGGGCACCAGCATCGGCTTTTTTTGGGTCATCGCTGCACTCGTCTGGTTCCTTGCGAAACTCGCTCTTCGTCGGTTCATGTCGTTCCTGCTCCATTACTTCCTACAACATACAACTCACATCACAGATTATTTTTCCCCCAAGGTTAAACACCCTTGAGGCACACACCAAGTCTCCCCATCTTTCTGCATTACCCACCAAGTACACCCAGGTCCTTGAGCAAAGACAATCTCACAAATGGGTTTGCCTTTTCCCATGGGAGGAGCAATCCACACCACCTTCCCCAGCCACTTCCCCAAGTGCACTACAGGGACCTTATCTCCTCCCACAGTATGTAAGGGCTTTGTTTGAGCAGGACCAGGATGGTTATCAGATCCTCTGGTGTTAACCAGCCAAGTGGCTTCTGCTAAAGTTGTACCCCAATGCTTCCATGCCCCATTGCCCAATGCTCTCAACACAGTTTTTAACAGTCCATTATATCTCTCAATCTTCCCAGAGGCTTGTGGGTGATAGGGGATGTGATACACCCACTCAATGCCATGTTTCTTGGCCCAGGAGTTTATGAGGCTATTTCGGAAATGAGTTCCATTGTCTGATTCAATTCTTTCTGGAGTACCATGTCACCATAAAATTTGCCTTTCAAGGCCTAAGATGATAGTGTTTTAGGCAGTGGCATGGTGTACCAGGTATGTTCCTAGCCAACTAGTAGTTGCTTCCACCATGGTGAGTATGTAGCACTTGCCTTGGCATGTTCGTGGCAGTGGTCCAATATAGTCAATTTGCCAAGCCTCGCCATATCGAAAACCCAGCCACTGCCCTCTGTTCCAGGGAGATTTTATTCATGTGGCTCGCTTGATTGCAGCACATGTTTCACATTCATGAGTGACGTGTGTGATGGCCTCCATGGTCAGGTCCACCCCTTGATCACGAGCCCATCTGTATGTTGCATCTCTTCCTAGGTGTCCCGATGTCTCGTGGGCCCATCAAGCTACAAATAGCTCACCCTTACGCTCCCAGTCCAGGTCAACCTGAGCTACTTCAGTTTTGGCAGCCTTGTCTACCTGTTGATTGTTTCTATGTTCTTCAGTGGCACAGCTTTTGGGCATATGAGCATCTACATGACGTACCTTTAGAGCTATGTTGCATTGGGTTTGCGTGGCAAGGTATGGGTAGTGGGAGGGCTGCAGGGGTGACTTCTGTGAGAAGCTGCTAGAAGCTTCCCTTGTGTCCGATTGTCGTGGTTTAGCCCCAGCCAGCAACTAAGCACCACGCAGCCGCTCGCTCACTCCCCCACGGTGGGATGGGGGAGAGAATCAGAAGGGTAAAAGTGAGGAAACTTGTGGGTTGAGATAAAGACAGTTTAATAGGTAAAGCAAAAGCTGTGCACGCAAGCAGAGCAAAACAAGGAATTCATTCACTACTTCCCATGGGCGGGCAGGCAGGTGTTCAGCCATCTCCAGGGAAGCAGGGCTCCATCACGTGTAATGGTTTCTTGGGAAGACAGACGCCATAACTCCAAACGTCCCTCCCCCCCCTCCTTCTTGTTCATCCCAACTTTATATACCGAGCACGATGTCATATGGTATGGAATACCCCTTTGGTCAGCCTGGGTCAGCTGTCCTGGCTGTGTCCCCTCCCAGCTCCCCATGCACCCCCAGCCTCCTTGCTAGCCGGCCAGCACGAGAAGCTGGACTGTCCTTGACTGCTTAGGAACAACTCAAAACATCAGCACGTTATCAACATTTTCTCATCCCAAATCCAAAACATAGCCTCACACTAGCTTCTATGAAGAAAATAATTAACTCTAGCCCAGCTGAAACCAGGACACCGATACAGCCAGTGCCAGCCAGCTCCAAGACAGACCCGCTGCTGGCCAAGGCCTAGCCAATCAGCGACGGTGGTAGCACCTCTGTGATAACATAGTTAAGAAGGGGGTGTTGTAGTTTAACACAGCAGGCAACTAAACACCACACAGCCATTCACTCACCACCCCCTCCCTGGCAGGATGGGGGAGAGAATCGAAGAGAAAAAAAGTAAAATTTGTGGATTGAGATAAAGATAGTTTAATAGGACAGAAAAGGAAGGAAAATAATTAATAATTATTATAAAAGGATATATAAAACAAGTGATGGCTCACCATCCGCTGACCAATGCCTAGGACCTTCCTGAGCAGCGGCCCTCCCCCAGCCAACCCCCCAGTTTATATACTGGGCATAACATTGTATGGTATGGAATATCCCTTTGGCCAGCCTGGGTCAGCTGTCCTGGCTGTGTCCCCTCCCCCAAGATCTTTCCCAGCCCCAGCCTGCTGGTGGTGGGAGGCGGAATGTTGGAGAGACAGCCTTGATGCTGTGGGAGCACTGCTCAGCAGTAGCCAAGACACTGGTGTGTTATCAACACCTTTCTAGCTACCAATACACAGCACAGCACTTTGAGGGCTGCTATGGGGAAAATTAACTCCATCTTAGCCAGACCCAATACAGCCCAGCAATGTTTTGAGACATTTTTAGGTACCAAAGCTCTCTCTAGTGAAACAATGCCTTAAAGTCCTCTTCTAGTGAGCAGAATATTTGTTGGGTGGTATGCTAAGTTAGTAATGCTCTTTCTTTCCCTTTCCTCGGGAAGAAAACAGTAGGTATCATACTGCAGAGCAGGGATTTCCCAAGGTATGATGGAGTGAGGAGTATCCATCCATTCAGCATGTTAACCAGCCTGGTTGCCTTTTTCCATCTGCTTTCATTTTATTAGATTGAAAATACAGAATTTTGTTTGAAATGCATAGGGTTGTAGACACCCAATGCAGCAGATAATAAAACAGAATGGATCAAATAGATGACATTTTGCTGCTAAATCAAGGCCCAAAACATGTCTGGGACTGTCAGCTGCAGTCCAGTCCTGGGAACAGGAAAAGTCCAAGGGTCCTTTCCAAGCAGGATGCTCGAGTCAGCAAGCTGTGAGTCCCTTCCAAGCTTGCGTACTACCTGTGGCATTAACACTTCTGTCCTTATTTGTTTTGGCTACTAGATGGGAACTCAACAAGTCACTCTAAGCAGTGGTATCTGCCAGCCAGTGAAAGCTTTCCCAGTTATAACATATTAAAAATAAATTAAATCTGTAGTTTATATAGGCTATAAAACACATGCTCTCTGCCATAGACCAATCATTTAGTGTGTATTTGAGACTCATGCAAGCATGGGCATTTGATTGTGTATGCAGTTCATGCCTACTTATGTCAGGCTCTATTCAAGTGGTTTTTTATACAAATATGCACTATATGATGATCTGTATAAGTGAAGTTTCAGAGTATTCAGCTAAGCACGTTTGTACTGTTACTCTCCTGAATACACATCACACACACTATATGCCTCTGTGACGTTAATGCTTCTTCACAGAACATCAGGACCCATAACAAATGTGATGTGGGCACTAATATTAACTCTGTTTACCTGGTAGATTATGCCTTTAGCATAAGTGATGCTTTAAATGAAGAGAGCTATTTAAATGAAGAGTGTTAAATTGCATTTAATAGACTCCTTTTTTTTTTTTTTTTGTCTGATACACCATACAGCAGGGTCAAGCAAATGGTTTTGTCTTAAACCTGTGTTCAGTTGAGTAGAAATGATGAGGGACCATTTGCAGAAGATCTTTCCAGGTGAAATAACTTAATTTTCTCTGTCCCTTTAAAATATGTTAAGGGAGAGAGTAGCTCAGTTTTATGGATTATATTTTGTAGACTTCAGTTTATAAACTGAAACGTTTTAGCTGGGCTTGTTAGGTTGCTGTCATGGTTTAGCCCCAGCCGGCAACTAAGCACCACACAGCCGCTCGCTCACTCCCCCTCCCGCAGTGGGATGGGGGAGAGAATTGGGAAAAAAAAAATCTCGTGGGTTGAGATAAACACAGTTTAATAGGACAGAAAGAGAGAAGGAAACAATGATAATACCAACAAAGGAATTTACAAGAACAAGTGATGCCAAATACAGCAATTTCTCACCACCCAGTGATCGACAGCCCGTCCCCGAGCAGCGATTTCCGCCCCCCGGCTAACTCCGATTTATGTACTGGGCATGACGTCGGATGGTAGGGAATATCCCTTTGGCCAGCCTGGGTCAGCTGTCCTGGCTGTGTCCCCTCCCAGCTTCCCGTGCACCCCCAGCCTTCTTGCTAGCAGGCCAGCACGAGAAGCTGGACTGTCCTTGACTGCTTAGCAACAACCCAAAACATCAGCACATTATCAACATTTTCTCATCCCAAATCCAAAACACAGTCTCACACTAGCTTCTGTGAAGAAAAACAGCTCTATCCTGGCTGAAACCAGGACAGTTGCAAACACTTCCCTGGATATCTAACTTTGTTCTTCTGGCTGACAGGAAAAATATTCTTTGAAAAGTAAAGTACATGAAAATACCAAATAAATCCCTTTCTGAAGGTAAATGTGAAAGATGAAAAAACCCACATTTAAATATAATTGATGCTATTCATATATTCCCATTTTGACAGCGATGAATGAAGTCTTTATATTCAGTATTTTGCAGCCATTACAAATAAAAGTCTCAATCCTTAAAAATTAAGTGAAAAAACACAGGCTGAATCGCAACATGATGCCTTTGTGAGAGGAGAACTGCGACAATAGATGCCTTTGAAATGAGTTCAGAAAGATGTTCAAAGATGAAGAGAGATGCTGCCTGCTGCTACATAGCCACAACTTGTCTAAATAAAATGGCTGTAGAGACAGCTCAGGCAGAGGACTGGGAGCTGGGAATCATGGTTCTCTCCTCCCCTGCTGCCACAGGTGTTTTGCGTGGCTTTAAGGTAAACCAGTTAAATAGTTTCTCCCATCAGTAAAATATAGCTTACTGTTTCACAAAGACAATTCGCGATTATACCATGCCATGAAGAAGTAAAATGCTCTGTGTTCAAAACAATAATTTTTTTTCCCTAAAGTTTACAGCCATAAGGTTTTCTTTGCTAGATGGCGAACTACATTGGATGCCCTGCTCTCCTACATGTCAAAGCCCAATAGTGGATATAAACAGAGAAGTCTTTCCTTCTTATAATCGCCTGAAGGTCAGATAAATGAGCTTTGGGGCTGAGACAGTGTGTCTAGGGGACGGGGTCATGCTGGTAGAACATAAAGCCACGTTTGGAGAGGCTTGTGGTGTAAGTGGATGATAGCTTTGGTCAGGCCCAGAGCAGTCATTTACCTGTCCTCCTCTGTGCTAAGGAATAGCGTGGCGCTTCTGTTTGCTGTGTGCTTTCTGAAGGGAAACGCAAATAGTAACATCAGCCTGGCCATCAGAAACCTCTCTGTAACTTGTGCAGCCAGCACTCTTTCTGAGCATTACCCCAGAATGAGCCCTGCATTGCTCTGCATGCAATTCATTGACTGCTTGTTGCAGTAGCTGCTGTACAAGAAGTTAAGAGCTGTATCCTTGGAAAAGAGATGCAAACATTGTCTTGACCTCCCTAGGTCATTTACCAGTTCTGTGTCTGGTCAGGCCTTCAGGTGAGCTTAAAACCACTCAAAGCCCATCGGTGTTTTAATAACAGCTCTCAGACATGCCAAAGGGACAGAGCAGCAGCAGCCAGATCAGCAAAACATAAGAAAATGCAGCTACCTGGATGCTTAAAACCTCATCTAAGAGAGACCTTGGAAGACAGATTTATACACCTGCTTTTGCTAGCCAGTTCTCACAATTAACATAGTTCACTAATTTCCCCAAGTTTGACTGGGTCAGCAAAAACAACATACTTCAGCTAAAAATAGTGTCTTGCACAACTTGCTCAAGTCAGTAGTTGGATGACACAGCTATCTGACCCTTTGTCCTGCTTTCAGCTGGGATAGAGTTAATTTTCTTCCTAGTAGCTGGTATAGTGCTGTGTTTTGGATTTAGTATGAAAATAATGTTGATACACTCACGGTTTTGGTTGTTGCTAAGTAGTGTTTATACTAAGTCAAGGACTTTTCAGATTCCCATGCTCTGCCAGTGAGGAGGTGCACAAGAAGCTGGGAGGGAGCATAGCCAGGACAGCTGACCCAAACTGGCCAAAGGGATATTCCATACCATATAACGTCATACTCAGTATATAAACTGGGGGAGTTGGTGGATGAGTGGTGACTGTGGCTCAGGATCTGGCTGGGCATCGGTCAGCAGGTGGTGAGCAATTGTATTGTGCATCACTTACTTTGTATATTCTTTCATCGTTATTATTTTCTCTTCCCTTGCTGTCCTATTAAACTGTCTTTATCTCAACCCCTGAGTTTTACCTTTTTTTTTCTGATTCTCCTCGAATTGAAATGGGGGGGGGGGGGAGTGAGCAAGCGGCTACATGGTGCTTAGTTGCCAGATGGGGTTAAACCACTACACCCTTGTTTATCTGAAGAGTCTTTTCTGAAGCTGGGTGAAACAATCCTGATTCAGATGGCCTGTCTTGAATGATCAACACTGGCACCTAGTGCGTATCAGCTTTAAACCATATGCCCTGTATTCAGAGCAGGGGGCTGGCTGCAGACAGATCCTTTTCATTTCTGCTACCCCTGTTTAGTAAAAATTGCTTTTCTTTTGCCTTTCTTTCTGATGCAGGGAGACACAGCTATCAGCTGCACTAATGCCACTCACGTGGTTGCACTTATGCGCTCCAAATCTCCCCAGGGAGCACAGCCCTCATTGGGATCAGCGTGGCCACAGCACACAGCGTTCTTATACCTTCCTTTCTATACAGCCTGCAGGGAAAGCCCTTATTGATGTATGTACCCTGAAATCCCTCCAAGAAGTGTCACAGTCCTTGCTGACAAATACTCTCTTTCAGAGGTGAAAGGTAGTGAAGGTTTCAGTGTTAACTAGAAGCATGCTAATGTCCCCAAGCTAAATGATGCAAGCGAGCTGAAATTGGGACTTGAGCTCAAATTGGAAGTTGTAGTCAGCACTTCGTTCTTTCTCCCTCCGTTTGCTCAAGACGGTTGATCGCTCATCGGGATGTGAACAGACAGGTTTTGTTTACTCTGTAATTTAAATTCTCAGCTTGCTTGAGAAGGTAGATTTCATTAGGGAATTGCTGCAGTCCTCAGACTCTGAAATGGTCTTGGCTGGCGGTGGGGGACAAAGAGGCAAATACATCCCAAAATCTCATCTCATAGACCTTATGGAAAAATACAACTTTGTCACACCGGATTAATTTCTCTTTGTCTTCCCACTGCAGCAAATCCCATGGACCCACACCACAATGTTCCCATAGCAGGAAGCTCCGTCTCCTCCTAGTCAGACAGGTTCAAAAGCAATTGAGTTAGTGAGATTCAGCCAGTGGCTCTCAGCAAAGAGACAGGAGCATTCAGCATCTGCATGATTCCAACCCACAGTACACAGGAAGCAAATCAGCCTAGTCTGCCACCAAATGGCCTTTGTGCCGGTCAGGCTGCCTCAAATGAGGGGGATGTACATGGTCAAGCATGGTGGCAGTGAGAGGCGATGGCATCCTAAAGCACTCTCCACCCACCACTGTCCGACAATAGCCAGTCACTCACTATTGGGAGAAAGGGAAACTATGGATTTGGGGGGCTGTCTGACTCTCCAAATAGCTCTTCAGCATAGCACAGAGTAATGTTCACCAAATTCCTGGCTTCTCTGCTTTGCCTGAAATCACAAAAGAAGCAGTTCTGCAGGAGACCAAAGCGTATAGCTACTTTTGTGATTTCTGGTTTTGGGCAGCGTGTAGGCAAAACCAATGCCACGCATAGCAACATGTACCAAAGAAGCTGTTCAGCATTTCATTTTTAAAAACCAGGAAAACATTATTAAAACTGTTTACAATTTTGTTTAAAGACTGAAACCAGAGGAATAATTGTAAGGATATATTCAAATCCGATTTTTAACATAGACACGTTCACGTTAAGTCCATTCTGCTTCACATGCTCCATTACTATCTTCCCTCATCATAAAGCAGCTAGACACATCCAGCCAGCTGAACAGGTAACCATTTTAAATTGCACTGAGTAATACAGTATTGCTTGAAATAATTCGTTAGGTCTGTAGCTGTTCCTAGTAGTCAAGGGGGAGTTCAGCCCCTCTTGTCTTACACGTGACTTTAATTGAGGTTCCCCATGGGAGTGTGTCCTCCATTTGTCAACATGCAGTTATTTGCCCATCCTTTGACACATCCTAAATCAGGCAGGTAAAAGCATACCAGGGCAAGAATGGTTTGCTGAATGCTTAGCATGCTGGGGCACCATCTTACTGAGGACCTTTGCGTGCAGCTATAACATGAGACCATTGCCAGACAGGACGCAGGGCTGGGACAATTATGAACCTGATTGTGTCTGCAGCATGTATTTCATTTTCTCCTTTATACTTTGGTGTTATTCCTGCCTTATTGAAAGCTCTGTGGGCTTCTTTGGCTGTTGTCTTGTCACCAGTAGAGCTTACCTTGAAGCAGCACTTGGAGCAGATGCTGAATGGCCCAGATGGGATCAGCAAGCAGAACAGGCTAGTGTGAGGCTAGCACAAAGGTAACAGCTTGCTTGTTGAATGGATTTATCTTCTTTCTTGAAATGATTTTAATGTCATAAGGGGACAAAGTGCCTTAAAGATGGAGTGACAAGGTGGACAAGAAAGGAGGGGCAAGATGTGATGTGGTGGTTGGCAGGTCCAGACAAAGAGACATCCCTCATACTGTTCATAGTAGTATAGTGGTGTCGAAAGGATCCTGGACCCCCTCCCCACATACACACACACACACGAACACACAGTTCATCTTCTGATGCAATGATGTCCAGCATTAACTTAAATGGAACTGGTGCAGCCAAATTCCCCAGTGTGTCAGGCTGATAGCACAGCTGTCCGTGTTCTCTGAGCTCTCCACTGAAACAGAAGCTAATCCTGCTTGGCTCCACTCAAGCATGGAGCCAGGTAGATTACCCAACACAGCAGCCCTGCTAATGACCAGAAAGGATCTTCAGACTCCTAATTGATCATACTTCTTAATGTCAAAGGCTGCTTCATGCCCTTCCAGCCTCCTCTGCTCTATCCTGCTTCTTCAAGGAAAAGTCTGTCTGGAAAATTTGTGAAAAGCCAGCAGGAACCAGGATTTGGGTAAAGCTGTCTCCCCAAACTGTACCAGCCCTGCTGGTATCGCTAATGATTGCCTGTTGGGTCTGCAAGCCATCACACCTGTACTCACAATGTGCTCAGTCACCTATAACCCCTCCATGGGAAGGAGAACATCAAACTACATGGGTGTGAGTATTTTGCTAGGTACAATGATAAAAAGTAGAATGGCCAAAAGCTAAACAACTTATTTCATATACTTGCAAATGCCAAGTAAAGAGCATCATTGGAGCTCTGCTATTATACTGCTCTTTTACTGCCAGTAGTTAGTGATTTCTCTGAAGTAGCTGGAGAGCAGCCTTGTTTCATTCTGGCTTCCCCATCTCCAAGTCTCTGTCCTTCACCTTGTATCTCTGCTATATTAGCTTTTCATTGTTCATCAAACAGCAAACTCACCAGACACAAAATAACCAATGGCTGGAAATCATGGTCTTCCGTTTCTTCATTTGTTCTTGTATGTTCCATTTTCTCTGTATTTGGTGGGAGTGCCTGTTAACAACCCTTCCTCATTCTTCTGGTGCCCGAGAGTTGCCCAGAATTAGGTAGTTTCGTAGGGTCGACATTGATTTTCCATCAAGCTGTGTTGCCTTCCTGGAAGTTCATTGCACGTACTGGAATGCTGCAGGCAGCACAGGCAGTCCTGGACATGGAAAGCCTTTTCATAGCCAGCACCAGAAACTGACAAGTGCTGAGGACAAACTATGCCTATCCTCTCTGGTGGGACCATGCGCCCAGAGTCTCAAGCTAAGCAGTGGCCTTGAGGCTGGGGAAGACATGCAGGAATGCAGTTCTCATCTAAGTCCAGTGGGGAATGTATTGACTACCATATTGGAGAGTCTGGGATGACTCAGAAGGAAAGAGCATCGTAGCTTTTCATGCCCTGAGAATTGCCCAGGTGCATAGTTCCCAGGTTTCACACAAAGGTTAGCAAAGTTGGGTCAGCGGAGGGTTGTGATCTTGGAATTCATGCTCCTTCGGGTGTAGCATCAGCCAGTATGGGGAAGATTTTAAAGAAAAATGCCATTTACTTATGGAGTCTAGGTTATGGTTCCTTCTCTTTACTGTGCTGCTTTATGTGTTTGATCGCAGCTTCTATGAGAACTACTTTAATTTGTGAAATTACAGATTTTTGTTAAAATGTTGGACCCCAAAAGCAACATCTTCATAAGTGCCTAAATCAGTCACATTTCTAGAAGGAACTTAGGTACTTAGAGTTTGGGGCCCTGGCCTTCAAAGAAACATCTGGGGGCCAAAACCAAAAGAGGTGGAAGCCTGGGAAAGAGCTCACTATCTAGAAATGGAGTTCACAAACTCCACCCGTTACACCAGGAGGAAGCACTGAGCAGAAAATGGGCACTGAAAACTTCATTCCCCTATTCTGATGGACCTGATGGTTGGTGTGCTAGATTTTATAGCCCAGAATTACTTTGGGAGATTGGCACCCAAACAGCTCCTTTGGGTGATGGTGGAAGTAGCAGTAGTTCATAATACTTGTAAGGCTCAGAAAGCAGGTTTCCTCACCTCAAAGCCTCAAGTGACTCATGCGCATCTCCACCACCTTCTAGGAGCTTGTCCTAACACCCCAGGGCTGGGTAGACTTCCCATTCCTCCTGCTAGGCCTTGCTTGTTGGCCACCAGGGACTCAGGATTCATAGCATCCAAGAGGGAGCTGGACTGTTGATTCATGCTTAAGAAATTTGGCTGGGGACACAGGCATGGATGTTCCTACTGCACTTACATGTCTTTGGGAATGTTCACTCCAAGCCACTAAATAAGTGAAAGAAGGGGTTAAATAGGAAATCTTGTATTGTTCAGACATACACATTGCAATAGCCCTCAGTAAGACCATAGAAATAGTCATGGGGAGACCTACTGGAGGAGGAAGACAATTAGCAAAAGTCCAGATTCATCAACCGAATGAGTAATCTGAGTTGGAGAAGAGCATTAGTGCTTGTGCTGAGCATTCAAAAGAAAGCAGAGAGTGCCAGTCCATTTAAAAGGCTCAGGCAGGCCTTAACTGTCTTGACAGGGTAATTGTCATAGGTGACTCCCTTCTGAGGGGAACAGAGGGCCCAATATGCTGACCAGACCCAACCCACAGGGAAGTCTGCTGCCTGCCTGGGGCCCAGGTGAGAGATGTCACCAGGAAAAACCCTGGTCTGGTTTGGCCCACTGATTACTACCCCCTGTTGGTTATGCAGGTTGGCAATGACAAGGATGCGCAAAGAAATCTAAAAGTGATAAAAAGTGACTTCAGAGTGCTGGGGCCACTGGGTGATGGAGCAGGAGCACAGGTAGTGTTTTCATCAATCGCTTCAGTGACAGGGAGGAACACTGAAAGGAACAGGAAAACACACCTGGTTAACATGTGGCTCAGAGACTGGTGCCATGGAAGGAATTTTTTTTTTTAGACCATGGGATGGTCTACACAGCACCGGGCCTGCTGGCAGCAGATGGAGTTCAACTACCTCCAAGGGGGAAAAGGATTCTTGCTTATGAGTTGGCTGGGCTCATTGAGAGGGCTTTAAACTAGATTCAAAGGGGGAAGCGGATAAAACCAGGCTCACTAGAGATGAGCCTAGGGGTGGCATGCCGGAGTTGGGGGTGAAATCGATAGCCCAGCTCAAGTGCATCTACACCAATGCACGCAGCATGGGCAGCAAACAGGGGGAGCTGAAAGCCATTGTGCAGCGGGACAGCTATGATTTCGTTGCCATCACAGAAACATGGTGGGGTGCTTCTCATGACTGGAGTGCTGCAATGGATGGCTATAAGCTCTTAAGAAGGGATAGGCAAGGAAGGAGAGGCGGTGGGGTGGCTCTGTATGTTAAGGAGTGTTTTGATTATATAGAGCTCAACGATTGTGATGACAAGGTCGAGTGCTTATGGGTAAGGACGAGGGGAAAAGCCAATGAGTCAGATATCCTGCTGGGAGTCTGTTATAGATCACCCAACCAGGGCGAAGAGGCAGACAAAGCATTCTACAAGCAAATGGCAGAAGTCTCACAATTGCTAGCCCTTTTTCTTGTGGGGGATTTCAACTTACTGGACGTCTGCTGGAAATATACCACAGAAGAGAGGAAACAACCTGGGAGGTTCCTGGAGTGTGTGGAAGATAACTTCCTGACACAGACGGTAAGTGAGCATACAAGGGGAGGTGCCTTGCTTGACCTGCTGTTTACAAACAGAGAAGGACTGATGGGAGATGTGGTGGCCGGAGGCCGTCTTGGGCTTAGCGACCATGAAATGATAGAATTCTCGATTCTTGGTGAAGTAAGGAGGGGGATCAGCAAAACCACTGACATGGACTTCTGGAGGCTAGAGCTTGGCCTGTTCAGGTTACTGGTTGAGAGAGTCCCTTGGAAGACAGTCCTGAAGGACAAAGGGGTCCAGGAAGGCTGGACAGTCTTCAAGAAGGAAGTCTTAAAGGTGCAGGAGCAGGCAGTCCCCATGTGCCGTAACACGAGCTGGTGGGAAAGACAACCGGCCTGGCCGAACAGGGAGGTCTTGCTGTGACTCAGGAAAAAAAGGAGAGTTTATGATCTTTGGAAGAAGGGGCAGGCAACTCATGAAGAGTACAAGGATCTCGTTAGGTCATGCAGAGAGTAAATTAGAAAGGCAAAAGCCCAGCTAGAGCTCAGTCTGGCTACAGTCGTTAGGGATAATAAAAAATGTTTTTACAAATATATTAACAATAAAAAGAGAGGCAAGGAGAATCTCCATCCCTTACTGGATATGGCGGGGAACATTGTCTCCAAGGATGAGGACAAGGCTGAGGTACTTAATGCCTTCTTTGCCTCAGTCTTTAATAGCCAGTCCAGGTATCCACAGGGTATTCAGCCCCCTGAGCTGGAAGATGGGGATGGAGAGCACAATGTACTCCTCATAATCCAGGAGGAAGCAGTCAAGGACATGTTAAACCACCTGGACACCCACAAGTCTATGGGGCCTGATGGGATCCACCCGAGAGTACTGAGAGAGCTGGCGGAAGAGCTTGCCAAGCCACTCTCCATCATTTATCAGCAGTCCTGGTTAACAGGGGAGGTCCCAGATGACTGGAGGCTTGCCAACGTGACATCCGTCTACAAGAAAGGCCGGAAGGAGGATCCTGGGAACTACAGGCCTGTCAGCCTGACCTCTGTACTGGGGAAGATTATGGAGCAGTTGGTCTTGAGAGTGCTCACAGGGCATCTGCAGGACAACCAAGGGATCAGTCCCAGCCAGCATGGGTTCATGAAAGGCAGGTCCTGCTTGACTAACCTGATCTCCTTCTATGACCAGGTGACCCGCCTAGTGGATGAGGGAAAGGCTGTGGATGTTGTGTACCTGGACTTTAGTAAAGCCTTTGACAGCGTCTCCCACAGCATTCTCCTGGAGAAACTGGTGGCTCGTGGCTTAGACAGGTTTACTCTTCGCTGGGTGAGGAACTGGCTGGATGGCCGAGCCCAGAGAGTTGTGGTGAACGGCGTTAAATCCGGCTGGCAGCCGGTCACAAGCGGTGTTCCCCAGGGCTCGGTTCTGGGGCCGGTCTTATTCAATATCTTTATTGATGATCTGGATGAGGGGATCGAGTGCTCCCTCAGTAAGATTGCAGATGACACCAAGTTGGGTGGGAGTGTTGATCTGCTGGAGGGTAGGAGGGCTCTGCAGAGGGATCTGGACAGGCTGGATCGATGGGCAGAGGTCAACTGTATGAGGTTTAATAAGGCCAAGTGCAGGGTCCTGCACTTCGATCATAACAGCCCCATGCAACGCTACAGGCTTGGGGAGGAGTGGCTGGAGAGCTGCCCAGCGGAAAGGGACCTGGGGGTGCTGGTTGACAGCCGGCTGAATATGAGCCGGCAGTGTGCCCAGGTGGCCAAGAAGGCCAACAGCATCCTTGCCTGTATCAGAAATAGTGTGGCCAGCAGGAGTAGGGAAGTGATTGTGCCCCTGTACTCGGCCCTGGTGAGGCCGCACCTCGAATCCTGTGTTCAGTTTTGGGCCCCTCGCTACAAGAAGGACGTTTAGTTGCTGGAGCGTGTCCAGAGAAGGGCAACGAAGCTGGTGAAGGGTCTGGAGCACAAGTCTTATGAGGAGGAGCTGAGGGAACTGGGGCTGTTTAGTCTGGTGAAGAGGAGGCTGCGAAGAGACCTTATTGTTCTCTACAACTACCTGAAAGGGGGTTGTGGCGACGAGGGTGTTGGTCTCTTCTCCCAAGTAACTAGCAATAGAATGAGCGGAAATGGCCTCAAGTTGTGCCAGGGGAGCTTTAGACTAGACATTAGGAAAATTTCTTTATTGAGAGATTGGTCTAAGCATTGGAACAAGCTGCCCAGGGAGGTGGTGGAGTCACCATCACTGGAGGTGTTCAAAAAACGTGTAGACGTGGCACTCCAGGACATAGTTTAGTGGGCTTGGTGGTGTTGAGTTGATGGTTGGACTTGATGATCTTAAAGGTCTTTTCAAACCTTAACGATTCTGTGATTCTGTGACAAAAAATTAAACCTGTAACCTTGTTTCTGAGTCAGGTGCCTTTTGTGAATTCTAAAGCGTCTTAAACTATTGGCAGCTTGTCTCAGTGCTGTGTATTTGTGGTCAGCGCTGGAGTTTCTGGTGTAGATGGGTGGAAGTCGGTTTGTATTTAGGGTTGTAAATATTTGCCTCCATTAAACCCTGCTTTTTCCCTCTGTCTGAATAGCAAAATTCATGTGGCCTGCACAATACCAGCCTTTTATTCTGGAGACAAATATAACCAATGCATTTGCAAGTTCCAGTCCTGAGAAATTACTCTGAATTAAGGTTTTGACTTTGATCCTGTATCAGTCTCTTTGTTGCTCGTTAGAGAGAGTTATTAGTCTCATCCTTTTCCTGCCAAGTTCAATGAGCATTTATTCTCCTCTGCCATCAGCAGGAGCAGGGCTGGGCATGGTTTATATGAGTATATACTCTTCTCTGCAGGTTCCTCAGCCACGCTCATCACCACAGTCTCTAGGCATCTCTGCTGCTTCTTTGTCCCTCAGGAAAGGTGGCCTTGGACATGTATCCCCCTGCTCTTACCTGTGTGGAAAGGACAGAATTGGCCCACCTTGCACTTACACACCCTGGTAGGCATGCCACTTTCCCAAGACAAGTGGGAAAAGGCGCTTTTCTCTCCAAGAGGAATAAAATCTGCAAGAGAAAAAAAATATATCAGCACGTTTCACACACCACAGGGGAAGCAGAAGCAAAAAAAATTCACCATTCAGGTTCCCCAGACAGCAGTCTGGTAAACCCCTGTTATTCAGGCATGGCACAAAAATAGTTCCCAACATTTTCTCACACTCTGGAGAATGTTTTTAACCAGGCCTGCGGGAGAAAGATGGACTTCACAACTCTATGAGAGATATATTCCAAAGCCATTTATTGTCTTGTCTGACTCCAATATATATCATAATTTTTGTTTAGTCACCGCGCACACACTCATAATTGGTTACAGCTTGTTACACACATTATTGCAATTGGCTATATACAAAATATCATGTGCTGTCCATGCGCCTCTCACACAGTCAGGATTCGCTGCCTGCAGGTGTCCATGCGCTCCTTTGCTTCCTCTTAGGTGTTTACCACAGCTCCTTCTCCTCAAGGCCGAGCCGTGCAGATATCCAGCTGTTTACCAGCTTCTCAATGCCACAGCTCCTTCTCCTTAAGGTCGAGCCATGCAGAGTGATCCCAACATCTCCCCCTTTTTGTTTATCTATAAAAAAAACCTGATGGATCATTCGCAACCCGAGGACTGTGAGGAAGATGGACCATCTGTACATTCTTGTATCGTCCTGTGCCGCGAACTCAGCCCAGCAGTCAGTAGGTGCCAGCTTTACGTGGGCGTCCCCACGGAGGCAACGATGGCCTTGTCGTACACCGTCCCACTGCCCTTCGGGAAATCCCGGTATTTATACATTTGCCAAGGAACAAGTTTCAACACACGTGGCCAGCGAGTGTCGGAATATGACTCGGTTGCCACCTCTCAACACAGGGGGCCTATGGCGTATGCGCCCGCTGGCCAGACGTGCTGCACGCACCACAGCCATCCTGTCTATTGGTTCATAGGCTTTGTTCACACGGCATATTACCATAATCCAGCAGTCACATATCAACTATGCTTAAGCCAATAGCAGAATGTTACAAGGCAAACAATTCTAGCTGTACTACTCCTAGCGATGGAAACTACTCCTAGCGATGGAAAAAGCGCCTGCACAAAGCTATGAAAACCAATATTATATCTTACCAAAGGATTTGTAGTTATAGAGCGCTTTGCCCTAAAAGCTTACCATGTTCCTCTAATGATACCGCTAATTTCAGTGTGATTAATTATTTGCAAATTAGGAACTGGGACGCCCATGGTACAGTCCCCTGACCAGTTCCCAGGCAGCTGTTTCCCAGCCCATTGATCTCCACACAGCCACCATAACCCTTCTGGCAGATTGAAAAGGGATTGCCCGGGGAGGAAAGAGACAGACAGATGGTGTCCTGTCCTGTTTGATTTGCTAATGTTACCCATACATTTTCTTTTGGCTGTGGTGGCATCCAGATTGTGATGACACCTGATAGTGTCAAGATGTGTCCGACAATGACGATGGTGACTGTTTCGCCCATGGTTTTACCCATTTTGCGGGTACCCAGTGAGTTCCAGAATCTGTAATGACACAAGCATAACCTCGTCCCCAGGTTAGCAGTTGAAAAGGTCCTTCCCACATATTCTTTTCCAAATTTTTAACTTTTACTTGCACATTTTGTGTTAACTCAAACAGACTTCCTGTCATTCCTTTTACATGTTTTATTATGGGAGGTACTGTTTCTCCTTCTGCTAGACGCAAATAATTTAACACATATAAGGCTTTATTCAAACGTTCTTGGGGTGGTGTGGCAGCCTCTCCCCCTTTTTGTTTTTGCAATAAACACTTCAGGGGATGATTCATTCGTTCAACAATAGCTTGTCCAGTTGTGGAATGCAGTATTCCAGTAACATGCGTCACTCCCCATTGAGCAAAAAATCATTGGGTTGACTGGGCTACGTAACCAGGACCATTATCGGTTTTAATTTGTAGGGGTATACCATGGGCTGCAAATGCAGCTCGCAAATGCTTTTGTCCATGCCTACTAGTTTCTCCTGTTTGTGCAGTGGCCCAAACTACTGCAGAATAGCAATCAATTGAAACATGAACATATTTAAATCTTCCAAAGTCCTGATAACAGATTCAACAATGGTGTCATTTCTACATTTGTTATTCCACAAATATTACAAATCCAATTCAAGTCTCCCACTAATTTTTGAACATCGTTCAATGTTCTGATTTCGGTTCTCACCATCACATTCTGTGGAAAATTTTTTTTGTTTGTTTGTTTTTTTAGGAATTACAAATACAGGTGTATTCCATGGACTTGTAGTGGGTTTAATATGTTTCTTTTCTAATTGCTCTTTTGCCAATTCCTGTAGCTTAGCGACCTTTTCTTGAGATAGCGGCCATTGATCCACCCAAACCGGTGTATCAGTTTTCCATGTCAATTTGAATGTCGGTCGCTCCTCAATGACCGCTCCACAAAGTGTTCAGGAGTGCTACTTAGAACACAACTCATTTGTCCCAAAACGTCTCTCCCTAGCAAATTGATTGGGATCGGAGCTACATATGGTTTTACTGTTACTGTATACCCATCTGGGTTCTTACATTGCAAGTGTACTGAACTTTGCATGGTATTAGAGACGCCTCCAACCCCAATCAACCCATGGGCTGGATTATGTGTTGGCCAGGTTGCAGGCCAGTCCCTGCTGGAAATAATGGTTACATCTGCTCCCGTATCTATTAGCATATGACAACTCCATTCTTTTGGGTCTGCTTGATTGTTGCAAAAAGTCATTTTTAAGGTAGGTTTTCATTGCCCTATTTCAAGTGCCCAAAAAACTTCTGGCAGATTGCAAGTTACCCAAAATTCTCTATCCCCCCAACTCTGTTACACCGTATACACCGTGGGGAGAGTGTCTTATTCAAATATACTCTTTGATTCCCTGCAAAAGAAATTATACATTTGTGACAATAATTACAACGACATAGAACAAACCGAGAACACCGTTTTACAAATATGGCATATTGAAGTTCCTGCTCTTGACTGTCCAGGGAGTGCCGCCGAAACAGTCAATGAGCCGTCATTCCCCATACAAAAGAGCGAAAGCATCAGCTAGCAATATGTTGGAGTTGGACTCTGCGTCCGTGGGACATGTGACAGGATCTTCTGGTCTTTAGCGGTGGGGTGGGGGCACGGGTGGGGGGTGGGAGCGGGGGTCGCTCGTTCTCCTCATCCCCAGCTCGGCGTCCCTTCTCTCCTGGGGCTGTGGCAGCAGCAGCTGCTGCCGCTGCCACTGTCCGCTCTGATTTTATCGCCTTTATAGAGTCTCTGACTAATCGCCAGGTTGTTAACACTTTCGCAGCCGTATGATCCCCTTTGGAGGCTGCGTCAAACACCAATTTCCCTGCTTTCTCCCAGGTAGGTAACTCAAAAGCTGTTGCAGAGTCTGCTGCTAGCCCCTGGCTCTTCAAAACAGTCTCGAATAGCAATTGCCACGTTGTTGCTAGCTCCGCTGCTTGCCCATCTCCTTTTGAGACCTGCCCCATTGATCTTTCACACGGGCACACAGGGGAACCTTGAGTACATTGTTCTGGGCAACGTTGTCCCGTCTTGCCCTCACATACATCATCGTAGATCTGTTTCTCTGACTTATCTAATGCAGCCGGTTCACCCGGTGCATCTGGCACCTCAGGAGGTGCAGTCGGAGTCGCTGAAGGTCCTGGACCCTCTGGCTCGGTTAAAAAGGGATTGGTTGAAGATGGTTTAACAGCCTCCTCCATATCAGCTGCGGCTTTTCTCTCTGCCTTCAAGGCTTTTAATGTGGTTAATATCAATTTCCACGCCATCACTAACTCTGCGGCGGTTTTATCTCCGTTCCCAATATGTTCCCATAACATTTTTCCTATCTCCTCCCACATCTCTGCCTTAAATGCCACAGACGGATCGGGGGGGTACCCTTTCTTTCGGCTCCAAATTAGAAGCCTTCTAACTGTATATTCATCATATTTCAGTCTTCTCTTAGAGAGCATGTGCAGCAGGAGTCTGACTATCGCCCCTTCTTCATGCGATGTGTTCTGCCCCATGCCACCCCAGTTGCCCACCTCACCTCGCTGGGTGCTTTTCCATTGCAACGTATTAATTTTTCTTTTTCCTTGCATCAGTCCTGCTGACTGCAATTCTTCCAACTGGGCTTCTCCCGCAGCGTCCTCTGCGCTCGACTGGTGTTCAACGATGAGATCCCATAGATCATATCATGTCAGGGTCACCAGTTGCGGGAGAAGGATGGACTTCACAGCTCTATGAGAGTTATATTCCGAAGCCGTTTATTGTCTTGTCTGAATCCAATATATATCATAATTTTTGCTTAGCCACTGCGCACACACTCATGATTGGTTACAGCTTGTTACACACATTATTGCAATTGGCTATATACAAAATATCACGCGCTGTCCATGCGCCTCTCACACAGTCAGGATTCGCTGCCTGCAGGTGTCCATGCGCTCCTTTGCTTCCTCTTAGGTGTTTACCACAGCTCCTTCTCCTCAAGGCCGAGCCGTGCAGATATCCAGCTGTTTACCAGCTTCTCAATGCCACAGCTCCTTCTTAAGGTCGAGCCATACAGAGTGATCCCAACACAGGCCCTTTCCTGCCTTACTGGCCCCATGCTCGGCTTTTCCCTACAAGCCTTGCCTGGCTTTGCAGGATGAGATTGTGGCAGTTAGCTCAACTTCTGTGGATAATTGCTAACTCAACCCAATTGATTTCCCACAAGAAACAAGGAAGGACTTTGAATCATAAAACTGAATGTCAGTTTATATGATAACACATCATACATGGGCTCCTATCCCTACTGGAGGCAGGGATGTATTAATACAGGACAAACACTGCATACCTGTGGAAGGCTTAGCTTTTGGACCTGAATTCTAGTTGTGATCCTGTGGTAAGAAGTTATTGAGAGTCTCTCCTAAATGAGAAGCTAATTTAAATCCCCTCTTGCACTGAATACACAAAGAAAGCTCCATGTACTGTCCAAGTTTTAAGGTACATTTCAGCAACAAGTAGAACAAGCTCTGAAAATTTAGGCAAACAATATACTATTTAAAAATACAGCTGCAAAATGTTTCACTTTTTTTTAAATAAAGGAAGCAAGCTCCCAAGAATCAATGTGAGATAAAAGAGAAAGGCACACAGGGGACATCACAGGTTGCCAGGAAGAGAAGCAGGGAGGCAGCAACATTTTCTGCTGTGGGGTGTGTTAGTCTGTTGAGTTGCTGTCCAGGGAAACGGTAATAACACAGGCTTTTGGTGTCAAGCTAGGCTGGACTAACATTAAATGGTGGTGCTGCTTTGATGGAGATAATACTTTTCTATCCCCACTGGGCCCCTCAGTGGCAGCCTCAGTAGGAGGAGAAAAGTAAAAGGATAAATTCCCTTGCCCAGCACAAAGCACGGTCTTAGAGTCCATGCAGCAACCAGGTGCAGATAGAGGCAAGGTCTCTGCCCTTTCTCTGCCCCAGCTGGTTCTCATCCAGAAGCTCCATGACCATCTTAGTGTGGTGTTGTCAACAAGCTGCCGCGAGTCAGGATATGCTAGCTTTAGCCCCTGGTAACCTTGGAGGCAATGGGACACAGCTTGTCCAGCCTTTGCAGTGTCCCTGCTTGGGAGATGGAGAGCTATTAATTCTGCTATACCTTTTGCTGCTATCAAATCCAGGTTTCTGCAGCCGTATGGTGGCCAGCCAGGCTGTTGCCCTAATTTTGCTTTTCCCCTTTGTATCCCATATGCAGAGAAGCAGAGGGAGCTGGCTTGGAAGGGCTCCCTGAAGAATGGCAACATGGGAAGCCCAGTTAATCAGCAGCCCAAGAAGAACAATGTGATGGCACGAACAAGGTAAAGGACTGGAAAAGCACTTAGCTGTGCTCTAAGATGCAATCCCTAATGACCTTAGGATGGGCAAGGATGATGTTCATTGCTATTCGCCTACTGCCAAACGCGCTGTGAGAGCAGTGATGGCCCTTCCCAGAGCTGGCAGGCCCAGACACTGTGCTGTGTTGCATCCCATCTCCTGGGGAGATGCAGGGACTCAGGGTGGGCTGAGGACTGGGGCTGAGGCCCCAGCTGGGCTCAGGACTGGTGACAGTGCAGCCTGAAGGAGGCAGAGGCAGCCCAGCCTGGTCAAAAGTGGGGGTTTGATATGGCTGTCTTGCATGTTCTGGGTAACCTCACATAACACATAATCCCGCCAGCAGGAGAGTGTACGATGCTGCTTCATGTAATGCAATCTGGTTTAGAGCTTAGTTCTGCCTTGGCTGCTTTTATCCCAGTAGTTCCCCTGTTCCTTTTTGATGATGACCCCTTCCCCATACTGATTGACTTAACAAAGGCTTGTGAATAATCCATCTCTCTGTGCTTTGCTATCCTCCTCTGCACTTTGAACAGCATGGTCATACTTTGCTGGAGCTGCTTTGGCACATCCCTGTATGACAGTATTAGACAGTGCTACAAACTGCTGTAAAGAAAAGATGTTCTTAGCTGAATACTTTCTTTTAGAGTATTTCTATTTTTTCCAAGATTCAGTACACCAATGTATCACTTACCTGCATTCAGGAGGAAGGAACCCCCCAAGTTCATGGGATTGCATGCTTTGCATGCTACTAGAAAGGTGGCAGTTTTTATTGGAGGACCTCACTTAGAATGACAACAAAATCTGCATGAAATGCTGGATGTTTATTGATGAATGAGAAAGTTGCATGGATTACCATATATTAAGTAGAACAGGAGCTGCAGGTCAGAGCCTCTCTATGCAACACATCTGACAGATGAGGTTCTTTGTTCACATTAATTCCCAAAACCCACAATAGTAGTCATAAATCATGCCAGGACTTTGTCAAGTTTTATTTGTAAGCCCCTGCAATGTTGTTGAAATACACAGCATTGCTCACTGCTCTGTGTTTGGTTGTTGAGACCATATAAAGGAGCCAGGCCCTTAGTGTCAGCAAGAAATTCAGCAAATGCTCTCAGATGGCTTTTCCATGCTTCTCCTTGTCTTCCAAATACAAGCTGGAAAAACTTGGTTTCTTTTGGCAATAGGCTGCACGCTAGCTTCCCAAGAGGAATGATAGCAGATTTGCTGCTTGAGAAATTTAGAAACACTGAAATTAGTGGAGGAAGATGCTAAGGGAAAGAAGATGGGATAAGTACAGGTGCCTACCTGTACGATTAGTGACTTCTCCTTGGAGAGGCTGCTGTTTCCAAGCTGCTGATGGAAAGAAGAGTGATTTAGGTGGGGAAGGGCAGAGCAGTGACAAAAGCTTTCCAACAGCCAGCTCAATTTTATTCTATTTGTGGACACCTGAGCACTGTTCAGAGGACATGTGGATGCCTCCACAGCCAAGCAAAGCCTGCTGGCAGTAGACTTGCTTTTCTTAGTTACTTTTCACACAGCTTTTAGAAGCATCCCTTGGTATCTGCAAAACAGAGGTTTGCATCCATTGCTTTAATAGCAGATGTAGCCAAGCTCCATTGTTCCCATATGGCTGGGAAGTGTCTGGCACAGGGTCTCACTGGCCCATGTCTTTTCATCTCCCAGCTCCCTTGGCTTTCTGGGAACCAAGCAGCACCACAAGCACAGCCCTAGTAATACCTCAGAATGGTTTGATCTGTTTTGCCACAGACAGGGCAACCCCGGGAAGGCAGAAATGCCACAAGCTTGTTCAAGCAGCTCCTTTCACAAGATAATGGCTGCAGTACAATGGGAGATACTCCAGTGGGATACACTGCAAAATGTCCAGGTTATGGTAGTTCTTTAAGTAAGTCTGACCTGTTGGCTTCCTCTGGTCTCTGCAGGAGGAGAATAAGCTTAAAGCCATTTCCATTTTTTTAACAGTTCTGCTCTTCACCTCATCAAACATGTTTTCCTTCATTCAGACAAACCCCATTGCCTCTCCTAGTCTCTACTCCACCTCCTCCTCCTTCCCCAAGACTTCTGTTCTTCTGTATTATCTGTATGAATTTCTGACATCCAGCCTCTAGTACCAGGTTGCCTTCACTATTCGGTCTTCTCCTGGGGCAGGGGCACAGACAGCCTTAGAGGTAAAAGGATCTGAATCCATAACATGCTCAGTCTCCCTAAGGGCAAATAAAATGTGAACAAGGTTGGGGTGATGCTGGCATACTCACTGTGAGCACAGGCAGACCCTACAACACCATCCGCATCACTTCCACACAGACAGATATTGTAGGATAACCTAAACTAATATTTTGGCATAACATATGTCATACTTTATCCCCATCCAGCAACTAAGAACCACACAGCCGCTCACTCATTCCCTCCCCCGGGGGATGGGGGAGAGAATCAGAAGAGTAAAAGTGAGAAAACTCATGGGCTGAAATAAAAACAGTTTAATAGGTAAAGCAAAAGCTGCAAACGTAAGCAAAGCAAGGGATTCATTCACTACTTCCCATCAGCACACAGGTGTTCAGCCATCTCCAGGAAAGCAGGGCTCCATCACGCATAACAGTTACTTGGGAAGACACACACCATAACTCTGAACGACCACCCCTTCCTTCTTCTTCCCCCAGCCTTATATGCTGAGCATGACGTCTTATGGTATGGAATATCCCTTTGGCCAGTTGGGGTCAGCTGTCCTGGCTATGCTCCTGTCCTGGTTTCAGCCAGGATAGAGCTGGTTTTCCTCACAGAAGCTAGTGTGAGACTGTGTTTTGGATTTGGGATGAGGAACTGTTGATAATGTGCTGATGTTTTGGGTTGTTGCTGAGCCGTCAAGGACAGTCCAGCTTCTTGTGCTGGCCTGCCAGCAAGCAGGCTGGGGGTGCATGGGGAGCTGGGAGGGGACACAGCCGGGACAGCTGACCCAGACTGGCCAAAGAGATATTCCCTACCATACGACGTCATGCCCAGTACATAAAGTGGAGTTGGCCGGGGGGGCGGAAATCGCTGCTCGGGGACGGGCTGTCGATCACGGGGTGGTGAGCAATTTCTGTATTGGGCCTCACTTGTTCTTGTACATTCCTTTGTTGGTATTATCATTATTGTTCCCTTCTTTCTTTCTGTCCTATTAAACCGTGTTTATCTCAACCCACGAGGTTTTTCCTAATTCTCTCCCCCGTCCCACTGTGGGAGGGGGAGTGAGCGAGCGGCTGTGTGGTGCTTAGTTGCCAGCTGAGGCTAAACCACGACAGCTCCCTCCCAGCTTCTTGTGCATCCCCAGCCTACTCGCTGGCAGGGCGGTGTGAGAAGCAGAAAAGGCCTTGACTCTGTGTAAGCACTGCTCAGCAATAACGAAAACATCTCTATATTATCAACGCTGTTTCCAGCACAAATCCAAAACATAGCCCCATACTAGCTACTATGAAGACAATTAACTCTATCCCAGACAAAACCAGCACATTCTCCACCCCTTATTCCATATCATTTGCATCATGCTCAGGTCCTACACTATCCAATACAACCTCATTAACCACCACCCCCCTTCCCATCCTTTGATATAATACACAGATATCATTCCCTTAGTCTATGGACCACCCCTGTGAAATGTCTGTAAAATGTCCACAAATGTCCACTGAGTTCATTTAGTCCATGACTTTGGTCTCCACCTCTTAGTGTGGTCACAGGAGAGGTGGTGTGTTGCATAGAGTTATCGGGCACCAAGGCAACTCAGGTTGGGACACTGCTGCACTTGCACTGCTTGTTGTGAGGCTTTTCCTCCGTGGTTCAGGTGCTTCCTGCTTCTGCTATAGTAATTCCTATAACATGCAACTCAAATCATGGGTTACAACAATTTAGAGGTACTTCCATTACAATCTCCACCCCTGGCCCCTTTGGACTAGGCCATAGGGTTTAACATTGCAATGAATTCCTCCTCTTGCCTCTAACTTGGCAGCAAGAGGTTCCTGCTATAATACCTTTGATATACAGCAGTCACAGCAGTGGTGACATACAGCATCATGTAACACTGACATCATACAACTGAAATCATGGATTATTTTCACCCAGAATTAAATCACCTTGAGGTACACATTGGACTCCCCTATCCTTCTGCATTACCCACCAAGTGCACCCAGGTCCCTGAGCAAAAACAATCCCACGAGTAAGTTTACCCTTTCCTGAGGAAGGAATAACCCAGACTGTTTTTCCCAAGTATTTCCTTATATGTACTACGGGGATCTTCTCTCCTTCTACAGTGCGCAGGGGTTTTGATTGGGCAGGGCCAGGTCGACTGGCAGATCCTCTAGTGTTAACTAGCCAAGTGGCTTCAGCTAAATGTGTATCCCAGTGCTTGAATGTCTCAGCACCCATTGCTCTCAGTGTAGTTTTTAGCAGTCTATTATATCATTAAATTTTCCCAGAGGCTGGAGCATGATAGGGGATGTGATACACTCAGTCAGTGCCATACTGTTTGGCCCAAGGGTGTCCAGCATCGCTGGCACTGTTGGATACAGATGGAAATTTGTGGTCCCGAGTCAGCAGCCCGGCTCCGTGAGCCATCCGCCGCTCTCTGGAGCTGCCAGTACCTGGAGTTTCATGGTGACTCAATGGCTGGAAAATCACAGGGGCTGTGCCAGAGGGCTATGCTTAAGTTTCTTCCTATTTCTTCCCTGTGTCGCGTTGTAGCACTTGGGTGTTGGGGTGGGCTCAGGTTTCAGCCTGCCTCAGCATCTGAAATGCTGAGCGCTCCCAAAGCACTGAATAGGCTCTATTAAGAGAGGATTGGGGGGGGGCGAAACGGGGCGCTGGGTCCCGCTGTCGGGCGGTTTGTCTCGGAGGATGGAGATGAGCAGGAGTGAGATTAACACCTGCGGGAGCATTGAGGAGAGAGGCTGTTGGGATGATAGGGTGGTAGATGAAGCACGTCTTGTACCAGGCAGGAATTGGGCTGTGGGACCAAAAAGACAGCGGCAAAGATGCCGAAATCTTTAATGGCTAACTGTGTATCTTATACATCATATGTGGCAAGCGAAATAAGTTGTTCATGGACTGATGCCTCATGCTGGGGTTTTGTACGCCCGCCCGCTGGATCAGCCATGCTGGGCCACATCCCTGTCTGATGCTGGCTCCCTTGGTGGGAGCGATGAAATTGTAGTTATCACTCTCGTTTCTTTTTTTTTGTCAGAGATTTATATCATCCCAGCGTGCTGGCACGTGGATCCGCTTGTATTTGATGTTTTGCTTTCGCCGCAGTTGGGCATGAGCTGGGTGGTTTTAGAGGATGCCTCTCCGAGAACCGCTGGCCCCGGCAGGTGCCGAGGAGCTGGCTGCTGGGCTCTGGGTTACCCCATGGACCGCGGCTTCAGGGCCAGGCTGCCTCCTGCTCCCCCAGGGGCTGTAGGACATCTGCGCTTTGCAGATGAGCTCCGTATTCGTGTGCCCCCCCCCCGGATTTGGGGTTCATCCTCTGGGTGCTCAGTGCTGTTTAATCCTGGTTTATGAACCAGCCGGCATCAGCGGGGCTGCTTGTTTCCTTTTGCTCAAGGCAGCCTCGTTACTCTGTTAAATCACGACTCTGCTTAAAATCACGAGACTTGGGGAGGAAAAAAATAATCCTGGATTGTTTTTTATTTTGCTTTCTGATTCTGGAGAGGCTGCGAATGCAGGTGGGGACAAGCCTTCGCCGTCCCTTCCTGCTCCCCCTGGCAGGGAGGCGAGACGCCAGCCCGAATCCCGCGACTCGGGAGCCGAGGCTCGGCGAAGCTCGTGCCCTTCGCACCACTGCGATGCCTGCGGCAGCTGCCTCTTGGCCAGGCCCCCGCTGCCTCGGCACGCCCCGGCCAGAGGGTTGGTTGCACATGCTTACGTCACGGTGCCTGAGAAAACACGCCGGTGACGCACTGGGTCCCCTCCTCCTGCCCGCGGACACATGCTGCTTGGAGCGCAGCCAGCTCCAAGAAACACCCCCGCGCGATGGAGAGGACGAAGCTGCCGGGGATGTGGAGACATAGCAGCGCTTGTTGTTTATGTGCTTAAAAATCCATCTGCGGCGGAGCCGGGGGACAGGCGCGGATTCCCGGGAGGCGATGGACGGATAAGTACCGGCACCATGCCCCCCGGCGGGATGAGCTGCCTCCCGGCTGGGGCTGTCCATATCCGACAGCCAGATGCTACAGGGAATTTGCTGCCGTGTCTTGTGGCATCCCCAACGGCGGACAGCTGTCGCTTTGCAGGAGGCGCAGAGACACCATCATCCCACCCCACCCCTGCATCCCGTCCCTGAGCCCCTCGGGTTGGGCAGATTGTCTGTCGCTGCTGCAACCTCAGCGGGGACGGCGAAGGTGGGTGTCTCCCAGAGAGGAGGCGCCGGGTCCCCCCGGCTGTCCCTGTCCTGCTAAGGCAGAGCCGCTGCCTTGGCTTGGGGGTCTGTGCCGCCCACAGTCGCCTGGGGGTGGCTTGTGCGCCGCGAGGATAAACCGAGGGCCCCGAGGTGATCCGGTGCGGTATTCGGGGGGATCTTTACGGGTGGCTCTGTGTGGAGTATTAAGGCACGGACTCTGGCGGGGATTCAAGCCAAAGACATTTATTGCTACAGGTACTTGCTTTTTATACAGTTACAGCTCTCTCACGAGCCACAAAATGCGTCCTGGTTGGTTACCACACACAGTCCACGCGCCTCTCACACAGTCAGGATTTACTGCCTGCAGGTGTCCACGCGCTCCTTTGCTTCCTCTTAGTTGTTTACCACAGCTCCTTCTCCTCAAGGCTGAGCCCTGCAGGTGTCCAGCTGTTTACCAGCTTCTCAATGCCACAGCTCCTTCTCCTCAAGGTTGAGTCCTTGCAGGGTGATCCCAACATCTCCCCCTTTTTGTTTGTCTATAAACAAAACCTAATGGATCATTCGCTGAAGCATGGTGCGCAGACATGAAAGCAAACAAGGAACAATTAACAAAATACAACAAAAGATGGCCAATGTTAATAATGCCGTTTTACACAAAGACTTTAGCCATCTTGTTATGCTCCAGCCATTCAATAACTTGTCAACCCAAGAGGTGTCGTCAGACGCCACGGCATGTAATACCTTGGCATGCCGCCAAATATCATTAACGTCTGTGAGTATTTTTCCGGCATTATCCACATAAGCACAACAGGTCTCGTTTATCAGAGTACAGACTCCACCTGCTTGAGCAGTGAGGATGTCTAATGTTTTATGGTTTTGCCATACTATAGTTCTAAGAGATTGAATCTCTTGCTGCAAGCCTAAAATAGCATCTACAGTGCGATTAGCAATAATTTCCATTTCTGCTGACAGATTAACTATCGCCTTTTCTAACTGTACTATTCCTAATGATGGAAAAAGCGCCCGCACAAAGCTATGAAAACCAGTATTATATCTTACCAAAGGATTTGCACTTTGCTTAGCTCTAAAGGTTTTCCATGTGCCCCTAATGATACCACTAATTTCAGTATGACTAATCAGCCGCAAATTAGGAACCAGGAGGCCCATGGTGCATTCCCCTGTCCAGTTTCTGGGCAGCTGTTTCCTGGCCAAGTGATCTCCACACAGCCACCATAACCCCTCCGGTAAGTTACAGGTGGCATTTATTGCAAGACCGCTATTGGTGGTGCTCCTTCCCCAAAAATAGTCTGCCCATTGCTGCGCCTTACGTCCCTGTGAATAATTCGAAGCGCTGTTGCTGTTGCTGCTGTGAGATACCTTCAGTGCAATGGCTGTCCAGTTTCCCTCGGTCTGATTAAACTTTCCCAGGCTCATACCATTTTCAGCCGTATAATTAACATACACTACTGTTATATTGATTAATGTCAGAGCATAGTGTTGATCTTGATATGGTACAAAGTGGTGTTTGCACTGATAACTTGTATTAAACAGCTCATAGGGATTTTTCTCCATCCAATTGCTCAGAGGAATGCCCAACAACGGGCCCTGGATTTGCTCCGCGGTCCCACAAACCCAACAGTTGGTGATATTAGTGTGATTAACCGCGCTTTGTAAAAGCGACACAAACGTATTTGCTGTAAAGACCACATGGACACTGCTCACAGCTATCAGCCCAAGCAACTCCGGCACCATGGTTTTGCTACCCCTCCCCATTATCTTTGCCTGATATATCGTTCTGTGTTACAACAAAAATATCGAATATACCCAAAATTCTCTATCCTCCCAACTCTGTTGCACTGTATACACCGTGGGGAGAGTGTCTGGTTCAGGTATACACTTTGATTTCCTGTAAAAGAAATGATATATTTATGACGATAATTACAACAACATAGAACAAACCCACAACACCGTTTTACAAATAGGGCATATTGAAGTTCCTGCTCTTGAGCGTCCAGGGAGTGCCGCTGAGACGGTCAACGAGCCGTCATTTCCCATACAGAAGAGCGAAAGTGTCAGCTGGCGATACGTCGGAGTCAGACTCCGTGTCCATGGGATGTGTGACAGGATCTTCTGGTCTTACTGCCGGCCGTACCAACCTGGCCGGTACCCACTTCGCTCTGTCCCCTGTTGAGACACAAGCATACCCTCGACCCCAGGTTACCTACCGCTGCCCTGTCACACAGGTCTGGGACATAAAAAGTACTCTCTGTGTAGGGGTGAGTATAAGGTCCGTCAGCTGCTTGATGTCAAAGGGAGTTAACAGCTGCCCTCTCAGCACAGTGTTTAACAGTCCTTGTGCAAAAGGCGAAGTCAGCCCGTGCTGCATGACTGTCTTTCGTACCTCCTTGACCATCTCCCACCGCATCGGCTCCCAGGTATTTGGTCCATTTTGTCGCGGTACAACAGGGCATGCGATGCGAGTGGCGATCTCCACCTCCCCCTCTGCCAAGGCCTGTTGTCTCATACTTTGCCAATGTTGGGCAGGGTCGTATCTTGACTTGGGGGAAGGATCGCCCCAGGCAGCCCCCTCCTGTTGCAACACGGGCGACCAGCGCTCATGTTCCAGGTCAGGAGGCGGGGGCCAAGAAGGACTCGCCACCTCCGTTGGTTGCGTTAGCAGGGGGGCACTGGGCTCAGGCCGCTCGTTCTCATCGTCCCCAGCTTGGCTTTCTTTCTCTCCCGGGGCTGTGGCAGCAGCAGCTGCTGCCGCCGCTGTCTGCTCTGATTTTATCGCCTTTATAGAGTCTCTGACTAATCTCCAGGTTGTTAACACTTTCGCAGCCGTATGATCCCCTTTAGAGGCTGCCTCAAACACCAATTTCCCTGCTTTCTCCCAAGTATATCTAGCTCAAAAACTGTTGCAGAGTCTGCTGCTATCCCCTGGCTTTTCAAAAATGCTAACAATAATCGTAACGTTGTTTCATCATAAGTAATCCCCCTCTTCTTCAAAATCTTTACTATAATACAAAGGATTGCTTTTTCTTCCAAGGATATTTGCGACCCCATTACTTCACATCCCCAGCTGCTCACCTCTTTGGTGATTATTTGTCCGGACTGCAGCTCTCTGTCCTGCTGCTTCTTTCTTTGTTCAGCTGGGCTACTCCACCGGTCGTTCTCTTACCACGATTCAAGTCCTGATTCGGGGCGCCATTTGTGGAGTATTAAGGCACGGACTCTGGCAGGGATTCAAGCCAAAGACGTTTATTGCTACAGGTACTTGCTTTTTATACAGTTACAGCTCTCTCACGAGCCACAAAATGCGTCCTGGTTGGTTACCACACACAGTCCATGCGCCTCTCACACAGTCAGGATTTACTGCCTGCAGGTGTCCATGCGCTCCTTTGCTTCCTCTTAGTTGTTTACCACAGCTCCTTCTCCTCAAGGCTGAGCCCTGCAGGTGTCCAGCTGTTTACCAGCTTCTCAATGCCACAGCTCCTTCTCCTCAAGGTCGAGTCCTTGCAGGGTGATCCCAACAGCTCTGCAGGGCTGGGGGAGGAATCGGTGTCTCTGATCTGCAACGGGCGCCGGGGCGTGCGGGGAGCAGCTGTGCACGCCATGCCGGCGCTGCCACTGGATGCCCCCGCCTGTCCCACCCACTCCCATCAGGGCCAAGCGGCTGGACCGGTGATTTCACCCTTTATTGCTCCAAAAAGCCCTCCAGAGAACTCCAGTGCTGCTGCAGACCCCTCCAAGGGAAATTAAAACCCCGGGACAGGTTTGCTCATCCCCCATCTCCGGTTTGCAAAGTCCCTTTCGCAGGGCTGGTCCCCTGTGGGGGTTGCGGAGCGGCGCCAGGACCATGCATGCGGAGGCTTTTTTCCCCCCTGCAGCTGTTTTGCAGAGAAATAATTTCCTCCTTAATTTGCCATCCTAATTTCCTGCTCTTTTATGGGGTTGTAAATACCTCGTGGTAAAATCAACGGTGTTTCCTTAGCTGGACTCCTGCCAAGATGTTTGGGGAGGAGGCGGCAGCACCTTGCACCAGAGGGGAGGGTTTCCCGGCATCCCGGCGTAGGAAATAGGTGCGTGTCCCCGGCGCGAGCTTGGCCCCCAGCGTGGTTCAGACCTGACACCGCCGGGGTGATAGGGACCAGTTAAATGTTATTGACCCTCTTTAAACGAATGCCCTAATTGGGAAGTTGCTGGGGTTAGTGGTGCTGTGGGTCTTACAGCCCGTGGTTAGAAGAGGATGAGAATCCGACAAGTAAAGAGCTTGCTCATGACAGCAAGGACACCAGTGCTTCCTTCCTAAAATGTATCAGCTAGTTAAGAGAGCATTGCTGGGTATTTATGGTTAAAATAGTTTTTCCCATGTACACTACATTGTATTTTTCAACTCTGAAGTTCAAAAACCATTTTATCGCTCAGTCAGTATCATGAGCTCCTTCTGCAGCTCTACACAGTCAACTTCAGTTTTTATTATTCTGAGTAATTTTGTGCCATCGACAAACTTTATAACTTCATTATTCACCCCTTTTCCCAAGATCACTGCGTCAAACAGCACTGATCTTTGTCAGTGCCTGCTGATACCTTCACTCTGCTGTGACCACTGTCAACTTATTGCACCTCTTTGTTCCAGCCTGTGGATGAAATCTCTCTTATCTCATGAGAATGGCGTTTCTTAAGGGCCTTGGTGCAAGAATCTTATCAAAAGCCTTTTGCAAACACAAGCACAAGGTCCAGACCAGCTCACTACATTTATGCGCTTATTGACGCCATCAATCACGGATGTCAGGCATGCCCACTACAAAAGCTGTATTGACTTTTCTCATATTTATCTGTGTGTCTGTGTTGTCCCGAAAGTGGGATCGTATACCTGATGTGCAACGCTCCAATATACACACAGAGTAGAGGTATTTTACTTATAGCATATTTGCACAGATATGGGTGCGAGGTGGTATTCCACAAAGCTAGCACACCACACAAAGGAATCACCACATGTTTATCCCACTGCACGATTAGCGAAAACAATAGAGAACCTCCCAAATTTACATTCATTGGCTAGTAATTGCCACAGTGATTATTATTGGTTGCACATATTTAAATTATCATGCATGCTCCTAGAAAGGGGAGGGGGTAATTTGCATAGTCCCTCAACTGAGTCGGTGGTCGCGATCTCCCCCTGCCACCTTTACCTCTACCCTAGTTACTGTGGATTCTGCTGATCTCATGACAGTTACATTTTTCAAGAGTAAAAGAACAACTCAGTCTTCATGGTTTACTGCTTAAGTACAACTACTTCTTCATCTTCTTGACCACTAAATCTGGGTTCATTAATCTTTTTTAATTGTGTTGTCTCCTACTGACCTGCCCCCCTAGAATCTTTCATTCGTCTCTGACATCATCTGCAAATTCTGTTCTTTGTTTCTACTGACTTGCCTGATGCCGAAATCAAACCTAGTGACATGTGTTTCCCCAGGCTGTGCAAGGATCCCTCTTAAGATGGACATAATTGCCATAACGCAGTCCTTTGGTGCTGAGGCTGCTTTAAGTAATAGTTTACATACTCCTTAGAAGTTTAATAAAATGTCTTCTTTAGTTTCCTTTAACTCAGTGTGAATGCCATCTGGGCTGGTCATTTGCCACAGATTATTTAGCTGTTTTTTTCTAAAATTTCCTCTTTTGACAACTTTGATAACATTCTTCAGACTGCAAAGAGTGGCTGCCATGAGAGGACCTCCCTGACCATGTCTGAAGTGAACACCTGTACCAATAATCCATTCAGCCTTTCTACCCTGCCCTGCCTTGGTTGTCCTTCTTACACTTCCATCAGTTATTTATTGGCCTCCTTACCCCCCACCGAGTTCCTACTTCAAACACATTTGAAAATTTCTGTTAGCAGTTTTTTATGCTCTCTCTAGGTTGCTCCTCTAAATCTTTTTCTCATATGTTTTATTATGGATTTTATTATTAAACGTGCCTATTTTTTCTTTTCCTTGCTTGGCAATGACTGTCCATTTGAAAGTTCCTTTTTTTTTTTTTTAATTTCAAAGAGCGTTACTGTTTAACCCAGCCAGAAGATTTGTGTTTTGTTCTCTGCGTACAGTCCCTGGTAGTATATGTTCCCCTCTAAAGAATCACCATGATCACCATGTTACCTGCACGTTAGCAGCAAGCATTGCATGCCCCCATGTTATCTACCAGCCTTTTGCACTTCTGAGTTGCCCCTTTCTATCAGCTTTCTTGGTTTTATGCAGGTCTCAGTTTTCAGAGGCTCACCCCACCGAAGGTCCAGGGCAGCCTGCCTGCCATGGGAATACATGTGAGCTGAGGAACCTCAACACTGCAACTGAAGTGCTTTCCTTTGAGATTTGTATAGTTCCTCAGTAGTGTATGACACCAAGTTGTTTTTTTTTTAATCTTTACACCCTATCTCAGGTCCAAAAGTATAACCACCGTTTTACAGCTTGGGAACAGAGGTTCTAGCTGAACCTTGCTTAGTTCAACATTACATGGGAGGGAGGCAGTAAAGCTGAGGCCATAATCCTTCTCCTCTGAACTATGGTCCGAGTGTCTTCCCTGCCGACAGTGCTGCCTCATGCTGGTACTGCAGAGCTACCACCCTTTTCTATCCAGATCCCTTATCGGGATTCAAATTCAGGACTAAATGTAGAGTGGGGCTTTTGTAGCACATCTACAAAACCAGGCAGTCTAGAAAGGCATTGGATGAAGGCAGAAGGGACTTTCATGTGACTAGCATAGCAACAGGCGCAATTTACTGCGATGGCCTGAAGTTATCATATCCTGCCATGAGCAAAAATGCAGCCAAATGTCTCTTCTGAACAGGAGGGGAAGCTGTTTCTGTGCTGACCTGGGCCCCGGGGCCCGGCAGGCTGTTTCTACCTCCTGCAGAGGGTCGGGACCAGATAGAAATGAGAAGATGCAGTGGCAAAAGGAGGGAAGCTCCCAGTTAAGGCAGGAGGGTTCCCCGTGCAGATGGAGCTTGGTGCAAGACGTTGCCTGGTAAGATCACTTGTAGGAACATTACATTGAATCTAACTAAAACAAGCAGCTTGAGATGCTGTCAGGTATGGACAAACAAGGCCCTGAATAAGTGAGCAGGAGCAGACTTGAATGCAGCCCAGCAATAATTCCTTCTTATGAAAAGATCTCCCCCCATCCAAGGGAGCAAGTCCCTCTCTGCTGCCAGCCCAGGAGACCAGCCCAGGTCCATGGGATGAGGAAATTAAAAACAGCTGGAAGACACTTGCTGTTTTAAGAGGGGTGTGATGACCCAGATGTATTTGGTCAAAGGCAGGAAATCCAGATGTGCACGGGGAAGCAGTGAGATTGGCACTCTGTAGTCTATTTTGCCTGACTTCATGCCCAAGACCAGCATGGCAGGAGGTGAGATTTGGGTTTTTTGCAAAACAAGCTGTTGACTGGAACCAACATTAGCTTTATTTTGCCCTGGTCCTCCCTCAGGCTATGACCGTGCTTACTTGGATGTAAAGTTCAGGGACACAAATTTCCATGACAGGTGAGTGGATGTGGCCAATATGGAGAGGAGGGAGCAGAACAGGCAGAACTGAAGCTGGGTGAGAAGCTACCTGGCAACTGGGAGTTCTGGGTTTATGGGAGCACAACTTCCATCACTTTGGACAACAGATCAGCTCTTATCAAGCTGTGTCATTTTTATAGAGAAGTCAACAAAGCCTACTGGTAACCGCCAGTAATTAGCTGGCGAACAACTCGTCAGTGCAAGTACTCAATCGCAAATGCTTCTTGATCGGCACTCAGATTACTTTCCAGTAGCATGGCTCTCCAAGAGTAGTTCCCAGCTGTTGCTTCTGGCAACCACATCGGCCTGTGTTTTTTTCCCAATCATTGCTGTTTTCTTAAGAATATCTTGCTTTTGGTTGACCAACAAGGCTTCATAGCTTTCTACGTTACTCCGAGGTCCACTTTTGACCAAGTATCTCAGCAAAGGCCTCCAAGGGAGCAGAGCAGCCATAGGAGAAGAAGAAAGGTTTTGGCATGGAAGAACACATGGGTAAATGGTGGGAAGCAGGGGAGGTTGGTAAGGTCAACACGAAGCTGTTGCATATGGGGAAAATCAGTCCCTGGAGGGGGATATGACGGAGGTCTATAAAATCCAGAGAGGCCTGGAGAGGATGGGCAGGGGCTGACTGGTCAGGGACTGGTCCCAGATGGGACACCATGGGAAGGCTCACAGCGTGCAGGAGGTGGCTCTGCACATAGCAGCCGTGCATCCTTGCTGCCGGGGAAGGCCTGCGCAAACCAAGGGAGGAGATCTGATAGCCACTGAAGAGTTAAACACACCAGGGTCAGGAAACCCCCTTGAGCAGAAAATAGTTGGAGGCTGGAAAAGTATATAGAGGAGGAGAAGTATCAATGAGCTTGGCCTTTCTGCCTCTTCCATGCGAGATGCTTAGGGCTGCCTTAGGAGACTGGAGTGTGAGGGGTCAGGGAGCAGCCAGCAGCGCACATGGGATTGGGGGGGAGTAGAACGGCCCCCCAGGATATGGGATCCAGGACAGGCTGCCCAGCAGAGCTGCCACCAGCCTCACGTTCAGTGCGTGAGAATCAAGAGTCAGTGTTAAACGCAGTATTATTGCAGCAGTTTTCTTTCTGCTTGTACGTGCACAGATCCTGCTAGTGCCCAAGGCTGGGTTCCCACCACCCAGCGTACCTCACTGGCTTGCTGTTAGGCTTCACTTCTTAAGAAGACACTTCAGCTCCCTCCCTGCTTGCAGGGACTTTCCAAAGAAACCACTGTCAGAACCAACTTAGGCAATTCCAGGATTTCCAGTTTCCAGCAGGAAACCGAACCCTCTAAGGTCTGTTGAGAGCAAGCACCTCTGTCCTGCTGGCAGCCTTAAAACTCAGCAGCTCCAGGCAGGACAGGATGGGGAGAGGCTGCTGCAGAGGGAGATCAGCCTCAAGCAAAGAACACATTTGCTCTCTGCTCTTTGAGCTTGCTTTGGGCATTGCCAGGTATTGGGGAGCTAAATTCCTTTCTTGCAAAACAGTTGTGGTTTTATTAGCAGTCTAGCTGAACTGCAGCAGCTGATCGTGCAATTGCACCAAATGCATTTCACTGGAAAGTAAAGGAAGTCTGCTGGGAAACATCCTATGATCCTCCTTAATTTACTAATAAAACATAGCCATGGGGCTCCTGTTGTGTGGCAGCAGTAAAGAACCACTGTCTTCTAACACTGGACAAGATCTTTATTAGAGCAAAGAGAAAGAGCAAGAGCCCTGTCGTGGTTTAGCCCCAGCCGGCAACTAAGCACCACGCAGCCGCTCGCTCACTCCCCCTTCCCCCAGTGGGACGGGAGAGAATTGGGGAAAAACTCGTGGGTTGAGATAAAAACAGTTTAATAGGACAGCAAGAGAGAAGGAAACAACAATGATAACAACAATAATAATACCGACAAAGGAATGTACAAGAACAAGTGATGCCCAATACAGCAATTGTTCACCACCTGGCGATCGATAGCCCATCCCCGAGCAGCGATTTCCGCCCCCCGGCTAACTCCAGTTTATGTACTGGGCATGACGTCGTATGGTAGGGAATATCCCTTTGGCCAGTCTGGGTCAGCTGTCCTGGCTGTGTCCCCTCCCAGCTTCCCGTGCACCCCCAGCCTTCTTGCTAGCAGGCCAGCACGAGAAGCTGGACTGTCCTTGGCTACTTAGCAACAACCCAAAACATCAGCACGTTATCAACAGTTTCTCATCCCAAATCCAAAACATAGCCTCACACTAGCTTCTGTGAAGAAAACCAATTCTATCCTGGCTGAAACCAGGACAAGCCCGAAGGCTGTCCTGCTCTGCTGGCATCCCACCATGGTGTCACCTCCAGGTCCTAACCAAACCTGCTAGGGAAGTAGCAGCTGGGGGCAGGGAGCAAACACAGCACTCGGGAGGTGGCTTAGTGCCTGCCTCTCCCCCAGAGCAGATTTATTCACCCACTCCTCTTAGCAGTTTAAAACCACTTTATAAAAGCGGCTGGGATGATGCCACGGTGTCCCTGGCCAAGCCATCCCAGCACCTTGCCAGCCTGTCCCTCATTCTCCTGTACCCCTGCGTTTAACCCTATTTTAAATGCTGCCTTGAAATGCACCTGCAGGCACTTGTTTTACAGCTGGTGGGTTCAGAGCTTTGCAGCCCAAGTAACACTTCAGCAGGAAATTGGGTTAAAACCCAGGAGGCAGTTTGCTTCCCGCTTTCCAGCTACCCCAAAGGAGGAGAAACATACCCTCAAGCCAAGGGAGGAGGCAAATACAGCCCAGGCTCAGCCTGAAAAGCTCCATGGTCTGCCAGCACGGGGGCAGGGGGAGCCCCGAAAGGACTGCCAGGCAGCTTGCTTTTCCCCCTTCCTCTGTCATTCACCGAACCCCCCTCCGGGGAAGGGGAGGAGCCCCGAAGCCTTTTGCCCTCGAACATGAGCAAAACCCCCAAGACAAGAAGCTCATACTAGGACACCTGTGGATCAAGGAAGCTACAACTGCAATCTGGTTTTGTTCCAAGGACAGTGGGAAGCGAAAACAAGGACAATCAGGATGCAAGGGAAAGATTTAGGTCGGGGCAAAGACATTAATCGCTGTTTATGTTGCAGAAAAAATGAAGTTCTGTGTTATTAAGAAAAAAGACATTTCTCAAGAAAAAGATGTAGTGATTTTTTTAATCAATTAAATAGCACCACAAAGGGCTCTTCTCCTAGATCCCCTGATAGTGCTTTGTTCACTCATGATATAGTAACAACCGTCAGTGAGTACATATGGAGCACTGACTTGAAAACTGGAGAGTGAGCATGGAAGTCAGTACTTATGATATGTGTGTGAGCAAGCTGCTGCTGCCAGATCACAGCTTCAGTTTTATTTCCAGACATCTTGCTTCTTGACTTCCTTACTATGTGCTTTAGGAGCAGCGTCTCAGTGCTATGGGAAGAGGTACTGAATTTTTCAAATGGATCCCATTTTCTCCAGTTCCCTGTTGCTACAGGTTGGAAATTCTGTATCAGTTTTAAAATTAATTTCTTTAATCTTGCGTTTCAATGAACATAATAAGAAAATACAACTAGTCGTGAGCCTATACATCTGCTTTGTGATAACACTTGATACGTTTTACTCTCCCTGAGCCTGCAGACCTTTGTATTGCTAAAATTGTAATGGCTTCCTGAAATTTTCTGAGCAGAAGCAGAAGAACATTGCAGGTGGTTAGAGTGCAGTTGGAGCATGGATGAGATGGATTATCATCTTTAGATTTATATTTTCTAAACTCTTAGTGAGGCATCATTGTGCATCATTGTGTGTTGTTAAAGACCAATTCTTCATTTGGAAGAAAACCTGAATTAAGCCACTGAACAAGGAGATTTTCATCAGTCTTACTGTTCCCACCTGCTGAATGTAGAATCTTCTTCCATTTGCTTGGTTTGGTTGATCTTATTTTAAATATGAACCAAAGTCTTTGTGCAGTTTTGTGGATGAAAGAACTCTGTTGTGAACTGGATACCATTTAATTAATGTATTATTTTCCTTACCCTAGAAGCTCTGAAGCCTGTATTCCATTACACAAACTCTCTCAGGCAATTAAAGGTGCAAAGTCATCATCAGCCTTTGTAATACTTCTGATGAAGTGAGGGTCATTATAAAATAATGGGATTTTAAAAGTGCTAGTCTGACTGGGCTCTGCACCCACCAGCTCATATTTCTCATATTACTAAATTTAGGAGTGAGACCTCAAAAGTGCTGTGTTATGGGGGCTGGGTAGGGACTCATACAGAAAGACCAAATCCCTGATTTCCAATAGTAGAACAGTAGGAGCACCAAACCTCTGCCTTCCCCTAGCCTCTTTCTCCCATTTATTTATTGCTAGTGTCACGTACTCAGTGCTAGGGAAAAAGAAGCAACACAAAAATGAGCAATCTGATACGACAAGCAGTGCTAGCCGAACAGGTTCACCAGAATGAAGTGTGGAGTGTCCCAACTGTTTTTTCTTCCAGGGAGGAGTGTGTTCCCAAGGCATGTCCAGTGTTCATCCCTGTGAAACTTCTCTGAACTACCCAGAGACACAGCCTGCTTCCTCTGAATTGCACCCATTTAAATGTCTCCACTGATAAGGGAGGACTTGCAAGGAAGTGAAACAGGGAAAGCCTAACTATCATATGGCTTTGCTCTAGACTGTGTGTGGTACTGAGCTTTACTGTGTGGTTAACGGACAGCATTTAATTATTTCAGGCTCGTCGTTCCCAATAAGGGCTATTCGTCATTAGATCAGAGTCCAGATGAAAAACCACTGGTAACCCTGGATACGGACAGGTATGCAAAGTGTTAATAAGATGATATATATTACGGTGCAAGCAAGTTTTCATGCCAGAGTGCAGCACCGAAGCTAATTCCTGCTGAAACTGCTCTCGCAGGCCACTCGCTCTCTTCCTTGCTGTGCCTTTTGGCATATGCCATAACGAGTCTGTGTGTGTAAACAAGTAGGAAGAGACGTGAGTAAAGAGCGCTTTGATGGAAAGGTCTGAGGGTCACAGATGAAAGTTGCTCTCCAGACTCCCTTGATGTAACTTCTCTATGCCTAAAGTACAGCCTCACAGCATGAGAAAGATAGGGCTAACCAGGGAATACAGGTCTCTCTAACTGTTGTTTCCTTCTTTGCTGTATCTTGTCCTTCCCTGCAGTGATGATGACTTTGACATGTCCAGATATTCCTCCTCGGGATACTCATCAGCTGAGGTGAGTTATACTCCTTCCTGCCATCCTTGCCATGAATGCTAATAGTAGAGCAGCCAGAAACGACTTAGAGTGGCCTTGTGCTGCCAGAAGGAATTTACCAGTGGTGTAGACTCTCTGAGCCTGGAAGGGGCCATGGCAGAAACCATGTCATGTTTCTTCCCCAATGATCCAGTTGGCTCCGTCCCCACGCTTCCCTGGCACAGACACAGATCTGCCCGTCGGCTGTTTTCACAGATACCTTTGGCTTCGCTCAAGCTTTTCCCAGTTCTGCTCAGTCCTGCAGTGTTGGCCCATGTGGTGCAAAAGCATCAACTTGTCTGTCGCGGCAACTCAGCAACCATCTACTTGCCAAGGACACAAATAAAGAATCTGAGGGTGTGCTGTGATTTCCAGTTCTTGTGAGGGTCAGGGTCACCCAGTGCGTGTTTACTTGGAGCACCAGAAATTCCGGGGAGGACTTGCAGATATGAACTCTTGCCTTTTCAAAGAGAAAAGGCAGGGAAGCTCAGGCTTGTTAATCCCTCTGCATTGTTTCTGAATATATTCCCAAGCTCTCTTGTGAATTAGTTGTTCAGACTCTGGCTACTGCTTCTGCGGGATCTGATTTTACATCCAGGGTGCTTGAGTAGCCATTCTGCACACAAGCCACTGGGAACTCTTCCCCCTTGTATCCCTTCCTTGGGCAAAATACCCCTGAAACACAGAGAAATGGCCAAGAGCAGGGACCAGATCAAATGATCTGGGCCATCTCTGGGCCCTGATGAAGTGTTGTTCACCCAGACAGCACATGACTCCGAGATTACAAAAAGCCAAGAGGCCTTACCACCTTTCAACTGCTGTAGTGCCCCAGACTGAGAGGAGGGACTGCCCAGCTGCCAGTCAGTTTATTGTCGTATTATTACATTACTTTAAATGAGGACTCATCTTCATGGAAAGATTATTCCAGAGTAAACTAGTGTATCGACTTGCTACTCTGGAATATCTCACTCTAGATATTCCTAGTCTGGAAGAAGTTAGAACAACAGAAGGCAGCCCTCACCTATGGTCAAAACCTGGGACTCTTTCATTGATGGGGCAGCTGCTAATGATAGGGAAATATATTCCAGAATAAAGGACCTCCTTCCTCTTCCAACCATCAGAAGAAAGAAGTCTCAAGTGTTTGACTGTTTGTCTCTTTGTCTGTAGCAGATCAACCAAGACTTGAACATCCAGCTGCTAAAGGATGGGTACCGGTTAGATGAGATCCCAGATGACGAGGACCTCGACCTAATCCCCCCTAAATCGGTCAACCCTACCTGTATGTGTTGCCAAGCCACCTCCTCCACCGCCTGTCACATCCAGTAGTGAGGCTGGCAGGCTGTGATCAGTGCTTTCCACTATAACTGTAAAACTTAACAGCCATTGCTTCCTCCTATGGCAGGATGTGCACCTCTTTGTGTTCATGGATCCAGGAGAAACCAAAAAATTCATTTTATGATTGGTTAATAAGTTATTTTAAACTATGGATAAACAAAAGAGAAGTTGCTCAAAGTACCAGGCAGTGCCTGGCAGAACCGACTGGTCTGGAGAGCAAATGCAGGAGGGTCCAGAGATACCTCTTTGGTTTGTGTAGGCACTGGAGATGTTTTGTAAGGTGTCTGTTCCAGAATGGGAAGGGTCAGATGGGGCTGCAGTTACTCCTGCCCACTGAAACCAATCCATCTACAAGACCAGGGGTGAGTCTGAGGTGTCGGGAGGAGGTCAGTTCTTAATTCATTCACTAAACCTGATTTGTTTGCATAACCAAAATTATACCATAACTGGGGCACAGGAATGGGAATGGAGCAGGGCATCCTTTCTTATGGCAAGGCTAGCCAGGACTAGCATGACACAATTCATTCACTTGCAAAGAGGACAAATAGGTGGCATTTCACTGTGAGTCAGTACTAGCTAGAGCTGTCGTGTCACATATCCAATGCAATCTATCCTTAGCTCCACATTAAATTATCACCAAACACATCAGATTCGATCTGCAATCCATCCATGCTCCTCAGGGATTCAGTCCTTGCCTGAGAATACCATACTACTGAGTTCAGTCCAGTCACGTATACTGACTTCAACCTATACTTCATTCCTGTGAGACCCATCTGCTTCCAAAAATCTTATTGTTCAACTAAGAAAAAATGAGTCCTGCACAAGATAGGACTAGAGCTGTGCAGTCTGAAGGTCAGTGCCAGAAAAGCTAATTGAAGAAAGCACGTTTTTACAGAGCTTGGCTGTTGATATTCTCTTGACACTGCCTCTCTTGGTGCCTGTGGGAGAGATTTGTTAACACTGAAGGCATCTCTGTGGTAGTGTCAGACTTTAGGAGGGGGTTCAGCAACAGCAAGATTATGAACAGCTTCAGCTGAAAAAAACCCATGAGAGGAAACTACTGTTTATTCCATCTCTGCCCACTTGTGAACCAGGCTTGGTCTGTGTTAGAGATGTCCCACATCAGGAGCAATTGTGTTTATTTGGTGCTGGAATAGTCAGGAAACCTGGCATTACATTAGATGGCTGGACTGAATTGCCAGTTCACCAGCAGACTGTTTTGAATGCAAAATTATTTCTGGAATTAGGAAACATGTCCTCTCCCTGGCCGGTCTTACTGGCTTCAGCATACAGAGGACTCAGGTGACGGATGGGCTGGCATTTTTCTCAGAGATGAAATCTTTTGCCACAGGCACGACTGTGTGTTTTCCTGCTCTGCCAGGAGGAAGGACCACCTGCCTTGCATCAGCGCTTGCTTTAGAGCCTGGGGAAAGGAGAAAGCAAGGGCAATTCTGAGCTTCCCATCAGAATACCCCTGAGTCGCAAGACAGAGCCTGAGCTCCACCCCGAAGGACAGATCCCCCGCCTGAAATCTTCACGTAATGAGCTGAGTCTTTAAGAAGTCCTCTTTGTGATTAGGAGGACACTTATTTAACATTGTGGGTTTTCAGTCTGTGCAGTGCAAGGCACGGTGTCATCCACAGCATGAGCAAAAGAGCAGGCACACAGGACTCCTGGGCTTTATTATTCACTAGCTGGCTGTGGGCAACCGTTAAAGCTGTGTTTGCCCACTGCCACCCTGGCTCCAGGCCACAGAAAGAGGACTGAGCAGTGCTGTTTACTGAGCACCCCTGCCTCCTCATGCAGAAGTGCTGGTTAACTTTCCAACTCCTCTAGGAAAAGAGTGTTTCTCAATTGAATTTCTCTCCCCTTCTCATCGCCTGGTAATGCTGAGAGGGAATATTTCCAAAATGTTTCTAAAGAAGCACAAAGCATCAGGTCCTCAAGTCTTCGCTTTTCGCTTCTTCCTTCGTGTGCCTGCTTTCCTCTCCAGTGCTAGCTCAGGTGTGAGGTTAGCAACTTGTCGGGGGGGGGGGGGAAGAAGAGCTCTAACAACACTGTGTAGGGAGAACAGATAAAAGGGAAAAAGCATTCCTTAAGGAGTTGGGTTTTTTTTAAATGGAGAATGTAGCCAAAACCTAACAGAAACCCCATGGTCAAACCAAACCCTATAGGACATAGCCGAGTCTCCTTAAATGTTCACTCTTCTAAAGCAGGACTTTGCAGTTCAGCACTGGTACCATGCAACATCTTAATTGCATTTATCCTCCTGGGTCAGTCTCTGTGCCTTCCAGCTGGGCTACACACACCCAGCCTTTCCCACAGCTCTTGCTCAGGAGCTCGGAGCATTTCAGTGTGCCTGCTAGAGCAACGAGGCATCTGTTTACATAGGTTAACCTTGGGAGACTGCAGGTCCCATAGGTCTCCGTCATGCTGCTATCATGTTCAAAGACAGAATGAAGCTTGCTGAGACTGTATCTCCCAGGGCTAATGCCTCCCCTCTGAAGGACAGACCTTCCCTGATAACCACTGCCCCATGGCACCACGACCAAGTCCTTTTATTGCCTCCTATTGCTGGTTTTTGCCTGCCATGTGCCCTGAGGCATTCCCCAACCCTGCAACCCTGCAACCTCCCTCAGCCCTTTGCATTGTGTGATGTGCACCTGCTTCCAGCACAACCCTTTAGGGTTCCTGGGAGGGAGGGAGATGAATTTAAACGTTAACTACACCCAGTGCTTCCTCCAAATACAGACACAAGCACAAGCCAAGTGTTTTTCACTGCACACAGAAGGAGTTGGTTGCACAAATAGCTGTTTTGGCATGACAGTACAGGACCATAAAATGGCAATTTTTTGGCTTCTCCTCTATGCTTTGTGTTCATATATTTTATTAAGGGAATAAAGTAGAAAGAGTGGGGAAAAGTAGTTACCTGTGTAGGGTCATTATCAGGAAGGCTGAATGGATTAAGGCAATGCACATGTGGCTATCATAGAAAATTGAACACTAACCCTTCTGAACCCTTAAGCAGGTTATGACCATGGGGCATGTTTGTTGGGTTGTTATGGAATATGATGGACGGCCTGGCAGTATGTATTAACCGCAGATTGGGCTGGCTCTCCCTATCTGGTCTCATGTTCAGACCTTTGCTTCAGCCAGAAGGTTTTCCTTGTGCCCTTGTTGGAGGTTATGCTGTGGTGACTTCCCAGGAAGGTGTATAGATATGTGGCCGTTCCGGCACTGCTCTCCTTAAACCAGTCTCTGCTGCCATGGCCCGGAGAAGGCAAAAGCAAAGAGCATGGACCCTGACTCTCTGTCACAGCATTATAGAGCCCTAAAATCTGCAGAGCTGCTGGGCACTCTCCTAACTGCAGATTGCTTGCAATAAAGCAAATTGTTCCTTGTTCCAGACTTTGCACCAAACCAGATGATCTTCTCAGGCCTCATTTTCTGTCCAAAGTCGTACAGAATACCAAGGGGAAGAGAGCCAGGGAGTATGAAAGACTGCACCACTGTCCATCTAAATTACCATGCAAATAGGATAGCTTCCTTATATTGATGCTGGTGCCTCCACAAAGGAATTTGCATTTGATGCCTCCTAAAGCCAGACTGGCTTTTTGTTAGGATTTTATGTAATTTTAGTCACCAAATTACCTGAGTTTAAGCAAATCCTTTCCTTTTCAGAGAATCATAGAATCTTTGGGTTGGAAGGGACCTTCTAAGGTCCTCTAGTCCAACCTCCCTGCAATGAGCAGGGACATCTTCAACTAGGTCAGGTTGCTCAGAGCCCGGTCCAACCTGACCGTGAATGTTTCCAGGGATGGGGCATCTACCATCTCTCTGGGCACCCTGTTCCAGTGCTTCACCACCCTCATTGTGAAAAATTTCTTCCTTATATGTAGACTAAATCTACCCTCTTTTAGTTTAAAACCATTACCCCTTGTCTTATCAATGTCCTATCATCCTTTTATCAGATGTTAATTTCGCCCTTTAATGTGAGCTTGACATGCGGAAACAAACTTCACAACTCAAAAGAGTTATAAAGCAGGTATGTTTATTACAGCGCTGGACGCATGGGGGATATCTCCTCCTAACATGCGTGCTCTGAAACAAAAGTTCATCCTTTATATACCTTAAAGACATGAATATTCACACATTTTCCAAGAAATCACCGCCTCCTTGCTTATCTACTACATTTACGTAATGCTGGTGTTGCAAAACTACACTACGCATGCGCGGGGGTCTCGAGTGGTCGTCAGTGGTCGTTTGGGGAGTTAGCCCCCTACTCCTTTTTCCCTTTTATGGTCACGGGTCTCTTGAGGATAATTGCTTCTCCTTGGATGTTTGCCCCTTCTGTTGTCCAGCCAAGTGGTTCCTTCTTATCATCCTTGTTAGAGCATTCCTGCCAGTCTGTCTCTATGCTCAAGGTTAAGATATCTTCTCTGTTCTCTTTAATCTCTCAGTCCTTGCTCTTAACTCTTCTTCGTTTTAATTTTCATGAGGCCTGCTTTAGTCGTGATTAACCGTTTACACATAGATACAATGTTAGCATTGAGGCAAATACAGCCTAAGGACTATGAGAGTAGGCCGTTAAACATAATCACATAGTTATTAGGCTAAAGAATTCTATACTAAAGTCAAACTAATCATGTAATCGATAACCTTCCATATATTAAGGAATTTGCAAAACTTTGAGTTGATTAGTGACACATGCTGAAACCTTATAATTGTTTTAGATCCTTGTTTCAAGCTGACTTTGGACTCCAGTGTCTCAGCATTCAACTCTATCTCTGCAGTCAGTCTGCAAGCTCCCTATTTCCAGATGTCTGTGTGAGGGGGAATATCCTCCTAGTGTTGAGGAAGGTCTCTAGATAGGATGGTCTAGTCTGCTTTTCTGGTGGTTGTATAATAACCTTTGGCCGAAAGAAGGCTGATGTCCAGATGACCATCCCAAAGGCTCATTTGATGTCTTATCAGACATATCTTGAAGGTGACCCTTGGAAGAGCCACTGGATCATATCTGACGTTGCTGCATGCCTATCCCCAACGTGTACGCTTGGCCATTGGGTCTGCTATTCTGTTCTGACTGTCTTGCCTGCAGATGCCTTCTGACTGCAAAAGCAGGCGGTCAAGCCTGCTGCACAGACTTTGAAAGGGACTTCAGGACGCTGTACTCCCCCACAGACAGGATGGACTTCAGCTGCTTCTGGTTTGTCTCTCTGGCTCCTTTCTCAAAAGGAGGCACCCGCTCTGCTCAGCTGTGTGCTGGCTGACACATTGGTCCGTGATCCTGAGAAGTATCCTTTCCTCTCCATGCAGAGTGTGTCCTCAGGCTGGCCTGCAAGCTGTACAATGGCATGCAGGAGGCTTGAAAAGTACAGCGCCCTGTATGTGACTCAACAGAAACATGAAGATGCTTTTCAAGAAAGGAAGGACCCAGCTGGGCACCAGATGGAACGACAGGAAAAGGAAAACAAGCAGTAACTAGAAAGGTTGCCAAGTGCTGTCTTGGCCTAGGGCAGATCCCAGTTGTCTGAGTTAATCTATCTCGGTACAGTGCTGATAACAGCAGGGAGCAAAGCTCACTTTCAGATGCACACACCAGAAACACCATGTCCCTGAGCTGGCACCGCAGCCAGATACTACTGTGGAGAGTCTGCTGCACTGTTAGACCACAGAAATGAGATCTGGGGTCCCTTGCTGCTGTTGGCACATACTACATGTTTGCTCTAACCTCAGGCAAGTCACATCCCCTCTTGATGTCCATTCCCTTCTGCAGCACAGAGGAGAAAGCTGCCTTCCCAAGATGCTACCAACACCCTGCATGGATGTTGCCAACTGTGTGGCAGGCACCACTGACAGGATAGCTCTGCAAGCAAGATGCAAAAGGCATGCTATGGAAGTTTTACATTGCTGTGGTTTAACCCGGCAGGTAGCTAAAACAACCACACAGCCGTTCGCTCACCCCCATCCCCCCCAGCGGGAGGGGGGGGAGAATCGGAAAAAAAAGGTAAAACTCGTGAGCTGAGATAAAGACATTTCAATAGGAAAAAAAAAAAGATAAAAGAATATACAAAACAAGTGATGCACAGCTCAATTGCTCATCACCTGCTGACTGTTGCACGGAGGGGAGCCCCGAAACCTTTTGCCCTTGAGGAGTGCCAGGCAGCTTGCTTTTCCTCCTTTCTCTGTCATTCACAGCAGAAAAACCTGCTGGGAAGAGAAAAACTCTTTTGTCTTGGCTCCTGAGACTTGGCAGCTGGCTTATCCGCAAAGGATCATCTTGGAGATGTGGTCCCCGCTCAGCGGCTATCCCTTAGGAGAAATCATATGACGAGCCAAGATGAGGGGGATGACACTGGACCAAGATGCTCGCAGCCACCAAGCTTGGCTCCTTAGCAGCTGCAGTTGCTCCCAGCAATGAGCACTGAATGCTAAGCAGGCTGGCGGGCTGCCTTCAACAGGGCTGGGAGGCGGAGGAGGATGCATGGCTGGCCTGGCAAGGAAAGGCAAAGTTCCATAGGAGCGCCTGGAGGGGCGTGGGATGCATCTGATGAAACCCTGCACTTGGCCATGCCGTCACAGGCTCGTTTTCTCTTTAGGGAGAATTATCCCCACCGAGATGAGTTTAAGCGCTGTCACAGGTCACAGCAGTGTATTGGGTCTGGCTGAGATGGAGTTAAATTTCCCCACAGCAGCCCTCATAGTGCTGCACTTTGCACTTTGCACTCCACAGCATCAAGGATGTCTCTGCAACATTTCCCCCCACCAGTAGGCTGGGGGTGGGCAAGATCTTGGGAGGGGACACAGCCAGGACAGCTTATCCAAACCGGCCAAAGGGATATTCCATACCATATGATGTCAGCTCAGCAATAAAAGCTAAGAGAAAGGAGGAGGAGAGGGGGGTATTCGTTTTCCGATGTTTGTCTTCCGGAGCAACCGCTACGCGTACTGAAGCCCTGCTTCCCGGGAAGTGGCTGGACATTGCCTGCTGATGGGGAGTAGAGAGTAAATCTTTTGTTTTCTTTTGCTTCCGTACGCGGCCTTTGCTTTCTGCTTATTAAAATGCCTTTATCTTGACCCATGTGTTTGGGTTTGGGGTTTTTTTAAATGTTTTTTTTTCCCCCTACTGTCCTGCTGAGGAGGGGAGCGATAGAGGGGCTTGGTGGCACCTGGTGTCCAGCCAAGATCAACCCACCACAGGCAGAGATAAAACCCTGCAAACTGGCTGCGGGGCCCCGGAGCCAGAGCTGGGGCGGGTGATGGAGGGGGGAGCTGAGCTCCCTGGCTGGCTGTGGGGGTCCTGCTGCAGGTCTGCCCAGACCCTCGCCCTGAGGGTCGCTCAGGGCGAATTTGTTTTTTTTCAGACATCAGTTCGGGCTCTGCACAGTGGGAAAACCCACATATCCCTCCCCAAGGGACAGCAGCGAAGGCTGTAAGGTGAAACAGCAGCAGGGGAAGCCAGAGATATAATTTTAGTAGCAAGGTGCTCCCATTCAGCCACATCCTCTCTGCGCTTGTCAGTTCCACCTGCTTGCTGGGGTCATTCTCACACAGATATATCATTGTGGTGGGTTGACCCCGGCTGGGTGCCAGGTGCCCACCAAAGCTGCTCTATCACTCCCCCTCTTCAGCTGGACAAGGGAGAGAAAATATAACGAAAGGCTCATGGGTCGAGATAAGGCCAGGGAAATCACTCAGCAATTACTGTCACGGACAAAACAGACTCTACTCGGGAAAATTAATTTAATTTGTTGCCAATCAAAATCAGAGTAGGGTAATGAGAAATAAAACCAAACCTTAAAACACCTTCTCCCCCACCCCTCCTTTCTTCCCGGGCTCAACTTCACTCACGGCTTCTCTACCTCCTCCCCCTGAGCGACACAGGGAGATGGGGAATGGAGGTTGTGGTCAGTTCATCACACGTCGTCTCTGCCACTACTTCCTCCTAACTCTCTTCCCCTGCTCCAGTGTGGGGTCCCTCCAACTCCAGCGTGGGTCCTTCCCACGGGCTGCAGTTCTTCAGGAACAGACTGGTCCAGTGTGGGTTCCCCACGGAGTCACAAGTCCTGCCAGCAAACCTGCTCCAGCGCGGGCTCCTCTCTCTCCATGGGTTCACAGGTTCTGCCAGGGGTCTGCTCCAATGCAGGCTCTCCATGGGATCCCAGCCTCCTTCAGGCACATCCACCTGTTCCGGCGTGGGGTCCTCCACAGGCTGCAGGTGGGTATCTGCTCCAGCGCATGGAGCACCTCCTCCCCCTCCTTCTTCACTGACCTTGGTGTCTGCAGAGTTGTTTCTCTCACGTATTCTCACTCCTCTCTCTCCACTGCTGTTGTTGCGCAGCAGTTTTTTTCCCAATGATTCAAAGAAATTCAAACTTAAGAAATTTAAACTCAATAACATCAAAGTGTTATTAAGCAGACATCTTTATTGCAGCGCTGGACGCATGGGGGATATCTCCTCCTAACATGTGTGCGCTGAAACAAAAGTTCATCCTTTATATACCTTAAAGACATGAATATTCACACATTTTCCAAGAAATCACCACCTCCTTGCTTATCTACTACATTTACGTAATGCTGGCGTTGCAAAACTACACTATGCATGCGCGGGGGTCTCGAGTGGTCGTCAGTGGTCGTTTGGGGAGTTAACCCCCTACTCCTTTTTCCCTTTTATGGTCACGGGTCTCTTGAGGATAATTTCTTCTCCTTGGATGTTTGCCCCTTGTGTTGTTCAGCCAAGCAGTTCCTTCTCATCATCCTTGTTAGAGCATTCCTGCTAGGATGATTCTATGCTCAAGGTTAAGATATCTTCTCTGTACTCATTAATTTCTCAGTCCTTGCTCCTAACTCTTCTCCTATTGGTTCTCTCCACCTGTCTTCTCCGTTTCTACTTGTGTTTTAATTTTCATGAGGCCTGCTTTCCTCGTGATTAACTGTTTACACATAGTTACAATGTTAGCATTGAGGCAAATACAGCCTAAGGACTATGAGAACAGGCCGTTAAACATAACCACACAGTTATTAGGCTAAAAAAATCTATATAAAAGTTAAACTAATCACCTAATCAATAACCTTCCAAAAAGTATATATATGGAGAAATTGACCTTATAACTGTTTTAGATCCTTGTTTCATTCCCCCCTTTTCTATTACTCTTGCAAATTCTTTCGCAAGCCCTCATAACATACTATTATCATTTGTCCATCAATTGAAATATCTCCCTGTTGCGACTTTGTGTCTGATCTTATTCTTTCTCCAGGTAACGTAATCGTCCACATTCTTCTGACAACACCATATTGAACATTGAATTATACAAGTACATATAACAAGCAAGCCACCAACTAATATGAGTACAAATATCTCTTTGATCCATTTTAAATTTGGTAACCAAGAGGTTAATTTGTTCCAAACTTCTTCAAATCCCCAAGAGGTGTCATCTAAGGCCATTCTATGTAACACTTTAGTTAGTTTGTTTCCAAATCTCTTCTAAGTCTGTTGATACTCGACTGCTTTGTTCAACAGATAGTGTTTATGGTGGTAGAAACACCTCCCTGTGAAGCCAATAACAAATCTAATGCAATTTGGTTTTGACGTATCACCTGTGATAGGCTGGAAACCTCTTTCTGTAGGGCTTGAATTGCATCTATTGTACTGTTTCTATTATTTCTTTTACTGTTGAAATGTTCACTAGAGTCTTTTCCAGTTCACTCACACCAAGCCATGGGAGGAACCATCTTACAAAACCATGAAATTTTGAAAAAAAGTGAAAACCAGGAAAAATTGAAAACCATGAAACCAGGAAAAAGAAAATAATAGCAAAAGAATATACAAAACAAGTGATGCACAGCTCAATTGCTCATCACCTGCTGACTGATGCCCAGTTAGTTCCTGAGCCATGGCCCCTCCCCGGCCAACTCCCCCAGTTTATATACTGAGCATGACGTCGTATGGTACAGAATATCCCTTTGGCCAATTTGGGTCAGCTGTCCTGGCTGTGTCCCCTCCCAGCTTCCCGTGCACCCCCAGCCTTCTCACGGGCAGGCCAGCATGAGAAGCTGAACAGTCCTTGGCTGCTTAGCTACAACTAAAAACATCAGTGTGTTATCAACATTATTTTCATCCCAAATCCAAAACACAGCACTATACCATCTATCAGGAAGAAAAGTAACTCTATCCCAGCCGAAACCAGGACATACGTGTATTTTCAAAGTACTACAAAGAACAGCATCACAACTCTTCTTTCCTTCTGTTTGCCACCTTCTGATATTGCTTGCATGTGCAGAAGGCTGCGGGGTGGAGGTTAGTAGAGAGATTAAACTGCTTTGCAGACAGATGTTTTGCAAGGATGTGTTTCCCAGCTATTTGGCAGCTGGCTCTTGCACAACTGGCTTCTCAATCTGTGTGCTACCACAGAGAATGTGTAAGAAGATTTGGTGGCCCAACAGCACCATCCCCTGCTAGTGGAGTTAAGGAACTTAGGAGTGCAACTGGGATAGTGAGTGCTGATGGGAGGGAAGAGAGCATTGAAGGGCTCCTTTGGGATATTCCCACAGCAGTTTCATGCTCTTACTTTTAGCATCCATGTAATGATCTGAGGGTATAAACTGGCACTTTTGCCTGGACTCTTCCTTTACTATACAATTCTCCCTTAAAGCTCACACGGGGTATGGCCACTCTTACCTAGGATGAAGCAAGCTTTGTCACCTGACTGCCGCTTGGCTCAGAAAGCACAAGGCTGCATGTGCCACTGCAAATATACCCTGGCTTTGACCTCTACCACCCTTCAGAGCTGACTCTTCACATCACCCTCCTATTTCTACTTCTCATGTCTCAAAAGAGACATCTGCACAGATGGGCAATGCCACAGGGCAAGCTGGGCTAGGTTGAGCCTAAGGGGAAGGCATGGGAAGGTGTTCATTTTAAGGTGCTTTTCACCTCTAGGAGAACATGGCATCCTTGTCACTTCCTTTCAAGGCTTTCCTGTGTGAGGGATTGCTCAAAACCTTGAAACACATCTCATCAGACAAACCCATCTCTGTTACAGAGCCACACAAGCCCTGAAGCAGAAGGGCCAGCAACTTAGCATAGAGGAAGAGGTTGTGACCTGGGATTGCCTACAGAAGATTAATGCCAGACTAACCAGGTGCAGGTTTCTCACAGGGGCTGGCATCTGTATTTTAAATCCCTGTATTGTGCAGCTGAGCTGCTGCATTGCTTCCAAAAAATTACAGCTACATCCCCTCCTTTGGCTCCCTTGACATTGGTGGAAATCCCAGGATCACAGCAGCTAAATGCTGCCTGGCTGATCACTCCTCTGACAGCTTGCTGAGAAGGCAAAGGCTGAGGACTAATTGAGAGTACATGGAGCAGAGCACCGTGGCCCATGCAACCGTGCAGCAAGCCACATCGCAGAGCGGCATGGACACCAGCAGGAAAGGTTGCAGCTTTCCCTGGTGCCTGTAGAGAGTAGCTCTTCCCGCTGCTTCTCAGATCCAGTTGCCAGCAGAAACTGGTGGTGGCTCCGAGCCTTTCTCTTTCTGTAAAAAGCTGCTCCAGCAAAAGACAGATTTGCTCCTGGAAGGAGCCCATCTTGCTGGGTTGTGCCTGGCCTGTGGAGCCATTCCATAGTAACAAATGGTGATACAGGTGGTAGGGTTGCATCAGGGAGCGGAAGGTACAAAAGAAGCCTCATTAAAATGTGACTGTCTCAGACATGTCACTGAGAGTGACACGTGTGGGTGAGACAGAGAGCAGGCTGGGATTTCTCTTCACCCACCTGAAGGCAGTGGGGCTGAGGGTTAGCCAGGCTAGTGTAAAACCTTGGTGTGATCCAGCAAGCTGAGCCAGCTGCCTTCACCCTCCTGGGCTCAGCGCTGCGGGAGGTCTGGGATCCAAGCACCAGGTCCCACGCCTGCCAGCCCATGTGCAAATAGGCTGGAGACCCACAGCAGAGGCACAGGTGGGAAGCCTGTTGGCTGTGCCCTTGCCATGCTGGGGCAGGGTGCTGTGAGACATGCTGGTACGGCTGTAGTTGTGCAGGGAGAAAGACTCTTGCAGAGGATGAAGTCTTTGCAGGGGAGAAAATTCAGAAAGGTTTTTTTCTCCCCCCTTTTTGCACATTTTTAACCATTTTTACTCCTTCCACAGGGGTTATTGAACCTTCAGTTTAATAAAGAAGGAAATAAGCCACCATTAAATAGCTTTCTGAAGGGTTCTGAAAGCAGGCACCACTTACATGCAGAGCTGGTCTGTGCCTAACATGCAAATTCCAGACCTCATTGTACATCCTGCAGTTGAGTCACCATGTGCACTGTGGAGACTGGGATGGGAGAGTCAGCACTGACCATCATGTCAAACAGCCACAGCTTCCCAAACTGAAGAAGCATCAGACCAGGAAGGGGAGAAAGCAGCAGCGACAATAGGATAGCTAGTTGTCACAGGTAAACTTCGGTATCCGTGTCCAGTGGCTAGTTCTAGAATCACAACCCTTGTTATATTGCACACGTACTCCTTCCACTCCTCTCTTCTCAAAGCAGCTATCATCTTCCCCCCCCCCGCACTAGTGATGAGCATCAGAGGCAGTTGCACCAAAGTGACTCTCGGTCCAGTTCTGCATCCCCCTCTCCTACCTGAACCCAAGGCAGTCCGGACAGTTGTTGGCCATCATAAGTCTTAATTTTTAGTAACTCCACTTAGGTTTCTTTCCTTGTGTACCATAGCTTCCTCCCCACGCACTCTAGCAGGGCAGTACAGGAGGCTCCAACCATGTCCCGTGAAGCTTCTTTGCCCCCTGGCAGCACCTTGCAGACATGCACCTTACTGGGAATGTACTGGGTCACTGCTGGTGAGATCTGGCACTGCCGAACTTGTGTAGGTGGCAGCTGATGGGGATCCACCAGGAGAAACTGGCAGGAAGTGGCTACTGTCCCTTTTCTTTTCTTTTTTGAGGGAGAGGGGGATTTTTTTGGCATTATGATTACTGTCCACCTTCCAGTGGCCAAGTTCTGGGCTGCATTAATAACTGGGGTTAATTGGCTGTCCAGGCAAGTATGGAGCTTCACACCAACCTTAACAGCAAACAACGTGGCTGTATCCAGAGCCTGGATACGAGCTGGGTTTCTCCTGTGCTGGCAAAGTGCTTTCAGCAGGCTCCAGATAGACATTTCTGGCAGACAGGGAAATAGCACTCCTCAGAGTCTGGATCAAATCTTCACTTCCATTTCGTATCCTCAGCTTGGAAAAAACTCAACTCAAGCAAATGCTTCCCAGGTCTGCTTTCCCCATGTGGTGCCTGGCACCCCAGGAGAGGGGATGGCAGGAGGTATTTGGGGGACGCTGAAAGTGAGATCCTTTTTGGATGTATTTAATGGAAATATCTTTCAGGAGGAGAGACCTCCCAACCTTTGCATTAATCTCAGAGGAGATGAATTTCCAGCTGTTCTTGCATATAGTGAAACATAGCTGAAACAGCTAAATGCAAAGTACAGTTAAATGTAGGGTTTGACCTGAATAACCTTTTGATTAGGAAGATAAATTTGTTGTAGCTTGACCTTAGTCCATGTTAGGAACCTGCTAATCATTTGACATGCAGAGTATATTAATGCTGCACTTAACTTGGCCATTGGTTTTATTATCTAGGTTTGTGAGTTTTTTCACTCCCAAAGCATCAATCTGCATCTTGGGGAGGGGGGGGTGTCTTTCTTTTTTCCTGCTCAGAACATGTAGCAGCACACTGTTGTACTTCTGTTCCCATCTGCGTAGAGTATTTCCTTAAACAGATCAGTTGTGTTGTGGTTTCTTTTGGGTTTTCTTTTTTCTACCATCAGTTTTATGCATTAATTTAAAATGTGGGGTTTTTTTGAAAAACATGAAACGTATAATTTTTTTTAACATTTCCATTGCAGTATTTATCATTGTTAATGGTTGTGTGTAGTGTAACGTAATTAATATTAAAAAGCATACATATGAAAACCAGCCTGCCAGACTGTCATTGGAGCGAACCGTGGTGAGAGGGTATGAACCACACCATCTCCTCTGAGCCCCCAGCAATCGCAGATACTGGAATCAGGGGGTGCCAGCCTTTACACCATTTTGTGGGTCTGTCTGCAATTCCATTGCGAGTCCTGGTTGTTCTCCTTAGAAAAGTTCTGATCCATCCTTTTTGTTGATGTAATTTATCTTCTATGGTCATATTAGGAACCAAGACCCCTAAAGTACATGCTCCCTGCCAGTCTGGGGGTAGAATTTTCCTAGCTGTATCATTACATTGCCAAAATTATCCTGTTCCTTCAGGAACTGGCAGTCCGGAAAAATTAGGTACATGGGGCGGTGTTGGTCTCCAGTATGATGCTGTTCTATTACAACCAGGAAAACAGCCTATAAATCTAGTGGTTCATTTATATGTATAATCACCACATTCATCATCTCCTGACTTTAAATCATGCGAGGGGATGGAATCGTTTCCTGGACCATATATACAAACAGAAGAATTGGAGTCAAGATTTATGATAGAGACCGATAATTCAATCTGTTCCCATTTTTTTGAAAGATTTGGCTACCAGATACTCTTATCATGACCTACCCCCTAGTGGGAGTTATTAAATAGAGAGATATTATCCATAACTGGAACTCCTATTAGAGGTAGTGTCTGTCTAGAATCTCTAGGCATTTTGGTACATATCCAACAATCACTCTTGTTTAGAATTTGGGTAACACTCTGGGTCAATGTCAGATGTGTATTCTGATCCCAGTAAATCATTTCACAAATTGGACTCATGGTTATCAAGTTTACAATAAACACAACGTATTTATACATTTTGTCGTTTTATCTTTAGCTTCAAAGAGTCCTGTTGTTCTATCACCCATGGAGGGGAAGCCTTCTTAATCCTTGAATAGTGAATCCACGCCGATTGCTCCTTAATCTTGATTGCAGTGAAGGTTGTTAGCAGCACCTGGAAGGGTCCATACCACTTCTCTTCCAAGGGTTCACCTGTAAAAGCCTTAATATAAACCCAGTCTCCCGGCTTAAAAGGACGAATAGGAGAATCCAGACCTCTAGATCTGGTTACTAAAACTCTCTTGTTTACCTCATTAAGTTGTTTTCCTAATATTATTATATATTTCTGTAGATTATTTTCACCTAACTGGGTGAGCTCTTCCCCTTGGTTTTGGGATTGGTACAGCCTCCCAAACAAAATTTCAAATGGACTTAAATTCTCTTTAGTTCTCGGTTTTACCCTGATTCATAATAGGGCTAGTGGGAGCGCTTGGTACCAATGTAGATTTGCTTCTTAACTAATTTTAGCTAGCTGTTGTTTAATTAAAAGTGATTCATTTTCTCCACTTGCCCACTTGCCTGAGGTTGGTATAGAGTATGTAGTTGCCAGTCAATCCGTAAAAACTTACTAACGTGTTGCACTATCTGCGCACAAAAATTAGTACCTCTATCAGAAGATATTACTGCTGGTACTCCAAATCTAGGAATGATCTCATTTAAAAGTACTCGTGTCACTTCCCTAGCCTTATTAGTCCTACAAGGGAAAGCTTCTGGCCAGCCCAAAAAGGTATCTGTTAATACTAATACCGAAACCCCCCTTTTCTTGGCAGTTCAGAAAAGTCTATTTGCCATTGTTGTCCAGGCATATCTCCCTTTCCAATACTCCCAATTTGTATCTTATGCGTGGTATTCGGATTGTTTTTCAAACATGTTTCACATCTTTGGGTGACTTGTTTCACTGTAGTATATAAATTTCAACTCACTATTTTTTATTTAAATATTTATACAATGCATCTGCTCCCCAATGAGTTTTATTATGTTCTTCCCGTAGGAGTTTCCATAAAATGTTATAAGGCACAATTATTCTACCATCTGGCATTGAATACATTCCTGTTTGTTGGTCTTTCCTCCCTCCTAGATCATTTATCATAACTTTATCTTCTTTAGAATATTCTAATTTCTCATTCTCTATTATACTGAATTTACAGTCTGGGATCAAAGAAAAAGTTTTTACAATTTCTGTCCGTTCCGCTGCCAGCTTAGCCTCATAATCAGCCAATCTGTTCCCAATCTCTGGATCAGTGTTACCCTTTTGGTGTCCTTTACAATGCACAGTTGCAACCTTCTTCGGTAGTTGCATGGCATTCAACAACTGTAAGATCTCTTTAGCATGTTTCACTTGCTTTCCTTGAGCAGTCAGCAGCCCTCTTTCTTTCCAAATAGCTCCATGAGCATGTACCACTCCAAAGGCATATTTGGAGTCTGTCCATATGTTGACCCTCTTTCCTTGTGAAATTTCCAGTGCTCGGATTAAGGCAATAATTTCTGCCTTTTGAGCTGATGTTCCTGCAGGTAGAGGGTTAGCTTCAATTACCTTACAAGTAGTGGTTACTGTGTAACTGGCCTTACGAAGTCCTTGCTTCACAAAACTGCTTCCATCGGTGAACAGATTATCTTCGGCGTCCTCCAGTGGTTCTTCCTTTAAGTCAGGTCGACTGGAATAAACCACTTCCATTGTCTCCAGTCATGGACTACTGGTTCGGTAACTTCACCACTGAGAAAAGATGCTGGATTCACAACATTAGTTGTTACATCTTCCTGTTCAGCTAAAAGGGCCTGATATTCCAGGAACCAGGAGGGTGATAACCAATGTGCTCCCTTCTGTTCCAGCACTGCTGAAACTGTGTGTGATACCAACACAGTTATCTTCTGGCCCATGGCAAATTTGCGAGCTTCTTCAATGTTAAGCACTACCGCTGCTATGGCTCTCAAACAACTGGGCCAACCTTTGCTTACTTCATCTAACTGTTTAAAGAAGTATGCAACTGCCTGCTTATATAGCCCTGATCGCTGTGCCAATATGCCCAAAGCAATGCCTTGTTTTTCATGTGAAAAGAGCCAAAATGGTTTGGACGCATCAGGAAGTCCGAGGGCTGGTGCTTTCATTAATTCAGTTTTTAATAATTTAAAGGCTCTTTCTGCTTCCCCAGTCCAAGTTACTTCCTTTTAACAAATCATACAAGGGTTTCACCAATATCCCATAATTATAAATCCATAATCTGCACCAACTTGTCATTCCAAGGAAGGTCCGCAATTCTTTTGCCGTAGTTGGCTTTGGTGTTTGGCAGATGGATTCCTTTTGCTCTGTTCCTAGCTCTCGTTGTCCTTTCGAAATCCTGCATCCAAGGTAGGTTACCTGTGTCTGGATCAACTGGGCTTTCTGCTGAGATACTCTGTAACCACTCAGTCCCAGGAAATTCAGCAAACTAGCAGTCCATTGGATACATTCTTCTTTAGTTGTTGTAGCAACTAATAAGTCATCCACATATTGTAATAATGTCCCATTTGGAGATGGTGGAATCCATCCTTCAAGTTCCCGAGCTAATTGGTTCCCAAAAATTGTTGGGCTATTTTTGAACCCTTGGGATAACACTGTCCAAGTTAGCTGGGTTCTTCTCCCGGTATTGGGATTTTCCCACTCAAAGGCAAAAACTTTCTGGCTCTCTTTGGCAAGCAGTAAACAGAAAAAGGCATCCTTTAAATCATAAACAGTAAACCAGTTTTGGTTTTCCTTTAGCTTTGTTAGTAACGTATATGGATTTGCCACAACAGCATGCAAATCCTCAACTATATTATTTATTGCTCTTAAATCTTGTACTAAAATGGTAATTCTTCCCATCTGGCTTTTTCACTGGCAAGACAGGAGTATTATACTCGGATTCACACTCTACCAATAACCTGAATTGCAAAAAATCATTAATTATCCCTTTTATTCCTTCTCTGACTTCCCTCTTGTGAAATATGTTCATCTGATTCGTGTGATGAAGTGTAATCTTCTGTACTTTTATGGATTTCTCCTGCACCATAAAAAGGGGTATTTTACAGGAGAAAGTTAAACTACTTTGCTGGTATATCAGCTCAAACCAGTTTGACCACTGACCGCATAGTATTGTGTAAAGAAAGTGCATGCATAAGGTTTGGGGTCATCCTGGGGGCACGCCGAGGAAGATTCGAGAAGACTCTAGCAGGAGAAGAGGGCATGCGCTGAAGAAGACACGCCTGTTCATTAATATGTATTAGAAGACACGCCTATTCATGAATATGTATTAGCGAACAGGATCACGCTGAGGAAGATTCAAGAAGATTCTAGAAGGAGAAGAGGGCATGCGCCGAAGAAGACACGCCTATTCATGAATATGTATTAACGGACAGGATATAAACCACGAACAGGAACTGTACCGCGTGCGTCTTGGTGGAGCGGAGACTCCCGGCGCACCCAGTGCTGTTTGCTTGCCTCTATTCGCTTAATAAATTGTAAATTTGAATTGGAATCCTGTTTGGGACTAAATCATTTATAACAATTGGGGGCTCGTCTGGGATGGTCTTGGTTCCTGAATTCTGACTTGATCTAGGAGGGGCGCCCCACCATTTGGTGGCTCCTGATCGGGTCGGGTCGGGACTAACGCCATCCTGAACCTGAATAGGGGCAAGCAAAGAATTTGATTTTTTTATGAGCTCCCTTGCCAGCTGCAGCAGTTTATTTTGCCCGTAATTCTGCGCACGAAGATCCGAACGAAGACGACAGAGTCGTAAGTATTTAAGGTGTATACCATTCAGTTGGGTAGGATTCGGTTGCCTGTGTGTGTAAGAGTGTGACTGAGACGGAACCTAGTTCCGAAGCGATTGTGGAGGTCTTCTAACCGCAGTTCCAATCTCCCGCGAGGGACTTGGCCGGTGAAGGACCGAAGCGATTCTTAGACGATTCGTGGGTGGGTGATAGGTCCTAAACCCCCTGCAAGACACTCTTACTGGTAGCCAAGGGCTGTAGGAATTGCCACAGTAAAAATTCCTAGATGGGTCAGACGAAATCGAGAACCCAGGACCAGAAGAAAGGGAGCAAATTACTAGAAATACCTCCGGAGAGTCCATTAGGAATAATGATTGAAAATTGGAATGATAGGGGCCCCAGAAAAGGAAAAAGTAAATTAAAATTAGTTCAATATTGTATGGTAGAATGGCCAAAAGAACCTTTGAGACCACATGTCTTTTGGCCTGTTTTTGGATCTTTTGAAGACTGGGTCTGCCAGGCCTTAAATATATATGTTAATTCAAAGGAACCTTTTAGTCAGGAGGAAAGTGATTATGCAGGATTATGGGACAGAACTTTACGTCCTTTTCCAGCCTCAATACTTACATTAAAAACAGATAAAAAGTTTGAGGAAGAAGAAGAGGAGAAAAGTGAAAAGGAAAAAGATGATAAATGGGAGCCACTGGATAACCTACCGCCTCCATATTCTAATAATCCATCTCCGGCGGCGGCTCCCCCTCCGGTGGCCGTAGTACCTCTATCTGTACCACCGTTGCCCCTATCTCCATCACCAACAGCACCGGAATTAGATCGACCTCCGGCTGCATGTACGAGAAGTAGGACTGCTGTATCTGAGGGAGCTTCTCTATATCCCTTACGAGAAGTACCCCTCGGAGGCAATCAGGGAGGCATCAGGTTTGTGGCAGTCCCATTAAATACCACAGATGTAAGAAATTTCAAGAAAGAGGATTAGAGGAGTTACTTAGAGAAGCCCAGAAAGTCTATGTCAGGAGGAACAAAGAACACAAGAGGATGAAGAAGCTATTAACCCCTCAGTGTGGTATAAGGAAGGGGAAACTGGAAAGATAAAAATGGACCCCATAAGGGTTCAAATAATAGATCTGCACCGCCCAATTAGAATCAAGCAATACCCTATACCTATGGAGGGTCGAAAAGGATTAAAACCTGTAGTTGACAGACTTTTGGAAAAAGGAACCCTAGAACCATGTATGTACTTAAGAGCTGTAAATCAGCGAACAATCACTAAATTCCCTGTGGTGGCAAATCCTTATATGACTCAATAAAGTATATCTCCCAAACATACTTGGTATAGTGTAATAGATTTGAAAGATGCTTTTTGGGCCTGTCCTCTGGATGAGGGATCCAGAGATTATTTTGCCTTTGAGTGGGAGGACCCCGAAACAGGAAAGGGAAAAAAGAATAGAGCAGACACCCCGGGGACAGCCTTATCGAGAAAGATTTACAATTCCCGTCTGTTACTACTGTAACAAGAGGGGACATGTTCAGAAGAACTGCCGTAAGCAGGAACAAGATGAGAAAATGTTCAAAGAAGATTAGGGGTGTCAGGGGCTCTATCACAATACCTAAGGAGGTAAAACTATTGCAATATGTGGACGATTTATTAGTAGCGGGAGAAACTGAAGAGGGGATCCGAAAAGCCACCATTAAATTGTTAAATTTTCTAGGGGAAAAGGGATTAAAGGTGTCCCGATCAAAGCTACAGTTTGTAGAACAAGAAGTAAAATACTTAGGACATTGGCTGAGTAAGGGAAGGAAGAAGTTAGATCCTGATAGGGTATCTGGGATTCTATCCTTAAGACCCCCACAAACTAAAATGGAAATTAGGCAAATACTGGGATTATTAGGATATTGTAGACCATGGCTTGAAAATTATAGTGATAAAGTACACAAATGCCCTGGACGAAATGTTTACCATTGGCACTTCTAAACATAAGAACTAAGCCATACAGTGAGACTGGATTATCGCCATATGAAATGTTCTATGGCATGCCTTATTTTCAAGGAACGCCTCTGGGGAACAATGTAATTGAGGATCATAGTATCCAACAATATATAATTACCATTGGAAAAAGATTAAAAGAATTAAGAGAGATTGGGATGGTGGCCCAAACACCACCTTTAGGATTTGCAATTCATCAGTTAGAACCAGGAGATAAAATTCTGATAAAAACATGGAAAGAAGGAAACCTATCTCCCCTCTGGGAAGGACCTTTCCTTGTTTTATTAACTACAGAAACAGCTGTGAGAACTGCTGAAAAAGGATGGACACATGTGTCACGAGTGAAAGGTCCAGTGAAGGAGTGGAAGGTCACATCTGACTAAATTGCTGTGGGAATTTTATTGCGGCTACTCCTGTAATAGAAACAGGAGTGAAACATGAAATTCCCACAGTTGCTAAAAATCGATTTGTAAATCTTGCTGAAAACATTGCTAAGTCATTGAATATAACTAATTGTTACGTTTGTGGTGGAACAAATCAAGGTGAACGATGGCCATGGGAAGCTATGGAGAGCAATATAAGTAATCCCCAAGTTTGGAAAACAATGGGAAAGGGTAATAGGAAACAACAATGGGTACTCCAAACGAGTATAATCGGAAGGAGTTGTTGGCAAAAGAAGAACAGGAAAAAGGAGCTGGAACTAGAATTTGTCCTTTGTGTAGAAGGTGGTGTGTATTTGTAAGATTAGTGTTGCAGGCTAACTGGCAGTTTTCTGTAGCCATAAAGCCTTGCAAATAAAGAGGATCGCCAGGCTCGGGCAACTGCTCAGGTCTGGACAAACCACTGATCTATCAAAGCTCTGGCCTTCACAAGCAGTGCTCAATTAATTTGGGTACTAAGAAAGCACCCCCTTAAAGGAAAGAAGAGGGCAAGACCAGAGGGGAACTGGTGTTGCGGCTTAAAAAGGGTCTGCCAAGGGCTGCAACCCCTTTGGGCTGTGACCGCCGATCACTATGGCCCTGACCGGACCTCTTCTAGTTCTACTTGGGGTGAGTTCCTTGACTCTGACTATGGCAAATAACTGTAGTCAATATTGGAACAAGTCCAGCTGGGGTTTACCCCAGAAAAATGGAAAAACTGAGGACCTTTTCTAATTGTACAGCGCATACCTGTAATCAACAATAAAACCTATTTTTTTCTTGTTACCCATAAATTAGGGAACGAATGGCCTCCTGAGAGATAAACTTGGAATGGAATCAATCTAGGAGGATTTTGGGGAGATTTTATGGGTGGTGATTGGCTTACTAAAATCGGGATAGTTGTACTGGGGATATGTGGGGAATTGTTACTAGATTAATCTACTCGGTTATACTCAATTGGAAATGAAAACACGAATCAATACTATAAAGAAAAAGATGGGGGATTGTGAAATATGTTCATCTGATTCGTGTGATGAAGTGTAACCACCTGTACTTTTATGGATTTCTCCTGCACCATAAAAAGGGGTATTTTACAGGAGAAAGTTAAACTACTTTGCTGGTATATCAGCTCAAACCAGTTTGACCACTGACCGCATAGTATTGTGTAAAGAAAGTGCATGCATAAGGTTTGGGGTCATCCTGGGGGCACGCCGAGGAAGATTTGAGAAGACTCTAGCAGGAGAAGAGGGCATGCGCCGAAGAAGACACGCCTGTTCATGAATATGTATTAACGGACAGGATATAAACCAGGAACAGGAACTGAACCGCGTGCGTCTTCGTGGAGCGGAGACTCCCGGCGCACCCAGTGCTGTTTGCTTGCCTCTATTCGCTTAATAAATTGTAAATTTGAATTGGAATCCTCTTTGGGACTAAATCATTTATAACACTCTTTAGGGGATACTGATTGATTCGAACTGGTCTTGCCTCGGGCTTTAGTTTAACTTCTACTGGAGCAGCATTTTTAGCCCTTCCGGGAACGCCAGACGCCCATACCCCTGGAAAAACCTGGTCCAAAATTTCTTGGGGTATCTGGTTCTTTTCTTCTATTTGAATCAAAGCTAGGTTCAAAATTTCTATCAGTTGACCTTCTTTAATTTTAAAATTGATTTTTCCTTTCTCAAAAATAATCTTAGCTTCTAATTGTTCTAGCAAATCCCTTCCTAAAAGCGGCTTAGGACACCCAGGCATATACAAAAATCTGTGTGTTCCAATATGCTTTCCTAATTTATACTTAAGTGGTTGTAGGAAAAAAAGCCTTTTCCTTCTGACTTGTGGCACTTGCTACATTTACAAATTCCTCATCTATGGGTATTAGTTGCTGATTCAGAACAGAATATGAGGCTCCTGTATCTACTAAAAAATTCTACCTCCTTCTTCTGTTCCCCTAGCTTCAGTCTAACCAGTGGATCCGCCAGGGTAGATTCCCCAGGTCTCTGTCACTCCATTTCTGCTATCGTAGTGGATAGCCTATTTCCCAGCAATTTGGGACACTCTCCTTTCCAATGTCCCTGTTCCTTGCAATAAGCACACTGACCCTTTCTCAAAGATTGCCGGAAATTTCCCACTTGACCTCTACTAGACCCTCCTCGACCCCTTCCTCTAGTGAATCTTTGATTACCCTGAGTCTGATGGTTCAAAACTGCCATGGTAGCCGTTGCAATTGTTTTGCCTAATTTCTGCCTTTCAGTATTTTCTCTATTCCTTTATACTCTCCAAGCTTCCTCTATTAGTTTCTCCAAATCCCTTACATCTGGCTCTTTTAATTTTTGAAGCTTTCTCCTTATATCCTCCGATGACTGTCCTAAAAACAACGAAACTAATTGTTGTCGTCCCACATCTGAGGTAGGATCTAAGGTTGTACTTTTACGCATGGCTTCCCTTAGCCATTCCAAAAAGTCTGAGGGGGTTTCATCCTGACTTTGTTTTACCTCATACAATTTTTGACCAATGTACTGATTTTGGAATTTCATTTTCGAGTCCAAATTTTATCCACTTTTGATATGACTTCAATTGTTTATATTCCATACGATCATTAGGATCCCAGTTCGGATCAGTGAGAGGAACATGATTATCTACCAGTATATGTTCCTGCAGTGATAAGGGCTTCTATATGTGTTCGAGCAGTTTTAACCACTAGCTGTTTCTCTGTTTCCGTCATTGCATCTAACATTAAATCTATATCTTTCCAGTCAGGATCCTGATTTTTAACTATCAATTCAAATCTTTTCGCCACCCCTATTGAGTCGTCCCTATAATTTCTCACTATCTCCTTCCACATGTCCAAATCACTCATTGAAAAAGGGACCTTAATTCGAGTTGGTCCTTCCGGACCCATAGCTTGTCTGAGCGGGGCTTGTATCCTCGGTCAGACTCTGCTTGGGGTTATGGGACCTGAAGCAGCACTCCCAGAGGCAGAAGCAGATTCTTCATCAGAAGTATCTGCATTCTTTAAGGGGGAGGGAGAAACTGGTGCCGAAGCGGGTGGTGGTGTAATATAATCTTCCAGTCTTTCCTCTGACTCTCCCTTTTCTTTTAACTTAAGGCATCTTTGTCCTATACTACACGCTGAACAACAGCATTTCAGTTTTCCCAGTTCTTTCCCTTTTTCCTTCTCCAGAGCCAGGACAAAGGGCTCTGAAGGGGCTATATTGATTCCACAATCTTTCTGCCATTCCGGATGATTTCGCAATGTGAAAAACATATCTGCATAAACCACTTCATCCATTTTCCTTCTCTCCAAAGGAACAACATTAGCTGTAACAACATATTATATTTTAATGTCCCATTAAAGGGCCATTTTTCTCCATCATCTAATTTATAGAGAGACCACCACTGATTACAATATTTAATTAAGGTTTTTCTATCGACACTTCCTCCCGGCACTCCCCCCCAGATCTTTCCAGTGCTGTAAAACACAACCCAATGGACTTCTCTTTAGAATTCCAGCACTCTGTGACCCTCCCATATCTAATGTAAATTTTACCGTTAATAACCAAAATCCAATAAATGACTAACCAATAATCAATACCCGAAATGCATTAGCCAAAAGTCAGATAACAGTTTACCAATCCTGTTTCCAAATGGGGATGCAGCCCCTCCAAATGAGGATGTAATCCCCTACCAAATGGGACTAAGCTCCTCCAAATGGGGATGTAATCCCCTACCAAATGGGACATAAGTCCCCCAAATGTATACCTATAAGGTGCTAGCAACCCAGTATACGCCAACCTGCGTGCACGTCTGCACATCTTATAGATGGTCCCAAATCAATCGATCGTTACCAAATTTAGGATTTAAAGATGTCTTCTTACCAGAGGATCTTTGTCTGTTCTTGTGGCGATCCGACTGAGAACGGGAGTCTCTCTGGAAAAGATCTCCGGGGGTACCCAATTGAGTCTCAGACTCATCGGGTCCCACAGCCGAACAGAGGATGTCCCATCTGGGGTGCCAAATGAATCAAAGAAAGAAATTCAAGCTTAAGAAATTTAAACTCAATAACATCAAAATGTTATTAAGCAGACATCTTTATTGCAGCGCTGGACGCATGGGGGATATCTCCTCCTAACATGTGCGCGCTGAAACAAAAGTTCATCCTTTATATACCTTAAAGACATGAATATTCACACATTTTCCAAGAAATCACCACCTCCTTGCTTATCTACTACATTTACATAATGCTGGCGTTGCAAAACTACACTACGCATGCGCGGGGTTCTCAGGTGGTTGTCAGTGGTCATTTGGGGAGTTAGTCCCTGTCCTGGTTTCAGCCAGGGTAGAGTTAATTTTCTTCATACAAGCTGATGTGAGGCTATGTTGTGGATTTGGGATGAGAAAATGTTGATAACATGCTGATGTTCTGGGTTGTTGCTAGGCAGTCAAGGACAGTCCAGCTTCTCGTGCTGGCCTGCTAACAAGAAGGCTGGGGGTGCACAGGAAGTTGGGAGGGGACACAGCCAGGACAGCTGACCCAGACTGGCCAAAGAGATATTCCATACCATATGACGTCATGCTCAGTATATAAAGCTGGGACGAAGAAGAAGGAAGGGGTGGAGGGACATTTGGAGTGATGGCGTCTGTCTTCCCAAGAAACCATTATGCGTGGTGGAGCCCTGCTTCCCTGGAGATGGCTGAACACCTGCCTGCCCATGGGGAGTAGTGAATGAATTCCTTGTTTTGCTTTGCTTGCATGCGCGGCTTTTGCTTTCCCTATTAAACTGTCTTTATCTCAAACCATGAATTTCCTCACTTTTACTCTTCCGATTCTCTCCCCCATCCCACTGTGGGGGAGTGAGTGAGCGTCTGCGTGGTGCTTAGTTGCTGGCTGGGGCTAAACCATGACAGCCCCCTACTCCTTTTTCCCTTTTATGGTCACGGGTCTCTTGAGGATAATTTCTTCTCCTTGGATGTTTGCCCCTTGTGTTGTTCAGCCAAGCAGTTCCTTCTCATCATCCTTGTTAGAGCATTCCTGCTAGGATGATTCTATGCTCAAGGTTAAGATATCTTCTCTGTACTCATTAATTTCTCAGTCCTTGCTCTTAACTCTTCTCCTATTGGTTCTCTCCACCTGTCTTCTCCGTTTCTACTTGTGTTTTAATTTTCATGAGGCCTGCTTTCCTCGTGATTAACTGTTTACACATAGTTACAATGTTAGCATTGAGGCAAATACAGCCTAAGGACTATGAGAACAGGCCGTTAAACATAACCACACAGTTATTAGGCTAAAAAAATCTATATAAAAGTTAAACTAATCACCTAATCAATAACCTTCCAAAGTTAAACTAAACATCTAATCAATAACCTTCCAAAAAGTATATATATTGAGAAATTGACCTTATAATTGTTTTAGATCCTTGTTTCACCCCCTTCTTAAATATGTTATTCCAGAGGTGCTACCACTGTCGCTGATTGGCTCAGCCTTGGCCAGCGGCAGGTCCATCTTGGAGCCAGCTAGCACTTGCTCTATCGGACACAGGGGAAGCTTCTAGCAGCTTCTCGCAGAAGCCAGCACCCCTGTAGCCCCCCCACTACCAAAACCTTGCCATGCAAACCCAATACAATCATTAACTCTGTTGCATAAAAACAAATAAAAAAGATGGCTTCACATTTACTTTTGGGGTCCAGTCCTGGATGGCACCAGTGTCACATCTCTACCCATGAGACCAGGAGTCATTCGAGAGCTGGGAACTGCTTCGTTTAGCGACCGAGCTGTCAAATTAAAATAGTGCGGTGCCAGCATCCATGCAAGGGCACGGGCTCAGGCCAGAGCCTTGCAAAGGTGCAGTTCCCTCCATGCCCAGCCCTGGGCTGATGGCTCCCAGCTTTCCCCCTCTCAGAGTGGGTATCTGGCTTCGAACCAGACCGGCCTCTTTCCAGGCAGATGCAGATATGGCAAAAGAACAGGGAAGGTTGGGGTAAGTTCTTGCCCTGGCAATGTTGCTCCTGTCTGGCTGTAGTGCTGCGCTTGAGAAAAATACTGCACAACTGGTGTTACTGGTTTCTTTGGGATTAGTGGTCACTTTTCCCCATGGGAATGTGTCAAGTTGCACTAAATACCAGGCATTTTTAATTTAAAAAAGCACAGATGTTAAACTCTCCTCCCCATGCCCGGGGTTGAAAATGCAAACGCTCTCCACCACGTTTGCTGAGCAAGCATGTCTCTCCCGAGGAGGAGGAGGAGAAGAGAGAAGAGCTTGGGGTGGAGGTGTCTCCCCAGTGGATGGAGAGTGTTGCAGCAAATATCCAGCGAAGATCATGCTACTGCTCCAGCCCTGGGAACTGGTACATCTCCCGTGTTTCTCCTCCTGGCCCTTCCATCCATTTCACACAAGGGAAACCGAGGCTGTGATCTCCCAAAGCCATGAAGGCTGGCTCTGAGCTCCCAAATCCCAGATTTCTCCCAATCCACTGGATTGTGGTTGTTTTTTAACACCCAGAAAGCCTTTCCCTATATGTGCCAGGAAGGCGTCCTTCTGCCAGGCAGGGGGCTTTTGGGAATCTTTGCTGCAGTTTTAGTGTTGACGTGCGGAATCAAACTTCACAACTCAAAAGAGTTATAAAGCAGGTATGTTTATTACGGTGCCGGGTGCAAGGGGGATCGCTCCTCCTAACTTGCACACCGTTTCGGCAAGCAGGAAAATATTTATTACACAAAAGCATACATATTCATATGATGACATAACATAAAACATACATATGCATAAGTGAGGCAGAGTAGTTCAAAAGGCTTGCGTTAGCAGTTTATGTTATCAATACGCAGGCTCAGATATGTCTCTGGTGGTCGTTTACTTCTTCAGGGGTCTTATCTTCCTATTCCTCTTCTGTCCTTTAGATGAACTTTAGTCCTTTATACATGCTCTCTTCTTACTTGTTGATTTCAACAGTTTTTAACAAGCTCTAGCCAGTTTTGTGATAAGGTTAACCTTGCAGTTCCAGTTATCACTTTCTTTGTTTTAGTAAGTCTGTTCTTGACAAATACCAGTCCCTGATAAGCTTAACCCTTAACAGACATCACAAGCGCCAATCTTGGTAAGTGAGTTTTTAAAGAATAAACAAAAGACAGTATCTAAGTGGTTTAAATTATAGTTATGTCTCTGTATCAGTGTGGGAAGGACTGTGCCGGGTCAGGCCACAGGTATACCCTCAGGTCTGAATCCGAGGATGCCAAGGGAAAACTAAGAAAATAGTGTGTCCCCATCTTTTTTCCTGCCATTTTCAGCTCATGATTTCCCAGTCCTGGTGTGTTTAGCAGATCTCCTACCTCTGTGTGATGGGCAGCTCAGATTTCACCCTGGGCAAGCCCCTGTTACCTCTGTGGAGAGAATGATCATGTCCTCGTCCCCTCTGCTTCCTTTCATTCTGCAGATATTTAACCTTGCCAGGACCTTCCCTCTTATTCTGAGTCTCCTTTGCTCCCATTGGGGCCTTTTTAACTCTGCCTTTAGGAAATCCAGGTGTACTATTTCAGCTGGACCATCCATATTCCCATACTTTTAGACTCTTTCAAAGAAGTGCTAAGAAGGCGGCTCGCTAGCACGCATCTCAATCCCCAGAGAGAGACATGCACAGGGTGCAGGGTCTCCCTCAACGTCTTTGACTGGGAATGCAGCTGAGTTCACTTCATTTTTCCACATTTCCTTTTACCTGCCGACACAGGTGGGCCTCTCTGTTTCCTTCACCAGGGTGTGATTCCAGCTTTTTGAAGGATATCCTCTTGCTTCAAATAACCTCTTCCACCTGCTCTTAAGCCACGCTCGCTTCCTTGCCCTAAGGAAAGGAAGGAAAGGAAGGAAAAGTCTCTAACTTTTCTTCTAGAGGGCATATGCTGATGCTCCCCTTCCAACACGGTGCCCTGAAGCAGCTCCACTCAGCTGTCCCCTGGGTCTGGTGCCATCACCTCCGGCTGGATTCATGGGTGATGAGGGGTGCCACAGCACAGAGTCCTCCCTTGGGGTGCTGGACCGGAGGTCTGCTCCATCCAGAGATCTGCGCCATCCGAAGATGCAACGTAACACTGTATCCAATGGGAAATCCCTTTTTTCTGGCTTTGGCAATCCCTTAATGAGATACAGGATGTTCAGGCTGCCACTGAACTCCCCGCTAGTGCTAGACTGAGGAGAGCCTAACCCAGAAACCGATGCCATTTTTAAGCCCTGGAGAAAAGTGGTCAGTATAAAAGCGATGTGTCAATACAGACCAAAATGAATTAGCTTAACATCAACCACTGAGATTTTTAGGGCTTCAAGACACCACTTTTGTCTTATTTCTTATACATACAGGAAAGTATTTGCATATAAAATTGCTCTGTAGCTGTTAGAGCCCATTCTTCCGCAGTGCACTGGCTTGCTTATGGCATGGCATAGCCTCATGCGTGGGGATACTTTCTCCAAATTGTTTCCACAGCTTTTCCCAGGCTGCCCCTAGGAGAGAGCAAGCTACTTTCCAGCTGTGGTCTCTCCCATGTGGAGCAAGATAGTCCCATAATTGCTGGCTCTTGGTCACGTAATTTCCATGTCCGATTAGTCCTTGCTTGCCCCGAGCATGGGTCTCGGCTCCTTGGAAGGCTTCTGCTTCACCAGCGTGACATTTTTGGGCAAACAGGTTTCTTTGGCATCCCCCTTTTGAGTGTTTCCATGTTTTCCGGCGTGGTGAGTAATCAGAATTTCCATGGCTCCTTGGAAGCGTCAACGCCTAGTTAGAGACTTTGCTGCTGAATTTTTTTTCTCCAACTGGTGGACAGAAAATCCAAGATGCTGCATGAAGGTGGTCAGAGTCTCCTTCCCAAAGTCTGACCACTCACACCTGCAGTGTTATTTTATGAAACAGTGGGTTATAAACAGCAAAAACCCAATTAAATCTTCCTAGCAGTTGTAGCTCCTCTCCTCCCATTTGCAGCCCAGCAGCCTCCCTGGCTCTGCAGCTTTGGCTTGCTTTGCTCTGTGTGGTGGCAGCCTGTTCATGGGCAGCTGGGCTGAGATTTTTTGGAGCGAGGCTGTGCCAGGATTCCCGTGACCATCTCTTGCTGTAACCCCACTGCGTCCTGCTGAACGAGGGTGAGGGGATGAAAGTCAGGCCAGAGACCAGAAGAGAATGGGGACCGATACTTGAACAGTCAAGCTGGACATCACAAGCTGATCTGTTTTTCCATTAAATATATGCCCTGCCAGATTTCCCCACCTGTCCATGACTTCTTTGCATGGGATGCAGGCAGGGAAATGCTGTGCTGAAGTGTCCAGCCTCTGCCTGCCATTCCCCACACACATCCCCAGGATGCAGCCGGCAAGGGATGTTTTATCTCCCTGCACTTTACGCCTTCCCTGAGCTGCAGCGGGGATGTGGGGCCATGGGGACACAGGGACGTGGGGCCATGGGGACGCATACATGTTATGACTGGTGCTGAGCTGCTCCAGGGCAGCTCAGCAGAGCCCTTCAGCTGCTTGCCCTGCTGCCCATCCCAGAGCTATCACCCTGGGACAGCCCCTCTTGCCTTGGTAGGAGAAAAAGAGGATATTTCCCTGCATCCACTTCTCCATTTTTTTAAATCCTAACTCAGTTCCTGTAACTCCCAGGACATGCATCTGGCTTATGCCAGGCAAGAGGCTACAGTGCAATGTCAGGGGATGGACAATATTTAGGCACAGAGTTTGGGGATGGGGGGTGTTAAACTGAAGTTGTTGCAAGACCAGGACCATGTGAAAACCTTGTTTTACTGAGAAATGCACAAGAAGAGGACACAGGTCCCAGCCGCATCAAGCGTCACCAAGCTAGCTGGCACAGTGCAGTTTGCAGCATCCAAAAGAGCATCCACTGCCAACAAAAACGACAGGTGGGAGAAACTGAGGCAGGAGGCACGAGGCAAACACGCTCTGTGCAGCCAGGCTCCCAGCTTCCCTGGCCCCATCCCAGGGGTCTGTGAGATCTGATGGGATGAAAATTTGCAGAAGCAGCCTGTATGGAGAGGAGGAAAAAGAGCCAGCTTGCTCATCTGAGCCATGCCCAGCAATACGTCAGGCGTATTTACCCATGCCACCTTAACATCAGTATCTAAGTACACAGAGATGATAAACTTCCCAGGGAGCCATTACAAATACCAGAGCTCACCGTGTTTAGGATTGATCGCAGCAGCCTCCCAACCACCCAAAGGAGCTGATCGGTTAGTTTTTTTAATGCACTCTCAGGGTGAGCGAGGCTTTGCTGTGAGGAGTGGAGAAAAGCATTTTCGGGCAAGCCCTGGCTGGGGTGGGGGGTGAGAGAAGGAAGGTTTCTGCTGCCCCAAAGAGATGGTGATCTGGGACAGGGACAGTTTTGGGGAGCAGATTGGGTTACATGTGCACTCGGGGTGCTCTGCCAGCTGCAAAGTGTTCAGAACTGGCAGCCTCCCCAGTGCTGGCCTGGCTCCTGACATGGCTTTGCAGCTCCAGCTCAGGTGGTTTCCAGCAAAACCTTGGTGTTTTTGCAAAACCACCTCTTCACTTTGAAGATGTTTTTATGTGCTGGGACGGTCCTCGGTTACTGCCCTTGGAGCTTTCCTCCTCCTTCTGCCCTCCCAGCCAGCCTGGAGACAGGACTCTCCTTTAAGATGAGCCCCACCATTTTCCAGAGTGAAAAAAGGGAAGGGAAAGGGAGAGGGAAATAGTTTTTACAGGACTTTTGCTTTTTTCTTTTTTTAAATATTAAACAATAGCACCTTAAAAAAAACCTGCATGGACATCAGGACTCCAAAATCCCTACAAGAATAAAGGATGTGCGGGAACTTTCCCAGATTTCTATGCACACACATGTGATTTCTGTCCCTGGCAATTGCTTTGAATCCTTCAGTTTACCCCGAGGGCAGAAGATCAGTGCTAGAAAGACAATATATGAGCAAGTCAGGGCTCCTGGGCCAAGCTGTCCTGTCCCCAGGGTGTTTTGGGGTTTCCTCCCTCTTTCGTGGTGGGGTGCTGCACCATGTTGGTACCCCAGACCTGCCCCTTGCGGAGGAGAGGTACCACATGGGAGATGTGGTTGGTGGGCTGAGCAGGCACTGGCACACCTGGAGGCAGAGCAGGATGAAACTGAGATTCCTGGGATGGATCCCGCCAGGGTAAGGGAGTCTCTGAGGCTGTGAACTCGTGCCCTTCAAGGCTTATGTCTCATGAAAGTGTTAAACATCCGCTGGCCAAGCTGGCAGCCTGAGTGCTGCCCCGGGGGTGATGAGAAGGAGTCTTGCCAAGGGGCGCACATCGGTGACCCAGAGCCTGGATCTAGCCTTTTCCTCGCTCTGTCCATGGATTATGGCATCACAGCATCCCTTCTCTGTGAATATTTAACCAGGCCCTCACAAAGCCTCTCTGCTCCGGTAAATACTTAATTAACCCATGCAAAGTGCAGCTGCTTCCAAGCAAGGATGGGCTGAATGCTCCCAGAGCACCCCAAAAGCCAGATGCCCCAGGGACACAGGCACTGTTGTGTTATATTTGGGCTGGTTTATCAGATGCTGATCTGGTATGGGTCTGGCCCCATCATTCCCCTAGGCCTTCCTCCAAAAGGAGCCAGGATTCCTCACCCCGAGGATCTGAGCAACCCTTAGCATGCACAGCTTAAACACTGATATACTTAGCACTGTGACATGCAGAAAATGAACTTGGACTTTAGACCCTTGTCGTGGTTTAGCCCCAGCCGGCAACTAAGCACCACGCAGCCGCTCGCTCACTCTCCCTCCCACAGCGGGACGGGGGAGAGAATTAGGAAAAACCTCGTGGGTTGAGATAAACACGGTTTAATAGGACAGAAAGAAAGAAGGGAACAATAATGATAATACCAACAAAGGAATGTATAAGAACAAGTGATGCCCAATACAGAAATTGCTCACCACCCCGTGATCGACAGCCTGTCCCCGAGCAGCGATTTCCGCCCCCCCGGCCAACTCCAGTTTATGTACTGGGCATGACGTCGTATGGTAGGGAATATCTCTTTGGCCAGTCTGGGTCAGCTGTCCCGGCTGTGTCCCCTCCCAGCTCCCCGTGCACCCCCAGCCTGCTCGCTGGCAGGCCAGCACAAGAAGCTGGACTGTCCTTGATGGCTCAGCAACAACCCAAAACATCAGCACATTATCAACAGTTCCTCATCCCAAATCCAAAACACAGTCTCACACTAGCTTCTGTGAGGAAAACCAGCTCTATCCTGGCTGAAACCAGGACAGTATCCACCCCTTATTCCATACCATTTACGTCATGCCCAGGTCCTATACTTTTCAATACATTCCAATTATTCATTATTACTCTTCCTGTCCTTTAATATATACACACAGATATCACTCTCTTAGTCCATGGGCCATCACTTAAAATGTCTATGGAGTTCAGTCAGTCCATGACTCTGGGCTTCATCCATCATAGCAGTCTCTCAGGGCAGGGGAGATGGTATGTGGTGTTGGATTGTCATCTGGCACGGTCCATGTCCATGATCTGCAGGTCGAAGATGTCGATCTCGAGGGATTTGTTGGGCGCAAGCTGCTGAAGCCAGTTCTGGTTTCATCACTGCTGCATGTTGCTTGGTTTCAGTGAAGCTCATTCTTCATCAGTCTGGGTGATTCTTACTATAATACCATTGATATGGTAGATAGCAGCCATAGTAGTAATGTCATTCTGAACAATTAACATCATACAATTCAAATCATTGACTGTTTTCACCCAAAATCAAGTCTCCTTGAGGTACACATCGGACTTCCCCATCCTTCCGCATTACCCACCAAGTGCACCCAGGTCCCTGGGCAAAGGCAATCCCACGAATGGGTTTGCCTTTTCCTAATGCAGGAGTAACCCAGACTGTCTTCCCCAGCATGTTTCTCACATGCACCACAGGGACTTTATCCCCTTCTACAGTACGTAGAAGTTTTGATTGGGCAGGGCCGGCTCTATTAGTAGATCCCCTAGTGTTGACTAACCAGGTGGCTTTGGCTAAATGTTTATCCCAATTTTTGAATGTCCCATCACCCATTGCTCTCAGTGTAGTCTTTAACAGTCCGTTGTATCGTTCAATTTTTCCGGAAGCTGGTGCATGATAGGGGATGTGATACACCCACTCAATGCCGTGCTCTTTGGCCCAGGTGTCTATGAGGTTGTTTCGGAAATGAGTCCCATTGTCTGACTCAATTCTTTCGGGGGTGCCATGTCGCCATAAGACTTGCTTTTCAAGGCCCAGGATAGTGTTCCGGGCGGTGGCATGGGGCACAGGGTATGTTTCCAGCCATCCGGTGGTTGCTTCCACCATGGTAAGCACATAGCGCTTGCCTTGGCGAGTTTGTGGAAGTGTGATATAGTCAATCTGCCAGGCCTCCCCATATTTATATTTCAACCATCGTCCTTCATACCAGAGAGGCTTTAACCGCTTGGCTTGTTTGATCGCAGCACACGTTTCACATTCATGGATAACCTGTTGTCGTGGTTTAGCCCCAGCCAGCAACTACGCACCACGCAGCCGCTCGCTCACTCCCCCACGGTGGCACGGGGGAGAGAATCGGAAGAGTAAAAGTGAGGAAACTCATGGTTTGAGATAAAGACAGTTTAATAGGTAAAGCAAAAGCCGTGCACGCAAGCAAAGCAAACCAAGGAATTTGTTCACCACTCCCCATGGGCAGGCAGGTGTTCAGCCATCTCCAGGGAAGCAGGGCTCCGTCACGCGTAATGGTTTCTTGGGAAGACAGACGCCATAACTCCGAACGTCCCTCCACCCCCTTCCTCCTTCTTTGTCCCAGCTTTATATACTGAGCATGACGCTATATGGTATGGAATATCTCTTTGGCCAGCCTGGGTCAGCTGTCCCAGCTGTGTCCCCTCCCAGCTTCCCGTGCACCCCCAGCCTGCTCGCTGCAGGCCAGCATGAGAAGCTGGACTGTCCTTGACTACTTAGCAACAACTCAAAACATCAGCACCTTATCAACATTTTCTCATCCCAAATCCAAAACATAGCCTCATGCTAGCTTCTATGAAGAAAATTAACTCTACCCTAGCTGAAACCAGGACATTATCCACCCCTTATTCCATACCATTTACGTTATGCTCAGGTACCACACTATCCAATATAACCTCATTAACCACCCCCCCCCTTCCCATCCTTTAATATAATACACAGATTATCATCCCCTTAGTCTATAGACTTCCCTCCAAAATGTCCCTGAAAAGTCTGCTGAGTTCATTTAGTCCATGACTTTGGGCTCCATCCCTTATGGTGGTCACTCAGGACAGGCGAGGTGGGGTGTTGCGTGGAGTTACTGGGTACCAGCTCAGGTCAGGTCACTGCTGCACTGGCACTGCTTCTTGTAAGGCTTGTCCTCCATTCATTCAGGTGGTTCCTGCTATAGTAGTTCCTATAACATGCAACTCAAATCATGGGTTATAACAGTTTAAAGGTACTTCCATTACAATCTCCACCCCTGGGCCCTTTGTACTGGACCATAGGGTGTAACATTGCAATGAACTCCTCCCCTTGCCCCTGCTCCAGCTTGGACTTATCCACAGACTGCAGTCCCTTCTATGAGCCACAGTCTCTCCAGGGGTATATCTGCTGTGGCATAGACTTATCCACAGTTGCAGTCACTTCGAGGTGCACCTGCTCCAAAACGGCCGTCTCCACAGGCCACACTACCTCCAGAGATAAATCTGTTCCAACGTGGCCTTACCCATAGTTCCAGTTCCTCCAGGGCTTCTCCATGGCCACACACTTTGAGGTGCTCCAAGCATGACCTCATGCACAACCAATAATGCTTCAAGGTGCACCTGCTGCAACATAGACTTATCCACAGCCACAGACGCTTCGAGATGTACCTTCTCCAGCGTGGACTTATCCTTGTGCCACAATCCCATCAGAGGTATACCTGCTGCGGCACAGACATAACCATGGCCACAGATGCTTCGAGATATACCTGCTTCTGTCATGGGCTTATGCACAGCCACAGACGCTTCGGGGTGTCCTGCTCCCACATGGACTCACCCACAGGTCACAGTCCCTTCGACTTGAGTTCACAGTGGAGTTCCAGCCTATTCAGTACAGCAGCACAGGAGAAAAACCAGCAATACCCTGGCCATCTGCCAGCCCAGGTGCAAGGCCATTGCTGTTATCAGAATCTTCCCAGGCACAGCAGAGTCAGACAATCAGCAGTACAGCAGCAGCGAAAGCAAAAAGCAGCCACTAACGAGCACTGGACTCTAATATATGCAGGGAAGGCAAACCCATGGCAAGCACAGGGGCCTGACAATTAATGGCTAAGCAGCAATAACAGCGATAAATTCTATCATCTAGCACATTCCAATCAAACTTGTCATTATCTCAAACCCTTCGAGCCCCACGTTGGGCGCCAAAAAGGACTGTCGTGGTTTAGCCCCAGCCAGCAACTACGCACCACGCAGCCGCTCGCTCACTCCCCCACGGTGGCACGGGGGAGAGAATCGGAAGAGTAAAAGTGAGGAAACTCATGGTTTGAGATAAAGACAGTTTAATAAGTAAAGCAAAAGCCGTGCACGCAAGCAAAGCAAACCAAGGAATTTGTTCACCACTCCCCATGGGCAGGCAGGTGTTCAGCCATCTCCAGGGAAGCAGGGCTCCGTCACGCGTAATGGTTTCTTGGGAAGACAGACGCCATAACTCCGAACGTCCCTCCACCCCCTTCCTCCTTCTTTGTCCCAGCTTTATATACTGAGCATGACGCTATATGGTATGGAATATCTCTTTGGCCAGCCTGGGTCAGCTGTCCCAGCTGTGTCCCCTCCCAGCTTCCCGTGCACCCCCAGCCTGCTCGCTGCAGGCCAGCATGAGAAGCTGGACTGTCCTTGACTACTTAGCAACAACTCAAAACATCAGCACCTTATCAACATTTTCTCATCCCAAATCCAAAACATAGCCTCATGCTAGCTTCTATGAAGAAAATTAACTCTACCCTAGCTGAAACCAGGACACCTGTGCAATAGCATCCATGGTCAGGTCCACCCCTCGATCCCGAGCCCATCTATATGTTGCATCTCTTCCCTGATGGCCTGAGGTGTCATGGGCCCACCGAGCTATAAATAATTCACCCTTATGTTGCCAGTCCAGATCCACCTGAGCCACTTCAATCTTAGCAGCCTGATCCACCTGATGGTTGTTTTGATGTTCTTCGGTGGCCCGACTCTTGGGTACGTGAGCATCTACGTGACGTACTTTTATGACGAGATTCTCTAGTCGGGCAGCAATATCTTGCCACAATTCAGCAGCCCAGATGGGCTTGCCTCTGCGTTGCCAGTTGCTCTGCTTCCATTGCTGCAGCCACCCCCATAGAGCATTTGCTACCATCCATGAGTCAGTATAAAGATAGAGTACTGGCCATTTTTCTCGTTCAGCAATATCTAAAGCCAGCTGGATGGCTTTCACCTCCGCAAACTGACTTGATTCACCTTGTCCTTCAGCCACTTCTGCAACTCGTCGTATAGGGCTCCATACAGCAGCTTTCCACCTTCGATGTTTGCCTACAATACGACAGGACCCATCAGTAAACAGGGCATATTGCCTTTCGTTCTCTGGCAGTTCATTATATGGTGGAGCCTCTTCAGCACGCGCCACCTCCTCTTCCGGTGATATTCCAAAATCTTTGCCTTCTGGCCAGTCCATGATCACTTCCAAGATTCCCGGGCGATTAAGATTTCCTATTCGAGCCCGCTGTGTAATAAGCACGACCCACTTACTCCACGTAGCATCAGTTGCATGATGCGTAGAGGGGACCCTCCCTTTGAACATCCAGCCCAGCACCGGCAGTCGGGGTGCCAGGAGGAGCTGTGCTTCAGTACCAACCACTTCTGAGGCAGCTCGAACTCCTTCATATGCCGCCAATATCTCCTTTTCAGTTGGAGTATAGCGGGACTCAGATCCCCTATATCCTCGACTCCAAAACCCTAGAGGTCGACCTCGAGTCTCTCCTGGTGCCTTCTGCCAGAGACTCCAGGTAGGGCCATTCTCCCCGGCTGCCGTGTAGAGCACATTTTTAACATCTTGTCCTGCCCGTACTGGCCCGAGGGCTACGGCATGAACTATCTCCTGTTTGATTTGTTCGAAGGCTTGTCGTTGCTCAGGGCCCCATTTAAAATCGTTCTTCTTCCGGGTCACTTGATAAAGAGGGCTTACAATCAGACTGTAATTTGGAATATGCATTCTCCAGAAACCCACAACACCCAGAAATGCTTGTGTTTCTTTTTTGCTAGTTGGTGGAGACATAGCTGTTATTTTGTTGATCACATCCGTTGGGATCTGTCGACGTCCATCTTGCCATTTTATTCCTAAAAACTGGATCTCTTGTGCAGGTCCCTTGACTTTACTTTGCTTTATAGCAAAACCAGCTTTCAGAAGGACTTGAATTATTTTCTTCCCTTTCTCGAAAACTTCTTCTGCTGTGTTGCCCCATACGATGATGTCATCAATGTATTGCAGATGCTCTGGAGCTTCACCCTGTTCCAGTGCAGTTTGTATCAGCCCATGGCAAATGGTAGGGCTGTGTTTCCACCCCTGGGGAAGTCGATTCCAGGTGTATTGGACACCCCTCCAAGTGAAAGCAAACTGTGGCCTGCACTCTGCTGCCAAAGGGATCGAGAAAAACGCGTTAGCAATATCAATGGTGGCGTACCACTTGGCTGCCTTTGACTCCAGTTCATATTGAAGTTCTAGCATGTCCGGCACAGCAGCGCTCAGTGGCGGCGTGACTTCATTCAGGCCACGATAGTCTACTGTCAGTCTCCACTCTCCATTAGACTTTCGCACTGGCCATATGGGGCTGTTGAAGGGTGAGCGAGTCTTGCTGATCACTCCTTGGCTCTCCAGCCAACGAATCAGCTCATGGATGGGGATCAGGGAGTCTCTGTTGGTGCGATATTGCCGCCGGTGCACTGTTGTGGTAGCGATCGGCACCTGTTGTTCTTTGACCCTGAGCAACCCCACCACAGAAGGGTCCTCTGAGAGACCAGGCAAGGTGGACAGCTGTTTAATTTCTTCCGTCTCCAAGGCAGCTATACCAAAAGCCCACCGGTACCCTTTTGGGTCCTTGAAATACCCTCTGCTGAGGTAGTCTATGCCCAGGATGCACGGAGCCTCCGGGCCAGTCACAATGGGGTGCTTCTGCCACTCATTCCCAGTTAGGCTCACTTCAGCCTCCAGTACAGTCAGCTGTTGGGATCCCCCTGTCACTCCAGAAATACAGATGGGTTCTGCCCCTATATGGCTTGATGGCATCAGGGTACATTGTGCACCGGTGTCCACTAAAGCCTTATATTCCTGTGGGTCTGACGTGCCAGGCCATCTAATCCACACAGTCCAATAAACTCGGTTGTCCCTCTCCTCCGCCTGGCTGGAGGCAGGGCCCCTCTAATCCTGGTCATAGTACTCGTTACCCACTTCTTGTAAATAGGAATCAGAAGTCCCTTCAAGAGGATCAGAGGTGAGATCAGCTCTTCTATTCTTTCTGGGAAGCTGCCCACTGGAAAGTGGAGCGACGATTTTCCTCGAGGAACCTGAACCCCCTTTTGTAATTGTTTTTCCTTGCAGCTCGCGTACTCGTGCCTCTAGGGTCGAGGTAGGTTTTCCATCCCACCTCCTCATGTCCTCTCCGTAGTCACGCAATTGAAACCACAGGGTGGCTCGTGGTGTGTATCCTCTGTATCTTCTCTCTTGAACAGAAGAGCGCTTACTCCTAATGGCTGAGACACTGGTCCGTATGGGTGGAGGGTAGGGCATATCCTCTTTGAATTGCCGGAACTCCCGGGACAGTTTCTCTATAGCAGAGACGCAGGCCCGTAGGGAGGAAGAGAGACTTTCTTCGTATTGCCGGAGTTGGCCAGCCAATTCATCCACCGTTGGTCTCTCTCCGTCCTTCCAGGCCATTACTGCTAATGAGTTGGCATATGATGATGGTGCACTCCGTACAAACTTCCGCCACATAGGTTGCGTGCAATTGACTTCATCTGGATCTTTGGATGATTGTCCATTGTCCAAGGCACCATAAATCACTTCCAGCACCGCTAGCTCCCTCAGGTACTGGATACCTTTCTCCATGGTGGTCCACTTGCCTGGGTGACATAGAACATCTTCCTTGAAGGGATACCTTTCCTTCACACCCGACAGGAGTCGTCTCCAGAGGCTGAGGACTTGTGCACCTTTTCCAATTGCTTTGTCAATGCCCCCTTCCCTAGAAAGGGATCCCAGCTGCTTGGCTTCCCTACCCTCTAATTCCAGGCTACTGGCCCCATTATCCCAGCATTGGAGCAGCCAGGTGACAATGTGCTCACCTGGACGACGGCTGAAATCCTTTCGCATATCTCGCAATTCACTCAGGGATAGAGATCGGGTAGTTACCGTCTCTTTTATAAGTTCTTCCTCTTCCTCCTCTTCAAGCGATGACTCGCTCTCTTCCCTCTTCCGTGCTTGTGATGGCCCTGCTTCAGAGCACTCTGCCTCCTCACTCTCTTCCTCTGGCTCCTTCTTAGCAGGATCTTCCTCCTCCCTTACTAAACGAGCTGACTTCCGCTTCCAAGATTTCTTCTTTTGTACAGGGGCAACTGATACCGGGATGGGCTGGTCCTCTGGTTCAGCTGCAACAGTCTGAGTAGCTACAGTGCCCGCCGTGGGGGTTGGAGTAGTGGCAGTGCCCGCCGTGGGGGTTGGAGTAGTGACAGTGCCTGCCACAGGGGTTGGAGTAGTCACAGTGCCTGCCACATTGCCATCAGACCCAGAGAGCCCCTCTCCCCTTTGCATAGTGTTAAATAGGGTTCGGTAGGCATGGGCCAGGCCCCAGCACATGGCAATGATTTGTGTCTCCTTGGAGCTGCCAGGCTGACAGCATACTTCTTCCAGATATTCTGCTAGTTTATCAGGATTCTGCACTTGTTCGGGAGTGAAGCTCCAAAACACCGGAGGTGCCCACCGCCCCAGGCATTTGCCCATGCTGTTCCACACACCCTGCCATTCATAACTATCCAGCCTTGGGGCAGATCTCCGGGTGATATTCTTAAATTGCTTGCCAACCTTAGACAAAACTGAAACCATGTTCCCCAGAAGTAGCAATAGAGGTATTTTAACCAGCCAAGGGTGTTCAAAATACTGAAAAATTATTGTGATGAAGGAGGAAATGTTATGATAGAGGGTATCAAAGGTACCATTCTGCATTTCCTCCATAAAAAACCTTTCAGAGGCAGAAGTATAATTGCTAATCGTCTCCACAAGACTGTAGCCAAAATACAGTAACGGCTTTAGTACAGAGCTCAGATGATACCACATTAAGCTCAAGGTCAGTGCTCTAAAAACAAAATTCACAGGCGAGACATTACTAATCATTGCAGAGTACAGCAGCCCGCAGAAACCAACACCGATCCTTAACATGTACAGCAAAGACGAGAGCATGATGCAAATCAAATAAACTGATATTGTGACCTGCAACCGTTATTATCTCAAGCCTCGGGCCCCACGTTGGGCGCCAAAAAGGACTGTCGTGGTTTAGCCCCAGTCGGCAACTAAGCACCACGCAGCCGCTCGCTCACTCTCCCTCCCACAGCGGGACAGGGGAGAGAATTAGGAAAAACCTCGTGGGTTGAGATAAACACGGTTTAATAGGACAGAAAGAAAGAAAGGAACAATAATGATAATACCAACAAAGGAATGTATAAGAACAAGTGATGCCCAATACAGAAATTGCTCACCACCCCGTGATCGACAGCCCGTCCCCGAGCAGCGATTTCCGCCCCCCCGGCCAACTCCAGTTTATGTACTGGGCATGACGTCGTATGGTAGGGAATATCTCTTTGGCCAGTCTGGGTCAGCTGTCCCGGCTGTGTCCCCTCCCAGCTCCCCGTGCACCCCCAGCCTGCTCGCTGGCAGGCCAGCACAAGAAGCTGGACTGTCCTTGACGGCTCAGCAACAACCCAAAACATCAGCACATTATCAACAGTTCCTCATCCCAAATCCAAAACACAGTCTCACACTAGCTTCTGTGAGGAAAACCAGCTCTATCCTGGCTGAAACCAGGACAACCCTCTTAAACGGGAGCTAAGCAAGGGTTTCAAGGTATAAAATGCATGTCAGCCAGCTCAAAGGGAAGCTACATGCCTAAACCCCATTGTGCACCTACCCACAGAGCCTCCTCCAGACCAAATCTATCCCCAGCAACCTCACTGATCTCTTGGCACACATGGCACAAGTTTGTCAGGCCTTGGTCTGGGTCCCAGCCATGTGATACCTGAATCCTCAGACTTTTGCCTTTCCAACGCGTTTACCTGCCTGCTGGTAAATGCAGGGACAGCACTATTTGTCAAACAACCCATCAGGAAGCAATTCTATTGTTAAATAAAGGGATTGTTTCCTATATTAGCATTCCTTTTATAACAGGTTATCAAACACTTAGGAGTCACTATCAGGCACTCGCAGGCAGAGTATACAACATGTTCTAGCAGAAAGCGCCATAGGAAGCTATAAGTCATGGTCATAAACAAACTATTGCTCTGTCAAACTCTGCGAGAACTGATTAACCATTTACCGAGCCCCTTTCAACTGTTTCAAATGGGACCTTTTTAACAGAAAATACACCCAAAGCAGTTCCCATCAGCTCTCATTTCTCATAGCAGCCTGGCACATGCAGGCTTGTGCCAGGGGGATTTATATTTATATGGGGAATGTATTGCTAAATGGGGCCTGGGGGAGGTTTGCTCACTGTTTTTTCTGTGTATTTAGATGACGTGAGAAAAGAGGCATCTGCTATTGCTGCAGCCAAGGAGGGGGAACGAGGGAGAACCAAGGTTATCGCATGAGCTGCCACAAATTAGCTACAAAGCCAACAAGACTTAACACAGGGGGGAAATCACTGGGGGATGGATGCAGAGTGTGGTGACATTGCCAAGGATTCTCTTCAGTCCTTGCAGTGCAGAGGGGCACCAACATCCCTGGATGTGGCCGGAGTCCCTCCTGTGAAGTGGTGCAGGATCCTGCTCTTCCTGAGAGCTGGAAAAAAAATCAAAGCTTGCTTGTGTCCCAAAGCAGGGAGGATATTAGCCACGATGCTGCGTGCACCCCTCACCCGAGCTCTGGGCTTTGAGCAATTCCTGATAGCTCCAGTGAGGGCAACATTGATGGCTGGCCTCACTGACTTGATCCTTGGCTCGGAAGCAAAAGAAAACAAAAGGTTTACTCTCTACTTCCCATCAGCAGGCAGTGTACAGCCACTTCCCAGGAAGCAGGGCTTCAGTATGCGTAGCGGTTGCTCCGGAAGACAAACATTGGAAAATGAATACCCCCCTCTCCTCCTCCTTTCACTTAGCTTTTACTGCTGAGCTGACATCATATGGTATGGAATATCCTTTTGGCCGGTTTGGATAAGCTGTCCTAGCTGTGTCCCCTCCCAAGATCTTGCCCACCCCCAGCCTACTGGTGAGGGGAAATGTTGCAGAGACATCCTTGATGCTGTGGAGCACTGCCCAGCAGTAGCCAAAACACTGGTGTGTTACCAACACCGTTCTAGCTACCAATACAAAGCACAGTGCTATGAGGGCTGCTATGGGGAAAATTAACTCCATCTCAGCCAGACCCAATACACTGCTGTGACCTGTAACAGCACTTAAACTCATCTCGGTGGGGATAATTCTCCCTAAAGAGAAAAAGAGCCTGTGACGGCATGGCCGAGTGCAGGGTTTCATCAGATGCATCCCACGCCCCTCCAGGCACTCCAGCTAACAGGATGATATCCATCCCAAGTCATCAGAGATGTTAGGACCCATTGCTACTAAAAGCAAAATGAAATTACAGAAATTGCTTCAAATTGTGTGTCCATTGTGGGATGGCTGTAACATCTCTCTTAAAAGAGACTCCTTAAAAGTGGTACCTTGATGCCTGGGTGTCCTGGTTTCAGCTGGGATAGTTAACTTTCTTCCTAGTAGTTGGTATAGTGCTGTGTTTTGGATTTAGTATGAGAATAATGTTGATAACATACTGATGCGTTATGTGTTGCTAAGTTGTGGTTTAACCTGGCAGGTAGCTAAAACAACCACACAGCCATTCACTCACCCTCCCCCCTGCCCCCACAATGGGATGGGGGAGAGAATCGGGAAAAAAAAAAGCCCACTGATACAGTTTTGGGTCCTTGAAATACCCTCTCCTGAGGTAGTCTATGCCAAGAATGCATGGAGCCTCTGGGCCAGTCACAATGGGGTGCTTCTGCCACTCATTCCCAGTTAGGCTCACTTTGGCCTCCAGTACAGTCAGCTGTTGGGATCCCCCTGTCACTCCAGAAATACAGATGGGTTCTGCCCCTATATGGCTTGATGGCATTAGGGTACACTGTGCACCGGTGTCTGCTAGAGCCTTATACTCCTGTGGGTCTGATGTGCCAGGCCATCTAATCCACACAGCCCAGTAAACCCAGTTGTCCCTTTCCTCCACTTGGCTGGAGGCAGGGCCTCTCTAGTCCTGGTCATAATATTCGCTACTCACTTCTTGTAAGTATGAGTTAGGAGTCTCTTCATTAAAATCAGTAGTAAGATCAGCCTTTCTACTCTGTCTGGGAAACTGTCCACTGGAAAGTGGAGCAGCAATTTTCCTGGAAGAACCCCCTTGTGTGATTGTTTTTCCTTGCAACTCATATACCCATGCCTCTAGGATCGAGGTAGATTTTCCATCCCACTTCCTCATGTCCTCTCCATGGTCATGCAGGTAAAACCACAGGGTGGCCCGTGGTGTGTACCCTCTATATCCTCTCTCTCAAGCAGTACGCTTACTCCTAATAGCTGAGATAAATGGATTCGTACAGGTGGGGAGCAGAACATATCCTCTTTGAATTGCTGGAACTCCTGGGACAGTTTCTCTACAGCAGAGACACAGGCGCATAGGGAGGAAGAGAGACTTTCTTCATATTGCCGGAGTTGGCCAGCCAATTCATCCACCGTTGGTCCCTCTTCATCTTTCCAGGTCATTACTGCTAATGAGTTGGCATATGATGATGGTGCACTCCGTACAAACTTCCGCCACATGGGTCGCGTGCAATTGACTTCATCTGGATCTTTGGATGATTGTCCATTGTCCAAGTCACCATAAATCACCTCCAGCACAGCTAGCTCCCTCAGGTACTGGATACCTTTCTCCATGGTGGTCCACTTGCCTGGGTGACATAGAACATCTTCCTTGAAGGGATACCTTTCCTTCACACCCGATAGGAATCGTCTCCAGAGGCTGAGGACTCGTGCACCTTTTCCAATTGCTTTGTCAATGCCCCCTTCCCTAGAAAGGGATCCCAGCTGCTTGGCTTCCCTACCCTCTAATTCCAGGCTACTGGCCCCGTTATCCTGACATCAGAGCAGCCAGGTAACAATGTGCTCGCCTGGATGATGGCTGAACTCTTTTCACATATCTCACAGCTCACTCAAGGGACAGAGATTGGGTGGTTACCGTCTTGTTTATGAGTTTTTCCTCTTCATCCAAGTAAAAGGAGGACTCCTCACGATGAGGTTTTTTTATGGGGGGGTAGCTGGTAATTCTTCCTCTTCCTCCTCCCGTTCTCATGATGGCCCCATTTCAGAGCAGTTTGCCTCCTCGTTGGCAGGGCAGTATGCTTCTTCCTTCCGCTCCCTCTTAAGAGAAGCTTCTGCATCCCTTACCAAACGAGCTGACTTTCGTTTCCAAGATTTCTTCTTGTGTATAGGGGCGACTTACTGGCATGGGTTGGTTCTCTGGTTCAGCTGCAGTGCTTGTCGTAGGGGTTGAAGTAACCACAGTGCTTGTTTTGGAGGATGGAGTAGCTGCAGTGCCTGCCGCCAGAGTTGGAGCAGACACAGTGCCCGTCACAGGGTTTGGAGTAACTGCAGTGCCTGTTACGGGGGTTGGAATAGCTGCAATGCCTGGCGGTGTGTTTTCCCTCTCTTCTCCCTGAGGGTGCTGCATAATATCAAACAATGTTTGGTAGATACTGGCCAGGGCCCAGCACAGTGCTGTGTAAGTTGTGCCTCTGGAATAGCCACAGCATTTTTTTTTTCAATCATTCTATCATTTCATTAGGGTTCTGTAGTTGTTTAGGAGTGAAGTTCCAGACCACTGGAGGTGAGAAATTCTCCCACATGCCATGCCACCCATGACTATCCCGCCTCGGGGCAGATCTCTGGCTGGTATTCTTAAATAGTTGTTTAAACTTAAAGAAGTACAAGACCTGAAACGCATTCAGGAGACCTAGCAATAGGAACATGCTGGTTTTAACATCCCAAGGATATTCAAAATTCTTAAAGAGTTATTGTAATTAGCCTGGAGGGGAAGATGAAGGATGGTGTCTCCTCCATAGACTGGCTCTCTGAGGAGAAAAGGTAAAAAGTGTAATTATTAATAGTTTCAGATAGGTAGCTCCCGAAGTACAGAGGTGAAAGCAGTACTGAATACATATACCAAATTAGTCTCATGGCCAGTGTTACATAATACAGAAACATGGTAATCTTGACCCAGCTCTCAGGGATGACCAGTAGCACAAAAGGAAGCATATACAGCAAGTAAGGCATTACATAACACAACTCTGAGAACAAGCACAACAACTCTGAGAGCAAATACCACACCACTGTGACCAGCAACAATAAAGCTGATATAATGAATGCGTATAAGAAATTTGTTTTAACACACTCTGGTCAAATCTGCTGTTATCTCATCTCAACACTTCGTACCCCACATTGGGCACCAAAAAGGACTGTTGTTTTTTAACCCGGCAGGTAGCTAAAACAACCACACAGACATTCGCTCACCCTCCCCCACCCTGCAACAGGATGGGGAAGAGAACCGGAAAAAAAAGGTAAAACTCTTGGGTTGAGATAAAGACAGTTTAATAGGACAGAGAAAAAAGAGAGAATAATAATAATGATAGTAATATTGATAAAAGAATATACAAAATAAGTGATGCACAATAGAATTGCGCACCACCCACTGACAGATGCCCAGCCAGTTCCTGAGAAGTGGTGCCCCTGGTCAACTCCCTCCAGTTTATATATTGAGCATGATGTCATATGGTATGGAATATTCCTTTGGCCAGCCTGGGTCAGCTGTCCTGGCTGTGCCCCCTCCCAGCTTCCTGTGCACTCCCCACCTTCTTGCTGTCAGGCCAGCATGAGAAGCTGGACTGTCCTTGACGGCTTATCAACAACTAAAAAACATCAGTATGTTATCAACATTATTTTCATCCCAAATCCAAAACACAGCACTATACCAGCTATCAGGAAGAAAATTAACTCTATCCCAGCTGAAACCAGGACAGTATCCACCCCTTAGTCCATACCATCTACATCATGCCCAGGTCCTACACTTTCCAATACATTCCAAGTAATCACTACCACTTTTCTTGTCTTTTGATATATACACACAGATATCATTCCCTCAGGCTATGGGACATCCTTCTAAAATATCTGTTGAGTTCATTTAGTCTATGACTTCAGTCTCCATCTATCATAACAGTCCTTCAGGGCAGGAGAGATGGTGTGTGGTGTTGGACTGTTGCATGCTGAAGCCAGTTCTGGTTCTATCACTGCTGCTCTTTGTTCAGTTTCATTAATCTGGGTGGTTCTTACTATAATACCATTAATATGGCATACAGCAACTATAGAAGTGATGACATACAGTATTATATAGCAATTAACATCATATAATTCAAATCATTGGCTATTCTCCCGCAAAATCAAATCTCCTGGAGGTACAATCGGACTTCCCCATCCTCCCGCATCACCCAGCAAGCACACCCTGGTCCTTGAGAAAAAGCAATCCCACAAATGAGTTTGCCTTTGCCCAAGGCAGGAATAACCCAGACTGCCTTCCCCAGCATATTTTTTACGTGCACCACAGGGACTTTATCCCCTTCTGCAGTACATGAAAGTTTTGACTGGGCAGGGCCAGCTCGATTTGCAGATCCCCTAGTGTTGACTAACCAGGTGGCTTCTGCTAAATGTTTAGCCCAATGTTTGAATGTCCCATCACCCATTGCTCTCAGCGTAGTCTTTAACAGTCCGTTGTATCGTTCAATTTTTCTGGAAGCTGATGCATGAGGGGATGTGATATACCCACTCAATGCCGTGCTCTTTGGCCCAGGTGTCTATGAGGTTGTTTCGGAAATGAGTCCCACTGTCTCACTCAATTCTTTCTGGGGTGCCATGTTGCCATAAGACTTGCTTTTCAAGGCCCAGGATAGTTTTCCAGGCATGGGGCACGGGATATGTTTCCAGCCATCTGGTGGTTGCTTCCACCATTGTAAGCACATGGTGTTTGCCTTGGCAAGTTTGTGGGAGTGTGAGACAGTCAATCTGCCAGGCCTCCCCATTGCATTCTGCCTGGAGTCTCTGACAGAAAGCACCAGGGGAGGCTCCAGGTAGGCCCTTAGGGTTTTGGAGTCAGGGATGTGAGGCCTGCTATACTCCAACTGAAAAAGAGAAAGTGGCAGCATATGAAGGGGTTTGAGCTGCTTCAAGAAGCGGTTGGTACTGAAGCACAGCTCTTCCTGGCACCCCGACTGCCGGTGCTGGGATGGATGTTCAAAGGGAGGGTCCCCTCTACACATCATGCAACTGATGCTACGTGGAGTATGTGGGTCACATGGATTGCACAGCAGGCTTGAATAGGAAACCCCAATTGCCCAGGAATCTTGGAATTGGTCATGGACTGGCCAGAAGGCAAAGATTTCAGAATATCGCCAGAGGAGGAGGTGATGCATGCTGAAGAGGCCCCACTGTATAATAAACTACGAGAAAACGAAAAGCATTATGCCCTGTTCACTGATGGGTCCTGTCGCATTGTGGGAAAGCTTCAGAACTGGAAGGCTGCTATATGGAGTCTTATACAACAAGTCGCAGAAGTTGCTGAAGGAGAAGGTGAATTGAGTCAGTTTGCAGAAGTGAAGGCCATCCAGCTGGCTTTAGACATTGTTGAATGAGAAAAGTGGTCAGTGCTCTATCTCTATACTGACTCATGGATGGAGACTAATGCTCTATGGGGGTGGTTACAGCAGAGTAACTGGCAGCGCAGAGGTAACCCCATTTGGGCTGTCACATTGTGGCAGGATATTGCTGCCCAGCTAGAGAATCTGGTTGCAAAAGTACACCACATAGATACCCACATATGTAAGAGTTGGGCCACTGAAGAACATGAAAACAACCATCAGGAGGATCAGGATGCCAAGATTGAAGTGACTCAGGTGGATCTGGACTGGCAACATAAGGGTAAATTATTTATAGCTCAGTGGGCCCATGACATGTCAGGCCATCAAGGAAGAGATGCAACATATCGATGGGCTTGTGATCGAGGGGTGAACTTGACCATGGACACTATTGCACAGGTTATCCATGAATGTGAAATGTTGCAGTCAAGCAAGCCAAGTGGTTAAAGCCTCTTTGGTATGGAGGATGATGGCTGAAATATTTATATGGAGAGACCTGGCAGACTGATTATATCACACTCCCACAAACTTGCCAAGGCAAACACCATGTGCTTACAATGGTGGAAGCAACCACCAGATGGCTGGAAACATATCCCATGCCTCATGTCTGGAAAACTATCCTGGGCCTTGAAAAGCAAGTCTTATGGCAACATGCCACCCCAGAAAGAATTGAGTGAGACAGTGGGACTCATTTCCAAAACAACCTCATAGACACGTGGGCCAAAGAGCATGGCATTGACTGGGTATATCACATCCCCTATCATGCACCAGCCTCCAGGAAAATCAAACAATACAGTGGACTGTTAAAGACTACATTGAAAGCAATGGGTGGTGGGACATTCAAACATTGGGCTAAACATTTAGCAGAAGCCACCTGGTTAGTCAGGGGATCTGACTAACCAGGTGACCACTAGGGGATCTGTCAAGCGAGCTGGCCCTGCCCAGTCAAAATTCTTACGTACTGCAGAAGGGGATAAAGTCCCTGTGGTGCACGTAAGAAATATGCTGGGGAAGACAGTCTGGGTTATTCCTGCCTTGGGCAAAGGCAAACTCATTTGTGGGACTGCTTTTTCTCAAGGACCAGGGTGTGCTTGCTGAGTGATGCGGGAGGATGGGGAAGTCTGATTGTACCTCCAGGAGATTTGATTTCATGGGAGAATAGCCAATGATCTGAATTATATGATGTTAATTGCTATATAATACTGCATGTCATCACTACTATGATCACTAGATGCTATATTAATGGTATTATAGTAAGAATTACCCAGATTAATGAAACTGAACAAAAAGCAGCAGTGAGAGAACTAAGACTGGCCTCGGCATCCAACAGTCCAACACCACACACTATTTCTTCTGCCCTGAAAGATTGTTATGTCAGATGCAGCCCAGAGTCATGGACTAAATGAACTCAACGGATATTTTAGAAGAATGTCACATAGCCTGAGGGAATGATATCTGTGTGTATATATCAAAAGACAGGAAAAGTGGTAGTGATTACTTGGAATGTATTGGAAAGTGTAGGACCTGGGCATGATGTAGATGGTATGGACTAAGGGGTGGATACTGTCCTGGTTTCAGCTGGGATGATAGAGTTAATTTTCTTCCTGATAGCTGGTATGGTGCTGCGTTTTGGATTTAGTATGAGAATAATGTTGATAACACACTGATGTTTTTAGTTGTTGCTAACTAGTGCTTGCACTATTCAAGGTCTTTCCAGCTTCTCATGCACTGTCAGCGAGAAGCTGGGAGGCGACACAGCCAGGACAGCTGACCGAAACTGGACAAAGGCGTATTCCATACCATATGATGTCATGCTCAATATATAAACTGGAGGGAGCTGACTGGGGGCACCGCAGCTTGGGAACTGGGTGGGCATTGGTCAGCGGGTAGTGATCAACTGTATTGTGCATCACTTATTTTGTACATTCTTTTATCATTATTACTATTATTTTCTCTTCCCTTGCTGTCCTATTAAACTGTCTTTATCTCAACCCATGCGTTTTACCTTTTTTTTTTCCAATTCTCCTCCCCATCCCAACTGTGAGGAGAGGGGAGGAATGAGCGAGCAGCTGCATGGTGCTTAGTTGCCAGCTGGGATTAAACCACAACACTGGGGAGCATCAGGTGTACTAAATCGAAGTTTACTTCAGTACTTACATGAATTATGTCAGCCAAGTACTTCCAGACTTCTGACAGGGTACGATTTTATCCCAGCATTTCTGTAATATTACCAGAAGCCACTTAATGAAAATAGTAGCCCAAAGTGGCCTAATTGGCTCCAGATGAATAGCATCTGGGGAATTCAGGGCTTTAAATTGTTTGTTCTGTTTTTCATAAGAAAGATTTGATCCAGATAGGGGAAAAAAAACCCCAAATCATCCAATTATTTTGGAGGCAGGCAAGGATGGGAACCTATTTAAAGCTAGAACCATTTGAAATATTGAATTAATTATATGTAGTCAGACATTTCATAGAATCATAGAATCATTTAGGTTGGAAAAGACCATTAAGATCAAGTCCAACTGTTAACCTAGCACTGCCAAGACCACCACTAAATCATGTCCCTAAGTGCCACGAGTCTTTTAAATACCTCCAAGGATGGTGACTCAACCACTTCCCTGGGCAGCCTGTTCCAATGCTTGACAACCCTTTTGCTGAAGAAATTTTTCCTAATATCCAGTCTAAAACTCCTCTGGTGCAACTTGAGGCCATTTCCTCTTGTCCTATCACTTTTTACTTGGGAAAAGAGACCGACAGCCATCTTGCTGCAACCTCCTTTCACATAGTTGTAGAGAGCAATAAGGTCTCCCCTCAGCCTCCTTTTTTCCAAGCTAAACAACCCTAGTTCCCTCAGCCACTCCTCATAAGACTTGTTCTCTAGTCCATTCACCAGCTTTGTTGACCTTCTTTGGACATGCTCCAGCACCTCTATATTCTTGTAGTGAGGGGCCCAAAACTGAACACAGTATTCACGGTGTGGCCTCACCAGTGCCAAATACAGGGGACAATCACTTAGAATCATACAATAGTTTGGGTTGGAAGGGACCTTTAAAGGTCATATAGTCCAATGCCTGCAATGAGCAGGGACATCTTCAACTCAGCGCAGTCCAACCTGACCTTGAATGTTTCCAGGGATGGGGCATCTACCACCTCTCTGGGCAACGTGTTCCAGTGACTCACCATCCTCATTGTGAAAAATTTCTTCCTTATATGTAGTCTAAATCTACCCTCTTTTAGTTTAAAACCATTACCACTTATTCTGTCGCAACAGGCACTTCTCTAGTCCTGCTCGCCACATTATTTCCGATACAAGCCAGGATGCTGTTGGCCGCCTTGGCCACCTGGGCACACTGTTGGCTCATATTCAGCCAGCTGTCGACCAGCAACCTCAGGTCCTTTTCCACCAGGCAGCTTTCCAACCATTCTTCCTAAGCCTATAGCATTGCATGGGGTTGTTATGACCCAAGTGCAGGACTTGGCCTTGTTAAACCTCATACAGTTGACGTGCCCATCGATCCAGCCTGTCCAGATCCCTCTGCAGAGCCTTCCTACCCTCCAGCAGATCAACACTCCCGCCCAACTTGGTGTCGTCTGCAAACTTACTGAGGGAGCACTCGATCCCCTCATCCAGATCACTGATAAAGATATTAAACAGAACTGGTCCCAATACTGTGCCCTGGGGAACACCACTTGTGACCAGCTGCCAACTGGATTTAACTCCATTCACCACAACTCTTTGGGCCCAGCCATCCAGCCAGTTTTTTACCCAGCAAAGAGTGTGTCCATCCAAGCCATGAGCAGCCAGTTTCTCCAGGAGAATGCTGTGGGAGACAGTGTCAAAGGCTTTACTAAAGTCCAGGTAGACAACATCCACAGCCTTTTCCTCATCCACTAGGCAGGTCACCTTGTCATAGAAGGACATCAGGTTAGTCAAGCAGGGCCTGCCTTTCCTAAACCCATGCTGACTGGGCCTGATCACCTGGTTGTCCTGTATGTGCTGTGTGATGGCACTCAAGATCTGCTCCGTAACCTTCCCCGGCACTGAGGTCAGACTGACAGGCTTGTACTTCCCCGGATCCTCCTTCCGACCCTTCTTGTAGATGGGCATCACATTTGCTAACTTCCAGTCAACTGGGACCTCCCTGGTCTCCCTGCTAACTTCCAGTCAACTGGGACCTCCCAGCCAGGACTGCTGACAAATAATGGAAAGTGGCTTGGTGAGCACTTCTGCCAGCTCCCTCAGTACCCTCGAGTGGATCCCATCCGGCCTCATAATAGTACAGCTTCTCAAGGATGATGAATTTTCCCCATTAGTTACATGGGTTACTTATGTCATCGTTATTTCTCTCTAGTATTGCTCCTGGGTATTTGTACACTCTGTATTTTAAAGAAGTGTCATTCTGGAAAATTAGGAAGCCAGAGGAACTGTTTATCTAGGCATGCCCATCCAGGAAAGGATTGGTGGGTTACATCTCCCCTTCCCTAGGGCATTTACAATGTCTGGTGCTCAGAAGATGCATTTGCCTTGGACATGTACAGCACTAAACCATGCTCTGATTGTACCACAGTGGCAGAGGGGCAAAGCTTCCTCATAAGGAACACCCAGCTGGAAAAGTGCATTCACGTCTCCCACTATGAGACCAACGGCATCAGCCTGACCGACTGCAAGGTGCACTCCCAGCAGCAGCAGTGGAGCTGGGACCCTGCCACCAGGACCATCATCAGCCTTCATATGAAGCAGTGCTTGTTGGCTCACAAGACATGGGAGTATGCCCTGGTCAAGCTGGAGCCCTGCAGGGACTGGCAATGCCAAGTGTGGGCCTGCAGAAAGAAGGGACATTTGACTCTGCAGAGCTTGGGCTTCTACCTCAGCACCAAGGAAGGAGGCCACAAGGTATTTGTCTCAAGGAAGAAGGACAAATTCAGCAGGTGGAAGACTTTAGCAGATGAAACCATCTGTGCTGCTACCTGGACAGCAGTTCCAAGGCCCAGCAAATCAACACAACAAGCTGTAGACACACGGGTGTGGATCTATGAAAGTAAGATGAGGTAGATTTAGCATCAGATAACATCTAAACTTAGGTATCATCCAAGCCACCTAACACCAGGCTTGCATTCATCATTCTAACTCATGATCACTTCAGTCTCATCTGGAGAGATACCAAATGACTCCAAATCAGCCCAACTACTCCGTACCACTGGTTTCCAGTAGTTGCTGTTCAGTGTTTTCCAGAAAGCATGCAACACCTTACAGGATCAAGTCTCTAAACCCCAGCTGCATTTCTGATGACAGGCAGAAGTCAAGTATTTTGGAAAGTTCATCTGAATCAGTGCCCAGAGCTAAGAATAGTTTGAATTGCTTGAGCCTCCCAGGTCCAAAACAACCAAGGAAGTCCCATAAAGTCAGATGCTTAAGACTTTGAAGGGGCTTTTGGTACTTTATACTTTGGGATATCATTTTTTTGGTAACAAGAAAACTAGAGGTAGCTGAAAACCTCTTTTAAACTTGTATGAATTACTGAGGAGCTGCTATATTTAAAATGAAAAACTGTTGCTTTGGTTTCTAAGCAACATGTTACAGTTATCTCCTGCCAGACCCCAACAGTGCTTCTATCTCACTAATGAAACCACAGTTCTTACCTTCATCCCATGCTCTCATGATCCTCAAAAGTGAACCTCACTCCTGGGGCTTGATGTAACCATAAAGAGACTAGTGAACACAGCAAGTGGTGGAAGGTAGTTAAAGTGCTGCCCTCCATTTGCATTAAGAAAACCCAAAACATGACATCAAAAGATCATAAAAATTCTGTTTTATATTATCAGTTTTATGGCCTTGGCCTCTGCTAAAAAGAATCTAATCTCTGCCTTCATGAGTGTTCACTACCCTCTGCCAGGACTAGACACAAAAAGGGCAGAAACCCCGGTCCTGTCATAGTTTTAGGTGTTGGACACCAGGCTAACAGACATCAGGCATGGTCATTGCACTGAGATGTGACTGTCATCATTTGTCAGATAGCCAGTGAAGACCACTACAGACCACTGATTTGTGGTACAGTCTGATTCCCTCTTTCATTTACTCCCTTATGCAAAGGAAGGTAGGTGGTTTCAGGACTTTTCTTGTGAAGTTGCGTGCAGAACTGAGACCTGAAAATCACACTCAATTGTTCCTCCCACCCTCTCCCTTCTCCCACTCCAGGGGCCAGAAAAGATCTGGCATTCATAATGACTTTTCTGTGTTTGCATTTCCCAAGGCAATGTTCCTGGCAGCCCAGGGCTGCCTCAGAGCCAGGCTCCCCAAATAAGGCTGCGAGTGTAAACACAGAGCAGGCTTTGAATCAGGTTGTGCCACTTAAGTGTGTCTCATGCAAACTGATAATTTTCCTATCAATCAACCCCACGGTTTAGAGTCTACTGGAGTGAACCTCTGACTACTCAGTAATAACATCAAAGTCCTTTGCATTTGTTTAGGCCTTTCTTCTCCAAGTTTCAGTTGACCATCGACAGACAACTTTTACTTCGGTAGGTTATTTGCTCAATAAATTACACCTATGTACCTATGGATGCTCATGCCACAGGAAGGGATGAGGTTGGCATAAGGAGCAGGGAACCCTGCAGACACAGGTTTCTTGATCTTGCTGCATGCATCAGTGCAGAATAGAGTGATTATTACTGCCACAAGATTTCCCACAACCTCCCCTCTAGCAGTAGTTGCTACCCCAAATACCCCTACTTCTGCAGTAAGTTTGGCAAGGCAAAGGATGTCGTTGAGTCTCGCAAGAGGTATGGACTATTTACCATCCTTTTGATCCCATTTCATCTGCTGTGTTGGTAATACCTGTGACACTTCTTGTATGCGCATAGTTACCTGCGACCCGTCACACTCAATCCTGATCTTTTCTCAGTGAAACTTGCAATGTCTTAGTGCTTTCCTAACATCCATGAGTTTAGGCTTTCCTTCTCTCTGATCTTGTGATGATGTAAACCTGTCTCTGACTTAAACAACACTTTTCACTTTACCTAAATTAAGTCGTGCTATTTCAGCGGAGCTTGGATTTCTCTACAATTTGATTTTATTTAACCTAAGGCAGAAGTAAGATCTTTAGGGAATTTAAAGTCCCTGATTTTTTTTTTTTTTAATTTTTTAAATATAGACTCACAGCCTGGTAAAAAGTTAACTGCCACAAGATATTATTACAACCAAGAACATAGCTGGTCTCAAGAAAGAAAATACAAACTTTATTGGTTCAAGGCATAAAATCATAGCAGTTGGAAATAAATGTCCTCCCCAATCATATTATTCCATAGTTATTTACTGGAGGGTTTCCCACACGCTCCTTGGGAAAAATATTTTACTACTAGACATGGGCAGAGGAAGAACTCTTTCTTCACCAGTGAGCAGCAAACACAAACGACATTCAGAATTAAATTCTGACTTTCCCACTTTAAAAGAAATCCAAAGACTTTGTGTATACTTTTGGGTCAAGTTTCCAAATGCGTAAGCATCATTTTACACAAACAATTTGTGGGAATACATTCTGTACATAAATTACTCAAAATGCACATGCAGTACCTCACCAATTATCACAGTTACATCCCTTCTATCTTTTCCTACCACAATTAGGATAACAGCCTTTGAAATTTTGTCCAAGGAGCACATTGCCTTACAGTGCACAGCACTTGTTACCCTCCAAAATCTTGACACACTTTGGGAACACTATGTATGCAGTGCCACTAAAATGCAAATACTTACTTGGAGATCAGCTAATGTTGTGCTTTCCAAAGCAGCAAGTGCTTATGTTGCTTATGTTCATTACTGCTGCATGGGAAGAACAGATGACTTGTTAATGATTCTCTGTAACTCATACTTAATATGCAAATCTTGCTCATAAACATGAAGACAGTAATACCATTGTTTACATAGCACTGATTAAATGGTAGCTCAAATAGTAATGGAAAAATAAGATTGTGAAGCAGCACATGCTTTTAACTATTTATTTTCTATGTTAAAATATAATCAATCAAAAAAAACCTGCCTATAAAGTGGAGGAGCACTGAATTTTTTTATGTGTATGTACATACACATGCACAAACAAAACAGGGAGTTTTTATAAATCACTCTACAGGAAGATAACAGTGATGAGCAAGACACCACTGTCACAGTGGTATTAACATTATTAATATATGCTGCACCAAAGGATGAGTACTACATACCTGGAGAGTAACACAATACTAAACTGCCGCCCATCTTTTTCAGCCCAGTTATGCTGCATCTCTGGTATCGCAGGTCTTCTCCAAGGCTGATGTGATGCTGATGACCCTCGCTTCACTCCTGCAGCAAGGAGGAAGAAAAAGTGGAAGTAGAGCCCACTTTCTCAGACACTTATTTGCTTTGCAAGGTCCAAGTGCCTAGGCAGAAAAGGCTAGAGGAGATGATAGACTGATGCACTTCTTTCAGCATCGCTTGCATGTCCTCATATCCTGCAAATTTACAAACATCCTCCAGCTTCATCCATTGGAAAGCTTGGTGCTCCTTTGAGAGCTTGATTTCTGTGTTACAGTCCTTCATTTCTGCCAGCCAGTAAATGACAGCCTTCAGTTTGCCACGGACAGGATAGTGCAGTTCTTTCTTGTAACCTTCTATGAGGGTTAGCTGACTGGCCTGAAGACCAGTCTCTTCCTGCATTTCCCAGAAAGCTGTCTGCAGGTCATCCTCTCCTGGATCCACATGACCTATCAAGAATGTAAAAAAAAAAAAAAGTCTCTGAGAAGGAAACTCATTTTGTTTATTCAGTTGTCAACTAGGAAACATTGGGAGACAGAGATGAGAGTACACTGTAGCTGATACAGAACCAAACAGAAATTGGAGAACAGAGTTTGCTTTCCCAACACTTACATCTTGATTTGTCTCTCTCTGTTGTGGCTTTTAGGATTGTTATTTATCCCAGATCTTCTGAAACTACCAGTGGCCTGTCAGCACTAGACGTCTTTTCTTCCCAGTCCCCCTCTCCTCTTCTGGAGCACTCTGCACCTGTAATGCTCCACCTTAGATCATACTGAAGACTGAGTGCCTCATGAATGCTTTTCCTTTAATCAGTTAGAGGGGAGACTGCTCATCTGCAAGAGTCTTAGTCCTCTATCAACCTTTGCCTCCCACAGAAGCTTAAGGCTCAACTTTCTTAGTCCTGCCAACAGCCCAGAAACAATAGGACTAGACTCCAACAAATGCCTTTTAAAAGGTGGGTTTCAGTTAGGGGTATTTATATTTCTCTCCCATATTCCCCTCTGAAACACAGCAAGCCTAAAAGCCAGTCTTTTCACCATCTGTGTAGTTCTTCTAGGACACTCCATTTGTTTTACATTGCTCAGAATGAGAGGTGCCATTACAAATAATGTATAAATATAACACATCTCCAGCTGTTTATACTTGTGTTGAGAAATGTCAGATTTATTTTTCTCATGAAAGCTCCAGACCAGAACATAAATAGAACAAGCCAAGCAAGATCTCAAAAAAGCAACACAGCAAGAGTTGGGAGGCTTCAAGGCAGGGGGGAGTCAAAGCTTTCTTTTTTGCCCCTGGTGTCACTCTATTTTCTATGTAGCTGGCTGCAAATAGCCATGATTTCACAGAATCACAGAATCACAGAATCACTAAGGTTGGAAAGGACCTTCAAGATCATCAAGTCCAACCATTAATCCAGCGCCACCATGTTCCCTAAACCATGTCTTGAAGTGCCACATCCACATGTAGTCCCCAGGATCCTCCTTCCAGCCTTTCTTGTAGACAGACATCACATTGGCAAGCCTCCAGTCTTCTGGGACCTCCCCTGTTAACCAGGACTGCTGATAAATTTCATCACAGTGATTAATCTTTACTCAGGTCCCTGCTACCCAAAGCCACCCTTTAGTACTAGAACTAGGGTATGTGGGAAGCTCATTTTGCTTTCCCAACAGGTCTCACTCACTTCTTTGTCTGTGTATCAGAAGCTTAACCACCTCTTACAACGTGACATCATCTCAAATGTAAAATACACTTCTATTTCAAACAGCAAGTGTGCAGCAAACAGCATCTGATGTTGCTGAGAATCAGGGGGAAAATATTTTTACTTAAAGCCTCAGTGTATTTGATCTCAAATATCCAAGACTTCAAATGCAACATCAGATGCTGTTTGCTGCACAGTTGCTGTTTGAAATAGCCTCAGCTGTCTCCTTTTTGACAATGTCAGTATTTCCATAGCTGGGACTTTTACTAGTGGTTGAGAAACAGAATCCACTTGGCCTTGCACAGCTGGATTACTTTTGCAGTACCCACAGCAAATGCCCACAGAACATCCATGAACAGTAAGCAACCACTATTTTTAATGATAATCATGATCCGTAATCACCAAATGCACAATGAGTTGAGGTAGCAATAAAATTGAAGGACTGAGATTCAGCTTCAACTCAAAGGACACCAGTGCAACCTCCTACCCTCCAGCACAAGGAAAGGCAATCACCTCACCCTGCTATTGATAACCACAAGTCTAAACTCAGTAAGTTTCCAACTTTGTGCAATACACTCTACCTACCGGGAGGAAAAAAGACTGCTGACAGCACATCACATCACAGCTTCCAGCTCCTCAAAGCTATTTGCACTAATGCAGTTCCAATATGCTGAGGAGGAAAACGAACCCCACATCCCCTTCCCATCAGTCTCAGCTAGTGCAAAGTCACAGTTGTAGGAGCAGAGATGAGGCTCATAAAGCTCACGTGGGGGGATCCAAGCAAGTACAGTTTAATCCCATAAGGATTGCAGCATCTTAGGGAACTTTTAAAACACCATTGTACAGCTGTAGCTGTAAGTTGCCTTTTGTGTGCTCTTGGAGAGATGATTATAACTTCTCATTCTGGCTCCTGCCACATTAAATCTATGTCCGCATCATATACAAGTTATATTACTGCATCACACAACCTGAGGCTGCCTTTAAAGACCACTCATACTGCAGACTATATATAATGTAATAGCTCCTTCATTTATTGTCCCCAAATCTGTACCAAGCTACTGTTAAAGGCTGCCATCATTGTGGCTTTTGTATGTGGCTTTTGATCTGTAAAAACCTTAAACAGTATACGAGATGTATGCCTACGAGTCATTTCACTCCCTACTGAAATGCCTGAGAGTCATTTTAATTGCTTATCCACAATTACTGAGTTCCCAGTGAACCTTTCCACGTGGGTCTCTCCTCTCACAACAATTAATCATGTCCCAGCACATGTTTTTTGGCTTTCCAGTAGACTACAAACACCCTTAGGCTTTTGGTGAAGTGGACAAAGGGGGAGGTTTGGAAAGTTTTGTTCTTTCCCTTAATAGGAGAACGTAACTGATACTGTTACAAGCTTTTTTCCAATTTGCAAATTTCTGTTTACACACTGCTCCTCAACAACTTCAGTTGGCTGCACAATGCCTGCCAGAAACATCAATCATCTGAGGAGCAAGATTAGGCGAACGCCCCCCCAACCCCAATCAGTCATGCCCAATAGTTTATACAGCTACAGCTTGCAAAGAATTTTGGCCACAAAGCTCCCCACTCCGCTGCACAAAGAGCATAATCAGCAGCTACTGTCAACTGATTAACTGCCCCCCAAAGCTGACTTTATCAGTATTCAGCCAAAGTTCAGTCTGTAATCTCACTCACTCTGGACACAAATGACCTTGAAATGTATTATCAGAACAAACATCTCCTTTGGATGGGGTCCAGTGATGGGTCCCATAGGATGTCTGAAGAAGGAGGTATTCAGTACCATCAGTGACCTTTAAAGATGGTGCTGACTGCAGCCTCCTGTAGATGATCAAGCCACATGCTCTCACAGCCATGCCCCTCTGTTAACTGCATGGAGAGACGTGGAAGAACACAGAGGAACAAGCAGGAACAACATGGAGCTCAAACAGACTAGTTGTATTTAGCCAGGAAATGTATCTTAGTATGGGCTAAAAGCCATCCATCCCTTTGTAGTTACTAAACAATTATACTGCATCCTAATAACTATCTTTGAAACGTGAAAATTGAGTTCTTTCCTTTTAAAACCAGGAAGCAGGAACCTATATAAGCACTCTAAAAAAAGTTATCAAGATGCATGAAATATGACTTGCATGACATTTCTTTGCAGCTGATATATTACAAACCACATTGTAGGGAGAAAAAGAAAAAGCAAAAGGAATGCCAGTGATTCCCACTCTAAAGCTTTTCCACTGCAAAAATCCAAAGGCCCTGTGCAAAGATAATACCACAACATTACTGGAAGTGGCATACAGAAATAATTACCCAACACAGATCCCCTGCAGCAGAGAATTCCTCGAGATGCCAGTGACAGGGCTGAGAAAAAGAATACCAGGACAGAAGGACAGGCTCTCTGTTGTCTGGGCTAGACATGAGGCTGTTATACAAAACTAAAAGCTTCTTGGCATACACAATAAGCACTAATTTGATGTAAATAGCAAGGAACACACCTCTTAAGTGACAAATATCGTAATCAATAAGCTAAATAGCCAGGACAACTGGTCCTATACAGAAGATGACAGCAATAGAAACGAGAAATCCATTTTAAAGAATACGACAATTCCCGGTTCCAGGCAAATCTTTATATTTTGACAGAGCTGCACATTTCAATAAATAATACATTTACACAGCACTGATTTTCCCTGGGATGCCCAGTGAGGCATCGTGACACTTCCAGTTTCCAAACTGGGAAACCACAACAGAGTCTTCCACCAGCAACCAAGCCCCAGGATGGTGTTCAGCTGTCTTGGTTAACCCCTCTTTAAATGCCTCGATTAGTTTCAGATTAGCCATACCAAAGATAACACCTACTATCAGCCACAAAACCCACAAGCAGCACAGGGATCAACTCTGCCTGTAGCTTGAGGACAGGGTTTCAATAGCTGCAACATTCATGAAGTAGACATCAGGCATGTAGGAACTCTACAGCAGTAAGCAACACTGCATTGTGCATTTCTTACACGTTGTGTATAATTTTAAAATATAGTTTCATTGGTAAAATATTTGCTTCATGTTTAGCTTATTTTTATTATTGCTATATTCTATAGTGTTTGGCAGTCTAGTGTATGGAGTTCAAGGAGCTTCTAGCCTAACTGCAGGTAACGTCATCTGGGGAACTGTGTAGTTTCTTCATTAGTAACTTTGTCAGATGTGATGTTTTATATGAATGAAATATTTATTTTGTTTGATTTCTTGTAGACTTTATCTTGAAGATGGCATCATGCCTTTATGAATGCCTTTGTGAGGCAGAACTTGAAAAATACTAACCCCATTTTGCTGCCTTCAGTCTTCAGAAGATCAATGAGCTTGCCAAAGCTTCCGTGAAAGTTTACACCAAATTGGGTATGACATGACATGACATCAATGACCGCAAATGACTCTTTCAGTTCATTAGAATAATCAAAATTATGCAAGAGTCTGCAACATCTGTTGCAGACTTAAGCAAGCAAGTTTTTCAACCAAGTGGCCTTTTCATTTAGCCTCAGTTGACCAGACCAGTTCGCCGTGAACAGCTGCGTTTTGAGTCCTTCTTTGAAGAAAATGATGGAACAGTTAAAGACTCTGATTCTGAATTATATGGTTCATCTGATTTCAGTGCCAGTGAAAAGAAGAATAGTGTAGTGGAAATGTTAGGACACATTCAACCACATGATTCAAAGCTGATCGCATCAACTAGAAGAGACCTAAATAGAATCACAGAACCACAGAATCATTAAGGTTGGAAAAGACCTTTAAGATCATCAAGTCCAACCATCAACCCAACACCACTATGCCCACTAAACCATGTCCTGAAGTGCCACGTGCAAACATTTTTTGAACACTTCCAGTGATGGTTACTCTACCACCTCCCTGGGCAGCCTGTTCCAATGTTTGACCACTAAAAGTAAATAAATTTTTCCTAATATCCAATCTAAACCTCCCCTGGCGCAACTTGAGGCCATTTCCTCTTGTCCTATCGCTAGTTACCTGGGAGAAGAGACCAACACCTACCTCACCACAACCCCCTTTCAGGTAGTTGTAGAGAGCGATAAGGTCTCCCCTCAGCCTCCTCTTCTCCAGACTGAACAACCCCAGTTCCCTCAGCTGCTCCTCATAAGACTTGTGCTCCAGACCCCTCACCAGCTTCGTTGTCCTTCTCTGGACACACTCCAGCACCTCAATGTCCTTCTTATAGTGAGGGGCCAAAACTGAACACAGTATTTGAGGTGTGGCCTCACCAGTGCCGAGTAAAGGGGCACGATCACTTCCCTCCTCCTGCTGGCCACACTATTTCTGATACAGGCCAGGATGCTGTTGGCCTTCTTGGCCACCTGGGCACACTTGCTGGCTCATGTTCAGCGGGCTGTCAACCAGCACCCCCAGGTCCTTTTCTCCTGGGCAGCTCTCCAGCCACTCCTCCCCAAGCCTGTAACATTGCATGGGGTTGTTGTGACCCAAGCGCAGGACCCGGCACTTGGCCTTGTTAAACCTCATACAGTTGACCTCCACCCATCGATCCAGCCTGTCCAGATCCCTCTGCAGAGCCCTCCTACCATCCAGCAGATCAACACTCCCACCCAGCTTGGTGTCTTCTGCAAACTTACTGAGGGAGCACTCAATCCCCTCATCCAGATCATCGATAAAGATACTGAACAAAACTGGCCCCAAAACAGAGCTCTGGGGAACACTGCTTGTAACTGGCTGTCGTGGTTTAGCCCCAGCCAGCAACTAAGCACCACGCAGCCGCTCGCTCACTCCCCCACGGTGGGACGGGGGAGAGAATCGGAAGAGTAAAAGTGAGGAAACTCATGGTTTGAGATAAAGACAGTTTAATAAGTAAAGAAAAAGCTGCGCACGCAAGCAAAGCAAAACAAGGAATTCGTTCACTACTCCCCATGGGCATGCAGGTGTTCAGCCATCTCCAGGGAAGTAGGGCTCCGTCACGCGTAATGGTTTCTTGGGAAGACAGACGCCATAACTCCGAACGTCCCTCCACCCCCTCCTTCTTCTTCGTCCCAGCTTTATATACTAAGCATGACGTTATATGGTAGGGAATATCTCTTTGGCCAGCCTGGGTCAGCTGCCCCAGCTGTGTCCCCTCCCAGCTTCCTGTGCACCCCCAGCCTGCTCGCTGGCAGCCCAGCACGAGAAGCTGGACTGTCCTTGACTACTTAGCAACAACTCAAAACATCAGCACCTTATCAACATTTTCTCATCCCAAATCCAAAACATAGCCTCACGCTAGCTTCTATGAAGAAAATTAACTCTACCCTGGCTGAAACCAGGACACTGGCTGTCAACTGGTTTTAACTCCATTCACCACGACTCTCTGGGCTCGACCCTCCAGACAGTTCTTTACCCAGCGAAGAGTACACCTGTCTAAGCCACGAGCCGCCAGTTTCTCCAGGAGAATGCTGTGGGAGACACTGTCAAAGTCTTTACTAAAGTCCAGTAGACAACATCCACAGCCTCATCCAATAGGTGGATCATAGAAGGAGAACAGGTTGGTCAAGCAGGACCTGCCTTTCATGAACCCATGCTGGCTGGGCCTGATCCCTTGGCTGTCCTGCACATGCCCTGTGAGCACCCTCAAGATGAACCACTCCATAATCTTCCCTGGTACCAAGTTCAGGCTGGCAGGCCTGTAGTTCCCAGGATCCTCCTTCCGGCCCTTCCTGTAGATGGGCGTCACATTGCCAAGTCTCCAGTCTTCTGGGACCTCCCTTGTTAACCAGGACTGCTGATAAATGATGGAGAGTGGCTTGGCAAGCTCCTCTGCCAGCTCTCTCAGTACTCTTGGGTGGATCCCATCAAGCCCCATAGACTTCTGTTTGTCCAGGTGGTGTAGCAGGTCCTTAACTGCTTCTTCCTGGAGTATGGGAAGTTTGTTTTGCTCTCCATCCCTGTCTTCCAGCTCAGGGAACGGAATACCCTGAGGATACTTGGTCTGGCTATTAAAGACTGAGGCAAAGGCGGCGTTAAGTACCTCAGCCTTTTCCTCATCCTTGGTGACAATGTTCCCCCCCACAACCAGTACGGTATGGAGATTCTCCTTGCCTCTCTTTTTGTTGTTAATGTATTTGTAAAAACATTTTTTCTTCTCCTTTACGACTGTGGCCAGATTGAGTTCTAGCTGGGCTTTTGCCTTTCTAATTTTGTCCCTGCTTGACCTAACGAGATCCTTGTACTCTTCTTGAGTTGCCTGCCCCTTCTTCCAAAGGTGATAAACTCTCCTTTTTTTCCCTGAGTCCCAGCAAAAGCTCCCTGTTCAGCCAGGCCAGTTGTCTTCCCCGACAGCTTGTCTTATGCCACATGGGGACTGCTTGCTCCTACACCTTTAAGACTCCCTTCATGATGAATGTCCAGCCTTTCTGGACCCTTTTGCCCTTCAGGACGGTTTCCCAAGGGACTCCCTCAACCAGTGTCCTGAACAGGCCAAAGTCTGGCCTCTGGAAGTCCATGGTAGCAGTTTTGCTGACCCCTCTCCTTCCTTCACTCACAACTGAGAATTCTATCATGTCATGGTCGCTAAGCCCAAGACAGCCTCTGACCACCATGTCTCCCAACAGTCCTTCTCTGTTCGTAAACAGCAGGTCAAGCGAGGCACCTCCCCTGGTAGGCTCACTTACCACCTGTGTCAGGATATTATCTTCCACACACTCCAGGAACCTCCTAGACTGTTTCCTCTCTGCTGTGTTGTACTTCCAGCAGACATCCGGTAAGTTGAAATCCCCCATAAGAACAAGGGCTAGCAATTGTGAGACTTCTGCCAGTCGCTTGTAGAATGCTTCGTCTGCCTCTTCATCCTGGTTAGGTGGTCTATAACAGACATCCAGCAGGATATCTACCTTGTTTGCCTTCCCCCTCATCCTTACCCATAAGCACTTGACCTTGTCATCACAGTCATTGAGCTCTATACAATCAAAACACTCCCTAACATACAGAGACACCCCATCGCCTCTCCTTTCTTGCCTATCCCTTCTCAAGAGCTTATAGCCATCCATTGCAGCACTCCAGTCATGTGAGTCATCCCACCATGTTTCTGTGATGGCAACTAAGTCATAGCTGTCCTGCTGCACAATGGCTTCCAGCTCCTCCTGTTTGGTGCTCATGCTGCGTGCATTGGTGTAGATGCACTTGAGCTGGGCTATTGATTTCACCCCCAACTCCGGCATGCCACCCCTAGGCTCATCTCTAGTTAGCCTGGTTTTATCCGCTTCCCCCTTCCAATCTAGTTTAAAGCCCTCTTGATGAGGCCTGCCAACTCATAAGCGAGAATCCTTTTCCCCCTTGGAGATAGTTGAACTCCATCTGCTGCCAGCAGGCCCCGTGCCGTGTAAACCTCCCCATGGTCAAAAAACCCCAAATTCTGCCGATGGCACCAGCCTCTTAGCCACATGTTAACCAGGTGTGTTTTCCTGTTCCTTTCAGTGTTCCTCCCTGTCACTGAAGGGATTGACGAAAACACTCCCTGTGCTCCTGCTCCATCAACCAGTCACCCCAGCGCTCTGAAGTCCCTTTTATTTGCTTTTCGACTTCTTTGTGCAACCTCATCTCTGCCAACCTGCATAATCAACAGCAGGTAGTAATTGGTGGGCCATACCAGACCAGGAAGTTTCCTAGTAACATCTCTCACCCAGGCCCCAGGGAGGCAGCAGACTTCCCTGGGGGTTGGGCCTGGTTGGCATATTGGGCCCTCTGTTCTCCTCAGAAGGGAGTCACCTATGACAATTACCATCCTTTTTTTCTTTAACAGAGGTAGTTGTTATGTGTGGGGCCGACTGACTCACCCTAGGCAACCCCCTGGGATGAACTTTCATCTACATCCTCATTTGCCTGGCCCTCAAGTTCCAGAGCCCCATATGTGTTGTGTAAGGGCAGCTGGGAAGGTGAGGGAGGCCGGGAGGGGATTCACCTGCCACCCCAAGCAGGGCTCTGTTTCTATTCCCCCCTCTTCTCTTAGGTCCCCTCCATCTGCCTGGTGGCAAGAGGGTAGGGGATCCCCTGCTGCTTGTGGAGCCTCCACCTGCTGCCTTTGCCTCAGGGGTGGCAGGGTGTGGCTCCACCAATCTATCTCCCTCTCACACTCCCTGATACTCCTCAGCCTCTCCACTTCCTCTTTCAGCTCTGCCCCCAGGCTAAGGAGATCCCTCACCTGGTCGCACCGCACACACATGTTGTATCTGCTGCCCTCCGGCACAAGCGAGAGGCTCAGGCACTCCTTGCAGCCAGAGACCTGGACAGCCACGTGTTTGAGTGGGAGCTCCAAGTCACTACATTCGTTCTGGCAATGGCTTTCAGCCAGGTGGAGACCATAGTTGGGGCTTCTTCTGGGAGGGCTATGACCACTCGTTGAGAGAGCCTCTAGTGCTGGTGGGGGGCGGGGTGGCTGCGCTCTGCCCGCACGCTCTGCCTGCACGAACTGACGCGCCACGCCATTCTGATGCGCCACATCCTGTTTGCCTGCCCTGTTAACTGCCCTGCAAACTGACGTGCCACGTCCTGTTTGCCTGCCCTGTTCGCTGCGCTCCGGCTCAGTTGCAGTCCCTGTGGCTGCCCTTGTATGTGAGGGGATTTGGCCGCCGCCGCCTTTGTACCCACCCACGCTGAGTCAGAGCTGCTGCTTGCCAGGAGCCCGCTCTGCCGGCTCTTGCGGGGAGCTGGGGCACCCTCTCTCTCCCTGCCCTTCGTGGCTTTGCCGCTTTAGGAAGAGTCCCCCGGCGCAGTCTTCCGCTCCGGAGCCCTTCGCCTCGGTGGCTTCCAAGATCCCTTCGGTCAGTTGGGGTCAGCTGTCCCAGCTGTGTTCCCTCCCAACTTTTTGCCCACCCCCAGCATACTTGCTGGCAGGGCAGTGTGAGAAGCAGAAAAGACCTTAATGCTGTGTAAGCACTGCTCAGCAGTAACTAAAACATTGGTGTGTTATTGTCACCGAAATCGGGAATAAACCTCATAACACCAATGTAGTGTTAAAAGGCAGGCATTCTTTATTCACGGCGCCGGGAACACGGGGGATAGCTCCTCCCAAATCGTGTTCGTCGATCAGTTCAAAAATCAAACATTTATAGGCAAGATTAATACATATTCATCAAGTGTCCATACAATGATTGGTTAAATATTCCTCGCCTCACATGTAAATGACCACACATGCTCACTATAATTTCTTGGGATTTTACTTCCTTAATCTTTTGAGTCGGAGGGTTTCTTGAGTGGGTGGTCTCTGAGTCGGTGGTCGTGAATTACCTTTCCTACAAAGTTCACTTAAGCTTGGCAACACTCAATAGACCTTCACGGGCTATCGGTCCAATATGCAATCATTCACCCCACAGTCCTTTGTTTTAAGACAAGACTATAGAATGAATAATTACCTACCCACCGGACCGTAGAACTGACCAAGGTGTTCCTTCTTTCTGACTGCTCACTATTAAAATAAAACATAGTACCATGATCACAATGTTACACTTAACTCCTTGATAATTAAATCAAGATGGGAAGGGTTAGGTGGGTTCTGGAGCAGCATTGCTGGTGCATAACACTGGTGCGTAACCTATTCCTATAGTTACGCCTTTTACAACTTATTACTAACCTATTTTCTAATTATTGTTTGATTCCCCCATCACCTTGGTTACATTATCAACACTGTTTTCATCACAAATCCAAAACATAGCCCCATACCAAGCTACTATTAAGAAATTTAACTCTGTCCCAGCCAAAGACAGTACAATCTCCACCCCTTTTTCCATATCATTTACATCATGCTCAGGTCTCACACTATCTAATATATCCTCATTAGCCACCAACCCCCTTCCCATCCTTTGATATAATACACAGATATCCAGTAACGAGAAATGTCCCTCAAGGGACCATACTGGGACCAATATTATTTAATATCTTAATCAACAACATAGATAAAAGGATTGAATGCACCCTCAACAAGTTTGCAGATGACACCAAGCTGAGTTGTGCAGTTGATTCATTGGGAGGAAGAATTATCATGTTCAGAAGGACTGTAGCAACGATTAACTCTACATCTGAGGCAACCTCTGACTTGTCAGCCAGGGAACATCGGTGTTACAGAATCATTGAACCATCCCCATCACTAGGTATTTCCTTTCAAGTAGCAAAGGGAGGAATGGCATACTACTGAACTGAGTATTTCACAGCTCTTTAGATATAGGTTTAGGGTACTCTAGTGAAACCTCAAGGAAACTTTGCACTTTCATATTCCTTCTGTTTTAATATAAAACCCATTTTCAACACCAAGTTACTGCAGTACTGAAGTTCTATACTACTGTACTACTGACTTGTCAGGCTCAAAGGGTTATAGCAAATGGGGTTACATCAGGCTGGTGGCCAGTCACCAGTGGGGTTCTCCAGGGCTCAGTTTTAGGGCCAGTGCTCTTTAATGTTTTTATAAATGATCTGGACACAGGAATTGAATGTACATTAAGTAAGTTTGCTGATGATACTAAACTAGGAGGAGCTGTGGACTCCCTCGAGGGTAAGAGAGGCCTTAGAGAGATCTGGATAGACTAGAGAGCTGGGCAATTACCAACCGTATGAAATTTAGCAAGAGCAAGTGCCGAATTCTCCACCTGGGATGTGTTAATCCTGGTTATATGTATAAATTGGGGGACGAGAGGCTGGAGAGCAGCCCCACGGAAAGAGATCTGGGGGTCTGGGTTGACGGCAAGTTGAATATGAGTCAACAGTGTGCCCTGGCAGCCAAAAGGGCCAACCACGTCCTGGGGTGCATCAAGCACAGCATAGCAAGCCAGTCAAGGGAGGTGATTGTCCCACTCTACACTGTGCTGGTGTGGCCCCACCTTGAGTACTTTGTGCAGTTTTGGGTGCCTTGATATAAGAAGGGCATCAAACTATTAGAGTGTGTCCAGAGGAGAGTGACCAAGATGGTGAAAGGCCTCGAGGGCAAGACTTATGAGGAGCGGCTGAGGTCACTTGGTTTGTTCAGCTTGGAGAAGAGAAGGCTGAGGGGTGACCTCATCCCAGTCTACAACTTCCTCAAGGGGGGCAGCAGAGGGGGAGGTGCTGATTTCTTCTCTCTGGTGACCAGCAATAGGACACAAGGAAATGGAATGAAGCTGTTTCAGGGGAAGTTCAGATTGGACATTAGGAAAAGGTTCTTCACTGAGAGGATGGTCGATCATTGGAACAGGCTCCCCAGGGAAGTGGTCACAGCACCAAGCCTGTCAGAGTTCAAGGAGCATCTGGACGATGCTCTTAGTCATATGGTTTAGTTTTAGGTAGTCTTGTGAGGAGCAGGGAGTTGGACTTGATCCTTATGGGTCCCTTACAATTTGAGATATTCTATTACTCTATGATTCTATACTTTTCAGAAGAAGGTAGCATGTTCCTTTCCTGCCCTTCAAATCCATGTCACTTCCCTTAGGAGATTTTATTCTGTCCAGTGCTACAGAACAACAATAACCATCTGTCATGGATGGCTTTATCAATAAAGCAAAAGTTATATTTACTTTATTTTTTTTTTAAAAGTTACTAAAATAAAGACAATACTGTGTTCATAACAATATGGCTTTCGTTATAAAACTCAGATCCTCCTCCTTCACTAGCCGTACAGCAGCATTTCTCTGCTGATGAAGCATTTAAGGAAGCATGACTGATCTTTCTCCACTGTGCTCTTTATGCACTAGTTTCTTTCAGGTGTTTTGCAAGGACATAAGCAGTTGGTACAAGACTTCTTACATACAGTCAAGAGAAGACACTCATCAGTGTAATTCTACTGATCAGCTTGTAAAAAAAAACAATAAAAAAACCCCTACTCAATAAGTAATCAAAGCAAGACATTGTGCTGCTTTTGGCAGGGCTAGAGTTAATTTTCTTCATAGTAGCTAGTATGGGGCTATGTTTTGGATTTGTGCTGGAAACAGCGTTGATAATACAGTGTGATGGGTTGACCCTGGCTAGATGCCAGGTGCCCACCAAAGCTGCTCTATCACTCCCCCTCCTCAGCTGGACATGGGAGAGAAAAATATAACAAGAAGCTTATGGGTCAAGATAAGGACAGGGAGATCACACAGCAATTATCGTCACAGGCAAAACAGACTCAGCGTGAGGAAATTAATTTAATTTACTATCAATCAGAATCAAGGTAGGATAATGAGAAAATAAAAACCAAATTTTAAAACACATTCACCCCACCCCTCCCTTCTTCCAGGGCTTAACTTTACTCCCGAGTTCTCTACCTAGCAGGGGGACAGGGAATGGGGATTGCAGTCAGGTCATCACACATTGTTTTCTGCTGCTCTTTCCTCCTCAAGGGAATGACTCACACTCTTCCCCTGCTCCAGAGTGGGGCTCCTCCCACGGGAGATAGCTCTCCACGAACTTCTCCAACATGAGTCCTGCCCACAGGCTGCAGTTCTTCACGAACTGCTCCAGCCTGGGTCCCTTCCATGGGGTGCAGTCCTTCAGGAACAGACTGCTCCAGCATGGGTCCCCCACAGGGTCACAAGTCCTGCCAGAAAACCTGCTCCAGCATGGGCTCCTCTCTCCACAGGTCCACAGGTCCTGCCAGGAGCTTGCTCCAGCACAGGCCTCCCACGGGGTCACAGTCTCCTTTGGGCATCCACCTGCTCTGATGTGGGGTCCTCCATGGGCTGCAAGTGGATGTCTGCTCCACCGTGGAGCTCCATGAGCTGCAGGGAGACAGCCTGCCTCACCATGGTCTTCACCATGGGCTGCAGGGGAATCACGGCTCTGGTGCCTGGAGCACCTCCTCCCCCTCCTTCTTCCCTGACCTTGGTGTCTGCAGAGTTGTTTTCACATTCTCACTCCTCTCTCCGGCTGTAAATGCTGTGTGCTGTTTTTTTTCCCTTTCTTAAATACGTTATCACAGAGGTGCTATCAGCGTCACTGATTGGCTTAGCCTCGGACAGTGGCAGGTCCATCTTGGAGCTGGTTGGCACTGGCTCTGTCAGACACAGGGGAAGCTTCTAGCAGCTTCTTGCAGAAGCCACTACCCCTGTAGCCCCCCCACTACCAAAACCTTGCCATGCAAACCCAGTACAATATTCAAAGGAAACATCCCCTCTACACATCACACAACCAGTGCTACATGGAGTAAGTGGATAGCGTTGATCACACAATGAGCTCAGCTGGGGAAATCCAACCACCCAGGAATCCTGGAAGAGATCATGGACTGGCCAGAAGGCAGGGACTTTGGAGCATTGCCTGAGGAGGTGGCTCATGCCCAAGAAGCACCAGCATATAATGAGTTATCAGAAGATGAAAGGCATTATGCATTGTTTACTGATGGATCCTGTCGTGTTGTAGGAAACCATTGGAAGTGGAAAGCTGCTGTGTGGAGTCCCACACAACAAGTTGTTGAGGCCACTGAAGGAGAAGGTGAGTCGAGTCAGTTTGCAGAAGTGAAAGCCATCCAACTAGCCCTAGAGATTGCTGAACGAGAAAGGTGGCCAGTACTCTATCTCTATACTGACTCCTGGATGGTGGCTAATGCCCTGTGGGGGTGGCTACAGCAGTGGAAGAAGACCAATTGGCAGCACAGATGTAAACCCATTGGGGCTGCTGCATTGTGGCAGGACATCGCTGCCCAGGTAGAAAACATGGCTCTAAAGGTACATCATGTAGATGCTCATATGCCCAAAAGCTGTGCCACTGAAGAACATCGAAACAATCAACAGGTAGACAAGGCTGCCAAAACTGAAGTAGCTCAGGTTGACCTGGACTGGGAGCGTAAGGGTGAGCTATTTGTAGCTTGATGGGCCCACGAGACATCGGGACACCTAGGAAGAGATGCAACATACAGATGGGCTCGTGATCAAGGGGTGGACCTGACCATGGAGGCCATCACACACGTCACTCATGAATGTGAAACATGTGCTGCAATCAAGCGAGCCACATGAATAAAATCTCCCTGGAACAGAGGGCAGTGGCTGGGTTTTCGATATGGCGAGGCTTGGCAAATTGACTATATTGGACCACTGCCACGAACATGCCAAGGCAAGTGCTACATACTCACCATGGTGGAAGCAACTACTAGTTGGCTAGGAACATACCTGGTACACCATGCCACTGCCTAAAACACTATCATCTTAGGCCTTGAAAGGCAAATTTTATGGTGACATGGTACTCCAGAAAGAATTGAATCAGACAATGGAACTCATTTCCGAAATAGCCTCATAAACTCCTGGGCCAAGAAACATGGCATTGAGTGGGTGTATCACATCCCCTATCACCCACAAGCCTCTGGGAAGATTGAGAGATATAATGGACTGTTAAAAACTGTGTTGAGAGCATTGGGCAATGGGGCATGGAAGCATTGGGGTACAACTTTAGCAGAAGCCACTTGGCTGGTTAACACCAGAGGATCTGATAACCATCCTGGTCCTGCCCAAACAAAACCTTTACATACTGTGGGAGGAGATAAGGTCCCTGTAGTGCACTTGGGGAAGTGGCTGGGGAAGGTGGTGTGGATTGCTCCTCCCATGGGAAAAGGCAAACCCATTTGTGAGATTGTCTTTGCTCAAGGACCTGGGTGTACTTGGTGGGTCATGCGGAAAGATGGGGAGACCCGGTGTGTCCCTCAAGGAGATTTAACCTTGGGGGAAAAATAATCTGTGATGTGAGTTGTATGTTGTAGGAAGTAATGGAGCAGGAACGACATGAACCGACGAAGAGCGAGTTTCGCAAGGAACCAGACGAGTGCAGCGATGACCCAAAAAAAGCCGATGCTGGTGCCCAACAATTGAACACACTGCTTCTCCTGTCCTGAGTACTCATCTTGACAGATGGGGCCCAAGTCATAGTCTGTACTTGTGAACGTCTGGAGGAGTGGAGGAAGCCCATGGAATGGGAGAGTGACATTTATCTGTTAAAGGACAGCGGATAACACTTAATGAGAATGTGTAAATCTGTATGTTGGGTATAGAGCTGGTTTAAGTATGTAGTATAAGTTGTAAGTGTTGGTCAGAAGGGATTTCAGTAATGAGAATTAAATACAATGGGATGGTTAGAAGATATATATGTATTAAATTATGTGGGACCTGAGCATGATGCAAATGGTATGGAATAAGGGATGGAGATTGTATTGAGTCTGGCTGAGATGGAGTTAATTTTCCCCATAGCAGCCCTCATAGTGCTGTGATTTGTACTGGTAGCTAGAAAGAAGTTGGTAACACACCAGTGATTTGGCTACTGCTTGGCAGTGCTCACACAGCATCAGGGCTGTCTCTCCAACATTTTCCCCCACCAGCAGGCTGGGGGTGGGCAAGACCTTGGGAGAGGACACAGCCAGGACAGCTGACCCAAACTGGCCAAAGGGATATCCCATACCATATGACGTCAGCTCAGCAGTAAAAGCTAAGAGAAAACAGGAGGAGTAGGGGCATTCATTTTCCAGTGTTTGTCTTCCGGAGCAACCGCTATGCATACGGAAGCCCCGATTCCAGGGAAGTGGCTCTGGGAAGTGAAAACTCCACTGTGGTGTTTGCCACACATGCCGAGATAGTTCATCTTCCTTGGGCTGTTGGAGGAGAGTTTGGATATGACAAACACATGTCATTGTTGAAAGAAGTCAGAAATAGGTAAGGGGGGACTATATATATATTGGGTTTTTTGACCATGGGGAGGTTTACACCGCACCGGGCCTCCTGGCAGCAGATGGAGTGCAACTATCTCCAAGGGGGAAAAGGATTCTTGCTTACGAGCTGGCAGGCCTCATCGAGAGGGCTTTAAACAGATTGGAAGGGGGAAGCGGATAAAACCAGGCTAACTAGAGATGAGCCTAGGGGTGGCATGCCAGTGTTGGGGGCTAAAACGATAGCCCAGCTCAAGTGCATCTACACCAATGCACGCAGCATGAGCACCAAACAGGAGGAGCTGGAAGCCATTGTGCAGCAGGACAGCTATGACTTAGTTGCCATCACAGAAACATGGTGGGATGACTCACATGACTGGAGTGCTGCAATGGATGGCTATAAGCTCTTGAGAAGGGACAGGCAAGAAAGGAGAGGCGATGGGGTATCTTTGTATGTTAGGGAGTGTTTTGATTGTATAGAGCTCAATGACTGTGATGACAAGGTCGAGTGCTTATGGGTAAGGATGAGGGGGAAGGCAAACAAGGTAGATATCCTGCTGGATGTCTGTTATAGACCACCTAACCAGGATGAAGAGGCAGATGAAACATTCTATAAGCAACTGGCAGAAGTCTTGCGCTCACTAGCCTTTCTTCTTATAGGGGACTTCAATCTACCGAACATCTGCTGGAAGTACAACACAGCAGAGAGGAAACAGTCTAGGAGGTTCCTGGAGTGTGTGGAAGATAACTTCCTGACACAGCTGGAAAGTGAGCCTACCAGGGGAGGTGCCTTGCTTGACCTGCTGTTTACAAACAGAGAAGGACTGGTGGGAGATGTGATAGTCGGAGGCTGTCTTGGGCTTAGCAACCATGATAGAATTCTCGATTCTTGGTGAAGTAAGGAGAGGGGTCAGCAATACCACTACCATGGACTTCCGGAGGCCAGACTTTGGCCTGTTCAGGACACTGGTTGAGAGAGTCCCTTGGGACACCGTCCTGAAGGGCAAAGGGGTCCAGGAAGGCTGGACATTCTTTAAGAAGGAAATCTTAAAGGTGCAGGGGCAGGCAATCCCCAATGTGCCGTAAGATGAGCTGTTGGGGAAGGCGATCGGCCTGGCTGAAGAGTGAGCTTTCGCTGGGACTCAGGAAAAAAAAGGAGAGTTTATGATCTTTGGAAGAAGGGGCAGGCAACTCAAGAAGAGTACAAGGTCATGCAGAGAGGAAATTAGAAAGTCAAAAGCCCAGCTAGAACTCAATATGGCCACGGTCATAAGGGACAACAAAAAATGCTGTTGGGATCACCCTGCAAAAGCTTGACCTTGTGGAGAAGGAGCTGTGGCATTGAGAAGGTGGTAAACAACTAAGGAGGAAGTAGAAGCGCATGACATTCTTGTGAGCAGCCAAAGGGGAGGTACTGGAGCAGAAGAAGGAAGGAAAATGATTAGAGAAGAGCGCGTGGACACCTGCAGGCAGCCAATCCTGACTGTGTGAGAAGCGCATGGACTGTGTGTGGTAACCAATCAGGATGCATTTTGTGGCACTGTGAGAGAGCTGTAACTGTATAAAAAGCAGACACTTGTAGCAATAAAGGTCTTTGGCTTGAATCCCCGCTGGAGTCCGTGCCTTAATACTCCACAAATGGCGCCCAAACAGGGACTTGAATTGTGGTAAGAGAACGACCGGTGGAGTAGCCCAGCTGAACGAAGATAGAAGTAGCGGGACAGAGAGCTGCAGTCTGGATGAATAATCACCAAAGAGGTGAGCAGCTGGGGACGGTAAGTAATGGGGTCGCAAATATCCTTGGAAGAAAAAGCAATCCTTTGTATTAGAGTAAAGATTTTGAAGAAGAGGGGGTTTACTTATGATGAAACAACGTTACGATTATTGTTAGCATTTTTGAAGAGCCAGGGGCTAGCAGCAAACTCTGCAACAGCTTTTGAGCTAGATACTTGAGAGAAAGCAGGGAAATTGGTGTTTGAGGCAGCCTCCAAAGGGGATCATACGGCTGCGAAAGTGTTAACAACCTGGCGATTAGTCAGAGACTCTATAAAGGCGATAAAATCAGAGTGGAGGGCGGCGGCAGCAGCTGCCACTGCCACAGCCCCAGGAGAGAAGAGAGGCTGAGCTGGGGACGACAAGAACGAGCGACCCGAGCCCAGTGCCCCCCCGCTAATGCAACCAACGGAGGTGGTGAGTCCTTCTTGGCCCCCGCCTCCTGACCTGGAACATGAGCGATGGTCGCCCGTGCCGCAACAGGAGGGGGCTGCTTGGGGCGATCCTTCCCCCAAGTCAAGATACGACCCTGCCCAACATTGGCAAAGTATGAGACAACAGGCCTTGGCAGAGGGGGAGGTAGAGATCACCACTCACATCGCATGCCCTGTTGTAATGCGACAAAATGGGCCGAATACCTGGGAACTGATGCGGTGGGAGATGGTCAAGGAGGTGCGGAAGATGGTCATGCAGCATGGGTTGACTTCACCTTTTGCACAAGGACTGTTGCACACTGTGATGAGAGGGCAGCTGTTAACTCCCTTTGACATCAAGCAGCTGATGGACCTTATACTCACCCCTACACAGAGAGTACTTTTTATGTCCCAGTGGTGAGACCTGTGTAACAGGGCAGCGGTAGATAATCTGGGGCAGGGTGAAGGTGATCCTTTAAGGGGGGCAGGCATTCCTCAACTTACAGGAGAGGCGCCAATCGACTAGCCACAACTGCAGGCACGATTGGCACCCAAGATTCTTAGACAATCTGCTGATCTGGCTCATCAAGCCTTGTTGAAAATTCCTGACACCAGTAAAGCAATGAAGTCCTTTACTGCTGTTAAGCAAGCACCGAATGAACCATATATGCTTTTTATCGACCGGCTGCAGGAGGCAATTAACAAGCAGGTTGACAATATGGAGGCCAAAGAGGCGTTGATCTTGCAGTTGGCGGTTGAGAATGCGAATGTAGATTGTAAGCGAATTTTGCAGACTTTAAGGAATCCAAACCTTACTGAAATGATAGAAGCGTGTAATAAGGTCGGATCCATTACCTATCAAATTGAGGCTCTGGCCTCAGCGTTTGCCACTGCAGTACTGTGGAGTAACAGGGCACGGACTCTGGCGGGGTTTCAGGCCAAAGACCTTTATTGCTACAAGTGTCCGCTTTTTATGCAGTTACAGCTCTTTCACGCGCCACAAAATACGTCCTGGTTGGTTACCACACGCAGTCCACGCACTTCTCCACAGTCAGGATTTGCTGCCTGCAGGTGTCCACGCGCTCCTTTACTTCCTCTTAGTTGTTTACCACAGCTCCTTCTCCTCAAGGCTGAGCCCTGCAGGTGTCCAGCTGTTTACCAGCTTCTCAATGCCACAGCTCCTTCTCCTTAAGGTTGAGCCGTGCAGATCAATGCCACAGCTCCTTCTTAAGGTCGAGCCCTTGCAGGGTGATCCCAACACAGTACAAATCAAAGACAAAGCATGCTTTAGGTGTGGCAAACCGTGTCATTTTAAAAGAAACTGTCCACAGCAAGGTGCAGCGGGAGGAATAGGCCCAGGTATTTGCCCCCGCTGTGGGAAGGGCAGGCATTTCGCCAACCAATGCCGTTCTAAGTACAGGAGGAACGGGCAGTTTTTAGCACAAATACAGGGAAATGGGAAAGCCAGTGCGACTCAGGGGTGCGCTCCGACACAAGTACCCCGCTCTCAGTATCCCCCGAGCCAGAACCGTTTAGGCCCGTGCTACCACCAACCACGGGCCTGGATGGCCTCTGCGCCACCACCAGAGGCAGTGCTGGAGTGGATGTCACCACAGATGCCGACCTCACCATCTTAGATCAGGGCGTGTACTGGGTCCCTTTGTCAGTGCGAGGCCCTTTGGGGTTGGGCCTTAGTGCTTTACTGGTGGGACATTCAAGCACAACAGTGCAAGGCTTGTTCGTCCTACCGGGTGTAATAGATGCCGATTTTACGGGACAGATTCAAGTGATGGTATGGACACTGTCCCCGCCTGTTTCCATCCCGGCCGGGACTCGCATAGCCCAGTTGGTACCCTTTAAAGGTATGGTACCACACGCCACAGGCAGAAAGAGGTGAAGGAGCCTTCGGTTCTACAGGGGCTCCAGAGATCTTTTGGGCTCAGCGCATCCAGACCGCATGCCCAAATCTGAAGTGCACCTTGCAGAATGTGGCAGGGACTCCAGGATCTATTACCATTACTAGAATGATAGATACTGGAGCAGATGTTACCATTATCTCCGCTTCATGCTGGCCGCCGACCTGGCCCACCATAGCTGCAGGCGCTAACATCGCTGGAGTCGGCGGAGTTTCCGCTTCTCAGCAGAGTGCCCAAGTCATTCAAGTTGTAGGTCCAGAGCGCCAGACAGCCAATATCCAACCTTATGTCGTCCAGGTGCCCCTGAACCTGTGGGGTCGAGATGTATTAGGTTCCTGGGGAGTGACTATCCAAACTTGTGAGTCAAGACATTTTTAGGGGGGGCCACTGCAGAGCGGCCTGTTTTCCGCCTAAAGTGGCTTAGCGATGGTCCAGTTTGGGTGGACCAGTGGCCCCTACCGAAGGAGAAGGCCGAGGCGCTCGAGGAACTAGTTACCGAACAACCCCAGCAAGGACATCTCGTGCCCATCACAAGCCTATGGAATACTCCTGTATTTGTTATCAAGAAGAAGAGTGGAAAATGGCGAATGTTGCACGATCTGCATGAGGTAAATAACGTCATCGGAAATATGGGGGCCTTACAACCCGGCTTACCGTCACCTACAATGTTACTTCGAAATTGGGACATTGTGATAGTGGACCTTAAAGACTGCTTTTTTTACTATTCCACTAGCACCCGAGGATGCACCCCGATTTGCTTTTTCAGTACCAGCAGTAAACCAGCACTGCCCAATGCAGCACTATCACTGGACTGTTCTACCACAGGGGATGAAGAATAGCCCCATGATATGTCAGATGTACGTAGCCGCAGCACTGTCTGGCGTCAGGCGTCGCGATCTGAATATCATGTTACCACTATATGGATGACATCTTGTTCACTGGAGCTGCGCCGGATCTATTAGCGCCAGTGATACAGGATGCAAGGAAAAGTCTGGAGGAGTTTGGTCTGCAAATAGCACCGGAAAAGGTACAAACTATACCCCCCTGGAAGTATCTGGGGTGGAAGATCCTAGATGGTACAATCGAATCCCAGGCTGTGAAGTTGGATCCCAACGTACAGGCCTTGAATGATCTACAGAAACTACTTGGCACCATCAATTGGGTGCGATCTCTCTTAGGCATTAACAACGACATATTGGCGCCTCTATTTAGCCTATTGAAGGGGGACCCGAATATTTCTTCGAAGCGCGAGCTTAACACTGAGGCGAAAGCAGCGTTAGAACAAATAGCTGTGAAATTACAGGAGAATCAAGCCCATTGACTCATGGAAGGAAAGGACTTACAACTGTTTATCATCAATCACGACCGACAGCCTTTGGGGTTGATCGCTCAGTGGGTTCCAGATTTGAAACGTGATCCTTTGGTGATCCTTGAATGGGTGTTTTTACCACATCAGCCTACTAAAACCATAGTCACTAGGGTAGAAATGCTGTCTATTCTGATCCGCAAGGGACGGAAAAGAGCAGTTGAGCTCAGTGGACAAGAAGTTCACACAATATATGTACCATTAACCATGGAGTATTTAACCTGGTGTTGTGCTAATAGCCTACCACTACAAATTGCACTGGAAGGATATCCAGGGCAGCTGTCAATTCACTTGCCCGCTCATAAGCTTTTTTCTCTTTGCAGGGAAGTGTCGCCACTATGTAGGCCCACACCTGTTGATGGAATCACTGTATTTACAGACAGATCTGGGAAGGCTGGGAAGGCGGTGGTGGTATGGCATGAGGGAGGTGACTGGCAGCAGGAAGTCCAACAGGTCAAAGGTTCCCCTCAAATTGTAGAACTCACCGCTGTTGTCCAAGTCTTTTGGAAATGGTCTGAATGGCTGAACCTGGTAACAGACTCACAATATGTTGCCGGAGTTGTCAGGAGATTGGAGAAAGGTTGGCTAAAACAGGTTGATCAGGAAAAACTTTTTTGTTTATTTAAACAGCTATGGACCTTATTAAGTGCTCGACAACATCCCTACTATGTACTGCATATCCGCAGCCACATCGAGTTGCCTGGTTTCTTGGAGGAAGGCAATAGGCAGGCAGATCGTCTTGCTGCTCTCGCCTGGGCTGCACCAGTCCCATCTCTTCGAGAACAGGCACAATTGTCGCATTCTTTTTTCCATCAGTCGGCAAAGGCCTTACGCAAACAGTTCCACTTACCCTGGTCTGTTGCCCGAACCATTTTACAAATGTGCCCAGATTGTCAACCCTTTGCCCCAGGTCACCCAATTGGAGTGAATCCTCGTGGTTTGAAGGCGCTTCAACTTTGGCAAACCGACGTTACACATGTTCCTTCTTTTGGAAAGCAGAAGTATGTACATGTCTCAGTAGATACCTATTCTGGAGCCCTCTGGGCTACGCCTGAGACTGAGGAAAGAGCCCGCGATGTTATCCGACACTTCCGAGGTGCTTTTGCTGCCCTTGGAATTCCGCGACAAGTGAAGACTGATAATGGCCCTGGCTATATCAGTGCTGTGACTCAAAAGTTTTTCCAGGACTGGGGTCTAGTCCATATCACAGGTATTCCACATTCCGCACAAGGCCAAGACATAGTTGAACATGCCCATCAAACCCTGAAAAGCATGTTAGAAAAACAAAAAGGGGGAATGCTTGGGGAATCCCCGCAGGCCCAACTGCAAAAGGCAGTATATGTTCTTAATCATTTGACCATTGACGATGCCACCCAACAGCCAGTATTATTAAAGCATTTTTCATCCCTGACAGGACTGAATGGTATTGGGGCAGATAGTCGCGCGGAAGTTTGGGTAAAATATTTGTTAACAGGGAAATGGGAAGGTCCATTCAGGCTGGTAACCTGGGGTTGAGGGTATGCTTGTGTCTCAACAGGGGACAGAGCGAAGTGGGTACCGGCCAGGTTGGTACGGCCGGCAGTAAGACCAGAAGATCCTGTCACACGTCCCACGGACACGGAGTCTGACTCCGACGTATCGCCAGCTGACACTTTCGCTCTTCTGTATGGGAAATGACGGCTCGTTGACCGTCTCAGCGGCACTCCCTGGACGCTCAAGAGCAGGAACTTCAATATGCCATATTTGTAAATGGTGTTGTGGGTTTGTTCTATGTTGTTGTAATTATCGTCATAAATGTATCATTTCTTTTACAGGAAATCAAAGAGTATACCTGAACCAGACACTCTCCCCACGGTGTATACGGTGTAACAGAGTTGAGGGGATAGAGAATTTTGGGTATATTCAATATTTCTGTTGTAATATAGAACGATATATCAAGCAACAATGGTGGAGGGAGGCAGTAAGTTCATGGTAAGGGTGCTGCTTGGGCTGATAGCTGTAAGCAGCGTTTGTGCTGTCTTTACAGCAAACATGTTTGTGTCACTGCTGCAGAGTGCGGTTAATTATACTAACGCTACCAACTGCTGGATCTGTGGAACTGCAGATCAGATACAGGGCCCGTTATTGGGCCTTCCCCTGAGTAAATGGATGGAAAGGAACCCCTATGCGATGTTCAGTACAAGCTACCAGTGTAAGCAACACTATGTACCATATCAAGATCAACGTTATGTTTTAACGTTGATCAATGAAACGGTAGTGTATGTTAATTATACAGCTGTGAACAGTATAAACCTGGGGAGGTTTAATCAGACTGAGGGGAACTGGACAGCAATCGCACTAAAAATATCCCACAGTGACAGCGGCGCGAGCAACTACTCAGAGGGATATAGGGTGCAGCCATGGGCGGACTATTTCTGGGGACGAAGCACCAACAACAACAGCCAAAGGATAAATGCCACTTGCAATCTGCCAGAAGGGTTGTGGTGGTTGTGTGGAGATCAATTGGCCAGGAAACAGCTGCCCAGGAACTGGTCAGGGGACTGTACCATGGGCGTCCTAGTGCCTAATTTGCAGATAATTAATCAGACTGAAATTAGCGGTATCATTCGAGGAACATGGAAAGCTTTTAGGGCAAAGCGCTCTATAACTACAAATCCTTTGGTGAGATATAATAAAGGTTATCATAGCTTTGTACGGGCGCTTTTTCCATCGCTGGGAGTAGTACAACTAGAAAAAGCAATAGTTAACTTGTCAGCAGAAATGGAAATTATTGCTAATCGCACTGTAGACATGATTTTAGGCTTGCAGCGAGAGGTCGAATCTCTCAGAGCGGTAGTATGGCAAAACCGTGAGGCGTTAGATATTCTCACTGCTCAAGCAGGTGGAATCTGTACTCTGATAAACGAGACCTGTTGTGCTTTTGCGGATAACACCAGACGAATACTTACAGACGTTAATGACATTTGGAAGCACGCCAAGGTATTACATGCCGTGGCGTCTGACGATATCTCTTGGTTTGACAAGTTATTGCAGGATTGGGGCCTTTCAGGATGGTTGAAATCTCTGTGTAAAATGATACTCTTAGCATTAGCCACCTTTTGTTGTATTTTGTTGATTGTTCCCTGTTTGCTTTCATGTTTGCGTACCATGTTGCAGCGAATGGTCCATCAGGTTTTGTTTGTAGAAAAACAAAAAGGGGGAGATGTTGGGATCACCCTGCAAGGGCTCGACCTTAAGGGGAAGGAGCTGTGGCATTGAGAAGCTGGTAAACAGCTGGATATCTGCACAGCTCGGCCTTGAGGAGAAGGAGCTGTGGCATTGAGAAGGTGGTAAACAACTAAGGAGGAAGTAGAAGCGCATGACATTCTTGTGAGCAGCCAAAGGGGAGGTACTGGAGCAGAAGAAGGAAGGAGAATGGTTAGAGAAGAGCGCGTGGACACCTGCAGGCAGCCAATCCTGACTGTGTGAGAAGCGCATGGACTGTGTGTGGTAACCAATCAGGACGCATTTTATGGCACTGTGAGAGAGCTGTAACTGTATAAAAAACACTTGTAGCAATAAAGGTCTTTGGCTTGAATCCCCGCCAGAGTCCGTGCCTTAATACACCACAAAATGTTTTTACAACTATATTAACAACAAAAAGAGAGGCAAGGAGAATCTCCATCCCTTACTAGCTATGGCAGGGAACACTGTCACCAAGAATGAGGAGAAGGCTGAGGTACTTAATGCCGCCTTTTCCTCAGTCTTTAATAGCCAGACCAGGTATCCGCAGGATATTCAGCTCCCTGAGCTGGAAGACAGGGATGGAGAGCTGAATAAACTTCCTATAAGCCAGGAGGAAGCAGTTAAGGACCTGCTATGCAGCCTACACCCACAAGTCTATGGGGCTTGATGGGATCCACCCAAGAGTACTGAGAGAGCTGGCGGAGGAGCTTGCCAAGCCACTCTCCATCATTTATCAGCAGTCCTGGTTAACAGGGGAGGTCCCAGAAGACTGGAGGCTTGCCAATGTGACAGCCATCTACAAGAAAGGCCGGAAGGAGGATCCTGGGAACTACAGGCCTGTCAGCCCGACCTCGGTACTGGGGAAGATGATGGAGCAGTTCATCTTGAGGGCGCTCACAGGGCATCTGCAGGACAACCAAGGGATCAGGCCAAGCCAGCATGGGTTCATGAAAGGCAGGTCCTGCTTGACCAACCTGATCTCCTTCTATGACCAGGTGACCCACCTAGTGGATGAGGGAAAGGCTGTGGACGTTGTCTACCTGGACTTTAGTAAAGCCTTTGACAGCGTCTCCCACAGCATTCTCCTGGAGAAACTGGCGGCTCGTGGCTTAGACAGGTGTACTCTTCGCTGGGTAAAGAACTGGCTGGATGGCCGAGCCCAGAGAGTGTTGGTGAATGCAGCTAAATCCAGTTGGCGGCCGGTCACAAGTGGTGTTCCCCAGGGCTCAGTTTTGGGGCCGGTCTTGTTCAATATCTTTATTGATGATCTGGATGAGGGGATCGAGTGCTCCCTCAGTAAGTTTGCAGATGATACCAAGTTGGGTGGGAGTGTTGATCTGCTGGAGGGTAGGAGGGCTCTTGCAGAGGGATCTGGACAGGCTGGATCGATGGGCAGAGGTCAACTGTATGAGGTTTAATAAGGCTAAGTGCCAGGCCCTGCACTTTGATTACAACAACCCCATGCAATGCTACAGGCTGGGGGAGGAGTGGCTGGAGAGCTGCCTGGTGGAAAAGGACCTGGGGGTGCTGGTTGACAGCCGGCTGAATATGAGCCGGCAGTGTGCCCAGGTGGCCAAGAAGGCCAACAGCATCCTGGCCTGTATCAGAAATAGTGTGGCCAGCAGGAGTGGGGAGGTGATTGTGCCCCTGTACTCAGCACTGGTGCGGCCGCACCTCGAATACTGTGTTCAGATTTGGGCCCCTCACTACAAGAAGGATGCTGAGTTTCTGTAGCATGTCCAGAGAAGGACAACGAAGCTGGTGAGGGGTCTGGAGCACAAGTCTTATAAGGAGCAGCTGAGGGAAGTGGGGTTGTTCTGTCTGGAGAAGAGGAGGCTGAGGGGAGACTTTATTGCTCTCTACAACTACCTGAAAGGGGGTTGTAGTGAGGTGGGTGTTGGTCTCTTCTCCCAAGTAACTAGCAATAGGATGAGAGGAAATGGCCTCAAGTTGTGCCAGGGTATCTTTAGATTGAATATTAAGTATAATTTATTTTCTCAAAGAGTGGTCAAACATTGGAACAGGCTGCCCAGGGAGGTGGTGGATTCATCATCACTGGAAGACTTCAAAAAATGTGTAGACGTGGCACTTCAGGACATGGTTTAGTGGGCATGGTGGTGTTGTGCTGACGGTTGGACTTTATGATCTTAAAGTTCTTTTCCAACCTTAATGCTGCTATGTTTCTGTTCTATGATTCTAAAACAAAATATTTACTCTCTACTTCCCAGCAGTAGGTGTTGTTCAGCCACTTCCCTGGAAGCAGGGCTTCAGCACATGTAGCGGTTCCTCCGGAAGAGAAACATCAGAAAATGAGTGCCCCCCACTCCTCTTTTCTCTTAGCTTTTATTGCTGAGCTGACGTCATATGGTATGGAATATCCCTTTGGCCTGTTTGGGTCAGCTGTCCTGGCTGTGTCCCCTTCCAAGATCTTGCCCACCCCCAGCCTGCTGGTGTGGGGAAATGTTGGAGAGACAGCCTTGATGCTGTACGAGTACTGCCCAGCAGTAGCCAAAACACTGGTGTGTTACCAGCACCGTTCTGGCTACCAGTACAAAGCATAACACTATGAGGGCTGCTATGGGGAAAATTAACTCCATCTCAGCCAGACCTAATACAGCTTTCCACCAAATGCTAAAGAGAAACAAGAGCACTCCTTCACTACGAGAGGTGTCTATGAAGATGGCGCGCTCAGTGAGCCAAGAATGTCGTGATGCATTTTACATTCTTGGTATGCCAGTCACTTCCGCAATGGATTTACCAACTTTAGGCACAACCCTGCATATTTCTACACATCTGAACCACTGTTTTTTCGCTCTTATCTATCTTCATAATTATCTTTATAATGTCCAATTTGAATAACTAGACTCTTTTAATATAATCAGAAACACTGATAGTACATGACTGTTGTTTTAACAAGTTAAAACATTAACTAACATCACTAATGATACATCTATTAAATACAAACTATAGCAATGTGAAGAAAAATCATTACATAAATAGCTTCTGAAATGGTTTCTCATAGTCTTTTGATGGTGGTCTTTAGTACTACAGGTGCAACTTGGAGCATTAGAAGTACGATACAAAATATCTAAAACATTTATATGTTGGTATTAATGCTATTTTTCAGCACAAACTCACTTAGGTGAGAGTTAAGTAGGAAAGCCTGGGAGATACTGTTGTCCCTAAATCAGGGTTCTTCACCTGGTGTGCGAAATGCCAATCAACACACTGAGTTGAGATATTTGTCTTTATTGCCAGTCTGCAGAGTAGGATGCTGGGTATTTAAAACCAACCAGCACACCTCTTAGAAGCACACAAGGTCTCGAAGTGATCAAATGCATATTAAGGGGGAGGGAATGCTAAGAAGTTATTTGCTCTCCCTCTTGTGTGTTTTATTGTCCTTGCACAGGTACCTCAGTCTGCGAGCTCCTTTGCCCCTGGATTTGCTGGTACATGGCTTTCAACCTGGAGGCACAGTTTATATTCATACTTTGAAAGATAAGCTGTTGAAAGAAAAGTGGAAAGGACCTTACATCATCCTACTGACTACCTATACAGCACTGAAGGTGGAGGGAATCAGCTCTTGGATCCACTACATGCGAGTCAAACCAGCCCCTCCACCAGAACCCAAAGACGGGTGGAGAGCCATCTCAGAGGGACCTCTAAAGACTGCACTGTTGTGCAATCATGTTGTACAATGAAGGGTTACACATTTTTGTTTCCTCTCCAGATTTTAGGGTCAACTATGTTTTTCCAAAAGTGGGATTGGTCAGAGAGTGTGTGAGAAAACCTGGCCAAAACCATTGTAAATACCTCTTCCTTTTGTCTATCTGGGGGAATCTCTGTGGAAGAGGTCTTCACTTCAATGTTTGATTGGTGCGCCAACTCCTCTTCAACTCTTGGAAAATTATACTTTATTTAAGGATTATGAAGGAAGCATTACTTATGCTAATTACCTTGATTTAGGAAAAAACACCAAACTGAGGGATAAAAGAATGCTCAATGTTAAGGTGCAAAGGATGTTCCCCACAGAGATGTGTGCAGTTTGTAAATTGTACCCCATCCATAAAATGCGAAAATTTATCTCATTTCAAACCCCCTCTAAGGTGTAATTAGACAGAAGTTGCAAGTTATGCATCGGCACATACTAAGCTCCCCTTAGGATGGTTTCTCCTATGTGGGAAAAGGGCTTATACCTATATCCCTGCCAACACCACCGGAGGACCCTGTTCTATGGGAAGATTAACGGCCTTGCTCCCTGATAAAAAAGATTTTCAAATAGAAAAAAGCCAACGACAGAAAACACAGATTCATGCTCTACCTCAGGACTGTGATTCACAAGTAACTCTTTGGAGCCCAAGCAAACTAATAGCTGTAGCAGTTTTAGCACCAGGAGTAGGAGTAGCCATGAATTATCACACAAGAAAAAGAATTGCATGATGTGCATTGGTGAGAAACATAAATTACACCTCACAAGCACCGGCGGCCTTAAGTGAGGAGATGGCTCAAATAAGAGAAGCCACTTTAGAAAATAGAGCTGCGATTGATTATTTTCTTCTGGGTTGGTGGAACTATGCCAGCTGATGAGGCAATGTGTGGGTGAAAGGAATAGGGGAGGAACAAAGGAGGAATAAACAGAAAGGGGTATAAAAAGGGTCCAGCTGAATGTAAAATGAGGTGTGTCAGTAAGCTTGTCTGACTGAGCCCTGTACCTGATCACCACGGTCTGTCTTATCTTCTTATTAAATCCTTTCTTAACTGTCTGTGTAATGTCACTCTCTAGCCCATGTATATATGTGTCGCAAGGACTAAGTGCCAGATACTGGTGAGATCAGCATGAGTGGATTTTAGGACGGCTACTGGAGTCAGACTGGGGTGTAGGTGCCCCAGGACTGTGGTGCCAGCAACTGGAGCGAGTGGGGGTCTCGGCATCAGTAGCTGGAGGGCCCATAGCTCCAGCCTGAGCCAGAGACCTCCAGTTCCCTGGGGTGCATGGGCCTGGGCTTCAGCAGCAGGAAGAAGTCCTGGGCCCAGAGCTGCTGGAAGCTGTGGCCACTCCTAACATCCCTTAACAAGATCCACTGGCTAGAATAACATTTTGCTTCATAGAACCAAGACAGATGTCAGAGCTTGGTTTTTCCATAAAATTGACATTGGTCTGCAGACCAATGTTCAGCTACAAACACCAACAAGTTATCTTATAACTAAGATATATAGTATATGTGCTTAGACCTACAGACAAAAGTGATTTAAGTTAATTTATTTGTCTGACAACTAACTTTGAGTTGATAGAATGCTTGAGCATAAAAACCAGTGATCACACTTAAAACCTGTGCAAAGTCTTGAAAGATATCAAGTGAAATTTACTAGAAATATTGGTTTCTATCTATCCTGATGCACCAGAGGTTAAATTAACATACTTCAAGTCCAAATAGAACTTTAGCTAAATAGGTTAGAATGGCATGTACTGAGAGGTAATATTGTTCTAAAACATTCTGTCCTGTCCACAATGGAAAGCCAAATTTATGCTGGAAACAATGATAATTGGTGTTAGATTTAAGTGGAATTTATGCAATGTGTCTAAAATTAATTTTAAATAGTTCCAGCATTGTGAAACACTTAGGAGTGTCCCACACAGCTTATCTGAAGTAAAAACTTTATTTGTCATTTACAAATGTAAATCTCAGTGCTACAAGAGGCTGTATTTGTACCTCATGACCCATTTTAGTTGGGCTAACTGGTGCATACAACTCTTTTCAGGCTTGTTCCACAGAGATAAACTTCCCCTTCACAGAGAAAATTTGTGTAAAGTTAACTTAAATGGAAGGGGATGAAGACACTTAACACAGAATCACAGAATCACAGAATCACTAGGTTGGAAAGGACCTTCAAGATCATCAAGTCCAACCATTAATCCAGCGCCACCATGTTCCCTAAACCATGTCCTGAAGTGCCACATCCACACGTTTTTTGAACACTTCCAGTGATGGCGACTCCACCACCTCCCTGGGCAGCCTGTTCCAATGCCTGACCACCCTCTCAGTGAAGAAATTTTTCCTAATATCCAATCTAAACCTCCCCTGGCGCAACTTGAGGCCATTTCCTCTTGTCCTATCACTAGTTAGTTGGGAGAAGAGACCAACACCCTCGTCGCCACAACCCCCTTTCAGGTAGTTGTAGAGAGCGATAAGGTCTCCCCTCAGCCTCCTCTTCTCCAGACTGAACAACCCCAGTTCCCTCAGCCGCTCCTCATAAGACTTGTGCTCCAGACCCCTCACCAGCTTCATTGCCCTTCTCTGGACACACTCCAGCACCTCAGCATCCTTCTTGTAGTGAGGGGCCCAAAACTTAACACAGTATTCAAGTTGCGGCCTCACCAGTGCCGAGTACAGGGCCACGATCACTTCCCTACTCCTGCTGGCCACACTATTTCTGATACAGGCAAGGACGCTGTTGGCCGCCTTGGCTACCTGGGCACACTGCCGGCTCATATTCAGCCAGCTGTCAACCAGCACCCCCAGGTCCCTTTCCGCTGGGCAGCTCTCCAGCCACTCCTCCCCAAGTCTGTAGCGTTGCATGGGGTTGTTGTGACCCAAGTGCAGGACCCTGCACTTGGCCTTATTAAACCTCATACAGTTGACCTCTGCCCATCGATCCAGCCTGTCCAGATCCCTCTGCAGAGCCCTCCTACCCTCCAGCAGATCAACACTCCAGGTGGTTTAACATGTCCTTAACTGCTTCCTCCTGTATTATGAGGAGTATATTGTGCTCTCCATCCCCATCTTCCAGCTCAGGGGGCTGAATACCCTGTGGATACCTGGACTGGCTATTAAAGACTGAGACTCACCATGGAGGATTTACAAAAATTAGAGAGAAATAGAAGAAGCTTTATCTTCTCAGTCCCCTAATATTTCATTAACGGTGTCGTGGTTTAACCCCAGCTAGCAACTAAGCACCACACAACCACTCGCTCACTCCCCTACGGTGGGACGGGGGAGAGAATCGGAAGAGTAAAAGTGAGGAAATTCATGGTTTGAGATAAAGACAGTTTAATAGGGAAAGCAAAGGCCGCGCACGCAAGCAGAGCAAAACAAGGAATTCATTCACTACTCCCCATGGGCAGGCAGGTGTTCAGCCATCTCCAGGGAAGCAGGGCTCCATCACATGTATATGGTTTCTTGGGAAGACAGACGCCATAACTCCAATCAGCCCCCCTCCCTCCTTCTTCTTCCTCCCAGCTTTATATACTGAGCATGACATCATATGGTACGGAATATCCCCTTGGCCAGCCTGGGTCAGCTGTCCCAGCTGTGTCCCCTCCCGGCTTCCCATGCACCCCCAGGCTTCTCGCTGGCAGGCCAGCACGAGAAGCTAGACTGTCCTTGACTACTTAGCAACAACCCAAAACATCAGCACGTTATCACCATTTTCTCATCCCAAATCCAAAACATAGCCTCACACTAGCTTCTATGAAGAAAATTAACTCTATCCCGGCTGAAACCAGGACAAACAGGCAGCAGAACATACCTATTGGCTCTCCAGCTGGGACTAACAATTTCAGGAAACTAAGCCAAAAGGTCACTTGGTTTAACTGGATTTCATAAAGCTCGTCAAGGCTCATCAAGACTAAAAAGTACTATGTCAGTTGTGGTGGGATAATTCACAACAAAATAATCATAACAGCAGAAATTGACAGGATTCCCAGAGAATTCCCAGATGCTGGAATAATCAACTCTTAAAAAAAGAGAGATGAAGAAATCACACTTTGTCAGTAAGCACAAAGAATCTTTCAGCCATGGAAAGACAAATGAAACAGGTAATCTGATTTAAACTTTCACAAAGATAAACTGTATACAGGTGAGAAAGCAAGACTGCAATTGCAATCATAAATAAACAGAACAGGTTTCAGATAGTCTCAGAGACTGAGAAATTGGATTGTCACAGTCTGTTCCTCTTTCACATTAACTTCTCTAGGACATTCATCTAGATGTCACAGGGAAGTACCTGTGTGTTAAACTCATGGAGCCTTACACATTAAATTGGCCTTTACCTTGCACAAGAGCAACAGAAGTTGAATTCCTTGGAAACAAAAAGAATAACTGCTCTCATTCTGTTCATACTTGCACAAAACAGCTCAAGTTTTTCACAATCTTTGCTTTCTAATGTGCAATTGCTGGTATTAAAAACAGCTGAAGGACTTTCTCAGAAAACCCACTTTGCTTTAAAAAAATCATACTATTCTCATCACATTGCCGAGTCAGAACTGAAGAATCATCATGTTAAGGATCCCAACAGTACTGTGCTACTTTCTGTCATCTCCTTTAGATGCAGGCAAGAAAAGCATTAATGTGTTGCACTGTTGTATTGGGTTTGCGTGGCAAGGTTTTGGTAGCGGGGGGAGGGGCTGCAGGGGTGGCAACTCACGAAGAGTACAAGGATCTCGTTAGGTCAAGCAGGGACAAAATTAGAAAGGCAAAAGCCCAGCTAGAGCTCAGTCTGGCTACAGTCGTAAAGGATAATAAAAAATGTTTTTACAAATATATTAACAACAAAAAGAGAGGCAAGGAGAATCTCCATCCCCTACTGGACATGGCGGGGAACATTGTCTCCAAGGACGAGGACAAGGCTGAGGTACTTAATGCCTTCTTTGCCTCAGTCTTTAATAGCCAGTCCAGGTATCCACAGGGTATTCAGTCCCCTGAGCTGGAGGATGGGGATGGAGAGCACAATATATTCCTCATATTCCAGGAGGAAGCAGTCAAGGACGTGTTAAACCACCTGGACACCCACAAGTCTATGGGGCCTGATGAGATCCACCCGAGAGTACTGAGAGAGCTGGCGGAGGAGCTTACCAAGCCACTCTCCATCATTTATCAGCAGTCCTGGTTAACAGGGGAGGTCCCAGAAGACTGGAGGCTTGCCAATGTGACGCCCGTCTACAACAAAGGCCGGAAGGAGGATCCTGGGAACTACAGGCCTGTCAGCCTGACCCCTGTACCGGGGAAGATTATGGAGCGGTTGGTCTTGAGAGTGCTCACAGGGCATCTGCAGGACAACCAAGCAATCAGGCCCAGCCAGCATGGGTTCACGAAAGGCAGGTCCTGCTTGACCAACCTGATCTCCTTCTATGACCGTGTGAAATATGTTCATCTGATTCGTGTGATGAAGTGTAATCTTCTGTACTTTTATGGATTTCTCCTGCACCATAAAAAGGGGTATTTTACAGGAGAAACTTAAACTACTTTGCTAGTATATCAGCTCAAACCAGTTTGACCACTGACCGCATAGTATTGTATAAAGAAAGTGCATGCATAAGGTTTGGGGTCATCCTGGGGGCACGCCGAGGAAGATTTGAGAAGACTCTAGCAGGAGAAGAGGGCATGCGCCGAAGAAGACACGCCTATTCATGAATATGTATTAGCAGACATGCCTATTCATGAATATGTATTAGCAGATAGGATATAAACCAAGAACAGGAACTGTACGGTGTGCGTCTTGGTGGAGCAGAGACTCCCAGCGCACCCAGCGCTGTTTGCTTGCCTCTATTCATTTAATAAATTGTAAACTTAAATTGGAATCCTGTTTGGGACTCAATCATTCATCTCACCTGTTAACCAGGACTGCTGATAAATGATGGAGAGTGGCTTGGCAAGCTCCTCTGCCAGCTCTCTCAGTACTCTCGGGTGGATCCCATCAGGCCCCATAGACTTGTGGGTGTCCAGGTGGCATAGCAGGTCCTTAACTGTTTCCTTCTGGATTATGGGGTGTTTCTTCTGCTCTCCATCCCTGTCTTTCAGCTCAGGGAACAGAATACCTTGAGGATAATTAGTCTGGCTCTTAAAGACTGAGGCAAAGAAGGCGTTAAGTACCTCAGCCTTGTCCTCATCCTTGGTGACAATGTTCCCCCCCATAGCCAGTAAGGGATGGAGATTCTCCTTGCCTCTCTTTTTGTTGTTAATATATTTGTAAAAACATTTTTTGTTGTCCCTTATGACCGTGGCCAGATTGAGTTCTAGCTGGGCTTTTGCCTTTCTAATTTTGTCTCTACTTGACTTAACGAGATCCTTGTACTCTTCGTGAGTTGCCTTACTCTTCTTCCAAAGGTGATAGACTCTCCTTTTTTCCCTGAGCCCCAGCAAAAGCTCCCTGTTCAGCCAGGCTGCTCGTCTACCCTGCCAGCTCGTCTTATGGCACATGGGGACGGCTTGCTCCTGTGCCTTTAAGATTTCCTTCTTGAAAACTGTCCAGCCTTCCCGGACCCTTTTGCCCTTCAGGACTGTCTCCCAAGGGACTCTCTCCACCTGTGACCTGAACAGGCCAAAGTCTGCCCTCCGGAAGTCCATGGTAGCAGTTTCGCTGACCCCTCTCCTTACTTCACTCAGAATCGAGAATTCTGTCATGGTCCCTAAGCCCAAGACGGCCTCCAACCACCACATCTCCCACCAGTCCTTCTCTGTTTGTAAACAGCAGGTCAAGCAAGGCACCTCCCCTGGTGGGCTCACTTACCAGCTGTGTCAGGAAGTTATCCTCCACACACTCCAGGAACCTCCTAGACTGTTTCCTCTCTGCTGTGTTATACTTCCAGCAGATGTCTGGTAGATTGAAGTCCCCTACAAGAAAAAGGGCTAGCAATTGTGAGACTTCTGTCAGCTGTTTGCAGAATGCTTCGTCTGCCTCTTCGTCCTGGTTGGGTGGTCTGTAACAGGCTCCCAGCAGGATATCTGCCTTGTTTGCTTTTCCCCTCATCCTTACCCATAAACACTTGACTTTGTCATCACAGTCTTTGAGTTCTATGCAATCAAAACATTTCCTAACATACAGAGACACCCCATCGCCTCTCCTTCCTTTCCTATCCCTTCTCAAGAGCTTATAGCCATCCATTGCAGCACTCCAGTCATGAGAAGCATCCCACCATGTTTCTGTGATGGTGACTAAGTCATAGCTGTCCCATTGCACTATGGCTTCCAGCTCCTCCTGTTTGGTGCCCATGCTGCATGCATTGGTGTAGATGCACTTGAGCTGGGCTATCGACTGCGCCCCCAACATCGGCATGCTCCCCTAGGCTCATCTCTAGTGAGCCTGGTTTTATCCCCTTCCCCCTTCCAATCTAGTTTAAAGCCCTCTTGATGAGGCCTGCCGAGTCATACGCAAGAATTCTTTTCCCCCTTGGAGATAGTTGAACTCCATCTGCTGCCAGCAGGCCCCGTGCCGTGTAAACCGTCCCACGGTCAAAAAAACCACAATTCTGCCGATGGCACCAGCCTCTGAGCCACCTGTTAACCAGGTGTGTTTTCCTGTTCCTTTCAGTGTTCCTCTCTGACACTGAAGGGATTAACAAAAACACTACCTATGCTCCTGATCCTTCAACCAGTCGCCCCAGTGCTCTGAAGAGCCTTTTAATCGCTTTTAGACTTCTTTGTGCAACCTTGTTTCTGCCAACCTGCATGACCAAAAGCAGGTAGTAATCGGTGGGCTGAACCAGACCAGGGAGTTTCCTGGTGACATCTTTCACCCGGATCCTAGGGAGGCAGCAGACTTCCCCGTGGGTTGGGTCTGGTCGGCATATTGGGCCCTCTGTACCCCTCAGAAGGGAGTCGCCTACAACAATTGCCCTCCTTTTTTTCTTAACAGAGGAAGTCTTTATGCATGGGGCTGACTGACTCACCCACGCTAGGCAGCCCCCTGGATGGGCCTTCATCTACATCCTCATTTGCCTGGCCCTCAAGTTCCAGAGCCCCATATCTGTTGTGTACGGTCAGCTGGGAAGGTGAGGGAGGCCAGGAGGGGATTCGCCTGCCACCCTGAGCAGGAACATGTTTCCATTCCCCCTCGTCTCTTAGGTCCTCTCCTTCTGCCCAGCAGCAAGAGGGTAGGGGATCCCCTGCTGCTTGTGGAGCCTCCATCTGCTGCCTCTGCCTCAGGGATGGCAGGGTATGGCTCCTCCAGTCTATCTCCCACTCGCACTCCCTGATACTCCTTAACCTCTCCACTTCCTCTTCCAGCTCTGAAAAAACCTTTAAGATATGGGTTTTATAGCTTGGGTTTCTGATGGCTGATACTCTGACATTTGATGTGATTTGGATGGGGCATATATACAACGAATTGTAAAATGTAAAAAGTGACAAAGACTGAAGTCTGTTGCCTTAGGAGCTTTTGCCTTCTAAAGTCATTCTAAAGTAGGACATTTGAAAATGTTCCCCAGTGCCTTTCTCCCCACTTTGTCTGCCTTTTCAACTTAGACTGTAAACCCTTTAGGACTGAGACTATAATATATATATGTGGGCAGCCCCACAGGGCAAACAGATGTTCTTGCTCTCTCAGGTTGGAGAAGCTCCGATGGCTCTTTTCCCAAGCCAAGGCATTATTTTGCCTCATTGCGATCCCTTCTCTCAGACTCTGTCCGTATGCCTGTGTCCTGGTTTCAGCCAGGATAGAGCTGGTTTTCTTCACAGAAGCTAGTGTGAGACTGTGTTTTGGATTTGGGATGAGAAACTGTTGATAATGTGCTGATGTTTTGGGTTGTTGCTGAGCCGTCAAGGACAGTCCAGCTTCTTGTGCTGGCCTGCCAGCGAGCAGGCTGGGGGTGCACGGGGAGCTGGGAGGGGACACAGCCGGGACAGCTGACCCAGACTGGCCAAAGAGATATTCCCTACCGTCCGACGTCATGCCCAGTACATAAACTGGAGCTGGCCGGGGGGCGGAAATCGCTGCTCGGGGACAGGCTGTCGATCACGGGGTGGTGAGCAATTTCTGTATTGGGCCTCACTTGTTCTTGTACATTCCTTTGTTGGTATTATCTTTATTGTTCCCTTCTTTCTTTCTGTCCTATTAAACCGTGTTTATCTCAACCCACGAGGTTTTTCCTAATTCTCTCCCCCGTCCCACTGTGGGAGGGAGAGTGAGCGAGCGGCTGTGTGGTGCTTAGTTGCCGGCTGGGGCTAAACCACGACAGTCCTTTTTGGCGCCCAACGTGGGGCCCGAGGCTTGAGATAATAATGGATGCAGGTCACAATATCAGTTTATTTGATTTGCATCATGCTCTCGTCTTTGCTGTACATGTTAAGGATCGGTGTTGGTTTCTGCGGGCTGCTGTACTCTGCAATGATTAGTAATGTCTCGCCTGTGAATTTTGTTTTTAGAGCACTGACCTTGAGTTTAATGTGGTATCATCTGAGCTCTGTACTAAAGCCGTTACTGTATTTTGGCTACAGTCTTGTGGAGACGATTAGCAATTATACTTCTGCCTCTGAAAGGTTTTTTATGGAGGAAATGCAGAGTGGTACCTTTGCTACCCTCTATCATAACATTTCCTCCTTCATCACAATAATTTTTCAGTATTTTGAACACCCTTGGGTAGTTAAAATACCTCTATTGCTACTTCTGGGGAACATTGTTTCGGTTTTGTCTAAGGTTGGCAAGCAATTTAAGAATATCACCCGGAGATCTGCCCCAAGGCTGGATAGTTATGAATGGCAGGGTGTGTGGAACAGCATGGGCAAATGTCTGGGGCGGTGGGCACCTCCGGTGTTTTGGAGCTTCACTCCCGAACAAGTGCAGAATCCTGATAAACTAGCAGAATATCTGGAAGAAGTATGCTGTCAGCCTGGCAGCTCCAAGGAGACACAAATCATTGCCATGTGCTGGGGCCTGGCCCATGCCTACCGAACCCTATTTAACACTATGCAAAGGGGAGAGAGGCTCTCTGGGTCTGATGGCAATGTGGCAGGCACTGTGACTACTCCAACCCCTGTGGCAGGCACTGTGACTGCTCCAACCCCCACGGCGGGCACTGTCACTACTCCAACCCCCACGGCGGGCACTGTAGCTACTCAGACTGTTGCAGCTGAACCAGAGAACCAGCCCATCCCGGTATCAGTTGCCCCTGTACAAAAGAAGAAATGTTGGAAGCGGAAGTCAGCTCGTTTAGTAAGGGAGGAGGAAGATTCTGCTAAGAAGGAGCCAGAGGAAGAGAGTGAGGAGGCAGAGTGCTCTGAAGCAGGGCCATCACAAGCACAGAAGAGGGAAGAGAGCGAGTCATCACTTGAAGAGGAGGAAGAGGAAGAACTTATAAAAGAGACGGTAACTACCCGATCTCTATCCCTGAGTGAATTGCGAGATATGCGAAAGGATTTCAGCCGTCGTCCAGGTGAGCACATTGTCACCTGGCTGCTCCCGATGCTGGGATAATGGGGCCAGTAGCCTGGAATTAGAGGGTAGGGAAGCCAAGCAGCTGGGATCCCTTTCTAGGGAAGGGGGCATTGACAAAGCAATTGGAAAAGGTGCACAAGTCCTCAGCCTCTGGAGACGACTCCTGTCGGGTGTGAAGGAAAGGTATCCCTTCAAGGAAGATGTTCTATGTCACCCAGGCAAGTGGACCACCATGGAGAAAGGTATCCAGTACCTGAGGGAGCTAGCTGTGCTGGAAGTGATTTATGGTGACTTGGACAATGGACAATCATCCAAAGATCCAGATGAAGTCAATTGCACACAACCTATGTGGCGGAAGTTTGTACAGAGTGCACCATCATCATATGCCAACTCATTAGCAGTAATGGCCTGGAAGGACGGAGAGAGACCAACGGTGGATGAATTGGCTGGCCAACTCCGGCAATACGAAGAAAGTCTCTCTTCCTCCCTACGGGCCTGTGTCTCTGCTGTAGAGAAACTGTCCCGGGAGTTCCGGCAATTCAAAGAGGATATGCCCTACCCTCCACCCATACGGACCAGTGTCTCAGCCATTAGGAGTAAGCGCTCTTCTGTTCAAGAGAGAAGATACAGAGGATACACACCACGAGCCACCCTGTGGTTTCAATTGCGTGACTACGGAGAGGACATGAGGAGGTGGGATGGAAAACCTACCTCGACCCTAGAGGCACGAGTACGCGAGCTGCAAGGAAAAACAATTACAAAAGGGGGTTCAGGTTCCTCGAGGAAAATCGTCGCTCCACTTTCCAGTGGGCAGCTTCCCAGAAAGAATAGAAGAGCTGATCTCACCTCTGATCCTCTTGAAGGGACTTCTGATTCCTATTTACAAGAAGTGGGTAACGAGTACTATGAGCAGGATTAGAGGGGCCCTGCCTCCAGCCAGGCGGAGGAGAGGGACAACCGAGTTTATTGGACTGTGTGGATTAGATGGCCTGGCACATCAGACCCACAGGAATATAAGGCTTTAGTGGACACCGGTGCACAATGTACCCTGATGCCATCAAGCCATATAGGGGCAGAACCCATCTGTATTTCCGGAGTGACAGGGGGATCCCAACAGCTGACTGTGCTGGAGGCCGAAGTGAGCCTAACTGGGAACGAGTGGCAGAAGCACCCCATTGTGACTGGCCCAGAGGCTCCGTGCATCCTGGGCATAGACTACCTCAGGAGAGGGTATTTCAAGGACCCAAAAGGGTACCGGTGGGCTTTTGGTATAGCTGCCTTGGAGACGGAAGAAATTAAACAGCTGTCCACCTTGCCTGGTCTCTCAGAGGACCCTTCTGTGGTGGGGTTGCTCAGGGTCAAAGAACAACAGGTGCCGATCGCTACCACAACAGTGCACCGGCGGCAATATCGCACCAACAGAGACTCCCTGATCCCCATCCATGAGCTGATTCGTCGGCTGGAGAGCCAAGGAGTGATCAGCAAGACTCACTCACCCTTTAACAGCCCCATATGGCCAGTGCGAAAGTCTAATGGAGAGTGGAGACTGACAGTAGACTATCGTGGCCTGAATGAAGTCACGCCGCCACTGAGCGCTGCCGTGCCGGACATGCTAGAACTTCAATATGAACTGGAGTCAAAGGCAGCCAAGTGGTACGCCACCATTGATATTGCTAACGCGTTTTTCTCAATCCCTTTGGCGGCAGAGTGCAGGCCACAGTTTGCTTTCACTTGGAGGGGTGTCCAATACACCTGGAATCGACTTCCCCAGGGGTGGAAACACAGCCCTACCATTTGCCATGGGCTGATACAAACTGCACTGGAACAGGGTGAAGTTCCAGAGCATCTGCAATACATTGATGACATCATCGTATGGGGCAACACAGCAGAAGAAGTTTTCGAGAAAGGGAAGAAAATAATTCAAGTCCTTCTGAAAGCTGGTTTTGCTATAAAACAAAGTAAAGTCAAGGGACCTGCACAAGAGATCCAGTTTTTAGGAATAAAATGGCAAGATGGACGTCGACAGATCCCAACGGATGAGATCAACAAAATAACAGCTATGTCTCCACCAACTAGCAAAAAAGAAACACAAGCATTTTTGGGCGTTGTGGGTTTCTGGAGAATGCATATTCCAAATTACAGTCTGATTGTAAGCCCTCTTTATCAAGTGACCCGGAAGAAGAACGATTTTAAATGGGGCCCTGAGCAACGACAAGCCTTCGAACAAATCAAACAGGAGATAGTTCATGCCGTAGCGCTCGGGCCAGTCCGGGCAGGACAAGATGTTAAAAATGTGCTCTACACGGCAGCCGGGGAGAAATGGGGCTAAACCACGACAGCCTGAAACAAATGTACTCCCTTCTCTCTAGCTGCATATCTGGCAACAGCGTGACCAGGTTTCCCTAGCAATCAGGCGGTGCAGTAGCATTTTGTACAGCACATGTGATGTCTCTACGTTACCCACCCCAAACTGCCTGACTTCCATCAGTAATGAAGTATCATCAGTGAACAGGACTGCAAAGAAATACATGAATGAGCCCAGCCTAGACAGAGATGTGTATTTACTGCACCCTGTCTGAACAGCATCTGTTTTTTATAACAACACTATTAAATGAGAATTAAAAGAAATAGCAATTAACTAGTTGGATGGCTGCTCTTTAGGTCAGTTTTCATGGATTTAAATACAAGTAAACAAAATTTTTGCACTAGAAGAGGCAGAGCCATACTGAAGGAGAAACACAAGCTGAGCATAAAACTGATCACAGTGGAGCAAATGCTTATGAATGTTTCTCAACACATCAAACATACTGACTCCCAGCTGTACAACATCACTATTCTACCTTCCACGCACTTTCAGACAGCCATCAAGCGTAGGAACCCAAGCCTCTTGAGGTTCTGGAAAATAGGTTTAGTCCTAATTTTTGTTGCAGAAGGAGTTGATAGTCTTGGGATGAAAATAGCACCAGTTTTGACAGGCAGCAGATACTGATGCTGTGGTTGAAGACTATGTTGCTCAGGAATTAAGGTAGTATTAAAATGAAAGGCAATGGGTAAATGCACCACTACTTAGTTATGCTCCTCTTGTGCCTTAATATTTATATTTTTGTGCCTACTTCCTTATAAACAAAGCAAAAAGAATAGAGTTTAACAAGAAGGCAGGGCATCAGCAATGTATTTTTTTCCAATTAAAACAGATTTCATCCTCTTAGCTAATAGATTTCAAGCAACTTCTTATTAGCTGGCAAATCTTAATGAAGTATCAAAGAACTATACTGAGATCTACCATATTTCTGTGAACGAACATCCTTCTAGGTTAGTGTGTTAAACCCATGCACAAAATTCTCAGACAAGAAGCTGACCCAAATGTGCTTAAAATCATTGGGGATGTGTTAAGTGGAAAGTAGCAATATTGAAGGCATAGCAGTAGCAGTACTGATATGGTTACAGTACACCACTAAGAGACTTTGCTTTGCTCTTAGTGTATTAGCACACTGAAACCAGGAGCTCTGTTTAGATTTCATTAAGAATAAAGTCGGTCTAATTTTGAGTCTGATCTTCCCTGCATTTGGAGAAGTAGCTCTACCCCCACTTGAATCAGTGGGAAGTTTGGGTGCACACATAACTCAAGTTGGAGACTTTTTTTCTTTTTGGAAGGAGCTGGCTCAGTTTAAAAGCAACGTTCCCACAAAAGCAGTACACATCCATGGCGCCTGTATTTCTGCCTCTGTGGTTATGGGGCACGATGCTCCCAGGAGAGTCCTGCGAACTCCCTGCGAACTCCGGAGCCCTTCCTCTGTGTACCACTTGCCCGTCCGCTGCACCGCCTTAACGGGAGGCGGGGCTCCTCGGGGGGGGCTGTCACTCTCCTTAAGCCTTTCTTTTCAAGTTTTGAAAGTGAACTGCCCTTCAGCATGCGTCTCCTTCCCTCCCTCCAGTAGATCGTAAAGATAGGAGGGGAAAAAACAGTTTCAACAACAGGCAGGACCAATGGCAAGTCGCAAAGCAGGAAAAGGGGGCCGAGACGAGGGAGAAAAAAAGTGGAGAAAAGGAGAGAGCGAGCACAGCCTGGGGGAATGTGTAAAAGAAGAAACATTGCTAATTTTTTTGTTTGTTTGCTTTTCCGTGCATGTATAATGAAGCCTAATCAGAGTATGTTGCTGCTGCTGCTCTGAGAGCACTTTTGTATTTAAAGCCTTGCAAAGAAAAAAAAGGTACACAGACGAATCTGCAGAGCAGCTTGCAGGGGTTGTTGACCACAGAAGCAACATCAATTTCCCAGAGAGAGAGACCCTGAAGCCTGCCTTTTTTTCCTCCCCCTGTGCTTCGTTCTTGCTAACGGGGAGAGGCATTTCTTCTCCCTTCTACCTGAAAGTGCAATCCGTACCGAGAGAGAGTGAGTGGAGCCAGGACTGTGAATGGGATCGGAGCAGCTGGCATGTGCAGAGATACTGGGAGCGGAGAGTTAAAAGCTCCCAAGGAGGAAGCAGAAGCAGCTGGGCATTTATTTTGTTGGAGAAAAAAAAAAGAAAAAAAAAGAGGAAAAAAAGGAGAAATGGATCTGCATGAGAAGCAGAGCAGCACCATGAGCTCTCCCAGTGCAGCCTGAGAGCCCCCGAGCGCACTCTGGAGCCACTCTACTCTGAGCCCCTGTTTGCACTGATATCACCCACGTCTTCAGGAGCCTTCGCCGCCTCACCAAGTTGGGAGCAACAGGTGGGGGTCACAGGTCTGCTTCGTACCACGGTTGTGCTGGTTTCAGCTCCCAGGGGCTGGAGGGGTTGGACGGATGGATTGATGTGAGGACACCTCATGTGCGTGGTTGTCAGTTTTGCAAACTCTTCCAGGGGAGGCAGCTCTTTCTCCTCCTCGTCTACCAGTGCCTCTGCCCAGGACCCTGCGGCAGCAGCCGCCGACGCCACCTGCGATGGTGGCCTGCTCGCCCAGTAGGTACAGAGGCAGCGGGCATTGCTGGCCGTGGCCTGCCGCCTGGCTGTGGCTGACGGCAGCACTGGGCGCCGTGGGGCCGCCGTGTGGCTCGCTGGTGCAGGGCCGGCAGCTGATCTGCTGGCAGGCGGTACTGCAGTGTCAAGGGGAGTCTGAGTGCAGCTATGCTTACAACCTGTACGCCGAGGCATGCGCCCCAGTGCTCCTGCAGCAGCAGCCGGCGAAAGGCAATGAGGAAGGGCCGGCGGCCGCTGCAAACTCCGTCACCTCCTCCACGCGGCGGTGCCCCAGCCACTGCATTGCGGCCCTCATCCAGCTCAACCACACCCAGCACGGCCCAGTCTTGGAGGACTGCGACTGCGCGCAAGATGAAACCTGCCATGCCACCAAGCGTGCCATTGAGCCCTGCTTACCCCGCACCAGCAGCCCAACGGCAGGCAGCCCAGGAGGTGGCCCTGGGGTGGGTGGCCCTGGAGTCATGGGCTGCACAGAGGCGCGGCGGCGCTGCGACTGGGATAGCCGGTGCAGCGTGGCGCTCAGCCGCTACATGACCTACTGCGGGAAACTATTCAATGGGCTGCGCTGCACGCCAGAGTGCCGCGCCATCATCGATGACATGCTGGACGTTCCCAAGGCTGTGCTGCTCAACAACTGCGTGTGTGATGGGCTGGAGCGGCCCATCTGCGAGTCGGTCAAGGAAAATATGGCCCGCCTCTGCTTCGGCGCGGATATGGGTAGCAGTGATGGCTCGGACAGGGGCCTGGAAGAGTATTATGACGAGGACTATGAGGAGGAGCTGAGCCAGAAGGGGAGGGATGACCTGGAGGACAATACGGGCTCCGAGCCCGGCTTCCCCATGCAGACAGATAGCGCCAGCCGGGCTGCCGGCACTGCCTGGGCTCTTCTGGCCTCCATCTTATTGCCGCCGCAGCTGCGGCTCTAGTGATCCCGCCTCCTTCCCCTCCTCCACCATCATTTTCATCCTCCATTTGCTTCAGGGTTCTCCGCATCTGGCATCTCGCTGGGCTGCTTCTTGCCTTTTCCCTTACACTCAGAAACATTGGGGGGCTCTGGCAGCTCCAGCGGGGGGAGGCCTGAGGGCTTATGGTCCTTCAGAACAAAATGTTAATAAACACTTTGACCGTTAATCTGGATGCCGTCCCTCCACGCAAATGTATCTTCCTCTTTAACTTAACAAAAAAAAAAAGCTGATTTTTTTCAGAATTGATGGCCATACTGAACAACGCAACTTTTGTTTTAAAAGAGCTCTGCGCTGCCATGTTTGAAAGACACTTAAACTCAAGAACATGTATGTACAAATATCCTGAGAAGTTATATTGCCTCTCATCATATCAGGGTGCTGACCTCTGGTAAATCTTATATAAAAATATATTTAAAACTGGGATTTGTTACCAGTTGCTCTTCTTTGTATATATAATTTTATAAATAGTATGTTTGGGGAATAATTTATTTTTAAAAAATATTAAATCCACATCCTATTTACCAGCTAATTGCATTTGCTATTCTTTTCTGGAAAGGTACAGATTTTATTTTATGTTTAGGGAGACCAGCAACAGTAATTCAGTTAAGTATTCTCTAGAACATCAAACGTACAGTGTATTTTATAGATTTTAAGTTAACTTTCTTATTTGGAGAGACCTTATGAATGTTGTAGAATTGTATAAATGCATTTCCAAGCTGCCAAGATGTAAAGTACTGCAAGAAGTAAATACAGCTTTGAAAGTACTACTTTAAGAGTGATTGATTTTATAATGAATTGGCATGGCAACATGCCAGTGCCAGAAGTGTGTAAAACAATTCAAAGACACTGCTCCTATATGTAAGTAGAATTATCAGTGTGCCACGTTTTTTTTCATGAAGTGGAAGCAAGTTGCTTTCTCTGACACTTAGAAATGCTCCTAGGCATGCAAAGAAGTAAATGGTGAGAAATGCATAGTGGTAGCAAGTGTTTCAAACAAGTCTTTGTGCAGGCTGTGGTGCATACTTCAAGTGGTTTGTATCAAAATGCATGAAAGTTTGCCTTTCAGCCTGCCTTCTCCCATAATGAAGAATGCAAAAGTAAACAACCTGGGGTGATCAGAAATTACCAGATCTTGTAATATTGTTCTTAGCAGTTCCCATCACTGAAGCCTGGTTTGTTGCCAGAGATGCTGATCTACACTCAAACACCCTTAGATAAACAATTACATTACACTCATAAACTGTGTCCAGCGCTGATACACTTGACCTTGTAAATAGAAATGTTTACAGTAGGAATAAACTCCAGCACTAGAAAATCTTTTAAACATTAACACAAAAGAGAGATCTCTGTCCTCTGGGGATTTGAGTTTGGACTGCATCAAGCTAGGCACTCACAAAAAAAAAAAAGTTTGTTTATCTTCTATTTGTGCTCCTTATTTAAAGCTTTTCATTTTCAACGCTGTGATTGGAAGGCAACTCAGAAGTTTAAAAGCTACCACATATAAACTTTGACCGAAGAGGTGACAGATTAGCAAGACAGTGCCTTTTTCATTTTACCAGGTCTTGACAGAGGGCAAATCCACATCTCTCTGTTGTATATATCAACCAAATTAGAAATTCCTGCTTCTGGGATTAGCTATTTCAGTGACGGATTATTTTATTATTCCTTTAGGGTATGAATTTGATTGGGTTGCCCAGAGATACACGTACATAGATGCATGTGCACAGTCACAAACCAATCCCCAAATACTTGTGATACCAAACAAATGTATGAGTACGGTGTGTGGCTGTGATCTTGTTTGGTTTTAAAGTTATCTGAATGGTTGAGTAAGCTTATTGTTAAAACAAAGCGGAAAATGTTTCTTCAGGAAGAGAACAGAGTAGTTGAGTGAGACTTGTAAATAGAATCAGCTTTCTTTACGAAATGCGGAGTTTGCATCTTATTTTCTCCAGTTCTTTAGGAGATGCTTGAAAACATATTTTCAATTTGTCAACGCTTTGTACCCATGAGAACTATTTTAACTCATTTTTGATGAAAAATTAAGTCCCAGTAAAAGTGTCTGTTTTTCCTCAGCAAGGAGTAAAGACATTAGCACTAGAAAAGGACTGATAATTAACTGCTACGCTAAACTCAAGACTTGATTTTACAATCTCCTGTCAAAAGCACCTGCATGGAATAAATCAACACTAAGTACAACTAGGGAGGGAGGGAGGTGCTTCCTTCCCCTCAGAAAGCTGATCATTTTAATTTAAATAATTGTACAATAAATACATCTGAACTAAATCTGACCTGTGAGCTCTTTTGCATAAGGAAATAACTGTGAAATTAGTTGTGTTGTCAGAGTAAGCACAATTTCCAGGAGGAATGGCTGAATGTATCAGTATGAGTCCTAGCCTACAAAGCCTGTACAGATGTTGATGTCCATCAAATTTATATTTCTCTTGCTTGATTTTGAGTTGAATGGCAATTCTCAAAATGTCAAGGGATGTAGGAAGGACAGCTTTAAATGAGGAAAAGACTTCACATTCCCTGACAGAGGGAGACTTCCCATAGGAAAGGAAGTTTTCATTTGTCTGGATATTAAAAGTGCTCCTTGCCAAGGTCCTGTCCAGCCAACCTCTTCCAGGAGAGAAGGAACTTGCTACCATTTCATGTAAAATAATCCAGTAAATTCTGTTCCCTTTCTATTCCTATTTGACAGGTTTGAATTCTTGGTGACAGTTTATTTGTCTTTGGAGGCACTTCAGCAATGAATGTTTAAGTAACTGTGGGATAATAGTGGAAAACAAAGGGGGAGTTCATTGAACCAACAGTGACCATACAGTAAATATCACCCAAGAGTACAGCAAAGCTTTTGTATGCAATCACAATGGACATAACATAAGGTGTCTGATTTTAACAAAATACACCAATTTATAGAGGCAGGCATACATAACTTTCAAAATAAATATGAAATTAAGTTTTACAAGGAGGGAAAGTAAAGCTCTGGTTTGTCCAAGTCTTTTACAGTCACACTGAAAAGTATGATGGATTTTAATTACAATCTCCTCCTCACTCCTTGTAAGAACTATTAGGGTACTAGATCTCTCACTGCCAGCATACATGTATAATAAACACCCTTGCATATACAGAACATGAAGTCCCATCTTAATGCAATGCAAAAACATTCAGTATTAAATGATTACTTGCTTTTTTGTTTGTTTTTTTTGTTTGTTTCAAGTACACTGGAGAGAGGTGGGAGGAATTCCAAAATAGCCAAGGCGCAGTAGTGGGACACAAAATCATCACCAGCTGAGTCATGGAATGCATTGCTTGAGTGACTGAGTTTGAGTTACACTGCATCTTCAATGCCACTAAAACAAATTCAGATCATTCAATCAATTTCATTCCTGTCCCCAGTAATAATATCATAGAATACCACACTGTCTTTGATAACATACCCATTGCAAATCCTCAAGAAAAATAGGTAGGCTTGCAGCACAAAACTTTTTCACATCAGAAGCCCAGTGCTTCTGTGTGAGATTTCAAGTCTGTGATACAGATTTGTAAGCAGTAAAGTTGAATGTTACTGTATTTTACTTAAGGCATTGGCTGTGGTAGACAGCTGAAATGGCTCACATTGACTGTCTGAATGACATAAGTATTGCGCCATTAGCATAAATACTTTCTAAGAAGACATCAATTTAATCAGTTTCTTAAATAGCAGAATGATCTACTACAAAATAGTGGACTACATACTTTGTGCCACTGTATTTTGGCACAAAGATGGTCATTCTCCCACTAGTAACTAGGGACTCTAAATAAATGATTTCAACAATATTTTATTAAAAGAAGACAAGAGCCCTTGGGCTGCATTAATCCAGGAGAAGTTGAGTGGCACTTATGTTATGGAAATGTTAAATGTAAATGTTCAGGCAAACAATGCAGAGCCATTTCATTCTCTCAGCCATGCTGAAACATCTTAAAGAGGAACTGTAGGGAAGGATGTGGCAAAGATTTACTTTCTGAGGAAACTTTCAGAGAATATTTTGGAATTTATCTCTAAAACTCAGGCAGTGCAAATGTAACTGAAGACCATAAAAATGAAAAGGGGATGATTTACGTAGCTACTGCTAGTGTTTTGGTGTCCAAAATTAAGATACTCATTGACAATATTTTTTCCCATAAAATTATTGACACAAATAGATATTATTGTAGACTTAATAAATAGAGCTGATGGGTGAAGAAGAGCCATCAAAATGGAGGCTTTTGTTCCTTCTCTTCTCCTCAGTACCCAGTGACAGAAGCAGCTCTCCCTGTTCACTCACACTCAGGCATCTACTCTGCTTTCTTGGCACTACCAGACACCCAGGGGTCTGTGTTGCCCACCCCTCCCCTCTGTGACTCATGTACCAGCCAGCCCCCTCACACTGCTGAATGTTGTCACAGGAGGCTTATGCTATCATTGCCAAAGATGCCTTTTTCTCACAGGTCAGGACCTCGTGCATTTGCACACACAAGCGCACACAAAACCATCCATGCACAAACGCAGCTTCTTGCATTAAAAGCAATAGCAACTCAAACAGGCACAACCTACCCCACTCCCATATTCTTCCAGCTCCCTATTTTCATTCTGCATACAGGGAGAGAGAAGAACTCATCGCAACATGAGAAATGAAATTGTGTTAGTATTTAGTCTGTCAGTGAGGTGTGGAAATCAAACTCCACAATCTGTAAGATTGTAAAGTAGGTATGTTTATTCAGCGCTGGGCAGCACGGGGGGTAGTCCCACCAAAGTCGTGCGCGCCCCAACGCGGCACTTACTTCGAATATATACAGCAAAGTGTTGCATATACATAAAGTTTCGTGATACGCCTATACATATGCATGACCTGTCCCTGCTTTGTATTAAAATGAATTCCAAGACGTTATTTCCATAAACCCCTCCCAACTGCGCTTGCACAGTGCCTTCTGGTGGTGGTCGCTGAGGGTCGTGAGGATGAAGGCCGGTGGCTCCTCTTCGTCACCGCTAGTAACCCCTTGTTCTTACGCAGACTCAGTTGCTCTTTGGTTTTTGTCCAAACCCCAGGGTCAGTTTCAGCCGTTTCTTGAGGCACTCTCCTGGTTCTTATCAGGAACTGTCCTTGTGAGGAGCCACAAATCTTCTTGCTCCTGCCAGTTTATCAGGAACTGTCTTTTGTAAGGGGCCATAAAATTCCTTGCTTCTGTTAATTTACACAATAGCTAACAAAACATTAAACATAATTTACTAATTCGATTCTTTACCAACAATCATTAGGCTATACCTTATTTACTAAAATTCCCTTAACCCCTTCTCTCAGCAGGTTGGGCACACGTGAATGGAAGACAGACATGCGGAAGCAAAAAGGGAAGAATAATTTGCAAACCTACCTAAAAATATAAAAATAAAAGAAGTGCTTATGGAACTCAAGACAGACACATTGGGTGGCGTTATCCCCTGTGTCTCCAGTACTGCAATAAAGAATGCCTGCCTTCTAAAACTTCAAACTAAGTGTTAGAGGGTTTTCTTGCTGACTTTTTTGGTAACAATGTCCCCTCCCAAGATCTTGCCCACTCCCAGCCTACTGGTGGTGGTGGTGGGAATGTTGGAGAGAGCGCCTTGATGCTGTGTGAGCACTGCCCAGCAGTAACCAAAACACTGGTGTGTTATCAACAGCTTTCTAGCTACCAGTACAAAGCACAGCACTATGAGGGCTGCTATGGGGAAAGTTAACTCCATCTCAGCCAGACCCAATACAGCTGGGAAAAGGAAATTCTAGAAGTGTGCAATTTACTTCGTCAGACATCCCCCTCCAGCTAGTTTGTAACTATGCATGGAAACTGTGGGACTCAGATGTCTATACAGCTGGACAGCACAAGCATTATACACCAGGGAAATTTTGGGTTGGCTGTAAGTGATCCTTAAGCTTTGAGTAGCTTCACATGGGTGGAATTGACTATATATGTGCAATTGCAAAACAAAGAGTGATTGGTCAAAATATCAGACAAAATGAAATATTTCAGGTCATTGGATTCCTTGGCTTATGGAAAGAAGAAAATGTTCCTGGAAACAGTCATGTTGATTCTCTGTTGTTCATGACCTGGAAGTGCCTTCTGAAAATACTGGGTACAGCCCAGTCTGCAGAGCTTCCATGTGTCTAATGTATGAGACTGCACCATTTCTAAGTTCAGGAGGGACTCATGATGTTGTACATTAGCATGTACAACAGCTTTCAAGAGTCCTGTAGTATAGAAAGAAGACATATATGTTGTTGTAAATGCATTCCTCATCCTTTATTTGAAAGGAAAAATATGGAGCTTGTCAGCTGTTTTCAGGCGTTGATCACTGATCAGGTTTCTACTACAACAAAGTTCTTGATATCTTCTCCATGCTGGATAAAACTGCTGCAGCTGTAGATCCTCTAAGGAGGGAGGGTATGATGCATGCAGTGGAGCAAACAGCAACCAAAAATATATTTACCAGAAAAAAGGGAAAACAAAAACATAGGAAGGACAGTATACAATTGGAACAGCACTGTCAGTGGGGACTCTGCTGATCTAACACATAACAGAGCCGTAGGTACAAGGCTCTCTGCCTCTTCATTTTTATTTGGAAAAAGATGCCTGTTGCCAGGATCATCAGAGATTGTTATTCATTAAAGCTGTCAGACCTTGGAAAAACCTGCACAGCTCATTTTTTAAAACCAAACAAGCCCTGCAAGGGAGGATAGGGTTACTTATTGCTACTTAAAAATTAATTTGCTGCAATGTCAAAGCAGCAGTAGGTATATTTTGAAGTGACAGGTCTAAAAAATATTGTTCTTGCTTCCACCTGCCCCTGAACTCTCTCCGCTCCAAAAGGAAAATTCTCCATTGGTCCCCAATTAGTGAGCTGAAGTACTTAAAAATCAAACAAGGACCTTCTCCCTCTCAGACTCATTAGCTCATTCCAGCCTTCCTTAGTCAAGGGATTTTTCTAAAGAGTCCATTTAGGACTGTTAATAATAGTAATTAGAGGTCGAGAAACCATCTTGAAAGTTGAGATAAATTTTCACCCAAAACTTGAAATGAACACAAACCCTTCCTGAGTTTTGAAGGAGCTCAAAACTCCTTCAAAGAATACATTCGTGACTTGGAAATTTTCTTTTTAAAATATAATTTCATTCCTATATACCAAGCCCTTGAAAAAATATCTAAGTAGAAAGGCTGCTTTTTAGGAAACTTCTAGAAGCATCCGTTTTGTTGTTCTTTTGGGCCTGCTCAAAATGCATGCAGTATTACTGAGCCTATTGTAAATGTGGGTCTCTCTTCTCTCTTGCTTGCATTTATTTTATGCCAGCAGGATGATATTAGATCACCTTCTGTACCTCCCAGAAGCCCAAGCTTTCTTTACCTTTTTCATGTCACAGATTCCAAACTGCTCCAGTGTCCTGCAGATAGTTACAGCAGCCCAGTAGCTGCTTTGATATACAACTTTTTTGTACAGCTTAATATGCTCCACTCTATAGCCCAAAATAGTTAAAGCACCGAGTGGCCTAGTTGTTCCCTTTTCTATCATGACAGGGCATTCAGCCATACATCGCCAGTGCTAGGCTGAGGGGGCTACTGCAGCCTCTGCACACAGGACATGCAAAAAGCCATACAAGGAGCTAAAGTCTGGTTCACTGGCACCAGTAGAAGTTACTCCTGGGGTAAATATGAAAGCAGTAAGGTCCAATGCCTCTAAGTGACAGCTTTGCATCATTGGCATTCTTTCCATCTTTCTCATCTATCTGTCTCTGGCTAAACAGAGTATCTGTATAAGAATCAAGCCTGAACTGGACAATGCACAGGTTTTTTTCAGCACTCAAAGAAAAGTTTAAACCTTCTATAACTGTATTTATGTGAGAGTAATTTAGACCTTTAATTTCTTACATGTAGGGCTTTTGCATGTGACTAAGAGCCACATGTACACTCAGAGAGAGTGCAAAAATGAAACTGATTTGGGGAAATTAATTCAAATAATGCGTACACATCTGGGATATCTAAGGTCTAGGGTAGCAAGTGCACAGGGTAAGGTCTAAAATCCCTATGAGACACACACACAAAACATGATATTCATAAACTCAGAGTCTTATTTGACAGAAAATAAAATACAGGAACATGAATGTACAAGCATACATATTTTGTTATAGCATTCCTTAAAAATAGTTGCTGGCAAAAGAGGATTTCTACTATGAAGAAAGAATCATATCTTTAGACAGTCCTTTGTTAATTTAGCAACTCTCAATTTCATCAAAAAGGAGTTATATCCCCAGGAATTCCTGTGACAAAGGGGTCCCACGGAATCTGGAAGATTATCCAATAACAATTTAAGAAGCTTACAGCAAGGATGAATAACTAAAGATAGAAGTCTCTGAGAGCGTTAGGAAAAGAGAAAGAATGTGAGAGTATGAGAGAGACAGCAAGCATCACTTTCTCATATGAGTAAAGTGAGGAGAATTATACCTGTCCTTAAGTATTGTGGTGAGTGGACAAGGTCCCTGGTTTGGACCTGCTTGCTTCCCTTCCTTTCTTCTTTTCTCCTACTTCTCTCTCTCTCTCTGCACACCCCATATTTATATGAAAAACTTTAATTGATTCTTATGGAGTCTTTCTAGCTTTACATGCATTAACAAAAAGGGCTTCTTAACTTAAAAGCTCTGTTTGGGGCAGTACCGGCAGAGAATAAAAGATTGCTGTTAGTCCTGGGATGAGTCAGGGGACTGGTAGATGGCTGCTTTTCCTGGGAACACAGGGGAGGTTCCAGAGAGCCATTACCTTGGAAATCCCACCCAGAGCATGATCTTCAAGAGCTACCAGCTCTTCCTAGCTCTCTCTAGGTACTGGGAGTTTTCTACAGAAGGAGACTGTGTTATCATGCCTGGAAGGATAATTGCATGATCATCCATTCTCATCCCATGCCCATGATAGGTATTGCAATCCCTGAGTTGGCACGGAGAGGGAGAGTGTCCAACTGATTCAGAAGTATTTGAGATTGACTGCTGATTAAGCTCATCTACATTTTGTTGCTAACAGCTCCTGCCTGACTCACCCTTAGGCATGGCTGGGCAAACCTCACTGTTTAACCCTTGCAGCTTTGGTTCTGACCTGCTTTAGCCAGCATGACTGTGAGTGTGTTGGGAGCCTTGCAGAAGACATTGTATTTGAGGAGTTTGTGATGTACACCTGGAGACTGGTGTACATCGATGATTTAGTGATTCACAGTCAACCTGAGTGGGCCCAGGCGTATGCTACACTGCATATACAGCTCGGCCTTCAGGCCTGTGTTGTGTTCCACAAATTCATTTGCCACAGGATAAATTCAGCCAGCTCATTGTAACAGAGGAACCTCCATACAGCTCCCACTTGGTACTGGTGATTATGCCACCTGTGTGGCCTTGCCTTTAAAAGCGCAGCAAGAAGTTCTCATGCCAACATCCTTTATGAACAGAATTGTTTTCTTGTAAGAAAATTATATATTGGCTCGAATGACCAAAAAGGAGGAGCATGGACAGAATCTGCACAGCATGCCATGGGGAAAAATCCATCCAGGGTTTGTCCAATGCTGCACAAGCACGGGGTTCCCAGCATCTGAAGGGATGTAAGATTTACTCACTATATTCCCTTTTTTATTCTGTCTTATTAAACAGCTATTTTATTAAGCCATTTGTTGTCGGGCCTTTCTTATGGAGATCCAGAAAGGACCCTGCACCTCAACCACACACCCCCCACCCCTGCAGAATGTTTGGCACAGTCGCAGGATCTTGATAAGAAATGCTGTTTTGGAAGAGGGATAGTGGAGAGCAGGAAGAGCTTGAATGGTTGCCAGGCTGGCAGGGCAAACAGGCATGGGGGCCAGAAGCACAATGTTTAGCTTGGGTAACCCCCCCAAATGAGTCGGAAATCCGAGAAGGAATTACCTCAGTTCCCCACTCCCGAGGATACTGAGATGTTTAGAGAAGCAAGGGGCAGAGGACAATGAGATCTAAGTAGTATCTGATTGTTGTTAACATGCCTTCAGTGACAGGGGGAGACCCTACAAAGCAAACAAAAGAAAACAAGGGAATTGCAAGCACAACTGGAAAGTTTGGAGACCCAGCTGTGCTTGGACAAGCTGGAAGCCCAGGCACAGGTGGATATGACAGAAATCCAAGTGCTCACAGTGAAGAAGGGGTAGAGTGCCCACACTGGGCAACAGGAGCATAGGGATAGAGCAGTCAGTTATGCCAGTGATTATGGGGACAGTGGCAGCTGGGATTCCTCTACCGAGGAATGGATTGAAGGGTTGGAGGACAATCTCTGTGTGACCTTTGTTTACTAACAAAGCAAAAGGACCCCCCAGGGTGCTGCAGCATACGATATCAAGTGTGAGATTACACTCAAACCAAACTGCAGAATGTGGCAGACTTGTACTGGCAGAATCTTAGGGAGAGAATGGGACAGCAGTTACTATGAATGTCACCGAAATCGGGAATAAACCTCGTAACACCAATGTAGTGTTAAAAGGCAGGCATTCTTTATTCACGGCGCCGGGAACACGGGGGATAGCTCCTCCTAAATCGTGTTCATCGATCGGTTCAAAAATCAAACATTTGTAGGCAAGATTAATACATATTCATCAAGTGTCCATACAATGATTGGTTAAGTATTCCTCGCCTACCATGTAAATGACCACACATGCTCACTATAATTTCTTGGGATTTTACTTCCTTAATCTTTTGAGTCGGAGGGTTTCTTGAGTGGGTGGTCTCTGAGTCGGTGGTCGCGATCTCCCCCTGCCGGAATTACCTTTCCCTCTAAGTTCATTTAAACTTGGCAGAACTAAATACATCTTCACGGGCTATCGGTCCAATATGCAATCATTCACCCCACAGTCCTTTGTTTTAAGACAGGACTATAGAATGAATAATTACCCACCCACCGGACCGTAGAACTGACCAAGGTGTTCCTTCTTTCTGACTACTTGTTATTAGAACAAAACATAATACCATGATCACAATGTTACACTTAACTCCTTGATAATTAAATCAAGATGGGAAGGGTTAGGTGGGTTCTCGAGCAGCATTGCTGGTGCATAATGTTCTTATAGTTACAACTTGCTACAAATTCACAAACCTATATTCTAACCCTATTTTATTTTAATTCCCTACCACCTTGGTTACATGAATGTGGGACCAAGGAGGGGAGAGTGTGTAACTGAACCCCGAAATAAGTGATGCATCTGTGAATAATTTCCCAAAATCTAATGGTGACACAATGCTTAAAAGGGGCCCAGGTAAATAGCAATGGTTCCAGGGGTCAGTAAAGCTACAGCACCTCTCCCCATTTGGTTGGGATGATAAAATGGTGACGTGGAGGTATATGGGGGGTCAATATTTGAGACAACGGGCTATTCAACAGGGTGTTTACAACCCTACCTTCACTAGCCCAAATTTAGAGGTATTTACCTCAAGAATGCAATCAAGGCTGTTAGGAGGAAAACCCTTTTAATCTTAAAGGGACCATCACATCACTCCTGGGAGCGGCCCAGGGGAAAGAGGTCGGTGATGATTTAATTTTTGTGCTAGGGCAGTTAAGTGAGTACCAAGATGAAAGGGTTTTATTAAGCAATTTTTTGTTGGTCCTTTCTTACTGAGATCTAGAAAGAACCCTGCACTGCAATTTATGCAAAAATGCATAATGTGCCATTTTGCCATCCCTGGTCTCATCTTCAGTCAAAAAATGTTAAATGATACAACAGTAAGATTTGCTCAGTCTTTAACCAGCCTTGCTGTTTTTTATGCTGATTTTAGCTCAGACTCAGTATTTCAATGAAGAGCCCTATTTAAGCATTCCTTTCACTCAGTAAACTAAAGTTTAAATTCCAGACAATTAAAGTTATTCAGATTTTAATGGGAAGATTTCCTTATTGTTTTGTAACTGCACAATTTATAAGTCATAATGACATTCCTTCACTTTTTGTCCAGAAAGAAACAAAGGCTGATTTATTTCCTAATAACAAAGGCCAGTGATGAGGCTGTATGAAACTGCTTCCTTATTTTCAGTGGGTCAGTGGCAGGCTGTTAGGCATCTTTGAATCCCCCTTCCCATCTATAACCTTCCCCCGAAGCAAAATATTGCCAATCTGTGGAGCATACCACATACCAAGTTATAATGAATACCCAGTTATGGTGCAGCTGATATCTGCATAATCTGTTACTATAGATCTGCTTGATATTCACTGTATTAGCATTGATTGCACTGGGCTTACTGAAACACAGTAGAATGCATTCATCTGGCTAATGTATATACCTTCATTATGCTGCACTGATGTAAACAATGTCCTGTTCCTTCTTTATAGTAACATAACTGACAGTCAAGCGTTGGGAGTGCTCCAAAGAACTATTGTTATACTGTTAACGATTGAATACTGTAACAATGGCATTTCATATAGGTTGAGGCTTAAGAAAATACAATATCCTTTTTACTATTTCTGATATAAAACCAAGAATTGTGGGCCAGTTGAAAGCAGTATAATGGCTTCATTGTGGAATTAAGATTTTGGCTTTGTTATGAATCGACTACAGTTTTATGGATACATTTCTTTAAAAATGTTTAATTGAATCTCTATATTGTCTCTGTAGCCATAAAATTTTAAAACCAAAGTCTCTTACTTTCCTAAATCATAGACTCAGAATCACAGAATCATTAAGATTGGAAAAGACCTTTAAGATCTCAAGTCCAACCATCAACGCAACACCACCATGCCCACTAAACCATGTCCTGAAGTGCCAGGTCCATACATTTTTTGAACACTTCCAGTGACGATGACTCCACCACCTCCCTGGGCAGCCTGTTCCAATGTTTGAGCACTCCGTAAAGAAATTTTTCCTAATATCCAATCTAAACCTCCCCTGGTGCAACTTGAGGCCATTTCCTCTTGTTCTATCGCTAGTTACTTGTGAGAAGAGACCAACACCCACCTCACCACAACCCCCTTTCAGGTAGTTGTAGAGAGCAATGAGGTCTCCCCTCAGCCTCCTCTTCTCCAGGCTAAGCAATCCCAGTTCTCTCAGCCGCTCCTCATAAGACTTGTTCTCCAGACCCCTCACCAGCTTCGTTGCCCTTCTTTGGACACGCTCTAGAAACTCAATGTCCTTCTTGTAGTGAGAGGCCCTTTAGACATAAACCGTTGACCAAGTCTGGGAGTAGGAATGGATTCAGCTGCACCTAGACTCCTCTCTGAGAAGGAGTTTAGAAAGCAAGAGGGTCCACTCTGAACCTCATAACTCAATGGGAGGGTCCCCCTCATCTTCTTTCCCTAATCCCTATAAAAATCATATTAACCCAATTCTGACTCTATTTCCCTTTGTATGCTTGTCGTGGTTTAGCCCCAGCCGGCGACTAAGCACCACGCAGCCGCTTGCTCACTCCCCCATGGTGGGAGGGGAGAGAGAATCGGAAGAGTAAAAGTGAGGAAATTCATGGTTTGAGATAAAGACAGTTTAATAAGTAAAGCAAAAGATGCGCACGCAAGCAAAGCAAAACAAGAAATTCATTCGCTACTCCCCATGGGCAGGCAGGTGTTCAGCCATCTCCAGGGAAGCAGGGCTCCATCACACGTAATGGTTTCTTGGGAAGACAGACGCCATAACTCCGAACGTCCCTCCACCCCTTCCTTCTTCTTTGTCCCAGCTTTATATACTGAGCATGACGTTATATGGTATGGAATATCTCTTTGGCCAGCCTGGATCAGCTGTCCCAGCTGTGTCCCCTCCCAGCTTCCCGTGCATCCCCAGCCTTCTTGCTGTCAGGCCAGCACGAGAAGCTGGACTGTCCTTGACTACTTAGCAACAACTCAAAACATCAGCACCTTATCAACATTTTCTCATCCCAAATCTAAAACATAGCCTCACCCTAGCTTCTATGAAGAAAATTAACTCTACCCTGGCTGAAACCAGGACAATGCTTTTTCCATGTTGAATAAGTGATAGAGTGAACCTTGCCATCGAATTCTGTTAAGTTGCACTTTTTACAAATGTATATTAAAATCTTTTCTTTTCCTAATATCTTTGGTGGTGATTTTTTAAGCGGCCTAAACCACTCATTCGCGATACTCTGGTATCAGGAAAATTCATCTGTTGTGTCCATGTGAATCATTGGCTCCTGCCTCCTTCCTTGCATCAGCTAGGAACTGTGGCTTGGACAGTAGCAGCTGCATTAGGCCAAAAAAACCGAAACCTCTGAACAAATGTAAGGATCTCCAGACAGATTGCAACTATGTGCCTAAAAACCTCAAAGGCATGATAATATTCAAAATAAGAACATGAGCAGTATATGAACAGCAAGTAAATAGTTGCCTCTGAAGACTTTTTCCTACAACTGAAGATGTAAGAGAGAACTTGTAAGACAACAGTGTTTCCTGAAGAATTTGTTTCATCCCTAAAACATTAAATTGAGCAACAGTGTTGTAGAACAGAGAGCACTGTCATAGAGTCATATCTGTGCACAAAAACCACTGTCTTGGGTGGAATTTGATTGCAGTTTCACTTTGTAGTCATGCTACCACTCTACAAATACAGTTGTAGCATTTCTATTCTCTGGTACCTACCCAAAGAGCAGGCAGAGCTCTGAAGAAAATTACTTCTTAGGAAAGTATAAGAGAATTTCTGGCTAGGAAAGCAGCCACAAGGTATCTGCGATAGTGCTGGGTATATGTCTCCAGCAGGAGGCAGAGAAAATTGCTTTTGGAGTTGATGCATCCACAGCTGTGCTTCTCCCATCTCAGTAAAGAGCATCAGGCTATACTTATGAATGATCTATAGCAGACACAATGCCATTTTGGGAGCTGGACCAAAGCCACAGATAGGAAGGTGTTTTGCACCAGGAGATACTGGTCTATGATAATCCCAGTAAGAAAGGCACTTAGACTCTGTAAAGGATCATTTAAAATGCTGTTTATTAGAGCTAACATTATAAAGAAAGAGACAATAGTATAGATAATCCTATGTCACTTCAGATGATGGGAACCCCCGAGTTGTGCAGCATTGAATGGGCCTCTGACAAGAGCACAGCATGCCATGCAGATCCCATCCGTGGAAGGGTTACTCCATTTCGGTCATTTGAGCTATTATAGAATTTTCTTATGAGGAAACAACTCTATCATTTCTATTGTCTAACAGAAATGATGGTCTCATGAGACATTCTTGCTGCACCTCTAGATAAAGGCAAGGCCATGCAGATGGCATAATCGCTGGTACCAAGTGAGAGCTGTCTGCTTGTGGAGTAATAGGGCACGGACTCTGGCGGGGATTCAGGCCAAAGACCTTTATTGCTACAAGTGTCCGCTTTTTATGCAGTTACAGCTCTTTCACGCGCCACAAAATACGTCCTGGTTGGTTACCACACACAGTCCACGCGCTTCTCCACAGTCAGGATTCGCTGCCTGCAGGTGTCCACACGCTCCTTTGCTTCCTCTTAGTTGTTTACCACAGCTCCTTCTCCTCAAGGCTGAGCCCTGCAGGTGTCCAGCTGTTTACCAGCTTCTCAATGCCACAGCTCCTTCTCCTTAAGGTCGAGCCCTTGCAGGGTGATCCCAACATCTCCCCCTTTTTGTTTATCTAAAAACAAAACCTGATGGATCATTCGCAACCCAAGGACTGTGAGGAAGATGGACCATCTGTACATTCTTGTATAGTCCTGTGCCGCGAACTCAGCCCAGCAATTGGTAGGTGCCAGCTTTACGTGGGCGTCCCCACGGAGGCAACGGTGGCCTTGCCATACACCGGCCCACTGCCCTTCGGGAAATCCTGGTATTTATACATTTGCAGAGGAACGAGTTTCGACACACGTGGCCAGCGAGTGTCGGAACGCGCCTCAGTTGCCACCTCTCAACACAGGGAGCCTATGGCATATGCGCCCGCTGGCCAGACATGCTGCATGCACCACAGCCAACCCGTCTATTGGTTCGTACGCTTTGTTCACGCAGCATCTTACCATAATCCAGCAGTCACATATCACAGAATCACAGAATCACAGAATCACTAGGTTGGAAAGGACCTTTAAGATCATCAAGTCCAACCATTAATCCAGAACCACCATGTCCCCTAAACCATGTCCTGAAGCGCCACATCCACACGTTTTTTGAACACTTCCAGGGATGGCGACTCCACCATCTCCCTGGGCAGCCTGTTCCAATGCCTGACCACCCTCTCAGTGAAGAAATTTTTCCTAATATCCAATCTAAACCTCCCCTGGCGCAACTTGAGGCCATTTCCTCTTGTCCTATCACTAGTTACTTGGGAGAAGACACCAGCGCCCTAGTCGCCACAACCCCCTTTCAGGTAGTTGTAGAGAGCGATAAGGTCTCCCCTCAGCCTCCTCTTCTCCAGACTAAACAACCCCAGTTCCCTCAGCCGCTCCTCATGAGACTTGTGCTCCAGACCCCTCACCAGCTTCGTTGCCCTTCTCTGGACACGCTCCAGCACCTCAACATCCTTCTTGTAGTGAGGGGCCCAAAACTGAACACAGTATTCAAGGTGCGGCCTCACCAGTGCCGAGTACAGGGGCACAATCACTTCCCTACTCCTGCTGGCCACACTATTCCTGATACAGGACAGGATGCTGTTGGCCTTCTTGGCCACCTGGGCACACTGCCGGCTCATATTCAGCCGGCTGTCAACCAGCACCCCCAGGTCCCTTTCCGCCAGGCTGCTCTCCAGCCACTCCTCCCCAAGCCTGTAGCATTGCATGGGGTTGTTGTGGCCAAAGTGCAGGACCCTGCACTTGGCCTTATTAAACCTCATACAGTTGGCCTCTGCCCATCGATCCAGCCTGTCCAGATCCCTCTGCAGAGCCCTCCTACCCTCCAGCAGATCAACACTCCCACTCAGCTTGGTGTCATCTGCAAACTTACTGAGGGAGCATTCAATTCCCTCATCCAGATCATCTATAAAGATATTGAACAAGACTGGTCCCAGAACCGAGCCCTGGGGAACACCACTCGTGACCGGCCGCCAGCCGGATTTAACGCCATTCACCACAACTCTCTGGGCTCGGCCATCCAGCCAGTTCCTCACCCAGCGAAGAGTAAACCCGTCTAAGCCACGAGCCGCCAGTTTCTCCAGAAGAATGCTGTGGGAGACGCTGTCAAAGGCTTTACTAACGTCCAGGTAGACAACGTCCACTGCCTTTCCCTCATCCACTAGGCGGGTCACCTGGTCATAGAAGGAGATCAGGTTGGTCAAGCAGGACCTGCCTTTCATGAACCCATGCTGGCTGGGCCTGATCCTTTGGCTGTTCTGCAGATGCCCTGTGAGCACTCTCAAAACCAACCGCTCCATAATCTTCCCTGGAACAGAGGTCAGGCTGACAGGCCTGTAGTTCCCAGGATCCTCCTTCCGGCCTTTCTTGTAGACGGGCATCACATTGGCAAGCCTCCAGTCTTCTGGGACCTCCCCTGTTAACCAGGACTGCTGATAAACGATGGAGAGTGGCTTGGCAAGCTCCTCCGCCAGCTCTCTCAGTACTCTTGGGTGGATCCCATCAGGCCCCATAGACTTGTGGGTGTCCAGGTGGCTTAGCATGTCCTTGACTGCTTCCTCCTGGATTATGAGGAGTACATTGTGCTCTCCATCCCCGTCTTCCAGCTCAGGGGGCTGAATACCCTGTGGATACCTGGAGTGGCTATTAAAGACTGAGGCGAAGAAGGCATTAAGTACCTCAGCCTTGTCCTTGTCCTTGGAGACAATGTTCCCCACCATATCCAGTAGGGGATGGAGATTCTCCTTGCCTCTCTTTTTGTTGTTAATATATTTGTAAAAACATTTTTTATTATCCTTTAGAACTGTGGCCAGACTGAGCTCTAGCTGGGCTTTTGCCTTTCTAATTTTGTCCCTGCTTGACCTAACGAGATCCTTGTACTCTTCATGAGTTGCCTTCCCCTTCTTCCAGAGGTGATAAACTCTCCTCTTTTCCCTGAGTCCCAGCAAAATCTCCCTGTTCAGCCAGGCCGGTCGCCTTCCCCGCCAGCTCTTCTTACGGCACATGGGGACCGCCTGCTCCTGTGCCTTTAAGATTTCCTTCTTGAAGACTGTCCAGCCTTCCTGGACCCCTTTGTCCTTCAGGACTGTCTCCCAAGGGACTCTCTCAACCAGTGACCTGAACAGGCCAAAGTCTGCCCTCCGGAAGTCCATGATAGCAGTTTTGCTGAGTCCTCTCCTTACTTCACTCACAACTGAGAATTCTATCATGTCGTGATCCCTAAGCCCAAGACGGCCTCCAACCACCACATCTCTCACTAGTCCTTCTCTGTTTGTAAACAGCAGGTCCAGCAAGGCACCTCCCCTGGTGGGCTCACTCACCAGCTGTATCAGGAAGTTATCCTCCACACACTCCAGGAACCTCCTAGACTGTTTCCTCTCTGCCGTGTTATACTTCCAGCAGATGTCCGGTAGGTTGAAGTCCCCCACAAGAACAAGGGCCAGCGAATGCGAGACCTCCGCCAGTCGCTTATAGAATGTCTCATCCGTCTCTTCATCCTGGTTGGGTGGTCTGTAACAGACTCCCAGCAGGATATCTGCCTCATTGGCCTTCCCCCTCATCCTTACCCACAAGCACTCTACTTGGTCTTCACAATCTTTGATTTCTATGCAATCAAAACACTCCCTAACATACAGAGCCACCCCACCACCTCTCCTTCCCATTCTATCCCTTCGGAAGAGCTTATAGCCATCCATTGCAGCACTCCAGTCATGAGAAGCATCCCACCATGTTTCTGTGATGGCAACTACGTCATAGCTGTCGCGCTGCACAATGGCTTCCAGCTCCTCCTGTTTGGTGCCCATGCTGCGTGCATTGGTGTAGATGCACCTGAGCCGGGCTATCGATTTCAACTCTGGCACGTTGAACCTACCCCTAGGTTCAACTCTAGTGAGCCCGGTTTTATCCCCTCCCCCCTCCAAATCTAGTTTAAAGCCCTCTCAATGAGGCCTGCCATCTCATGAGCAAGAATCCTTTTTCCCCTCGGCGTCAGTTGCACTCCATCATTTGCGAGGAGACCTGGTGCCGTGTAAACCGCCCCGTGGTCAAAAAACCCAAAATTCTGACGACGGCACCAGCCCCTGAGCCAGGTGTTGATCAGTTGTGCTTTCCTGTTCCTTTCAGCATTCTTCCCCGTCACTGAAGGGATTGACGAAAACACTACCTGTGCTCCCGCTCCATTGACCAGTCGCCCCAGTGCTCTCAAGTCCTTTTTGACTGCCTTTGGGCTTCTTAGTGCAACCTCATCGTTGCCAACCTGCATGACCAACAGCGGGTAGTAATCAGTGGGCCGAACCAGACCAGGGAGTTTCCTGGTGACATCTCTCACCCAGGCCCCAGGGAGGCAGCAGACTTCCCTGTGAGTTGGGTCTGGTCGACATATTGGGCCCTCTGTACCCCTTAGGAGGGAATCACCTACAACAATCACCCTCCTCTTTTTCTTAACTAAGGACGTCTTGATGCATGGGGCTCGTTGACTCACCCTAGGCACCCCCTCGGACGGACCTTCGTCAGGGTCCTCATGTTCCTGTCCCTCATGTTCCAGAGCCCCATACCTGTTGTGTAAGGGCAGCTGGGACGGTGAGGGAGGCCGGGAGGGAATTCGCCGACCTCTCCGAGGAGGGACCTGCTTCCATTTCCCCTCATCTCTTAGGTCCTCTCCTTCTGCCCGGCAGCAAGAGGACAGGGGATCTCCTGCTGCTTGTGGAGCCTCCACCAGCTGCCCCTGCCTCAGGGCCGCCAGGGAGTGGCTCCACCAATCTATCTCCCTCTCACACTCCCTAATGCTCCTCAGCCTCTCCACTTCTTCTTTCAGCTCTGCCACCAGGCTGAGCAGGTCGCTGACCTGGTCGCACCGCACGCAGGTAGCGTCCCCATCGGTCTCTGGGACAACCGACAGGCTCAGGCACTCTCTGCAGCCGGATACTTGGACAGCCGCGTGCCTGAGCAGGAGCTCCGTCTGTGTCGCCACAGTCTTTCTGGCCCTGGTTTTCAGCCGAGTGGCGACCATGGCTGCGCCTCCTCTGGGAGGACGATGGCCACTTGTACTGTACCCCGCCCGCACGCCTTCCCTGCACGCCTCGCCCGCGCGAACTGCCGCGCAAACTGACGCGCTACGCCCTCCTGACGTGCCACGCCCTGTTCGCCGCGCTCCGGGTCGCTCGCGCTCCCGGGGGCTGCTCTTGTAGGCGAAGGGTTTTGGCCGCCGCCGCCCTGGGCCCCGCCCACGCTGAGTCAGAGCTGCCGCTCGTTAGGAGCCCGCTCCGCCGGCCGGGGGTCGGGGGGTGAAGCTGGGGCACTCTCTCGCTCCCTGTGCTGCCGCCTTCGCGGTTTGGCCGCCTCGGGAAGGCTCCCCCGGCGCGATCCTTCGCTCCGTAGCCCTTCGCCTCAGTGGCTCAAGCCAATAGCAGAATGTTACAAGGCAAACAATTCTAGCTGTACTACTCCTAGCGATGGAAAAAGCGCCTGCACAAAGCTATGATAACCTTTATTATATCTCACCAAAGGATTTGTAGTTATAGAGCGGTTTGCCCTAAAAGCTTTCCATGTTCCTATAATGATACTGCTAATTTCAGTCTGATTAATTATTTGCAAATTAGGAACTAGGATGCCCATGGTACAGTCCCCTGACCAGTTCCCGGGCAGCTGTTTCCCAGCCAATTGATCTCCACACAGCCACCATAACCCTTCTGGTAGATTGAAAAGGGATTGCCCGGGGAGGAAAGAGACAGACAGATGGTGTCCTGTCCTGTTTGATTTGCTAATGTTACCTGTTGGGATCACTCTGCACGGCTCGACCTTAAGGAGAAGGAGCTGCAGCATTGAGAAGCTGGTAAACAGCTAGATATCTGCACGGCTCGGCCTTGAGAAGAGGGAGCTGTGGCACTGGGAAGCTGGTAAACAGCTGGACATCTGCAGGGCTCGGCCTTGAGGAGAAGGAGCTGTGGTAAACAGCTAAGAAGCAGCACTGTATAAGAAAAACAGGATGGAACCCGGACCACGTAGCAGTAAGCACAAGTAGGAGGAGTATGATAATGCACTCTTTAGAGCTAAGCCAATGATTGTAAGACAAGTATGCATAAAGTAGAACTTAGTGTATAAATATGTGTAAGGTTTTGCAATAAAGTTGAAGCTTGCTTTATCACTCATATTGAGTCGACTGCATGCCTTCCCTCGCTCGTCGCAAGTGGCGCCCGAACAGGGACCCCCATCCTTGTTTTTCACCGGACAGCGAGATCGGAGAAGCACTGGTAGCAGCGACCAGGGAGCAGAAGATCGGCGGACGCTGTCGCGGCGCGCCTGATCCGTGCTTGAACCCAGGATAATTAAGAAGGGGTTCGCCGTCCGAAAGAAGGCTACCCAAGGGAAAAGGCTGCAAAAATAATTGACCGGATAATTAAGAAGGTCAACGTAGCGCGCAATGGAAATAGAGGTAGCATTCGAAACCTTAAAATGCTTTTTAGAAAAGCGGGGAGTAAGCCAATTAAAAGATCTGGCTGGGTTAATTGCGTTAGGGAAAGCGAAAGGGTTTTTTAAAGACCCTGAAAGTATGTTTGAAGTAGACGAGTGGCGTTCTTATGGAGATTGTTTGTGGGATCTAGTAATCGATGATGATAAATCAGCAAAAAAGTTAATGAAATCTTGGAGAGATGTTATTAATTGCATGAAAAGATATAAAGCTGAAAAGCGAATAGCTACAGCTGCCTCTAATCGGCTCGAGCAGTCTGATCCTGCCGCTGGACGTCTCACAGCAGGGGGTGACTATTTTTCACCTCCGCCTTCGGGAATTCCTGTTCCCGTCGTTCGCCGACCCTCTCATCCCCCTCCTGATCCACCGACAGAAAGGGCTTGTCCCTCCGCACTGCCAGGGGAGAGGGAGGGGGAGAGGGGAGGTCCAAGAGAGGAAGAGAGGGTAGACAGTAGCGGTCAGGAGACTGCTCAAGCTGATAGTTTTCTAAAGGCCACCCCCAAGCCATCCCAAGCTTATCGACAGCTGCGTTTAGTGCGGATTGGTTGGGACAAAATAGCACGAGAAGCTGTTGAACAAAAAGATTTTGATTTATTAGATCAAATTAACCCTCAAGCCTTCCCGGTAATCTACCAGGTAGATAATGCGGGGGCTATGACTGGGGTGCATGAGGCCCTAGATTGGAAAATATTAAATCAATTACGAAACACAGTTAATGAGTCGGGAGTGCATAGCGAGCCTGCAAGGCAAATGCTAAACTATATCTGGGGTAGCAGGATGCTATGTCCAGAAGATATTAAGAACATAATGAGACTTATTTTGAAGCAATCACAACAATTACTTTGGCAAGCCCACTGGCAAAGACTTTGTGAAATATCTGCGCACTCGCCTCGAGCCCCAAATGATTGTTTGGCTGGAATAACTGTAGAACAGCTAATGGGTATAGGTCCTTTTGCCTCTGTAGAAATACAGATGCAAACTGGCCCAGACGTGTTGTTAGAATCTATGAAGTTAGCGCGAGAGGCCTTGCAGAAAGTTAAAACTGCACCAGTTACTCCCTCATATATGTCAATCAAACAAGGGAGAGAGGAGCCTTTTGCATCTTTTGTAGATAGAGTCACAGATGCTATTAACCACGCAGATATGGCAGATTTTATGAAAGGACCTTTGCTGAGACAGTGTGTATTAGAGAATTGTAATACTTATACGAAGGGCATCCTTGTCACCTTACCCTTAGACGCCAGCATAGAAGTCATGTTAGAGCGAATGAGTAGAGTTCCTGTAGGAGCTCAAGCCATGTTAGTTGAGACAATCAAAGAACTAGGGGAAAATTTAGTCAAAGCGCAGGGACAGGCGTTTGCAGCCCTTGCCCCACTGAAGCCTCCGGATGCCCACCAAAGCAAGACGACTGGCCGAAGAGAGTATAAGTGTTTCCGATGTGGCCGCCCAGGACATGTCCGCCAACAATGTCGGGAGCCACAAGTGTGGTGCCAGAACTGTCAAATGAACAATCATAATACTACAGCCTGCCGGCGTTCGGGAAACGGGAAACTGAGCGCCAAGAGCCGCAGCGCGCCGACACCAATTGCGGCTCCGGTCACCTTCAGACCAATGACAGCCCCCAACCAAATAACAGTGCAGAGAAATCAGACGCCATTGCCCAGCTTCGACCAGCAACCCAACTTCAACCAGCAACCAGGGGGAGCCTCGGACTGGATCTGGCGACAGCAGTAGATGTCACGCTAATTGACGACCGGCCGCAAAAAATTGCTACAGGAATTAAAGGACCCATAGTTATCAATGGACAATCTCATGGAGCGTTGTTGTTAGGGCGATCATCCAGTGGTCTCCAAGGACTTTTTATATTACCAGGAGTAATCGATTGTGACTTTACAGGAGAAATCTATATAGTTGTACAAACAAACTTCCCACCAGTTCATATCCCAAAGGGAAGCCGCATCGCCCAACTTGTACCGATTCAACAATTAACTCAACAGATGGCAGCGGAGACCACTCAATTTCGTGGATCAAGTGGATTTGGATCTACAGGAGGACTGGCAATGTTAGCTATACCAATGAACCAGCGCCCACTCGCTCGCGTCACACTTTTACATGGAACTGATAAAAAACAGCTATCAGCACTTTTAGACACGGGTGCCGACATTACCATCATCGCCAACAACCAGTGGCCTAATCACTGGCCTTTACAGAATGCAATAGGGGGAGTAGAAGGAGTGGGAGGAACGGCATCTGTTCAGCGCAGTCAACAAAGAATACACATTGTCATTGATGGGAGAATTGCATCAATTTATGTGACAGTTATGCCCCTACCAACAGGAGTTAACGCACTTATTGGACGAGATGTGCTGAATCAATTAGGAGTTATTCTTACTACAGAACCACCTTTTTAGGTACGGTCACTGCCACGTGGACTTTCCCGATCCCGTTGAAGTGGCTAACAAACGAGCCTGTATGGATCAGGCAGTGGCCATTGAAAAGGGAAAGTCTGCAACAAGCACATCTGTTGGTGCAAGAGCAACTGATGCAAGGTCATCTCAAACCTTCTACCAGTCCTTGGAATACACCCATATTTGTAATCAAGAAAAAATCCGGAAAGTATCGACTACTTCATGATCTGAGAGCAGTGAATCAACAAATGCAAGCTATGGGAGCCCTGCAACCAGGCCTTCCAAATCCGGCCATGTTACCCACAGGATGGCATCTTTTAATAATTGATCTGAAAGACTGTTTTTTTACAATTCAGCTGCACCCCGATGACACTCAAAGATTTGCCTTTACCTTACCAGCCATCAACAGAGAAGGGCCTGATTTGCGGTTTGAGTGGACTGTACTACCTCAAGGCATGAAAAATAGTCCCACCTTGTGTCAATTGTTCGTTGATGCAGCTTTAAAGCCTGTTCGAGAGGCATGGCCCCAAACAACTATCTATCACTATATGGACGATATCTTGTTTGCACAAGAGCGACCTTTTTTGCTGCAACAAGAAACATTTTTACAACAGCAGCTTCAAACTAAAAATCTCATGATAGCAGTAGAGAAAATCCAGCGGTCTCCAGTGTGGAAATACCTTGGCTGGAACATCAGTGAATCACAAGTGAGCCCACAAAAATTAACCATACGAACAGAGATTCACACCTTAAATGATGCACAAAAACTATTGGGTGACTTACAATGGCTGCGTCCTGTGGCAGGAATTGCAAATGATGAGTTAGAGGTCTTACGTCCCTTATTAAAAGGAACCAATCCAGCCAGCGTCGTCACACTGACAGAGCCACAAAAAACCATGATTCGAGAACTCAGTGCCCACATCGTTGACCGAGCAGTGGATCGTATTGACCCTGACTTACCTGTGGACTTAACCGTTTTGCACGGCCCCACACATTTTATTGGTGCACTCACGCAATGCAAAAAGAAAAAGGGGGAGACTGTGAGAGTATTAGAATGGATCTTTACCGGAATGCAACCAAAGACTACAATTCAAGAGAAGACACAAAATTTAGCGGAAATTATCCGGAAAGGGAGATCACGCATCTTACAAATTACCGGAACAGAACCAAATGTTGTGTATTTACCAATACGTAGAGAAGATCTAGAGTGGTGGCTACAAAGATCGCCGGCACTACAGTTGAGTCTACTGAGTGAAGCTCTAGACATTAAGGTAGAGTCACTAAAAGCACCTTTGTTAAAATGGATTAGTAATAATGATTGGATAGAGCGGCCGAAACGCAGTGAACGACCTCTATCAAATGCTGTTACGATATACACAGACGCAGGAAAAAGGTCACGAAAAGCGACAGCAACGTGGCACGAAGATGGTCAGTGGAAACATCAACTCCTCCAAGCAGAAACAGGTGATTCCCTACAAACATTAGAATTGGCTGCTGTTGTTTGGTCATTCCTGCAATGGATGCACAAGGAACTGAACATAGTAACTGACTCGATGTATGTAGCGGGTATCGTAAATCGCATTGAAGACGCTCAAATCAAGGAAGTGCAGAACCTGCGGCTGTTTGAGCTACTTCGACAACTGCAATCAGCCATACAGCAACGCACGCTACCTTATTGTATCATACATATCCGAAGCCACAAGTGGTCTGAGGGACTTGGAGAAGGGAATGCACGTGCTGACCAACTCGTGTCCATGGCGGCTCCCCTGAATGAGTTTGTGAAGGCACGGGAGGCACACAGTGCTTTTCACCAAAATGCGCGAGGTTTGCACCGACAGTTCAGTATCACCATGGAAGAAGCCAAGGGGATTGTGCGGGCCTGTCCTACGTGTAGCCATCATGGGCCCGGTCTCGGGATCGGTGTGAATCCCAGGGGACTCGAGGCCAGAGAATTGTGGCAAATGGATGTGACTCACGTTGCTGACTTTGGCAGATTGAAATATGTACATGTTACGATTGACACCTATAGAAAATTTATATGGGCCACGGCACAGACAGGGGAACGAGCACTCCACGTAATGTGACATTTGACTAGTTGTTTTGCAGTTATGGGAGTACCACAAACGATAAAAACTGACAATGGCCCTGCCTACATAAGCGTCAAGATGAAACGTTTTTGCCAAATATGGGGAGTGCGACATACTATTGGTATTCCACACTCACCCACGGGACAAGCTATTATTGAAAGAGCACATCAAACGCTGAAACAATATTTGCAAAAATTTAAGGAAATCTCAGATGTACAAGAAAGACTTGTTAAGACTCTTTTTGTGTTAAATCATTTATGTATTTTTGTAGACCAGAAAGAGCCACCAGCATGGGTGCATAGCTATCCTAAAGAAAATAAGGATGATAAGCCAGTTTTTGTTATGTATAGAGATCCAGCAACCGGACTGTGGAAAGGTCCAGCAGAAGTGAAGTATATGGGTAGAGGTTATATGTGTGTACTTATTCCCACAGGGCCGAAGTGGATTCCAAGCCGCTGGACCAAAGCTGCCATTGCTGATGATGATCAGCGTAGTTCTACTCGTACTGGTCCCAGCGATACTGTTACCTGACCGTACGAACTTATGGGTGGCGTGGGCGAATAAAACTGGGGCGACAGACTTTTGCCTGAGTTCAGCTACGGCAACTGAGCCCTTTAAAACATGCTTGAACCCCACGTTAATAGCTGTCAAGTTTGGGTCTAAGTGGATGCTTACACGACTTAATAAAAGGGGCAGTTGTTATAGTACTTGTTATCTTAATACTAATGCTTATTGTACCATGTTTATTGCATTGTCTACAAGGAATGGTTCAAAAGGTAGTAAAGAATGCTTGGCTAGCTAATAACTCAAACAAGTATCTTACACACCCAATGAATGAGCTTTGTTAGATAATCACGCTCAAAACAAAAAGGGGGAGAGGCTACCACATTACCCTAAGAACGTTTGAATAAAGCCTTATATGTGTTAAATTATTTGCGGAAGGAGAAAGGACCTTTTCAACTGCTAACCAGGGGACGAGGCTGACGGTGGTGGCTGTTTAAAACCATGGGTAAAACCATGGGTAACCCACTTTGCAGGTGCCTCGAAGTGGGTGAGGCCATGGGTGGGGCAGTCGCCATCGTCATCGTTGGACACATCATGACACTATCAGGTGTCATCGCAATCTGGATGCCACCTCAGTCAAAAGAAAATGTAGGGGTAAATCACACTGAAATTTGCGGTATCATGAGATGAACGTGGAAAGCTTTTGAGGCAAAGCGTTCTATAACTACAAATGCTTTGGTAAGATATAATATTGGTCTTCATAGCCTTATACAAGTACCTTTTTTCTATCACTAGGAGTAGTTTATATCACTAGAAGTAGTACAGCTAGAATTGTTTTGCTTTGTAATATTCTGCTATTGACTTAAGCATAAGTTGATATGTGACTGCTGAGTTATGAAAAAATGCCGTGTGAACAAAGCCTACGAACCAATAGACAGGATGGCTGTGGCGCGTGCAGCACGTCTGGCCAGCGGGCGCATACGCCATAGGCTCCCTGTGTTAAAAGCTGACAACTGAGGTGAGTTCCGACACTCGCTGGCCACGTGTATCGAAACTCGTTCCTCTACAAATGTGTAATACCGGGAATTCCTGAAGGGCAGTGGGCTGGTGTACGGCAAGGCCACCGTTGCCTCCGTGGGGACGCCCACGTAAAGCTGGCACCTACCAACTGCTGGGCTGAGTTCGCGGCACAGGATGATACAAGTATGTACAGAGGGTCCATCTTTCTCACAGTCCTCGGGTTGCGAATGATCCATCAGGTTTTGTTTATACAAAAACAAAAAGGGGGAGATGTTGGGATCACTCTGCACGGCTCGACCTTAAGGAGAAGGAGCTGCAGCATTGAGAAGCTGGTAAACAGCTAGATATCTGCACGGCTCGGCCTTGAGAAGAGGGAGCTGTGGCACTGGGAAGCTGGTAAACAGCTGGACATCTGCAGGGCTCGGCCTTGAGGAGAAGGAGCTGTGGTAAACAGCTAAGAAGCAGCACTGTATAAGAAAAACAGGATGGAACCCGGACCACGTAGCAGTAAGCACAAGTAGGAGGAGTATGATAATGCACTCTTTAGAGCTAAGCCGCTAAGCCAATGATTGTAAGACAAGTATGCATAAAGTAGAACTTAGTGTATAAATATGTGTAAGGTTTTGCAATAAAGTTGAAGCTTGCTTTATCACTCATATTGAGTCGACTGCATGCCTTCCCTCGCTCGTCGCAGTTACCCATACATTTTCTTTTGGCTGAGGTGGCATCCAGATTGCGATGACACCTGATAGTGTCAAGATGTGTCCGACGACGACGATGGTGACTGTTCCACCCATGGTTTTACTCATTTTGCGGGTACCCAACAAGTTCCAGAATCTGTAATGACACAAGCATAACCTCGTCCCCAGGTTAGCAGTTGAAAAGGTCCTTCTCACATATTCTTTTCCAAATTTTTAACTTTTACTTGCACATTTTGTGTTAACTCAAATAGGCTTCCTGTCATTCCTTTTACATGTTTTATTATGGGAGGTACTGTTTCTCCTTCTGCTAGATGCAAATAATTTAACACATATAAGGCTTTATTCAAACGTTCTTGCAGTGATGTGGTAGCCTCTCCCCCTTTTTGTTTTTGCAATAAACACTTCAGGGAATGATTCTTTCGTTCAACGATAGCTTGTCCAGTTGGGGAATGCGGTATTCCAGTAACATGCATCACTCCCCATTGAGCAAAAAATCATTGGGTTGACTGGGCTACATAACAAGGACCATTATCGGTTTTAATTTGTAGGGGTATACCATGGGCTGCGAATGCAGCTCGCAAATGCTTTTGTCCATGCCTACTAGTTTCTCCTGTTTGTGCAGTGGCCCAAACTACTGCAGAACAGCAATCAATTGAAACATGAACATATTTAAACCTTCCAAAGTCTTGATAACAGATTCAACAATGGTGTCATTTCTACATTTGTTATTCCACAAATATTATGAATGCAATTCAAATCTCCCACTAATTTTTGAACATCGTTCAATGTTCTGATTTCGGTTCTCACCATCACATTCTGTGGAAAAAAAAATTTTATTTTTTTTTTTAGGAATTACAAATACAAGTGTATTCCATGGACTTGTAGTGGGTTTAATGTTTCTTTTCTAATTGCTCTTTTACCAATTCCTGTAGCTTAGTGACCTTTTCTTGAGATAGCAGCCATTGATCCACCCAAACCGGTGTATCAGTTTTCCATGTCAATTTGAGTGTCGGTCGCTCCTCAATGACCGCTCCACAAAGTGTTCAGGAGTGCTACTTAGAACACAACTCATTTGTCCCAAAACGTCTCTCCCTAGCAAATTGATTGGGATTGGAGCTACATATGGTTTTACTGTTACTGTATACCCATCTGGGTTCTTACATTGCAAGACTACTGAACTTTGCATGGTATTAGAGACGCCTCCGACCCCAATCAACCCATGGGATGGATTATGTGTTGGCCAGGTTGCAGGCCAGTCCCTGCTGGAAATAATGGTTACATCCGCTCCCGTATCTATTAGCATATGACCACTCAATTCTTTTGGGTCTGCTTGGTGGATGCAAAAAGTCATTTTTAAGGTTGGTTTTCGTTGCCCTATTTCGAGCGCCCAAAAAACTTCTGGCAGATTGCAAGTTACCCAAAATTCTCTATCCCCCCAACTCTGTTATACTGTATACACCATGGGGAGAGTGTCTTACTCCAATATACTCTTTGATTCCCTGCAAAAGAAATGATACATTTGTGACAATAATTACAACGACATAGAACAAACCCACAACACCGTTTTACAAATATGGCATATTGAAGTTCCTGCTCTTGAACGTCCAGGGAGAGCCGCTGAGATGGTCAACGAGCCATCATTCCCCATACAAAAGAGTGAAAGCGTCAGCTGGCGATACGTCGGAGTTGGACTCTGCGTCCGTGGGACGTGTGACAGGATCTTCTGGTCTTACTGCCGGCCGTACCAACCTGGCCGGTACCCGCTTCGCTCCGTCCCCTCCCCCTCTGCCAAGGCCTCTTGTCTCATGCTTTGCCAATGTTGGGCAGGGTCGTATCTTGACTTGGGGGAAGGATCGCCCCAGGCAGCCCCCTCCTGTTGCAGCACGGACGACCAGCGCTCATGTTCCAGGTCAGGAGGCGGGGCCAAGAAGGAGTCACCACCTCCGTTGGTTGCGTTAGCAGGGGGGTGGGGGCGCGGGCGGGGGTCGCTCGTTCTCATCATCCCCAGCTCGGCCTCCCTTCTCTCCCGGGGCTGTGGCAGCGGCAGCTGCTGCTGCCGCCGCGGACTGTCCGCTCTGATTTTATCGCCTTTATAGAGTCGGTAACTGATTGCCAGGTTGTTAACACTTTCGCAGCCGTATGATCCCCTTTAGGGGCTGCCTCAAACACCAATTTCCCTGCTTTGTCCCAAGTATCTAGCTCAAAAACTGTTGCAGAGTCTGCTGCTAGCCCCTGGCTCTTCAAAAATGCTAACAATAATCGCAAAGTTTGTTCATCATAAGTAGTCCCCTTTTTCTTTAAAAGTTTTACTATCACAGAATCACAGAATCACTAGGTTGGAAAGGACCTTTAAGATCATCAAGTCCAACCATTAATCCAGAACCACCATGTCCCCTAAACCATGTCCTGAAGCGCCACATCCACACGTTTTTTGAACACTTCCAGGGATGGTGACTCCACCACCTCCCTGGGCAGCCTGTTCCAATGCCTGACTACCCTCTCAGTGAAGAAATTTTTCCTAATATCCAATCTAAACCTCCCCTGGCGCAACTTGAGGCCATTTCCTCTTGTCCTATCACTAGTTACTTGGGAGAAGAGACCAACACCCTCGTCGCCACAACCCCCTTTCAGGTAGTTGTAGAGAGCGATAAGGTCTCCCCTCAGCCTCCTCTTCTCCAGACTGAACAACCCCAGTTCCCTCAGCCGCTCCTCATAAGACATGTGCTCCAGACCCCTCACCAGCTTCGTTGCCCTTCTCTGGACACGCTCCAGCACCTCAACATCCTTCTTGTAGTGAGGGGCCCAAAACTGAACACAGTATTCAAGGTGCGGCCTCACCAGTGCCGAGTACAGGGGCACAATCACTTCCCTACTCCTGCTGGCCACACTATTTCTGATACAGGCCAGGACGCTGTTGGCCTTCTTGGCCACCTGGGCACACTGCCGGCTCATATTCAGCCGGCTGTCAACCAGCACCCCCAGGTCCCTTTCCGCCGGGCTGCTCTCCAGCCACTCCTCCCCAAGCCTGTAGCATTGCATGGGGTTGTTGTGACCAAAGTGCAGGACCCTGCACTTGGCCTTATTAAACCTCATACAGTTGGCCTCTGCCCATCGATCCAGCCTGTCCAGATCCCTCTGCAGAGCCCTCCTACCCTCCAGCAGATCAACACTCCCACTCAGCTTGGTGTCATCTGCAAACTTACTGAGGGAGCACTCAATTCCCTCATCCAGATCATCTATAAAGATATTGAACAAGACTGGTCCCAGAACCGAGCCCTGGGGAACACCACTCGTGACCGGCCGCCAGCCGGATTTAACGCCATTCACCACAACTCTCTGGGCTCGGCCATCCAGCCAGTTCCTCACCCAGCGAAGAGTAAACCCGTCTAAGCCACGAGCCGCCAGTTTCTCCAGGAGAATGCTGTGGGAGACGCTGTCAAAGGCTTTACTGAAGTCCAGGTAGACAACGTCCACTGCCTTTCCCTCATCCACTAGGCGGGTCACCTGGTCATAGAAGGAGATCAGGTTGGTCAAGCAGGACCTGCCTTTCATGAACCCATGCTGGCTGGGCCTGATCCTTTGGCTGTTCTGCAGATGCCCTGTGAGCACTCTCAAAACCAACCGCTCCATAATCTTCCCTGGAACAGAGGTCAGGCTGACAGGCCTGTAGTTCCCAGGATCCTCCTTCCGGCCTTTCTTGTAGACGGGTGTCACATTGGCAAGCCTATAATACAAAGGATTGCTTTTTCTTCCGAAGATATTTGTGACCCCATTACTTAACGTCCCCAGCTGCTCACCTCTTTGGTGATTATTCATCCGGACTGCAGCTCTTTGTCCCACTGCTACTTTCTCCTGCAGCTCTCTGGTCCACTGCTATTTTCCCCTTTCAGCTGGGCTACTCCACCGGTCGTTCTCTTCCCACGATTCAGGTGACATGCGGAAAACAGACTCCACAATCTGTAAGATTGTAAAGTAGGTATGTTTATTCAGCGCTGGGCAGCACGGGGGGTAGTCCCACCAAAAACCGTGCGCGCCCAACGCGGCACTTACTTCAAATATATACAGCAAAGTGTTGTATATACATAAAGTTTAGCAATATACCTATACATATGCATGATCTATCCCCGCTTTGTATTAAAATGAGTTCTCCTCCCATCTGCGCTTGCGTGTTGCCTCCTGGTGGTGGTCGTCGGGGGTCGTGGGGATGAAGGCCGGTGGTTCCTCTTCATCACCGCTAGTAACCTTTTGCCTTTGCGCAGGCTCTGTTGTTTTTTGGCTTCTATCCAAACCGCAGGGTCAGTTTTAGCTAGTTTCTTGAGGTAAGTTCTTAATTCTTATCAGGGACCGTCCTTGTGAGGAGCCACAAATCTTCTTGCTCCTTTCAGTTTATCAGGACCTGTCTTTGGGAGGAACTACAGTTCTCCTGCTTTAACTACTTCACACAATAGCTAACAAGATTTCAAGCTTCATCTACTAATTAACTGCTAAGACTCCCTTAACCCCTTCTCTCACAGGTCCCTGTTCGGGCGCCATTTGTGGAGTAATAGGGCACGGACTCTGGCAGGGATTCAGGGCAAAGACCTTTATTGCTACAAGTATCTGCTTTTTATGCAGTTACAGCTCTTTCACGTGCCACAAAATACGTCCTGGTTGGTTACCACACACAGTCCACGCGCTTCTCCACAGTCAGGATTTGCTGCCTGCAGGTGTCCACGCGCTCCTTTGCTTCCTCTTAGTTGTTTACCACAGCTCCTTCTCCTCAAGGCCGAGCCGTGCAGATGTCCAGCTGTTTACCAGCTTCTCAATGCCACAGCTCCTTCTCCTTAAGGTCGAGCCCTTGCAGGGTGATCCCAACATCCGCTGGCTCTTCTGTTACAATGAGCTGGCTGAGTTTATCCTGCGGCTAATGGATATGAAAAACACAACGCAGGCCTGAAGTCCAAGCTGTACATGCAGCACAGCACAGGCCTGGGCCTACTCAGGTTAACTGTTACATGTGTAGACTGAGTAAAACCATATGTTTGGGTTAATGCGTAGGTATAGTGACACTGTTTAATTTAAAAACTGATTGCTTTGTACAGACTTGCATGCCTTACTAATCACCAACCTCCGGAGGAGGAACCGAAAAGAGGGACTTCAAGGACTGGTAAAGGAAAACATCTTGCTACAAGGAAGATAACAAGGATAGAAGAATGTCACTGGCATGAAGTCAGCAAAATCCACAATAACTGGGGTAAAGGTAAAGGCAGCAGGGGGAGATTGCGACCACCGACTCAATTGAGGGACTATGCAAATTACCCCCACACTTTCTAGGAGCATGCATGCTAATTTAAATACATATAACCAACAGCAAGTGGTATGGTAATCACTAACCAATGAATGTAAACTTGGGTGGGTTTTCCACTGTTTTTACTAATCATGTAACAGGATAAATACATTGCAATTCCTTCATGTAGTGTGCTAGCTTTGTGGAATTACCACCTAACACCCATCTTTGCACAAACATGAAATAAATAAATATCTTGGCTCTGTGTGTAAGATTGGTCTATTGCACACTGGGTACCGGACCCTGCTTGTGGGATAACAGTTTCTGGCAACCCAGATGGGACGGCCATAAGCCTTGCCCGGATTGTCCTGCTGCTCCAGATGAGAGACGGGACCAGGAAGGACTCCAGCATGCACCGACCTCTTGATTGAGGAATCCACCAGTTCCTCTCTACGGACGGACAACAGGCAACTCAACGGTGCAACACCAATATGAGATATTTAGGAGGCAAGGGATTACTGAGGTAAGTAGTTGCTTACAGAATTGTTTGGAATTACTCTGCATATTATTCCGACAGGGGGTCGGAATCTGGTATATGAAGCCATGGGTTAATAAATTTTTCCTGTGAAATAATAATATGTGTAATATGGGTGCAGCTGCCCCTACTGAAGTATCCCTGTGTACTCCCTTAGGATGCATCCTGAAAAACTGGAAAAAGTTTGGAGGGGATCCCCTAAAGAAAGATGAATTAAAAAGCTTATTGTGCTCAGTGTTGGCCAATGTATGAACTGGAGGACGGAGAAAAATGGCCTGAAAATGAATCATTGAATTATAATAGTATTTTGCAGTTAATGCTGTTCTGCAGATGGATGGATAAATGGGATGAGTTTGCATATGTTGATTTGTTTTTCATTTTAAGGTGCAATCATGAAACTCAAAAAATGTAGATTGTTGATGGATGATGCTGATAGAATGTATGTATTAGCAGAAAGTGTTAATGGGAAAGGAAAGAAAAAGAGTTGTTACGAAGAATGTGAAAAGAAATGCATTAAGGGCAGTGGGGAGGCTGAAGATGTGCAGATATTGGTCCTGAAGGGAGACCTGGCAAATGTGGAGAGAAGGGCTGAAAGAGAGATGTCACAGGACAGTAGTGATGGTAGTGAGGTAGTGATGGTGGTGACAGTGAAAACTTTAGTCCAATCTCTGGGAGAATGAGGGGACAGCATCCGGTTATACAAGCTCCCTTGAGACAGGCAGTAGGAGTGGAGGGACAACCAGTGTTTGTACATGTCCCCTTTACTACTTCAGATCTATTGAATTGGAAGCAATCAGTGGGGTCTTATCGGGAGAATGCGGAGGGAATGCATCAACTATTAGAAACCATTATGTTGACTCATAATCCAAACTGGGGGGATATACAAACCATGTTGAACGCTTTCTTCACAACAGAAGAAAGACGAACGGTGTTGGAAAAGGCCAAAGAGGAAGGGGAGAGGAAGAATGCAAATGGAAATATAGATGAATACATGCCAAAGACAGATCCTAACTGGGACCCAAATAGAGGAATCGGAAAAACAATGTTAAAACAATATAAACAATTTTATACAGAATTCGACATGGGATTCCAAAGCCTAAAAATGTATCAAAATTGTATGAAGTAAGACAGGAGCCAGAGGAAAACCCGTCAGCTTTTTTTGAAAGACTGTGCAAGACTGCCTGCAGGTGGACTGATTGATCCAGAGGATGAGGCTAATAGAAAATTGTTTAATATGCTGTTTATAGGACAGTCAGGCTCTGATATCAGGAACAAGTTGCAATGGGTAGATGGAGCGGGAGGAATGTCTATATCACAGTTGATAGAAAAAATAGCTTACAAGGTTTACAATAACAGAGATGAGAGAGAGAAGAGAGAGAAAGATTTAAAGAGAAGCAAAAAGGAATAAAATTACAAGCCTCGCTGCTGGTGGCGGTGATTGCTGGGAGCCCCAATAGAGGTAGAGGAAGAGGCCAAAGTAGAGGTAGAGGAAGAGTTGGATGTAATGGAGTAGGATGAGGACAGGGAGTTAACTCCTCGAACTGTACCCCTTGGGGTCCTAATCAGTGTGCTTATTGCAGAAAAGAAGGACACTGGAAAAATGAATGCCCACAGAGAGAAAAATTATTTGTTGAATCCTCAGGAAAAGGGGGGCCAGAATCAGATGCTAACCTGATTATGCTAGGGACATCTGATACCGAATGAAGGGGACCGGGGGAGAGTATCAAGATTTCCCCAGACAATCCCCTGGTTCCCATAAAGCTGGGGAATGAAGTTATAGATTTTCTGGTAGATAGTGGGGCAACCCATTCGGTAGTAACTAGTTTTAAGGGGCCTTTAAGTAAAACATGCATGCCAATTGTTGGGGTCACGGGAAAGCGAGTTCTCAGGCCTTTTTTAAAACCTATGGAATGTACAATTGGAAATACCACATTGACTCATTAATTCCTATATATGCAAGAATGCCCCTTCCCATTGCTAGGACGTTATCTATTGCATAAATTGAAAGCACAATTAACATTCTCGGACAAGTCTATTCAGCTACACGTGCCTTAGGAGACAGTGTGGAGAGCTCAGTTGTGTCTATTGACTGAAAAGAAAGAAGAGGAGACCAGGATCCCAGAAGAAATTTTGAATGCTGTGATACCTCTGGTATGGGCCTCCAAGAAACCTGGACGAGCCAAGAACACAGCCCCGGTAAAGGCTGAATTAAAATCAGGATCTCAACTGGTAAGAAGAAAGCAATATCCTATGAAATTGGAAGCTAAAATCTGTTTGGAACCATTGATTAATGCTTTTATACAATATGGTTTGTTACGAGAATGCCAATCAGAATATAACACTCGAATCTTACCAGTCAAGAAACCCCGAACTCAGGAGTATCAGTTGGTACAGGACTTGAGGGAAATTAATAAGATTACAGCAGATGTACACCCAGTAGTACCTAATCCCTATACCTTGTTGTCTGCTATACCTGAAGACAATATGTATTTTACTGTACTAGATTTGAAAGATGCCTTCTTCTGCATCCCCTTGGAAGAAGAAAGCCAGGAGATCTTTGCCTTTGAATGGGAAAGTCCCACCACCGGTACGAAAGTACAACTCTGCTGGACTGTGCTGCCCCAAGGATTGAAAAACAGTCCAACCTTGTTTGGTAACGTACTTGCCAAGGAACTAGAAGAATGGCAAAGTAAGAATCCTTCCTCTACCTTGTTGCAGCATGTAGATGACATACTTTTGGGAGCAGGGACTGAACAGGAATGTAAGACTGCAACCACAGTTTTGCTGAATTTCCTGGGACTGGCTGTATACCAGGTATCTCAGGAAAAGGCCCAAATAATACAGACCACTGTAACTTACTTGGGATTTGAGATATCTCAGGGAGAAAGAAATCTAGGAGCAGAGAGAAAGGAAGCTATTTGTCATATAGCTCCCTGCCCCCACCCCCAATTTAAGAAAGAGCTGCGAGGGTTCTTGGGAATGGCTGCATGGTGCAGACTCTGGATACCAAATTTCAGCCCGATCACCAAACCCTTATATGTAGCTATCAAGGGGCCTGGAAAAACTTTGGAGTGGACACCGGAGTGCAGGAAAGGATTTGATTCCATTAAGACTGAACTAATGAGAGCTCCTGCTCTGGGTCTACCAAATTTGAACAAACCCTTTACGTTATATGCACATAAGAGCAAGTGTGTGGCTTTGGGAGTCCTGTCCCAAACTCTGGGAGACTAGAAAAGACCGGTAGGCTACTTCTCCAAATAAAAAGGTAAACATATATACAGATTCCAAATATGCATTTGGAGTGGTCCATGCACATGGAGCCATTTAGAAAGAGCGTGGACTGTTATCCTCTTACGGAACCCCTACCAAATATGGACCAGAAATTTTAAAACTGCTGCAAGCTGTTCTAGAACCAAAAAGACGTTGCAGTCGTACACTGTAAAACTCACCAGAAAGGACAGACTGAGATAATTAGAAGCACAGAATCATAGAATCTTTGGGTTGGAAGGTACCTTTAAAAGTCATCTAGTCCAAACCCCCATGCAGTGAGCAGGGACATCTTCAACTAGACCAGGTTGCTCAGAGCCCCATCCAACCTGACCTTGAATGTTTCCAGGGATGGGGCATCTACTACCTCTCTGGGCACCCTGTTCCAGTGTTTCACCACCCTCATTGTGAAAAATTTCTTCCTCATATCTAGTCGAAATCTGCCCTCTTTTAGTTTAAAACCATTACCCCTTGTCCTATTGCTTACAGGCCCTGCTAAAAAATCTGTCCTCATCATTCTTATAGGCCCCCTTTAAGTACTGAAAGGCTGCAATAAGGTCTCCCCGGAGCCTTCTCTTCTCCAGGATGAACAACCCCAACTTTCTCAGCCTGTCCTCATAGGAGAGGTGTTCCATCCCTCTGATCATTTTTGTGGCCCTCCTCTGGACCTGCTCCAACAGGTCCATGTCTATCCTGTGCTGAGGGCTCCAGAGCTGGATGCAGTACTCTGGGTGGGGTCTCACCAGAGCGGAGTAGAGGGGCAGAATCACCTCCCTCAACCTGCTGGCCACACTTCTTTGGATGCAGCCCAGGATACAGTTGGCCTTCTGGGCTACGAGCACACATTGCCAGATCAAGTCCAGCTTTTCATCCACCAGTACCCCCAAGTCCTTCTCAGCAGGGCTGCTCTCAGTCCCTTGATCCCCCAGCCTGTATTGATACTGGGGGTTGCCCCGACCCAGGTGCGGGACTCTGCACTTGGCCTTGTTGAACCTCCTGAGGTTCACACAGGCCCATTCCTCGAGCTTGTCCAGGTCCTTCTGGATGGCATCCCGTCCCTCAGGCATGTCAGCTGCACCACTCAGCTTGGTGTCGTTTGCAAACTTTCTGAGGATGCACTCGATCCCACTGTCTATGTCATTGTTGAAGATATTAAAAGAGTACTGGTCCCAATACGGACCCCTGAGGGACACCGCTCATCACTGATTTCCATATGGACACTGAGCCGTTGACCACTACCTTCTGGATGTGACCATCCAACCAATTCCTCATCCTCCCAACAGTCCACCCATCAAATCCATATCTCTCCAATTTAGAGAGAAGGATGTTGTGGGGGACCATGTCAAAGGCCTTACAGAAGTCCAGATAGATGACATCGGTAGTTGTTGTTTCTAACTTTGTCTTGTTTTTAAGTAAATCCAAAACCATCCACTATTCGGGATTTTTCATATTTGCAATTCCAACAGCTTTCCCTGAATTAACTACTACATGTGACTTCTATTAACTGGTCTTCTATCATTTCTACTTTTTTTCTGGACGGAGGGAAAGAAATATGAAGCCATACACTTTTTTATTTTCCATGTGTTGATTCCAGAATCACACACATCAGAACTGGGATTTGATGTGTTCAAGGTACATTTTACTCAACTTATCAATGAAGCCATGAATCTCCAAACTTTCATCATCTCTAATGGGACAACTGAATTATCCTACTCTTCTTTTTTCTTTTCTTGAACATTGACGTTTTTACAATAGCTCATATAAATTTAATGGTCTGACCCCAACTAGCAACTAAACCCCCACCCAGTTGCTTGTTTACTCCTCCTGACAGCAGGATAGGTGTTGGGATCACTCTGCATGGCTCGACCTTAAGGAGAAGGAGCTGCGGCATTGAGAAGCTGGTAAACAGCTGGATATCTGCACGGCTCGGCCTTGAGAAGAGGGAGCTGTGGCATTGGGAAGCTGGTAAACAGCTGGACATCTGCAAGGCTCGGCCTTGAGGAGAAGGAGCTGTGGTAAACAACTAAGAAGAAGCAAGAAAAACAGGGACACCTGCAAGCAGCAATCCTGACTGTGTGAGGGGCGCGTGGACAGCGCGTGATATCTTGTATATAGCCAATTGCAATAGTGTGTGTAACAAGCTGTAACCAATCATGAGTGTGTGCGCAGTGACTAAGCGAAAATTATGATATATATTGGAGTCAGACAAGACAATAAACGGCATTGACCTGATCATATTGGTCATACGCGTCATGTCCGAGACTTCCGCGTCAGGTGGCGCCCGAACAGGGACCCTCTCGTCGATGCTTCCCGGAGCAGAAGAGACAGCAAAGGGGGTGCGGAAGCCAGCCGTAGCAGGCACTGCCCCGGTGCCTGGAAGTCGCTAGCGCAACCGAGGAAACTGTTGGAAACTCGCCCTGATCAGGTGAGCGGCTGGGGAGGAGATGGGGTCCACGCTAACAAAAGAGGAAGAAGCAGTGGTTAAGCTCCTCCAACTAATCCTCTCTAAGAGAGGTGTACAGTATGAGGAAGCCGGCCTAAAAAGATTATTGGTATGGGTGCGGCAAAAAGGACTAATCCCCTCAGTAAATGAGGCTTTTGAGATCCTGATTTGGGAAGGAATTGGCGCAGCACTGTGAGAGGAAGTCAGCACAGGCAACAAAGACAGTATAAAATTTATGACGCTCTGGAGGTTGATCCTAGAGACATTAAAAGAACTAAAGGCAGAACGTATTGCATGAAGAAGGGGCGATGGTCAGACTCCTGCCGCATATGCTCTCTAAGAGAGGACTGAAATATGATGAATATACACTTAAGAAGGCTTCTAATTTGGTGCCGAAAATGGTACCCCCCCGATTCATCTGTGGCGTTTAAGGCAGAGACGTGGGAGGAGATAGGAAAAATGTTATAGGAACATATTGGGAATGGAGATAAAACCGCCGCAGAGTTAGTGACGGCGTGGAAGTTGATATTAACCACATTAAAAGCCTTAAAGGCAGAGAGAAAAGCTGCAGCTGGTATGGAGGAGGCTGTTAAACCGCCTTCAACCAATCCCTTTTTAACCGAGTCAGAGGGTCCAGGACCTTCAGCGACTCCAACTGCACCTCCTGAGGTGCCAGATGCACCGGGTGAACCGGCTGCATTAGATAAGTCAGAGAAACAGATCTACGATGATGTATGTGAGGGCAAGATGGGACAACGTTGCCCAGAACAATGTACTCAATGTTCCTCTGTGTGCCCGTGTGAAAGATCAATGGGGCGAGTCTCGAAAGGAGATGGGCAAGCAGCGGAGCTAGCAACAACGTGGCGATTGCTATTCGAGACTGTTTTGAAGAGCCAGGGGCTAGCAGCAGACTCTGCAACAGCTTTTGAGTTACCTACCTGGGAGAAAGCAGGGAAATTGGTGTTTGAGGCAGCCTCTAAAGAGGATCATACGGCTGCAAAAGTGTTAACAACCTGGCGATTAGTCAGATACTCTATAAAGGCAATAAAATCAGAGCGGACGGCGGCGGCAGCAGCTGCCACTGCCACAGCCTCGGGAGAGAAGGGAGGCTGAGCTGGGGATGATAAGAACGAGCGACCCCTGCCCGCCCCCCCCCACACCCCCGCCCCCCCGCTAACGCAACCAACGGAGGTGGCGAGTCCTCCTTGGCCCCCGCCTCCTGACCTGGAACATGAACGCTGGTCGCCTATGCTGCAACAGGAGGGGGCTGCCTGGGGCGATCCTTCCCCCAAGTCAAGATACGACCCTGCCCAACATTGGCGAGGCATGAGACAAGAGGCCTTGGCAGAGGGCGAGGGGACGGAGCGAAGTGGGTACCGGCCAGGTCGGTACGGCCGGCAGTAAGACCAGAAGATCCTGTCACACATCCCACGGACGCAGTCAACTCCGACGTACCGCCAGCTGATGCTTTCGCTCTTTTGTATGGGGAATGACGGCTCATTGACTGTTTCAGCAGCACTCCCTGGACGTTCAAGAGCAGGAACTGCAATATGCCATATTTGTAAAACGGTGTTGTGGGTTTGTTCTATGTCGTTGTAATTATTGTCACAAATGTATCATTTCTTTTGCAGGGAATCAAAGAGTATATTTCAATTGCTTTTTTAACATTCCCTTAGCAGCTGAGGATGCAGAGAAGTTTGCCTTTACGGTACCATCGGTAAATAAAGGAGAGCCAGCAAAGAGGTATCATTGGGTAGTGTTACCACAAGGAATGAAAAATTCACCTATGACGTGTCAGACATTGTGGCATGGGCTCTAGAGCCGGTGCAGAAAAAGTATCCAGATTTAATAACGTATCATTATATGGATGATATATTAATAGCAGGGACACAATTGAATGCAGACCACATTTTACAGCACTTAGGGCATGAGTTAGAAAAACGGGGTTTAAAAATAGTGCTGAAAAAATTCAAAAGAAGGGACCATGGCAATATTTGGGCTGGATTATTACCAGTGGAGCGGTCTGCCCACAAAAAATAAAGATTAATTCGAAAATAGAAAATCTTTCTGATGTCCAAAAATTAATGGGGGATATACAGTGGGTTCGAAATATTTGCGGAATTACTAATGATGATCTGAGGCCGTTGATGCCGCTCCTGGGGTCTTCAGTGGAGGCTCCAGAGCGCCGTCAACTGGACGAGGATCAAGAGCAAGAATTGCAGAAAATTACTGAGAAGATAGCAACAGCCTATGCTCACAGATGTTCACCTACTGAGAGTATCTCACTTATGATAGTTAATTCAGGAGGGGAACGGAAACATCCACTAGGACTGATTGTGCAGTTAGGAAATACGGCGGACAGTTTGAAAGTGTTGGAATGGGTTTTCCTCTTGTTTTATTACTTGTTATCTTAATAATAATGCTTATTGTACCATGTTTATTACACTGTCTACAAGGAATGGTTCAAAAGGTAGTAAGGAAGGCCTGGCTAGCTAATAATTCAAACGAGTGTCTTACCCAATGAATGAGCTTTGTTAGATAAACACACTCAAAACAAAAAGGGGGAGAGGCTACCACACCACTCCAAGAACGTTTGAATAAAGCCTTATATGTGTTAAATTATTTGCGGAAGGAGAAAGGACCTTTTCAACTGCTAACCTGGGGACGAGGTTATGCTTGTGTCATTACAGATTCTGGAACTCGTTAGGTACCCACAAAATGGGTAAAACCATGGGTGGAACAGTCACCATTGTCATCGTCGGACACATCTTGACACTATCAGGTGTCATCGCAATCTGGATGCCACCTCAGCCAAAAGAAAATGTATGGGTAACATTAGCAAACCAAACAGGACAGGACACCTTCTGTCTGTCTCTTTCCTCCCCGGGCAATCCCTTTTCAGTCTGCCAGAAGGGTTATGGTGGCTGTGTGGAGATCAATGGGCTGGGAAACAGCTGCCCGGGAACTGGTCAGGGGACTGTACCATGGGCGTCCTAGTTCCTAATTTGCAAATAATTAATCAGACTGAAATTAGCAGTATCATTAGAGGAACATGGAAAACTTTTAAGGCAAAGTGCTCTATAACTACAAATCCTTTGGTAAGATATAATACTGGTTTTCATAGCTTTATACAAGCACTTTTTCCATCACTAGAAGTAGCTTCTATCCCTAGGAGTAGTACAGCTAGAATTGTTTGCCTTGTAACATTCTGCTATTAATTTAAGCATAGTTGATATGTGACTGCTGGATTATGGTAAGATGCCGTGTGAACAAAGCCTACGAACCAATAGACGGGATGGCTGTGGCGCGTGCAGCACGTCTGGCCAGCGGGCGCATACGCCATAGGCTGCCTGTGTTAAAAGGTAACAACTGAGGTGAGTTTCGATGCTCGCTGGCCACGTGTGTCGAAACTTGTTCCTCTAAAAATGTGTAATACCAGGATTTCCTGAAGGGCAGTGGGCTGGTGTACAGCAAGGCCACCGTTGCCTCCGTGGGGACGCCCACGTAAAGCTGGCACCTACCAACTGCTGGGCTGAGTTTGCGGCACAGGACGATACAAGAATGTACAGATGGTCCATCTTTCTCACAGTCCTTGGGTTGCAAATGATCCATCAGGTTTTGTTTATACAAAAACAAAAAGGGGGAGATGTTGGGATCACTCTGCACGGCTCGACCTTAAGGAGAAGGAGCTGCAGCATTGAGAAGCTGGTAAACAGCTGGATATCTGCACGGCTCGGCCTTGAGAAGAGGGAGCTGTGGCATTGGGAAGCTGGTAAACAGCTGGACATCTGCAAGGCTCGGCCTTGAGGAGAAGGAGCTGTGGTAAACAGCTAAGAAGAAGCAAGAAAAACAGGGACACCTGCAAGCAGCAATCCTGACTGTGTGAGGGGCGCGTGGACAGCGCGTGATATTTTGTATATAGCCAATTGCAATAATGTGTGTAACAAGCTGTAACCAATCATGAGTGTGTGCGCAGTGACTAAACGAAAATTATGATATATATTGGAGTCAGACAAGACAATAAACGGCATTGACCTGATCATATTGGTCGTATGCGTCGTGTCCGAGACTTCCGCGTCAGATAGGGGGGAGAATCAGACAGGTAAAAGTGAGAAACACTCTTGGGTCAAGATAAAGCCAGTTTAATAAGTGAAGAAAAAAGGAAAAAAAACAACAACCAAGTGATACAAAGGAAGTCACTCACTACCTCCCACCAGCAGACTGATACCCAACCAATCTCTGACCAACGGCTACTTTCAAAAAACTCCACCCATTTTATTGCTGAGCATAACATCATGTGGTATGGAATATCCCTTTGGTCAACTTGGTTCAGCTGTCCCAGCTGTGTTCCCTCCCAGCCTCTTGCCCACCCCTAGCCTACTCACTGCAGGGGCTTGAAAACCAAAGGTCTTGATGCTCTGCCAGTGCTGTTCAGCAATAGCTAAAATACTGGTGTGTTATCAACACCTTTTTAGTCACAAATCTGAAACACAGCACCATATGGGCTGCTATGAAGAAAATTAACTCGATCCCAGCCAGCCCTAGTACAATAAAGAATCTTTAATTTGGCTCTCCAAAGGTGGAACTACTCTAACTAATCCTGCTATTAAAAATTTTATTATTCTGTCTATTATTTAGGCACTGAAATAAAGCCCCTCACGTACAAGAGCAGCCCCAGGGAGCGGGAGCAACCCTGAGCGCAGCGAAAAGGATGTGGCACCTGAATTAACAGGGCGGGCAAACAGGACACGGAGCGTCAGAAGGGCGTGGCACGTCAGTTTGTGCATCAGTTCACACAGGGTGCTGTCCCCACCCCCGGCACTAGAGGCTCTCTTGACGAGTGGCCATCGGCCTCCCAGAAGAGGCCCAGCCATGGTCTCCACTCAGATGAAAACCATGGCCAGAAGGAATATGGCGACACAGACCGAACTCCCGCTCAAGCACGTGGCTGTCCAGGTGTCCAGCTGCAAAGAGTGCCTAAGCCTGTCACTTGTGACAGAGACCAGTGGAGACAACACCTGCATGTGGTGCAACCAGGTGAGCGATCTGCTCAGCCTGGTGGCAGAGCTGAAAGAGGAAGGGGAGAGACTGAAGAGCATCAGGGAGTGTGAGAGGGAGATAGATTGGTGGAGCCACACCCTGACATCCCTGAGGCAGAGGCAGCAGGTGGAGGCTCCACAAGCAGCAGGAGATCCCCTGCCCTCTTCCTGCCAGGCAGAAGGAGGGGCCTAAGAGATGAGGGAGAATGAAAACAGGTGGCTCGGGGCAGAATCCCCTCCCAGCCTCCCTCACCTTCCCAGCTGCCCTTACACAACAGATATGGGGCTTTGGAAATTGAGGGCCAGGAACATGAGGACCCTGACGAAGGTCCATCCAGGGGGTTGCCTAGGGTGAGGCAGCCAGCCCCACGCATCAAGACTTCCTCTGTTAAGAAAAAGAGGGAAGGTAATAGTCATAGGTGGCTCCCTTCTGAGGGGTACAGAGGGCCCAATATGTCAACCGGACCCAACCCACAGGGAAGTCTGCTGCCTCCCTGGGGCCCGGGTGAGAGATGTCACCAGGAAACTCCCTGGTCTGGTTCGGCCAACTACCCGCTGTTGGTCTTACAGGTTGGCAACAATGAGGGTGCGCTAAGAAGCCCAAAGGCAATTAAAAGGGACTTGAGAGCGCTGGGGCGACTGGTCGAGGCAGCAGGAGCATAGGTAGTGTTTTCATCAATCCCTTCAGTGACAGGGAGGAATGCTGAAAGGAATAGGAAAGCACACCTGGTCAACACGTGGCTCAGGGGCTGGTGCCGTTGGCAGAATTTTAGGCTTTTTGACCATGGGTGGTTTACACGGCACCGGGCCTCCTCGCAGCAGATGGAGTGCAACTGACTCCAAGGAGCAAAAGGATTCTTGCTTATGAACTGGCAGGCCTCATTGAGAGGGCTTTAAACTAGATTTGAAGGGGGAAGCAGATAAAACCAGGCTCACTAGAGATGAGCCTAGGGGTGGCATGCCGGAGTTGGGGGCGATATCGATAGCCCAGCTCAAGTGCATCTGCACCAATGCACGTAGCATGGGCAGAAAACATGAGGAGCTGGAAGCCATTGTGCAGCAGGACAGCTATGACTTAGTTGCCATCACAGAAACATGGTGGGATGACTCTCATGACGGGAGTGCTGCAGTGGATGGCTATAAGCTCTTGAGAAGGGACAGGCAAGGAAGGAGAGGTGGTGGGGTGGCTCTGTATGTTAGGGAGTGTTTTGATTGTATAGAGCTCAATGACTGTGATGACAAGGTCGAGTGCTTATGGGTAAGGATGAGGGGGAAGGCAAACAAGGCAGATATCCTGCTTGGAGTCTGTTACAGACCACCCAACCAGGATGAAGAGGCAGACGAAGCATTCTACAAACAGCTGGCAGAAGTCTCACAATTGCTAGCCCTTTTTCTTGTGGGGGACTTCAACCTACCAGACATCTGCTGGAAGTATAACACAGCAGAGAGGAAACAGTCTAGGAGGTTCCTGGAGTGTGTGGAGGATAACTTCCTGACACAGCTGGTGAGTGACCCTACCAGGGGAGGTGCCTTGCTTGACCTGCTGTTTAGGAACAGAGAAGGACTGGTGGGAGATGTGGTGGTCGGAGGCCGTCTTGGGCTTAGGGACCATGACAGAATTCTCGATTCTGAGTGAAGTAAGGAGGGGGGTCAGTAAAACTGCTACCATGGGCTTCCGGAGGGCAGACTTTGGCCTGTTCAGGTCACTGGTGGAGAGAGTCCCTTGGGAGACAGTCCTGAAGGACAAAAGGGTCCAGGAAGGCTGGACAGTCTTCAAGAAGGAAATCTGAAAGGCGCAGGAGCAAGCCGTCCCCATGTGCCATAAGACGAGCTGGCAGGGTAGACGAGCAGCCTGGCTGAACAGGGAGCTTTTGCTGGGACTCAGGGAAAAAAGGAGAGTCTATCACCTTTGGAAGAAGAGGCAGGCAACTCAAGAAGAGTACAAGGATCTCGTTAAGTCAAGTAGAGACAAAATTAGAAAGGCAAAAGCCCAGCTAGAACTCAATCTGGCCACAGTCATAAGGGACAACAAAAAATGTTTTTACAAATATATTAACAACAAAAAGAGAGGCAAGGAGAATCTCCATCCCCTACTGGATATGGGGGGGAACATTGTCACCAAGGATGAGGACAAGGCTGAGGTACTTAACGCCTTCTTTGCCTCAGTCTTTAAGAGCCAGACTAATTATCCTCAAGGTATTCTGTTCCCTGAGCTGGAAGACAGGGATGGAGAGCAGAAGAAACACCCCATAATCCAGAAGGAAACAGTTAAGGACCTGCTATGCCACCTGGACACCCACAAGTCTATGGGGCCTGATGGGATCCACCCAAGAGTACTGAGAGAGCTGGCAGAGGAGCTTGCCAAGCCACTCTCCATCATTTATCAGCAGTCCTGGTTAACAGGTGAGATGAATGATTGAGTCCCAAACAGGATTCCAATTTAAGTTTACAATTTATTAAATGAATAGAGGCAAGGAAACAGCGCTGGGTGCGCTGGGAGTCTCTGCTCCACCAAGACGCACACCGTACAGTTCCTGTTCTTGGTTTATATCCTGTCTGCTAATACATATTCATGAATAGGCATGTCTGCTAATACATATTCATGAATAGGCGTGTCTTCTTCGGCGCATGCCCTCTTCTCCTGCTAGAGTCTTCTCGAATCTTCCTCGGCGTGCCCCCAGGATGACCCCAAACTTTATGCATGCACTTTACAAGTTTCTCTTTACACAATACTATGCGGTCAGTGGTCAAACTGGTTTGAGCTGATATACCAGCAAAGTAGTTTAAGTTTCTCCTGTAAAATACCCCTTTTTATGGTGCAGGAGAAATCCATAAAAGTACAGAAGGTTACACTTCATCACACGAATCAGATGAACATATTTCACAATCCCCCATCTTCTTCTTTATAGTATTGATTCGTGTTTTCATTTCCAATTGAGTATAACAATTCCCCACATATCCCAAATACAACTGTCCCTATTTTAGTAAGCCAATCGCCACCCATAAAATCTCCCCAAAATCCTCCTAGATTGATTCCATTCCAAGTTTGTCTCTCAGGAGGCCATTCGTTATACACCTGGACTCCTAGTCGCTCTCCCCGATTTATGGGTAACAGGAAAAAACTAGGTCTTATAGTTCCAATTTTTTGGCAAATATGCATATGCTAGCTTGCCACAAATCCAATAATGTCCTTCAGGAGTTGGCCAACCATTTGGTATTTTGCCAACAACTCCTTCCAAGTATACTCGTTTGGAGTACCCATTGTTGTTTCCTAGTACCCTTTCCCATTGTTTTCCAAACTTGGGGATTACTTATATTGCTCTCCATAGCTTCCCATGGCCATTGTTCACCTTGATTTGTTCCACCACAAACATAACAATTAGTTATATTCAATGACTTAGCAATGTTTTCAGCAAGATTTACAAATCGATTTTTAGCAACTGTGGGAATTTCATGTTTCACTCCTGTTTCTATTTCATGATAAAATGAATTAAATAAGTCTATGCTGTACCGATTCTTTTGTTCTTTCTTTTATTTCAATACTAATAACTATACCTGGGTCTTCTCCAGGTCCATATATCATAAGTCCCATTTTGGTTACTTTTTCCTGTTTCCACTTTTCTAAGTTTATAAGAGTTACATTTATCGGATTACAGGTACGGGCTGTACAATTAGAAAAGGTCCTCAGTTTTTCAATTTTTGCCTCTAAGTTAGTTCCTACACACTTCTGGGGTAAACCCCAGCTGGATGCTGTTCAAATTGGTTACAACCTTACTTGTTCCAATTAATCTTCTTCATCTCTACCCAATATTGATAAGGGAGTTCTTTTGGATACACATTGACTACAGTTATTTGCCGTAGTCAGAGTCAAGGAACAAACCCCAAATAGAACTAGAAGAGGTCCGGTCAGGGCCATAGTGATCGGCGGTCACAGACCGAAGGGGTTGCAGCCCTTGGCAGACCCTTTTTAAGCCGCAACACCAGTTCCCCTCTGGTCTTGCCCTCTTCCTTCCTTTAAGGGGGTGCTTTCTTAGTACCCAAATTAATTGAGATAAAAAAGAAAAACTACTTGATTAAACTGATAACAATAAAATCTAACCCACAGTAATTCTTCTAAGGGGGTGGATGTTCCATAGCGGATGCACTTATTGCACTGAGAACATTTCGCTCTTACAAATAAACAACACCTTCTACACAAAGGACAAATTCTAGTTCCAGCTCCTTTTTCGAGTTTTTACAAAAAAATATTATTCTTTGCTGATCCTCCCATACACTAGTATATTTGCAAAACTGATCCCTGTTATTAATTGTTTTCCCTAATGGATATCCACTCAGGAGTCTCCCTGTTCACCAATTCTACAGGAGTAGCCACAATAAAATTCCCACAGCAACTTAGCTTATACTCTTTGATTCAGGCTTCTTCAAGTTCGTTCAGATGTGACTTTCCACTCCTTCACTGGACCTTTCACTCGTGACACATGTGTCCATCCTTTTTCAGCAGTTCTCACAGCTGTTTCTGTAGTTAATAAAACAAGAAAAGGTCCTTCCCAGAGGGGAGATAGGTTTCCTTCTTTCCATGTTTTTATTAGAATTTTATCTCCTGGTTCTAACTGATGAATTGCAAATCCTAAAGGTGGTGTTTGGGCCACCATCCCAATCTCTCTTAATTCTTTTAATCTTTTTCCAATGGTAATTATATATTGTTGGATACTATGATCCTCAATTACATTGTTCCCCAGAGGCATTCCTTGAAAATAAGGCATGCCATATAACATTTCATATGGCGATAATCCAGTCTCACTGTATGGTTTAGTTCTTATGTTTAGAAGTGCCAATGGTAAACATTTCGTCCAGGGCATTTGTGTCTCAATCGTTAATTTAGCCAATTGTTGTTTTATTGTTTGATTCATTCTTTCTGCCTTCCCCGAGCTTTGTGGGTGCCACGGAGTGTGGTATTCCCACTGAATACCTAATGATTGACATAATAGTTTTATTATTTTAGAAGTAAAATGTGTGCCCTGGTCAGAATCAATGTACTGGATTATCCCATATCTAGGTATCAAATGTTCCAATAAAATTTTTACCACCATCTGTGCCGTAGCTCGTGCTACAGGGTAAGCTTCTACCCACTGTGTTAAATGATCTACCATTACCAATAAATATTTTATCCTCCCTACCTTAGGCAATTCAGTGAAATCGACTTGTACTTTCTCAAAAGGTCTGTAAGCTGTTTTTCTCCCTCCCGTGGCTACTTGTCGAAACACTTTCTTATTTACCTTTTGACAAGTTAAGCAACCTTGTGTAATTTGCTTTGCTATTTCAAAAATTCCAATACCACCAAATTGTTTAAGCACTTAACGCTTTTGTACCCCAATGTGTTTGCGCATGCAAACGTTCTAATATTCGCCTGGTGTAGGCTTTTGGCAACATTTCTCGCCCATCAGGCAGTGTCCATTTTCCTTGTTCTAATTTAGCTCCTATTTTCTCCAATTTTGTTTGTTCTTCTGGGGTAAACTTCTTCTCTCTTTCCTCTCGTCCTTCTTTGCTGGTGTCCTCCTTTGTTTGTATTACATTAATTTTGGCAACTTTAGTCCTCAAGGCTGCTTCCTGGGCCTCTTTATCTGCTAAGTTATTTCCTCTAGTTCAGTAATCTAATCCCTTTTGGTGTCCCCTCACATGTACCACTGCTATCTCCTTTGGTTCTCTTAACGCCTTCAAAATCTTTACTATTAATTCTTGATGTATTAAATTCCTCCCTTGAGTATTAATCAAACCTCTTTCTTCCCAAATTTTTCCAAAGGTGTGGACCACCCCATATGCGTATTTAGAATCTGTAAATATAGTCCCACTTCTTCCTTTTAATAATTCCAGGGCCCTACATAGGGCATACAGCTCACAAGCCTGAGCTGACCATGATGGACTCAGAGGTCCTGATTCCACAAGTTCTAAGTCCTTATTAATTATTGCATAACCCGATTTTCTCTTCCCTTCTACCACTCTGGAGGAGCCGTCTATAAACAGCGCTTCTCCATTTTCCAACTCAGCATCTCTTAAATCTGGTCTCACCTTAGTCTGGGTCTCAATTACCTCTAAACAGTTATGTTGTAATTCCTCTGATGGTTCTCCAAACAAAAATTGTGCTGGACTCTGAGCAGAAGTCACCCTCAGTTCTAAGTCAGGGGAGTCTATTAGTATTGCTTAACATTGTGTGGGGTATACACCTTTAAAGGAGCACTATAGGTAATCTTCCTAACTTCCTCTATTAATAATGCTGTAGCAACCAAAGCTTGGAGACAAGCAGGCCATCCTCTGCTTACTGGATCAAGTAACTTAGAACAATACCACACGGGTTTTTTGATTCCTGCCCAGTCTTGAGTAAGAACTCCATATGCTGCCTGGCTTGATGTATTCACAAAGAGATAGAAAGGTTTTTCTAGATCTGGGAGGCTCAATACAGGTGCTTGTATTAATGCCTTTTTTACTTCTTCAATAAACCATTTAAGTTGGTTATTAGTTAATTTTTCATATAAGAATTTTACTTTATCACTATAATTTTCAAGCCATGGTCTACAATATCCTAATAATCCCAGTATTTGCCTAATTTCCGTTTTAGTTTGTGGGGGTCTTAAGGATAGAATCCCAGATACCCTATCAGGATCTAACTTCTTCCTTCCCTTACTCAGCCAATGTCCTAAGTATTTTACTTCTTGTTCTACAAACTGTAGCTTTGATCGGGACACCTTTAATCCCTTTTCCCCTAGAAAATTTAACAATTTAATGGTGGCTTTTTGGATCCCCTCTTCAGTTTCTCCTGCTACTAATAAATCGTCCACATATTGCAATAATTTTACCTCCTTAGGTATTGTGACTCAATAAAGTATAAGGATTTGCCACCACAGGGAATTTAGTGATTGTTTGCTGATTTACAGCTCTTAAGTACATACATGGTTCTAGGGTTCCTTTTTCCAAAAGTCTGTCAACTACAGGTTTTAATCCTTTTCGACCCTCCATAGGTATAGGGTATTGCTTGATTCTAATTGAGCGGTGCGGATCTATTATTTGAACCCTTATGGGGTCCATTTTTATCTTTCCAGTTTCCCCTTCCTTATACCACACTGAGGGGTTAATAGCTTCTTCATCCTCTTGTGTTAAAGTGTATAATTTAATCTGCAATTTGTCCCTTTGACTCTGAATGCTCAAGTTTAACTTCAAAATCAAATCCCTTCCTAATAAATTGTATTCCGCTTCAGGGAGCAAAAGTAAATCATTAAGACAAATTTTCTTTTCTGTTTCTACTTCTACATCTTTAAAGGCTCTCCTTTTGCTCCTACTACTGACATGTAACTCTTCCCTTTTTCTGTTCCTTTTGGAAGTTTTTGAATGGTTGACTTTTCGGCCCCTGTATCCACTAAAAATAAAACTTCCTCTTTATGGGGACCAATTAATAATTTTATCAAGGGCTCTGTTGATGTTGAAGTCCCCAGAAGATAGAGTCCCTGACACCCCTAGTCTTCTTTGAACATCTTCTCATCTTGTTCCCGCTTACGGCAGTTCTTCTGAACATGTCCCCTCTTGTTACAGTAGTAACAGACGGGAATTGTAAATCTTTCTCGATAAGGCTGTCCCCGGGGTGTCTGCTCTATTCTTTTTTCCCTTTTCTCTCCAGGAGTCGTCTTCTTTTTCTGACTTTCCCTTACTGCTGCTACAAAAATTTTTGCTTTTGCTTTTTGTTTTTCTTCGTCCCTCCTAACATAGACTTTCTGGGCTTCTCTAAGTAACACCCCTAATCCTCTTTCTTGCCAATCTTCCAATTTTTCTAATTTCCTTCTTATATCCCCCCAGGATTTAGCTACAAATTGTGCTTTAAGGAGTGCGGTCCCAGCCACTGTATTCGGATCAATTCCAGAATACATTTGTAGGTTTTTCCTCAACCTCTCCAACCATTCTGTTGGAGATTCGTCTTTCCCTTGTTGTTCATTAAATGCTTTAGTAATGTTTTGCCCTCGGGGAACCGCTTCCCTTATTCCCTGTATGATTAACGTTCTCAAATCCCTCATGTGTTTATGAGTAAGGATGAGGGGAAAAGCAAACAAGGCAGATATCCTGCTGGGAGTCTGTTACAGACCACCCAACCAGGATGAAGAGGCAGACGAAGCATTCTACAAACAGCTGGCAGAAGTCTCACAATTGCTAGCCCTCTTTCTTGTAGGGGACTTCAATCTACCAGACATCTGCTGGAAGTATAAAACAGCAGAGAGGAAACAATCTGGGAGGTTCCTGGAGTGTGTGGAAGGTAACTTCCTGACACAGCTGGTAAGTGAGCCTACCAGGGGAGGTGCCTTGCTTGACCTGCTGTTTAGGAACAGAGAAGGACTGGTGAGAGATGTGGTGGTCGGAGGCTGTCTTGGGCTTAGTGACCATGACATGATAGAATTCTCCGTTGTGACTGAAGTAAGGAGAGGGGTCAGCAAAACTGCTACCATGCACTTCCGGAGGGCAGACTTTGGCCTGTTCAGGTCACTGGTGGAGAGAGTCCCTTGGGAGACAGTCCTGAAGGACAAAGGGGTCCAGGAAGGCTGGACAGTCTTCAAGAAGGAAATCTTAAAGGCGCAGGAGCAGGCGGTCCCCATGTGCTGTAAGAAGAGCTGGCGGGGAAGGCGACCGGCCTGGCTGAACAGGGAGATTTTGCTGGGACTCAGGGAAAAGAGGAGAGTTTATCATCTTTGGAAGAAGGGAAAGGCAACTCAAGAAGAGTACAAGGATCTTGTTAGGTCAAGCAGGGACAAAATTAGAAAGGCAAAAGCCCAGCTAGAACTCAGTCTGGCCACGGTTGTAAAGGATAAAAAAGATGCTTCTACAAATATATTAACAACAAAAAGAAAGCCAAGGAGAATCTCTATCCCTTACTTGATACGGGGGGAACATTGTCTCCAAGGACGAGGACAAGGCTGAGGTACTTAATGCCTTCTTTGCCTCAGTCTTTAATAGCCAGACCAGGTATCCGCAGGGTATTCAGCCCCCTGAGCTGGAAGACAGGGATGGAGAGCAGAGTAAACTCTTCATAATCCAGCAGGAAACAGTTAAGGACCTGTTACACCACCTGGACACCCACAAGTCTATGGGGCCTGATGGGATCCACCTGAGAGTACTGAGGGAGCTGGCAGAGGAGCTTGCCAAGCCACTCTCCATCATTTATCAGCAATCCTGGTTAACAAGGGAGGTCCCAGACAACTGGAGGCTTGCCACTGTGACACCCATCTACAAGAAAGGCTGGAAGGAGTATTCTGGGAAGTACAGGCCTGTCAGCCTGATCTCCGTACCCGGGAAGATTATATAGAGGTTCATCTTGAGGGCACTCACAGGGCATCTGCAGGACAACCACGGAATCAGGCCCAGCCAGCATGAGTTCATGAAAGGCAGGTCCTGCTTGACCAACCTGATCTCCTTCTATGACCAGGTGACCCACCTAGTGGATGAGGGAAAGGCTGTGGATGTTGTCTACCTGGACTTTAGTAAAGCCTTTGACAGCATCTCCCACAGCATTCTCCTGGAGAAACTGGCGGCTCGTGGCTTAGACAGGTGTACTCTTCGCTGGGTGAGGAACTGGCTGGATGGCCGAGCCCAGAGAGTCGTGGTGAACGATGTTAAATCCGGCTGGCGGCCGGTCACAAGTGGTGTTCCCCAGGGCTCAGTTCTGGGGCCGGTCTTGTTCAATATCTTTATTGATGATCTGGATGAGGGGATCGAGTGCTCCCTCAGTAAGTTTGCAGATGACACCAAGTTGGGCGGGAGTGTTGATCTGCTGGAGGGTAGGAGGGCTCTGCAGAGGGATCTGGACAGGCTGGATCGATGGGCAGAGGTCAACTGTATGTGGTTTAATAAGGCCAAGTGCCGGGTCCTGCACTTGGGTCACAACAACCCCATGCAACACTACACGTTTGGGGAAGAGTGGCTGGAGAGCTGCCCGGCGGAAAGGGACCTCGGGGTGCTGGTTGACAGCCAGCTGAACATGAGCCAGCAGTGTGACCAGGTGGCTATGAAGGCCAACAGCATCCTGGCCTGTATCAGAAATAATGTGGCCAGCAGGAGGAGGGAAGTGATTGTACCCCTGTACTCGGCATTGGTGAGGCTGCACCTTGAATACTGTGTTCAGTTTTGGGCCCTTCACTACAAGGACATTGAGGTGCTCGAGTGTGTCCAGAGAAGGGCAATGAAGCTGGTGAGGGGTCTGGAGCACAAGTCTTATGAGGAGCGGCTGAGGGAACTGGGGTTGTTTAGTCTGGAGAAGAGGTGGCTGAGGGGAGACCTCATCGCTCTCTACAACTACCTGAAAGGAGGTTGTAGTGAGGTGGGTGTTGGTCTCTTCTCCCAAGTAACCAGCGATAGGACGAGAGGAAATGGCGTCAAGTTGCATCAGGGGAGGTTTAGATTAGATATTAGGAAAAATTCTTTACTGATGGAGTGGTGAAGTATTTGAACATGCTGCCCAGGGACGTGGTGGAGTCACTATCACTGGAAGTGTTCAAAAAGTTTGTGGATGTGGCGCTTCAGGACATGGTTTAGTGGGCATGGTGGTGTTGGGTTGATCTTAAAGGTCTTTTCCAACCTTAATGATTCTGTGATTCTGTGATTGAAAGGCATTTAAAGAACAACTCGGTCATCAGGCACAGTCAATATGGATTTACAGAGGGAAAGTCCTGTTTAACTAATCTGGTATCCTTCTACGATAAGGTCACCTGCCTTGTGGATGAAGGGAAGGCGGTGGATGTAGTTTTTCTGGATTTTAGTAAGGCTTTTGATACTGTCCCTGACAGCATCCTTCTGGACAAGTTGTCCAACTGTGAGATGAGCAGGTTCATGGCGCACTGGGTGAAGAATTTGCTGTCCCAAAAGTGGTATCGTATACCCGGTGTGCAACACTTCAATATACACACAGAGTAGAGGTATTTTATTTATAGCATATTTGCACAGATATGGGTGCTAGGTGGTATTCCACAAAGCTAGCACACCACACAAAGGAATTGCCACATATTTATCCCATTGCACGATTAGCAAAAACAATAGAGAACCTCCCAAATTTACATTCATTGGCTAGTAATTACCACATTGGTTATTATTGGTTACACATATTTAAATTATCTCACATGCTCCAGAAAGAGTGGGGGGGTAATTTGCATAGTCCCTTAATTGAGTTGGTGGTCACGATCTCCCCCTAAGAACAACTCAGTCTTCATGGTTTACTGCTTAAGTACAACTACTTCTTCATCTTCTTGACCACTAAATCTGGGTTCATTAATCTGTTTTTTATTGTGTTGTCTCCTACTGACCTTCCCCCCTAGCATCTTTCATTTGTCTCCGGCATCAAACTGGCTGAATGGCAGGGCTCAAAGGGTTGTAGTGAATGAGGCTCCATCTGGCTGACGAACCAGTGGTGTTCCTCAGGGCTCCATTCTAGGGCCAGTTCTGTTCAGTATTTCTATCAATGATCTCTTTTTTAGTGTTTCCATTTGCTACAAGCCATTTTTCAGCATAGCAAGAGAGAAAAGAAGAAATAAGTCTGTGTTAGCTCTTCAGGTTACCGGTTAAGAACTATTTGTTGACCGCTTTGCATGCCTAGTGATTAAGGAAATCTTCTCTTTCTGAAAGCAAAAGGTATCTTGGGATCAGCATATCCTAAAAAGAAGATTCTGCTGTTATTTTCTTCTGACACATGGCTGTAAAAAGGTCTGCATTTGGTTATTTTTTTAATACAACATAATGGCTCTCAGTAGGTTCCTGCTCAAAACCAGCTGTTCCTTTCTGCCCCATCCCATAGAGCTGTAATGAAGCAATTGTTCAGACTAAGAGATGATGACATGACACCTGTGAAAATATAAGACAATAAATACCATGATGTCATCTGAAATCTGCAGGAGTTAAATAAAATTAAGAAAATTGCAGTGTCTTTATTTCACTCCACATATTGCCCACAGGGCAATCCTGAAAGAGTGGATGTTGACACAGTAAGAAACTCAGGACGTGAACTGTATAAATCCAAAACCCCTGCCAATAGAGCTAAGTTGTATGTCATTGCTAAACCACCACAGTCTCTGAAGTTCAGATTCCCATTAAGTTCAGTAGACTTTGTATGTGGTCCTAAATACAGAGTCTAGAATGACATCTTGTATATATGCTACATTTTCCCTCTGATTTGGAGGTCTCTTGAACTGACCTGCAAATGGCTACAGGCAGCTTTTAGGCTGAGACAGAGTCAAAACTACAGAGCTGCCCCTATTTTCATTCAGATTTTGAACAACAGGTTCCAAACACAAAATCTGATTTTTGCTTAGTCCAAGTCCTTTTTCCTGCCCTGTGAAAACCACTTAGAGACTTAAGAGCTGCATTTAAGCTTTCTCTCGATTCACTCCCCGAAGGCCTGCGTGCTCTAACTGAGGGCTCCAAGCATTTCTTCCCAGGGTCCTGAGGGAATTCACTGATGTAGCTGCCAAGACACTCTCCATCATATTTCAAAAGACATGGCAGTCAGGTGAAGCCCCCAGTGAGTAAAGAAAAGTGAAACATCGCACTCATTTTTAAAAAGGGTAATAAGTAGGACCCTGGGAACTACTGACCAGTCAGCCTCACCTCCATTCCTGGTAAGATCATGGAGCAGATCCTCCTAGAAGACATGTTGCAACATATGGGAGACTGGGAGGTAATTAGAGACAGCCAGCATGGCTTCACCAAGGGTAAAACATGCCTGACCAACCTAGTGGCCTTCTACAATGGAGGGACTGCATCAGTGGACAAGGGAAGAGCTACAGATGTCATCTACCTGGACTTCTCTAAGGCCTTTGATGTAGTCCCCCACAACGTTCCTTGCCACTAAATTGGAGAGATATGGGTTTGACGGATGGAGTGTTAGATGGACAAGGAATTGGCTGGATGGTCACATCCAAAGAGTTACAGTCAGTGGCTGAATGTCCAAGTGGAAACCAGTAATGAGTAGTGTCCCTCAAGGGTCTGTACTGGGACCAATGCTATTTAATATCTTCATCGACAACATAGACAATGGGACTGAGTGCACCCTCAGCAAGTTTCCTGATGACACCAAGCTGAGTGGTGCAGTTGATTCATTGGAGGGAAGAAATGCCATCCAGAGGGACCTTGACAGGCATGAAAGAGTGAGGCCATATGAACCTCATGAAGTTCAACAAGGCCAAGTGCAAGGTCCTGCACCTGGGTCAGGGCAATCCCCGATATCAATACAGGCTGGAGGATGAAGGGATTGAGAAGTAGCCCTGCAGAGAAGGACTTGGGGATAATGGTGGATGAAAAATTGGACACGAGCTAGCAATGTGTGCTTGCAGCCCAGAAAGCCAATTGTATCCTGGGCTGCATAAGAAGTGTGTCCAGCAGGTCAAGGGAGGTCATTCTACTGAATGAATCTCACACTGAAATGTGCCTTGAGGTATGAAATAATTTATTCAAACCATACCTACAGAAATTTGAACCTTCCATGCTTATGATGAGTGTTTTCTCCTGTCATGCTTCTTAGGCCTGAGGTCCTTGAAGTGTGTCCTGGTTTCATCTGGGATAGAGTTAATTTTCTTCATAGATGCTGGTATGAGGCTATGTTTTGGATCTGGGATCAGAAAATGTTGGTAACGTACTGATGTTTTCAGTTGTTGCTAAGCAGTCAAGGACTGTCTGGCTTTTCATGCTGGCCTGCCAGCGAGGAGGCTGGGGATGCACAGGAAGCTGGGAGGGGACACAGCCAGGACAGCTGACCCAAACTGGCCAACGGGATATTCCATACCATATGACGTCGTGCTCAGTATATAAAGTGGAGGGAAGAAGAAGGAAAGGGGGGACATTTGGAGTTATGGCATTTGTCTTCCCAAGTAACCATTACGCATGATGGAGCCCTGCTTTCCTGGAGATGGCTGAACACCTGCCTGCCAATGGGATGTAGTGAATGAATTCCTTGTTTTGCTTTGCTTGCGTGCATGGCTTTTGCTTTACCTATTAAACTGTCTTTATCTCAACCCATGAGTTTTCTCACTTTTACTCTTCCGATTCTCTCCCCCATCCCACCAGGAGAGAGTGAGCGAGCAGCTGTGTGGCTGGGGTTAAACCACGACAGTCCTTTTTCGTGCCCAGCGTGGGGCTTGAAGGGTTCGAGATAACAGTGGGTTTGATTGGAATGTGCTAGATTGAATTTATAGCTGTTATTGCTGTTTAGTTATTAATTTGCAGGTTCCTGTGCTTGCCACGGGGCCTGCTTTCCTTACTGTATATTGCTGATGATACTAAACTAGGAGGAGCTGTGGACTCCCTTGAGGGTAGAGAGGCCTTACAGAGAGATCTGGATAGACTAGAGAGCTGGGCAATCACCAACTGTATGAAATTTAACAAGAATAAATGCCGGATTCTCCCCGAGACGGGGAAATCCTGGTTATACGTACAAATTGGGGGACGAGAGGCTGGAGAGCAGCCCCGCAGAAAGAGGTCTGGGTGTCTGGGAAGCTGCACATGGGGAAGTCCAGACTGGACATTAGGAAAAGGTTCTTCACTGAGAGGGTGGTTGGTCACTGGAACAGGCTCCAAGTGGTCACAGCACCAAGCCTGTCAGAGTTCAAGGAGCATGTGGATGATGCTCTTAGTCATATGGTTTAGTTTTAGGTAGTCCTGCAAGGAGCAGGGAGTTGAACTCGATGATCCTTATGGGTCCCTTCCAACTTGAGATATTCTACGATTCTATGATCCAGATGTCCCTGGAGTCAGTCTTGCTATAGTTACTTAACTATGATGCCAGATGATGCTGGGAGGGTTTCAAAGATGTGTCAGAGGGGCTAGGATGCTGGCATTATCTTGGTTGTCCAGAGGTATCCTTTATCTTTCATGGACAGCTCTAAGCTTCCAAGAAGCAAAGTCCTTATTTCCAGGGATAGGCTGTCCTTTAGTTTGTTTTACTTAAGCATGAACAATACCGAAGTCTCCAGTAAAATTCCACTACCTCATTACATTAAAGTAAGTATACCTAAGTCTGTGAGCCAAGAGGTTAACTGCCCGAATAGATTTAGGGAAGATTCCCGTCTTGCTTCATGTAATACTTTTAAATGAGTTTTATCTTGTTTATATAAGTTTCAATTTTCTGGTCCTGATTTACATAAACTCAGCAGCTATTATTCAATAATGCATATACTCTGTCCTGTGCTGCTAATAGGTAGTTTAAGGCTAATCCATTCTGTATTACCATTTGTGATAATACTTTGATTTCTTTCTGTAGGGCTATAATGCTATCTGTGGTTACATTAATGGCTTTTTCTAGTTCTATTGGCACATTTGCAATTGCTCTTTCTAGTTCAGCAACCCCTAACCATGGGATAAAAGCTCTTAGAAACAGGTGGAACTTAGTGCCACATTCTATATCAGGGTTGTAACTCTTTTTCTCAAATATATATCAGTAGTTATGAGCTACAGAGGCAGAAGAGATACTTGTTCTAACCTGTGTGGATGGTATTAATGCACTTAAAATACACTTCTCATCCCAGTTTGAGGGTAAATACTTGAATGCCTTTTCTCCACATATCCCATATTGCCCAAGTAGTTGTGTAAATAGGGTAGTATAATCCTCAAATAAATCTGAATTATGTAAATTATTTCCTGCAAAAGAATTAACATGTGCCAGATACGGTTGTTTAGGTAAACCAGTAAGGCTTGGACCCAGATTAGATGACTCAGAGCAATCAGGATCCCATAGCCCCGTAGTGGAAACCAAAATTTTACAATTATCTTTAGTTTGATTATGGCTTCCTACAGAATACCAAGTTAATCTATCTGTGAATATCCATACTGTTTCAGAGTTTTCCGAGTCCGATAAACCCAATCCCAGAACCAGTCTACAATGTGATGTCTGATTTTAATAGGTTTTGTGTAAAGGTTTTTATACTATGTACAAGGAAACGAATTTACCAGATGTAGGTATCTCTAGGTTTGCTTTATTAACAACTCAGAGTTGGGCTACCACCGCAGTGAATGGCAAATAATCAAAGCATCTATACAGCTTATATACCTTTCCTAACCCATTACCTAAAGTCCAAAGTCATTGTAAGTTTGCACTCAACCTTTCAGTTTTCCAAACTTCATCATTTATTACAGTCCACCACAATCCCCTGTCTCAGCTGAATTCTTCTCCTCTAATTCCAATTCTTATTTCAGTTTCAGGGTCATCCTCAGGTCATTGTCTTCTTTATTGCTTCTTCCACTAATCTTCGCCTTGGATAATTCTGAGAAAGACCTCAAGATGTTCTATTAAAAACTTAGTTAAAACAAACAGTTTCCATTTCTACAATCTCTTTATCTAATTAAGCACCTGCGTTTTATTAATTAATCATCTTTTGTTTAAACTGTCTCTACTTGATTAGCTTGACTGGGTTTTAAACCAGCCCTGGGTTGGGGCTGTACAAGGAGCAGGCTGAGAGCATACTCTGGGCCTGTTGAAGCAGCTCTGATAGTATTTGGTCAAGATAACTAAAATCTAATATCAATCTAATATCTCTTAAACCATAATCTAATTTATAGTCCTAAAGTTATAGGTTTCTTACACAACTATCATTAGTAAGAAAAACCAAATAGCATATTGTAACAAAGACAGACAATTATCTCTTGATTACACTCTAATTTTAAGTAAGGATATGGTTCAGTTCATGTGCAATTCATAAGTATCAAATTACTTTCCATTTTCTTGTTGCCCAGTTTTTACACAAGGTTAGCAAGTCCACAGCCGATTCACTAGCTCTGTGTAAGTTCCTGGCTGCGGGTAATTTTGTCTCTGCAGCAGTGGATTTTGCCTTGGTGGCAGGAGGGTTTCCTGGTTCCAATTCTAGACTAGCTGCAGCTTTCAGGTGGGAGTGATGGATCCAAGTCGATTTTTCTTCTACCTTTACTACTGAGAAAGGTTAGCAATACCAAAAATGGTCCCTCCCAGGAGATAAATTATCCTTTCTTTTATGCACTTTTACCCAAACATAATTCCCTAGATTGAAGGGGTATAAAGCCCCTTCTAGAGGTACTGGTTGTATTAGCCGTGCCTGGACCTGATTGTATTTTAATAATTTCTGAACCTGTAAAATATATTGGGTCACATTTTCATTTCCCGCTAATAAACTTACATGAGCAGGTACATAAGTTCCGAGGACTTGCATCAGTCCTTTGAATAGTATTTAATAGGGAGCTAAAGGTAGTGTGTGCAAGACAAGGTTACCTATTTGGCTGCAGCATAAATTCCTGGCACAAACCAATTCTTCAGCACTGTCTAGGCTAGTGCAGAAGTCCCAGAATGCCCTAGATGATGATTCATTTTTGCTATGGGAATCAGGTATTGCTTAGGTAAAATAGGAAGGTTTTCCATACCTGCTCTCCATGTTCCCTGGGAGTCTTTGGTTGCTTCATACCTTTTCCAAGAGTCAATTTCTTCAGCAGCAACAGTCAAACATATCTTTTCAGGAGCAGGCAACAACAGGTTGGACTTTTGGACTGCTTGTAAACCCAGTAGTTTATATGGCTGTCATGCTGCGGCTTTAGCGGCAATATCTGTTAGACTATTTCTTATATCTTCTTTTGTCCTTCCACTGGTATGGGCTGGCTGATGAATGATAGCAACTTTGGAATTGTATAGCTTTTAACAGTTCAGCAATTTGTAGAGCATTTGATATTTTACTTCCACTAGAAGTCATAAACCCATGCAGTTTCCATAACTGCCCAGTAGCGTGGCATACTCCAAATGCATATCAAGAATCGGTATAAATATTTACAGTCTTTTCTTTCACCTGCTGACAGGCCTTTGTCAATGTATTTAATTCTGCTGCTTGTGCACTCAGCTTTGAACTGAGTGGTGAAGCCTCCACTACTTCACTCACAGTAATTACTGAATAACCTGTAACCCAGTTGCTGTTTGGATAATATGAGGACCTGTCAACAAATAGTTCCAGACTGGGATCTAGAAACAGCACATCTATTAAATCTTTTGGAGTCTTCAAAACTTCACAGGTTGTTACTACACAATCATGATTTGGAGTTCCTTCCCCGGTAAAGGGATTAGATTATTAGTTAACATCCCTGAGGCTATTCCTTTCCCTTCATGTATAAACAAGGCAAATGGTTTACAGTAGTCTGACAATCCCAGAGCAGGTGCAGCTTGCTTCAAAAGCTCGAATGTCTTTACTTTGTCTGTTGTCCAGTGTCCTGGTTTCAGCCAGGATAGAGTTAATTTTCTTCACAGAAACTAGTGTGAGGCTATGTTTTAGATTTGGGATAACGTGTTGATATTTTGAGTTGTTGCTAAGTAGTCAAGGACAGTGCCAGCAAGAAGGCTGGGGGTGCACAGGAAGCTGGGAGGGGACACAGCTGGGACAGCTGAACCAGGCTGGCCAAAGAGATATTCCATACCATATGACGTCATGCTCAGTATATAAAGCTGGGACGAAGAAGAAGGAAGGGGTGGAGGGACGTTCGGAGCTATGGCGTCTGTCTTCCCAAGAAACCATTACGTGTGATGGAGCCCTGCTTCCCTGGAGATGGCTGAACACCTGCCTGCCCATGGGGAGTAGTGAATGAATTCCTTGGTTTGCTCTGCTTGCTTGTGCGGCTTTTGCTTTCCCTATTAAACTGTCTTTATCTCAAACCATGAGTTTCCTCACTTTTACTCTTCCGATTCTCTCTCCCATCCCACCAGGGGAGAGTGAGTGAGTGGCTGCGTGGTGCTTAGTTGCTGGCTGGGGCTAACCATGATATGTGGCCATGCACCATTGGCAGTTGTACAGGTTAAGAACAATGCAATGATCTTATGCAGGCCCTTGACAGCACTGTCCACACATCCTGTGAATGGAAGTTTTGTACTCAACTTCTTCAGAGCTTCATATCTTTTTCTTTCTGGAGGTTAGAACAGTTTGGAGACTGGGTTGACTCACAGTGGTAGGGAGGACAATTACTCTCTTGAAAAAAGAATCTGGTCTTTGCCTGTGTGCTGGTTTTGGCTAGGATAGAGCTAATTTTCTTCACAGCAGCTAGTATGGGGCTATGCTTTGGGTTTATGCTGGAAACAGTGTTGATAACATAGGGATGTTTTAGTTATTGCTGAGCAGTGCTTACACAGAGTCAAGGCCTTTTCTGCTCCTCACACCACATCGCCCCGCCAACAAGTAGGTTGGAGGTGCACAAAAAGTTGGGAGGGGACACAGCTGGGACAGCTGACCCCAACTGACCAAAGGGATATTCCATACCATATGACATCATGCTCAGCAATAAAACTAGGGGGAAGGTTGGTGGGGAGGCCGCTGCTCGGGGACTGGCTGGGCATCGGTTGGCTGGTGGTAAGCAATTGTTTTCATTTGGATCACTTGCCTTTCTTGGATTTTATTTATCTCTCTTTGTTATTTTACTTTTAAATTCATTATTAAGATTATTATTATGATTCTATTTTATTTCAATTATTAAACTGTTTTTATCTCAACTCACAAGTTTTCTCACTTTTACCCTTCTGATTCTCTTCCCCCATCCTGCTGGGGAGGAGTGAGCGAGCATCTGTGTGGTGTTTAGTTGCTGGCTGGGGTTAAACCACGACAGTCCTTTTTGGCGCCCATACAGGGACTTGAAGGGTTTGAGATAATGATAGATTGACCAGAGCATATTAGAAGGGATTTATCTGTTAACAGTTGCTGGTCATGATATTGATTCATCTGTTCTCGATATTAGTTTATCTAATCTGCACCATGCTCTTTTTTTTGCTGTACATGTTAACGATTGGTGTTGGCTTTTGCAGTTTGCTGTGCTCTGTAGTGATTAGTGATGTTTTGCCTTGGAGATTTGTTATTAAAACACTGACCTTGAGCTTAATCTGGTATTTGGGCTCTGTACTGAAGCCATTACTGTACTTTGGGTGCCATCTCATGGAGACAATTAACAATTATACTTCTTCCTCTGAGAGGTTTTTTGTGGAGGAAATACAGAACGGCACCTTTGCTACCTTCTTCTGTGGTGTTTTCTCCCTTGTTGCAATAACTTTTTGGTATCTTGAACATCCTTGGGTAGTTTATAATACTTCTATTGGTGTTTCTTAGGAATATTGCTTCAGTTTTGTCTAAAGTTAACAAGCAATTTAGGAATTTGACCTAGGCTCCATGAGAGTATGGTCATAGGTGGCAAGGCATGTGAGAGAATATGGGCAGGTATCTAGAGAACTTCTCACCTCTGATGGTCTGGAACTTCACTCCCAAACAAGTGCAGGATCCTTATGAAGTGACAGAATGCTTGGGGGGGAAAAAAAAAAAGTGACTATTCCAAAGAGGCACAACATACCACACTGTGCTGGGCCCTGGCCAGCAGCTACCAAACACTGCTCAATATCATGCAGCACCCGCAAGGAGAAGAGAGGGAAAACATACCAACAGACACTATGGCTAAATCAGACAGTATATCAGTCACTCCTATAAAAAGAAACAATAGAAGCAGAAGTCAGCTCATTTAGTAAGGGATGAAGAAACTTCTCCTAAGAGGGAGCAGGAGAGAGAATCAGAAGAGGCAGCCTGTTTTGCAGCAGAGCCGTCACAAGAACAGGAGGAAGAGACTGTAATCATAAATTAGATAGAAACCACCTGATCTCTATCCCTAAGTGAGCTGCGAGATATGTGAAAAGATTTCAGCCATCAACCAGGTGAGCTACTTCTCAGCTGGTTACTCCGATGCTGGGATATTGGGGCCAGTAGTCAGGAATTCGAGGGTAAGGAAACCCAGCAGCTGGGATCCCTTGCTAAGGATAAGGCTATTGACAAAGGGATTGGAAAAAGGGCAGGAGTCCTCAGTCTTTGGCAGCGTGAAGTGTGAAGGACAGGTATCCCTTAAAGGAAGAACTTGCAAATTCCTGATAATGAGCTGGACAGACACGGAGGCACCAACTATAGATGGACTGGCCAGACAACTCTGAGAATACAAAGATAATCTCGCTTCCTCCACGTGGGCCTGTGTCTCGGCTGTGAAGGAACTAACCCAAAAATTGTCTGAGCAATCCGAGAAGGATAGGCCTTTCTCACGCACTCCAACCAAGGCCTCAGCTATTAAGTCAGCCTTTTCTGTTCAAGGGAGAGGGTATTGGTGGCGCACACCACTTGCAATCCTGTGGTTCTTCCTGCGTGATTAGGGGGAGGATATGAGGAAGTGGGATGGTGAACCTACCTGGAGACTAGAAGCTCGGGTACAGGAACTACAAGGAAAAACAAGAGCCAAAAGGCATCCATGAAGGAAAATTACTGCTCCAGTGTCTGTTGGGCAGAGTAGAAGGGCTGATAATACTTTTGTCCCTGATGAAGGGACTTCTGTTTTGCAGTTACAAAAAGCAAGTAATGAAGACTCCGACCAGGAATAGAAGGGACCTGCCTTCAGCCAGGCAGAGGAAAGGGACAACCGAGTTTACTGGACTGTGTGGGTTCGATGGCCTGGCACATCAGCCCCAAGGGGGTATAAAGCTCTAGTGGACACAAATGCACAGTGTACTCTAATACCATCAGATTACAAAGGGACAGAATTCACCTCTATTCACACTCTGGAGTGACAGGGGGATCCCAACAGCTGACTGTATTTGAGGGTGAGGTAAGCCTAACTGGGAATGAGCGGCAGAAGCACCCCATTGTGACTGGCCCGGGGGCTCCATGTATCCTTGGCATAGACTACCTCAGGAGAGAGTACTTCAAGGACCCAAAGGGCACCGGTGGGCTTTTGATATAGCTGCCTTGAGTACGGAGAAGATTAAACAGCTGTCTAGCTTGCCTGGTCTCTCAGAGGATCCATCTGTTGTGGGGTTGCTGCGGGTTAAAGAACAGCAGGTGCCAACTGCTACCATGACAGTGCACGGTGGCAATATCGCACCAATCGAGACTCCCTGGTTCCCATCCATAAGCTGATCTGGCGACTGAAGCATCAAGGAGTGATCAGTAAGACTCATTCACCCTTTAACAGCCCCATATGGCCAGTGCAAAAATCTAATGGAGAGTGGAGGCTAACAGTGGACTATTGTGGCCTGAATGAAGTCACGCCACCACTGAGTGCTGCCGTACCAGACATGCTAGAACTTCAATATGAACTGGAGTCAGAGGCTGCCAAATGGTATGCAACAATTGATATCACCAACACATTTTTCTCAATCCCTTTGGCAGCAGAGTGCAGGCCACAGTTTGCTTTCATGTGGAGGGGGTATCCAGTACACCTGGCATCGACTTACTCCGGGGTGGAAACACAGTCCTACCATTTGTCATGGATTGATACAGACTACACTGGAACAGGGTGAAGCTCTGGAACACCTGCAGGATATTGATGACATAACTGCATGGGGCAACACAGCGTAGGAAGTGTCTGAGAAGGGGAGAAGAACAATCCAATTTCTTTTGAAAACTGGTTTTGCCATAAAACAAAGTAAGGTCAAAGGAAAATCCAATTTTTAGGAATAAAGTGGTAAGATGGGTGTTGTCATATCCCTGTGGATGTGGTCAATAAAATGTCTCCACCAACTAGCAAAAAAGAAACACAAGCTTTCTTAGGTGTTGTGGGTTTTTGGAGAATGCATAATCCAGGTTATAGTCTGATTGTAAACCCTCTCTATGAGGTGACCCAGAAGAAGAATGACTTTGAATGGGGCCCTGAGCAGCAGCAAGCCTTTGAACAAATTAAACAGGATGTTTATGCAGAAACCCTTGGGCCAGTCTGGACAGGACAAGATGTGAAAAACATGCTTTACACCTCAGCCGGAGATTATGGCCCCACCTGGAGCCTGTGACAGAAAGCACCTGGTGAGACTCGGAGGTCGACCTCTAGTGTTTTGGAGCCGGGGATATAGAGGATCTGAGGCCCACTATACTCCAACTGAAAAAGAGATATTGGCAGCATATGAAGGAATTTGAGCTGCTTCAGAGGCAGTTGGTACTGAAGCACGGCTCTTTTTTGCACCTTGATTGCCTGTGCTGGGCTGAATGATCAAAAAGAGGGTCCCCTCTACGCATCATACAACTGATGTGGGTCACACTGATAACGCGACGGGCTCAGATGGGAAGCCCAGGAATTCTGGAAGTCATCACGGACTGGCCAGAGGGATCAAACTTAGGAGTGTCACCGGAGGAAGTGACTTGTTCTGAAGAGGCCCCTGTTGCATTAAGAGGCAGAGCAATTTGGCAGAAACTAAACCCCCTTACTTTCCAGTCAATCTTCAGATATCAGAGGGACTGGGGGCGGCTGAGCTTAGGTTCTGAATGATGCCCAAAGTTAGCGTTAGTAGTCCGGTCGCACCCAACACCTTTGTTGGACTATCACGGGTCCGGATGCACTACTAACATCACACTACCTGCTCAGCCAGACACCTCCTGGACTCACACGGCCGCACTCAGAGGTACGGTCGCGTTCAGGGACAACACACACACGGCTGAGTCAATCAATAGTGCGATTTATTGAAGCAACAGATATACAGGTTCTTTGGATTGCCGGTGATAAATTCACTGTCTGCAAAGCATGTGCAAATACCAAAAATATGAGTGACACTACTTGGCTATAAACGCGTTAAAAAATGTAAAGTGACTCTATAGAGATTTCTAAGTTTCCCGGGGAGGCACTTGGTATGACCAAGGGTTCGAATCTTACCCAACGGCGTCCTGATGGGGGGGAAGAGAGGCTCAGCCCGTCGACTGATCCCAGAAGTTAGAATAGTACACGACGATGGTATCTTCCCTAACATCCAGCTCTTAAAACACTATTTTATAGTATTTTACTTTGCAGGTGGAGCTTGAGTGACTCTAGTCATACATACCTTTATCAGGATTGGTGCAGAATTCTCTCGCTTCGCGTTTAAAGGTACAGACTAGGAAAAATTCAGTGCGCACGCTCATTGAGGAGGGGTCGCACCTTGGGAGGGTGGTAACTTTTGAGAGGGGTGTGCGTTTTAGTATTATAATGATATTATAATTAGCAAAGTTCACTCCAAGTACAGCACTTCATCAAAGTTGACAGGGTTGGCCCAGGACATTGCAAGCGCAGCTTATCAATGTACATCCTGTGCATCCCTAAACTCCCCTGTTCACAGAGCGTGGCCGCGAGGTCTCCACTCCGCTCCACCCTCCATGTAATCTCTCCCAGAGTCAGCACACCAGGCGCCCCTGATGTTGCCAACATCCAAGGCTGTTCAGGGAGTCTCCATGTCACAGACCCATTGTACACTAGTGCTACGTTCCACCTGGTTTCAAGGCTGTTCTTAGAGGGTAAATTTCCAAAGTACCCCTCAGCGATTACTCCACAGCCCCACTGTATAATAAACTGCCAGAAAATGAGAAGCAATATGCCCTGTTCACTGATGGGTCCTGTCGTGTTCTGGGAAAACATCGAAGGTGGAAGTCTGCTGTGTGGAGTCTTACACGACAAGTCACAGAAATTGCTGAAGGAGAAGGTGAATCAAGTCAGTTTGCAGAGGTGAGAGGAATCCAGCCGGCTTTAGATACTGCTGAATGAGAAAAATGGCCAGTACTTTACCTCTATACTGGCTCATGGATGGTGGCAAACGCCCTATGGGGGTGGCTACAGCAATGGAAGCAGAGCAACTGGCAGTGCAGAGGTAAACCTATCTGGGCTACCGCATTATGGCAAGATACTGCTTCCCGGCTAGAGAACCTGGTTGTAAAAGTATGCCATGTAGATGCTCATGTACCCAAGATTCGGGCCACTGAAGTACATCGAAACAACGAGCAGGTGGATCAAGCTGCTAAGATTGAAGTGGCTTGTGAATCTGGACTGGCAACATAAGGGTGAATTACTTATAGCTCAGTGGGCCCATGACACCTCAGGCCATCAGGGAAGAGATGCAACATATAGATGGGCTCGGGATCGAGGGGTGGACTTGACTGTTAATGCCATTGCACAGGTTATCCATGAATGTCCATGTCCAATGTGTACATCAAGGTTATTTAATCCTGGGCAAAAATAATCCATTATTTATGTTGCATGTTATGGGAATTACTATAGCAGGAACCCCTTGTTGCTACCCAGGCTAGGAGCAAGGGGAGGAGTTCATTGCAATATTAATCCCTATAACCTGGCCCAAAGGGACCAGGGGTGGAGATTGTAATGGAAAGACCTTTAAATTATTGTAACCCATTATTTGAGTTGCATGTTATAGGAATTACTATAGCAGGAACCACCCGAACCAATGGAGGACAAGCCTTACAAGAAGCAGTGCAACTTGCAGCAGTGACCCAACCTGAGCTGGCTTTGGTGCCCAGTAACTGCACGCAACACACCACCTCCTGAGTCCTGAGTGACCACCATAACAGATGGAGCCCGAAGTCATGGACTAAGTGAACTCAGTGGACATTCTGGGGACATTTCACAGACATTTATGGACATTTTGCAGACATTCCACGGGGGTGGTCCATAGACTGAAGGAATTCTATCTGTATATTGTATCAAAGGATGGGAAGGGGGGTGGTGGTTGATGAGGTTGTATTGGATAGTGTGGTACCTGAGCATGACATAAATGGTACGGAATAAGGAGTGGAGAATGTGCTGGTTTTGGCTAGGATAGAGTTGATTTTCTTTATAGTGGCTAGTATGGGGCTATGTTTTGGATTTTTGATGAAAACAGTGTCGATAACACAGGGTTGTTTTCATTATTGTTGAGCAGTGCTTACACAGAGTCAAGGCCTTTTCTGCTCCTCATACCACCCCGCCAGCGAGTAGGCTGGGGGTGCACAGAAAGCTGGGAGGGGACACAGCTGGGACAGCTGACCACAACTGACCAAGAGGATATTTCCATACCATATCACAGAATCACAGAATCACAGTATGATAGGGGTTGGAAGGGACCTCTGAAGATCATCTGGTCCAACCCCCCTGCCAAAGCAGGATCACCTAGGGCAGGTTGCACAGGAACACGTCCAGTCGGGTTTTGAAGGTCTCCAGAGAAGGAGACTCCACAACCTCTCTGGGCAGCGTCTTCCAGTGCTCCGTCACCCTCACAGTAAAGAAGTTTTTCCTCATGTTGAGGTGGAACTTCCTGTGCTGCAGTTTATGCCCATTGCCCCTTGTCCTATCACTGGGCACTACTGAAAAGAGACTGGCTCCATCCTCCTGACAGCCACCCTTTGCAGGAGAAGGATGGACTTCACAACTCTATGAGAGTTATATTCCGAAGCTGTTTATTGTCTTGTCTGACTCCAATATATATCATAATTTTTGCTTAGCCACTGCACACACACACTCATGATTGGTTACAGCTTGTTACACACATTATTGCAATTGGCTATATACAAAATATCACGCGCTGTCCATGCGCCTCTCACACAGTCAGGATTCGCTGCTTGCAGGTGTTCCTGCACTCCTTTGCTTCTTCTTAGTTGTTTACCACAGCTCCTTCTCCTCAAGGCCGAGCCATGCAGATATCCAGCTGTTTACCAGCTTCTCAATGCCACAGCTCCTTCTCCTTAAGGTCGAGCCATGCAGGGTGATCCCAACAACCCTTCAGATATTTATAGACATTGATAAGGTCCCCTCTCAGCCTTCTCTTCTCCAGACTAAACTGCCCCAGGTCTCTCAGCCTTTCCTCATACGAGAGATGTTCCAGGCCCTTAATCATCCTCGTAGCCCTCCGTTGGACTCTCTCCAAAAGTTCCCTGTCTCTCTTGAACTGGGGAGCCCAGAACTGGACACAATAGTCCACATGAGGCCTCACCAGCGCAGAGTAGAGGGGGAGGATAGCCTCTCTCGACCTGCTGGTCACACTCTTCTTAATGCACCCCAGGATACCATTGGCCCTCTTGGCCACCAGGGAACATTGCTGTCCCATGGATAACTTATTGTCCACCAGGACTCCAAGGTCCTTCTCCATGGAGCTGCTTTCCAGAAGGTCAACCCCTAACCTGTACTGGTGCATGGGGTTGTTCCTCCCCAGGTGCAGAACTCTACACTTGTCCTTGTTAAGTTTCATGAGGTTCCCCTCCGCCCAACTCTCCAGTCGGTCCAGATCCCGTTGAATGGCAGCACAGCCTCCTGGTGTATCAGCCACTCCTCCCAGTTTTGTATCATCAGCAAACTTGCTGAGGGTACATTCCAACCCTTCATCTAGGTCATTGATGAAGATGTTGAACAAAACTGGACCCAGTACTGATCCCTGGGGAACACCACTAGCTACAAGCCTCCAACTGGACTCTGCGCCGCTGACCACAACCCTCTGAGCTCTGTTGCTTAGACAATTCTCACAGTCCACTCGTCCAACCCATACTTCCTGAGCTTCGCTATGAGGATGTTACAGGAGACAGTGTCAAAAGCCTTACTGAAGTCAAGGTAAACCACATCCACTGCTCCCCCTTCATCTACCCAGCTAGTCACTCCATCATAGAAGGCTATCAGACTGGTCAAGCACGATCTCCCCTTGGTGAATCCATGCTGACTACTCCTGATAACTTTCTTTTCATCCATGTGCCTAGAGATGGCCTCCAGAAGGAGCCGTTCCATCACCTTCCCAGGGATGGAGGTGAGGCTGACCGGTCTATAATTTCCCGGCTCTTCCTTCTTGCCCTTTTTGAAGACTGGGGTGACATTGGCTTTCCTCCAGTCCTCAGGCACCTCTCCCGTTCTCTGTGATTTTTCAAAATTGATGGAGAGAGGTGTTGCAACAACATCAGCCAGCTCCCTCAGCACTCGTGGGTGCATCCCGTCAGGGCCCACAGATTTGTGAGTGTTCAGTTCAGCCAAATGATCTCTAACCCAAACCTCGTCGACCAGTGGAGAGTCTTCCTCCCTCCAGGCTTTTTCACTTACCTCCAGGATCTGGGATTCCTGAGGAGTAGTCTTAGCAGTAAAGACTGAAGTGAAAAAGGCATTCAGTAACTCTGCCTTCTCTGCCTCCTCTGTCACCAGGTCTCCCACTTCATTCACCATATGATGTTGTGCTCAGCAATAAAACTAGGGGGAAGGTTGGCAGGGGGGCTGCTGCTTGGGGACTGGCTGGGTATCAGTCAGTTGGTGGTGAGCAATTGTTTTCATTTGGATCACTTATCTTTCTTGGGGTTTATTTATCTCTGTTATTTTCCTTTTCAATTTATTATTATTATAATTTTCATTATCATTATTATAATTATTTTATTTTAAATATTAAGCTGTTTTTATCTCAACCCACGAGCTCTCTCACTTTTACCCTTCAGATTGTCTTCCCCCATCCCGCTGAGGGGAGTGAGTGAGCAACTGTGGTGTTTAGTTGCTGGCTGGGGTTAAGCCATGACAGCCTGGCAACATGTTTATACTAAGTCCTGTCAGCAGAGGAAAGAATAGTTTACTGCGTTTAGGGGACTATCTGTTAAGAACTTCTGTTTTTATTCATGGAAGAAATTCATGTCACTGTTAGGATAAAGGGGTGCTTCTTAGCCACCACTTTTCATGTCTACAGCATCCTCAGTCAACCATGACATTCAGTGCTTTTAATTTAGTCTTTTCAAATTATTATGTAGCATTTCTCATTTCTTTCCCAATATAGTCTGTATATCTTGGCCTGTAATCCTCCTATATCACCACAGGAATGAAGAGTTAAAATCTGCCGCCACTCATATTGGTATAAATACTGAGAAAGTATTTGAGGCTAGTGGAATCATACTGGATTTATGCAGATGTAAGTGAAAACAGAATTATTAACTATTTAATACCAACAAAGTTTTATGTCATTTTATGATTCAGGCTGTTTCTCAATTCTTTGCATTGGACAAGTTAAAACAATATCTGACACATTCTTAAACAGCAAGGTATAATTTATTACAATCAAATTACAAAAGCATCACAAGAGAAAAAAATTAATCAGTTACACTGGGAGGGCATAAAGAGCCACTGGTAAGATGTACAAAACCAAAAAGAAAAAAAAAGTCAGAAAGTTAAATATAGGATGGTCTTGCCTCATCAGGCAACTCATCTTTCTTTTTCAGTTGACAAAAGATCTTAAATTTGGCAGTGCTGAAGCACCTGCTTCTCTCAAGGTCTTGTAACAGAGGTGATGTGCACTGACTGTCTAAGGTTGCCTGAAGGGTGGGAAAGGCACGGACTATTTATAGTCCGTATATATAGTCCGTATATATATATACACGTATATTTATAGTCCGTATATATAGTGTATCAACACTGGTTTATGTCTGGTATGACAGATACTGCAAAGAAGATAGATAGACTTCTTGTTTAAAAGGAGTCTCCTATGGAACATCATGTTCTGTGTAATGCTCTCATGCAAGACAGCTTGGGGATACAGTGTGTGTAATCAAAATGCAGCTGCAGGCAACATATGTAGTCAGTGAAGGCATGTTGAGCACGGGCTAATCTTGGGAAAGCTATAGGTGATATTTTCTCTGCATATAAATGAGGTCTGCCAGTGATAATTTGGGTCTTGAACCAATTTCCCGTTCAGAAACTGAATGTTCAAAAATTGTTCTGAAATCTTAGTCTGTTTCTGGAACAGCACCTTCTCACGAGGAGGAGCTTAAAATTATGGTTGTGGGGAGAGACAGCATATACTTCTTCATATGGTTTGTGTTTTTCTGCCACAATGAAAATGTGAGTTCACCATGGAAGACTTTCTGGAGTCAATGTAAATCATCCAAGCTATGCTGAAAGCCTTGGGGTTGTGCCTTTTTCACAAATATGAAGAGTTTGGGCTATGTATCTTTAGAAAATCAACTCTTCTAACTTTGGTGCCATGGATAGCACATAAACCTGGAAATGAGGAATCACCTAATTGTGTGCATCACTTCGGCCATCCATATCGTGTAAATGTGACTGAAGAAAAGACTCTGAGGTGGATCAGAAACACATCAGCCTCTCCTCTAACCTACACTATAAATGCTATTTCTCTTCCTTTCCATCTCCCTGTTCTTCTCTTACTCATGTGAATATGTACAGTATTTCCAAACATCAAAATATCCATCAGCTTGAAATAATAGAGACAAAGTCTCTAATTATTCAGCTTAATGGTATAAGCCCATTGCTCAACTGGCTGCTGACAACTTGCCTCCTTTAATGTTGTCCTGGTTTCAGCCAGGATAGAGCTGGTTTTCTTCACAGAAGCTAGTGTGAGACTGTGTTTTGGATTTGGGATGAGAAACTGTTGATAATGTGCTGATGTTTTGGGTTGTTGCTGAGCAGTCAAGGACAGTCCAGCTTCTCGTGCTGGCCTGCCAGCGAGCAGGCTGGGGGTGCACGGGCAGCTGGGAGGGGACACAGCCGGGACAGCTGACCCAGACTGGCCAAAGAGATATTCCCTACCATACGACGTCATGCCCAGTACATAAACTGGAGTTGGCCGGGGGGCGGAAATCGCTGCTCAGGGACGGGCTGTCGATCACTGGGTGGTGAGCAATTGCTGTACTGGGCATCACTTCTTCTTGTACATTCCTTTGTTGGTATTATCATTGTTGTTCCCTTCTTTCTTTCTGTCCTATTAAACCGTGTTTATCTCAACCCACGAGTTTTTTTTTTCCCAATTCTCTTCCCCGTCCCACTGCGGGAGGGGGAGTGAGCGAGCGGCTGCGTGGTGCTTAGTTGTTGGCTGGGGCTAAACCACGACAAATGTGATGAAGTTTTCAAGAAAGAACATCTCAACAGAGCAGTCTCTTTCCTGTGGAGTCTAATTTGAAAGTCTTCGGTTTGTCGATGTCCCATTAACAGAAAACCTTCCTAACAAGCTTGTGTTTGGTTAGTATTTCAGATTGTACTATTGGGAAAAGATAAAACAAAACCCAGAGGAAATGGGATACAGTTGGATGCCTCAAAAAAAGGAAGAAAAGATCAGTGGAACTTAAGCTCAACTTCTTGTTGAGAAAAAAAAGTTTAAAACAACTTTCAACTTTTAAGTAACATCTTCCATTAGCCTAACTGTGAAACACTGAAAAAATTATTTGACACTTTAAAATACCTTCTTGGGAGTAGTGGAAAAATTGAAGCTATTCTTTTAGACTGGTTTTCTGTGAGGGTGATGTTCAGTCACATTTAGTGAGTGAGTATGTATAAATATGCCTTAGGAAAACATGTGACTGGGCAGAGGAGGTAGACTTTATTAATGCCCTAAGGTGAGGAATGTTTCAGAGCTTCTTCATGTATGCTCAACCTCAGGGCACAAAGCCAGAAGAAAACTTTTGGGGTCTATTGCCCCCCTGAGGTAATGATGTTCTCCTGCTGAAATTAAAATTAGAAAAAAGGGCTAATGATACTTTAGTTAAGCTATATGATGCAACTATTTGAAGCAAAAGCACCCACAGATGAAATACATTCTTCATTCTACCAAGGTTACAATTTAAATTGTGTTTCTGTGGTGGGTTGACCTTGGCTGGATGCCAGGTGCCCACCAAGCTACTCTATCACTCTTCTCCTCAGCAGGACAGAAGGGGGAGAAAACAAGGTGGAAAAAAACCTCGTGGGTCAAGATAAAGACAGTTTAATAAAGCAAAAGCAAAGGCTGTGTGCAGAAGCTAAGGAAAACAAAATATTTATTCTCTACTTCCCATCAGCAGGCAATGTCCAGCCACTTCCCGGGAAGCAGGGCTTCAGTATGCATAGTGTTTGCTCTGGAAGACAAACATCAGAAAACGAATGCCCCCCTCTCCTCCTCCTTTCTCTTAGCTTTTATTGCTGAGCAGATATCATATGGTATGGAATATCCCTTTGGCCAGTTTGGGTCAGCTGTCCTGGCTGTGTCCCCTCACAAGATCTTGCCCACCCCCATCCTACTGGTGTGGGGGGGGAAATGTTGGAGAGACAGCCTTGATGCTGTGGGAGCACTGCTTAGCAGTAGCCAAAACACTGGTGTGTTATCAACACTGTTCTAGCTACCAATATAAAGCGCAGCACTATGAGGGCTGCTATGGGGAAAATTAACTCCATCTCAGCCAGAACCAATACATTTTCTATCATGTGATACACAAAAAGGGACAAAATAAATGCTTAACACCTGAACCCTCTCCTTAGGAGTCGTCTTGTTATATCCAATCCTCTGACTTTTCAGGTTGAAATGGATTGGTAGGATAAGAATAAAATACACTGCAGCAGACTCTGTCCTATGAGGCAAAAGGAATACTATATTCCTGGCCAAATTCCACACTCTATGTCTGTCTCTACCCTTAAGAAGATGTATTTGTTCCTGGTTGACATAAGATAATGGGAACTACTTCAGAAACTCTGGCAGTAAACAGATCAGCTCCTGTTCCATTGCACTAGATATACTATAAAAATCATAGAATCATAGAATAATAGAATAGTTGGAGTTGGAAGGGGCCTCTAAAGGTCATCTAGTCCAAACCCCCTGCAATGAGCAGGGACATATTCAGCTAGACCAGGTTGCTCAGAGCCCTGTCCAACCTGACCTGGAATGTTTCCAGGGATGGGGCATCTACCACCTCTCTGGGCAACCTGTTCCAGTGTTTCACCACTCTCATTGTGAAAAATATCTTCCTTATATCCAGTCTAAATCTACCCTCTTTTAGTTTAAAACCATTACCCCTTGTCCTATCGCAACAGGCCCTGCTAAAAAGTCTGTCCCCATCTTTCTTACAGGCCCCCTTAGGGGGCTGCCATAAGGTCTCCCCGGAGCCTTCTCTTCTCCAGGATGAACAACCCCAACTCTCACAGCCTTTCTTCATAGGAGAGGCATTCCATCCCTCTGATCATTTTTGTGGCACTCCTCTGGACCCGCTCCAACAGGTCCATGTCTTTCCTGTGCTGAGGGCTCCAGAGCTGGACACAGTACTCTGGATGGGGTCCCACCAGAGCAGAGTAGAGGGACAGAATCTCCTCCCTTGACCTGCTGGCCATGCTGCCAGGAACACCTAAGAGAGTACACAGGGATACCTTGGTAGAGGCAGCCGCACCCATATTAAATGTATTATTAATTCCCAGAAAAAAAACTCTTAACCCACAGCTTCATATACCAGATTCTGACCCCCTGTTGGAATAAGCTTCTTAAAGCTCCTGCTGCGGGCCTTCCTTGGCGCGTCTTACGGTGGCTGAGGGTGCACTCGATCCCACTGACTGTGTCATTGATGCAGATATTAAACAGTACTGGTCCCAGTATGGACCCCTGAGGGACACTGCTCGTCACCAATCTCCATCTGGACATTGAGCCGTTGACCTCTGGATGCGACCATCCAACCAATTCCTCATCCCACCAACAGTCCATCCATCAAATCCATATCTCTCCAATTTAGAGAGAAGGATGTTGTGGGGGACCGTGTCAAAAGCCTTACAGAAGTCCAGATAGATGACATCGGTAGCTCTTCCCTTGTCCACTGATGTGGTCACTCCATCATAGAAGGCCACTAGGTTGGACAGGCAGGACTTGCCCTTGGTGAAGCCATACTGGCCGTCTTGAATCACCTCCCTGTCCTCCATGTGCCTTAGCATAGCTTCTAGGAGGATCTGTTCCATGATCTTCCCAGGCACAGAGGTGAGGCTGACAGGTCATTAGTTCCCAGGGTCCTTCCTCCTTGCTACCCTTTTTAAAAATGGGTGCAATGTTTCACTTCTTCAAGTCTTCAGGGACTTTACCTGACTGCCATGACTTTTCAAATGTCATGGAGAGTGGCTTGGCAGCTACGTCAGCCAATTCCCTCCGGACTGTGGGATGCATCTCTTCAGGTCCCATAGACTCGTGTATGTTCAGGTTCCTCAGGTGGTCTCAACCCTGATCTTCTCTTACAGTGGGAGGGACTTTGCTCCTCCAGTCCCCATCTTGCAGTCCATCCACTTGGGAGGTGTGGGAAGAGAGATTGCCAGTGAAGACTGAGGCAAAGAAGTCATTGAATACCTCAGCTTTCTCCTCATCCCTTGTTACCAGTCTGACAGTCTTGCTCATCACGGGAGCTATGCTTTCTTTGACTTTCCTTTTCTGTCTGACATACCTGTAGAAGCCCTTCTTATTGTTCTTTGCATTCCTTGCCAAGTTCAGGTCCAGCCATGCCTTGGCCTTCTTGACCTCATCCCTACACAACCGGGCAGCATCCCTGTACTCTTCCCAGGATACCTGTCCCTGCTTCCACTGCCTGTGCATTTCCTTCTTGCCCTTTAGTTTGACCAGCAGGTCTCGACTCAGCCATGCTGGTCTCTTGCCTTCCTTTCCTGATTTCTTACACCTGGGGATCGAGAGCTCTTGCACTCTGTGGAAAGTGTCCTTAAAGGTCTGCCAGCTCTGTTCTGCTCCCTTGTCCCTGAGGACAGTTTCCCAGGGGATCCTATTGACTGACTCTCTGAAGAGCTGGAAGTTTGCTTTCCTAAAATTCAGGGTATGATACAACGATGTGATCACTGGGTCAGGAGAGAAGACGAAAGGCAACAGGTGGCTATGAGAAAGAGCGAAAGATGACAACAGAAAGTTTAGAAGCTGTCACAGCCTATCTACCACTTCCGCAATTGCTACAGAGTTTATAATTTGGTTTTTAATTTGGCTTTAACAGTAGAAACTCTAGACTACCTGAGCATTTATCCTAGAAAGAGAGAAGAACATCAAATTAAATGGAGTTTCAGGTCATTTCTCCTATCCAACAAGCTTGCCAAAAGGAAAAGACTTCTTCAGTATATCTTATAATTTTTCAAAGTGGTATTGTCCCAGGATCCTTTGCAGAAGAAGCTACGAATCACAGAACAAAGGCCAATGTATACAATTCAGATATTGGAACTTCTATTTAACAGTAATGGCATTGTTAGAAATAATTACAGATCAATGAGAACTTTACTTGATAAACAGGGTAAGAAACTCTAGTTTTGCCTGGTATCATTAAAAGACATAATATTTCAAATGTTTCTACCTTCATATATCTCTGTCGTGGTTTAGCCCCAGCCAGCAACTAAGCCCCACGCAGCCACTCGCTCACTCCCCCACGGTGGGACGGGGGAGAGAATCAGAAGAGTAAAAGTGAGGAAACTCATGGTTTGAGATAAAGACAGTTTAATAAGTAAAGCAAAAGCCGCGCACGCAAGCAAAGCAAAACAAGGAATGTGTTCACCACTCCCCACGGGCAGGCAGGTGTTCAGCCATCTCCAGGGAAGCAGGGCTCCATCACTCGTAATGGTTTCTTGGGAAGACAGACGCCATAACTCTGAACGTCCCTCCACCCCTTCCTTCTTCTTTGTCCCAGCTTTATATACTGAGCATGATGTTATATGGTATGGAATATCTCTTTGGCCAGTCTGGGTCAGCTGTCCCAGCTGTGTCCCCTCCCAGCTCCCCGTGCACCCCCAGCCTGCTCGCTGCAGGCCAGCATGAGAAGCTGGACTGTCCTTGACTACTTAGCAACAACTCAAAACATCAGCACCTTATCAACATTTTCTCATCCCAAATCCAAAACATAGCCTCATGCTAGCTTCTATGAAGAAAATTAACTCTACCCTGGCTGAAACCAGGACACTGGTCGATGGAGCGGGAGCACAGGTAGTGTTTTCCTCAATCCCTTCAGTGACAGGGAAGAACACTGAAAGGAACAGGAAAGCACACCTGGTCAACACATGGCTCAGGGGCTGGTGCCGTCGGCAGAATTTTGGATTTTTTGACCACGGGGCGGTTTACACGGCACCGGGCCTCCTGGCAGAAGATGGAGTGCAACTGACTCCAAGGGGCAAAAGGATTCTTGCTTACGAGCTGGCAGGCCTCATTGAGAGGGCTTTAAACTAGATTTGAAGGGGGAAGGGGATAAAACTAGGCTCACTAGAGATGAGCCGAGGGGTGGCATACCAGAGTTGAAATCGATAGCCCAGCTCAAGTGCATCTACACCAATGCATGCAGCATGGGCACCAAACAGGAGGAGCTGGAAGCCATTGTGCAGCGGGACAGCTACGATGTAGTTGCCATCACAGAAACATGGTGGGATGCTTCTCATGACTGGAGTGCTGCAATGGATGGCTATAAGCTCTTCCGAAGGGATAGGCAGGGAAGGAGAGGCGGTGGGGTGGCTCTGTATGTTAGGGAGTGTTTTGATTGCATAGAAATCGAAGATTGTGAAGACCAAGTAGAGTGCTTGTGGGTAAGGATGAGGGGGAAGGCCAATGAGGCAGATATCCTGCTGGGAGTCTGTTACAGACCACCCAACCAGGACAAAGAGACAGGTGAGACATTCTATAAGTGACTGGTAGAAGTCTCACAATCGCTAGCTGTTGTTCTTGTAGGGGACTTCAATCTACCGGACATCTGTTGGAAGTATAACACGGCAGAGAGGAAAAAGTCTAGGAGGTTCCTGGAGTGTGTGGAGGATAACTTCCTTACACAGCTGGTAAGTGAGCCCACCAGAGGAGGTGCTTTGCTCGACCTGCTGTTTATAAACAGAGAAGGACTGGTGAGAGATGTGGTGGTTGGAGGCCGTCTTGGTCTTAGGGATCACGACATGATAGAATTCTCAGTTGTGAGCGAAGTAAGGAGAGGGGTCAGCAAAACTGCTACCATGGACTTCCGGAGGGCAGACTTTGGCCTGTTCAGGTCACTGGTTGAGAGAGTCCCTTGGGAGACAGTCCTGAAGGACAAAGGGGTCCAGGAAGGCTGGACAGCATTCAAGAAGGAAATCTTACAGGCGCAGGAGCAGGCAGTCCCCATGTGCCGTAAGAAGAGCTGGCGGGGAAGGCGACCGGCCTGGCTGAACAGGGAGATTTTGCTGGGACTCAGGGAAAAGAGGAGAGTTTATCATCTTTGGAAGAAGGGAAAGGCAACTCACGAAGAGTACAAGGATCTCGTTAGGTCAAGCAGGGACAAAATTGACTCCCATTGTCCGACTCAATTCTTTCTGGGGTGCCATGTCTCCGTAAGACTTGCTTTTCAAGGTCCTGGATAGTTTTCCAGGCAGTGGCATGGAGCATGGGATATGTTTCCAGCCATCTGGTGGTTGCTTCTACTACTGTAAGCACATTGTGCTTCCCTTGGTGGGTTTGTCCAAGTGTGATATAGTCAATCGGCCAGGCCTCCCCATATTTATATTTCAGCCATCATCTTCCATACCAGAGGGTCTTTAACCACTTGGTGTGCTTGATTGCAGCGCACGTTTCACATTCATGGATAACCTGTGCAATAGCGTCCATGGTCAAGTCCACCCCTCGATCCCGAGCCCATCTATATGTTGCATCTCTTCCCTGATGGCCTGAGGTGTCATGGGCCCATCGGGCTATAAATAATTCACCCTTATGTTGTCAGTCCAGATCCACCTGAGCCACTTCAATCTTAGCAGCCTGATCCACCTGATGGTTGTTTTCATGTTCTTCAGTGGCCCAAATCTTTGGTACGTGAGCATCTATATGGCGTACTTTTACAACCAGGTTCTCTATCCGAGCAGTAATATCTTGCCACAGTTCAGCAACCCAGATCGGCTTGCCTCTGCGTTGCCATTTGCTCTGCTTCCATTGCTGTAGCCACCCCCATGGGGCTTTTGCCACCATCCATGAGTCAGTACAGCGATGAAGTACTAGCCACTTTTCTTGGTCAGTGATATCTAGAGTCAGTTGGATGGCTTTCACCTCTGCAAACTGACTCGATTCACTTTCTCATTCAGCAGTTTCTACAACTTGTTGTATAGGACTCCATACAGCAGCTTTCCACCTTCGATGTTTGCCTACAATATGACAGGACCCATCAGTTAACAGGGCATATTGCTTTTTGTTTTCTGGCAGTGTATTATACAGTGGGGCCTCTTCAGCATACATCACCTCCTCCTCTGGCGATATTCCAAAATCTTTGCCTTCTGACCAGTCCATGATCACTTCCAAGATTCCTGGGCAACTGGGCTTTCCTGTTTGAGCCTGCTGTGTGATTAGTGAGACCCACTTACATCAGTCGCATGATGTGTAGAGGGGACCCTTCCTTTAATCATCCAGCCCAGCACTGGCAGTCGGGGTGCCAGGAGGAGCTGTGCTTCAGTACCAATCACTTCTGAGGCAGCTCAACCCCCTTCATATGCTGCCAATATCTCTTTTTCAGTTGGAGTATAGCAGGCCTCGGATCCTCTGTATGCCCGACTCCAAAACCCTAGAGGGTTGACCTTGAGTCTCTCCTGGTGCCTTCTGCCAGAGACTCCAGGTAGGGCCATTCTCCCCGGCTGCCGTGTAGAGCATATTTTTAACATCTTGTCCTGCCCGGCTTGTCGTTGCTCAGGGCCCCATTTAAAATTGTTCTTCCGGGTCACTTGATAAAGAGGGCTTACAATCAGACTGTAATTTGGAATATGCATTCTCCAGAAACCCACAACGCCCAAAAATGCTTGTGTTTCCTTTTTGCTAGTTGGTGGAGACATAGCTGTTTTTTTGTTGATCACGTCCATTGGGATCTGTCGACGTCCATCTTGCCTTTTTATTCCTAAAAACTGGATCTCTTGTGCAGGCCCCTTGACCTTACTTTGTTTTATGGCAAAACTGGCTTTCAGAAGGTTTTGAATTCTTTTCTTCCCTTTCTCAAAAACTTATTGTGCTGTGTTGCCCCACCTGATGGCAGCATAGATGTACTGCAGGTGTTCTGGAGCCTCAGTTCCAGTGCAGTCTGTATCAGTCCATGGCGAATGGTAGGGCTGTTTCCACCCCTGGGGCAGTCAGTTACAGGTGTACTGGACGGCCCTCCAAGTGAAAGCAAACTGTGGCCTGCACTCTGCCGCCAAAGGGATTGAGAAAAATGCGTTAGCAATATCAATGGTGGCGTACCACTTGGCTGCCTTTGACTTCATATTGGATTGAAGTTCTAGCATGTCAGATGGGTTCTGCCCCTTTATAGCTTGATGGCAATACAGATGGCTTCTGCCCCTTTATAGCTTGATGGCATTAGGGTACACTGTGCACCAGTGTCCGCCAGAGCTTCATGAGGCTATATACTCTCATGAGGCTGACATGCCAAGCCACTGAATCCACACAGTCCAGTAAACTCAGTTGTCCCTTTCCTCCACATGGCTGGAGGTAGGGTCCCCCTGTTCCTGGTCAGAGCATTCATTACCTGACTCCTGGAATTGCAAACCAGAAGTCCCTTCATTAGGATCAGAAGTAGTCTCAGACCTTCTATTGTGTCTGGGGAATTGCTCCACAGCAATGGGAGCAGTAATCTTCCTGGATGGACCACTTCTGGCCACTGTTTTTCCTTCACAATTCATGTACCTGATCTTCTAGGTCTGAGGTAGGTGCGGTGTCCCACCTTCTCATGTCCTCTCCATGGTTATGCAGATAGAACCACAGGATAGTATGCAGCATGTGCCCATGGTTCCCTCTCCCTTGAGCGGAGAAAACCTGAGTCCATCTGGCATTCTTGATAGCTGAGATGCTGGCCTGTAGGGGCAAGGAGGAAGAGATATTCTCTGAGTCACTGGAACTGTTGGGACAGTTTCTCCACAGCCAAGACGCAGGCCTGTAGGGTCAGGTAGGAAGAAAGATTATCTGAATTGCTGGAGTTGGCAGTCCAATCTATTCACAGTTGGTGCCTTGATGTCTGCCCAGTCCAGTAATTACCAGGGTGTTGGCATATGACATCAGTGAGTTCCGTAAAAAAATTCCACCACATGGACCTCATGCACTGGACTTCATCTGGATCCTTGGAGGCCTAGTTGTTGTCCAGGTTGCTGTATATTGCCTCCATCACTGCTAATTCCTTCAGATACTTGATATCTCCCTCAGTGGAGGTCCACTTGCCTTGGTAGTTTACAAGATCTTCCTTGAGGGGATACCTTGCCTTCACACTTGACAGGAGCCACCTCCAGATGCTGCAGATTGTTGCACCTCTTCTAATCACTTTGTCAATTCCATGGTCCCTAGCAAGGGATCCCATCTGCCAGGCTTCCTTGCCCTCTAGTTCCTGACTGTGGGCCTCACTATCCCAACATCAGAGCAACCAGCTGATAATTTGCTTTCCTGGATGACAGCTGTAATTTTTCTGCATATCTTGCAGCTCGCTCAGGGATGGAGACTGGGAGGTTTCTGACTTGTTTATGATTTCTATCTCTTCCCTCTCCTGTTTTTGTGGCAGCTCTGCTGTAGAACAGGCTGCCTCTTCTGATTCTTCCTCCTGCTCCCTCTTAGGAGGAGCTTCTTCCTCCCTTACTAACAAAGTTTACATCCGCTTCCATTGTTTCTTCTTGACTACAGGAACGACTGTTATAGTCAAGGGTTGGGTCTCTGGCTTAGCCACAGATCCAGAGACCCTCTCACCCGTTTGAGGGTGCTGAACAGAGGCTCAGTAGGTGTAGGCCAGTCCCTAACAGTGCTAGGAGTTGCGTTTCTTTGGTATAGGCAAGGCATCCTTTCTTCAAGTGGTCTGCCAATTGAACAGGGTTCCACGCCTGTTTGCGTGTGAAGTCCCAGACCATCAGAGGTGAAAGCTGTTCTAGGTACCTGCCCAAATTCTCCCATACACCTTGCCTCCCATGACCAGATGTCCTGGTTTCAGCCAGGGTAGAGTTAATTTTCTTCATAGAAGCTAGTATAAGGCTATGTTATGGATTTGGGATGAAAATAATGTTGATAACATACTGATGTTTTGGGTTGTTGCTAAGCAGTCAAGGACTGTTCAGCTTCTCATGCTGGCCTGCCAGTGAGAAGGTGGGGGGTGCACAGGAAGCTGTGAGGGGACACAGCCAGGACAGCTGACCCAAACTGGCCAACGGGATATTCCATACCATATGATGTCATGCTCTATATAAAGCTGGGGGAAAAAGAAGGGAGGGGGGAACGTTTGGAATTATGGCATTTGTCTTCCCAAGTAACTGTTACGTGTGACAGAGCCCTGCTTTCCTGGAGATGGCTGAACACCTGCCTGCCCATGGGGAGTAGTGAATGACTTCCTTGTTTTGCTTTGCTTGCATGTACAGCTTTTTCTTTACCTATTAAACTGTCTTTATCTCAAACCATGAGTTTTCTCACCTTTACTCTTCTGATTCTCTCCCCCGTCCCACCATTGGGGAGTGAACGAGTGACTGCGGGGTGCTTAGTTGCTAGCTGGGGTTAAACCATGACACCAGACTACATCCCTTTGTGGCTTTCCCAACCAATCGCTTTGCCTTAGGAAATGCCAAAAATCAGATTCACAGCACATACCAATATGAGCATTCTGGATACCAGAGATGTTCAAGAAATTGAAGGTTCATTGCAACAAGGCAGGAAACATCTACCCTGGAGAAGAAGAAGGAGGAGGTGCCATTCTTCATTTCCCTCACAAAGAGGCTCTCATAGGAGAAGAGAAGGGTGTATTTGTTAATTGTCTCCATGAGGTGGTTCTCAGAGTGCTGGGATGGCAGCAATGCAGGGTCCAAATACTAGATTAGGCTCAAGGCCAGTGCTGTTGTTATAGCTCTCCCAGGACAAGCAAAACAAAATGATCAACAACACAGCAAACAGCAAAAGACAAAGGAAGCCATTAACAAGCCCCGGAGTTTGATGTACAGCAAGAGAGGGAATATGCCAGAGAGCACGTGAGGGAAGAAATAAATGATTACTAAGTCAATATCATGACAAGCAACGGATAGTAACAATCTTCCAAGCAATAGCTAAACAGGTATAACAACTATAAATTCAGTCTATCCCACTCTGATCAAATCTATTGTTATCTCTATCCCCTTGGGCTCCAGGTTGGACAACAGAAAGGTGGGTTGACCCTGGCCAGCAAATAAGCACGCAGCAGCTGCTCACTCACTCTACCCCCACAGCAGGATGGGGGAGAGAAGCAGAAGAACAAAAGTGAGAAAAACTTTGTCAAGATAAAGCCAATTTAATAAGTGAAGGAAAAAGAAAAAACAAGCGATTCAAAGGCAGTCACTCACCACCTCCCACCAGCAGACCAGTCTCCAAGCAATGGCTACTTTGCAAAGACTACCCCTCCAGCTTTTATTGCTGAGCATGACGTTATATGGTATGGACTATCCCTTTGGTCGGTTTGGGTCAGCTGTCCTAGCTCTGCCCCCTCCCAACCTCTTGCCCACCCCTAGCCTAATCGCTTAGGGGCAGAGTGAGTAACAGACAAAGCCTTGATGCTGTTCAGGCACTGTTCAGCAATAGCTAATCATTGGTCTGTTATCAATATCTAAAATACAGCACAATATGGACTGCTATGAATAAAGTTAACTCTATCCCAGCCAAAGCCAGTATACCCTGCCACATCACAAAGGAATGGGACTTTAGTGATTATCCTGTGGACAACTTGGTTGACAATAAACACCTTGTTGCACAGTTGTTTAAATGGGAATGACTCTGTCGCTGTTTCAGGCTTACCAGGCTCTGTGGAGGGGAGGACGCCAGGGATATATCAATGAGTCTAGAGTACTTCAGGGTTCCTTGGATAATAACATCTAAAATAGAATATCAGTTATCATCATTATAATTATACAGTTATGCAAGTTAAACAAACATGCCTAAAAACAGCCCTGTGAAGAAATCATGTGTTTTACCTCTTTTTAAATAGCTATAGTAGAACCACTTCTCAAAGTCTCTATTTGAAAAAATAATAATTGCTAAAATCAAAGAAAAACACAGATTCAGACTTTCAGCTTGCTCCCCATGATGTTGTGGGGAAGCAGTGAAGAAGGGGAAAAGGATCTTGTTTCTCACCTTTTTTTTCTTTTCCTCTAACGTTTCATAGAATCATAGAATTATAGAATCTTTGGGTTGGAAGGGACCTTTAAAGGTCATCTAGTCCAAGCCCCTGCAATGAGCAGGGACATCTTCAGCTAGACCAGGTTGCTCAGAGCCCCATCCAACCTGACCTGGAATGTTTCCAGGGATGGGGCATCTACCACCTCCCTGGGCAACCTGTCCCAGTGTTTCACCACCCTCATGGTGAAAAATATCTTCCTTATATCTAGTCTAAATCTACCCTCTTTTAGTTTAAAACCATGACCCCTTGTCCTGTCGCAACAGGCCCTGCTAAAAAGTCTGTCCCCATCTTTCTTATAGGCCCCCTTTAAGTACTGGAAGGCTGCAATAAGGTCTCCCCAGAGCCTTCTCTACTCCAGGCTGAACCACCCCAACTCTCTCAGCCTGTCCTCATAGGAGAGGTGTTCCATCCCTCTGAGCATTTCTGTAGCTCAGCTCTGGACCCACTCCAACAGGTCCGTGTCTTTCCTGTGCTGAGGGCTTGTTGTGGTTTAATCCCAGCCAGCAACTAAGCACCACGCACCCTCTTGCTCACTCCCCAACAGTGGGACGAGGAAGACAATCGGAAGAGTAAAAGCGAGGAAACTCATGGTTTGAGATAAAGACAGTATCTTTAGGTAAAGCAAAAGCCCCACACGCAAGCAGAGCAAAACAAGGAATTCATTCACTACTCCCCATGGGCAGGCAGGTGTTCAGCCATCTCCAGGGAAGCAGGACTCCATCACGCATAATGGTTTCTTGGGAAGACAGACGCCATCACTCAGAATATCCCTCCACCCCTTCCTTCTTATTCCTCCCAGCTTTATATACTGAGCATGATGTCATATGGTATGGAATATCACTTTGGTCAGCCTGGGTCAGCTGTCCTGGCTGTGTGCCCTCCCAGCTTCCCGTGCACCCCCAGCCTTCTCACTGGCAGACCCAAAACATCAGTACATTATCAACATTTTCTCTTCCCAAATCCAAAACAGTCTCATACTAGCTTCTATGAAGAAAATTAACTCTATCCTGGCTGAAACCAGGGCAGGGCTCCAGAGCTGGATGCAGTACTCCAGGTGGGGTCTCACCAGAGTGGAGTAGAGGGGCAGAATCACCTCCCTCGACCTGCTGACCATGCTTCTTTTCATGCAGCCCAGGATACAGTTGGCCTTCTGGACTGCGAGCGCACACTGCCAGATCATGTCCAGCTTTTCATCCACCAGTACCCCCAAGTCCTTCTCAGCAGGGCTGCTCTCCATCCCTTCATCCCCCAGCCTGTATTGATACCACGGTTTGCCCTGACCCAGGTGCAGGACCCTGCACTTGGCCTTGTTGAACCTCATGACATTCACACAGGCCTATTACTCGAGCTTGTCCAGGTCCCTCTGGATGGCATCCCGTCCCTCAGGCGTGTCGACTTGCTGAGGGTGCACTCGATCCCACTGTCTATGTCACTGATGAAGATATTAAAAGAGTACTGGTCCCAATATGGGCCCCTGAGGATTCCTTTGGCATATGAAGGTCAAGGACATATTTTCTAATGTCTGCCTGCATGCCTATCTCTCTCTCTACCTCTCTGACCATCAGTCTGTCTACTTTTCTAAAGTGCCTATTCTTGTAGGGTCTTAGAGCTCATATAACAAGCTTTGCTCCATTTTAATTCACCACTGCTTTTTTTAAAAAGAATATGCAGCCAGATTTGCCATTTAAGATTTCCACAGAGATAGGTGATGTGCCCAAGAAACCTATGCAAACTTGACTCAGAAGCCATATAGTGACATGAAGCAATGAACGTAAAATCTGGAAGGATTTATTTTAATAGATCTCTCAGCTTTCAAGTTCAGTTTGAAAGCAGTCAAACCTGTGTTTGAAACCCTGTGATTGAATAGTTTGAGGGGACAAGAGTGGATTCCAATGGGCTGTTCTCTCTCAACTCCAAACATATAGCATGACCAGAAGAAAGGCAATATGTCCATTGCTCCTTATTTTGGTGGTGCCCAACTGGAATCTTGGAGGATGCTCTGCTTTATGCCCAGAAGAGACCGGAAGTTGGCCAGGCTCTGCATTAAGTGGGCACTGCAGTAGTTTAATACTGCCACCTTTTTTTGCACTGGAGACAAATATATAGCACATGGAGATTCAGAAAGGAGAGCACAGCAGAAAACCAGCTGCAACCTACATGGGGTAAACAAGAATGCTTGTGGCCTTGCATTTTTATGATTTAATCAACAAGGGAGCAAAGGGCAGAACACAAAAACTGCAGCCTTGTTGCTAGCTAAGGAAATATATGCCAAGGCAATTAGGCAATCCAGACCAGGGGTCGTGGTTTAGCCTCAGCCGGCAACTAAGCACCACGCAGCCGCTCACTCACTCCCCCTCCCCCAGTGGGCCGAGGGAGAGAATTAGAAAAAAAACTCGTGGGTTGAGATAAACACGGTTTAATAGGACAGAAAGAGAGAAGGAAACAGAAATGATAACAACAATAATAATACCGACAAAGGAATGTACAAGAACAAGTGATGCCCAATACAGCAATTGCTCACCACCCGGCGATCGATAGCCCGTCCCCGAGCAGCGATTCCCGCCCCCTGGCTAGCTCCAGTTTATCTACTGGGCATGACGTCGTATGGTAGGGAATATCTCTTTGGCCAGCCTGGGTCAGCTGTCCTGGCCGTGTCTCCTCCCAGCTTCCCGTGCACCCCCAGCCTCCTTGCTAGCAGGCCAGCACAAGAAGCTGGACTGTCCTTGACTACTTAGCAACAACCCAAAACATCAGCACATTATCAACAATTTCTCATCCCAAATCCAAAACACAGTCTCACACTAGCTTCTGTGAAGACAACCAGCTCTATCCTGGCTGAAACCAGGACAGTATCCATCCCTTATTCCATACCATTTACGTCATGCCCGGGTCCTACACTTTTCAATACATTCCAAATATTCATTATTACTCTTCCTGTCTTTTAATATATACACACAGATATCACTTTCTTAGTCCATGAGCCATCACTTTAAAATGTCTGTGGAGTTCATTCGGTCCATGACTCTGGGCTTCATCCATCATACCAGTCTCTCAGGGCAGGGGAGATGGTATGTGGTGTTGGATTGTCATCTGGCACGGTCCATGTCCATGATCTGCAGGTCGAAGATGTCAATCTCGAGGGAATTGTTGGGCGCAAGCTGCTGAAGCCAGTTCTGGTTCCATCACCGCTGCACGTTGCTTGGTTTCAGTGAAGCTCATTTTTCATCAGTCTGGGTGATTCTTACTGTAATACCGTTGACACGGCAGATAGCAACCATAGTAGTAATGTCATACTGTATTGTGCAACAATTAACATCATACAATTCAAATCATTTACTATTTTCACCCAAAATCAAGTCTCCTTGAGGTACACATTGGACTTCCCCATCCTTCCGCATTACCCACCAAGTGCACCCAGGTCCCTGGGCAAAGGCAATCCCACGAACGGGTTTGCCTTTGCCTGAGGCAGGAGTAACCCAGACTGTCTTCCCCAGCATATTTCTCACATGCACCACAGGGACTTCATCCCCTTCTACAGTACGTAAAAGTTTTGATTGGGCAGGGCCAGCTCTATTAGTAGATCCCCTAGTGTTGACTAACCAGGTGGCTTTTGCTAAATGTTTATCCCAATGTTTGAATGTCCCGTCACCCATTGCTCTCAGGGTAGTCTTTAACAGTCCGTTCTATCGTTCAATTTTTCCGGAAGCTGGTGCATGATAGGGGATATGATACACCCACCCAATGCCGTGCTCATTGGCCCAGGTGTCTATGAGGTTGTTTCGGAAATGAGTCCCATTGTCTGACTCAATTCTTTCGGGGGTGCCATGTCGCCATAAGACTTGCTTTTCAAGGCCCAGGATAGTGTTCCAGGCGGTGGCATGGGGCACAGGGTATGTTTCCGGCCATCCGGTGGTTGCTTCCACCATGGTAAGCACATAGCGCTTGCCTTGGCGAGTTTGTGGAAGTGTGATATAGTCAATCTGCCAGGCCTCCCCATATTTATATTTCAACCATCATCCTTCATACCAGAGGGGCTTTAACCGCTTGGCTTGTTTGATCGCAGCGCACGTCTCACATTCATGGATAACCTGTGCAATAGCGTCCATGGTCAAGTCCACCCCTCGATCCCGAGCCCATCTATATGTTGCATCTCTTCCCTGATGGCCTGAGGTGTCATGGGCCCACCGAGCTAGAAATAATTCACCCTTATGTTGCCAGTCCAGATCCACCTGAGCCACTTCAATCTTAGCAGCCTGATCCACCTGGTGGTTGTTTTGATGTTCTTCGGTGGCCCGACTCTTGGGTACGTGAGCATCTACATGGCGTACTTTTATGACTAGATTCTCTAGTCGGGCAGCAATATCTTGCCACAATTCAGCAGCCCAGATGGGCTTGCCTCTGCGTTGCCAGTTGCTCTGCTTCCATTGCTGCAGCCACCCCCATAGAGCATTTGCCACCATCCATGAGTCAGTATAAAGATAGAGTACTGGCCATTTTTCTCGTTCAGCAATATCTAAAGCCAGCTGGATGGCTTTCACCTCTGCAAACTGACTCGATTCACCTTGTCCTTCAGCAGCTTGTGCGACTCGTCGCATAGGGCTCCATACAGCAGCTTTCCACCTTTGATGTTTGCCTACAATACGACAGGACCCATCAGTAAACAGGGCATATTGCCTTTCGTTCTCTGGCAGTTCATTATATGGTGGAGCCTCTTCAGCACGCGCCACCTCCTCTTCTGGTGATATTCCAAAATCTTTGCCTTCTGGCCAGTCCATGATCACTTCCAAGATTACCAGGCAATTGGGTTTTCCTGTTCGATCCCGCTGTGTGATAAGCTCGACCCACTTACACCCCGTAGCATCAGTCGCATGATGTGTAGAGGGGACCCTCCCTTTGAACATCCAGCCCAGCACCGGCAGTCGGGGTGCCAGGAGGAGCTGTGCTTCAGTACCAATCACTTCTGAGGCAACTCCAACTCCTTCATATGCTGCCAGTATCTCCTTTTCAGTTGGAGTATAGCAGGACTCAGATCCCCTATATCCTCGACTCCAAAACCCTAGAGGTCATCCTCAGGTCTCTCCTGGTGCCTTCTGCCAGAGACTCCAGGTAGGGCCATTCTCCCCGGCTGCCGTGTAGAGCACATTTTTAACATCTTGTCCTGCCTGCACTGGCCTGATGGCTACGGCATGAAGTATCTCCTGTTTAATTTGTTCGAAGGCTTGTCGTTGCTCAGGGCCCCATTTAAAATCGTTCTTCTTCCGGGTCACTTGATAAAGAGGGCTTACAATCAGACTGTAATTTGGAATATGCATTCTCCAGAAACCCACAACGCCCAAAAAGGCTTGTGTTTCTTTTTTGCTAGTTGGTGGAGACATAGCTGTTATTTTGTTGATCACATCCATTGGGATCTGACGACGTCCATCTTGCCATTTTACTCCTAAAAACTGGATCTCCTGTGCAGATCCTTTGACCTTACTTTGTTTTATAGCAAAACCAGCTTTCAGAAGGATTTGAATTATTTTCTTCCCTTTCTCGAAAACTTCTTCTGATGGGTTGCCCCATACGATGATGTCATCAATGTATTGCAGATGCTCTGGAGCTTCACCCTCTTCCAGTGCAGTCTGGATCAGCCCATGGCAAATGGTAGGGCTGTGTTTCCACCCCTGGGGCAGTCGATTCCAGGTGTATTGGACACCCCTCCAAGTGAAAGCAAACTGTGGCCTGCACTCTGCCGCCAAAGGGATTGAGAAAAAACGCGTTAGCAATATCAATGGTGGCGTACCACTTGGCTGCCTTTGACTCCGGTTCATATTGAAGTTCTAGCATGTCTGGCACGGCAGCACTCAGTGGCGGTGTGACTTCATTCAGGCCACGATAGTCTACTGTCAGTCTCCACTCTCCATTAGACTTTCGCACTGGCCATATGGGGCTGTTGAAGGGTGAGCGAGTCTTGCTGATCACTCCTTGGCTCTCCAGCCGACGAATCAGCTCATGGATGGGGATCAGGGAGTCTCTGTTGGTGCGATATTGCCGCCAGTGCACTGTTGTGGTAGCGATCGGCACCTGTTGTTCTTCAACTCTGAGCAACCTCACCACAGAAGGGTCCTCTGAGAGACCAGGCAAGGTGGACAGCTGTTTAATTTCTTCCGTCTCCAAGGCAGCTATACCAAAAGCCCACCGGTACCCTTTTGGGTCCTTGAAATACCCTCTGCTGAGGTAGTCTATGCCCAGGATGCACGGAGCCTCTGGGCCAGTCACAATGGGGTGCTTTTGCCACTCCTTCCCAGTTAGGCTCACTTCGGCCTCCAGTACAGTCAGCTGTTGGGATCCCCCTGTCACTCCAGAAATACAGATGGGTTCTGCCCCTATATGGCTTGATGGCATTAAGGTACATTGTGCACCGGTGTCCACTAAAGCCTTATATTCCTGTGGGTCTGATGTGCCAGGCCATCTAATCCACACAGTCCAATAAACTCGGTTGTCCCTCTTCTCTCCCTGGCTGGAGGCAGGGCCCCTCTAGTCCTGTACATAGTACTCATTACCCACTTCTTGTAAATAGGAATCAGAAGTCCCTTCAAGAGGATCAGAGGTGAGATCAGCTCTTCTATTCTTTCTGGGAAACTGCCCACTGGAAAGTGGAGCGACGATTTTTCTGGAGGAACCTGAACCCCCCTTTGTAATTGTTTTTCCTTGCAGCTCGCGTACTCGTGCCTCTAGGGTCGAGGTAGGTTTTCCATCCCACCTCCTCATGTCCTCTCCGTAGTCACGCAATTGAAACCACAGGGTGGCTCGTGGTGTGTGTCCTCTATATCCTCTCTCTTGAACAGAAGAGCGCTTACTCCTAATGGCTGAGACACTGGTCCGTACGGGTGGAGGGTAGGGCATATCCTCTTTGAATTGCCGGAACTCCCGGGACAGTTTCTCTACAGCAGAGACACAGGCCCGTAGGGAGGAAGAGAGACTTTCTTCATATTGCCGGAGTTGGCCAGCCAATTCATCCACCGTTGGTCTCTCTCCGTCTTTCCAGGCCATTACTGCTAATGAGTAGGCATATGGTGATGGTGCACTCCGTATGCCACATAGGTCGCGTGCAATTGACTTCATCTGGATCTTTGGATGATTGTCCATTGTCCAAGTCACCATAAATCACCTCCAGCACAGCTAGCTCCCTCAGGTACTGGATACCTTTCTCCATGGTGGTCCACTTGCCTGGGTGACATAGAACATCTTCCTTGAAGGGAAGGGATACCTTTCCTTCACACCCGACAGGAGTCATCTCCAGAGGCTGAGGACTCGTGCACCTTTTCCAATTGCTTTGTCAATGCCCCCTTCCCTAGAAAGGGATCCCAGCTGCTTGGCTTCCCTACCCTCTAATTCCAGGCTACTGGCCCCATTATCCCAGCATCGGAGAAGCCAGGTGACAATGTGCTCACCTGGACGACGGCTGAAATCCTTTCGCATATCTCGCAATTCACTCAGGGATAGAGATCGGGTAGTTACCGTCTCTTTTATGAGTTCTTCCTCTTCCTCCTCTTCAAGCGATGACCCGCTCTCTTCCCTCTTCCGTGCTTGTGATGGCCCTGCTTCAGAACACTCTGCCTCCTCACTCTCTTCCTCTGGCTCCTTCTTAGAAATATCTTCCTCTTCCCTTACTAAACGAGCTGACTTCCGCTTCCAAGATTTCTTCTTTTGTACAGGGGCAACTGATACCGGGATGGGCTGGTTCTCTAGTTCAGCTGCAACAGTCTGAGTAGCTACAGTGCCTATTGCAGGGGTTGGAGTAGTCACAGTGCCTGTCACATTGTCATCAGATACAGAGAGCCTCCCTCCCCTTTGCGTAGTGTTAAATAGAGCTCGGTAGGCATGGGCCAGGCCCCAGCACATTGCAATGATTTGTGTCTCCTTGGAACTTTTACACAACAGGTATGGGGCTCTGGAACATGAGGGACAGGAACATGAGGACCCTGACGAAGGTCCATCCAAGGGGGTGCCTAGGGTGAGTCAACCAGCCCCACGCATCAAGACGTCCTCTATTAAGAAAAAAAGGAGGGTGATTGTCGTAGGCGACTCCCTTCTGAGGGGTACAGAGGGCCCAATATGTCGACCAGACCCAACTCACAGGGAAGTCTGCTGCCTCCCCGGGGCCTGGGTGAGAGACGTCACCAGGAAACTCCCTGGTCTGGTTCGGCCCACTGATTACTACCCGCTGTTGGTCATGCAGGTTGGCAACAACGAGGTTGCGCTAAGAAGCCCAAAGGCAGTCAAAAAGGACTTGAGAGCACTGGGACGACTGGTCAATGGAGCCGGAGCACAGGTAGTGTTTTCATCAATCCCTTCAGTGACAGGGAAGAACACTGAAAGGAACAGGAAAGCACACCTGGTCAACACATGGCTCAGGGGCTGGTGCCATCGTCAGAATTTTGGGTTTTTTGACCACGGGGCGGTTTATACGGCACCGGGCCTGCTCGCAGCTGATGGAGTGCAACTGACTCCAAGGGGCAAAAGGATTCTTGCTTATGAGCTGGCAGGCCTCATTGAGAGGGCTTTAAACTAGATTTGGAGGGGGGAGGGGATAAAACCGGGCTCACTAGAGTTGAACCTAGGGGTAGGTTCAACGTGCCAGAGTTGAAATCGATAGCCCAGCTCAGGTGCATCTACACCAATGCACGCAGCATGGGCACCAAACAGGAGGAGCTGGAAGCCATTGTGCAGCGTGACAGCTATGACGTAGTTGCCATCACAGAAACATGGTGGGATGCTTCTCATGACTGGAGTGCTGCAATGGATGGCTATAAGCTCTTCCGAAGGGATAGTCAGGGAAGGAGAGGCGGTGGGGTGGCTCTGTATGTTAGGGAGTGTTTTGATTGCATAGAAATCAAAGATTGTGAAGACCAAGTTGAGTGCTTATGGGTAAGGATGAGGGGGAAGGCCAATGAGGCAGATATTCTGCTGGGAGTCTGTTACAGACCACCCAACCAGGATGAAGAGACAGGTGAGACATTCTATAAGCGACTGGCGGAGGTCTCGCATTCGCTGGCCCTTGTTCTTGTGGGGGACTTCAACCTACCGGACATCTGCTGGAAGTATAACACGGCAGACAGGAAACAATCTGGGAGGTTCCTGGAGTGTGTGGAGGATAACTTCCTGACGCAGCTCGTGAGTGAGCCCACCAGGGGAGGTGCCTTACTGGACCTGCTGTTTACAAACAGAGAAGGACTGGTGAGAGATGTGGTGGTTGGAGGCCGTCTTTGGCTTAGTGACCATGACGTGATAGAATTCTCAGTTGTGAGCGAAGTAAGGAGAGGGGTCAGCGAAACTGCTACCATGGACTTCCGGAGGGCAGACTTTGGCCTGTTCAGGTCACTGGTTGAGAGAGTCCCTTGGGAGACAGTCCTGAAGGAAAAAAGGGTCCAGGAAGGTTGGACAGTCTTCAAGAAGGAAATCTTAAAGGCACAGGAGCAGGCAGTCCCCATGTGCCGTAAGAAGAGCTGGCGGGGAAGGCGACCGGCCTGGCTGAACAGGGAGATTTTGCTGGGACTCAGGGAAAAGAGGAGAGTTTATCACCTCTGGAAGAAGGGGCAGGCAACTCACGAAGAGTACAAGGATCTCGTTAGGTCAAGCAGGGACAAAATTAGAAAGGCAAAAGCCCAGCTAGAGCTCAGTCTGGCTACAGTCGTAAAGGATAATAAAAAATGTTTTTACAAATATATTAACAACAAAAAGAGAGGCAAGGAGAATCACCATCCCTTCCTGGATATGGCGGGGAACATTGTCTCCAAGGACGAGGACAAGGCTGAGGTACTTAATGCCTTCTTTGCCTCAGTCTTTAATAGCCAGTCCAGGTATCCGCAGGGTATTCAGCCCCCTGAGCTGGAAGACAGGGATGGAGAGCACAATGTACTCCTCATAATCCAGGAGGAAGCAGTCAAGGACATGCTAAGCCACCTGGACACCCACAAGTCTATGGGGCCTGATGGGATCCACCCGAGAGTACTGAGAGAGCTGGCGGCGGAGCTTGCCAAGCTACTCTCCATCATTTATCAGCAGTCCTGGTTAACAGGGGAGGTCCCAGAAGACTGGAGGCTTGCCAATGTGACGCCCGTCTACAAGAAAGGCCGGAAGGAGGATCCTGGGAACTACAGGCCTGTCAGCCTGGCCTCTGTACCGGGGAAGATTATGGAGCGGTTGGTCTTGAGAGTGCTCACAGGGCACCTGCAGGACAACCAAGGGATCAGGCCCAGCCAGCATGGGTTCATGAAAGGCAGGTCCTGCTTGACCAACCTGATCTCCTTCTATGACCAGGTGACCCGCCCAGTGGATGAGGGAAAGACTGTGGACGTTGTCTACCTGGACTTCAGTAAAGCTTTTGACAGCGTCTCCCACAGCATTCTCCTGGAGAAACTGGCGGCTCGTGTCTTAGACAGGTGTACTCTTCGCTGGGTGAGGAACTGGCTGGATGGCCGAGCCCAGAGAGTTGTGGTGAATGGCGTTAAATCCGGCTGGCGGCCGGTCACAAGCGGTGTTCCCCAGGGCTCGGTTCTGGGGCCAGTCTTGTTCAACATCTTTATTGATGATCTGGATGAGGGAATTGAGTGCTCCCTCAGTAAGTTTGCTGATGGCACCAAGTTGGGAGGGAGTGTTGATCTGCTGGAGGGTAGGAGGGCTCTGCAGAGGGATCTGGACAGGCTGGATCGATGGGCAGAGGCCAACTGTATGAGGTTTAATAAGGCCAAGTGCAGGGTGCTGCACTTGGGTCACAACAACCCCATGCAACGGTACAGACTTGGGGAGGAGTGGCTAGAGAGTAGCCCGGCGGAAAGGGACCTGGGGGTGCTGGTTGACAGCCGGCTGAACATGAGCCGGCAGTGTGCCCAGGTGGCCAAGAAGGCCAACAGCGTCCTGGCCTGTATCAGAAATAGTGTGGCCAGCAGGAGTAGGGAAGTGATTGTGCCCCTGTACTCGGCTGGTGAGGCTGCACCTTGAATACTGTGTTCAGTTTTGGGCCCCTCATTACAAGAAAGATGTTGAGGTGCTGGAGCGTGTCCAGAGAAGGGCAACGAAGCTGGTGAGGGGTCTGGAGAACAAGTCTTATGAGGAGCGACTGAGGGAACTGGGGTTGTTTAGTCTGGAGAAGAGGAGGCTGAGAGGAGACCTTATCGCTCTCTACAACTACCTGAAAGGGGGTTGTGGCGACGAGGGTGTTGGTCTCTTCTCCCAAGTAACTAGTGATAGGACAAGAGGAAATGGCCTCAAGTTGCGCCAGGGGAGGTTTAGATTGGATTTTAGGAAAAATTTCTTCACTGAGAGAGTGGTCAGGCATTGGAACAGGCTGCCCAGGGAGGTGGTGGAGTCGCCATCTCTGGAAGTGTTCAAAAAACGTGTGGATGTGGCGCTTCAGGACATGGTTTAGGGGACATGGTGGCGCTGGATTAATAGTTGGACTTGATGATCTTGAAGGTCCTTTCCAACCTAGTGATTCTGTGATTCTGTGATTCTGTAACTGCCAGGGCGACAGCATACTTCTTCCAAATATTCTGCTAGTTTATCAGGATTATGCACTTGTTCGGGAGTAAAGTTCCAAAACACTGGAGGTGCCCACTGCCCTAGGCGTTTGCCCATGCTGTTCCACACACCCTGCCATTCATAACTATCCAGCCTTGGGGCAGATCTCCGGGTGATATTCTTAAATTGCTTGCTGACCTTAGACAAATCTGAAACAGCGTTCCCCAGAAGTAGCAATAGAGGTATTTTAACTACCCAAGGGTGTTCAAAATACTGAAAAATTATTGTGATGAAGGAGGAAACATTATGATAGAGGGTAACAAAGGTACCATTCTGCATTTCCACCATAAAAAGCCTTTCGGAGGCAGAAGTATAATTGCTAATCGTCTCCACAAGACAGTAGCCAAAATACAGTAACGGCTTTAGTACAGAGCTCAGATGATACCACATTAAGCTCAAGGTCAGTGTTCTAAAAACAAATCTCGCAGGCGAGACATTACTAATCATCGCAGAGTACAGCAGCCTGCAGAAACCAACACCAGTCCTTAACATGTACGGCAAAGATGAGAGCATCATGCAAATCAAATAAACTGATATTGTGACCTGCAACCGTTATTATCTCAAGCCTCAAGCCCCACGTTGGGCGCCAAAAAGGAGTGTTGTGGTTTCGCCCCAGCCGGCAACTAAGTACCACGCAGCCACTCACTCATTCCCCCTGCCCCAGTGGGACAGGGGAGAGAATTAGAAAAAAACCTCGTGGGTTGAGATAAACACGGTTTAATAGGACAGAAAGAGAGAAGGAAACAGCAATGATAACAACAATAATAATACTGACAAAGGAATGTACAAGAACAAGTGATGCCCAATGCAGCAATTGCTCACCACCCGGCGATCGATAGCCCGTCCCCGAGCAGTGATTCCCGCCCCCCCGGCTAACTCCAGTTTATGTACTGGGCATGACGTCGTATGGTAGGGAATATCTCTTTGGCCAGCCTGGGTCAGCTGTCCTGGCCGTGTCCCCTCCCAGCTTCCCGTGCACCCCCAGCCTCCTTGCTAGCAGGCCAGCACGAGAAGCTGGACTGTCCTTGACTGCTTAGCAACAACCCAGAACATCAGCACGTTATCAACAGTTTCTCATCCCAAATCCAAAACACAGTCTCACACTAGCTTCTGTGAAGACAACCAGCTCTATCCTGGCTGAAACCAGGACACCAGGGAAGAGCCAAGAGCAATGATTTTTCTGCAAGTGAAAAACCTTTCAGTTCTTCAAATCACTCCATAGTGACTTCTTGTTTCCACTCTGAGAGAACATTTTCTCTCTCCTCCACATTTTTTTCTGTTTTACTTTTTCATTTACTATATGTTCTGCAGCTGTTATTCTTTCTGCAGCTTTCACACTGTTTTGTCTGGCACTGTGTGTCATCTCAGATAAGTTTCACAGATAAATTCGTTGATTGGTTTAGTATAGAAAGTAACACAGTTGTAGAGCAGAAGAATGACCAGGAAAGACCACTAGAATTGCTAAATCCTATAGTAGACCATTAGGCTAAGAGTATACTTCATCTTTTATGAACAGACCTCCAAATGAAGAAATATCTCAAAAGCAACTAGTGATTTGGGGTATTGAACCTCAGACATCGTAACAGAGCCTGGCCAGAAAACACTGAATCTTCTCCCTGAAAGTGAGATGGCCTTTCAACGTCTCAAACTGTAAATCAAAAGTGGAGACATTAGCCATCAGTAACCATTTTTGAAAATCTAACCCTTGCTGTGCAGGGTAGCAGCCTTTTTCCAAACTCTGGCCATACAAATGATACTGGCCAGGACAGTGAGTGAACCAGTTAAAATACTAAGGTTAACAGCATTTGTAGAAAGAGATACTGAAATCGTAGACTGAGTGTTCCCACAACAAAGCTGTATCTAAGAGTAGTGCTTATTCACTTGGGAAAAGTAAACATGATTACTAATAAAACACACCTCTTGCCAGTACTGAGCTGTTGGGATCACCCTGCAAGGGCTCGACCTTAAGGAGAAGGAGCTGTGGCGTTGATCCGCACGGCTCGACCTTAAGGAGAAGGAGCTGTGGCATTGAGAAGCTGGTAAACAGCTGGATATCTGCACGGCTCGGCCTTGAGGAGAAGGAGCTGTGGTAAACAACTAAGAAGAAGCAAAGGAGTGCAGGAACACCTGCAGGCAGGGAATCCTGACTATGTGAGAGGCGCGTGGACAGCGCGTGATATTTTGTACATAGCCAATTGCAATAATGTGTGTAACAAGCTGTAACCAATCATGAGTGTGTGTGCGCAGTGGCTAAGCAAAAATTATGATATATATTGGAGTCAGACAAGACAATAAACGGCTTCAGAATATAACTCTCATAGAGTTGTGAAGTCATCCTTCTCCCGCAACTCTGAGCTATACAAGATTTTAGTTATTACTCTTAGAGGGTTATTCACACCATCAAATTTGGACATCTCACTTCAGTATGATTCAGAGGATCAAAATTAAGTTCCTTACAGAGTCAACAGAGAGAGATGCAGACACTTCCAGGGCAGGGGTCAATTCAGTGTAATTAGGTTAGATGCCTAATGTAACATAAATTATATGGTTTGCATGCTTTCTATAAGGGCCTTACTGGCCTTAGTAATTGTAAGATAAGATGAAAGACCCTAGCTACCTTGGATGGTAGTCATTTCCATCTCTCCTTTCCCTTCTGCCACAGTCTCATCAACCAATCAAATCCCATCCTTTCGTTTTTGCCTCTTACTGCTGTGGCCTCTCTGGCACCTTCTTCTCATTTTGGCTTTGCACTTAGCTCCCTTTGCTCCCTTCCCATAACAATCATATACCTCTTGGTGAGAATGAGGGGTGTGGAGGAGGGGGCAGGTTAAGGATGTAGACAGCTATGCACAGTTGTGATGAGTGTTGCCATCCACTAAGTTTAAAGACATGATCCAAACTGCAGCTGCTTCTGATACATCCTTCAGCTTGGGAGCTTCCCTGATCTGCAACCTGGGCTTTCCTTTTTACCTTGCTCTGGTGTAGCTATAAGCTCCTAAGATGCTTTCTTAGGATGATAAATTCTACAGGAAAAGGTAGAGGGGTAAGTATCACAGTCCATCTGTATCTCTCAAATTTACAGGACAATGCAGTCTGTAAATTAAACTTTATTTTATGAGCTCATAAGGAAAGTAAACAAACACAACAAACAAGGGCTCAATCCCCTTTGTACAGACTAGTCTAACATGTGAATTCACTAATTCATCACTTAATTTCATGAGGCCGTGAGACCATGGAAAGCTGAAAGAGTTGCAGGGAGATGGTTTGGGGGGAGTCCTGCTAGGCAGGTACAGAGTATGCTCCTGTCTTCTGGTTATCTCACTGTGGTGGTGTCCCAAATATGAGTTCTTCCACCCGGTATGCAGAGAGCCAAAAAACACACAGTCGAGATATTTGCTTTTATTCCACATCTGCGCAGAGCTGGGTGCTAGGTGGTAGGTCCACAAAGCTAGCACACTTTGGTTAACACACAGAAAATATTTATGCACTTTGAGCAACAGTTATCAGTATTTTTAAAAGTTGGCTCAGTCACCCTTGTTCCCATTGGTTCTCGCAAGCCTCGTCTCCACTTAAAGTCACAGCATCCTTCTTTTTTACTGCACATGCTCAATGAGGAAGGGCCTTCTGTGGGTAGGGGCCTTTCCCTACCCGAGGGCAGGTTTCTATTATGTTAAATATATGTTAATTATATGTTAATTAGGACAGTTCACTCAAGGTTCTGTAGTTGTGTTCCTTTTGTGATTATCTTGTTCCTTCCCTCAAGGTTGCACCTTGTTAACTGCTCACAAATAATACCCCCAGCTTCATTCCTGGCATACCTCCAACAGATCCCCTTTGAGACTTAGAGAAATAATTAATATTTCAAATAATGTCCCCATCCTTGGGAGGCTTCAGAATTTTCCAAAATTGCTCTTTGGTTCCTTCCCATTGCCATATGTCTTGCTGAAATTTTTCTCTATCCTTTATAGGGAGACTTTCAGATCTGAGTAGTTTATTTTCCTCTGTTGTGAGCATGCATACCCTGGGTGATTGCGTTAGAGCAATTTGCTTCATTATGAGCCAAACCTTAAAGTACAATATGATTATAAGCATTACACATAAACATGTTAGTGACAGTAAGATCACAACAGGATATAGCATGAGATTAAGAATGCCTGTTGCTGTGGGTGACCATCTGAGGAGGGCTTCCCACCACCTATGTTCTCCATCTTTCTTCATTTGGTCCAAAACACGATGTTTCTCTTCTGCGTCATGGTGAATGGTGATTGAAGTCCTTTGTCCATCATCTTGGGCACATTCCAGCAATTGGCATAGATCCTTATGTTGTAAAAGTTTTTTTACCAATGTGAGATTAATCCCAATGGGACTAGGCAATAGATTTTTAACTAAAGTATAATTGAATTGTAAAAGCTAATAAGACATAATAGGAGCTGAATAGTTGAAATCACATCCTATAATGTTAATAATAATGTTAATAATGTTTCCATTATCTTTCCCTGTATCTGCCCATAAGCATACTACTGCCAGAGGTGTGTCACTGAAGAAGCTAATGTTACAGTAGGGGCGTGAAAAGCACCTTTCCCTTTCCTTTGATTGAGTTTGATTCGTCATTTTGAAGACTACAGAGGTATGTCCCTTTAGATAGTTTGTCACATTACATTCAATAGAGATTGTATCACCTGGCTGGTGTAACAGAAATAAGGTGCCTATTTGCTTTGTCATTATATGATTACTAGTGATTGTCAATGTAAGGTTCTGTATTGGCTTTCCCATTGTTCCTGTGTTTCCATCAACTCTGATCACATGTGGTGTAGAGTGTCTGATTAGCAGTGAAAGCAGGAGTACCTTCATTAATATTCTTATTGTCATTGTGATTTAGTTTGAAAAGATCAATGTTACCATAAACTATATTATAACTATAAACATTTCATTAGCCCACAGAGTTTTTAAAAAGTCTTAGCTTTAGCGTTCCCGTTGGTACAGATGTCCACTGTTCCTCTGGTGGAGCTCCCTTCACTCTCATGTAGTGGATCCAGGAGCTGGTCCCTTCTACTTTTCTTTTAGTGGTTCATCCTTCCAGGTCCAGAAGTAAACCAGATCTCTGGGCTTGAAGTTATGTACTGGAGAGTCCAAAGGAAGCAGAACCCACTGGTTGAGCTACCCATGTAAAGAGGATAATGCCTGCGAGAGATAACAAATAATCTTTCTAAAGGTTGGCAACGATGAGGTTGCGCTAAGAAGCCCAAAGGCAATGAAAAGGGACTTGAGAGCGCTGGGGCGACTGATCAATGGAGCGGGAGCACAGGTAGTGTTTTCATCAATCCCTTCAGTGACAGGGAGGAATGCTGAAAGGAATAGGAAAGCACACCTGGTCAACACATGGCTCAGGGGCTGGTGCCGTTTGCAGAATTTTGGGATTTTTGACCATGGGGCGGTTTACACAGCACCGGGCCTCCTGGCAGAAGATGGAGTGCAACTGACTCCAAGGGGCAAAAGGATTCTTGCTTACGAGCTGGCAGGCCTCATTGAGAGGGCTTTAAACTAGATTTGAAGGGGGAAGGGGATAAAACCGGACTCACTAGAGATGAGCCTAGGGGTAGCATGCCGGAGTTGGGGGTGAAATCGATAGTCCAGCTCAAGTGCATCTGCACCAATGCACGCAGCATGGGCACCAAACAGGAGGAGCTGGAAGCCATTGTGCAGCGTGACAGCTATGATGTAGTTGCCATCACAGAAACATGGTGGGATGACTCACATGACGGGAGTGCTGCAGTGGATGGCTATAAGCTCTTGAGAAGGGACAGGCAAGGAAGGAGAGGTGGTGGGGTGGCTCTGTATGTTAGGGAGAGTTTTGTTTGCATAGCAATCAACGATTGTGAAGACCCACTTGAGTGCCTGTGGGTAAGGATGAGGGGGAAGGCCAATGAGGCAGATATCCTGCTGGGAGTCTGTTATAGACCACCTAACCAGGATGAAGAGGCAGATGAAGCATTCTATAAGCAACTGGCAGAAGTCTCACAATTGCTAGCTGTTGTTCTAGTAGGGGGACTTCAACCTACCGGACATCTGCTGGAAGTATAACATGGCAGAGAGGAAACAGTCTAGGAAGTTCCTGGAGTGTGTGGAGGATAACTTCCTGACGCAGCTGGTAAGTGAGCCCACCAGGGGAGGTGCCTTACTGGTCCTGCTGTTTACAAACAGAGAAGGACTGGTGAGAGATGTGGTGGTTGGAGGCCGTCTTGGGCTTAGCGACCACGACGTGATAGAATTCTCAATTGTGAGCAAAGTAAGGAGAGGGGTCAGCAAAACTGCTACCATGGACTTCCGGAGGGCAGACTTTGGCCTGTTCAGGTCACTGATTGAGAGAGTCCCTTGGGAGACAGTCCTGAAGGGCAAAAGGGTCCAGGAAGGCTGGACAGTCTTCAAGACGGAAATCTTAAAGGTGCAGGAGCAGGCGGTCCCCATGTGCCGTAAGAAGAGCTGGCGGGGAAGGCGACCGGTGCGACGAGCGAGGGAAGGCATGCAGTCGACTCAATATGAGTGATAAAGCAAGCTTCAACTTTATTGCAAAACCTTACACATATTTATACACTAAGTTCTACCTTATGCATACTTGTCTTACAATCATTGGCTTAGCTCTAAAGATTGCATTATCATACTCCTCCTACTTGTGCTTACTGCTACGTGGTCCGGGTTCCATCCTGTTTTTCTTATACAGTGCTTCTTCTTAGCTGTTTACCACAGCTCCTTCTCCTCAAGGCCGAGCCCTGCAGATGTCCAGCTGTTTACCAGCTTCCCAGTGCCACAGCTCCCTCTTCTCAAGGCCGAGCCGTGCAGATATCTAGCTGTTTACCAGCTTCTCAATGCTGCAGCTCCTTCTCCTTAAGGTCGAGCCGTGCAGAGTGATCCCAACATCTCCCCCTTTTTGTTTTTGTATAAACAAAACCTGATGGATCATTTGCAACCCAAGGACTGTGAGGAAGATGGACCCTCTGTACATTCTTGTATTGTCCTGTGCCGCGAACTCAGCCCAGCAGTTGGTAGGTGCCAGCTTTACGTGGGCGTCCCCACGGAGGCAACGGTGGCCTTGCTGTACACCAGCCCACTGCCCTTCAGGAAATCCCGGTATTACACATTTGTAGAGGAACGAGTTTCGACACACGTGGCCAGCGAGTGTCGGAACTCACCTCAGTTGTCACCTTTTAATACAGGGAGCCTATGGCGTATGCGCCCGCTGGCCAGACGTGCTGCACGCGCCACAGCCATCCCGTCTATTGGTTCGTAGGCTTTGTTCACACGGCATTTTTTCATAACTCAGCAGTCACATATCAACTTATGCTTAAGTCAATAGCAGAATATTACAAAGCAAAACAATTCTAGCTGTACTACTTCTAGTGATATAAACTACTCCTAGTGATAGAAAAAAGGTACTTGTATAAGGCTATGAAGACCAATATTATATCTTACCAAAGCATTTGTAGTTATAGAACGCTTTGCCTCAAAAGCTTTCCACGTTCATCTCATGATACCACAAATTTCAGTGTGATTTACCCCTACATTTTCTTTTGACTGAGGTGGCATCCAGATTGCGATGACACCTGATAGTGTCATGATGTGTCCAACGATGACGATGGCGACTGCCCCACCCATGGCCTCACCCACTTCGAGGCACCTGCAAAGTGGGTTACCCATGGTTTTACCCATGGTTTTAAACAGCCACCACCGTCAACCTCGTCCCCTGGTTAGCAGTTGAAAAGGTCCTTTCTCCTTCCGCAAATAATTTAACACATATAAGGCTTTATTCAAACGTTCTTAGGGTAATGTGGTAGCCTCTCCCCCTTTTTGTTTTGAGCGTGATTATCTAACAAAGCTCATTCATTGGGTGTGTAAGATACTCGTTGGAGTTATTAGCTAGCCAAGCATTCTTTACTACCTTTTGAACCATTCCTTGTAGACAATGCAATAAACATGGTACAATGAGCATTAGTATTAAGATAACAAGTACTATAACTGCCCCTTTTATTAAGTCTTGTAACCATCCACTTAGGCCCAAACTTGACAGCTATGATTCGAGGTTTAGTGAACTTGTCTGTAACCTGTCCGTTAAGTCCTTCAGTTTTTGTAATTGTTGAGTTACCGACTGTGATGTATCTGTTAAATTCATACAACACATGCCATCAAACTCCTCACACCCGTGCCCTTGGGCCAAAAGTAGGAAGTCGATAGCTGCCCTATTTTGCAATGTCGCATGCCTTATTGAGTCAGTTTCCATTAACAAAGCACTGAGTGTTGCAGAAGTAGCATTGGTTTGTTTCGCTAGCCAACATCCCAATTTATTTAAAGTGGTTAAGCCTTGGGCAGCAGCGACCCCAGGGGCAAGGAAAGAGGTTAGTATGGTTTTGTCCGCAGTCCAAAAATCCAGTTGGTCATTGCACTCTTCCTGATATTTTCAAATCTGTCATCTTATTCTATGCCGTCGGGTAAGGTTCAATATCATAGAAGTGTTGGGAGTTAACAATGTTAGGTGCCCCAATGTGTAAGGACCACCTCTCAAACGGGAGGGAACACCTTGCCATGCACGATCACCACAAATCAAGAATATTCCTTTAGGGAGTCTCATTGGGACAATAGTAGAGCGTGAGATGTTGCTCGTTGTATAATTACACCAATTGGTAGCATTCTGAAAAATGGCTAACGTGGGGTTTACATCCTGTGACCTGGCTATCTTCTCAGTAATTTTCTGCAAAGCTTGGTGTTGATCCTCATTCAGTTGACGTCGCTCTGGAGCCTCCACCGAAGACTCCAGGAGCGGCATCAATGGCCTTAGATCATCATTAGTAATTCCGCAAATATTGCGAACCCACTGTATGTCCCCCATTAATTTTTGGACATCAGAAAGATTTTCTATTTTCGCCTTAATCTTTATTTTTTGTGGGTGGACCGCTGCCCTGGTAATAATCCAGCTCAAATATTGCCATGGTCCCTTCTTTTGCTTTTTTTTTTTTTTTTTTTTTTTTTTTTTGGTGCTATTTTTAAACCCCGTTTTCCTAAATAGTGCTCTAAGTGCTGTAAAATGTGGTCTGCATTCAATTGTGTCCCTGCTATTAATATATCAACTATATAATGATACATTATTAAATCTGGATACTTTTTCCACACCGGTTCTAGAGCCCATGCCACAAATGTCTGACACATCGTAGGTGAATTTTGCATTCCTTGTGGTAACACTACCCAATGATACTTTTTGCTAGCTCTCCTTCATTTACCGATGGTACCGTAAAGGCAAACTTCTCCGCATCCTCAGCTGCTAAGGGAATGGTAAAAAAGCAATTGAAATATACTCTTCGATTCCCTGCAAAAGAAATGATACATTTGTGACAATAATTACAACGACATAGAACAAACCCACAACACCGTTTTACAAATATGGCATATTGAAGTTCCTGCTCTTGACCGTCCGGGGAGAGCCGCTGAGACAGTCAACGAGCCATCATTCTGCATACAAAAGAGTGAAAGCATCAGCTGGTGGTACGACGGAGTTGACTGCGTCCGTGGGACGTGTGACAAGATCTTCAGGTCTTACTGCTGGCCGTACCGACCTGGCCGGTACCTGCTTCACTGCGTCCCCTCCCTCTCTGCCAAAGTCTCTTGTCTCATGCCTCGCCAATGTTGGGCAGGGTCATATCTTGACTTGGGGGAAGGATCATCCCAGGCAGCCCCCTCCTGTTGCGGCACAGGTCAGGAGGCGGGGGCCAAGGAGGACTCGCCACCTCCGTTGGTTGCGTTAGCGGGGGGGGTGGGAGGGGGGGGGGAGGCTGGCGGGGGTTGCTCGTTCTCACCATCCCCAGCTCGGCCTCCCTTCTCTCCCAAGGCTGTGGCAGCGGCAGCTGCTGCCGCCGTCCGCTCTGATTTTATCGCCTTTATAGAGTCTCTGACTAATCGCCAGGTTGTTAACACTTTCGCAGCCGTATGATCCTCTTTAGAGGCTGCCTCAAACACCAATTTCCCTGCTTTCTCCCAGGTAGGTAACTCAAAAGCTGTTGCAGAGTCTGCTGCTAGCCCCTGGCTCTTCAAAACAGTCTCCAATAGCAATTGCCATGTTGTTGCTAGCTCCGCTGCTTGCCCATCTCCTTTCGAGACTCACCCCATTGATCTTTCACATGGGCACACAGGGGAACACTGAGTACATTGTTCTGGGCAACGTTGTCCCGTCTTGCCCTCACATACATCATCGTAGATCTGTTTCTCTGGCTTATCTATGCAGCCGGTTTACTCGGTGCATCTGGCACCTCAGGAGGTGCAGTCGGAGTCGCTGAAGGTCCTGGACCCTCTGACTCAGTTAAAAAGGGATTGGTTGAAGACGGTTTAACAGCCTCCTCCATATCAGCTGCAGCTTTTCTCTCTGCCTTTAAGGCTTTTAATGTGTTTAACATCAACTTCCATGTCGTCACTAACTCTGCGGTGGTTTTATCTCCATTCCCAATATGTTCCTATAACATTTTTCCTATCTCCTCCCACGTCTCTGCCTTAAACGCCACAGACGCATCGGGGGGGTACCCTTTTTGGCACCAAATTAGAAGCCTTCTAAGTGTATATTCATCATATTTCAGTCCTCTCTTAGAGAGCATATGCAGCAGGAGTCTGACCATCGCCCCTTCTTCATGCGATGCGTTCTGCCTTTAGTTCTTTTAATGTCTCTAGGATCAACCTCTAGAGCGTCGTAGATTTTATACTGTCTTTGTTGCCTGTGCTATTCGCTTTTCAGTTTTATATCTTTTCATGCAATGAATAACATCTCTCCAAGATTTCATTAATTTTTTGCTGATTTTTCATCATCGATTACTAGATCCCACAAACAATCTCCATAAGAACGCCACTTGTCTACTTCAAACATACTTTCAGGGTCTTTAAAAAACCCTTTCGCTTTCCCTAACGCAATTAACCCAGCCAGATCTTTTAATTGGCTTACTCCCCGCTTTTCTAAAAAGCATTTTAAGATTTCGAATGCTACCTCTATTTCCATTGCGCGCTACGTTGACCTTCTTAATTATCCGGTCAATTATTTTTGCAGCCTTTTCCCTTGGGTAGCCTTCTTTCGGACGGCGAACCCCTTCTTAATTATCCTGGGTTCAAGCACGGATCAGGCGCGCCGCGGCAGCGTCCGCCGATCTTCTGCTCCCTGGTCGCTGCTACCAGTGCTTCTCCGATCTCGCTGTCCGGTGAAAAACAAGGATGGGGGTCCCTGTTCGGGCGCCACTTGCGACGAGCGAGGGAAGGCATGCAGTCGACTCAATATGAGTGATAAAGCAAGCTTCAACTTTATTGCAAAACCTTACACATATTTATACACTAAGTTCTACCTTATGCATACTTGTCTTACAATCATTGGCTTAGCTCTAAAGAGTGCATTATCATACTCCTCCTACTTGCGCTTACTGCTACGTGGTCCGGGTTCCATCCTGTTTTTCTTATACAGTGCTTCTTCTTAGCTGTTTACCACAGCTCCTTCTCCTCAAGGCCGAGCCCTGCAGATGTCCAGCTGTTTACCAGCTTCCCAGTGCCACAGCTCCCTCTTCTCAAGGCCGAGCCGTGCAGATATCTAGCTGTTTACCAGCTTCTCAATGCTGCAGCTCCTTCTCCTTAAGGTCGAGCCGTGCAGAGTGATCCCAACAGACCGGCCTGGCTGAACAGGGAGATTTTGCTGGGACTCAGGGAAAAGAGGAGAGTTTATCACCTCTGGAAGAAGGGGCAGGCAACTCACGAAGAGTACAAGGACCTCGTTAGGTCAAGCAGGGACAAAATTAGAAAGGCAAAAGCCCAGCTAGAGCTCAGTCTGGCCACAGTCGTAAAGGATAACAAAAAATGCTTCTACAAATATATTAATAACAAAAAGAGAGGCAAGGAGAATCTCCATCCCCTACTGGTTCTGGGGGGGAACGTTGTCTCCAAGGACGAGGACAAGGCTGAGGTACTTAATGCCTTCTTTGCCTCAGTCTTTAATAGCCAGTCCAGGTATCCGCAGGGTATTCAGCCCCCTGAGCTGGAAGATGGGGATGGAGAGCACAATAAACTCCTCATAATCCAGCAGGAAACAGTTAAGGACTTGTTAAGCCACCTGGACACCTGGGATCCACCCGAGAGTACTGAGAGAGCTGGCAGAGGAGCTTGCCAAGCCACTCTCCATCATTTATCAGCAGTCCTGGTTAACAGGGGAGGTCCCAGATGACTGGAGGCTTGCCAATGTGACACCCATCTACAAGAAAGGCCGGAAGGAGGATCCTGGGAACTACAGACCTGCCAGCCTGAACTTGGTACCGGTGAAGATTATGGAGAGGTTCGTCTTGAGGGTGCTCACGGGGCATGTTCAGGACAACCAAGGGATCAGGCCCAGCCAGCATGAGTTCATGAAAGGCAGGTCCTGCTTGACCAGCCTGATCTCCTTCTATGACCAGGTGACCTGCCTAGTGGATGAGGGAAAGGCTGTGGATGTTGTCTACCTGGACTTTAGTAAAGCCTTTGACAGCGTCTCCCACAGCATTCTCCTGGAGAAACTGGCGGCTCGTGGCTTAGACAGGTGTACTCTTCGCTGGGTGAGGAACTGGCTGGATGGCCGAGCCCAGAGAGTTGTGGTGAACGGCATTAAATCTGGCTGGCGGCCGGTCACAAGCGGTGTTCCCCAGGGCTCGGTTCTGGGGCCGGTCTTGTTCAATATCTTTATTGATGATCTGGATGAGGGGATCGAGTGCTCCCTCAGTAAGTTTGCTGATGGCACCAAGTTGGGTGGGAGTGTTGATCTGCTGGAGGGTAGGAGGGCTCTGCAGAGGGATCTGGACAGGCTGGATCGATGGGCAGAGGCCAATTGTATGAGGTTTAATAAGGCCAAGTGCCAGGTCCTGCACTTCGGCCACAACAACCCCATGCAACGCTACAGGCTAGGGGAGGAATGGCTGGAGAGCTGCCCGGCAGAAAGGGACCTGGGAGTGCTGGTTGACAGCTGGCTGAACATGATCCAGCAGTGTGCCCAGGTGGCCAAGGTGGCCAACAGCGTCCTGGCCTGTATCAGAAATAGTGTGGCCAGCAGGAGTAGGGAAGTGATCGTGCCCCTGTACTCAGCACTGGTGAGGCCGCAGCTTGAATACTGTGTTCAGTTTTGGGCCCCTCGCTGCAAGAAGGATGCTGAGGTGCTTGAGCGTGTCCAAAGAAGGGCAACGAAGCTGGTGAGGGGTCTGGAGCACAAGTCTTATGAGGAGCGGCTGAGGGAACTGGGGTTGTTTAGTCTGGAGAAGAGGAGGCTGAGGGGAGACCTTATCACTCTCTACAACTACCTGAAAGGGGGTTGTGGCGATGAGGTGGGTGTTGGTCTCTTCTCCCAAGTAACTAGTGATCGGACGAGAGGAAATGGCCTCAAGTTGCATCAGGGGAGGTTTAGATTAGATATTAGGAAAAATTTCTTTACAGAGAGGGTGGTCAGGCATTGGAACAGGCTGCCCAGGGGGGTGGTGGAATCACCATCTCTGGAAGTGTTCAAAAAACATGTGGATGTTGCGCTTCTGGACATGGTTTAGGGGGCCTGGTAGTGTTGGGTTGACGGTTGGACTTGATGATCTTGAAGGTCCTTTCCAACCTAGTGATTCGGTGGTTCTGTGATTTCAGAATTCCTTCACCTTTAATGGGCATCTGATCACTCCAGCTACCCACCTCATTGACGGCATACAGTTTTCCATATAATACTTCAAAGGGGCTTATTCCTTTTCTCACTCATGGAGTAGTCCTACTCCTCATCAGGGCAATTGGTAGGATATCTACCCAAGCTGGGATTCTTGACATACTTTGCAAATTTGTCTTTTAAGGGTCTGACTGATTCCTTCAATATTCCTGTGGTCTCCAGGGGCTATGTAGATCCCATTTCAGTTGGAGGAATCTTGACACTCCGTGGATTATTTCTGATATAAAATGAGGTCCACTGTCAGAGGATAAGCCCTCACAGATTCCAAATCAAGGAATTATTTCTTTTAATACAATTTTAATGGCTTGCTTAGCTCAATTGTTGCTTCTGGCCACCCAGAGAATGTGTGTACTGAAACAAGTAGATATTTATATTGCCCACACTTTGGTAACTCAGAGAAATATATTTGCCAGTTCTCCCCAGGGGGTATTCCCCTTTTTGCTTCACCCATCGGTGGCTTTCTTTGAATCTTAGGGGTTTTTGCGCAGCAGATCTGACTGTGATAAACTGTAAACTGTTTTGTTCATCAAACTTTGTGTCAGATGCCTGTGATAGGTGTTATACAATTAAGTCCTGTGATATGTGTTAGAACCATGTTTGCTAAAGTTCGCTAAAGTTTCCTTAAAGCATTAAAGTTTAGATGCTAATGCTAAGAATGAAAGAACTGTATAGTAAGATGGAACGGCATGATAAGAAATCGTTGCTTAACACCTTGAATACCCCTGGCTACAAGACAGAACAAGCCCGGCAACAAGACAAAACAAGCCCGGCAACAAGACAGAACATGCCCTGAGGTAGAAGGGGAGGGGGGAGCGGAGTAGATTGCAATTGGAAGATTCGAAAGAAGGCGCGAGTGAAAATTTGAGAAACTGACAACCGACGAAAAGTATAAAGAGAGGACTGAAAGACTGTTAAGCTGCCGGCCCTTGGTGGAGCAGGAGACTCCCCGGTCGCCCAGCGCTGTTTTGCTTACTTGTCGCTTGCTTTAATAAATCAAAAAATTTCTAATTGACCAGCCTCTGTCACTCAATTGGACAGGTAAATTTATAATAATTTGGTGCCGTGACTCGGATAAAGGCAATCTGGCCTGAGGTCCTTGGCAGGGGAGGTGCCCCGCTGAATAAGCGGACCTTGTCAGGGTGCTTCTACGCCAAATCCTTTACCGACGAACCCAAATTTGACAGTAAGCAAATAAAACCGGTAACCCCATAATATTTGTGCACGAAGACCGAACGAAGACGCAGGACGCGTGAGTATAGGCCGGTTAGCCGTTCGGTTGGGGTTGGGTATCCTGAAGCGTGCTTGTGTGAGACGTCCACGGGACTCAGTAGTCCACCGGGCGAAGTGAGTGCAGACCCTCAGTAGTGCGGTTCCCAAACCCCGCGAGGGGCTGGGCCACGAACCAGGGGAAGCGAGTGTGTGAGTGAAAGAAGGCGCTTCAGAAGATGGGACAGAGGAAAAGCAAGCCCTCTGGTCCCATGGGTGGTTCTGAGGTTATACCACCGGATAGTCCGTTAGGCTTAATGATTAAAAATTGGGATGATTACCCCTCTAGGCGGGGTAAGAATAAAGTAATAATGATTCACTATTGCATGGAAGTTTGGGGTGGTAAACAAATTAGAGGAGACCACCTATATTGGCCTGTATTTGGGTCCTTTGAAGATTGGACACTCAAAGGAACCTTTTAGTTTGGAAGAAAGTGAATCTATATCCTTTAAATGAAAAGAAAGAAGAGGCTAGGAGAAAGGAACCGAGGGACAAGGAAGGGGTTCCTACCTCGCCTCCCCCTTATATTCCACCACCCTCTCCTCCGCAGCCTTCGGCACCCCCCCCTCGGTGGCGCCAGGGTATGAGAATGACTCAGCTCCAAGTTCCCCTGAGGAAAATAGGGTAGTAACCCGTAGCCGAAGTAGACGGAGAAAGGAGCAGGCAGAGTTATACCCCCTTAGAGAAATTGCGATGGGGGGACCTCAACCTGGCGTGGGATATGTATCCGTCCCACTTAACTCAGGGGATGTGAGAGAATTTAAAAAAGAAATGGGGAGTTTGTTGGAAGACCCCTTAGGGGTCTCGGAACAATTAGACCAGTTCCTAGGTCCTAATATATATACCTGGGATGAGCTAGAAGCGATTTTGAATATTTTATTTACGTCTGAAGAGACAGATATGATCAGACGAGCTGGAATGAGGATATGGGACCATCAACATCAAGGAGGTCCGGCAGCAGATATAAAGTGGCCAACCCAAAAACCTAATTGGAATTATCAGAACGAAGTTGATAGAGGCCACATGTCCGATTTACGGATAATAATTATACAGGGAATTAAAGAAGCCGTTCCTCGAGGACAGAACATTAACAAAGCATTTAACGAACAGCAAAAGAAAGATGAAACCCCTACAGAATGGTTAGAAAGATTAAGGAAGAGTTTACAATTGTACTCCGGGATAGATCCAACCACTGATTTAGGGCAAGCGTTACTAAATACTCAGTTTGTGGCTAAATCATGGATCGATATCCGGAAGAAATTAGAAAAGATGGAGGACTGGCAGCAAAGGGGATTAGATGAGTTACTCCGGGAGGCGCAGAAGGTTTATGTCCGGAGAGAGGAAGAAACTCAGAAGAAACAAGCTAGGCTTTTGGTTGCAGCAGTAAGGGAAGGACAGAGAGGTACTCCGCCCAGACGGAATAACCCATCGGGACCCTCTGGAAAGGAAAGTAGGGACCAGGGAAGGAAAAAGGAAACAAGAACCTGTTTTTATTGTGGGAAGACGGGAAAAGGGGAACCTTTTAAAGTTACCGTAATAAAAAACATGGTTCTTGAAAGTGATTCTAAATTAGGGGTGGGGTCCTTGCTGTTAATGCCTGAGGCGGACTATAACTTATTCGACAGGGATTTAATGATAGAATTAGAGATTGGTTTAAGAAATGAACTAAGAATTAAATTGTGTCCTTTACGGGCAGTTGATGAGGGAAGAATAAACCCTGAGGTATGGTATACTCCGGAGACCATTGGAAAATTAGATATCAAACCTTTTTCGGTGACAATAAGAAATCCAGAAATACCAGTGAGAATAAAACAATACTCCTTACCGATGGAGGGGAGACAGGGATTGAAACCTGAAATTCAAAGGTTAATTGAAAAAGGAATATTAGAACCTTGCATGTCCCCTTTTAATACCCCCATCTTACCTGTAAAGAAACCTGACCAGATTCCCTGTAGTGGCAAACCCTCATACACTTTTAAGCCAGTTAGGCCCAGATGATCAATGGTATAGTGTAATAGATTTAAAGGATGCCTTCTGGGCATGCCCCTTAAAGGAAGATTGCAGGGATTATTTTGCCTTTGAATGGGAAGACCCGGACACTCACAGAAAACAACAATTACGGTGGACAGTCTTACCTCAGGGGTTCACCGAGTCTCCAAATTTGTTTGGACAGGCATTAGAACAAATATTGTGGGGGTACAAACTAGAAGGGGGGGTGACCCTTGTCCAGTATGTGGATGATTTACTGTTGGCCGGTGGTGACGAGGAGGCAGTTAGGAAGGAAAGTATCAGGTTGCTAAATTTTTTAAGCTTACAGGGATTAAAGGTGTTGAAATCAAAACTGCAATTTGTCGAAGAGGAAGTGAAATATTTAGGCTGAGTAAAGGAACTAAGAAATTAGACCCAGAAAGGGTACAGGGCATATTATCATTGCCGGCTCCAAAAACTAAGAGACAGATCAGACAATTGTTGGGCCTTTTGGGATATTGCAGACAATGGATTGAAGGCTACAGTAAGAACAAACTAAAATTAGACCAGATTTAGAGGAAGAAGAACTGGGAGATGGGGAAAAAAACTTTTTGTAGATGAATCTTCCCGGGTGGTGGAAGGGAAAAGAAAATCAGGATATGCGATAATTAATGGAAAAACATTCAAGGTAATGGAATCAGGGCCCCTAAGTCCCAGCTGGTCGGCCCAAGCATGTGAGTTACAATTATTAAAAGGAAAAATCGGTACAATTTATACAGATTCCTTTGGAATAGTGCATACATTTGGAAAATTTGGGAAGAAAGAGGCTTAATAAATTCCCAGGGAAAGGGGTTGATTCATCAGGAATTAATAGTTGAAATTTTGCAGGCTTTACGGGGACCAGTAGGAATAGCAGTGGTTCATTTAAAAAGACATCAACGGGGATTGACTCCGCTGACAAGGGGAAACAACTTAGCAGATCAAGAAGCAAAAAGAGCTGCTCTGATGATTTTTAAGGAGAAGAAAGTTCAATTGCGGGGATGATTTGCTTGAGCCTCCCTGTTATGATTGTTGGAAGGATTTTGGGAGCGATGCGCTCCATTGTAGTTGTGATAATCCCAAGTATAAATTTTGTAGTGTGCATGGGAAAAAGTTTTACCTGTACAGCTTTACTGTACAGGAAAAAGACAAGTTAACTCGGATGGGAGCAAAGGAGATCGAATCAGGAAAGTGGGAACTTCCTGATGGGCGAGAAGTCATCTCAAAGACTATGGCTATAAGAATCATGCGCAAGTACCATGAAAACACCCATTGGGGGGTTCAAGCATTAGTAGACCAATTTGCTATAAAATATGCCTGTATTGGGGTATATAATATAGCAAAAAGAATAATTGGAAACTGCTTAACTTGTCAAAGGGTGAACAAGCACCAACTAAGAGAAAGGCCATTAGGAGGAAGAGAGTTAACCCATCGACCTCAATTTATGTAAAGAGAATTGGTGGGATCATTGTAGCGGGGATTTTCTCTTATGGGATCACTGCGAACAGTGTTATAAAAAGGAAAGAAAAGTAACTCAACAAGCTTTAAGGCTGTTGGTGGCCACTGGACGAATAATTAAGGGGACCCAAGCCTGGTGGGAAATTTTGGCACTCGGTATTAACCCAGAAAAGGGGTGTATGACAAGTAATTTGTAGAACTACAGTGCCTAACATTCCTTGTATACAACCTCAAGTTAAAGCAAAAATTGGGAGGCCTATAAAAAGCAGTTAGATGAACTGGATTGATATTCTGCCCTAGAAAGGATTGTATGCTCAAGGGGGATGTATAACAACGATCAACATCACTCACCCCCGAGGCCCCAGGCTTTATTGCTTGAGGAAAAAGGAAAAGGCACAAGGGACACAACCAAATTCTGCAGGCTAAAAAGGGAAGTTTCAATTAGAAATAAGAACCCACCAGTCCTCTTTAACATTGGGTATTTGTATTGATAAAAGCCAAGCATGAACCTTTGAGAGGAATATCGGAGGTGGAGGAGACCTTCATTTTAAGCCAGCAGGAGCTTAAGCGATTTGATGAACAAAATGGTGAAAAGAAAAAGGGGGGATTGTGATAAACTGTAAACTGTTTTGTTCATCAAACTTTGTGTCAGATGCCTGTGATAGGTGTTATACAATTAAGTCCTGTGATATGTGTTAGAACCATGTTTGCTAAAGTTCGCTAAAGTTTCCTTAAAGCATTAAAGTTTAGATGCTAATGCTAAGAATGAAAGAACTGTATAGTAAGATGGAACGGCATGATAAGAAATCGTTGCTTAACACCTTGAATACCCCTGGCTACAAGACAGAACAAGCCCGGCAACAAGACAAAACAAGCCCGGCAACAAGACAGAACATGCCCTGAGGTAGAAGGGGAGGGGGGAGCGGAGTAGATTGCAATTGGAAGATTCGAAAGAAGGCGCGAGTGAAAATTTGAGAAACTGACAACCGACGAAAAGTATAAAGAGAGGACTGAAAGACTGTTAAGCTGCCGGCCCTTGGTGGAGCAGGAGACTCCCAGGTCGCCCAGCGCTGTTTTGCTTACTTGTCGCTTGCTTTAATAAATCAAAAAATTTCTAATTGACCAGCCTCTGTCACTCAATTGGACAGGTAAATTTATAACATGACACCTTCTTACTATTAGGTCCGCACTTGATTGCATTTTTGGCCCTATAGCATATCTCTTAACACTGCTGATCATAGCATCAGCTCCCATATGAGTTTCTTCATTGTCCTGGTTTCAGCTGGGATAGAGTCAATTTTCTTCATAGAAGCTAGTGTGAGACTATGTTTTGGATTTGGGATGAAAAAAATGTTGATAACGTACTGATGTTTTTAGGTGCTGCTAAGCAGTCAAGGACTTTTCAGTTTTCCGTGCTCTGGCCTAACAGCGAGAAGGTGGGGGGTGCACAGGAAGCTGGGAGGGGACACAGCCAGGGCAGCTGATCCAAACTGGCCAACGGGATATTCCATACCATACGACGTCATGCTCAGTATATAAACTGGGAGAGTTGGCCGGGGAGGGGCGCGGCTCAGGAAATGGCTGGGCATTGGTCAGCGGGTGGTGAGCAATTGTGCTGTGCATCACTTGTTTTGTGTATTCTTTTATCATTATTATTATTATTCTTTTTTTTTCCCCTGTCCTATAAAACTGTCTTTATCTCAACCCACGTGTTCTATCCTTTTCCTTTCCAGAGTCTCTCCCCCATCCCACCTGGGGGGGGGAGGGTGAGTGAACTGCTGTGTGGTTGTTTTGGCTACCTGCTGGGTTAAACCACAACATTCATGTAGTTTCTTGAGGGGAGCTTCCATCATTTGGGCTATAGTGAGAACTTGCTGATTCGGGGTTAGCCACCATCCTTCCGTATCCCTTGAACATTTTGGTATTTCCACCAGTCGATTCTCCCTTTTCTGCTACACATTGTAACAGAGTTACATTATCATTCTCACCTCGCCGTTGTTCCAAGTCTTTTGCCAATACGTTACCAGAGTAGGGCTGTTTTTAAATCCTTGGGGGATCACAGTTCAACACAGCTGCACCTTTCTTCCCATTGTGGGGTTTTCTCATTCGAAGGCAAAGATTGTTTGGCTTTGTTCATCCACTGGGACACAAAAGAAAGCATCTCTTAAGTCCAAAACAGTAAAATAGGCATTTGTTTCATGTACCGAAGTTGGTAAGGTGTAAGGGTTCTGTACAGTGGGGTGTATGTCCAGTCTTGTACTAGTCTATTCTTCAGTACGAGGCTTCTTTACTGGTAAAATAGGAGTATTAAATTCAGATTGACATTCTCTAAGCAGTCTGTATTGCATAAAAGTATTTATCAAGGGCTTCAGACCCTTGCGTGCTTCCACTCTAATAGGGTACTGATTTACCCTTACCAGCTTTGCCCTCAGCTTTAGTTTTATTTTAGAGTTACATTTTTCGCTTTACCTGGTTTCTTTGAGGCCCATGCCAAAGGAATTACCGCGTTCAATATCATGGCCAGGATGTTGTTTCCAGGTTTTTCCAGGGTTTTATCTGTCAGTAGGCAGATTTGCACCTTCCATGCCATTTCAGGTGGGATGTGAAGCTGTACAGAGTTTTCAGGAAAGTTTACTTGTGCATTCAATTTACATAACAAGTCCCGCCCTAGCAGTGAAAGGGGGCATTCTGGCATATATAGAAACTCGTGAGTTAGTTTAGTATTTCCAATTGTACATTCCATAGGTGGTAAAAATGATCTTAAGGTTCTCTTTCCTGTTGTCCCAACAATCTGTATAGTAGTTTTGCTTAGGGGCCCTTTACAACTAGTGACAACTGAATAAGTGGCCCCACTGCCAATTAATAATCTATGGCCTCATTCCCCAGCTTAACTGGAACCAGGGGATAGGCTGGGGAGACTTTAAACTTTTCCCCCGGTCCTCTTCATTCACTGTCTGAATCTTTTAACATAATAAGATTAGTGTTTCCTGCTTGATCTTGTTCCTCTGGCCCCTTTTGGTTTGGGCATTCGTTCTTCCAGTGCCCTTCCTGTCTACAGGCCGCGCACTGATTTGGTCCTAATGATACAGAGACATAACTATCTTTTAAACCACTTAGATACTGTCTTTTGTTTATTCTTTAAAACTCACTTACCAAGGCTGGCGCTTGTGATGTCTGTTAAGGGTTAAGCTTATCAGGGACTGGTATTTGTCAAGAACAGACTTACTAAAACAAAGAAAGTGATAACTGGAACTGCAAGGTTAACCTTATCACAAAACTGGCTAGAGCTTGTTAAAAACTGTTGAAATCAACAAGTAAGAAGAGAGCATGTATAAAGGACTAAAGATCATCTAAAGGACAGAAGAGGAAGAGGAAGATAAGACCCCTGAAGAAGTAAACGACCACCAGAGACAGATCTGAGCCTGCGCATTGATAACATAAACTGCTAACGCAAGCCTTTTGAACTACTCTGCCTCACTTATGCATATGTATGTTTTGTGTTGTGTAATCATATGAATATGCATGCTTTTGTGTAATAAATATTTGCCTGCTTGCCGAAACGGTGTGCAAGTTAGGAGGAGCGATCCCCCTTGCACCCGCCGCCATAATAAACATACCTGCTTTATAACTCTTGAGCTGTGAAGTTTGTTTCCGCACGTCACTTTTGGCGACCCAGATGGGACCCTCTCTGCCTGGCTGCGGGACCGGCTGAGAGTGGGACGTCCTTGGCGCACCCCAAGATTTCTCGGAGGACCTCCCTCGCTTGCCTGATCACTGCAGGGACAGACGAGGACCATCAGCGGACCAGGTATGTTAATTTGGGAGGGGAACCTGTGAGTCGTGAGGAGACGTCCTATGTGAGGTAAAGAGCATTGACGCTCCCCCTGGGTGGTTAGGATTTGAATCCAGTAGTGGCACGGGAATCCCTGACTAGGGAAGTACGCAAACACGGGAATCCCTGATAAAGGGAAGTATGCGATGGGTGCTCTTCGCTGAAATTGCAGGAGTATGGGATAGCTATTGTTTGGACCAACTATTGTAACCCATGGGAATTGAAATTTATATTATTGTGGCTATAATTGGGATTTTGATGATAGTCATTACAATCTGAATACTTAAGAAGTTTTGTGCCTGGTACCACGTATTCTATGAAAGCGCTTCATTGTACAAGTAATGTTGTGAGTGTTTGAGTAAGTGAGACGCAGTTGGACTGCGAGTGTCCGCATCAGAGTGCGGAGTCCTGATCAGCGGTTCCGCGAGGAGAGCAGCCGGAGACGGATGAAGCATATGACAGACTTTGGAACTGTGTTAGCCAAACCGATTGTTAACCCTTAATGCTCTGGGTGTAAACAGAACGTTTGGGTGTGGTGAATTTTTAGTGTGGTGAATAAAACTGGTCTGACCGGGATAGGTTCAGTCCAGCTTAAGCAAGTATGATTTTTGGTGTGGTGAATGAAACTGGTCTGACTGGGATAGGTTCAGGCCAGCTTAAGCAAGTATTTTGTGGAGACTTAGAAGGTGTAAGGAATCAGTAAAGAATGCCGCTGGTATATTGGGGGAAATATAGAACAGAGTAGTGACGAAAGGTTTATTTGGCATGGAGCACGGATGAGTGCCTGTCCTCTTTGCCATCAGTGCTGCTTGTCTGTTCATGCTAAGTGTTTGGAGTGTCATAAGTACATTATTTCTTTTAATGGGTGTCCTGGTTTCAGCCAGGATAGAGTTAATTTTCTTCACAGAAGCTAGCATGAGGCTATGTTTTGGATTTGGGATGAGAAACTGTTGATAAGGTGCTGATGTTTTGAGTTGTTGCTAAGTAGTCAAGGACAGTCCAGCTTCTCATGCTGGCCTGCAGCGAGCAGGCTGGGGGTGCACGGGAAGCTGGGAGGGGACACAGCTGGGACAGCTGACCCAGGCTGGCCAAAGAGATATTCCATACCATATAACGTCATGCTCAGTATATAAAGCTGGGACAAAGAAGAAGGAAGGGGTGGAGGGACGTTCGGAGTTACGGCGTCTGTCTTCCCAAGAAACCATTACGCGTGACGGAGCCCTGCTTCCCTGGAGGTGGCTGAACCCCTGCCTGCCCATGGGGAATGGTGAACAAATTCCTTGTTTTGCTTTGCTTGCGTGCACGGCTTTTGCTTTACTTATTAAACTGTCTTTATCTCAAACCATGAGTTTCCTCACTTTTACTCTTCCGATTCTCTCCCCCGTGCCACCATGGGGGAGTGAGCGAGTGGCTGCATGGTGCTTAGTTGCTGGCTGGGGCTAAACCACGACAGTCCTTTTTGGCGCCCAACGTGGGGCTCAAAGGGTTTGAGATAATGACAAGTTTGATTGCAATGTGCTAGATGATGGTAGCAGAGGATGGTTGATAAAATTTATAGCTGTTATTGCTGTTTACCCATTAATTGCCAGGCCCCTGTGCTTGCCATGGGTTTGTCTTCCCTGCATATATTAGCGTCCAGTGCTTGTTAGTGGCTGCTTTTTGCTTTCGCTGCTGCTGTACTGCTGATCGTCTGACTCTGCTGTGCCTGGGAAGATTCTGATAACAGCAATGGCCTTGCACCTGGGCTGGCAGATGGCCGGGGTATTGCTGTTTTTTTTCCTGTGCTGCTGTACTGAATAGGCTGGAACTCCACTGTGAACTTGAGTCGAAGGGACTGTGACCTGTGGGTGAGTCCATGTGGGAGCAGGACACCCCGAAGCGTCTGTGGCTGTGCATAAGCCCATGCCAGAAGCAGGTATATCTCGAAGCATCTGTGGCCATGGTTATGTCTGTGCCGCAGCAGGTATACCTCTGATGGGATTGTGGCACAAGGATAAGTCCACGCTGGAGAAGGTACATCTCGAAGCGTCTGTGGCTGTGGATAAGTCTATGTTGCAGCAGGTGCACCTTGAAGCATTATTGGTTGTGCATGAGGTCATGCTTGGAGCACCTCAAAGTGTGTGGCCATGGAGAAGCCCTCAACAGTGCAGGTATATTCCTGGAGGGACTGGAACTATGGGTAAGGCCACGTTGGAACAGATTTATCTCTGGAGGTAGTGTGGCCTGTGGAGATGGCCATTTTGGAGCAGGTGCACCTCGAAGTGACTGCAACTGTGGATAAGTCTATGCCGCAGCAGATATACCCCTGGAGAGACTGTGGCTCATGGAAGGGACTGCAGTCTGTGGATAAGTCCAAGCTGGAGCAGGGGCAAGGGGAGGAGTTCATTGCAATGTTACACCCTATGGTCCAGTACAAAGGGCCCAGGGGTGGAGATTGTAATGGAAGTACCTTTAAACTGTTGTAACCCATGATTTGAGTTGCATGTTATAGGAACTACTATAGCAGGAACCATGTGAACGAATGGAGGACAAGCCTTACAAGAAGCAGTGCAAATGCAGCAGTGACCTGACCTGAGCTGGCTTTGGTGCCCAGTAACTCCATGCAACACCCCACCTCGCCTGTCCTGAGTGACCACCATAAGGGATGGAGCCCAAAGTCATGGACTAAATGAACTCAGCAGACATTTCACGGACATTTTAAAGTGATGGCCCATGGACTAAGAAAGCGATATCTGTGTGTATATATTAAAAGATAGGAAGAGTAATACTGAATAATTGGAAGGTATTGAAAAGTACAGGACCTGGGCATGATGTAAATGGTATGGAATAAGGGGTGGATACTGTCCTGGTTTCAGCCAGGATAGAGCTGGTTTTCTTCACAGAAGCCAGTGTGACACTGTGTTTTGGATTTGGGATGAGAAACTGTTGATAATGTGCTGATGTTTTGAGTTGTTGCTAAGTAGTCAAGGACAGTCCAGCTTCTCATGCTGGCCTGCAGCGAGCAGGCTGGGGGTGCACGGGAAGCTGGGAGGGGACACAGCTGGGACAGCTGACCCAGGCTGGCCAAAGAGATATTCCATACCATATAACGTCATGCTCAGTATATAAAGCTGGGACAAAGAAGAAGGAAGGGGTGGAGGGACGTTCGGAGTTATGGCGTCTGTCTTCCCAAGAAACCATTACGCGTGACGGAGCCCTGCTTCCCTGGAGATGGCTGAACACCTGCCTGCCCATGGGGAGTAGTGAACAAATTCCTTGTTTTGCTTTGCTTGCGTGCGCGGCTTTTGCTTTACTTATTAAACTGTCTTTATCTCAAACCATGAGTTTCCTCACTTTTACTCTTCCGATTCTCTCCCCCGTGCCACCATGGGGGAGTGAGCGAGCGGCTGCGTGGTGCTTAGTTGCTGGCTGGGGCTAAACCACGACAATGGGAGACAGGAGTTTCGTCTCGACAATTGTCTTGAATTTAGGTGCATTCGCTGAGGGGCGAGTACGCCCTTACATCTTTTGCCTTGGATAAGGCATTATTGTTGTCAATTCAATCAGGCTGTATTCTTAGGCTGAGGAATAAAACCCTGCAGGCAGGTTGTTCATTATGGGAGGTAAACAAAGTGGCGGAATATTGAAAGGGAGCCCTCTGGGCTGTATTTTAGGTCACTGGAAGGAGATAGGAGAGCCACCAGGAGGAAGCGTGAACAGAAAGACTTTAATAAAATATTGTAATCAGTGGTGGCCCTTGTATAAATTGGATGATGGGGAGAAATGGCCCTTCAACGGAACCTTGAATTATAATACCTTGCTGCAATTGATGTTGTTTTTGAGGAGAGAAGGGAAATGGAATGAGGTCTTATACGCAGACATGTGTTTTTTTACTCTCCGAAATCACCCCGAATATCAAAAGGACTGTGGATCGATATCCCCACAGGACCCAATGATAATGGTTTTGGAGAAGGAAAATAAGAGAAAGGGAGAAGTAAAGATGAGGAGGTGTTGTTCGGCTTGCTGCATAGGGCAGAGATGTACAAAGTTAGGGAAAATAAGGGACTCCGGGATGGGAGATCTGCCCGAGCATTATGAATCGCCAGTAGGAGTACAACAAGAAAAAAGTGAAAGTTCAGATTCGGAAGCCTCTTTAGATAGTCCAGTATCCTCTCACACCCAAAGTAGGAAAGAGCAGACAGTGGTGCAAGCACCCCTCAGGGAGGCGGTGGGACCAGAGGGAGGCCCTGTCATAATTAAAGTCCCCTTCTCCTCATTTGATCTTGAAACATGGAAAGCGGTAGCAAAAAGCTACCAAAGTGATTCTGTAGGGGTCACTAAACATTTCCAATTTCTAATAAAGCAACATAACCCTGATTTGAATGATATTCAATTGTTATTGGACCACATGACAGAAACTGAAAAACAACTGATACTAAAAACGGCCCATGATTTTGCTAGTGAACAACTTAAGAATACGGGAGAAGATATAAAGAATCACTTTCCCCTACAAGATCCACATTGGGACCCTAACAGAAGTGCCCGTGTGGAATTATTGAATAAATACAGGGATTGGGTCACAAGAGGTATGGAACGAGCAATCCCAAAAACAATTAACTGGTCAGCTTTATATGCTGTTCAGCAGGGCCCGAAGGAGACCCCCTCAGAATTATTGGATAAGCTACGAGACACTATGAGGCGGCACACTCCTCTGGACCCAGGATCGGAAACAGGGCTACAGCAGTTAGTGTCTCTATTCATAGGGCAGTCAGCAAGTGATATCCAGAGAAAGCTGCAGAAATTGAGACAGACAGAAAGCAGAAATTTGGAGACGCTATTAGATGAAGCTTGGAGAATGTTTAGCAATAGAGAAGAGGAGGATCAGAGGAAGGACAAACGGGCACTGGTAGCAGCGCTGCAAGAGAGTAAGGGATTTAGAGGTATGGGACCTGGGAGACCGAGACTTTTGGAAAAGGACCAGTGTGCATGGTGTAAACAAAGGGGACATTGGAGAAATGAATGTCCAGAGAGACAGAAAGTGAAAAGGGGAATACAGGCCCATGTCAAAGAAGATTGACGGGGACCTGGGGAATTACAGAATTACAGAATTACAGAATTACAGAATCACTAGGTTGGAAAGGACCTTTAAGATCATCAAGTCCAACCATTAATCCAGAACCACCATGTCCCCTAAACCATGTCCTGAAGCGCCACATCCACACGTTTTTTGAACACTTCCAGGGATGGCGACTCCACCACCTCCCTGGGCAGCCTGTTCCAATGCCTGACCACCCTCTCAGTGAAGAAATTTTTCCTAATATCCAATCTAAACCTCCCCTGGCGCAACTTGAGGCCATTTCCTCTTGTCCTATCACTAGTTACTTGGGAGAAGAGACCAACACCCTCGTCGCCACAACCCCCTTTCAGGTAGTTGTAGAGAGCGATAAGGTCTCCCCTCAGCCTCCTCTTCTCCAGACTAAACAACCCCAGTTCCCTCAGCCGCTCCTCATAAGACATGTGCTCCAGACCCCTCACCAGCTTCGTTGCCCTTCTCTGGACACGCTCCAGCACCTCAACATCCTTCTTGTAGTGAGGGGCCCAAAACTGAACACAGTATTCAAGGTGCGGCCTCACCAGTGCCGAGTACAGGGGCACAATCACTTCCCTCCTCCTGCTGGCCACACTATTCCTGATACAGGCCAGGACGCTGTTGGCCTTCTTGGCCACCTGGGCACACTGCCGGCTCATATTCAGCCGGCTGTCAACCAGCACCCCCAGGTCCCTTTCCGCCGGGCTGCTCTCCAGCCACTCCTCCCCAAGCCTGTAGGATTGCATGGGGTTGTTGTGGCCAAAGTGCAGGACCCTGCACTTGGCCTTATTAAACCTCATACAGTTGGCCTCTGCCCATCGATCCAGCCTGTCCAGATCCCTCTGCAGAGCCCTCCTACCCTCCAGCAGATCAACACTCCCACTCAGCTTGGTGTCATCTGCAAAATCTACCCTAGCATATCCACTGGTTATACTGAAGCTAGGGAAACAACAAATGCTTTATAACTCTTTTGAGTTGTGAATTTTGTTTCTGCACGTCACTAAAGGGGCTTGGTTTTGTGGGCATCTTCCCTGCATTATCCCACAGTGTCCCCTTTTTCCTCTACATTTTCCCCGACATCGTTTCCATTTATTGCTGCTGCCAGCAAAGATGCTTGCAACCTCATTCTGCCCTGTTTTTCTTTCTTTTCTTTTTTTTCACGCCAGGAATGAAGCTGGGGGTATTGTTTAGTCTCTGTGAGCAGTTAACAAGGTGCAACCTTGAGGGAAGGAATAAGAAAATCACAAAGAGAACACAACTACTGAACCTTGAGTGAACTGTCCTCATTAACATCTAATTAACATGTTTTTGCATAATAGAAACCCATCCTCCGGTAGGGAAAGGCCCCTCCCCACAGATGCCCCTTCCTCACTGAGCACGCCGAGGAATAAAGAAGGATGCTGTGACTTTAAGTGGAGACGACGCTTGCGAGAACCAATGGGAACAAGGGTGACTGAGCCAACTTTTAAAAATACTGATAACTGTTGCTTGAAATGTATAAATATTTTCTGTGTGTTAACCAAGGTGTGCTAACTTTGTGGACCTACCACCTGGCACCCAATTCTGTGCAGATTTGGAATAAAAGCAAATATCTCGACTGTGTTTTTCGGCTCCCTGCACACCAGGTGGAAGAACCCATATTTGGGACAACACTCTGAAACAAGCTGTGTGTCAATGTAAACAACCTCACTGTGATTTCCCCTGCTCACTCGGTCCCCTGGGAGGGAGGGGACTCTGACTCACAGTGTCAAGACCACAGCAATAGGCATTTTGATTTTTAGGACTTTAAAGCTCGACTAGAGTATCTCTTTGGTCTATAGGTTGGCATATTCATTCTTCCTCCTGTCCTGGTTTCAGACAGTTGGTTTTCTTCACAGAAGCTAGTGTGAGGCTATGTTTTGGATTTGGGATGAGAAAATGTTGATAACGTGCTGATGTTTTGAGTTGTTGCTAAGTAGTCAAGGACAGTCCAGCTTCTCCTAGCAAGAATGCTGGGGGTGCACAGGAAGCTGGGAGGGGACACAGCCAGGACAGCTGACCCAGGCTGGCCAAAGAGATATTCCCTAGCATACGACGTCATGCCCAGTACATAAACTGGAGTTAGCCGGGGGGCAGAAATCACTGCTCGGGGACGGACTATCGATTGACGGGTGGTGAGCAATTGCTGTATTGGGCATCACTTGTTCTTGTACATTCCTTTGTTGGTATTATCATTGTTGTTTCCTTCTCTCTTGCTGCCCTATTAAACTGTTTTTATCTCAACCCATGAGTTTTTTTCCCAATTCTCTCCCCCGTCCCACTGGGGGAAGGGGGAGTGAGCGAGAGGCTGCGTGGTGCTTAGTTGCCGGGAGGGGCTAAACAACAACAGTCCTTTTTGGCGCCCAATGTGGGATTGAGATAATAATGGTTGCAGGTCACAATATCAGTTTATTTGATTTGCATCATGCTCTCGTCTTTGCCGTACATGTTAAAGATTGGTGTTGGTTTCTGCAGGCTGCTGTACTCTGCAATGATTAGTAATGTCTTGCCTGGGAGATTTGTTTTTAGGACACTGACCTGGAGCTTAATGTGGTATCTGAGCTCTGTACTAAAGCCGTAACTGTATTTTGAGTACTATCTTGTGGAGACAATTAGCAATTATATTTCTGCCTCTGAAAGGTTTTTTATGGAGGAAATGCAGAATGGTACCTTTGCTACCCTCTATCATAATGTTTCCTCCTTCATCTCAATAACTTTTCAGTATTTTGAACACCCTTGGGTAGTTAAAATACCTCTATTGCTACTTCTGGGGAACACTGTTTCGGTTTTGTCTAAGATTAGCAAGCAATTTCAGAATATCATCCAGAGATCTGCCCCAAGGCTGGATAGTTATGAATGGCAGGGTCTGTGGAACAGCATGGGCAAATGCCTGGGGCGGTGGGCACCTCCAGTGTTTTGGAACTTTACTCAGAAACAAGTGCAGAATCCAGATAAACTAGCAGAATATCTGGAAGAACTATGCTGTCGCCCTGGCAGCTCCAAGGAGACACAAATCATTGCAGTGTGCTGGGGCCTGGCCCATGCCTACCGAGCTCTATTTAACACTATTCAAAGGGGAGAGAGGCTCTCTGGATCTGATGACAATGTGACAGGAACTGCAACTACTCCAACCCCCGTGACGGTCACTGCCACTACTCCAACCCCTGCAATGGGCACTGTAGCTACTCAGACTCTTGCAGCTGAACCAGAGAACCAGCCCGTCCCAGTATCAGTCGCCCTGTACAAAAGAAGAAAACTTGGATGCGAAAGTCAGCTCGTTTAGTAAGGGACGAAGAAGCTTTTTCTATGAAGGAGCCAGAGGAAGAGAGTGAGGAGGGAGAGTGCTCCAAAGCAGGGCCATCACAAGGACGGAAGAGGGAAGAGAGTGGGTCATTGCTTGAAGAGGAGGAAGAGGAAGAACTCATAAAAGAGACGGTAACTACCCGATCTCTATCCCTGAGTGAGATGCAAGGAAAAACAATTACAAGAGGGGGGTGGGGTTCTTCCAGAAAAATCGTCGCTCCACTTTCCAGTGGGCAGTTCCCCAGAAAGAATAGAAGAGCTGATCTCACCTCTGATCCTCTTGGAGGGACTTCTGATTCATATTTACAAGAAGTGGGTAATGAGTACTATGAACAGGACTAGAGGGGCCCTGCCTCCAGCCAGGGAGAGAAGAGGGACATGAAGTTTATTGGACTGTGTGGATTAGATGGCCTGGCACATCAGACCCACAGGAATATAAGGCTTTAGTGGACACCGGTGCACAATGTACCCTGATGCCATCAAGCCATATAGGGGCAGAACCCATCAGTATTTCTGGAGTGACAGGGGGATCCCAACAGCTGACTCTGCTGGAGGCCGAAGTGAGCCTAACTGGGAAGGAGTGGCAGAAGCACCCCATTGTGACTGGCCCAGAGGCTCCGTGCATCCTGGGCATAGACTACCTAAGGAGAGGGTATTTTGAGGACGCAAAACTGTATCAGTGGGCTTTTGGTATAGCTGCCATGGAGACGGAAGAAATTAAACAGCTGTCCACCTTGCCTGGTCTCTCAGAGGACCCTTCTGTGGTGGGGTTGCTCAGGGTCAAAGAACAACAGGTGCCGATCGCTACCACAGCAGTGCACTGGCGGCAATATCGCACCGACAGAGACTCCCTGATCGCCATGCACAAGATGATTCGTCGGCTGGAGAGCCAAGGAGTGATCAGCAAGACTCGCTCACCCTTTAACAGCCCCATATGGCCAGTGCGAAAGTCTAATGGAGAGTGGAGACTGACAGTAGACTATCGTGGCCTGAATGAAGTCACGCCGCCACTGAGTGCTGCTCTGCCGGACATGCTAGAACTTCAATATGAACTGGAGTCAAAGGCAGCCAAGTGGTACGCCACCACTGATATTGCTAACGTGTTTTTCTCAATCCCTTTGGTGGCTGAGTGCAGGCCACAGTTTGCTTTCACTTGGAGGGGTGTCCAATACACCTGGAACCGACTGCCCCAGGGGTGGAAACACAGCCCTACCATTTGCCATGGGCTGATACAAACTGCACTGGAACAGGGTGAAGCTCCAGAGCATCTGCAATACATTGATGACATCATCGTATGGGGCAACACAGCAGAAGAAGTTTTTGAGAAAGGGAAGAAAATAACTCAAATCTTTCAGAAAGCTGGTTTTGCCATAAAACAAAGTAAGGTCAAAGGACCTACACAAGAGATCCAGCTTTTAGGAATAAAATGGCAAGATGGACGTCATCAGATCCCAAGGAATGTGACCAGCAAAATAACAGCTATGTCTCCACCATCTAGCAAAAAAGAAACACAAGCATTTTTGGGCGTTGTGGGTTTCTGGAAAATGCATATTCCAAATTACAGTCTGATTGTAAGCCCTCTTTATCAAGTGACCCAGAAGAAGAATGATTTTAAATGGGGCCCTGAGCAACGACAAGCCTTCGAACAAATCAAACAGGAGATAGTTCATGCCGTAGCCATCAGGCCAGTCCAGGCAGGACAAGATGTGCTCTACACGGCAGCTGGGGAGAATGGCCCTACCTGGAGTCTCTGGCAGAAGGCACCAGGAGAGACCTGAGGACGACCTCTAGGGTTTTGAAGTCGAGGATATAGGGGATCTGAGTCCTGCTATACTCCAACTGAAAAGGAGATATTGGCAGCATATGAAGGAGTTCGAGCTGCCTCAGAAGTGGTCGGTACTGAAGCACAGCTCCTCCTGGCACCCCGATTGCCGGTGCTGGGCTGGATGTTCAAAGGGAGGGTCCCCTCTACACATCATGCGACTGATGCTACGTGGAGTAAGTAAGTGGGTCGCGCTTATCACACAGCGGGATCGAATAGGAAACCCCAATTGCCCGGGAATCTTGGAAGTGATCACAGACTGACCAGAAGGCAAAGATTTTGGAATATCACCAGAAGAGGAGGTGGCGCGTGCTGAAGAGGCTCCACCATATAAAAAACTGCCAGAGAACGAAAGGCAATATGCCCTGTTTACTGATGGGTCCTCTCGTATTGTAGGCAAACATCGAAGGTGGAAAGCTGCTGTATGGAGCCCTATAAGACGAGTCGCAGAAGCTGCTGAAGGACAAGGTGAATCAAGACCACGGGGCGGTTTACACGGCACCGGGCCTCCTTGCAGCAGATGGAGTGCAACTGACTCCAAGGAGCAAAAGGATTCTTGCTTATGAACTGGCAGGCCTCATCGAGAGGGCTTTAAACAAGATTTGGAGGGGGGAGGGGATAAAACCAGGCTCACTAGAGTTGAGCCTAGGGGTGGCGTGCCAGAGTTGAAATTGATAGCCCAGCTCAAGTGCATCTACACCAATGCATGCAGCATGGGCACCAAACAGGAGGAGCTGGAAGCCATTGTGCAGCAGGACAGCTACGATGTAGTTGTCATCACAGAAACATGGTGGGATGCTTCTCATGACTGGAGTGCTGCAATGGATGGCTATAAGCTCTTCCGAAGGGATAGGCAGGGAAGGAGAGGCGGTGGGGTGGCTCTGTATGTTAGGGAGTGTTTTGATTGCATAGAAATCAATGATTGTGAAGACCAAGTCGAGTGCTTATGGGTAAGGATGAGGGGAAAGGCCAATGAGGCAGATATCCTGCTGGGAGTCTGTTACAGACCACCCAACCAGGACGAAGAGACAGATGAGACATTCTATAAGCGACTGGCAGAAGTCTCGCATTCGCTGGCCCTTGTTCTTGTGGGGGACTTCAATATACCGGACATCTGCTGGAAGTATAACATGGCAGAGAGGAAACAATCTGGGAGGTTCCTGGAGTGTGTGGAGGATAACTTCCTGACGCAGCTCGTGAGTGAGCCCACCAGGGGAGGTGCCTTGCTGGTCCTGCTGTTTACAAACAGAGAAGGACTGGTGAGAGATGTGGTGGTTGGAGGCCGTCTTGGGCTTAGCGACCACGACATAATAGAATTCTCAGTTGTGAGTGAAGTAAGGAGAGGGGTCAGCAGAACCGCTACCATGGACTTCCGGAGGGCAGACTTTGGCCTGTTCAGGTCACTGGTTGAGAGAGTCCCTTGGGAGACAGTCCTGAAGGACAAAGGGGTCCAGGAAGGCTGGACAGTCTTCAAGAAGGAAATCTTAAAGGTACAGGAGCAGGCGGTCCCCATGTGCCGTAAGAAGAGCTGGCGGAGAAGGCGACCGGCCTGGCTGAACAGGGAAATTTTGCTGGGACTCAGGGAAAAGAGGAGAGTTTATCACCTCTGGAAGAAGGGGCAGGCAACTCACGAAGAGTACAAGGATCTCGTTAGGTCAAGCAGGGACAAAATTAGGAAGGCAAAAGTCCAGCTAGAACTCAGTCTGGCTACAGTCGTAAAGGATAACAAAAAATGTTTTTACAAATATATTAACAACAAAAAGAGAGGCAAGGAGAATCTCCATCCCCTACTGGACATGGCGGGGAACATTGTCTCCAAGGACGAGGACAAGGCTGAGGTACTTAATGCCTTCTTTGCCTCAGTCTTTAATAGCCAGTCCAGGTATCCACAGGGTATTCAGCCCCCTGAGCTGGAAGATGGGGATGGAGAGCAAAATAACCCCCCCATAATCCAGGAGGAAGCAGTTAAGGACCTGTTAAACCACCTGGACACCCACAAGTCTATGGGGCCTGATGGGATCCACCTGAGAGTACTGAGAGAGCTGGCAGAGGAGCTTGCCAAGTCACTCTCCATCATTCATCAGCAGTCCTGGTTAACAGGGGAGGTCCCAGAAGACTGGAGGCTTGCCAATGTGACGCCCATCTACAAGAAAGGCCGGAAGGAGGAGCCTGGGAACTACAGGCCTGTCAGCCTGACCTCTGTACCAGGGAAGATTATGGAGCGGTTGGTGTTGAGAGTGCTCACAGGGCATCTGCAGGACAACCAAGGGATCAGGCCCAGCCAGCATGGGTTCATGAAAAGGCAGGTCCTGCTTGACCACCCTGATCTCCTTCTATGACCAGGTGACCCGCCTAGTGGATGAGGGAAAGGCTGTGGATGTTGTCTACCTGGACTTTAGTAAAGCCTTTGACAGTGTCTCCCACAGCATTCTCCTGGAGAAACTGGCGTTAAATCCGGCTGGTGGCCGGTCACAAGCAGTGTTCCCCAGGGCTCGGTTCTGGGGCCGGTCTTGTTCAATATGTTTATTGATGATCTGGATGAGGGGATCGAGTGCTCCCTCAGTAAGTTTGCAGATGACACCAAGTTGGGTGGGAGTGTTGATCTGCTGGAGGGTAGGAGGGCTCTGCAGAGGGATCTGGACAGGCTGGATCGATGGGCAGAGGTCAACTGTATGAGGTTTAATAAGGCCAAGTGCAGGGTCCTGCACTTTGGCCACAACAACCCCATGCAACGCTACAAGCTTGGGGAGGAGTGGCTGGAGAGCTGCCCAGCAGAAAGGGACCTGGGGGTGCTGGTTGACAGCCAGGTGAATATGAGCCGGCAGTGTGCCCAGGTGGCCAAGAAGGCCAACAGCATCCTGGCCTGTATCAGAATAGTGTGGCCAGCAGGAGGAGGGAAGTGATTGTGCCCCTGTACTCGGCACTGGTGAGGCCGCACCTTGAATACTGTGTTCAGTTTTGGGCCCCTCACTACAAGAAGGATGTTGAGGTGCTGGAGCGTGTCCAGAGAAGGGCAACAAAGCTGGTGAGGGGTCTGGAGCACAAGTCTTATGAGGGGTGGCTGAGGGAACTGGGGTTGTTTAGTCTGGAGAAGAGGAGGCTGAGGGGAGACCTTATCGCTCTCTACAACTACCTGAAAGGGGATTGTGGCGACGAGGGCGCTGGTCTCTTCTCCCAAGTAACCAGCGATAGGGAAAGAGGAAATGGCCTCAAGTTGCGCCAGGAGAGGTTTAGACTGGATATTAGGAAAAATTTCTTCACTGAGAGGGTGGTCAGGCATTGGAACAGGCTGCCCAGGGAGGTGGTGGAGTCACCATCTCTGGAAGTGTTCAAAAAACAAGTGGATGTGGCGCTTCAAGACATGGTTTAGGGAACATGGTGCCGCTGGATTAACGGTTGGACTTGATGATCTTGAAGATCTTTTCCAACCTTACTGATTCTGTGATTCTGTGATTCTATAAGTCAGTTTACAGAGCTGAAAGCCATCCAGCTGGCTTTAGGTATTGCTGAACGAGAAAAATGGCCAATACTCTATCTCTATACTGACTCATGGATGGTGGCAAATGCTCTATGGGGGTGGCTACAGCAATGGAAGCAGAGCAACTGGCAACGCAGAGGCAAGCCCATTTGGGCTGCTGAATTGTGTCAAGATATTGCTGCTCGACTAGAGAATCTAGTCATAAAAGTACGTCACGTAGATGCTCACGTACCCAAGAGTCAGGCCACTGAAGAACATGAAAACAACCATCAGGTGGATCAGGCTGCTAAGATTGAAGTGGCTCAGGTGGATCTGGACTGGCAACATAAGGGTGAATTATTTATAGCTCGGTGGGCCCATGATACCTCAGGCCATCAGGGAAGAGATGCAACATACAGATGGGCTCGGGATCAAAGGGTGGACTTGACCATGGACGCTATTGCACAGGTTATCGATGAATGTGAAACGTGCGCTGCGGTCAAACAAGCCAAGAGGTTAAAGCCCCTCTGGTATGAAGGACGATGGTTGAAATGTAAATATAGGGAGTCCTGGCAGATTGACTATATCACACTTCCACAAACTCGCCAAGGCAAGCACTATGTGCTTACCATGGTGGAAGCAACCACCAGATGGCTAGAAACATATCCTGTGCCCCATGCCACCGCCCAGAACACTATCCTGGGCCTTGAAAAGCAAGTCTTATGGTAACATGGCACGCCCGAAAGAATTGAGTCGGACAATGGGACTCATTTCCGAAACAACCTCATAGACACCAGGGCCAAAGAGCACGGCATTGAGTGGGTATATCACATTCCCTATCATGCACTGGCTTCCAGAAAAATTGAATGATACAATGGACTGTTAAAGACTACATTGAGAGCAGTGGGTGGTGGGACATTCAAACATTGGGATAAACATTTAGCAAAAGCCACCTGGTTAGTCAACACTAGGGGATCTACTAATAGAGCCAGCCCTGCCCAATCAAAACTTTTACGTTCCGTAGAAGGGGTTAAAGTCCCTGTGGTGCACATGAGAAATGTGCTGGGGAAGACAGCCTGGGTTATTCCTGCCTCGGGCAAAGGCAAACCTGTTTGTGGGATTGCTTTTGCTCAGGGACCTGGGTGCACTTGGTGGGTAATGGGGGAGGATGGTGTAGTCTGATGTGTACCTCAAGGGGTTTTGATTTTGGGGGAGAATAGCTAATGATTTGAATTGTATGATGTTAATTGTTACACAATACAGTATGACATTACTACTATGGTTGCTATCTGCCCTGTCAACGGTATTACAGTAAGAATCACCCAGACTGATGAAGAATGAGCTTCACTGAAACCAAGCAACGTGCAGCGGTGATGGAACCAGAACTGGCTTCAGCAGCTTGCGCCCAACAAATCCCTCGAGATTGACATCTTTGACCTGCAGATCATGGACATGGACCGTGCCAGATGACAATCCAACACCACATACCATCTCCCCTGCCCTGAGAGACTGGTATGATGGATGAAGCCCAGAGTCATGGACCGAATGAACTCCACAGACATTTTAAAGTGATGGCTCATGGACTAAGAAAATTACATCTGTGTGTATATATTTGTTGCGTTAAGAGGCAGAGCAATTTGGCAGAAACTAAACCCCCTTGCTTTCCAGTCGATCCTCAGTTATCAGAGGGACTGGGGGCGGTTGATCTTAGGTTCTGAATGATGCCCAAAGTTAGCGTTAGTAGTCCGGTCGCGCCCAACACCTTCGTTGGACTATCACGGGTCCGGATGCACTACTAACATCGCACTACCAACATCGCACTACCTGCTCAGCCAGACACCTCCTGAACTCACATGGCCGCACTCAGAGGTACAGTTGCGTTCAGGGACAACACACACACGGCTGAGTCAATCAATAATGTGATTTATTGAAGCAACAGATACACAGGTTCTTTGGATTGCCGGTGATAAATTCACTGCCTGCAAAGCACGTGCAAATGCCAAAAGTATGAGTAACACTGCTTGGCTATAAATGCGTTAAAAGATGTAAAGTGACTCTATAGAGATTTCTAAGTTTTCTGGGGAGGCACTTGGTATGACCAAGTGTTCGAATCTTACCCAAAGGCGTCCCGATTGGGGGGAAGAGAGGCTCAGCCCGTCGACTGATCCCAGAAGTTAGAGTAGTACACAACGATGGTATCTTCCCTAACATCCAGCTCTTAAAACATTATTTTATAGTGTTTTACTTTGCAGGTGGTGCTTAAGTGACTCTAGTCATACATACCTTTATCAGTATTGGTTCAGAATTCTCTTGCTTGGCGTTTAAAGGTACAGACTAGGAAAAATTCAGTGCGCACACTCATTGAGGAGGGGTCGCACCTTGGGAGGTGGGTAACTTTTGAGAGGGGTGTGCGTTTTAGTATTATAATGATATTATAATTAGCAAAGTTCACTCCAAGTACAGCACTTCATCAAAGTTGACAGGTCACTGACCCAGGGCATCGCACGTGCAGCTTATTAATGTACACACTGTGTACCCTTAAATTCCCCTGTTCACAGAGCGTGGCCGCGATGTCTCCACTCCGCTCCACCCTCCATGCAATCTCTCCCAGAGTCAGCACACCAAGTGCCCCTGATGTTGCCAACATCTAGGGTTGCCTAGGGAATCTCCATGGTACAGACTCGTTGTACACTAGTGCTACGTTCCACCTGGTTTCAAGGCTGTTCTTAGAGGGTAAATTTCCAAAGTACTCCTCAGCGATTACTCCACATTATCCACCCCATGACTATAGTCACTCAAGCTTCACGATTCTTTTCCTTTAGAATGGATGGGGAGTGTCACATACACTCTTGCTATGAGGATCATCGAGTGCACATATATTTTGTGGGGATATGGACAAACGTTTCAACATAATCCAAAGTCTAACATGCAAAGCAATTGTTAAAATAAAACACGATGCGGTGAGCATTAATAAGACAACAACAGGGTGAAGCATCTTGTTGAAGATTCCTGTTGTGGTAGGTGACCATCCAAACAAAGTGTCCCACCAGTGGTGTCCTCCATCCCTCTTTACTCTTTCCAACACTTGATGTATTTTCTCTACATCATGATGGACAGTAATCAGAGTCTTTTGTCCATTTTCCCGCACTTGTTTCAACAATGCCTTTAAGTCTTCATGTTGTAGGAGTTTTCTCACTAATGTGAGATTCATCCCAATACTAACAGGTAGCAGATCTTGAAATAGTGTGTAGTTGGATTGTAACAAGTGGTAAGTCATGACAGGTATCGAATAGTTGAAGTCACATTCTCTAATGTTAGTAAAATTACAAACACAAATATTAGAATGATTACTGGTATCTATAGTAATATCATCCACAATCAAAAAATTACATGTAGTTCTAAGACAAATACATCCTTTCCCTATATATGAGTACTGTTTCTAAAGTTTCATTGGGATGTATTTCAAAATGACAAATGTTTTGTTCGATATCGAGACAGATGTCTTGGGCTTTGATGGTGTCACTTTCACAGATGAACCCTTGTTGTTCTTGCATGGTACATGCATCATCATCAATAGTTTGCCATTTATCTTTGTTTTGCTGAGCCCACACTCTGTGTTCTATGGGGTAAAGTACAGTTTCATGTAGATTTATTCCCAGCGCAATGATTTGGTATATGGTATATACCGAAGCATTGCGTATCGTCAGCACAAAAGCTGTGGCTTTGTCGTCAGTAGGACTGTAGGTGAAGTTAACTAGGTACCACCAGGATTGGAATTCTTTCTCAAATTCAGCAGCGTTGTCCCAAATTACTTTTCGAATTTCAGTGGGTAAGATGCCTTCTTCATCTTCTCGTATAATTGCAGCTGCCGTTGATTGCATCCACAGCTGAGCTTAGATGCAACTAAGGGCTAGAGAAATATTACTTTGGGTTTGATCAAGTGCTTCCACAATCAACTGGTGATCCTTTTTGTTTGTTTCTCCCCACTGAGGTAACAGATCTGACACAAGCCATTGGTTATTTCTCAGGGTTGAAAGAGAAGATTGTAAGGGGTGTTTTAATTTGTTTATTAAACAACACTTGTTGTTGACCTGCGTATTCTTCTCAATTGGTACAGATGCTTTATCAATCATAAATTCAAATAACAAAAATTGGCACAGATGTTTTATCAATCACAAATTCAAATAACAAGTTTGTATCTTTGTGACAGTATACAATTACAGGTTTAACAAAGGTAAAGTTGTACCAACAATCTGAATTTGGTTTAATTATTTTGTAACACTCGATGTCATAGTTCTTTGGCTTGGTTCCACTCGTGTTTTGAAAACACCTTGGCCCCATGCATGACTACAGTAGCTAAAGTTAAATTTTCTGGAACGATCTGTGTTCTCACAATTTCATTATACTTGACATATGTTTGGGACAATGGTGATTTTAGGTATCTCGAATTACAAGTTAAGAGAAATTGTATTAAAATTAAGGTAAAATGCTACATCACTAATTTCATCCATTGGATTGTGGTTTCACGTTGTTCATTCGGGATTCCTGTGAACACACAAGAAAAAAGAAAATATGCTCGGTCTTACTTAACCGGCAGGGTTAAAAAGAGGGTGAAATTCACTGGGTGTTGATCCGGTGTGCTTTTCCTGAGCAATCTTTGGCTTCCCATGTGTAGGAATTTTTAGGGGTGGTCAGTACCATTGGTACTGGTCCAATTTGAATGATATCTTTTTCCAATTCTGTTACCACCCCGTCGATTCTCGCCAGCGCTGCTGCTGGCAGTGGGTACTGCCGAACATTGGTGCCTGCAAAACTCCACGCAGTCCCGTCCGGGAGTTTCCTCATCTGCTCACGCAGCATGTTAAATCTTAGAATGTCAGTGTGTGCAGCACCTACCAGTACCTCTGCCCTCTTTAACCTCTGTTCCCCTGGCAACCAGAGTATAGGACCCGGGCATGACGTAAATGGTATAGAATAAGGGGTGGATACTGTCCTGTTTTCAGCCAGGATAGAGCTGGTTATCTTCACAGAAGCTAGTGTGAGACTGTGTTTTGGATTTGGGATGAGAAAATGTTGATAACGTGCTGATGTTTTGGGTTGTTGCTAAGTAGCCAAGGACAGTCCAGCTTCTCGTGCTGGCCTGCTAGCAAGGAGGCTGGGGATGCATGGGAAACTGGGAGGGGGGACAGCCAGGACAGCTGACCCAGGCTGGCCAAAGAGGTATTCCCTACCATACGACGTCATGCCCAGTACATAAACTGGAGTTAGCCGGGGGGCAGAAATTGCTGCTCGGGGATGGGCTATCGATCGCTGGGTGGTGAGCAATTGCAGTATTGGCCATCACTTGTTCTTGTACATTCCTTTGTTGGTATTATTATTGTTGTTATCATTGTTGTTTCCTTCTCTCTTGCTGTCCTATTAAACTGTGTTTATCTCAACCCACAAATTTTTTTTCTAATTCTCTCCCCCGTCCCACTGGGGGAGGGGGAGTGAGTGAGCGGCTGCATGGTGCTTAGTTGCCAGCTGGGGCTAAACCACGACAGTACCTGCCTATGTTCTCCCACATGCTTTGCCACCCATAACCACACTGCCTCAAGGCCTGGGTGATATTCCTAAATAGTTGGTTAACCTTAGAAAACGGTGAAACAATATTCTTGAGATGTACCAGTTAGGTGTATTTTGGTTACCCGAGGATGTTCAAGATACTGAAGAGTTATTGTAACGAGGGAGAAAACATCTACCACATCTACCACACTGGTGGTAGTGCCATTCTACCACATTACTACTGCTACAAGTGCCATTCTGTGTTTCCTCCACCAAATGCCTCTCAGAGGAGAAAAGGAAACTCCACCTAATCTGTCAATCACAGAAGCAGTCTGGACAAGCTGCTGAAGTGAAGACATATTTTTACTGAAAAGCATATTGGATATTTTTGCTTTTGTTTTGGAAGCAAAACTTATAAAGCATGTCAGTTCTGTCTGACATTTGTTCTTATTTAACCCTGATAAATTATTTTATTGGCTGGATGGTCGCACTCAGAGTTGCAGTCAGCAGCTTGATGTCCAAGTGTAGACCAGTGATGAGTGGTGTTCCTCAGGGGTCGGTGTTGGGACCGGTGCTGGTTTAGCATCTTTGTTGGTGACATGGACAGTTGGATTGAGTGCACCCTCAGCAAGTTTGCTGATGACACCAAACTGAGCGGTGTGGTCAACACACGGGAGGGAAGGGATGCCATCCAGAGGGACCTTGACAGGCTTGAGAGGTGAGCCCGTGCGAACCTCATGAAGTTCAACAAGGCCAAGTGCAGGGTCCTGCACCTGGGTCAGGGCAACCCCCAGTATCAGTACAGGCTGGGGGATGAAGGAATTGAGAGCAGCCCTGCCGAGAAGGACTTGGGGGTACTGGTGGATGAAAAGCTGGACATGATCTGGCAATGTGCACTCATAGCCCAGAAGGCCAACCATATCCTGGGCTGCATCCAAAGAAGTGTGGCCAGCAGATCGAGGGAGGTGATTCTGCCCCTCTACTCTACTCTGGTGAGACCCCAGGTGGAGTACTGTGTCCAGCTCTGGAGCCCTCAGCACAGGAAAGACATGGACCTGTTGGAGCGGGTCCAGAGGAGAGTCACAAAAATAATCAGAGGGATGGAACATCTCTCCTATGAGGAAAGGCTGAGAGAGTTGGGGTGGTTCATCCTGGAGAAGAGAAGGCTCCAGGGAGTCCTTATTGCAGCCTTCCAGTACCTGAAGGGGGCCTACAGGAAAGCTGGAGAGGGACTTTATACAAGGGCCTGTAGCAACAGGACAAGGGGTAATAGCTTTAAATTGAAAGAGGGTAAATTTAGATTAGATATAAGGAAGAAATTCTTCACTATGAGGGTGGTGAGGCACTGGAACAGGTTGCCCAGAGAAGTTGTGGATGCCCCATCATTGGAAGTGTTCCAGGCCAGGTTGGATGGGGCTCTGAGCAACCTGGTCTAGTGGAAGGTGTCCCTGCCCATGGCAGGGGTGTTGGAACTAGATGATCTTTGAGGTCCCTTCCAACCCAAACCTCTATGATTCTATGATTTTGCAGAAAAATGTGGTGTTTTTATCCATCTCTCTCTTATCTTCTTCATATTTTGGCCTACATGGTTTTTTTTGTTTCTCTTCAGGATTCACATGTGGAGCACATTCTAATGAGGCTTCCTCAGAGTAATCATCTAGAATCATAAGATGTATAGATCTCTTCTGGGGCACCTGTGGTGGGTTAGCCTTGGCTAGCACCCAGCCAGTTGCTCATCCCCCTCCCAGTGGAACAGGGGAGGAAAATAGGAAGAATAGGAATGAGAAATCACGTGGGTTGAGATAAAGGTGATTGCTTACCAATTAGTCACAGGCAAAACAGACTTGACTTGGGGAAAAGTTGATTTATTATCAATTAAAAGAAATATTTAATTACTGATTCAAGTAGTGGGAAACAAAAAGGCAAGCATTAAAACACCACCTTTCCTCTCCCCTTTCCCATGCTGAACTTCACTCTCTCACTCCAGACTCATCTCCTCCCCCCACTTCTCATCACCACAGGTTACACTCAGTCCCTTCAGCAAGGCAAGGAGCAGCACAAAGAGCGGGGGCGGGGCGGAGGTTATGATCAGCACATAGTGGTTTCTTTCAGCTATTCCTTTCTTCTCATGCCTTTCCTCTGCTCCAATGTGGGTCAACCACAGGCTGCAGGAAATACATGCTCTGCTGTGGAGCACCTCCTTGTCCTCTTCTGACCTTAGTGTTCCCTCTGTTGTTTCTCACTCTTTCTGTTCCCTCCTCCTCTGCCTGTTTGTTATTTGCTGCAATTTCTTAAATATTTTCACAGAGGTGCCACAAAGCTAGCTGATTGGCTCAGCTGTGGCCTGTGATGGGGCTGTTGCAGAGCCATCTGGAACTGCCTGTGTCCAGCACAGGGCAGCCCCTGATCTTTGCCCAAAGGGGCCACCCATGCAGCACCCCACCACCAACAAAACCTTGTCACATACACCCAATACAGAATCCGAAGGGGGAGTTCAATAAAAGAGTTTTCACAAACTTCTGAAAGCTAAACTGCAATTAAGTATCTCCAGTTAGATTCTCAGTTTGGTTTGGGGGGAGGATATGTTCTGTTTTCACTACAAGGCTTTTTCAAGACTTAAGTTTGGGCATTTTAAACACAGTGATTTGTCATTAGGTGTTACGCTGAAAAAAATCTAGTCTTAATTTTTATATTCCCTGTTGTTGAACAGCAAATATAATAATATAAAAATGAACTGTATTCATGTCCTGGATTCAGCCAGGATAGAGCTGGTTTTCTTCACAGAAGCTAGTGTGAGACTGTGTTTTGGATTTGGGATGAGAAACTGTTGATAATGTGCTGATGTTTTGGGTTGTTGCTGAGCAGTCAAGGACAGTCCAGCTTCTTGTGCTGGCCTGCCAGCAAGCAGGCTGGGGGTGCACGGGGAGCTGGGAGGGGACACAGCCGGGACAGCTGACCCAGACTGGCCAAAGAGATATTCCCTACCATACGACGTCATGCCCAGTACATAAACTGGAGTTGGCCGGGGGGCGGAAATCGCTGCTCGGGGACAGGCTGTCGATCACTGGGTGGTGAGCAATTGCTGTATTGGGCCTCACTTGTTCTTGTACATTCCTTTGTTGGTATTATCATTGTTGTTTCCTTCTTTCTTTCTGTCCTATTAAACTGTGTTTATCTCAGCCCACGAGTTTTTTCCCAATTCTCTCCCTCGTCCAACTGCGGGAGGGGGAGTGAGCGAGCGGCTGCGTGGTGCTTAGTTGCCGGGAGGGGCTAAACCACGACAATTCGCTTTCATTATAGTTGGACTTGACAATAATTTTCTCCTGGTTTTTTGTTTCAGTTGTTTTTGAAACCTTTGAAGTGTGATGCTTTCTCTTCCTTCACTCCCCCTTCCCCCCTCATCTTAGGCAGCCTTTCCAAGTAAAGGGAAAAACCTCACAGAAGAGGACCCAACAAGAATCATGAGGGATATGAAGCACTGTTAAATTGCATTCACTTAAAAGCTTATTTTGGCTATAGCATCTGGATTCACATGACAACAGCATAAACAATCTTCAACTTAAGTTTAAAGAGAAATTGTTATTTTATTTTACATCACTAGTTGAAGAAACTATGAATTTTAATATGCTGTTAAACAGGTTGAGCATTTTAATAAAATCCATGCTGTTTTGTATTTACTAGGTAAATGTGGTGGGTTGACTTTGGCTAGCTGGCAGGTGCCCACCAAGCCACTCTATCAGCCCCCCTCCTCAACAGGATGAGGGGGTGGGGAGAAAATACAAGAAAAGCTCATGGGTTGAGATAAGGACAGGGAGATTACTTATTAGTTACCATCATGGGCAAAACAGACTTGGAGAAATTAATTTAATTTATTGTCAATCAAACAGCAGGATAATGAGAAATAAGAACAAATCTAAAAACACCTTCCCCCCACCCCTCCCTTCTTCGCAGGCTCAACTTTACTCCCAAATTCTCCACCTCCTCCCCCCGAGTGGTGCAGGGGGATGGGGAATAGGGGTTGTTGTCAGTTCATCGCATGTTGTCTCTACTGCTCCTTCCTCCTCACACTCTTCCCCTGCTCCAGCATGGGGTCTCACCCATGGGAGACAGTCCTTCATGACCTTCTCCAGTGTGGATCCTTCCCACGGGCTGCAGTTCCCTTCAGGGCCCATCCACCTGCTCTGGTGTGAGGTCCTCCACGGGCTGCAGGGAGACAACTTGCTTCACTATGGTCTTCATCACGGGCTGCAGAGGAATCTCTGTTCCAGTGCCTGGAGCCCCTCCTCCCCCTCCTTCTTCACTGACCTTGGTGTCTGCATAGTTGTTTCTCACATTTTCTCACTTCTCTCTCCCAGCTGCTGTTGTGCAGCAGTTTTTACCCCTTCTTATAAATTTTATCATCAACATCGCTGATTGGCTCAGCTTTGGCCAGCAGTGGTTCTGTCTTGGAGACATCTGGAACTGGTTCTGTCTGACATGGGGGCAGCTTCTGGTGTCTTCTCACAGAAGCCACCCCTGCAGTCCCCCCACTACCAAAACCTTGCTATGTAAACCCAATACATATAGATAAGGGCAGGTACTAAAAGATGGACCATTTTCAAGGTTTTATCACTCAACCTGACCCTTTTAAAATGCACTATAAATGTCTGTAAGCCAAATATCTTTCCTTCAAAAATGGATTTTTTGAAGGAGGAAATAGTATTTATTAATGTTGACTGTTTACTGAATTCTTGTATAAAAGCATTTGAAATGTTAGTAGACTGCTACAGTTGTATTTGCAAACTTTTTTTCTGTAAGGAACTGAAAATACAGATATTAGTAAACTTCTGTAAAAAATCTCTGTGGGCAAGCAGTGTCATTGAGGGATTTTGTTTTGTTTTTCCCCTTCTGTGATTTTATGAGAGTTCATTAGCTGCTGAGCTTGTGTACAGGAAAGAGAAGACTAACAGGTCAGTCATGCTGCTACAAATATTTTTCATGGCCTCGGAGATACAGACAAAACTTTGTTAAGGATTAGAAAAATTCTATTTGGCAGTTGGGGAAAACCAATTTCCTTTTTCATAAAATGTGAAGAGGATCCTTCGAACAGCCACAAATTTAATTAGTATAATCTATTTGAGCTTTACTTGAAGTCCTTCCAGAGCCAGATAGCAGGATACTATCTTATCTTGTTCAGGAAATAATTAATTACATAGTAAAACTGAAACCACTGTTATTTATGACTTTGAAATAAAATAAAATAAATCAAAATTCAGGCCTAAGTTTCTATATTTCTTCTTACACTGTACTTAGTTTTCAGTGTTATTGATTTTAATTTAGAATTAATGATAACTTATTAGAATTATTTATGTTCTTTGAAATGTGTCATGTTTAATTATTTTTCTTTCCTCAACTATTTTTAATAAAGATGAAACCTGGAATTTCCAAGGCAGCCTTAGAGACCTGTGCTCCTAACTGCTATTTGGGGTTTCATCTGTCTGTAACCATCCATCTATAAATTTCTAGATGTGTGAATTTTCCAAAAGATTTCTCTTGTATCTTTTCCTCACCATATTTTCAAGAAAAATCTTAGCCAGCAACAAACAAAAAATAATTTAAACTTTTTCTATATCATATTTTTCATATCAAACTAAGTCAGTTTTTCTCCTAAAAATTTAGTTTTGTAGTTTATTGTACTTTTATTCATTTCCCAACAAAATACAGAGGCTGACATGGTAGAATTATGTTCAGAATTATCTTCAATTTTTGCTAATGGGAATGAAATGTCTAAACCTCCAAAGGACAGCAGCATCATCTCACTTTAAAGATAAATATTTATTTTAAAAAAACAAAACCAAATGAAAAATACTTTACACATACTTATCCTCTTCTGTTTGTGGTATTTTGTAGTTTAACTGTGAAGTTTTCAACTGTGAAATCACTAAACTGACATCTGAATGGAAGCTCATTCTGCAGATCCCCAGTCTTCTCACTGTGAAGCTGCTGCTTGCTTCTCTAATTACAAATTCTATATTGTCACTAATCTCAGTCCTAAAATAACCCCTCCAAACTTGGGTTATATATTGCAAGTATTAAACAACTAAACAATAACTGCATGTTTGCCTAAACAGTAGATAGAGAACATAGTGATAACAGAATGATCCATGACATAGAATAAACACAGCTGATGAGGTGTACATATCCGCTGGATTGATTATTAAAACTTGGTTTTTTATAAAGTCTTAAGAAGGAAATTGAAAATTCAAGTGAGTTAATTCTTAATAACATTCTTGATATTGAAGATCGTGCTCACTTTATGCAAGTATATTACCAAGGGAACAACATTCCACCAAAAAAAGAGAATAATCTGAAAAAGCCACTGCACTGAAAAAAGTTTCTAGAAAAAGAACAGTATCAAAACTAATAGTTAACTAAATTAATAGTTTACAACTAAAGTAATACTAATAAATATAATAATTGCTAACCAATAATGTAGAAGATCAAAAAGCAAATGCCTTCTGTTGAACAGAACATATAGTCAGATTGCTCCTAACATTGCCATTACTGAAACTTGGTGGGACGAATCCCACGACTGGAGTGTGGCTATCAATGGCTACAGGCTGTTTCAGAAGGGACAGGTGAGGAAGGAAGGGCGGAGGCGTTGCCCTCTACGTCAAGAAATGGATAGAGTGTGAAGAGCTGTCTCTGAAGAATAGCCATGAGCAGGTCGAAAGCTTATGGGTAAGAATCAGGGACCGAGACAACAAAGGGAACCTTGTGGTTGGTGTCTACTACAGGCCACCAGATCAAGGGGAGTACATTGATGAAGTCTTCTCACTCCAGCCACAGGAGGCATCATGCTTGCAGGCCCTCATCCTGCTCGGGGACTTCAACCACCCCGACATCTGCTGGAAAAGTAGCATGGTGAGCTGTAGGCAATCCAGGAGACTCCTGGAGTGCATGGAGGATAACTTCCTGTGCCAGGTAATAGACGGCCCTATCAGAGGGGATGTGATACTGGACCTGTTGGTCAACAATGCATGTGAGCTAATAGGTGACATCAAGATTGGAGGCAGCCTGGGCTGCAGTGATCATGCACTGGTGGAGTTTGCACTCCTAAGGGATATGGGGCAGGCGAAGAGTCAAGTCAGGACCCTGAATTTTAGGAAAGCAAACTTCCAGCTCTTCAGAGAGTCAGTCAATAGGACCCCCTGGGAAACTGCCTTCAGGAGCAAGGGAGCAGAACAGAGCTGGCAGACCTTTAAGGACACTTTCCACAGAGTGCAAGAGCTCTCGATCCCCAGGTGTAAGAAATCAGGAAAGGAAGGCAAGAGACCAGCATGGCTGAGTCGAGACCTGCTGGTCAAACTAAAGGGCAAGAAGGAAATGCACAGGCAGTGGAAGCAGGGACAGGTATCCTGGGAAGAGTACAGGGATGCTGCCCGGTTGTGTAGGGATGAGGTCAAGAAGGCCAAGGCATGGCTGGACCTGAACTTGGCAAGGAATGCAAAGAACAATAAGAAGGGCTTCTACAGGTATGTCAGACAGAAAAGGAAAGTCAAAGAAAGCATAGCTCCCGTGATGAGCAAGACTGTCAGACTGGTAACAAGGGATGAGGAGAAGGCTGAGGTACTCAACGGATTCTTTGCCTCAGTCTTCACTGGCAATCTCACTTCCCACACCTCTCAAGTGGATGGACTGCAAGATGGGGACTGGAGGAGCAAAGTCCCTCCCACTGTAAGAGAAGATCAGGGTTGAGACCACCTGAGGAACCTGAACATGCACAAGTCTGTGGGACCTGATGAGATACATCCCAGAGTCCTGAGGGAATTGGCTGATGGAGTTGCCAAGCCACTCTCCATGATATTTGAAAAGTCATGGCAGTCAGGTGAAGTCCCTGGAGACTGGAAAAAGGGAAACATTGCAACCATTTTTTAAAAAAAGTAGCAAGGAGGACTCTGGGAACTACCGACCTATCAGCCTCACCTCTGTGCCTGGGAAGATCATGGAACAGATCCTCCTAGAAGCTATGCTAAGGCACATGGAGGACAGGGAGGTGATTCGAGACAGCCAGCATGGCTTCACCAAGGGCAAGTCCTGCCTGACCAACCTAGTGGCCTTCTATGATGGAGTGACCACATCAGTGGACAAGGGAAGAGCTACCGATGTCATCTATCTGGACTTCTGTAAGGCCTTTGACACGGTCCCCCACAACATCCTTCTCTCTAAACTGGGGAGATATGGATTTGATGGGTGAACTGTTTGGTGGATGAGGAATTGGTTGGATGGTTGCATCCAGAGAGTAGTGGTCAACAGCTCAATGTCTAGATGGAGATCGGTGACGAGTGATGTCCCTCAGGGGTCCATGTTGGGATCAGTACTCTTTAATATCTTCATCACTGACATAGATAGTGGGATCGAGTGCACCCTCAGCACGTTTGCAGATGACACCAAGCCGAGTGGTGCAGTCGACACGCCTGAGGGATGGGATGCCATCCAGAGGGACCTGGACAAGCTCAAGTAATAGGCCCGTGTGAACGTCATGAGGTTCAACAAGGCCAAGTGCAGGGTCCTGCACCTGGGTCAGGGCAAACCCCGGTATCAATACAGGCTGGGGGATCAAGGGATTGAGAGCAGCCCTGCCGAGAAGGACCTGGGTGTACTGGTGGATGAAAAGCTGGACATGATCTGTCAATGTCTGTTCGCAGTCCAGAAGGCCAACTGTATCCTGGGCTGCATGAAAAGAAGCATGGTCAGCAGGTCAAAGGAGGTGATTCTGCCCCTCTACTCCGCTCTGGTGAGACCCCGGGTGGAGTACTGCGTCCAGCTCTGGAGTCCTCAGCACAGGAAAGACATGGACTTGTTGGAGAGGGTCCAGAGGAGGGCCAGGAAAATGATCAGAGGGATGGAACACTTCTCCTATGAGGACAGGCTGAGAGAGTTGGGGTTGTTCATCCTGGAGAAGAGAAGGCTCCAGGGTGACCTTATTGCAGCCTTTCAGTACTTAAAGGGGGCTTATAGGAAAGATGAGGACAGACTTTTTAGCAGGGCCTGTTGTGATAGGACAAGGGGTAATGGTTTTAAACTAAGAGAGGGTAGATTTAGACTAGATATAAGGAAGATATTTTTCACAGTGAGGTTGGTAGAACACTGGAACAGGTTGCCCAGAGAGGTGGTAGATGCCCCATCCCTGGAAACATTCAAGGTCAGGTTGGATGGGGCTCTGAGCAACCTGGTCTAGTTGAAGATGTCCCTGCTCGTTGCAGAGGGCTTGGACTAGATGACCTTAAAAGGTCCCTTTCAACCCAAAGATTCTATGATGCTATGATTGCCTTCTGACAAATTTCAGTAATAAAGACTCCTGGGGATAGAGCAGATATTTAGCACCCACTAAGTACCTAGCATGTTGTTTTAGAGTGGTTTCGAGGATTCCTGAGAAAGGTAAACACATATACACAGACTACAAGGAAAAAGCAAGCGTTTTATTAACTACAGACATGCATTACACTAACAGTATCTTGCAAAGCAATTGTCTTACCGACCCGCGGACTGTGAGGAAGATGGACCATCTGTACATCCTTGTGTTGTCTTGTGCCACGAGCTCAGCCCAGCAGTCGGTAGGTGCCAGCTTTACGTGGGCGTCCCCACGGAGGCAACGGTGGCCTCGCCGTACACCGGTCCCCCTGCTCTTCGGGAAATCCCGGTATTTATACATTTGCAGAGGAACGGGTTTCAACACACATGACTGCATGTGCCATAGTCATCCCGTCTATTGGTTCATAGGCTTTGTACACGTGGCATATTACCATAATCCAGCAGTCACGTATCAACCATGCTCAGGCCAGTAGCAGGGTGTTGCAAGGATTCCTCCCTCCACGTCCTCCCCTAGTATTGTTCAACTTTCTTATCTCTGTGGGAAACCATCTGGTTTCTCTCACCCAGTCTGTTATCTATTTCTCACCCAGCCATCTGTTTTCTCCTGTGCTAACTGCAGTGTTCTCACGGATCGAAAGTCCATCTTTTAACCCCTCCGTATACACATGTCTTTAGCCATTTACGTTTAGGGAAGGGAGAGAATTCATATTAAAATTGAGATGCTCATAATTCTGTAGCATCAGTATGTTTTGGGTTTTTTTTTAATTGGAAGTTTTTAACTCGCTATTTCATCCTGTTTGTTACCTCCTGGAAAGTGATATGTTTAGGGAAGTCAGATGGCTCAACTGTAGAAGCCTCTGCATCTTCACTCAGTTTACTGTGATGCAGTAAACTTTGAAAGGGTCTTTCTGGAATGATTGTACTTCTCCTTAGCAGTCCTTCAGCCTTTGGAAAGCTGCAGAAAGATCTTTTCTGTATCACCTCTGTGCTCCTTCCCTCTAATGATACAGAAGGCTACTCAGTGAGTTGATAGTACTATTCACTTGTACTGCTTAAAAAAAAGAAAAAATGCTATTTGCTTGTTTCACAGCATCCCTGTTTCCAAAGTTGATATGTCTTGTGCTGTCAGTAGTTATCAGTGCTGAAAAAAGGACAAAGAAGAAATTCTGTTTCATATATGCAGCACAGTTAATTGTCTGTCTAGCTTCAAGCTTTCCAGTCTTTCACTAGCAGAGATGGAAAGAAGAAACTGAGGTATTGAGATTCTAGAACATGAAGTTTTCAGTGCAATAGCTGTTTCTCCTACCCTTTCTCCTTGGTTATGCTCCTTGGTTTTTAATCTGGAGACTAAGGAAGACAAAGAGATGAACCTACCTGCATTCTTGTTTGCAATAACATGAAAGAATTTTTTTTGTATAATTTTGAAGATTTAACGGTTAAAATATTTACCTCTGCTTTTAATTTTTTATTATGTTATAAAAAATAAGCTTTGAGGAGTATTTTGACTATGCTTCAGCAATAGCTACTGCTGTTTAAGATGAAACCAAGCAAGGTCAACTATATAGCTTAATTTACCTAATCTAGCTATTTAATCTTAGTTAAATAGCTAGATAACTACTAGATTATCTTAATTCATCTTCCTTTTAAAAAGTTACCATGTTCATATCTTAAGACCACAAATCCAAATCTCCCAATTTAACTGTTGTAGTCAGATTTGTTTTATAGATATATTTAAAAAGGTTTGTAATCTATTAAGATTTTATTTAAATGTCTTTAATATACAATAATTTGTTTTATAGACCTGATCAAATTTTTATAAGATCTCAAGAAGCTGCATCAAAAATAATCTTCAGTAGTAAATCTTCTGGGCTTTAAATGATTACTTAGAATACCTGCTAGCAAAGAAAATATTTTTCCTATAGTAATGAAGTTATCAATAATCTTTCTTATTATTCACTTGAACTATTTAGGTTTTAATATTTATTTTTGCCTTTTTCTTTTGGCAATGTAATGAAGATGAAAAGCATTTTTTTAAAAAGGTTATTTTCCTAGCTCATACTCAGTCTTTTTATGCCAAGACATATTCAACGGAAAGGTGCCTGAAGAGTGATGATTGGAAACATACTAAGGAAATACAAGAAGGTAAAGCTCTTCATATCTGCATGGTAAACTGTGAATGATGTATTAGTTGCATTTATACAGAAGTTTACCGTTTATAAGTATACATATTACTGACACAAACTTCAGGCTGATAGAAAGTTTAAGCTCCCCCACAAGTAGATGTGTTTTAGATGAGAACGTGTGCACAAGTTGCATATATTTTGTGTAGCTAAAGAAAATGCAGGTTTTTTTAAACATTTGCTATCTTGATTTTTATATTTGAGGTAGAAATACTATGCCTCAGTCATAATGTTAAAGAGGAGTGGCATAATTACGTATGTAAAAAAAAAGAAAAAAATTTGCACCTTTACTATTAAGCTATTTAAAACTGGCTAAGCATGCAATGAGTCCGTTACCCAAACTAGATCCAGTAACGAGATGCAGAAGTGTTGCTTGTGTTTGAACTTCATAAATTAAAGATAAATATACACACAGAATCACACAGAATCACTAGGTTGGAAAGGACCTTTAAGATCATCAAGTCCAACCATTAATCCAGAACCACCATGTCCCCTAAACCATGTCCTGAAGCGCCACATCCACACGTTTTTTGAACACTTCCAGGGATGGCGACTCCACCACCTCCCTGGGCAGCCTGTTCCAATGCCTGACCACCCTCTCAGTGAAGAAATTTTTCCTAATATCCAATCTAAACCTCCCCTGGCGCAACTTGAGGCCATTTCCTCTTGTCCTATCACTAGTTACTTGGGAGAAGAGACCAACACCCTCGTCGCCACAACCCCCTTTCAGGTAGTTGTAGAGAGCGATAAGGTCTCCCCTCAGCCTCCTCTTCTCCAGACTAAACAACCACAGTTCCCTCAGCCGCTCCTCATAAGACATGTGCTCCAGACCCCTCAGCAGCTTCGTTGCCCTTCTCTGGACACGCTCCAGCACCTCAACATCCTTCTTGTAGTGAGGGGCCCAAAAGTGAACACAGTATTCAAGGTGCGGCCTCACCAGTGCCGAGTACAGGGGCACAATCACTTCCCTACTCCTGCTGGCCACACTATTCCTGATACAGGCCAGGACGCTGTTGGCCTTCTTGGCCACCTGGGCACACTGCCGGCTCATATTCAGCCGGCTGTCAACCAGCACCCCCAGGTCCCTTTCCGCTGGGCTGCTCTCCAGCCACTCCTCCCCAAGCCTGTAGCATTGCATGGGGTTGTTGTGGCCAAAGTGCAGGACCCTGCACTTGGCCTTATTAAACCTCATACAGTTGGCCTCTGCCCATCGATCCAGCCTGTCCAGATCCCTCTGCAGAGCCCTCCTACCCTCCAGCAGATCAACACTCCCACTCAACTTGGTGTCATCTGCAAACTTACTGAGGGAGCACTCAATTCCCTCATCCAGATCATCTATAAAGATATTGAACAAGACTGGTCCCAGAACCGAGCCCTGGGGAACACCACTCGTGACCGGCCGCCAGCCGGATTTAACGCCATTCACCACAACTCTCTGGGCTCGGCCATCCAGCCAGTTCCTCACCCAGCGAAGAGTAAACCCGTCTAAGCCACGAGCCGCCAGTTTCTCCAGGAGAAAGCTGTGGGAGACGCTGTCAAAGGCTTTACTAAAGTCCAGGTAGACAACGTCCACTGCCTTTCCCTCATCCACTAGGCGGGTCACCTGGTCATAGAAGGAGATCAGGTTGATCAAGCAGGACCTGCCTTTCATGAACCCATGCTGGCTGGGCCTGATCCTTTGGCTGTTCTGCAGATGCCCTGTGAGCACTCTCAAAACCAACCGCTCCATAATCTTCCCCGGTACAGGGGTCAGGCTGACAGGCCTGTAGTTCCCAGGATCCTCCTTCCGGCCTTTCTTGTAGACGGGCGTCACATTGGCAAGCCTCCAGTCTTCTGGGACCTCCCCTGTTAACCAGGACTGCTGATAAATGATGGAGAGTGGCTTGGCAAGCTCCTCTGCCAGCTCTCTCAGTACTCTCGGGTGGATCCCATCAGGCCCCATAGACTTGTGGGTGTCCAGGTGGCTTAGCATGTCCTTGACTGCTTCCTCCTGGATTATGAGGAGTACATTGTGCTCTCCATCCCCGTCTTCCAGCTCAGGGGGCTGAATATCCTGTGGATACCTGGAGTGGCTATTAAAGACTGAGGCGAAGAAGGCATTAAGTACCTCAGCCTTGTCCTCGTCCTTGAAGGTTTATAGTAGGTATATAGGTTTAAAGTATTGGTATAGTAGGTATATAGGTTTAAAGTATTGTCTAGCATGTTTAAGGATGCTGCCAAAGGAAATGGAAAATAGGCATTTTTTTCCTTTTGGTGTAGCCATCATTGAAATTAAAGCAATGTGATTACTCTTCCCATGCCAAGGCTCTCAAGGTTTCTCCTGAGTATCAAAAGTTACCCCAATGTACCTCCGCAGGGCTGCCATGAGCAGTTTGGGAGTGGTAGAATACAGTTCTTTCAGCATCTTCTGGGGCTGGAAGAAATAACATGATGAGTATGAACCAGGCATGCATCTTAGGCCCATGTAAGCGGTGAAGAGTGCCTGAAGTCTGTGACCACAGCACAGTCACCAAACCACTGTTGGACATAAATCCAGAAGGGAAGAGGAACAAAAAAAGAGGAAGTTTTGACTTGAAGAGGACATACAGAAGAAAAAATATTTGCTTGCATGCATATACTGTATGCATTCATTATCCATCTGTGATACATCAACATTACCTTGTCCTACAGGTGACCATTTCCTGGTCTTGCATACTTTAAATAATTTGTCCAAAGCTAAGCTATTCTATGCTTAGATTTTGCCTGAGATGCCAACGTTTAAAATTGAATAGCCTTATGCCAAGCTGCTTTAAAATATTTCTCTATGTTATCATCAATAAATCTTTATGGGTTTTTACTGTATTTTTTGTAGATATGGAGAAGTGGGCTATATACTAATTCGATTTTAGTGGGAGCCTGGGAGGTGAGGGTGGAATAGGGTTAGAAACTAGTATCTGATGCTGTTCTTGAAAAAATCAAAGGGGAGATTTTTTTTTTCCCCTCTCCCTGCCTTCCCCTCCGGACTGTCAGTGGAGGCCTGAAGGGAAGGGCTTCCTACTCCTGCTCCCCTGGCGAAGTATCAGCACCACCCGCCTGCTTACCTCTGCGAACAGCCCTCCTGCGTGTAACGTCCTTCCTTTCTTGGGTGCACAATGTCTAAGAATTTAAAATAAAAAGGCACATACACACTGCTTAGCAGCGGGGTTATAACAGTTGACGGCACAGCTCCCTCTCTGTAATGGCCGGGGGCGTGCCAGGGAAGGAGACAGGGCTGTTGCTAGTTGCCAATCATGGGTTGCTGCCCAATAAGGGTGGGCGCAGGGAGCGTGCTATGCGTCGTGGCATCACATCGGCTGTGCCTATAGCAGATGGGAGAGGAAGGGGCTGAGATAGATGGTCATGGCCTCGTTCGTCTTGAGGGCTACGGTGCGGGCTGTGAGTAAGAGGAAGATCTAGGCTACCCGTGCTGCCCTCACCCTGGTCAGTGCTGGAGGCATGGCGGGCTCCGCCCTGCCCCGTGTGATGCCGGTCACGGACTTCTCTGACCTGTGCTTTTGTCCTGAGAGCAGGTGTTAGAGCTGTGCCACCGGGCAGGGCTGGGTTGAAGGGTCTCCCTCAGCCTGACTGTCTGTCCGTCCTGAGGCAGATGCTATGCCAACACCTCTAGGCTGCTAGTAACAGTGGGGCGGTGTGGGCCGTGCTGTCGAGCCTGTGTTACGCGGCTGGCGGTGCTGCATGCCTGGCCCAGCAGCAGGTGAACCTGAGTGCTGCCCAAGCGCAGGGCCGTAGGCCTGAGGGCAAGTGCTGTTAACCTTCTGAGGTTGCCAGCTGTGCATTGGCATTGGGATCCGGTTGCTAGGAAGGGCCTACAAGGAGGTGGAAAGGACCTATTCCTGCTTGTGAGCTTTCTGGGGGCGCTTGTGCTCCTAGTGAGGAGAAGACTCTGGTGTTTCCTCATCTGTGCCTGTGTAGAGACGATGCTTAGAGAAAGTGTGACTGTCTCAGGGTTTGGAGAAATCTGAATTGGGGTGTGGTGTGCTAGCGGTGGGCAGTCTCTGGCCTGATAACGGCAGGTAGTGAGAAAAGGGTGAAAGACTAGTGTGATCGCTTTCATGTGGGGTGGTTTTGCACAGTCACTCTAAGAAGTATATTCTGAAGAATGGAAATTCAGTACAGAAACTGGCGAGTGGGTTGTTCCCGAGGAGATTCTGTATCTCTGTGTTAATTGAGAAAGCGCATTTACTAGTTATGGCAGTATTGCAGAGGCCGTACAGTTGGGAAGGCTTACTCCAGAGGGCAGTGCAGCCCTCTGCATTGACGAGGGCAGACTAAGTATGTCTAGTTCAGTCATTTTTCTGGGCAGGTAATTGCCAGGTAGTGATCTTGTAGCAACTGAACATTAATAGTGCTAATTAGAAAAGGTATTCTAATGTAATTCTACTAGAAGTTTGCTTTGTGTGTTTGAATCTGCTAGTAATAAAAACACCTTACTCAATGTCTTGGAAACTTGTAAGCATGTAAAGGCAACTTTCATGTATATTTTGTATATGTAGTCTTGCATTTCTGCAGCAACTAGATAAACTCATAGTTCATATAGATCTATCTTCTGTAAAGTTATAGTTCCCCTTATAAGTTAATGAGAAGGGAATAAACACTTCTGTGCCTGGCTGATTTTTCTGTAATGCATATATGACAACATTTTGACTAGAACAGAACTGTTTGAGTTGTAGTAATTTTGCAGTATGTATCTTGAGGCATTGTTTTCAAGTAGAAGAAAGGCTGTCTGACAGTGTCAGGTGGTTGGTGCTGTAGGTGGACTTTGCCCATAGTCTACAGTTAAGTTTTGTCTCCTAAGACAAAACTCGATTGCACAAAAAGAACTTTTTATTTGCAATGTGTGACTTGCAAGTATTACAGAGCGTGTAGCGTATTTGATTTTTTTTTTTTAAAACTACATACAAGCATATGCATATATTTTGTCTTTCAGACCCCATAGGCTGTTCAGAAGATAAAACAGCTGCTTAAAGATAAGCCTGAGAATGTAAGTGCTAACAGGGTTATCTTGCAGATTATACTAAGTATTATTAAGAAGCATTTCTGGCTAACCTAGCAGCTTGAAACACTGAAAAACTTGGAGGTGTTGGTGTCTTTTGGATGGGACTGTATGTTTATCTATCAAGCTTCATTTCTATATAAAGTAAAATGCAGAAAATAATTGACCTGTCACTGTACAGTTACTTTTGAGATGGAAGGAAAAAAAAAGCCACCTTAAGCTTGAAAAATATTTCTAAGCTGTATTTTAATCAACTATTCTAGTATGGTATAGTGGTGACTTCTGGTAGGGCTAGAGATCTTCAGCTGTTGATACTGTTATAAATGATTTAGTCCCAAACAGGATTCCAATACAAATTTACAATTTATTAAGCGAATAGAGGCAAGCAAACAGCACTGGGTGCGCCGGGAGTCTCCGCTCCACCAAGACACACGCGGTACAGTTCCTGTTCCTGGTTTATATCCTGTCCGTTAATACATATTCATGAATAGGCGTGTCTTCTTCGGCGCATGCCCTCTTCTCCTTCTAGAATCTTCTCAACTCCTCCTCAGCGTGATCCTGTTCGCCAATACATATTCATGAATAGGCGTGTCTTCTAATACATATTAATGAACAGGCGTGTCTTCTTCAGCGCATGCCCTCTTCTCCTGCTAGAGTCTTCTCGAATCTTCCTCGGCGTGCCCCCAGGATGACCCCAAACCTTATGCATGCACTTTCTTTACACAATACTATGCGGTCAGTGGTCAAACTGGTTTGAGCTGATATACCAGCAAAGTAGTTTAACTTTCTCCTGTAAAATACCCCTTTTTATGGTGCAGGAGAAATCCATGAAAGTACAGAAGATTACACTTCATCACACGAATCAGATGAACATATTTCACAATCCCCCATCTTTTTCTTTATAGTATTGATTTGTGTTTTCATTTCCAATTGAGTATAACGGAGTAGATTAATCTAGTAACAATTCCCCACATATCCCAAATACAACTATCCCCATTTTAGTAAGCCAATCACCACCCATAAAATCTCCCCAAAATCCTCCTAGATTGATTCCATTCCAAGTTTATCTCTGTCGTGGTTTAGCCCCAGCCAGCAACTAAGCACCACGCAGCCACTCGCTCACTCCCCCACGGTGGCACGGGGGAGAGAATTGGAAGAGTAAAAGTTATGAAACTCATGGTTTGAGATAAAGACAGTTTAATAGGTAAAGCAAAAGCCGCGCACGCAAGCAAAGCAAACCAAGGAATTCATTCACTACTCCCCATGGGCAGGCAGGTGTTCAGCCATCTCCAGGGAAGCAGGGCTCCGTCACGCGTAATGGTTTCTTGGGAAGACAGACGCCATAACTCCGAACGTCCCTCCACCCCTTCCTTCTTCTTTGTCCCAGCTTTATATACTGAGCATGACGTTATATGGTATGGAATATCTCTTTGGCCAGCCTGGGTCAGCTGTCCCAGCTGTGTCCCCTCCCAGCTTCCTGTGCACCCCCAGCCTGCTCGCTGCAGGCCAGCATGAGAAGCTGGACTGTCCTTGACTACTTAGCAACAACTCAAAACATCAGCACATTATCAACAGTTTCTCATCCCAAATCCAAAACACAGTGTCACACTGGCTTCTGTGAAGAAAACCAGCTCTATCCTGGCTGAAACCAGGACAGTATCCACCCCTTATTCCATACCATTTACATCATGCCCAGGTCCTGTACTTTTCAATACCTTCCAATTATTCAGTATTACTCTTCCTATCTTTTAATATATACACACAGATATCGCTTTCTTAGTCCATGGGCCATCACTTTAAAATGTCCGTGAAATGTCTGCTGAGTTCATTTAGTCCATGACTTTGGGCTCCATCCCTTATGGTGGTCACTCAGGACAGGCGAGGTGGGGTGTTGCATGGAGTTACTGGGCACCAAAGCCAGCTCAGGTCAGGTCACTGCTGCATTTGCACTGCTTCTTGTAAGGCTTGTCCTCCATTCGTTCACATGGTTCCTGCTATAGTAGTTCCTATAACATGCAACTCAAATCATGGGTTACAACAGTTTAAAGGTACTTCCATTACAATCTCCACCCCTGGGCCCTTTGTACTGGACCATAGGGTTTAACATTGCAATGAACTCCTCCCCTTGCCCCTGCTCCAGCTTGGACTTATCCACAGACTGCAGTCCCTTCCATGAGCCACAGTCTCTCCAGGGGTATATCTGCTGCGGCATAGACTTATCCACAGTTGCAGTCACTTCGAGGTGCACCTGCTCCAAAATGGCCATCTCCACAGGCCACACTACCTCCAGAGATAAATCTGTTCCAACGTGGCCTTACCCATAGTTCCAGTCCCTCCAGGAATATACCTGCACTGTTGAGGGCTTCTCCATGGCCACACACTTTGAGGTGCTCCAAGCATGACCTCATGCACAACCAATAATGCTTCAAGGTGCACCTGCTGCAACATAGACTTATCCACAGCCACAGACGCTTCGAGATGTACCTTCTCCAGCGTGGACTTATCCTTGTGCCACAATCCCATCAGAGGTATACCTGCTGCGGCACAGACATAACCATGGCCACAGATGCTTCGAGATATACCTGCTTCTGGCATGGGCTTATGCACAGCCACAGACGCTTCGGGGTGTCCTGCTCCCACATGGACTCACCCACAGGTCACAGTCCCTTCGACTCAAGTTCACAGTGGAGTTCCAGCCTATTCAGTACAGCAGCACAGGAAAAAAAACAGCAATACCCCGGCCATCTGCCAGCCCAGGTGCAAGGCCATTGCTGTTATCAGAATCTTCCCAGGCACAGCAGAGTCAGACGATCAGCAGTACAGCAGCAGCGAAAGCAAAAAGCAGCCACTAACAAGCACTGGACGCTAATATATGCAGGGAAGACAAACCCATGGCAAGCACAGGGGCCTGGCAATTAATGGGTAAACAGCAATAACAGCTATAAATTTTATCAACCATCCTCTGCTACCATCATCTAGCACATTCCAATCAAACTTGTCATTATCTCAAACCCTTTGAGCCCCACGTTGGGCGCCAAAAAGGACTGTCGTGGTTTAGCCCCAGCCAGCAACTAAGCACCATGCAGCCACTCGCTCACTCCCCCATGGTGGCACGGGGGAGAGAATCGGAAGAGTAAAAGCGAGGAAACTCATGGTTTGAGATAAAGACAGTTTAATAAGCAAAGCAAAAGCCGCGCACGCAAGCAAAGCAAATCAAGGAATTTGTTCACTACTCCCCATGGGCAGGCAGGTGTTCAGCCATCTTCAGGGAAGCAGGGCTCCGTCACGCGTAATGTTTTCTTGGGAAGACAGATGCCATAACTCCAAACGTCCCTCCACCCCTTCCTTCTTCTTTGTCCCAGCTTTATATACTGAGCATGACGTTATATGGTATGGAATATCTCTTTGGCCAGCCTGGGTCAGCTGTCCCAGCTGTGTCCCCTCCCAGCTTCCTGTGCACCCCCAGCCTGCTCGCTGCAGGCCAGCATGAGAAGCTGGACTGTCCTTGACTACTTAGCAACAACTCAAAACATCAGCACATTATCAACAGTTTCTCATCCCAAATCCAAAACACAGTGTCACGCTAGCTTCTATGAAGAAAACCAGCTCTATCCTGGCTGAAACCAGGACAATCTCTCAGGAGGCCATTCGTTATATACCTGGACTCCTAGTCGCTCTCCCTAATTTATGGGTAACAGGAAAAAACTAGGTTTTATTGTTGATTACAGGTATGCGCTGTACAATTAGAAAAGGTCCTCACTTTTTCCATTTTTCTGGGGTAAACCCCAGGTGGACTTGTTCCAATATTGACTACAGTTATTTGCCGTAGTCAGAGTCAAGGAACTCACCCCAAGTAGAACTAGAAGAGGTCCGGTCAGGGCCATAGTGATCGGCGGTCACAGCCCAAAGGGGTTGCAGCCCTTGGCAGACCCTTTTTAAGCCGCAACACCCTCCGGTCTTGCCCTCTTCTTTCCTTTAAGGGGGTGCTTTCTTAGTACCCAAATTAATTGAGCACTGCTTGTGAAGGCCAGAGCTTTGCTAGATCAGTGGTTTGTCCAGACCTGAGCAGTTGCCCGAGCCTGGCAATCCTCTTTATTTGCAAGGCTTTATGGCTACAGAAAACTGCCAGTTAGCCTGCAACACTAATCTTACAAATACACACCACCTTCTACACAAAGCACAAATTCTAGTTCCAGCTCCTTTTTCCTGTTCTTCTTTTGCCAACATCTCCTTCCGATTATACTCGTTTGGAGTACCCATTGTTGTTTCCTATTACCCTTTCCCATTGTTTTCCAAACTTGGGGATTACTTATATTTCTCTCCATAGCTTCCCATGGCCATCGTTCACCTTGATTTGTTCCACCACAAACGTAACAATTAGTTATATTCAATGACTTTACAAATAGATTTTTAGCAACTGTGGGAATTTCATGTTTCACTCCTGTTTCTATTACAGGAGTAGCCACAATAAAATTCCCACAGCAATTTAGTCAGATGTGACCTTCCACTCCTTCACTGGACCTTTCACTCGTGACACATGTGTCCATCCTTTTTCAGCAGTTCTCACAGCTGTTTCTGTAGTTAATAAAACAAGGAAAGGTCCTTCCCAGAGGGGAGATAGGTTTCCTTCTTTCCATGTTTTTATCAGAATTTTATCTCCTGGTTCTAACTGATGAATTGCAAATCCTAAAGGTGGTGTTTGGGCCACCATCCCAATCTCTCTTAATTCTTTTAATCTTTTTCCAATGGTAATTATATATTGTTGGATACTATGATCCTCAATTACATTGTTCCCCAGAGGCATTCCTTGAAAATAAGGCATGCCATATAACATTTCATATGGTGATAATCCAGTCTCACTGTATGGTTTCGTTCTTATGTTTAGAAGTGCCAATGGTAAACATTTCGTCCAGGGCATTTGTGTCTCAATCATTAATTTAGCCAATTGTTGTTTTATTGTTTGATTCTAATTGGGCGGTGCGGATCTATTATTTGAACCCTTATGGGGTCCATTTTTATCTTTCCAGTTTCCCCTTCCTTATACCACACTGAGGGGTTAATAGCTTCTTCATCCTCTTGTGTTAAAGTGTATAATTTAATCTGCAATTTGTCCCCTTGACTCTGAATGCTCAAGTTTAACTTCAAAATCAAATCCCGTCCTAATAAATTGTATTCCGCTTCAGGGAGCAAAAGTAAATCATTAAGAAAAAGCTCTCCTTTTGCTCCTACTACTGACATATAACTCTTCCCTTTTGATTTTTCGGCCCCGGTATCCACTAAAAATAAAACTTCCTCTTTATGGGGACCAATTAATAATTTTATCAAGGGCTCTGTTGATGTTGAAGTCCCCAGAAGATATAGCCCCTGACACCCCTAATCTTCTTTGAACATCTTCTCATCTTGTTCCCGCTTACGGCAGTTCTTCTGAACATGTCCCCTCTTGTTACAGTAGTAACAGACGGGAATTGTAAATCTTTCTCGATAAGGCTGTCCCCGGGGTGTCTGCTCTATTCTTTTTTCCCTTTTCTCTCCAGGAGTCGTCTTCTTTTTCTGACTTTCCCTTACTGCTGCTACAAAAATTTTTGCTTTTGCTTTTTGTTTTTCTTCGTCCCTCCTAACATAGACTTTCTGGGCTTCTCTAAGTAACTCCTCTAATCCTCTTTCTTGCCAATCTTCCAATTTTTCTAATTTCCTTCTTATATCCCCCAGGATTTAGCTACAAATTGTGTTCTAAGGAGTGCGGTCCCAGCCACTGTATTCGGATCAATTCCAGAATACAATTGTAGGTTTTTCCTCAACCTCTCCAACCATTCTGTTGGAGATTCATCTTTCCCTTGTTGTTCATTAAATGCTTTAGTAATGTTTTGCCCTCGGGGAACCGCTTCCCTTATTCCCTGTATGATTAACGTTCTCAAATCCCTCATATTTTGTCTTCCTTGGGGTTGTTGATGATCCCAGTGGGGATCCACATTTGGCCATTTCTGATCTCCCGGGGGTCCTGCCTGATTCTGTCTTTCCCAAATTCTCATTCCAGCTTGTCTAATCATTCCCCTTTCCTCAACAGTGAATAGGACCCCTAAAATGGACTGTATTTCTTCCCAGGTATAAGTATTGGGGCCTAGGAATTGGTCCAATTTTTCAGCTACTCCGAGGGGATCATCTAATAGGGTCCCCATTTCTTTCTTGAAATTTCTTACATCTGTGGTATTTAATGGGACTGCCACAAACCCGATGCCTCCCTGATTGCCTCCGAGGGGTACTTCTCGTAAGGGATATAGAGAAGCTCCCTCAGATACAGCAGTCCTACTTCTCGTACATGCAGCCGGAGGTCGATCTAATTCCGGTGCTGTTGGTGGTGGAGATAGGGGCAACGGTGGTACAGGTAGAGGTACTACGGCCACCGGAGGGGGAGCCGCCGCCGGAGATGGATTATTAGAATATGGAGGCGGTAGGTTATCCAGTGGCTCCCATTTATCATCTTTTTCCTTTTCACTTTTCTCCTCTTCTTCTTCCTCAAACTTTTTATCTGTTTTTAATGTAAGTATTGAGGCTGGAAAAGGACCTAAAGTTCTGTCCCATAATCCTGCATAATCACTTTCCTCCTGACTAAAAGGTTCCTTTGAATTAACATATATATTTAAGGCCTGGCAGACCCAGTCTTCAAAAGATCCAAAAACGGGCCAAAAGACATGTGGTCTTAAAGGTTCTTTTGGCCATTCTACCATACAATATTGAACTAATTTTAATTTACTTTTTCCTTTTCTGGGGCCCCTATCATTCCAATTTTCAATCATTATTCCTAATGGACTCTCCGGAGGTATTTCTAGTAATTCGCTCCCTTTCTTCTGGTCCTGGGTTCTCAATTTCGTCTGACCCGTCTAGGAATTTTTACTGTGGCAATTCCTACAGCCCTTGGCTACCAGTAAGAGTGTCTTGCAGGGGGTTTAGGACCTATCACCCACCCACGAATCCTATAAGAATCGCTTCGGTCCTTCACCGGCCAAGTCCCTCGCGGGAGATTGGAACCGCGGTTAGAAGACCTCCACAATCGCTTCGGAACTAGGTTCCGTCTCAGTCACACTCTTACACACACAGGCAACCGAATCCTACCCAACCGAACGGTATACACCTTAAATACGACTCCGTCGTCTTCGTTCGGATCTTCACGCGCAGAATTACGGGCAAAATAAACTGCTGCAGCTGGCAAGGGAGCTCATAAAAAAACCAAGTTCTTTGCTTGCCCCTATTCAGGTTCAGGATGGTGTTAGTCCCGACCCGACCCAATCAGGAGCCACCAAATTGGTGGGACGCCCCTCCTAGATCAAGTCAGAATTCAGGAACCAAGACCATCCCGGACGAGCCCCCAATTGTTATAAATGATTTAGTCCCAAACTGGATTCCAATTTAAGTTTACAATTTATTAAGCGAATAGAGGCAAGCAAACAGCGCTGGGTGCGCCGGGAGTCTCTGCTCCACCAAGACGCACGCGGTACAGTTCCTGTTCCTGGTTTATATCCTGTCCATTAATACATATTAATGAACAGGCGTGTCTTCTTCGGCGCATGCCCTCTTCTCCTGCTAGAGTCTTCTCGAATCTTCCTCGGCGTGCCCCCAGGATGACCCCAAACCTTATGCATGCACTTTCTTTACACAATACTATGTGGTCAGTGGTCAAACTGGTTTGAGCTGATATACCAGCAAAGTAGTTTAACTTTCTCCTGTAAAATACCCCTTTTTATGGTGCAGGAGAAATCCATGAAAGTACAGAAGATTACACTTCATCACACGAATCAGATGAACATATTTCACAATACTAAGATGTTATTAAATTCTTGAAGGCATTCCAGTTATGAAATAGATAATTTTAGATTCATTCCTATTGGAAAAAGTATAATTCCTATGAAATTTGCCAGACAGTGTCTTTTTTGTAAATAATCAGTATTTCAACAAATAGCTGATTGAGAATGTCATCTCCTCTTCTTGGGAAGGGCACAGAGTCTTGCTTTCTAACCGTTATAGAAGCAAGCATTAAGTTTTCTTCTTTACAGCAAGTACTAGTTCAAGATTATTTCCCTCAGCTTCTGTATAAAACTTATTGTTTCTTTTGCTTCCTGCGCATCTGCAACTAACTAGACTCTTCATTCTTATGTTTTAAACCATCCTAAGGAAGCCCAAAGCCTATGGCTTAGCTGATCAGTCATCTCCCTTGTTATAAATGGTGTCCATGTTTTCCAACCCATTATTTCTAGCCCTTCTTGTAGAGGAGGGTATTTAGTCTGAAAAGAACAAGTGCTGTTTGTCTGAGATTCCACTTATCAAAATTTATCGCTTTATATGTTTTTAAATCATGACACTGGTTACATGGATTATTATACTCTTCAAATTGTCTACTGAAGCATTTGTGTGTGGAAAGTGGTACAGATACTTTTGGAAGATCCTTGTGCACAAATAATTTTTCCAGTTCATTTTCAACAACCTGTATCAACCTCTTCTACGACCTTTTTCTCAGATCTTTACTTGCATAGATGCTCTGTTTGACTTACAGGGTTATGTTGGAGAATTGCAAATTATCCATATCCATTATCCACAAGCATATTGATTAGGCTGGGCTTTAACATTAACACAGTAAATTAATAAACTTACTTGCAAGTAAAAGTTAAAGTAGTGTTTTCAGAACTTTGGACTGAAGTAGTAGATCTCTGATGGTCATTATAGGAATTATGTAAAAATCTAGCAACTGCCTTGGCCTCACAACTTCATGATTATGTTATTGTCAACAATCTTAAAATAGTGCCTGAATTACAATCTGAATAAACTTTCATTTCAAGTCCCAAAAACATCTTTGATTTTTGACACTCCTTGGTGCTTGATCTCATAACAGTTCATTACTTTTGTGTGTGTGGTTTTTAAATTTTTTTAACATGCTTTAGGATTTGGTCCACAGTAGCAAACATCTGATGTCTGCTTTTACCTTGGTAGTCAATTTTATAAGAGAAAAATGTTACCTTGTAATCCATTAAACTAGTCGACTTTTGTTTTAGCACTGGCCTTGAGGCAAGGGAGAATAAATGTCAGCTTTATGTTGTTCTGCATACTTTTTATTTTGGTGTTCAAGAATAGGTTTAAAAAAATAAATTTTTATTTTGGATAGGCATGAAAGTAAGTGCTCATACAAGAGGACGCAATGGACTTTCTTACACACTAGAATATACTAAGTCAAAAGGAGACTTCGATGAAGAAGTAGTTCAAGATGGTAAGTTTGTGATGCAGTAAAGCAAAACTGTGTGGTGGTGGGTGAGAATAACCTAATTACAAGTTTACCAAGGGACAGGTTAGGACTTCAAAGTAGCAAGTTATTGTAAGAGGTTTTAGTATCCTGTTATAGGAGTTGTCACCTTAGTTTCTGTTGTGAAGATGTAAAAGTAATCAGTTAGTTAAAATCTGCAGCTTTGTAGAGGAAACAAGGAATATCCTTCATCCAACCTTCATTTCATGCCCATGTTGGGTTAAGCTGGAGTTCCCTATGATAACAACAAAAAAGTCTCTGTACTGGGTCAGAATAAATGGCCTAGCCCTTTATTCCTGTCTTTGGAGGTGGCTAATAGCAAATATCTGAGATAATACAGAACAAAGCATGGACAGAAGGATACTTTACTAATGTACCTAAAAAAAGGCTTGACAAAGTAAAGGTCTTATTTGCAAGGAGTTTTCCCAACTGTCTTCTATAACTAGCCTTATAATTGACTTTTTTAATATGTGTTTATGCTTTTGATCTTGATGTTTTGTGACAATGCATTCTATAATTTTAATTAAGCATTATGTTTGAAACTGTTTTCTTAGGTTGGTATTTAGGCTTGCTGCCTGATAATTTGAGTAGTCCTATCATAGGTCTATCGTTAAAGTACTGAAAGTTCCATACATATTTCCAATTTTTATAGAAACTCAGTGATATTTTTGTCAAGCATTAATTTTTAGAAAGGCATAATAATGTTTGTCTTGGTTTCTGTTCTTCTAAAAATGCTAAATTTTTTTATACGTTATGGAACTGTGCCGTGTTTGCTTCCAGAAAGATTACTCTTCACCTGATGGAAAAGTAGAAGACTTGAATAAGAGTAGAATATCACAGTTACTTTCTTAGAGAAGCTGTGCTGCTTGGCAGAGCTCAAATACCAGCTGTCTTGAAAATATCTGTGACCAACTCATAAATATTTTTTTTTGTCTCAAAAAAAAAAAATTAGTTGGAACTTCAGTAAATGATTAAATTGAAATAGAGTAGACGAGATCAGGACTGCCACCTAATTTTGCAGGTGCTTCTTTGACTTCAGATTTAGCTGGCTCCTAGAGTTGCCTCTTCTGCTTTACTCCAGAGCTGCTCTGGCTTTATAGGGCTGAAAACAGATTTTTCAAGAGGCAGTTCCTGGCTTGGTTCTTAAAGGAGATGAAAGCAGTTTCCCTCAGTCATTACAGAGGCCTTAATCTCTAAAGCCAGACAATATTTCAGTTGTGGCTGTGTGCCTTCTGTTTTATTTTGACGACTTCTAGACAGCTTTCCACTGAAGGCTCTGACTTTTATATAGCACTTTGCTCAGTGAGCTGGTGGCTTTGGATACCAACCCAATTCTCCTGGCTTTTAGTTAGAAAGTGCTGATGCTTAATACAGAATTGTGGTTCTGCTTCAGGGTTCAGGTCCTCTTTTGTTAGATTTAGCCTTCCCTGTGTATTACTGTCCAGGTTGACCAAGAAAAATGTGGAGGTTCAACTTGGTAAAACAGCTCAAGTCTGTCAACAACTAAAGTGTTTCATCTAACTTCTACTATAATGCAACAGCTTTTCAGCACTCTCCTATAACTTAATGAGTTCTTGTTGCTGCTACTGATGCTATTTTAAAACTTTTATTTTTATTATTTCCTAGTCTATGGACAGCTAAAGCAGTCTATTCATACTAACCACTTTTATACCATACTTGAGGTTTTTAAAGTTCAATAATTTTCCAGGCTGGTAGATACTTTGCATACATTAGAAAAAGGAGATCTTTCTAGTTCTGCAGATGAACTACTAATTCTTAGTCCTTAAAGGTTATGATATCTTAAAACGTTCACATGTCTACCTTGGTATAGGATTCAGTATTACTAATAATTCATGTAGACCTAATAATTTTGGCAGAGCAAAGGACATTCCTTAGGAGAGAAGGGTTCTTCAGTTGTTTTTTTAGGGTTTTGTTTTTTTAACATCTTGTTGGATGACCAGGCTTTAAGAACAGTAGTGAATGGGTTACTGACTATAATGCATGTGAAAGGAAGTATCAAAGCTGAGACTCATTCCCAAGTTCTACAACTGATTACTCTGGGTATCATGATTCTAAATCCGAACGAAAATAAATGCACACATGTGCACAAATACCAGCACTAGACTGTAGCTAGAATTGGGGGGGGGGGCATATCTTAGGCTAGGGAAAATTAGTTATATTAACAGATTTTTGTATTTAGCTTCCACTTTTATCACTGGTTGGAACAACGTTTCAAAGTGAATGATGAACAGTTTTGCTGTATGTAAAATTTTTTTTCCTTTGTTGCCTTTTAAGGGATTAGAATCTTTATTGAGAAGAAAGCACAGCTGACACTTCTAGGAACTGAAATGGACTATGTGGAAGACAAACTGTCCAGTGAATTTGTCTTCAATAATCCAAACATCAAAGGAACATGTGGCTGTGGAGAAAGCTTTAACATTTGAAATTTCAGGACTATTTCTTTGACTTTGAAAGACACAACAGTTGCTGAATATGTGGCTTTCAAAAGTAAATGCATTTTATCCAGGTTCTTAGGCTGTGCAAAGTGTGGATGCCATTAAGGAAAATAAAGTTAACTCATTTTAAAAACTTAAATTGTGTGTTAAATCCCTGCACTGATGTTTTTACACTGCAATTTATGATGAATCAGGACCCAGAAGGTAACAACGTTAAGTGCTGTAGCGCTTCTGTGTTTTCATGTACCATGGAAATAAATATCTCAGTGTTCTTTTCCTTTGCCATTTTCTTTGTCCATTCCACTTGCACTTCCCCATCTAAAAGCCATTTGCAAGAATATATTGCCTATTTATTCTGCTTTGAGTTGAAAAAAGAAAAAAAACTACACCACTTCTATGTTAGTGTTTTAAATTTTTATATACACAGGCACACACTCCTCAGCTTCAAAGTTCACTATGATTATGTAGATAAATAATTTGTTTTATTAGGTTTCTGATGTTTTTATGTATAGACTTGTCTGGTGGTTTATTTTCCCATAAATCTAAGGAAGTCCAGAAAGCAGTTCATGTGCAAATTTAACAGTAGGCTGCCATAGCACTGCTAGTAGCAATAGTTCAAAATATGCTAACCCAATTTCAGTCTTGTTCCTTGCCTTGTTGAAGGTACAGTCTCTGCTGTAGTTACTAAGTGGTTTTCAAGAACAAAATATTTTCAGACACTGAAATATTAAAGCAGAATACATACAGGCTTCTTGTGTTTCTGTTGTTTCTATTTGTCTTGACTGACTTAAATCACAAAACTGGTAAAACTGCCTTCAAATTCTGATTCCTGATATTCACGTGTATATATTCTCACATGCTGTCTGTGCACAAAAAGCTATGAAATGTTTTTTTGAGAGAGGAAGGTATCTCATAACTTTCATTAGCTATTTGTAGTAATGTTTGTTACAACTTGCTCTATTTAGCAAGTTGACGCAGTACTAGGTTTTTTCCACTTGCAAAGCTTATGGTAACCTCTGTTTAACTTCTCTCATGAGATTAACTTGCTAAGAGGAAAACCATTTATAATTTTTAAAGGCTTCTTTTTTTTTTAAAAAAAAGTTTAAGACAGTCAGTAATTAAAATTCTATTATATGGAGGCCATTTTAGTCTTTGGAAATAAAACTAATTTACTTACTTGTAACCAGAGTTGTTCTGCAAGCCAGTCCTTCTCTGAAGCTAGTAAGTCTTCAGCACTTCTTCCACTGGTGCTCAGGCAGAAGCAGAAACCTCTCTATGGGCCTTCCCTAAAGCTAGTATGATAGAAATATCATTCCGTCCTTTTTATATCCCTGTTTCCCTGATTGTCTAAAAGTGACATTATTTAGCTAAGCTATTCACTTGTGCAAAAGAAGTTAACTTGTCTGTCTAGGCAACTGATCTGAACAGTTATTCAAAAGAATAGAAGTGAAATGTATTGGACAACAGGGACCATGATATTCTAGTCATACAGGAAGGCATTGGGATGGGAGGGAACTGAATACTGAGGGTGGAAAATCCAGAGGTCACACTGGTCTAGAGAATTGTTTGTAGATGTGGATATGACAACTTTGGAGTACTAACATGCTGAAGACATAGGAATGCAACTAATTAGACCATGCTTGAGGGAAAGGTGTAGAGGGAAGACTAAAAATAAAATCGTTCCTCATATATTTTACTTAGTGCACAGGAGTAGAAAGTCAAAATTTCAACAGGTATATTTTAATATTGCATACTTGAATTTTAATTACTATATCACTTTGTGATGGAAAAACACTTGTTCCTTTAATAGTCAACTGTTACACACAGTTACTCTATTTTATATAGTAATTCAGGAAGAACTAGGAATACACTGGCTAGGTAAACTTATAATGCTGTAAGTTCTTCAGTCTTGCTGAAAAAAATCCAGTTAATGTGATACAGTTGAGGTTGTATGTCTGTCTAAAGTGCAAAGATAAAGGGTGTTTTTTCAGATTGCATTTCTCTGCTTGTTAGAAAACAAGACTAGGACTGTAGCACTGGTGAAGAATGCTGTTACTTTATTAATTTGATTCAAGGTGTGTTTAGGCTTTTGGTATATTTAGCATACTACATGTGTTTTGTGTACATGCCTTCAATGCAAGTTTGCACTCCCTTGAAATAATGTCCTCATTTTGTCAATTTAATATTGTGCATTAGGTGTTTTAGTAAACTTTTGTAAAAGTGTTAATAACAGTTACATAGGAACATGTTTTTGTTGATTGGTCCATTATAACTTTGTGTAATACTGTATGTAGAGTTCTCAGTTATAATAATAAATGTTGCCTCTTGGTCAATGTGAAATATTCCTCTATTGAAATGATTGTTTACAAGAAAAAACAAGCACTGTGGCCCATTTTTAAAAAGGGTAAAAAGGAGGACCCTGGGAACTGTCAGCCTCACTTCTATGCACAGTAAGATCATGGAACAGATCCTGCTGGAAGACATCACCTTCCTGTCTTCTACATTCTTTGACATTATAGGCAGACAACATGGCTTTGCTAAAGGCAAATCGTGCCTGACTAATCTAGTGGCCTTCTATGATGGAGGGACTGTATCAGTGGACAAGGCAATAGCTGGAGCTATCATCTACCTGGACTTCTGCAAGGCCTTTGATATGGTCTCCCACAACATTATTACCTCTAAAATGGAAATATATGGGTTTGACAGGTCAACTGTTAGATGGATAAGGAATTGACTGGATGACTGCATCCAAAGAGTTCAAGACAGTGGCTCATTGTCTAAGTGAAACCAGTAACAAATACTGTCCTCAGGGGTCTGTAGTAGGACCAATACTATTTAATATCTTCATCAATGACATAGTGGGACTGAGTGCCCCCTCAGCAAGTCTAACACCAAGCTGAGTGGTGCAGTTGATGATAGGCTAGAGGGAAGAAATACCCTCCAGAGGGACCTTCACAGGCTTGAGGAGTGGGTCTATGGGAACCTCATGAAGTTCAACAAGGCTAAGTGCAAGGTCATGCACCTGGGTCAGGGCAATCCTCAATATAAATACAGACTGGGGCACAAATGGATTGGAAACAGTCCTGGTGAGAAGCACTTAGGGACAGTGGTGGATGGAAAATAGGACATGAATTGGCAATGTGCACTTGCATTCCAGAAAGCGACTCCTATCCCGGGCCGCATCTAAAGAAGCATGGTCAATAGGTCGAGGGAGGTGATTCTGCCCCTCTACTCTGCTCTGTGTGAGACCTCACCTGCTGGCCACGCTTCTTTGGGTGCGGCCCAGGATACGGTTGGCCTTCTGGGCTGCAAGAGCACATTGCGCGGCTCACGTCCAGCTTTGCATCCACCGGTACCCCCAAGTCCTTCTCAGTAGGGCTGTTCCCAATCCCTTCATCCCCCAGCCTGTATTGATACCGGGGTTTGCTTTGACCCAGGTGGAGGACCCTGCACTTGGCCTTATTGAATCTCATGAGATTCAAGCTTGTCCAGCATCCTGTCCTTCAGGCGTGTCAACCACACCACTCAGCTTGGCGTCATCTGCAAACTTGCTGAGAGTGCACCCAATCCCACTATGTCATTGATGAAGATATTAAACAGTACTGGTCCCAATACGGACCCTTGAGGGACACTACTCATCACTGATCTCCATCTGGATATGTAGTTGACCACTACCCTCTGGATGCAACCATCCAACCAATTCCTCATCCACCCATCAAATCCATATCTCTCCAATTTAGAGAAAAGGATGTTGTGGGGGACAGGTTTGTCAAGCAGAACTTGCCCTTGGTGAAGCTATGTTGGCTGTCTCTAATCATCTCCCTTTCATGTGCCTCAGCATCGGCATAGAGGTGAGGCTGGCAGGTCATTAGTTCCCAGGGTCCTCCTTGCTACCCTTTTTTAAAATGGTTGCAATGTTTCCCTTTTTCCAGTCTCCAGGGACTTCACCTGACTGCCATGACTTTTCAGATATCATGGAGAGTGGCTTGGTACCTGGGATGCATCTCATCAGGTCCCAGAGACTTATGTATGTTCAGGTTCTTCAGGTGGTCTCAAACCTGATCTTCTCTTACAGTGGGAGGGACTTTGCTCCTCCAGTCCCCATCTTGCAGTCCATCCACTCAAGAGGTGTGGGAAGAGAGATTACCAGTGAAGTCTTGAGGTGCAGTTGTTGAGTACCTCAGCCTTCTCCTCATCTATTGTTACCAGTTTGCCAGTCTTGCCCATCAAGGGGGTTAAGCTTTCTTTGACCTTCCTTTTCTGGCTGATATACCTGTAGAAGCCCTTATTATTATTTGTATCCCTTGCTAAGTTCAACTCCAGCTGCGCCTTGGCCCTCCTGACCCCATTCCTATACAACTGGGCAGCATCCCTGTACTCATCCCAGAATACCCGTCTCTGCTTCTACTGCTGTGCATTTCCTTCTTGCTCTGTAGTTTGACCAGCAGATCTCAACTCATCCACGCCTGGATATGCAAGAGATATACTTTCTTTTGGAGTTCTTATAAAAGTTTAAAAAAAAAACCAAAGCAATAACAAAAATCCAAAAAAACCCCTCACACCATACTACTTGCACAGGGTCAATTGCAGTGAGTCGATCTACATTATCCACCCCTTTATAGTTCTGTTTGGCTCAGGAAGAAGACAGGCTTGTTTAGGAAAATGTTGGAAAGTTCAATATGTGAGTCATCCTAACAACAGATGATAGAAGAGAACGAATTTGAACTCAAAACTAAGGGGTATATAATGGAACAATAAAATTTAATGTTCAAAAAAAGTACAATTTTTTGGAGTTAACTCCTATCTGCCAGGGTTATTTCTATTTGGTTTTTTTCTTATTGTGATTATTATTTTCTGCATTTATTTAAATCGGCAATTTCACTGGTGGAAGAATTTGCTATCTATACCACTGTTGCACTTGCCTTGTCTGCATGGCCACTTGGTAGATGCATTCTTTAAGACACTACAATTTTATAGTCTGCCAGAAGAACTCAGTAGTTGTCTAACAGAATTAAGGTTGGAAAAGACCTCTAAGATCATCAAGTCTGAAACAAGGATCCAAAACAATTATAAGGTTTTAGCATGTGTCACTAATCAGCTGTAAGTTTTGCAGATTTCTTAATATATCGAAGGTTATTGATTACGTGATTAGTTTGACTTCAGTATAGAATTCTTTAGCCTGATAACTAAGTGATTATGTTTAACAGCCTACTCTCATAGTCCTTAGGCTGTATTTGCCTCAATGCTAACATTGTAACCAGGTGTAAACGGTTAATCACAAGGAAAGAAGGCCTCATGAAAATTAAACCAAAGAAGAGTTAAGAACAAGGACTGAGAGATTAAAGAGAACAGAGAAGATATCTTAATCTTGAGCATAGGGACAGACTGGCAGGAATGCTCTAACAAGGATGATAAGAAGGAACCGCTTGGCTGGACAACAGAAGGGGCAAACATCCAAGGAGAAGAAATTATCCTCAAGAGACCTGTGACCATAAAAGGGAAAAAGGAGTAGGGGGCTACCTCCCCAAACGACCACCAATGACCACCCGAGACCCCCATGCATGCGTAGTGTAGTTTTGCAATGCCAGCATTAAGAAAATGGAGTAGATAAGCAAGGAGGTGGTGATTTCTTGGAAAATGTGTGAATATTCATGTCTTTAAGGTATATAAAGAATGAACTTTTGTTTCAGCGCACGCATGTTAGGAGGAGATATCCCCCATGCGTCCAGCACTGCAATAAAGATGTCTGCTTAATAACACTTTGATGTTATTGAGTTTAAATTTCTTAAGTTTGAGTTTCTTTGAATCAAGTCCAACCATCAACCCAACACCACCATGCCCACTAAACCATGTCCCAAAGTGCCACGTCTACATGTTTTTTGAACACTTCCAGTGATGGTGACTCCATCACCTCCCAGGGCAGCCTGTTCCAATGCTTTACCACTCACTCAGTAAAGACATTTTTCCTAATATCTAATCTAAACCTCCCCTGGTGCAACTTGAGGCAATTTCCTCTCGTCCTGTCACTAGTTACTTGGTAGAAGAGACCAACACCCTCATTGCCACAACCCCCTTTCAGGTAGTTGTAGAGAGCAATGAGGTCTCCCCTCAGCCTCCTCTTCTCCAGATTAAACAACCCCAGTTCCCTCAGCCGCTCCTCATAAGACATGTTCTCCAGACCCCTCACCAGCTTCATTGCCCTTCTCTGGACACGCTACAGCAACTTAACGTCCTTCTTGTAGTGAGGGGCCCAAAACCGAACACAGTATTCGAGGTGCAGCCTCACCAGTGCCAACTACAGGGGCACGACCACTTCCCGCCTCCTGCTGGCCACACTATTTCTGATACAGGCAGGGACGCTATTGGCTGCCTTGGCCACCTGGGCATACTGCTGGCTCATATTCAGCCGGCTGTCAACCAGCACCCCCAGGTCCTTTTCTGCCGGGCAGCTCTCCAGCCACTCCTCCCCAAGCCTGTAGCATTGCATGGGGTTGTTGTAACCCAAGTGCAGCACCCTGCACTTGGCCTTATTAAACCTCATACAGTTGGCCTCCGCCCATCAATCCAGCCTGTCCAGATCCCTCTGCAGAGCCCTCCTACCCTCCAGCAGATCAACACTCCCACCCAACTTGGTGTCATCTGCAAACTTACTGAGGGAGCACTCGATTCCCTCATCCAGATCATCTATAAAGATATTGAACAAGACTGGCCCCAGAACTGAGCCCTGGGGAACACTGCTTGTGACCGGCTGCCAGCCGGATTTAACGCCATTCACCACAACTCTCTGGGCTTGGCCATCCAGCCAGTTCTTTACCCATCGAAGAGAACACCTGTCTAGGCCATGAGCTGCCAGCTTCTCCAGGAGAATGCTGTGGGAGATGCTGTCCAAGGCTTTACTAAAGTCCAGGTAGACAACGTCCACAGTCTTTCCCTCATCCACTAGGTGGGTCACCTGGTCATAGAAGGAGATCAGGTTGGTCAAGCAGGACCTGCCTTTCATGAACCTGTGCTGGCTGGGCCTGATCCCTTGGTTGTCCTGCACATGCCCTGTGAGCACCCTGAAGATGAACCACTCCATAACCTTCCTCAGTACTGAGGTCAGGCTGACAGGCCTGTAGTTCCCGGGATCCTCCTTCTGGCCTTTCTTGTAGATGGCTGTCACATTGGCAAGCCTCCAGTCTTCTGGGACCTCCCCTGTTAACCAGGACTGCTGATAAATGATGGAGAGTGGCTTGGCAAGCTCCTCCGCCAGCTCTCTCAGTACTCTCGGGTGGATCCCATGAGACCTCATAGACTTGTGGGTGTCCAGGTGGCATAGCAAGTCCTTAACTGCTTCCTCCTGGATTATGGGGAGTTTATTGTGCTCTCCATCCCTGTCTTCCAGCTCAGGGGGCTGAATACCCTGCGGATACCTGGACTGGCTATTAAAGACAGAGGCAAAGAAGGCGTTGAGTACCTCAGCCTTTTCCTGATCCTTGGTGGCAATGTTCCCTCCTGCATCCAATAAAGGATGGAGTTTCTCTTTGGCTCTCTTTTTGTTGTTAATATATTTGTAAAAACATTTTTTGTTATCTCTTACAACAGTAGCCATATTGAGTTCTAACTGGGCTTTGCCTTTCTAATTTCAGCTCTGCTTGACCTAATGAGATCCTTGTACTCTTCGTGAGTTGCCTGCCCCTTCTTCCAAAGGTGATAAACTATCCTTTTTTTCCCCGAGTCCCAGCAAAATCTCCCTGTTCAGCCAGGCCGGTCGTCTTCCCCACCAACTCGTCTTACGGCACATGGGGACTGCCTTCTCCTGTGCCTTTAAGATTTTCTTCTTGAATGCTGTCCAGCCTTTCTGGACCCCTTTGCCCTTCAGGACAGTCTCCCAAGGGACTCTCAACCAGTGTCCTGCACAGGCCAAAGTCTGCCATCTGGAAGTCCATGGTAGTGGTTTTGCTGACCCCCGTCATTACTGCTCCAAGAATCAAGAACTCCATCATTTCATGGTCCCTAAGCCCAAGACAGCCTCAGTGACTCACGGCAAGTGGTTCCATGGCAAAGCACGTATTTGTGTGTGTATTCCAAAAGAGCACTCTAAAGATTACTTGAAAAATTAATTTTAGCCGTGGCGTGTATAGCTTTTAATCTATAAAGTGATCTGATATCCAATATAACTTCTCAAATGAGCTGTTTGGCCTGCTTTGTTCATAACTTACACTTTCAGGACATGTGAGATAATGTTGACTCAACTTGGTGAACTAAAATGCAAGTACTTAGGACAATTTCACACGCATTTGGTGTCATTGTTTAACCCCAGCCAGGAACTAAGCACCACACAGCCGCTCACTCACTCCCCCACCCAGTTGGATGGGGGAGAGAATCAGAAGAGTAAAAGTGAGAAAACTTGTGAGTTGAGATAAAGACAGTTTAATAGCTAATGCAAAAGCCACGCACGCAAGCAAAGCAAAACAAGGAATTCATTCACTTATTTCTCATTGGCCGGCAGTTGTTTAGCCATCTCCAGGAAAGCAGGGCTCCATCATGCATAACAGTTACTTGGGAAGACAAATGCCATAACTGAAGTTCCCCCCACCAACCTCCACCCCCCAGCTTTATACTGCTGAGCATTGTTATAAATTATTTAGTCCCAAACAGGTTTCCAATTCAAATTTACAATTTATTAAGCGAATAGAGGCAAGCAAACAGCGCTGGGTGCGCCGGGAGTCTCTGCTCCACCAAGACGCACGCGGTTCAGTTCCTGTTCCTGGTTTATATCCTGTCCGTTAATACATATTCATGAATAGGCGTGTCTTCTTCGGCGCATGCCCTCTTCTCCTTCTAGAATCTTCTCGACTCTTCCTCAGCGTGATCCTGTTCGCTAATACATATTCATGAATCTTCTAATACATATTAATGAACAGGCGTGTCTTCTTCAGCGCATGCCCTCTTCTCCTGCTAGAGTCTTCTCGAATCTTCCTCGGCGTGCCCCCAGGATGACCCCAAACCTTATGCATGCACTTTCTTTACACAATACTATGCGGTCAGTGGTCAAACTGGTTTGAGCTGATATACCAGCAAAGTAGTTTAACTTTCTCCTGTAAAATACCCCTTTTTATGGTGCAGGAGAAATCCATGAAAGTACAGAAGATTACACTTCATCACACGAATCAGATAAACATATTTCACAGCATGATGTCATATCGTATGGGATATCCCTTTGGCTAGTTGAGGTCAGCTGTCCCAGCTGTGTCCCCTCCCAACTTCTTGTGCACCTCCAACCTACTTGCTGGCAGAAGCAGAAAACACCTTGGTGCTGTGTAAGCCCTTATCAGCAATAACTAAAACATCAGTGTATCAACCCTGTTTTCATCACAAATCCAAAACTTAGCACCATGGAAGCCACTATGAAGATATTTAACTCTATCCCAGCCAAAACCAGTACATTTGGGTTTGAGCAGCATGTGAATAATAATTTTTTCTATATGCAAATATCTGGCATTTCTCTTTAATAGGAATAGAATGCTGGAAGATTATTATCTAAATTTAAGCAAGCTCTTCACCCTCATCTTTTACAGTCCGTTTCAGTGGGCCATTTCTTAGCATGTGTGTGTCTCCTCCTCAGTGTCACTTCACAGAATCACTAACACTAAGGTTGGAAAGGACCTTCAAGATCATCAAGTCCAACCATTAATCCAGCGCCACCATGTTCCCTAAACCATGTCCTGAAGCGCCACATCCACACGTTTTTTGAACACTTCCAGAGATGGCGACTCCACCACCTCCCTGGGCAGCCTGTTCCAATGCTTGACCACTCTCTCAGTAAAGAAATTTTTCCTAATATCTGGTCTAAACCTCCCCTGGCGCAACTTGAGGCCATTTCCTCTCATCCTATTGCTGGTTACTTGGGAGAAGAGGCCAACACCCTCGTTGCCACAACCCCCTTTCAGGTAGCTGTAGAGAGCGATAAGGTCTCCCCTCAGCCTCCTCTTCTCCAGACTGAACAACCCCAGTTCCCTCAGCCACTTCTCATAAGACTTGTGCTCCAGACCCCTCACCAGCTTCGTTGCCCTTCTCTGGACACGCTACAGCAACTTAACGTCCTTCTTGTAGTGAGGGGCCCAAAACTGAACACAGTATTCAAGGTGCGGCCTCACCAGTGCCGAGTATAGGGGCACGATCACTTCCCTCCTCCTGCTGGCCACACTATTCCTGATACAGGCCAGGACGCTGTTGGCCTTCTTGGCCACCTGGGCATACTGCTGGCTCATATTCAGCCGGCTGTCAACCAGCACCCCCAGGTCCTTTTCTGCCGGGCAGCTGTCCAGCCACTCCTCCCCAAGCCTGTAGCGTTGCATGGGGTTGTTGTGGCCGAAGTGCAGGACCCTGCACTTGGCCTTATTAAACCTCATACAGTTGGCCTCCGCCCATCAATCCAGCCTGTCCAGATCCCTCTGCAGAGCCCTCCTACCCTCCAGCAGATCAACACTCCCACCCAACTTGGTGTCATCTGCAAACTTACTGAGGGAGCACTCGATTCCCTCATCCAGATCATCTATAAAGATATTGAACAAGACTGGCCCCAGAACCGAGCCCTGGGGAACACTGCTTGTGACTGGCCGCCAGCTGGATTTAACACCATTCACCACAACTCTCTGGGCTTGGCCATCCAGCCAGTTCCTCACCCAGCAAAGAGTAAACCTGTCCAAGCCACGAGCCGCCAGTTTCTCCAGGAGAATGCTGTGGGAGACGCTGTCAAAGGCTTTACTAAAGTCCAGGTAGACAACATCCACAGCCTTTCCCTCATCCACTAGGTCCCGCTACCTCTCGCTACCTCTTAGTCTTAACTCATAACAGTGCTCACCAAGCCTTCAAGCTGTGGAATCCAAGAGTCCTAGATCATGTCCAGCTGCAGTGTCCTAACCACTGCTACTTTTCATAGGCTTGACTTGAAATAGTAGTTCATGGGAACAGATACCTAATTGCCACAGAGTGACAGCAAGTTTCCAGTCTGTCCATTTCAAAACAAGAATCAATTCTCTCCTGATACCCATGTTCTAAATTTCCTATTGTATATTGAAGTACTTTTGCTTATACTGATGATAACAATTGTTTTAAGTCGTGCTGTTTGTCCTTCTATATATTCTGTCCTGTGCTTTTTATCTGTTTTTGAAGGATGACTGTTGGCTGTAGAAATGAAGAATATCAAATCGCTTTAGACCTCCTGATGCAGAGTAACAGACAAGCAGAGCATAGCTTGCTGACCATCTGTGTCCAAGGGCAATTCTTTTTACTATTAAAGCACTGGGTTGGTTGTCTGGGGTTTTTTTTAAGCATTCCTCTACCTGCTAGTAGTGTGCTAATGTACTTCATTACTGTTGTGTCTGATTCCAAATTACTGCAGATTTGTTTCTCATTGTTAGCTTAACCTCCAAGATAACAGAAGTTCCTTGTTGGAATGGTGCAGTCCAATGGGGCAAATAATCTAATGAGACTGCATAGTCTCCATTCACAGCAGAAATACTTTCATTTCCTACACCTTACTTATTTTAGGTTTTTACTGATTACATAATGATTGTACTGCATAGTAATAATTTCCTTCTGTATCTTACTGAAACCAGGCCTAGATAGCAGGAATAAGTTCCCCTTATAAGCTAATGAAAAAATGAGTCAGCCTCCAAATATTTGAAATAACCTGAGTAGTAGAATTAATTTCACACACAGGTTTTTCCACCCAGCCACTTCCTTCTTCAGACATTTGATTTAGTCTTTAATTTGTTCATGATGAATCATTGTTTTGAGTGTTTTGTGAGTGTTTTGATTGCATAGAAATGTTTTGATTGCATAGAAATCAAAGATTGTGAAGACCGAGTAGAGTGCTTATGGGTAAGGATGAGGGGGAAGGCCAATGAGGCAGATATCCTGCTGGGAGTCTGTTACAGACCACCCAACCAGGATGAAGAGACAGGTGAGACATTCTATAAGCGACTGGCAGAAGTCTCGCATTCACTGGCCCTTGTTCTTGTGGGGGACATCAACCTACCGGACATCTGCTGGAAGTATAACATGGCAGAGAGGAAACAATATGGGAGGTTCCTGGAGTGTGTGGAGGATAACTTCCTGACACAGCTGGTGAGTGAGCCCACCAGGGGAGGGGCCTTGCTGGACCTGCTGTTTACGAACAGAGAAGGACTGGTGAGGGATGTGGTGGTTGGAGGCTGTCTTGGGCTTAGCGACCATGACATGATAGAATTCTCAGTTGTGAGCAAAGTAAGGAGAGGGGTCAGCGAAACTGCTACCATGGACTTCCGGAGGGCAGACTTTGGCCTGTACAGGTCACTGGTTGAGAGAGTCCCTTGGGAGACAGTCCTGAAGGACAAAGGGGTCCAGGAAGGTTGGACAGTCTTCAAGAAGGAAATCTTAAAGGCACAGGAGCAGGCAGTCCCCATGTGCCGTAAGAAGAGCTGGCGGGGAAGGCGACCGGCCTGGCTGAACAGGGAGATTTTGCTGGGACTCAGGGAAAAGAGGAGAGTTTATCACCTCTGGAAGAAGGGGCAGGCAACTCACGAAGAGTACAAGGATCTCGTTAGGTCAAGCAGGGACAAAATTAGAAAGGCAAAAGCCCAGCTAGAGCTCAGTCTGGCTACAGTCGTAAAGGATAATAAAAAATGTTTTTACAAATATATTAACAACAAAAAGAGAGGCAAGGAAAATCTCCATCCCCTACTGGATATGGCGGGGAACATTGTCTCCAAGGACGAGGACAAGGCTGAGGTACTTAATGCCTTCTTTGCCTCAGTCTTTAATAGCCAGTCCAGGTATCCGCAGGGTATTCAGCCCCCTGAGCTGGAAGATGGGGATGGAGAGCACAATGTACTCCTCATATTCCAGGAGGAAGCAGTCAAGGACCTGCTAAGCCACCTGGACACCCACAAGTCTATGGGGCCTGATGGGATCCACCCGAGAGTACTGAGAGAGCTGGCGGAGGAGCTTGCTAAGCTACTCTACATCATTTATCAGCAGTCGTGGTTAACAGGGGAGGTCCCAGAAGACTGGAGGCTTGCCAATGTGACGCCCGTCTACAAGAAAGGCCGGAAGGAGGATCCTGGGAACTACAGGCCTGTCAGCCTGACCTCTGTACCGGGGAAGATTATGGAGCGGTTGGTCTTGAGAGTGCTCACAGGGCATGTGCAGGACAACCAAGGGATCAGGCCCAGCCAGCATGGGTTCATGAAAGGCAGGTCCTGCTTGATCAACCTGATCGCCTTCTATGACCAGGTGACCCGCCTAGTGGATGAGGGAAAGGCTGTGGACGTTGTCTACCTGGACTTTAGTAAAGCCTTTGACAGCATCTCCCACAGCGTTCTCCTGGAGAAACTGGCGGCTCGTGGCTTAGACAGGTTTACTCTTCGCTGGGTGAGGAACTGGCTGGATGGCCGAGCCCAGAGAGTTGTGGTGAATGGCGTTAAATCCGGCTGGCAGCCGGTCACAAGCAGTGTTCCCCAGGGCTCGGTTCTGGGGCCGGTCTTGTTCAATATCTTTATTGATGATCTGGATGAGGGGATCGAGCGCTCCCTCAGTAAGTTTGCAGATGACACCAAGTTGGGTGGGAGTGTTGATCTGCTGGAGGGTAGGAGGGCTCTGCAGAGGGATCTGGACAGGCTGGATTGATAGGCAGAGGTCAACTGTATGAGGTTTAATAAGGCCAAGTGCAGGGTCCTGCACTTCGGCCACAACAACCCCATGCAATGCTACAGGCTTGGGGAGGAGTGGCTGGAGAGCAGCCCGGCGGAAAGGGACCTGGGGGTGCTGGTTGACAGCTGGCTGAATATCAGTTGGCAGTGTGCCCAGGTGGCCAAGGCAGCCAATAGCGTCCCTGCCTGTATCAGGAATAGTGTGGCCAGCAGGAGGAGGGAAGTGATTGTGCCCCTGTACTTGGCACTGGTGAGGCCGCACCTTGAATACTGTGTTCAGTTTTGGGCCCCTCACTACAAGAAGGACATTGAGGTGCTGGAGCGTGTCCAGAGAAGGGCAACGAAGCTGGTGAGGGGTCTGGAGCACAAGTCTTATGGTGAGCGGCTGAGGGAACTGGGGTTGTTCAGTCTGGAGAAGAGGAGGCTGAGGGGAGACCTTATCGCTCTCTACAACTACCTGAAAGGGGCTTGTGGCGACGAGGGCGCTGGTCTCTTCTCCCAAGTAACCTGCGATAGGACAAGAGGAAATGGCTTCAAGTTGCGCCAGGGGAGGTTTAGATTGGATATTAGGAAAAACTTCTTCACTGAGAGAGTGGTCAGGCATTGGAACAGGCTGCCCAGGGAGGTGGTGGAGTCACCATCTCTGGAAGTGTTCAAAAAACGTGTGGATGTGGCACTTCAGGACATGGTTTAGGGGACATGGTGGCACTGGATTAATGGTTGGACTTGATGATCTTGAAGGTCCTTTCCAACCTAGTGGTTCTGTGATTCTGTGATTCTGTGATTTGCATAGACCTGTTGTATGAAGTGTGGCAAAACTGTGTTTATATTAGATTTCTGTTAATTAGTACCTTGTCTTCTCTCCTTCCTTGTGCTTGTTTAACATAAGAACCTTAAATGCAAACAAGTAATCAAATTAGGAGAAAAGGCAAGGTACTAATGGACGTAATGTTGTGGGATCTTATGAAGCACATAGGTGTTATGTGCTTCAGTCCCTCCTGGAAACTGTCATCCTCCATTTTCAGAAGAGATTTGCAGAGTACAGTCCTCATGTTTGCAAATTAGAGCTGGTTGAACTGTATAATAAAAGTTTATTTGCTAGTGAATTTTTAAGGAATACAAAAATATCCAATATTCAGGTGTAAATAGTAATAATTTAAAGATAGTAATAATTTAAAACTGCTTTTTGTAAACTCTTAAAAAGAGAAATCACACATTGCTTCTGCTTCAGATATATATTTCCCAAATTTCTGCCTTTACTATTCAAGCTATGAACTGAGATTCAACCAAACAGAAAAACCTCTGGTAAATCTTGCTGAAATGATTTTGGAAAGTTCCTGTGTACTGGTCCCCTCTGTTTGAGGTTGCCACTCCTACAGCAGATTTGGGAAACAAGTGCCTGAAGCTCGGTTGATTTGTATGAGTTTATGTTAATATGTTGTGCACTTAGTTGCTCCAAGAGAGGCACTTGTTTTCTTTTGCTAAAACACGGGAAAACTCCAGCAAAGTGACAAATAACTACATAGTGAGTGTAGGTTACTTAAATTACCATAACAAGATGAGCTAGGGATCATCTGCCCATGACCTGTAGGCCATCACCCTGAGCAATAAACCCCTGGGGGATTCTTCTCAGCTTGCCTTCAACCTTCTTGGGGTGGGAAAGACATTCAGCGTAGAGTGTATCAACAGCAGAAGGGTGTTATGAAACCCACAAAGCAAACTTAAAAGGCGCCAGTGAATCTTGGAAAAATGTAACTAAAGGAGAGCAAAATGGTTGTCTACAAGAGTGAGTAGGCAGGAAGCAAGCAGGGGATTTGTCTATGGTAGGAAAAGGGAAACCAGGGGAAAAAGAATGAAGCCAAGGAAGGAAAACTTGGCATTTTAGGATGAACTTGCTGCTGAAACCCCTTGGCCTGAGACTCATCTCACAAGAAAAGCAAGAAATCCTGTCCTCTTTGAGAAAGTTTTAAACTCTGGTGGGCAGAGTACTGTGATGCATAATAGAAAAGGCATATTTTTAACTTATAGGACACTGTCTTGGGAATAAGGGATTGACCCATTCACTATCTGCCTGATTTTGGGCATTTGTATTTTTCCTGTTAATTTTTTCCTCTTTTAATTCTGTTTCACTATAATTTTCATATCTTTTAAGTAATAATTAAACTTGCTTTTCTTTTTTCAGCACAGCGAAAGTACAATGGGTCAAACAGGGAATGATATACTGCCAGAAGATACAGAGCAGGATAGGCAATTGTTCTCTCCTAGTTGGAAAGTGACTACTATAACAACATGTAGGGGGCTTATAAGAAAGATGGGGACAGACTTTTTAGCAGGGCCTGTTGTGATAGGACAAGGGGTAATGGTTTTAAATTAAAAGAGGGTAGATTTATACTAGATATAAGGAAGAAATTTTTCACCATGAGGGTGGTAAAACACTGGAACAGGGTGCCCAGAGAGGTGGTAGATGCCCCATCCCTGGAAACATTCCAGGTCAGGTTGGATGGGGCTCTGAGCAACCTGGTCTAGTTGAAGATGTCCCTGCTCGTTGCAGGGGGCTTGGACTAGATGACCTTTAAAGGTCCCTTCCAACCCAAAGATTCTGTGTAATCAGTTTGCAGGTTTTCTGTGCCATTGTGCTGGTTTTAGCTGGGATAGAGTTAATTTTCTTCATAGTAGCTAGTATGGGGCTATGTTTTGCATTTGTACTGGAAACAGTGTTGATAATACAGGGATGTTTTCATTATTGCTGAGCATTGCTTACACAGAGTCAAGGCCTTTTCTGTTTCTCACACCACCCCACCAGTGATTAGGCTGGGGATGCACAAGAAGTTGGGAGGGGACACAGCTGGGACAGCTGACCCCAGACGACCAAAGGGATATTCCATACCATATGATGTCATGCTCAGCAATAAAAGCTAAGAAAAAGAAGAAGGAAGGGGGAGACATTTGGAGTTATGGCGTTTTGTCTTCCTAAGTAACCGTTACGTGTGATGGAGCCCTGCTTCCCTGGAGATGGCTGAACACCTGCCTGCTGATGGGAAGTGATGAATTAATTCCTTGTTTTGCTTTGCTTGCATGTAAAGCTTTGCTTTACCTATTAAACTGTCTTTATCTCAACCCTTGAGTTTTCTCACTGTTACTCTTCTGATTCTTTCCCCCATCCCACTAGGTGGGGGAGTGAGTGAGCAGCTGTGTGGTGCTTCGTTGCCAGCTGGGGTTAAACCACAACAGCGATCTACTTCCTTTTATCCTCCTTTTTTTTGGTAAAATGATTAGCTAGGTACCTCTAGAGTACCGAATTATTTGTTCAAAACTCTCTTTGATATCTATAGTGGCATTGTCAAAGTGAAAAGTTATTCTAGACTTTGATGAAATGATGTCTAACAAGAAAATACAAATTAATTTTTAAGTCTCGCAAATACATTTGCACTGAATTTTTGTAGCAAAAAAAGAATTAATATCAGAACTTATAGCAATTTAACAAGCTCAGTATTTATGGGCATAGTATTTCAGATGCTATCATTTGCCACTGTACTGAGAAAAATAATTATTAGTCTTATGTGCATAGTATAAATGGAAAGATTATTTTGTTTCTCAGTAGTGCTGTATGTATCAGTACATTTGGTCAGAAGGTCAGTAGGAGCCAGGTATCTGATTCTGTTTTGTACTTTAGATTGTGTCTCCTTTAATACCCATTTATCTTAATGGAAGCAGTTCACTTGCTTTCTTTGTTTCATAATATTTGAGTAATATCTGAATAAACCAAAAAGCCATTTTTTTCAATTGCAATCTCATTAACTGTCATTCTGCTTCAAATAGTTTCTATTCTAAGCAATGCTATTTACATCTATACAGAAATGCTCAATTTCTCTGAGTTTTCAGTAACGTAAAATGACTTTTACTGCATAATATTTGGATCCAGTACCTAACAGCATATGACAGCAAGAACATATCACATTCTTCTTGTGATTTAGTGCATCATCTTTGCAATTTCCTAGTAAGAGATTGGCTGGCACTGGGTGCTGACATAAGATAAACAGGGGGATCCAAAATGTTACAACTTCCTTAGATTTGCTTTCTCACCCTTAGTGATCTGTTTTATATATGTAGCCTTACACATTGTTCCAGGAAAATTACATTTTTAAACTAGTTTTGGACAATTTTATTAATCAGGGCATGAAGTAGGAAAATTTGAGATTTTTTTTTTAATGGAGTGGTTGAAATCTACAATCTGTTATAAACATCAGAAAAGAAACATCTATGCATGATGATACAAATCAATCCAAAGGGAATTAATATTGTTGTTGTTCTGGAGTGCTGGGAACGCAGTTCATTATATCTTATATGATCATCTTGCTTTTATCTCTAGCCCTTGTTTACTTTATAACCTTTGTTTAGATTGTAAGATCTTTGTGGCAAAGATGATTTTTTGTATTGTATACAGATTAATGGCTACCAAACTGTGACTCTGTATTGGGTCTGGCTGACATGGAGTTAACTTTCCCCATAGCAGCCCTCATAGTGCTGTGCTTTATTGCTAGAAAGGTGTCAATAACACATCAGTGTTTTGGCTACTGCTGAACAGTGCTTACACAGCATCAAGGCTGTCTCTCCAACATTCCCCCCTCACCCCCAAAGGCCAGTAGGCTGGGGGTGGGCAAGATCCTGGGAGGGGACATAGCCAGAACAGCTGACCCAAACTGGCCAAAGGGATATTCAATACCATATGATGTTGTGCTCAGCAATAAGAACTAAGAGAAAGAGTGGGGAGGGCCGTTCATTATTAAGGCATTTGTCTTCCAGAGCAAGCACTATGCATACTGAAGCCCTTCTTCCCAGGAAATGGCTGGACATCACCCACTGATGGGAAGTAGAGAATAAATATTTTTGTTTTCCTTTGCTTCTGTGCACAGCATTTGCTTTCTCTTTATTAAACTGCCTTTATCTTGATCCATGAGTTCTTTTTCATCTTATTTTCTCCCCTCTCTGTCCTGCTGAGGAAGGGGATTGATGATAGCACAGCTTGGTGGGCAACTGGCGTCCAGCCAAGGTCAACCCACCACAGATTCTTATCAAAACTTCTAATCTTTAAAAAATATAAGTAATAACATTAAAAAAGAAGACTTCCAAGTTGTCCACAGAATTTATTTTTACAGTCCTGGGCCATTAATGTGGAAATATTTCCTATATTTTTTCAGGTGTCAGAATTGTTGTCATCCCTCACAAATGCTAAAAATGAGCAGCAAAAGTACCAGTTACTTTTGGAGCAAATGCACATCTCTCTCTTCCATATTATACAGTCAGCAGTAAAATCTAACAACAGGGATGCTGCAGCATGTAACAAACAAAGCTTTTGTTCTGATGAGACTATTAGTAATAGTTGTTCACATATAGATGTTGCAATGGGAAATGCTGAATCGCCAAGAATAGGAATGAGAATCCCAGACAGTTTCATATCTGAAGACTTCAAGCAGCTGTCTAAATCTAAGTCAAAAATATCTGTCACTGGAAGGCACCAAAAAGTCTTGTTTGTGACCCACTGCAAAAATGTGTAGTTCCTTATGTGTATTTGATCAAAAATTGCTTTCCTATGCCAGTTTCTTTGATCCAAGGCAAATGTTTCATTGGGGAGGTATTATGTAAAATACAGCATTTCAAGAAAGAAAAAAGGCTCCAGCTGTCATTTGAGATTTTTTCCATTTCTAAATTACACACTTCTGAAGGTGAGCAGCCTGTGTTGATAGTTATTTATGGATGTCTCAGAATAGCACAAATGGGATTAGCCAGGAACAATAGAATAAAAATTAAAAGAAGGAAAATAATTGAGATTGCATTTCAAGAGACAGTTCCTGAATATGAGAACTCAGACATTGCACTCTGAAATAATTTCCAAATAGTAGAAACCTGAATAGCTGGGACATGAAAAAAGAAGCTCGTCAAAGCAAAAGTAAGCAAACGTTCTGCTACATGTATTTATGCCATATATTTATTTTTCTGTAAAAGCCTGTAACAAATATTGAAAAGGTAAACAAAATCATGATAGACATTTGGGAACTTGCTCAGATTCATGGTGGTTTATGTTTGGCCCTTATGCACAGGAGCAGTTAATTATTCTAAGCTTGTTAGTTGCTCCTAAGATTGAATTCAGTGGGAATCTTGGCTTGGATTTCAGTGGGAGTTGGATCAATGAAAACAATTTTCTCCTCATTTAAACAAAGGAATGGATTCTCAAATCAATAGTGCTTGAATGACACCTTGTTTTTTTAACACTACATTGGCCCTGAAGTAGGTTAACAGGCTTTTTTATGGATCTGCTATAGCTGATGACTTGCATACACTGTGACCATTCTGCTTGGAGAGTCTACCACATCAGAGCATCTTTGCTCCCACTTGAACAGCATAATGGAGAATTTGTGTCAAAGCTACACTAACCATATTCCTCCCCTACTCCCCATCCCCATGACTTCAAAGTACTTTTGGCTTCGTATCTCTTTTTCATATCTTACTCTTGCTCTGAGTGTATGTGTCTAAGAAAAATGCCAGTTTAATAGCAGTGAGTGGCCTTCCTGCATAACTCAGAAAAAGTTAAAGCCATCTTTATATCTTCTGGATTCTCAGATGTAAGCTCAAATCTCCAAGGAAAAATTTGGAGGAGATACAACATGGTTTCTACTGTTACAGTACTTTTAGGTAAGTTACTTTGCATCTGAGGACTGCCATAGCATCGACTTCCTTATGATCCTCAAGAAGCAGACAACCATTTAGGCATCTGGTTTCAATTGTTTCTCATGCTTTCTCTGTCAAGATGTTCCTTGGAGGCCAACAGCAATAAAATCCATGCCTAGATGACCAAGGAGACTTTAACATGGGAATAGGATAAAACAAGCTGAACTGAGATAAGGTCTGTTTTTTACTTCAAATAACATATACAGCATAGGCAGCATCAGTACAAACCTTTCTTCACTGATCTGCCAGCATCCCACATCTGCAAGAGCATGCAGTCATTAAATGTTGAGGCTAGTAATTTTTTGGCTGAGTAACTGAGATTGGAAACATGGGTACCAAACAGTAATGATGATATGTGAATTATTTTTCCTCCTGACTTTGTAATCAGTAAGAATTTCTCCACCCACTTCATTGGAAGCGGGACTAGGCCTATGTTTTTTATAAAAAAAACAAAAGCAAAAAAAAAAACCAACATCAATAAAAAACAATGTTAGGTATTTATCTCTTTGGATACCTCACTACAGAGTTAGGTCCTGAACTTCAATTTAGTTTCTAGTATGCAGAGTTCAGTGTTCTGCCTTGTTACAGTATACTCCTACTTCTTTTTGGGAAACAGGGATATGTACCCTATTGCCAGTGTTAGAAATAATATATGTGATCTTGCACAATCTGAGGGGACTACAATGGAAATTGTATAAATGAGAGGGAAGGAGCCTTTTCAAAATTTTTGGAGAAGCAAATGAAAGACCTTTCAAGATACTAGAGGGAACACCTAAGAAGACACACTACATCCTCCCTTTGAGTTTTAAGGATTCAATAATTGTCTCTGTTTATCCTACATATGCTGTTCTACGCCATGAATGTAAATGGGAATGACTGCAGCTCAACAGAGAAAGCAAATAAAAATTTAAGTGCCTTAGACAATTAAGAAGTCATCATTATTTTTTGTTATTCTTTGGGCTGTGGTAGTAGCTTGAAATTGAGCCTGGAGCATAACCACTTCATGCTGTATAAACACAGTAGTAAAAAATTACTTTCTTTTCCAAAGATTTCACTGTTCCTCAGATGTGGAATGGCTTGAGGGAGGGAAATCTAAGCCTTCAGACAAAGAACATGTATTTCTTTGTTCCTCCTAGAAAGTAATAGGTCAGTGCTTATATAACGAGTATTATGTCTTTTTCTGTTGAACACAATTCCCAATCTAGGGAGCTTGGCTCAGTTAACGGCTGTCTGAGATGTCCCTGGGTCAGATGTGATCTTGAGCTCAGGCTTGTTCTAGATTAGTCAGCCCACTTACCTAAACAGCTTGTGCCCTGTGCTATGGAATCATTTCCCAGACTAAGGAACTTAAGTCTGTCCTTCCTCCTCTGTCCTCCTTTCATTTCTCCCTCCTTATTTTTTTTAATCACTTCTCTATTTCTCCATTGTCTTCTACCTTCTTCTCAAACCATGCCTTGTTTTTTTTTAATCGACTTTTCTCTCAATGTCTTTCCCTGTCAGTCATGAAGCAGTCTTTGCTTGCAAATGCCCAAGGGACAACCCCTCTTTCAGCTTGTCTTGCTTCAGGGGTGAATTTCCCAGATGTATTCCTCCCTCCTCTTGCTATCAATTCTCATTTGACCCATCAGGCTCTCCTGTTTTATAACAGGATTCACTCAGTTCTGATTACAGAGATCTCCTCTCTGTCAGACCCAAAGCCCAGTCCATAAGTGTTTAGCAACACCTCTGGCTTGCCTGGTTGTCATTTCTAACCAGTTAGCCCAGTGGTGTTGCCTCTCTACAAAGACACCTCTCTTTCTAGGTGCTACAACTGTTTTAAGCTGCTCAGAGGTCTCCACTGATGGTAGTTGCCTAACTGTGCTCTTTTTCTGTCTTCATCGTTCAAGTAAGTAAGTGATTCCCTAGAGATACATGTGACTTTTAAACACAGCAGATGAGGAGAGTCATTTCTGCACAGATAGGATACCAAGCATGAATGCAGCCTTTCTGCATCAGATGGTGTTTATGAAGATATGAGGAAAGAGGGCTAAAGCTCCCTTAGCTACCCACCTCTAGTCAGTCTCACAGAAATTCAACAGGATGAGAGCTATATAAGGATTTCAGATTTACTTTAAAGCTGTAAAGGATTCTTCTCAGATGCATAAGGGGGTGTGTGGAAAAGAGATGAGTGAAAACCTCAGCTGGGTTGTGCTTTGCACAGCTTTTATTGTATCCCCACCCAGAGGTTGGCAGGTCCCAAAACCAGGACAGTGGTGGTGTATTCATATATATAAATATGTTCATATATATGTTCATATGTATGATCTTGAAGGTCCTTTCCAACCTTAGTGATTCTGTATTATTTTGTGTTATTTTTTTTAAAGACCTGATGTAAAACCCATCAAAGGCAATGAAAAACCACAGGCTTTGGTGAATTTTGGATTAGGACTATAAAGCATGAAATGGATTTCTTCTGACTTAAGAAAAATAATTATTCTCTGAGTTTCCTGGTTATTTTCTGATAATAGCTGTCCCCACTTCAGAATTTTGATTTCAAAGATACGTAGCTTGATTCCCCAGACATGTACTGCTGGGAGAAACCACTGCCTCTGAAAAAGTGTGCCAAAGGTTACTAGCTGAAGGAGGACAATAGAAATTTGCTATAGCGATTACTCCTTTAAAAAGGCGTTGTTTTAATGTGGTCCAAAGGCAAGACTGTGCCTTAGATTCTAACAGCTCCTGGAGAGTGTGTCATAAGCCTGATGGTGGTGCTACACTGGAGATATGTCATTCCCCCACAGTAATCTGCAGAAAGATAAAGCAGACTCTGTACCTCTCATTCCTCCTGCATATAGTAATAAATGCACAATGTAAATCTTATTTCTATTTAGACCACTTCATATTGCCAGTGTAGGATTTGTAACACAACTTAAAGCTTATGTAGATCTTAAAACAAGTACCTATAAAACAAAAGAAAACAGCACTTGTAGTGCTTGTATTTCAGTGGTAGCACTATCTTAATGGTTCACTGTCTGTAATTTGCAGGAAAGACCAGCTTTCTTGAAGTTTTTGAAGATTTCCTAGTACGAAACAAAAATCGCTTAATGTCAAGGGGGTCAGCTTACGCTGTCTATTTTTGATGCTTAACATTCATGGATGAGCTAAAACACATTAAATTACTGTAAAAGTCTTTTGAGAAGACAATGGAGGGAAAGCAAATGAGAAGGAGGAAGGCATTCTTACTTATATTTTGCAACAATGCTTTTATTGATGTAGAAGTTTTTATGGTGAGTAATTTAATTAAAATTATAACATTGTTGCTGAAACTGAATAACCAAAAACTATACGGCAGAAATACAGTCTATTTCTAAAAGTTTTCAATATCTGCTGCTCCTTTTGAGGAGTAATGGGAGCTTTAGTTACCTTTACTAAAAAATATGTATAACTTTCAGTGATTGTTGTGACGTTAGATGTATAATTTTGAAGTCCTTTATTCCACTCAGGGTGCTGGAACTTGCTCATCTCATTCTGCGCACTGAATAAGGAGCCTCACTGTTTAATGTGGATCTTTGAATTCAGCTATGCAGCAAGGTGATTAAAAGTTAGGTCTTTAAAGCTGGTCTTAAGCCTCTCCCTTCTCTTCCTCTCTCTCCTAGTCACTCTAGCCAAGTATTTTTAGCTTTTCATACAACAAATTGAATACATAAAACTGTCCAGTTTTCAGCTGGGATAGAGTTAATTTTCTTCACAGAAGCTAGTGTGAGGCTATGTTTTGGATTTGGGATGAGAAAATGTTGATAACGTGCTGATGTTTTCAGTTGTTGCTAAGCAGTCAAGGACAGTCCAGCTTCTCATGTTGGCCTGCCAGCAAGAAGGCTGGGGGTGCACAGGAAGCTGGGAGGGGACACAGCCAGGAGAGCTGACCCAGGCTGGCCAAAGTGACGTGCGGAAAACAGACTCCACAATCTGTAAGATTGTAAAGTAGGTATGTTTATTCAGCGCTGGGCAGCACGGGGGGGTAGTCCCACCAAAAACCGTGCACGCCCCAACGCGGCACTCACTTCAAATATATACAGCAAAGTGTTGCATATACATAAAGTTTTGCAATATGCCTATACATATGCATGATCTGTCCCCGCTTCGTATTGAAATGAGTTCCAAGATGTTATTTCCATGAACCCCTCCCATCTGCGCTTGCACATTGTCTCCTAGTGGTGGTTGTCGGGGGTCATGGGGATGAAGGTTGGTGGTTCCTCTTCGTCACCGCTGGTAACCTTTTGTCCCTGCGCAGACTCGGTCGTTCCTTGGTTCTTACTCAAACCGCAGGGTCGGTTTTAGCTAGTTTCTTGAGGCAAGTTCCTAATTCTTATCAGGGACTGTCCTTGTGAGGAGCCACAAATCTTCTTGCTCCTGTCAGTTTATCAGGAACTGTCTTTGTAAGGAACTACAGATCTCCTGCTTTAGTTACTTTACCCAATAGCTAACAAGATTTCAAACCTTATCTACTAATTAACTGCTAAGATTCCCTTAACCCCTTCTCTCAGTCCCCCCTTTTCTAAGAAGTTAGTAAATTCTTTTACTATGCCTGTTTCTAATACAGTGTTTCCTTATCCAGCATCTTTTCAAAATACTAGTTAGACTCAAGCCTGCGTCATAACTGGTTCCTCTTCCATTCGCTGTAGGAGTCCCCTGTGTTCCGAAAACACCACAGGGCACATCAACCTTGTTGCGTTAGGAGGCAGAGCAATTTGGCAGAAACTAAACCCCCTTGCTTTCCAGTCGATCCTCAGATATCAGAGGGACTGGGGGCGGCTGAGCTTAGGTTCTGAGTGATGCCCAAAGTCAGCGTTAGTAGTCCGGTCGTGCCCAACACCTTTGTTGGACTATCACGGGTCCGGATGCACTACTAACATCACACTACCTGCTCAGCCGGACACCTCCTGAACTAACACGGCCGCACTCAGAGGTACGGTCGCGTTCAGGGACCACACACGGCTGAGTCAATCAATAGTGCGATTTATTGAAGCAACAGATATATAGGTTCTTTGGATTGCCAGTGATAAATTCACTACCTATAAAGCACGTGCAAATGCTAAAACTACAAGTGACACTACTTGGCTATAAACGCGTTAAAAGATGTAAAGTGACTCTATATAGAGATTTCTAAGTTTCCCGGGGAGGCACTTGGTATGACCAAGGGTTCGAATCTTACCCAACGGCATCCTGATGGGGGGGAAGAGAGGCTCAGCCCGTCGACTGATCCCAGAAGTTAGAGTGGTACACGACGATGGTATCTTCCCTAACATCCAGCTCTTAAAACATTATTTTATAGTGTTTTACTTTGCAGGTGGAGCTTGAGTGGCTCTAGTCATACATACCTTTATCAGGATTGGTGCAGAATTCTCTCGCTTCGCGTTTAAAGGTACAGACTAGGAAAAATTCAGTGCGCACGCTCATTGAGGAGGGGTCGCACCTTGGGGGGGTGGTAGCTTTTGAGAGGGGTGTGCGTTTTAGTATTATAATGATATTATAATTAGCAAAGTTCACTCTAAGTACAGCACTTCATCAAAGTTGGCAGGTCCTTGGCCCAGGACATTGCAAGCGCAGCTTATCAATGTACATCCTGTGCATCCCTAAACTCCCCTGTTCACAGAGCGTGGCCGTGAGGTCTCCACTCTGCTCCACCCTCCATGTATCTCTCCCAGAGTCAGCACACCAGGCGCCCCTGATGTTGCCAACATCCAAGGCTGTTCAGGGAGCCTCCATGTCACAGACCCATTGTACAGGAGTGCTATGTTCCACCTGGTTTCAAGGCTGTTCTTAGAGGGTAAATTTCCAAAGTACCCCTCAGCGATTACTCCACAGAGCTATAACACAAAGCGCTATGGATAGAACCACAATAATTATTAGAGTAACAAATAATTGTTTTAACTATGATAGGTTTAGTAACCAAGACGTTAACCTTTCCCACAGCTCAGAAAACCCTCAAAAGGTGTCATCTTGAGTTACTTCACGTAGGATTTTTGCTTGTTCTCTGATCTCCTGTAAGTCAGCAGATATTCGCCCACTTTTGTCTACATACATGCAACAGCTGACATTGATTACTGTGCACACCCCCCCCCCGTGAGGTTAATAATAAATCTAGAGGTATACGATTTTGTGATATTATTTTCAATAAACGAGTAGTTTCTTCTTGGAGTGTCCTGATGGCATCTATAGTTTTATTCTCGATTAACTCTATTACAGCTGAGATGTTTATTATAGTAACTCGCTAACACCCAGAAATGGGATTAGCCACCGCACAAAGCTATGATAGCTTGTCGGCTTTTCGATTAAGGGGTTACTCATCCTTCAGTTTCTGATTAAAGTGACTCTCCATTTTATTCTCACAGGATTCTGTGTTGTTTTATCAATAATAGTGATGTTGGGGACCAGGGTGTCCAAAGTACATGCTTCCCACAACCCCAGAGGTAAAGTTTTCCAAGTTGCTGTACCACACAACCAGTACGACCCTGGCCCTAGCAGAACCAGGAGGCCAGTATAATTAAGTACAGTTGCTGGATCAATAGAGATAAAATGTGGTCCTCTGTCAGAGGATAGAGTCGCTGGAACTCCAAAATGCGGTATTGTCTCTTGTACCAATGCTTTATCTCCATCCCCTACTGGCTATACCTCCATCCCCTACTGGATATTGCGGGGAACGTTGTCTCCAAGGATGAGGACAAGGCTGAGGTACTTAATGCCTTCTTTGCCTCAGTCTTTAATAGCCAGTCCAGGTATCCACAGGGTATTCAGCCCCCTGAGCTGGAAGACAGGGATGGAGAGCACAATAACCCGCCCATAATCCAGGAGGAAGCAGTCAAGGACCTGTTAAGCCACCTGGACACCCACAAGTCTATGGGGCCTGATGGGATCCACCTGAGAGTACTGAGAGAGCTGGCAGAGGAGCTTGCCAAGCCACTCTCCATCATTTATCAGCAGTCCTGGTTAACAGGGGAGGTCCCAGAAGACTGGAGGCTTGCCAATGTGACGCCCGTCTACAAGAAAGGCCGGAAGGAGGATCCTGGGAACTACAGGCCTGTCAGCCTGACCTCTGTACCAGGGAAGATTATGGAGCGGTTGGTGTTGAGAGTGCTCACAGGGCATGTGCAGGACAACCAAGGGATCAGGCCCAGCCAGCATGGGTTCATGAAAGGCGGGTCCTGCTTGACCAACCTGATCTCCTTCTATGACCAGGTGACCCGCCTAGTGGATGAAGGAAAGGCTGTGGATGTTGTCTACCTGGACTTTAGTAAAGCCTTTGACAGTGTCTCCCACAGCATTCTCCTGGAGAAACTGGCGGCTCGTGGCTTAGATAGGTGTACTCTTCACTGGGTGAGGAACTGGCTGGATGGCCGAGCCCAGAGAGTTGTGGTGAATGGCGTTAAATCCGGCTGGTGGCCAGTCACAAGTGGTGTTCCCCAGGGCTCGGTTCTGGGGCCGGTCTTGTTCAATATCTTTATTGATGATCTGGATGAGGGGATCGAGCGCTCCCTCAGTAAGTTTGCAGATGACACCAAGTTGGGTGGGAGTGTTGATCTGCTGGAGGGTAGGAGGGCTCTGCAGAGAGATCTGGACAGGCTGGATCGATGGGCAGAGGTCAACTGTATGTGGTTTAATAAGGCCAAGTGCCGGGTCCTGCACTTCGATCATAACAACCCCATGCAATGCTACAGGCTTGGGGAGGAGTGGCTGGAGAGCAGCCCGGCGGAAAGGGACCTGGGGGTGCTGGTTGACAGCCGGCTGAACATGAGCCGGCAGTGTGCCCAGGTGGCCAAGAAGGCCAACAGCGTCCTGGCCTGTATCAGAAATAGTGTGGCCAGCAGGAGTAGGGAAGTGGTTGTGCCCCTGTACTCGGCCCTGGTGAGGCCGCACCTTGAATACTGTGTTCAGTTTTGGGCCCCTCACTACAAGAAGGACATTGAGGTGCTGGAGCGTGTCCAGAGAAGGGCAACGAAGCTGGTGAGGGGTCTGGAGCACAAGTCTTATGAGGAGCGGCTGAGGGAACTGGGTGTGTTCAGTCTGGAGAAGAGGAGGCCGAGGGGAGACCTTATTGCTCTCTACAACTACCTGAAAGGGGGTTGTGGCGATGAGGGCGCTGGTCTCTTCTCCCAAGTAACCAGCGATAGGACAAGAGGAAATGGCCTCAAGTTGCACCAGGGGAGGTTTAGATTGGATATTAGGAAAAATGTCTTTACTGAGAGGGTGGTCAGGCTGCCAGGAGGCCCGGTGCCCTGTAAACCGCCCCATGGTCAAAAAACCCCAAATTCTGCCGACGGCACCAGCCCCTGAGCAATGTGTTGATCAGGTGTGCTTTCCTGTTCCTTTCAGTGTTCTTCCCTGTCACTGAAGGGATTGATGAAAACACTACCTGTGCTCCCCCTCCATCGACCAGTCGCCCCAGCGCTCTCAAGTCCTTTTTGACTGCCTTTGGGCTTCTTAGTGCAACCTCATTGTTGCCAACCTGCATGACCAACAGTGGGTAGTAATCAGTGGGCCGAACCAGACCAGGGAGTTTCCTGGTGACATCTCTCACCCAGGCCCCAGGGAGGCAGCAGACTTCCCTGTCAGTTGGGTCTGGTCGACATATTGGGCCCTCTGTACCCCTCAGAAGGGAGTCGCCTATGACAATTACCCTCCTTTTTTTCTTAACACAGGATGTCTTGATGCGTGGGGCTGGTTGACTCACCCTAGGCACCCCCTTGGACGGACCTTCGTCAGGGTCCTCATGTTCCTGTCCCTCATGTTCCAGAGCCCCATACCTGTTGTGTAAGGGCAGCTGGGACAGTGAGGGAGGCCGGGAGGGGATGCACCGGCCTCTCCAAGCAGGGACCTGTTTCCATTCTCCCTCATCTCTTAGGTTCCCTCCTTCTGCCCAGCAGCAAGAGGACAGGGCATCCCCTGCTGCTTGTGGAGCCTCCACCAGCTGCCCCTGCTTCAGGGATGGCAGGGTGCAGCTCCACCAATCTCTCTCTCACACTCCCTAATGCTCCTCAGCCTCTCCACTTCTTCTTTCAGCTCTGCCACCAGGCTGAGCAGGTCACTCACCTGGTTGCACCGCACGCAGGTGGTGTCTCCGCTGGTCTCTGGTACAACCGACAGGCTCAGGCACTCTTTGCAGCCGGATACTTGGACAGCCGCGTACCTGAGCGCAAGCTCTGTCTGTGTCGCCACATTCTTTCTGGCCACGGTTTTCAGCCGAGTGGCAACCATGGCTGAGCCTCCTGTTGCAGGACGATGGCCACTTGTCAGAGAACCTATAGTGCTGGGGGGGAACTGCGCCCCGCCCGCACGCCTTCCCTGCACGCCCTGCCCGCACGAACTGCCGCGCAAACTTCCGCGCTACGTCCTTCTGACGCGCCACGTCCTGTTTGCCCGCCCTATTCGTCTGCGCTCCGGGTCGCTCGCGCTCCCTGGGGCTGCTCTTGTAGGCGAGGGGCTTTGGCTACCACCGCTCTAGGCCACGCCCACGCTGAGTCAGAGCTGCCGCTAGTCAGGAGCCCGCTCCGCCGGCCTGGGGGGGGAGCTGGGTCACTCTCTCTCTCCCTGTGCTGCCGCCTTCGCGGTTTGGCCGCTTCAGGAAGGGTCCCCCGGCGCGACCCTTCGCTCCGGAGCCTTTCGCGACCCTTCGCTCCGGAGCCCTTCGCCTCGGTGGCTTCACAGATGGTAGGACTGTTCTTAAATCCTTGTGGCAACATCGTCCAAGTGAGCTGAGTCTTGCAACCACTTTTGGGGTTTTCCCATTCCAATGCAAATAATTTTTGGCTGGCTTCATGGAGTGGGAGGCAAAAGAAGGCATCCTTCAGATCTAAAACAGTAAACCAAGTTAGTTCAGGTGTTAATACAGTCAACAGGGTATATGGATTTGCTACTATGGGGTAAAGATCCTCAGTTATTTTATTTACGGCCCGTAGATCCTGGACTACACGGTACGACCCGTCAGGCTTACAAACAAGTAATATAGGGGTGTTGAAATCAGACTCACACTCTTTCAGTAATCCTATTTGTAAAAATTTTTTAATCACTGGCCGAATTCTTTCCTTATCTTCCTTCTTTAGGGGATATTGCTTAACTCTTGCCGGTTGCTGGCCTTCTTTGAGTCTAACTTCAACAGGTAGTGCATTCTTTGCTCTTCCAGGTACATCAGTGGCCCATACCCCAGGATATACCTGGTTTAAGATTTCCCCCCTAATCTTTCCTTCTGCGGGGAGACTGGTTAAGAATAGATTCATTATCTGGATATATTGCTGATCTTTTACTTCCAGAGTAATTTCTCCTTTTTCAAACGTAATTTGTGGATACCCCATTGTTTTCCCAATTTATACTTCAAAGTTTTACAAAAATATGCCTTTTCACTTTGGCCAGTCACTCCTTTTACCATGATATAGTCGTTTCCCAGGGTCATCAAGGCTTGATTTAAAACCGAGTATGTTGCCCCTGTGTCAACCAAAAATTCTACTTCTTGTTGTTCCTTCTCTAGCCTCATTATAACCAGTGGATCCACTAGGGTAGATTCCCCAGGTCCCCATCAATCCTCTTTCACATGGGCTACTATTCTTCCTGTCTGGTGGCTTCGCCTCTTTTCCTTGTTTCTTGGACATTCTCCTTTCCAATGACCAAATTTCTTACACAACGCACATTGATCCTTACCTAATCGAGACGGTTCTCGTCTAGGCCTCCTTTCCTCCTCTTCCCTGACAACTGCTATCATTCTTCTTTGCCCTTGTCTATATTCTTCCTCTCTATTACTAAATACTCTCCACGCTTCATCCAGCAACACTTCCAGATTTCTACCTTCTGTAGGGCGCAGCTTCTGGAGTTTGCACCTAATGTCCCCCGTGGACTGACCCAAGAACAGGGAGACTATTTGTTGTATTCCTACCTCTGACCCAGGATCCAGTGGTGTGCTACGGCGCATTACATCCCTCCATCGATCCAGGAACTCGGATGGGGACTCGGAAGGACCTTGTTTAACTGCATATAGAGCTGACCAATTTATGGTTTTGGGAATAGCCCTTTCCATTCCCTTCGAAATCCATTCTTGATATTCCTGTAACCTCTCCATATGGGCAGATTTATTAGCATCCCATTTTGGGTTTTGGAGGGGAAAATATTCTTTGACATCCCCCCCCGTGATCTTGTAATGGTCTTCAGCTAAATTCCCTGCTGTTTTCAAAATTAATTGCTTTTCTGTTTCTGTCATATACTCAAAGAGCAACTGTATATCTTTCCAGTCTGGATTATGTTGTTTTACTATGAACTGAAAATGCTTAGTAACACTCACCGGGTCGCTTCTATAGTCCCTTGCAACTTTTCTCCATTCTCCTACATCAGTGGTGGAAAAGGGCACCTTAATCATCATTGTTCCTCCATCAGGTCCCACTGCCTCTCGGAGAGGGGCTTGTAAAGCTGTAGGGACAGTCCTAGAGGAAGTTTTCTTCCTTGTGCGGGAAGATATGGGACCGTCCAGGGGAGTGGAGTTTTCATCTGAGTCCGCATCCTGTTCCTGTGGTCGAGGGGGAGGCTTAAACAAATCAGTTAGATCTTGTTCTGGTGCCTGGTGAATTTTGTCTACTTTAGTACACCTTTGTCCAATACTACATGTTGAACAACACCGCCTCAGTTTACCCTTAAGTTCCTTATTATTTTCTTGCTCAAATGTGAGTACCATAGGGTCCTGTGGTGGCACCATTCCACAGTCCCTTTGCCACTCCGGATGGTTTCGGAGGGTGAAAAACATGTCTGCATATGAAATTTCATCCCACTTCCTTTCTCTCCTTAAAAACAACATCAATTGTAAAGGAGTGTTATACTTTATAGATCCATTAAGTGGCCACTTAGCTTCACTCTCCAATTTATACAACGGCCACCATTGGTTACAATACTTAATAAGGGTCTTTTCATTTTCTGTCCCTCCAGTTCCAACAATGTCTTTCCAATGAGCAAGCACACAGCCCAGGGGGCTTTTCTTCAAAACTCCCTTTTGAGTGTTACCCATTTTGCAAACCTCTTCTATTACTTTAGTTTCTGATATACTTTTCAATAAGTTTCCACACAAGCCGTTTCTTACACTTCTTTATGGTTTCTTCCCAGTTCTTTTCCCACACTTCCCAAATTTCCGGGATTAGATTTTCCTTTCCACACACAAAACAGGGAATTACTCCTATTTGTCCACCAGCACTGGGGCCTATAAAACGTCTGAAACTTGTTCTCAATCTAAGGCCACTTTCCGCCCTGCAGGAGTCACATACGCTCCTCTTAGATAAAATTGTTCATTTCCCCTTTTTATCCAATGTGCTCCTTCGTTTAAATATTTCCAAGGTTCGAGCCCAAACCACCGAAGGAGTGATTCCCTTTGCCCCGCTCCTTCATTAACATATAAAGGTATTCACAATCTTTCTATACATTACACACATAAAGACAAAGACTTTTAACATAAAATTCCCGGGTACTCAATTTATACATTTATCACTCCAGGTAACATCCATCCAGCAGCTGCAAATATATATAAAAATAGTAACCCTACCAAGGAGGTCCGCTTACCCTTCTCCTGCTTCTTATATACCAGTCATTAGCAGGTCCATCCTGGCTCCCGACACTGGGATGCAGCGGTGACCTCGGATTTGCTCGATCTACCCTCAAGATCGCTAGCGGCCGCCCTATCGGTCAGCAAATCCCCTTATTCCCATACAGGGTACCCTCCTCCTACGGGGTACCCTCCTCCCATACAGGGACTGTGCTGCACGCCAGACGTCTCTGCGCGATTTACCAGCTGTCCCGGCCATGCGTACGACTTACAGGCTCCCCTCATAAAACATACCGTTTTCTTCCGCGGCTTCAGGAGGTTGTTGTCTGCTCCCGCGGTGAGCGGCTGGCAGCAGAGTCCCCTCCGAGGAAAGTGCTCGAGGCGCGCCCAGGGGCATCTGCTCCACAGCCGATCCCGAGGTTAAGCAGAGAGCCTCCTGGCTGGCTCGCCAAAACTGACATGCGGAAAACAGACTCCACAATCTGTAAGATTGTAAAGTAGGTATGTTTATTCAGTGCTGGGCAGCACGGGGGGGTAGTCCCACCAAAAACCGTGCACGCCCCAACGCGGCACTCACTTCAAATATATACAGCAAAGTGTTGCATATACATAAAGTTTTGCAATATGCCTATACATATGCATGATCTGTCCCCGCTTTGTATTGAAATGAGTTCCAAGATGTTATTTCCATGAACCCCTCCCATCTGCGCTTGCACATTGTCTCCTAGTGGTGGTTGTCGGGGGTCATGGGGATGAAGGTTGGTGGTTCCTCTTCGTCACCGCTGGTAACCTTTTGTCCCTGCGCAGACTCGGTCGTTCCTTGGTTCTTACTCAAACTGCAGGGTCGGTTTTAGCTAGTTTCTTGAGGCAAGTTCCTAATTCTTATCAGGGACTGTCCTTGTGAGGAGCCACAAATCTTCTTGCTCCTGTCAGTTTATCAGGAACTGTCTTTGTAAGGAACTACAGATCTCCTGCTTTAGTTACTTTACCCAATAGCTAACAAGATTTCAAACCTAATCTACTAATTAACTGCTAAGATTCCCTTAACCCCTTCTCTCAAAAGAGATATTCCATAACATATGACATCAAGCTCAGTATATAAAGCTGGGACGAAGAAGAAGGAAGGGGTGGGTGGTGCGGGGGGAGCTCCCTTTGCATGTGGTCCACCCAAGAGTACTGAGGGAGCTGGCAGAGGAGCTTGCCAAGCCACTCTCCATCATTTATCAGCAGTCCCGGTTAACAGGGGAGGTCCCAGAAGACTGGAGGCTTGCCGATGTGATGCCCATCTACAAGGGCCAGAAGGAGGATCCTGGGAACTACAGGCCTGTCAGCCTGACCTCGGTACCGAGGAAGATGATGGAGCGGTTGGTCTTGAGGGTACTCACAGGGCATGTGCAGGACAACCAAGGGACCAGGCCCAGCCAGCATGGGTTCATGAAAGGCAGGTCCTGCTTGACCAACCTGATCTCATTCTATGACCAGGTGACCTGCTTAGTGGATGAGGGAAAGGCTGTGGATGTTGTCTACCTGGACTTTAGTAAAGCCTTTGACACTGTCTCCCACAGCATTCTCCTGGAGAAACTGGCAGCTCATGGCTTAGACAGGTTTACTCTTCGCTGGGTGAGGAACTGGCTGGATGGCCGAGCTCAGAGAGTAGTGGTGAATGGAGTTAAATCCATTTGGCAGCCGGTCACAAGCGGTGTTCCCCAGGGCTCGGTTCTGGGGCCGGTCTTGTTCAATATCTTTATAGATGATCTGGATGAGGGAATTGAGAGCTCCCTCAGTAAGTTTGCAGATGACACCAAGTTGGGTGGGAGTGTTGATCTGCTGGAGGGCAGGAAGGCTCTGCAGAGGGATCTGGACAGGCTGGATCGATGATCCGAGGTCAACTGTATGAGGTTTAACAAGGCCAAGTGCAGGGTGCTGCACTTGGGTCACAACAACCCCATGCAACGCTATAGGCTTGGGGAGGAGTGGCTGGAGAGCTACCTGCTAGAAAAGGACCTGGGGGTGCTGGTTGACAGCTGGCTGAATATCAGTTGGCAGTGTGCCCAGGTGGCCAAGAAGGCCAACAGCGTCCTGGCCTGTATCAGAAATAGTGTGGCCAGCAGGAGTAGGGAAGTGATTGTGCCCCTGTACTCAGCACTGGTGAGGCCGCACCTTGAATCCTGTGTTCACTTTTGGGCCCCTCACTACAAGAAGGACATTGAGGTGCTGGAGCGTGTCCAGAGAAGGGCAATGAAGCTGGTGAGGGGTCTGGAGCACAAGTCTTATGAGGAGCGGCTGAGGGAACTGGGGTTGTTTAGTCTGGAGAAGAGGAGGCTGAGGGGAGACCTGATCGCTCTCTACTGCTACCTGAAAGGGGGTTGTGGCGACGAGGGCGCTGGTCTCTTCTACCAAGTAACTAGCGACAGGACGAGAGGAAATGGCCTCAAGTTTCGCCAGGGGAGGTTTAGATTAGATATTAGGAAAAATTTCTTTACTGAGTGGTAAAGCATTGGAACCGGCTGCCCAGGGAGGTGGTGGAGTCACCATCTCTGGAAGTGTTCAAAAAACGTGTGGATGTGGCACTTTGGGACATGGTTTAATGGGCCTGGTGGTGTTAGGTTGGTGTTTGGACTTGATGATCTTAAAGGTCTTTTCCAACCTTAATGATTCTGTGACTCTGTGATTGTGGGGGAATCTTACTGCTACCTTTAAGACCATTCTGAGGTGCAGGCTGGTGCTATATGTGTTTCCTTATCCTTGGGGCAATGCTGCAAATAACAGACAAAACCACAACAAAAGCAAAAAGGGGTTTTTTGTCCTTTTGAGACTGCCTGTCTCTGATCTAACAGTGCAGCAATACCAGTTTGCTTTGCTCCAGGATTGGTACTGTGCCAGCTTGCTTAGGTAGGAGTGTTTGTGTCACAATGGGTTGTTTTTTCTCACATCAGAAGCACAGCTTCACCATAAAGTTATACCGTAGAGGGAACAGAAGATGAGTCTCTTTTGTGAGTGATATATAAAACATAAAGAACCAGGGACATTTCTTGCCTTGGTAAAAAAGGGTCCATCCCTGTGGCGAATGATCATGCTCAGCCTCTAGCTCTGATCAGGACCAAGTGCTTTATTTTCCTTCTGCCTTTCTATTTATAAGATACAAATACGGATCTGGACTATGCAGTAGGGCAGGATGTTCCTCGTGCATTGTTTCTTGGCACACACCCACGATCACGTTCACCCTCCAGATGGCTTTCCTATCTGGTCTGTTTACATTCTTTCCTTGGACAGCGTTCCGCCCTCGCCATTCATCAACTCCCTATGCACTTTAGGAACATCCCGCTATACTGGTCTTAGATCAGAGTTATTTATTACTCTTCTTGGATCATCCAGCATGCAGGGACTTCTTGTCCTGCCGTTCCCACATCTCCCTCTTTTTTGTTTTGGAACATCGGGTTGATGATGAGAGCAGCCAAGACCTCTGCTTCAGCCCATCGTAAATCCTTCATGACATTCCAGAAGATTTGGAGGACTATAAGAAAGAATAAAACAAGAAAACAACCGATTCCAGTAAACACCCATATGCGTAAATTTAATCTGGAAAACCAGTTACTCAGGTTTAACCACTTAACACTGTTGGCCAAATCATCCATTACGTTCTTTTGTGTTAATACCTGCAATTATTTTAATTGTTGTACTGACTTTGTTAGAGCTGTTGTAGCTACAGCTGCTGTAGCTAAGATAACAATTGCAGATATGATAAAAGCTATCAGCCATCCTACAAAGCGTCTTTTTCTTTTTGATTCTTTAGGGCCTTTGCTAGTTGTGCTATTCCTGATTCCCCTTCCCATGTACAGGTGAGGTTTACTGGAATCCATAGCTGAGAATGGCGACGCACAGGGATTATAGCAGTTATATTATTTTCAGAAATATTCTGATAGGTTACACAGCTAGTGACGTGCAGAAACAAACTTCACAACTCAAGAGAGTTATAAAGCAGGTATGTTTATTACAGCGCTGGACGCATGGGGGATATCTCTTTCTAACATGCGTGCGCTGAGACAAAAGTTCATCCTTTATATACCTTAAAGACATGAATATTCACGCATTTTCCAAGAAATCACCACCTTCTTGCTTATCTACTACATTTACATAATGCTGGTGTTGCAAAACTACACTACGCATGCACGGGGGTCTCAGATGGTCGTCGGTGGTCGTTTGGGGAGTTAGCCCTCTACTGGGGTTGTTTAGTCTGGAGAAGAGGAGGCTGAGGGGAGACCTTATCGCTCTCTACAACTACCTGAAAGGGGGTTGTGGCGATGAGGGTGTTGGTCTCTTCTCCCAAGTAACTAGTGATAGGACAAGAGGAAATGGCCTCAAGTTGCGCCAGGGGAGGTTTAGATTGGATATTAGGAAAAATTTCTTCACTGAGAGGGTGGTCAGGCATTGGAACAGGCTGCCCAGGGAGGTGGTGGAGTCGCCATCCCTGGAAGTGTTCAAAAAACGTGTGGATGTGGCGCTTCAGGACATGGTTTAGGGGACATGGTGGTTCTGGATTAATGGTTGGACTTGATGATCTTAAAGGTCCTTTCCAACCTAGTGATTCTGTGATTCTGTGATTCTGTGATTCCTTTTTCCCTTTTATGGTCACAGGTCTCATTTCGTCACAGGTTTTTATTTTATGGTCACAGGTTTCACATTTCGCAATGTGAAAAACATATCTGCATAAACAACTTCATCCCATTTTCCCTCTCTCCGAAGAAACAACATTAGTTGTGTTATAAATGATTTAGTCCCAAACAGGATTCCAATTCAAATTTACAATTTATTAAGCGAATAGGGGCAAGCAAACAGCGCTGGGTGCGCCAGGAGTCTCTGCTCCACCAAGACGCACGCGGTTCAGTTCCTGTTCCTGGTTTATACCCTGTCTGTTAATACATATTCATGAATAAGCGTGTCTTCTTCGGCGCATGCCCTCTTCTCCTTCTAGAATCTTCTCGAATCTTCCTCAGCGTGATCCTGTTCGCTAATACATATTCATGAATAGGCGTGTCTTCTAATACATATTAATGAACAGGCGTGTCTTCTTCAGCGCATGCCCTCTTCTCCTGCTAGAGTCTTCTCGAATCTTCCTCGGCGTGCCCCCAGGATGACCCCAAACCTTATGCATGCACTTTCTTTACACAATACTATGCGGTCAGTGGTCAAACTGGTTTGAGCTGATATACCAGCAAAGTAGTTTAACTTTCTCCTGTAAAATACCCCTTTTTATGGTGCAGGAGAAATCCATGAAAGTACAGAAGATTACACTTCATCACACGAATCAGATAAACATATTTCACAATCCCCCATCTTTTTCTTTATAGTATTGATTCGTGTTTTCATTTCCAATTGAGTATAACCGAGTAGATTAATCTAGTAACAATCCCCCACATATCCTCAATACAACTATCCCCATTTTAGTAAGCCGATCACCACTCATAAAATCTCCCCAAAATTCTCCTAGATTGATTCCATTCCAAGTTTGTCTCTCAGGAGGCCATTCGTTCTCCCTAATTTATGGGTAACAGGAAAAAACTAGGTTTTATTGTTGATTACAGGTATGCGCTGTACAATTAGAAAAGGTCCTCACTTTTTCCATTTTTCTGGGGTAAACCCCAGGTGGACTTGTTCCAATATTGACTACAGTTATTTGCCGTAGTCAGAGTCAAGGAACTCACTCCCAAGTAGAACTAGAAGAGGTCCGGTCAGGGCCATAGTGATCGGCGGTCACAGCCCAAAGGGGTTGCAGCCCTTGGCAGACCCTTTTTAAGCCGCAACACCCTCCGGTCTTGCCCTCTTCTTTCCTTTAAGGGGGTGCTTTCTTAGTACCCAAATTAATTGAGCACTGCTTGTGAAGGCCACAGCTTTGCTAGATCAGTGGTTTGTCCAGACCTGAGCAGTTGCCCGAGCCTGGCAATCATCTTTATTTGCAAGGCTTTATGGCTACAGAAAACTGCCAGTTAGCCTGCAACACTAATCTTACAAATACACACCACCTTCTACACAAAGCACAAATTCTAGTTCCGGCTCCTTTTTCCTGTTCTTCTTTTGCCAACATCTCCTTCCGATTATACTCGTTTGGAGTACCCATTGTTGTTTCCTATTACCCTTTCCCATTGTTTTCCAAACTTGGGGATTACTTATATTTCTCTCCATAGCTTCCCATGGCCATCGTTCACCTTGATTTGTTCCACCACAAACGTAACAATTAGTTATATTCAATGACTTTACAAATAGATTTTTAGCAACTGTGGGAATTTCATGTTTCACTCCTGTTTCTATTACAGGAGTAGCCACAATAAAATTCCCACAGCAATTTAGTCAGATGTGACCTTCCACTCCTTCACTGGACCTTTCACTCGTGACACGTGTCCATCCTTTTTCAGCAGTTCTCACAGCTGTTTCTGTAGTTAATAAAACAAGGAAAGGTCCTTCCCAGAGGGGAGATAGGTTTCCTTCTTTCCATGTTTTTATCAGAATTTTATCTCCTGGTTCTAACTGATGAATTGCAAATCCTAAAGGTGGTGTTTGGGCCACCATCCCAATCTCTCTTAATTCTTTTAATCTTTTTCCAATGGTAATTATATATTGTTGGATACTATGATCCTCAATTACATTGTTCCCCAGAGGCATTCCTTGAAAATAAGGCATGCCATATAACATTTCATATGGCGATAATCCAGTCTCACTGTATGGTTTAGTTCTTATGTTTAGAAGTGCCAATGGTAAACATTTCATCCAGGGCATTTGTGTCTCAATCATTAATTTAGCCAATTGTTGTTTTATTGTTTGATTCATTCTTTCTACCTTCCCCGAGCTTTGTGGGTGCCACGGAGTGTTGTATTCCCACTGAATACCTAATGATTGACATAATAGTTTTATTATTTTAGAAGTAAAATGTGTGCCCTGGTCAGAATCAATGTACTGGATTATCCCATATCTAGGTATCAAATGTTCCAATAAAATTTTTACCACCATCTGTGCCGTAGCTCGTGCTACAGGGTACGCTTCTACCCACTGTGTTAAATGATCTACTATTACCAATAAATATTTTATCCTCCCTACCTTAGGCAATTCAGTGAAATCGACTTGTACTTTCTCAAAAGGTCTGTAAGCTGTTTTTCTCCCTCCCGTGGCTACTTGTCGAAACACTTTATTTACCTTTTGACAAGTTAAGCAACCTTGTGTAATTTGCTTTGCTATTTCAAAAATTCCAATACCACCAAATTGTTTAAGAAAATGATCACTTAACGCTTTTGTACCCCAATGTGTTTGCGCATGCAAACGTTCTAATATTCACCTGGTGTAGGCTTTTGGCAACATTTCTCGCCCATCAGGCAGTGTCCATTTTCCTTGTTCTAATTTAGCTCCTATTTTCTCCAATTTTGTTTGTTCTTCTGGCGTAAACTTCTTCTCTCTTTCCTCTCGTTCTTCTTTGCTGGTGTCCTCCTTTGTTTGTATGACATTAATTTTGGCAACTTTAGTCCTCAAGACTGCTTCCTGGACCTCTTTATCTGCTAAGTTATTTCCTCTAGTTCGGTAATCTAATCCCTTTTGGTGTCCCCTCACATGTACCACTGCTATCTCCTTTGGTTCTCTTAACGCCTTCAAAATCTTTACTATTAATTCTTGATGTATTAAATTCCTCCCTTGAGTATTAATCAAACCTCTTTCTTCCCAAATTTTTCCAAAAGTGTGGACCACCCCATATGCGTATTTAGAATCTGTAAATATAGTCCCACTTCTTCCTTTTAATAATTCCAGGGCCCTACATAGGGCATACAGCTCACAAGCCTGAGCTGACCATGATGGACTCAGAGGTCCTGATTCCACAAGTTCCAAGTCCTTATTAATTACTGCATAACCCGATTTTCTCTTCCCTTCTACCACTCTGGAGGAGCCATCTATAAACAGCGCTTCTCCATTTTCCAACTCAGCATCTCTTAAATCTGGTCTCACCTTTGTCTGGGTCTCAATTACCTCTAAACAGTTATGTTGTAATTCCTCTGATGGTTCTCCAAACAAAAATTGTGCTGGACTCTGAGCAGAAGTCACCCTCAGTTCTAAGTCAGGGGAGTCTATTAGTATTGCTTCATACTTTAGGATTCGGCTGTCCGTTAACCATTTTTCCGCTTTTAGTTGTAAAACAGTTCTGACATTGTGTGGGGTATACACTTTTAAAGGAGAACTAAAGGTAATCTTCCTAACTTCTTCTATTAATAATGCTGTAGCAACCAAAGCTTGGAGACAAGCAGGCCATCCTCTGCTTACTGGATCAAGTAACTTAGAACAATACCCCACGGGTTTTTTGATTCCTGCCCAGTCTTGAGTAAGAACTCCATATGCTGCCTGGCTTGATGTATTCACAAAGAGATAGAAAGGTTTTTCTAGATCTGGGAGGCTCAATACAGGTGCTTGTATTAATGCCTTTTTTACTTCCTCAAATCTCTGATCATCTTCAATAAACCATTTAAGTTGGTTATTAGTTAATTTTTCATATAGGAATTTTACTTTTTCACTATAATTTTCAAGCCATGGTCTACAATATCCTAATAATCCCAGTATTTGCCTAATTTCCATTTTAGTTTGTGGGGGTCTTAAGGATAGAATCCCAGATACCCTATCAGGATCTAACTTCTTCCTTCCCTTACTCAGCCAATGTCCTAAGTATTTTACTTCTTGTTCTACAAACTGTAGCTTTGATCGGGACACCTTTAATCCCTTTTCCCCTAGAAAATTTAACAATTTAATGGTGGCTTTTTGGATCCCCTCTTCAGTTTCTCCTGCTACTAATAAATCGTCCACATATTGCAATAGTTTTACCTCCTTAGGTATTGTGAAATCTTGTAGAATTTTTTCTAAAGTTTGTCCAAATAGATTTGGTGACTCCGTAAACCCTTGTGGTAACACAGTCCATCTTAATTGTTGTTTTCGTCCTGTTTCGGGGTCCTCCCACTCAAAGGCAAAATAATCTCTGGATCCCTCATCCAGAGGACAGGCCCAAAAAGCATCTTTCAAATCTATTACACTATACCAAGTATGTTTGGGAGATATATGACTCAGTAAAGTATAAGGATTTGCCACCACAGGGAATTTAGTGATTGTTCGCTGATTTACAGCTCTTAAGTCCTGCACCATCCTGTATGACCCGTCCGGTTTCTTTACAGGAAGAATGGGCGTGTTATGAGGTGACATACATGGTTAATCCTTTTCGACCCTCCATAGGTATAGGGTATTGCTTGATTCTAATTGGGCGGTGCAGATCTATTATTTGAACCCTTATGGGGTCCATTTTTATCTTTCCAGTTTCCCCTTCCTTATACCACACTGAGGGGTTAATAGCTTCTTCATCCTCTTGTGTTAAAGTGTATAATTTAATCTGCAATTTGTCCCCTTGACTCTGAATGCTCAAGTTTAACTTCAAAATCAAATCCCTTCCTAATAAATTGTTTTCCGCTTCAGGGAGCAAAAGTAAATCATTAAGACAAATTTTCTTTTCTGTTTCTACTTCTACATCTTTAAAGGCTCTCCTTTTGCTCCTACTACTGACATGTAACTCTTCCCTTTTTCTATTCCTTTTGGAAGTTTTTGAATGGTTGATTTTTCGGCCCCTGTATCCACTAAAAATAAAACTTCCTCTTTATGGGGACCAATTAATAATTTTATCAAGGGCTCTGTTGATGTTGAAGTCCCCAGAAGATAGAGTCCCTGACACCCCTGATCTTCTTTGAACATCTTCTCATCTTGTTCCCGCTTACGGCAGTTCTTCTGAACATGTCCCCTCTTGTTACAGTAGTAACAGACGGGAATTGTAAATCTTTCTCGATAAGGCTGTCCCCGGGGTGTCTGCTCTATTCTTTTTTCCCTTTTCTCTCCAGGAGTCGTCTTATTTTTCTGACTTTCCCTTACTGGTGCTACAAAAATTTTTGCTTTTGCTTTTTGTTTTTCTTCGTCCCTCCTAACAGACTTTCTGGGCTTCTCTAAGTAACTCCTCTAATCCTCTTTCTTGCCAATCTTCCAATTTTTCTAATTTCCTTCTTATATCCCCCCAGGATTTAGCTACAAATTGTGTTCTAAGGAGTGCGGTCCCAGCCACTGTATTCGGATCAATTCCAGAATACAATTGTAGGTTTTTCCTCAACCTCTCCAACCATTCTGTTGGAGATTCGTCTTTCCCTTGTTGTTCATTAAATGCTTTAGTAATGTTTTGCCCTCGGGGAACCGCTTCCCTTATTCCCTGTATGATTAACGTTCTCAAATCCCTCATATTTTGTCTTCCTTGGGGTTGTTGATGATCCCAGTGGGGATCCACATTTGGCCATTTCTGATCTCCCGGGGGTCCTGCCTGATTCTGTCTTTCCCAAATTCTCATTTCAGCTTGTCTAATCATTCCCCTTTCCTCAACAGTGAATAGGACCCCTAAAATGGACTGTATTTCTTCCCAGGTATAAGTATTGGGGCCTAGGAATTGGTCCAATTTTTCAGCTACTCCGAGGGGATCATCTAATAGGGTCCCCATTTCTTTCTTGAAATTTCTTACATCTGTGGTATTTAATGGGACTGCCACAAACCCGATGCCTCCCTGATTGCCTCCGAGGGGTACTTCTCGTAAGGGATATAGAGAAGCTCCCTCAGATACAGCAGTCCTACTTCTCGTACATGCAGCCGGAGGTCGATCTAATTCCGGTGCTGTTGGTGGTGGAGATAGGGGCAACGGTGGTACAGATAGAGGTACTACGGCCACCGGAGGGGGAGCCGCCGCCGGAGATGGATTATTAGAATATGGAGGCGGTGGGTTATCCAGTGGCTCCCATTTATCATCGTTTTCCTTTTCACTTTTCTCTTCTTCTTCCTCAAACTTTTTATCTGCTTTTAATGTAAGTATTGAGGCTGGAAAAGGACCTAAAGTTCTGTCCCATAATCCTGCATAATCACTTTCCTCCTGACTAAAAGGTTCCTTTGAATTAACATATATATTTAAGGCCTGGCAGACCCAGTCTTCAAAAGATCCAAAAACGGGCCAAAAGACATGTGGTCTCAAAGGTTCTTTTGGCCATTCTACCATACAATATTGAACTAATTTTAATTTACTTTTTCCTTTTCTGGGGCCCCTATCATTCCAATTTTCAATCATTATTCCTAATGGACTCTCCGGAGGTATTTCTAGTAATTCGCTCCCTTTCTTCTGGTCCTGGGTTCTCAATTTCGTCTGACCCGTCTAGGAATTTTTACTGTGGCAATTCCTACAGCCCTTGGCTACCAGTAAGAGTGTCTTGCAGGGGGTTTAGGACCTATCACCCACCCACGAATCCTATAAGAATCGCTTCGGTCCTTCACCGGCCAAGTCCCTTGCGGGAGATTGGAACCGCGGTTAGAAGACCTCCACAATCGCTTCGGAACTAGGTTCCGTCTCAGTCACACTCTTACACACACAGGCAACCGAATCCTACCCAACCGAACGGTATACACCTTAAATACTTACGACTCCGTCGTCTTCGTTCGGATCTTCGCGCGCAGAATTACGGGCAAAATAAACTGCTGCAGCCGGCAAGGGAGCTCATAAAAAATCAAATTCTTTGCTTGCCCCTATTCAGGTTCAGGATGGCGTTAGTCCCGACCTGACCCAATCAGGAGCCACCAAAAGGTGGGGCGCCCCTCCTAGATCAAGTCAGAATTCAGGAACCAAGACCATCCCGGACGAGCCCCCAATTGTTATAAATGATTTAGTCCCAAACAGGATTCCAATTCAAATTTACAATTTATTAAGCGAATAGAGGCAAGCAAACAGCGCTGGGTGTGCCAGGAGTCTCCGCTCCACCAAGACGCACGCAGTACAGTTCCTGTTCCTGGTTTATACCCTGTCTGTTAATACATATTCATGAATAGGCGTGTCTTCTAATACATATTAATGAACAGGCGTGTCTTCTTCAGCGCATGCCCTCTTCTCCTGCTAGAGTCTTCTCGAATCTTCCTCGGCGTGCCCCCAGGATGACCCCAAACCTTATGCATGCACTTTCTTTACACAATACTATGCGGTCAGTGGTCAAACTGGTTTGAGCTGATATACCAGCAAAGTAGTTTAACTTTCTCCTGTAAAATACCCCTTTTTATGGTGCAGGAGAAATCCATGAAAGTACAGAAGATTACACTTCATCACACGAATCAGATAAACATATTTCACAGTTGTAACAATGTATTATACTTTCATGTCCCATTAAAGGGCCATTTTTCTCCATCATCTAACTTATAGAGAGGCCACCACTGATTATAATACTTAATTAAGATTTTTCTATTCACGCTTCCTCCTGGCGGCTCTCCTATCTCCTTCCAGTGAGCTAAAATACAGCCACTTCAATATTCTGCCACTTTGTTTACCTCCCATAATGAACACCCTGCCCGCAGGGGTTTATTCCTCAGCCTAAGAATACAACCTGATTGAACTGACAACAATAATGCCTTATCCAAGGCAAAAGATGCAAGGGCGTATGTGGCGGACCAATATGCGGTTTCTGTCTTAAACATTTCACGGTTCCGAGGAACCCACACCTTTTTTTTTGGTACAAAAGCTTGAACATGCCTCGATATGGAGTGGACCCCAGAAAAGACCGAGATAAGGTGCCGTTCCCTGACTGAATCAGACTGCACAGTGACTGGGAGGAGACACCAAGAGGTGCCATTGCCTGATTGAATCAGCCTGCACAATGACCGGGAGGAGACACCAAGGCCTGCAGAGGTGCCATTGCCTGATTGAATCAGCCTGTTGCATATGCATGCAGCCTGTTGTATATGCATGCAGACGGAGATTGTGGGACTCGGACTGTATAAAAATGACACCATCAGAAGCAAAAAGGGGACCCCCACCACCAAGAAGCATCAAGAGGACCAACGGGACGCCGCTGGATCCACGGGTGCTGATATCTTCTTTGCTGTCTTTCTCTCTCTTTCTCTCTCTCTCTCTCTCTCTCTTTTCTCTCTCTCTCTCTCTATCCCTTTCTCTCTCCTCTCTTTGTCAAAGTGTAAAAGATGTACTGTAGGGGACTTGTTTGTTTAGTTGAATTATTTAGTTAAGAGTAGTTGCCACTGAGTCATTTATGTAACCTCATGCCTTGCATTTTGTATTATTAAATTGTTAAATTGGTTGGCTGGTGTCGTTTCACCTTAATTCAGTCCAGGGGGATCACGAACTTGGTCGTTGGTCTCACGGGGAAGGAGGTTGTCCTGAACGACTCCTTTCGGGCCACGACAGCGTACTCACCCCACAGCGAATGCACCTAAATTCAAGACAATTGTTGAGACGAAACTCCTGTCTCCCGTTAAAAGAAATAATGTACTTATGACACTCCAAACACTTAGCGTGAACAGACAAGCAACACTGATGGCAAAGCGGACAGGCAGTCGTCCGTGCTCCATGCCAAATAAACCTTTCATCACTACTCTGTTCTACATTTTCCCCAATATATAGCAGCAGCATTCTTACTGATTCCTTACACCTTCTAAGTCTCCACGCTCAATCCTATCCCAGTCAGACCAGTTTCCTCGACATTCACCACACCAAAAATCGTCCCCAAACCGCACCCAAACGTTCTGTTTACAACCAGAGCATTAAGGGTTAACAATCGGTTTGACTAACACAGTTCCAAAGTCTGTCATATGCTTCGTCTGGTTCCGGAAGCTCTCCTCGCGGAACCGCGGATCAGGACTCCGTACTCACCTCGCAATCCAACTGCATCTCACTTACTCAAACACTCACCCAACTTGCAACAACCTTACTTGTACAATGAAGCACTTTCACAGAATACACGGTACCGGGCACAAAACTTCTTAAGTATGCAGATTGTAATGACTATCATCAAAATCCCAATTATAGCCACAGTAATATAAATTTCAATTCCCATGGGTTACAATAGTTGGTCCAAACGATAGCTATCCCATCCCATACTCCCGCTATTTCAGCGAAGAGCACCCATCGCATACTACCCTTTATCAGGGATTCCCGCGTTCATGTACTTCCCTAGTCAGGGATTCCCGCGCCACTACTGGATTCAAATCCTAACCACCCAGGGGGAGCGCCAACGCTCTTTACCTCGCGTAGGACGTCTCCTCACGACTTACAGGTTCCCCTCCCAAATTAACATACCTGGTCCGCTGATGGTCCTTGTCTGTCCCTGCAGTGATCGGGCGAGCGAGGGAGGTCCTCCGAGAAGTCTCGGGGCGCGCCAAGGACATCCCACTCTCAGCCGGTCCCGCAGCCAGGCAGAGAGGGTCCCATCTGGGGTGCCAAAATTGACGTGTGGAAACAAACTTCACAACTCAAGAGTTATAAAGCAGGTATGTTTATTACAGCGCTGGATGCATGGGGGATATCTCCTCCTAACATGCGTGCGCTGAAACAAAAGTTCATCCTTTATATACCTTAAAGACATGAATATTCACACATCTTCCAAGAAATCACCACCTTCTTACTTATCTACTACATTTACATAATGCTGAGTCCTGGTTTCAGCCAGGATAGAGCTGGTTTTCTTCACAGAAGCTAGTGTGAGACTGTGTTTTGGATTTGGGATGAGAAACTGTTGATAAGGTGCTGATGTTTTGGGTTGTCGCTAAGCAGTCAAGGACAGTCCAGCTTCTTGTGCTGGCCTGCTAGCAAGGAGGCTGGGGGTGCACGGGGAGCTGGGAGGGGACACAGCCAGGACAGCTGACCCAGGCTGGCCAAAGAGATATTCCCTACCATACGACGTCATGCCCAGTACATAAACTGGAGTTGGCCGGGGGGCGGAAATCGCTGCTCGGGGACGGGCTGTCGATCGCCGGGTGGTGAGCAATTGCTGTATTGGGCATCACTTGTTCTTGTACATTCCTTTGTTGGTATTATCATTGTTGTTTCCTTCTCTCTTTCTGTCCTATTAAACTGTGTTTATCTCAACCCACGAGGTTTTTTTTCTAATTCTCTCCCCCGTCCCACTGCGGGAGGGGGAGTGAGCGAGCGGCTGCGTGGTGCTTAGTTGCCGGCTGGGGCTAAACCATGACATGCTGGCGTTGCAAAACTACACTACGCATGCATGGGGGTCTCGGGTGGTTGTCGATGGTCATTTGGGGAGGTAGTCCCCTACTCCTTTTTCCCTTTTATGGTCACGGGTCTCTTGAGGATAATTTCTTCTCCTTGGATGTTTGCCCCTTCTGTTGTCCAGCCAAGCAGTTCCTTCTTATCATCCTTGTTAGCGCACTCCTGCCAGTCTGTCCCTATGCTCAAGGTTAAGATATCTTCTCTGTTCTCTTTAATCCCTCAGTCCTTGCTCTTAACTCTTCTTTGGTTTAATTTTCATGAGGCCTGCTTTAGTCGTGATTAACCGTTTACACATAGGTACAATGTTAGCATTGAGGCAAATACAGCCTAAGGACTATGAGAGTAGGCCGTTAAACATAATCATAGTTATTAGGCTAAAGAATTCTATACTAAAGTCAAACTAATCATGTAATCGATAACCTTCCATATATTAAGGAATTTGCAAAACTTACAGTTGATTAGTGACACATGCTAAAACCTTATAATTGTTTTAGATCCTTGTTTCACTAGTATAAATGGGGTTATTAACTACTGTCTCATAGTTAATTTCTGTAAAGGTTACGTTAACAAAATCAGACAATAAAAAAGGCATAAGGATGGGTGGTACAAATCATTACCAAATCATTATGCCAATTTGTTAGATCCATGGTATATTGATTAGAATGCTTACTATAGTTTCCATGAGCTACACGTCTAATTGCAAATGGCATGGCCATATGCCATGTCTTATAATGAAATGGAGAGTAAGTGGTATTTACACCAATTTGCAATATTAGGCCTGATAAGCCACCCTCTGACCATTTTAAGGTTTCATTAGTGACTTGAGAGAAATTTACAGGGTGTGAAGAATTGCTAATCAGATGACCTCTTGGTCCCCAATCATAGACTGTCCACGTATGGTTTTAAGTATAGCAGGAGTATCTAGTCTACAGGCTTTCCTTTTAAGTTAAACACATCCTTAACAGCTCCTCCCTGTACTTTACATAATGGAAGCGTAGTAGGTGGTTTCTGCAGACCAGTTTGATTTTGAACTGGTTCCACTCTTGCCATCCCAGGTGCTGAGATAAATGTAAGATTTCCAAGTATTCCATTTTACTTTCACGGTGTTGATAAAACAAATGAAATTTCTCTGTCACAGAGACACAATAAGAAACCTCACTCTGAGAAAGACAAACAGGGATATTCTCCGTTCTAAATGTATGTGTCCCATTAACTTTCAGCCAATCTTGTTTATTCATTAATGGACCCGCAGGAGGCACCCATATTCCCCCAGACCAATGGGTGTCATTGTTAGAAATAGGGGTTTCTGGATCCCACCATGTTTGGGGTTTACAAAGAGGTGGTTCCATCACATGAGCCCAATACACTTCAGCAGAGCATAATGGACTTAACCAGAGAAGAACTCACATGACCTTTATCTCAGAATTGTTAGCCACTATAGTCAGATACGCAAGGAATGTATTAATCGGTGTTGGTGCAGCCTCAGCAGCGGCCATCATGTTACTTGCGGTTTGATTTAATTTCTTCAACATACCCCATGTTATATTCATATCCTCGCTGTCGTTACTCTCCATGGTCCTCCTCCTCCTCTTTTGACGTCTCGTTGATTGAGTCAAAGAGAGAGCCTTCATCTGCGGTATTGGATTTGTCTCTTGCTTGTTCCAGCTCATAATAAGGCTTCACGAATCTAGCCGGTAACCACCGTGTTCCTGTGGGTAAGAGAACACAAGCATACCCTCTCCCCCATGTTATTAAGTCAACAGGTCCAAGCCAATTTGTATTTTCTTGGGGTAGTTTATACCATACTTTAGGTCGTACTCCAGAGTTCTTTGTTTATAATGTCTTTCTGCTGTGGTTGTATCTAATCGAGTAGCAAGGCGATTTAGAAAATTTAAAGTAAATGTTGCATTGTCTAATTGTTGTTGTGGAGGCATGTTCCCTCTTTTTTGTTTTTTAAGCATGGCTTTCAAGGTGTGATGTGAGCGTTCTATGATGGCCTGCCCTGTGGGTGAATGCGGGATACCTGTAATGTGGTGTACATTCCATTGTTGAAGAAACAGTTTAGTGGAAGCTGCACTATACCCAGGACCATTGTCAGTCTTAATCTGTTGGGGTACCCCCATCATGGCAAAGCAGCGAGTCCAATGACGGATAACATCACGTGACTTTTCACCAGACAAGGCAGAGGCACACAGGAACCCTGAGAAAGTATCAACAGTAACATGGACATATTTAAATCTGCCAAAAGCCATGACATGAGTAACATCCATCTGCCAGATGGCATTAGGTTCCAGGCCTCTGGGATTTGTGCCAAGGGGAACAATAGGCGTTAACTGTTGGCAATTGGGACATGCCTGAACTATATTAAGAGCTTGTGACTTTTAGTTAGAGAAAATGTTTTACGTAAAGCATCACTATTTTGATGAAAAAATTTATGTGAAGCAACGGCATGATCAAATTGTACGGTAGCAGCTACTAATGAATCAGCTCTATTATTTCCTGAAACAATAGGCCCAGGTAAATTAGAGTGTATAAAAAATGCAAAAAGTGCGACACTGCAGAATGCAGCGTGTTCATTGTGTCAACTGCAATAAGAATAACATCCATATAATGGTAAATGAGCACACCAGGGAAAGTTTCCCTAGTTGGTTGCACAGCTGCAGCAACAACTACTTGACAAATAGTGGGACTGTTCATCATTCCTTGTGGCAGAACAGTCCATTGAAATCGAGACATTGGGCCAGCATTATTAGGTTCAGGAATAGAAAAAGCAAAATATTTACAATCATCTGGATGTAATGGAATAGTAAAAAAACAATCCTTCAAATCAATAATTTGTAATTGCCAATTTTTGGGAATCAATGTTGGATTTGGCAATCCAGGTTGAGTCAGACCCATCAGTCGCATAACCGCATTGATAGCTCTTAAATCTTGTAATAATCTCCATTTACCTGATTTTACGTCCCTTTCACGTTAGTGTTAATTAGGGTAACATCAGTAGTGGTAATTACAGTTTCTCCTGCGGTTGCCAGATCCAACCCGGCACTGCCTGTTGTTGCAGGCTGTAAATCGAACACAGATTGCCATTGTTGTTCCCCACTGCGACCCGTTCTGGGGTGTGAACCCTGTTGGATTGAGGGGCGCTGGGTTTCACGCCCCGCTGCCTGTTTTCCGACAGACTGCGACCATCTGTCAAATTTAGATCGACATTGATTACTCCAATGAAAGCCCTTATGACAACGTGTACATAACTTGGTAGGCACTGTCTTAGATTGCTGTTTCTTACTACAGCATTCTTTACTCATGTGTCCTTCCTTTCCACAATTAAAACATTTTATAACAGCTTTGTTTATTGATAGTTGTTGTGCCAAAGCTTCTGCTAACATAGTGGCGCGATGATTCTCAGTCCCTACATTCTGACAAGCTTTTATATATTCACCGATGTCAGTGGCTTTACCCTTTACAAGGGTTAAAGCAGCTTGGCAATCCGCATTTGCGTTTTCAAAGGCAAGCTGAAACAATAACACTTTTGCCGCTTCTACATTTTCTATTTGTCTGGAAATGGCGGTCTGCAAATGATCTATAAAGGACACATAAGATTCTTGAGATCCTTGTCTAATAGTTGCAAATGACAAGGCCTTTTGCCCTGCTTCTGGGACCCTATGGAAGGCTAATATTGCTAATCAGGTTGCTTGTTCAAAAACATGCCGAGGTAAGGGAGCTTGCACTTGCAGTGTTAAATAATCTCCAGTACCCATTAACATATCCTGACTAATATTATTCAGTGCGGTTAAGTTTTCCATTACTTGTTCTATGACTAATTCACGATATTGCCATACAGAATGCTGAGCTGATGTAAGCACCGTTTTCATTAAAATTTTCCAATCCCATGGAGTCATAACATAAGAATTACCAATTGCCTCAACCAAACTAATTGTAAATGTGCTTTGAAGCCCGTTTTATTGGATTGACTTTTATAATTCTTTAATCATTTCATATGGAATGGCATCATGCTCAGGGGGCCTATTCAGTTTATAAATCACAGGATACGCTAATGCAGTTTCTAAGTAAGTCCCCTTCTGATAAAGCCTTTTCTCTATAACGTTGCATTACCGTCTTATGCTCTGCCTGTAAGACCTGAGGGTGGGGAGGTGGATCAAAATCTACAAGGGGGGGAGCGGTAGGTATAGATTTTTGGGGTAATGCAAAGGCACGCGTTTCTACCGCTGAAGCCGCAGCAGTCTTTACTGGTGTCAGCGGCAGGTATAAATCTGGCTCTCGCTCAGGGTCAGTGGTGCCGGGATCAAATGGATCGTCTTCACCATCTGATTCAACCTTTTATAAATATTTTCAGCTTTATCTTCTTGAGGAGCTTGTTGTATAACTTCCTCCACTGATTGTAAATTTTTTAGCACTGTAAAAATTATATGCCGCGTAACTATGGCTGCTTCTGAAACTGGCAACTGTAACGCTTTTTTTGCTTTTATTTCTTCTCCTACCTTTTCCCATATTTTGCTATCAAAAGTCCCCTCAACAGGGAACCAAGTACAACGATCTCTTATCCATAACAATAATGAGGCAATTTGCACTTTGGATAACTTATACCCTGAAGCGCGCAAAATTTGCGATAAAACACGCAAATAAAGCTTATGTTCCTGAGACACTGATTGTCCCATTACTACCGTAGTCCCGCAACTCACCCATCAATGCAGGGATTGCTGTATGTTACCATAAACGTATGATGCCGCAGTCTATTCTTGTCGTCGGACTACGGGGTTCGCTGCCGGAATGAATGTCTCACCAGCCTCACATGGGGCACCATTTGCAGCGAATGATCATGCTCAGCCTCTAGCTCTGATCAGGACTGAGTGCTTTATTTTCCTTCTGCCTTTCTATTTATAAGATACAAATACGGATCTGGACTATGCAGTAGGGCAGGATGTTCCTTGTGCATTGTTTCTCACACACACGATCACATTCACATGCCAGATGGCTTTCCTATCCGGTCTGTTTACATTCTTTCCTTGGACGGCATTCCGCTCTCGCCATTCATCAACTCCCTATGCACTTCAGGAACATCCTGCTATACTGGTCTTAGATCCGAGTTATTTATTACTCTTCTTGGATCATCCAGCATGCAGGTACTTCTTGTCCTGCTGTTCCCACACATCCCCACCAGAACTTTATAATCCTCACTAAAATCTTGCTTTATCATTCTGTTTCAGGAGTCACATGCAGTGGTGGCATGATGCAGCAGAAGTTTCCTTCTGTTATATAGCAGAGTAACTATTTACCTTGTACAGGTTTGTTATAACATGCAACAAGCTTTCATAGTTTGTTTTTTTCTTAAGTAATGCTTGACAGCGACAGTGTTCTCCTGCATTCATGCACCTTCTTAGAATCCTCAGTGGGGATTTCACTGGCTATCCCCAAGCTCTCAGAAATAGACCTGTGTCAACTCAAGCTGTGAGCACAAATAGAATCATAGAATCATAGAATATCTCAAGTTGGAAGGGACCCATAAGGATCATGGGAGTGTAAGAGAAAGTTACAAGAACTTTTACGAAGTAATGCCCTTTTTTTTGTTTCACAATGTACAAGAAGTAAATATTCTTGTCTTGTTAGTGCTATCTTGATAATGTACTTGTTTTGTTTTGCATGATGTTGTTCTGTAAAGCTTCTGTTGTGTTATATGAATGGTACACATACACACACTGGACAACTACTGACCTCACCTGCTGAAAAACATGACAGCCACTGTAAAGAATAAATGCATGCATGCAAACTTAAGTATAGAGCCTGCTCTCCTAAGGTCAGATGGACATAGTATCACAGCTGGAAACAATTTTCAAGAGCTCTTGCCTTTAGTCTCTTATTTATTATGCCTTGTAAAACACACATTGCCCCAAAGCAGATATAAACTATGCTTCCCTTGATTGTAAAGGGGCCTGTGTGTTGACAGAGTAGCATGAATGGGGCTATGTGTAAATGATTGTTACATCTTACAGTTATCAATCCTATGTAATGCAGGTACAAGGCCCTGTCTGTGTTTTCTTGAGGGATTGCAGAATTTATACTAAGAATTTGCATGTTTTTGAAAAAATGGTAGAGCCTGAAGCATGGTAGAAATAGGAGATGTGGCACAAATCACAGCAGATAGATACACTGAGATTCACAAAAGAACAGTTGCTAGGCTGTTCTTCCAATTGCTTCAAGGGGTTGCCTTATGTATAGATAGAGAGGAGGGTGATTACATTTGATGGAGACACCTAAAGAACACTATTTCCCACCTGAAAGGGGAACCACTCAGAAAGCAGATATAGGAGAGTATTACGGGTCTAGCTAGGAAACTGTTGTTTTCTTGAATGCTTATTATTTTTCTGCTAAGGTTGTTCTGCTATAAGGGAAGATTTTGAAAAGTTCCTTCTCTGTGTGATGGGAGAATATTAGTGGGGAGAGCAGCACATAGATCATGCCATGTAAAAGAAGTGAGAACATTTGCATTCTCATTAGTGTCAGAGTCCAATACTCTCTTACCAGGTTCTTTTAGATATTTCACATGAGGAGGGTTTAATGTTTCAATACTAAGTTTACTTATTTGAAGATATTTGATGTTAAATGGGATTTTGATTTAGAAAAGTGATACAGCAATATAGTGAAATCACAACACAAGCACAATATAGCAATTGCAATATACAGTTGAATCACTATACAAACATGATACAAACAGGGAAGTGATGATTGTGAAGGTAATTCTCATTACCAGACTCTAGATGCTCACCATCATGATGCTGGGCATCCCCAACCGCTGGGAAGGAATCACAGAATCACTAAGGTGGGAAAGAACCTTCAAGATCATCAATTCCAACCATTAATCCAGCGCCACTATGTTCCCTAAACCATGTCCTGAAGCACCACATTCACACGTTCTTTGAACACTTCCAGAGATGGCGACTCCATCACCTCCCTGGGCAGCCTGTTCCAATGCCTGACTACCCTCTCAGTGAAGAAATTTTTCCTAATATCCAATCTAAACCTCCCCTGGCGCAACTTGAGGCCATTTCCTCTCGTTCTATCGCTGGTCACTTGGGAGAAGAGACCAAAACCCTCGTCGCCACAACCCCCTTTCAGGTAGTTGTAGAGAGCGATAAGGCCTCCCCTCGGCCTCCTCTTCTCCAGACTAAACAACCCCAGTTCCCTCAGCCGCTCCCCATAAGACCTGTGCTTCGTTGCCCTTCTCTGGACACGCTCCAGCACCTCAACATTCTTGTTGTAGTGAGGGGCCCAAAACTGAACAAAGGGTTCAAGGTGTGGCTTCGCCAGTGCCGAGTACAGGGGCACAATCACTTCCCTCCTCCTGCTGGCCACACTATTCCTGATACAGGCCAGGATGCTGTTGGCCTTCTTGGCCACCTGGGCACACTGCCGGCTCATGTTCAGCCGGCTGTCAACCAGCACCCCCAGGTCCTTTTCTGCCGGGCAGCTCTCCAGCCACTCCTCCCCAAGCCTGTAGCATTGCATGGGGTTGTTGTGGCCAAAGTGCAGGACCCGGCACTTGGCCTTATTAAACCTCATACAGTTGACCTCTGCCCATCGATCCAGCCTGTCCAGATCCCTCTGCAGAGCCTTCCTGCCCTCCAGCAGATCAACACTCCCACCCAACTTGGTGTCATCTGCAAACTTACTGAGGGAGCACTCGATCCCCTCATCCAGATCATCTATAAAGATATTGAACAAGACCGGCCCCAGAACCGAGCCCTGGGGAACACCACTTGTGACCGGCCGCCAGCCGGATTTAACGCCATTCACCACAACTCTCTGGGCTCGGCCATCCAGCCAGTTCCTCACCCAGCGAAGAGTAAACCCGTCCAAGCCACGAGCCGCCAGTTTCTCCAGGAGAATGCTGTGGGAGACACTGTCAAAGGCTTTACTAAAGTCCAGGTAGACAACATCCACAGTCTTTCCCTCATCCACTAGGCGGGTCACCTGGTCATAGAAGGAGATCAGGTTGGTCAAGCAGGACCTGCCTTTCATGAACCCATGCTGGCTGGGCCTGAACCCTTGGTTGTCCTGCACACGCCCTGTGAGCACTCTCAACACCAACCGCTCCATGATCTTCCCCGGTACAGAGGTCAGGCTGACAGGCCTGTAGTTCCCAGGATCCTCCCTCCAGCCCTTCTTGTAGATGGGCGTCACATTGGCAAGCCTCCAGTCTTCTGGGACCTCCCCTGTTAACCAGGACTGCTGATAAATGATGGAGAGTGGCTTGGCAAGCTCCTCCGCCAGCTCTCTCAGTACTCTTGGGTGGATCCCATCAGGCCCCATAGACTTGTGGGTGTCCAGGTGGTTTAACAGGTCCTTAACTGCTTCCTCCTGGATTATGGGCGGGTTATTGTGCTCTCCATCCCCATCTTCCAGTTCAGGGGGCTGAATACCCTGCGGATACCTGGACTGGCTATTAAAGACTGAGGCAAAGAAGGCATTAAGTACCTCAGCCTTTTCCTCGTCCTTGGAGACAATGTTTCCCGCCATATCCAGTAGGGGATGGAGATATTTGTAGAAGCCTTTTTTGTTATCCTTTACGACTGTGGCCAGACTGAGCTCTAGCTGGGATTTTGCCTTTCTAATTTTGTCCCTGCTTGACCTAATGAGATCCTTGTACTCTTCGTGAGTTGCCTGCCCCTTCTTCCAGAGGTGATAAACTCTCCTTTTTCTCCTGAGTCCCAGCAAAATCTCCCTGATCAGCCAGGCCGGTCGCCTTCCCCGTCAGCTCTTCTTACGGCACATGGGGACTGCCTGCTCCTGCGCCTTTAAGATTTCCTTCCTGAAGACTGTCCAGCCTTCCTGGACCCCTTTGTCCTTCAGGACTGTCTCCCAAGGGACTCTCTCAACCAGTGACCTGAACAGGCCAAAGTCTGCCCTCCGGAAGTCCATGGTAGCAGCTTTGCTGACCCCTCTCCTTACTTCACTCACAACTGAGAATTCTATCATGTCATGGTCGCTAAGCCCAAGACAGCCTCCAACCACCACATCTCTCACCAGTCCTTCTCTGTTCGTAAACAGCAGGTCCAGCAAGGTGCCTCCCCTGGTGGGCTCACTCACCAGCTGTGTCAGGAAGTTATCCTCCACACACTCCAGAAACCTCCCAGATTGTTTCCTCTCTGCCGTGTTATACTTCCAGCAGATGTCCGGTAGGTTGAAGTCCCCTACAAGAACAAGGGCCAGCGAATGCGAGAGCTCCGCCAGTCGCTTATAGAATGTCTCATCTGTCTCTTCATCCTGGTTGGGTGGTCTATAACAGACTCCCAGCAGGATATCTGCCTCATTGGCCTTCCCCCTCATCCTTACCCATAAGCACTCTACTTGGTCTTCACAATCATTGATTTCCATGCAATCAAAACACTCCCTAACCTACAGAGCCACCCCACTGCCTCTCTTTCCTTGCCCATCCCTTCGGAAGAGCTTATAGCCATCCATTGCAGCACTCCAGTCATGAGAAGCATCCCACCATGTTTCTGTGATGGCAACTACATCATAGCTGTCCCACTGCACAATGGCTTCCAGCTCCTCCTGTGTGGTGCCCATGCTGCGTACATTGGTGTAGATGCACCTGAGCTGGGCTATCGATTTCAACGCTGGCACGCCACTCCTACGCTCAACTCTAGTGAGCCTGGTTTTATCCCCTCTCTCCTTCAAATCTAGTTTAAAGCCCTCTCAATGAGGCCTGCCAGTTCATAAGCAAGAATCCTTTTGCCCCTTGGAGACAGTTGCACTCCATCTGCTGCGAGCAGGCCCAGTGCCATGTAAACCGCCCCATGGTCAAAAAACCCAAAATTCTGCCGACGGCACCAGCCCCTGACCCATGTGTTGATCAGGTGTGCTTTCCTGTTCCTTTCAGTGTTCTTCCCTGTCACTGAAGGGATTGATGAAAACACTACCTGTGCTCCCCCTCCATTGACCAGTCGCCCCAGTGCTCTCAAGTCCTTTTTGACTGCCTTTGGGCTTCTTAGTGCAACCTCGTCGTTGCCAACCTGCATGACCAACAGTGGGTAGTAATCAGTGGGCCGAACCAGACCAGGGAGTTTCCTGGTGACATCTCTCACCCAGGCCCCAGGGAGGCAGCAGACTTCCCTGTCAGTTGGGTCTGGTCGACATATTGGGCCCTCTGTACCCCTCAGAAGGGAGTCGCCTATGACAATTACCCTCCTTTTTTTCTTAACACAGGATGTCTTGATGCATGGGCCTGGCACCCTAGGCACCCCCTTGGATGGACCTTCGTCAGGGTCCTCATGTTCCTGTCCCTCATGTTCCCGAGCCCCATACCTGTTGTGTAAGGGCAGCTGGGACGGTGAGGGAGGCCAGGAGGGGATTCGCCAACCTCTCCGAGCAGGGACCTGCTTCCATTCTCCCTCATCTCTTAGGTTCCCTCCTTCTGCCCAGCAGCAAGAGGACAGGGCATCCCCTGCTGCTTGTGGAGCCTCCACCAGCTGCCCCTGCTTCAGGGATGGCAGGGTGCAGCTCCACCAATCTCTCTCTCACACTCCCTAATGCTCCTCAGCCTCTCCACTTCTTCTTTCAGCTCTGCCACCAGGCTGAGCAGGTCGCTCACCTGGTCGCGCCGCATACAGGTGGTGTCTCCGCTGGTCTCTGGTACAACCGACAGGCTCAGGCACTCTTTGCAGCTGGATACTTGGACAGCCGCGTGCTTGAGTGGGAGCTCTGTCTGTGTCGCCACATTCTTTCTGGCCACGGTTTTCAGCCGAGTGGCAACCATGGCTGAGCCTCCTCTGGGAGGACGATGGCCACTTGTCAGAGAACCTCTAGTGTCGGGGGGGGAACTGTGCCTTCCCTGCGCGCCTTCCCTGCGCGAACTGACGCGCTACGTCCTGTTTGCCCGCCCTATTCGTCCGCACTCCGGGTCGGTCGCCCTCCCTGGGGCTGCTCTTGTAGGCGAGGGGCTTTGGCCGCCGCTGCTCTAGGCTCCGCCCACGCTGAGTCAGAGCTGCCGCTCGTCAGGAACCCGCTCCGCCGGCCTGGGGGGGAAGCTGGGGCACCCTCTCTCTCCCTGTGCTTCCGCCTTCGTGGTTTGGCCGCTTCAGGAAGGGTCCCCCGGCGCGATCCTTCACTCCGGAGCTCTTTGCCTCGGTGGCTTCGCCACAATACATTCAATTCAACCACAATACATGGGTTGAAGCCAGCTCAAGCCCGTTGCTCTCTTCAAAGTTCATTTTGTTGGGTGTTCAATTTCTATACTCTATGTTGGGCTGAGATACATATACCCATGTTGGTCTGTCTGGCTTAGTAAGATAATACTTTCTATTGATTATTTTAGGAAGGCCATTTATATAACCACTTGACCCGCTCAGCTGATACAGCCATTTATCTACAACAAAGGCCACCCTCCAGTCCCCTTAGTGTTGAGATAAGTTCAGCTTCATCTAAGATAGCTGTGGTTACTTCCTACATTATTTTCTGAGCTTCATGAGCACATCATCCTTGTCTATCTTCTCTGAGCTTTCTTCCGTCATAGAGGTTCATTGATTGGTCACATTCATGTCCTGGAATATTTCAGGGCAGGCACAAGTCTGTTGGCAGCAATAGATTAGGAAATGGTTCTCAGATCTGTAATTGCTTGTACTTGCAGCTAATCCCAGACTCTTAAAAATTACATTCATACAATCAGGGAAGATAAATGATCAATGCAATTAGTCCCCACTTACTACTCCTCAGGCACTGGGTGAGACAGTCTGTGCTGAGCTAAGGTCCAGCTAGCTGTCGCATTCTGGTTTTGAGTGTATTATTTCAAATGTATGATCCTTCAAGTCTATAAAGAGCTATGGATGTTGGATCAGGGCCAGCTCTGACTACACTTCTACAGAGGGTGGCCACAAAGAGCTAACCAGGATAGTGCAATGAATGACATACAGAACTGATGAGCTCTAAGACTGTTTTGGCCCATATGTGCTTGTCTGTGCTGTAGGGCAACTAGCTCGTAAAAGGTGCTTATATGCAGTTAAACCTAAAGCAGTCCATAGCTGTGCAAAGGAGTATGAATTGATTCCAGGAGTTAGCCTTAGCATGCCATAGGCAGGCAAAAGATAGCAGAGCCCCTACACATAGCTGTAAGTGTTTCAACTGTATTGCTGCTTCCTCTTCCAAGTTACAGCAGCAGGATCATGTCCCTGTGCCATGCATGATATTCTCATCATTGCTGCTCCGACTAGTCCTTTGCCTGCTTTTTCCCTATACAAATCCCATCCTATCATTGCTAGTATTATTCTTTCCACCACAGCTTCTCTGTGTATTGCTGGTCCAAATGAAATCATCTAATCTTTTAAGGGAAAGATGAAACACTATTAAACAATAGCTCTTCTCACTAGGAACTGTAGCCACTATGTTAAAAAATTCTGAAGAGAAGACAGGTGCAGATGTGCCCTTATTTCTGTCATAACAAATGAGGTGGTAGAAGCAGGAGCAAGGGATTATCTATATAAAATCTGTGTCTTTGCCACTTTTACTACTATTATCGCTATTCAGAAACCAACAAAGCAATCCAGACAGAGCACTGATGGGATCTTGTCAGGGAGGATATATTCTTCCATCACAGCTCTACCAGCTGCTACTACAGTATCAAGGGAAGAGGTGGAGATGAGACCCAAGGGAATACAAGGACCAAGAACTTGGAGATATAGCCGACGCAGCAATTTACCTCCATGTACAGAAACCCAAACTGTTAGTTTTACATATTTGAAACCAAAGTGATCTCAAATGATATCTCATGGTTCTGATGCAAAACATCAATGTTTCAGAAGCATGAGTTACTTGGCAAGCAAAGAGGCATGACCATCCTTCTGCAGAGCTGACAAAGACTTAGTGAACTCCTCAAAATCTAGCACCTACTTTCCCGTCAGTGTCTCAACTCCTAAACAAGAAAGCTCTAGAAACAAAATAACAGTAATTTGTACTGCAGTGAGGGCATAATTTGGAGTGCTGGAAAGACTTTGGGGTTTTTTGTCACCTGACCTAGAATGGTGATAACCCATCTAGCTGGAAGCTTTTGAGCTTCACCTAGAAACACAGGTCCAAGGAAGCTCCAAAAAGGCCGAGTGTGCTCTCCCTTATACATGCATCAATTTTGGAAATCCATGTTTCCTAAAGGGTACATTGTTGTGGAGCTTGGGGAGCACAGACTATTGGTTTCGGTTGGAAGCGACTTTTAAATATCATCTAGACCAACCCCCCTGCCATGGGCAGGAACATCTTTCGCTAGATCAGGTTGCTCAAAGCCCCATCCAACCTGACCTTGAATGTTTCCAGGGATGGGGCATCCACAATTTCTCTGGACAACCTGTTCCAACGTCCCACCACCCTCATGGTAAAAAATTTCTTCCTTGTGTCCAATCTAAACCTACCCTCTTTCATTTTAAAACCATTGCCCCTTGTCCTTGTTACTACAGGCCCTGGTAAAAAGTTTGTCTACAACTTTCTTATAAGCCCCCTTTATATACTGAAAGGCCGCAATGAGGTCTCCCTGGAGCCTTCTCTTCTACAGGCTGAACAACCCCAAATATCTCAGGCTTTCTTCATAGGAGAGGTGTTTCAGCCCTCTGATCATTTTCCTGGCCCTCCTCTGGAACCAAAGGTCCATGTCTGTCTTGTCCTGTGGACCTGTCATGGTTTAACCCCAGCCAGCAATTAAGCACCACGCAGTCGCTTGCTCACACCACCACAGTGGGATGGGGGAGAGAATCAGAAGAGTAACAGTGAGAAAACTCATGGTTTGAGATAAAGACAATTTAATAGGTAAAGCAAAAACTGCGCACACAAGCAGAGAAAAACAAGGGATTCATTCACTACTCCCCATCGGCAGGCAGGTGTTCAGCCATCTCCAGGAAAGCAGGGCTCCATCACGTGTAATAGTTTCTTGGGAAGACAAACGCCATAACTCCGAAAGTCCCTCCACCCCTTCCTTCTTCTTCGTCCCAACTTTATATGCCGAGTATGACGTCATATGGTCATCATTCCTCACACCTTCCTCTTAAAGAGAAAAATATATTCCCTTTAAAGATGTCTCACCATCTAGCCTTTGCAACATTATTAAAATGTTTGGTCATTTGTATAATTTGTTTATTTTGATGGAGCATGGTTTGGTAGTATATACTCTTTAGTCTTTGGTTAGGAAAAAGATACTAGAAGAAACAATCTGATGACTTCATAAATGGAAAGGGTAAAGTAACTGGAGTTGAAAGCTGGGTTTTGCAAATAGCTGGAAATGAGTGGGGAAAAAAATGCCTTAAGTATTAACTGCTCAAAGACCCCTCAAGGTTCAGATAATGGTTCCAGTGTTTGTTCCAGTCTGTGTCTGTTCTGTTTGCCTCCTACAAATCCCCTATGTAAAACTTGTGGAAGAAAGAACTGTTGAAGTTTGGGACCTTTTATCCTGGGAGAACCTGCATTGTTCAAGACAGCTACAAGATTAATGAAGCATTAAAGACAGAAAACACTAGTCATTTATCCTTTTAAAAACAAGTGAATGCTCTTGTTTGTCTAACTTGGTCATTTTTAATGACCATCATTTTAAGTGCATCATTTGGAGATGAAAAGGAAACCTTGCAGAACAAATGTTTGATGTCAAGATGGACAATGCTAACCATTTGGAAAATCGACTTGGGGCTGGGCAAACTAAAGTGGTCAACGTAATTTCAATTGTTGCTTTGTGGCAGGTTTTCATTAAAGTTACTTGTACCAGATGAGCTTCGTTTCCTTTATGCTCTATGATTCAAAGAAATTCAAACTTAAGAAATTTAAACTCAGTAACATCAAAGTGTTATTAAGCAGACATCTTTATTGCAGTGCTGGACGCATGGGGGATATCTCCTCCTAACATGCGTGCGCTGAAACAAGAGTTCATCCTTTATATATCTTAAAGACATGAATATTCACACATTTTCCAAGAAATCTCCACCTCCCTGCCTAGCCAACATTTACATAATGCTGGCATTGCAAAACTACACTACGCATGTGCGGGGGTCTCAGGTGGTCATCGGTGGTCGTTTGGGGAGTTAGTCCCCTACTCCTTTTTCCTTTTATGGTCACGGGTCTCTTGAGGATAATTTCTTCTCCTTGGATGTTTGCCCCTTCTGTTGTTCAGCCAAGCGGTTCCTTCTTATCATCCTTGTTAGAGCATTCCTGCCAGTCTGTCCCTATGCTCAAGGTTAAGATATCTTCTCTGTTCTCTTTAATCTCTCAGTCCTTGCTCTTAACTCTTCTTTGGTTTAATTTTCATGAGGCCTGCTTTCCTCGTGATTAACCGTTTACACATAGGTACAATGTTAGCACTGAGGCAAATATAGCCTAAGGACTATGAGAGTAGGCCATTAAACATAATCGCATAGTTATTAGGCTAAAGAATTCTATACTAAAGTCAAACTAATCACGTAATCAATAACCTTCCATATATTAAGGAATTTGCAAATCTTACAGTTGATTAGTGACACATGCTAAAACCTTGTAATTGTTTTAGATCCTTGTTTCATTCCCCCCTTTTCTATTATCCTTGCGAATTCTTTCTCAATCCCTCATAACATACCATTATCCTTTGTCCATCGATTAAAATACCTCCCTGTTGCGACTTCATGTTTGATCTTATTCTTTTTCCAGGTAACATAATCATCCACATTCTTCTGACAACACCATATTGAACATCGAATTATACAACAAGTACATAAAACAAATAAGCTATCGACTAATATGAGTACAAACAGCTCTTTGATCCATTTAAAATTTGGTAACCAAGAGGTTAATTTGTTCCAAACTTCTTCAAATCCCCAAGAGGTGTCATCTAAAGTTATTCTTATCATGACCTACTCCGTAGTGGGGGTTATTAAACAGAGAGATGTTAACCGGAACTGGAACTCCTATTAAAGATCAATCACTCTTGTTCAGAATTTCCTAATATTGTTATATATTTCTGTAGATTATTTTTGCCTACCTGGGTGAGCTCTTCCCCTTCATATTGGGATTGGTACGGTTGCCCAAACAAAATTTCAAATGGACTTAAATCCTCTTTAGTTCTCAGTTTTACCCTGATTCATAATAGGGCTAGTGGGAACGCTTGGTACCAATGTAGATTTGCTTCTTGACTGATTTTAGCTAGCTGTTGTTTAATTAAGTGATTCATTTTCTCAGCTTGTCCACTTGCCTGTGGCTGATATGGGGTGTGTAGTTGCCAGTTTATTCCTAAAAACTTACTAACTTGTTGCACTACTTGTGCACAAAAATGAGTACCCTTATCTGAGGACATCACAGCTGGTACCCCGAACCTAGGAATAATTTAGTTTAAAAGTACTCGTGTCACTTCCCTAGCCTTATTAGTCCTACAAGAGAAAGTTTCTGGCCAGCCTGAAAAGGTATGTGTTAATACTAACAAATACTGAAACCCCCCTTTTCTTGGGAGTTCAGAAAAATCTATTTGCCAGTTTTGACCTGGAACTTTCCCTTTATCAATGCTTCCACATTTTACACAATTTTCTACCTTTGGATTATTATTTAAGCATATTTCACATTTATTAACCATGTTTTTTACAGTTTAAAACAAATTCCTGGCTACTATTTGCTTCATAAGGGAATTATACAAGGCTTCAGTTCCCCAATGAGTCTCATCGTGTTCTGCTTTTACCAGTTTCCATAATATTCTAAAGGGAACTATTATTCTGTTACTGTTTAATTTTGCCCAACCTAATGATTCAACTTCTGCTTCCAAATCTTTAATTAATCTAAGATCCTTCTCATCATAATCAACCAAGTCTGGTAGTGGCAAAGCTTTTTCAGGAATCAAACTTAATACCTCACCTTGTTCTGCAGCTCTTTTTGCCTCATAATCTGCCGATTTATTCCCCACTTCCTGAGCAGTGTTACCCTTTTGGTGCCCCTTGCAGTGCATAATTGCAACCGCCAAAGGTGATTGTACCACATCCAAAAGTCTTAGGATCATGTCAGCATCCTTAATATGTTTTCCTTGGGCCGTCAGAAGTCCCCGTTCCTTCCAGATAGCCCCATGGGCATGAACTATACCAAAGGCTTATTTTGAATTTGTCCAGATATTCACTCGCAGTCCTTCAACAAGCTCTAATGCTCTCACTAAAGCAACTAATTCAGCTCTTTGTGCAGATGTACCCTTAGGGAGGGACTTTGCTTCCACCACTTGGTCTGTGGTGGTCACGGCATACCCCGCCATTCAAGCTCCATCCTTTACAAAACTACTCCCGTCAGTGTACCAAGTGTGTTCAGCTTCCTCCAGCGGCTCCTCCTTCAGGTCAGGCCTGCTTACATACATGGTCTTGATGGTTTCTATGCAGTCATGCACAACAGTCTCCATTTCCTGCTTATCACTGTCATTCCCAAAAAGGTTAACTGCTCACAGAGACTGAACGATACCCCTAGCTTAATTCCTTGCATACCTTCAACAGATTGGCAAAAGGATTGTGGATTTACTCTGTAGGACACTATGGTTTTATCACTGGAAAGGGAAAGGGGGGGCAGGAATTTGAAAAGGTGTTGTTCTGCTTGTAGTATTGGAAAGAGGTGTTTGAAATGCGGATGGGAGGAAGGAGAAGATTTGGAACTAATGGTTGCTCCCCGGCAGAGGCTGGGAGAGAGTCCTCATGATGAGGATGAGGCTAGTAGTGTGAGCGGGGCAAGAGAAAGTAGTCGTAGGCAAACCGATGAGGCTGGTGGCAGCACAGGAGAATCAAGGGGAAGTAGCTATGAACAGGAAAGATGATTTAGTGGGGCAGAAGGATTTAGCCCAATTGCAGGAAGAACAAAGGGGAGACAGGAAGATACAAGGGGAGTTATTCAAGCTCCCCTCCAGGAAGGAGTTGGAAATAATGGGCCAGTAACAGTTAAGGTGCTGTTTTCGATAACAGATCTAAGATCCTGGAAAGAAACAGCGGGTACTTATAGGGAAGACGCAGAAAGGGTGGCTAAAATGTTTGAAACTATAATCAGGACCCAAGATCCTGATTGGAGTGATTTACAGGTAATATTAGACACATTGTTAGATGGTACTGAAAAGAAAATGGTATTAAATACTGCTCTGAAACAGGTAGAAGAGGCACATGCTAATGGGGATTTGCAGGGAACGATAGATCAGAATTTTCCTGCCGCAGACCCAGGGTGGGATCCCAACCAGCTGGGACCCCAGGCGCTTTTAACAAGGCATCAGAGATGGATACTATTTGGTATAAGGCATGCTATGCCAAAAGCGATTAATTGTTCCAAATTATATGAGGTTAAACAAGAACCAAATGAATCTCCGTCCACCTTCATGGAGCGGTTAAAAGTCACTGCCAGGAAATACACTAATGTGGACCCTGAGAAAACAGAAGCAGCTGTTCAGTTGGCTTCTATCTTTATGGGACAATCGGCCCCAGATATAACAAAGAAACTTCAAAAACTAGAAGAGGCAGATTCAAGGGATTTGGGAAAGATGTTAGAGGTAGCGTGGACGGCTTTTAACAATGGGGAGAAGGAAGAAGAGACACAACAGGTGATACATTTACGTACTTTCTGGAAGGTTATTGATTACATGATTATGTCACCGAAATCGGGAATAAACCTCGTAACACCAATGTAGTGTTAAAAGGCAGGCATTCTTTATTCACGGCGCCAGGAACACGGGGGATAGCTCCTCCTAAATCGTGTTCATCGATCAGTTCAAAAATCAAACATTTATAGGCAAGATTAATACATATTCATCAAGTTTCCATACAATGATTGGTTAAATATTCCTCGCCTCACATGAAAATGACCACGCATGCTCACTATAATTTCTTGGGATTTTACTTCCTTAATCTTTTGAGTCGGAGGGTTTCTTGAGTGGGTGGTCTCTGAGTCGGTGGTCGCGATCTCCCCCTGCCGGAATTACCTTTCCTACAAAGTTCACTTAAGCTTGGCAACACTCAATAGGCCTTCACGGGCTGTCGGTCCAATATGCAATCATTCACCCCACAGTCCTTTGTTTTAAGACAAGACTATAGAATGAATAATTACCCACCCACCGGACCGTAGAACTGACCAAGGTGTTCCTTCTTTCTGACTACTTGTTATTAGAACAAAACATAATACCATGATCACAATGTTACACTTAACTCCTTGATAATTAAATCAAGATGGGAAGGGTTAGGTGGGTTCTCGAGCAGCATTGCTGGTGCATAATGTTCTTATAGTTACAACTTGCTACAAATTCACAAACCTATTTTCTAACCCTATTTTATTTTAATTCCCTACCAACTTGGTTACATTTCCCCCCTTTGGAAGTTTTGAAATAATTTCTTTTCAATACTTCCATTACAAATTAATTTCCTTATTAACATTCAATCTCTTTATTGTATGATGGTAGGAGCATTATTAGTTAGTCCATTTAAATTTTGGTGTTTTGTAGTCAATGCAAGTGTAATTCTGTGATCAATGGTAGCTCTTTTTGTAAATTCCTTTTTCAAACAATGATAAATGAATAATATTCCCAAAGATATTATTAATAATAATAACACAGTACCAATTAAGGACTTCACCCAAGAACTCAAGTTCCATCCTTATCCACTGAAAATTTTATCAAACCAATTTTCTTGCATGTCTTGTTGCATTTCCTGAGTATCCTTTTCTATTTTTCTCAGTAAGTCCAAATCCTATTCAACATCCTGGGTAACATTTGGGATATGTATGCAACAATGATCTCTCCTATCCCTCAGGTATCCACAAACTCCATGTTCTTTTAGTAAGAGCATATCTAGAGCCATCCTATTTTGTAGGGTCATCTTCAAAGTGGCTTGTAACTGTAAATTTAGTTGTTTAAATCCTTTCCTTGTTATTTTGGCTAATCTTTCCACTTGACCTGTCAACTTATATAACCAATCCCTATTCCTGTAAGTTGCCAAGGGAGTCAATAAGGATTCTAAGGCTCATCCAAGTTTCACTCCTGTCGAGGGTTCATTCCAATCATCATCATCAATTTGTGATCTTTTTGTCCATATTAACTTTAAATTTTCAGAATCTCCCCTAAAGGGAGCTTTCTTCCAGATTGGACATAATGTCGGCATTCCTAAAGTAATTTGTCTTACTTTCCCATCCACCGGTAAATGGGTGGTCCAAGTTCCATCACTCATTGCCCAAACTAAATGTCCTGGGCTCTGAACTGTAGACCTTCTACAACTAAATATTGATCCCCTTCTAATTTTATATACACCAGTCAAATTTAAATCGTTCTTGAGTCCTCTGCACCAACACCCATATTTCAATGCAGCTGCCAAGGGAGGAACTTCTTGGACTGCTCTATCAACTGCACTGCAATTACATATCTTTTTACAATTCCACCAGGGTACTATGTCTTCCTTTTCCCTGGATGTGGTTCCCCTGTCATTAACTGATGGGAAAACTGTAAAGACTGTTCCGTCCCAGGTAAAACACCATGAAGTATTAGCCATATATTGAAATTGAGATAAAATAGCCATAGACCACACTGAATCCCATGCAACCTCTGCCTCTCGCTTAGTTTGATTTTCACAATTACGGACTACACGTCCAGCTTCCTTGGGATCATGTACAGGGAGGCCTCTACTTATTTCTTTGCATAATTGTTCATCCCTTGTGCTTACTGCGCTCAAATTTGTTGCTAAGATTCCCCATGGAATTGATTCACCTACTGCTCTTGGAGTTGGAAGACATGCGGTTATTTGGGTTACATTTTGTAAATTTGCAAATTCTTTTATCAATCCTACCATTAAATTTTCTTCTGGAGTTCTCCTTGGAATGTATATTAGCTGCTCTGCTTCACTCTGCTTCCAATTGACCTATTATCATCTCAAACAATGCTCCCAACATCATCAGTTTCCAAATCAAAACCCATTTTTCCATATTTTCCAATGATAATTTCTTAAACATGTTTTAAAGTCAACTTTGCAGTCTCTGAATCCCTATTGATGACCTTCCATGCCGGGGCTTTCTTCACTCGGGTGTAGTGTATCCCCGGTTCCACTCCTCCAACCTTGATTGCAGTATAAGTTGTTAACAGTACCTAGAATGGTCCCCTCCACTTTTCCTGCAGTGGTTCAGAGTTCCAAGTTTAAAGATCACTTGGCTGATACTGATGTACAGGCGTATCCAAGGCAAGTGACCTAGTCAGCACAATATATCTCCGAAGTGCTCCAAGAACTTTTCCTAAAGAAATTAGATACACTTTCAAATCAGTTTCCCCAGCTACCTTCATATCCCCTGGGATTAAAGGAGTCTGGTATGGTTTACCATACAGGACTTCATATGGACTTACATCGTCTCTTGATCTTGGTTGGATCCTGATTCCCAAGAGAGCTAGTGGTAAAGCCTGTGGCCACTTCAAAGATGTTTCCTGACAAATTTTACTTATTTGTCTTTTCAACATTTGATTCAATCTCTCAATTTTTCCACTCGATTGTGGCCTCCAAGGGGTATATAAGTCCCATTTTATACCCAAAATTTTACTGATCTGTTGAACTACATCTGCCACAAAGTGTGGTCCCCTATCAGAAGACATTCCCAATGGCACTCCAAATCTTGGTATTATTTCCTTCAACAACACTTTAACTACCTCTCTAGCTTTGTTGGTGCGGCAAGGGAAGGCCTCCGGCCATCCAGAAAATGTATCAATTAGTACTAATAAATACCTGTATCCATTCTGACTGGGTAACTCAGTGTCCTGGTTTCAGCCAGGGTAGAGTTAATTTTCTTCATAGAAGCTAGCGTGAGGCTATGTTTTGGATTTGGGATGAGAAAATGTTGATAAGGTGCTGGTGTTTTGAGTTGTTGCTAAGTAGTCAAGGACAGTCCAGCTTCTCATGCTGGCCTGCAGCGAGCAGGCTGGGGGTGCACAGGAAGCTGGGAGGGGACACGGCTGGGACAGCTGACCCAGGCTGGCCAAAGAGATATTCCATACTATATAACGTCATGCTCAGTATATAAAGCTGGGACAAAGAAGAAGGAAGGGGTGGAGGGACGTTCGGAGTTATGGCATCTGTCTTCCCAAGAAACCATTACGCGTGACGGAGCCCTGCTTCCCTGGAGATGGCTGAACACCTGCCTGCCCATGGGGAGTGGTGAACAAATTCCTTGTTTTGCTTTGCTTGCATGCGCGGCTTTTGCTTTACTTATTAAACTGTCTTTATCTCAAACCATGAGTTTCCTCACTTTTACTCTTCCAATTCTCTCCCCCGTGCCACCGTGGGGGAGTGAGCGAGCGGCTGCGTGGTGCGTAGTTGCTGGCTGGGGCTAAACCACGACACTCAGAAAAATCAATTTGCCAATAATCTCCTGAAGAATTTCCTTGTTTTATCATTCCTAGAGATGGCCTCTTTTGGTTCATGGGGTTATTTTTAAGGCAGATTGGACATTTAGCTATTATTGATTTAACTATTCCTGTCATTGGACATTTAGCTATTATTGATTTAACTATTCCTGTCATTCCTACACATACTACAGATGTTTTTAAGCTTGAAACCATAGCATCTGCTCCCCAATGTGTTTGTTCATGTTTTTCCTTTGCGAGTTCTGTCATAATTTGCGGGGTTACTATCACCTGTTTTTATGATGTCACCCACCATCCCTCTGCATTTTGTGATGCTTCTAATTGTTTTGCTAACTGCTCATCCAATTTATTATATTTTGGCTTTGAATCTGAAAATTTTATTTGTTTTACTGGTACTAGTGCAAGGATACCTCGTTCTGCGGCCTCTTTTGCAGCTTTGACTGCTAATCAATTACCTATATTTACAGCCGTCTGACCAAATTGATGAGCTTTACAATGCATTACCGCCACTTCTTTCGGTCTCTGCACATCTTCCAGGAGTTGGAGAATTTCTTCTTTATACTTTATTGATGTCCCTTGGGCTGACAGCAATCCCCTTCTTGCCAGAGGGCTCCATGAGCATGGATCACACCAAATGCATATTTAGAATCAGTCCAAATATTTACCCTGTCCTGGTTTCAGCCAGGATAGAGCTGGTTTTCTTCACAGAAGCTAGTGTGAGACTGAGTTTTGGATTTGGGATGAGGAACTGTTGATAATGTGCTGATGTTTTGGGTTGTTGCTGAGCAGTCAAGGACAGTCCAGCTTCTTGTGCTGGCCTGCCAGCAAGCAGGCTGGGGGTGCACGGGAAGCTGGGAGGGGACACAGCCGGGACAGCTGACCCAGACTGGCCAAAGAGATATTCCCTACCATCCGACGTCATGCCCAGTACATAAACTGGAGTTGGCCGGGGGGCGGAAATCGCTGCTCGGGGACGGGCTGTCGATCACGGGGTGGTGAGCAATTTCTGTATTGGGCATCACTTGTTCTTGTACATTCCTTTGTTGGTATTATCATTGTTGTTCCCTTCTTTCTTTCTGTCCTATTAAACCGTGTTTATCTCAACTCACGAGGTTTTTCCTAATTCTCTCCCCCGTCCCACTGTGGGAGGGAGAGTGAGCGAGCGGCTGCATGGTGCTTAGTTGCCGGCTGGGGCTAAACCTTCTGCTATTTGTAGAGCCCGCCTTAATGCCACCAATTTTGCTTTCTGTGCTGAGGTACTTACAGGTAGTGTCCTTGATTCCAATACCTCAGAGGTGGTGACAACAGCATATCCAGCCATTCGTTTTCCTTCTCGTACAAAACTGCTTCCATCTGTGTATAACTCCAGATCAGGCTTTTCCAGAGGTTCATCTCGCAGGTCTGGTCTACTGGAATAAACTTGTTCAATAGTTAACAAACAATCGTGTTCTAAATTTCCTGTTGGATTCTCTGTTGAGAAAAATATTGCTGGATTAACAGTCGGTGTGGTTTTCAATGCCACATCATCTTGTTCCAATAGGACAACCTGATACTTCAGCATTCTGCTGGGGGATAGCCAGTGACCCCCCTTTTGCTCTAGAACAGTTATTACCATATGCGGTACATACACCACCATCTTTTGGCCCATAGTCAATTTTCGAGCTTCTTGGATCAGCAATACCATTGCCGCTACAGCACGTAAACATCCTGGTCATCCTTTACTCACGTTGTCAAGTTGTTTTAGGGAAGTACCTCACTGGTTGTTTCCAGGATCCCAGCCGTTGTGTCAGCACTCCAAGAGCCAGATGTTGCCTTTCATGTGCAAACAACTCAAAAGGTTTGGTCACATCAGGTAATCCCAGAGCAGGTGCCATCATTAATGCCTTTTTCATTTCTTTGAACGATTTCTGACATTGAGGTGTCCAAGTCGGATACCGATCCTTGGATTTCTTTAAAGCCTCATACAGTGGCTTTTCTTACTCGGAAACGTTCCCATTTTCCCAAGACTAGTGGGTGTGATTGTGCACTATCACAGGCACTAGTCGGAGGGACCCCTACTCTCCTCAAGGGTCCCTCCGGATCTTCTAGCTCCCTGCTAGAAATCCCCCAACCTCCTTACCTGGGCCCCTAGCCCAACCTTGCGAGGCTTTCACCGCGTCTTATAGGCAGGCATTCCTTGTGAGGGTCTCGTACCCTCACCCTTTCCAGAGGTACCTTTCAGCGCTACTCTGCGTAGCTTTCGCCGCGCCTTACGAGCGAGCTAGTGGGACTCGAACCCATGTTAGTTCAATTCCTTGAAAGAATGCCTTATTACCTTTCCAGGGGACTTGCTCAGAATTCTTCGGTCCGGGGATCAGAGGTTCTCCCCGAGAATCCCTCGGTGCCGGCTGGAGGTCCTGTGATCCCACGGATCCGTTGAGATTCACAAGCAGTGTCCCATCTGGGTCGCCAAAACTGTCACCGAAATCGGGAATAAACCTCGTAACACCAATGTAGTGTTAAAAGGCAGGCATTCTTTATTCACGGCGCCGGGAACACGGGGGATTGCTCCTCCTAAATCGTGTTCGTCGATCAGTTCAAAAATCAAACATTTATAGGCAAGATTAATACATATTCATCAAGTGTCCATACAATGATTGGTTAAGTATTCCTCGCCTACCATGTAAATGACCATGCATGCTCACTATAATTTCTTGGGATTTTACTTCCTTAATCTTTTGAGTCGGAGGGTTTCTTGAGTGGGTGGTCTCTGAGTCGGTGGTCGCGATCTCCCCCTGCCGGAATTACCTTTCCTACAAAGTTCATTTAAACTTGGCAACACTAAATAGATCTTCACGGGCTGTCGGTCCAATATGCAATCATTCACCCCACAGTCCTTTGTTTTAAGACAAGACTATAGAATGAATAATTACCTACCCACCGGACCGTAGAACTGACCAAGGTGTTCCTTCTTTCTAGCTACTTGTTATTAGAACAAAACATAATACCATGATCACAATGTTACGCTTAACTGGGAAGGGTTAGGTGGGTTCTCGAGCAGCATTGCTGGTGCATAATGTTCTTATAGTTACAACTTGCTACAAATTCACAAATCTATTTTCTAACCCTATTTTATTTTAATTCCCTACCACCTTGGTTACAATTAGTTTAACTTTTGTACAGATTTCTTTAGCCTAATAACTGTGATTATGTTTAATAGCCTACTCTCATAGTCCTTAGGCTATGACTAACTCCCCAAACGACCACCGATGACCATCCGAGACCCCCGCGCATGCGTAGTGTAGTTTTGCAATGCCAGCATTATGTAAATGTTGGATAGGCAGGGAGGTCAGTTTAAACTAGTTCCTGTTATCAATGATTTACATGGGAAGCCTAATGAGCTTGCTCAAGGTCTGATCTTGTCAGGCAAGAAGTTAAATGTTTAAGGTCTTAGACAGTGATTGTCAGGTATTTAACCCTTTCTGTGCCCACCAATTAAGATGTCATATATGTATTGATAGATGTGGATGCCTGTCAGCAACTCTACAGCATCAAGGAGTTTGATTAGGGTATTGTGGGCAATGGTGGGGGAGCGTTTATATCCCTGCAGAAGCCTGTTAGAGGTATACTGTGTCCCCTCCCAAGTAAAGGCAAACTGAGGTTTGTCCTCCTCCCTTAGGGGGACCATAAAAAACATATCCTTTATATCTAGAGTAGCCATACAGGGGTAGGCAGCAGCCTGTATTGCAGTCACTATGAAGGTTATGCTCGGAACAACAGCAGTTAGGGCAAGGTATTATTATTTAGTTTTCTGTAATTGATGGTTAAGCACCACTGCCCATCGGGTTTGCAGACTGGCCAGACTGGGGAGTTGTAGGGGGAGTGGGTGCATCTTATAATCTGCCTCCTTTCAAGGTCACCAAGTAGTTCAGTGATACCCTGCTTGGCTGCATTGGGCAGCGGGTATTGGGGAACAGAGGTGAGTTTGGAGTGTGGTAGTGCGGGAGCAGTTTGCAGAGCCCTTACCTGCATAGATTCTGCCTCCTTGCTTCCGAAACTCCACACCCTGTTGCCAGGCAAACACCACTGCCTACCCGCTAGCACATCGAACCCCAGTATATTTCCCTTATGGGGGCTCAGAGCCACTTTTACAGTGGTCGTTCTTTTTTTCTCCGGATAACCAGAGTTGGGTCTGGGCTAAGGGACATTTCTCTGCTACTCCCATCACTCCCACTATATGGCTTTTCATGAAAGTTTGATCCCCAACTCATCAGCTTGCCGCTTATTCAAAACACTAATTTGGGCCCTTGTGTCAATTAAAAATTCTAAACTTATCCACTGCAGGCCCACAGGGTTATGTTGATACATTTATGTACTTTCTGGAGGGTTATTGATTACATGATTAGTTTAACTTTTAAAGATTTCTTTAGCCTAATAACTGTGTGATTATGTTTAACAACCTACTCTCATAGTCCTTAGGCTATACTTGCCTCAATGCTAACATTTCAGCTATGTGTAAATAGTTAATCACAAGGAAAGCGTGCGTGTTGAACCAAGAGGCCTCATGAAATTAAAACAAAGAAGAGTTAAGAGCAAGGACTGAGAAATTAAAGAGAACAGAGAAGATATCTTAACCTTGAGAATAGAAACATCCTAGCAAGAGTGCTCAAACAAGGATGATGAGAAAGAATCGCTTGGCTGTACAACCGAAGGGGCAAACATCCAAGGAGAAGAAACTATCCTCAGGAGACCCGTGACCATAAAAGGGAAAAAGGAGTAGGGGACTAACTCCCCAAACGACGACCGACGACCATCTGAGACCCCCATGCATGCTTAGTGTAGTTTTGCAACGCCAGCATTATGTAAATGTAGTAGATAAGCAAGAAGGTGGTGATTTCTCAGAAAATGTAATGAATGTGTTAAGCTTGTTACAATAAAAGAAGTGCTTATGAAACTCAAGACAGACACATTGGGCGGAGTTATCTCCCGTGCATCCAGCGCTGCAATAAAGAATGCCTGCCTTCTAAAACTTCAAACTAAGTGTTAGAGGGTTTTCTTGCCGACTTTTTCGGTAACAATGTATATATGGTTATTTGTCGGGGGACCACTGGCAGGAGTTCACTACGCGTATTAGGCGGCCTGAACCCCAAACCGTGGCCTCTAATTTTTTTTTACCCTTTCGTTCCCTCCCGCAGGGGCACAAAAGGGTTAGCGGTACAGTGGGGAGGCGGGGCAGCCGCTTCTGCGCTTCCCGAGCCCCTATCCTTCCAGAAATCTCACTAGTTGCCGGGTGTGGTCAGTAGACTGCCCGTGCAGCATTACATGAGGGACCCCCTAGAGCTAACGCCGTTCGCCAGAGGCTGTTCCTCTCTGGGTCCGGGGCTTTACCGGACCTCCCTGGAGAGGGCTCAGTCTGCCGGGGGTAGGGGCGCTCAGACAGAGGGTCCCGGCTGGTTTGCTGAATCCGCCTACTCCCGTCGGCGCCGCCGCCCGGATCGGTCCACCCCATCTCACGCTCGTACGTTAACTATACTGCGTAGCACTTCCGCCCAAGTTAGTACATGCGCTGGATTCTGATGGTCCCGCCGGTTATATTCCATGTCCCTTTTAATTTGTTCCCTGAGGGACTGCACATGTATTTTTAAAGCATCAGGCAATCCCCGGATGAGGGGTCTAAGGTGGCTGGGGTCCACCGGCGCGGCCATCGTTACGTCTCATTGTCCTCTCTCATACATCGCCTGAATACAGGCAGCCTTTTGCACTCCCGCCACCAGCCCCGACAGTCCTCTTATTTTAATAGTGACCGTTCTTTGGGGTCCACACCCCCTGCCTAGTATGCCACCCGGGAAGTTATGGACTGATCACCCGCCGGTCTGTCGCTCAGGAACACTCCCAGGTGACGTGCGGAAAACAGACTCCACAATCTGTAAGATTGTAAAGTAGGTATGTTTATTCAGCGCTGGGCAGCACGGGGGGGTAGTCCCACCAAAAACCGTGCGCACCCCAACGCGGCACTTACCTCAAATATATAAAGTGTTGCATATACATAAAGTTTCGCAATATGCCTATACATATGCATGATCTGTCCCCGCTTCGTGTTGAAATGAGTTCCAAGACGTTATTTCCATGAACTCCTCCCATCTGCGCTTGCGCAGTGCCTTCTGGTGGTGGTCGCTGAGGGTCGTGAGGATGAAGGCCGGTGGCTCCTCTTCGTCACCACTAGTAACCCCTTGTTCTTACGCAGACTCAGTTGCTCTTTGGTTTTCGTCCAAACCACAAGGTCAGTTTCAGCCGGTTCTTGAGGCACTCTCCTGGTTCTTATCAGGGACCGTCCTTGTGAGGAGCCACAAATCTTCTCACTCCTGTCAGTTTATCAAGAACTGTCTTTGTGAGGAACTACAGATCTCCTGCTTTAGCTACTTTACACAATGGCTAACAAGATTTCAAACTTTACTAATTAACTGCTAAGATTCTCTTAACCCCTTCTCTCACAGGTCCCAGAATCCGCCCGTTTCATCATATCACTTAACAACACGTGATTCCCTCCCCGTTAAAGAGACACGCCACTGTGTCTAACAGTCTCCGTCTCGCCCGGCTTGCGCGAAAATTTGGTCTGTAGCTCGGTAAGCTCAGGACCCGTCCAGGGAGTTGTGCGAAGGGGGCTGCGGGGATCCGTATGCCTCTGGGGTTTAATAAGAGAGCGCCCATTTTTCCTCTAACTTCTTTCTCCTCTAACTCCCCCCCCCTCCTCGGGGGCCTTTTTCTCAGGTTCTGTTTCTCCCCAAATGTCCCCGTCCCAATCCTCGGGATCCATTCCCGCCATTAGCTTTCAGATCTGGGCGACGCTGCTGGGGAGGTGTCCACTTATGCTAGCATGAGTTCAATTTTCTGTTCTAACAAGCACGTACGTTGTCGCTCTCTCTTTAATTCATTTTTTAGTCTATCTCTAGTTTTTTCCTTAAACTGTCTTCTACTTTTCCGGAATACTTGCGATGTTCCCGCGCCTGAGTTAGGCATGCACCCAAGATGGCGCACACCGCCCCTTTTCCCTTACCCATCCCGTATTTTACCGTGGCATCGCTCCACCCTCTCTACGACAGCTGCTGGGTTGTACCACTTCTCCTTCGCCCAGGCAAGTCCCGGGGGAGAAGGCGCACAGCTCTGTTGAAGGTATGCGAGGAATGAAGCTAAGGGTATTGTTTAGTCTCTGCCAGTAATTAACAAAGCCAACCTTGAGGGAAGGAACAAGATAAACACAAAGGGAACACAACTACTGAACTTTAAGTGAACGATCCTAATTAACATAGTAAAAAACCCGCCCTCGGGTAGGGAAAGCACCCTACCCACAGAAGCCCCTTCCTCACTGAGCATGCGCCGTAAAAAAGAAGGACGCTGTGACTTTAAGTGGAGACGAGGCTTGTGAGAACCAATAGGAACAAGGGTGACTGAGCCAACCTGAAAAAAACACTGATAACTGTTGCTCGAAGTGTATAAATACTTTCCATGTGTTAACCGAGGTGTGCTAGCTTTGTGGACCTACCACCCAACTCTGCGCAGACGTGGAATAAAAGCAAATATCTCAACTCTATGTGTTTTTCGGCTCTCTGCACACCACCAGGTGGAAGAACCCATACTTGGGACAACAGCCGTGCCTCCGTAATCGCTCCTTGATCGACATCCTGCCAACTACGCCAATTTAATGTTGCGAAAGTGCGGGACCAACAAAATATGTTCTAAAAAGAGTTTAATGGGGTCAGGAAAAAGGTAGAACGTTCAAACTGAACAGGAATCTTATATTACAAACACTTCAGCAGACACAACTTATTTACAGGTTCAGGATGTCAGTTTGTAACCAAGGTGATGGGGAAATCAAACAATAATTAAAAAGTAGGTCAGTAATAAGTTGTAAAGATGTAACTATAGGAACAGGTTATGCACCAGCAATGCTGCTCAAGAGCCCATTTAACCCTTTCCATCTTGATTTAATTATCAAGGAATTAAGGTGTAACATTGTGATCATAGTACTATTTTGTTTTAATAATGAGTAGCTAGGAAGAAGGAACAACTTGGTCAGTTCTGCCTAGTCAATGGTTCGATGAAATGTAATTTTGCTGTACTTATATCCATATTTTAAAGAAAGATACAGCACTGAAGAAGCATCCAGGGTGTAGTGCGGCTGGTATGCAAGGAATCCATTCCACGGGAGTTCCCTAGGCCTCTAACTTTAGATGTTGCCACACCAGGGGAGCTTGGTGTGCTGACTCTAGGAGAAACTGTACGGAGGGTGGAGCGGAGTGGAGACACCGCGGCCAGGCTCTGTGAGATATAGAGAACTCGAAGGTACAATGGAGCCGATAAGCTGCAGATTCACTACTCTGAGCCAACGGTCTGTCATGTTTTTGACAAAGCGCTTTACTTGGAGTGAACTTTGTAGGAAAGGTAATTCCGGCAGGGGGAGATCGCGACCACCGACTCAGAGACCACCCACTCAAGAAACCCTCCGACTCAAAAGATCAAGGAAGTAAAATCTCAAGAAATTGAACTGAGCATGTCTGATCATTTACATAATGAGTGAAGAATTTTTAACCAATCATTGTATAGAAACCTGATGAATATGTATTAATTTTGTAATCATATGCCTATAAATGTTTGATTTTTGAACTGATCAGGGAACATGATTTTGGGAGGAGCTATCCCCCGTGTTCCCAGCACTGAAAATAAAGAATGCCTACCTTCTAACACTACATTGGTGTTATGAGGTTTATTCCCAATTTTGGTGACAAGTTGGGAACTAATACTATACGGTGTGAGACTGAATCTAAGCTCAGAATGATGACACAAAATGCGCATAACACTCACCTATAAGGTGAGGACACTCAATCCCAGGACGTTACTTTGGACGGCGTCCCGATACAAAGAGAGGACTTCCCATCACAGACCCGCTGCTCCGAGGAGAACCACTCCAAGGGGGACTCCAGCAGGTGCCCCATTTATAGCCTGGGTCGGATCTGAACTGTGGTCATCTATTGGTCATGGTCACGTACGACTCCCATTGGTTGAGGGGTCTCCTAGGTGGACTTATTGGCTGCGGTGGTCTTTGGCTGGTTCAGGTATCTCGGGGACGTTGCTGGGGGTTCTCTGCGTACGTGCCTGGCAGCACATGCGCTTCCTGCCAAACTAGCCACCACGCTCCCTGTGCCACGCTGTTAGACCCACAGGGGGGTGTGTGTGTGCTCCTGCCACACTCCACCCCGTGACCACAGTCATGATTGGACCCAGTTCCTTTGAAGTGGTGGTGCAGGCACCTCTTGCCTCCAAAGGTAAAAGGGAGTATGTTGTTGATAAGTTATAACGCCATTTTGGATCATCACTCTTTAAGTGTTCTTCAACTATTAAAAGATGTCATTACCAATCAACAGTCAATTAACAACAGAAACCAGCAAACACGTAACAATAACCAACATTATGTATGGGGACATCCAACAGACGGACAGGGTGCGGAGGGGGAATGTCAATTGCAAGGTTACAGGCAGGGTTTAGGGGAACATCAGTTTCAGGGGCAGGGTTTAAGGGAGTAAGTGGATACAGACCATGTCACCATATGCTTAATGCAACTTATCACAATACAAACAACAATTATAACTGTAACTATTATTAACAATTGTAAAAGACTCGTTAACCATCCTGACAGAAAACTCGAAATTACTGAAAATTTTCCATAACCAGCTAGTGTTTAGTGCAGCGACAATCATCTCTGAGTCCTTCGCTACTCTTTTTGTTGTCCCAAATATGGGTTCTTCCAGCTGGTGTGCAGAGAGCCGAAAAACACACAGAGCCGAGATATTTGCTTTTATTCCAAATCTGCGCAGAGTTGGGTGCTAGGTGGTAGGTCCACAAAGCTAGCATGCCTCAGTTAACACACAGAAAATATTTATACACTTCGAGCAACAGTTATCAGTATCTTTTAAAAGTTGGCTCCGTTACCCTTGTTCCCCTTGGTTCTCGCAAGCCTCGTCTCCACTTAAAGTCACAGCATCCTTCTTTTTTCTAGGCATGCTCAGTGAGGAAGGGGCTTCTGTGGGAGGGGGCTTTTGTGAGGAGGGGGCTGTTCCTGCCCAGGGGCAGGTTTCTATTATGCATATTATATGCTAACTCGATGTTAATTAGGATAGTTCACTCAAGGTTCAGTAGCTGTGTTTCTTTTGTGATTATCTTGTTCCTTCCCTCAAGGTTGCACCTTGTTAACTGCTCACAGAGACTAAACAATACCCCCAGCTTCATTCCTTGCATACCTTCAACAGATTCCCCTCTTTGAGACTTAGAGAAATAATCAATATTTCAAATAAGTCACACTTAGATCTTTTCATTTTAAAGTCCCCATCCTTGGGAGGCTTCAGAATTTTCCAAAATTGCTCTGTGGTTTCGTCCCATTGCCATATGTCTTGTTGGAATTTTTTCTATCCTTTATAGGAAAGCTTTTAGGTCTGAGGAGTTTACTTTCCTCTGTAGTGAGCATGCCTACCTTGCATTAGAGCTATTTGCTTCATTATGAGCCAAACCTTAAAGTACAATATGATTATAAGCAATACATGTAAACATGTTAGTGACAATAAGATCACAACGGGATGTCGCATGACATCAGAGGAGGGCTTCCCACCATCTCTGTTCTCCATCTTTCTTCATTTGGTCCGAAACATGATGTCTGTCTTCTGCCTCATGGTGAACTGTGATTCAAGTCCTTTGTCCATCATCTCAGGTACATCCCAGCAACTGGCGTAGATCCTTATGTTGTAAAAGCTTGTTTTTTTTTTTTCTTTTATCAGAGTGAGATTCATCCCAGCGGGAGCAGGCAATAGATTTTTAACTAAAGTATAATTGAATTCTAACAGCTGATAAGACGTAATAGAAGCTGCATAGTTAAACTCACATCCTATAATGTTAATAGTTACAAATACAAGTATTTGAGTGATTACTTATACCAACAGTGATACTATCTACAACAAAAAGATTACAAAGAGTTCTTATACATACACATTCCTTCCAAATATATATAAGCATAGTTCCAGGGTTCTCTTCTGGATGTATCTCAAAGTGACAAACATTTTGCTCAGTGTCAAGGCAAATGTCCTGAGCTTTAATGGTGTTACTTCCCTGTTGTTCCCATACTACACATGCATCAATTTCAACAGTCTTCCATTTGTTATTGCCTCTTTGGGCCTATACGCTATACTCTAATGGATAGAGTATAGTACTGTTGTGATTTAATCCTAATGCAATAATTGGGTAGATGGCTTTTACTGATGCATTCTGTATGGTTAAAACAAAAGCCGTGGCTTTATTATTAATAGGATCATGAGTGAAATTAACTAGATACCACCACGATTGGAATTGTCTTTCAAATTTGGCTGCATTTTCTCAGATTATTTTTCAGATTTCAGTGGGTAAGGTGCCATCTCCTGCTTCTCTTACAATTGCTGCTATTGTATACTGCACCCACAGTTGAGCTTGGACGTCACTAAGAGCTAGAGAAATATTACTTTGAGCTGCATCAAGTACATCTAGGATTAATTGGTGATCCTTTTCAGTAACTCTTTCCCATTGAGGTAATATTTTAGATAAAAGCCACTGATGAGTTCCTAAAGCTGATAGGGAGGACCGTAATGGATGTTCTTGTTTGTTTAGATCATGTATGGCTGTACTAAGTTTGTTTGCAAGTATTTCAGCATTTATGCTGTTTAAGACTCCCAATCCTGTCCCTAAGGTACCAGTTATATCTCTCTTTGCTTGTTTTGAAGGGTAAGGCTCACGTAACCATGCTAATCACCCTGTGTAAGATGTACTTATGAATGATGAACAAGTTGGTTTAACTGCAGAGAGATTAATTTGCATTAATAGTTCTACTTGTTTGAGGGACCATGATGGGTTAAACATCACTTGCTGTCATCCTACATATCTGATTCCATATGATCCAATTTCAGAGATCAATGGGCATATAGTTTGAGTGGTTGTGTAAGTAGTAGTATGAGGTTTAGGGGTAGGTGTTAGCATGATCTTTAAGGATAGTCCATTTCCATTCTCTTTCCCTGTATCTGCCCATAAGCATACTACTGCCAGGTGTGTCATTGAAGAAGCTAATGTTACAGTAGGGGCCTGAAAAGCAGCTTTCCCTTTCCTTTGATTGAGTTTGATTCTTCATTTTGATGACTACAGAGGCATGTCCCTTTAGATAGTTTGTCACATTACATTCAGTAGAGATTCTATAACCTGGCTGGTGTAACAGAAATAAGGTGCCTATTTGTTTTTGTCATTATATGATTACCAGTGATTTTCAATGTGAGGTTTTGTATGGGCTTTCCCATTGTTCCTGTGTTTCCATCAACTCTGATCACATGTGGTGTAGAGTGTCTGATTAGCAGTAAAAGCAGGAGTATCTTCATTAATATTCTTATTGTCATTGTGATTTAGTTTGAAAAGATCGGTGTTACCATAAACCATATTATAACTATAAACAGTTCATTACCCCATAGAGTTTTTAGAAAGTCTTAGCTTTAGCGCTCCCGTTGGTACAGATGTCCACTGTTCCTCTGGTGGAGCTCCCTTCACTCTCATGTAGTGGATCCAGGAGCTGATCCCTTCTACTTTTCTTTTAGTGGTTCATCCTTCCAGGAGCCTCCCTTCTCCTAGTCTGAATACCGCAGCTCAGCTTCTTTAAATGAGGTAGAGGAGAACAGTAAAGGTCTAGCCAGTCCCTGTGGTCCCTTTTGGAACACGCTACAGTACGAGGCATGAGTGGCAAATCCCCAGTCCACTCAGTGGGTCTTGTGGGTGTAGGGGGCCTAATCTTTGGTAGTTTTAAGTTCATCCCTTAGGATGGTGAGGGCTTCTGTGTGCTGTGAGGTCCAGTCCCATTCCCTATTTTTTTGCAGCAGGTTGTAAGGTAGGCAGGCAATTACCGAAAAACCTGGTATGTGTTTTCTCCAGTAACTCAGTGTGCCTAGCAACTGCTGTAATTCTGTTTTGTTGCTTGGGATTTGCCCCTTGCCCTGTGGCAGGCAAAGTGTCATCAGGCACTGCTGGGGGACATTGCTGGGGGTTCTCTGCGTATGTGCCTGGCAGCACGCCTGCTTCCTGCCAAACTAGCCACCACGCTCCCTGTGCCGTGCTGTTAGACCCACGGGGTGGGGGGGGGAGTTGCTCCTGACACAGATACAAGGAGGTAGATCTGCTTAATTAAGACAGTGAATTAATCTAGTTGCAAGAATTGATAGGTGAAATTTTATGGCCTATGTTATGTAATCGCCCAGACTCATAACTTTTCTGATTTTATAATCTGTTAATCTAAGTGTATACTTTTTTCAGATTTTATATTTATTTCTATTACTATTCTGTTTCTTGCTTATGATAGTATTTGTTTGTATGAAATAAATTCTTTTAAGTCAGTTGCATTTCTTTTACTGAGTTTAAAATCAGTTCCACAGTCATAAAGAATAGGAATATGAGCCTAGGAATGTCTTTGCAACTTTCCTTGAGGTAGTATAATTTTCAATTATATTAATTACCTCATAATCAATGATTACACATTGTTTTTGATATATGTATATATGAATAACTGTGAAAGGTGCAACTATTTAGAGAAATATGTCAATCAGTATATAATAGGAATATACAAAGCTGTGGCCTCTGTTCTGAGAATTTTTCTATACAAACAGCAGTACATACACAGAATTGATAACATAAGCGGATTCTAGTCGGTAGCAGCTCAGTAAATGGAAAATTAGAGGAGGTTAAATACTAAAACCCAACTAATGAGGAGTATCAGTGTACAAGGTTAGAATGAGTTTATAAACCAAGAAGCCTCCTTGACATACACAAGTAATAAACACATTCACAGTCCCTGCATCAAGAGATCATAGAGGCTACGTGTTGGAATGTGCTACTTTTTATAATACTAAAACAAAAACCAATAGTACCTCAAAAAGAAGAGGAGGCAGATGATCTAGATATAGTCAAGTTTTTTTGAGAGTCTTTGCTTTCTGAGAAAAGAAGCTTGCATCTGAAAGACTGCTACAAGCTACCACCTCTGCATTTGGTGTAAGAGGAGGATCAATGAAGCTCTCCGTGGACACAGTATCTCTCTAATACTCAAGGTTGGAGACTGGAGGTTTTCTTCTGAGGCTGGTGAGACAAGCTGCAGTAAATCAGAAGCTCTTTTCTCTCAAGAGAACAAAGGGTTCTGGCTTGTGGCTTGTCCTGGTTTCAGCCAAGATACAGTTGGTTTTCTTCACAGAAGCTAGTGTGAGGCTATGTTTTGGATTTGGGATGAGAAACTGTTGATAACGTGCTGATGTTTTGAGTTGTTCCTAAGTAGCTAAGGACAGTCCAGCTTCTCGTGCTGGCCTGCTAGCAAGAAGGCTGGGGGTGCACGGGAAGCTGGGAGGGGACACAGCCAGGACAGCTGACCCAGGCTGGCCAAAGGGATATTCCATACCATACAACATCGTGCCCAGTACATAAACTGGAGTTGGCTGGGGGGCGGGAATCGCTGCTCGGGGACAGGCTGTCGATCACTGGGTGGTGAGCAATTGCTGTATTGGGCATCACTTGTTCTTGTACATTCCTTTGTTGGTATTATCATTGTTGTTTCCTTCTTTCTTTCTGTCCTATTAAACCGTGTTTATCTCAACCCACGAGTTTTTTCCCAATTCTCTCCCCCGTCCCACTGCGGGAGGGGGAGTGAGTGAGCGGCTACGTGGTGCTTGGTTGCCGGCTGGGGCTAAACCACAACATGGCTAAATCCATGTAGGTTGATAGCCAACAACTAGAACAGGAATAAAGTCAGGTTGGCAAGTTTCAGACAAGGCTTAAGTTAACTATTTGAATTAGAGCTGGCAGTGGAGATGGGACTTTACTAGTGCATACCTATCTAGGCTTTTGAGCTTACTGCTGCTTCATTTAAAATCTGTTTTTCCTATAGAACTGATGAGAGATTACGTCATGTCATGTCTGCACAAAAAACCAGAAATTTCCCTTCTCCGTAAGAAAGGGTGCTTCTTAACATTCATGCTTCTGAGTTTTTGTGTAGGAGTAGGGAAATTGTACACTACCACCCTGTTGTCCCTAAAATGGGGTTCTTCACAATCGACACACAGAGTCGAGATATTGACTTTATTCCAATTCTGCAGAAAAGGGTGCTAGGCAATAAATTGCAAATCCAGTACACTGTTAGCTCAAAGAGCAGCAGTTTATATACAGTACAAATAACAAACAAATTATATATGGTTGGTTACATGATTTCACATCACAGAAATCTTTGTACACATGCTCTATCAATTACCTAAATCATTATACTATTACCTAATTCATTATACTAAGGTGATCCTACATTTACATTTAAAATCTCCTAGAGGTGTGTTTTACAGCATTAAAATTACCATAGGTTATGCAGTGGACACCTCATATTTTTGATTTTTCTGGTGGGTTGACCTTGGCCAGATGCTCACCAAAGCCACTCTATCACTCCCCCTTCTCAGCTGGACAGGGGAGAGAAAGTATAATGAGAAGCTTGTGGGTCAAGATAAGGACAGGGAGAGATCACTCACCAATTACCATCATGGGCAAAACAGACTCAATTTGAGGAAAAAATTAATTTAACTTATAACAAATCAAATCAGAGTAGAGATAATGAGAACTAAACCCAAATCTTAAAACACGTTTCCCCCACCCCTCCTTTCTTCCCGGGCTCAACTTCACTCCTGATTTCTCTACCTCCTCCCCACAAGTGCTGCAGGGGGACAGGGAATGGGGGTTGTGGTCAATTCATCACACGTTGTCTCTGCCGCTCCTTCCTCCTCAGGCGCAGGACTCCTCACACTCTTCCTCTGCTCCAGTGTGGGGTCCCTCCCACGGGAGACAGTCCCACACAACTTTCTCTAACGTGGGTCCTTCCCACAGGCTGCAGTTCTTCATGAACTGCTCCAGCCTGGCTCCCTTCCACAGGGTGCAGTCCTTCAGGAACAGACTGCTCCAGTGTGGGTCCCTGTCTTGGTTTAGACCCAGCTGGTAATTAAGCACCACACAGCCGCTCGCTCACTCCCCCCTCCCCCAGTGGGATGGGGGAAGAGAATCGGGAAAAAACTCGTGGGTTGAGATAAAAACAGTTTAATAGGACAGCAAGAGAGAAGGAAACAACAATAATAACAACAATAATAAAACCAACAAAGGAATGTACAAGAACAAGTGATGCCCAATACAGCAATTGCTCACCACCCAGTGATCGACAGCCCGTCCCCGAGCAGCGATTTCCATCCCCCGGCTAACTCCAGTTTATGTACTGGGCACGATGTTGTATGGTATGGAATATCCCTTTGGCCAGCCTGGGTCAGCTGTCCTGGCTGTGTCCCCTCCCAGCTTCCCATGCACCCCCAGCCTTCTTGCTAGCAGGCCAGCACGAGAAGCTGGACTGTCCTTAGCTACTTAGGAACAACTCAAAACATCAGCACGTTATCAACAGTTTCTCATCCCAAATCCAAAACATAGCCTCACACTAGCTTCTGTGAAGAAAACCAACTGTATCTTGGCTGAAACCAGGACAGTCCCCCACGGGGTCACAAGTCCTGCCAGCAAATATGCTCCAACGTGGGCTCCTCTCTCCATGGGTCCACAGGTCCTGCCAGGAGCTTGCTCCAGCACAGGCTTCCTACGGGGTTGATATAGAGACATAACTATCTGCTTTTAAACACTTAGATATTGATATTTGTCAAGGACTGACTTGCTAAACAAAGGAAGTGATAACAGGAACTACAATGATAGTCTTATCACAGAACCGGCCAGAACTTGTTAACAACTGTTGAAATCATCAAGTAAGAAGAGAGCATGTGTGAATGACTAAAGTTCATCTAAAAGACAAAGGACGAAGAAAAGACCCCTGAAGAAGTAAACGACCACCAGAGACAGATCATTGATAACAAACTACTGACCCAGACCTTTGGAACTACTCCGCCTCACTTCATATGTATGTTTTGTATTGGGTAATTATATGAATATGTACGCTTTTGTGTAATAAATATTTGCCTGCTCACCGAAATGGTGTGCAAGTTAGGAGGAGCGATCCCCCTTGCACCCGGCGCCGTAATAAACATACCTGCTTTATAACTCTTTTGAGTTGTGAAGTTTGTTTCCGCACGTCAATTTGGCACCCCAGGTGGGACCCTCTCTGCCCGGCTGCGGGACCGGCTGAGAGTGGGACGTCCTTGGTGCACCCCGAGATTTCTCGGAGGACCTCCCTCACTCACCTGATCACTGTAGGGACAGACAAGGACCATCAGCGGCCCAGGTATGTTAATTTGGGAAGGGAACCTATGAATCGTGAGGAGACGTCCTACGCGAGGTAAAGAGCGTTGGCGCCCCCCCGCGTGGTTAGGATTTGAATCCAGTAGTGGCGCAGGAATCCCTGGCTAGGGAAGTACATGAACGCGGGAATCCCTGATAAAGGGAAGTACGCGATGGGTGCTCTTCGCTGGAATTGCGGGAGTATGGGATGGGATAGCTATCGTTTGGACCAACTATTGTAACCCATGGGAATTGAAATTTATGTTATTGTGGCTATAATTGGGATTTTGATGATAGTCATTACAATCGGAATACTTAAGAAGTTTTGTGCCAGGTACCGTGTATTCTGTGAAAGTGCTTCATTGTACAAGGTTGTTGCAAGTTGGGTGAGTGTTTGAGTGAGACGCAGTCGGACTGCGGGGCGAGTGTGGAGTCCTGATCCGTGGTTCCGTGTTCTCCGCGAGAACGGCCGGACACAGACGAAGCGTATGACAGACTTCGGAACTGTGTTAGTCGAACCGATTGTTAACCCTTATTGTCCTAAACACAGACATCAAGATTTTTCATGCAACCCAATATATGTTTTTGAATGCTCTGGTTGTAAACAGAACGTTTGGGTGCGGTTTGGGGACGAATTTTGGTGTGGTGAATGTCGAGGAAACTGATCTAACTGGGATAGGATTGAGCGTTCAGGCCAGCTTAAGCAGGTATTTTGTGGAGACTTAGAAGGTGTAAGGAATCAGTAAGAATGCCGCTGGTATATGGGGGGGAAACAGAACAGAGTTTGTTCGCACTAAGCGTTTGGAGTGTCATAAGTACATTATTTCTTTTAATGGGAGACAGGAGTTTCGTCTCGACAATTGTCTTGAATTTAGGTGCATTCGCTGTGGGGTGAGTACGCCCTTGCCTCTTTTCCCTTGGATAAGGTATTATTGTTGTCAATTCAATCAAGTTGTATTCTTAGGCTGAGGAATAAACCCCTGTGGGCAGGGTGTTCATTATGGGAGGTAAACAAAGTGATGGAATATTGAAAAGGAGCCCTCTGGGCTGCATTTTAGCTCACTGGAAGGAGATAGGAGAGCCACCAGGAGGAAGCGTGAACAGAAAGACTTTAATAAAATATTGTAGTCAATGGTGGCCCTTGTATAAATTGGATGATGGGGAGAAACGGCCCTTCAATGGAACCTTGAATTATAATACCTTGCTGCAATTGATGTTGTTTTTGAGGAGAGAAGGGAAATGGAGTGAGGTCTTATACGCAGACATGTTTTTTACTCTCCAAAATCATCCCGAATATCAAAAGGACTGTGGATTGATACCCCCACAGGACCCAATGGTAATGGCTTTGGAGAAGGAAAATAAGAGAAAGGGAGAAGGAAAGATGAGGGGGTGGTGTTCGGCTTGCAGCATAGGGCAGAGATGTACAAAGTTAGGGAAAATAAGGGACTCCGGGATGGGAGATCTGCCCGAGCATTATGAATCGCCGGTAGGAGTACAACAAGAAAAAAGTGAAAGTTCAGATTCGGAAGCCTCTTTAGATAGTCCAGTATCCTCTCACACCCAAAGTAGGAAAGAGCAGACAGTGGTGCAAGCACCCCTCAGGGAGGCGGTGGGACCAGAGGGAGGCCCTGTCATAATTAAAGTCCCCTTCTCCTCATTTGATCTTGAAACATGGAAAGCGGTAGCAAAAAGTTACCAAAGTGATTCTGTAGGGGTCACTAAACATTTCCAATTTCTAATAAAGCAACATAACCCTGATTTGAATGATATTCAATTGTTATTGGACCACATGACAGAAACTGAAAAACAACTGATACTAAAAACGGCCCATGATTTTGCTAGTGAACAACTTAAGAATACGGGAGAAGATATAAAGAATCACTTTCCCCTACAAGATCCACATTGGGACCCTAACAGAAGTGCCCGTGTGGAATTATTGAATAAATACAGGGATTGGGTCACGAGAGGTATGGAACGAGCAATCCCAAAAACAATTAACTGGTCAGCTTTATATGCTGTTCGGCAGGGCCCGAAGGAAACCCCCTCAGAATTCTTGGACAAGCTACAAGACACTATGAGGCGGCACACTCCTCTGGACCCAGGATCGGAAACAGGGCTACAGCAGTTAGTGTCCCTATTCATAGGGCAGTCAGCAAGTGATATCCAGAGAAAGCTGCAGAAATTGAGACAGACAAAAAGCAGAAATTTGGAGACGCTATTAGATGAAGCTTGGAGAGTGTTTAGCAATAGAGAAGAGGAGGATCGGAGGAAGGACAAACAGGCACTGGTAGCAGCGCTGCAAGAGTAAGGGATTTAGAGGTATGGGACCTGGGAGACCGAGACTTTTGGAAAGGGACCAGTGTGCATGGTGTAAACAAAGGGGACATTGGAGAAATGAATGTCCAGAGAGACGGAAAGGGAAAAGGGGAATACAAGCCCATGTCAAAGAAGACTGACGGGGACCTGGGGAATCTACCCTAGCAGATCCACTAGTTATACTGAAGCTAGGGAAACAACAACAGAGTATAGAATTTTTAGTTGACACTGGAGCAACATTTTCGGTTTTAAACCAAGCTTTAACACCTACGGGTGATGATTTTGTAACGGTAAAGGGAGCTACTGGCCAAAGTGAAAAGGCGTACTTTTTAAAGCCCCTTAAATATAGATTGGGAAAACAATTGGGAATACACAAATTCTTATATATGCCTAACTCACCAAAACCTCTATTGGGGCGAGACTTATTGGAACAACTAAAAGTGGAGATAAGATTTGAGAAAGGAAAAGTAGAACTTCGAGTGGGGGATGACCAGCTAATTGAACTTCTGAGTCTGGCCCTCATAGATACTCCTGTTGGCTCAGAAGTACCTGAGGAAATCCAGAACCAAGTATATCCAGGGGTATGGGCCTCAGAAATACCAGGAAAAGTGAAAAATGCCTCCCCAGTAATGGTGAGACTCAAATCAGGGGCACGGCCTGTAAGAATTAAGCAATATCCCCTCAGAACTGAAGATAGGGAAGGAATCCGACCAATAATCAACCGGTTTATCAAATATGGACTACTAATAGAATGTGAATCGGAATATAACACTCCCATTTTACCTGTCAAAAAGCTGGATGGTAATTATTGAATAGTACAGGATCTCAGAGCCATTAATAGAATTGTTGAAGATCTGCATCCTGTCGTAGCAAACCCATACACATTATTAACTAAATTGACACTTGAATTAGCCTGGTTTACCGTATTGGACCTGAAAGACGCTTTCTTTTGCCTACCTTTGAGTCCAGAGAGCCAGTTGCTGTTTGCATTTGAGTGGGAAAACCCCAACTCTGGGAGAAAGACACAACTAACATGGACTGTGTTACCACAAGGGTTTAAAAATAGCCCCACTCTTTTTGGAAACCAACTAGCCAAGGACTTGGAGCAGTGGGAGCGACCACATGGAGATGGAATAATATTACAATATGTAGATGATCTAAAGAAAGAAGGCCATCTGCCAAACTCCTTGACCACAGACAGCTAAAGAACTCCGTACGTTTTTAGGGATGACGGGATGGTGTCGCCTATGGATATATAACTACGGACTCTTGGTAAGGCCACTCTATGAACTGTTGAAACTTAATCCAAGAGACCTCACCTGGAATGGGGAAGCAGAGAGAGCATTCCAGCAACTGAAAAGGAAACTAATGGACGCCCCTGCCTTGTGGTTACCAGATATTACTAAGACATTCTGGCTGTTCTCCTATGAGAAGCAGGGAATAGCCTTGGGAATCCAAGCCCAAAACTTGGGACCGTATAGAAGAGCAGTGGCATATTTCTCCAAACAACTTGATGAAGTAAGTAAAGGATGGCCTAGCTGCTTAAGGGCAGTGGCAGCATTGGTGCTAAATATTCAAGAAGCACGTAAATTTACATTGGGCCAAAAGATTACAGTACTGATATCTCATACTGTATCTACAGTATTAGAGGTAAAAGGGGGGCACTGGCTCTCACCACAGAGATTCCTTAAATATCAGGCTGTTCTGGTGGAACAGGATGATGTGGAAATAATGGTTACTAACATTGTCAATCCAGCAACTTTCCTCAGTGGAACCACGGGAGAACCGGTATCCCACGACTGCTTGGAAACGATTGAAGCAGTCTATTCCAGCCGACTCGACCTAAAAGAGGAGCCGCTGGAAGATGCTGAAGACTCCTGGTACACAGACGGGAGTAGCTTTGTTCGACAAGGCATCCACAAAGCAGGGTATGCGGTAACCACTATGGATCAGTTAACAGAATCCAAAGCCCTTGCCCCAAATACCTCGGCACAAAAGCAGAAATAATAGCCTTAACCCGAGCGTTGGAGCTAGCCAAGGGCAAGAAGGTTAATATCTGGACGGACTCCAAATACGCTTTTGGGGTAGTCCATGCCCGTGGAGCCATATGGAAAGAAAGGGGACTACTATCCACCCAAGGAAAACATATAAAACACGCTGAAGAAATTCTTAGGCTCCTGGAAGCAGTACAGCTACCCGAAAAGGTAGCTATCATGCATTGCAAGGCTCATCAGAAAGGAAATACCGCCCAAGAGTTGGGCAATGCTATGGCGGATTGTGAAGCCAAAAGAGCAGCTGAGAAAGGTGAATTAGAAGTGCAGTCTTTGGTCCCAGATGGTAAAATACAAATTGATTGTGTACCCAGGTATTCTAAAGAGGATCAGAAATTAGTTGAAGACTTAGGTAGAATAGGTGGGCAAAGACACCGCAAGGCAAAATAATAATCCCATTTGCGTTATTGTGGGCCATAGTTATAGCAGAACACAGGAAATCTCATTGGGGAGCTGAGGCATTGTATAAACATTTGAGTCAGCATATAGTTGCCCGGAACCTCTACACCACTGTTAGGCAAGTGACACAGCAGTGTGAAATATGTTTGCAAAATAATCCTAAAGTAAGCCCTAAAGTCCAACCTGGACAAATAGGGAAAGGAAACTATCCAGGGCAGCAGCGGCAAATTGACTTCTCAGAACTTCCAAGAAAAGGGGGGTTCCGATATTTGTTGGTTCTAACAGACACCTTTTCAGGCTGGCCAGAAGCATTCCCTTGCCGAACTAATAAGGCTAGGGAGGTAACCAAAGCACTACTACAGGAAATAATACCGAGATTCGGGATTCCTGCAACAATCTCCTCGGACAGAGGACCACATTTTATTGCAAAAATTGTTCAACAAGTTAGTAAACTCCTGGGAATAGATTAGCAGTTACATACCTCATATAGGCCACAAGCAAGTGGTCAAGTGGAAAAGATGAACCACTTAATTAAGTTACAGATTGTAAAATTAGGGCAAGAGGCTGGATTATCTTGGCCACAATCATTATCTTTGGCACTCCTGAGGATTAGAACTAAGCCCAGAAATAAAGAGGGGTTGAGCCCTTTTGAAATATTGTACGGGAGACCCTATATTGTACAGGCGGGAATATCAGCTCAGATTGGAGATGAAACGTTATCTGATTATGTGATAAGCCTGCAAAAACAACTTCAGGAGATAGAGAAACTGTTCTCTAGGAACCAGAGCCCGAGGTCTTCATGGGCCGGTGCATGATATTAAGCCTGGTGATTATGTGTATGTAAAGTCCTTTACAGATCCACCTCTGGAACCGAAGTGGGAAGGCCCCTTCCAGGTGTTGCTGACATCCCATAGAGTGATCAAGATTAAAGAACAGACCTCATGGGTGCATCACACCAGAGTGAAGAAAGCCCCTAAGCCACGATGGGAATCGACACCTATGGGACCACTGAAGTTTCGCATTCAAAAGCAATGATATGGATTCTTATGACTCTGCTAAACTGTAACTTAATAAGTGCTTGGGATTGGCCTTGGACAGATGCTTATTTTGGGTATACGGGAAGCTTGGGAAATGGTCTAAAAGGGTTGAATTTGGTAACTGTGATAATATATAACAACAACATTAACAATAGTATATCTTATCCTTTGGTGTAAACTAAAGGAACTTATTGGACAAATATGGGCCCTAAAAATAATGATGAAACATAACGGACCACTTTTTAAAGCAAAAGAATTTGCTAAGGGGAAAGAAAAGGGGGGAATTGATATAGAGACATAACTATCTGCTTTTAAACACTTAGATATTGATATATGTCAAGGACTGACTTGCTAAACAAAGGAAGTGATAACAGGAACTACAATGATAGTCTTATCACAGAACCTGGTAGAACTTGTTAACAACTGTTGAAATCATCAAGAAGAGAGCATGTGTGAATGACTAAAGCTCATCTAAAAGACAAAAGACGAAGATAAGACCCCTGAAGAAGTAAACGACCACCAGAGACAGATCGTTGATAACATAAACTACTGACCCAGACCTTTGGAACTACTCCGCCTCACTGCATATGTATGTTTTGTATTGGGTAATCATATGAATATGTATGCTTTTGTGTAATAAATATTTGCCTGCTCACCGAAACGGTGTGCAAGTTAGGAGGAGCGATCCTCCTTGCACCCGGCACCGTAATAAACATACCTGCTTTATAACTCTTGTTTGAGTTGTGAAGTTTGTTTCCGCACGTCAGGGTCACAGCCGCCTTTGAGTACATCCACCTGCTCTGGCATGGGGTCCTCCATGGGCTGCAGGTGGATATCTGCTCCCCTGTTGTGATGGTGAGAAAGAGACTTCACTGTAAGGTTCAAATTACCAATTTATTTGAACTTCACTCACAGGTCCAATATGCCACTATTGCAGGTTTTTATGGATACGACAGAGGAATGCACTATTGCAATTCTAAACCACAGGCGCGCTAGATATTAATACCTTAAAAAGAGTGCACTAATCACAATCTTAAAGCATGCCAAATACCATACGTATGTTTCTTAATCACTTACCCTCTCTCAGGTAAGGCCTCTTAATCCCTGGGAAGTTACCTTGTACAGTGTCCTGGACAAGGGGGCAAGAATCTCCTACAGGCCAGCTGTATCATTGGAAAAAGACTCTCCCAATTTCTGCCCAAACCTTATGGTTTTTATTTCCTGATTTGATGGGTGGGGACAGTATTCGCCTGAGTGGATTATATGTTTATCTCTGGTGGTGTGATGGCCCATCAGCACACCAAGTAACTGAAAAGTGGAATGGTGCTCAGGACATTTGTTTGTTAAGGGATTATTCAAGGCTCCATGCGGTTTCGGTTCTTATCATGATGTAGTGTTCAGGCAACCCTGAACTGAGCTGTTTCTGCAGCTCCCCCCAAGTCATCTCTGCATAGATAAGGATCTGTCAAGGTGAGACAGCTGAGTCAATTCACAACTCCCTGCATCTCGCCTTTGTGCGAAACCGGTCTAGCTGGATGATCCCATACACCTGTGGACCTCCATGGGCTGCAAGGGGACAGCCTGCCTCACCATGGTCTTCACCAGGGGCTGCAAGGGGAATCTCTGCTCTGGCGCCTGGAGCACCTACTCCCTCTCCTTCTTCACTGACCTTGGCGTCTACAGAGTTGTTTCTCTCACATATTCTCACTCCTGTCTCCAGCTGCAATTACTGCCCTTTTTTTCCCACTTCTTAAATATGTTACCAGGGGGGGTGCTACCACCATTGCTGATTGGCTCATCCTGGGCTAGTGGTGGGTCCGTCTGGAAGCCGGCTGGCATTGGCTCTATCGGACATGGGGGAGGCTTCTAGCAGCTTCTCACAGAAGCTGCCCCTGCAGCGCCCCCCCCCCCCTTGCCACACAAACTCAATATAGTATTTTCCAAATCTGTCTCTGGTTTATGTAAAGAAGCTATAATGAGGCATTATCTACAAGGGTTGACAGAATTTTACTGTCTTTAGATACTGCTCTTAATTAGTGTGTCTTGTTTCTGGTTATTTTAACTTCCAAGGTCATTCCATCCTTTAATCTTAGGGGCCTTCCATTCTTGTTATCCTGGTTTCAGACCCATTCATTATATGCTTATTCAGCCTAAATGTTTTTTGTGGTTTTTGTTTGGTTTTTTTAACTCTATCCTTCCGACATCAACATCACCTCCTACCCTTAATTGTATTGCCATTAAATGTATGGCGATTTCGTTCCTCAGGATAAATACATGTTAATTAAAAAAGTTAGGGGCTTGTGTATATGAGAGGTTTACAGCAATGTACATAATGCTGGTCCAGACTACAACTTAAGTTTAACTCACATTTCTGTAACTAATAATACCTCTGGATAATTTAGTCTTGTGGGCATGAAGAGTGTTTTGCATTAAAATAAATTTATTTACTTGCATCTGTGCCAAACTTTCTAGCAATTCTCCATTTCCCTTCCTGTTCTGATTACCCTTCCAACCACTTCACTGTCCTAACCAGCCAATCTACCTATTGGTATGACCTCTCTTTCCCAGGGAATAAAGCCCCTGGACATTACCAATGCCTGATAAGATCTCTGAATGCTAGGGCTTGGCCGTATGATGCCTTTTTCTATCCTACACTTCTGATATCAGCATAACTAGCAAACATGCTTTTTTAGATAGAGCTGTGCCATGGTTCCTCACCTGAGCTAAGATCGTGGGTCTCATCAGAGCCTAGGAAGAAATAAAAGCAAATCCTAGATATCAGATATAGAAATATTGTGGTTTAACCTCGGTAGGCAGCTAAGCCCCACACATCCTCTCACTCACTCCTCCTGCAGTGGGGTGGGGGAGAGAATCGGAAGGGTAAAAGTGAGAAAACTTGTGGGTTGAGATAAAGACAGTTTAATAGGGAAAGCAAAAGCTGTGCATGCAAGCAGAGCAAAATAAGGAATTCATTCACCAATTCCCATTGGTAGGCAAGTGTTCAACTATCTCCAGGAAAGCAGGGTTTGTCACGCATAACAGTTATTTGGGAAGACAGATGCCTGTCCTGGTTTTGGCTGGGACAGGGCTATTTTTCTTCCTAATAGCTGGTATAGTGCTGTGTTTTGGATTTGGTATGAGAATAATGTTGATAACACACTGATGTTTTTAGTTGTTGCTAAGTAGTTGTAGTGCTTATATTCAGTCAAGGACTTTTCAGCTTCCCACACTCTGCCAGTGGGGAGGTGCACAAGAAGCTGGGAGGGGGCATAGCCAGGACAGCTGACCCAGATTGGCCAAAGAGATATTCCCTACCGTATAACATCATGCTCAGTATATAAAACTGGAGTTGGGCAGGGGGCATGAATTGCTGCTCAGGCTATTGATCACCAGGTGGTGAGCAATTGTTGCACTGTGCATCACTTGTTTTTGTATATCCCTTTATCATTATTATTATTAGCTCTTCCTTTGCTGTCCTATTAAAATGTTTTTATCTTAACCTACGATGTTTTTTTCTGATTCTCTCCCCCATCCCACCTGGGGAGGGGGAGGCAAGCAAGCGGCTGCGTAGTGCTTAGTTGCTGGCTGGGGCTAAACCACGACAGTCCTTTTTGGCATCCAACATGGGGTCCAAAGGGTTTGAGATAATAACAGATCAATCAGAGCAGACTAAGGGATTTATATCTGTTAACAGTTGCAGGTTACAATATTAGTTTATTTGATTTGCGTCATGCTCTCGGTCTTTGCCATACATGTTAAAGATTGGTGGTGTTGGCTTCTGCAGGCTGCTGTACTCTGCAATGATTAGTAATGTTTTGCCTGGGAGATTTGTTTTTAGGACACTGACCTGGAGCTTAATGTGGTATCTGAGCTCTGTACTAAAGCCATTACTGTATTTAGGGTACCGTCTCGTGGAGACAATTAGCAATTATACTTCCTCCTCTGAGAGGGCACCTCCAGTGTTTTGGAATTTCACCTCTGAACAAGTGGCAGAATCCTGAAAAACTAGTAGAATATTTGGAAGAACTACGCTGTCGCCCTAGCAGTTCCAAGGAGACACAGATCATTGCAGTGTGCTGGGGTCTGGCCTGTGCCTACCAAGCCCTGTTCAACACTATTCAGTACCCTCAATGGGAAGAGAGGGTTACTGGATCTGATGACAAAATGACAAACACTACGGTTACCTCAACCCCCGCGACAGTCACTGTGGTTACTCCAACCCCAGTGACAGGCACTGCAGCTGAACCAGAGAACCAACCCGTGACAGTATCAGTCACCCCTATATAAAAGAAGAAATATTGGAAGCAGAAGTAAGCTCATTTAGTAAGGGATGAAGAAGCTTCTTCTAAGAGGGAGCAGGAGGAAGTAATGGAGGAGGCAGACTACTCCGAAGCAGGGCCATCATGAGAACAGAAGAGGGAAGAGAGGCAGCCACTGCTCAGGGAGGAGAAAGAGGAGGAATTCATAAAAGAAGCGGTAACCACGAGTCCAGGTGAGCACATCATCACCTGGCTGCTCTGATGCTGGGATAACGGGGCCAGTAGCCAGGAATTAGAGGGTAAGGAATCCAAGTGGTATGCCACAACTGATATCACTAACACATTGTCCTTCAACTTGGCAGGTAGCTAAAACCACCACACAGCTGTTAGCTCATGCCTGCCCCCTCCAGCGGGATAGGGGAAAGAACTGGAAAAAAGGTAGAACTTGTGGGTTGAGATAAAGACAGTTTAATAGGATGGGGGAAAAAACTAAAATAATAATAATAAAAGAATATAGAAAACAAGTGATGCACAGCACAATTGCTCACCACCTGTTGACCGATGCCCAGTTAGTTCATGAGCCATGGCGCCTCCCCAGCCAACTCCCCCAGTCTATATACTAGGCATGACACCGTATGGTATGGAATATCCCTTTGGCCAATTTGGGTCATCTGTCCTGGCAGTGTCCCCTCCCAGCTTCCCATGCACCCCGTGCCTTCTCGCTGGCAGGCCAGCATGAGAACCTGAACAGTCCTTGACCGCTTAGCAACAACTGAAAACATCAGTATGTTATCAACATTATTTTCATCCCAAATCCAAAACACAGCACTATACCAGCTATCAGGAAGAAAATTGACTCTATCCCAGCCAAAACCAGGACAGTATCCACCCCTTATTCTATACCATATACATCATGCCCCGGTCCTACACTTACCAATACATTCCATATATACACACAGATATTATTCCCTTAGTTTATGGGTCATTCCTCTAACATGTCCGTCAAGTTCATTTGGACCATGACTTTGGGCTCCATCTGTCATAACAGTCTCTCAAGGGCAGGAGAGATGGTGTGTGGTGTTGATTGTTGCATGCTGAAGCCAGTTCTGGTTCTATCTCCGCTGCTCCATATTCGGTTTCATTAATCTGGGTGATTCTTACTGCAATACCATTAATATGACATATAGTGACCATAGTAGTGATGACATACAGTACAGTATTATATAGCAATTAACATCATACGATTCAAGTCATTCTCACACAAAATCAAATCCCCTTGAGGTACACACTGGACTTCCCCATTGTCGTGGTTTAGCCCCAGCCAGCAACTACACCATCCTCCTGTATCACCCACCAAGTGCACCCAGGTCCTTGAGCAAAAGCAATCCCACGAATGGGTTTGCCTTTACCCGAGGCAGGAATAACCCAGACTGTCTTCCCCAGCATATTTTTTACGTGCACCACAGGGACTTTATTCCCTTCTACAGTACGTAAAAGTTGTGATTGGGCAGTGCCGGCTCGATTGGCAGATCCCCTAGTGTTGACTAACCAGGTGGCTTTTGCTAAATGTTTATCCCAATGTTTGAATGTGCCACCACCCATTGCTCTCAGCGTAGTCTTTAACAGTCCATTGTATCATTCGATTTTCTCGGAGGCTGGTGTGTGATAGGGGATGTGATATACCCACTCAATGCCATGCTCTTTGGCCCAAAGGAAAGCAAAAAGATTTATTCTCTACTTCCCATCAGCATGCAATGTCCAGCCACTTCCTGGGAAGTAGGAGTGCCTCAGTACACATAGCGGTACCTTCAGAAGACAAATGCCTTAATAATGAATGACCTGTCTCCTCTTCCTTTCTCTTAGCTTTTACTGCTGAATATGATGTCATATGGTATGGAATATCTCTTTGGCCAGTTTGGCTCAGCTGTCCTGGCTATGTCCCCTCCCAACCACTTGCCCATGCTCAGCCTGCTGGCCTGTATCGGGTTTGTGTGGCAAGCTTTTGGTAGCCTTGCTTAAAATGGCTGGTTTAGATTGGATATTAGGAAAAACTTCTTCACTGAGAGGGTGGTCAGGCATTGGAACAGGCTGCCCAGGGAGGTGGTGGAGTCGCCGTCTCTGGAAGTGTTCAAAAAATGTGTGGATGTGGCACTTCAGGACATGGTTTAGGGAACATGGTGGAGCTGGATTAATGGTTGGACTTGATGATCTTGAAGGTCCTTTCCAACCTAGTAATTCTGTGATTCTGTGAATTCACTTACCGATATATTCTATATCGCCCAAGATGAATATTCAGATGAATATAGTATGTTTCCATAGGCATGTCAGAAACAACCTTTTTAAATCTCAGGAAGACAGCAAACTGTCTAAAACTAGAAATGTAAGAAACTGAAAAATACATTAGAAATACACAGTATTTCAAGAATTCAGCAGTAATGTGGGAATAATTAAGGGTAAGAACACGTACACTGGCATCAGTGTATTACACTCAAATGAAAGAAATGGATTTTAAAAAGTCAACAGTAAAAGGGATAGCAGATCCAATAGCCATCAGAGAAAAAAAAAATCTTGTATATTTTAATTCCCAGATTTGCCATCCTGCAAACTAACCCTAGGGCATATGTAAAGACACTTCAGATAATCTAATCTGACACCATCCACAGCAGGGATGAAGGAGTAACTATCCTAGCATCATTTATACCAGGGTTTTCAGGAGGAAAAAAAAAAAAAAAAGACATATTTGTAAACACACAAGAAGTATTAAGAAAATATGATTCCACTTGTTCCTTCACCCAAATATAGTAATGTAAATAAAGCCCCACGAAAGCTTGTATAATGGAAGCCAACTTGTAGGCCTTAACAGAGGAAAGAGGAAACGCATGGGTTACCTGCAATGCCAAGCAACCTGAGACAGACAGCTTTGCCTGTAAAATGAAAATGGAGCGTCAGGGGCAGAGATGCAACAATTTAGCTGATCTTACAAGAAACTCTCTTTCTGTGGAATCCTTGCTGGATTTAAAACTGCTCTCCCTAAAACAAATCTCATGAAGGAGGTCTGCAGTTACATTACCCTCTCCTGAAAGGAATTCTTTGCACAGCTGTCCTTCTAGTTCCCACATACCTATACACATGCTGTTGCCCTTGAAGGCACTTGGAAAAAGACTGCATCATAAAGGGAATCTTACAAATATTTGCCCTGCATTTCTATATTTCAGAATATCACTTCTACAAAAGCAACAAGACTGTGCTAAAATCATTTTACTTGAAAATCTGTGAGGAAAAGCAAACAGCACTAAATAGAAGCCCACAGAGACAGTAAACTACAAGATTATTTGAAATTACATATATAGTACTGAAACATGGTAATACAGAAATCAAAGTCATAAGAGATTGCTATTGAAGCTGCAATTTCTTAAACAGAAAAACAGCAGGGTATAAATGTGTTAGAATCCTGTAAACTGAGGACTCGAGCCTGATTCTGCTTTCATTGACACTGTCACAAATCCAGCATAATTCCACAGATATTAGTAGTGTAACCAGAAGTAATTTTTTCCTTTAGTAGGCAAGATATGAAACTTCAATTCAGCAGATAAAAGGATGTTGGCCAGAAAGCTGTGAAAGTGGGAGTATTAGTTTGTTTTAGCGGCCTCAGGAGAAATTCACTTAATACTTTCGGGTAATACAAAGCTTTGAAAACCTGAATGTTTAGATGCCTTCTGAGAACTCTTGAAAGACATGCAAGTGTCAACATGCTATTTTTTGTCAGCTCTCTTAATAATAGGGAAAAAAAAATCAAAAGATATCTACGTGTTATATTGCCTGGTAATGTGTCACACAATGTCTCGATCATGGAGGTATTTACATATGAGGTGAACCTAATGTATCCAAGTAAACCCACTGAAGTTAGCAGAATTAACTAATGACAGAGATAAACTTGGGTGTGAAAGCTCATGGGCGTGGGTAATAAGAAAAAACCCCACTATAATTTCAGGAAAGTGCAGATTAAATACATTTTTAGTAGCAATGTAGTTGCTACTCTTACAAGATAAAGAATACCTTGTAGCCTCTGGTATGTATTTTTATTCTTATTGCTGGAATACCAGGTCTTTGTAAATTTTTGTAATGACTTACAAAGGAAAGGATCTTTTTTTTTTAAACTGGATTTCTCTATGTATTGGGTTCATGTATGTGGCAAGTCTTTGGCAGCAGGGGTGGCTTCTGTGAGAAGATGCCAGAAGCTGCCCCCATGTCAGATGGAGCTGGTTCCAGCCACCTCCAAGATGGACCTGCTGCTGGCCAAAGCTGAGCCAATCAGCAACAGTGGTAGCACCTCTGTGATAACATATTTAAGAAGGGTAAAAAAAAGCCAAACTGTGCAATTGCAGCCAGAAGAGAGGAGCGAGAATATGTGAGAGAAACAACTCTGCAGACACCAAGGTCAGTGAAGGAGGGGCAGGAGGTGCTCCAGACACCAGAGTAGAGATTCCCCTGCAGCCCGTAGTGAAAACCATAGTGAGGCCGGCTGTCCCCCTGCAGCCCATGGAGGTTCACGGTGGAGCAGATATAAACCTGCAGCCTGTGGAAGACCCCGCACCAGAGCAAGTGGGCGTGCCCGAAGAAGGCTGTGACCCCATGGGAAGCCCACACTGGAGCAGGCTCCTGGCAGAACCTGTGGAGAGAGGAGGACCCCCCACTGGAACAGGTTTTCTGCCAGGACTTGTGACCCTGTGGGGGACCCATGATGGAACAGTCTGTTCCTGAAGGACTGTACCCTGTGAAAAGGACCCACGCTGGAGAAGTTCATGGAGGACCGTCTCCCGTGGGAGGGACCCCATGGTTGAGCAGGAAAAGAGTATGAGGAAGAAGGAGCGGCAGAGACAACGCATGATGAACTGACCGCAACCTCCATTCCCCATCTTCCCTGTGCCGCTTGGGGGGTGTGTGTGTGCGTGCGTGTGTAGAGAAGTTGGGAGTGAAGTTGAGCCCGGGAAGAAAGGAGTGTGGGGAGATTTATTAATATTTCTCATTATGCTCCTCTCTGTTTAATTGGCAATAAGTTAAATTAATTTCCCTGAGCCGTGTCTTGTTTTGCCCACGATGGTAATTGCTGGGCGATCTCCCTGTCCTTATATCGACCCACAAGGTTTTTGTTGTATTTTCCCCCTGTCTTGTTGATGGAAGGGGAGTGATAGAGTGGCTTGGTGGGCACCTGGCAGCCAGCCAAGGTCAACCCACCACGCTATACAAAAACCCATCTTGGTGTCATCCTGTATGGAGACAGTCAGGCCCAGAAGTAATGAATTAACGCTAGATTTTTTTTAATCATTCGGGGTTTTTTGCATCTAGGCTCTTATGCAGTATTTTCAAACCACTGTACAAGCACAGCAACTTCCAGTATACTGAGAAAGTCTAGATCCAAGTACCAGAGCGTCACCAAAAAAATACCCCTGACAAAATCCTGCCAGAATACTACCCAATTTTACACAGAAACTAACTCACCAGGAAGATCCCACTTGCGGCTCGAAGCACACCACCGTCTGAATAAGCACGCGAGTACCCAGCGAGACCTTCATCACCATGTATACAGCGGCTGGACATGAAAACCTATTTCCTCTCGATCCCCTGCCACCGCCGCCCCTAATGGCCGGAGCCTATGGCACCGCCCCCCGCCCGGATCTGCTTCCCCACCCTCCCGCCGAGCATGCCCATCCTCCCCCCCACAGCATCCGTGCTACGGTGTTTCACTAGATCTGTTCTCCCTGTAGGCAACAGTATAGCACCGAGCAAATTTCTGCTTTTACTTTTTTTTCTTTTGTCGCGCTGGAATGACCTGCGAGCTACCCTGCTTTCCCTACAGACCTACATGTGTATTTTACTGCTTCATGTTTTGGTTTGGTTTAGTGCAAGAGGCTCACACGGTTGTTCTCAACTTCGATGCCGTAATTCGGAAGAGGAATAAACTTTGGCACGATCTGGGGAGATCCGCCTTTTCCTGTTTGGTTGTTGTGGCGTTATTTTGCCCCACCCCCCCCTTTTTTTTTTCCTCTCCCCCCGAGGCGAGGATGAGGGGGAACTCCTTATTCTTCTTTCCCCTGCTCTGTATCCCTTACGCCCCTCAGGAGGGAGCAGGGAACCTGCCCCCATCTTCTCTCGCGAGTACCTCGCTTTCCGCGAGCTGCTGTCTACTCTGAGAGGGAGAGAGGCCACTAAACGCGCAGGTGCGGCTCACCAATCTGCTCTTTTCTCTGTCACTACCTAGCTAGCTCCCCCTCTCTTTTCTTCTATTGCTCCGCCCATGGAGTCGCGCGCCCTCGCTGGCTCTCGGGGGGAGTGGAGTGAGAGTGTGGAGCTGTGTCTCTGCAGGAGTTGCTTCCTTCGCAGCCGCAGGGGGATAAGAAAGCAGCGCCGGGGCCTTGTGGAGTTACTTTAGGCGCTCAGGCGGCTATTGTTCCGAGCCCGTCTCTGCTGGAGAAATCTCCTCGTCCCGGTTCTGCTCTGCGGGCGGAAGTCGTCGCCACCCTGGTGTGCGGCGGGGAGGTAGGAGGGGGCGAGGCTCAACATGATGGCGGCCGAGGAAGGCGGTTCGGTTACCTCCGCCGGGATAGTGGGAGCCGTTGGCGGAGCTGAGTCGGAGCACTACCTCACCTTATGCCAGGGCAAGGAGCCGGGGCCGCAGGGCCCCTTCCTGGTGGGCTCTGGCGGGGACAGCCCGGGCGCCGGCGGTCCGATTTTGTGCTCGGCGCTGGGACTCCTGGCGCTAGGCTCGGGGCCTGCCCCTCTGGTGTCTGGAGGCGGTGGTACTGTGACAGCAACTGGCCAAGGCCAGGGGCCGGAGGTGCCCGGAGGGGTGCTGCCCCCACCCGAGCCCAGCACTATCGCCTTTCCCCCGCTGCCGCCACAGCCACCTTCCTTGGCAGGGGGGCTGGGGACTGTGGACGAAGGCGACTCATTGGATGGGCCGGAGTATGAAGAGGAGGAAGTGGCCATCCCGCTCAACGCTCCCCCCACGAACCAGTGAGTAGCAGCGTTTCTGTTCCTCGCCGGGCGCCCGCCACCCCTGGGAGCTTCCCCCGCGGGAGGGGGGGGCGCCGCAGCGTGTAAAGTGTATGTCAAACTCCCGTGGACGTGTCGTAGAAGTTTTTAATTGGGTTATGTTTGGGGAGAAGAAGCAATCGGAAAAAGAAACTGCAAGTCTTCATTAAGGTTTTTATTATACTTATCCTTCCATTAGGTTACTCAGGATTTCTACAGTGCTAGTTATATAAAGAATCTTGCACTAGAGGCAGAGCAGTTCTGTGTTTATATTTTGTTAAATAAAAAAATCAGATAATGCTATATTGAGCTCATCTAACTAGCGAGTGCTTTAAGTACAACCTTTGGATTTAACAATGAACTAACTCTAGGAAGTCTACAGATTTACATAAAAAGGTTGCAAGGCTTGTATTGGAACAGCCCTCAAGCAGGTACCTTATTCTCCCCAAAACGAAACGGTTTCAAAGGCTTAAATTGCTTATGTTGGTATCTAGAAATATGTTATTCCTGAAGTTATAGTACGTATAGAGAATAACAGGGTTTCAAGATACAGGATGGCAGATATGTTCAAGGTATAGGTCAAAGTTCATCTGAATTTGGGTTCCTTTTTACCTTTTCTCATAACTCCAGCATCAGAGAGTTAGCTTCTGCATTATTTCAAGTATTTCCAAGATTTCAGAAGCCATTGCAGTTGTAAGGAGGAGGTAAACTGTAATATTAAATGATTTAAAAAGAAAAAAAAAATCTCTAACCTTGGCAGGCTTTCTACTAATCCTTTCCTCTTTTAAATTCTTGAGTTTTTGTGGAAATTAATAAAGAATAAGAATTTGTTTTGTGAAGACAGTGTTTGAATAGTCTTAAAGTTGAACACTTCCATAAAGAGCTAGCAATATAATTGGGCAGTTTAGATAAAGCTGAGGAGGGAAATAGAAGCACATAAAGGTGGTTACTTCTTCAGTATTGTGTATCGAGTCAGACAGATACAGAATTCTGGTCTTCTGGTTTTCTCTCTGAAAGATCAGACTGCTTTTTCTGTTAAAACTGGTTATTATGTTTCTCAAAGTAGGGTTTTTTTAAAAAATATTTTTAGAAAGAGGGGTAATTCTTGATGAATGATCATGTATTTGATACTAAGTAATTGTTACTACTCTGACAGCGAAATCCACTTACATTTGTGAGAGTATTGTCTTGTAACTCATATGATAGTATGAAGGTTAACTTTCATAAAAGAGGTGTCGTGGTTTAGCCCCAGCCGGCAACTAAGCACCACGCAGCCGCTCGCTCACTCTCCCTCCCACAGTGGGACGGGGGAGAGAATTAGGAAAAACCTCGTGGGTTGAGATAAACACGGTTTAATAGGACAGAAAGAAAGAAGGGAACAATAATGATAATACCAACAAAGGAATGTACAAGAACAAGTGAGGCCCAATACAGAAATTGCTCACCACCCAGTGATCGACAGCCCGTCCCCGAGCAGCGATTTCCGCCCCCCGGCCAACTCCAGTTTATGTACTGGGCATGACGTCGGATGGTAGGGAATATCTCTTTGGCCAGTCTGGGTCAGCTGTCCCGGCTGTGTCCCCTCCCAGCTCCCCGTGCACCCCCAGCCTGCTTGCTGGCAGGCCAGCACAAGAAGCTGGACTGTCCTTGATGGCTCAGCAACAACCCAAAACATCAGCACATTATCAACAGTTCCTCATCCCAAATCCAAAACACAGTCTCACACTAGCTTCTGTGAAGAAAACCAGCTCTATCCTGGCTGAAACCAGGACAGTATCCACCCCTTATTCCATACCATTTACGTCATGCCCAGGTCCTATACTTTTCAATACATTCCAATTATTCATTATTACTCTTCCTGTCTTTTAATATATACACACAGATATCACTTTCTTAGTCCATGGGCCATCACTTTAAAATGTCTGTGGAGTTCAGTCAGTCCATGACTCTGGGCTTCATCCATCATAGCAGTCTCTCAGGGCAGGGGAGATGGTATGTGGTGTTGGATTGTCATCTGGCACGGTCCATGTCCATGATCTGCAGGTCGAAGATGTCGATCTCGAGGCATTTGTTGGGCGCAAGCTGCTGAAGCCAGTTCTGGTTTCATCACTGCTGCACGTTGCTTGGTTTCAGTGAAGCTCATTCTTCATCAGTCTGGGTGATTCTTACTATAATACCATTGATATGGTAGATAGCAACCATAGTAGTAATGTCATACTGAACAATTAACATAATACAATTCAAATTATTGACTGTTTTCACCCAAAATCAAGTCTCCTTGAGGTACACATCGGACTTCCCCATCCTTCCGCATTACCCACCAAGTGCACCCAGGTCCCTGGGCAAAGGCAATCCCACGAACGGGTTTGCTGTTCCTAATGCAGGAGTAACCCAGACTGTCTTCCCCAGCATGTTTCTCACATGCACCACAGGGACTTTATCCCCTTCTACAGTACGTAGAAATTTTGATTGGGCAGGGCCGGCTCTATTAGTAGATCCCCTAGTGTTGACTAACCAGGTGGCTTTGGCTAAATGTTTATCCCAATGTTTGAATGTCCCGTCACCCATTGCTCTCAGGGTAGTCTTTAACAGTCCGTTGTATCGTTCAATTTTTCCAGAAGCTGGTGCATGATAGGGGATATGATACACCCACTCAATGCCGTGCTCTTTGGCCCAGGTGTCTATGAGGTTGTTTCGGAAATGAGTCCCATTGTCTGACTCAATTCTTTCGGGGGTGCCATGTCGCCATAAGACTTGCTTTTCAAGGCCCAGGATAGTGTTCCGGGCGGTGGCATGGGGCACAGGGTATGTTTCCAGCCATCCGGTGGTTGCTTCCACCATGGTAAGCACATAGCGCTTGCCTTGGCGAGTTTGTGGAAGTGTGATATAGTCAATCTGCCAGGCCTCCCCATATTTATATTTCAACCATCGTCCTTCATACCAGAGGGGCTTTAACTGCTTGGCTTGTTTGATCGCAGCACACGTCTCACACTCATGGATAACCTGTGCAATAGCATCCATGGTCAGGTCCACCCCTCGATCCCGAGCCCATCTATATGTTGCATCTCTTCCCTGATGGCCTGAGGTATCATGGGCCCACCGAGCTATAAATAATTCACCCTTATGTTGCCAGTCCAGATCCACCTGAGCCACTTCAATCTTAGCAGCCTGATCCACCTGATGGTTGTTTTGATGTTCTTCGGTGGCCCGACTCTTGGGTACGTGAGCATCTACATGGCGTACTTTTATGACGAGATTCTCTAGTCGGGCAGCAATATCTTGCCACAATTCAGCAGCCCAGATGGGCTTGCCTCTGCGTTGCCAGTTGCTCTGCTTCCATTGCTGCAGCCACCCCCATAGAGCATTTGCTACCATCCATGAGTCAGTATAAAGATAGAGTACTGGCCATTTTTCTCGTTCAGCAATATCTAAAGCCAGCTGGATGGCTTTCACCTCCGCAAACTGACTTGATTCACCTTGTCCTTCAGCCACTTCTGCAACTTGTCGTATAGGGCTCCATACAGCAGCTTTCCACCTTCGATGTTTGCCTACAATACGACAGGACCCATCAGTAAACAGGGCATATTGCCTTTCGTTCTCTGGCAGTTCATTATATGGTGGAGCCTCTTCAGCACGCGCCACCTCCTCTTCCGGTGATATTCCAAAATCTTTGCCTTCTGGCCAGTCCATGATCACTTCCAAGATTCCCGGGCGATTAAGGTTTCCTATTCGAGCCCGCTGTGTAATAAGCGCGACCCACTTACTCCACGTAGCATCAGTCGCATGATGCATAGAGGGGACCCTCCCTTTGAACATCCAGCCCAGCACTGGCAGTCGGGGTGCCAGGAGGAGCTGTGCTTCAGTACCAACCACTTCTGAGGCAGCTCGAACTCCTTCATATGCCGCCAGTATCTCCTTTTCAGTTGGAGTATAGCGGGACTCAGATCCCCTATATCCTCGACTCCAAAACCCTAGAGGTCGACCTCGAGTCTCTCCTGGTGCCTTCTGCCAGAGACTCCAGGTAGGGCCATTCTCCCCGGCTGCCGTGTAGAGCACATTTTTAACATCTTGTCCTGCCCGGACTGGCCCGAGGGCTACGGCATGAACTATCTCCTGTTTGATTTGTTCGAAGGCTTGTCGTTGCTCAGGGCCCCATTTAAAATCGTTCTTCTTCCGGGTCACTTGATAAAGAGGGCTTACAATCAGACTGTAATTTGGAATATGCATTCTCCAGAAACCCACAACACCCAGAAATGCTTGTGTTTCTTTTTTGCTAGTTGGTGGAGACATACCTGTTATTTAGTTGATCACATCCGTTGGGATCTGTCGACGTCCATCTTGCCATTTTAGTCCTAAAAACTGGATCTCTTGTGCAGGTCCCTTGACTTTACTTTGTTTTATAGCAAAACCAGCTTTCTGAGGGATTTGAATTATTTTCTTCCCTTTCTCGAAAACTTCTTCTGCTGTGTTGCCCCATACGATGATGTCATCAATGTATTGCAGATGCTCTGGAGCTTCACCCTGTTCCAGTGCAGTTTGTATCAGCCCATGGCAAATGGTAGGGCTGTGTTTCCACCCCTGGGGAAGTCGATTCCAGGTGTATTGGACACCCCTCCAAGTGAAAGCAAACTGTGGCCTGCACTCTGCCGCCAAAGGGATCGAGAAAAATGCGTTAGCAATATCAATGGTGGCGTACCACTTGGCTGCCTTTGACTCCAGTTCATATTGAAGTTCTAGCATGTCCGGCACGGCAGTGCTCAGTGGCGGCGTGACTTCATTCAGGCCACGATAGTCTACTGTCCGTCTCCACTCTCCATTAGACTTTCGCACTGGCCATATGGGGCTGTTAAAGGGTGAGCGAGTCTTGCTGATCACTCCTTGGCTCTCCAGCCGACGAATCAGCTCATGGATGGGGATCAGGGAGTCTCTGTTGGTGCGATATTGCCGCCGGTGCACTGTTGTGGTAGCGATCGGCACCTGTTGTTCTTTGACCCTGAGCAACCCCACCACAGAAGGGTCCTCTGAGAGACCAGGCAAGGTGGACAGCTGTTTAATTTCTTCCGTCTCCAAGGCAGCTATACCAAAAGCCCACCGGTACCCTTTTGGGTCCTTGAAATACCCTCTGCTGAGGTAGTCTATGCCCAGGATGCATGGAGCCTCCGGGCCAGTCACAATGGGGTGCTTCTGCCACTCATTCCCAGGTAGGCTCACTTCGGCCTCCAGTACAGTCAGCTGTTGGGATCCCCCTGTCACTCCAGAAATACAGATGGGTTCTGCCCCTATATGGCTTGATGGCATCAGGGTACATTGTGCACCGGTGTCCACTAAAGCCTTATATTCCTGTGGGTCTGATGTGCCAGGCCATCTAATCCACACAGTCCAATAAACTCGGTTGTCCCTCTCCTCCGCCTGACTGGAGGCAGGGCCCCTCTAATCCTGCTCATAGTACTCGTTACCCACTTCTTGTAAATAGGAATCAGAAGTCCCTTCAAGAGGATCAGAGGTGAGATCAGCTCTTCTATTCTTTCTGGGAAGCTGCCCACTGGAAAGTGGAACGACGATTTTCCTCGAGGAACCTGAACCCCCTTTTGTAATTGTTTTTCCTTGCAGCTCGCGTACTCGTGCCTCTAGGGTCGAGGTAGGTTTTCCATCCCACCTCCTCATGCCCTCTCCGTAGTCACGCAATTGAAACCACAGGGTGGCTCGTGGTGTGTATCCTCTGTATCTTCTCTCTTGAACAGAAGAGCGCTTACTCCTAATGGCTGAGACACTGGTCCGTATGGGTGGAGGGTAGGGCATATCCTCTTTGAATTGCCGGAACTCTCGGGACAGTTTCTCTATAGCAGAGACGCAGGCCCGTAGGGAGGAAGAGAGACTTTCTTCGTATTGCCGGAGTTGGCCAGCCAATTCATCCACCGTTGGTCTCTCTCCGTCCTTCCAGGCCATTACTGCTAATGAGTTGGCATATGATGAGGGTGTACTCCGTACAAACTTCCGCCACATAGGTTGCGTACAATTGACTTCATCTGGATCTTTGGATGATTGTCCATTGTCCAAGTCACCATAAATCACTTCCAGCACCGCTAGCTCCCTCAGGTACTGGATACCTTTCTCCGTGGTGGTCCACTTGCCTGGGTGACATAGAACATCTTCCTTGAAGGGGTACCTTTCCTTCACACCCGACAGGAGTCGTCTCCAGAGGCTGAGGACTCGTGCACCTTTTCCAATTGCTTTGTCAATGCCCCCTTCCCTAGAAAGGGATCCCAGCTGCTTGGCTTCCCTACCCTCTAATTCCAGGCTACTGGCCCCATTATCCCAGCATCGGAGCAGCCAGGTGACAATGTGCTCACCTGGACGACGGCTGAAATCCTTTCGCATATCTCGCAATTCACTCAGGGATAGAGATCGGGTAGTTACCGTCTCTTTTATGAGTTCTTCCTCTTCCTCCTCTTCAAGTGATGACTCGCTCTCTTCCCTCTTCCGTACTTGTGATGGCCCTGCTTCAGAGCACTCTGCCTCCTCGTTCTCTTCCTCTGGCTCCTTCTTAGCAGAATCTTCCTCCTCCCTTACTAAACGAGCTGACTTCCGCTTCCAAGATTTCTTCTTTTGTACAGGGGCAACTGATACTGGGATGGGCTGGTTCTCTGGTTCAGCTGCAACAGTCTGAGTAGCTACAGTGCCCGCCGTGGGGGTTGGAGCAGTCACAGTGCCTGCCACATTGCCATCAGACCCGGAGAGCCTCTCTCCCCTTTGCACAGTGTTAAATAGGGTTCTGTAGGCATGGGCCAGGCCCCAGCACATGGCAATGATTTGTGTCTCCTTGGAGCTGCCAGGCTGACAGCATACTTCTTCCAAATATTCTGCTAGTTTATCAGGATTCTGCACTTGTTCGGGAGTGAAGCTCCAAAACACCGGAGGTGCCCACCGCCCCAGGCATTTGCCCATGCTGTTCCACACACCCTGCCATTCATAACTATCCAGCCTTGGGGCAGATCTCCGGGTGATATTCTTAAATTGCTTGCCAACCTTAGACAAAACCGAAACAATGTTCCCCAGAAGTAGCAATAGAGGTATTTTAACTACCCAAGGGTGTTCAAAATACTGAAAAATTATTGTGATGAAGGAGGAAATGTTATGATAGAGGGTAGCAAAGGTACCATTCTGCATTTCCTCCATAAAAAAACCTTTCAGAGGCAGAAGTATAATTGCTAATCGTCTCCACAAGACTGTAGCCAAAATACAGTAACGGCTTTAGTACAGAGCTCAGATGATACCACATTAAGCTCAAGGTCAGTGCTCTAAAAACAAAATTCACAGGCGAGACATTACTAATCATTGCAGAGTACAGCAGCCCGCAGAAACCAACACCAGTCCTTAACATGTACAGCAAAGACGAGAGCATGATGCAAATCAAATAAACTGATATTGTGACCTGCAACCATTATTATCTCAAGCCTCGGGCCCCACGTTGGGCGCCAAAAAGGACTGTCGTGGTTTAGTCCCAGCCGGCAACTAAGTACCACACAGCCGCTCGCTCACTCTCCCTCCCACAGTGGGACGGGAGAGAGAATTAGGAAAAACCTCGTGGGTTGAGATACACACGGTTTAATAGGACAGAAAGAAAGAAGGGAACAATAATGATAATACCAACAAAGGAATGTACAAGAACAAGTGAGGCCCAATACAGAAATTGCTCACCACCCAGTGATCGACAGCCCGTCCCCGATCAGCGATTTCCGCCCCCCGGCCAACTCCAGTTTATGTACTGGGCATGACGTCGGATGGTAGGGAATATCTCTTTGGCCAGTCTGGGTCAGCTGTCCCGGCTGTGTCCCCTCCCAGCTCCCCGTGCACCCCCAGCCTGCTTGCTGGCAGGCCAGCAGGAGAAGCTGGACTGTCCTTGATGGCTCAGCAACAACCCAAAACATCAGCACATTATCAACAGTTTCTCATCCCAAATCCAAAACACAGTCTCACACTAGCTTCTGTGAAGAAAACCAGCTCTATCCTGGCTGAAACCAGGACAAGAGGATACAAAATTTCTGACAAAAAGCATGTTCTAGGGGGAAGACTGTGGAGGCCCTAATTTTCTGTATTGGGCGATGAGGCTACTTACCTTATTAAGACAAAGGGGATATTGAAGTCTTTGCAGGACCAGCATAACTGTGTAGTTGAGTATTTGCTCTTGCAGATACTTTATTTTACTGCTTAGATATTTTTATATTAGATTTTAAAAAAAATTGATTTAGAAACTCCATCTGCTTAACTGTTTTTTTCTCTTTGTAACTTATCCTTTTTGTGGCTTAAGAAAAAAAGGTTGTTTGCTAATTAAAAATAATTAGAAACTTTTTTTTCTTTCATGCATCTATTTTAATACAAAGTCAGTTTTTTACCATTCTCAGTTAAGTCATTTAAATTAGCCATATGTTGATAGTAAGTTGTATCCTTTCAGTCCCGATGTTTTATTTTGGAAGTGTCCTTTCTTTGTAGTCATACCATCTGCTTTTATAGAATTGAACTCTTGATTTATTACCAGAACAAAGATCTGTCACCTTAATATTATAAGCAAACACCTAATACACTTAACTTCCTCTTTTCATTTCCAAGTACCTCAGGAAAATGGGAATACATTTTAATGTGATTTCTTTAATTTTCTAGCAGTGGGAGGAGCTTGTCAATATGTAACAGATTCTTTTAATTAAAATACTGAAAATCCCAAAGTATGATTGATATTTATCTTTGACCCTTGTAAGGGCCTAAGGTGGCACCGCCAAGTTATAGGTTGAGGATACAGTAACAGATGCCAGACCAACAAGCCGTTGCTAAATATAGGTACAGTAATAAATACAGATCAGTAGTACAATTACCTGTGTTGTTACGATAACGTGCAGTAATTCAATAGTATGATTATCCAGGTCAAAACAACAGCAAATCCAATAGTTTACCAATACTGGGCTAAAGTTGATATCCATGAGTGCAAAGACTTACATAACCATGGTTATCGGGCAGAGCAGCAGGAAGCAGGGCATGGCTTCTTCAGATGAGTGATACAGATCAGCCGATGGGCTCGGAGTTTGTAATTCCCTGATTGGGCTGTCCTCTTTAATTGTTGAGTTGCAGAAGCACTATCTGGACATGTTAACCAATTATCACACATCCTACCTCCGTTCCTGTTCTGTCCTTGGTGTGTGGGGGGCATGCGAATACCATGTAAGGCAATGCTAGCCCCACAGTCCTGAGACTGACTTAATGATTGTCTGTTCAGTGTGTGCTTTTATATTTTGAGTATAGAAGTAGCATGTTTATGCTGTAGCTTAATGGTAGGTGGGAGGCACAGGATGCTAGGGAATAGAGTGGGCAATTCTGTGTGTGTTTTGGTCTTTTTCTCTGCGTTCTCTACACCATCTGCAAAGCTCGCTGCCAGAGGTTAATGTCAGTCTGAAATGGTGTTACAGAAATGCCTACACAATTAATGAATGAATGATACTTAATTTAGTAGTAAACCGTTGATATGTGAAATAGTTTAGTTGTTTATGTATTTGAATAAAAATCTTAAAGTTGACAGGATATATCTTAGTGTTGCATTAAGATGGCAGAAGCAGTTCCAGTATATTCCAACACAATTCATATTTTCATATGGTGTTTCTTTAAGCAGTGATGATCAGTTTGAAATGGAAAGTGGTTGAAATCACAAGATATTAACCTTACAAGATGAAATGGGTTGTCAAAATACTGTCTTGTTAAAACAAATATCTTACCCACAGGAGATATATTCTTACAGTCACTCTTGGTATCTGTTGAGGCAACATATTAGTGAGAAAAAACAAGTTGAAGACAGAGAGCTGGGTAGAGAAATATTAAATAAACGTGGCTTGAGGGAAAGTAAAAAATGTTTTGTCTCAACGTAGTGTGAAGTTATAGTTTCTTCAGATGAGTCTGTCAGAGGTAGCAAGTCCAGAGTTCTACAGCATTTGTTTATTTCAGTAGCTAATAAGAAAATGGTGTTTTTCTGAAAGTGCATAGTTTTACATTATTGAAGGCATATTGTCCTGTCACTGGACATGACTGAAAAGAGCCTGGCTCTGTTGTCTTGGCTCTGTTGTCTTGGTACCCTCCCTTCAGGTATTTATATATGTTGATGAGATTCCCCTCCCCCAAGCCTTCTCTTGGCTAAACAGTCCTAGCTTTCTCAGCCTTTCCTCACAGGAGAGATGCTCCAGTCCCTTCATCATCTTTGTGGCCCTTTCCTGGACTCTCACCAGTATGTCTGTGTCTCTCCTGTACTGGGGAGCCCAAAACTGAGCACAGGACTCCAGGTGTGGCCTCCTAATGCAGCCCAGGATACTCTTAGCTGCCTTTGTGGCAAGGGCACATTGCTGACTCATGTTCAACTTGGTGTCCACCGGGACCCCCAGGTCCTTTTACGTAAAGCTACTTTCCAGCTGGTAAGCCCCCAGCATGTGTATTAGTGCCTGGGGTTATTCTTCCCCAGGTGCAGGATTTTGCACTTCCCCTTGTTGAACTGCATGAGGTTCCTGTCAGCCCATTTCTCCAGTCTGTCGAGGTCCCTCTGGATGGCATCATGACTCTGGCGTATCAGCTGCTCCTCCCAGTTTTGTGTCATCTGCAAACTTGCTGAGGGTACACTCTGACCCATCATCCAGGTCATTAATGAAGATGTTGAACAGGACTGGACCCAGTATTGACCCCTGGGGTACACTACTAGTTACTGGCCTCCAACTAGACTTCATGCTGCTGACTACCACCCTCTGGGCCTGGCTGTTCAGCCAGTTTTTGGTACGCCTCGCTGTTTGCTCATCCTGCCCATACATCAACAACTTCTCTATGAGGATCTTATGAGAGACGATGTCAAAAGTCTTCCTGAAGGCTAGTGTTGTGGTTTAACCCCAGACGGCAACTAAGCACCACAACAGCTACTTGCTCGCTCCCCCCCCGGGGGGATGGGGGAGAGAATCGGAAGAGTAAAAGTGAGAAAACTCGTGGGTTGAGATAAAGACAGTTTAATAGGTAAAGCAAAAGCCATGCATGCAAGCAAAGCAAAACAAGGAATTAATTCACCACTTCTCATGGGCAGGCATCAGGTTCAGCCTGGCATCCCAGGTTCATCCATCTCCAGGAAAGCAGGGCTCCATCATGCGTAATGGTTACTTGGGAAGACAAAACACCATAACTCCAAATGTCTCCCCACTTCCTTCTTCTTCCCCCAGCTTTATATGCCAAGCATGATGTCATATGGTATGGAATATCCCTTTGGTCGGTTGGGGTCAGCTGTCCCAGCTGTGTCCCTTCCCAACTTCTTGTGCACCCTCAGCCTACTCACTGGTGGGGTGGTGTGAGAAGTAGAAAAGGCCTTGACTCTGTGTAAGCACTGCTCAACAATAACAAAAACATGTTTATATTATCAACACTGTTTTCAGCACAAATCCAGAACATAGCCCAGTACTAGCTGTTATGAAGGAAATTAACTCTGTCCCAGCCAAAACCAGCACAGCTAGGTAGGCAATATCTACTACTCTCCCCTGGTCTACCAGGCCAGGCATTTCATCATAGAAGGTTATCAGGTTGGTCAAGCAAGACTTCCCCTTGGTGAATCTATGCTGACTACTGCTGGTGATTTCTCTTGTCCTTCATGTGCTTGGAATTGGTTTCTGGGATTAGCTGCTCTATCACCTTCCCCAGGGATCGAGATGAGGCTGACTGGCCTGTAGTTTCCTGGGTCCCCTTTCTTGAAGATAGGGGTGACATTTGCTTTCTTCCACTCTTTGGGCACCTCTCCCAATTGCCATGATCATTCAAATATTATCGAGAGTGGCCTCGCAATGGCATCAGGCAGCTCCCTTGGCACTTGTGGGCACATCCCATCAGGGCCCGTGAGCTTATGTACATCCAGTTTGCTCTAAGTATTCCCTGACTTGACCTTCTTCCATCTTCCTTGTGCCAGCCTTTCCCCCGGTCTCTGGGACTTGGGATTCCTGAAGGCCGGTCTTGCCAGTACAGACTGAGGTGAAGGTGGCATTCAGTACCTCAGCCTTTTTCCATGTCCTGTGTCACCAGCCCCCCTGGCCCACATTTTCCCTAGACTGTCTTTTGCCACTTGTGTACTTATAGAAGCCCTTCTTGTTGCCTTTGGTGGAGGTGATCCTTGAATATTAACCAGCTCTCTTGGGCTCCTCTTCCCTCCAGGGCCTTCAAGACATGGTTTAGGGAACATGGTGGTGCTGGATTAATGGTTGGACTTGATGATCTTGAAGGTCCTTTCCAACCTTAGTGATTCTGTGATTATCCCATGGAACTCTTCCAAGCAGATCTCTGAAGAGGCCAAGACTGCTTTCCTGAAGTCCAGTGTTGTGATCTTGCGTTTTTCTTTCCCCCCAACTCTGCCATCTCATGGTCACTGCAGCCAAGGCTGCCTTTGACCTTTACATCCCCAGTGAGCCTTTCCTTGTTTGTGGGTATGAGGTCCAGCAGAGCCCCTCTCCTCGTTGGCTCTTCTATCACCTGTGTCAGGAAGCTGTCATTGCTCTCCAGGAACCTCCTGGATTGCTTATGTCCTGCTGTGTTCCTCCAACAGATATCGGGGTGGTTAAACTCTTCCTCGGCCCCCTTGCCTTCCTCCTCCCGTGGATGTGAGGCTAATTCTAGCTGTCTGTAGCTGTGATGTAACTTGATTTTAGTGTATGAGGTTTCTCTTCTGTTTCACAGTTAATGTGGTTAGCAGGTAACCTTTTTTTCTTCAGTTAATGAGTGTCTCTTGCTAATGCCTGCTCTCAAATTGTAGAGGGAAGATAAACACCTCTTCCTCCCTGCCCCCCCCCGCCCCCCCCAAGTTGCTGGGTATTTTGCTGATTTGTCCAGATCTTATAATTTGTGTACTTACAGAATATAATTGTATATAAATCTGTTTTTATTTCTGTCTGATCAGATGATGTCAGAAATGCTATTTTAAAGGAATGGTTAGGAGTAGCAGAACAAAATTGTACTTTAACCTTATGTTGGAAGCAAAGCAGTAAGTAAACTGAACATAAGTACATATAAATGGAAGCTTCAGACTTGGAAAAACAAAAGTGGAACAATCTTTGCTGGAATAAGTGTGAAGAGGAATTTTCTGGGGTTTTTGTTCTTTGTTGTTTTGGGTTTTTTGTTAGCTTTTTTTGTTGGGTTTTGGTTGGGTGGTGGTGTTTTTTTTGGTTGTGTTTTTGTTTTTAGTCAATACTTCTAATCAACAGCAGTCAAAGGTTATTTAATCTAAACAGTGAATAGAGACTCTTAACCTGTACTTTATCAAGCTTTTATTTTGTTGTGTGTTGTCTCCCAGAACTTCAACATGGGACTTATGCACTTTACCTACTGGCCTACCCTATTGAGAAGCATACTATCATGCCATATTTCTTCACCTTTTTGTGGCTGGGGAGGAACACTAATTTTGCTGTTAGGGGGCATAGATCTCTTCAGCATAGGACCGCATCTGTTGTTTCAGCCATAAATTCTTAGGATTCCTGCAGTAGTTTTCCTGTTTCCCCCATATCTTCCATTTCTTTTAAAAAAGGAAATGGTTTTGGCTGGGATAGAGTTAATTTTCTTTCTGATAACTGGTGTAGTGCTGTGTTTTGGAGTTGGGATGAAAATAATGTTGATACCATACTGATGGTTTTAGTTGTTGCTAAGCAGTCAAGGACGGTCCAGCTTCTCATGCTGGCCTGCCCGTGAGAAGGCTGGGGGTGCATGGGAAGAGGTTGGGAGGGGACACAGCCAGGACAGCTGACCCAAACTGGCCAAAGGGATATTCCATACCATACGACGTCATGCTCAGTATATAAACTGGGGGAGTTGGCCAGGGAGGTGTCGCGGCTCGGGAACTAACTGGGTATCGGTCAGTGGGTGATGAGCGATTGTGCTGTGCATCACTTGTTTTGTATCTTCTTTTATCATTATTGTTATTATTATTCCCCCCCGGTCCTATTAAACTGTCTTTATCTCAACCCACAAGTTCTACCTTATGGAAAAGGCATCTTATTTCAACATTTGTTTCATTGGGATACTTCTATGCAACACAGAATTCAGTGTTGTTCTGTATTTTTCTGTGTTCCTCTAGATTATGGTCGGCACCAATAAAATTTTACCAGTTCTTGACAATTTCCCTCTACTGTTTCATATACTTTCAGGCAGTCTTAGTTATTTTTTTTATTTTTATGTAAAACATTTGCTTGATCATTCTAGAATAGAAAAAAAGTTTAATTTTTTTTTTCATGGGTCTGTCTTTATGTTTTGTATATTTATAAATATACTGTTTATAGTTGAGGACCATTATTGGGGGACCTGCTTACTGGAACTTGTTACTTGAAGTAGTCTGGGATTATGTTAGTGGGAACAGCTATTAGAAGAGGTTTTGAAGAAAAGTATAAGAAAAGCTGAGGTGGATAAACAGAGTATTTTATTATTTTCTATATAGACAACTTTCCTCTTAATTTCTTCTGTAGAAGCTCAAGAATTCATCTTGTCTTTTTTTTAATTCTTTCTGAGGTAGCTAACAGTGTTGCTTAACTTTAAAAAGGTACACGTTACAAAATGATTAAATATTTATCGTTCTGTTAATTATTAATGTATAGAAACCAATGTTGCTAAATGAACTTGTAAGCTGCGGTAACATTTGAGGAAAGGTGTAGCCAGCTTGATAGGGTACTCAGTGTACCCATTCAGTGTTCTGATAAGTTAGTTAGAAGTCTGATTCTTGCAATGATTGGGTTCTAAAAAAAGTCATTCTCATCTTAATGTTCAACTTTATATTTTCAATAACTAATTGGGACCAATCTCACATAGAAACAATTTTTTAAAATGAAAAGTTGGTTGTTTAGTTTTGTTAACACTGAAATTTTAATACTTGCCCATCCTTAAGTGGGATTTGAGTTTATATAAGTATAAAGTTTTCCTCTGGTTGGAATGTGTATGTTAATGTTAAGGTATTTTAGCTATATGTAATTGTATTTAAAGCAGTTGAGTATGTAACTATATGGAAATGTTTAAAATCTTAGTTTGCTGTTAAGGAATCCTGTCATTGGCTCAACAGGGCTGGATATATGATTTTTCTCTTGTTAATACCTACTTATAGATATTTGGAAAAGGGTTTCTTTTATGAACTTCCCCATGCAGTGTATGTGGCTTTATTTTTCTGGGATAGTTTCCAGAAATTGAAGTTAATGGTGCGCTTAAATTTAGCTAGCATTTGATAACCAGCTCGGGAGTCTATGGTGATTCTGTGTAGTTTATATAAGCAGTTTTTCTATAAATAAATAAAAAATTAAGTCTACCTGTTTTTTTTCTTTAAGATTATGCATATGTATATATATGTTCCCCCATATGTAGTATCCCCCCCCAAAAGGATATTCTGTCTGTTGCTTACTCGTTGGGGTTTGTTTGGCTATTTTATTGATAACATTTATATATAGAAAGTTTGGTGCAATTTAAGAGGAATCATAAATCAATTAATTCCTTTTCCATATATCTATCTGTTAGTAGAATAAATAACACCGGAGACTGTGCAAGATCCAAGCTTGAATATTTTCTTAGTCCAGAAGATTAAGGAATGGCTTGCATTGTCTTATTCAAACTGCAGACAGATTTATGCATCCTTTCTTCTTACAAAGATTTCTGTACTTCCTGAGCATCTGTGGAGAGAGAGTATTTTTTTGTTGTTATTTCTACTCTTTGGCAATCTAAGGGATGCTACAGAAATGTCTTTATCTTTCCAAAAGCAGAATGTAACAAATAGCCTCCGAAGTAATAATCTTATTCTATATTCAAGTCTAGAAACAATGTTTTATTTATACCCATACTCAAATTCGCAATTCTATTAATTGTGTAAGTCATTCAAAACAAGCATTATGAGTTGGATAGTTTACATCCTATTTGTTCTTTTAAACACACTTAGTTCTCTTTTTAGTTCTACATGCACTTCTTTTGCATCACACTATTGGATTCAGTGTGTATATGGATCGTACTCTATAGGCAATTCCCACTTGTTCCTATTGCAGGTGTGAATCATTGGACATCTATCGATTTAGGCATTGTTTCTGTCTTGGAATTTAGTGTATAAAGCTCTAAATTTCACAGTTTTCTCACTAGAGCAGCAGTTCTTCACTGATGAGATGTACCTCACTAGTGAGGCATTCTAGCATCAAAGATTAGGTGAGAGTGGAGCACAAAATAAAAAAAACAAACTGCGCTTGGTTAGTTTGGGCTCTAATCCAGGGCTGTGCTGCTGACTGGGGGGTGAAAACAAAGACTGATATGAAGTAAGGTTCAGCACTGCTAGAGGCAGGGACTCTATATTTCAGTCCCTAGGAACACCAGTGTTGCTTCCAATGAGCAAAACTGACTGAGTGGGTAGAATAGTAAAAGGATGAGGAGAAAGTCCAAGAAGGCTTGGAGGTAGGAGGGGATGAAATGCAAGGAGAAAGTCAAGGAAACATTGGTACTTTTAATGAAATTAATGGCAGACAAGACAAATAACACTTTAGAAATTCTTAACTATTGCCAACCAAAATCTGGTGATTTGCACAATAGTATTAATATTGTTTCCATAGGAGCATTACTCCTAGTTTAAACAGAAAAAGGCATATCTCTGACCTGAGGGCACAAGAATGAAGCATGTAAAAATGAGATACTTCTTGCGAAGAACTCTAATGAGTTCCAGAATTAATTTCCTAAGCTGAGCTTTCAGTAAGAAAATGTGAGCTGCTTCAAGAGCCTATTTAGCTAAATTTCACCTATTTATTGGTGGCCTTTTTTAAAAAGGCAATCAATGTTCTTTTTGGTAAATATATATACATCAGGTAGGATTGGAAGAAATCTTTTGAGGTGCAAAGCTTGATCTTATGCTGTTGTCACATCTATTTTAAAGCTTATTATACTGTTTGTCCTTAAAGTACTTGAAACTTTTAGAGCCTTGCTTTAATAAAGCTATTAAAATTTATTACCTTTTGAATGTACACTTACTTCACCTTCTATCCTTGTTTACTCTTTTTATTAAGATTTATTGAGGTTTTTGGTTCATCTGTTCTGTGTAAATCCATAGTTTGTATATGCTCTGAAAGTATTTTAATGGCTGGTATTGGTAATGTGTACAACTCCCACAGTTAATGGCTTGGCACAGCTGGTATACTGAGGAATGCCTGTGAGAGTGACTTTCCATTTTAGTTGCCTGGTTCCTAATCTTGAGGTACAGCAGTGTTCTATTTTTCTACATACTGTTTCAAACAGGTTTTAGAACAGGTAACGGAGAAAAGCAGGCTTAATTCTTTATTAGGCATATATTTACTTTGTACCTCCACTTAGGAAAAATGCATAGGTGTCGTGATTTAACCCCAGCCGGCAACTAAGCACCACACAGTCTATGGACCACCCCTGTAAAATGTCCACAAAATGTCCATTGAGTTCGTGTAGTCCATGACTTTGGGCTCCATCCCTTACGGTGGTCACTCAGGACAGGAGGGGTAGTGTGTTGCGTGGTGTTACTGGGCACCAAAGCCAGCTCAGGTCAGGTCACTGCTGCACTTGCACTGCTTCTTGTAAGGCTTGTCCTCCATTAGTTCAGGTGGTTCCTTCTATAGTAATTCCTATAACATGCAACTCAAATCCTGAGTTACAACAATTTAAAGGTCTTTACATTACAATCTCTACCCCTGGTCCCTTTGGACCAGACCATCTGGTTTAATGTTGCAATGAACTCCTCCCCTTGCCCCTGCTCTGACTTGGACTTATCCACAGACTGCAGTCCCCCTTAGGAGAGTACCTGCTCCAAGTGGAGCCATATCTATGAGCTGCAGTCTCTCCAGGGGTATACCTGCTGTGGCATGGACTCATCCACAGGTCACAGTCCCTTCGACTTGAGTTCACATCAGAGTTCCAGCCTGTCCAGTACAGCAGCACAGAAACAGCAGCGATGCCCTGGCCATCTGCCAGCCCAGGTGCATGGCCATTGCTGTTATCAAAATGTTCCCAGGCACAGCAGAGTAAGATGATAAGCACTACAGCAAATAGCAGAAGCAAAAAGCAGCCACTAAAGAGCACTAGACTCTAATATGCAGTAAGGCAAGCAAGCCCCATGGCAAGCACAGGAGACTGCCGTTTAATAGCTAAACAGCAGTAACAGCTATAAATTTGATCTAGCATATTCTGTTCAAACCTGTTGTTTTCTCAAACCCTTTGAGCCCCACGTTGGGCACCAAAAAGGACTGTTGTGGTTTAACCCCAGATGGCAACTAAGCACCACACAGGCTTTTGCTCACTCTCCCACAGTGGGATGGGGGAGAGAATTGGAAGGGTAAAAGTGAGAAAAGTCATGGGTTGAGATAAAGACAGTTTAATAGGTAAAGTAAAAGCTGCACATGCAAGCAGAGCAAAACAAGGGATTCATTCACTACTTCCTATGGGCGGGCAGGTGTTCAGCCATCTCCAGGAAAGCAGGGCTCCATCATGCATAATGGTTACTTGGGAAGACAGAAAAGGCCTTGACTCTGTAAGCACTGCTTGGCAGTAACTAAAACATCCCTGTATTATCAACACTGTTATCAGCACAAATCCAAAACATAGCCTCATACTAGCTCTTATGAAGAAAATTAATTCTATCCCAGCCAAAACCAGCACAATAGGGATCAAAAAAGGATTAAAAGCCCCAACTTTTAGATGAGTGTGCAACACTTGATTTCATGCATGCTGGGTAAAGGACAATTGTTTGGCTTTTTTGGTCCTTCCCCCCCCCCCCCGTTTTTAGCTTCAGGTTAGTTTGGACTCTCTTGTTTCATTGTCTTACACATGCATCCATCCACTGTAGAAGTTGAAAGGTTTGCAGAGGTTTTTCTGGTTTCTGTCAGGAAATTTTGTGGAGAACTGCAAAGACCCAGTCAAAAATTGGTAACTAACAAGACAGAGGAAGGAAGGCACTGAATTTAATAAAGTATGAGTGAAACTTAGAATAATTTAATCTTTATGAATAATACATGTAACGTAAACAGCGCGACCTTGCATCTAACAAAGATGGCACAGAAAGCAGAATAAAAAATAAACAAATGAGAATACAGGATATCTTGGTGGTTTTCTCCCTGTTTTTGAGATTTCTGTATGCCACTTGAAATTGAGGATTTTTCTTCCTTTGAGGTAATCGTATCTGTGTTCCTAATGGGAATGATAAGATTCTGTAACGTTGTGAAAGGTATGAAGGTGGTGATTGTGAATTTATAGGTAGGGAGCTTTGACCATGTCTCCTAGAAGTTCTCCACTCTTGTTTTGGATTTTGTTTAAGCAGTCAGGTATGGCTAAGGAGAAGTGTGAAATGGGTGTGGCATTTGATGATGGATTTTTCTACTCACTATAATTTGGTTTTTAGACTGAAACAGGGAGATTTTAAACAGTTATAATCGTCTTCATTTCTACTAAGTTGCTTAAAAATATTTCTGCTCCCCTCCAGTGCTTTCTCCTTCTATTACTTCTTCCCTGGCCCTACTGTGTTCCTAAGTTAAAATTGCAGCATACTGTAAAAGCAAAATGCTTTAGTGGAACAACAACGCCTCAGAATACTTGATTTTCCCATATGTAAAAAGGAAATATGTAAATAAAGGGATTTGGTTGAACCACATGACCTGTTTCCACACATGGTAGCAACTACTTCCTTACAGATGGCAAATTCACTATCTACTACCTCTTTGTGAACAGCCTGTTCATGAACCTTGTAGTGCTTCAGTGTTGGGGGCTGCTAAGTGACCTGTTATTGTCCCATGAACTTGCTAAAGGGCTGCAGCATAATAACATTCCTGCTCACAGTAGGAGGTCTGTTAGCTGGTCCTAATGAGCCTGGTGTGACAAGTTTTCTGGTACCTAGCTTTTTCAGTGGGGCAGTGGAAAACTAAGGAGCTCTTGTTTGTAGGCTAGAGATAACAACTCTAACTCCCTGTGCAACTCATTTAATGAAATTCATGACCTGGCTTATGGCTCTCAACTACATGAAGTGGCTGAAGTGTCAGAAATGGTCTCTCATGCAGCTGTATGCTGGAAATACAATACAGCAGAGAGGAAACGGTCTAGGAGCCAGCAGTCCTGGCTAACCAGGGAGGTCCGAGTTGACTGGAGGTTAGCAAATGTGATGCCCATCTACAAGAAGGGCCGGAAGGAGGATCTGGGGAACTACAGGCCTGTCAGTCTGACCTCGGTGCCAGGGAAGGTTATGGAGCAGATCATCTTAAGTGCCATCACGTGGTACGTACAGGACAGCTAGGTGATCAGGCCCAGTCAGCATGGGTTTATGAAAGGCGGGTCCTACTTGACTAACCTGATCTCCTTCTATGGCAAGGTGACCTGCTTAGTGGATGAGGGAAAGGCTGTGGATGTTGTCTACCTAGACTTCAGTAAAGCCTTTGACAGCGACTCTCACAGCATTCTCCTGGAGAACCTGGCTGCCCACGGCTTGGCTGGATGGCTAGGCCCAAAGAGCGGTGGTGAATGGAGTTAAATCCAGTTGGCGGCTGGTCATAAGTGGGCTCAGTATTGGGGTCAGTTCTGTTTAATATCTTTATCAATGATCTGGATGAGGGGATCAAGGGTACCCTCAGTAAGTTTGCAGACGACACCAAATTGGGTGGGAGTGTTGATCTGCTTGAGGGCAGGAAGGTTCTGCAGAGGGATCTGGACAGGCTGGATCGATGGGCTGAGGCCAATTGTATGAGATTCAACAATGCTAAGGGCCGGGTCCTGCACCTGGGTCACAACAACCCCATGCAATGCTACAGGCTTGGGGAAGAGTGGCTGGAGAGCTGCCCGGCAGAAAAGGACCTGGGAGTGTTGGTTGACAGCTGGCTGAATCTGAGCCAGCAGTGTGCCCATGTGGCCAAGAAGAGCAACAGCGTCCTGGCTTGTATCAGAAATAGTGTGGCCAGCGGGACTAAGGGAAGTGATTGTCCCTTTGTACTTGGCACTGGTGAGACCGCACCTTGAATACTGTGTTCAGTTTTGGGCCCCTCACTACACGAAGGATATTGAGTCACTGGAGCGTGTCCAGAGAAGGACAACGAAGCTGGTGAAGGGTGTGGAACACAAGTCTTATGAGGAGTGGCTGAGGGAACTGGGGTTGTTTATTCTGGAAGGGGGGGGAGGCCTCATTGCTCTCTACAACTACCTGAAAGGAGGTTGTAGTGAGGTGGGTGTTGGTCTCTTCTCCCAAGTAACTAGTGATAGGACGAGAGGTAATGGCCTCAAGTTGCGCCAGGGGAGGTTTAGATTGGATATTAGGAAAAATTTCTTCACCGAGAGGGTGGTCAGGCATTGGAACAGGCTTCCCAGGGAGGTGGTGGAGTCGCCATCTCTGGAGGTATTTAAAAGACATGTAGATGTGGTGCTTAGAGACATAGTTTAGTGGTGCATGTGGTAGTGTTAGGTTAACGGTTGGACTTCATGATCTTAAAGGTCTTCTCCAACCTAAATGATTCTATGATTCTATATGTTGCTTGTGTATATATCAGTGCACAGAATCCAAACTGTTTATGATGTTGTAGTTGTGTCTTCATTCTGTTTGTTTACTGTAATTACAGTTGTGATTCATAGGGTTGGAATTTTGAACATGCCACTTGTGATTTAAACTGACAGATGGAAATATTTCCTTGCACAGCATCTGATGGCTTTGTGAAGTGTGAAAGTCTATTATTAATATTGTCACAATTAACTATACTGCAATTTTTTTTTTTTTAAGAAGTTAGTTATAGCAATGGTTAAACAGCTGGTCATGGAAACGTCTATCTAAAACTATGGTCTATAATTAGTAAGACATCTTGTAGTTGAATCATTTCATAACCTTCTGTTGCAAGGCTACCTACGTTTTCTCTTTTGATGCATCTGATAATAGCTATTGTATTGTCAGGGCCCTAGCTGTGTGATTCAGAATGTTGTTTAGTGTTATTTGCTCAAAATATTGTGAAAATAGTGGATTATTCTTGTGGTTTAACCCCAGCTGGCAACTAAGCACCACACAGCCATTCACTCACTACCCCCAGTGGGATGGGGGGAGAATCGGAAGAGTAAAAGTGAGAAAACTCATTGGTTGGGGTGAAGGCAGTTTAAGAATTAAAAAAAGGAAGGGAAAAAACAAGGGGGGGGCAGGGACACACGGACGGGGACACAAAACCACCACCAAACCCAAGAAAAACAAGTGATGCAAAAGAAAACAGTTGCTCGCCACCAACTGACCAATGCTCAGGGACTGGGCAACCTCCATCCCCCCAGCTTTATATGCTGAGCATGATGTCATATGGTATGGAATATCCCTTTGGTCAGTTGGGGTCAGCTGTCCTGGCTGTGTCCCCTCCCAACTTCTTGTGCACCTCCAGCCTACTCGCTGGTGGGGTGGTGTGAGAAGCGGAAAAGGCCTTGACTCTGTGGTAGCACTGCTCAGCAGTAACTAAAAAATTTGTGTGTTATCAACACTGTTTTCAGCACAAATCCAAAACATAGCCCCATACAAGCTACCATGAAGAAAATTAACTCCATCCCAGCCAAAAACAGTACAATTATCATCACTTAAAACTTGCAATGTTAATGTTGGAAATACAGAAGTGTTCCTAGTTAGGACTAGGCAAGAGAAACAAGAGGCGACTAGAAATTGTAGGGATCTTGTCCTTTGCAGTGATGAAGGGTATAAATCTTAGTAGTAGTGAGTTACTGTTTGAAATGAGTACATTTGATAAGAGTCATGGCCAGAAGGTCAGCTTTCTTTTTGTGACTAGCTAGGCAAATTTTTTTACTTTGATAGCCTCCTATCCAAACTTTAATTCTCTTCATGAGACTAATAATATAGTGCACTGTAGGTAAGACAGCATTTTGCATCTCTTCAGGAAAAAAAATATATTTCGTGTAAAGTTGAGAGATGTTAAGCATTGCTTCTAACTGAATGCATTAAGCATTTGGCAGTTGGAACGGCATGGAATTTAAGTTATTGGTCTCGACCATAAAATGGTACAGAGCCTCCTAAGAGAGTGTCCTGGGTCTGGCTGGGCTGGAGTTAACGTTCTTCATAGCAGCCCCTGTGGTGCTTTGTTTTGGATTTGTGGGTAAAACAGTGTTGATAACACACTGGTATTTTGGCTGTTGCTGAACAGTGCTTGCACAGTGTCATGACTTTCTCAGTTTCTCACTCTGATCCCCCTGCTCTTCAGTAAGTAGGCTAGAGGTGGGCAAGAAGTTGAGAGGAGGCACAGCCAGGACAGCTGACTGAAATTGACCAAAGGGATATTCCATACCATATCAAGTCATGCTCAGAAATAATTAAAAAAAGTGTGTGTTTGTATCTTCCAAGGTAGCCATTGTTGGTCTACTTGTGGGAGGTAGTGAGTGATTGCCTTTTCATGGCTTCTGTTGTTTTGTTTTCTGTTTCCCTGTTGTGGTTTAACTGGGCAGGTAGCCAAAGCAACCAAACAACCACACAGCCGTTTGCTCACCCTCCCCCCCGCCCCCAGCAGAAAGGGGGAGAGAATTCGAAAAGAAAAAGGGTAGAACTCATGGCTTGAGATAAAGATGGTATAATAGGACAGGGAAAATAAGAAGAACAATAATGATAAAATATACAAAACAAGTGATGCACAGCGTAATTGCTCACCACTTGCTGACAGATGCCCAGTTAGTTCCTGAGCTGCAGCCCCTCCCCGGCCAACTCCCCCAGTTTATATACTGAGCATGATGTTGTATGGTATGGAATATCTCTTTGGCCAGCCTGGGTCAGCTGTCCTGGTTGTGTCCCCTCCCAGCTTCCCATGCACCCCCCACCTTCTTGCTGGCAGACTAGAGCATGGGAAGCGGGACAGTCCTTAGCTGCTTAGCAACAACTAAAACCATCGGTATGTTATCGGCATATTTTCATCCCAAATCCAAAGCATAGTCTCATACTAGCTTCTAAAAAGAAAATTAACTCTCTCCTAGCTGAAACTGGGACATTCCCCCAGTCCCCTTCCTTCATTCTTCAATAACTTTAAACTTTATCTCAACCTGACGTGTGGAATCAAACTTCACAACTCAAAAGAGTTATAAAGCAGGTATGTTTATTATGGCGCCGGATGCAAGGGGGATCGCTCCTCCTAACTTGCACACCGGAGAGGATAGCCGACAGTCATATATTGCGTTTTTACATGCATATTCATCATCAGGGTTGGGATATTAGAAAAGGTGGGGTTATTATAACTATTTCCAGGAACCCATTATCCTAGGTTCCCTCCTCCTTGCGCACGCATATTGCCATCTGGTGGTCGTCTATTGGGGTCTTCTGGAGGAAGGCTCATAGTCTTCTTCACTGTATACCTTCTCATGACTAGAGTACTGCAGTGGATGGCTATAAGCTCTTCCGAAGGGATAGGCAAGGAAGGAGAGGTGGTGGGGTGGCTCTGTATGTTAGGGAGTGTTTTGATTGTATAGAGCTCAATGATTGTGAAGATCAAGTTGAGTGCTTGTGGGTACGGATGAGGGGGAAGGCCAAGGAGGCAGATATCTTGCTGGGAGTCTGTTATAGACCACCTAACCAGGATGAAGAGACGGATGAGACATTCTATAAGCGACTGGCGGAGGTCTCGCATTCGCTAGCCCTTGTTCTTGTAGGGGACTTCAACCTACCGGACATCTGCTGGAAGTATAACATGGCAGAGAGGAAACAATCTAGGAGGTTCCTGGAGTGTGTGGAGGATAACTTCCTGACGCAGCTGGTAAGTGAGCCCACCAGGGGAGGTGCCTTGCTGTTCCTGCTGTTTACAAACAGAGAAGGACTGGTGAGAGATGTGGTGGTTGGAGGCTGTCTTGGGCTTAGCGACCACGACATGATAGAATTCTCAGTTGTGAGCGAAGTAAGGAGAGGGGTCAGCAAAGCTGCTACCATGGACTTCCGGAGGGCAGACTTTGGCCTGTTCAGGTCACTGGTTGAGGGAGTCCCTTGGGAGACAGTCCTGAAGGACAAAGGGGTCCAGGAAGGCTGGACAGTCCTCAAGAAGGAAATCTTAAAGGTGCAGGAGCAGGCGGTCCCCATGTGCCGTAAGAAGAGCTGGCGGGGAAGGCCACCGGCCTGGCTGATCAGGGAGATTTTGCTGGGACTCGGGAGAAAAAGGAGAGTTTATCACCTGTGGAAGAAAGGGAAGGCAACTCACGAAGAGTACAAGGATCTTTCTAGGTCAAGCAGGGACAAAATTAGAAAGGCAAAAGCCCAGCTAGAGCTTAGTCTGGCCACAGTCGTAAAGGATGACAAAAAATGCTTCTACAAATATATTAACAACAAAAAGAGAGGCAAAGAGAATCTCCATCCCTTACTGGATATGGTGAGGAACATTGTCACCAAGGATGAGGACAAGGCTGAGGTACTTAATGTCTTCTTTGCCTCAGTCTTTAATAGCCAGTCCAGGTATCCACAGGGTATTCGGCCCCCTGAGCTGGAAGGTGGGGATGGAGAGCACAATAACCCACCCATAATCCAGGAGGAAGCAGTTAAGGACCTGTTAAGCCACCTGGACACCCACAAGTCTATGGGGCCTGATGGGATTCACCCGAGAGTACTGAGAGAGCTGGCGGAGGAGCTTGCCAAGCCACTCTCCATCATTTATCAGCAGTCCTGGTTAACAGGGGAGGTCCCAGAAGACTGGAGGCTTGCCAATGTGACGCCCATCTACAAGAAAGGCCGGAAGGAGGATCCTGGGAACTACAGGCCTGTCAGCCTGACCTCTGTGCCGGGGAAGATCATGGAGCACTTGGTCTTGAGGGTGCTCACAGGGCATGTGCAGGACAACCAAGGGATCAGGCCCAGCCAGCATGGGTTCATGAAAAGGCAGGTCCTGCTTGACCAACCTGATCTCCTTCTATGACCAGGTGACCCGCCTAGTGGATGAGGGAAAGGCTGTGGACGTTGTCTACCTGGACTTTAGTAAAGCCTTTGACAGCATCTCCCACAGCTTTCTCCTGGAGAAACTGGCGGCCCGTGGCTTAGACAGGTTTACTGTTCGCTGGGTAAAGAACTGGCTGGATGGCCGAGCCCAGAGAGTTGTGGTGAATGGCGTTAAATCCGGCTGGCGGCCGGTCACAAGCGGTGTTCCCCAGGGCTCAGTTCTGGGGCCGGTCTTGTTCAATATCTTTATAGATGATCTGGATGAGGGGATCGAGTGCTCCCTCAGTAAGTTTGCAGATGGCACCAAGTTGGGTGGGAGTGTTGATCTGCTGGAGGGTAGGAGGGCTCTGCAGAGGGATCTGGACGGGCTGGATTGATGGGCAGAGGTCAACTGTATGAGGTTTAATAAGGTTAAGTGCCAGGTCCTGCACTTTGGCCACAACAACCCCATGCAATGCTACAAGCTTGGGGAAGAGAGGCTGGAGAGCTGCCTGGCGGAAAGGGACCTGGGGGTGCTGGTTGACAGCCGGCTGAATATGAGCCGGCAGTGTGCCCAGGTGGCCAAGAAGGCCAACAGCATCCTGGCCTGTATCAGAAATAGTGTGGCCATGTTGGGATCACCCTGCAAGGGCTCGACCTTAAGGAGAAGGAGCTGTGGCATTGATCTGCACGGCTCAACCTTAAGGAGAAGGAGCTGTGGCATTGAGAAGCTGGTAAACAGCTGGACATCTGAACGGCTCGGCCTTGAGGAGAAGGAGCTGTGGTTAACAACTAAGAGGAAGCAAAGGAGTGCAGGAACACCTGCAGGCAGCGAATCCTGACTGTGTGAGAGATGCATGGACAGCGTGTGATATTTTGTATATAGCCAACTGCAATAATGTGTGTAACAAGCTGCAACCAATCATGAGTGTATGCGCGGTGGCTAAGCAAAAATTATGATATATATTGGAGTCAGACAAGACAATAAACGGCTTTGGAATATAACTCTCATAGAGTTGTGAAGTTGATCCTTCTCCCGCATGGCCAGCAGGAGTAGGGAAATGATCGTGCCCCTTTACTCGGCGCTGGTGAGGCCGCACCTTGAATACTGTGTTCACTTTTGGGCCCCTCACTACAAGAAGGATGCTGAGGTGCTTGAGCGTGTCCAGAGAAGGGCAACGAAGCTGGTGAGGGGTCTGGAGCACAAGTCTTATGAGGAGCGGCTGAGGGAAGTGGGGTTGTTTAGTCTGGAGAAGAGGAGGCTGAGGGGAGACCTTATCGCTCTCTACAACTACCTGAAAGGGGGTTGTGGCGACGAGGGTGTTGGTCTCTTCTCCCAAGTAACTAGTGAGAGGACGAGAGGAAATGGCCTCAAGTTGCACCAGGGGAGGTTTAGATTGGATATTAGGAAAAATTTCTTCACCGAGAGGGTGGTCAAGCGTTGGAACAGGCTGCCCAGGGAGGTGGTGGAGTTGCCATCTCTGGAAGTGTTCAAAAAACGTGTGGATGTGGCACTTCAGGACATGGTTTAGGGGACATGGTGGCACTGGGTTAAGGTTGGACTTGATGATCTTGAAGGTCCTTTCCAACCTAGTGATTCTTTGATATACATAATTGCCTGGTATTACATCATGGACTGGCCCGTCAAGGCCTCTAGCTCAGGTTCCTAGAACTTGTTTTGCTATCTCTTGGAGCTGCTTCTGCAAGCTTATTACATAGTTAGTCAGAACTTCATCTCCTACTTGTGTAGAGGTTCCTGCTTGTACAATATAAGGCCTGCCATATAATATTTCTAAGGGGCTTAGACCCTCTTTTGCTCTAGGCCTTGTCCTGATTCTTAGAAGGGCTAGAGGTAATGATTGAGGCCAGGAAAGTCCCGCTTCCTGTCCCAATTTTACAATCTGTAGTTTGATTAGATGGTTCATCTTTTCAACCTGGCCGCTTGCTTGTGGCCTATAAGGGGTATGCAATTGCCAATCTATTCCCAAAAGCCTGCTAACCTGTTGAACAATCTTTGCGATAAAATGTGGTCCCTGATCTGAGGATATCGCTGATGGAACTCTGAACCTTGGTATTACTTCTCATAACAAGGCTTTGGTTACTTCTCTAGCCTTATTGGTTCGGCAAGGGAATGCTTCTGGCCAACCCGAAAAGGTATCAGTTAGGACCAACAAGTATCGGAATCCCCCTTTTCTTGGGAGTTCTGAGAAATCAATTTGCCATTGCTGTCCTGGATAATTTCCCTTTCCTATTTGTCCTAGCAGAGCTTTAGGACCTGCTTGAGGGTTATTTGCAGACATATTTCACATTGCTGGGTTACTTGTTTAATAGTAGTATACAAATTCCGAGTGATAAGACTCAGAGTCAAATATTTATACAAAGCCTCCGCTCCCCAATGGGTTTTTCTATGTTCTGCCATAATCATGGCCCATAATATTGCAAATGGTACTACTATTTTCCCTTGTGATGTCTTTGCCCATTTACCCTTTTCTATTCTCCCTCCTAAGTCCTCAATGAGCTTCTGGTCCTCTCTTGAATACCGAGGTTCACGATTTGTCTGATCAAGTTGTATGTTACCGTCTGGAATCAAGGAATGCACTTCCACTTGGCCCATCTCAGCCACCCTCTTTGCTTCTTTATCTGCCATAGCATTTTCCAGCTCCTGGGTAGTTGCTCCTTTCTGGTGAGCTCTACAATGCATTATAGCCACTTTCTCAGGCAATTGGATTGCTTCCAATAACCTAAGAATCTCTTCGGCATGTTTTATGTGCTTTCCTTGAGTGGATAAAAGTCCTCTTTCCTTCCAGACCGCTCCGTGGGCATGGACCACCCCAAAGGCATATCTGGAATCTGTCCAAATATTGATTCTTTTCCCTTTTGCCAATTCTAATGCTCAGGTTAAGGCTATGATCCCCGCCTTTTGCGCTGAGGTATTTGAAGGAAGGGCTTTGGACTCTGTTACCAGATCAGTGGTGGTTATCGCGTAACCTGCTTTGCGGATGCCTTGTCGGACAAAGCTGCTCCTGTCGGTGTACCAAGAATCCTCAGCATCCTCCAGTGGTTCCTCTTTCAGGTCTGGATGGCTGGAATGCACTGCCTCGATTGTTTCCAGACAATCGTGGGACACTGGCTCTCCCGTGGCTCCGCTGAGGAAAGAGGCTGGGTTAATAATATTAGTAACCACTATTTCCACATGGTCCTGTTCCACCATTATGGCTTGGTACTTCAAGAATCTCTGTGGTGACAACCAATGTCCCCCCTTCATTTCTGATACAGTGTGAGACACCAGGACTGTGACCTTTTGGCCCAGAGTGAATTTATGGGCTTCCTGAATATTAAGCACGACTGCAGCCACAGCCCTTAGGCAACTAGGCCATCCTTTACTGACTTCATCAAGTTGTTTGGAAAAGTAGGCCACTGCCCTCCGATATGGTCCCAAATTCTGGGCCAAAATTCCCAAGCCTATTCCCTGCTTTTCACAGAATCACTAGGTTGGAAAGGACCTTCAAGATCATCAAGTCCAACCATTAATCCAGTGCCACCATGTCCCCTAAACCATGTCCTGAAGCGCCACATCCACATGTTTTTTGAACACTTCCAGAGATGGCGACTCCACCACCTCCCTGGGCAGCCTGTTCCAATGCTTGACCACTCTCTCGGTGAAGAAATTTTTCCTAATATCCAATCTAAACCTCCCCTGGCGCAACTTGAGGCCATTTCCTCTTGTCCTATCACTAGTTACTTGGGAGAAGAGACCAACACCCTCATCGCTACAACCCCCTTTCAGGTAGCTGTAGAGAGCGATAAGGTCTCCCCTCAGCCTCCTCTTCTCCAGACTAAACAACTCCAGTTCCCTCAGCCGCTCCTCATAAGACTTGTGCTCCAGACCCCTCACCAGCTTCGCTGCCCTTCTCTGGACACGCTCCAGCACCTCAACATCCTTCTTGTAGTGAGGGGCCCAAAACTGAACACAGTATTCAAGGTGCGGCCTCACCAGTGCCGAGTACAGGGGAGAGGTTTTCATGAGAGAATAACCAAAAAGGTTTGGTGGTATCAGGTAGCCCTAGAGCCGGTGCTCTCATTAATTCATGTTTCAGAAGATGAAAGGCCTTATTTGCTTCCCCATTCTAGATAAGGTTTTTCATACCTGATTTCAAGATCTCATAAAGCAGCTTTACCAAAAGTCCATAGTTGTAAATCCACAGGCAACACCATCCTGTCATGTTTAGGAATGTACGGAGTTCTTTGGCCGTCTGGGGCTTGGGGGTTTGGCAGATGGCCCCTAGTGTTCGTTGTCCAGCAGTAATCTCATACCCAAGGTATGTTGCTTGCTGTTGGGCGACCTGGGCTTTCTGTGGAGAGACTCGGTAGCCATTTAGTCTGAGAAAATTCAACAAACTAATGGTCCATATTATGCACAGCTCCTTTGTTTCAGTGGCTATGAGTAGATCATCTACATGCTGCAATACCACCCCAGTCCCGGGTGGACGCTCCCATTGTTCTAATTCTTTAGCTAACTGATTTCCGAAAAGAGTAGGACTACTGAATCCTTGGGGTAGCACCGTCCAAGTAAGCTGTGTCTTTCTCCCAGAATCTGGATTTTCTCATTCAAAAGCAAATAACAGCTGGCTTTCTGGGCTCAAGGGTAGGCAGAAGAAGGCATCCTTCAAATCTAGCACAGTAAACCAAGCTAATTCCTGGTACTAATTTAGTTCGTAATGTATATGGGTTGGCTACCACAGGGTGTAGGTCTTCAGTTATATTATTGATTGCCCTCAGATCCTGCACTATTCTATAGTTCCCATCCGGTTTCTTAACTGGTAGGATAGGGGTGTTATATTCTGATTCACACTCTGTTAACAGCCCATATTTCATAAAGCGATAAATTATCGGCCAAATATCCTCCCTATCTTCTATCCTCAAAGGGTATTGTTTAACTCTTACTGGATTTACCCCTTGTTTAACCCTGACCACTATTGGGGAGGCATTTTTCGCTTTTCCTGGCATTTCTGACGCCCAGACCCCAGGGTATACCTTATTTTGCACCTCCTCACGTATTCCTGTGTCAGTGGGGATATTAATGAGGGCTAAACTTAAGATTTCAATTAGCTGTTGATTCCCCACTTTGAATTCTAGCCTTCCTTTCTCAAATTTTATTTCTGCTCCCAAGTGTTCCAGCAGATCCCGCCCTAATAAGGGCTTTGGTGAATTTGGCATTGTCCTGGTTTCAGCCAGGATAGAGCTGGTTTTCTTCACAGAAGCTAGTGTGAGACTGTGTTTTGGATTTGGGATGAGGAACTGTTGATAATGTGCCGATGTTTTGGGTTGTTGCTGAGCAGTCAAGGACAGTCCAGCTTCTCGTGCTGGCCTGCCAGCAAGCAAGCTGGGGGTGCACGGGAAGCTGGGAGGGGACACAGCCAGGACAGCTGACCCAGACTGGCCAAAGAGATATTCCCTACCATCCGACGTCATGCCCAGTACATAAACTGGAGTTAGCCAGGGGGTGGAAATCGCTGCTCGGGGGAGGGCTGTCGATCGCCGGGCGGTGAGCAATTGCTGTATTGGGCATCACTTGTTCTTGTACATTCCTTTGTTGGTATTATCATTGTTGTTTCCTTCTTTCTTTCTGTCCTATTAAACCGTGTTTATCTCAACCCACGAGGTTTTTCCTAATTCTCTCCCCCATCCCACTGTGGGAGGGAGAGTGAGCGAGCGGCTGCGTGGTGCTTAGTTGCCGGCTGGGGCTAAACCACGACAGTCCTTTTTGGCGCCCAACGTGGGGCACGAGGCTTGAGATAATAACGGTTGCAGGTCACAATATCAGTTTACTTGATTTGCATCATGCTCTCGTCTTTGCTGTACATGTTAAGGATCGGTGTTGGTTTCTGCGGGCTGCTGTACTCTGCAATGATTAGTAATGTCTCGCCTGTGAATTTTGTTTTTAGAGCACTGACCTTGAGCTTAATGTGGTATCATCTGAGCTCTGTACTAAAGCCGTTACTGTATTTTGGCTACAGTCTTGTGGAGACGATTAGCAATTATACTTCTGCCTCTGAAAGGTTTTTTATGGAGGAAATGCAGAATGGTACCTTTGCTACCCTCTATCATAACATTTCCTCCTTCATCACAATAATTTTTCAGTATTTTGAACACCCTTGGGTAGTTTAAATACCTCTATTGCTGCTTCTGGGGAACATTGTTTCGGTTTTGTCTAAGGTTGGCAAGCAATTTAAGAATATCACCCGGAGATCTGCCCCAAGGCTGGATAGTTATGAATGGCAGGGCGTGTGGAACAGCATGGGCAAATGCCTGGGGAGGTGGGCACCTCCGGTGTTTTGGAACTTCACTCCCGAACAAGTGCAGAATCCTGATAAACTAGCAGAATATTTGGAAGAAGTATGCTGTCAGCCTGGCAGCTCCAAGGAGACACAAATCATTGCCATGTGCTGGGGCCTGGCCCATGCCTACCGAACCCCATTTAACACTGTGCAAAGGGGAGAGAGGCTCTCTGGGTCTGATGGCAATGTGGCAGGCACTGTGACTACTCCAACCCCCACGGCGGGCACTGTAGCTACTCAGACTGTTGCAGCTGAACCAGAGAACCAGCCCATCCCGGTATCAGTTGCCCCTGTACAAAAGAAGAAATCTTGGAAGCGGAAGTCAGCTCGTTTAGTAAGGGAGGAGGAAGATTCTGCTAAGAAGGAGCCAGAGGAAGAGAGTGAGGAGGCAGAGTGCTCTGAAGCAGGGCCATCACAAGTACGGAAGAGGGAAGAGAGCGAGTCATCACTTGAAGAGGAGGAAGAGGAAGAACTCATAAAAGAGACGGTAACTACCCGATCTCTATCCCTGAGTGAATTGCGAGATATGCGAAAGGATTTCAGCCGTCGTCCAGGTGAGCACATTGTCACCTGGCTGCTCCGATGCTGGGATAATGGGGCCAGTAGCCTGGAATTAGAGGGTAGGGAAGCCAAGCAGCTGGGATCCCTTTCTAGGGAAGGGGGCATTGACAAAGCAATTGGAAAAGGTGCACGAGTCCTCAGCCTCTGGAGACGACTCCTGTCGGGTGTGAAGGAAAGGTACCCCTTCAAGGAAGATGTTCTATGTCACCCAGGCAAGTGGACCACCACGGAGAAAGGTATCCAGTACCTGAGGGAGCTAGCGGTGCTGGAAGTGATTTATGGTGACTTGGACAATGGACAATCATCCAAAGATCCAGATGAAGTCAATTGTACGCAACCTATGTGGCGGAAGTTTGTACGGAGTGCACCCTCATCATATGCCAACTCATTAGCAGTAATGGCCTGGAAGGACGGAGAGAGACCAACGGTGGATGAATTGGCTGGCCAACTCCGGCAATACGAAGAAAGTCTCTCTTCCTCCCTACGGGCCTGTGTCTCTGCTGTAGAGAAACTGTCCCGGGAGTTCCGGCAATTCAAAGAGGATATGCCCTACCCTCCACCCATACGGACCAGTGTCTCAGCCATTAGGAGTAAGCGCTCTTCTGCTCAAGAGAGAGGATATAGAGGATACACACCACGAGCCACCCTGTGGTTTCAATTGCATGACTATGGAGAGGACATGAGGAGGTGGGATGGAAAACCTACCTCGACCCTAGAGGCACGAGTACGCGAGCTGCAAGGAAAAACAATTACAAAAGGGGGTTCAGGTTCCTCCAGAAAAATCGTTGCTCCACTTTCCAGTGGGCAGTTTCCCAGAAAGAATAGAAGAGCTGATCTCACCTCTGATCCTCTTGAAGGGACTTCTGATTCCTATTTACAAGAAGTGGGTAACGAGTACTATGAGCAGGACTAGAGGGGCCCTGCCTCCAGCCAGGCGGAGGAGAGGGACAACCGAGTTTATTGGACTGTGTGGATTAGATAGCCTGGCACATCAAACCCACAGGAATATAAGGCTTTAGTGGTCACCGGTGCACAGTGTACCCTGATGCCATCAAGCCATATAGGGGCAGAACCCATCTGTATTTCTGGAGTGACAGGGGGATCCCAACAGCTGACTGTGCTGGAGGCCGAAGTGAGCCTAACTGGGAATGCGTGGCAGAAGCACCCCATTGTGACTGGCCCAGAGGCTCCATGCATCCTGGGCATAGACTACCTCAGCAGAGGGTATTTCAAGGACCCAAAAGGGTACCGGTGGGCTTTTGGTATAGCTGCCTTGGAGACGGAAGAAATTAAACAGCTGTCCACCTTGCCTGGTCTCTCAGAGGACCCTTCTGTGGTGGGGTTGCTCAGGGTCAAAGAACAACAGGTGCCGATCGCTACCACAACAGTGCACCGGCGGCAATATCGCACCAACAGAGACTCCCTGATCCCCATCCATGAGCTGATTCATCGGCTGGAGAGCCAAGGAGTGATCAGCAAGACTCGCTCCCCCTTTAACAGCCCCATATGGCCAGTGCGAAAGTCTAATGGAGAGTGGAGACTGACAGTAGACTATCGTGGCCTGAATGAAGTCACGCCGCCACTGAGCGCTGCCGTGCCGGACATGCTAGAACTTCAATATGAACTGGCGTCAAAGGCAGCCAAGTGGTACGCCACCATTGATATTGCTAACGCGTTTTTCTCGATCCCTTTGGCGGCAGAGTGCAGGCCACAGTTTGCTTTCACTTGGAGGGGTGTCCAATACACCTGGAATCGACTTCCCCAGGGGTGGAAACACAGCCCTACCATTTGCCATGGGCTGATACAAACTGCACTGGAACAGGGTGAAGCTCCAGAGCATCTGCAATACATTGATGACATCATCGTATGGGGCAACACAGCAGAAGAAGTTTTTGAGAAAGGGAAGAAAATAATTCAAGTCCTTCTGAAAGCTGGTTTTGCTATAAAACAAAGTAAAGTCAAGGGACCTGCACAAGAGATCCAGTTTTTAGGAATAAAATGGCAAGATGGACGTCGACAGATCCCAACGGATGTGATCAACAAAATAACAGCTATGTCTCCACCAACTAGCAAAAAAGAAACACAAGCATTTTTGGGCGTTGTGGGTTTCTGGAGAATGCATATTCCAAATTACAGTCTGATTGTAAGCCCTCTTTATCAAGTGACCCGGAAGAAGAACGATTTTAAATGGGGCCCTGAGCAACGACAAGCCTTCGAGCAAATCAAACAGGAGATAGTTCATGCTGTAGCCCTCGGGCCAGTCCGAGCAGGACAAGATGTTAAAAATGTGCTCTACACGGCAGCCGGGGAGAATGGCCCTGCCTGGAGTCTCTGGCAGAAGGCACCAGGAGAGACTCGAGGTCGACCTCTAGGGTTTTGGAGTCGAGGATATAGGGGATCTGAGTCCCGCTATACTCCAACTGAAAAGGAGATACTGGCAGCATATGAAGGAGTTCGAGCTGCCTCAGAAGTGGTTGGTACTGAAGCACAGCTCCTCCTGGCACCCCGACTGCCGGTGCTGGGCTGGATGTTCAAAGGGAGGGTCCCCTCTACACATCATGCGACTGATGCTACGTGGAGTAAGTGGGTCGCGCTTATTACACAGCGGGCTCGAATAGGAAACCTTAATCGCCCGGGAATCTTGGAAGTGATCATGGACTGTCCAGAAGGCAAAGATTTTGGAATATCACCAGAAGAGGAGGTGGCGCGTGCTGAAGAGGCTCCACCATATAATGAACTGCCAGAGAGTGAAAGGCAATATGCCCTATTTACTGATGGGTCCTGTCGTATTGTAGGCAAACATCGAAGGTGGAAAGCTGCTGTATGGAGCCCTATACGACGAGTCACAGAAGCTGCTGAAGGACAAGGTGAATCGAGTCAGTTTGCAGAGGTGAAAGCCATCCAGCTGGCTTTAGATATTGCTGAACGAGAAAAATGGCCAATACTCTATCTTTATAGTGACTCATGGATGGTAGCAAATGCTCTATGGGGGTGGCTGCAGCAATGGAAGCAGAGCAACTGGCAACGCAGAGGCAAGCCCATCTGGGCTGCTGAATTGTGGCAAGATATTGCTGCCCGACTAGAGAATCTCGTCATAAAAGTACGCCATGTAGATGCTCACGTACCCAAGAGTCGGGCCACCGAAGAACATCAAAACAACCATCAGGTGGATCAGGCTGCTAAGATTGAAGTGGCTCAGGTGGATCTGGACTGGCAACATAAGGGTGAATTATTTCTAGCTCGGTGGGCCCATGACACCTCAGGCCATCAGGGAAGAGATGCAACATATAGATGGGCTCGGGATCGAGGGGTGGACCTGACCATGGACGCTATTGCACAGGTTATCCATGAATGTGAGACGTGTGCTGCGATCAAACAAGCCAAGCGGTTAAAGCCCCTCTGGTATGAAGGACGATGGTTGAAATATAAATATGGGGAGGCCTGGCAGATTGACTATATCACACTTCCACAAACTCGCCAAGGCAAGCGCTATGTGCTTACCATGGTGGAAGCAACCACCGGATGGCTGGAAACATACCCTGTGCCCCATGCCACCGCCCGGAACACTATCCTGGGCCTTGAAAAGCAAGTCTTATGGCGACATGGCACCCCCGAAAGAATTGAGTCAGACAATGGGACTCATTTCCGAAACAACCTCATAGACACCTGGGCCAAAGAGCACGGCATTGAGTGGGTGTATCATATCCCCTATCATGCACCAGCTTCCGGAAAAATTGAACGATACAACGGACTGTTAAAGACTACCCTGAGAGTAATGGGTGACGGGACATTCAAACATTGGGATAAACATTTAGCCAAAGCCACCTGGTTAGTCAACACTAGGGGATCTACTAATAGAGCCGGCCCTGCCCAATCAAAACTTCTACGTACTGTAGAAGGGGATAAAGTCCCTGTGGTGCATGTGAGAAATATGCTGGGGAAGACAGTCTGGGTTACTCCTGCCTCAGGCAAAGGCAAACCCGTTCGTGGGATTGCCTTTGCCCAGGGACCTGGGTGCACTTGGTGGGTAATGCGGAAGGATGGGGAAGTCTGATGTATACCTCAAGGAGACTTGATTTTGGGTGAAAACAGTCAATGATTTGAATTGTATTATGTTAATTGTTCAGTATGACATTACTACTATGGCTGCTATCTACCATATCAATGGTATTATAGTAGGAATCACCCAGACTGATGAAGAATGAGCTTCACTGAAACCAAGCAACGTGCAGCAGTGATGGAACCAGAACTGGCTTCAGCAGCTTGCGCCCAACAAATCCCTCGAGACCGACATCTTCGACCTGCAGATCATGGACATGGACCGTGCCAGATGACAATCCAACACCACATACCATCTCCCCTGCCCTGAGAGACCGCCATGATGGATGAAGCCCAGAGTCATGGACTGACTGAACTCCACAGACATTTTAAAGTGATGGCCCATGGACTAAGAAAGTGATATCTGTGTGTATATATTAAAAGACAGGAAGAGTAATAATGAGTAATTGGAATATATTGAAAAGTATAGGACCTGGGCATGATGTAAATGGTATGGAATAAGGGTGGATACTGTCCTGGTTTCAGCCAGGATAGAGCTGGTTTTCTTCACAGAAGCCAGTGTGAGACTGAGTTTTGGATTTGCGATGAGGAACTGTTGATAATGTGCCGATGTTTTGGGTTGTTGCTGAGCAGTCAAGGACAGTCCAGCTTCTCGTGCTAGCCTGCCGTCAAGCAGGCTGGGGGTGCACGGGAAGCTGGGAGGGGACACAGCCAGGACAGCTGACCCAGACTGGCCAAAGAGATATTCCCTACCATCCGACGTCATGCCCAGTACATAAACTGGAGTTGGCCGGGGGGCGGAAATAGCTGCTCGGGGACGGGCTGTCGATCACTGGGTGGTGAGCAATTGCTGTATTGGGCATCACTTGTTCTTGTACATTCCTTTGTTGTTATTATCATTGTTGTTTCCTTCTTTCTTTCTGTCCTATTAAACCGTGTTTATCTCAACCCACGAGGTTTTTCCTAATTCTCTCCCCCATCCCACTGTGGGAGGGAGAGTGAGCGAGCGGCTGCGTGGTGCTTAGTTGCCGGCTGGGGCTAAACCACGACAGGCATGTATAGAAACGTATGTACCCCTAACTGTTTTCCCAATTTATAATCACAGAATCGCTAAGGTTGGAAAGGACCTTCAAGATTGTCAAGTCCAACCATTAATCCAGCACCACCATGTTCCCTAAACCATGTCTTGAAGCGCCACATCCACTTGTTTTTTGAACACTTCCAGAGATGGCGACTCCACCACCTCCCTGGGCAGCCTGTTCCAATGCCTGACCACTCTCTCAGTGAAGAAATTTTTCTTAATATCCAATGTAAACCTCCCCTGATGCAACTTGAGGCCATTTCCTCTTGTCCTATCGCTGGTTACTTGGGAGAAGAGGCCAACACCCTCGTCGCCACAACCCCCTTTCAGGTAGCTGTAGAGAGCGATAAGGTCTCCCCTCAGCCTCCTCTTCTCCAGCCTAAACAACCCCAGTTCCTTCAGCCACTCCTCATAAGACATGTGCTCCAGACCCCTCACCATCTTCGTTGCCCTTCTCTGGACACGCTCCAGCACCTCAGCATCCTTCTTGTAGTGAGGGGCCCAAAACTGAACACAGTATTCAAGTTGTGGCCTCACCAGTGCTGAGTACAGGGGCATGATCACTTCCCTCCTCCTGCTGGCCACACTATTTCTGATACAGGCCAGGATGCTGTTGCTCTTCTTGGCCACCTGGGCACGCTGCTGGCTCATGTTCAGCCAGCTGTCAACCAGCACCCCCAGGTCCCTTTCTGCCGGGCAGCTCTCCAGCCACTCCTCCCCAAGCCTGTAGCGTTGCATGGGGTTGTTATGGCCAAAGTGCAGGACCCTGCACTTGGCCTTATTAAACCTCATACAGTTGGCCTCTGCCCATCGATCCAGCCTGTCCAGATCCATCTGCAGAGCCCTCCTACCCTCCAGCAGATCAACACTCCCACCCAACTTGGTGTCATCTGCAATCTTACTGAGGGAGCACTCGATCCCCTCATCCAGATCATCTATAAAGATATTGAATGAGACCGGCCCCAGAACTGAGCCAGTAGCTCCCTTTACCGTTACAAAATCATCATCCATAGGTGTCAGAGCCTGGTTCAAGACTGAAAATGTTGCCCCTGTATCAATCAATAACTCCATTTTCTGTTGCTGTTTCCCTAGCTGTAACGTAAGCAGTGGATCCGCTAGGGTAGATTCCTCAGGTCCCCATTAGTCTTCCTTGACATGTGCCTGTACTCGGGCCCCTTTTTCTCTTCGTTTTTCTGGGCATTCATTCTTCCAGTGCCCTTGCTGTTTGCACCATGGACACTGATTTCTCCCTAGGGGCTTTCTTGGCCCCGGGGTCCTCCCTCCCTGAATTTCTTGTAGGGCCGCCACCAATGCCCTTCTATCTTTCCTTCTATCCTCTTCTTCCCGATTACTATATATTCTCCAAGCCTCATCCAACAGGTTTTCCAAGTTTCTACTCTCAGTCGGTTTTAGCTTCTGCAATTTCCTTTGAATATCTGGTACTGATTGCCCCCAAAACAGGGACGCTAATTGTTGAATTCCTACTTCTGAGTCTGGATCTAAGGGGGTATGCTTCCGCATTGTGTCCCGCAACTTATATAAAAATTCTGACGGGGTCTCTTTTGGGCCCTGCCTTATGGCATACAGGGCAGACCAATTAATTGTTTTTGGGATTGCACGTTCCATTCCCCTTGCAATCCAATCTCTATAAGCACTCAGTAATTCCCTATGAACTCCTCTGTTGGGGTCCCAATGGGAATCTTCTAAGGGGAAGTGGTCCTTTATATCTACCCCATCATTTTTAAGCTGATCGGTGGCCAAATCTTGGGCCGTCTTCACAATCAACTGTTTTTCAGTTTCAGTCATATGATCCAATAGTAATTGAACATCACTCCAATCTGGATTATGTTGTTTTATCAAAAACTGGAATTGTTTGGTTACACCTACAGGATTAGTTTGGTAGCTTTTTGCTACATTTTTCCAGGTCTCCAAATCATATGAGGAAAATGGGACCTTGATTAAAACAGGACCCCCTTCTGGTCCTACTGCCTCCCTTAAGGGAGCTTGTACTACCTCAAGTATCTTCCTTCTTTGGGTACGGGAGGATATTGGGCTGTCGGGAGGGGTCCCTGGATTGTCAGAGACTTCACCTTCTTGTTGATTCCTTACTGGTGGTGGTTTATGATGCTCTAGCAGTTCATTTGATCCTTGACTTCTCGCTTTCTCTGATCTTATACATCTTTGCCCTATGCTACATGCTGAGCAGCACCTCTTCAGTTTCCCTTTCTCTCCCTTCTTCTGTTCCTTCTCTAATGCTAATACTAAAGAATCGTGTGGTGCCAGATTTATGCCACATTCCTTTTGCCAATCCGGATGATTCCTTAAAGTGAAAAACATATCAGCATATACAACCTCGTCCCACTTTCCTTCCCTTCTTAAAAACAACATTAACTGCAACAGGGTGTTATGATTTAAAGTTCTGTTAAAAGGCCATTTTTCTTCATCCTCCAGTTTATATAATGGCCACCACTGGTTACAATATTTGATCAAAGTCTTCTTGCTAAGGTTTCCCCCGGGAGGTCCCCTGATGTCTCTCCAATGACTCAAAATACATCCTAGGGGACTCTTTCTTAAAATGCCCCCACTCTGTTGACCACCCATCCCACCTGACTACACAACGTGTAGTTAAAATCCGACTTAAAATCACTAAAATTCCTCTACTTCCAACACCCGAAACAGTATGCTGACTCACCTTGTGAGTCTACCTTAATCACCTTCCCACATTTCAAACACTGGGTCACTATAATGGGCCGGCAACTCTTACACTTTTTACACAGAGAGGAGGAGGCTTCCTCTCTTCTAACCAATTTGAAATCTTCTCTATTTTCATATACCCCATTGATTCTGATCTTTCTTCCAGCCGCAAACAGTCCCTATTAGATATGATACCCGTTCCCTCTGATATGGAAGGTAACACTTAGTTGACAAGAATTGTTAATACATAAAAATTCTATCATACACTTTGTTCGTCTCCGGCCGCTCTCCTCGCGGAGAACACGGAACCGCAGATCGGAACTCCACACTTGCTTCGCAGCTGTGCTGCGTCTCACTCGTACAACACAGTCACACAAAAGGGCCTGTTACGCTTCTTACTCACACCGCAAACTATACCAGTTAAAATAATAGTTATGCTCATGTGTAGCGTAAATCATAAACTGTTAACCGTTTGCCACAGGTCCACACTGATCAGTATAAATTAAATCATAATATATGGTACCGGATTTTACAACAGATGACAATGATTATGGCAATGCCCCATACAACTCCCGCCCCCCCCACGGCCGGGAGACCCCAAGTCACTCGAGGATACCACCTTATGGGGACTCAAACCCCAGCTACCCAGGGGCGAGCACCAGTGCTCTGTACCTCGCGCAGGACGTCTCCTCACGACTTACAGGTATCCCCTTACCCAATTACAACATACCTGGTCCGCCAATGATGGTCCTTGTCTGCCCCTGCGATGATCTGGGTGAGTAGGGGAGTTCTCCCGAGAAATCTTGGGGGCGCCCAGAGGAGTCCCGTCCTCAGCAGGTCTCGCAGCCGGACAGAGAATGTCTCATCTGGGTCACCAAATTGACATGCGGAATCAAACTTCACAACTCAAAAGAGTTATAAAGCAGGTATGTTTATTACGGTGCCGGGTGCAAGGGGGATCGCTCCTCCTAACTTGCACACCGGAGAGGATAGCCAACAGTCATTTATTGCGTATTTACATGCATATTCATCATCAGGGTTGGGATGTTAGAAAAGGTGGGGTTATTATAACTATTTCCAGGAACCCATTATCCTAGGTTTCCTCCTCCTTGCGTGCGCATATTGCCATCTGGTGGTCGTCTATTGGGGTCTTCTGGAGGAAGGCTCATAGTCATCTTCACTGTATACCTCAATGCTGAGTTGGCTGAGCTCCAAACCGCAAGACTGGTCCTAGCCAGATGGTTGCCGAGTGTATACATTCAAGTTCCTGTTATCTACACACTTCTGTTTATAATAGGATCACAGTGACCTCGCCAAACTATTCGTTATGCTTTCAACTGCATCTATCTTATCTAAGTTGCTAGCTACAATAGATTGCGCTAACATTATTCATCTTGTGATAAATGATTTAGTCCCAAACAGGATTCCAATTTAAGTTTACAATTTATTAAACGAATAGAGGCAAGCAAACAGCGCTGGGTGCGCCGGGAGTCTCTGCTCCACCAAGACGCACACCTTCACTTCTTACAATTCCTTCCTTTATACTTCTCTAGGCTTCGTTTCTCGCCTTTCTCCGCCTTTTTCTTGGAAGATGACTCTTTCTCTAAGTACGTCACCACTTCCCCGGTCTGCGCATGCTTCATCTTTTTCTAGGTGGTCGTCCGGTGGTCGTCGGGAGGAAGATGCTCCTCTTCGTCAGTGCACTCTACATGACCTCTCTGTTTGCGCAGGCGCTCCGTTATTCTACTTATATTATGCTACCTTATTTGGCTATACATTTTCTCGACATTTCTGCGGTTATCTACAACACTGGTTTGCACTAGTATATCAGGAACTAACTTACATATCAGGAGGCTACATAAGCTACACATATCAAGGGAGTTACCCAAACTATACTTATCAGGAAGTTACATAAAGACTACCACTCCCCTGTTTATGGTCATGCCCTACATATATTCCTTTATTTCGATATAAATGACATTTGCTTCAAGCTTATATTCACTAGATTTTCTTTACACGAATCACTCATTCCTCACAATCTGTTCCCTAATTCAAACCCACGAATTTTCTTGCTTTTACTCTTCCTATTCCCTACCCTGTTCTGCTAGGGGTTGGGGGGAGTGAGCAAACAGCTGTATGGGTGGTTAGATGCTGGCTGGGGTCAACCCACCACAGACATGATCTTTCTAACATTGTCTGAAGTGCTATACAGTGTACAGACAAAACAACTTTTTCACTGGTTTAACTTGTTTTAATCAGGATGAGGAGAAGCAAAGGAGAGCACTATACTAACAAGACTGCAACTTTGCCAACGTAAACAATATCTACACTGGTACTGCTTCTGCTGGTATATGTGATCTGTATCCATATAGTCTGTTTGACTTTCATTCTGATAGAAGTTCTCAAAGCCAACTTTCACTTCCATTTCATAGAAAAAAAATGTTTATGGCAAGATTTTATCAACAGCTAAACTGTTTTTTTGGTGGTTTTTTTTTCTCTGCAATTTTTAATTTTTCTTGTGTATGTTAAGCCAAAAGATCACTTTCATATCTTTTCTAAAATGCTTTTTTTGCAACTCTCAGAAGACATGCATGAACTGGTAGAATCAATAGGTGGGTGGTCTGAAGTAGTTGATAATTTAAACAGTATAAAACAGTAGCTGTATAAAAAGTTTTCCTTTTTAAGAGGTTTTGAGAACAACACTTGGTAACACTCAGCTTTGCTTCAGTTGCTCCCTCCACTGCTGTTCCTCCCCCCTTTGATTGTTTGGGGTAGAAAGAGGTCTGATTAGAGCTTTGTAAATAAAAGAAAATTGAGGTAAGGGTAAGGAATGTTTGAATGTCTAAAAGTCTAGCCTTTGTGTTAAACTGAAGTATTCTTTTGTCATATTTTGCACTATGTGAGTTGCTGTGCATCTGTATTTGCTTTTAATAGGCTGCGTGTTGGGTTTGGGGAAGACTCTCTTTGGCTGAAATATGGTCTGGTGACTGCTGTCATTTTGTTTAGCTGCAGGCTTTGATACTGTGATCTGTGTTTGTCCTTTGAGAAACAGGTAATAGCCTGAATTGAAGCCTGAGTAGGCTTAAAATACAACAGCCTGAGTCAGATCAGTTACCTCTAGTTCTGCTCGTTTACTGAAAATGAGCAAATTGGGGAGGAAAGAAAAAGCTGGTTATAGAGGGCCTTTGTCCCCTTTGGATGGTACAAAGTGCTTTCTTCCAGTGTGAGTTATTTGGGGAAATGGGTTGTCTGAACTTGTGAAGCTTTAAAAATTCTGTGTATTGGAAACAAGTAATTTGAGAGAGGTTGCAAGTGTAAGCATCTGATAACTGTACTTGAAGCAAAGGTTTGGAATTGAATAATTTTTAACTGAGAACTTTCATTAGTTTCACAGATCTGTTCTGTGAGAATAAACAGAAGTCTTAAATTCTAAGGACGCCCATTGTTACATTGTTTTTTAGGTGGTATCATGGAAAACTCGACAGAGCAATTGCGGAAGAACGTCTTTGGCAAGCGGGAAAACCTGGAAGTTACCTTATTCGAGAGAGTGATCGGAGACCGGGTTCATTTGTGCTTTCATTCCTTAGTAAAACAAATGTCAATCATTTTAGGTGAGAATTAAATGCTTTCTTTTTAAACACTGTAATCTCTTTATTGGTGGTTTTAGAACTTAGTACAGTATAGAAAACAATTTTATTATAAATTGAATATTTTTTTACTTCTCTCTTTATCCGTGTATGGTATAGCTCTTTTACTAGGGTTTAATTGTTTTAAACCACGCTACTTAAAAATTCCTTTACAGGCTAAAGAATGAAAATGTGAGGAAACCAACATCATCAGAATAGAGAAGCTTATCTAAAACTGTTGTGACTAAATTTACAGTAACATGCAGACTTCTTATTAGTAATCTGAGGAGATTGTTTTGAGTCTGTTCCTCAATTATTGCAGCTCACAGGACACACTTGAATGTCAAAGTCATAGCAAATCTGTGTGCTTCCTTTATAAGAAAGAAATAACAAGGAGAAACAAAGAGGTTATATATTTAATAATACGAGGATTTGCTGGAATCAGCTTTCAGTATGTGTTAGAATTTGTTGTTCTAAATATAGCCCTTTATCTGAAATTGTAACCAGGATTATTTTACAAATAGCAAGTTATATACATTAATTTATTTTCATTTAGTGTAAATGAGATATGTTCTGGGAAGTGCTTGAATGTTAGTCAGCAAGTAGTGTGCTGCAGTGTAATGTTCACCTTCACAAAATAGGATATCAACTGCATCTTCAGCAGTAGACAAAAAACCTTTGTCATCTATCTAGATAACAAGAAATAAACAGAAAGTAAATTTACTTGCAAAGCAAACAAATAGCATGCTCATGTTTGCATCATGTTGTCTGAGATAATTCATGCTTCTCAGCTATACTGATTCTTGTTTGGGAACTGGTTACTATGTAGTAGTAGTAGAAAATTAAATTATGTTAATACGTTTTTTAGTGCTGTTTTTAAGAACCTTATTTTTAATAACTTCTGCTTATTATAGCCAATATCAGGTGTTGAATGTTGATTCATGTCCAACATAAAGTTGTTTCTGGCATCTCGGAGAGAACATGTGAAACAATTAAAGCCTACTTTCTAATAAAGGGATCCTTATAATCGTTACAAATCTTAAAGAATCTTTCCTTCTTGGATCCATTGTATATGTTGAAGAGATAACTATTCAAAGGAAACTAATTTGTCTGCTGATACTGTTCTTCATAGATATGCTTTTAGTTTCATTTGTTGACTGCAGAGTGTATATGTTTTTGTTATTAGAAGGGCAGATGCTACACTGAAACATTTTTCAGCATCAAGAATGGTAGTCTTGAAGTTATTTCAGCCAAATATAGGGACATCCACTGGATGCCAGGTGCCCACCAAAGCTGCTCTATCACTCCCCCCTCTCAGCTAGACATGGGAGAGAAAATATAACAAGAAGCTTGTAGGTCAAGATGAGGACAGGGAGAGATTGCTCACCAATTACCGTCACGGGCAAACCAGACTCAACTTGGGGAAACTAATTTAGTTTATTGCCAATCAAAATAAGAGTAGGAAAATGAGAAATAAAAGCAAATCTTAAAACCCCTTCTCCCCACCCCTCCCTTCTTCCCGGGCTCAACTTCACTCCCAATTTTTCTACCTCCTCCCTGTGAGCAGCACAGGGGGATTGGGAATGGGGGTGGTTGTGAGTTCATCGCATGTTGTCTCTGCCGCTCCTTCCCCCTCAGGGGGAGTCCTCCTCACACTCTTCCCCTGCTCCAGTGTGGGGTCCCTCCCACGGGTCCACAGGTCCTGCCAGGAGCTTGCTCCAGCATGGGCCTCCCATGGGGTCACAGCCTCCTTTGGGCATCCACTGGCTCCAGCGTGGGGTCCTCCACAGGCTGCAGGTGGACATCTGCTCCATCATGGACCTTCATGGGCTGCAGGGGGACAGCCTGCCTCACCATGGTCTTCACCATGGACTGCAGGGGAATCTCTGCTGCAGCACCTGGAGTACCTCCTCCCCCTCCTTCTTCATTGACTTCGGTGTCTGCAGAGTTGTTTTCACATATTCTTACTCCTCTCTTCTGGCTGCAATTCCTGTGTCCTTTTTTTTTTTTTCCACCCACACTTCTTAAATATGTTACCAGGGAGGCAATACCACCATTGCTGATTGGCTCAGCCTTGGCCAGCGGTGGGTCTGTTGTGGAGCTGGCTGGCACTGATATAAAATATTGGGAAGGAAAATCTTTATCTTTTGATCTTGTCCTTCAGAACTTTCTGTGATTACATAAGTCTTTGTATTTACTAGACCTGTGTGTTCTGAAGAAAGGTTTCATTTGAGCTTGATTTAATAATAAAATGAGAAACGCTAAATTTCATTTAGAAGCCCAATCTCTGACTAATTTACCATGGATTTTATAAGGAATCTGGTAGAAAATATGCCAAGAGATCCAGTCTAGATCCTTAAAGTTATATTATTTTCTGACTCCCCTTGCAGTGCTATATGCTTAAAAACTTCAAATTTCATCTCTGAAGATTGATCTCAGTATACGTTTTACACTCCTGTTTGGGAGAAACAATATAGTTTAAACAGTTGAACTGAGAAGAGATATTTTTAAGGCAGGAATGTATCAGAATACTGATGCGTTAAAGAAAAATAGAATAAAAGTGTAAGAAACCAACTACAGATAAATAATATAATCATCTGAGTTTCTCAGCAGTTAAATTTATTTTTTCCTTTTGTATTTGAATTGTTCATGAGCTTTGTAAAGTCACTTGCTAAGTAGAAAACTAAGTAGTCAGACATGTTTAACCTTTTGTACTGTAATTTGTTTTGAAATTTCTTTAAGATAACTTCTTGTCTTCTGGAAACTGAAGAGAGAGGTAACATGATGTTAGATGTTAAGTTTTTTCTTTAAGTGAAATTTGATTAGTTGACTATTAGTTTGTCCTGGTTTCAGCCAGGATAGAGCTGGTTTTCTTCACAGAAGCCAGTGTGACACTGTGTTTTGGATTTGGGATGAGAAACTGTTGATAATGTGCTGATGTTTTGGGTTGTTGCTGAGCAGTCAAGGACAGTCCAGCTTCTCGTGCTGGCCTGCTAGCAAGGAGGTTGGGGGTGCACGGGGAGCTGGGAGGGGACACAGCTGGGACAGCTGACCCAGACTGGCCAAAGAGATATTCCCTACCATCCGACGTCATGCCCAGTACATAAACTGGAGTTAGCCAGGGGGTGGAAATCGCTGCTCGGGGGAGGGCTGTCGATCGCCGGGCGGTGAGCAATTGCTGTATTGGGCATCACTTGTTCTTGTACATTCCTTTGTTGGTATTATCATTGTTGTTTCCTTCTTTCTTTCTGTCCTATTAAACCGTGTTTATCTCAACCCACAAGGTTTTTTTCCTAATTCTCTCCCCCACCCTACTGTGAGAGGGGGAGTGAGCGAGCGGCTGCGTGGTGCTTAGTTGCCGGCTGGGACTAAACCACGACAGTCCTTTTTGGCGCCCAACGTGGGGCACAAGGCTTGAGATAATAACGGTTGCAGGTCACAATATCAGTTTATTTGATTTGCATGATGCTCTCGTCTTTGCTGTACATGTTAAGGATCGGTGTTGGTTTCTGCGGGCTGCTGTACTCTGCAATGATTAGTAATGTCTCGCCTGTGAGTTTTGTTTTTAGAACACTGACCTTGAGCTTAATGTGGTATCATCTGAGCTCTGTACTAAAGCCGTTACTGTATTTTGGCTACAGTCTTGTGGAGACGATTAGCAATTATACTTCTGCCTCTGAAAGGTTTTCTATGGAGGAAATGCAGAGTGGTACCTTTGCTACTCTCTATCATAACGTTTCCTCCTTCATCACAGTAATTTTTCCATATTTTGAACACCCTTGGGTAGTTTAAATACCTCTATTGCTGCTTCTGGGGAACATTGTTTCGGTTTTGTCTAAGGTTGGCAAGCGATTTAAGAATATCACCCGGAGATCTGCCCCAAGGCTGGATAGTTATGAATGGCAGGGCGTGTGGAACAGCATGGGCAAGTGCCTGGGGAGGTGGGCACCTCCGGTATTTTGGAACTTCACTCCCGAACAAGTGCAGAATCCTGATAAACTAGCAGAATATTTGGAAGAAGTATGCTGTCAGCCTGGCAGCTCCAAGGAGACACAAATCATTGCAATGTGCTGGGGCCTGGCCCATGCCTACCGAGCTCTATTTAACGCTGTGCAAAGGGGAGAGAGGCTCTCTGGGTCTGATGGCAATGTGGCAGGCACTGTGACTGCTCCAACCCCTGTGGCAGGCACTGCGACTACTCCAACCCCCACGGCGGGCACTGTAGCTACTCAGACTGTTGCAGCTGAACCAGAGAACCAGCCCATCCCGGTATCAGTTGCCCCTGTACAAAAGAAGAAATATTGGAAGCGGAAGTCAGCTCGTTCAGTAAGGGAGGAGGAAGATTCTGCTAAGAAGGAGCCAGAGGAAGAGAGTGAGGAGGCAGAGTGCTCTGAAGCAGGGCCATCACAAGTACGGAAGAGGGAAGAGAGCGAGTCATCGCTTGAAGAGGAGGAAGAGGAAGAACTCATAAAAGAGACGGTAACTACCCAATCTCTATCCCTGAGTGAATTGCGAGATATGCGAAAGGATTTCAGCCGTCGTCCAGGTGAGCACATTGTCACCTGGCTGCTCCGATGCTGGGATAATGGGGCCAGTAGCCTGGAATTAGAGGGTAGGGAAGCCAAGCAGCTGGGATCCCTTTCTAGGGAAGGGGGCATTGACAAAGCAATTGGAAAAGGTGCACGAGTCCTCAGCCTCTGGAGACGACTCCTGTCGGGTGTGAAGGAAAGGTACCCCTTCAAGGAAGATGTTCTATGTCACCCAGGCAAGTGGACCACCACGGAGAAAGGTATCCAGTACCTGAGGGAGCTAGCTGTGCTGGAAGTGATTTATGGTGCCTTGAACAATGGACAATCATCCAAAGATCCAGATGAAGTCAATTGCACGCGACCTATGTGGCGGAAGTTTGTACGGAGTGCACCATCATCATATACCAACTCATTAGCAGTAATGGCTTGGAAGGACGGAGAGAGACCAACGGTGGATGAATTGGCTGGCCAACTCCGGCAATACGAAGAAAGTCTCTCTTCCTCCCTACGGGCCTGCGTCTCTGCTATAGAGAAACTGTCCCGGGAGTTCCGGCAATTCAAAGAGGATATGCCCTACCCTCCGCCCATACGGACCAGTGTCTCAGCCATTAGGAGTAAGCGCTCTTCTGCTCAAGAGAGAGGATATAGAGGATACACACCGCGAGCCACCCTGTGGTTTCAATTGCGTGACTACGGAGAGGACATGAGGAGGTGGGATGGAAAACCTACCTCGACCCTAGAGGCACGAGTACGTGAGCTGCAAGGGAAAACAATTACAAAAGGGGGTTCAGGTTCCTCGAGGAAAATCGTCGCTCCACTTTCCAGTGGGCAGTTCCCCAGAAAGAATAGAAGAGCTGATCTCACCTCTGATCCTCTTGAGGGGACTTCTGATTCCTATTTACAAGAAGTGGGTAACGAGTACTATGAGCAGGATTAGAGGGGCCCTGCCTCCAGCCAGGCGGAGGAGAGGGACAACCGAGTTTATTGGACTGTGTGGATTAGATGGCCTGGCACATCAGACCCACAGGAATATAAGGCTCTAGTGGACACTGGTGCACAATGTACCTTAATGCCATCAAGCCATATAGGGGCAGAACCCATCAGTATTTCTGGAGTGACAGGGGGATCCCAACAGCTGACTGTGCTGGAGGCCGAAGTGAGCCTAACTGGGAATGAGTGGCAGAAGCACCCCATTGTGACTGGCCCAGAGGCTCCGTGCATCCTGGGCATAGACTACCTCAGCAGAGGGTATTTCAAGGACCCAAAAGCGTACCGGTGGGCTTTTGGTATAGCTGCCTTGGAGACGGAAGAAATTAAACAGCTGTCCACCTTGCCTGGTCTCTCAGAGGACCCTTCTGTGGTGGGGTTGCTCAGGGTCAAAGAACAACAGGTGCCGATCGCTACCACAACAGTGCACCGGCGGCAATATCGCACCAACAGAGACTCCCTGATCCCCATCCATGAGCTGATTCGTCGGCTGGAGAGCCAAGGAGTGATCAGCAAGACTCGCTCCCCCTTTAACAGCCCCATATGGCCAGTGCGAAAGTCTAATGGAGAGTGGAGACTGACAGTAGACTATCGTGGCCTGAATGAAGTCACGCCGCCACTGAGCGCTGCCGTGCCGGACATGCTAGAACTTCAATATGAACTGGCGTCAAAGGCAGCCAAGTGGTACGCCACCATTGATATTGCTAACGCGTTTTTCTCGATCCCTTTGGCGGCAGAGTGCAGGCCACAGTTTGCTTTCACTTGGAGGGGTGTCCAATACACCTGGAATCGACTTCCCCAGGGGTGGAAACACAGCCCTACCATTTGCCATGGGCTGATACAAACTGCACTGGAACAGGGTGAAGCTCCAGAGCATCTGCAATACATTGATGACATCATCGTATGGGGCAACACAGCAGAAGAAGTTTTTGAGAAAGGGAAGAAAATAATTCAAGTCCTTCTGAAAGCTGGTTTTGCTATAAAACAAAGTAAAGTCAAGGGACCTGCACAAGAGATCCAGTTTTTAGGAATAAAATGGCAAGATGGACGTCGACAGATCCCAACGGATGTGATCAACAAAATAACAGCTATGTCTCCACCAACTAGCAAAAAAGAAACACAAGCATTTTTGGGCGTTGTGGGTTTCTGGAGAATGCATATTCCAAATTACAGTCTGATTGTAAGCCCTCTTTATCAAGTGACCCGGAAGAAGAACGATTTTAAATGGGGCCCTGAGCAACGACAAGCCTTCGAGCAAATCAAACAGGAGATAGTTCATGCTGTAGCCCTCGGGCCAGTCCGAGCAGGACAAGATGTTAAAAATGTGCTCTACACGGCAGCCGGGGAGAATGGCCCTGCCTGGAGTCTCTGGCAGAAGGCACCAGGAGAGACTCGAGGTCGACCTCTAGGGTTTTGGAGTCGAGGATATAGGGGATCTGAGTCCCGCTATACTCCAACTGAAAAGGAGATACTGGCAGCATATGAAGGAGTTCGAGCTGCCTCAGAAGTGGTTGGTACTGAAGCACAGCTCCTCCTGGCACCCCGACTGCCGGTGCTGGGCTGGATGTTCAAAGGGAGGGTCCCCTCTACACATCATGCGACTGATGCTACGTGGAGTAAGTGGGTCGCGCTTATTACACAGCGGGCTCGAATAGGAAACCTTAATCGCCCGGGAATCTTGGAAGTGATCATGGACTGTCCAGAAGGCAAAGATTTTGGAATATCACCAGAAGAGGAGGTGGCGCGTGCTGAAGAGGCTCCACCATATAATGAACTGCCAGAGAATGAAAGGCAATATGCCCTATTTACTGATGGGTCCTGTCGTATTGTAGGCAAACATCGAAGGTGGAAAGCTGCTGTATGGAGCCCTATACGACGAGTCACAGAAGCTGCTGAAGGACAAGGTGAATCGAGTCAGTTTGCAGAGGTGAAAGCCATCCAGCTGGCTTTAGATATTGCTGAACGAGAAAAATGGCCAATACTCTATACTGACTCGTGGATGGTGGCAAATGCTCTATGGGGGTGGCTACAGCAATGGAAGCAGAGCAACGGGCAACGCAGAGGCAAGCCCATCTGGGCTGCTGAATTGTGGCAAGATATTGCTGCCCGACTAGAGAATCTAGTCATAAAAGTACGCCATGTAGATGCTCACGTACCCAAGAGTTGGGCCACCGAAGAACATCAAAACAACCATCAGGTGGATCAGGCTGCTAAGATTGAAGTGGCTCAGGTGGATCTGGACTGGCAACATAAGGGTGAATTATTTCTAGCTCGGTGGGCCCATGACACCTCAGGCCATCAGGGAAGAGATGCAACATATAGATGGGCTCGGGATCGAGGGGTGGACCTGACCATGGATGCTATTGCACAGGTTCTCCATGAATGTGAAACGTGTGCTGCGATCAAACAAGCCAAGCGGTTAAAGCCCCTCTGGTATGAAGGACGATGGTTGAAATATAAATATGGGGAGGCCTGGCAGATTGACTATATCACACTTCCACAAACTCGCCAAGGCAAGCGCTATGTGCTTACCATGGTGGAAGCAACCACCGGATGGCTGGAAACATACCCTGTGCCCCATGCCACCGCCTGGAACACTATCCTGGGCCTTGAAAAGCAAGTCTTATGGCGACATGGCACCCCCGAAAGAATTGAGTCAGACAATGGGACTCATTTCCGAAACAACCTCATAGACACCTGGGCCAAAGAGCACGGCATTGAGTGGGTGTATCACATCTCCTATCATGCACCAGCTTCTGGAAAAATTGAACAATACAACGGACTGTTAAAGACTACACTGAGAGCAATGGGTGACGGGACATTCAAGCATTGGGATAAACATTTAGCCAAAGCCACCTGGTTAGTCAACACTAGGGGCTCTACTAATAGAGCCGGCCCTGCCCAAGCAAAACTTTTACGTACTGTAGAAGGGGATAAAGTCCCTGTGGTGCATGTGAGAAATATGCTGGGGAAGACAGTCTGGGTTACTCCTGCCTCAGGCAAAGGCAAACCCGTTCGTGGGATTGCCTTTGCCCAGGGACCTGGGTGCACTTAGTGGGTAATGCGGAAGGATGGGGAAGTCCGATGTGTACCTCAAGGGGACTTGATTTTGGGTGAAAATAGTCAATGATTTGAATTGTATGATGTTAATTGTTACACAATACAGTATGTCATTACTACTATGGTTGCTATCTACCATATCGATGGTATTACAGTAAGAATCACCCAGACTGATGAAGAATGAGCTTCACTGAAAGTAAGCAACATGCAGCAGTGATGGAACCAGAACTGGCTTCAGCAGCTTGCGCCCAACAATTGATACTTTGCTATATTTATACAGGCCGATTATACAAGCTGTATGTCTTCCATGATAGAAGTATTAATGGATGCCTTGTTAAAGATGCTTTCCATAGAGGGCAAGAGCCCTTGATCCCCAGGTGTAAGAAATCAGGAAAGGAAGTCAAGAGGCTGACATGGCTGAGTCAAGACCTGTTGAGCAAACTAAAGGGCAAGAAGGAAATGCACAGGCACTGGAAGCAGGGACAGGTATCCTGGGAAGAGTACAGGGACGCTGCGCGGTTGTGTAGGGATGAGGTCAGGAAGGCCAAGGCGCGGCTGCAGCTGAACTTGGCAAGGGATACAAAGAATAAGAAGGGCTTCTACAGGTATGTCAGACAGAAAAGGAAGGTCAAAGAAAGCGTACCGCCCGTGATGATCAAGACTGGCAAATTGGTAACAATGGATGAGGAGAAGGCTGAGGTACTCAACAAGGTCTTTGCCTCAGTTTTCACTGTCAGTCTCTCTTCCCACACCTCTCGAGTGGATGGACTGCAAGATGGGGACTGGAGGAGCAAAGTCCCCACCACTGTAAGAGAAGATCTGGTTTGAGACCAGCTGAGGAACCTGAACATGCACAAATCTATGGGACCTGATGAGATGCATCCCAGAGTCCTGAGGGAATTGGCTGACGTAGTTGCCAAGCCACTCTCCATGATATTTGAAAAGTCCTGGCAGTCAGGTGAAGTCCCTGGTGACTGGAAAAAGGGAAACACTGCACCCATTTTAAAAAGGGTACCAAGAAGGACTCTGGGATCTACCCACCCATCAGCCTCACCTCTGTGCCTGGGAAGATCATGGAACAGATCCTCCTAGAAGCTATGCTACGGCACATGGAGGACAGTGAGGTGATTACAGCCAGCCAGCATGGCTTCACCAGGGGCAAGTCCTGCCTGTCCAACCTAGTGGCCTTCTACGATGGAGTGACCACATCAGTGGACAAGGGGAGAGCTACCGATGTCATCTATCTGGACTTCTGTAAGGCCTTTGACACAGTCCCCCACAACATCCTTCTCTCTAAATGAGAGAGTTATGGATTTGGTGGGTGAACTGTTTGGTGGATGAGGAATTGGTTGGATGGTCGCATCCCAAGGGTAGTGGTCAATGGCTCAATGCCCAGATGGAGATCAGTGACAAGTGGTGTCCCTCAGGGGTCTGTATTGGGACTAATAACCTTTAATATCTTCATCAATGACATAGTGGGATCGAGTGCACCCTCAGCAAGTTTGCAGATGACACCAAGCTGAGTGGTGTGGTTGACACGCCTGAGGGAAGGGATGCCATCCAGAGGGACCTGGACAAGCTTGAGGAATGGGCCTGTGTGAACCTCATGAGGTTCAACAAGGCCAAGTGCAGGGTCCTGTACCTGGGTTGGGGCAACCCCCAATATCCATACAGGCTGGGGGATGAAGGGATTGAGAGCAGCCCTGCCGAGAAGGACTTGGGGGTTCTGGTGGATGAAAAGATGGACATGAATGGGCAACGTGTGCTTGCAGCCCAGAAGGCCAACCGTATCCTGGGCTGCATCCAAAGAAGTGTGGCCAGCAGGTCGAGGGAGGTGATTCTGCCCCTCTACTCTGCTCTGGTGAGACCCCACCTGGAGTACTGTGTCCAGCAGTACTGTGTACTGGAGCCCTCAGCACAGGAAAGACATGGACCTGTTGGAGAGGGTCCAGAGGAGGGCCATGAAGATGATCAGAGGGCTGGAGCAATTCTCCTATGAAGAAAAGCTGAGAGAGTTGGGGTTGTTCAGCCTGGACAAGAGAAGGCTCTGGGGAGTCCTTATTGCAGCCTTTCAGTACTTAAAGGGGGCTTATAAGAACGATGGGGACACACTTTTTAGCAGGGCCTGTTGCAATGGGACAAGGGGTAATGGTTTTAAACTAAGAGAGGGTAGATTTAGACTAGATATAAGGATGAAATTTTTCACCATGAGGGTGGTAAAACACTGGAACAGGTTGCCCAGAGAGGTGGTAGATGCCCCATCCCTGGAAACATTCAAGGTCAGGTTGGACTGGGCTCTGAGCAACCTGATCTAGGTGAAGATGTCCCTGCTCATTGCAGGGGAGTTGGACTAGATGACTTTAAAACGTCCCTTCCAACCGCAAGTTTCTATGATTCTATGATAATGCTGTTATCTCTATTAATGTAGTTTGTGTGTATATATATATGAGAAAGTGAGTTTGTAGTATTGTTTTTTGTTGAATGTAGACAGCCTGCTTTAAAAAGTCAACGTTATCCTAACTTCTTTTTAAAAAATAAAAATTTGTAAAACCAACAAAGAAAACACCCCAGTGGTTTGTAGCAAAAGATTTTCTTCTGTCAAGCTTCCTTTGCTTTGTTAACAGGATTATTGCCATGTGTGGAGACTACTACATTGGTGGACGTCGTTTTGCTTCACTCTCAGACCTAATTGGTTATTACAGTCATGTGTCCTGTTTGCTGAAGGGGGAAAAACTATTCTTTCCAGTAGCACCTCCAGAGGCAAGTAGTAAAATTTTTAAACATCATTTACTTCAATATTAATATCCTTAATCTTGCATTTGATATTCATAGTTTTCTATGAAAAAAGCATTGTAGAGAGCTTCCCCTAGTTCTAGAGCTGTCTCAACGTATGGTGAAGTATAAGGAATACATAAACGTGTTCTTACTGGTAGAAAGTAATGATAAAAATTGTTTTTAATGAAAATCTGTAATGAGAAAGCTAATTATCAGGTATTGCATTTATCTCTAAATGTAGTAATACCGTTGTACGTAAACTGAGATAAACAAGAAAATTACAGAATCATTAATAAATTTATCAATTTTTGAGGTCAGTCATATTGAATTAAATAAAAAATGGTGTATAACATTAAGCAAGACTTGGTTGCTTCTAAGAAAATAACAGTCAACAAGGTAAACAGTTCTCATCATTCTCTCCTCTATTTTTATAGTGCAGTAGTATTTTACACCATATGCTTCAAACAAAAAAAACCCAACAGCATTAACAGAAAAACACGGAAAAGTATAACCTACACCCCCATTACAGAATCACAGAATCATAAAGGTTGGAAAAGACCTTAAAGATCATCAAGTACAACCATTAACCCAACACCACCATGCCCCCTAAACCGTGTCCTGAAGCGCCACGTCCACACATTTTTTGAACACTTCCAGTGATGGTGACTCCACCACCTCCCTGGGCAGCCTGTTCCAATGCTTTACCACAATGTGTGGTTCTTGGCTAATAAAGAGCACCATTGTAATGTACTTAGCCTTTAGGGGTGTTTTACACTGACTTAAAGTATTTCAAAATAACATTACTGTTTTGTAGCAAAGATTTCAAAATATGCATCCTGGAAATAACCAGAGTTCCTGAAAGCTGGGCTTCTTTCAAGTGACTACCCTTAAGACAATATCAGTAATTAAAAAAAACCCCAACAAACCCAAACCAACCCACACAGACAAAACAGCCCCCCCCCCGACTGTTGTCCTGTCCCATCCTCCCAATAAAGATGCTTCTGAATGTTAACCTTTCATAAATTTCATGGAAATTACATTATTGGTAATTTGATTTTTGGAGATCATGTGACCGATAATGTTACAAGGCTAGAAACAAAATGAGAGCTTTTGGAGATAATCCAGGAATTAAGCATTTCTAGCTCTTACTATTTTTGGCCCTTTGAAAACATAAAACTAGCAAAGGGATACAAATGACTATTGCCAGTTTTTTGCCTCAGAATAGCATAATGTTGGGGAGAGGAAGTCTACACTAGAATGAAAGGGAAAATTAATATCTTTGCACTCTTCTCTAAAATTGTAGCCTGTGGAGGATAGAAGGAGAGTTCGAGCAATTCTACCTTACACCAAAGTGCCAGAAACTGATGAAATAAGGTATGTTTTAATAATAGGTAGAAGCAGTTGTGAAATTCTTGGAATATTTATAAATACTAATGATTTCAGTATATGTTCACTACGCAAATACTTTCCAATTGCATCTTAGACTTAATGCTCTGGGAGGTTAAAGGTATGATGCTTCCTTTTCTCTTTTTCTTTTTCGTTTTTGTCTCGTGTCTTGTCATCTCTTTCCTTGTCTTTCCCCTCCCCCCCAATATAGCAATAACACTTTTATTCTGAGTATAATGTTGGTATTAATTGTAAGGGGAGTTACATTTAATTGCTAGAACTGTGAAACTTAGTTTAGAAGTAGAACATTACTAATTTCAAAGGCTTATCCACTTTGAGAAAAACGTAAGTTTGTGCATGAAGGAATTCTGTGTGAAAATGTCTCATGTGAGGGTTTGAAATAAATTGCCTCTGAATTTGCCTGCAGAAGTAGCTAGTAACAGAAAAATAGTTCAAACCAAACTGATCTTGACCACTAGAAAGAGAATGTGAGAATTGACTCTTATAAAATTAAGAACAGTATTTGTAGTATCTTCCTTGAAATAAGGGGAAAAAAGGAGAGACAGCCAAAAAAACCTTGCCTTTAATGTTCTAGCACTCGTTTTGTTGCCTGTACCTAAAAACTGTCCTCTAAAATGGAGAAAGAATTATTCCCTTCCTTCTCCCTCTCCACTCTTTTGGAAAGAGTCTGTATTGAACAAATGATACTTCTAAATGTGTAATCTTACTATTTTAAAATAAGTTATTGAATTGCCTCTCTGGATGCCAGGTGTCCACCAAGCTGCTCTATCATTCTCCCTCCCCAACTGGACAGGGGGGAGAAAATATGACGAAAGGCTGTCGTGGTTTAGCCCCAGCCGGCAACTACGCACCACGCAGCCGCTCGCTCACTCCCCCTCCCACAGTAGGGTGGGGGAGAAAATTAGGAAAAAAACCTTGTGGGTTGAGATAAACACGGTTTAATAGGACAGAAAGAAAGAAGGAAACAACAATGATAATACCAACAAAGGAATGTACAAGAACAAGTGATGCCCAATACAGAAATTGCTCACCGCCCGGCGATCGACAGCCCGTCCCCGAGCAGCGATTTCCGCCCCCCGGCCAACTCCAGTTTATGTACTGGGCATGACGTCGGATGGTAGGGAATATCTCGTTGGCCAGTCTGGGTCAGCTGTCCCGGCTGTGTCCCCTCCCAGCTCCCCGTGCACCCCCAACCTCCTTGCTAGCAGGCCAGCACAAGAAGCTGGACTGTCCTTGACTGCTCAGCAGCAACCCAAAACATCAGCACATTATCAACAGTTTCTCATCCCAAATCCAAAACACAGTGTCACACTGGCTTCTGTGAAGAAAACCAGCTCTATCCTGGCTGAAACCAGGACAAAGGCTTGTGGGTCGAGATAAGGACAGGGAGATCACTCGGCAATTTTATTGCCAATTAACACCAGAGTAAGATAGTGAGAAATAAAAACAAATCCAAAAACACTTTCCCCCCACCCCTCCATTCTTCCTAGGCTCAGCTTTACTCCAGATTTTCTCTACCTCCCCCCCAGCTGATTGGCTCAGCCACTGCTGCAGGCCCCCCCCCCCCCATACACACTCTCTCATACTTTTTTTTTTCCTGTGAACTGCTACTCATTTCCTTTCTAATGTTGATCTATCAAAAAAATCTATGGGATGGTCTTTACTGTCCACTTCTCTTGCATTTTCATGATACATGTTATGTGGAAAGGATGCAAAACCAACAGTCCTATATCTAATATAAGAACATATGCTAGTTGCTTGGAATTAATACTGCTTTCCTGAAATGTCAATTTTTATCCAGATAAAAAAAAAAAGATATTTAGAAGAGGTTTGTAGCCATTTCCATATGAGACTGTCTTGGCTTCACAAGTTGATAGAACATGCTGATTGAATTGGGTTCTTAATTAGCCTAAGATTATAGAGAAAGTTATATGACATCTTTATATCCTCTTTGGGGTGGAAATTTATCCCAAGGCTGTGTGTCTGGTCCATTCTGACCTCTTCAAAAAACACTGTGAGGATGTTAATACTTGAGAAGATCTTGTTCTAAGTATACAAGAAGGTGGTAAGACAGGAGGGAACTCCCTAATTGTGTATTGCAAGTAGGGCTTCTTTCTAGTCCAGTAAATATCTAATTGCACCTACCAACTTAAGAGGAAAAAGCATTTCATTACTCTACTATGGTAACAAGAATTGCAGGAAATTATACCTTTTCTTCCTCTTTTAGGATAAAGCTGAAATGTAAAGTTCTGTGTGTCTGGCTAGGCTTCTGAGATCTGCATGGTAAAATAGTTCTGTTCATAGCAAAGCTGGGACAAAGTACTCTGTTTTAGGTCAAATTAATGTATTATAATCTTGTACTGTAATGTACTCTTGAAGATTTTATGTATTTCAGGGAATCTTGACTTAATTTTAATGTTATAATTAATATTTGGAAAGCTTGAAGTATTGCAGAGTGTGGTGGGTTGACCATGGCTGGATGCTAGGTGCCCACCAAAGCCGCTCTATCACTCCCCTTCTCAGCTGGACAAGGGAGAGAAAATATAATGAAAAGCCTGTGGGTTGAGATAAGGACAGGGAGAGATCATTCACCAATTACCGTCATGGGCAAAACCAGACTAGACTTGGGGAAAATAATTTAATTTATTGCCAGTCAAATGAGAGTAGGGTAATGAGAAGTAAAACCAAATCTTAAAAACACCTTTCCCCCGCCCCTCCCTTCTTCCCAGGCTCAACTTCACTCCTGATTTTTCTACCTCCTCCCTGTGAGCGGCACAGGGGGACGGGGAATGGGGGTTGTTGTCAGTTCATCACATGTTGTCTCTGCCACTCCTTCCCCCTCAGGGGGAGGCCTCCTCACACTCTTCCCCTGCTCCAGCGTGGGGTCCCTCCCATGGGAGACAGTCCTCCAACAAGCTGCTCCAACATGGGTCCCTTCCACAGGTCTGCAAGTCCTGCCAGCAAACCTGCTCCAGCATGGGTTCCTCTCTCCACAGGTCCTACCAGGAGCTTGCTCCAGCGTGGGCCTCCCATGGGGTCACAGCCTCCTTTGGGCATCCACCTGCTCCGGCGTGGGGTCCTCCATGGGCTGCAGGTGGATATCTGCTCCATCATGGACCTCCATGGGCTGCAGGGGGACAATCTGCCTCACCATGGTCTTCACCACAGGCTGCAGGGGAATCTCTGCTCTGGTGCCTGTAACACCTCCTCCCCCTCCTTCTTCACTGACCTTGGTGTCTGCAGAGATTTTTCTCTCCCATATCTCCTCTTTCTGGCTGCAATTGTTTTTTTTACCCTTTCTTAAATATATTATCACAGAGGTGCTACCACTGTTGCTGATTGGCTTGGCCTTGGCCAGCGGCAGGTCTGTCTTGGAGCCGGCTGGCATTGGCTCTGTCAGACATAGGGGAAGCTTCTAGCAGCTTCTCTCAGAAGCCCCCCCTGTAGCCCCCCTGCTACCACAACCTTGCCACACAAACCCAATACACAGGGTTAATTTCAACCAGTCTTCCATGCAATAATTTACTGTGAAGTTCTTTGTAATGGAACTGATGTAGCATGGGCTTGTTGTTTATTGTCCGTTGTTAAGATTTAGGTTCATTAGTAACTGAATTCATTCTAAGTATTTTCATTAGGCTTTTTTATTCTTGCTGTTTGTTTTGTGCTCAAGTTGATGCATTTTCTGTTACCCTCTGTCACAGATGAATTATTAAGTCATTTTTGTGGGGTTAACTGAAAGGGTTTTATTACTGATTAAACGATGATAAAATGGTGATTAATCAATGATTGAATGAAAATCAAATGGTAATTAAGCAATAATTTAATGGTAATTAAACAGCGATTTAACAATGATTTGACAATGATTTAAATTATCATTTAAATAATTATTTAGATGGTGATTAGATGATGATCTAGACAGCAGTCAAACCCTCTACTACTTGCTACACTTCTAATAATTAAGTTATGGATGCATATATAAATGTTGCTAGCATACAATATACTCTTAGGCCTAATGTAAAATGTCACTTACTTCATTATAGATATCAGATGCTGTGTAAGGGGTCTTTCAACCTTGAGAAGTATCTTGAGAGACGTCTGCTGTGCAGCCTGCTGCTGTACAGGAGAGCTCAGTGGGCTGGGGGGCGGGGGGCTATAGATATTTATATAGATATTTTATAGATATTGGATATAGTGTAAAGTGATTGACTCCCCCTTTTGGTGTATGTGCACTTGTGCAGCTGTAACAGATTTAGTTTTGTCTAGTCCCAGCTTGGGGTGGTACTGTTACCTCCTGATAAGGCATGGCCTAGACTTCTTGGTTCCTGAGAAGATATGGCCTAGCACAGTTTTCAAGGTTTGCACAGCAGGGGCTGATTTCAGTCAGGCCTACTTGTCAGTAATGCCTGAACCAAAGTACTGTTCACTCAGAGTGGATGCATCCGTCACACCCTCTCAAATGAGAGACATTCCATAGAAAATTGCTATCTGATTTTGGATTGAACTAGTAGTTGATGAGCTTCAGTACCTCATAGCTATTGCCTGTATCCCTTATGCATCATCTGACTTGATTGAGAAGTCCCCCTGTGCACCAGTGAAATGTTTTCATATGACCTGATGTTGTGGTTTAACCCTGGCCAGCAACTAAGCACCAACAGACACTGGAGCAGTAATTTTCTTGGATGGATGCCTTTTGGCTGTTGTTTTTTCTTGCAGTTCCTGTACTTGAGCTTCTAGTCTCCAGGTAGGTTCACCATCCCACTTCCTCATGTCCTCTCCTTGGTCACGCAGATAGAACCACAGGGTGGCATGTGGTGTGCACCACTGGTAACCCTTTCCCCTGAACACAAAAAGGCTCTTAATAGCCAAGACATTGGTCTGTATGGGTGAGGAAGACCTATCCTTCTTTAATTGCTGGGACAATTGTTGGGACAGTTTCTCCACAGCCAAGACTCAGGCCTGTAGGGAAGAAGCAAGACTCTCTTGGAATTCTTGGAGTTGGCTGGCCAATCGATCCACAGTTGGTGCTTCCGTGTCTCTAGCTCATGATCACCAGGGTGTTGGCGTATGATGTTGGTGCACTTTGTAGAAACTTTTGCCACATGGACTGTGTGCACTGGATTTCATCCAGGTTTTTGGATACCTGGTTGTCATCCAGGTTGCTATAGATCACCTCCACCACGGCTAATTCCCTCAGATACTGGATACCTCCCTCAGTGGTGGTCTGCTTGCTTTGGGGAATTTACAAGATCTTCCTTGAAGGGATACATGTCCTTCACACTCGACAGGAGCCGCCTTCAAAGACTGAGGATTCCTGCCCCTTTTACAGCCTCTTTGTTAGTGGACTTATGCCTAGCAAGGGATCCCAGCTGTTGAGCTTCCTTATCCTCTAATTCCTGACTACTGGATTCCCTATCCCAGCATCGGAGTAACCAGCTGAGAATTTGCTTGCCTGGTTGACAGCTTCACATATCTCACAGCTCCCCGGTCAGCTCCCCGGTCAAATCCCCCAGTTTATATATAAAGCATGACATCGTACGGTATGGCCAGTTTGGGTCAGCTGTCCTGGCTGTGTCCCCTCCCAGCTTCTCACGTACCCCCTACCTTCTCTCTGGCAGGCCGGCATGAGAAGCTGAACAGTCCTTGACTGCTTAGCAACAACTAAAACCATCAGTATGTTATCAACATTATTTTCATCCCAACTCCAAAACACAGCACTATACCAGCTACCAAGAAGAAAATTATTCCAGCTGAAACCAGAACAGTATCCACCCCTTATTCTATACCATCTATGTCATGCCCAGGTCCTCCATTTTCCGATACGTTCCAATTAATCACTACCACTTTTCTTGTCTTTTGATATATACACACAGATTTTTTTTTTTATGGGCCATCCCTCTGAAATGTCCGTTGAGTTCATTTGGTGTATGACTTTGGGCTCCATCTGTCATAACAGTCTTTCAGGGCAGGAGAGGTTGGCTATCCTCCCCCCAAATCAAATCTCCTTCAGGTACACATTGGACTTCCCCATCCTCCCATGTTACCCACCAAGTGCAGCCAGGTCCTTGAGCAAAAGCAATCCCATGAATGGGTTTGCCCTTGCCCAAGGCAGGAGTAACCCAGACTGTCTTCCCCAGCATATTTTTTACATGCACCACAGGGACTTTATCCCCTTCTACAGTACGTAAAAGTTTTGATTGGGCAGGGCCGGCTCTATTAGTAGATCCCCTAGTGTTGACTAACCAGGTGGCTTTGGCTAAATGTTTATCCCAATGTTTGAATGTCCCATCACCCATTGCTCTCAGTGTAGTCTTTAACAATCCATTGTATCATTCGATTTTCCTGGAGGCTGGTGCATGATAGGGGATGAGATATACCCACTCAATGCCGTGCTCTTTGGCCCAGGAGTCTATGAGGTTGTTTCGGAAATGAGTCCCATTGTCTGACTCAATTCTTTCGGGGGTGCCATGTCGCCATAAGACTTGCTTTTCAAGGCCCAGGATAGTGTTCGGGGCGGTGGCATGGGGCACAGGATATGTTTCCAGCCATCTGGTGGTTGCTTCCACCATGGTAAGCACATAGCGCTTGCCTTGGGGGGTTTCTGGCAGCGAGATATAGTCAATCTGCCAGGCCTCCCCATATTTTATTTCAGCCATCATCTTCCATACCAGAGAGGCTTTAACCCCTTGGTTTGTATAATTGCAGCACACGTCTCACATTCATGGATAACCTGTGCAATAGCGTCCATGGTCAAGTCCACCTCTTGATCATGAGCCCATCTATATGTTGCATCTCTTCCTTGATGGCCTGAGGTGTCATGGGCCCACCGAGCTATAAATAGTTCACCTTTATGTTGCCAGTCCAGATCCACCTGAGCCACTTCAATCTTGGCAGCCTGATCCACCTGATGGTTGTTTTCATGTTCTTCAGTGTCCCGACTCTTGGGTGCGTGGGCATCTACGTACTTTTACAACCAGGTTCTCTACCCGAGCAGCAATATCTTGCCGTAATTCAGCAGTCCTTATGGATTTACCCCTGCACTGCCAGTTGCTCTGCTTCCATTGCTGTAACCACCCCCATAGAGCATTTTCCACCATCCATCAGTCAGTATAGAGATAGATAGAGCACTGGCCACTTTTCTCAGTTAGCAATATCTAATGCACCCCCTGGCTTTTTGCTGGCAGGTCAGCATGAGAAGCTGTACAGTCCTTTACTGCTTAGGAACAACTGAAAACATCCGTATGTTATCAGCATATTTTCATCCCAAATCCAAAACAGAACACTGTACTAGCTATCACGAAGAAAATTAACTCTATGCCAGCCAAAACCAGGACACCTACAAAATTAGGTTTTGATAAAAGTATTATTTTCTCTAGGCTATTAAGGGATTTTTGGATGGTTTTTACTTGTGTTTATTATTGATTCTTCTTGATAAATGAAGAATGTTACTATCTTTTAATGTTGTGATGGGGTTTTTTTTGTGTGTCTTTAGCGTACTTTAAAGTATCTATTAGATTCTAAATGTAAATCAAAGAAGGATAAATATTCATCTCTCATAGCTACAGAAACTATGTGGAAAATGTACATGGTGTGCTTCGGATACAAATAAATGTATCTTTCATGATCAGATTTCCTCAAATGTTTTGCTGAAACTCTGCTCAAGGATTCATTGTGTTCATTAAACTTTGTATTATGATTGTACTTCTAACGTAAATCTCACTGTAACTCTCTTTAGTTTCCTTAAGTGTGATATGTTTATTGTCCATAATGAATTGGAAGATGGCTGGATGTGGGTTACAAATCTACGGACAGATGAACAAGGTCTTATTGTAGAAGACCTGGTAGAAGAAGTGGTGAGTAATTTTATATTCAAATCTGTTGCAGAACTGAGATTTGATTTTTTTTTTTTTGATTATTTGTGTGTGTTAACGTTGAAATAAACACAAACTAGTGGCATTTAACTGCCTGACTTTATGTACTTTTTTGAACCTTCCTACAGTAGTTGAATCAGGCAGTTTTTAAATAGTGTAACAAACTTTTAAGTTTAATTCAATATCCAAACGAAGTACTTATTCACATGTTATCCAAACAAGTTCATGTGGAAATGAATGATACTGTGAACTTATTAGGCAGTTCCTTAAACTCACCAGTCCTGATAAAGAACTTGCTAGTCATTCAGTTGCATTCTTTTTTGTTGTTGTTGTTTGCTACGAAACATTCATAAATGTGCGGTGTGAAATTTTGTACTGTGGTATGTCTTTTTTAAGGGCCAAGTGTGGGTTAAAAAGTATATTGATGAGTTAATTATACCTATAAGGGCTTATGCTAAGTTGGGAAGCTAACCAGATGATAAGGGGAAGAGATAATTTAATGGACAAGAACACCCACCCCATCTTCCCACATGCTTTTTTTTTTTTTTTTTTTTAAAAAAAAAAGTAGTTCACCATTGGAGTCCTGGTGATGTTTACTTTGCAGCATATACATTTTGCTATTAGTAGATTTTGCTTCACCTGTTTCTCACATCTATATCGGGATGTGAATGGCTAAATTGAAATGACAGTGTTAGAGTATCTAACTAGATTTCTACATTAGTGGTTGAAATTCAGGAAAGTTGAGATTTAAGTTACCACATGTAAAGAAGGACTTGAAGAGTGACAGAAACGATCTTTTGAAATGTGTTATGGCTGAATTTCCACTTAGTGAATGAAGTTGAAAACCTCTTTACATGAACTGTGCAATAAGCAATCTAGTTCAAAAATGTCTTGGACTGGTCTTAACCGATGAAGTTTACTTTTCTAAACTCAAGCATACTGTTGTCATGCACTTAATATGTTACTTCTCCTATTAGGGAAGAGAAGAAGATCCACATGAAGGCAAAATGTAAGGATTTTTGTTTTGTTACTAAAAGCAAATAATAAAATAACTGTTTGTAAACTTTAGCTATGAGATTGGGAAGGTGAACCAAAGCTGTGTGTATTTGTTTTTTGATCTTAAGACTTTTCTCCTATACCAGCTGTTGAAGATGCATGGGTAGTTGACATGAAGTCTCGTATTAGTTATGCCTAATGTTAATAGGTTTTGCAGTGATAAAATTTTGTATGAGTCTCTGTGTGATCACTTTACCCAGAATATGTACAGCAGAGAGTGTGGTGTTTTCTGATTTATGGGGTTTTTTTATACACACACAGTTTGTCTTAGAGGTAACCTTTTTTAGGTCTGCTCAACTCTAAATGCAGGAGAGGGAACAAAGTATCATTAGAGGAAATGATAGTGTAGTAGTAATACTTTCTCTATATTAGCCTCATGTGCTAACACTTTAAGTGAAAACTGTGAGACTACAGAATAATCTGTTTGCAGTTGATTCCAACTTGTTAAATACTTTAAAAAAACAAAGCCTAATACAATTTACAATGAGTTGATATGGGAAACTGTCGATTGTTATATTCTTTTCAGTAATAAAGATGAGTAGCAAATGAAAGTTATAGAAAATTTCTGGTAGCTGGATAACTTCATCTGTCCTCCATTTTCTTGCTGCTGCTTCCTGTATTTATTGCCCAGTTTGCAGTCTCCAAAGGACTGATGATTGAAGAAGGCATTTCTTGGGTTTTGTGTGGTGGTTTTTTGTTTGTTTTTTTTAATAGGGGAAAGAAAATAATTGGCATGTGGCTTCAGTTTACTGGTCCCCAGCATTCTGCTAGTCAGTTTGGCATGTCAGCATAACAGTAGTAGGGATGCTTTCAAAATGCTTTCAAATACAGGAATTTTTAATTTTTTTTAATTTATTTTTTAAAACAAGTAGTTTGTAGCAGATTCTTAGAGCTTTGACACTGTCAGTCCAGTTACTCATGCTGCTCAGAGGATTCCAGGGGAGGCAGGGATTTCTGTGAATATTCAAATAGACAGAGATTTGCGGCAGAAGGATGGACTTCACAACTCTGAGAGTTATATTCCAAAGCCGTTTATTGTCTTGTCTGACTCCAATATATATCATAATTTTTGCTTAGTCACTGCACACACACTCATGATTGGTTACAGCTTGTTACACACATTATTGCAGTTGGCTATATACAAAATATCACGTGCTGTCCATGCGCCTCTCACACAGTCAGGATTCGCTGCCTGCAGGTGTTTCTGCGCTCCTTTGCTGCTTCTTAGTTGTTTACCACAGCTCCTTCTCCTCAAGGCCGAGCCGTGCCGATATCCAGCTGTTTACCAGCTTCTCAATGCCACAGCTCCTTCTCCTTAAGGTCGAGCTGTGCAGGGTGATCCCAACAGAGATTGTCCTGTAAAGGTAACATAGAAAGCAAGTTAGAACTAGAGCTCTTTTTTGATGCGTAAAAGAGGCTTTCTTTTACATGTTTAAACACATGCGCATGTGTGCACACACACTCTGCAATGAAAGGCCATATTTCTAGCTTTCTTTTAAAGGACAGGATGAGCTCTTAAGGTGTAGCATGTGGTGTGCTACATGTAAACTGAATAGCCATGCAATGTCAAGCTGTTTCCTATAATCATAGGTATCAGGTTGAGACTGGACAGATTGCTGTATTTTTTTTAGGATGATGCTCTGACGCAGGACAATGCAAGGTGTGAGATTAAAGCAATTCATATTCAATAGTCTAACAAAGCTAGGTTTTATTTTCTCAGCTTCTAGCAAAATTCAATTTTAGTTATTCTGTACAGTATTTAACTTTCATTAATCTCTTTGGGCTTTGCATCTCATGCTTCAAATAAATTTCTATCCAAGACTGACTTCAAATATGCCTGTCAAATTATCTAGCATTTAAACAATGCCTTTTCATCACTTGGATTTGAACATCTACTTTGTGTTGGACGCTTGTACTGAAATGAGTTTGTTTATATAGCTGTAGATATTTTATTTTCATTCTGTTGGTAGAAAAACAATCACTGAGTAACATAATGGTTGCTTATATAAACTACATGTACTAGATTTTTTAAATAAAGATTAATTTGTAGGTGCCAGAGATTAATTCATAGGTGTCAGAGCCTTAGATGCCACAAGAACTAAAAAAGAGAGCTGATAGTCTTACTTTCTAATTTTTCTCTTCATCTTTAAGATGGTTCCATGGGAAGATCTCCAAACAAGAGGCTTACAATTTGCTGATGACAGGTACTTGTATTTCAGATGGAAATACAGCGGTAGTGGAATAACACCAAGTAATCCTGTTTATAACAGACTGCAGCAAAACCTGTTTTTTCTGTATGAACATATGAGCATCAGACTTGTGGTTGCTACTACATTGGAAAAAAGCCTCATGGCTGAGCACTGAGTATTTTTTTTAATGTTCTCAAGTACAGTTAGTTTCATAATTTTAATTGAAATAGTTAATTTTTTTGTTTTTGTAATATGTATAAAGAAAAAAATATCTAGGGCTTAAAATGCTGAGGAGAAAATACTGTTATGTACTTATGGGAGAATGTATTATAAACTTTTTTTTAGTCTCCTCATAGAGGAAGTAATTTTTAAAATGAAAACATCAGGATTTCTGACTCATACTGTCAAATAACATACCTTAAATATGAGAACAAAAATCTTTAGTGTTTTTTTAAAACATTGTCAAACCTTGCACACACACCCCACATGCTCTTGTAAAGAGGTGGTAAAAGTGGGGATAGGTTGTCAGCTACAGCCAAATGATTTTGCATTAACTTTGGCAGTTTAGTACTACTTCATCCCATTTGGGTGAAAAATGGGAATTGCTGTTGGAACTTACATCAGACCTTCTCCTTTAAGTGTGTAATTCTTGCTAATTTGTACAGAAAGAGCTTTGATAAGAGCTCATAAATGACACTAGGATAAGTAACAGTGAATAACACTGTATTATAATCTTTTCAGTTGGTCAGGTGTGCAGTTTTCTTGTGAGGCCTTCAGATAATACACCTGGTGATTATTCACTTTATTTTCGGACCAGTGAAAATATTCAACGTTTTAAAATATGTCCAACATCAAGCAATCAGTTTATGATGGGAGGCAGATATTATAATAGGTAAGTTTTCATAGTTGTGTGTATTTTATACTTCTATAAAGAATTCGTATAATGTATTGCTGATAACTTACTGATATAATCATTTCAGTATTTCTTAAGAATATACAAAGAGTTTTAACTAATTTGCTTAGTTGTAACTAAGCACATTCTAAAAGCCTTCAAAAGCTTGTGTAACTTATTTCTTTTGAAGTTATTTTTCTCCTTCTGTAAATGATTTTCTTCACCCTGTAATTTGGATTTATGACATGTAATTAGGATAATGCTGTGTTGTCTTGGAAGCTACTATTTATAATAGGGAGTTTCATGTATATGAAAAGGGGAAAATTAAAATATTAGTTTTATCAGTAGGGATTTTAAAGTATAAATAATAGAAATGGGTATTGACAAGAAAGGGAAAATTTATCTTAATTGTTGAAAAGAAGTCACCTTAAAACATGTGAATGATACTTTGGTCAGAAGTGCAGACCATTTAGAGTGATGAAACTTGGGGTGGGTTTGTTTTGCCATGGGTATAAAAATATGCAAAAAGAGATGACAAGCGATAAGCTTCACCTTTCATGGGAGAAGCTATCAATACAGCTCCATCCTTGAATCTGTGACAACTATGAATAAAATTATCAAGACTTCTCAGTAGTGAAAATTCACCTTTCTCTTTTAATTGAGGCCATTGCCTGTCACATAATCAGAAATTTTCCAGACTTTTTCACCTAGAACCAGGGCAATGTTCATCCCAATAGAGAATTTCTCTCATTTCCAGCTTGGCTAGAAGTGGATAGAGATCCAGCAGCTGGTGCGTCTGAGAAAATGTCAAGGTCTCCTAACTAAGAAGTTCAGTGGACTCATATGATTCAGTGGACTTCATATGGTTTCAAATGGACAATGGTTTGAGACTAAGCAATTGGAACCTTATTAACCTATGTATATCCCATACGCAGGCTGCTTGAGTACCCTCTACATTAATCAGTCTGGCCTCCAGACATCCTCATTGAAAATCAAGCTAGCTGCAGTGTCAGCCTTTGAAGGTAAATCCTCTTTTGCCCATTCTCTAGTTACATCCTCTTATTAGGAAGATGATAGGCTAAAAGCCCACACCTTAGGTGATGTCAAACTAATTAGCAAATTAGTGGTAGTCTTATTAGTCTCAAATGGCTTTGCAACATTAGATAGTATAGCTCCAGAAGATTACTGCAATAAATTATTACTTCAGGGAATTAATTTCCCACTGCTGGATTCACTTGAAGTGTATATATAAAATACATTTACCTAGAGAAGATTCTTTCCTTGACAATGGTTGGAAAACGGGATTAAAAGATTAAGCATTACTAAGTTATGATAATATGCTTTTAGAGTTTTTTTTGAATATTTTGGTACCTAGGTTGCAAAGATCCTCCTCGGTGAAAGAGAACTGCTTGGTTTTGAAAGACTTATAGTTTTAGTTGAATGTTTTGGGGAATTATTAATATACTCCTAGGCTCAAATTCTGTCCAAGTTAGTATTTACTGAAAGTTGATACATTTCTTGGAAGTTCAAACAGTATGTAATGCAAGATAATGATGCAAAATGAAGGTGCTAACTGCCCCAAATTATTTACCATAAGATCTACTGCAGAGGGGAATAAATAAGAATCAGGAAAAAAGGAATAACTTTCTGTGAGCTTTTTAATTCTTGTACTGGTTTATTTGTTATGGACACTGGAAGAAGGAAGTCTTTAAATATATGAAGACTAAGGTGAATTACAGAATCACAGAATCACTAGGTCGGAAAGGACCTTCAAGATCATCAAGTCCAACCATTAATCCAGCGCCACCATGTCCCCTAAACCATGTCCTGAAGTGCCACATCCACACGTTTTTTAAACATTTCCAGTGATGGTGACTCCGCCACCTCCCTGGGCAGCCTGTTCCAATGCCTGACCACTCTCTCGGTGAAGAAATTTTTCCTAATATCCAATCTAAACCTCCCCTGGCACAACTTGAGGCCATTTCCTCTTGTCCTATCGCTAGTTACTCAGGAGAAGAGGCCAACACCCTCATCGCCACAACCCCCTTTCAGGTAGTTGTAGAGAGCGATAAGGTCTCCCCTCAGCCTCCTCTTCTCCAGACTAAACAACCCCAGTTCCCTCAGCCGCTCCTCATAAGACTTGTGCTCCAGACCCCTCACCAGCTTTGTTGCCCTTTTCTGGACACGCTCCAGCACCTCAACATCCTTCTTGTAGTGAGGGGCCCAAAAGTGAACACAGTATTCAAGGTGCGGCCTCACCAGTGCTGAGTACAGGGGCACAATCACTTCCCTCCTCCTGCTGGCCACACTATTTCTGATACAGGCCAGGATGCTGTTGGCCTTCTTGGCCACCTGGGCACACTGCTGGCTCATGTTCAGCCGGCTGTCAACCAGCACCCCCAGGTCCCTTTCCGCCGGGCAGCTCTCCAGCCACTCCTCCCCAAGCCTGTAGCGTTGCATGGGGTTGTTGTGGCCGAAGTGCAGGACCCTGCACTTGGCCTTATTAAACCTCATACAGTTGACCTCTGCCCATCGATCCAGCCTGTCCGGATCCCTCTGCAGAGCCCTCCTACCCTCCAGCAAATCAACACTCCCACCCAACTTGGTGTCATATGCAAACTTACTGAGGGAGCACTCGATTCCCTCATCCAGATCATCTAATTGTTGTATGGAACAATCAGAAGTGGCTGAAAAGCATCAAACAGCATTGAATCCAGAACAGAAACATAGGAAGTATGAATCTATGCAAGATAATGAAATGATTTATGAGCATTTCTTGGGGCAGAGAACATTTGGTTTTTTTCTTTTATAACTTATCTAAAAACATAGAGTTTGTCTTCAAGATGAAAAACTAGAGGTTGAAGGAGTTTAAATGTATCTGTTAAACAGTTTTCATTGATCTTTTTTATAATAAGCTATTTCTTTAAATGCTCTGAAGGTATCTGCTTTTAAATCTGATACTAGTATTAGACTGGAACTTCAAAAAAAATCATCTTTGGTAGTAGTGTTTCTCTTTATATTCTTCTCTTGCTGTTTTAGTGATTGTAAGCGGTATTAAAAAATGGATAAAATAAAGCCAATCTCTTTGTTTGCAGAGTATTGATTACAGTTATAGTCACATAAATTTTAGACCAGGATTTTTCCATACAAAAGTAAGAGCCTAAAGAATAGTAAGGAAACCAACTCAAAAGTTGTCTGTTGTTTTATTTCCCAGGTAATTTGAATATCCAGACATGGGACTGGAAGGCTTGCAACCTATATAAGCAATGCTATGTCTCTGACTATATTCCAAAAGCAAGCCAAAATTATTCTGGGTGATCATGAGGAAAAATTCCTAGGTACATCTCAGGAATCTAGTGTTCTGTGATGCATAGGAAGACTACTTTTTTCCACTGACCTTTTCCCTTTGCATGTTTTCCTACCATTCTGTATATAATTGCTCAAAACTTCTGTTAATGAGTATAACAGACTGTATTTACACTCTCTCATATGGAGGTTTGCTTTCATTATTTCTTATTCTTATATTATCTCTACAAAACAGACAATCTGTGGTCTTTTAGTTGTCTATTTGAAGGTCCTAATATATAGGAAATGTTAAATACATATTGAGTGAATTATTTTGACTATATAACGCAATAGTATTTTCCCATGGACTTCAGTAAAGCATGTAACTTTTGTGATCTTTATCCTATCCATGGAATAAAGAGACAGGTGACTACTGGAGTAATATCTACTTTTTCATGTAAAAATTGGCAAAGTCCATTGGGGGGGACACAACAGGGACGATTTTACTGACTGTGTATCATGAAATCTCAAACAGAAAATATATGCTTACTAGCCTGTGGCCACACCATCCTGAACATGCTCTATTTCATCTCATCCTAGAAGCTAAGCAGCATTGGGCCCAGTTAGTACTTGGATGGGAGACTGCTTGGGAATACTGAGTCCGGGCTTCTAGCAAAGGGCCATGAAGATGATGAAGGGATTAGAGTATCTGTCATGAGGAGGACAAGTGGACAGAGCTGGGACTGTTCAGCTTTGAGAAGAGAAGGCTGGGGGGATGGGAACCTTATCACTGTGTATAAATACCTGATGGGAGGGAGCAAAGAGGAGAGAAACAGACTCTCTTTAATGGTGGCCAGTGACAGAAAAAGAGGCAGTGGGCACAAACTGAAATACAGAAAATTCCATCTGCACACAAACCACTTTTTTTCTTTTTTTTTCTTCTTTTTTTCCTTCCTATTGTGAGGGTGATCAAACACTAGAAGAGGGTGTCCCAGGTGCAGAATCTTGTCCCTCAGGAGAGTCAACAGCACTTCCCAGTTTGGTATCATCAGCAAACTTGCTAATGGTACATTCAACTCCTGCATCCAGATCATTGATAAAAATATTGAACAGGCTCTAGAATTCAACCCTGAGGAACCCCGCTTGTGACCAGTTGCCAGCCAGCTGTAGCCCCATTTGCTACAACCCTTTGAGCTTTGCCCTTCAGCCAGTTCTTCACCCAGCACACCGTGAACCTGCTCACAGTTGGACAACTTGTCCAGAAGGATACTGTGAGGGACAGTATCAAAAGCCTTACTAAAACCCAGAAAAACTACATCCACCACCTTCCCTTCATCCACCAGGTGGGTGACCTTATCATAGGATATCAGATTAGTTAAACATGACTTTCCCTGTTGTGAACCCATGTTGACTGTGCCTGATGATTGCATTGTTCTTTAAATGCCTTTCAATAGCACCCAGTATGATCTTCTCCAGGAGATAAATTATTAGTCATTATTATTAAAGTCTGTGGCAAAAAAAGCATTGAATGCATCTGCTTTTTTTTCATCCCTATTTGTCAGGTGACCATTTTCATCAAGTATCAGTTCAATGTTATCCTTCAACTTCCTCTTGCTGTTAACATACTTAAAAAAGCCCTTCTTGTTGTCTGACACAACACTGGCTAGTTTCAACTCCAGTTGAGCTTTGGCCTTTTGTGTCTTCTCCCTGCATATGCGAACTATGGCTCTGCAATCTTCCTGCGAAGCCTGACCTCACTTCCAGAGATCATACCATTTCTTTTTCCTCCTGAGTTCCAAGAGGGGTTCCCTGTTCAGCCAAGCTGGTCTTCTGCCCTGCTTGCTTGACTTGTGGCACAGTGGGATTGCCTGCTCCTGTGCTTTTAAAAGGTGGTTCTTAAAAACTGACCAACTCTCATGGACGCCTAATCGCTCAAAAGCAGTTTCCCAGGGGACACTGCTAACTAGCTCCCTGGGTAGCTTAAAGTTTGCTCTCTTGAAACCCAGGGTAGCAACTCTGCTGACCTTTTTTCTCATTACACTGAAATTTTTAGACTCAACCATTTTGTGATCACTGTGGCCAAGACAGCCACCTACAATCACATCTCCCATGAGTCCTTCTCTATTCACAAATAGCAAGTCTAGGAGGGTATCTTTCCTAGTTGGCTCACTGAGTACTTGTGACAAGAAGTTATCTTCCACAAACTTCAGGAATTTCCCAGACTTGCTTGTCACAGCAGTATGGTATTCCCAGTTGATGCCTGGGAAGTTGAAATCTCCCATAAGGACAAGGACTACCGATCCAGAGATTTCTCCTAATTGCCTATAGAATTAACTCATCAGTGCTAACATCCTGATTGGGCGATTGACAGTAGACACCCACTATGACATCTGGTTTTTTTTCCATCCCCTTAATCCTTACTTAGAGGCTCTCAACCACATCATCCCTAACTGTAAGGGCTGTACAGTCTAACCTCTCCCTTACATGTAGTGCAACTCCTCCATCTTGCCTGCCCTGCCTATCCCTCCTGAACAGCCCGTAGCCCTCCATCCCAGCACTCCTGTCGTGGGACTCTTTCCACCAAGTCTCACTAATACCAATGACATCATAGCTCTGGGAACTGACCAATGCTTCCAGTTCATTCTGTTTGTTTCTCATACTGTATATGTTGGTGTACAGGCATTTCAGATGTGCTCCTAAGCCCTTTGTGCTCCCAAGCCCTTTGTGCTCCCAGGAGCAGCATAAATGTTGCCATTAGCATTGTCATCCTCAGGCAGTGCCATGCCAACCCTTGGTTTACTTTCAGCTCTCCTGTTGTTATCCCCTTCCCCCATCAATTCTAGTTTAAAGCCCTCTCAATCAGTCCTGCCAGTTTATGAGCAAAGAAGTATTTCCCCCATCGGGACAGGTGGATTCTGTCAGGCCCCAGCATACCTTGTGTCTCAAAGATTTTTCCATGGTTATAAAAACCAAAGTTCTGGTGGAGGCACCAGTCCTGGAGCCAGGTATTGATGTCTTGGGCACACCTGTTTCTTCTGAGGTCTCCCCCCATTACTGGGAGGATTGAGGAAAACGCTACCTGTGCTTGTTTTGGAATACAGGCAGAGATGTAATATTGCTTATATAGGTTGTGGAACTTCCAGTCCCATGTCTGGATATACAAACTACCTGGGAAATAAAACAATATTCAAATATAAAATAGCATTTATTAATGCTTCACTTCTGATTTTAGAAAGTGTGGTAGGATAGGCATACCGATCCTACCACGTCTCTCATGCCCCTTTCTCCTCTCCATCTGTTTTCTTTTGGAAATCTAACCTTCCTAAGAGAGAGAGTTTTCCAAAAACTTGTAAAATTTAGGAGGGCAGCAGCATCACAGGGTGGTGTATCTGGTGATTCCATGTCAAAGTAGAAGATAAGAAACATTGACCCAACAGTTATACATTAAACAGGCTTTCAAGTTATCTTTTATTTGAGAGATGAGACAATGTGAGACTTGAAGAAGATTGAAGTTGTTGGAAGCCTTATTTGTTTTAACTGATAGATTAACTGTATTTTGATAGGCTGAACAATATGGGCTTAACAGGTTAATTCTTTTTCTTTATAATTTAATGATGTATAGAGTAGTGTTCTGCTTTCTGGATTTTTCACTATTTGAAATGTCAGCAGTTGGAATAACTCTTACTTCACCCATTAAGTATTAAAAGAATGATACTGCTCATGCTTGATGAGATACTTTTAAAATTATCCAGGTAGCTAGGATCTGGGCAGTCTAATAAGCCCTATGCTAAACATTTTACAATTACTAAGGTAACTGTAATGTGTTGAGATTCATCTTTATTTGTCTATATCAAACCAAGTTTAACCATTCACTTTTTTTAATTCATACTTATTTATACCTTCCTTGATGTATTTTGTGTAAGTAGGATTTTGTTGCTGTCAGATGCTGAAGAGAGTTATAAAACCCTTTTTTCCTGTCCCTTAGTTTCTTTTTGTGGTCAGTCTAATTTCATGCTTTACATTTTACATGTTAGATAACCTCGATCACTTGCAAATTTATTCTCGAGTGTATTTGAAGATATGTGGTATCTTTCCGTTTGCAACGTTTGGCTTGTTCAGTCATTTGGGCTGCTTTAGTGGTAAGACAATATACAAGGACCATCTGAGCTGAGTTTGTGTGGGGGAGAAGAGGGCTAAAGAAAAAAAAAAGACCCTTAATCACTCCATCAAGGCATACAGTCCTAGTCTATGCAGTATTCTAACTCCAAAATGAGTTTTCAAATGCAACTCAGTTTATTCTTCAGCTCATTTTACAACAGTGGAAGAAATCAGGCAATTGCCTCTTGAGGGATCACTCCTGTTTTTTTTAACCAAGGAAGGAGAGGAGACATTGATAGTCAAGGTATTCTTGATTTGATGAATGAGGGACAAATTATATAAAGCTGCCTTATTATTGATTGTCCTCATAACAAGATGTTGGTAATAGCTGTTCAACATGCAAAATATGAGTGATTATTTTATGCAGCGTGGTAAAGCTTAAATTTTTGTAGAGAAAATGGCATATGCATGTTGCATATCAATAAAAATAGAAATTTATTTTATTTTTAATAATACTGAGAAATTCAATTCACTTTACAAACCTGAAAAATAAATATGTTTGTGGGAAGATTCATTGACTTAACAAGCATACACTAGTTCATAGCTTTAGAAGAATGAGATAGAGAAAAAGCAAAGGAAGATGTCTTTCTATTGTTTTATTTACATGTTTTTATGATAATTTTTATTATATCCTATATCCCTTGTCTAAAGGAAGGACAAAATTTTATCCAATTGTAATAGGCCAAAGATTTATCACATGTGCCTTATTGATTACATTTGCACACACAGCTAACAGTATTTACATAGTATTTACATAGTATTTACATAGATAACAGTAAGTGAGAAAACACATAAAGTATAGTTTTGTTATCCACTTAATTACTTAGTTCTTTATTTTCAGGTTGATATTTTGTATATGAATGATTCATCTGTGTTGACATTAACATTACTTCTCTTTATTATAATGTAACTTTCAATAACTGCAAAAAAAAGAGCAAGTCAAAGATACGTTGAATTTTAGCTTGTGTCTGTCACTTCTCTCTTGTTCCTTCAAAATACAATTAAACCCGATTCTGGTAATTAGAATGCAAGCTTCCCTGTAGAGGAGTGTTACTGACTGGGTAGTTAAATTAACATGATAGCTCAGTGATTTTGAAGTATAATCTGCATAATCCATGTTATAAAACTTTTTTATTTCCCACTCCTGTCTTCCTAGAAAGAAATTGCTTTGCACAGTTTGAAGTATCTCCCACTCCCTTTCCCTAGTTACTCTAGGACTTTGAAAGTTATTACCAATAAAATAGCAATTTTCAGCCTGGTTGGAGAGCTGGGAAATGCACACGTGTTACTTGAATGTGGAAAAGGTAGCGTACTCATTTGGCATTGTGGTGGGTTGACCTTGGCTGGCCACCAGGTGCCCACCTAGACCCTTTATCACTCCCCCTCCTCAGTGGGACAGGGGGAAAAAATAAGATGAAAAACTTGTGGGTTGAGATAAAGGCAGTTTAATAAAGAAAAGCAAAGGCTGCATGTGGAATCAAAGGAAAGCAAAAAGATTCATTCTCTGCTTCCCATCAGCAAGCGATGTCCAGCCACTTCCTGGGAAGTAGGGCCTCAGTATATGTAGCAGTTGGAGGACAAACACCTTAATAACAAATGCCCCTCTCCCCTCCTCCTTTCTCTTAGCTTTTATTGCTGAGCATGACATCATATGGTATGGAATATCCCTTTGGTCAGTTTGGGTCAGCTGTCCTTGCGATGTCCCCTCCCAACCTCTTGCTCATCTCCAGCCTGCTGGCCTTTAAGGGTTGGAGAGACAGTCTTGATGCTGTGCAAGCACTGCTCAGCAGTAGCCAAAACTGGTTTGTTATCAACACATTCTAGCTACAAATACAGAGCACAGCACTATGAGGGCTGCTATGGGGAAAGTTACCTCCATCCCAGCCAGACCCGATACAGGCATTTTCAACAACCGATTGAACAAGTTCTGTGGAGTTTAGAATTAATACATTATGAGTATAGTTCTGTGAATTTTCTTGATTTCAATGTATTATTAAAGTGTCATTGCTGCAAATGAGATTATGATGTTTAACATTTGGGTTTTATTATAAATTTGTGAGGAAATGTTGCATGATTGCATGGAAAAGCAAATTCTCGTACAGCGGAAAAACTAACTGCTTTAACGTTTTAAATCTTATTTTTCTTATTTGAACAGTATTGCTGAGATCATTGAACATTATAGAAAAGAACAGATTGTTGAAGGATATTACCTTAAAGATCCTGTTCCAATGCAGGTAAAACTTAATCTCTGGGCACATGTTATTGAAGATGTTTACTTAATCCTCAAATATTTATAATATAGGAACTGAATTACAGCAGAGGTATCCATGATAGTTAAACAGCATCATCCCCTCCTGAATTTTTGTTTTGAGCTTGTGTGTTTCTTTCATTTTATCCTCATATGTGTTCACTTATCTAAGGTTGGCTTGTAGTAAACAGAAGATATGGTAAGCTTTGTCTGTGCTCTGGGGTGTAAATGCTCCATCTTGTGCCCCCAGCTCTGGTCCCTGATTGAACCAATGCTGTGCCTTAATACCATGTTGGGGTGTGTGTGGGGGAACTAGGCTGCCCTCCATTCTTCTGTGTCTGGCATCTTTCTTCCCCCATAGAAAACCTATATGCACAGAAAAGCTTCAGAGATGATCAGGGGACTGGGATTACAGGGCATATTCTGGAACATTGTTGCCCTGTAGCATAAATTCATCCTAAGAGACCACCAATAAACCAACCACATTGTCTAGTTTTTCATCAAGTTATAGCTAGTTCTATAGTGTATTTGTATACTTTGTTCCCTATCTATTCTCAAACTTTCCTGTTTTGATAGTTAGAAATTTGGTTTTAATTTCCAACCTAAATAGTTACCCATTTGTTAGATCTATTTTATTAATGCAAGGGCATTTCTTGTATTCTCCCTTAGCCAGCTCACTAAGCTGTTTGTTTGTATTGTTCATAACATTGCCCTACTACCACCAATTCCCATGTGAGTTTGTGTTTTTTGAATGTAATGGATCAGAACAGTTCAGAATACCATGTCATTAGTAATTCCTTTTTTCTGTGAGAGTACTTACCAGATATATCCTAGAATATTATCTGTGTCGTTTTTGTTATCACATTATATTGTTTTCTATCAGTAAGTATCAACAAGTGCAAATTTTATGTTGTATTACTAGACTTATGCCTTATTATTCTGATAGTTCCTTTATTGCTGATTGGCTTTGTCATCAATGCTTCCCAGTTGTCTGCTACTATTAACTCACGCTCTGTAACGTGGTTGAGACAAATGCGAGGGAATTTGAATTCCAAGACTGATCCTTGAAAAGCTTCACCTAATAACTTTCCTTGTTCTCCATAATTCTTTTTGGATCATGGCAATCATCTTCGCTTTGGCACTTTGTATCAATAACTTTCTCTGCATTGACTAATTTTCCATGTGAGACTGCATCAAATTATTTTAAGTTATTCAGATATATTTTTGTGTTTCCTTTGTTTAAAAAAAAAGTTATTGGTGGTGTAATTACATTTGGTTGTGTGTTCTCCCACATACTGTCATGCTCTGGTTTTGAAGAAAAGTTTCAGAAGTCTTGCATACTATTTGGTTCAATCTGATAGACTGTTTCTAATTTGAAATTTCCTTTAAAACATTTTTCACTAGATCTGTTGTTTTGTACGTTGTTTCTTTCATAGCTATGTTATGGAGATTATCTTGAGTTAGTAAAAATTTGGGTATTGCTTCCATTGTGAGTCCTGTAATTCCTATTACTGAAATGTTTTTCATCTTGCCTTGTCATGTTGTTCAAAGCCATAATTCTTATAGATATATGAGAAGGAAGGGAGAAAAGTAGAGTATTTTAGTATGGAGCTAGTGCATATATCACTTCATCTCAATACTGTTCTCACTGCTTGACAGTCTTGCTTTTCATATTTTCTTACGGCTAAAGAACTTTTGATGATCAGCTGACTCAGTAAGGTCAAACTTGGCTTGGCTTTTGGCCATTCTACCTTGGTATTTACATTTCCAGATCTTAGTTTTCTATGTGAATTTATCCTTTTTCTATTTCCTGTTTCTGCTTTCTCCCATTGTTTTTTGTTAGAATGATACTCATTTAGGACATGACTGCTAATAAGATTAGTGAGGGACTGTGCAACTTTGTGTGTTAATAATTCAATTTTAATTGTGATCTGCACCATGATTGATTCAGAGTTTATCCTTAATTATTCAGTCCCAAAAGCCTTGGTAGAAGACAGTTAGAAGCAAATAACCTTTAGAGACTTGTGTAAATTTTGCATAAATCACTGTGAAAGATGCTGCTTTCTATTTAGTGTTAAAAAGATGTTACTTTGTGAAAGTTGGTCTGCATTTAAACCTTATTTTTCTTCTCATATTATAATTCTGGCCTAATCATTCCACAAGAAATAGTTATATTTCTGTCAAAGGTATTGTATTAAATTATATTAGTTTGTTAAGACACACGAGAGAATAATAATAAAGAATTGGTAGCATTCAGTAAAATTTCAGTTGCAGCTTCGTAGTGTGCAATTGTTTCTCGATGATTTCTGAGCTTAAAAAAATGTTGATTTCTTCCTTGTTTACCAGCATCAAGAACAAGTGCTTAATGATACAGTGGATGGAAAAGAAATCTACAATACAATTCGTCGTAAAACAAAGGATGCTTTTTATAAAAATATTGTAAAAAAGGGATATCTTCTGAAAAAAAGTGAGTTCTGTTTGCTTCTATGAAATGTTTTTTTCTAAAAAATGCAGATATGGATGCATATTTTGTGCAGTACTGGTACTAGTGGAGGCAAAATTGAAGTGGCAAAAGGTGGTAGAAAGCCTGTAAAGGGTATGAAAGGTTCTTTTTCCTTAAGAAGTAAATAAATAGAAAGACATAATACATAAAACGACATGCAATATAAAGATGTTGATCGGCAGTTCTTGCTGAAAAAATCAGACAACAGCACAAAAACCAACTGCTTTTTATCAAAGGTAACAATCAGACTTATTAAATTAAGTATGTTTTCATAAAATATATTCATATTTAATACACAGTTTGTTTAAATTTAAGCTGATCACATGGGTTAGAGAGCGCTAGATTAATGTAAGTCAGTACATTCATTGGAGACCAGAGCTGGTTTAATTTTGTTATTCCAAGTTAGGTAATATGTTTAATTTAAAATGTATATTCTGGTGTACAAGATACATGGAGACTTTTTTAAGGCTCTAATACTGACACAGTCAACATAGCATAGAATAATTGGATTAAAAGCTGCCTGACTTATCTCAATATATCCCTGAAGAATTACCATTGTGCAAGATTTCTGAAGTTCGAGGAAGCTAGTCCCTTTCCAAGTATCATGACTTTAGTTTTTCTGTTTCCACTAAAGTTGATTTAAAAAAAAAAAAAAGAGTAATAACGTTTCTGCATATGACCAAGACAGTAGCTAAAACATTAAGTACCAGATAGTGATCTGGGTAGCAAGCAAAAGTGAGAACGAAGGTAAGTATTTAAATATAGCCAAATTTAAAAGATGCGTTCAAAGGAAACAAAAAACAGATCCTCTGAATAAAGAAAGGAAAGCATCTCTCCTCTTGAGAGTGTTAGAGTTAATTCTGAGAGAAGGTGTTAGAGGGATGTGGTAGGGTGAGGAATCAGCTGAGAATGAACAAAGTGAAAATCTTTACCGAAAAGCGATAATGAGATACTTTAAATGTGCAAGCAGGAGTACTGAGTAGGCGTGGAGAGATGCACATACCCGCATACAGAACAGAAATTTAATAAAAACACTCTTCCATCTAGTAGAGTATAATAACTGGATGTTAAAGTTAGTTTTCCAAAACAGTGAGTACTAGTGCTTGTTTTTGAAGGGATGTGGTGGATCTGTGATGAGCAAATTGAAAATTAAGGCTGAATGTTTTTCTAAAAGATACTGTGGGTTTATGTATGAACTAGTTGCAGAAAGTTCCTTATCAGTTGTAATTCAGAGGACATTAAACAAGGAGTGATTTATTTTTGGTTTAGTCAGTGGCTAAATCCACATTTTACTGATACATCTACTGTGTCTTCCAACAACCTTGACATTTAAATCTGTGGTTATTAAATTTTTTAAATGTGTTTTTCTGAAACATGTGGAACTGGTCAAATTTTTGGATATAGATATGTTTGGGGCATGGTTCTGATCCAAGTTTCTATATATTGCCCTTTCTGTTCTTCATTCGTTCTGTTTTAAGATACTGTGATGCAATCTGTTATGCTGATCAGTTGATTAGAGTTTAGGAATAACTTTTTCATGTCAAGAGAAACTGATTTCTTCATTAAAATAGCCATAATAAATTGGATCACTTACAGCATCACACATTATTTGCAAACTGTATAGACAGAGTCTTCCCACTGATATGAATGGAGATCATATGCACTTGCTTAATCCTATTGAGATTAATGAAAATGCTTAGAGAACTATCTAAAATTGTACTTGAATCTGTGAAGAGGGTCTAGTTTTAGCTACATGCTGCAAAAAATTGAGTATTTATACTGATGTTATTGCTTAAGCATGATTATCTGTACATTGTTCTTCTGTTTGTATTTTGACAAAAACCTTACTGCCCTCTTCTTTCTTCATTTACAAAATTTACATTTTCTTTTAAAACAATATTGTAACTTCTTACTTGCTTTCCTTACAGGTAAAGGAAAGAGATGGAAAAACTTGTACTTTATATTGGAGGGAAATGATGCCCAGCTTATTTATTTTGAAAGCGAAAAACGAGCCACAAAACCTAAAGGATTAATAGACCTTAGTGTGTGTTCAGTCTATGGAGTACATGACAGTTTATTTGGCAGGTAGGGCACTGGCTTTTAATTCTTGTACATGCAGCAGGACAGTTAGCTACTAGTTTGAGGCATATACAAGATAGGGACAATACGTCACTAATGAACAAGTAGGCCTGGCGCAATAAACTTGCTTTTTGACACCTGAGTCCTGGTAACATTTCACATGGGGTTTTTTTAGCTTTTGCTGATTGTGAAATGAAAGCGTTGTGACTCTTGGTTCATATTGCATTTTATTCCATAGTTGATGTAGATTGCAAGAGCATATGTAGACAGATTTAACTGATTAATGATAACTTGTTAAGCTATGGCAACTTGATTGCTAGAAACTATTCATAAACCACTTCTAGTAAAAAAATTTTAGAACTTAGTCTTAAGATTTTCTCATGTAATATGATGCAATAATGATTTGGCCTTTTGCATTGTCATTTTTCAATATTGTGTATTAATTGTTCCACATTTGATATTGCAGGCATTAAAAAGATTACGAAGCAACTGTATTGAGGGTTTTAATCCTATTGAACCAAGAATTGATAAGATCAAGAATTTTGTCAGTTCTAGAAGATCTGCATTCTTTTGTTGATAGGTATTAGAAAGCTAAATTAGTTAGATAACTTATCAGTGCTTTTCTATTTCAGAATCAGTAAGAATCAGATTAGACCAACATTAGAGCAGTAAGTTAGTTCATATAAGCAAACATTTTATAAATTATTTTTGCAAGATAATTAGATTCAGAGATCATTTTTACAGTTTCATTTACTGTACTAATTTTGATTTTTCAAAATATTTCAACTGCGAGCGATGTGATTATAATCAAAAAAGTTGAGAATCAAAACACTTTCTCATATCATTGGTAACTAAGATGAAAGAGGTCACATCTTTGTTTTCATTGTTAATTACAAAAAATGTGCAGTCCTGTGTGATATAGAAGATGATGATGATGCATTTACTCCTATAAATGTTGTTATTTTTTCATAACAGATAGAAAAATGCATTAAACAGAAGCTCTGGTTATTCCATGCATCTTAATATTTATTAAAAGTATTTAATCAACTTTAAGTCTTTTCACAGAGATAATGTGAAGATAGATGTTTAAAATTAGTGGCATTTCTTAAGCTGCAAAGATCTGGTGTTCTTGCACCATCTGATGTTCATACACTTCTCAATAGTTTTGAAAAATCTACACAACTATTGCAATGAGGAGCCATAGATATGAGAGTACCATTTAAAAAAAAACAAACCTGAAATCTTCCTCATGTAAGTTGGCAATTATGCAGGAAGCTTTGGTGTAGACTCTAAACAAGGGATATTTTGGTTAATGGTGACTGTTAAGCAGCTTCTAAGAACACTGTAATGTGGGTTAAGATGTAGTTGGATAATAAGTAACGCTAAAAGCGTGGGTAGGAGATGCATGGTTGCACTTGCTTGGGAAAGCTGTTGGTGAAGAACTGTAGCTGAGACAAAATTCCTCTTATATTTTAAGTAGGTGGTAAAAACTACCTTTCCCCTTTTGTCAGAAGTACAGTGAGGGCTGTAGCTTTGCATGTCTTTGGTGACAATGATTTAAGTAGCCCCTGGCTATTTCTTGCCCCCCTCCCCAGTCCTCTTGTGGGTATGGCCACAAAATGCCATGCCAGTATTTCCCTAAGCAATGGATGGAGGGAAGGGAAGACTGAAACATCATTTTGCAAGTGCAGTAAGATCCTTCATGTAACCCTGTGTTTGGGAGAGCTAAATTCCCTTGAACGTAACGTGGATGGCCATGAATCAAGTGTGCACTTTAGCTTGTAATGTAACAGTACAAAATATTTTTGATACTCCTTGACAAATGAGTGTAGATACATAAAATGGTGAAGATGTTATAATTGCATTCAAAGCTTTAGAAGTTTATATCACACATATTCAATGATTAGTATGCGATCCTATACACGTTTTCTTGGTCGTGAGAGCTGTGGAACACGTTCACATAAGGATTTCCTTATGTTAATATAGTTTCCTGAACCCCTAAAACAACAAATCCATAATGCATGATTAATTGGTTGGGAACTAATGCTGAACCTGTGCATAATTTAAAATGTTTGTGGGGAATAGTCCTCATTAACAAGTCTTTTATGTTATCAGGTGTGTTTTGCCTCAACTGTAAGTCAGTGTACATGCATATTCAATACAAACTGTTCCAAGTTTCTTAAATATTCTGAAACAAACTAGTTGAACTGCAGTGCAATTTTCTTGAAATTACATAATTCATTCAAACCAAAATGCCCTTTTGAAGCATGTAGAAACTTTTCTTGTTGGAGTTTTTCTTGTTTCCAAGTGTGATGATACTGCATTTTTGTTTTGTTTGTTTTTAAGGCCAAACTGTTTTCAGATAGTAGTTCAGCACTTCAGTGAAGAGCATTACATCTTTTACTTTGCAGGAGAAACTCCAGAACAAGCACAGGTGAGAGCTTTTGATGGTAAATATAATTTTTAAAGTAATTTTTTGTTTTGTAGTGTTTAATGATATTATCCTTCTCTAATAGAAAGCAAGCATACCACAGATGATGGCTATGTCTACAATAGCAACTACTACCATGCAATAGTAGCAGATCTATAAGGGAAATAGTTGGTGCTGAGAATCAAGCACCTAGATTACCTGTGCTTTAGGGATTTTACTTTGGACAAGTTCTAGTCTGGTCTCATGGACTTGAACTTCCATTAGTTATTTCTGGAGAATAACTTTTGGAGTAGTTCATTCCAAAAAAAAAAAAATGTTTGCTCTCCAACACTCTTCCATGTAATGAACCAGAGCATGGTAAGTGGGAGTTTTGCTTCAAGAGCACATTCCTGATATGACCTAAAATGCTAATGCAGGTATGCCCACCACTCAAAATCTATTGAGCCTTTTACAGTTATTTGTCCTGTCCATAAATTGGTCATTGTTTATAGTCTTAGGCCCTGATCTTGCATGAAAAATAAGGGGTTTTTTTTGTTTGTTTTACATTGGTGTCATTAGTTATTATCAGTTAATGTTTGCTGACTAAGAATTGTAGGAATGGAGTCTAATTCTCTAAAAGTCACTCGCCAACAGGAGAGCATGTGGAAGATGTGACAATGTTCTTATTCATGAAGTTGTTTTGGTATTCCAGAGCTATGAAATATACCTGTTGCGTCAGAAGTTAAGCTAAGCCTTTGATTTTATTTAAGAATGTGTAGTAGGCAGAATATCCTGTCCTGTTTTCTGAATATTTGGTATAATCTGCTTTTGGTTTAGATTTGCTTAACATTTAAGCTGTTCACTGCATTTATACAGGATACTGGGTTTTCTTTTATAAAACGATTCTGGTTCAGGCAAATCAGATATTTTACTGATACTTCTGTTCTCAGTTACAGCTGACTGTACCTTGTAACATTTCAAAGAATAGTTTTGTTGGTATACTAAGCAAAACTTGATGGATTTCATATAATGTGGTAAATATCAAAGGAGCTGTCTAATGAATTGCATGTTGTCTGAGGATTGTACAAACCACTAAGTGAATGTAATGTAGAGTGTAGCCTCATATGCCAGTGTCATTGTGCATACTATGGTGCAGTGTTCAGACTTGCTGCTGTAAACTTTGGCATTGAAGAGGATAGGTTTTTCTGTTAGGAGGGGGAATAAAGATGACTTTGTATCTAGGAAAAAATTAAAATAATTTAGAGTATTTAGTAGGTTCTGTGGTTCTTTATTTGCTTTTCTTTATTCAAATATCCACTGATGTAGCCAAATATTCAAATATTTGACTACATCAGTGGACAAGGGAAGAGCTATGGATGTCGTCTATCTGGACTGCTATAAGGCTTTTGACATGGCCCCCCACAACATCCTTCTCTCTAAATTGGAGATATGGATTTGATGGGTGGACTGTTCGGTGGATGAGGAATTGGTTGGATGGTCAAATCCAGAGGGTAGTGGTCAACGGCTCAGTGTCCAGATGGAGATTGGTGACGAGTGGTGTCCCTCAGGGGTCAGTATTGGGACCAGTACTGTTTAATATCTTTAATATCAATGACATAGACAGTGGGATCGAGTGCACCCTCAGCAAGTTTGCAGGCAATACCAAGCTGAGTGGTGCGATTGACACACCTGAGGGATGGAATGCCATCCAGAGGGACCTGGACAAGCTCAAGGAATGGGCCTGTGTGAACCTCATGAGGTTTAAGAAGGCCAAGTACAGGGTCCTGCACCTGGGTCAGGGCACCCCCTGGTATCAATACAGGCTGGGGGATGAAGGGATTGAGAGCAGCCCTGCCGAGAAGGACTTGGGTGTGTTGGTTGATGAGAAGCCCAACATGACCTGGCAATGTGCACTTGCAGCCCAGAAGGCTAACCGTATCCTGGGGTGCATCAAAAGCAGCATGGCCAGCAGGTCGAGGGAGGTGATTCTGCCCCTCTACTCTGCTCTGGTGAGACCCCACCTGGAGTACTGCGTCCAGCTCTGGAGCCCTCAGCACAGGCAAGACATGGACCTGTTGAAGAGGGTCTAGAGGATGGCCATGAAGATGATCAGAGGGCTGGAGCAATTCTCCTATGAAGAAAGGCTGAGAGAGTTGGGGTTGTTTAGCCTGGAGAAGAGAAGGCTCCTGGGAGACCTTATTGCAGCCTTCCAGTACTTAAAGGGGGCTTATAAGAAAGATGGTGTCCTGGTTTCTGTGGGATAGAGTTAATTTTCTTCCTGATAGCTGGTATAAGTGCTCTGTTTAGTATTTGGGATGAAAATAATGTTGATAACATACTGATGTCTTCAGTTGTTGTGAAGCATTCAAGGACTGTCCAGCTTCTCATGCTGGCCTGCCAGCGAGAAGGTGGGGGGTGCATGGGATAGCTGGGAGGAGACACAGCCAGGACAGCTAACCCAAACTGGCCAAAGGGATGTTCCATAACATATGATGTCATGCTCATTATATAAACTGGGGGAGTTGGCTGGGGAGGACTGCTGCTTGGGAACTGTCTGGGCATCGGTTGGTGGGTGGTGAGCAGTTGCGCTGTGCATCGCTCATTTTGTATATCCTTTTATCATGATTATTACTTTTTTCCTTCTTTTTCTGTCCTATTAAACTGTTTTTATCTTAACCCATGAATTTTACTTTTTTTCCACGATTCTCTCCTCCACTGGGGCAGGAGAGGGAGTGAGTGAATGGCTGTGTGGTGTTTAGCTGCCTACCTGGTTAAACCACAGCAGTCCTTTTTGGTGCCCAACGTGGGGCACAACAGGTTGAGATAAAAACAGATCTGACCAGAGCATGTTAGAACAAATTTGATATAAGTGTTCATTATATCAGCTTAATTGTTACTAGTGACAATGTTTTGGTATTTGTTCTTGAAGTTGTTGTGCTTGTTCACAGAGTTGTGTTATAGAACACCTTAGTTGCTGTATATGTTCCCCGTTGTGCTGTTTATCATCTCTGGGAACTGGGTCAAGGTTATCATTTTGCTGTACTTTGTAACAGTGGCTTATGATGTGATAAAATGGCTGGTCATGACACTAATATGGTATTTTTACTCAGCATTGCCATCATCTCTGTGCTTCGAGAGCCATCTCTTGGAAACTATTAATAATTACACTGTTTACCTTTTCTCCTTGGAGACCAAATTATGGGGGAGACACCTTCTTTCACCTTTTCCTTCCCCTCCAGGCTAGTTACAACAGCTCTTGAGAATATCACATATCGTTGGGATGTTCAAACTGGCATGTTCCTGTTGCTTCTACTCCTGAATGTGTTTCAGGTCTTGTTTAAAGTTAAACAATTACTATGTGGAATAAGTGGGTCACATGGATCACATAGCGAGATTGAATAGGAAACCTCAATCGCCCAGGAATCTTGGAAGTGATCGTGGACTGGCCAGAAGGCAAAGATTTTTAGAATATTGCCAGAAGAGGATGTGACGTGTGCTGAAGAAGCCCCACTGTATCTAATAAACTGCCTGAAAATGAGAAGCAGTATGCCATGTTCACTGATGGGTCTTGTCACATTGTGGGAAAGCACTGGAGGTAGAAGGCTGCTGTGTGGGGTCCTATACAAGTCATAGAAACTGCTGAAGGATAAGGTGCATCGAGCCAATTTGTAGAAGTGAAAGCCATCCAGCTGTCTTTAAACATTGCTGAATGACAAAAATGGCCAGTACTTTATCTCTGTAGTGACTCATGGATGTTGTTAAACGCCGTATGGGGGTGGCTACAGCAGTGGAAGCAGAGCAACTGGCAGCACAGAGGCAAGCCCATCTGGGCTGCCGTATTATTACAAGATATTGTTGCCTTGCTAGAGAAACTGCTTGTAAAAGTATGCCATGTAGGTGCCCACATCCCCTGTGATGCTCTAGCCTTCAGGTAAATCGGACAATAGAATGGACAGTTCAAGTTTATCTTGAGAGCAGTGGGTGGTTGGACATTCAAACATTAAGAAAAACATTTAGCAAAAGCCACCTGGTTAGTCAACACTAGGGGATTTACCAGTCGAGCTGACCCTGCCCAGTCAAAACTCTTACATACTGTAGAAGGGGATAATGTTCCTGTGGTGCACACAAGAGAGATGCTGGGGAAGGCAGTCTGGGTTATTCCTGCCTCAGGCAAATGCAAACCCATTCGTGGGATTACTTTTGCTCAAGGACCTGGGTGCACTTGGTGGACGATGCGGGAGTATGGCGAGGTCTGATGTAAACCTCAAGGAGATTTGATTTTGGGGGAGTATAGCCAATGATTTGAATTGTATGATGTTAATTGCTATATAATACTGTACGTCATCGCTACTATGGTCGCTATATGCCGTATTAAGGGTATTATAGTAAGAACCACCCAGATGAATGAAGAATGAACTTTAATGAAACCCAATAAAGAGCAGCGTTGAGGGAACCAGAACTGTCTTCAGCATGCAACAGTCCAATACCACACACCATCTCTCCTGCCCTGAGAGACTGTTATGAGAGACAGAGCCTAAAATCATGGTCCAAACGAACTCAATGGACATTTTAGAGGGATGGCCCATAAACTAAGGGAATGATATCTGTGTGTATATATCAAAAGACAGGAGAAGTGGTAGTGATTAATTGGAATGTATTGGTAAGCGTAGGACCGGGGCATGATGTAGATGGTATAGACTAAGGGGTGGATACTGTCCTGGTTTCGGCTGAGAGAGAGTTAATTGTATTCCTAGTAGCATGTATAGTGCTCTGTTTTGGATTTGTGATGAAAATAATGTTGATGACATACTGTTGTTTTTAATTGTTGCTAAGCAGTCAAGGACTGTTCAGGTTCTTATGCTGGCCTGCCAGTGAGAAGGCATGGGGGACACGGGAAGCTGTGAGGGGACACAGCCAGGACAGCTGACCCAAACTGGCCAAAGGGATATTCCATACCATACGATGTCATGCTCATTATATAAACTGGGAGAGTTGGCTGGGGAGGGCCGCTGCTTGGGAACTGGCTAGGCATCGGTTGGTGGGTGGTGAGCAATTGCACTGTGCATCACTTATTTTGTATATCCTTTCATTATAATTGTGGGGTTTTTTCCCTTCTTTTTCTGTCCTATTAAACTGCCTTTAGCTCAACCCATGGATTTTACTTTTTTCCCCCAATTCTTTCCCCCACTGGGGTGGGAGGAGGGGGGGTGTGAGCAAACAGCTGTGTGTTTAGCTGCCTGCCAGGTTAAACTACAACAGATGGGGGCAGACTTTTTAGTAGGGCCTGTTGTGACAGGACAAGGGGTAATAGTGTTAAACTAAAAGAGGGTAGATTTAGACTGGATAGAAGGGAGAAATTTTCCACAGTGATGGTGGTGAAAGACTGAAACATGTTGCCCAGAGAGGTGGTAGATGCCCCATCCCTGGAAACATTCAAGGTCAGGTTGGATGGGGCTCTGACCAACCTGGTCTAGTTGAAGATGTCGCTGCTCATGGCAGGGGTGGTGGATTAGAGAACATTTAAATGTCCCTTGCAAGCCAAACTATTATTCTATGATTTTATGAATAAGAAATCAAGCTAATAAAAATGTGATGCATAATTGACAATTCCTTTTGTGGAAGGTTTTGAAAGCTAAAACATTACTCCCAAAGTGGTTTGCCTGAGAATAGCTGCAATATAGAATGTACCTGTATTTTAAAAATGTGGAAGGTAATGTAAAGGGTAAGACTGAAAAAGTTTTTGTCTTTAATGGTATTATTAAATTGTACTTTTAGAGTAGGTAGCAGATGTTTGAGCGTACAGCCTTATGAATGTTAGTCAAAGCCTAAATTTTTTGCTTTGTAAGAGCTTACAAAATTTGTGGGGGTGGGGTGTGAAAAGATGAAAATGAGGCTATAGCATATCTTCCACCTTCCAAAGCATCTACTCTGCTTTATGTATTTGTGAGCAGAGAGAATGCTTTTACAAATATATTAACAACAAAAAGAGAGGCAAGGAGAATCTCCATCCCTTACTGGATATGGCAGGGAACATTGTCACCAAGGACGAGGACAAGGCTGAGGTACTTAATGCCGCTTTTGCCTCAGTCTTTAATAGCTGGACCAGGTATCCGCAGGGTATTCAGCCCCCTGAGCTGGAAGACAGGGATGGAGAGCACAATAAACTCCTCATAATCCAGCAGGAAGCAGTTAAGGACCTGTTAAGCCACCTGGACACCCACAAGTCTATGGGGCCTGATGGGATCCATCCAAGAGTACTGAGAGCGCTGGCGGAGGAGCTTGCCAAGCCACTCTCCATCATTTATCAGCAGTCCTGGTTAACAGGGGAGGTCCCAGAAGACTGGAGGCTTGCCAATGTGACAGCCATCTACAAGAAAGGCCGGAAGGAGGATCCTGGGAACTACAGGCCTGTCAGCCTGACCTCGGTACTGGGGAAGATTATGGAGCGGTTTATCTTGAAGAGGCTCACAGGGCATCTGCAGGACAACCAAGGGATCAGGCCCAGCCAGCATGGGTTCATGAAAGGTCCTGTTTGACCAACCTGATCTCCTTCTATGACCAGGTGACCCGCCTAGTGGATGAGGGAAAGGCTGTGGATGTTGTCTACCTGGACTTTAGTAAAGCCTTGGACAGCGTCTCCCACAGCATTCTCCTGGAGAAACTGGCGGCTCGTGGCTTAGACAGGTTTACTCTTCGCTGGTTGAGGAACTGGCTGGATGGCCGAGCCCAGAGAGTTGTGGCGAATGGCGTTAAATCCGGTTGGTGGCCAGTCACAAGTGGTGTTCCCCAGGGCTCAGTTTTGGGGCCAGTCTTGTTCAATATCTTTATAGATGATCTGGATGAGGGTATCGAGTGCTCCCTCAGTAAGTTTGCAGATGACACCAAGTTGGGTGGGAGTGTTGATCTGCTGGAGGGTAGGAGGGCTCTGCAGAGGGATCTGGACAGGCTGGATCGATGGGCAGAGGTCAACTGTATGAGGTTTAACAAGGCCAAGTGCCAGGTCCTGCACTTTGGTCACTACAACCCCATGCAATGCTACAGGCTTGTGGCCCGGCAGAAAAGGACCTAGGGGTGCTGGTCGACAGCCAGCTGAACATGATCCAGCAGTGTGCCCAGGTGGCCAAGAAGGCCAACAGCATCCTGGCCTGTATCAGAATAGTGTGGCCAGCAGGAGTAGGGAAGTGATTGTGCCCCTGTACTCGGCACTGGTGAGGCCGTAGCTTGAATACTGTGTTCACTTTTGGGCCCCTCACTACAAGAAGGATGCTGAGGTGCTGGAGCGTGTCCAGAGAAGGGCAATGAAGCTGATGAGGGGTCTGGAGCACATGTCTTATGAGGAGCATAAGAACTGGGGTTGTTTAGTCTGGAGAAGAGGAGGCTGAGGGGAGACCTTATCGCTCTCTACAACTACCTGAAAGGCGGTTGTGGCGACGTGGGTGTTGGTCTCTTCTCCCAAGTAACTAGCGATAGGATGAGAGGAAATGGCCTCAAGTTGTGCCAGGGGAGGTTTAGATTGGATATTAGGAAAAATTTCTTCACCGAGAGAGTGGTAAAGCATTGGAACAGGCTGCCCAGGGAGGTGGTGGAGTCACCATCACTGGAAGTGTTCAAAAAATGTGTGGACGTGGCGCTTCAGGACACGGTTTAGGGGGCATGGTGGTGTTGGGTTAATGGTTGGACTTGATGATCTTGAAGGTCTTTTCCAACCTTTATGATTCTGTGATTCTGTAATGGGGGTGTAGGTTATACTTTTCCGTGTTTTTCTGTTAATGCTGTTGGGTTTTTTTGTTTGAAGCATATGGTGTACAATACTACTGCACTATAAAAATACAGGAGAGAACGATCAGAACTGTTTACCTTGTTGACTGTTATTTTCTTAGAAGCAACCAAGTCTTGCTTACTGTTATACACCTTTTTTTATTTAATTCTGTATGACTGACCTCGAAAATTGATAAAGGTCAGACTCTGTATTTGTTAGTAATGCTTTATCTTTCTAAAAGAGAAACTTTCAGATTTGCAAATGTTTATTTAGTTTTATGGGAAAGATGAATTTTGCTTTACTGTTCAAATTTTCATACTTTGAATTGCATACAAGTTGGTTCTTTGTAAGCTAAAGAAACAACTTCAGATACTTCAGTGTGTTTGTTTTTTTTTTTTAATTTTAGACATGTCTGTTCTACTGCAGGAAGTTGAATCTGACTTTTTATTACACTGTTTTGTCCCTTTCTCTCTTAGGACTGGATGAAGGTTCTGCAGTTGTTTTGCAGTTTAAGAAAAAACAGTCCAGGGACATCAAATAAACGTCTACGTCAGGTGAAGCTGTATAGATACGGGGGGGAGGGGGATAGGTTGTCTCCTTGTTGCAAAGCGATGATGATACATCTCAGAATTTTTGTTTCGACAATAGTAAATCCTGCATGTATTTCTTTTTCTCAGAGTTATGCAGTGCCTTTGTTAAACCAACTGGAATGACTACTACTTTGTTATAATATTTATATACACAAAGAAAAAAATGTTTTTAGGCAACTGGAAGAAGCTTTGCTAGGTATAAATTTGTGACGACATTTGAGTAAAAGTGTCAAGAATTCAGCATTTGTATTGTCTTAACTCTTACAATTCACCAGATTTGACAGACTTATGTCACATGTAACCAAAATACTAGTATATCTAATATTATTCTTTTTCAGTGACAAATACATGCTGAACTGTGATTATGGCATAATTTCTTTTGGTCTCTTGAGAGTACTGTTGTGGCTAGAATTTCTTTCAGAGGTAAAGGACAGATAGTCATAAATGGCTACATCGGCGATGGTTAGAGAATAACAGGAATCAAGAATCCCTGGTATCTTTGAATGCTACGAATGTCGGAAGTAGCTGTTTTATCAGTCTATGGAAACAGGGCTAAAATTTTTTTTAGGAAACGCAGAATTATTCTGTGGTCAATATTAAAGATGATTGAATACTTCTGAAGAACCAAACTAAATTAGGTAAATTGATATATAAACTGGAAGAAGTAATTGGAAGCCACAGAAGTGAAGCACCTACAGAGTGGTCATCTGAACTAATTTTGTACTTCCAAAAGCAAAGAAAATGTTAGGCTGCATGAAGGAATAGAATAGAATAGAAAATAGATGCTATTTAATATTTATGGTATTCTCATTTAGGATACAGTTAGTTTTGATCATCTTATAACAAAATGCATAAAGGAAATGAGAAAATTATTTTCATTATAGGCTGGAATGAATAAAAGAATTTCCAAGTAAATAAGTGTGGGAAGTATTGGATTATTTAGAGAGGTGAAAAGTATAAGAAGCATGAATGATCAAAGTATATAAAGTGTATAAAGATCAAAAATCATACTTCCATGACTGTCTTACCGAAATTTTATCAGTTTCAGGGTTTCTTGAACTGTCCTTTGAAAACTCTGGTACTGAATATTTATATTTAAATGGATTTTTGACCTGATCAAGTATGATATTTCCTGTATTTGTCTAAATTGACTTCAGTTGATATCAGTAGATATTTGATTGAGCTATGAATTGCATGCAATTCATAAATTTGTAAAATAGTAGACTGTTTAAAATGTATTTAATGTAAATGATTTCAGAGAGTCCACTTCTCATTTTCTGGAAATTGAGTTTCCAAGTGTTGTTGTTTTGAGAATCTATAGTACAGACAGTATCTTCCTTTTAACAGGGAGAAAAGAGAGTAGTGTGTTAAACAAGAGTATTTTATGTAATCTACTGTTGTTTAGAGTAGAATAGAATAGACTATTTCAGTTGGAAGGGACCTACAGTGATCATCTAGTCCAACTGCCTGACCAAAAGTTAAAGCATAGTATTAAGGTCATTGTCCAAATGCCTCAAACACTGACAGGCATGGGGCATTGACCACCTCTCTAGGAAGCCTGTCCCAGTGTTTGACCACCCTCTCAGTAAAGAAATGTTCCCTAATATCAAACCTGAACTTCCCCTCACGCATCTTTGAACCATTCCCATGCATCCTGTCACTGGATACCAGGGAGAAGAGATCAGCACATCCTTCTCTACTTCCCCTCCTCAGGAAGCTGTAGAGAGCAATGAGGTCGCCCCTCAGCCTCCTTTTCTCCAAGCTAGACAAACCCAGAGTCCTTAGCTGCTCCTCATAGGACATGCCCTCCAGCCCCTTCACCAGCTTTGTTGCCCTACTCTGGATACATTCGAGTACCTTAACATCCTCCTTAAATTGTGGGGCCCAGAACTGCACACAGTATTCAAGGTGAGGCCACACCAACACTGAATACAGCAGGATAATCACCTCTTTTGACTGGCTGGTTGTACTGTGTTTGATGCACCCCAGGCTGCGGTTTGCCCTCTTGACTGCCAGAGCACGCTTCTGACTCATATTGAGCCTAATCTCTTAGGAAAGCACCAAATATGTGTTTAGAGTTGTCCATGGCTCTTACTCAAGATACAAGTCTTTGACTTCAGTAGCATTTTCTATGCAAGTTAGTACTTGCAAATCTTAATGTCTTGTAGTGATGGTTTTAAAAGTAAAAAATAAGATGAGTTAAAACTATGATGCTGGAGGTTTATTTTCAAGTTGAGTTGCTCTTAACTTGTCACTGGTGCCTCTTAAAATCTTGTTCCATTATTCCTGTTCCCTGCTCTTTCTATTAAGAAATTATATTTTGAATTTAATATTCGTACCTTAACATAAAGCCTTCACATGGGGGGGAATTCCAGTCTTTCTTTTTTAAAAATTTTGTGTATTTTCTTTAGGTCAGCAGTCTTATCTTGCATGTAGAAGAAGCTCATACACTCCCAGTAAAACATTTTACTAATCCGTATTGTAACATCTACCTGAACAGTGTCCAGGTAGCAAAAACGCATATCAGGGAAGGGCAGAACCCTGTATGGTCTGAAGAATTTGTCTTTGAGTAAGTCTTAATCTTATTGAATTACTGAATTTCACTTGAAAGTTGCAATGCATTTAAGATTCTTTACGCTGTACTGTTTTGCATACGCTTTTAAAAAATACTATATGCATGTTTATATAGCAGCCACCTTTCATCCACAAATGCATGGGTAGAATTTTATGTATGCATCTAAGTATCTTTGTTAATATAATAGTCTTTGGCTGATCATGAGAACTCAGGATTGAAATAACTATAGAATAAGTTTAAATGTTGGCCAAGTACAGTATTAATTGAGGCTTTCTGTCTTTTCCCCTAGTGATCTTTCATCTGATATTAATAGATTTGAGATAAGTCTTAGTAACAAAACAAAGAAAAGTAAAGATCCAGATATATGTAAGTATTTTTCTGTAAAAGATGCATATATGTTGCAACATTGGATACAATTTTCATTGCTCTTGTTAAATATTGTCACAAGAGAATTAAGTATATTCTGTGATTAGCATACAGCTGTATTGGTATGTTTTGGATGTCTGTTACTGACTCTACATTAATGTTTTTACGATAAGAACCTGCATGTTTTTTTAGTAGTAAAACGCACAGTAATCCAATCCTATGTATTTAATGGCTTTTCTAGCTCGATTTCAGTATACCTATTATGTTATACTTTGACCATGTTTACAAAAAAAAAGGGGGGGGGGGGAGGAAAGAGAAGCTGTCAGAATTAATCTGCTCCATAAAATGTTACGTTCCACTAAGTTAATTTCTTTAATCTGTTTTAAGTCCAACTGTGTGGAATTTCTTTTGTCCTTTTCAGGATTTTTTTGTTGCTTCCAGTGAGAAAGAGGGAGGAAAGGTAGTACTTTCCTCACTTAAAAATAAATAACTAAAAATCCAACTTGACAGTCTGTAGAACAAAATTTGCCTCAGTCCTGTGTCATCCTGTTCTTCCCCCCTCATTCTCTCTCAGCTGTGTTCCCAAGAATTTACTTTCTTCCTGTTATGTACACAGCTGCTTCAGCTGTTTTGTTTCTATTTTTCTATTCCAGCAAACTGCTAGCAAAATGGTAAGACTTATCGGCTTTCCCCAAAAAAACAAACACAAACCAAATAACCCTCCCCAAAAAACCTACACCTGCATTCTGAGACACACAATGTGTTTTTTTGGCTTTCAAGGTATTTTGTTTCCCACCAAACTTGTCTTGTAACTTCAGCCCTCTGTCTTTTCTCTGGAGGTTCTGGTTTGTTTTTACACCAGGATAGTTGGTTAATTTCAGATGAATTCATGTTGAAAAAGAAAACATTTTTATACTAGAGGCAGTCACCTTATGCAGTCAAGTCCTTAGGGCAAAATCATAGAATCATAGAATGGTTTGGGTTGGAAGGGACCTTAAAGATCATCTAGTTCCAACCCCCCCCCCACCATGGGCAAGGACACCTTCCACTAAACCAGGTTGCTCAAAGCCCCATCCAACCTGGCCTTGAACACTTCCAAGGATGGGGCATCCACAACTTCTCTGGGCAACCTGTTCCAGTGCCTCACGACCCTCACAGTAAAGTATTTCTTCCTAACATCTAATCTAAATCTACCCTCTTTCAGTTTAGAACCATCACTACACTCCCTGATAGAGTCCCTCCCCATCTTTCCTGTAGGCCCCCTTTAATTACTGGAAGGCTGATATAAGGTCTTCCCGGAGCCTTTTCTTCTCCAGGCTAAACAATCTCAACTCTCTCAGCCTGTCCTCATAGGGGAGGTGCTCCAGTGTTCCGATCATCTTCACAGCCTCCTCTGGACCTGCCTGAGCAGGTCCATGTCTGTCTTATGCTGGGGACCCCAGAGCTGAACACGGTACACCAGGTGGGGTCTCGTAAGAGAAGAGTAGAGGGGCAGAATCACTTCCCTCAACCTGCTGGCCACACTTCTTTCGATGCAGCCCAGGATACAGTTGGCCTTCTGGGCTGCGAGCATGCATTGCTTCTGTCTCTCCTTTCAGGCAGTTTGTATTTCCATTAGTGCCACAGCTTGTTTGTGAAGTTGGTATTTGAGAATATGTAGCTGTAGGAAAAAAATGTCACTGTGCTACACATTTATCACTTCTGTGGCACTGGGAAATAAGCCTACTATGGCAGGTAATAGACTTGGCTCCTTCCCTCCCATGCTCTCCAGGAAATATGCGCTAAACACATTAAGTGCAAAGTGCGTAGTAAACACTCTCACATAGACATGGGTGGACTTTGGGCAAGAGGGAGAAACTATGGAGCCTGTCAGGCACTTTTTAACGGTAGTAACCGCATACTGTCTACCAACACTAGGGACCAAAAATAAGAGGTTGACAGCCCCTTCTTTGAAGAACAAAGTCTAAGAGGTTCCAGTCCTTAACAGCTCCTCGCTGCCTTGTAAATGAATTGTGCGAAAATGTCAGTGAGCTGTGGGTGGGAAAGCCAGGATTTAGTATGTCCATGTATTGAGCAATTTCTTCTTTGTCAACATTTAGATAGGCTTTTATTCTGAATCAGTAACTGTAAATATTTTTAGGGGTTTTTTTGAGGGAGTGGATGCTTTTGGTTGGTTCTGGTTGGGTTCAACAAAGGCTTCACTGTAAACTTAAGTTCATTTCCATTCTGAAGAAAACATAAGTTTGAACCACTTTTAAGTTTGATTTCAGGTTATAATTATTAATCATGAAAATATGAAGTTGTTACTAAATATTAAACCCTAAGCTTTATTCACAAATAAACCATTAAGTCTTCCTTTTTTTTGTGCTACTGTTCGTCATGTAAAATATTCTTGGATCAAGGTTGTTGTATGTAGTTCTTAACTGTACTTACAGAGAAGGGATCAACTATTGTTTTCTTTCTGTATATTTGTTATTCTATCATAATGTGCTGGACTGCAAAGTGTAAACATCCTTAAATTCTCAACTAATGTCAGTCTCTTATTGAACATAGCCTAATAGTTCAATATATGTTGCTAAGTAGCAGAAAGTGTTCCTTTAAAGTGTTTGAATATAAATTATGATAACAAGCATTCTGCAGTCCATATATTGACATTTCTCTTTCAATCTTTTAAGATCAAAGCAAGATTATAGTATTTATATTATCGCTAGGAAGTGCTACTATATAACCATGGGAAAAAATAAATCGAGAATTCTGAATCCTGTATCTTACTGTTCCTGTCAATGAGATATATGCCTTATATGCGCAAGCAAAACAAGAAGGAAGCAACGTTGGTTGAATAGGCCGGTGCATGTCATTGCGTAGTAATTTTAAGGTACCAACATGACAAAAAAGTGAATTAATGATTTTGTCATTCTTTGTTGACTTCTGTCATTATTTGGCCAGTAAGCTGTCTGTGAATACTTTTTCATATGGTTTGCATAAACTGTTACAGCCTTAACCTGGGGGTTCCTAAGTATTAAAGAAATACATTTGGCAACATTTGGGAAAGATGTAGTAATGCTAATAATAAATACTAAACATAGTAAGAAAGTGGTTCAAGAGCAGACCTGATGGAGGTATGAGCCTAAGGCTTCAAAAGAGGACAATGAATTCTAATCACTTTACCTGTTTTAATTTTCTGATTGCTGCCTAGGTTTCCTAGGTAGCTGGGGGAGAGGGGTGCTTTTTCCCCTATTGGGTGTTAAAAAGAAAACTTTGTTAATATCTGTGCGTATACATTATTTACAGCATGCTTTATATTTCAGCTTCAGTTTTCAAGAGTCTGTTAAACCATCTAAGAGATAATCTGTCAATATATTTGATGGCACAAATTTTGATCGTTTTTATTAATACTCTTGCTGAAACAAGATGACGTGCTGAAAACAAACTTTTTAAATTCAATACTAGCACTGTTTTGCTGGAGATAACCTACTTAATGATGCTTTTTTCCTTAAGTGTTTATGCGTTGCCAATTAAGCCGATTACAGAAAGGACATGCAACAGATGAGTGGTTTCAACTCAGTTCCCATATACCACTGAAGGGTATTGAGCCAGGGTCTTTGCGTGTTCGAGCACGATATTCTATGGAGAAGATCATGCCAGAAGAGGAGTACAGTGAGTTTAAAGAGGTATTAAGTTTGTTTCCTCAGTTTTTCTGTCAAAATTAACTTTCTCTGTTGTTTGAGAGCGATTTCAATAATACTAATAAGCATTGCTAAGTAGTATTTGTAGTGACTGTTATGCTAGGACAAGTTTCTGAACATTATTCTGGTTTTCTTTCAGCTCATACTCCAGAAAGAGATGCATGTAGTCTATGCCTTATCACATGTTTGTGGACAGGACAGAACACTGTTGGCTGGCATTTTATTGAAGATTTTTCTTCATGAAAAGCTTGAGTCACTATTGTTACGAACACTAAATGACAGGGAAATAAGCATGGAAGGTACTGTACTAATTATACTAACATTTACTGAAACTCTGGGGAGGGAAGGGCTCCCATGTCTGTGTTTCTGTCTCCTCCCTTAATTACATCATATATCAAACTGTGAACACAGCATATTTTTTTCTCTCTCTGCTTTTTGTTGTCTTCTTTTCCCAACTTTTCACTTTATTTTTTTCAGATGAAGCTACTACTTTGTTTCGTGCCACCACTTTAGCAAGTACACTTATGGAGCAATATATGAAAGCCACAGCAACACGTTTTGTTCACCATGCACTGAAAGAGAGTATATTAAAGATAATGGAGAGCAAGCAGTCCTGTGAGGTGATATCTTGAACTATGTATTTTTTAAATTTTTGATTTGTTGAAATGATGATCCTATTGGTTGTTTGCTTCGGAAACATTTATTAATCCTTCAGAAATAATTTCGATAACGGAACTGAACTGATTATGAGTTTTTTCTAAATGTTAGCTTGAACAATGTTCATAGCATCACTTGTAAATAAGTTTTTAAACTCAATTTTCTTTAAATTATGTATTCTTTAGCAATTGTAGGTTCTTTTGTAGCAGTTACTGAATGGCCTACCCCAAATAACTTGTGTTAAGCTCAAGATATACTAGAAGTCAATGTCTGAACTTAGTTTCATTTTAAAACTCCCTTACATTAACTGCTTGTGTTAGATCCTATCTTCATTTCAAAAACGACCCTCCTAACATCTGTTTCACTTGAACTTAATTATGGAAAGGGGGGGGCAGTGTCCTCAGAAGACTGGATTAAAAGATATGAGAATATATGTAGTTAAAAAAAGATGGGTAGTTATGGATAGTGTTAAATGTCTGTACTGTTAAAAGCATAGTGCACTAGAACTTAAAAACATTGCTTTTTCACATTAGTTTCCTGGCTAGCCCTTGAAGCAGATTTGTAAGTTCTGTACAAGTCTGAGATTTGTACAGCAGTAGAATATTTAATTTATTTTGAAATAGTATTCAGTGTGTAATACCGTCAAATTATATATGTAGTTCTATTCAAGAAAAGAAACTTAATCTTTCTCCCTTTTGGTTTTAGTTAAATCCCTCAAAATTAGAAAAAAATGAAGATGTAAACACTAATTTGGCACATCTACTCTGTATACTTTCGGAATTGGTGGAGAAAATATTCATGGCTGCAGAGATACTGCCTCCGTAAGTTTGCACTCTTCTGTTCAAATTTGTACTTGAAAATTCCTGTTTGTGTGATTTACATTGCACTACAAAATGGTGTTCTTATTGGTTTATCTTATATTAATCAGCCCTAAGACTAAGATTCTCATACCAACTCCAAAGCACAGCACTATACCAGCTATTGGGAAGAAAAAACAACAGCCTGGTTTCAGCTGGGATGGAGTTATATGTACAGAGAAAAAAAACCAACACTTGAATGAATTGTGCTTTCTGCAGATGTGGTGGGTTGGCCTTGGCTGGATGCCAGGTGCCCACTAAGCCACTCTTGGGAGAGAAAATATAACGAAAAGCTTGTGGGTCAAGATAAGGACAGGGAGAGATCACTCACCAATTACCATCATGAGCAAAACAGACTCAACTGGGGGAAATCAATTTAATTTATTGCCAATCAAAATCAGAGTAGGATAATGAGAAATAAACCCAAATCTTAAAACCCCTTCTCCCCACCCCTCCCTTCTTCCCAGGCTCAACTTCACTCCTGATTTTCTTTACCTCCCCCCTGAGCAGCACAGGGGGATTGGGAACGGGGGTTGTGGTCAGCTCATCGCACGTTGTCTCTGCTGCCCCTTCCTCCTCAAGGGGAGGACTCCTCACACTCTGCCCTGCTCCAGCGTGGGGTCCCTCCCATGGGAGACAGTCCTCCACGAACTGCTCCTGCATGGGTCCTTTCCATGGGGTGCAGTCCTTCAGGAACTGATTGCTCCAGCGTGAGTCCCCCACAGGGTCACAAGTCCTGCCAGCAAACATGCTCCAACATGGGCTCCTCTCGCCACGGGTCCACAGGTCCTGCCAGGAGCCTGCTCCAGTGTGGGCTTCCCACGGGGTCACAGCCTCCTTTGAGCGCATCCACCTGCTCCGGTGTGGGGCCCTCCACAGGCTGCAGGTGGACATCTGCTCTACCGTGGACCTCCATGGGCTGCAGGGGGACAGCCTGCCTCACCATGGTCTTCACCAGGGACTGCAGGGGAATCTCTGCTCTGGCACCTGGAGCACCTCTCCCCCTCCTTCACTGACCTTGGTGTCTGCAGAGTTGTTTCTCTTGCATATTCTCACTTCTCTCTTCTGGCTGCTGTTGTGCTGTTTTTTTTTTCCCACTTCTTAAATATGTTATCACAGAGGCACTACTACCGTCGCTGATTGGCTCAGCCTTGGCTAGCAGCAGGTCTGTCTTGGAGCTGGCTGGCCTTGGCTCTACTGGACATAGGGAAAGCTTCTAGCAGCTTCTCACAGAAGCCACCCCTGTAGCCCCTCCCCAACCTTGACACACAAACCAATACAGCACAAAAGCTTTTGGCTAGCACATGTGCTTTTCTTTGAGGGAGAAGCTACTAGATCCAAGGGGTCATCAGGGAAAGAAGAAAAAAATTAAAATATCAGTATATTATCTCCACAAAGAGGTAGAGGACAGTCTTAGTTAGCAGACAGTTGTATATTTTTAAGTTGGTGTCCTGCTTTCAGCCAGGATAAGAGTTAATTTTCTTCATAGAAGCTATTGTGAGGCTATGTTTTGGATTTGGGATGAGAAAATGTTGATAACGTGCTGATGTTTTGAGTTGTTGCTAAGTAGTCAAGGACAGTCCAGCTTCTCATGCTGGCCTGCTAGCAAGAAGGCTGGGGGTGCACAAGAAGCTGGGAGGGGACACAGCCAGGACAGCTGACCTGGGCTGACTAAAGAGATATTCCATACCATATGACATCATGCTCAGTATATAAAACTGGGACGAAGAAGAAGGAAAGGGTGGAGGGACGTTCGGAGTTATGGCATCTGTCTTCCCAAGAAACCGTTACATGTGATGGAGCCCTGCTTCCCTGGAGATGGCTGCACACCTGCCTGCCCAGGGGGAGTAGTGAATGAATTCCTTGTTTTGCTTTGCTTGCATGCGTGGCTTTTGCTTTACCTATTAAACTGTCTTTATCTCAAACCATGACTTTCTTCACTTTTACTCTTCCCATTCTCTCCCCCGTCCCACCATGGGGGAGTGAGAAAGCGGTTGTGTGATGCTTATTTGCCGGCTGGGGCTAAACCACAACAGTTGGTTACCAGTTCTTTCCAGTCGTCCTACTGTGAAAAAGAGATGAAATTATTAACAGTATTAAAGGTACAAATGGGTGGTAGTAGAATGACACCCTGCTCTGATTACTTCTGTCTGTCAGAGAAATGCACAGGTTATTTTCCTTTCTTTTTAAAAAAGCTAAAATAACTTGTTTAGACTGAAACTATTGAATAAATTTGCATAGCACTAACAGTTTTCTTTCACTTTTTTATCATTAGGTTTTAATGTAAACAAAATGCTGAATTTTGCATTGTGTACTGGGTCGGACTTAATTTTCTTCATAGTAGCTGGTATGGTTCTGTGGTTTTGATTTGTGACTAAAACACCATTGACAACACACTGCTGTTTTGGTTACTGCTGAGCATTATTTGCAGAGTGTGGAAGTTTCCTTTTTTTGTCACTTGTGATAAATGATTTAGTCCCAAACAGGATTCCAATTTAAGTTTACAATTTATTAAGCAAATAGAGGCAAGCAAACAGCGCTGGGTGCGCCAGGAGTCTCCGCTCCACCAAGATGCACACCGTACAGTTCCTGTTCTTGGCCTATATCCTGTCTGCTAATACATATTAATGAACAGGCGTGTCTTCTTCGGCACATGCCCTCTTCTCCTTCTAGAGTCTTCTCCAATCTTCCTCAGCGTGCCCCCAGGATGACCCCAAACTTTATGCATGCACTTTACAAGTTTCTCTTTACACAATACTATGCGGTCAGTGGTCAAACTGGTTTGAGCTGATATACCAGCAAAGTAGTTTATGTTTCTCCTGTAAAATACCCCTTTTTATGGTGCAGGAGAAATCCATGAAAGTACAGAAGATTACACTTCATCACACGAATCAGATAAACATATTTCACAATCCCCCATCATCTTCTTTATAGTATTGATTCGTGTTTTCATTTCCAATCGAGTCAACACTTGCCGAATTGGTATTTTGTTTTGCAATTAATCCGAGTGCATCTCCGGTTTTATTTACAACTATTTCTACCACAGCTCGTAACCTAATTATTCTATTAAGCTGGATCATAATAGGCAATGATTCTCTCAGGAGGCCATTCGTTATACACCTGGACTCCTTTATCAACACCTTTTGTTGATAATACCAACAAAGGAATGTACAAGAACAAGTGAGGCCCAATACAGAAATTGCTCACCACCCAGTGATCGACAGCCCGTCCCCGAGCAGCGATTTCCGCCCCCCGGCCAACTCCAGTTTATGTACTGGGCATGACGTCGGATGGTAGGGAATATCTCTTTGGCCAGCCTGGGTCAGCTGTCCCGGCTGTGTCCCCTCCCAGCTCCCCGTGCACCCCCAGCCTGCTTGCTGGCCGGCCAGCACAAGAAGCTGGACTGTCCTTGACGGCTCAGCAACAACCCAAAACATCAGCACATTATCAACAGTTCCTCATCCCAAATCCAAAACACAGTCTCACACTAGCTTCTGTGAAGAAAACCAGCTCTATCCTGGCTGAAACCAGGACAGCTCCCTTTCTTCTGGTCCTGGGTTCTCGATTTCGTCTGACCCATCTAGGAATTTTTACTGTGGCAATTCCTACAGCCCTTGGTTACCAGTAAGAGTGTCTTACAGGGGGGTTTAGGACCTATCACCCACCCACGAATCCTCTAGGAATCGCTTCGGTCCTTCACCGGCCAAGTCCCTCGCGGGAGATTGGAACCGCGCTTAGAAGACCTCCACAATCGCTTCGGAACTAGGTTCCATCTCAGTCACACTCTTACACACACAGGCAACCGAATCCCACCCAACCGAACGGTATACACCTTAAATACTTACGACTCCGTCGTCTTCGTTCGGATCTTCGCGCGCAGAATTACGGGCAAAATAAACTGCTGCAGCCGGCAAGGGAGCTCATAAAAAAATCAAATTCTTTGCTTGCCCCTATTCAGGTTCAGGATGGCGTTAGACCCGACCCAATCAGGAGCCACCAAAAGGTGGGGCGCCCCTCCTAGATCAAGTCAGAATTCAGGAACCAAGACCATCCCGGACGAGCCCCCAATTGTTATAAATGATTTAGTCCCAAACAGGATTCCAATTCAAATTTACAATTTATTAAGCGAATAGAGGCAAGCAAACAGCGCTGGGTGCGCCAGGAGTCTCCGCTCCACCAAGATGCACGCGGTACAGTTCCTGTTCCTGGTTTATATCCTGTCTGCTAATACATATTCATGAATAGGCGTGTCTTCTTCAGCGCATGCCCTCTTCTCCTTCTAGAGTCTTCTCGAATCTTCCTCAGCGTGCCCCCAGGATGACCCCAAACTTTATGCATGCACTTTACAAGTTTCTCTTTACACAATACTATGCGATCAGTGGTCAAACTGGTTTGAGCTGATATACCAGCAAAGTAGTTTAAGTTTCTCCTGTAAAATACCCCTTTTTATGGTGCAGGAGAAATTCATAAAAGTACAGGTTACACTTCATCACACGAATCAGATGAACATATTTCACACACTCATCTGCTGCCTGCTCCCCCCCCCCCCAAGATGAGCACGCTGGGTGTGCGCAAGAAGTTGGGAGGGCATGCAACCAGGACAGCTGACCCCAACTGACCAAAGGGATACTCCATACCATATGACATCATGCTCAGTAATAAAAGCTGGGGAAAGGAGGAGGAAGGGGTGTGTTCAGGGTTATGGCATTTGTCTTCTCAAGTAACTGTTATGTGTGATGAGGCCCTGCTTTTCCGGAAGTGGCTGGACATCTGCCTGCCGATGGGAAGTGGTGAATGAATTCCTTGTCTTGCTTTGCTTGCATGCACAACTTCATTTCACCTATTAAACTGTCTTTGTGTCGGCCCATGAGTTTTTCTTGCTTTTGCTTTTCCATTTCTCTCCCCTATCCTGCTGAGGGGGAGTGAGCAAGGGACTGAGTGGGGGCTTAGCTGCTGGTCGGGGTCAACCCACCACAATCCTTTCTGGTGCCCAGTGTAGGGCTTGAGAGGTTCTAGATAATGACAGATTTGATCTGAATGTGCTATTTATAGTTGTTAAAGCTGTTTAGTTATTACTTGGCAAGTTGTTACTTGCTCTTGCTGGTCACAATTTTGACTTGTTTATTCTTGATACTGGTTTATTTGTTCCATCATCTACTCCATGGCATGCTTCATCTCTTGCTCTACCTCAAACTCTAGAGCTTGTTAATGGCTGCTTTCGGCTTTTGCAGTTTGCTGTGCTGTTTATCACTTTGTTCTGTTTTGCCTGGGAGAGCTATGGTAAAAGCACTGGCCTTGAGCCTAATCTGGTGTTTGTGCCATGCGTTGCTGTTGTCCCAGTACTCTGAGAACCAACTCTCAGAGACAATTATCAATTACACCTTTTTCCTCTTCTTCTCTGGGAGCTATTTTGTGAGGGAAATGAAGAACGGCACCTCCTCTTTCTTCTCCTCAGGGCTAGGTGTTTCCTGCCTTGTTGCAATGGCTCTTCAGTTTCTGGAATATCCTTGTGTAACCAGAATGCTTATATTGGTATGTGTCATGAATCTAATTCTGGCTTTTCAAAAGGGTAACCAACTAATTTGGAATGCCACACAGGGGTGTGCCCTGAGGCACATGGTTCATGAGTGGCAAGGTGTCTTGGAGAACTTGGGCAGGTACCTAGAGCATTTCCCCCCCCTGCAGTGGTGTGTGTGACTTGAAACCTGAACAGGCATGGAATGCTATTGAAGTGATAGAACACTTGAAGAAATGATGCTTTGTCTATATCAGAGACACAACTTCTAGCACTGTGCTGGGGCCTGCTCTACCCCTACTGAACCTGTGTTCAGCACTTGACAGGCTCAAGAGGATCTCTGGATCTGAGGACATAGCTACACTGTCTATTTGTAAGCCAGAGACCCAACCCTCAACTAAAACAGTCGTTCCTATAGTCAAGAAACAATGGAAGCAGAGGTCTACTCGTTTAGTAAGGGAGGAAGAAACTCCTCCTGAGGAGAGAGCAGGAGGAAGAATCAGAAGAGGCAGCCTGTTCTGCAGCAGAGCAGTCACAAGAACAGGAGAGGGAAGAAACTGGAGTCAGAAATCACCCTGTCCCTATCCTTGAAGCGAGCTGTGAGATATGTGGAAAGATTATGGCCACCAACCAGATGAGCAAATTATCACCTGGTTGCTCCAATGCTAGGATATGGGGGCCAACAGTCAGGAATTAAAAGGCAGGGAAGACCAGCAGCTGGGATCCCTAGCAAGGGACCATGGAATTGACAGAGGGACTGAAAGAGGAGCAACAATCCACAGCCTCTGGAGGTGGCTCCTGTCAAGCGTGAAGGCAAGGTATCCCCTCAAGGAAGGTCTTGTAAACTACCAAGGCAAGTGGACCATGACTGAGGAAGGTATTCAGTATCTGAGGGAATTAGTAGTGGTGGAGGTGACCTACAGGAACCTGGACAATAACCAGGCCTTCAAAGATCTGGATGAAATCCAGTATTTGTGGTCCATGTGGTGAAAGTTTGTATGGAACGCACCGATGTTGTATGCCAGCACTCTGGTGATAATGGACTGGACAGACATTGAGGCACCAACCGTGGAAAAACTGGCCTGCCAGCTCTGGTGCTCTGAAGAGAATCTCTCTTCTTCCCTGACCCTACAGGGCAGTGGAGAAACTGTCCCAACAGTTACAGCAACTTGAAGAGAATATCTCTTTATCCTTATCCCTACAGTCTGGTGTTTCAGCTATCAAGAGTGCCGTATGAAATCAGCCTTTCTCTGCTCAAGGGAAAGGGAACTGTGGGCGCACGCTATGTGCCACCCTGTGGTTCTAGCTTTGTAACCACAGGGAAGACATGAGGAAGTGAGGCGTTGCACCTGCCTCAAACCTAGAAGACAACATACGTGAATTGCAAGGAAAAACAGCAGCCAAAAAAGCTCCATCCAGAGAAGATTACTGCTCTGATTGCTGTTGAGCAATTCCCCAGACAGAGCAGAAGGGCTGATCCTCTTTCTGATCCTAATGAAGGGACTTCTGGTTTGCAGTTACAGGAATTGGGTAATGAATGCTCCAACCAAGAAGAGAGGGGTTGTTCCTCTGGCCAGGCAGAGGAAAGGGACAACCAGGTTCTTGGACTGTGTGGATTTGATGGCCTGGCACATCAGGCCCATGGAATTATAAGGCTTTGGTGGACATGGGTGCACAGTGTACCCTAATGCCATTAGGGTCCAAGTGGGTGGAACCTATCTGGATTTCTGGAGTGACAAGGGGATCCCAAAAGTTGTCTCTGTTTGAGGCTGAGGTGAGCCTCAACAGCAGACAAGTGGCAGAAACATCCTACTGTGACTGGCCTGGAGGTTCCATGTATCCTTGGCACAGACTATTTCAGGAGAGGGTACTTTAAGGACTTCTATACCATCTACATCATGCCCAGATCCCACACTTTCCAATAGATTCCTGTCATGGTTTAACCCCATTCTGCAGCTAAGCACCACACAGCTGCTTGCTCACTCCCCCCTGGTGCAAATGGGGAGAGAATTGGAAGAGTAGAAGTGAAAAAACTCGTGGGTTGAGATACAGACAGTTTAGTAAGTAAAGCAAAAGCCACGCATGCAAGCAAAGCAAAGCAAGGAATACATTCACTACTTCCCATCGGCAGGCAGGTGTTCAGCCATCTCCAGGAAAGCAGGGCTCCGTCACGCATAAACGTTACTTAGGAAGACAAAATACCATAACTCCGAAGGTCCCCCCCTTCCTTCTTCTTCCCACAGCTTTATATGCTGAGCATGATGTCATATGGTATGTAATATCCCTTTGGTCAGCTGGGGTCAGCTGTCCCTGCTGTGTCTCCTCCCAACTTCTTGTGCACACCCACCCTACTCGCTGGTGGGGTGGTGCGAGGAGCAGGAAAGGCCTTGACTCTGTGTAAGCACCGCTCAGCAGTAATGAAAACATCTCTATATTATCAACACTGCTTTCAGCACAAATCCAAAACATAGCCCCATACTGGCTACTATGAAGAAAATTAACTCCATCTCAGCCAAAACCAGCACGATCCCAATTAATTACCACCACCTTTCCTGTCTTTTGATATATACACACAGATATCATTCCCTTAGTCTATGGACCATCCCTCTAAAATGTCTGTTGAGTTCATTTAGTCCATGACTTTGGGCTCCATCTGTCACAGTAGTCCTTCATGGCAGGAGAGATGGTGTGTGGTGTTAGACTGTTGCATGCTGAAGCCAATTCTAGTTCCATCACCACTATGCTTGTCCGGTTCTATCATTGCTGCACTTTGCTTGGTTTCATCAAAATTCATTCTTCATTAATCTGGGCGATTTTTACTGTAATACTGTTAATATGGCATATAGCAACAATAGTAGTGGTGACACAGAGTATTATATAGCAGTTAACATAATACGATTCAAATCATTGGCTATTCTCACTGAAAATCATATCTCCTTGAGGTACACATTGGACTTCCCCATCCTCCCGCATCACCCACCAAGTGCACCCAGGTCCTTGAGCAAAAGCAATCCCATGAATGGGTTTGCCTTTACCCGAGGCAGGAGTAACCTGGACTGTCTTCCTCGTTATATTTTTTACATGCACCACAGGGACTTTATCCCCTTCTGTAGTATGTAAGAGTTTTGATTGGGCAGGGCTGGCTCTATTGGTAGATCCCCTAGTGCTGACTAACCAGGTGGCTTTTGCTACATGTTTATCCCAATGTTTGAATGTCCCGTCACCCATTGCTCTCAGTGTAGTCTTTAACAGTCTGTTGTACTGTTCAATTTTTCCGGAAGCTGGTGCATGATAGGGGATGTGATATACCCACTCAGTGCCGTGTTCTTTGGCCCAGGAGTCTATGAGGTTGTTTCGGAAATGAGTCCCATTGCCCGACTCAATTCTTTCGGGAGTGTCATGTCACTATGTCCTGGTTTCAGCCGGGATAGAGCTGGTTTTCTTCACAGAAGCTAGCGTGAGGATATGCTTTGGATTTGGGATGAGAAAACTAGCTTTTCAAGGCCCAGGATAGTGTTCGGGGTGGTAGCATGGGCACGGGATGTTTCCAGCCATCTGGTGGTTGCTTCCACCACTGTAAGCACATGGCGCTTGCCTTGGCAGGTTTGTGGGAGTGTGATATAGTCAATCTGCCAGGCCTCCCCATATTTATATTTCAGCCATCGTCCTTCATACCAGAGAGGCTTCAACCCCTTGGGTTACTTGATTGCAGCACATGTTTCACATTTATGGATAACCAGTGCAATAGTGTCCATGGTCAAGTCCACCCCTTGATCACAAGCCCATCGGTATGTTGCGTCTCTTCCCTGATGGCCTCGGGTGTCATGGGGCCCACTGAGCTATAAATAGTTCACCCTTATGTTGCCAGTCCAGATCCACCTGAGCCACTTCAATCTTAGCAGCCTGATCCACCTGATGGTTGTTCTGATGTTCTTCAGTGGCCTGACTCTTGGATAAATGGGCATCTACGTGACGTACTTTTACAATCAGGTTCTCTAGTCAGGCAGCAATATCTTGCCATAATTTGGCAGCCCAGATGGGCTTGCCTCTGTGCTGCTAGTTCGTCTGCTTCCACTGCTGTAACCACCCCCACAGGGCATTTTTTACCATCCATGTGTCAGTATAGAGATAGAGCACTGGTGACTTCTCTCAGTCAACAATAGCTAAAGCCAGCTGGATGGTTTTCACCTCTGCAAACTGACTCGATTCACCTTCAGCAATTTCTACAACTTGTTGTATAGGACTCTATACAGCAGACTTCCACCTCCAAAGCTTTCCCACAATGCAACAGGACCCATCAGTGAACAGGGCAAATTGCTTCTCATTTTCAGGCAGTTTATTTTACAGTCGTGCTTCTTCAGTACGCATCGTCTCCTCCTCTGGCGATATTCCGAAATCTTTGCCTTCTGGCCAGTCCATGATCACTTCCAAGATTCCTGGGCGACTGGGGTTTCCTATTCGAGCCCGCTGTGTGATAAGCGCAACCCACTTACTCCACGTAGCATCAGTCGCATGATGTGTAGAGGGGACCCTCCCTTTGAACATCCAGCCCAGCACCGGCAGTCAGGATGCCAGGAGGAGCTGTGTTCCAGTACCAATCACTTCTGAGGCAGCTCAAACTCCTTCATATGCTGCCACTATCTCCTTTTCAGTTGGACTATAGCAGGCCTTGAATCCTCTGTATCCCTGACTCCAAAACCCTATGGGGGTTGGACTCAGGTCTCTCCTGGTGCCTTTTGCCAGAGACTCCAGGTAGGGCCATTTTCCCCGGCTGCCGTGTAGAGCACATTTTTAACATCTTGTCCTGCCCGGACTGGCCTGATGGCTATGGCATGAACTATCTCCTGTTTAATTTGTTCAAGAGCTTGTTGTTGCTCTGGGCTCCATTTGAAATCATTTGTCTCTAGTCACTTGATAGAGAGGGCTTACAATCAGACTGTAATCTGGAACATGCATTCTCCAAAACACCCAAGAAAGTCTGTGTTGCCTTTTTGTTAGGTGGTGGGGACATAGCTGTTATTTTATGAATCATGTCCATTGGGATCTGACAACGTCCATCTTGCCATTTTATTCCTAAAAACTGGATCTCCTGTGCAGGTCCCTTGACTTTACCTCGTTTGATGGCAAAACCAGTTGTCAAAAGGATTTCAGTTATTTCCTTCCCTTTCTCAAAAACTTCTGCTGTGTTGCCCCAGACAATGATGTCATCAATGTGTTGCAGGTGTTCTGGAGCTTCACCCTGTTCCAGTGCAGTCTGGATCAATCCATGGTAAATGGTAGGGCTGTTTCCACCCCTGGGGCAGTTGGTTCCAGGTGTACTGGACACCCTTCCAAGCGAACGCCAACTGTGGCCTGCACTCTGAGAAAAACACGTTAGCAATATCATTTGTGGCATACCACTTGGCTGCCTTTGACTCCAGTTCATATTGAAGTTCTAGCATGTCCGGCACAGCAGTGCTCAGCGGTGGCATGACTTCTTTCAGGCTGCAGTAGTCTACTGTCAGTCTCCACTCCCCATTAGACTTTCGCACTGGCCATATGGGGCTGTTAAAGGGTGAGCAAGTCTTGCTGATCACTCCTTGGCTCTCCAGTCCATGAATCAGCTTATGGATGGGAAACAGGAAGTCTCTGTTGGTGCGATATTGCTGCTGGTGCACTGTTCTGGTAGCGATCGGCACCTGTTGTTCTTTGACCCTCAGCAACCCCACAACAGAAGGGTCCTCTGAGAGACCAGGCAAGGCAGACAGCTGTTTCATTTCCTCCATCTCCAAGGCAGCTATACCAAAAGCCCACCGGTACCCTTTTGGGTCCTTGAAATACCCTCTCCTGAGGTAGTCTATGCCAAGAATGCACAGAGCCTCTGGGCCAGTCACCATGGGGTGCTTTTGCCACTCATTCCCAGTTAGGCTCACTTCGGCCTCCAGCACAGTCAGCTCTTGGGATCCCCCTGTCACTCCAGAACTACAGATTGGTTCTGCCCCTATAGGGCTTGGTGGCATTATGGTACGCTGTTCACTGGTGTCCACTAGAGCCTTATATTCCTGTGGGTCTGATGTGCCAGGCCATTGAATCCACACAGTCCAATAAACTCTGTTATCCTTCTCCTCTACCTGTCTGGAGGCAGGGCCCCTCTAGGATCCTGGTCATAGTATCCGTTACTCACTTCTTGTGAATCCAAATCAGAAGTCCTTGTGTCCAAGGGGCAAAAGGATTCTTGCTCATGAGCTGGCAGGCCTCATTGAGAGGGCTTTAAACTAGAATTGGAGGGGGGAGGGGCTAAAACTGGGCTCACTAGAGTTGAACCTAGGGGTAGGTTCAACGTGCCAGAGTTGAAATCTATAGCCCGGCCCAGGTGCATCTACACCAATGCACGCAGCATGGGCACCAAACAGGAGGAGCTGGAAGCCATTGTGCAGCACGACAGCTATGACGTAGTTGCCATCACAGAAACATGGTGGGATGCTTCTCATGACTGGAGTGCTGCAATGGATGGCTATAAGCTCTTCCGAAGGGATAGAATGGGAAGGAGAGGTGGTGGGGTGGCTCTGTATGTTAGGGAGTGTTTTGATTGCATAGAAATCGAAGATTGTGAAGACCGAGTAGAGTGCTTGTGGGTAAGGATGAGGGGGAAGGCCAATGAGGCAGATATCCTGCTGGGAGTCTGTTACAGGCCACCCAACCAGGATGAAGAGACGGATGAGACATTCTATAAGCGACTGGCGGAGGTCTCGCATTCGCTGGCCCTTGTTCTTGTGGGGGACTTCAACCTACCGGACATCTGCTGGAAGTATAACACGGCAGAGAGGAAACAGTCTAGGAGGTTCCTGGAGTGTGTGGAGGATAACTTCCTGATGCAGCTGGTGAGTGAGCCCACCAGGGGAGGTGCCTTGCTGGACCTGCTGTTTACAAACAGAGAAGGACTGGTCAGAGATGTGGTGGTCGGAGGCCATCTTGGGCTTAGCGACCATGACATGATAGAATTCTCGATTGTGAGGAAAGTAAGGAGAGGGGTCAGCAAAACTGCTACCATGGACTTCCGGAGGGCAGACTTTGGCCTGTTCAGGTCACTGGTTGAGAGAGTCCCTTGGGAGACAGTCCTGAAGGACAAAGGGGTCCAGGAAGGCTGGACAGTCTTCAAGAAGGAAATCTTAAAGGCGCAGGAGCAGGCGGTCCCCATGTGCCGTAAGAAGAGCTGGCGGGGAAGGCGACCGGCCTGGCTGAACAGGGAGATTTTGTTGGGACTCAGGGAAAAGAGGAGAGTTTATCACCTCTGGAAGAAGGGGAAGGCAACTCATGAAGAGTACAAAGATCCCATTAGGTCAAGCAGGGACAAAATTAGAAAGGCAAAAGCCCAGCTAGAGCTCAGTCTGGCCACAGTCGTAAAGGATAATAAAAAATGTTTTTACAAATATATTAACAACAAAAAGAGAGCCAAGGAGAATCTCCATCCCCTACTGGATATGGCGGGGAACATTGTCTCCAAGGACGAGGACAAGGCTGAGGTACTTAATGCCTTCTTCGCCTCAGTCTTTAATAGCCACTCCAGGTATCCACAGGATATTCAGCCCCCTGAGCTGGAAGACGGGGATGGAGAGCACAATGTACTCCTCATAATCCAGGAGGAAGCAGTCAAGGACATGCTAAGCCACCTGGACACCCACAAGTCTATGGGGCCTGATGGGATCCACCCAAGAGTACTGAGAGAGCTGGCGGAGGAGCTTGCCAAGCCACTCTCCATCGTTTATCAGCAGTCCTGGTTAACAGGGGAGGTCCCAGAAGACTGGAGGCTTGCCAATGTGACGCCCGTCTACAAGAAAGGCCGGAAGGAGGATCCTGGGAACTACAGGCCTGTCAGCCTGACCTCTGTTCCAGGGAAGATTATGGAGCGGTTGGTTTTGAGAGTGCTCACAGGGCATCTGCAGAACAGCCAAAGGATCAGGCCCAGCCAGCATGGGTTCATGAAAGGCAGGTCCTGCTTGACCAACCTGATCTCCTTCTATGACCAGGTGACCCGCCTAGTGGATGAGGGAAAGGCTGTGGACGTTGTCTACCTGGACTTTAGTAAAGCCTTTGACAGCGTCTCCCACAGCATTCTCCTGGAGAAACTGGCGGCTCGTGGCTTAGACGGGTTTACTCTTCGCTGGGTGAGGAACTGGCTGGATGGCCGAGCCCAGAGAGTTGTGGTGAATGGCGTTAAATCCGGCTGGCGGCCGGTCACGAGTGGTGTTCCCCAGGGCTCGGTTCTGGGACCAGTCTTGTTCAATATCTTTATAGATGATCTGGATGAGGGAATTGAGTGCTCCCTCAGTAAGTTTGCAGATGACACCAAGCTGGGTGGGAGTGTTGATCTGCTGGAGGGTAGGAGGGCTCTGCAGAGGGATCTGGACAGGCTGGATCGATGGGCAGAGGCCAACTGTATGAGGTTTAATAAGGCCAAGTGCAGGGTCCTGCACTTTGGCCACAACAACCCCATGCAATGCTACAGGCTTGGGGAGGAGTGGCTGGAGAGCTGCCCGGCGGAAAGGGACCTGGGGGTGCTGGTTGACAGCCGGCTGAATATGAGCCGGCAGTGTGCCCAGGTGGCCAAGAAGGCCAACAGCGTCCTGGCCTGTATCAGGAATAGTGTGGCCAGCAGGAGTAGGGAAGTGATTGTGCCCCTGTACTCGGCACTGGTGAGGCCGCACCTTGAATACTGTGTTCAGTTTTGGGCCCCTCACTACAAGAAGGATGTTGAGGTGCTGGAGCGTGTCCAGAGAAGGGCAACGAAGCTGGTGAGGGGTCTGGAGCACATGTCTTATGAGGAGCGGCTGAGGGAACTGGGGTTGTTTAGTCTGGAGAAGAGGAGGCTGAGGGGAGACCTTATCGCTCTCTACAACTACCTGAAAGGGGGTTGTGGTGATGAGGGTGTTGGTCTCTTCTCCCAAGTAAATAGTGATAGGACAAGAGGAAATGGCCTCAAGTTGCGCCAGGGGAGGTTTAGATTGGATATTAGGAAAAATTTCTTCACTGAGAGGGTGGTCAGGCATTGGAACAGGCTGCCCAGGGAGGTGGTGGAGTCGCCATCCCTGGAAGTGTTCAAAAAACATGTGGATGTGGCGCTTCAGGACATGGTTTAGGGGACATGGTGGTTCTGGATTAATGGTTGGACTTGATGATCTTAAAGGTCCTTTCCAACCTAGTGATTCTGTGATTCTGTGATTCTGTGTTAATATCAGAAGTAAGATCACCTCTTCTACTCTGTCTGGGGAACTGCCCACTAGAAACTGGAACAGCAGTTTTCCTGAAAGAACTCCCTTTTGTGATTGTTTTTCTTGCAACTCACGTAGCCATGCTTCTAGGCTCGAGGTAGATTTTCCATCCCACTTCCTCATGTCCTCTCCGTGGTCACGCAGGTAAAATCACAGGGTGGCCCATGGCACGTACCCCCATATCCTCTCTCTTGAGCAGAAGAATGCTTACTCCTAATAGCTGAGATACTGGCTCATAGAGGTGGGGAGTAGGATATATCCTCTTTGAATTGCTGGAAGTCCCGGGACAGTTTCTCAGACAGTTTCTCCACAGCTGAGACCCAGGACTGTAGGGAGGAAGAGAGACTTTCTGCGTATGGGCAGAGTTGGCCAGCCAGTTCATCCACCATTGGTTCCTCTCTGTATTTTGCAAGTCATTACTGTCAATGAGTTGGCATACGACGATGGTGTGCTCCGTACAAACTCCTACCACGTGGGTTGTGTGCACAACTGCTCATTGTTCAAGTCATCATAAATCACCTCCACCCTGGCTAATTCTCTCAGGTACTGGATACCTCTCTCTATCGTGGTCCACTTGCCTGGGTGACATAGAACATCTTCCTTGAAAGGATACATTTCCTTCACACCTGGAGGCGTCACCTCCAGAGGCTGAGGGCTTGTGCTCCTTTTCCAATTGCTTTGTCAATTTCCCCTTCCCTAGAAAGGGATCCCAGCTGCTTGGCTTCCTTACCCTCTAATTCCTGGCTGCTGGCCCCATTTGTCCCAGCACTGGAGCAGCCAGGTGACAATGTGCTCACTTGGATGACAGCTGAAATCTTTTCGCATATCTTGCAGCTCACTCAGGGATGGAGATTGGGTGGCTACTGCATCATTTATGAGTTCTTCCTCTTCTTCCTCCTATTCACGTGATGGCCCTGCTTCGGAGTAGTGTGCCTCTGTCCTGGTTTCAGCCAGGGTAGAGTTAATTTTCTTCATAGAAGCTATTGTGAGGCTATGTTTTGGATTTGGGATGAGAAAATGTTGATAACGTGCTGATGTTTTGAGTTGTTGCTAAGTAGTCAAGGACAGTCCAGCTTCTCGTGCTGGCCTGCCAGCAAGAAGGCTGGGGGTGCACAGGAAGCTGGGAGGGGACACAGCTGGGACAGCTGACCCAGGCTGGCTAAAGAGATATTCCCTACCATATAACGTCATGCTCAGTATATAAAGCTGAGACGAAGAAGAAGGAAGGGGTGGAGGTACATTAGGAGTGATGGCATCTGTCTTCCCAAGAAACCATTTGTCCTGGTTTCAGCCAGGATAGAGCTGGTTTTCCTCACAGAAGCTAGTGTGAGACCGTGTTTTGGATTTGGGATGAGAAACTGTTGATAATGTGCTGATGTTTTGGGTTGTTGCTGAGGAGTCAAGGACAGTCCAGCTTCTTGTGCTGACTTGCCAGCAAGCAGGCTGGGGATGCACGGGAAGCTGGGAGGGGACATAGCTGGGACAGCTGACCCAGACTGGCCAAAGAGATATTCCCTACCATCCGACGTCATGCCCAGTACATAAACTGGAGTTAGCCGGGGGGCGGAAATCGCTGCTCGGGGACGGGCTGTCGATCACTGGGTGGTGAGCAATTGCTGTATTGGGCATCACTTGTTCTTGTACATTCCTTTGTAGGTATTATCATTGTTGTTTCCTTCTTTCTTTCTGTCCTATTAAACGGTGTTTATCTCAACCCACGAGGTTTTTTTCCTAATTCTCTCCCCCGTCCCACTGTGGGAGGGAGAGTGAGTGAGCGGCTGCGTGGTGCTTAGTTGCTGGCTGGGGCTAAACCACGACACCATTACGCGTGATGTGGAGGGGAACTGGATTTACTGGATATGGCAGGGAACGTTGTCTCCAAGGACGAGGACAAGGCTGAGGTACTTAATGCCTTCTTTGCCTCAGTCTTTAATAGCCAGTCCAGGTATCCGCAGGGTATTCAGCCCCCTGAAGTGGAAGATGGGGATGGAGAGCACAATAACCTGCCCATAATGCAGGAGGAAGCAGTTAAAGGACCTGTTAAACCACCTGGACACCCACAAGTCTATGGGGCCTGATGGGATCCACCCGAGAGTACTGAGAGAGCTGGCGGAGGAGCTTGCCAAGCCACTCTCCATCATTTATCAGCAGTCCTGGTTAACAGGGGAGGTCCCAGATGACTGGAGGCTTGCTAATGTGACACCCATCTACAAGAAAGGTCGGAAGAAGGATCCTGGGAACTACAGGCCTGTCAGCCTGACCTCCGTGCCGGGGAAGATCATGGAGCGGTTCGTCTTGGGAGTGCTCACAGGGCATCTGCAGGACAGCCAAGGGATCAGGCCCAGCCAGCATGGGTTCATGAAAGGCAGGTCCTGCTTGACCAACCTGATCTCCTTCTATGACCAGGTGACCCGCCTAGTGGATGAGGGAAAGGCTGTGGATGTTGTCTACCTGGACTTTAGTAAAGCCTTTGACAGCGTCTCCCACAGCATTCTCCTGGAGAAACTGGCAGCTCGTGGCTTAGACAGGTTTACTGTTCGCTGGGTAAAGAACTGGCTGGATGGCCGAGCCCAGAGAGTTGTGGTGAACGATGTTAAATCCGGCTGGCGGCCGGTCACAAGCAGTGTTCCCCAGGGCTTGGTTCTGGGGCCGGTTTTGTTCAATATCTTTATTGATGATCTGGATGAGGGAATCGAGTGCTCCCTCATTAAGTTTGCAGATGGCACCAAGTTGGGTGGGAGTGTTGATCTGCTGGAGGGTAGGAGGGCTCTGCAGAGGTATCTGGACAGGCTGGATTGATGGGTGGAGGTCAACTGTATGAGGTTTAATAAGGCCAAGTGCCGGGTCCTGCACTTCGGCCACAACAACCCCATGCAACGCTACAGGCTTGGGGAAGAGAGGCTGGAGAGCTGCCTGGCGGAAAGGGACCTGGGAGTGCTGGTTGACAGCCAGCTGAATATGAGCCGGCAGTGTGCCCAGGTGGCCAAGAAGGCCAACAGCGTCCTGGCCTGTATCAGAAATAGTGTGGCCAGCAGGAGGAGGGAAGTGATCATGCCCCTGTACTCGGCCCTGGTGAGGCCGCACCTTGAATCCTGTGTTCACTTTTGGGCCCCTCACTACAAGAAGGATGTTGAGGTGCTGGAGCGTGTCCAGAGAAGGGCAACGAAGCTGGTGAGGGGGATGGAGCACAAGTCTTATGAGGAGCGGCTGAGGGAACTGGGGTTGTTTAGTCTGGAGAAGAGGAGGCTGAGGGGAGACCTGATCGCTCTCTACAGCTACCTGAAAGCGGGTTGTGGCGACGAGGGTGTTGGTCTCTTCTCCCAAGTAACTAGTGATAGGACAAGAGGAAATGGCCTCAAGTTGCGCCAGGGAAGGTTTACATTGGATATTAGGAAAAATTTCTTCACGGAGAGGGTGGTTCAAGCATTGGAACAGGCTGCCCAGGGAGGTGGTGGAGTTGCCATCTCTGGAAGTGTTCAAATACGTGTGGATGTGGTGCTTCAGGACATGGTTTAGGGGACATGGTGGCGTTGGATTAATGGTTGGACTTGATGATCTTGAAGGTCCTTTCCAACCTTAGTGATTCTGTGATTCTGTGATGGAGCCCTGCTTCCCTGGAGATGGCTGCACACCTGCCTGCCCATGGGGAGTAGTGAATGAATTCCTTGTTTTGCTTTGCTTGCGTGCGCGGCTTTTGCTTTCCCTATTAAACTGTCTTTATCTCAAACCATGAGTTTCCTCGCTTTTACTCTTCTGATTCTCTCCCCCGTCCCACCATGGGGGAGTGAGCGAGCGGCTGCATGGTGCTTAGTTGCCAGCTGGGGCTAAAGCACGACAGCCTCGTCCACTTTTCCCCTTAGTATAGGTAGTGCTTTTTCCCTTACTAAATGAGCTGACTTTCGCTTCCAATATTTGTTCTTTTGTATATGGGTGACTGATATCAACATGGATTGCTTCTTTGGTTCAGCTGCAGTGCCTGTCACAGGGGTTGGAGTAGCTGCAGTGCCTTGTTTTTTGTCATCAGATCCAGAGACATTCTCTTCCCCTTGAGGGTACTGAACAGTGTTGAACAGGGCTCAGTAGGCATCGGCCAGGCCCCAGCACATTGCAGTGATTTGTGTCTCTCTGGAATTGCCAGCGTGACAGCATACTTTTTCCAAATATTTTACTAGTTTTTCATGATACTGCACCTGTTCAGAGGTAAAGTTCCAAAACACTGGAGGTGCCCGCTGTCCTAGGTACTTACCCGTACTGTCCCACAAACCCTGCTACTCATAACCATCCAGCCTCAGGGCAGGTCTCTGGGTGTTATTCTTAAATAGTTGTTGAAGCTTAAACAAGATCTGAAGCAAACGCGGGAGACATAGCAATAGGAACATGCTGTTTTGAACATCCCAAGGATGTTCAAAATTCTCAAGAACTATTGTAACTAGCCTGGAGGAGAAGTGGAAGGTGAGGGAGTGGGGGAAAGTGTCCCCCCTTGTCTCCCCCATAGATTGGCTCTCCTAGGAGAAATGGTAAAGAGTGTAATTATTAATAGTTTCTGAGAGAGGGGTCCCGAAGTACAGAGATAACCGTAATGCTGAGTACAGATACCAGATTAGTCTCACAACCGGTGGTTTTATCATATCATAAGCCAGTGCTACACAGTACAGGAAAATAATATTAATCCAGGCCCCAGAGGTGATAAACAGCACAACAGGGAGTATATACTGCAAGTGAAGTGTTACTTAACACAACTCTCAGAACAAGCACAATGACTTTGAGGGCAAATAAGTCAACATTGTAACCAGCGACTATCCAACTATTATAATGAATGGTTATAACAGTTTGGGTTTTTTTTAACACACTCTGGTCAGATCTGTCGTTATCTCAGCCCTTCGTGCCCCACGTTGGGTGCCAAAAAAGGACTGTTGTGGTTTAACCCAGCAGACAGCTAAACGCTACATAGCCATTCGCTCACTCTCCCCAGTGGGATGGGGGAGAGAATCGGGGAAAAAAAGTAAAAGTTGTGTGTTGAGATAAAGATAGTTTAGTAGAACATAAAAAGAAGGGAATATTATAATAATACTAATAGAATATACAAAATTAGTGATACAAAGTTGCTCACCACTTGCTGATGCCCAGCCAGTTCCCGAGCTGCGGCCCCCAGCCAGCTTTCCCCGTAGTTTATATACTGAGCATGATGTCGTATGGTATGGAATATCCCTTTGGCTAGTTTGGGTCAGCTGTCCTGACTGTTTCCCCTCCCAGCTTCTTTCCCTCTCAGCTTCCTCACTAGTAGGGCACTATGAGAAGCTGAAGAGTCCTTGACTTGGTGTCAGCACTGCTCAGCAACAACTAAATCCAAAACACAGCACTATACCAGCTGCTAGGAAGAAAATTAACTCTATTCCAGTGGAAACCAGGGTACACAACATTGAACTAGTGGCAATATTGCACTAACCAAGACTCCCTGGTTCCCCTCCATTAGCTGATTCATCAGTTGGAGAGTCAAGGAATGATCAGTGATGCTTAGTCACCCTTGAATAGTTCCATATGGCCTACAAAAGTCTGATGGAGGGTGGAGACTAACAGTGGACTATTGTGGTCTGAATGAAGTCATGCCACGGTTGAGTGCTGCCATACTGGACCTGGAGGAACTCCAGTATGACCTGGAGTCAAAGTGACTGGTATGTGGATAAGTCCATGCTAGAATAGGTACACCCCTGTGAAGGGACTGTAGCCTGTAGATAAGTCTGTACGAGAGCAGGTATGCCCCCAAAGGGACTGCAGCCCATGGAGGATCCATGCTGGAGCAGGGGCAAACGATTGAGTTCACTGCAATGTTAAACTCTATAGCCTGGTCATAGAATCATAGAATAGTTTTGGTTGGAAGGGACCTTAAAGATCATCTAGTTCCATCCACCCTGCCATGGGCAGGGATACCTTCTACTCGACCAGGTTGTTCAAAGCCCCATCCAACCTGGCCTTGAACACTTCCAGGGATGGGGCATCTACCACCTCTCTGGGCAACCTGTTCCAGTGCCTCACCACCCTCATAGTGAAGAATTTCTTCCTTATATCTAATCTAAATTTACCCTCTTGCAGTTGAAAGCCATTACCCCCTGTCATATCAGTACACTCTCTGAGAAAGAATCCCTCCCCATCTTCAGGTACTGGAAAGGCTGCAATAAAGTCTCCCTGGAGCCTTCTCCAGGCTGAACAACCCCAACTCTCTCAGCCTTTCTTCATAGGAGAAGTGCTCCAGCCCTCTGATCATCTTCGTGGCCTTCCTCTGGACCGTCTCCAAAAGTCCGTGTCCTTCTTATTTTGGGGGCCCTAGAGCTGAATGCAGTACTCCAGGTGGGGTCTCACCAGAGAGGAGTAGAGGGGCAGAATCACCTCCCTCAACCCACTGGTCACACTTCTTTTGATACAGACCATGATACGGTTGGCTTTCTGGGCTGTGAGTGCACATTGCCAGGTCACGTTGGGCTTCTCATCAACCAACACCCCCAAGTCCTTCTCCTCAGGGCTGCTCTCAATCCCTTCATCCCCCAGCCTGTATTTGTGCTTGGGATTTCCCCCACCCAGGTGCAGGACCCTGCACTTGGCCTTGTTAAACCTCATGAGGTTCACATGGGCCCATGTTTCAAGCCTGTCCAGGTCCCTCTGGATGGCATCCCTTCCCTCCAGCTTGTCGACCACACCACACAGCTTGGTGTCATTGGCAAACTTGCTGAGGGTGTGCTCAATCCCACTGTCCATGTCCCCAACAAAAATGTCCCAATACTCTACCTTCCCTGAGGAACGCCACTCATAACTCGTCTCCACTTGGACATCAAGCCGTTGACTGCAATTCTTTGAGTGTGACCATCCAGACAATTCTGTACCCACTAAGTGGTCCATCCATCAAATACATTTCTCCAATTTAGAGATGAGGATGTCATGCAGGACAGTGTCAAACGCTTTGCACAAGTCCAGGTAGATGACATCAGTCGATCTTCCTTTATCCACCAATGCTGTAACCCTGTCATAGAAGGCCACCAAATTTGTCAGGCACAATTTTCCCTTAGTGAGGCCATTTTGGCTGTCACCAATCACCTCTCTGTTTTCCATGTGCCTTAACATAGTTTCCAGGAGGATCTGCTCCATGATCTTGCCAGGCACAGAGGTGAGACTGACTGGCCTGTAGTTCCCCAGGTCTTCCTTTTTAAAAATGGGGGTTATGTTTCCCCTTTTCCAGTCAGTGGGAATTTCACCGGACTGCCACGACTTCTCAAATATGATGGATAGTGGCTTAGCAACTTCCTCCGCCAGTTCCCTCAGGACCCGTGGATGCATCTCATCAGGTCCCATGGATTTGTGCACCTTCAGGTTCCTTAGATGGTTTTGAACCTGACCTCTTACAGTGGGTGGTTCTTCATTCTCCCAGTCCCCGCCTTTGTCTTCTGCGACATGGGCAGTGTGGCTTGAACACTTGCCGGTGAAGACTGAGGCAAAAAAGTTGTTGAGTATCTCAACCTTCTCCATATCCTGGGTATCCAGGTGTCCCATTTCCTTCTGGAGAGGGCCCACATTTTCCCTAGTCTTCCTTTTATCACCGACGTACCTATAGAAGTTTTTCTTGTTGCCCTTGATGTCCCTGGCCAGATTTAATTCTATCAGGGCTTTAGCTTTCCTAACCTGATCCCTGGCTGCTCAGACAATTTCTCTGTATTCCTCCCAGGCTACCCGCCCTTGCTTCCACCCTCTGTAGGCTTCCTTTTTGTGTTTGAGTTTGTCCAGGAGTTCCTTGTTCATCCATGCAGGCCTCCTGGCGTTTTTGCCTGACTTCCTCTTTGTTGGGATGCATCGCTTCTGAGCCTGGAGGAGGTGATCCGTGAATATTAACCAGCTTTCTTGGGCCTCTCTTCCCTCCAGGGCTTTATCCCATGGTACTCTACCAAGCAGATCCCTGAGGAGGCCAAAGTCTGCTCTCCTGAAGTCCAGGATAGTGAGCTTGCCGTGCACCCTCCTTGCTGCCTTAAGGGTCTTGAACTCCACCATTTCATGGTCACTGCACCCAAGGTTGCCCTTGAGCTTCACATTCCACACCAGCCCCTCCTTGTTAGTGAGAACAAGGTCCAGCATAGCACTTCTCCTTGTTGGCTCCTCTATCACTTGGAGAAGGAAGTTATCATCAATGCATTCCAGGAACCTCCTGGATTGCTTATGCCCTGTTCTGTTGTCCTTCCAACAGATATCGGGGTGGTTGAAGTCCCCCATGAGGACCCAGGACTTGTGACCATGAGGCTGCTCCTATCTGTCTATAGAGGGCCTCATCTGCTCGGTCTTCCTGGTCATGTGGCCTGTAGCAGACCCCCACTATAATGTCACCTGTCCCTGCCCTCTCTTTAATCCTGACCCATAAGCTTTTGGTTGGCTCTTCATCCATCCCCAGGCAGAGCTTCATGCACTCCAGCTGGTCATTGACATAGAGGGCGACACCCCCTCCTCATCTCCCCTGTTTGTCCTTCCTAATGAGCCTGTATCCTTCCATTTCAATGCTCCAGTCATAGGAGCCATCCCACCACGTCTCTGTGATGCTAAAAGGACCAGGGGTGGAGATTTTAATGGATATATATTTAAACTGTTTTAACCCATTACTTGAGTTGTATGCTATAAGAAGTACTGTAACAGGAACCACCCAAACTAACGGTGGATGAGCTTTGCAAGAAGCCGGGCAAGTGCAGCAGTGACCTGACCTGAGCTGTCTTTGGTGCCCAATAACTCCATGCAACACACCACCTCTCCTGTCCTGAGTGACCACCATAACAGATGGAGCCCAAGTCACAGACTTAAATGAACTCAGTGGACATTTTATGGACCCTTCATGGCAAGGCCCACAGACTAAGGGAATGATATCTGTATGTATACTAAAGGATGGGAAGGGGGTGGTGGTGGTTAATGAGGATGTACTGGATAGTGTAGGATGGTATGGAATAAGGGGTGGAGATTTGTACTGGTTTTGACTGGGATGGAGTTAATTTTCTTCATAGCAGCCTGTATGGTGCTGTCTTTTAGATTTATGACTAAAACAGTGTTGATAACATGCCAATGTTTTGGCTATTGCTGGACAGTGCTTGCACAGTGCTGAGAGTTGTTTTTACTCTCCTCATCCCCCCCACCCACCCAGAAAGTAGGCTGGAGGTGGGCAAGAAGTTGGGATGGGACACAGCTGGGACAGCTGACCCCAACTGACCAAAGGGATATTCCATCTGATATGACGTTGTGGTCAGCGATAAAATTGCAGGGAAAGAAGGAAGAATGGGGGACATTTGGGGTTATGGCGTTTGTCTTCCCAAGTTAACTGTTATGCGTGATGAAGCCCTGCTTTCCTGGAGATGGCTGAACACCTGCCTGCCGATGGGAAGTGGTGAATGAATTCCTTGTTTTGCTTTGCTTGCGTGCACAGCTTTTGCTTTACCTCTGTCCTCGTTTCCACTGGGATAGAGTTAATTTTCTTCCTGATAGCTGATATAGTGCTGTGTCTTGGATTTGGGATGAAAATAATGTTGATAACATACTGATGTTTTCAGTTGTTGCTAAGCAGTCAAGGACTGTTCAGCTTCTCATGCTGGCCTGCCAGTGAGAAGGCTGGGGGTGTAGGGGAAGCTGTGAGGGGACACAGCCAGGACAGCTGACCCAAATTGGCCAAAGGGATATTCCATACCATATGACATCATGCTCAGTATATAAAGCTGGGGGAGTTGGCCGGGGAGGGTCTGTGGCTCAGGAACCAACTGGGCATTGGTCAGCGGGTGGTGAGCAATTGTGCTGTGCATCACTTGTTTTGTATATTCTTTTATCATTGTTATTGTTATTTCATTTTTATTATTCTCTTTTTTTCCTCCTGTCCTATTAAATTGTCTTTATCTCAACCCACAAGCTGTACATTATTTTTTTTTCAATTCTCTCCCCCATCCCACCTTGGGGTGGGGAAGGGTGAGCGAATGTCTGTGTGGTTGTTTTAGCTACCTGCCTGGTTAAACCACAACAGTCCTTTGTGGTGCCCAATGTGGGGCACGAAGGGTTGACATAATGACAGATTTGACCAGAGCGTGATAAAACAAATTTGTTATAAGCATTCATTATATCAGTTTAATCATTGCTGGTCACAGTGTTATGGTATTTGCTCTCAAAGTCATTGTGCTATGTAACACCTTAATTGCTGTACATGCTCCCTGTTGTGCTGCTGATCATCCCTGGGAGCTGGATCAAGATTATCATGTTTCTGTATTATGTAACACTGGCCATGAGGCTAATTTGGTATCTGTATTCAGTATTGTCATCACCTCTGTACTTCGGGAGCTACCTGTCTGAAACTATTAGTAATTACAGTTCTTTCCTTTTCTCCTTGGAGAGACAGTCCATGGAGGAGACACCTTCCTTCATCTTCCCTTTCTCCTCCAAGCTAATTGCAATAACTCTTGAGAATTTTTAATATCCTTGGGATGTTAAAACCAGCATACTCCTATTGTTAGGTCTCGTGAATGCGTTTCAGGTCATAGAATCATAGAGTCATTAAGGTTGGAAAAGACCTTTAAGATCATCAAGTCCAACTGTCAACCCAACATCACCATGCCCAATAAACCATGTCCCAAAGTGCCACGTCTACACGTTTTTTGAACACCTCCAGTGATGGTGACTCCACCACTTCCCTGGGCAGCTTGTTCCAATGCTTGACCACTCTTTCAGTAAAGAAATATTTCCTAATATCCAATCTAAACCTCCCCTGGTGCAACTTGAGGCCATTTCCTCTTGTCCTATCGCTAGTTACTTTGGAGAAGAGACCAACACCCACCTCACCACAACCCCCTTTCAGGTAGTTGTAGAGAGTGATAAGGTCTCCTCTCAGCCTCCTCTTCTCCAGACTAAACAACCCCAGTTCCCTCAGCTGCTCCTCATAAGACTTGTGCTCCAGACCCCTCACCAGCTTCGTTGCCCTTCTCTGGACACGCTCCAGCACCTCAATGTCCTTCTTGTAGTGAGGGGCCCAAAACTGAACACAGTATTCAAGGTGTGGCCTCACCAGTGCCGAGTACAGGGGTACAATCAATTCCCTACTCCTGCTGGCCCCACTATTTCTGATACAGGCCAGGATGCTGTTGGCCTTCTTGGCCACCTGGGCACACTGCCGGCTCATGTTCAGCCAGCTGTCAACCAGCACCCCCAGGTCCTTTTCTGCCAGGCAGCTTTCCAGCCACTCTTCCCCAGAAGAATATACAGGTCTTGTACTTGTTTAAGTTTAAACAACTATTTAAGAATACCAGCCAGAGATCTACCATGAGGTGGGATAGTCATGGGTGGCACGGCATGTGGGAGAATATGGGCAGGTACCTAGAGAAGTTCTCACCTCCAATGGTCTGGAACTTTACTCCTGAACAACTACAGAACCCTAATGAAGTGATAGAATGTTTGAAAAAAAAATGCTGTGGCTATTCCAAAGAGGTGTAACTGTCTTTATGTCAGCCCATGAATTTTTCTTGCTTTTGCCCTTCTGATTCTCTCTCCTATCCTGCTGAGGGGAAGTGAGCAAGTGACTGGGTGGGGGCTTAGCTGCCGGATGGGGTCAACTCACCACAGAATGCCAGAATAGCACAGAAGTTTATTTTGTGATGGCAAAGTTAGCATTAAAAGCTTCATTCTTTTAAGTATATGGTGCATCTCTTACCTTTTCTGAATTACACCAGAGTGTTCCTATTTTTTGATTGGAAAGAACTATTGCTTAACTACTTGTAAACACCTAAGCTGTATTTATGGATACAGAAATTGTTATTCACTCAGTTAAAAGGTGTAAAAAAAAACCAAGAAAAAAAAAGCCACCAAGCCATCTTTTTTTTCAAGGAAACACTGCCTAAGGAATAGGAAAAAAGTATTATAAAACATTTAATGCACATGTGAATAATCAGAATTTTACCTACACAAATAGAAGAGTGTATTAGTTGAGGACTTTGCCTATGTAAATGGACTGCCATAGCAGATTTTAAATTAATTTAAAGCTTATGTCTGAATTATAAACCTAGTATTGATAATAGTTCTGCATTAAGCAGGAGGTTGGACTAGATCCTTTCTGACCAGCTTTTTTTATCCAGTGAAGTTTTTCAATTAAATGATTAATTAACTATTATTTTTGCAGGACGTTGAGATACATTTATGGATGCTTGCAGAAGTCTGTTCAAAACAAGTGGCCAGCTAATACCACAATGAAAACAAGAGTTGTTAGGTAAGTTACTTGTCACTTTATGCTGAAAGTAATCTTTTGACGTGTTATTATTGTCATACTTCAGTGTGCTTATCTATTTTTCCTTTTAGTGCCAAAACTTTATAATACTTATATAGGTTACAAGAATAAGATTATTATGGTACTGGGGTATGATACACCAGTTAAGGATTAAGAGCTTGCTAGATTCTTAGTCATGTTGTTGGAGCCTTTCTAGAGGTGTAGTATAGAGGTCAGTATAGCTATACTTAATAGCTTTAACTTTGACTTTACTTGTATTTTGTTAAGTTTTACAAACTAATCTAAAATATTTGTTTCCTTTTTCATGTTGGGAAAGAGAAAAAGTTTTCTCAAAGTGATAGTTAACCTTTGTGATACCTCTGGAGAGCAGTGACCTCTGAAGATGATGTTCCTGTCATATGCCATCTGGGAGGACCATGCCTTATCCAGGGACTCCTATGTAGTGTGTGTTAATTATTGGGAAAATCTTACATATGCTAAGATGAATGTCCTTTAAAATGCAGACATAACATGTTAAGGAAACTAATACCTTCTCAGAAAGGTGATTGGACTGTCATTAGATTTCACTGAGGTACTGTCTGCATTGGAATATATAGTTCTCTGTATCAGTGAAGACTCCTAGTGCTGATCACTCAGAATCAAGACAGTGTTCATTTCTGAAAATACATACTTCTATGCTGTCCCAGATTTTTTCATTACTCTGCTCCAGCCCAGTCATGTTACACAGAATCACAGAATCACAGAATCACTAGGTTGGAAAGGACCTTCAAGATCATCAAGTCCAACCATTAATCCAGCGCCACCATGTCCCCTAAACCATGTCCTGAAGTGCCACATCCACACGTTTTTTGAACACTTCCAGAGATGGCAACTCCACCACCTCCCTGGGCAGCCTGTTCCAATGCCTGACCACTCTCTCGGTGAAGAAATTTTTCCTAATATCCAATCTAAACCTCCCCTGGCACAACTTGAGGCCATTTCCTCTTGTCCTATCACTAGTTACTTGGGAGAAGAGGCCAACACCCTCGTGGCCACAACCCCCTTTCAGGTAGTTGTAGAGAGCGATAAGGTCTCCTCTCAGCCTCCTCTTCTCCAGACTAAACAACCCCACTTCCCTCAGCTGCTCCTCATAAGACTTGTGCTCCAGACCCCTCACCAGCTTCGTTGCCCTTCTCTGGACACGCTCCAGCACCTCAACATCCTTCTTGTAGTGAGGGGCCCAAAACTGAACACAGGATTCAAGGTGCGGCCTCACCAGTGCCGAGTACAGGGGCACGATCACTTCCCTCCTCCTGCTGGCCACACTATTCCTGATACAGGCCAGGACGCTGTTGGCCTTCTTGGCCACCTGGGCACACTGCCGGCTCATGTTCAGCCGGCTGTCAACCAGCACCCCCAGGTCCCTTTCCGCCAGGCTGCTCTCTAGCCTCTCCTCCCCAAGCCTGTAGCGTTGCATGGGGTTGTTGTGGCCGAAGTGCAGGACCCTGCACTTGGCCTTATTAAACCTCATACAGTTGGCCTCTGCCCATCGATCCAGCCTGTCCAGATCCCTCTGCAGAGCCCTCCTACCCTCCAGCAGATCAACACTCCCACCCAACTTGGTGTCATCTGCAAACTTACTGAGGGAGCACTCGATACCCTCATCCAGATCATCTATAAAGATATTGAACAAGACTGGCCCCAAAACTGAGCCCTGGGGAACACCACTTGTGACTGGCCACCAACCGGATTTAACGCCATTCGCCACAACTCTCTGGGCTCGGCCATCCAGCCAGTTCCTCACCCAGCGAAGAGTAAACCTGTCTAAGCCACGAGCCGCCAGTTTCTCCAGGAGAATGCTGTGGGAGACGCTGTCCAAGGCTTTACTAAAGTCCAGGTAGACAACATCCACAGCCTTTCCCTCATCCACTAGGCGGGTCACCTGGTCATAGAAGGTGATCAGGTTGGTCAAGCAGGACCTGCCTTTCATGAACCCATGCTGGCTGGGCCTGATCCCTTGGTTGTCCTGCAGATGCCCTGTGAGCACTCTCAAGACCAACCGCTCCATAATCTTCCCCGGTACAGAGGTCAGGCTGACAGGCCTGTAGTTCCCAGGATCCTCCTTCCGGCCTTTCTTGTAGACGGGCGTCACATTGGCAAGCCTCCAGTCTTCTGGGACCTCCCCTGTTAACCAGGACTGCTGATAAACGATGGAGAGTGGCTTGGCAAGCTCCTCCGCCAGCTCTCTCAGTACTCTCGGGTGGATCCCATCAGGCCCCATAGACTTGTGGGTGTCCAGGTGGTTTAGCATGTCCTTGACTGCTTCCTCCTGGAATATGAGGAGTATATTGTGCTCTCCATCCCCATCTTCCACTTCAGGGGGCTGAATACCCTGTGGATACCTGGACTGGCTATTAAAGACTGAGGCAAAGAAGGCATTAAGTACCTCAGCCTTGTCCTCGTCCTTGGAGACAATGTTCCCCGCCATATCCAGTAGGGGATGGAGATTTTCCTTGCCTCTCTTTTTGTTGTTAATATATTTGTAAAAACATTCCAGAGCCTCTGTAAAAAATTTGCAGCCTACTGAACCTGGCTCCTCTGAACTGGCACTGAGTACAAAAACTCCAGTCTGCATTCATAAATCATTTGAATAAATAGTTCTTCCTTTAACACTATTAGTTGCCAGTGCAGGTCAAAAACATCTTTGACAAAAATGAGGTCTTGACACTGTTGTTCTAAATGATACTGAGGGTTTAAGGGTATCAAAGCCACATCTCTCTTACATTTGCTTTACCTTTTTTTGCAAGCCTAGCTTGCTGGTAGACCAGTATCTGGCACTGATATGATTTGCTGAGGTCAATCTCCCATTGAACAGTGTCTTCCAGATGATTTGTCATTGACTCTTGTTTATCACTTTGGCTGGAGACAGAAATGAAGACATGGGAGCCCTTCCTTCCCCAGAGTTTCAGTAAATGTTATTGTAATTAATACAGTACCTTCCATGCCTATTTCCCTGTCATTTAGTGTTTGTAACAATAGTGAGTCATGATTTTCTTGAAGAAAATCTTCAATAAAATGCCTGCCACCACTTTTCTGCAGGGGTTTTGCCTTCAAATTGAGGCTGCTCTTATCAGAGGTGTTGGGGCTAGCCTATTGCAAGGGTGTAGAACTTAGAAGCAAACACCATGTCTCTTTCTGTTCCTCCCCATCTCGAGAGAGACATATGTGGTTTTCCCTAAGTGGATACAGCTGACATTCAGAATTTTCCTGGGGTCTCTGCTGGATACTATAAAATATTGGGTCCCTTTCTCTCATCATCTTAGCCTTCATAAGTGTATACTTGTGACTTGTCTCTAGAGTACAGGGTTTTTTGCAGCCTCCAGTGAAGAATATTATCTTTTATTGCACTGGTTTTGGTCCAAGAATGATTACATACTCAGAGACAGGTGGATAGTTTTTAAGTGTCTGGGTAGCTTCCCTTCTATATCATTCAGAAAGTGCTGCCATTTCTGTCTGGTTGTAAAAACCCATGCATAGGTATTGACTCATTCTTAATTTAGACAGCTTGACCAGTGTAAGAAGCACCAAATCTTCTATATCTGTAAGGTCCATCTTAGGTTCATACCCCAGTTGTCTTCAACTTCAGGCCGTCTACAAGATAAATTAATGTATATGCCATAACTTCAAAATTACTTACTTCCTCATAGCTTTTTCATCTCTCAGAAAATATTTTTGTTTCACACTGGGCCAGGAGTGTTTTGTCTGCCCATAATCCATGGTTCTTGGAGAAACAGGAAATTTCTGTTGTATATATTCTAATTCAAGTGTCTTGGACACATGAAAGGTGTGTTAACCTCTCTACTACATGTGTCACAATTAATAATGGACAATGCCATCACTGTGTACTTAACAAGCAAGGTAGTGCAAGGTCCACTTCCATTCTTTTGTAAGTGGTCAGACTTTGGTATTGCTGTAGTGAAAAAACAGTCTACTGGTAGTGTCCGCACACTCTGAACAAAATGAGAGGTGAGTTAGATTGCTTTAGCTGGTCCATATGTCACTTCATTTTATAGCAGTCTTCCATAATTATGGTTAACCTGAGATGGATATTTTTTACTTCAGCTGTCAACAGAAAGTTAAATTTTTCTCATGCTAAACTGAAGGCTATTTTGGGTTTCTGTTTAATAAGTTCCTAGTTATGCAAACTGAGTGCTTTTCCCTAGCTTTCTAGATTGTCTGGGTGGCAGCAATTACTTCTGTGAGGAAAGTAGCTGATCCAGGATTATTCTTCTAGGATAATAGCGTACTGTTATCAGGATATGGATCGGTTCAAGCTGAACTAAGGCCATGTTCCTGCCAAAAGAGAGGTTCCATTCTGACTGTGCACTCTTTCTCTCCTTATGTTGGCTTGGGGAAGCGAGTGGCTGCAGGATGAATTACTTGCTGTAGTAGACAGTGGAACACTTGTGGGAGGCAGGAGATGAAGTACTCCTCCGTTTAAAGCCAGCGTGGTCTTAGACTACAGGCTTCAGTATGGCTTTACAGTTAAGCTTTTCCCTGGTAGTTTCAGAGGTTCACCTTAATTGGGAAATCAATATGCCTGTTTTTATTTCAGTTTTTATCATAGTTGAAATCATAACAAGACGTTCTTAATTAACAAACATATTCATGGAGCGCAGGCTGGTATTTTGTCATCTATCTCACAAAGATTTCCACACTGACTTAAATGTTTAAAGACTACATAATTTTACATTAATTCTTTAACTTTATTATTGAACAAAATACAATTTTTTTTCCATTTCAGTGGCTTTGTTTTTCTTCGACTGATTTGTCCTGCTATCCTGAACCCAAGGATGTTTAATATCATCTCAGGTGACTATGCTTCAGACTGAATTCATACTTTATGTAGTAATAGGCATGAACTTACTTTAGTGTCTAATTTAGTATGAAGTCTTTTGAACACTGTGTCCAAAGTCATGTTATCCGTATCAATTGATTGACTTTCTTCCTAAGGCAGCCAGCATACAGTTGCATACATGCCCTCAAAGGTTAGACAATGTTTATTCCCAATATCTTGTTTTAAAGTAAAAAAAAAAAAGAAAAAGAAAAAGTTAATGTTAAAAAGTGTTTCATAAAGAAAATTGTTGTGGGTTAACCCCGGTGGGCAGATAAAGCACCACACAGTCGCTTGCTCACTTCCCTCCTCACCCTCAGTGGGACAGGGGAAGAGAAAAGGAAGAATAAAACCAAGAAAACTTGGGGGTCAAGATAAAACAAGCAAACAAACAAACAAACATTAGATAATTGTTTAATAAGTGAAGGATAAATGGAACAAAACAAAACGTGATGCAAAGGCAATCACACCACCTCCCATGGGTAGACCAATGCCCATCCAGTTCCGAAGCAAAAGATGGCTAACACCCATAAAACCCCCTCTTTTCCCTTTTATTGATGAGCATGACATTATATGTTATGGAATATCTCTTTGATTAGTTTGGGTCATGTGCCCAGTTGTGTCCCCTCCCAACCTATTGCACACCCCCCAATCTATTCACTGGGGAGGCAGAGTGAGAAACAGAGGCAGCCTTGGTGCTGTGTAAACACCTTTCAGGAAAAGCTATAACATTAGTGTGTTATCAGTACTGTTTTGGTCAAAAATCTAAACATATGAGCTGCTATGAAGAAAATTAACTCTATCCTAGCCAGGCCCAGTAAAAAAGCATTACCCTGTTTTTTGATGTTCTCTTTGTAGAGTACATCTCTATCGGTAAATGAAACAGTGACAGGGACTATTCTTGTTTGCTAGAACAGGATTGTGAAATTGCTATACTGATCTGTAGCACAGTTCTGGCTGATATCAGATAACATTCTCCCAAACAGTTCTTAGGCGTGATTTGGGTGTTGGCATGCATCAGGGACCACATCTGACACAGTTGGGATGGGGCTTTCTTGTGAAGCTTTAATGGCGAGGGCATGGATTATTCCATGGCAATGGGCTTAAGCACCTAGAAATGTTTCTGAGCATTTTAAAGTACAGATGTAGTCGAGGTCTTACAGATGCAACAACTAGTATATGTGTTACTGTTGTTCTAGACATAAAGCTGTGTTGATGGGATTTCAGGTTTTAAGTTTTGCTGTATTCTTTTATGGTGGATTGACCCTGGCTGGATGCCAGGTGCCCACCAAAGCCGCTCTATCACTCCCCCTCCTCAGCTGGACAGGAGAGAGAAGATATAATGAAAGGCTAATGGGTCGAGATAAGGACAGGGAGAGATCACTCACTAATTACCATCATGGGCAAAGCAGACTCAACTTGGGGAAATTAATTTATTTTATTGCCAATCAAATCAGAGTAGGATAATGAGAAATAAAAACTAAATCTTAAAACACCTTCCCCTCACCTCTCCCTTTTTCCCAGGCTCAACTTCACTCCCAATTTTCTCTACCACCTCCCCGCGAGCAGCTTGGCCTCGGCCAGCAGCGGGTCTGTCTTGGAGCCATCTGGCACTGTCTCTATCGGACATGGGGGAAGCTTCTAGCAGCTTCTCACAGAAGCCACCCCTGTAGCCCCCCACTACCAAATCCTTGCCACGCAAACCCAGTATATCCTTGTAGGAGGAAGAAAGGAAAGGCATAAACTACTGGTGTGAAAACTGTAGTGCCAAAATATTGGGACATTCGAGTTCTGTAGTTTTAAAAAGTTTGCATATGACATTTCATCTTTGTGTTGTGTGTCCCCCTCCTTTTTTTCTTCTTTTTTTTGGCAAAGATCATCCCAACCTAGAGGGCATATGGTTTGCACTAGCCGTTGTTTTTCTCCTTCCCTCCCTAACACCTTCTCAATTTTACCTGTAAGATGCTGGTTTAGAAATAGGAATAAATCAGAAATGTGTCAGAAACCCTTTTGGGGAAAAAACTTTTCCTTTTTCGCCTTTATAGGCAGCTTTTCAGACAATATAGCAAGTTTTCTGTCATCTCTCTTTAAGCTGTACTAAATGAGAAGGCCTGAGTCAGTCCAAAAATTCCTTTCTCCCTTTAATAATTTTCATACACACTTTGGGGAAAGCATTTAAGAACCATGACCTCATAAATGGTGATCCTTTCTTTATTATTTTGATCATCTTCAGATCTGAGTGTTACATATTTTCTAACTTGGGGACTGCATTGAAATCACTGTGTCTTTAGCTGTAAATGGAGTTGTTATCCATACATTTGTGTAATCCCTTTTAAGCTTGTCTGTGTTAGTCCTGTTTAGAAGTTCAGATAATATTCTTCACTTTTGCTAAGGTAAATTTATGGACTCTATATAGGGCTGTTAGAGCTGTTAAAAAAAAAAAAAGAAAAGGAAGGGGGCTCTCTTTCTTTTGGAGCAAAGCTTCTAACATACTTCCTTGCTGTAATAGGACAGGAAGGGGGAGGGGAAATATTCTGAAGGCTGGGTGTATAGATAGAGTTCAGTTTCAGCAGCAATGTGCCTATCCTGTCACCTCAACAACTGTTCTCAAAAATCTCAACTGAAAAAGTTAAGTCCTTTGTTTCAACGTTCTTAGTTGATTTTTTTAAAAGAATACACTTCTTCAGATCAATTCTCTTCACCTGAACTTCCCAATTCTAAGACTAGTAATGTTTTCCAGCATTGCTTCTTCAAAGGGATGTACAGTACTAAGTACTAGATGCTCTGAACAACTGAGATATTAATTGTGCTTCAGTCTAAGCTCCAGCTATGCCTAAAAAGTTGGAACTTATTTTTTAATTAATTGCAATGCTGAGCGGGGAAGGGGGCAGAAAGACAGATGATCAAAACATACAGATAGACAGTGAAGAGTATATAGCATTCTTATGAATCACTGTAAAATTTAGAGTTTATATAATAACCATGTCAATTTTGGAACACTTAAATAGCCTGTAAGTGGAAAGCCAGATTTGACCATAACTGTTTAAAAACAAACAAAAAACCCCTATGCTTAACACTAATCTCTTAGTCAGTTATAACAAAATTTTCCAACAAGTGATTTTACCAGGAGTTTCTAGCATTTGATTTGTGCAGTAAATAGCTATACTTTCATGGAAATACAAGCCACGATTGCATGCAATGTTTAGTCTATTTTCCTGGTACTCGTAATTTCAAGTATAATTTGCGTAATAATGCAGGACCTGCTTATATGGGTATATTCAAATAAGGAAAAGGGTAAGTTTAATTTATTTTATTAGATTCTAACAAGAAATCTTCCTTTTAACGGATCTGTTTGATTTTTGTGAAAAGGCTTTTCACTTAATTCATAAAACTTTTGTTAACCTTAGGCTTCTGAGGAACACTTTATTTTGCTTACTTTGTTCTGTAAGGAACTAGTACAGAAAGTCAGATATGCATATTAATATTTTTTGTGGACATAATTACTAAAACAGCAAAAGTTTACTTGATCATGAGATATTTTCCACATGCAGTTCTGTTACAGCATTCAAAGTATTTAATTCCATGATAAATAACATATTGTAGAAGAGCTTAACTTTCATGTGACTACTGGAAGTTTTAAATGAAATGGCCAGTAACTCTGCTTTGTATTCCTATCAGATTCTCCTTCCCCTACTGCTGCAAGGACGCTGACACTGGTCGCCAAGTCTGTGCAGAATTTAGCAAATCTGGTTGAATTTGGAGCTAAGGTGAATATAATTTTACACAGAACAGTCTAGAACTGCATTTCCAATACATTTCAATGTTCCTGATTAATACGGACAAAAATCTGTTGCTGTTTTCTTGTGTAAATCCTGATGTGTGACCTGCATGTCTTCATCATCAAGGAGGCCTTGTTCCTGCAGTTTCTTCTTCAGTTGGAGCTTAACAGGATATTGATTTAAACTAGAGCAGTAGCATAAAGTCTGAATTGGAAAGAGTCGTCAGTCATTTGAGAATGAGTCATCTAGAAACTTATGTGAATGATTTGGTACATACCATGAAGATTTTGAATCTGGTAGTATGAACAACAGCAGTGACCTGTTAAAATAATTGATGAACCAATGACCATACTAGTAGGTATTATAAGGAGTGATGCAACCATATTTTCATGCTATGAGAACAGATAAACTCAGGCATTTGTTCCAAAGACAACAGTGGAAGTATGTGGACTGTTTTTTCTGTCTGTCAATGACCAAAAGGGTAGCAGTCATACTCTAGTATTCATAGAATCATAGAATATCTCAAGTTGGAAAGGACCTATAAGAATCATCAAGTCCAACTTCCTGCTCCTCGCAAGACTACCTAAAACTAAACCATATGACTAAGAGCATCGTCCAGATGCTCCTTGAACTCTGACAGGCTTGGTGCTGTGACCACTTCCCTGGGGAGGCTGTTTCAGTTACTGACCACCCTCTCAGTGAAGAACCTTTTCCTAATGTCCAATCTGAACTTCCCCTGGCACAGCTTCATTCCATTTCCTTGTGTCCTATTGCTGGTCACCAGAGAGAAGAGATCAGCACCTCCCCCTCTGCTGCACCTCTTGAGGAAGTTGTAGACTGGGATGAGGTCACCCCTCAGCCTTCTCTTCTCCAAGCTGAACAAACCAAGTGACCTCAGCTGCTCCTCATAAGTCTTGCCCTCAAGGCCTTTCACCATCTTGATCGCCCTCCTCTGGACACACTCTAATAGTTTGATGCCCTTCTTGTATTGAGATGCCCAAAACTGCACACAGTACTTGAGGTGGGGCCACACCAGCACAGTGTAGAGTGGGACAATCACCTCCCTCGACCAGCTAGCTATGCTGTGCTTGATGCACCCCAGGACACAGTTGTCCCTTTTGGCTACCAAGGCACACTGTTGACTCATATTCAACTTGCCATCGACCCAAACCCCCAGATCTCTTTTCACAGGGCTGCTCTCCAGCCTCTCATTCCCCAATTTGTATGTATAACCAGGATTACCCTGCCCCAGGGGGAGAATCCGGCACTTGCCCTTGTTAAATTTCATACAGTTGGTGATTGCCCAGCTCTCTAGTCTATCCAGATCTCTCTGTGAGGCCTCTACAGCTCCTCCTAGTTTAGTATCATCGGCAAACTTACTTAACGTACATTCAATTCCTGCATCCAGATCATTTATGAAAACATTAAAGAGCACTGGTCCTAAAATTGAGCCCTGGGGAACCTCACTGATGACTGGCCACCAGCCTGATGTAACCCCATTTACTATAACCCTTTGAGCCCAACCCGTCAGCCAATTGCTCACCCAATGTATTATGGACTTGTCTAGCCGTATGCTGGACATTTTATTCAGAAGGATACTGTGAGAGACAGTATCAAAAGCTTTGCTAAAATCAAAAAACATCTCCTGGCTTCCCTTGGTCAACTAGATGGGTGTTGGAGTTGGAAAAGTGGGAGGGGAGAGGCAGGCAGCCATCCCTCCACAAAGAAAACATCTATGTTGATGGTAAAATGGGTAAATTTTCTTTAGGAATATCCATATCAAAAAGACAATGCTAGAGTAGAAATCTGTGATTAGAAATAATCTGTTCAAGAAGGGTGTATCATCTGCCTTAAGTAGATGATGGGAGCCTTTTTGCATTTCCATTGATTATTTGATGTCAAAATGGGGAGACATCTTTCAGTAATATTGGCATGTCTCTGTACCTTGAAATATATTCCACATCCATGTTCTTTCATATACTATATGTAATAATTCACTTTCAAATTGAGACCAGTTAGGACTAAACTTCCAGCCTGGATATAGAGTATTTTAATTCTGAAACAAATGAACAACTACTAATCTCTGACTCCCTCCCTACACACACACACTTTTCCTCTACTTATTCCTTAGACTGATGTTTTGTGTTGGTACAGCATTTTGAAACACCCCTTTTATTTGTACTCATTTTCATATTGCTTGACATAATTTTGTAAATCAGTTTTACAAGTTGCACTAAAAAGCCTCAGCTCTTAATAAAGTTTCTGTTGCATCACTAAAAGAATGCCAGCAACAATTGGTCTATTCTGGTTCCCAAGTCGCAACATGGTTGAACAATAAAAATCTGTTGACTTAAGCATAATGAAAGAAAGTGAGTTCAGGCTGCCACTATAAAGCCATTTATCTGACACTCACAACTTTGAATGTAAGCATTAACGAAAGAACAAGAAGGAGGACACATGTCCTAATGTTACCTCTGAAAGTGTTTCCTCCATTATATAGCCGCAATGAAAAAAAATCCATCTTCAATATTTCAGAAATGTAAAATTTCATGTCACAATGCATATATAAACAATTTCAGAATCCATCTGTGTAACCTTTTGACTGGTTGTACACCAGTCACTATAAATTCACTTGAAAAAATAAAATCACTCCAGATGACACATTTGTGTTTTGCAGTGTCATTTGTCTCTGATTACAATATGTTCACTTAAGGTATGACTATTAAATTGGTATTTATTTGTTCTAATAAATACTTTTAAAAATTACTAGGAGCCATATATGGAGGGGGTAAATCCATTCATCAAGAGTAACAAACATCGCATGATCATGTTCTTAGATGAACTTGGGGTAAGTGATTTAAAAACAAATTATTGGAAGTTGTATAGCAACACTGTAAATTAAAATTCTTTACAGTTCTTGTTAACTAGCTCAAAAATGCATCAGCTTCCACACAATTTTGACTGCTTGTTACTGAAAAATTTTTCTTATGCATGTTTAGGAACTGCAGATTGCTGGCCTGTCGTACAGAATTAAAACCAATCAAATGTCCTGTTAGAAAGATTTTATTAATTTAGTACAACTGTAGACATGAGAGCTATTTGAGCTTCTCCCCAAGGATTAGGGCTTTTGGCCCAAAATACCAATTTTTTAAAAATATACTTTAAACCAAAAAATTATTATGTATAATTTGTCATATGGTTTTGACCAGAGATTGAAAAAATTGAAGTTTTAAAAAATATTGTGTTCAATTTTAGTTATACATTATCAAAAGTCTCACTGCATGAATTCTAGATATTGTAGTTTAAAAGAAAATAATAATTGCAGTTCACTTTGAAACTCTTACTGTTTTGTGTATGATAGCTATAATGAGTTAGGAGCTCATGTATGTGTATATATATATGTTTAAACCAAGAATTTGTTTTAAAAATGAAGATGAAAGAAATGTGCCTAGCTTCCTGAACTGATCCATTAAAAGTGACCTAGGAGACATCTCAGACTATTTTGATGATCTATAAGGATGAGTGTTTTTAAGTGTGTCATTCAGGTGAATTGCCATATGTCACCTTTTTCTGGTTAAATGGCAACTTCTGCATATTATGATATACTGTTTTTTTCTTTAAATGGTAGATTATGCATGAGGACTCAGAAAACTGTTGGATTTTGAAATAACTGATTAATCTACTGTTTTAATTACATTATTTTATTAGTGGATTTACTGACTTGATAGTTTGGGGGTTTTTTTGTGTCCATTTTTGCTGCTGCTATTGACTGATTTAAATTATTTTAAAAATCGACACATAACGGATGGTTCTCCCTCATTTGGGGGGAGTATATAATATGAATCTCTTTTCTCAGTATCTTTCTGGCCAGATCAGAGGTAGCATAGCAACATCAAACCTTTTAGTAGAACCCTCCTAGCAGAAATAGGAATTGCTGTATATTTAGTAATCTCTCCATGTGAAATATGTAAACATAATTAAAATGTCTTCATAAAATAGATGCTTGTGGAGAGGAGGAAATATATAATTTGTATTAGATAACATGGACAGAAGACTTAATTGTGAAGAAAAACATTGCAATACTTGCAGTATCAAAACGGCTGTTGACGGGTCTGTAGAACTGTAATTTCTTATGACTGGCTACTCACCATTCTAAATCTGCTCTCATAATTTTTGTTAAAGAATGTTCCTGAGCTTCCAGACACTACAGAGCACACTAGAACTGACCTATCTCGTTATCTGGCAGCCTTGCATGAGATGTGTGTGGCACATTCAGATGAACTTCGGACACTCAGTAATGAGCGAGGTGTAATGCAGGTAATCTACAATGGTTAACAAAAATCACAGGTACAGATAGCATGTCTTGAGTTATTGCTTAATATCATGATTCTTTTGTAATTTTTCTATCCAGCAGTATGAGTGATAAATAATATGTACATTTCATCAGGAGATTGCTTGTTGTAAAGGTAAAGAAGCTCAAAACTATGAACTAAGTATTTATACAACAAAACCAAGGATGTTTTAAAGCAGTGGGTTGGGGTTTTTTGGTTGTTTTTTTTTGTGTTGTGTTTTGGTTTTTTGCTTTTGGTTTTTTGCTTTTGTTTTGTTTAGTTTCCAGGTGAATTTTTTAGTTTCTAGAGGAAGTCTAAACCCAAGAAATTACTGTCTTCTGACAGGCTCTAGTTTTAGGGTCTAGTTCTAATTGAGAACTAAATAACTAAATTTACTTTCCTTAGCTTTCTATCACTACTTCATTTCTGCTTCCTGATTTATTACATTTATAAACAAACATGGCAAACTTCTCTAGCAAACACTATAAATGAGTGTTCTGTTCCAACTATTAAACTTCTATACAGCTTTTATGAAAACTTTTTAAGAGGAAAAAAAATCACATGACTTCATTCATTGTCTCAAAATGCTACAAAAGTAATATACTTGCCTATGGTCTACTTGCCTATGATGAACTTCAAGTCAGCAATTCTACTTATTGCACAGTAATATGTTTTGTTATGCTTGACTAGTATATTGTGCTGTGCAGGAGATAATTTAAGTAGTCTTCCCTTTTTAATGCTAATGATTTGGGCACAGGGGCAGTTGTACTATAGAAAGCCTTTTTGTTTAGAGATGATCTTCCTTAAATTTAATCAGTACCAGCTTAAACTATTTATTTAATGACTCATTCTCAAAGAGGTAGTTTTTAAAATAGTTTTTAATTTAATTGTTTCAAAATAACTTCTTGTAATCGGATTTATTATTATTCTCGTGGTTTAAAGACTGGGCTTCCTATATCCTGACTCTTTGAAGGCCTTAATTTAAACCCAGGTAGACAATAAATCTATGTTTCTTTCTCCTGGCAGCAGATGTTATTCAAATAATGCATTTTTCAGCAGTAATGTTTTTTAAATAAGGGGATTACTGGGAAATCTTATGGTGATTTTGCAAAAGGTGAAAATATATTTGTATTTAATCATCTTTGGCAGAAGAAAGCTCAAGGAATTAAAAATGAGATAATGCTTCATTATAGCAGTTCAAAACTAATCCAGTTTAATAACTACTACAATTTACCTCTTCGGTAGCATATGAGGGAAAAAAAAATCAATCATGTTCAAGTTCATAATTCACTTACAGCTACTGCTAGTCTTGACAAAGCAAAAATGATGGCTAGACTGGCAAGGCAGGATAGTAGTTGTTTTCAGTACTAAATATGTGTTGCTTACAGATAAGGGATATAATTTCTTTCACAAGGTCTGTATCTGAAGTACTTTATTACAGATGTGATACTGTTTCCTTGACATGCTTATATTTGTACTTCAGAGCAGTAATTTCTCCTCATGGGTTTCCATAAAGAAAACTCTTGAATTTTTTTTTCCCTTTTTCCTCCTGTAAGTGCCCTAATGGTTCAGGACCACCCTGTTGCAGTTGAACATAGTTCTACTATAATGAAAAAATGATTGAACTCCTGACAGTGTGTTAGCAATACAATTTCTCAGCCTGTTTTATTAGTATGTTCAGTTGCATTTGGTTTAGTTTAATGACCAGGTTTTCAGAAGGTTAAAAGAGGATAGTTCTGCCTGTGCAGAAATGAACTGTATTACCGCCTTTTTTTTTTGTCACCAGACTTTTTTTTTTCATTTTCTTGGCCCAGTTCTGCACTTTCACATGGGGAAAATACCCAAGAATGGATTTTTTATTTACAGATTGTTTTTAACAGATAGGAGAACTCTCTTTCATTTTGAAACTCTCAGGTTAAGTTGGCAAGACTTAATGGGTCTCCATGGGTGCAGATAAATTTCATATTGCTGTTTTACAGTTGCCTTTTGAAGTAATGTCTTAGTGACTAGGGAATTGGAGCTGGGGGGGGGGTGTGCGCGCACGCATGTGCGAGGAGGTGGTGTTTAAATATATTTTAAACTACCTAATTCTAAGTCTGGTAGGCTAATGTTGATGCTTCTCAAGCAAGATGGGTTTTGGGTTTTTTTGTAGTTGCTAATGTAGGGTTGTACAGTTGGGGTTTTTTTGTTTTTTTTACAGCATGTTCTTAAGAAGCTGTTGGCTATTACAGAACTGCTTCAACAAAAACAAAATCAGTATTCAGTGTCTAATAACATCAGGTAGCAGCCCTCTACCTGAATTCTGCGTGGATCCAGCATATCTAACATGGCCACTCACACAAGTATCACTTTTTTTGCTGTTACCAAAAATAGCACACCCTGTCACATTCCCAGTGATGTGTGAACTATGCAAAAAGAAAACAAAGATTCTGTTAGTGAATGACTGTACCAGCAGCTTTTTTAACTGTGCAGGATATTTGCACTTTTTTCCACTCGGAACCAGTTTTTACAGCCTCTGAGCCTTGGTGTACAGTTTACCTTCTGCAAAGAAAATGCTGTGACTGTCTTGAACTTTGAAAATTATTTTCAACGCCTGCAATTGCCAGAGTTTTTCTGTCTTGTTGGAAAAGAATTATCAACTGACAAGGAAAGAAATGCATTGTTTTGACAGCTACATGTAACTGGATAATATTTCTTACTGTAATTTCTGACTGGTTACAATTATTATGACTTTATTTCAACCACTTGAACTTGTATTTAAAATTTCCAGAGTTTGATGGTTATGGTAAGAACAAACTTTCCTGTATACTTTTTATACCATGCTGTTTCTCTTGCCGGAATCATGTCAAAAGAATATGCAGAAGGGATCTTGTCAGCTTTATTCTTTAATGTGCCACTGATTCAGTCTAAATAATTCTTCCATCAAGGACTGTGTATCCATCCAGGTAAATCACAATGCTTTTGTAAAATGTTTATAACAGTGAATAATTACAATTCAGTAAATTTATTATCACTGTATCAGACATGCATGCATCCATTAAACCATTTTATAAAATATGTATTGGTTGGTCTTGTGTGTAATGTAATGCTACCATGATTCTTATTTTTAAACCTGAAAAATAAGTTTTTAAAATAATCCAGCTGCCAATAGACTCTTTATGGAAACTGGCTAACTTTGGGTGCAAGTAATAGAACATTGTAAAACTGAAATTTGGATAACAGATATGGTTGGCTATTTATCTACTATGTATAAAATACGTTGATAAAAATGACTGTAAGTAAATTTCAAAGTTGCATTTAGGTATGTATATTAAAAAATTGACACCACTACTTATTTCCTAAAACAGTGTGTGAAAATTAATGTTGTAGTTTATCCCCCACCAGCAGCATAAGCACTAGACAGCTACTTGCTCACTCCCCCCACCCCCACAAAAGCAGGATAGGGGAGAGAATAGGAAGAGCAAAAGCAAGAGAACTCAGGGATTGAGAAAGGAAAGATGAAGAAAGGAAAAACAGAACAAGTGATGCAAAGGCAATCACTCACCACCTCCCAGAAGTAGACTGATGTCCAGCCAGTCTCTGAAAAACAGCTGCCTTCCCCCCCCAAAAAACCCACTTCCCTCCACTTTTATTTCTGAGCATGTCATGACAATGACATTATATGGAATGGAATAACCCTTTGGCCAGTTCGGGTCAGCTGTCCCAGCTGTGTCCCCTCCAAACTTCTTGCTCACTCCCCAGCCTACTCCCTGGTGCTTGGCAGAGTGGAAAAACAGAAAGCCTGGACACTGTGCTAGCATTGTTCAGCAATAGCCAAAACACTGGTGTGTTGTCAAGATTGTTACAGTCACAAATACAAAACACAGCACCATATGGACTGCTATGAAGAAAGTTAACTCCATCCTAGCCAAAACCAGTGTGATGAAATACTTTGACCTAGCTTTGGACAGCCTATAACTACTGGAATTTTTGGGGTTTTTTAACTGCTCTCAGTAGTCCTCATGTACATTAGTCACAGTGATCTAATCTCAGATTATAGCTGCAGGATCAGCAGATGCAGCAACAGATTAAATGACACAACTATGATTATGGTCCATACTGTAGATGCTGCAGTCTCTTTTTAAGAGTATATTTGAGAAGAATGTTGGAAATGCTGAAAATGTTATAAGCAAGATTGTTTTCTTTCAATTAGTTCAATGACAAGCTTGGGAAGAAAGCAGCACATCCTGCTCTAAAGCACTTACGTTTCTATTAACCTTAAGGTTCTATTAACATTCTATGAACCTTAAGCACTGTGTTCAGGGACAAAGGAGCTATACAGAGCTGGCAGCTCTTGCAAGAGCTCTCAATTCCCACAAGTAGGAAATTGGGCAAGGAAGGCAGAAGACCAACATGGCTGAGTAAGGACCTCCTGCTCAAACTAAAGGGCAAGTAGGAAATGCACAGGCAGTGGAAGCAGGGACAGATATCCTGGGAAGAGTGCAGGGACGCTGCCCAGTTGCATAGGGATGGGGTCAGGAAGGCCAAGGTGCAGCTGGAGCTGAACTTGGCAAGGGACGCAAAGACTAATAAGATGGGCTTCTACAGGTATGTCAGCCAGAAAAGGAAGGACAAAGAAAGTGTACCCCACGTGATGAGCAAGACTGGCGGACTGGCAACAATGGATGAGGAAAAGGCTGAGGTACTCAACAAGGTCTTTGCCTCAGTTTTCACTGTCAATCTCTCTTCCCACACCTCTTGAGTGGATGGACTGCAAGACGGGGACTGGAGGAGCAAAGTCCCTACCACTGTAAGAGAAGATGAGGTTCGAGACCACCTGAGGAACCTGAACATACATAAGTCCATGGGACCTGATGAGATGCATCCCAGAGTTCTGAGGGAATTGGCTGATGGAGTTGCCAAGCCACTCTCCATGATATTTGAAAAGTCATGGCAGTCAGGTGAAGTCCCTGGAGACTGGAAAAAGGGAAACATTGCACCCATTTTTAAAAAGGGGAGAAAGGAGGACCCTGGGAACTACCAACCTGTCAGCCTCACCGTGCATGGTAAGATCATGGAACATATCCTCCTGGAAGACATGTCAAACTATATGGAAGACAGGGAAGTGATTACAGACAGACAGCATGGCTTCACTAAGGGCAAATCGTGCCTTCTACTATGGAGTGACTACATCAGTGGACAACGGAAGAGCTACAGATGTCATAGAATCATAGAATCTTTGGGTTGGAAGGGAACATTTAAAGGGAAGAGCTATGGATGTCATCTCTCTGGACTTCTGTAAGGCCTTTGACATGGTCCCCCACAACATCCTTCTCCCTAAATTGGAGAGATATGCATTTGATGAGTGGACTGTTCGGTGGATGAGGAATTGGTTGGATGGTCACATCCAGAGGGTAGTGGTCAACAGCTCAATGTCCAGATGGAGATTGGTGATGAGCAGTGTCCCTCAGGGGTCCATATTGGGACCAGTACTGTTTAATATCTTCATCAATGACATAGACAGTGGGAGCAAATGCACCCTCAGCAAGTTTGCAGGCAACACCAAGCTGAGTGGTGCGGTTGACACACCTGAGGGATGTGATGCCATCCAGAGGGACCTGGACAAGTTCGAGGAATGGGCCTATGTGAACCTCACGAGGTTCAACAAGGCCAAGTGCAGGGTCCTGCACCTGAGTTGGGGCAACCCCCGGTATCAATACAGGCTGGGGGATGAAGAGATTGAGAGCAGCCCTGCCGAGAAGGACCTGGGGGTACTGGTGGATGAAAAGCTGGACATGAGCCGGCAATGTGCGCTCGCAGCTCAGAAGGCCAACCATATCCTGGGCTGCATCAAAAGAAGCGTGGCCAGCAGGTCAAGGGAGGTAATTCTTCCTCTCTACTCCATTGTGGTGAGACCCCACCTGGAGTACTGCATCCAAGCTCTGGAGCCCTCAGCACAGGAAAGACATGGACCTGTTGGAGAGGGTCCAGAGGAGGGCCAGGAAAATGATCAGAGGGATGGAACACTTCTCCTATGAGGACAGGCTGAGAGAGTTGGGGTTGTTCAGCCTGGAGAAGAGAAGGCTCCGGGGAGACCTTATTGCAGCCTTCCAGTACTTAAAGGGGGCCTATAAGAAAGATGGGGACAGATTTTTTAGCAGGGCCTGTAGCAACAGGACAAGGGGTAATGGTTTTAAACTAAAAGAGGGTAGATTTAGACTGGACATAAGGAAGACATTTTTCACTGTGAGGGTGGTGAAACACTGGCACAGGTTGCCCAGAGAGGCGGTAGATGCCCCATCCCTGGAAACATTTACGGTCAGGCTGGATGGGGCTCTGAGCAACCTGATCTAATTGAAGATGTCCCTGCTCACTGCATGGGGATTGGACTAGATGACCTTAAAATGTCCCTTTCCACCCAAACTATTCTATGATTCCATGATATCCGCACGTGCATACACCCCCAGGCCTATAAGATCTGAGCTGCAGCATTAGCTTCTCACATCTAGCAGTTCACAAATTCATTTGAAACAATGAGTGTATAGGTTATAGTAATTGTGTGGTATAGACAGGTGACAATTTAGTTTTTCATTAATATGAGAAGATGAAGTTTACATACCTTGATTCACACACTGTTTACATATTGTTCTAGCTCTTTTCATATGCCACAGTTCAGAAAAGCTTGCTTAAGTAGGATGGACTATAAATTCAGGAATGAGAGCAACAAGTTATAAGTACCTGAATGTTTTCATGCTGTTCTGAGAGGACAGTGAACACAGAACAGGATATTCCCACACTGACACTGTCTTTTAAGAAAAATGCTTTTTACTCCTTCCTAACAAATTTGAGATTCTTTTAGGGCAGGTGAAAGATCAGCTTTTTTAAAAAATGATTGCTTGCATTTATTATCAGTCCTTGTACCTACAAAAGTTAGGCTCCAGATGCAAGGCACTCACATGGAGCGTCTTGGCTTGTATCAGAAATACTGTGGCCAGCAGGACTAGGGAAGTGATTGCCTCTTTGTACTCGGCACTCGTGAGGCTGCACCTCAAATACTGTGTGCAGTTTTGGGCCCCTCACTACAAGAAAGACATTGAGGTGCTGGAGTGCGTCCAAAGAATGGCAACTGTGGTGGGTTGACCTTGGCTAGATGCCAGGTACCCACCAAAGCTGCTCTATCACTCCCCCTTCTCAGCTGGACAGGGGAGAGAAAAATATAACGAGAAACTTATGGGTTGAGATAAGGACAGGGAGCGATCATTCAGCAGTTATCATCATGGGCAAAACAGACTCAACTTGGGAAAATTAGTTTAATTTATTGCCAATCAAAATCAGAGTAGGATAATGAAAAATAACACCAAATCTTAAAACACCTTCCCCTCACCCCTCCCTTCTTCTCAGGCTCAACTTGGCTCCCGATTTCTCTACCTCCTCCCCCGTGAGCAGCACAGGGGGAGAGGGAATGGGGACTGTGGTCAGTTCATACGTTGTCTCCGCTGCTCCTTCCTCCTCAGGGGGAGGTCTCCTCACACTTCCCCTGTTCCAGCTTGGGGTCCCTCCCATAGGAGACAGTTCTCCACAGACTTCTCCAACGTGAGTCCTTACCACAGGCTGCAGTTCTTCATGAACTGCTCCAGCATGGGTCCCCCACGGGGTCACAAGTCCTGCCAGCAAACATGCTCCAGCGTGGGCTCATCTCTCCATGGGTCCACAGGTCCTGCCAGGAGCTTGCTCCAACATGGGCTTTCCATGAGGTCACAGTCTTCATCGAGCATGTCCATCTGCTCCGGTGTGGTGTCCTCCATGGGCTGCAGGTTGATATCTGCTCCACTGTGGACCTCCATGGGCTGCAGGGGGACAGCCTGCCTCACCATGGTCTTCACCACAGGCTGCAGGAGAATCTCGGCTCCGGTGCCTGGAGCACGTCCTCTCCCTCCTTCTTCACTGACCTTGGTGTCTGCAGAGTTGTTTTCACATGTTCTCACTCCTCTCTCTGGCTGCAAATGTTGCGTGCCGGTTTTTTTCCTCTTCTTAAATATGTTATCACAGAGGCACTGCCACCATCACTGGCTTGGCCTTGGCCTTGGCCAGTGGCAGGTCTGTCTTGGAGCCGGCTGGCACTGGCTCTATCAGACACAGGGGAAGCTTCTAGCAGCTTCTCACAGAAGCCACCCCTGCAGCCCCACTGCTACCAAAACCTTGCCGTGCAAACCCAATACAGCAACAAAGCTGGTGAAGGGTCTAGAGCATTAGTCTTATGAGGAGCGGCTGATGGAACTGGGGTTTTTTAGCCTGGAGAAAAGGAGGCTCGGGGGAGACCTTATCGCTCACTCTACAACTATCTGAAAGGAGGTTGTCGTGAGGTAGATGTTGGTCTCTTCTCCCAAGTAACAAACGATAGGACAAGAGGAAATGGCCTCAAGTTGTGCCAGGGGAGGGTTAGATTGGATATTAGGAAAAGAAAAGGGTTGTCAAGCATTGGAACAGGCTGCCCAGTGTTATAGGAGTCACTTCCTAGTTCAAATGGAATCCATTGTATAGCATTAGTAAAAAGTCTTGGGCTGCATGCAGTAAACTTTCACCTAGATACTGATGAACTTATACTGAACTCTGACTTAATTACATGAGAGAAGGCCCAGAAACTGATGTAAATTAGGAAGATATAGCCACATCCATCAGCAGATGATGTCTCCTCGAGAAAAGAAAAAGTATGGCCCGCCTGGAGACAGTGAAAGGATCCAGTGAGGAACAAGGAGACCCCAGACCCAAATATTACTATTGGACCGAATCATCGTGTAAGGGGAGGGGAACTTAGATTGTAAGGGTATAATTGCCCAGAGATTCTTTTGTTCGGGGTCCGTCTTCGGAGGCACCCAGCTCGAGCTGTTCTTCACAGCTATATCGCTTGATAAATTTGTCTGGCGTACGTCGTGTCGGAGATTCTGCTTCGGGAAACAGGGTTGAGCCTGAGGGAAGAGGAAGTGCCCGAGAATGTGTGTGTGAGGAGTAGAAAGAGGCACCTGTCAGCTCACTGGAATTGCCTGCTGTGAAGGGACTCCAGTCCTAGCAGTTAAAGTCTCGGGTGGTGTGTGTGCGACTCCTTGATTGGTGTGTGAATGCTCAGGCAGCGACTTCTTCCTTAACACCAGGGAAATGGTTGAGTCACCATCCCTGGAAGTATTTAAAAGACATGTGGATGTGGTGCTTAGGGACATGATTTAGTGGTGGACTTGGCAGTGCTAGGTTAAATCAGTCTTAAATACCATTTGATAGACCACAGAAAGGCAAGAAGACTGATTTAAAGCAGCACTTTCTCATTATCCCATGGAAATCAAAACAGCTATACCAGCCAAATACAGCAGTTATAGTTTCTGCATTTCAGTTAAGAGCAATTCCATTTGACTCTGAAATCTTAAATATATTATTGTTAAAAAAGGATCTAAGTGGCTCTTTAGGTGTTTTGTACCCTTGGTTCCTACTGTTTTTCCAGTTTCTTCACTCTGATCATCAAGAGAAGTCTAAAAAAAATCTTATTCTGTTTTTATTAACGTAAAGAAGTCAGTATGGAAGAAGCAAAAAAATTCCAAAGAAGTATGAAAACCAGATACCAACTAATCACATACCTCCTGCTTTCCAAAAAAGGAAAAAAATACAATGATGCTTTGGTTTTGAAACATACTGAAAGAATGCACCAGACAATGTGTTAACAATTGGTAAATACATACTTCCATCTAATACTTAAGATTGTTAAATAAATGTCAAATAAAGCAAATAAAGTGCTTAAAGCATACCTATAAAGAAAAAGAAAAGACCACCTTTCCAAATTAATTTCCACTCCTGAAGCACTAGATAATAATGCAGTGAGAGCTATCAAAGCTATCTGTGAGGGAGTAAAGAGCAGATATGCATCTGCCAGAGCTACTCAACTAAGAAAGTAATCAGCTGCTTTCCTCAAAACATCATGATTCTCTAGCATTAGATAACAAGTCTATAAAAAAAGTATTTATGAATAGAAGTAGCTGTTCCTGGATCCTCTGCTTCACGAGTTCAGAACACACAATTCAGAAGTGTTTTGTGAAGCAAAAGTAGCAGGCCTTCTTAGTCCAAAAATAACCTAAAATGCTTAAAGACCACAACAAAACAGATTTCCTTTCAGATATTTGCCTATTTATCACTTTAGAATCTAGATCTTTCATAGCACAGACACAAAAGGAAATCAAGTTTTCTAATACAACCCATGAGAGGGTTGTATTACATTAGTGTATAAAGTAAAAATATAAAACAATATTACCTTCAGATCTATTAGAAACCCTTCAAATGGCCCATATGAATTGTGCACAATAAGATGCAAGTTCAGTTGCTGAAAGTAGTAGTTCATATTCCAATATTTGTTCAAGAACTTTTTTCCTGCCCAAGAGGACTTTCTTGATATTTACTAGCAAACTGCATATTAAATTCATCTACTTTATATGCCAAAAAACACATATTAGCCTTGAGGAGGGGAAGAAAAAAACCAAAAAACCCTAACAATTAATTGATAAATGCAGTATCCATCTTCTTATCAAAAATTCTGTTCAGAAAATGTATGGCTTCAAAACACCATGTTTACAAGACAGTAAACTTTCCAAGTGGAAATGGAAAGTGACCATACTTGTCTTTATTTATATTGAAGCTCTCAGATTTCCTTTCTCATTTCTTCAAGTTTTTATAAGTATAAACAATTTACCTCTAATGTTCTGCTCCATACAATAACTCAAGATGTGTTGATAACACATTATTATCCAAGGATGATACTCTGTCATTGACTTACTGAGATAAAAGCATTTGAAATACATACAACCTGTTCCCTAAATAAAATATATTTTAAAAAAGGGGTGGAGAGAAAAGCAAGTACAGAAGTACAAAAGGAAAGAAAATCGTAACACAGAACAAGCAAGTTCAAATATACACTAAAGACATACAAGATACACTAAGGCTACAAATACAAGCACACACTGCCGTGTCATTAAGTACTTTAAAGTCTTAATACATTTATTCTCTTGCTGCTGGGCAGAAGGAGAGGACCTAAGAGATGAGGGAGAATGGAAACAGGTCCCTGCTCGGGACAGCAGGCGAATCCCCTCCCGGCCTCCCTCACTGTCCCAGCTGCCCTTACACAACAGGTATGGGGCTCTGGAACTTGAGGGACAGGAACATGAGGACCCTGACGAAGGCCTATCCAGGGGGGTGCCTAGGGTGAGTCCGCCAGCCCCACGCATCAAGACATCCTCTGTTAAGAAAAAAAGGAGGGTAACTGTCATAGGCAACTCCCTTCTGAGGGGTACAGAGGGCCCAATATGTCAACCGGACCCAACTCACAGGGAAATCTGCTGCCTCCCTGGAGCCTGGGTGAGAGACGTCACCAGGAAACTCCCTGGTCTGGTTCGGCCCACTGATTACTACCCCCTGTTGGTCATGCAGGTTGGCAACGATGAGGTTGCACTAAGAAGCCCAAAGGCAATTAAAAAGGACTTGAGAGCGCTGGGGCAACTGATCGATGGACCAGGAGCACAGGTAGTGTTTTCATCAATCCCTTCAGTGACAGGGAAGAACACTGAAAGGAACAGGAAAGCACACCTGATCAACACATGGCTCAGGGGCTGGTGCTGTCGGCAGAATTTGGGGTTTTTTGACCACGGGGCGGTTTACACGGCACCGGGCCTCCTGGCAGCAGATGGAGTGCAACTGTCTCCAAGGGGCAAAAGGATTCTTGCTTATGAACTGGCAGGCCTCATTGAGAGGGCTTTAAACTAGATTTGGAGGAGGAAGGGAATAAAACCAGGCTCACTAGAGATGAGCCGAGGGGTGGCATGCCGGAGATGGGGGTGAAATCGATAGCCCAGCTCAAGTGCATCTACACCAATGCACGCAGCATGGGCACCAAACAGGAGGAGCTGGAAGCCATTGTACAGCGCGACAGCTATGATGTAGTTGCCATCACAGAAACATGGTGGGATGCTTCCCATGACTGGAGTGCTGCAATGGATGGCTATAAGCTCTTCCGAAGGGATAGGCAAGGAAGGAGAGGCGGTGGGGTGGCTCTGTATGTTACGGAGTGTTTTGATTGCATAGAAATCAATGATTGTGAAGACCAAGTAGAGTGCTTATGGGTAAGGATGAGGGGGAAGGCCAATGAGGCAGATATCCTGCTGGGAGTCTGTTATAGACCACCCAACCAGGATGAAGAGGCAGATTAAACATTTTATAAGCAACTGGCAGAAGCCTCGCAATCGCTGGCCCTTGTTCTTGTAGGGGACTTCAATCTACCGGACATCTGCTGGAAGTATAACATGGCAGAGAGGAAACAGTCTAGGAGGTTCCTGGAGTGTGTGGAGGATAACTTCCTGACACAGCTAGTAAGTGAGCCTACCAGGAGAGGTGCCCCACTTGACCTGCTGTTTACAAACAGAGAGGGACAGGTAGGAGATGTGGTGGTCGGAGGCCATCTTGGGCTTAGCGACCATGACATGATAGAATTCTCAGTTGTGAGCGAAGTAAGGAGAGGGGTCAGCAAAACCGCTACCATGGACTTCCGGAGGGCAGACTTTGGCCTGTTCAGGTCACTGGTTGAGAGAGTCCCTTGGGAGACAGTCCTGAAGGACAAAGGGGTCCAGGAAGGCTGGATAGTCTTCAGGAAGGAAATCTTAAAGGCACAGGAGTAGGCGGTCCCCATGTGCCATAAGAAGAGCTGGTGGGAAGGCAACAGGCCTGGCTGAACAGGGAGATTTTGCTTGGACTCAGGGAAAAGAGGAGAATTTATCACCTCTGGAAGAAGGGGCAGGCAACTCACGAAGAGTACAAGGATCTCAGGTCAAGCAGGGACAAAATTAGAAAGGCAAAATCCCAGCTAGAGCTCAATCCGGCCACAGTCGTAAAGGGTAACAAAAAATGCTTCTACAAATATATTAATAACAAAAAGAGGGGCAAGGAGAATCTCCATCCCCTACTGGATATGGCGGGAAACATTGTCTCCAAGGACGAGGACAAGGCTGAGGTACTTAATGCCTTCTTTGCCTCAGTCTTTAATAGCCAGTCCAGGTATCCGCAGGGTATTCAGCCCCCTGAGCTGGAAGACGGGAATGGAGAGCACAATATATTCCTCATAATCCAGGAGGAAGCAGTTAAGGACATGTTAAGCCACCTGGACACCCACAAGTCTATGGGGCTTAATGGGATCCGCCCAAGAGTACTGAGAGAGCTGGCAGAGGAACTTGCCCAGCCACTCTCCATCATTTATCAGCAGTCCTGGTTAACAGGGGAGGTCCCAGATGACTGGAGGCTTGCTAATGTGACGCCCATCTACAAGAAAGGCCGGAAGGAGGATCCTGGGAACTACAGGCCTGTCAGCCTGACCTCTGTACCAGGGAAGATCATGGAGCGGTTCGTCTTGGGAGTGCTCATGGGGCATATGAAGGACAACCAAGGGATCAGGTCAAGCCAGCATGGGTTCATGAAAGGCAGGTCCTGCTTGACCAACCTGATCTCCTTCTATGACCAGGTGACCCGCCTAGTGGATGAGGGAAAGGCTGTGGACGTTGTCTACCTGGACTTTAGTAAAGCCTTTGACAGCGTCTCCCACAGCATTCTCCTGGAGAAACTGGCGGCTCGTGGCTTAGACAGGTGTACTCTTCACTGGGTGAGGAACTGGCTGGATGGCCGAGCTCAGAGAGTTGTGGTGAACGGTGTTAAATCCGGCTGGCGGCCGGTCACAAGCGGTGTTCCCCAGGGCTCTGTTTTGGGGCCGGTCTTGTTCAATATCTTTATTGATGATCTGGATGGGGGAATCGAGTGCTCCCTCAGTAAGTTTGCAGATGACACCATGTTGGGTGGGAGTGTTGATCTGCTGGAGGGTAGGAGGGCTCTGCAGAGGGATCTGGACAGGCTGGATCAATGGGCAGAGGTCAACTGTATGAGGTTTAATAAGGCCAACTGCCGGGTCCTGCACTTGGGTCACAACAACCCCATGCAACGCTACAGGCTTGGGGAGGAGTGGCTGGAGAGCTGCCCGGTGGAAAGGGACCTGGGGGTGCTGGTTGACAGCCGGCTGAACATGAGCCAGCAGCGTGCCCAGGTGGCCAAGGCGGCCAACAGCATCCTGGCCTGTATCAGGAATAGTGTGGCCAGCAGGAGGAGGGAAGTGATCATGCCCCTGTACTCGGCACTGGTGAGGCCGCAACTTGAATCCTGTGTTCAGTTTTGGGCCCCTCACTACAAGAAGGATGCTGAGGTGCTGGAGCATGTCCAAAGAAGGGCAATGAAGCTGGTGAGGGGTCTGGAGCACATGTCTTATGAGGAGCGGCTGAGGGAACTGGGGTTGTTCAGTCTGGAGAAGAGGAGGCTGAGGGGAGACCTTATTGCTCTCTACAACTACCTGAAAGAGGGTTGTGGCGACGTGGGTGTTGGCCTCTTCTCCCAAGTAAATAGTGATAGGACAAGAGGAAATGGCCTCAAGTTGCGCCAGGGGAGGTTTAGATTGGATATTAGGAAAAATTTCTTCACCGAGAGTGGTGAAGCATTGGCACCGGCTGCCCAGGGAGGTGGTAGAGTCATCATCTCTGGAAGTGTTCAAAAAACGTGTGGACGTGGCACTTCAGGACATGGTTTAGGGAACATGGTGATGCTGGATTAATGGTTGGACTTGATGATCTTGAAGGTCCTTTCCGTCCTTAGTGATTCTGTGATTCTTCATAGTAGCTTTTATGGGGCTATGTATTTGATTTGTGACCAAAACAGTGTTGACAATACAGGGATGTTTTAGTTATTGCTGAGCAGTGCTTACTTTCAACAAGGTTCAAGGCCTTTTCTGTTTCTCACACTGCCTTGCCAGTGAGTAGGCTGGGGGTGCACAATAAGTTGGGAGGGGACACAGCTGGGACAGCTGACCCCTGCTGACCAAAGGGATATCCCATACCATATGACCACATATGGTCATATGGACCTTTGTGGCCCTCCTCATGGACCTGTTGGAGAGGGTCCAGAGGAGGGCCACAAAAATGATCAGAAGGATGGAACACCTCTCCTATGAGGAAAGGCTGAGAGAGTTGGGGTTGTTCAGCCTGGAGAAGAGGAGGCTCTGGGAAGTCCTTATTGCAGCCTTCCAGTGCTTAAAGGGGGCTTATAAGAATGATGGGGACAGACTTTTTTGCAGGGCCTCTAGCGATAGGACAAGGGGTGATGGTTTTACATTAAAAGAGGGTAGATTTAGACTAGATATAGGGAAGAAATATTTCACAATGAGGATGGTGAAACACTGGAACAGGTTGCCCAGAGAGGTAGTAGATGCCCCATCCCTGGAAACATTCAAGGTAATGTTGGATGGGGCTCTGAGCAACCTGATCTAGTTGAAGATGTCCCTGTTCACTGCAGAGGGGGTTGGACATGATGACCTTTAAAGGTCCCTTCCAACCCAAAGATTCTATGATTCTATGACGATTCTATGTCGTTGTGCTCAACAATAAGAGCTGGGGGAAGAAGAAGGAAGGGGAGACATTCAGAGTTATTGCATTAGTCTTCCCAAGTAACCATTATGCATGATGGAGCCCTGCTTTCCTGGGGATGGCTAAACATCTGCCTGCTGATGGGAAATAGTGAATTAAGTCCTTATTTTGCTTTGCTTGTGCGCACAGCTTTTGCTTTACCTATTAAACTGTCTTTATCTCAGTCCACAAGTTTTCTCACTTTTACCCTTCCAATTCTCTTCCCCATCCCGCTGGGGGAAATGTGGTGCTGAGCTGCTTACCAGGATTGACCTACAAGAAAGGACTGTGGTGGGTTAAATTTGGCTGGCTTCCAGGTGCCCACCAAGTCAACTCACTCACTCCCCCTCCTCAGCAGGACAGGGGGCGAAAACAAGATGAAAAAGCTCGTGGGTTGACATAAGGACAGGAAGGTCATTCACCAATTATAGTCATTACTGTTTACATTACATTTACTCTGTTAAAGCAGAGTTTTTAAAAAATGTCCATTGACTTTTTTTTTTTTCACTTTTCAGAATATGTACTTGAAATGGGTATGGGAATAATTTTTAGGGATACTCAACAACCACAGCATATATTGACTTTAGCTGGCATCGTGTTTTATTAATGATTCTAACGATTAAGCTGAAAGAGGAGACAGGGGAATTTAGATAACACACTTGCATGTGTTATCACACTTGCATGCAAATCATGGAGACTTGGCTGAAGCGCAAAGCCATCTGCAGAACCAAGAATTTCCAGTTTTTAGTTCTGTGCTTTGAATATAGCACTCTCTACAACCTGTTTATCTACAACACAATTTTAATATATGATCTCTTAATTCAAGAAGTTAATAAAAAGTAGAAATGCTGCAGTCTGATTTTTGTGCAAGTAACAAAATCTACTAAGAATTATATTGAATGCACTAATAAAGTGCAGAGTAGGTATAAAATAGTTTGTTACATAAATCAGAAAGATACTACAACAACTGAAAGTTGTTTCAGAAACTGAAATCTAAAGCTGTAAAACAGCAACCTGATTATGAAATGCAGAACTGTTTATTGGGCAAAGTATAGAAATACAGTGTGAATTTTCATAAGTAGCTGTATTAGTTATTAATTAGTTGACCTATCCAGTTGAGTGTAATAGTTCATAGTCTATGTTTTATTCTGGTTCTAAGCATCATATGTCAGAATATTTGTTCAGAATTATGCAAGCATTGAAATAACTTGTATGTTAATAACTTATATCAACATGTGCCACAGCAGTATACCTCCTGATGTAGTATCTGAGTAGAGCCTGAGTGCTCTGTAAGGACTAAGTTTCTCCCATATCCATTTGTTGTAAGAGTTTCCTTCAGAATAGTTTTGATGAGAAGTGTGTGATGGGAGGTAAAAGATTTTAAGCTTGCATGGAGAGACCAATGTGGTTTGATGATAGGGAAGGCTCATAAATATGGATACCACCTGCTGAGAAAATAAATTTATTTATTATAGTATGTAGCATTGTGAACTGGTAACCCCTGCTCCCAACCCCTGGTAATGTGATTAGCATAACTAACGCCATTTTATAAGGCAGGCAGCCATTCGCTGTAACCGAGTGGGTCACGTATTCATTCCCTTTCCCTCATTATCAGGCCCTGAAGGACCTGTGAACCAAGCAGACAAACCAAACAGATTTCTTCTTTCTCTCCCTACTGGGTTCAAGATTCCTAGGTGCCAGGCCAATTACTCCCTTCCTTGCCAGCCTTGAAGGTCCCAGGCACCTAGACAATCAGGTGTTGTTGAAGACCCCGTCACAGAACAGGGAAGTGTAACAGCATAGAGAGCACTGTCTATAAAATCAAGAAGTTACAAGTCCAAAGTGGGGAACTTGGACTGAAACTGCTGCTGGACAGTGAGGCCTGTGACCCTCTGGTGGCCAGGGATGCCTCCACCATCATCTGCTTCCTCAGAGGATTGAGGGAGTCATTTGTATTCTTTTATATGATTTTTGAGCCTAGATTATGATTGTTATATTGATACAGCAAATGGAAACGAAGCTGGTGAGGGGTCTGGAGCACAAGTCTTATGAGGAGCGGCTGAGGGAACTGGGGTTGTTTAGTCTGGAGAAGAGGAGGCTGAGGGGAGACCTTATCGCTCTCTACAACTACCTGAAAGAGGGTTGTGGTGAGGTGGGTGTTGGTCTCTTCTCCCAAGTAACTAGTGATAGGACAAGAGGAAATGGCCTCAAGTTGTGCCAGGGGAGGTTTAGATTGGATATTAGGAAAAATTTCTTCACTGAGAGGGTGGTCAGGCATTGGAACAGGCTGCCCAGGGAGGTGGTGGAGTCACCATCTCTGGAAGTGTTGAAAAAACGTGTGGACGTGGCACTTCAGGACATGGTTTAGGGAACATGGTGACGCTGGATTAATGGTTGGAGTTGATGATCTTGAAGGTCCTTTCCAACCTAGTGATTCTGTGATTCTGTGAAAAGAGCAATTAGAAAAGAAACATATTAAACCCACTACAAGTCCATGGAATACACCTGTATTTGTAAATCCTAAAAAAAAAAAAAAAAAAATTTTTCCACAGAATGTGATGGTGAGAACCGAAATCAGAACATTGAACGTTGTTCAAAAAATTAGTGGGAGATTTGAATTGGATTTGTAATATTTATGGAATAACAAATGTAGAAATGACACCATTGTTGAATCTGTTTTCAGGACTTTGGAAGTTTTAAATATGTCCATGTTTCAATTGATTGCTATTCTGCAGTAATTTGGGCCACTGCACAAACAGGAGAAACTAGTAGACATGTACAAAAGCATTTGCGAGCTGCATTTGCAGCCCATGGTATACCCCTACAAATTAAAACCGATAATGGTCCTTGTTACGTAGCCCAGTCAACCCAACGATTTTTTGCTCAATGGGGAGTGACGCATGTTACTGGAATACCGCATTCCCCAACTGCACAAGCTATTGTTGAACGAATGAATCATTCCCTGAAGCGTTTATTGCAAAAACAAAAAGGGGGAGAGGCTACCACACCACCCCAAGAACGTTTGAATAAAGCCTTATATGTGTTAAATTATTTGCATCTAGCAGAAGGAGAAACAGTACCTCCCATAATAAAACATGTAAAAGGGATGACAGGAAGTCTGTTTGAGTTAACACAAAATGTGCAAGTAAAAGTTAAAAATTTGGAAAAGAATATGTGGGAAGGACCTTTTCAACTGCTAACCTGGGGACGAGGTTATGCTTGTGTCATTACAGATTCTGGAACTCGTTGGGTACCCGCAAAATGGGTAAAACCATGAGCGAAACAGTCACCATCGTCGTCGTTGGACACATCTTGACACTGTCAGGTGTCATCGCAATCTGGATGCCACCTCAGCCAAAAGAAAATGTATGGGTAACATTAGCAAATCAAACAGGACAGGACACCATCTGTCTGTCTCTTTCCTCCCCAGGCAATCCCTTTTCAATCTGCCAGAAGGGTTATGGTGGCTGTGTGGAGATCAATTGGCTGGGAAACAGCTGCCCGGGAACTGGTCAGGGGACTGCTCTCCAGACATTCCTCTCCCAATTTATACTTGTGCATCATCCCGTCCCTGTTAGGATCACCCTGCAAGGGCTCGACCTTAAAGAGAAGGAGCTGTGGCATTGAGAAGCTGGTAAACAGCTGGACATCTGCACGGCTCAGCCTTGAGGAGAAGGAGCTGTGGCATTGAGAAGATGGTAAACAGCTGGATATCTGCACGGCTCGGCCTTGAGGAGAAGGAGCTGTGGTAAACAACTAAGAGGAAGCAAAGGAGCGCATGGACACCTGCAGGCAGTAGATCCTGACTGTGTGAGAGGCGCATGGACAGCGCGTGATATTTTGTATATAGCCAATTGCAATAATGTGTGTAACAAGCTGTAACCAATCATGAGTGTGTGCACGGTGACTAAACAAAAATTATGATATATATTGGAGTCAGATAAGACAATAAACGGCTTCGGAGTATAACTCTCATAGAGTTGTGAAGTCCATCTTTCTCCCACACGTCCCAGGTGCAGAATCTTGTCCCTCAAGAGAGTCAACAGCACCTCCCAGTTTGGTATCAACGGCAAACTTGCTGACGGTGCATTCAACTCCTGCGTCCAGATCATTGATAAAAATATTGAACAGGCTCTAGAACTGAACCCTGAGGAACACCACTGGTCACCAGCCCGATGTACCCCCATTCACTACAACCCTTTGAACTCTGTCCTTCAGCCAGTTCTTATAGAATGATAGGATCGTAGAATTCTTCACCCAGCACACTGTGTACCTACTCATCTCACAGTTGGGCAACTTGTCCAGAAGGATGCTGTGAGGGACAGTATCAAAAGCCTTACTAAAATCCAGAAAAACTACATCTACTGTCTTCCCTTCATCCACTAGGCAGCTGACCTTATCATAGAATTATCAAATGAGTTAGACAGGACTTTCCCTTTGTGTACCCATGTTGACTGTGCCTGATGATTGCATTGTTCTTTAAATGCCTTTCAATAGCACCCACTATGATCAGCACCTCAATGCGGGCTGGGGGATGAAGGGATTAAGAGCAGCCCTGCAGAGAAGGACTTGGGGGTACTGGTGGATGAAAAGCTGGACATGAGCCAGCAATGTGCACTTGCAGCCCAGATTACCAACCATATCCCGGGTTGCATCAAAAGAAGCGTGGCCAGCAGGTCAAGGGAGGTGATTTTGCCCCTCTACTCCGCTCTGGTGAGACCCCGGGTGGAGTACTGCATCCAGTTCTGGAGTCCCCAGGACAAGAAAGACATGGACCTGTTAGAACAGGTCCAGAGGAGGCCCAGGAAAATGATCAGAGGGCTGGAACACCTCTCCTATGAGGAAAGGCTGAGAGAGTTGGGGTTGTTCATCCTGGAGAAGAGAAGGCTCCGGGGAGACCTTATTGAAGCCTTTCAGTACTTAAAGGGGGCCTATAAGAAAGATGGGGACAGACTTTTTAGCAGGGTCTGTAGTGACAGGACAAGGGGTAATGGTTTTAAACTAAAAGAGGGTAGATGTAGATTGGACATAAGGAAGACATTTTTAGCCCTGTCTCCCACTTGGACATGAAATCTCGGAATTCCCTCTGTCTCATGCAGAGACAAGAATAATCAAGCAGGTCCCCAGTACGTGCAGCCAGTAGATGTCTACTGAGTTGGGCCACTGAACTGACTGCTGCATTGGCGTCCAGCCACATTTGAGGTGGCCTTGGGTAGCCAATACATCTACATAGGACTAAAAATTGCCTTAGAAATCATACGGTAGCTTCTGCATCAACTCTACATTTAGCCTTGTCTTTTAAGACGTAAATGGTATGTATCATATATGAAAGTATCGTCAGGTTTCAAACAGGACAAATTATACACTCAGGCATTTCTCTACTAAGGTATGAAAAAATTTTCTTCCCAGTGTTTCTGTACAGGCAGAGGCTGTTATTGTGTTGATGAATGTTGTTTAAATAACAACAAAATAAGCTTCATATATGTATTTTTTACTCAGGGTATCAAGTCTCTGAAGACTTTTATCCTTTCTCAGTACAAATTCTCATTCCATGAAAACTTGGTAGCCTGACGGAATTATAGACTTCTCCCTGGAATAATCTTAAAAGGGTGTTCCTTTGGTTTATCTGACAAAGTATTGTCTTGTGATCCTGAAGTTCCTAGTCCTAATCCTGTTAAAGAAAACCAAATATTTTTAGGATTTTATAGTGAGTACATAACAGTTGCAACACTGCTTTTGATCTATAAGTGGCAGTATTTATTTGTTGGAGCTGGTTGAATTTGTAGCATGGATGTGTGATGTTTGTGAAGTCCTATGTGTCATATTACTTCATTACCAACTATGCTGTATGTGAATCAGCTGCAACTTCCTGCTGGCAAGAAGAACAATTTGCAGAATAATTTCTGGCATTTTTACATTACAGCTTAGTTAATATACATTTGAGAGAGAAGATTTTATAAACAAAAATACCACAAATACACTGTAATCAACCTGATGAATTTTTGTATTTTTTTCCTTTTTCATGTTTGGAAATAAATTTCCATCAGTTTATTAGTTATTCAAGCAATGATTGTATGGCAAGTGAAATATATTGTAATTCCATTGCACATGGGGCTTGACCTACATTCAATAATTTTGGCTAAACTTCAGTGTCTGGATATAGCCTCTGAAGTCCTATGGAAGGGTTTGGAATATGAGCCTAAATTAATTCTTCAGCACCTGTCTCACTGAGAGTTTATTGACCGCAACTCCAGCTCAAGTGTGGAGTGCTGGGATGGAGGGCTATAGGTTGTTCAGGGGGGGATAAGCAGGGCAGGCAAGGTGGAGGAGTTGCACCATATGTAAGGGAGAGGTGTGACTGTACAGTGCTAACAGTTAGGGATGATGTGGTTGAGAGCCTCTGGGTGAGAATTAGGGGGATGGAAAACAAAGCAGCTGTCATAGTGGGTGTCTACTATTGATTGCCCAGACAGGATGTTAGCACCGATGAGTGCCTATTCTATAGGCAATTAGGAGAAATCTGGGAATACCATACTGCTGTGACAAGCAAGTCTGGGAAATTCATGAAGTTTGTGGAAGATAATTTCCTGTCACAAGTACTCAGTGAGCCAACTAGGAAAGATGCCTTCCTAGACTCTATTTGTGAATAGAGAAGGACTCATGGGAGATGTGATCATAGAATCATAGAACCATAGAATAGTTTGGGTTGGAAGGGACCTTTAAGGGTCATCTAGTCCAACCCCCCTGCAATGAGCAGGGACATCTTCAACTAGACCAGGTTGCTCAGCCCCATCCAACTTGACCTTGAATGTTTCCAAGGATGGGGCATCTACCACCTCTCTGGGCACCCTGTTCCAGTGTTTCACCACCCTCATTGTGAAAAATTTCTTCCTTATGTCTAGTCTAAGTCTACCCTCTTTTCATTTAAAACCATTACCCCTTGTCCTATAGCAACAGGCCCTGCTAAAATGTCTGTCCTTTAAGTAGTGAAAGGCCACAATAAGGTCTCCCCGGAGCCTTCTCTTCTCCAGGCCGAACAACCCCAATTCTCCCAACCTTTCTTCATAGGAGAGGTGTTCCATCCCTCCGATCATTTTTGTGGCCCTCCTCTGGACCTGCTCCAACAGGTCCATGTCTTCCTTGTGCTGAGGGCTCCAAAGCTGGATGCAGTACTCCAGGTGCTGTCCCCTGCCAGGGCAGAGTAGAGGGGGGTATGCTTTCTTTGACCTTCTTTTTCTGGCTGACATACCTGTAGAAGCCCTTCTTATTGTTCTTTGCGTCCCTTGCCAAGTTCAGCTCCAGCTGCACCTTGTCCTTCCTGACCCCATCCCTACACAACCGGGCAGCATCCCTGTACTCATCCCAGGATACCTGACCCTGCTTCCACTGCCTGTGCATTTCCTTCTTGCCCTTTAGTTTGACCAGCAGCTCTCGACTCAGCCATGCTGGCCTCTTGCCTTCCTTTCCTGATTTCTTACACCTGGGGGAGAGCTCTTGTACTCTATGAAAAACATCCCTAAAGATCTGCCAGCTCTGTTCTGCTCCCTTGTCCCTGAGGGCAGTTTCCCAGGGGGTCCTATTGACTAAGTCCCTGAAGAGCTGGAAGTTTGCTTTCCTAAAATTCAGGGTCCTGACTTGACTCTTTGCCTGCCCCATATCCCTCAGGACTGCGAATGGTAGGTGGCTGTCTTGGCCACAGTGATCACAAAATGGTTGAGTTTAAAATTTTTGGTGTAATGAGAAAAAAGGTCAGCAGAGTTGCTACCCTGGATTTCAAGAGAGCAAACATTAAGCTTCTGAGGGAGCTAGTTAGCAGTGTCCCCTGGGAATCTGCTTTTGTCGTCTTCAGGGTCCATGAGAGCTGGTTGGGTTTTAAGAATCACCTTTTAAAAGCACAGGATCAGGCAATTTAAAGAATGAAAAGAAGAATTATTTCATATAATGTAACATTCATGTAATAAATTATATATTTCATTCATTAATATTATATAACATATATAATGTTTGAAATTATTTTCAGAATATAACACAAAATTTAAATACATTAGAAGGAAGTTACTAAATTTTGTATGCAAATATATGAATGCAAAACCCAATAAATTTATTTGTGCTATGTGTGGTACTAAACTGCAAAGGGATGCAAAGTTGACCATAAGGTAGAAGGCTCTTTTACATAAATGCTCCTCCTCCTCATTGTCTTGTTACTCATAATGTCTGAATTAAATTAGCATTTTAATCCTTGCCAATATTTGGGTAATGAATATGATCTTCTCCAAAGTTCTTCCTTTCAAAAGATGGTATATGTGCCTTGATAATAGCTATTGTAAATGTGTAGAAAGAGGAGCCTTGACCTAGAAATGTTCTGATTTTGTTGGAAAGAGTTGTTTCTGTGCTCCCTTTGCAAGCTTCTCACCCTTTCTTTATTTTAGTAAGTTTTCAGGTGACTGTTCCAGCAAATAGCTCACCTGTAGTTTTAAGTATAAAACTTCCCTAACAGTAGCACACAGTTGTGGTTTAACCCTGTCCAGCAGCTAAGCACCACAAAGCTGCTCACTCCCCCACCCAGCGGGATGGGGAAGAGAATCGGAAGGGTAAAAATGCAAAAACTCGTGGGTTGAGATAAAGACAGTTTAATAAGTAAAGCAAAAGCTGCACATGCAAGCAAAGCAAAATAAGGAATTCATTTGGTACTTCCCATTGGCAGGCAGATGTTTAACCATTTCCAGGAAAGTAGGTCTCCATCACAGGTAATGGTTACTTGGGAAGACAGACACCATAACTCTGAATGTCCCCACTTCCTTCTTCTTTCCCCCAGCTTTTACTGTTGAGCACAACATCATATGATATAAAATATTCCTTTGGTCATTTGGGGTCAGCTGTCCCAGCTGTGTCCCCTCCCAACTTCTTGGGTACCCCCAGCCTACTTGCTGGTAGAGCTGTGTGAGAAGCAGAAAAAGCCTCGATGCTGTGTAAGCACTATTCAGCAATAACTAAAACAACCCTGTGTTTTCAATACTATTTTCATCACAAATCCAAAACATATCCCATACAAACTACTATGAAGAAAATTAACTCTATCCCAGCCAAAACCAGTACAACTACCAAATCTCCTCATGTCCCTTCTGAATGACTAAACTGCTCATATACTTTGTTTTATATTTATATACTTGCTCTAATATAAATGTTGAAAAATATGTCTGTCCTAGAAGTTAGAAAGGCTATTTGATTTCTATACAGTATATAACGTGATGGACTCATTTTTAAACAGGAAGTGTAAAAGAGAGCGAAGCAGGGTATTTTTTACATCAGCATTTTATTTCTTATTCTGCTTTAGTATACGCTTCTGCCTTAGGTAATTTACATAAACATACATAGTCTATGAATAATGCATAAGACTTATTTTAAATGAAGAGTTTCCAGCTCCCACAGTGCAGGTGTGTACACAACAATTTGACTGGCTCTGCTCTGTTTTCATTACTGGCAATTTCTAGGAACGCAAAAAAGGTTGAAAAGGCTGACAGGAATGTACAATATTTATTTTGTGAGAAATATTTGTAGTCTTTTCCATGCAATTGTATTGCAAAGTTTTGCCTTTGATTGTTGTTCCTTGATTTTTTTTTCTGGGAAGAATGCATTAAAAGGTCTGTGATTGCTCTTTTGCAGATTCAGTCAGATCTGTGATTTTTTTTTTTCAAAGGGTACTGCTGGTTTTGTTCCCTATTTGCATAAATTTGAGCACAAGCTATAAATAAGTAAAGAACCAACAGATTTCTTCAGGTCTCTCAATTAAACTTAAAGTAACAAGGCAATGCCAAGGAGCAGCTGAAAAAGTAGTTAACTATCTTTCCATACAGAAATTAAAATAAAAGTTTTTAGTTGTAATGAGAGAGTAGTTTGTTCCAGAGTGTAGCACTAGTGACTAAAGTAAATGAAGCCTTAGGCCATATGAATTGTACTTTAATTGTCCTTGAAATACCCTCTCCTGAGGTAGTCTATGCCAAGGATGCATGGAGCATCTGGCCCGGTCACAATGGGGTGCTTTTGCCACTCATTCCCAGTTAGGCTCACTTGGGCCTCCAGTACAGTCAGCTGTTGGGATCCCCCTGTCATTCCAGAGATCCATATGGGTTCTGTGCCTCTATACCCTGATGGCACCAGCATACACTGTGCACCAGTGTCTACCAAAGCCTTGTACTTCTGTGGGTTTGATGTGCCAGGCCATCGAATCCTCACAGTCCGGTATACTTGGTCATCTCTTTCCTCCTCCTGGCCGAAGGCAGGGACCCTCTATTCCTGTTCCTGGTCAGAGGACTGTCCGACCTTTGCAGTGCCAGACCAGAAGTCCCCTCACCAGGATCAAGGGAGGTGATTTCAGTTCTTCTGTGTCTGGGAGATCTCTGATTTCCTTCTTGTGTCTCTACAGCAACTAAACTGACAGCCTTCTTGGTTGGCCGCTTGACAGTTGTCAAGTTGTCTTGTCTTCCCCCTCAGTTCATGCACTCGGGCTTCCAGCTTAAAGGTGGGCTCACCATCCCACTTCCTCATGTCCTCTCCCTGGTCGTGCAGGAAAAAACAGATTGCACCATGTGGCATGCACCTGGGGCTCCCTTTCCCTCTGATCGGGGCAGGAGAGGACTGATTTCTGGGCTCACACCTGACATCCAAGGCGCTGGGGCGTAGGGATGAGGAGGGACAGAGATTTTCCTTGAAGTTTTGGAGCCAAGGTGACACTCTCCACAGTTGGTGCATCTATGTCCAGGCAATGCATTGCTGCCAAGCTGTTAGCATATGATGCTGGGGCACTTTGAATCACCTTCCTCCACATAGCCCGTGTGCACAGGGCATCCTCCGGATCTTTGGAGACCTCATCATGGTCTAGATCACTGTAGATGACTTCCAGCACCACTAATTCTCTCAGGTACTGGATGCCTTCATCTGCGGTAGTCCACTTTCCTGGGGAGTTCACAAGATCATCCTTGAATGGATATCTTGCCCTCACACTTGAGAGGAGCTGCCTCCAGAGACTGCAAATTGCTGCTTCCTTTCCAATTCCTCTCTCAGTTCCCCAGTTTCTAGCAAGGGATGCCAGCTGTTGGGCTTCCTTACCTTCCAGCTTCTGACTGTTATCCCTGTTATCCCAGCATCAGAGCAGCCAGGCAGCAATCCACTCACCTGGCTGGCAGCTGTAATCTTTCCATGTCTCGAAGTTCTGATGAGGTCAGGGACCGCGTAGTTTCTGCTTCCTGTCTGCATTCTCTCACTCCTTCCTCCAATTTCCTTGTTGAAAGACCAGCTTCTTGATCAAACCTTTCCTCCTCTTCCTCCTCCCTTACTGTCCTGGTTTCAGCCAGGATAGAGCTGGTTTTCTTCACAGAAGCTAGTGTGAGACTGTGTTTTGGATTTGGGATGAGGAACTGTTGATAATGTGCTGATGTTTTGGGTTGTTGCTGAGCCATCAAGGACAGTCCAGCTTCTTGTGCTGGCCTGCCAGCGAGCAGGCTGGGGGTGCACGGGGAGCTGGGAGGGGACACAGCCGGGACAGCTGACCCAGACTGGCCAAAGAGATATTCCCTACCATCCGACGTCATGCCCAGTACATAAACTGGAGTTGGCCGGGGGGCGGAAATCGCTGCTCGGGGATGGGCTGTCGATCACGGGGTGGTGAGCAATTTCTGTATTGGGCCTCACTTGTTCTTGTACATTCCTTTGTTGGTATTATCATTATTGTTCCCTTCTTTCTTTCTGTCCTATTAAACCGTGTTTATCTCAACCCACGAGGTTTTTCCTAATTCTCTCCCCCGTCCCACTGTGGGAGGGAGAGTGAGCGAGCGGCTGCGTGGTGCTTAGTTGCCGGCTGGGGCTAAACCACGACACTTACTAATCGATAATATGGACCCATTGTTCTCCTTGTCCACTGTTTCTTTTTCACTACTGGGGCAAGTACTGTAGTTGTTCTTGTTTGGGTCCCTGCCTCAACCAGAGTCCTCTGAAAGTACTGAACTGTGGCTCGATAGGCACAGGCCAGGCCCCAGTACGGTGCTAGGAGCTGCTGGTTTTCATTGGGGTAGGTAAGGCACCCTTCTATCAGGTGTCACATCAGTTTGCCAGGGTTACTTGCCTGTTCTTGTGTAAAATCCTAGGCTATGGGAGGTGATAACCATCCTAGGAACCTGCCCAAATCCTTCCACACACCCTGCCACCCAGGGACTGACCACCTCAGGGCACATTTCAGTATCACCTCACCCAAAAACTGTCTTCTCTTACACCAGGACGAGACCAGATTCCACAAACCCCATAATATGCCAGCAGTGTTAATTACTAGTATTAAACAGTTCACATAAGGGGGAACAAGGACCTCAGGAGCCTGCATAATAAAACCATTCACATCGGTCCTAGGTAGGGAGAAGGAGATGTATTCCCTCATCCCCTCCACAAGATAGCTCCTCCAGTACAGCACAGCCATCAATGCCAGGGCAAAGCATGTACATAGCCATTATTTCTATCAACATGTTCCCAAGCTCAGAAAAATAAAGAGATAAGCAGTGCAGCCAGCAAATTCTGTGACCCGCACAGGAGCTTGCTACTTAATAACTACTATAGCTAGAGCAGCTTGCTGCAAAACTGCCGTTGTCTTGGGCCCCACGTTGGGTGCGAAAAAGGACTGTGGTGGGTTGACCTTGGATGGATGCCAGGTGCCACCAAGCTGCTCTATCACTCCTCAGCAGGACAGGGGGAAGGAGAAATTAGGATGGGAAAAAAAAAATAACCAAACACACAAAGATTTATTCTCTACTTCCCATCAGCAGGTGATGTTCATCCACTTCCCAGGAAGCAGGGCTTCAGTACACATAGTGGTTGCTCCAGAAGACAAATGTTGTAAAAAAATGAATTCCCCTCTCCTCCTTTCTCCTAGCTTTTATTGCTGAGCTGACGTCATATGGTATGGAATATCCCTTTGGCCAGTTTGGGTCAGCTGTCCTGGCTGTGCCCCCTCCCAAGATCTTGCCCACCCCCAGCCTACTGGTGGGGGAGGAAAAGTTGGAGAGACAGCCTTGATGCTGTACGAGCACTACTCAGCAGTAACCAAAACACTGGTGTATTATCAACACCTTTCCAGCTACCAACACAAAGCACAGCACTATGAGGGCTGCTATGGGGAAAATTAACTCCATCTCAGCCAGATCCAATACACTCCCACAACAACATCCACTTTATTAGCTTTCCCCCTAATCCTTACCGAGAGGCTCTCAAACATGTCATCCAAACTGCAAGCACTGTACAGTCCAAACCCTCCTTTACATACAGCGCTACCCATCTGCCTCGCCTTCCCTGCCTCTCTCTCCTGAAGAGCCTATAATCATCCATCACAGCACTTCAGTCACAGGACTCTTCCCACCAAGTCTCACTTATGCCAATGATGTCATATCTCTGGGACTGAGCCAAAGCTTCTAGTTCCTTGTTTTTATTCCTCATACTGCGTACAGTAGTGTACACACATTTCAGATGTGCTCCAGTGTACTCAATACATTGTGGAGCAGAGTGAAAGCCCTCACTAGCACACCATCCCTCAAACAGAATCACACAGAATCACAGAATCACTAGGTTGGAAAGGACCTTCAAGATGATCAAGTCCAACCATTAATCCAGCGCCACCATGTTCCCTAAACCATGTCCTGAAGTGCCACATCCACATGTTTTTTGAACACTTCCAGAGATGGCGACTCCACCACCTCCCTGGGCAGCCTGTTCCAATGCCTGACCACCCTCTCAGTGAAGAAATTTTTCCTAATATCCAGTCTAAACCTCCCCTGGCGCAACTTGAGGCCATTTCCTCTTGTCCTATCACTAGTTACTTGGGAGAAGAGGCCAACACCCTTGTCGCCACAACCCCCTTTCAGGTAGTTGTAGAGAGCAATAAGGTCTCCCCTCAGCCTCCTCTTCTCCAGACTAAACAACCCCAGTTCCCTCAGCCGCTCCTCATAAGACTTGTGCTCCAGACCCCTCACCAGCTTCGTTGCCCTTCTCTGGACACGCTCGAGCACCTCAACATCCTTCTTGTAGCGAGGGGCCCAAAACTGAACACAGGATTCAAGCTGCGGCCTCACCAGTGCCGAGTACAGGGGCACGATCACTTCCCTACTCCTGCTGGCCACACTATTTCTGATACAGGCCACTGTCATGTCATCCCATAGCTTATCACTAGTTGTCCTGGTTTCAGCTGGGATAGAGTTAATTTTCTTCATAGAAGCTGGTGTGAAGCTAAGTTTTGAATTTGGGATGAGAAAATGTTGATAACAAACTGATGTTTTCAGTTGCTGCTAAGCAGAAAAGGACTGTGTGGCTTTTCATGCTTTTGCCTGCCAGCAAGAAGGCTGGGAGTGCACAGGAAGCTGGGAGGGGACACAGCTGGGAAAGCTGACCCAGGCTGGACCAAAGGGATATTCCATACCATATGATGTCATGCTCAGTATATAAAGCTGGGATGAAGAAGGAAGGGGAGAGGGGATGTTGGGAGTTATGGTGTCTGTCTTCCCAAGAAACCATTATGCATGACGGAGCTCTGCTTTCCTGGAGATGGCTGAACACCTGCCTGCCCATGAGGAGTGGTGAATGAATTCCTTGCATTGCTCTGCTTGCGTGAGCAGCTTTTGCTTTACCTATTAAACTGTCTTTATCTCAAACCATGAGTTTTCTCACTTCTACTCTTCCGATTCTCTCCCCCGTTCCACTATGGGGGAGTGAGCGAGTGGCTGCGTGGTGCTTAGTTGCTGTCAGGGGTTAAACCATGACACTAGTAAGCCTGATTTTATCCCTTCCCCCTTCGAAGCTAGTTTAAAGCTCTTTCAATCTGCCCTGCTAACTCGTGAGCAAAACTGTGAAAGGTGAAGCCCATCAAGGCCCCAGCAGGCCTGATGTCACATAGACCATCCCATGATAGAAAAACCCAAATTTCTGTGGGTGACACCAGCCTCAGAGCCAGGTATTGATTAGCTGGGTCCGCCTGTTTCTTTCAGTGTCACTCCCTACAACTGGGAGGGCAGAGGAGAATACTACCTGCACTCCTGATCCCTTTACCAATCTTCCCAAGGCCCTGAAATCTCTTTTGATCACCCTTGGACTTCTCATCATGACTTTGTTAGTACCCACATGAAAAAGCAATAGCGGATAATAGTCTTAGGGCTGTACCAGGCTAGGAAGTTCCTGGTAACGTCTTTAACCCAAGCCCCAGGGAGGCAGCAAACTTCCCTAAAAGACAGGTCTGGTTGGCAGATTAGGCCCTCTGTTCCCCTCAGAAGGGAGTCACCTATGACAATAACCCGTCATTTTTTTCTTCATGGAGGTGGTCATGATGTGGGGGATAAGCTGACCTGGCCTTGGGGACTCCTCTAGCATAGATGGATTGTCATCCACCTCATCATGTGCCTGTCCTTCCAATTCCAGAGCCTCATATCTGTTGTGTAAGGGCACTTGGGAAGGCAAGGTAGACAAGGAGGAGCTTCTCCTGTTGCCCCAAGCAGAGACTTGTTTCCATTCACCTCTATCCCTCAAGTCACTGTCTTCTGCCTCATGGAGAGAAGGTGCAGGATCCCCCCTTGTCATGTGTTATGCCTAGTTCACATTTCTGTTCCAGTGAGGGCAGAGTATGGTTCCACCAGTCAATCTCCTTCTCGGACTCTTGGATGCTCCTCAACCTGTCCACTTCCTCATGAAGCTCAGCCACCAAGCTGAGCACTTCTACCTGGCTGCACCTCCCACAGGAGTTCTCACTACTGCCCTCAGACACCAGTAGAAACCTCAGGTATGCCCTGCAACCAGAGATCTGGATGGTGGCACATTCTCTTGGGAGCTCTGTCTTGGGTAGCTGCATTGGTCCCAGTGGGTGCTAATGCCACAGGTGACACAGAGGACATAGCTTTCTGTCAGGTGGTCACCACTGCTTGAGCTCCCTGCCAGGGGGATTATGACCAATGGCAGGGACCTGGGAGCAGGCAGTCTGGCTGGTGAAGGCGCAGTCCTCCAGCATTTTGGTGTCTTCCAGCTGCTGGTGGTCATCCTTGCTGCCGCCTGGTCCCTCTCCACACACAGCCCAAGGGTGTCAGGGGCCCAGAAACCCCCTCAGACACCCCTGGGTACCTTGAAAGCCATGCAATCCTCTCAGCACATGGCTGCTGCTGCTAGCCTCAGCTTCCTGCAGTTTTTACATGTAAAGCCCTTCTCATCCAGCATTCACAATGGTTTAATACAGAACGATTTTCAAATATATGTTGTCAAAGGAAAAATCTGGTCATTAACCAACTGAAAGACATATGGCAAAATGTATAGCGCTCAGGTTCTATGAGAGTGGAAGCTCCTAGCAGGAGGTTAAAGGGGGAAGTCGTGGAGGTATGAGATGGAAAAAGTAAATAATTCTGTGCGGGAGAAGGATGGACTTCACAACTCTATGAGAGTTATATTCCAAAGCCGTTTATTGTCTTGTCTGACTCCAATATATATCATAATTTTTGCTTAGCCACTGCACACACACACTCATGATTGGTTACAGCTTGTTACACACATTATTGCAATTGGCTATATACAAAATATCACGCGCTGTCCATGCGCCTCTCACACAGTCAGGATTCGCAGCTTGCAGGTGTTCCTGCACTCCTTTGCTTCTTCTTAGTTATTTACCACAGCTCCTTCTCCTCAAGGCCGAGCCATGCAGATCAACGCCACAGCTCCTTCCCCTTAAGGTCGAGCCCTTGCAGGGTGATCCCAACATCTCCCCCTTTTTGTTTATCTATAAACAAAACCTGATGGATCATTTGCAACCCAAGGACTGTGAGGAAGATGGACCATCTGTACATTCTTGTATCATCCTGTGCCACGAACTCAGCCCAGCAGTCAGTAGGTGCCAGATTTACGTGGGCGTCCCCACGGAGGCAACGGTGGCCTTGCTGTACACCGATCTCCCTGCTCTTCGGGAAATCCCGGTATTTATACATTTGCCAAGGAACGAGTTTCGACACACGTGGCCAGCGAGTGTTGGAACACGCCTCGGTTGTCACCTCTCAACACAGGGAACCTATGGCGCATGTGCCCACTGGCCAGACGTGCTGCACGCGCCACAACCATCCTGTCTATTGGTTCATAGGCTTTGTTCACACGGCATCTTACCATAATCCAGCAGTCACATATCAACTATGTTTAAATTAATAGCAGAATGTTACAAGGCAAACAATTCTAGCTGTACTACTCCCAGCGATAGAAGCTACTTCTAGTGATGGAAAAAGTGCTTGTATAAAGCTATGAAAACCAATATTATATCTTACCAAAGGATTTGTAGTTATAGAGCACTTTGCCTTAAAAGCTTTCCATGTTCCTATAATGATACTGCTAATTTCAGTGTGATTAATTATTTGCAAATTAGGAACTAGGATGCCCATGGTACAGTCCCCTGACCAGTTCCCGGGCAGCTGCTTCCCAGCCAATTGATCTCCACACAGCCACCATAACCCTTCTGGCAGATTGAAAAGGGATTGCCCGGGGAGGAAAGAGACAGACAGATGGTGTCCCATCCTGTTTGATTTGCTAATGTTACCCATACATTTTCTTTTGGCTGAGGTGGCATCCAGGTTGCGATGACACCTGACAGTGTCAAGATGTGTCCGACGATGACGATGGTGACTGTTTCACCCATGGTTTTACCCATTTTGCGGGTACCCAACAAGTTCCAGAATCTGTAATGACACAAGCATAACCTCGTCCCCAGGTTAGCAGTTGAAAAGGTCCTTCCCACATATTCTTTTCCAAATTTTTAACTTTTACTTGCACATTTTCTGTTAACTCACATAGTCTTCCTGTCATTCCTTTTACATGTTTTATTATGGGAGGCACTGTTTCCCCTTCTGCTAGATGCAAATAATTTAACACATATAAGGCTTTATTCAAACGTTCTTGGGGTGGTGTGGTAGCCTCTCCCCCTTTTTGTTTTTGCAATAAACACTTCAGGGAATGATTCATTCATTCAACAATAGCTTGTCCAGTTGGGGAATGCGGTATTCCAGTAACATGCGTCACTCCCCATTGAGCAAAAAATCGTTGGGCTGACTGGGCTACATAACAAGGACCATTATCGGTTTTAATTTGTAGGGGTATACCATGGGCTGCGAATGCAGCTCGCAAATGCTTTTGTACATGCCTACTAGTTTCTCCTGTTTGTGCAGTGGCCCAAACTACTGCAGAATAGCAATCAATTGAAACATGAACATATTTAGATCTTCCAAAGTCAGCGACATGTGTCACATCCATCTGCCATAGTTGTAGCGAATGCAATCCTCAGGAACTTACTGTAATCGCGATTCCTGGGCCTATTTGTTGACAATCAGCACAAGTCTGTATGATAGCTCTAGCGTCACCTGCACTTAGATTAAATTGTCTCGCTAAAACTTTGGCAGATTGATGGAAAAAGGCATGAGAGGCTTGTGCTTGACCTAAATGGTCCGGGGCAGGTGCAGCCCATACTGTGGCAGTCAGCCGATCAGCTCTTGCATTTCCTTCCACCAATTCCCCTGGAAGGTTGGTATGGCTGCGTATATGCATAACGTAATAAGGATGTCGTCTTTTCTGCAATAAAAACCAAAGCGTTCTAAATTGTTGATATAGCTGTTCCTGCTGTACTTGTCTGAGGATTGAACCTTCCAATCTTTGGAGTACTCCAGCTACATATAAAGAATCAGTAATTATATTCACAGGTTCTTCAGACTATAATTTAAAGGCTTCAATTACTGCCTGTAGTTCTACCTTTTGAACTGATCCTGGCACGACAAGTACCCGTTCTTTCCATTCTCCGTGCTCTCTCCATACTATTGCTGCCTTGCCTGTTTTCCCACCACCATCCATAAATACTGTAGCACCTTGAACTGGATATTGACTACACTTTGATTTTTCTTCTACTTCATGGTTTTTAAAAAAGGTAAACATTTTGCGTGATGGATAATTAATCTCAATGTCACCTTCAAATCCTGCTAATGCAGTTTGGAAGGGAACAGAGTGCTGCAAAGCCCAAGTCAAATATTCTTGTTGTAATGGTATTAAAATCGTTTTCGGGTCCTTTGCCGATATATCAATAATTCTGTTGCGCCCTTTCATAATCAAATTTGCAAAACACTCTGCTTTCGTGGTGATGGTTTTTCTCTGCTGCTGAGGCAAAAAGATCCACTCTAAAATTCTCAATGGGTCCGCTTTTGATTCTAGCTTTGTTATCCACTGTATTATAAGTGCATAGGGATGTCGCTCATGATTGATTACTGCCAAAGGGTTCCCTATCGAGGGGTCTACCCTAGAACTAAATGCTTGAGTTACTGTCGTGGTTTAGCCCCAGCCGGCAACTAAGCACCATGCAGCCGCTCGCTCACTCTCCCTCCCACAGTGGGACGGGGGAGAGAATTAGGAAAAAAACCTCGTGGGTTGAGATAAACACGGTTTAATAGGACAGAAAGAAAGAAGGGAACAATAATGATAATACCAACAAAGGAATGTACAAGTGAGGCCCAATACAGAAATTGCTCACCACCCCGTGATCGACAGCCCGTCCCCGAGCAGCGATTTCCGCCCCCCGGCCAACTCCAGTTTATGTACTGGGCATGACGTCGGATGGTAGGGAATATCTCTTTGGCCAGTCTGGGTCAGCTGTCCCGGCTGTGTCCCCTCCCAGCTCCCCGTGCACCCCCAGCCTGCTCGCTGGCAGGCCAGCACAAGAAGCTGGACTGTCCTTGATGGCTCAGCAACAACCCAAAACATCAGCACATTATCAACAGTTCCTCATCGCAAATCCAAAACACAGTCTCACACTGGCTTCTGTGAAGAAAACCAGCTGTATCCTGGCTGAAACCAGGACAGTATCCACCCTTATTCCATACCATTTACGTCATGCCCAGGTCCTATACTTTTCAATACATTCCAATTATTCATTATTACTCTTCCTGTCTTTTAATATATACACACAGATATCACTTTCTTAGTCCATGGGCCATCACTTTAAAATGTCTGTGGAGTTCAGTCAGTCCATGACTCTGGGCTTCATCCATCATGGCAGTCTCTCAGGGCAGGGGAGATGGTATGTGGTGTTGGATTGTCATCTGGCACGGTCCATGTCCATGATCTGCAGGTTGAAGATGTCGGTCTCGAGGGATTTGTTGGGCGCAAGCTGCTGAAGCCAGTTCTGGTTCCATCACTGCTGCATGTTGCTTGGTTTCAGTGAAGCTCATTCTTCATCAGTCTGGGTGATTCTTACTATAATACCATTGATATGGTAGATAGCAGCCATAGTAGTAATGTCATACTGAAAAATTAACATAATACAATTCAAATCATTGACTGTTTTCACCCAAAATCAAGTCTCCTTGAGGTACACATCGGACTTCCCCATCCTTCCGCATTACCCACCAAGTGCACCCAGGTCCCTGGGCAAAGGCAATCCCACGAATGGGTTTGCCTTTTCCTAAGGCAGGAGTAACCCAGACTGTCTTCCCCAGCATATTTCTCACATGCACCACAGGGACTTTATCCCCTTCTACAGTACGTAGAAGTTTTGATTGGGCAGGGCCGGCTCTATTAGTAGATCCCCTAGTGTTGACTAACCAGGTGGCTTTGGCTAAATGTTTATCCCAATGTTTGAATGTCCCATCACCCATTGCTCTCAGTGTAGTCTTTAACAGTCCGTTGTATCGTTCAATTTTTCCAGAAGCTGGTGCATGATAGGGGATATGATACACCCACTCAATGCTGTGCTCTTTGGCCCAGGTGTCTATGAGGTTGTTTCGGAAATGAGTCCCATTGTCTGACTCAATTCTTTTGGGGGTGCCATGTCGCCATAAGACTTGCTTTTCAAGGCCCAGGATAGTGTTCCGGGCGGTGGCATGGGGCACAGGGTATGTTTCCAGCCATCCGGTGGTTGCTTCCACCATGGTAAGCACATAGCGCTTGCCTTGGCGAGTTTGTGGAAGTGTGATATAGTCAATCTGCCAGGCCTCCCCATATTTATATTTCAACCATCGTCCTTCATACCAGAGGGGCTTTAACCGCTTGGCTTGTTTGATCGCAGCACACGTTTCACATTCATGGAGAACCTGTGCAATAGCGTCCATGGTCAGGTCCACCCCTCGATCCCGAGCCCATCTATATGTTGCATCTCTTCCCTGATGGCCTGAGGTGTCATGGGCCCACCGAGCTAGAAATAATTCACCCTTATGTTGCCAGTCCAGATCCACCTGAGCCACTTCAATCTTAGCAGCCTGATCCACCTGGTGGTTGTTTTGATGTTCTTCGGTGGCCCGACTCTTGGGTACGTGAGCATCTACGTGACGTACTTTTATGACGAGATTCTCTAGTCGGGCAGCAATATCTTGCCACAATTCAGCAGCCCAGATGGGCTTGCCTCTGCGTTGCCAGTTGCTCTGCTTCCATTGCTGCAGCCACCCCCATAGAGCATTTGCTACCATCCATGAGTCAGTGTAAAGATAGAGTACTGGCCATTTTTCTTGTTCAGCAATATCTAAAGCCAGCTGGATGGCTTTCACCTCCGCAAACTGACTTGATTCACCTTGTCCTTCAGCCACTTCTGCAACTCGTCGTATAGGGCTCCATACAGCAGCTTTCCACCTTCGATGTTTGCCTACAATACGACAGGACCTATCAGTAAACAGGGCATATTGCCTTTCGTTCTCTGGCAGTTCATTATATGGTGGAGCCTCTTCAGCACGCGCCACCTCCTCTTCCGGTGATATTCCAAAATCTTTGCCTTCTGGCCAGTCCATGATCACTTCCAAGATTCCCGGGCGATTAAGGTTTCCTATTTGAGCCCGCTGCGTGATCAGTGCAACCCACTTCCTCCACGTAGCATCAGTCGCATGATGTGTAGAGGGGACCCTCCCTTTGAACATCCAGCCCAGCACCGGCAGTCGGGGTGCCAGGAGGAGCTGTGCTTCAGTACCAACCACTTCTGAGGCAGCTCGAACTCCTTCATATGCCGCCAGTATCTCCTTTTCAGTTGGAGTATAGCGGGACTCAGATCCCCTATATCCTCGACTCCAAAACCCTAGAGGTCGACCTCGAGTCTCTCCTGGTGCTTTCTGCCAGAGACTCCAGGTAGGACCATTCTCCCCGGCTGTGATGTAGAGCACATTTCTGACACTTTGTCCTGACTGAACTGGCCCAAGGGCTACGGCATGAACTATCTCCTGTTTGATTTGTTCGAAGGCTTGTCGTTGCTCAGGGCCCCATTTAAAATCGTTCTTCTTCCGGGTCACTTGATAAAGAGGGCTTACAATCAGACTGTAATTTGGAATATGCATTCTCCAGAAACCCACAACGCCCAGAAATGCTTGTGTTTCTTTTTTGCTAGTTGGTGGAGACATAGCTGTTATTTTGTTGATCACATCCGTTGGGATCTGTCGACGTCCATCTTGCCATTTTATTCCTAAAAACTGGATCTCTTGTGCAGGTCCTTTGACCTTACTTTGTTTTATAGCAAAACCAGCTTTCAGAAGGACTTGAATTATTTTCTTCCCTTTCTCGAAAACTTCTTCTGCTGTGTTGCCCCATACGATGATGCCATCAATGTATTGCAGATGCTCTGGAGCTTCACCCTGTTCCAGTGCAGCTTGTATCAGCCCATGGCAAATGGTAGGGCTGTGTTTCCACCCCTGGGGAAGTCGATTCCAGGTGTATTGGACACCCCTCCAAGTGAAAGCAAACTGTGGCCTGCACTCTGCCGCCAAAGGGATCGAGAAAAACGCGTTAGCAATATCAATGGTGGCGTACCACTTGGCTGCCTTTGACTCCAGTTCATATTGAAGTTCTAGCATGTCCGGCACGGCAGCGCTCAGTGGTGGCGTGACTTCATTCAGGCCACGATAGTCTACTGTCAGTCTCCACTCTCCATTAGACTTTCGCACTGGCCATATGGGGCTGTTAAAGGGTGAGCGAGTCTTGCTGATCACTCCTTGGCTCTCCAGCCGACGAATCAGCTCATGGATGGGGATCAGGGAGTCTCTGTTGGTACGATATTGCCGCCGGTGCACTGTTGTGGTAGCAATCGGCACCTGTTGTTCTTTGACCCTGAGCAACCCCACCACAGAAGGGTCCTCTGAGAGACCAGGCAAGGGGGACAGCTGTTTAATTTCTTCCGTCTCCAAGGCAGCTATACCAAAAGCCCACCGGTACCCTTTTGGGTCCTTGAAATACCCTCTGCTGAGGTAGTCTATGCCCAGGATGCACGGAGCCTCTGGGCCAGTCACAATGGGGTGCTTCTGCCACTCATTCCCAGTTAGGCTCACTTCGGCCTCCAGCACAGTCAGCTGTTGGGATCCCCCTGTCACTCCGGAAATACAGATGAGTTCTGCCCCTATATGGCTTGATGGCATCAGGGTACATTGTGCACCGGTGTCCACTAAAGCCTTATATTCCTGTGGGTCTGATGTGCCAGGCCATCTAATCCACACAGTCCAATAAACTCGGTTGTCCCTCTCCTCCGCCTGGCTGGAGGCAGGGCCCCTCTAGTCCTGCTCATAGTACTCGTTACCCACTTCTTGTAAATAGGAATCAGAAGTCCCTTCAAGAGGATCAGAGGTGAGATCAGCTCTTCTATTCTTTCTGGGAAGCTGCCCACTGGAAAGTGGAGCGACGATTTTTCTGGAGGAACCTGAACCCCCTTTTGTAATTGTTTTTCCTTGCAGCTCGCGTACTCGTGCCTCTAGGGTCGAGGTAGGTTTTCCATCCCACCTCCTCATGTCCTCTCCGTAGTCACGCAATTGAAACCACAGGGTGGCTCGTGGTGTGTATCCTCTGTATCTTCTCTCTTGAACAGAAGAGCGCTTACTCCTAATTGCTGAGACACTGGTCCGTATGGGTGGAGGGTAGGGCATATCCTCTTTGAATTGCCGGAACTCCCGGGACAGTTTCTCTACAGCAGAGACGCAGGCCCGTAGGGAGGAAGAGAGACTTTCTTCGTATTGCCGGAGTTGGCCAGCCAATTCATCCACCGTTGGTCTCTCTCCGTCCTTCCAGGCCATTACTGCTAATGAGTTGGCATATGATGATGGTGCACTCCGTACAAACTTCCGCCACATAGGTTGCGTGCAATTGACTTCATCTGGATCTTTGGATGATTGTCCATTGTCCGAGTCACCATAAATCACTTCCAGCACAGCTAGCTCCCTCAGGTACTGGATACCTTTCTCCATGGTGGTCCATTTGCCTGGGTGACATAGAACATCTTCCTTGAAGGGGTACCTTTCCTTCACACCCAACAGGAGTCGTCTCCAGAGGCTGAGGACTCGTGCACCTTTTCCAATTGCTTTGTCAATGCCCCCTTCCCTAGAAAGGGATCCCAGCTGCTTGGCTTCCCTACCCTCTAATTCCAGGCTACTGGCCCCATTATCCCAGCATCGGAGCAGCCAGGTGACAATGTGCTCACCTGGACGACGGCTGAAATCCTTTCGCATATCTCGCAATTCACTCAGGGATAGAGATCGGGTAGTTACCGTCTCTTTTATGAGTTCTTCCTCTTCCTCCTCTTCAAGTGATGACTCGCTCTCTTCCCTCTTCCGTACTTGTGATGGCCCTGCTTCAGAGCACTCTGCCTCCTCACTCTCTTCCTCTGGCTCCTTCTTAGCAGAATCTTCCTCCTCCCTTACTAAATGAGCTGACTTCCGCTTCCAAGATTTCTTCTTTTGTACAGGGGCAACTGATACCGGGATGGGCTGGTTCTCTGGTTCAGCTGCAACAGTCTGAGTAGCTACAGTGCCCGCCGTGGGGGTTGGAGTAGTGGCAGTGCCTGCCGTGGGGGTTGGAGTAGTCACAGTGCCTGCCGCAGGGGTTGGAGTAGTCACAGTGCCTGCCACATTGCCATCAGACCCAGAGAGCCTCTCTCCCCTTTGCATAGTGTTAAATAGGGTTCGGTAGGCATGGGCCAGGCCCCAGCACATGGCAATGATTTGTGTCTCCTTGGAGCTGCCAGTCCGACAGCATACTTCTTCCAGATATTCTGCTAGTTTATCAGGATTCTGCACTTGTTCGGGAGTGAAGCTCCAAAACACCGGAGGTGCCCACCTCCCCAGGCATTTGCCCATGCTGTTCCACACACCCTGCCATTCATAACTATCCAGCCTTGGGGTAGACCTCCGGGTGATATTCTTAAATTGCTTGCCAACCTTAGACAAAACCGAAACAATGTTCCCCAGAAGCAGCAATAGAGGTATTTTAACTACCCAAGGGTGTTCAAAATACTGAAAAATTATTGTGATGAAGGAGGAAACGTTATGATAGAGGGTACCAAAGGTACCATTCTGCATTTCCTCCATAAAAAGCCTTTCAGAGGCAGAAGTATAATTGCTAATCGTCTCCACAAGACTGTAGCCAAAATACAGTAACGGCTTTAGTACAGAGCTCAGATGATACCACCTTAAGCTCAAGGTCAGTGTTCTAAAAACAAAACTCACAGGCGAGACATTACTAATCATTGCAGAGTACAGCAGCCCGCAGAAACCAACACCGATCCTTAACATGTACAGCAAAGACGAGAGCATGATGCAAATCAAATAAACTGATATTGTGACCTGCAACCATTATTATCTCAAGCCTCGAGCCCCACGTTGGGCGCCAAAAAGGACTGTCGTGGTTTAGCCCCAGCCGGCAACTAAGCACCACGCAGCCGCTCGCTCACTCTCCCTCCCACAGTGGGACGGGGGAGAGAATTAGGAAAAAAACCTCGTGGGTTGAGATAAACACGGTTTAATAGGACAGAAAGAAAGAAGGGAACAATAATGATAATACCAACAAAGGAATGTACAAGTGAGGCCCAATACAGAAATTGCTCACCACCCAGTGATCGACAGCCCGTCCCCGAGCAGCGATTTCTGCCCCCCGGCCAACTCCAGTTTATATACTGGGCATGACGTCGGATGGTAGGGAATATCTCTTTGGCCAGTCTGGGTCAGCTGTCCCGGCTGTGTCCCCTCCCAGCTTCCCGTGCACCCCCAGCCTGCTCGCTGGCAGGCCAGCACAAGAAGCTGGACTGTCCTTGACTGCTCAGCAACAACCCAAAACATCAGCACATTATCAACAGTTCCTCATCCCAAATCCAAAACACAGTCTCACACTGGCTTCTGTGAAGAAAACCAGCTCTATCCTGGCTGAAACCAGGACAGTTACCTTTTCAGAAATGTTTGCTACTGCTTCCCGGGCTTCCTTGATCAATTGTCGAGGAGAGTTTAACCTGCTATCCCCTCGCAAGAGCTGAACCAAGGGCTCCATATCTTGGTTTGTGATCCCACAAATAGGTCGAATCCAGTTAACATCTCCTACCAATTTTTGTACATCATTTAATGTTTTAATCTGAATTCTTAATTCAACCTTCTGGGGGGTTACCGACGTTTCGGTGATCATCCACCCCAAGTACCTCCAAGGCGCTTCAGCTTGTATCTTTTTTGGTGCCACTTGCAGCCCACTTGGTCTTAAAAGCTCAACGAGCTCCCCGATCATTTCTTCTGGATTTAGTTGATCACCGGCCAGCAATGTCATCCATATAATGGTAGATGAGATATTGAGGCCACCTTTTTCTGATTGGCTGTAAAGCCCAATTTACATAAATTTGACACATTGTGGGCGAATTTTTCATGCCTTGTGGCAATACTGTCCAATGATATCTTTGCATGGGTTGCGCCTTGTTTGTACTTGGGACTGAGAATGCAAAATGTTTGGCATCGTCTTCATGCAGAGGGATTGTAAAAAAGCAATCTTTGAGATCTATAATCAAAAGCTTCCAATACTTCGGTATCATACAGGGAGATGGTAGCCCTGGTTGCAAGGCTCCCATGTCCACTATAACCTTATTGACTTCTCGCAAGTCGTGTAATAATCTCCATTTTCCACTTTTCTTTGGAATCACAAAAACAGGTGTGTTCCAAGGACTAGTGGTTGGCACAATATGGCCTTTTTTGTCAATGACTCCAGGGAGAACAAAAAGTCCCTGTTTTGTTGCTGAAGATCGTCCTAATAACAAAGCACTCAATCCATATCCTAATGGTCCATTCGCGTTAGTCGGGGCATCATAAACCGACATGTCCCATAAGGTAACTTCTACTGTTGTTTCCACCTCCATTACGGCACTCCCTCTGGTTTGGGCGCTGAGGCTTGCCAAGCAGCCTGGTGGTGCTTCCCCATTTGTGTCGTCGTGTGGGGTGCCTTCGTGCTCGGTCACCCGTTTCCCAATTTCATACCATCCCAATGATACTTTGAACAACATTCTGAGGCTTGATGACCAAATTTTTGACATTGACCACATGGTGCTCCTGCTGGGCCTATTCCTTGCTGAAAGGGTCCTTGTTGGAAGGATTTATGACCTGTCTCAATCTGCCTAGGTCCTTTCCTTGTGGCCTTGCACTGAGCTCTAAAATGGCCTCTTTTTCCACAATTAAAAAATTTTTTCTCCCCTTTTCCATTTATAAATGGCTTAATTGCTGCTGCAAAGGCACTTGCGAGTGTCTCTGCCTGATGTGTGGCAGAGCCTACTCTGTTGCAGGCTTCTACCATTTGTACTAGCGTTGCTTCTTTTGGCAAAGCTAACAAAATTCTTTTACAATCTACATTGGCATTTTCTACCGCTAAATTCAACACTGCTAGTTTTGCGTCTTCATTGGTATACACCTTATTCAAAGCGTCTCTCAGACGATCAACAAAAGACATATATGGTTCATCTCTCCCTTGTCTACTTTGAGTATAAGATGGTTGCCTCTTTCCCTCCTCAGGGACTGTTCGCAACGCATTCAATGCTAGTCGCCCAACTAATTGCAAGGCTTCTAAGGGCAGCCGAGCTTGCAATCTAACATCCACAAACAGTCCCTGGCCTGTCATTTGTTCCATAGTAATGTTCTGAAGCGGATCGCCGTCTTGACGCTCCAGGTTTCTCAGGGCTTCTTGCATACAGAGTTTATACCATCTGTCTGCCCACAATAACCTTTGGGTTGGTGTCAACAACATATCTATCATCTGCCGACAATCCCATGGTGTAAGAACCATTCCCGTGAATATGTTATCTCATAGAGCTTGCGTGAAAGGTGATTGCAAGCCATAATTTTGCACTGCCTTCCGCACTTTCTTAATCAAGTCCCAACAAAATGGGTCCCAGCGATTGGGCCCGTGAAGCTGTACACTAACAGGAAATGCCATCAGTAACTCCGTTTCCTCGTCTTTCATTGCTCCTAAAAAAACGTCTTTCCACCGCTCCCTAGGGTCGCCTTTCATCCTAGGCTCTTGCCTCCCTATAGTCTCTACAACAGGCTCTTCTTCTTCATCGCTGCTATCAGGCAACGGGGGCCGTAAAGGTGGCAGGGGCTCGGCTGAGGGCTTCAAAACTATGGCTTTCGATCGGTTAAGTCTGAGTGGTTTCGGGGCTGGTGAAGCCCTCCCCATCAATCTTTCACATGGGCACACAGGGGAACATTGAGTACATTGTTCTGGGCAACTTTGTCCCGTCTTGCCCTCACATATATCACTGTAGACCTGTTTCTCTGACTTATCTGATGCAGCCAGTTCACCCTCAGGAGGTGCAGTCAGAGTCGCTGAAGGTCCTGGACCCTCTGACTCGGTTAAGAAGGCATTGGTTGAAGACGGTTTAACAGCCTCCTCCATATCAGCTGCAGCTTTTCTCTCTGCCTTCAAGGCTTTTAATGTGATTAATATCAATTCCCATGCCATCACTAACTCTGCGGTGGTTTTATCTCCATTCACAATATGCTCCCATAACATTTTTCCTACCTCCTCCCACGTCTCTGCCTTAAATGCCACAGACGGATCGGGGGGGTACCCTTTCTTTCGGCACCAAATTAGGAGCCTTCTAAGTGTATATTCATCATATTTCAGTCCTCTCTTAGAGAGCATGTGCAGCAGGAGTCTGACTATCGCCCCTTCTTCATGCGATGTGTTCTGCCCCATGCTGCCCTGGTTGCTCACCTCACCTCGCTGGGTGCTTCTCCGTTGCAACATATTCCTTTTTCTTTTTCCTTGCGTCAGTCCCGCTGACTGCAATTCTTCCAACCGGGCTTCTCCCGCGGCGTCCTCTGCGCTTGACCAGTGTTCAACAATGAGATCCCAGAGATCATATCACATCTGGGTCACCAGTTGCGGGAGAAGGATGGACTTCACAACTCTATGAGAGTTATATTCCGAAGCCGTTTATTGTCTTGTCTGACTCCAATATATATCATAATTTTCACTTAGTCACTGCGCACACACTCATGATTGGTTACAGCTTGTTACACACATTATTGCAATTGGCTATGTACAAAATATCATGCGCTGTCCACGCGCCTCTCACACAGTCAGGATTCGCTGCTTGCAGGTGTTCCTGTTTTCCTCGCTGCTTCTTAGTTGTTTACCACAGCTCCTTCTCCTCAAGGCCGAGCCGTGCAGATATCCAGCTGTTTACCAGCTTCTCAGTGCCACAGCTCCTTCTCCTTAAGGTCGAGCTGTGCAGATCAACGCCACAGCTCCTTCTCCTTAAGGTCGAGCCATGCAGGGTGATCCCAACACTTCTGGGCATCCAGAAACCATACCTAAGATCCACAAATAGACTGTAAAGTTAATTATTGCACATTATTCTGTGCAACTATCCAACTCCACTCCATTACATGCTGAGGAAGGATGTTTCATTCTAATTGTTTAGAGGCTGTAATACACAGCTGTCACTCAGATTTGTAATGTGGTCCAGACCATAAATTCCTATGCCAATACATGGAGAAAAAATCCACAAATCTCTGTGTTAGAAAAGCATTGGTGTCAGCTGGCTCTGTATCTTCGGATTTCAGGAGTAGGTATTTGACTCTCATAAATTTCCTGGTTCCCAAATACTAATATAATTCACCATTATATACTTACTCAACAATTGCATACAGCATTATCTTATATACATTAGCACAAAGTGAGTCCAGTACAAAAGCACGTACATAAGGTTGGTTACTTGTGAACAGAGAAATCTGACTTTGTATATTGGGTTTGCGTGACAAGGTCTTCAATCTACCGGACATCTGCTGGAAGTATAACACAGCAGAGAGGAAACAATCTGGGAGGTTCCTGGAGTGTGTGGAGGATAAATTCCTGACACAGCTGGTGAGTGAGCCTATCAGGGGAGGTGCCCCGCTTGACCTGCTGTTTAATGAACAGAGAAGGACTGGTGGGAGATGTGGTGGTCGGAGGCTGTCTTGGGCTTAGCGACCATGAAATGATAGAATTCTCGATTCTTGGTGAAGTAAGGAGGGGGATCAGCAAAACCGCTACCATGGACTTCCGGAGGGCAGACTTTGGCCTGTTCAGGTCACTGGTTGAGAGAGTCCCTTGGGAGACAGTCCTGAAGGACAAAGGGGTCCAGGAAGGCTGGACAGCATTCAAAAAGGAAGTCTTAAAGGCACAGGAGCAGGCAGTCCCCATGTGCTGTAAGGCGAGCTGGCAGGGAAGGCGACCGGCCTGGCTGAACAGGGAGATTTTGCTGGGACTCAGGGAAAAAAGGAGAGTTTATCATCTTTGGAAGAAGGGGCAGGCAACTCAAGAAGAGTACAGGGATCTCGTTAGGTCACGCAGAGAGAAAATTAGAGAGGCAAAAGCCCAGCTAGAACTCAATCTGGCCACAGACCTAAGGGATAACAAAAAATATTTTTACAAATATATTAACAACAAAAAGAGAGGCAAGGAGAATCTCCATCCCTTACTGGATATGGGGGGGAACATTGTCTCCAAGGATGAGGACAAGGCTGAGTTACTTAATGCTGCCTTTGCCTCAGTCTTTAATAGCCAGACCCAGTATCCTCAGGGTATTCAGACCCCTGAGCTGGAAGACAGGGATGGAGAGCAGAATAAACTCCCCATAATCCAGGAGGAAGCAGTTAAGGACATGTTAAACCACCTGGACACCCACAAGTCTATGGGGCCTGATGGGATCCACCTGAGAGTACTGAGAGAGCTAGTGGAGGAGCTTGCCAAGCCACTCTCCATCATTTATCAGCAGTCCTGGTTAACAGGGGAGGTCCCAGAAGACTGGAGGCTTGCCAATGTGACACCCATCTACAAGAAAGGCTGGAGGGAGGATCCCGGGAACTACAGGCCTGTCAGCCTCACCTCCGTACCGGGGAAGATCATGGAGCGGTTCGTCTTGAGGGTGCTCACAGGGCATGTGCAGGACAACCAGGGGATCAGGCCCAGCCCGCACAGGTTCATAAAAGGCAGGTCCTGCTTGACCAACCTGATCTCCTTCTATGACCAGGTGAGCCGCCTAGTGGATGAGGGAAAGGCTGTGGACGTTGTCTACCTGGACTTTAGTAAAGCCTTTGACAGCGTCTCCCACAGCATTCTCCTGGAGAAACTGGCGGCTCGTGGCTTAGAAAGGTGTACTCTTCGCTGGGTAAAAAACTGGCTGGATGGCCGAGCTCAGAGAGTCATGGTGAATGGAGTTAAATCCAGCTGGTAGCCGGTCACAAGCGGTGTTCCCCAGGGCTCGGTTCTGGGGACAGTGTTTAATATCTTTATCAATGGTCTGGATGAGGCGATTGAGTGCTTCCTGAGTAAGTTTGCAGAGGACACCAAGATGGGCGGGAGTGTTGATCTGCTGGAGGGTAGGAGGGCTCTGCAGAGAGATCTGGACAGGCTGGATCGATGGGCAGAGGTCAACTGTATGAGGTTTAATAAGGCCAAGTGCCGGGTCCTGCACTTGGGTCACAACAACCCCATGTAACGCTACAGGCTTGGGGAGGAGTGGCTGGAGAGCTGCCCAGCGGAAAGGGACCTGGGGGTGTTGGTTGACAACTGGCTGAATATGAGCCAGCAGTGTGCCCAGGTGGCCAAGGCGGCCAACAGCATCCTGGCCTGTATCAGAAATAGTGGGGCCAGCAGGTGTAGGGAAGTGATCGTGCCCCTGTACTCGGCATTGGTGAGGCCACACCTTGAATACTGTGTTCAGTTTTGGGCCCCTCACTACAAGAAGGATGCTGAGGTGCTGGAGCGTGTCCAAAGAAGGTCAACGAAGCTGGTGAGGGGTCTGGAGAACAAGTCTTAAGAGGAGTGGCTGTGGGAACTAGGATTGTTCAGTCTGGAGAAGAGGAGGCTGCGGGGAGACCTTACCTCTAACTACAACTACCTGAAAGGGGGTTGTGGTGTGGTGGGTTTTGGTCTCTTCTCCCAAGTAACTAGTGACAGGATGAGAGGAAATGGCCTCAAGTTGTGCCAAGGGAGGTTTAGATAGGATAGTAGGAAAAATTTCTTTACTGAGGGAGCGGTCAAGCATTGGAACAGGCTGCCCAGGGAGGTGGTGGAGTGTCCTGGTTTCAGCCCGGATAGAGCTGGTTTTCTTCACAGAAGCTAGTGTGAGACTGAGTTTTGGATTTGGGATGAGAAACTGTTGATAACGTGCTGATGTTTTGGGTTGTTGCTGAGCAGTCAAGGACAGTCCAGCTTCTTGTGCTGGCCTGCCAGCGAGCAGGCTGGGAGTGCACGGGAAGCTGGGAGGGGACACAGCTGGGACAGCTGACCCAGACTGGCCAAAGAGATATTCCCTACCATCCGACGTCATGCCTAGTACATAAACTGGAGTTAGCCAGGGGGCGGAAATCGCTGCTCGGGGACGGGCTGTCGATCACTGGGTGGTGAGCAATTGCTGTATTGGGCATCACTTGTTCTTGTACATTCCTTTGTTGGTATTATCATTGTTGTTCCCTTCTTTCTGTCCTATTAAACCGTGTTTATCTCAACCCATGAGGTTTTTTTTTCCTAATTCTCTCCCCCGTCCCACTGTGGGAGGGGGAGTGAGCGAGCGGCTGCGTGGTGCTTAGTTGCCGGCTGGGGCTAAACCACAACAGTCCTTTTTGGAGCCCAATGTGAGATTGAGATAATAACAGTTGCAGGTCACAATATCAGTTTATTTGATTTGCATGATGCGCTCGTCTTTGCCGTACATGTTAAGGATCGGTGTTGGTTTCTGCGGGCTGCTCTACTCTGCAATGATTAGTAATGTCTTGCCTGCGAGCTTTGTTTTTAGAACACTGACCTTGAGCTTAATGTGGTATCATCTGAGCTCTGTACTAAAGCCGTTACCATATTTTGGCTACTGTCTTGTTGAGACGATTAGCAATTATACTTCTGCCTCTGAAAGGCTTTTTATGGAGGAAATGCAGAATGGTACCTTTGGTACCCTCTATCATAACGTTTCCTCCTTCATCACAATAATTTTTCAGTATTTTGAACACCCTTGGGTAGTTAAAATACCTCTATTGCTGCTTCTGGGGAACATTGTTTCGGTTTTGTCTAAGGTTGGCAAGCAATTTAAGAATATCACCCGGAGGTCTACCCCAAGGCTGGATAGTTATGAATGGCAGGGTGTGTGGAACAGCATGGGCAAATGCCTGGGGAGGTGGGCACCTCCGGTGTTTTGGAGCTTCACTCCCGAACAAGTGCAGAATCCTGATAAACTAGCAGAATATTTGGAAGAAGTATGCTGTCAGCCTGGCAGTTCCAAGGAGACACAAATCATTGCAGTGTGCTGGGGCCTGGCCCATGCCTACCGAGCTCTATTTAACACTATGCAAAGGGGAGAGAGGCTCTCTGGATCTGATGGCAATGTGGCAGGCACTGTGACTACTCCAACCCCTGTGGCAGGCACTGTGACTACTCCAACCCCTGCGACGGGCACTGTACCTACTCAGACTGTTGCAGCTGAACCAGAGAACCAGCCCATCCCGGTATCAGTTGCCCCTATACAAAAGAAGAAATCTTGGAAGCGGAAGTCAGCTCGTTTAGTAAGGGAGGAGGAAGATTCACAGAATCACACAGAATCACAGAATCACTAGGTTGGAAAGGACCTTTAAGATCATCAAGTCCAACCATTAATCCAAAACCACCATGTCCCCTAAACCATGTCCTGAAGTGCCACATCCACACGTTTTTTGAACACTTCCAGGGATGGCGACTCCACCACCTCCCTGGGCAGCCTGTTCCAATGCCTGACCACCCTCTCAGTGAAGAAATTTTTCCTAATATCCAATCTAAACCTCCCCTGGCGCAACTTGAGGCCATTTCCTCTTGTCCTATCACTAGTTACTTGGGAGAAGAGACCAACACCCTCATCGCCACAACCCCCTTTCAGGTAGTTGTAGAGAGCGATAAGGTCTCCCCTCAGCCTCCTCTTCTCCAGACTAAACAACCCCAGTTCCCTCAGCCGCTCCTCATAAGACATGTGCTCCAGACCCCTCACCAGCTTCGTTGCCCTTCTCTGGACACGCTCCAGCACCTCAACATCCTTCTTGTAGTGAGGGGCCCAAAACTGAACACAGTATTCAAGGTGCGGCCTCACCAGTGCCGAGTACAGGGGCACAATCACTTCCCTTCTTCTGCTAAGAAGGAGGCAGAGGAAGAGAGTGAGGAGGCAGAGTGCTCTGAAGCAGAGCAACGGGCAATGCAGAGGCAAGCCCATCTGTGTTGGGATCACTCTGCACGGCTCGACCTTAAGGAGAAGGAGCTGTGGCATTGAGCTGCACGGCTCGACCTTAAGGAGAAGGAGCTGCAGCATTGAGAAGCTGGTAAACAGCTGGATATCTGCACGACTCGGCCTTGAGAAGAGGGAGCTGTGGTAAACAGCTAAGAAGAAGCAAGAAAAACAGGGACACCTGCAAGCAGCAATCCTGACTGTGTGAGGGGCGCGTGGACAGTGCGTGATCAGATGCTTGTAACCAATGGGGGGCGATGTCTGGCGCGTGGACAGTATGTTAACCTATAAAAGCTGTGTACTTTGCTAAAATAAAGGAGAATGACCATACCCACATTGGGACTCATCATTACTCCGGGATCGCCTCCCACTCCGGCATCTGGTAGCAGAGGATGGTTACGTGCTACAATTCTTCGTGACTGCGGTAAGCGCAGCGAGAGAAGGGGAGTGGGAAACAAGCGACTGGGAGAGGTACTGTAATCCTCAAGCGTGGGGACAGATACGGAGCAGTCTAGCTAACTGCCTCCCAGAGGGTGAGCTGCCATCATGGAGAGTGAGGCAGCTGCTTCGTTGCTCGCAGGCATACTCTCTAAGAGAGAAATCGAGACAACGGGATTAAATTAGGAGAGGGTGAGCTGCCATCATGGAGAGTGAGGCAGCTGCTACGTTGCTCGCGAGTATACTCTCTAAGAGAGGGATCGAGACAACGGTGAAACAGCTTACTAAGCTGATTAAATTAGGACAGTGCTTGGGACATTTTAAGGACGCTCGCACATTGTTTTCAATAACGGAGTGGCGAGAGTTAGGAGAACAAATGTGGCAGAAACTTATTGAAGGAGATGAAAAGCTGGAAAAGGAAATAAAGTCTGTGAGAGAATTGTGGAGAGACATGATAGAAACTTTAAAGGCTATGAAAGCGGAATGAGAAGTTGCGTGTGCGGCTGCTCAGATGCTAACTCCAGGTCTGATGCCAGAGAAAGTGAAAAACAGGGAAGCCAAGGTGGGGCCGATCGCGCGGTTCTTTGGGCTACCTGCTGTGAAAGGGGTGACGGGGTCTACGTGTAAGACTGTAGCTGAGTTGCGTGATAAAGTTGAGCAGGATTCGGGGACGAAAGAGCCAGATAATCTATGCTCCCCGCTTTCGTCAAGAATGTCGCCTTCTCCAGAAAAAGCGGAAGTCATCGGGGTTCGAGCAAGACAGCAGAGACAGCAAAGGGGGTGCGGAAGCCAGCCATAGCAGGCACTGCCCCGGTGCCTGGAAGTCGCTCGCGCAACCGAGGAAACTGTTGGAATCTCGCCCTGATCAGGTGAGCAGCTGGGGAGGAGATGGGGTCCACGCTAACAAAAGAGGAAGAAGCAGTGGTTAAGCTCCTCCAACATATCCTCTCCAAGAGAGGTGAATAGTATGAGGAAGCCAGCCTAAAAAGATTATTGGTATGGGCGCGGCAAAAAGGACTAATTCCCTCAGTAAGTGAGGCTTTTGAGATTCGATCTGGGAAGGAATTGGCGCAGCACTGTGGGAGGAAGTCAGCACAGGCAACAAAGACAGTGTAAAGTTTCTGCACTCTGGAGGTTGATCCTAGAGACATTAAAAGAACTAAAGGCAGAATGCATTGCATGAAGAAGGGGCGATGGTCAGACTCCTACCACATATGCTCTCTAAGAGAGGACTGAAATATGATGAATATACACTTAGAAGGCTTCTAATTTGGTGCCAAAAAGGGTACCCCCCCAATCTGTCTGTGGCGTTTAAGGCAGAGACGTGGGAGGAGATAGGAAAAATGTTATAGGAACATATTGGGAACGGAGATAAAACTGCTGCAGAGTTAGTGACAGCATGGAAGTTGATATTGACCACATTAAAAGCCTTAAAGGCAGAGAGAAAAGCTGCAGCTGATATGGAGGAGGCTGTTAAACCGCCTTCAACCAATCCCTTTTTAACCGAGTCAGAGGGTCCAGGACCTTCAGCGACTCTGACTGCACCTCCTGAGGTGCCAGATGCACCAGGTGAACCGGCTGCATTAGATAAGTCAGAGAAACAGATCTACGATGATGTATGTGAGGGCAAGACGGGACAACGTTGCCCAGAACAATGTACTCAAGGTTCCCCTGTGTGCCCGTGTGAAAGATCAACGGGGCGAGTCTCGAAAGGAGATGGGCAAGCAGCGGAGCTAGCAACAACGTGGCGATTGCTATTGGAGACTGTTTTGAAGAGCCAGGGGCTAGCAGCAGACTCTGCAACAGCTTTTGAGTTACCTACCTGGGAGAAAGCAGGGAAATTGGTGTTTGAGGCAGCCTCTAAAGAGGATCATACGGCTATGAAAGTGTTAACAACCTGGCGATTAGTCAGAGACTCTATAAAGGCGATAAAATCAGAGCGGACGGTGGTGGCAGCAGCTGCCGCTGCCACAGCCCTGGGAGAGAAGGGAGGCCGAGCTGGGGATGATAAGAACGAGTGACCCCCGCCCGCCCCCCCCCACACCCCTGCCCCCCCCTGCTAACGCGACCAACGGAGATGACGAGTCCTCCTTGGCCCCCGCCTCCTGACCCGGAACATGAGCGCTGGTCGCCCGTGGCGCAACAGGAGGGGGCTGCCTGGGGTGATCCTTCCCCCAAGTCAAGATACGACCCTGCCCAACATTGGTGAGGCATGAGACAAGAGGCCTTGGCAGAGGGGGAGGGAATGGAGCGAAGTGGCTACCGGCCAGGTCGGTACGGCCGGCAGTAAGACCAGAAGATCCTGTCACACGTCCCACGGACGCAGTCAACTCCGATGTACCGCCAGCTGACGCTTTCACTCTTTTGTATGCGGAATGATGGCTCGTTGACCATCTCAGCGGCACTCCCCGGACGGTCAAGAACAAGAACAAGAACTTCAATATGCCATATTTGTAAAATGGTGTTGTGGGTTCATTCTATGTCGTTGTAATTATTGTCAAAGAGTATATTTCAATTGCTTTTTTACCATTCCCTTAGCAGCTGAGGATGCAGAGAAGTTTGCCTTTACGGTACCACCAGTAAATAAAGGAGAGCCAGCAAAGAGGTATCATTGGGTAGTATTACCACAAGGAGTGAAAAATTCACCTACGATGTGTCAGACATTTGTGGCATGGGCTCTAGAGCCGGTGCGGAAAAAGTATCCAGATTTAATAATGTATCATTATATGGATGATATATTAATAGCAGGGACACAATTGAATGCAGACCACATTTTACAGCACTTAGAGCACTATTTAGGAAAACGGGGTTTAAAAATAGCACCGGAAAAAAAAAAAAAAAAAAAATTCAAAAGAAGGGACCATGGCAATATTTGGGCTGGATTATTACCAGGGGAGTGGTCCGCCCACAAAAAATAAAGATTAATTCGAAAATAGAAAATCTTTCTGATGTCCAAAAATTAATGGGGGATATACAGTGGGTTTGCAATATTTGCGGAATTACTAATGATGATCTGAGGCCATTGATGCCACTCCTGGGGTCTTCGGTGGAGGCTCCAGAGCGCCGTCAACTGCACGAGGATCAACACCAAGCTTTGCAGAAGATTACTGAGAAGATAGCAACAGCCTATGCTCACCGATGTTCACCTACTGAGAGTATCTCGCTTATGATAGTTAATTTAGGAGAGCAACAGCAACATCCACTAGGATTGATCGTGCAGTTAGGAAATACGGCAAACAATTTGAAAGTATTGGAATGGGTTTTTCCGATGGATTATTGTCACTGTTGGCTAATCAACAGTTTGAAGAAATGCCTATGCGATCAGAGACCCCAGTGAACGGGATGACAGTCTTTACCGACGCAGGACGCAAATCCCATAGAGCGGCTGCCACTTGGCAGGAAAATGACGAAGGCAAACATCAACTGTTACCTGGGGTGTGTGGAGATTCTTTACAAACTATGGAACTTCGGGCAGTCCTTTGGGTATTCGAAAAATGGTCTCAAGAGGCTGTTAATGTTGTCTCGGATTCTCAATAGACACCTTTTCGCATGCAATTTGGGCTACCGCACAAGGCGGAGAAACAGCGCGACATGTTATCAAGCAAATGCATGCTGCTATTATGCCCTTAGGAGTTCCTTTACAGATCAAAACGGATAATGGGCCTGCGTATGTGTCTCGAAAATTTTCCCACTTCTGTCAGCTTTGGGGCATTCGACATATTACAGGGATTCCTCATTCTCCTACAGGGCAAGCTATCGTGGAGCGGGCACATCAAACATTGAAAGCGCTTTTGCAAAAACAAAAAGGGGAAAGCGTGCTGGACATGACAGAATGACTTGCAAAGGCGGTGTATGTGTTAAATTATTTGCGTTTTACGGGAGACAGGGAAGACCCTCCAATGGTGATTCATGATTCAAGTCTACGATCTGGGGTGTCCCAGACTGGGGAAAGAATTTTAGTACAGTATAAAGATGTGGTCACTGGAGAATGGAAAGGACCTGCAGAGTTAAAAATGACTGGTCGAGGCTATGCTTGTACTCTTACAAATAGCGGAGTGAGATGGGTTCCAAGTCGATGGCTTCGACCATGCCGAGCGCACCTCTCTCCACAAGCAGAAGAAAGTTGTTCGTGAGTCTGATAGTCACGTGTTTGATATGCCAGGTTCAGGCATGGTTTTCCGTTCAACCAAGAAAAAATATCTGGGTTACACTAGCTAATCAAACGGGCCAAGGCCACCTTGCTTATCTATATCCACTGCTGAGAATCCGTTTACAACATGCTTGGTTGGTAAGTGGGATAGATGGATGGCACATGGACCACAGGAGTTGTTGGAACCGCAGGAGTTGGATATTTTAGGATGCATTACAGCCCCTACCTGTTTATATTTTAATTGGTGTAATTATACAACAAGCAACATCTCACGCTCTACTATTGTCCCAATAAGACTCCCTAAAGGAATATTTTTGATTTGTGGTGATCGTGCATGGCAAGGTGTTCCCTCCTGTTTGAGAGGTGGTCCTTGCACATTGGGGCGCCTGACATTGCTAACTCCCAACACTTCTATGATATTGAACCTTACCCGACGGCATAGAATAAGACAACAGATTTGAAAATATCAGGAAGGGCGCAATGACCAATTGGATTTTTGGACTGCAGACAAAACCATACTAGCCTCTTTCCTTGCCCCTGGGGTTGCTGCTGCCCAAGGCTTAACCACTTTAAATAAATTGGGATGTTGGCTAGCGAAACAAATCAATGCTACTTCTGCAGCACTCAGTGCTTTGTTTATGGAAACTGACTCAATAAGGCATGTAACATTGCAAAATAGGGCAGCTATCAACTTCCTACTTTTGGCCCAAGGGCACAGGTGTGAGGAGTTTGATGGCATGTGTTGTATGAATTTAACAGATACATCACAGTCGGTAACTCAACAATTGCGAAACCTGAAGGACTTAACGGACAGGTTACAGGCAAGTTCACTAGGCCCCGAATCATGGCTTTCAAGTTTGGGCCTAAAGCGGATGGTTACTTAGTAAAAGGGACAGTTGTTATAGTACTTGTTATCTTAATACTAATGCTTATTGTACCATGTTTATTGCATTCTCTACAAGGAATGGTTCAAAAGGTAGTAAAGAATGCTTGGCTAGTGTCCTGGTTTCAGCCAGGGTAGAGTTAATTTTCTTCATAGAAGCTAGTGTGAGGCTATGTTTTGGATTTGGGATGAGAAAATGTTGATAAGGTGCTGATGTTTTGAGTTGTTGCTAAGTACTCAAGGACAGTCCAGCTTCTCATGCTGGCCTGCAGCGAGCAGGCTGGGGGTGCACGGGAAGCTGGGAGGGGACACAGCCGGGACAGCTGACCTAGGCTGGCCAAAGAGATATTCCATACCATATAACGTCATGCTCAGTATATAAAGCTGGGACAAAGAAGAAGGAAGGGGTGGAGGGACGTTCGGAGTTATGGCGTCTGTCTTCCCAAGAAACCATTACGCGTGACAGAGCCCTGCTTCCCTGGAGATGGCTGAACACCTGCCTGCCCATGGGGAGTGGTGAACAAATTCCTTGGTTTGCTTTGCTTGCGTGCACGGTCTTTTGCTTTACTTATTAAACTGTCTTTATCTCAAACCATGAGTTTCCTCACTTTTACTCTTCCAATTCTCTCCCCTGTGCCACCGTGGGGGAGTGAGCGAGCGGCTGCGTGGTGCGTAGTTGCTGGCTGGGGCTAAACCACGACAGTCCTTTTTGGCGCCCAACGTGGGGCTCGAAGGGTTTGAGATAATGACAAGTTTGATTGGAATGTGCTAGATGATAAAATTTATAGCTGTTATTGCTGTTTAGCCATTAATTGCCAGGCCCCTGTGCTTGCCATGGGTTTGCCTTCCCTGCATGTATTAGAGTCCAGTGCTCGTTAGTGGCTGCATTTTGCTTTTGCTGCTGCTGTACTGCTGATCGTCTGACCTTGCTGTGCCTGGGAAGATTCTGATAACAGCAATGGCCTTGCACCTGGGCTGGCAGATGGCCGGGGTATTGCTGGTTTTTTTTTCCCTGTGCTGCTGTACTGAATAGGCTGGAACTCCACTGTGAACTTGAGTCGAAGGGACTGTGACCTGTGGGTGAGTCCATGTGGGAGCAGGACACCCCGAAGCGTCTGTGACCGTGCATAAGCCCATGCCAGGAGCAGGTATATCTCGAAGCATCTGTGGCCATGGTTATGTCTGTGCCGCAGCAGGTATACCTCTGATGGGATTGTGGCACAAGGATAAGTCCACGTTGGAGAAGGTACATCTCGAAGTGTCTGTGGTTGTGGATAAGTCTATGTTGCAGCAGATGCACCTTGAAGCATTATTGGTTGTTGTCGTGGTTTAGCCCCAGCCGGCAACTAAGCACCACGCAGCCGCTCGCTCACTCTCCCTCCCACAGCGGGACGGGGGAGAGAATTAGGAAAAACCTCGTGGGTTGAGATAAACACGGTTTAATAGGACAGAAAGAAAGAAGGGAACAATAATGATAATACCAACAAAGGAATGTATAAGAACAAGTGATGCCCAATACAGAAATTGCTCACCACCCCGTGATCGACAGCCCGTCCCCGAGCAGCGATTTCCGCCCCCCCGGCCAACTCCAGTTTATGTACTGGGCATGACGTCGTATGGTAGGGAATATCTCTTTGGCCAGTCTGGGTCAGCTGTCCCGGCTGTGTCCCCTCCCAGCTCCCCGTGCACCCCCAGCCTGCTTGCTGGCAGGCCAGCACAAGAAGCTGGACTGTCCTTGACTGCTTAGCAACACCTCAAAACATCAGCACCTTATCAACAGTTCCTCATCCCAAATCCAAAACACAGTCTCACACTAGCTTCTGTGAGGAAAACCAGCTCTATCCTGGCTGAAACCAGGACAGTATCCACCCTTATTCCATACCATTTACGTCATGCTCAGGTCCTATACTTTTCAATACATTCCAATTATTCATTATTACTCTTCCTGTCCTTTAATATATACACACAGATATCACTCTCTTAGTCCATGGGCCATCACTTAAAATGTCTATGGAGTTCAGTCAGTCCATGACTCTGGGCTTCATCCATCATAGCAGTCTCTCAGGGCAGGGGAGATGGTATGTGGTGTTGGATTGTCATCTGGCACGGTCCATGTCCATGATCTGCAGGTCGAAGATGTCGATCTCGAGGGATTTGTTGGGCGCAAGCTGCTGAAGCCAGTTCTGGTTTCATCACTGCTGCACATTGCTTGGTTTCAGTGAAGCTCATTCTTCATCAGTCTGGGTGATTCTTACTATAATACCATTGATATGGTAGATAGCAGCCATAGTAGTAATGTCATTCTGAACAATTAACATAATACAATTCAAATCATTGACTGTTTTCACCCAAAATCAAGTCTCCTTGAGGTACACATCGGACTTCCCCATCCTTCCGCATTACCCACCAAGTGCACCCAGGTCCCTGGGCAAAGGCAATCCCACGAATGGGTTTGCCTTTTCCTAATGCAGGAGTAACCCAGACTGTCTTCCCCAGCATGTTTCTCACATGCACCACAGGGACTTTATCCCCTTCTACAGTACGTAGAAGTTTTGATTGGGCAGGGCCGGCTCTATTAGTAGATCCCCTAGTGTTGACTAACCAGGTGGCTTTGGCTAAATGTTTATCCCAATTTTTGAATGTCCCATCACCCATTGCTCTCAGTGTAGTCTTTAACAGTCCGTTGTATCGTTCAATTTTTCCGGAAGCTGGCGCATGATAGGGGATATGATACACCCACTCAATGCCGTGCTCTTTGGCCCAGGCGTCTATGAGGTTGTTTCGGAAATGAGTCCCATTGTCTGACTCAATTCTTTCGGGGGTGCCATGTCGCCATAAGACTTGCTTTTCAAGGCCCAGGATAGTGTTCCGGGCGGTGGCATGGGGCACAGGGTATGTTTCCAGCCATCCGGTGGTTGCTTCCACCATGGTAAGCACATAGCGCTTGCCTTGGCGAGTTTGTGGAAGTGTGATATAGTCAATCTGCCAGGCCTCCCCATATTTATATTTCAACCATCGTCCTTCATACCAGAGAGGCTTTAACCGCTTGGCTTGTTTGATCGCAGCACACGTTTCACATTCATGGATAACCTGTGCAATAGCATCCATGGTCAGGTCCACCCCTCGATCCCGAGCCCATCTATATGTTGCATCTCTTCCCTGATGGCCTGAGGTGTCATGGGCCCACCGAGCTAGAAATAATTCACCCTTATGTTGCCAGTCCAGATCCACCTGAGCCACTTCAATCTTAGCAGCCTGATCCACCTGATGGTTGTTTTGATGTTCTTCGGTGGCCCGACTCTTGGGTACGTGAGCATCTACGTGACGTACTTTTATGACGAGATTCTCTAGTCGGGCAGCAATATCTTGCCACAATTCAGCAGCCCAGATGGGCTTGCCTCTGCGTTGCCAGTTGCTCTGCTTCCATTGCTGCAGCCACCCCCATAGAGCATTTGCTACCATCCATGAGTCAGTATAAAGATAGAGTACTGGCCATTTTTCTCGTTCAGCAATATCTAAAGCCAGCTGGATGGCTTTCACCTCCGCAAACTGACTTGATTCACCTTGTCCTTCAGCCACTTCTGCAACTCGTCGTATAGGGCTCCATACAGCAGCTTTCCACCTTCGATGTTTGCCTACAATACGACAGGACCCATCAGTAAACAGGGCATATTGCCTTTCGTTCTCTGGCAGTTCATTATATGGTGGAGCCTCTTCAGCACGCGCCACCTCCTCTTCCGGTGATATTCCAAAATCTTTGCCTTCTGGCCAGTCCATGATCACTTCCAAGATTCCCGGGCGATTAAGATTTCCTATTCGAGCCCGCTGTGTAATAAGTGCGACCCACTTACTCCACGTAGCATCAGTCGCATGATGCGTAGAGGGGACCCTCCCTTTGAACATCCAGCCCAGCACTGGCAGTCGGGGTGCCAGGAGGAGCTGTGCTTCAGTACCAACCACTTCTGAGGCAGCTCGAACTCCTTCATATGCCGCCAATATCTCCTTTTCAGTTGGAGTATAGCGGGACTCAGATCCCCTATATCCTCGACTCCAAAACCCTAGAGGTCGACCTCGAGTCTCTCCTGGTGCCTTCTGCCAGAGACTCCAGGTAGGGCCATTCTCCCCGGCTGCCGTGTAGAGCACATTTTTAACATCTTGTCCTGCCCGTACTGGCCCGAGGGCTACGGCATGAACTATCTCCTGTTTGATTTGTTCGAAGGCTTGTCGTTGCTCAGGGCCCCATTTAAAATTGTTCTTCTTCCGGGTCACTTGATAAAGAGGGCTTACAATCAGACTGTAATTTGGAATATGCATTCTCCAGAAACCCACAACACCCAGAAATGCTTGTGTTTCTTTTTTGCTAGTTGGTGGAGACATAGCTGTTATTTTGTTGATCACATCCGTTGGGATCTGTCGACGTCCATCTTGCCATTTTATTCCTAAAAACTGGATCTCTTGTGCAGGTCCCTTGACTTTACTTTGCTTTATAGCAAAACCAGCTTTCAGAAGGACTTGAATTATTTTCTTCCCTTTCTCGAAAACTTCTTCTGATGGGTTGCCCCATACGATGATGTCATCAATGTATTGCAGATGCTCTGGAGCTTCACCCTGTTCCAGTGCAGTTTGTATCAGCCCATGGCAAATGGTAGGGCTGTGTTTCCACCCCTGGGGAAGTCGATTCCAGGTGTATTGGACACCTCTCCAAGTGAAAGCAAACTGTGGCCTGCACTCTGCTGCCAAAGGGATCGAGAAAAACGCGTTAGCAATATCAATGGTGGCGTACCACTTGGCTGCCTTTGACTCCAGTTCATATTGAAGTTCTAGCATGTCCGGCACAGCAGCGCTCAGTGGTGGCGTGACTTCATTCAGGCCACGATAGTCTACTGTCAGTCTCCACTCTCCATTAGACTTTCGCACTGGCCATATGGGGCTGTTGAAGGGTGAGTGAGTCTTGCTGATCACTCCTTGGCTCTCCAGCCGACGAATCAGCTCATGGATGGGGATCAGGGAGTCTCTGTTGGTGCGATATTGCCGCCGGTGCACTGTTGTGGTAGCGATCGGCACCTGTTGTTCTTTGACCCTGAGCAACCCCACCACCGAAGGGTCCTCTGAGAGACCAGGCAAGGTGGACAGCTGTTTAATTTCTTCCGTCTCCAAGGCAGCTATACCAAAAGCCCACCGGTACCCTTTTGGGTCCTTGAAATACCCTCTGCTGAGGTAGTCTATGCCCAGGATGCACGGAGCCTCCGGGCCAGTCACAATGGGGTGCTTCTGCCACTCATTCCCAGTTAGGCTCACTTCAGCCTCCAGTACAGTCAGCTGTTGGGATCCCCCTGTCACTCCGGAAATACAGATGGGCTCTGCCCCTATATGGCTTGATGGCATCAGGGTACATTGTGCACCGGTGTCCACTAAAGCCTTATATTCCTGTGGGTCTGACGTGCCAGGCCATCTAATCCACACAGTCCAATAAACTCGGTTGTCCCTCTCCTCCGCCTGGCTGGAGGCAGGGCCCCTCTAATCCTGCTCATAGTACTCGTTACCCACTTCTTGTAAATAGGAGTCAGAAGTCCCTTCAAGAGGATCAGAGGTGAGATCAGCTCTTCTATTCTTTCTGGGAAGCTGCCCACTGGAAAGTGGAGCGACGATTTTCCTCGAGGAACCTGAACCCCCTTTTGTAATTGTTTTTCCTTGCAGCTCGCGTACTCGTGCCTCTAGGGTCGAGGTAGGTTTTCCATCCCACCTCCTCATGTCCTCTCCGTAGTCACGCAATTGAAACCACAGGGTGGCTCGTGGTGTGTATCCTCTATATCTTCTCTCTTGAACAGAAGAGCGCTTACTCCTAATGGCTGAGACACTGGTCCGTATGGGTGGAGGGTAGGGCATATCCTCTTTGAATTGCCGGAACTCCCGGGACAGTTTCTCTATAGCAGAGACGCAGGCCCGTAGGGAGGAAGAGAGACTTTCTTCGTATTGCCGGAGTTGGCCAGCCAATTCATCCACCGTTGGTCTCTCTCCGTCCTTCCAGGCCATTACTGCTAATGAGTTGGCATATGATGATGGTGCACTCCGTACAAACTTCCGCCACATAGGTTGCGTGCAATTGACTTCATCTGGATCTTTGGATGATTGTCCATTGTCCAAGTCACCATAAATCACTTCCAGCACCGCTAGCTCCCTCAGGTACTGGATACCTTTCTCCATGGTGGTCCACTTGCCTGGGTGACATAGAACATCTTCCTTGAAGGGATACCTTTCCTTCACACCCGACAGGAGTCGTCTCCAGAGGCTGAGGACTCGTGCACCTTTTCCAATTGCTTTGTCAATGCCCCCTTCCCTAGAAAGGGATCCCAGCTGCTTGGCTTCCCTACCCTCTAATTCCAGGCTACTGGCCCCATTATCCCAGCATCGGAGCAGCCAGGTGACAATGTGCTCACCTGGACGACGGCTGAAATCCTTTCGCATATCTCGCAATTCACTCAGGGATAGAGATCGGGTAGTTACCGTCTCTTTTATAAGTTCTTCCTCTTCCTCCTCTTCAAGTGATGACTCGCTCTCTTCCCTCTTCCGTGCTTGTGATGGCCCTGCTTCAGAGCACTCTGCCTCCTCACTCTCTTCCTCTGGCTCCTTCTTAGCAGGATCTTCCTCCTCCCTTACTAAACGAGCTGACTTCCGCTTCCAAGATTTCTTCTTTTGTACAGGGGCAACTGATACCGGGATGGGCTGGTCCTCTGGTTCAGCTGCAACAGTCTGAGTAGCTACAGTGCCCGCCGTGGGGGTTGGAGTAGTGGCAGTGCCCGCCGTGGGGGTTGGAGTAGTGACAGTGCCTGCTACAGACGTTGGAGTAGTCACAGTGCCTGCCACATTGCCATCAGACCCAGAGAGCCCCTCTCCCCTTTGCATAGTGTTAAATAGGGTTCGGTAGGCATGGGCCAGGCCCCAGCACATGGCAATGATTTGTGTCTCCTTGGAGCTGCCAGGCTGACAGCATACTTCTTCCAAATATTCTGCTAGTTTATCAGGATTCTGCACTTGTTCGGGGAGTGAAGCTCCAAAACACCGGAGGTGCCCACCGCCCCAGGCATTTGCCCATGCTGTTCCACACACCCTGCCATTCATAACTATCCAGCCTTGGGGCAGATCTCCGGGTGATATTCTTAAATTGCTTGCCAACCTTAGACAAAACTGAAACCATGTTCCCCAGAAGTAGCAATAGAGGTATTTTAACCAGCCAAGGGTGTTCAAAATACTGAAAAATTATTGTGATGAAGGAGGAAATGTTATGATAGAGGGTATCAAAGGTACCATTCTGCATTTCCTCCATAAAAAACCTTTCAGAGGCAGAAGTATAATTGCTAATCGTCTCCACAAGACTGTAGCCAAAATACAGTAACGGCTTTAGTACAGAGCTCAGATGATACCACATTAAGCTCAAGGTCAGTGCTCTAAAAACAAAATTCACAGGCGAGACATTACTAATCATTGCAGAGTACAGCAGCCCGCAGAAACCAACACCGATCCTTAACATGTACAGCAAAGACGAGAGCATGATGCAAATCAAACTGATATTGTGACCTGCAACCGTTATTATCTCAAGCCTCGGGCCCCACGTTGGGCGCCAAAAAGGACTGTCGTGGTTTAGCCCCAGCCGGCAACTAAGCACCACGCAGCCGCTCGCTCACTCTCCCTCCCACAGCGGGACGGGAGAGAGAATTAGGAAAAACCTCGTGGGTTGAGATAAACACGGTTTAATAGGACAGAAAGAAAGAAGGGAACAATAATGATAATACCAACAAAGGAATGTATAAGAACAAGTGATGCCCAATACAGAAATTGCTCACCACCCCGTGATCGACAGCCTGTCCCCGAGCAGCGATTTCCGCCCCCCCGGCCAACTCCAGTTTATGTACTGGGCATGACGTCGTATGGTAGGGAATATCTCTTTGGCCAGTCTGGGTCAGCTGTCCCGGCTGTGTCCCCTCCCAGCTCCCCGTGCACCCCCAGCCTGCTTGCTGGCAGGCCAGCACAAGAAGCTGGACTGTCCTTGACGGCTCAGCAACAACCCAAAACATCAGCACATTATCAACAGTTCCTCATCCCAAATCCAAAACACAGTCTCACACTAGCTTCTGTGAGGAAAACCAGCTCTATCCTGGCTGAAACCAGGACAGTTGTGCATGAGGTCATGCTTGGAGCACCTTAAAGTGTGTGGCCATGGAGAAGCCCTCAACAGTGCAGGTATATTGCTGGAGGAACTGGAACTATCGGTAAGGCCACGTTGGAGCAGATTTATCTCTGGAGGTAGTGTGGCCTGTGGAGACGGCCATTTTGGAGCAGGTGCACCTCGAAGTGACTGCAACTGTGGATAAGTCTATGCCACAGCAGATATACCCCTGGAGAGACTGTGGCTCACGGAAGGGACTGCAGTCTGTGGATAAGTCCAAGCTGGAGCAGGGGCAAGGGGAGGAGTTCATTGCAATGTTAAACCCTATGGTCCAGTACAAAGGGCCCAGGGGTGGAGATTGTAATGGAAGTACCTTTAAACTGTTGTAACCCATGATTTGAGTTGCATGTTATAGGAACTACTATAGCAGGAACCACCTGAATGAATGGAGGACAAGCCTTACAAGAAGCAGTGCCAGTGCAGCAGTGACCTGACCTGAGCTGGCTTTGATGCCCAGTAACTCCATGCAACACCCCACCTCGCCTGTCCTGAGTGACCACCATAAGGGATGGAGCCCAAAGTCATGGACTAAATGAACTCAGCAGACTTTTCACGGACATTTTGGAGGGAAGTCTATGGACTAAGGGGATGATAATCTGTGTATTATATTAAAGGATGGGAAGGGGGGTGGTGGTTGATGAGGTTATATTGGATAGTGTGGTATCTGAGCATAACGTAAATGGTATGGAATAAGGGGTGGATAATGTCCTGGTTTCAGCCAGGGTAGAGTTAATTTTCTTCATAGAAGCTAGTGTGAGGCTATGTTTTGGATTTGGGATGAGAAAATGTTGATAAGGTGCTGATGTTTTGAGTTGTTGCTAAGTACTCAAGGACAGTCCAGCTTCTCATGCTGGCCTGCAGCGAGCAGGCTGGGGGTGCACGGGAAGCTGGGAGGGGACACAGCCAGGACAGCTGACCTAGGCTGGCCAAAGAGATATTCCATACCATATAACGTCATGCTCAGTATATAAAGCTGGGACAAAGAAGAAGGAAGGGGTGGAGGGACGTTCGGAGTTATGGCGTCTGTCTTCCCAAGAAACCATTACGCGTGACAGAGCCCTGCTTCCCTGGAGATGGCTGAACACCTGCCTGCCCATGGGGAGTGGTGAACAAATTCCTTGGTTTGCTTTGCTTGCGTGCACGGTCTTTTGCTTTACTTATTAAACTGTCTTTATCTCAAACCATGAGTTTCCTCACTTTTACTCTTCCAATTCTCTCCCCTGTGCCACCGTGGGGGAGTGAGCGAGCGGCTGCGTGGTGCGTAGTTGCTGGCTGGGGCTAAACCACGACAGCTAGCTAATAACTCAAATGAGTATCTTACACACCCATTGAATGAGCTTTGTTAGATAAACACGCTCAAAACAAAAAGGGGGAGAGGCTACCACATTACCCTAAGAACGTTCGAATAAGGCCTTATATGTGTTAAATTATTTGTGGAAGGAGAAAGGACCTTTTCAACTGCTAACCTGGGGACGAGGTTATGCTTGTGTCATTACAGACTCTGGAAATCATTGGGTACCCGCAAAATGGTTAAAACCATGGGTGGAACAGTCACCATCGTCATCGTCGGACACATCTTGACACTATCAGGTGTCATCGCAATCTGGATGCCATCTCAGCCAAAAGAAAATATATGGGTAAATCACACTGAAATTAGCGGTATCATGAGAGAAACATGGAAAGCTTTTAGGGCAAGGCGCTCTATAACTACAAATCCTTTAGTAAGATACAATATTGGTTTTCATAGTTTTGTACAAGTGCTTTTTCCATCGCTAGGAGTAGTTTCTATCGCTAGGAGTAGTACAACTAGAATTGTTTGCCTTGTAATATTCTGCTATTAATTTAAGCACAGTTGATATGTGACTGCTGGATTATGGTAAGATGCCGTGTGAACAAAGCCTACGAACCAATAGACGGGATGGCTGTGGCGCGTGCAGCACGTCTGGGCAGCGGGTGCATACGCCATAGGCTCCCTGTGTTAAAGGGTGACAACTGAGGTGAGTTCCGACACTCGCTGGCCATGTGTGTCGAAACTCGTTCCTCTACAAATGTGTAATACCGGGATTTCCCGAAGGGCAGTGGGCCGGTGTACGGCAAGGCCATCGTTGCCTCCGTGGGGACGCCCACATAAAGCTGGCACCTACCAACTGCTGGGCTGAGTTCACGGCACAGGACGATACAAGAATGTACAGATGGTCCATCTTTCTCACAGTCCTTGGGTTGTGAATGATCCATCAGGTTTTGTTTATATAAAAACAAAAAGGGGGAGATGTTGGGATCACTCTGCACGGCTCGACCTTAAGGAGAAGGAGCTGCAGCATTGAGAAGCTGGTAAACAGCTGGATATCTGCACGACTCGGCCTTGAGAAGAGGGAGCTGTGGTAAACAGCTAAGAAGAAGCAAGAAAAACAGGGACACCTGCAAGCAGCAATCCTGACTGTGTGAGGGGCGCGTGGACAGTGCGTGATCAGATGCTTGTAACCAATGGGGGGCGATGTCTGGCGCGTGGACAGTATGTTAACCTATAAAAGCTGTGTACTTTGCTAAAATAAAGGAGAATGACCATACCCACATTGGGACTCATCATTACTCCGGGATCGCCTCCCATCTGGGCTGCTGAATTGTGGCAAGATATTGCTGCCCGACTAGAGAATGTAGTCATAAAAGTACGCCATGTAGATGCTCACGTACCCAAGAGTTGGGCCACCGAAGAACATCAAAACAACCACCAGGTGGATCAGGCTGCTAAGATTGAAGTGGCTCAGGTGGATCTGGACTGGCAACATAAGGGAGAATTATTTCTAGCTCGGTGGGCCCATGACACCCCAGGCCATCAGGGAAGAGATGCAACATATAGATGGGCTCGGGATCGAGGGGTGGACCTGACCATGGACGCTATTGCACAGGTTCTCCATGAATGTGAAACGTGTGCTGCGATCAAACAAGCCAAGCGGTTAAAGCCCCTCTGGTATGAAGGACGATGGTTGAAATATAAATATGGGGAGGCCTGGCAGATTGACTATATCACACTTCCACAAACTCGCCAAGGCAAGCGCTATGTGCTTACCATGGTGGAAGCAACCACCGGATGGCTGGAAACATACCCTGTGCCCCATGCCACCGCCCGGAACACTCTCCTGGGCCTTGAAAAGCAAGTCTTATGGCGACATGGCACCCCCAAAAGAATTGAGTCAGACAATGGGACTCATTTCCGAAACAACCTCATAGACACCTGGGCCAAAGAGCACGGCATTGAGTGGGTGTATCACATCCCCTATCATGCACCAGCTTCCGGAAAAATTGAACGATACAATGGACTGTTAAAGACTACACTGAGAGCAATGGGTGATGGGACATTCAAACATTGGGATAAACATTTAGCCAAAGCCACCTGGTTAGTCAACACTAGGGGATCTACTAATAGAGCCGGCCCTGCCCAAGCAAAACTTTTACGTACTGTAGAAGGGGATAAAGTCCCTGTGGTGCATGTGAGAAACATGCTGGGGAAGACAGTCTGGGTTACTCCTGCCTTAGGCAAAGGCAAACCCGTTCGCGGGATTGCCTTTGCCCAGGGACCTGGGTGCACTTGGTGGGTAATGCGGAAGGATGGGGAAGTCCGATGTGTACCTCAAGGAGACTTGATTTTGGGTGAAAACAGTCAATGATTTGAATTGTATTATGTTAATTGTTACACAATACAGTATGACATTACTACTATGGCTGCTATCTACCATATCAATGGTATTATAGTAAGAATCACCCAGACTGATGAAGAATGAGCTTCACTGAAACCAAGCAACGTGCAGCAGTGATGAAACCAGAACTGGCTTCAGCAGCTTGCGCCTGACAATTCCCTTGAGACTGACATCTTCGACCTGCAGATCATGGACATGGACCGTGCCAGATGACAATCCAACACCACATACCATCTCCCCTGCCCTGAGAGACCGCCATGATGGATGAAGCCCAGAGTCATGGACCGAATGAACTCCACAGACATTTTAAAGTGATGGCCCATGGACTAAGAGAATGGTATCTGTGTGTATATATTAAAAGACAGGAAGAGTAATAATGAATAATTGGAATGTGTTGAAAAGCGTAGGACCCGGGCATGACGTAAATGGTATGGAATAAGGGGTGGATACTGTCCTGGTTTCAGCCAGGATAGAGCTGGTTTTCTTCACAGAAGCTAGTGTGAGACTGTGTTTTGGATTTGGGATGAGAAACTGTTCATAACATGCTCATGTTTTGAGCTGTTGCTAAGTAGTCAAGGACAGTCCAGCTTCTTGTGCTGGCCTGCCAGCAAGGAGGCTGGGGGTGCACGGGAAGCTAGGAGGGGACACAGCCAGGACAGCTGACCCAGACTGGCCAAAGAGATATTCCCTACCATACGATGTCATGCCCAGTACATAAACTGGAGTTAGCCAGGGGGTGGAAATCGCTGCTCGGGGATGGGCTGTCGATCACTGGGTGGTGAGCAATTGCTGTATTGGGCATCACTTGTTCTTGTACATTCCTTTGTTGGTATTATCATTGTTGTTTCCTTCTTTCTTTCTGTCCTATTAAACCGTGTTTATCTCAACCCACGAGGTTTTTTTTTCCTAATTCTCTCCCCCGTCCCACTGTGGGAGGGGGAGTGAATGAGTGGCTGCGTGGTGCTTAGTTGCCGGCTGGGGCTAAACCACAACATGGAGTCACCATCACTGGAAGCATTTAAAAAAGATGTGGACATGGCACTTCAGGATATGGTTTAGTGGGCATGGTGGTGTTGGGTTGATGGCTGGACTTGATGATCTTAAAGGTCTTTTCCAACCTTAATGATTCTCTAATTCTGTGTGATTCTGTAATTTTGTTTTGGTAGTGGGGGGGGGGTGGTGGGCTGCAGGGGTGGCTTCTGTGAGAAGCTGCTAGAAGCTTCCCCTATGTCGGATAGAGCCAAGGCCGGCCGGCTCCAAGACAGACCAACCGTTGGCCAAGGCTGAGCCAATCAGCAACGGTAGGAGTGCCTCTGTGATAACATATTTAAGAATGGGAAAAAAAACCCAGCAAAAGCAATTGCAGCTGCAGAGAGGAGTGGGAATATGTAAGAGAAATTTGCAGATATGCAGACACCAAGCTCATTGAAGAAGGAGGGGAAGGACATGCTCCAGGTGCCAGATCAGATTCCCCTGCAGCCTGTGGCGAAGACCACAGTGAGGCAGGCTGTCCCCCTGCAGACCATGGAGGTACAGGGTGGAGCAGATATTCATCTGCATCCCATGGAGGACCCCACGTCAGAGCAGGTGGATGTGCCCTGAAGGAAACTGTGAGCCCATGGGAGACCCCTCGCTGGGGCTAGCTCCTGGCAGGAGCCGTGGGGGACCCACACTGGAGGAGTCAGTTCCTGAAGGACTGCACCCTGTGGAAAGGACCAAGGCTGGAGCAGTTCGTGAAGAACTGAAGCCTATGGAGAAGTTCATGGAGGGCTGTCTCCTGTGGGAGGGACCACATGCTGGAGCAGGGGAAGAGTGCGAGGAGTCCTCCCCTTGAGGAGGAAGGGGCAGCAGCAGCAGCGTCTCATTAACTAGAAAAATATCTGCTGTAAAAGTAGCGCGGCAAGCTGTAGGCAACCCATGAGACTCCTGGAGTGCATGGAGGATAACTTCCTGTGCCAGGTAATAGACAGCCCTACCAGAGGGGATGCCATACTGGACCTGTTGGTCAACAATGCATGTGAGCAAATTGGTGACGTCAAGATTGGAGGCTGCAGCGAAATGATCATGGTCAGCCTCCAGCTCTGATCAGGACTGAGTGCTTTATTTTTCTTCTGCCTTTCTATTTATAAGATACAAATACGGATCTGGATAATGCAGTAGGGCAGGATGTTCCTTGTGCATTGTTTCTGACACACACACGATCACATTCACATGCCAGATGGCTTTCCTATCTGGTCTGTTTACATTCTTTCCTTGGACAGCGTTCCGCCCTTGCCTCTCATCCACTCCCTATGCACCTTAGGAACATCCCGCTATACTGGTCTTAGATCCGAGTTATTTATTACTCTTCTTTGATCATCCAGCATGCAGGGACTTCTTGCCTTGCCGTTCCCACAGGAGGCAGCCTGGGCTGCAGTGATCATGCACTGGTGGAGTTTCCAGTCCTGAGGGATAGGGGGCAAGCAAAGAGTCAAGTCAGGACCCTGAATTTTAGGAAAGCAAACTTCCAGCTCTTCAGGGACTTAGTCAATAGGACCCCCTGGGAAACCGCCCTCAGGGACAAGGGAGCAGAAAAGAGCTGGCAGATCTTTAAGGATGCTTTCCATAGAGCTCAAGAGCTCTCGATCCTCAGGTGTAAGAAATCAGGAAAGGAAGGCAAGAGATCAGCATGGCTGAGATCAGCATGACCTGCTGGTCAAACTACAGGGCAAGAAGGAAATGCACAGGCAGTGGAAGCAGGGACAGGTACCGAGGCGAAGGGCTCCGGAGCGAAGGATCGCGCCAGGGGACCCTTCCCGAAGCGGCCAAACCGCGAAGGCGGCAGCACAGGGAGAGAGAGAGTGCCCCAGCTTCCCCCCCAGGCCGGCGGAGCGGGCTCCTGACGAGCGGCAGCTCTGACTCAGCGTGGGCGGGGCCCAGAACGGCGGCAGCCAAAGCCCCTCGCCTACAAGAGCAGCCCCAGGGAGCACGAGCGACCCGGAGCGTGGCGAACAGGATGTGGTGCGTCAGTTTGCGCAGGGAAGGTAGGTAGGTAGGTGGGCGGGCGGGCGGGGCGCAGTTCCCCCCCCGGCACTAGAGGTTCTCTGACAAGTGGCCATCGTCCTCCCAGAGGAGGCTCAGCCATGGTTGCCACTCGGCTGAAAACCGGGGACAGAAAGAATGTGGTGACACAGACAGAGCTCCCACTCAAGCACGCGGCTGTCCAAGTATCCGGCTGCAGAGAGTGCCTGAGCCTGTCGGTTGTGCCAGAGACCAATGGAGACACCACCTGTACGTGGTGTGACCAGGTGAGAGACCTGCTCAGCCTGGTGGCAGAGCTGAAAGAGGAAGTGGAGAGGCTGAGGAGCATTAGGGAGTGTGAGAGAGAGAGAGGTAGGTGGAGCCGCACCCTGCCATCCCTGAAGCAGGGGCAGCTGGTGGAGGCTCCACAAGCAGCAGGGGATCCCCTGGCCTCTTGCTGCTGGGCAGAAGAAGGGGACCTAAGAGATGAGGGGAAATGGAAGCAGGTCCCTCCTTGGAGAGGTTGGTGAATCCCCTCCCGGCCTCCCTCACCGTCCCAGCTGCCCTTACACAACAGGTATGGGGCTCTGGAACTTGAGGGACAGGAACATGAGGACCCTGACGAAGGTCCGTCCAAGGGGGTGCCTAGGGTGAGTCTGCCAGCCCCACGCATCAAGACATCCTCTGTTAAGAAAAAAAGGAGGGTAACTGTCATAGGCGACTCCCTTCTGAGGGGTACAGAGGGCCCAATATGTTGACCAGACCCAACTGACAGGGAAGTCTGCTGCCTCCCTGGGGCCTGGGTGAGAGATGTCACCAGGAAACTCCCTGGTCTGGTTCGGCTATGCATTGTAACAGAGTTGCATCATCATTCTCACCCCACCATTGTTCTAAGTCTTTTGTCAATACCTTACCAGAGTAGTGCTGTTTGCTTTTTTTAAAAAAATCCTTGTGGGAGCACAGTCCAACACAATGGCACCTTTCTTCCCATCGTGGGGTTTTCCCATTCGAAGGCAAAGATTGGCTTTGTTCATCCACTGGGATACAGAAAGCATCTTTTAAGTACAAAACAGTAAAATAGGCATTTGTTTCAGGTACCGAAGTTGTACGGTATAAGGTTTCAATACAGTGGGGTGTATGTCCAGTCTTGTACTAGTCTATATTCTTCAGTACAAGGCTTCTTTACTGGTAAAAGAGGAGTATTAAATTCAGATTGACATTGTCTAAGCAGTCTGTATTGCATAAAAGTATTTGTCAAGGGCTTCAGACCCTTGTGTGCTTCCAATCTAATAGGGTACTGATTTACCCTTACCAGCTTTGCCCCTGGCTTTAGTTTTACTGTAATATGAGTTACATTTTTCACTTTACCTGGTCTCTTTGAGGCCCATGGTGAAGGAATTACCGCATCCAATATCGTGTCCGGGATGTTGTTTCCAGGCTTTTCCAGGGGTTTATCCGTCAGTAGGCAGATTTGTCCCTTCCATGCCATTTCGGGTGGGATGTGAGGCTGTACAGAGTTTTCAGGAAAGGTTACTTGTGCATTCAGTTTACATAAGAAGTCCCGTCCTAGCAGTGGAAGAGGGCATTCTGGCATATATAGAAACTCGTGGGTTAGTTTAGTATTTCCAATTGTACATTCCATAGGTGGTAAAAATGACCTTAATATTCTCTTTCCCGTTATCCCAACAATCTGTATAGTAGTTTTGCTTAGGGGCCCTTTACAACTAGTGACTACCGAATGAGTGGCTCCACTATCTATTAAAAAAATCTATGGTCTCATTCCCCAGCTTAACTGAAACCAGGGCATCAGCTGGGGAGACTTTAATATTTTCCCTTATCCTCTTCATTCATTGTCTGAACCTTCTACCATAATAAGATTAGCGTTTCCTGCTTGATCTTGTTCCTCTGGCCCCTTTCAGTTTGGGCATTCGTTTTTCCAGTGCCCTTCCTGCCTACGGGCCACACGCTGATTTGGCCCTATAGAGGTTCAGTTTTGTGGGCCTCTTCCTCTACTTTTCCCTTGACATTGTTTCTATTTATTGCTGTTGCCAGCAAAGATGCTTGTAACCTCATTCTGCTCTCTTTTTCTTTCTCTCTCATCCCGATTGTTATACACTTTATATGCTATTTTTATCAACTGTGAAATCAACATGCCCAGCCCCCTCAACTTTCTCCTTGTATCCTGAATCGCTGCCCGATGTACTGAATATTGAACATCCTCTGATTTGCCTCATCGTCTGGATTCAAGTCCATCCATTTTCTAGCTACTTCACATAACCTCTTGTAAAAGGCCGATGGATTTTCACTGGAGCTCTGTCCCAACTCTGTCCTGGTTTTGGCCCACTGATTACTACCCCCTGTTGGTCATGCAGGTTGGCAATGATGAGGTTGCACTAAGAAGCCCAAAGGCAGTCAAAAAGGACTTGAGAGCACTGGGGCGACTTGTCGATGGAGCGGGAGCACAGGTAGTGTTTTCATCAATCCCTTCAGTGACAGGGAAGAACGCTGAAAGGAACAGGAAAGCACACCTGGTCAACACATGGCTCAGGGGCTGGTGCTGTCGTCAGAATTTTGGGTTTTTTGACCACGGGGCGGTTTACATGGCACCGGGCCTCCTGGCAGCAGATGGAGTGCAACTGACTCCAAGGGGCAAAAGGATTCTTGCTCATGAGCTGGCAGGCCTCATTGAGAGGGCTTTAAACTAGATTTGGAGGGGGGAGGGGATAAAACCAGGCTCACTAGAGATGAGCCGAGGGGTGGCGTGCCAGCGTTGAAATCGATAGCCCAGCTCAGGTGCATCTACACCAATGCACGCAGCATGGGCACCAAACAGGAGGAGCTGGAAGCCATTGTGCAGCGGGACAGCTATGATGTAGTTGCCATCACAGAAACATGGTGGGATGCTTCTCATGACTGGAGTGCTGCAATGGATGGCTATAAGCTCTTCCGAAGGGATAGTCAGGGAAGGAGAGGTGGTGGGGTGGCTCTGTATGTTAGGGAGTGTTTTGATTGCATAGAAATCAATGATTGTGAAGACCAAGTAGAGTGCTTGTGGGTAAGGATGAGGGGGAAGGCCAATGAGGCAGATATCCTGCTGGGAGTCTGTTACAGACCACCCAACCAGGATGAAGAGACAGATGAGACATTCTATAGGCGACTGGCAGAAGCCTCGCATTCGCTGGCCCTTGTTCTTGTGGGGGACTTCAACCTACCGGACATCTGCTGGAAGTATAACACAGCAGAGAAGAAACAGTCTAGGAGGTTCCTGGAGTGTGTGGAGGATAACTTCCTGACACAGCTGGTAAGTGAGCCCACCAGGGGAGGTGCCTTGCTGGACCTGCTGTTTACAAACAGAGAAGGACTGGTGAGGGATGTGGTGGTCGGAGGCTGTCTTGGGCTTAGCGACCATGACATGATAGAATTCTCAGTTGTGAGTGAAGTAAGGAGAGGGGTCAGCAAAACTGCTATCATGGATGTCTGGGGAACTACAGGCCTGTCAGCTTGACCTCGGCACCAGGGAAGATCATGGAGAGGTTCAACTTGAGGGCGCTCACAGAGCATGTGAAGGACAACCAAGGGATCAGGCCCAGCCAGCATGGGTTCATGAAAGGCAGGTCCTGCTTGACCAACCTGATCTCCTTCTATGACCAGGTGAGCCGCCTAGTGGATGAGGGAAAGGCTGTGGATGTTGTCTACCTGGACTTTAGTAAAGCCTTTGACAGCGTCTCCCACAGCATTCTCCTGGAGAAACTGGCGGCTCGTGGCTTAGACAGGTTTGCTCTTCGCTGGGTGAGGAACTGGCTGGATGGCCGAGCCCAGAGAGTTGTGGTGAATGGCATTAAATCCGGCTGGCGGCCGGTCACAAGCGGTGTTCCCCAGGGCTCAGTTCTGGGGCCGGTCTTGTTCAATATCTTTATTGATGATCTGGATGGGGGGATCGAGTGCTCCCTCAGTAAGTTTGCAGATGACACCAAGTTGGGTGGGAGTGTTGATCTGCTGGAGGGTAGGAGGGCTCTGCAGAGAGATCTGGACAGGCTGGATCGATGGGCAGAGGCCAACTGTATGAGGTTTAATAAGGCCAAGTGCAGGGTCCTGCACTTTGGCCACAACAACCCCATGCGACGCTACAGGCTTGGGGAGGAGTGGCTGGAGAGCTGCCTGGTGGAAAGGGACCTGGGGGTGCTGGTTGACAGCTGGCTGAACATGAGCCAGCAGCGTGCCCAGGTGGCCAAAAAGGCCAACAGCATCCTGGCCTGTATCAGAAATAGTGTGGCCAGCAGGAGTAGGGAAGTGATCGTGGCCCTGTACTCGGCACTGGTGAGGCCGCAGCTTGAATCCTGTGTTCAGTTTTGGGCCCCTCGCTACAAGAAGGATGTTGAGGTGCTGGAGCGTGTCCAGTGAAGGGCAACGAAGCTGGTGAGGGGTCTGGAGCACAATTATGAGGAGCTGCTGAGGGAACTGGGGTTGTTTAGTCTGGAGAAGAGGAGGCTGAGAGGAGACCTTATCACTCTCTACAACTACCTGAAAGGGGGTTGCAGTGAGGTGGGTGTTGGTCTCTTCTCCCAAGTAACTAGTGATCGGATGAGAGGAAATGGCCTCAAGTTGCGCCAGGAGAGGTGTTGATTGGGTATTAGGAAAAATTTTTTTACAGAGAGAGTGTTCAATCACTGGAATAGGCTGCCCTGGGAGGTGGTGGAGTCAACATCACTGGAAGTGTTTAAAAAACATGTGGACATGGCACTTTGGGACATGGTTTAGTGGGGATGGTGGTATTGGGTTGATGGTTGGCCTTGATGATCTTAAAGGTCTTTTCCAACCTTAATGATTCTGTGATTCTATGACTGCAAGACATATCGGAGGAGCAAAGTCCCTCCCACTGTAAGAGAAGATCAGGTTCGAGACCACCTGAGGAACCTGAACATGCACAAGTCTATGGGACCTGATGAGATGCATCCCAGAGTTCTGAGGGAATTGGCTGACGTAGTTGCCAAGCCACTCTCCATGATATTTGACAAGTCATGGCAGTCAGGTGAAGTCCCTGGTGACTGGAAAAAGGGAAACATTGAACCCATCTTTTAGAAAGGTCGCAAGGAGGACCCTGGGAACTACCAACCTGTCATCCTCATCTCTGTGCCTGGGAAGGTCATGGAACAGATCTTCCTAGAAGCTATGCTAAGGCACATGGAGGGCGGGGAGGTGATTCGAGACAGCCAGCATGGCTTCACCAAGGGCAAGTCCGGCCTGACCAACCTAGTGGCCTTCTATGATGGAGTGACCACATCAGTGGACAAGGGAAGAGCTACCGATGTCATCTATCTGGACTTCTGTAAGGCCTTTGACACGGTCCCCCACAACATCCTTCTCTCTAGACTGGGGAGATATGGATCTGATGTGTGAACTGTTTGGTGGATGAGGAATTGGTTGGATGGTCTCATCCAGAGGGTATTGGTCAATGGCTCAATGTCCAGATCGAGATCGGTGATCAGTGGTGTCCCTTGGGGGTCCATATTGGGACCAGTACTCTTTAATATCTTCATCAGTGACATAGTGGGATCGAGTGCACCCTCAGCAAGTTTGCAGATGACACCGAGCTGAGTGGTGCAGTTGACACGCCTGAGGGATGTGATGCCATCCAGAGGGACCTGGACAAGCTCAAGAAGTCAGCCCATATGAACCTTATTGAGGTTCAACAAGGCCAAGTGCAGGTTCCTGCACCTGGGTTGGGGCAACCCTCAGTATCAATACAGGCTGGGGTATGAAGGGATTGAGAGCAGCCCTGCCGAGAAGGACTTTGTGGTACTGGTGGATGAAAATCTGGACATGAGCTGTCATTGTGTGCTTGCAGCCCATAAGGCCAATGGTATTCCGGGCTGCATCAAAAGAAATGTGGCCAGCAGGTCAAAGGAGGTGATTCTGCCCCTCTGCTCTGGTGAAACCCCACCTGGAGTACTGCGTCCAAGCTCTGGAGCCCTCAGCACAGGCAAGACATGGACCTGTTGGAGCGAGTCCATAGGAGGGCCACAAAAATGATCAGAGGGATGGAACAACGGTCCTATGAAGAAAGGCTGAGAGAGTTGGGGTTATTCAGCATTTTAGTACTTAAAGGGGGCTTATAAGAAAGATGGGGATAAACTTTTTAGCAGGGCCTGTTGCGATTGGACAAGGGGTAATGGTTTTAAACTGAGAGAGGTTAGATTCAGACTATCTATAAGGAAGAAATGTTTCACACTGAGGGTGGTGAAACACTGGAACAGCTTGCCCAGCAAGTTGGTCGATGCCCCATCCCTGGAAACATTCAGGGTCAGGTTGGACAGGGCTCTGAGCAACCTCATCTAGTGGAAGATGTTCCTGCTCATTGAAGGGGGCTTGGCCTAGATGGCCTTTAAAGGTTCCTTCCAACCCAAAGAGTTTATGATTGTATGATTCTGTGAACTGACCTGTTGGGATCACCCTGCAAGGGCTCGACCTTAAGGAGAAGGAGCTGTGGCATTGAGAAGCTGGTAAACAGCTGGACACCTGCAGGGCTCAGCCTTGAGGAGAAGGAGCTGTGGTAAACAACTAAGAGGAATAAAGGAGCACGTGGACACCTGCAGGCAGCGAATCCTGACTGTGTGAGAGGCGCGTGGACTGTGTGTGGTAACCAACCAGGATGTATTTTGTGGCGCGTGAAAGAGCTGTAACTGCATAAAAAGCAGACACTTGTAGCAATAAAGGTCTTTGGCCTGAATCCCCGCCAGAGTCCATGCCCTATCACTCCACAAATGGCACCCTGAATCAGGGACTGAATCGTGGGAAGAGAATGACCGGTGGAGTAGCCCAGCTGAACAGTAAAAATAGCGGCGGACCAGAGAGCTGCAGGAGAAAGTAGCGGCGGACCAGAGAGCTGCAGTCTGGACGAATAATCACCAAAGAGGTGAGCAGCTGGGGACGTTAAGTAATGGGGTGGCAAATATCTTCGGAAGAAAAAGCAATCCTTTGTATTATAGTAAAAATTTTGAAGAAAAGGGGGATTACTTATGCTGAACAAACTTTGCAATTATTGTTAGCATTTTTGAAGAGCCAGGGGCTAGGAGCAGACTCTGCAACAGTTTTTGAGCTAGATACTTGGGACAAAGCAGGGAAATGGGTGTTTGAGGCAGCCTCTAAAGGGGATCATACAGCTGCGAAAGTGTTAACAACCTGGCGATTAGTCAGAGACTCTATAAAGGCGATAAAATCAGAGCGGACAGCAGTGGCAGCAGCTGCCGCTGCCACAGCCCCGGGAGAGAAGGGAGGCCGAGCTGGGGATGATGAGAACGAGCGCCCCCTGCCCGCGCCCCCACCCCACCGCTAACGCAACCAACGGAGATGACGAGTCCTCCTTGGCCCCCGCCTCCTGACCCGGAACATGAGCGCTGGTCACCCGTGCCGCAACAGGAGGGGGCTGCCTGGGGTGATCCTTCCCCCAAGTCAAGATACGACCCTGCCCAACATTGGCAAGGCATGAGACAAGAGGCCTTGACAGAGGGGGAGGGGATGGAGCGAAGTGGCTACCGGCCAGGTTGGTACGGCCGGCAGCAAGACCAGAAGATCCTGTCACACGTCCCACGGACGCAGAGTCCACTCCGACGTATCGCCAGCTGACGTTTTCGTGCTTTTGTATGGGGAATGATGGCTCGTTGACCATCTCAGCAGCACTCCCTGGATGCTCAAGAGCAGGAACTTCAATATGCCATATTTGTAAAACAGTGTTGTGGGTTTGTTCTATGTTGTAATTATTGTCACAAATGTATCATTTCTTTTGCAGGGAATCAAAGAGTATATTTGAATAAGACACTCTCCCCACGGTGTATATGGTGTAACAGAGTTGGGGGGATAGAGAATTTTGGGTATATTCGATATTTCTGTTGTAATATAGAATGATATATCAGGCAATGATGATGGAGGGAGGCAGTAAGTTCATGGTAAGGGTGCAGCCATAGGTGGACTATTTCTGGGGACGAAGCACCACCAACAACAGCAAAAGGATAAATACCACTTGCAATCTGCCAGAAGGGTTATGGTGGCTGTGTGGAGATCAATTGTCTAGGAAACAGCTGCCCGGGAACTGGTCAGGGGACTGTACCATGGGCGCCCTAGTTCCTAATTTGCAGATAAGTAATCAGACTGAAATTAGTGGTATCAGAGGAACATGGAAAGCTTTTAGGGCAAAGCGCTCTATAACTACAAATCCTTTGGTGAGATATAATAAAGGTTATCATAGCTTTGTGCAGGCGCTTTTTCCATCGCTAGGAGTAGTACAGCTAGAAAAAGCAATAGTTAACTTGTCGGCAGAAATGGAAATTATTGCTAATCGCACTGTAGACGTGATTTTAGGCTTGCAGCTGTATACGGAGGGGTTAACAGATGGAATTTTGGCCTGTGAGAAAACTGCAGTTAGCATAGGAGAAAACAGATGGCTGGGTGAGAAATAGATACTATGCTGGGTGAGAGAAAACAGCCCACAGAGATAAGAAAGTTGATCAAGGTTAGGGGAGGATGTGGAAGATGTGCAGTAACAGAGGAATATAAAGCACAATTCACAATTTTGTTTGCCTTGTAACATTCTGCTATTGGCTTAAGCATAGTTGATATGTGACTGCTGGATTATGGTAATATGCCATGTGAACAAAGCCTATGAACCAATAGATGGGATGGCTGTGGCACGTGCAGCACATCTGGCCAGCGGGCGCATACGCCATAGGCTCCCTATGTTGAAAGGTGGCAACCAAGGCGTGTTCCGACACTTGCTGGCCACGTGTGTCGAAACTCGTTCCTCTGCAAATGTATAAATATTGGGATTTCCCGAAGGGCAGTGGGCCGGTGTACGGCAAGGCCACCGTTGCCTCCGTGGGGACGCCCACGTAAAGCTGGCACCTACCGACTGCTGGGCTGAGTTTGTGGCGCAGGACGATACAAGAACGTACAGATGGTCCGTCTTCCTCACAGTCCTCGGGTTGCAAATGATCCATCAGGTTGGGATCACCCTGCAAGGGCTCGGCCTTGAGGAGAAGGAGCTGTGGCATTGAGAAGCTGGTAAACAGCTGGACACCTGCAGGGCTCAGCCTTGAGGAGAAGGAGCTGTGGTAAACAACTAAGAGGCAGCAAAGGAGCACGTGGACACCTGCAGGCAGCGAATCCTGACTGTGGAGAAGCGCATGGACTGTGTGTGGTAACCAACCAGGATGTATTTTGTGGCGCGTGAAAGAGCTGTAACCGCATAAAAAGCGGACACTTGTAGCAATAAAGGTCTTTGGCCTGAATCCCCGCCAGAGTCCGTGCCCTATTACTCCACACTGACCGCAACCCCCATTCCCTGTCCCCCTGTGCTGCTTGTTGCAGGAGGAGATAGAGAAAATCTGGAGTGAAGCTGAGCCTGGGAAGAAGTGAGGGGTGGGAGGAAGGTGTTTTAATATTTATTTTTTTAGTTCTCATTATCTCTACTCTGGTTTGATTCATAATAAATTAAATTAATTATTTCCCAAGTTGAGTCTGTTTTGCCTGTGATGCTAATTGCTGAATGATCTCTCGCTGTCCTTATCTCAACCCACAAGTTTCTCATTATACTTTCTCTCCTCTGTCCACCTGAGGAGGGGAGTGATAGAGCAGCTTTGGTGGGCACCTGGCATCTAGACAGGGACAATCCACCACACTTTGGATAGCAGCAGTAATAATTATCCATGAGTGTTAGGCATGCTATATGGTGCGTGTCTCCTGTTCTTCCTAAAGCTTCTACCCTGTCCTTCTAAAATGGTGAAAGATTCATCTCAGCCTAGAGTTACCTATATTGTAGAGAAATTTTTTATCGTCATTTTCACTCATGGAAAGCTTTTATCCAAGAAATAAAGAATTTTGGAAGTTATGTACTAGTAATATTGTTTAGTCTAGATGAATGGTTCCCAGAGCACATTAAAGTTTCTTCCATTACTTTTTGTTTCTCACTTCATTTCTTCTAAAGTTAATGAGGCCCAGCATGTTCAAAATGGTCTGTGCCGTGAATCAAAGAAGCTCCATAAATTCACTGGCCTTAGGAGAGATTTGGGAGAGCAACATCCCATGCTTGGTAAGAAGGCATTATCTCATGGAGAGCAAAAAGCATGCAGTAAATTTATCTTATGCTGCTTAGTCGTATTTTTGTGTGATAGAGCGTTGTTGGAGCGAAATATGGGAAATGCTGAACTGGGCCAGAGGTTTGCAGCGGTCCTTGCTGCCATGGGGACTTTTTTTGTAGAGACCACTAGATGGCAGGAAAGCATCGCGCTGTCTCAGAGTGGGCGGGAGCTTCCGGCACTTACTACCGCCCTGCTGCCCCGGCGGGGGTTTGTCAGCTCTGCCGCACTTTCTTTGGCATCACTCTCTCAAGGAAATAAAGATATACTTTTTTTCTCTTTGGAAAAATACGGTTCGGCCTTGAACAATGAAACTTCGACTTGTTCAGTAGTTTTGTGGGACTCTTCCCTCTAGCACTTCTGGGGTTACTCTGTTGTTTGTTACTCCCCAGGGCAATCTTAGTCGAAGTAATGGGCTTCCTTAGCATGGGTCTGTCTTGTGCAAAAAAACGTGAATATAAAGTTTGCATGTTCTCGGCAATATTTCTTAATGTCTTCTGATTTTTTTCATCTAAAATTCTCTTTATCTTTCCCCTCTTTGGTGGCATGGTGTTCCTCATTAAGGCTTGGAAAGGGAATAGCAAAATGTGATGCAGGCTATCAAAATGATGCCTGAACATTCTTTTAATATCCCTAATAGTAAGGCCACAGCAATGTATAGCTTCTCTAATTTTATTAGCCTTCTTTCAAGTGTGCTGCTATGCCCCTTGTTGCTGAGTGTTCTGTCTGATTCTCGGGACAGGGAGCTGAAAGTACCTGTTCCTCTGATAGCCTGAAAACTCACGTACACTTACATCTATCATCTCATTCATTCCCTGGTGTAAATTTGTTGATCTCAATGAAGTTACATTGGGGATAAATTTGGCCCACTGTCTCTATGCTTTTTTAGTATACCTATCAGCTTATTTTTTTAAAAATGACAATATTCCCACACATGCTATCATTTCCTCCATCACAAAATGTCCAGCTGTTTTGTTCTTTTGAATAAGTGCCTTGTTTTAAAATAACAGCAAAAAAGTAAAATTAAGTCTCTATGCTCAGTAATGAATGAATGACAAATCTGTTGTAATTTGGAGCATATTTTAATAAAATTTTTAAACCTCATAGAAAATTTACTTATGTTCAGAAAAAATATTGCACACTAGGAAAGTGAGCAGCATGATTTATTTCATATTCTATTGGTACAGTTATGTTTATACAGATATAATAGATTTCCTAGCTTCTGATTTGCTATCACACAAGTCCATATCATCTAAAAAGTTTTAAAACTTATTTCTGTTTAGGGTTTTTTCTAAAGCTCTGTGAAACAACAGTTTTGTTACTCTGGGCTCCAACTAAGATTTTACTTTGTTTCTCTCTCAATTCAAGTTAAAATGTTTGAAATTACTAAATCATTAATTTCAAATGCTTTTTAAAAAAAGGAAGAATTCACAACCCAAACACCTCTAACCTGGCTGGAGACAAAGCTGAGATTTGCTTGGACTTTGAAAAACTTCTGTTGTGCCTGGCACATTAAAATCCAAAACTGGACAAATTTTGCATGATGTTGCATTATGATGTGGATGCTTCACATAACGCTATTTTTTTTAATTTTTCCTTTCAAAGGTTTTAAAAATAAAATTACCACATCTTGTAGCAGAACCAGAATTCACATTTTATGTCTACGTCATAGGCAAAACAACACAGCCTCAGAAACCTTGAGATGAGGCTTACTACTGTGCAACTGAAAGGGCTTCTAAATTTTTGCCACTGTAAGCCACTGTGTGTTTACATGTGTTATTGAACTAATAATAGTATTTTGCCATAATTTTTTTTTAATTTCAGTATCTTACAGTTTAGAATTACCAATTATTACAAGTAATGGGGTGAATCTTATGAAAAAGTCTTGCAGATCTGCATAGGGTTCAACCCAGTTGGGTTGTATGAAGAGGTCAGAGGTTCTAGTTTAGCAATGCATCCTTGCAAGGCAGGTGATGTTAATCTGTAGTGAGAACCGTCATAATAAACTAGCTGTAAAGAAGCAGATGGCTAGAGTTCTGAAAGACCTGCGTGAGCATGTTTCAAGTAATTTTCCACACAAAAATGCAGGTACCTCATAATATAGGGCACCCAGATAATAGTGTATAAGGCACTTTATTGCCAGCACAGCAGCTGCTTCCTGCTAAGGAACTGGGCAGTGCAGTCTATTCATCTAAGCTAGTCTCAAGAGAGTTTATCTTAATCCCCTTCAGTGTCAGCACACACATGAATCACAAAGTTTACTGTGGAACCTGCTGGGCGCAGTGGTCTTCAGTGGATAGCAGCGCTGTGCAGCATATATCCACAGGACTACATGAGTTGCACATATACACTGAGGGAGCTGCCCTTTGCTCAGTAGAATTGTTGTCCCAAATATGGGTTCTTCCACCTGGTGCACCTTGTTAACTGCTCACAGAGACTAAACAATACCCCCAGCTTCATTCCTTGCATACCTTCAACAGATTCCCCCCTTTGAGACTTAGAGACATAATCAATATTTCAAATAAGTCTCACTTAGACCTTTTCATTTTAAAGTCCCCATCCTTGGGAGGCTTCAGAATTTTCCAAAATTGCTCTGTGGTTTCGTCCCATTGCCATATGTCTTGTTGGAATTTTTTTCTATCCTTTATAGAAAAGCTTTTAGGTCTGAGAAGTTTACTTTCCTCTGTGGTGAGCATGCCTACCTTGCATTAGAGCTATTTGCTTTATTATGAGCCAAACCTTAAAGTACAATATGATTATAAGCAATACACGTAAACATGTTAGTGACAATAAGATCACAACGGGATGTCGCATGACATCAGAGGAGGGTTCCTTTTACCAGGGTGAGATTCATCCCAATGGGAGTAGGCAATAGATTTTTAACTGAAGTATAATTGAATTCTAACAGCTGATAAGACGTAATAGAAGCTGCATAGTTAAACTCACATCCTATAATGTTAATAGTTACAAATACAAGTATTTGAGTGATTACTTACACGAAGAGTGATATTATCTACAACTAAAAAATTACAAAGAGTTCTTATACATACACATCCCTTCCCAATATATATAAGTACAGTTCCAGGGATCTCTTCTGGATGTATCTCAAAGTGAAAAGCATTTTGCTTAGTGTCAACACAAATATCCTAAGTGTTAATGGTGTTACTTCCCTGTTGTTCCCATACTACACATGCATCAATTTCAACAGTCTGCCATTTGTTATTGCCTCTTTGGGCCTATACTCTAATGGATAGAGTATAGTACTGTTGTGATTTAATCCTACCGCAATGATCGGGTAGATGGTTTTTACTGATGCATTCTGTATGGTTAAAACAAAAGCCGTGGCTTTATTATTAATAGGATCATGAGTGAAATTAACTAGATACCACCATGATTGGAATTGTCTTTCAAATTTGGCTGCATTTTCTCAGATTATTTTTCAGATTTCAGTGGGTAAGGTGCCATCTTCTCCTTCTCTTTCAATTCCTGCTATTGTAGATTGCACCCACAGCTGAGCTTGGATGCCACTAAGAGCTAGAGAAATATTACTTTGAGCTACACCAAGTGCATCTAGGATTAATTGGTGATCCTTTTCAGTAACTCCTTTCCCATTGAGGTAATATTTTAGATAAAAGCCACTGATGAGTTCCTAAAGCTGATAGGGAGGACCGTAATGGATGTTCTAGTTTGTTTAGATCATGAATGGCTGTACTAAGTTTGTTTGCAAATATTTCAGCATTTATGCTGTTTAAGACTCCCAATCCTGTCCCTAAGGTACCAGTTATATCTCTCTTTGCTTGTTTTGAAGGGTAAGGCTCACGTAACCATGCTAATCACCCTGTGTAAGATGTACTTATGAATGATGAACAAGTTGGTTTAACTGCAGAGAGATTAATTTGCATTAATAGTTCTACTTGTCTGAGGGACCATGATGGGTTAAACATCACTTGCTGTCATCCTACGTATCTGATTACATATGATCCAATTTCAGAGATCGATGGGCATATAGTTTGGGTGGTTATATGAGGTTTAAGGGTAGGTGTTAGCAGGATCTTTAAGGATAGTCCATTTCCATTCTCTTTCCCTGTACCTACCCATAAGCATACTAGGTGTGTCATTGAAGAAGCTAATGTTACAGTAGGGGCCTGAAAAGCAGCTTTCCCTTTCCTTTGATTGAGTTTGATTTGTCATTTTGATGACTATAGAGGCATGTCCCTTTAGATAGTTTGTCACGTTACATTCAGTAGAGATTCTATAACCTGGCTGGTGTAACAGAAATAAGGTGCCTATTTCTTTTTGTCATTATATGATTACCAGTGATTGTCAATGTAAGGTTCTGTATTGGCTTTCCCATTGTTCCTGTGTTTCCATCAACTCTGATCACATGTGGTGTAGAGTGTCTGATTAGCAGTAAAAGCAAGAGTATCTTCATTAATATTCTTATTGTCATTGTGATTTAGTTTGAAAAGATCAGTGTTACCATAAACCATATTATAACTATAAACAGTTCGTTAGCCCACAGAGTTTTTAGAAAGTCTTAGCTTTAGTACTCCCATTGGTACAGATGTCCACTGTTCCTCTGGTGGAGCTCCCTTCACTCTCATGTAGTGGATCCAGGAGCTGATCCCTCCTACTTTTCTTTTAGTGGTTCATCCTTCCAGGTCCAGATGTAAACCCAATCTCCAGGCGTGAAGTTATGTACCAAAGAATTCAAAGGAAGCGGAGCCCACTGGTTGAGATACCTATGTAGAGAGGATAATACCCATGAGAGAGATAACAAATAATCTTTCAAAATTCCGTCACCTTTAATGTGTACCTGATCACTCCAGCTACCTACCTCATTGACAGGTTACAGTTTTCCATATAGTATTTCAAAGGGTCTTATCCCTTCTCTCACTCAGAGAGTGATCCTAATCCTCATCAGGGCAATTGATAGGATATCTACCCATTTAATCTGGGTTTCTTGACATACTTTGAAAATTTGTGTTTTAAGGGTCTAATTCTTTCTACCTTCCCATTAGACTGTGGTCTCCAAGGGGTATGTAGATCCCATTTCAATTGAAAGAAGCTTGACACCCTTTGGATTATTTCTAAAATAAAATGAGGTCCATTATCGGAGAATAAGCCCTCAGGGATTCTGAATTGGGGAATTATTTCTTCTAATAAAATCTTAATGACTTCCCTATCTTGATTGTTATGGCAAGGGAAAGCTTCGGACCACCAAGAGAATGTGTCTACTAAAAGACAAAGATATTTATACTGCTCACACTTTGGTAACTCAGAGAAATCTATTTGCCAGTGCTCCCTGGGGGCTATTCCCATTTTTGCTTCACCCATCGGTAGCTTTCTTTCAATCTTAGGGTTGTTTGTGCAGCAGGTCTGACATCTTCTTAATATTAGGTCCGCACTTGATTGCATTTTTGGCCCTATAGCATATCTCCTGACACTGCTTACCATAGCATCAGCTCCCACGTGAGTTTCTTCATGTAGTTTCTTGAGGAGAACTTCTATCATTTTGGCTGTAGTAAGAACTTGCTGATTTGTTGCTATCCACCATCCTTCTGTCTCTCTTGAACATTTTGGTATTTCCACCAACTGATTCTCCCTTTCCTGCTATGCATTGTAACAGAGTTGCATCATCATTCTCACCCCACCATTGTTCTAAGTCTTTTGTCAATACCTTACCAGAGTAGTGCTGTTTGCTTTTTTTAAAAAAATCCTTGTGGGAGCACAGTCCAACACAATGGCACCTTTCTTCCCATCGTGGGGTTTTCCCATTCGAAGGCAAAGATTGGCTTTGTTCATCCACTGGGATACAGAAAGCATCTTTTAAGTACAAAACAGTAAAATAGGCATTTGTTTCAGGTACCGAAGTTGTACGGTATAAGGTTTCAATACAGTGGGGTGTATGTCCAGTCTTGTACTAGTCTATATTCTTCAGTACAAGGCTTCTTTACTGGTAAAAGAGGAGTATTAAATTCAGATTGACATTGTCTAAGCAGTCTGTATTGCATAAAAGTATTTGTCAAGGGCTTCAGACCCTTGTGTGCTTCCAATCTAATAGGGTACTGATTTACCCTTACCAGCTTTGCCCCTGGCTTTAGTTTTACTGTAATATGAGTTACATTTTTCACTTTACCTGGTCTCTTTGAGGCCCATGGTGAAGGAATTACCGCATCCAATATCGTGTCCGGGATGTTGTTTCCAGGCTTTTCCAGGGGTTTATCCGTCAGTAGGCAGATTTGTCCCTTCCATGCCATTTCGGGTGGGATGTGAGGCTGTACAGAGTTTTCAGGAAAGGTTACTTGTGCATTCAGTTTACATAAGAAGTCCCGTCCTAGCAGTGGAAGAGGGCATTCTGGCATATATAGAAACTCGTGGGTTAGTTTAGTATTTCCAATTGTACATTCCATAGGTGGTAAAAATGACCTTAATATTCTCTTTCCCGTTATCCCAACAATCTGTATAGTAGTTTTGCTTAGGGGCCCTTTACAACTAGTGACTACCGAATGAGTGGCTCCACTATCTATTAAAAAAATCTATGGTCTCATTCCCCAGCTTAACTGAAACCAGGGCATCAGCTGGGGAGACTTTAATATTTTCCCTTATCCTCTTCATTCATTGTCTGAACCTTCTACCATAATAAGATTAGCGTTTCCTGCTTGATCTTGTTCCTCTGGCCCCTTTCAGTTTGGGCATTCGTTTTTCCAGTGCCCTTCCTGCCTACGGGCCACACGCTGATTTGGCCCTATAGAGGTTCAGTTTTGTGGGCCTCTTCCTCTACTTTTCCCTTGACATTGTTTCTATTTATTGCTGTTGCCAGCAAAGATGCTTGTAACCTCATTCTGCTCTCTTTTTCTTTCTCTCTCATCCCGATTGTTATACACTTTATATGCTATTTTTATCAACTGTGAAATCAACATGCCCAGCCCCCTCAACTTTCTCCTTGTATCCTGAATCGCTGCCCGATGTACTGAATATTGAACATCCTCTGATTTGCCTCATCGTCTGGATTCAAGTCCATCCATTTTCTAGCTACTTCACATAACCTCTTGTAAAAGGCCGATGGATTTTCACTGGAGCTCTGTCCCAACTCTGTCCTGGTTTTGGCCCACTGATTACTACCCCCTGTTGGTCATGCAGGTTGGCAATGATGAGGTTGCACTAAGAAGCCCAAAGGCAGTCAAAAAGGACTTGAGAGCACTGGGGCGACTTGTCGATGGAGCGGGAGCACAGGTAGTGTTTTCATCAATCCCTTCAGTGACAGGGAAGAACGCTGAAAGGAACAGGAAAGCACACCTGGTCAACACATGGCTCAGGGGCTGGTGCTGTCGTCAGAATTTTGGGTTTTTTGACCACGGGGCGGTTTACATGGCACCGGGCCTCCTGGCAGCAGATGGAGTGCAACTGACTCCAAGGGGCAAAAGGATTCTTGCTCATGAGCTGGCAGGCCTCATTGAGAGGGCTTTAAACTAGATTTGGAGGGGGGAGGGGATAAAACCAGGCTCACTAGAGTTGAACCTAGGGGTAGCGTGCCAGAGTTGAAATCGATAGCCCAGCTCAGGTGCATCTACACCAATGCACGCAGCATGGGCACCAAACAGGAGGAGCTGGAAGCCATTGTGCAGCGGGACAGCTATGACTTGATGATCTTGAAGGTCCTTTCCAACCTAGTGACTCTGTGATTCTGTATTTTTCTTCTTAGTAGCCAGCACAGTGCTGCATGGGTGCCAAAAACTGTTGTCCCAAATATGGATTCTTCCACTGGGTGTGCAGAGCGCCAAAAAACACACAGAGCCGAGATATTTGCTTTTATTCCAAATCTGCGCTGTTGGGTGCTGGGTGGTAGGCCCACAAAGCTAGCACGCCTCAGTTAACACACAGAAAATATTTATGCACTTCGAGCAACAGTTATCAGTATTTTTTAAAAGTTGGCTCCGTTACCCTTTTTCCCATTCCTTCTCACAAACCTCGTCTCCACTTAAAGTCACAGCATCCTTTTTTTCTAGGCATGCTTAGTGAGGAAGGGGCTTTTGTGAGGAGGGGGCTTTCCCCGCTCAGGGGCAGGTTTCTATTATGCATATTATATGTTAATTAGGTGTTAATTAGGATAGTTCACTCAAGGTTCAGTAGCTGTGTTTCTTTTTTGACTATCATTTTGTTCCTTCCCTCAAGGTTGCACCTTGTTAACTGCTCACAGAGACTAAACAATACCCCCAGCTTCATTCCTTGCATACCTTCAACAGAATGATCTCTACAAGAATTTCTAGCAAAGCCAGCAGCCATTTCAGATGGCCTTAAATTTCTATATGCACAAAATCAAGCCTGAAATGCCAAGAAACACAATTTTAAAATGAAAAACAACGTGTAAATGTTTAATGTTGAATTAAAATTGTAAAAGTATCTTAAAAGCCCTGCTTGGCATGATTCCTATAACTGTCGAGTTATAATTTTGACAGACACAAATTCTCCTTAGTAGGGCTACAGAACAATCATATCTATCCTTCTTATTTAACCCCACTGCTGTGGGAATAGGGCAGGGAAAAGTACAAAGAAAAGAGACTCTAGTTAAGCTAATGAGTAAAGGTAAGACAAATATGTGTACAAATAGCAGTAGATCTGTAAGGGCTTTTAACTCTATTAGCCGATGTTTTGCTTTGTTTTATTAAAAATTGGAGCCTGGGGTTCAAGACCAATTATAATGCCAAGTAATGGCACTTGGCTTCTGCATGGTTTTTCTGGTACTTCTTACATTAGAATGGGAAACCCACAAGTTCAGTAAGAAATGTAGCTACCATGGGCATGAAATGTCAACATTATAGTGATGCTTATTACATAAAAAATAGAAAGAGCTTCTCCTTTACACAAAACTGTGGCCACCAGCGAGAGAAAATCTTTTTGTGCTAAACCTCAGTTACTGGTGCTGCTATTTCTGTTTGTCTACCTGTATGGCAAGTCACAGACTAGTTGTTTGATTTAGCCTGATTCTATTAGAACTGATAGCAAATCTGACTTTAAATTCAAGAGGACAGGATTTCACTTGAGACATTTACAAAAGGGAAAGGGGGAAAATTTTCATAAGTCTGTTAGGCCACCTTTCATCAGACATGGGTGCCAAATTAATGTGTAGTGAAATAAGCTAGCTTAGTTTAAACACATAGCTGCATTTCAGTTAGGTAGTTCACTTCATAGTTCCTACCTAGTGTACAGAAACTGTTGTAAGCAACACTGTGTTGTGTGCATGCACCTGATACGGGTACAGATCTTTCTTTGTCATTGGGAACCCTTCAACTACCGCTGAAACCACATCATGGTTTCCCTCTGCTGCCTTCTCCAAACTATTACTAAACATTGTCTCTTCTTTTATACCCTTTTCCCCAAACAGAACACTTTTTTCTACTCATCATTGAATAATCTTAGCATAATATCTAGTCTAAACCAATCAGAAAGTTTTGATGCTATCTCCCCAAAATTAGACTTGGCCCTTTCTCTTTAGGCCCAGATGAAAGCATTTTTATTCTCTCTTGTTCCACATCTGCTTTGTGGGATAATATTTATAAAGAATAGCTATTTCACATGGCATTTTTAAAATTTATTATGTGACCTTTCCTTGAAAACTGAACATTAGCTTTAAAACAAGGTTGAAAATATTTAGAGTTCAATGAATAAAATAACCTTCATAGGATTTATCACAAAATGCTCATCTGGAACCTAGAAAGTTGACAAGGATTATAAGGATTAAAGCATTTCCATTGGCATTTGTGGACACTGGTTCAGGCTCTTTGAGAGTCTTGCTGTATTTCTATAATTTCTGTCAGACAACACCACCCCCCAAAAAAACCTGTATATAGGTTTGCAGAAAACGTATCTTTTTACATACTTGCAAACCTGACTTTTCATAAGCAAAAATAAAGAGATGGATTCCTCTCTGGAAGAGTGGTGTCCTTTATCTGATGCAGAGCACAGTCTTGCATGACTGAGGGTCACAGACCTTTTCCCAAAAAGACCATTCTACACACATAAAAAAAAGGAAAGGGTGGAGATATTTGCCAACAGGGCAGTACCCATGTCATGGTTCAGCTTTTTCTTTTTCTGTTCTGTAAAATCTGGAATAAAGAAAACTGATGGTCTAATATCTACTATCTGTGTAACTGCTATTTAAAACAGTAGAAATGTACCTGCTTGCATTAGCAATATTTCATAATATAAATGGCAAATAACATTTATTTCCCTTCATCTGTTATATAATATCACATGAAAATATGTGTGCAAGTATATCTACTGACTCTGGTATCTTCTGCCTGTGGTGTCTTATGCATAATAATCCTCATTGCATTTCGACCATTTCTGGTCTTTGGAGTACTCTAATTAGAGTACCAAATGTTTACAGTTCTGCTGAAATATGTAAATGATGCAAGACCGAGTGTAATAGCAAAATGCATTTTTTAAGAGAAAAATACATAAATTGACATGATGCAGGTAATAAGTGCTTTTGAGAAAATAATGTCCATGCAACAGAAGGTGGACAAATAATGCAGAGTAGAAAATTAATGCATGTCTCTTCAAAACAGTACAAGCTCTCTTTTGACATGCAAACAATTCAGCAGGAAGGAAAAAGACTAGAACTGAATTTAGCTGATGCAAATTGTTGTCACATCAAGATGATGTCAACTATTAAATGTTTGCTATTTATTAAACTGCCATTTAGAATTTAGAATGGGATAAAAATATAAGGCTCTCTCTGTTCATTTGAGATTGAAATTGTGCATTTAAAAGCGCATATATACAGATTTTTCTCCCCTCTCACACCTTTGAGAATTAAATTTAACATCTCTTCTACTTTTTGCCAGTATTTTCCTGTAATTATAGCTCACATACTGTAGTTCCAGGCTACCAAAACCCCTCCCCAAACCCACCAGGCTTTTCTAGCTAAGCAGGATCCCATTACATCATTGCTTCAGATACATTAATTTTCTATAATATTGTTGGCTGTTTCAGGTTAATTACCAAAATAATTTGCCCGAGAAGCGAGATTTGTCTTACAACTACCTCTGTGAAGTACAATAGGGATTACAAATACTCATTGATTATACTATTGGTTAGAATAAGGAACTCTCATTCTAGCATTTCTCATTCATTTTGTCATTGCATTCTCTTTGAAAGAGACCAAATGGGTCCCAGCCGGTAAAAGAAGAAAAAGAAACCTAAAAGGCCCACTTTGATGAATGACAATACCACAGCTGCCCTCTCCCCATTTTTGGAGATTATAAACCTTATTAAATCATGTTAGATATTGATTGAGAGTGAGCTAAACTAAAACCAAAAATAGCAGCATGGGTCAGAGAATGCTTTCAACAGTGGGCACCGAACACAGCTCAACTTTCCCGTCCTTTTGCTGTGAGGGTGTTTTTTTATAAAAACTATTTACTTTTGTTTAAACCATTATACAAGTAATTCACACAAGTATACCGGCTTTGTCAATCACAAATAACCAAGAGCTGTCCCAATAGTACTAGGAATTCATCTTTTATACAACATTAAAGTTAAGACTCTAGACTTTTAAATTATTATTACTATTCTGAGCAATTCTCACAACTCACTCTGACTTCAGGATGCCCTTAATTATAACAAGGCTGGTTTTGAACAAACTGTATGAAAGGAAAAAATGAAACGATTTGTAAAGATTGCATCTAGAAAATAAGGAAAAAAATATTCTTTTTAAAAATCATATTTTATTTTTGGCTAATTCTGTTACTTGCCTGGCATGTTAGCTGATTATGAAACCCACTACAAAAATTCCCTTCATGGCAATCACCTTAGTATAACTTGAATCTGCCTGCATTTGAGAAGACCTCTTTAACAAGAGTGTGTGGTAATTAAATGTCAGTAATTTATTTATTTTTAAAGCATAGTGCATTTCAGACCATAGTAGGAAATAATGAAACATAAATAAATGTACATTTAATCCTATAAGTATCTTCCTTCTGATAACAGAGAATCTTAGGTCTGCCTCTGAAGAATTTATTTGCTTTAAATATTTTGCTTGTGATTTAATTTTCGTTTTTCCTACCAGAAGGCTACAGGTGTCCCTTGTCAGAGTCAGTTCCCTGGATCGAGGACATTGTTTAAATAAATGTGTCATGGTTTAGCCCCAGCTGGCAACTAAGCACCACACAGCTGCTCACTCACTCCCCCTCCCACAGTGGGACGGGGAAGAGAATTGGGAAAAAAACCTCATGGGTTGAGATAAAAACAGTTTATTAGAACAGTGAGAGAGAAGGAAAAAACAATGATAACAACAATAATAACACCGACAAAGGAATGTACAAGAACAAGTGATGCCCAATACAGCAATTGCTCACCACCCGGCAATCGATAGCCCGTCCCCGAGCAGCGATTCCCGCCCCCCAGCCAACTCCAGTTTATGTACTGGGCATGACGTTGTATGGCAGGGAATATCTCTTTGGCCAGCCTGGGTCAGCTGTCCTGGCTGTGTCCCCTCCCAGCTTCCCGTGCACCCCCAGCCTTCTTGCTAGCAGGCCAGCACGAGAAGCTGGACTGTCCTTGACTGCTTATCAACAACTCAAAACATCAGCATGTTATCAACATTTTCTCATCCCAAATCCAAAACATAGCCTCACACTAGCTTCTGTGAAGAAAACCATCTCTATCCTGGCTGAAACCAGGACAAAATGAAAGTAGCGTAATGATGAAAACAATCTATTTGAAAATGGTGTCATTGTACTATGATAATTGTTGATTCCTAAATTCAATAGACTGCAAAAATTTTGCTTATGAATTAATTTTTTCTGAAGGATCAAATCATAGTCCAGTTCATAATGATATAAATACTAATTTTATTATTCATAACCTATAAAATAAATCCAGTTTTGATGTTTATTATTAGTAGCCTTATTAGAGTGAGTTGCACTATGCTATATGAAAAGCCTGTATTAGTAACCAAAATTACACTGCTGGAATAGCTGATATAGTTGTAGAAATTGTGAACCCAACAGTTGGAGCTAAAACTTCTTTTGACAGAAAATAAAATTTGAGGATTAAAAATAATGTGTTCATAACTAAAAATTTGGTATATTTCACTACTGCTATGAAAAGCAACCGAAGAAAATCCTGAAAAAAAGACAAAATACAGAATAATAGAAAAACAATGCTTTATAAACAATATAAATAAATAATTATATTATAACCATATGTTGATGTCCATATTAATATTTTTATAGATTTATACTATTCTTATCCTAATAGCTGCCTTGCTGCTTGTTAATATTTTCCATGTTTGCCTTCTCCATGTCAAGTCCATTAGTATTATTCTGTGATTTCAAACTGTAATTTACATTAATAAATACTTATTAAAATCCTCCTCTATTTAGCTAACTGTACATCCCTGTATCTAAAACCCACAAAGGTTAATGACTATTTAAATCAAAATCAAATTACCAAGTTTTACAGCTATCTCTTGGCTGTTGGTTTCTTTTAATAGCAGCATATTTGATAACGGTAAAATCCTTATATAACACAGAGATGAAATTTAAACCAGAGAATTTCAAGTTATATTGTGAAAATTACAGTTAAGCTTTAGAGTACAGTACATTGAACAGGTTTTCTAAATATACCCTACCAGTTACAGAGCTTTAAATCTTTATACACCACTCAGGATAAATAATTAACTGGCTGAAACCTATGGCTAATCGTATTTTAATTTGATTTGACTTTTCGAGTGCAAATCCTACAGTCTAGTTTTATACAAATGATTACCATTTGTGCTGGTTTTGACAGGGATAGAGTTAATTTTCTCCATAGTAGCCAGTATGGGACTATGTTTTGGATTTGTGCTGGAAACAGTGTTGATAATACAGGGATGTTTTTGTTATTGCTGAGCAGTGCTTACATAGAGTCAAGGCCTTTTCTGCTTCTCAGACCACCCCACCAGTGAGTAGACTAGGAGGTGCATAAGAAGTTGGGAGGGCACACAGCTGGGACAGCTGACCCCAACTGACCAAAGGGATATTCCATACCATATGACATCATGCTCAGCATATAATACTGGGGGAAGAAGGAAGGGGGGGGGGGATGTTCGGAGTTATAGCGTTTGTCTTCCCAAGTAACTCTTACGCGTGATGGAGCCCTGCTTTCCTGGAGATGCCTGCCGATGGAAAGTGGTGAATGAATTCTTTGTTTTGCTTTGCTTACGTGCATGGCTTTTGCTTTCCCTATTAAACTGTCTTTATCTCAACCCACGAGTTTTTTCACTTTTACTCTTCTAATTCTCTGCCCCATCTCACTGCAGGGGGGAGTGAGCGAGCGAGTGGCTGTGTGGTGCTTAGTTGCTGGCTGGGGTTAAACCACGACACCATTTATGTGCAGATCTATGCTGCTAGTAAGGAAGTGCAATATAATTCTTTTGGTTGTAAGAGAATCTGGTAAGTCAACCATTAGCTACTGATTTGCAAATTCTGTCTATACTGAGGATCTCTCTGAAAATATAATATGATGGTTCAGGCTCTCCTCTTATATATTCCTTCTCTCTCTAGGTGTAGAGCTGTAGTAATTCTTAAAAATCTGTTTCAGAAAAAATAATATATAGGTGCAGGAATACGATTACAAATTACTTGATGGCAAACTCCATCAAACTATTGTATTTCCATCTATCTTCTACCAGCTGTTGACAACAATTTTTTTTTTGGCATAGTATGTGTTTTTAGTAATTTGCTTATTTTTTCCTCTTCTTTTTTTTTTAAATGTCCTTCAAAAAGAATAAATTTAAAACAGTCTAGCTCTTATTAAGAGGATATACCAGAAGGTTTCCAAGCTGAATCAGTTTTCTTTTTCTTTCAACCTAAATTTTTAATAATTTGCAGTACATTTAATATAGTAGTACAAGGAATTAGTAGTTTGATTTCAAGCATTTGTTTTAACATTTCATAAGTGTTTAAGTTTTAGTGGTCTAAAGTCACCTGGGATTAGAGTGCGCTCGAGTCTGTTGTCTAATTATACAAAACCATGAACTGTCATGCCCTATTATCTTATGATGACATCAATTTTTATTTAATATCTGTGGTGAGTTAACCCTGGACGTCAGCTAAGCCCCACGTCCACTCACTCACTCCCCCACAGTGGCATGGGGGAGAGAATCGGAAGGGTAAAAGTGAGAAAACTCATGGGTTGAGATAAAGACACCACCCCACTTTCCATCCCTTGATACAATACACAGATACCATTCCCTTCGTCTATGGACCACCCCTGTGAAATGTCTGTAAAATGTCCATAAATGTCCACAAATGTCCACAAAATATCCACTGAATTAATTTAGTCCATGACTTTTGGGCTCCATCTGTTATGGTGGTCACTTAGGACAGGAGAGGTGGTGTGTTGTGTGGAGTTACTGGGCACCAAAGCCAGCTCAGGTCAGGTCACTGCTGACTTTGCACTGCTGCTTGTAAGGCTTGTCCTCCATTGGTTCGGGTGGTTCCTGCTATAGTAATTCCTATAACACACAACTCAAATCATGGGTTACAACAATTTAAAGGTATTTCAATTACAGTCTCCACCCCTGGTCCCCTTGGGCCAGGTTATAAGGTTTAACATTGCAGTGAACTACTCCCCTTGCTCCTAGCCTGGCTAGGAAAACGGGGTTCTTGCTATAGTAATTGCCATAATATGCAATTCAAATAATGGATTATTTTCACCCAAGATTAAATCCCCTTGAGGTACACACTGGATTACCCCATCCTTCTGCATTACCCACCATGTGAACCCAGGTTCTTGAGCAAAAACAATCCCACAAATAGGTTTACCCTTTCCTGAGGAAGAAATAACCCAGACTGTTTTTCCCAGCCAGTTCCTTATATGTAATACGGGGATCTTATCTCCTTCCACAGTGCTCAGGGGTTTTGATTGGGCAGGGCCAGGTCGAATGTCAGATCCTCTAGTGTTAACTAGCTAGGCAGCTTCTGCTAAACGTGTATCCCAATGCTTGAATGTCCCAGCACCCATTGCTCTCAGTGTAGTCTTTAACAGTCCCATTGTATCGTTTCATTTTCCTGGAGGCTGGTGCATGATAGGAGATGTGATACACCCACTCAATGCCGTGCTCTTTGGCCCAGGTGTCTATGGGGTTGTTTCGGAAATGAGTCCCGTTGTCCGACTCAGTTCTTTCGGGGGTGCCATGTCTCCCTAAAACTTACTTTTCAAGGCCCAGGACAGTATTCCGGGCAGTTGCATGGGTCACAGGGTATGTTTCCAACTATCCAGTAGTCGCTTCCACCATTGTAAGCACATGGTGCTTTCCTTGGCGAGTTCGTGTGAGTTTGATATAATCAGTCTGACAGGCTTCCCTGTACTGATATTTCAGCCATCATCCTCTATACCATAGAGGCTTCGACCACTTGGCGTGTTTGATTCTGGCACACGTTTGACATTTATGGATAACCTGTGCAATGGCACCAACAGTCAAGTCCATCCCTCGATCAGAGCCCATTTGTATGTTGCATTCCTTCCTAAATGTCCTGATGTGTTGTGGGGCCACTGAGCTATAAAATAATTCACCCTTATGTTGCCAGTCCAGATCCACCTGAGCCACTTCAATCCTAGCAGCCTGATCCACCTGATGGTTGTTTTGATGTTCTTCAGTGGCCCGACTCTTGGGCATGTGGGCATCTACGTGGCGTACTTTCACAACCAGGTTCTCTACGCAAGCAGCAATATCTTGCCATAATTCAGCAGCCCAGATGGGTTTACCTCTGCGCTGCGAGTTGCTCTGCTTCCATTGCTGTAACCATCCCCACAGGGCATTTTTTACCATCCATGAGTCAGTACAGAGACAGAGTACTGGCCATTTTTCTTGGTCAGCAATAGCTAAAACCAGCTGGATGGCTTTCACTCCCGCAAACTGGCTCCATTCACCTTGTCCTTCAGCAGTTTCTGCGACTTTTCATAAAGGACTCCATACAGCAGCTTTCGACTTCTGATGCTTTCCCACAATGCGACAGGACCCATCAGTGGACAGGGTATATTGCTTTTTGTTTTCTGGCAGTTTATTATACAGTGGGGCCTCTTCAGCGCATATCACCTCCCCCTCTGGCAATGTTCTGAAGTCTTTGCCTTCTGGCCAGTCCATGATCACTTCCAAGATTCCTGGGCCATTGGGGTTGCCTATTCGAGCCCGCTGTGTGATGAGTGCGACCCACTTACTCCATGTAGCATCAGTCGCGTGATGCATAGAGGGGACCCTCCCTTTGAACATCCAGCCCAGCACCTGCAGTCAGGGTGCCAGGAGGAGCAGTGCTTCAGTACCAACCACTTCCAAAGCAGCTCGAACCCCTTCATATGCAGCCAATATCCCTTTTTCAGTTGGAGTATAGCGGGCATCAGATCTTCTGTATCCCTGACTCCAAAACCCGAAGGGTTGACCTCAAGTCTCTCCTGGTGCTTTCTGCCAGAGACTCCAGGTAGGACCATTCTCCCCGGCTGTGATGTAGAGCACATTTCTGACACTTTGTCCTGACTGAACTGGCCCAAGGGCTACGGCATGAACTATCTCCTGTTTAATTTGTTCAAAGGCTTGTCGTTGCTCAGGGCCCCATTTGAAATCGTTCTTCTTCCAGGTCACTTGATAAAGAGGGCTTACAATCAGACTGTAATTTGGAATATGCATTCTCCAAAAATCCACCACGCCTAAGAAAGCTTGTGTTTCCTTTTGGCTAGTTGGTAGGGACATAGCTGTTATTTTGCTGATCACATCCATTGGGATCTGACGACGTCCATCTTGCCATTTCATCTCTAAAAACTGGATCTCCTTTGGAGGCCCCTTGACCTTACTTTGTTTTATGGCAAAACCAGCTTTCAGAAGGATTTGGACTATTTTCTTCCCTTTCTTGAAAACTTCTTCTGCTGTGTTGCCCCATACGATGATGTCATCAATGTATTGCAGGTGTTCTGGAGCTTCACCCTGTTCCAGTGCAGTCTGGATCAGCCCATGGCAAATGGTAGGGCTGTGTTTCCACCCCTGGGGCAGTCGGTTCCAGGTGTATTGGACACCCCTCCAAGTGAAAGCAAACTGTGGCCTGCACTCTGCCACCAAAGGGACTGAGAAAAACACGTTAGAAACATCATTTGTGGCATACCACTTGGCTGCCTTTGACGCCAGTTCATATTGAAGTTCTAGCATGTCCGGCACGGCAGCGCTCAGTGGCGGCGTGACTTCATTCAGGCCACGATAGTCTACTGTCAGTCTCCACTCTCCATTAGACTTTCGCACTGGCCATATGGGGCTGTTAAAGGGTGAGCGAGTCTTGCTGATCACTCCTTGGCTCTCCAGTCCATGAATCAGCTTAGGGATGGGAGTCAGGGAGTCTCGGTTGGTGCGATATTGCTGCCGATCGGCACCTGTTGTTCTTCAACCCTGAGCAACCCCACCACAGAAGGGTCCTCTGAGAGACCAGGCAAGGTGGACAGCTGTTTAATTTCTTCCATCTCCAAGGCAGCTATACCAAAAGCCCACTGGTACCCTTCTGGGTCCTTGAAATACCCTCTCCTGAGGTAGTCTATGCCCAGGATGCACGGAGCCTCTGGGCCAGTCACAATGCCGGGATTTTGCCACTCATTCCCAGTTAGGCTCACTTCGGCCTCCAGTGCAGTCAGCTGTTGGGATCCCCCTGTCATTCCAGAAATACAGATGGGTTCTAGTGGATGGTGTCCACTAGAGCCTTATACTCCTGTGGGTCTGATATGCCAGGCCGTCAAATCCACACAGTCCAATGAAGTTGGTTATCCCTTTCCTCCACCTGGCTGGAGGCACGGCCCCTCTAGTCCTGGTCACTTCTTATAAATCAGAAGTCCCTTCATTAAGGACAGGAGTAAGATCAGCCCTTCTTCTCTGTCTGGGGAGCTGCCCACTGGAGAGTAGAGCAGCAATTTTCCTGGAAGAACCCCCCTTTTGTGATTGTTTTTCCTTGCAACCCGTGCCTCTAGGTTCGAGGTAGGTTTTCCATCCCACTTCCTCATGTCCTCTCCATGGTTATGCATGTAAAACCACAGGGTGGCCCGTGATGTGTACCCCCTATATCCTCTCTCTTGAGCAGAAGAATGCTGAGATATTGGTCCATATAGGTGGGGAGTAGGATCTATCATCTTTGAGTTGCTGGACCAATTTCTCCACTGTTGAGACAAGGGAGGAAGAGAGACTTTTTTCGTATTGCCCGAGTTGGCCAGCCAATTCATTCACCATTGGTCCCTCTCCGTCTTTCCAGGTCATTACTGCCAATGAATTGTCATATGACGATGGTGCGCTCCATACAATGTTTCGCCACATGGTTCACGTGTATTTGACTTCATCTGGATCTTTGGATAACTGCTTGTTGTCCAGGTCATGATAAATCACCTCCACACTGGCTAATTCCTGCAGGTACTGGATCTACCTCTCTCCATGGTGGTCCACTTGCCTGGGCTACATATAACATCTTCCTTGAAGGGATACCTTTCCTTCATGCCTGACAGGAGTCACCTCCAGATGCTGAGGATTGTGCCCCTTTTCCAGTCGCTTTGTCAATACCCCTTTCCCTAGAAAGGGATCCCAGCTGATTGGCTTCCCTACCTTCTAATTACAGGCTACTAGCTCTATTATCCCAGCATAAGAGCAGCCAATTGACAATGTGCTCACCTGGATGACAGCTGAAAACTTTTCACATATATCACAGCTCATTTGGAGATAGGGATTGGGTGGTTACTGCCTCATTTATGAGTTCTTCCTCTTCTTCCTCCAGTTCTTGTGATGGCCCTGTGAAATATGTTCATCTGATTAGTGTGATGAAGTGTAACCTTCTGTACTTTTATGGATTTCTCCTGCACCATAAAAAGGGGTGTTTTACAGGAGATTCGAGTAAACTACTTTGCTGGTATATCAGCTCAAACCAGTTTGACCACTGACCACATAGTATTGTGTAAAGAGAAACTTGTAAAGTGCATGCATAAAGTTTGGGGTCATCCTGGGGGCATGCTGAGGAAGATTCGAGAAGACTCTAGAAGGAGAGGAGGGCATGCGCCGAAGAAGACACGCCTATTCATGAATATGTATTAGCAGACACGCCTATTCATGAATATGTATTAGCAGACAGGATCACGCTGAGGAAGATTCGAGAAGATTCTAGAAGGAGAAGAGGGCATGCGCCGAAGAAGACACGCCTATTCATGAATATGTATTAACAGACAGGATATAAACCAAGAACAGGAACTGTACCGCATGCGTCTTGGTGGAGCGGAGACTCCCGGCGCACCCAGCGCTGTTTGCTTGCCTCTATTCGCTTAATAAATTGTAAACTTAAATTGGAATCCTGTTTGGGACTCAATCATTTATCACAATTGGGGGCTCGTCCGGGATGGTCTTGGTTCCTGAACTCTGACTTGATCTAGGAGGGGCGCCCCACCATTTGGTGGCTCCTGATTGGGTCGGGTCGGGACTAACGCCATCCTGAACCTGAATAGGGGCAAGCAAAGAATTTGATTTTTTTATGAGCTCCCTTGCCGGCTGCAGCAGTTTATTTTGCCCGTAATTCTGCGCGCGAAGATCCGAACGAAGACAACAGGGTCGTAAGTATTTAAGATGTATACCGTTCGGTTGGGTGGGATTCGGTTGCCTGTGTGTGTAAGAGTGTGACTGAGACGGAACCTAGTTCTAAAGCGATTGTGGAGGTCTAACCGCAGTTCCAATCTCCCGCGAGGGACTTGGCCGGTGAAGGACCGAAGCGATTCCTATGGGATTCGTGGGTGGGTGATAGGTCCTAAACCCCCTGCAAGACACTCTTACTGGTAGCCAAGGGCTGTAGGAATTGCCACAGTAAAAATTCCTAGATGGGTCAGACGAAATCGAGAACCCAGGACCAGAAGAAAGGGAGCGAATTACTAAAAATACCTCCGGAGAGTCCATTAGGAATAATAATTAAAAATTGGAATGATAGGGGCCCCAGAAAAGGAAAAAGTAAATTAAAATTAGTTCAATATTGTATGGTAGAATGGCCAAAAGAACCTTTGAGACCACATGTCTTTTGGCCTGGTTTTGGATCTTTTGAAGACTGGGTCTGCCAGGCTTTAAATATATATGTTAATTCAAAGGAACCTTTTAGTCAAGAGGAAAGCGATTATGCCTCAGTATTTACATTAAAAACAGATAAAAAGTTTGAGGAAGAGGAGAAAAGTGAAAAGGAAAAAGTAAAAGATGATAAATGGGAACCACTGGGTAACCTATTGCCTCCATATCCTAATAATCCATCTTCGGCGGCGGCTCCTCCTCCGGTGGCCATAGTACCTCTACCAGTACCACCGTTGCCCCTACCTCCACCACCAACAACACCGGAATTAGATTGACCTCCGGCTGCATGTACGAGAAGTAGGACTGCTGTATCTGAGGGAGCTTCTCTGTATCCCTTACGAGAAGTACCCCTCAGAGGCAATCAGGGAGGCATCGGGTTTGTGGCAGTCCCATTAAATAATCATACAGGGAATAAGGGAAGAGGTTCCCCGAGGCCGAATACAGTGGCTGGGACCGCACTCCTTAGAACACAATTTGTAGCTAAATCCTGGGGGGATATAAGACTTAGAGAAGCCCAGAAAGTCCATGTTAGGAGGGACGAAGAAAAACAAAAAGCAAAAGATCGAGAAAGATTTACAATTCCCGTCTGTTACTACTGTAACAAGAGGGGACATGTTCAGAAGCAGCAGGAACAGGATATAGAAAATGTTCAAAGAAGATTACGGGTGTCAGGGGCTATATCTTCTGGGGACTTAAACATCAACAGAGCCGTGGATTAAAATTGTTAATTGGTCTCCATAAAGAGGAAGTTTTATTTTTAGTGGATACAGGGGCCGAAAAATCAAAAGGGAAGAGTTATATGTCAGTAGTAGGAGCAAAAGGAGAGCTTTTTCTTAATGATTTACTTTTGCTCCCTGAAGCGAAATACAATTTATTAGGAAGGGATTTGATTTTGAAGTTAAACTTGAGCATTCAGAGTCAAGGGGACAAATTGCAGATTAAATTATACACTTTAACACAAGAAGATGAAGAAGCTATTAACCCCTCAGTGTGGTATAAGGAAGGGGAAAGTGGAAAGATAAAAATGACCCCATAAGTGTTCAAATAATAGATCTGCACCGCCCAATTAGAATCAAGCAATACCCTATACCTATGGAGGGTCAAAAAGGATTAAAAACTGTAGTTGACAGACTTTTGGAGAAAGGAACCCTAGAACCATGTATGTCACCTCATAACACGCCCATTCTTCCTGTAAAGAAACCGGACGGGTCATACAGGATGGTGCAGGACTTAAGACTTTATTGAGTCATATATCTCCCAAACATACTTGGTATAGTGTAATAGATTTGAAAGATGCTTTTTGGGCCTGTCCTCTGGATGAGGGATCCAGAGATTATTTTGCCTTTGAGTGAGAGGAACCACAAGGGTTTACGGAGTCACCAAATCTATTTGGACAAACTTTAGAGAAAATCTTACAAGATTTCACAATACCCAAGGAGGTAAAATTATTGCAATATGTGGACAATTTATTAGTAGCAGGAGAAACTGAAGAGGGGACCCGAAAAGCCACCATTAAATTGTTAAATTTTCTAGGGGAAAAGGGATTAAAGGTGTCCCGATCAAAGCTACAGTTTGTAGAACAAGAAGTAAAATACTTAGGACATTGGCTGAGTAAGGGAAGGAAGAAGTTAGATCCTGATAGGGTATCTGGGATTACCCCCACAAACTAAAAAGGAAATTAGGCAAATATTGGGATTATTAGGATATTGTAGACCATGGCTTGAAAATTATAGTGAAAAAGTAAAATTAAGTAAAAAAGGCATTAATACAAGCACCTGTATTGAGCCTCCCAGATCTAGAAAAACCTTTCTATCTCTTTGTGAATACATCAAGCCAGACAGCATATGGAGTTCTTACTCAAGACTGGGCAGGAATCAAAAAACCTGTGGGGTATTGTTCTAAGTTACTTGATCCAGTAAGCAGAGCATGGCCTGCTTGTCTCCAAGCTTTGGTTGCTACAGCATTATTAATAGAGGAAGTTAGGAAGATTACCTTTAGTGCTCCTTTAAAAGTGTATACCCCACACAATGTCAGAACTGTTTTACAACAAAAAGCGGAAAAATGGTTAACGGACAGCTGGATCCTAAAGTATGAAGCAATACTAATAGACTCCCCTGACTTAGAACTGAGGGTGACTTCTGCTCAGAGTCCAGCACAATTTTTGTTTGGAGAACCATCAGAGGAATTACAACATAACTGTTTAGAGGTAATTGAGACCCAGACTAAGGTGAGACCAGATTTAAGAGATGCTGAGTTGGAAAATGGAGAAGCGCTGTTTATAGATGGCTCCTCCAGAGTGGTAGAAGGGAAGAGGAAATTGGGACATGCAATAATTATTAAGGACTTAGAACTTGTGGAATCAGGACCTCTGAGTCCATCATGGTCAGCTCAGGCTTGTGAGCTGTATGCCCTATGTAGGGCCCTGGAATTATTAACAGGAAGAAGCGGGACTATATTTACAGATTCTAAATATGCATATGGGGTGGTCCACACCTTTGGAAAAATTTGGGAAGAAAGAGGTTTGATTAATACTCAAGGGAGGAATTTAATACATCAAGAATTAATAGTAAAGATTTTAAAGGCGTTAAGAGAACCAAAGGAGATAGCAGTGGTACATGTGAGGGGACACCAAAAGGGATTAGATTACCGAACTAGAGGAAATAACTTAGCAGATAAAGAGGCCCAGGAAGCAGCCTTGAGGACTAAAGTTGCCAAAATTAATGTCATACAAACAAAGGAGGACACCAGCAAAGAAGGACGAGAGGAAAGAGAGAAGAAGTTTACCCCAGAAGAACAAACAAAATTGGAACATTTGATACCTAGATATGGGATAATCCAGTACATTGATTCTGACCAGGGTGCACATTTTACTTCTAACAAACAATAAAACAACAATTGGCTCTAAACACAAGAACGAAACCATACAGTGAGACTGGATTATCGCCATATGAAATGTTATATGGCATGCCTTATTTTCAAGGAATGCCTCTGGGGAACAATGTAATTGAGGATCATAGTATCCAACAATATATAATTACCATTGGAAAAAGATTAAAAGAATTAAGAGAGATTGGGATGGTGGCCCAAACACCACCTTTAGGATTTGCAATTCATCAGTTAGAACCAGGAGATAAAATTCTAATAAAAACATGGAAAGAAGGAAACCTATCTCCCCTCTGGGAAGGACCTTTTCTTGTTTTATTAACTACAGAAACAGCTGTGAGAACTGCTGAAAAAGGATGGACACATGTGTCACGAGTGAAAGGTCCAGTGAAGGAGTGGAAAGTCACATCTGACTAAATTGCTGTGGGAATTTTATTGTGGCTACTCCTGTAATAGAAACAGGAGTGAAACATGAAATTCCCACAGTTGCTAAAAATCTATTTGTAAATCTTGCTGAAAACATTGATGTTTGTGGTGGAACAAATCAAGGTGAACAATGGCCATGGGAAGCTATGGAGAGCAATATAAGTAATCCCCAAGTTTGGAAAACAATGGGAAAGGGTAATAGGAAACAACAATGGGTACTCCAAACGAGTATAATTGGAAGGAGTTGTTGGCAAAATAAAACCTCGAAAAAGGAGCTGGAACTAGAATTTGTCCTTTGTGTAGAAAGTGGTGTTTATTTGTAAGATTAGTGTTGCAGGCTAACTGGCAGTTTTCTGTAGCCATAAAGCCTTGCAAATAAAGAGGATCGCCAGGCTCGGGCAACTGCTCAGGTCTGGACAAACCACTGATCTATCAAAGCTCTGGCCTTCACAAGCAGTGCTGGATTCTGGCAAGTAGTTTTTCTTTTTCTCTCAATTAATTTGGGTACTAAGAAAGCACCCCCTTAAAGGGAAGAAGAGGGCAAGACCGGAGGGGAACTGGTGTTGCGGCTTAAAAAGGGTCTGCCAAGGGCTGCAACCCCTTCGGGCTGTGACCGCCGATCACTATGGCCCTGACCGGACCTCTTCTAGTTCTACTTGGGGTGACTTCCTTGACTCTGACTGCAGCAAATAACTATAGTCAATATTGGATAGAGATGAAGAAGATTAATTGGAACAAGTCCAGCTGGGGTTTACCCCAGAAGTGTGTAGGAACTAACTTAGAGGCAAAAATGGAAAAACTGAGGACCTTGTCTAATTTTACAGCCCGTACCTGTAATACCAAATGGTTGGCCAACTCCTGAAGGACATTATTGGGTTTGTGGCAAGCTAGCATATGCATATTTGCCAAAGAATTGGAACTATAAGACCTAGTTTTTTCCTGTTACCCATAAATCGGGGAGAGCGACTAGGAGTCCAGGTGTATAACAAATGGCCTCCTGAGAGACAAACTTGGAATGGAGTCAATCTAGGAGGATTTTGGGGAGATTTTATGGGTGGCGATTGGCTTACTAAAATCGGGATAGTTGTATTGGGGATATGTGGGGGATTGTTACTAGATTAATCCACTCGGTTATAGAAGGAATGCAGATATCTGCAGTACTCGATTGGAAATGAAAACACGAATCAATAATATAAAGAAGAAGATGGGGGATTGTGAAATATGTTCATCTGATTAGTGTGATGAAGTGTAACCTTCTGTACTTTTATGGATTTCTCCTGCACCATAAAAAGGGGTGTTTTACAGGAGATTCGAGTAAACTACTTTGCTGGTATATCAGCTCAAACCAGTTTGACCACTGACTGCATAGTATTGTGTAAAGAGAAACTTGTAAAGTGCATGCATAAAGTTTGGGGTCATCCTGGGGGCATGCTGAGGAAGATTCGAGAAGACTCTAGAAGGAGAGGAGGGCATGCGCCGAAGAAGACACGCCTATTCATGAATATGTATTAGCAGACAGGATCACACTGAGGAAGATTCGAGAAGACTCTAGGAGAAGAGGGCATGCACTGAAGAAGACACGCCTATTCATGAATATGTATTAGCAGACAGGATATAAACCAAGAACAGGAACTGTACCACGTGCGTCTTGGTGGAGCGGAGACTCCCGGCGCACCCAGCGCTGTTTGCTTGCCTCTATTCGCTTAATAAATTGTAAATTTGAATTGGAATCCTGTTTGGGACTCAATCATTTATCACAGTCCTGTTTCGGAGTAGTCTGCCTCATCCACTTAAAAGAAGCTTCTTCATCCCTTACTAAACAAGCTGACTTCTGGTTCCAATATTTCTTCTTGTGTACAGGGGCGACTCATACCGGCACGGGCTGGTTATCTGGTTCACCTGCAGTGCCTGTTGTTGGGGTTGAAGTAGCTACAGTGCCTGTCGTAAGAGTTGGAGTACCTGCGGTACCTGTTGTGGGGTTTGGAGTAGCTGCAGTGCCTGTCGTTTTGTCGTCAGATCCAGAGACCTTCTCTTCCCCTTGAGGGTCTTGAATAGTGTTGAACATCATAAAAAATTTCTTCCTTATATCTCATCTGAATATACCCTCTTTTAGTTTAAAACCATTACCCCTTGTCCTGTTGCTACAGGCACTGTAAAAAGTCTGTCCTCATCTTTCTTATAAGACCCTTTAAGTACTGGAAGGCTGCAATAAGGTCTCCCCGGAGCCTTCTCTTCTCCAGGCTGAACAACCCCAACTCTCTCAGCCTATCCTCATAGGAGACATGTTCCAGCCCTCTGATCATTTTCCAGGCCCTCCTCCGGACCCGCTCCAACAGGTCCATGTCTTTCCTGTGCTGAGGGCTCCAGAGCTGAACGCAGTACTCCAGGTGGGGTCTCACCAGAGTGGATTAGAGGGGCAGAATCACCTCCCTCGACCTGCTGGCCACGCTGCTTTTGATGCAGCCCAGGATACGGTTGGCTTTCTGGGATGCGAGCACACATTGCTGGCTCATGTCCATCTTTTCCTCCACCAGTACCCCCAAGTCCTTCTTGGCAGGGATGCTCTCAATCCCTTCATCTCCCAGCCTGTACTGATACCAGGGATTGCCCTGACACAGGCACTTGGCCTTGTTGAACCTCATGAGGTTCAAACGGGCCCATTCCTCGAGCTTGTCCAGGTCCCTCTCGATGGCATCCCATCCCTCAGGTGTGTCAACTGCACCGCTCAGCTTGGTGTCATCTGCAAAGTTGCTGAGGGTGCACTCCATCCCACTGTCTATGTCACTGATGAAGATATTAAAGAGTACTGGTCCCAATACGGACCCCTGAGGGACACCACTTGTCAGCGATCTCGATCTCTATCTGGACATTAAACCATTGACCACTACCCTCTGGATGCGATCATCCAACCAATTCCTCATCCACCAAACAGTCCACCCATCAAATCCATATCTCTCCAATTTAGAGAGAAGGATGTTGTAGCTCTTCCCTTGTCCACTGATGTAGTTCTCCTGGTTTTGTCTGCAATAGTTGTTTTTTCTTCCTGATAGCTGGTATAGTGCTGTGCTTTGGATTTGGTGTGAGAATAATGTTGGTAACACTGATGGTTTTGGTTGTTGCTAAGTAGTTGTAGTGTTTATACTAAGTCAAGGATTTTTCAGATTCCCATGCTCTGCCAGCGGGGAGGTGCACAAGAAGCTGGGAGGGGGAACAGCCAGGACAGGTGACCCAGGCTGGCCAAAGAGATATTCCCTACCATACAACGTCATGCCCAGTACATAAACTGGAGTTAGCCGGGGGGGGGGAATCGCTGCTTGGGGACGGGCTATCGATCACCAGGTGGTGAGCAATTGCTGCATTGTGTATCACTTGTTCTTGTATATTCTTTTATCAGTAATATTATTATTATTGTTATCATTGTTGTTTCCTCTTCTTTTGCTGTTCTGTTAAACTGTTTTTATCTCAACCCATGAGGGTTTTTTTTCTGATTCTCTCCCCTGTCCCACCTTGGCGGGGGAGGTGAGCAAGTGGCTGCATGGCGCTTAATTGCTGGCTGGGGCTAAACCACGACAGTAGTCACTCCATCATAGAAGGCCACTAGGTTGGTCAGGCAGGACTTGCCCTTGGTGAAGCCATGCTGGCTTTCTCACATCACCTCCCTGTCCTTTGTGTGCCTTAGCATAGCTTCTAGGGGAATCTGTTTCACGATCTTCCCAGGCACAGAGGTGAGGACGACAGGTTGCTAGTTCACAGGGTCCTCCTTTCTACCCTTTTAAAAAATGAGTGTGACGTTTACCTTTTCTTTAGTCACTGGGGACTTGACCTGACTGCCATGACTTTTCACATATCATGGAGAGTGGCTTGGCAACTACGTCAGCCAATTCCCTCAGGACTCTGGGGTGCATCTCATCAGGTCCCACGGACTTGTGTATGATCAGGTTCCTCAGGTAGTCTTGAACCTGATCTTCTCCTGTGATGGGAGGGACTTTGCTCCCCCAGTCCCTGCCTTGAGGTTCAGGGACTTGAGAGATGTGGGAAGAGAGATTACCATTGAAAACTGAGGCAAAAAACTTGTGTACATCAGCCTTCTCCATGTTGGTTGTCACCAGCGCTCCTGCCTTATCTATGTGTGTGTCTGTGTGTGCGTACAATTTCTTTTGTCTTCCTTTTCTAACATACCTGTAGAAGCCCTTCTAATTATTCTTCACATCCCTTGCCAAACTGAGATCCAACTGTGCCTTAGCTTTCCTGACCCCATACCTACACTCCCGTGCAGTATCCCTATATTCTTCCCAGGAGGCATTTCCCTCTTGTGTTTCAGTTTGACCAAGAGGTCCTTACTGAGCCATGCTGGTCTCCTGCCTTCCTTTTGTGAAATATGTTCATCTGATTCGTGTGATGAAGTGTAACCTTCTGTCCTACATACCCTTGTATGACCCCAAGCCTAAGTCTAGCAGAGTGGTCAATGTATATAGTTCCTGCCTCTTGCGAAAGCCACCTAGCGAACATTCTGGTATATCAGCTCAAACCAGTTTGACCACTGACCGCATAGTATTGTGTAAAGAGAAACTTGTAAAGTGCATGCATAAAGTTTGGGGTCATCCTGGGGGCATGCTGAGGAAGATTCAAGAAGACTCTAGAAGGAGAAGAGGGCATGCGCCGAAGAAGACACGCCTATTCATGAATATGTATTAGTATAAGGGATATAAACCGAAAACAGGAACTGTATGGTGTGCGTCTTGGTGGAGCGGAGACTCCCGGCGCACCCAGCGCTGTTTGCTTGCCTCTATTAATTTAATAAATTGTAAACTTAAATTGGAATCCTGTTTGGGACTCAGTCATTTATCTCACTTTCCTGATTTCTTACACATGGGAATTGAGAGCTCTTGTGCTCTAGGAAAATTTCCTTTAAGAGTTGCCAGCTCTGTTCTGCTCCTTTATCCCTGAGGGCAGTTTGCGTGGCATTTTGTGCAGGGAGGGCGTAGTGGCCCCACCAGCTCAAGAGGTGAATTCTATTGGTGGTCATCACCCTCTGAGGAGGAGCTTACCTATGGTATGCACCTGGCAGAAAGCCATGTCCTCTGCACTCGCCAGAATGAATGTGGTAACCCAGACAGAGCTCCCATGGAAGCATGCAGCCATCCAGGTCTCAGGCTGCAGAGAGTGCCAGAGCCAGTTTTTTTGATAATGGGATGGCCTACACGGCACCTGGCTTGCTGGCATCAGATGGGATTAACCTTTCTCAAAGGGGGAAGAGGGTCTTTGCTTGCAAGCTAGCAGGACTTATTGATAGGGTTCTAAACTAGACTCAAAGGGGGAGGGGGATATCAGGCTCACCCAAGACAAGCTGTGGGATGACACACCAAGGTGAGAGGGACGGGGTGCTAGTGAGGCCCCTCAGCCTGTTGCACCAGAGAAAGACCTCAGAGGAACTAAAGGAGGTTCCTTTAAGAGGGTTACATGGCCGACAGCCTGTCTGAAGTGCCTCTACATGAATGCATGCAGCATGGGCAACAAACAGGAGGAGCTGGAAGCCACCGTGCTGCTAGAAAGCTATGACCTGGCTGCCATTGCTGAAACTTGGGGGGATGAATCCCATGACTGGAGTGTAGCTATCGATAACTACAGGCTGTTTAGAAGGGACAGGCAAGGAAGGAAGGGCACAGGTGTTGCCCTCTACGTCAAGAAATGGATAGAGTGTGAAGACCTGTCTCTGAGGAATAGCCACGAGCAGGTCAAAAGCTTATGGGTAAGAATCAGGGACAGAGGCAACAAAGGGAACCTTGTTGGTGTCTACTACAGGCTACCTGAGCAAGGGCAGTCTACTGATGAAGCCTTCCCACTCCAGCTACAGAAGGCATCATGCTCACAGGCTCTCGTTCTGCTCGGGGACTTCAACCACCCCGACATCTGCTGGAAAAGTAGCATGGCAAGCTGTAGGAAATCCAGGAGACTCCTGGAGTGCATAGAGGATAAATTCCTGTGCCAGGTAAAAGACAGCCCTACCAGAGGGGATGCCATACTGGACCTGTTGGTCAACAATGCATGTGAGCAAATTAGTGACGTCAAGACTGGAGGCAGCCTGGGCTGCAGTGATCATGCACTGGTGGAGTTCACAGTCCTGAGGGACATGGGGCATGCAAAGGGTAAAGTCAGGACCCTGAATTTTAGGAAAGCAAACTTCCAGCTCTTCAGGGACTTAGTCAATAGGACCCCCTGGGAAACTGCCTTCAGGAGCAAGGGAGCAGAACAGAGCTGGCAGATCTTTAAGGATGCTTTCCATAGAGCTCAAGAGCTCTCGATCCTCAGGTGTAAGAAATCAGGAAAGGAATGCAAGAGATCAGCATGGCTGAGATCAGCATGACCTGCTGGTCAAACTACAGGGCAAGAAGGAAATGCACAGGCAGTGGAAGCAGGGACAGGTATCCTGGCGAGAGTACAGGGACAGTGCCCAGTTGTGTAGGGATGGGGTCAGGAAGGCCAAGGTGTGGCTGGAGCTGAACTTGGCAAGGCACGCAAAGAATAATAAGAAGGGCTTCTACAGGTATGTCAGCCAGATGAGAAAGGTCAAAGAAAGCGTACCCCCATTGATGATCAAGACTGGCAAATTGGTAACAATGGATGAGGAGAAGGCTGAGGTACTCAACGACTTCTTTGCCTCAGTCTTCACTGTCAATCTCTCTTCCCACACCTCTCAAGAGGATGGACCGCAAGATGGGGACTGGAGGAGCAAAGTCCCTCCCACTGTAAGAGAAGATCAGGTTCGAGACCACCTGAGGAACCTGAACATGCACAAGTCTATGGGACCTGACGAGATACATCCCAGAGTTCTGAGGGAATTGGCTGATGGAGTTGCCAAGACACTCTCCATGATATTTGAAAAGTCATGGCAGTCAGGTGAAGTCCCTGGAGACTGGAAAAAGGGAAACATTGAACCCATTTTTTAGAAAGGTCGCAAGGAGGACCCTGGGAACTACCAACCTGTCATCCTCACCTCTGTGCCTGGGAAGATCATGGAACAGATTCCCCTAGAAGCTACGCTAAGGCACATGGAGGACAGGGAGGTGATGTGAGACAGCCAGCATGGCTTCACGAGGAAAAGTCCGGCCTGACCAACCTAGTGGCCTTCTATGATGGAGTGACCACATCAGTGGACAAGGCAAGAGCTATGGATATCATCTATCTGGACTTCCGTAAGGCCTTTGACATGGTCCCCCACAACATCCTTCCCTCTAAATTGGAGAGATATGGATCTGATGAGTGGACTGTTCGGTGGATGAGGAATTGGTTGGATGGTCGCATCCAGAGGGTAGTGGTCAATGGCTCAATGTCCAGATGGAGATCAGTAATGAGTGGTGTCCCTCATCTTCATCAGTGATATAGACAGTGGGATGGAGTGCACCCTCAGCAAGTTTGCAGATGACACCAAGCTGAGTGGTGCGGTTGATTTGCAGGAGGGATGGGATGCCATCCAGAGGGACCTAGACGAGCTCGAGGAATGGGCCTGTTTGAACCTCATGAGGTTCAACAAGGCCAAGTGCAGGGTCCTGCACCTGGATTGGGGCAATCCCCGGTATTCTTACAGACTGGGGTATGAAGGGATTGAGAGCAGCCCTGCTGAGGACTTGGGGGTGCTGGTGGAGGAAAAGATGGAAATGAATGGGCAACCTGTGCTTGCAGCCCAGAAGGCCAATCGTATCCTGGGCTGCATCAAAAGCAGCATGGCATTAGGTCGAGGGAGGTGTTTCTGCCCCTCTGCTCCACTCTGGTGAGACCCCGGGTGGAGTACTGCATCCAGCTCTAGAGCCCTCAGCACAAGAAAGATATGGACCTGTTGGAGAGGGTCCAGAGGAGGGCCACAAAAATGATCAGAGGGCTGGAACATGTCTCCTATGAAGAAAGGCTGAGAGAATTGGGGTTGTTCAGCCTGAAGAAGAGAAGGCTCTGGGGAGACCTTATAGCAGCCTTCCAGTACTTAAAGGGGGCCTATAAGAAAGGTGAGGACAGACTTTTTCGCAGGGCCTGTTGCGATAGGACAAGGGGTAATGGTTTTAAACTAGAGAGGGTAGATTCAGACTAGATATGTGTCCTGGTTTCAGCTGGGATAGAGTTAATTTTCTTCATAGAAGCTAGTGTGAGGCTATGTTTTGGATTTGGGATGAGAAAATGTTGATAACGTGCTGATGTTTTGGATTGTTGCTAAGTAGTCAAGGACTGCCCGGCATTTCATGCTGGCCTGCCAGTAAGAAGGCTGGGGGTGCACAGGAAGCTGGGAGGGCACACAGCCAGGACAGCTGACCCAGGCTGGCCTAAGAGATATTCCATACCATATGACATCATGCTCGGCATATAGAGCTGGGGGAAGAAGAAGGAAGGGGAGGGCGGGACATTCGGAGTTATAGCGTCTGTCTTCCCAAGAAACCATTATGCGTGATGGAGCCCTGCTTTCCTGGAGATGGCTGAACACCTGCCTGACAATGGGAAGTAGTGAATGAATTCCCTATTTTGCTCTGCTTGTGTGCGTGGCTTTTGCTTTACCTATTAAACTGTCTTTATCTCAAACCATGAGTTTTCTCACTTTTTCTATTCTCTCCCCTGTTCCACCATGGGGCAGTGAGCAAATGGCTGTGTGGTGCTTAGTTGCTGGCTGGGTTTAAACCACAACAATAAGAATGAAATTTTTTACAGTGAGGGTGGTGAAATACTGGAACAGGTTACCTAGAGATGTGGTAGATGCCCCAACCCTGGAAACATTCAATATCGGGTTCAACGGGGCTCTGAGCAACCTGCTGTAGTTGAAGATGTCCCTGCTCATTGAAGGGTGTTGGACTAGATGACCTTTAAAGGTCCCTTCCAACCCAACGATTCTATGATTCTATGGATTTTAATTTAGATACTTGTAAAAAATGGAGCACAAAGTACCCACCAACGGTTGATACTCATAATACTTTATAAAGACGTAGCCACACGTATGGTTTAAGGGTGGGAAGAGATAGCGCCTGGCAAATTAAGGACATATATGAGATATATATAGTGTGTTGAATACATCTTAAATTCAGTGCAGTTTTATGATATGGTGCCTAAATAAATGCAAATATAAAGTATATAAGTAGATCCATTGACTTTTTTGTTTGAAGTTAAGCACATTCTTAAAAGATCTGTTGACTGAGTAGAGATTGGCATCAGCACAGGTATAAATACGTGCTTATGTCATAAAAATGTTTTGTTGAGTCAACATACATGTTACATCTATGAACTGAAGTTTCAAAACTGTGTCTCCCTTTCTCTTGTCCACATCATAAATATTTTGAAAGACCAAAACTAATTATTTTTTCATCAGTTCAAAACTTGTATTTTGACCATGGACTTTGTCCTGGTTTCAGCCAGGATAGAGTTAATTTTCTTCATAGAAGCTAGTATGAGGCTATGTTTTGGATTTGGGATGAGAAACTGTTGATAACGTGCTGATGTTTTGAGCTGTTGCCAAGTAGTCAAGGACAGTCCAGCTTCTCGTGCTGGCCTGCTAGCAAGAAGGCTGGGGGTGCACAGGAAGCTGGGAGGGGACACAGCCAGGACAGCTGACCCAGGCTGGCCAAAGAGATATTCCATACCATATGACATCATGCTCAGTATATAAAGCTGGGACGAAGAAGAAGGAAGTGGTGGAGGGGCATTCGGAGTGATGGCATCTATCTTCCCAAGAAACCATTACGTGTGATGCAGCCCTGCTTCCGTGGAGATGGCTGAACACCTGCCTGCCGATGGGGAGTAGCGAATGAATTCCCTATTTTGCTCTGCTTGCGTGCGTGGCTTTTGCTTTACCTATTAAACTGTCTTTATCTCAAACCATGAGTTTTCTTACTTTTACTCTTCCAATTCTCTCCCCCATCCCACTGTGGGGGAGTGAGCAAGCGGCTGCGTAGTGCTTAGTTGCTCTCTGGGGTTAAACCACAACAGACTTCTATACTGTTAACTGACGGAAATTCATGTACCATCAAATCAACATCTTGACTTAACATTCAGATTCAATGTTTTTAGGAACTATTATTTCCATTTGCTGATGTAGTTTTCTTGCTTCCCCTGAAATCTGGAGTGTTAGACACTTGTAAATGAAAGATTCTCATGTGTTCACAAGCTACCAGCTTGATCTAGGTTTCAAGGAAAACACCAAATAACATTTGACTTTTGATAAAATCACTGTAATCATGGTCTCTGAATAAAACTGCAGTTCTTTGTTACTGTACTGTGTTTTAGAATGGTGACTAAAACAGTTTTGATGACACACAAATGTTTTAGCTATTGCTGAACAGTTCTTGCACAGCATCAAGGCCTTTGATTTCTCACTCTGCCCCCGCAGTGAGTAGGCTAGGGGTGGGCAAGAGTTTGGGAGGGAACGCAACCTGGATAGCTAACCCAAATTGACCAAAGAGATATTCCATACTCTATAATATCATGCTCAGCAATGAAACTGGAGGGGGAGAGCTTTTCCAAAGTAGCCATTGCTCAGAAAGTGGGTGGGCTTTGGTCTGCTGATGAGAGGTGGTGAGTAATTGCCTTTGCATCACCTGGCGTTTCTTTTGTTTTGTTTTTTTTCCCTTCACTTATTAAACTGTCTTCATCTTGACCCACGAGTTTTTCTTGCTTTTGCTCTTCCAGTTCTCTTCCCCATCCCTGGGGACTGATGGGTGCTTAGTTGCTGGCCAGGGTCAACCCACCATGGTTACTCTTAGTTATTTCTCATTGTAGAACTGATTTCAAAACATTTTACTCTTATTTTCAAATAATGGTGATGAGGTTAATCTTATAATTGGCTATTTTTTTGTTTTCTAACATATTGCTTGGTTTATCTTGAAAATGTCTTTATTTCACATGAATTTTGTTGATAAACCAAGAGGTCCGCATTTACCCAGAATGTTGAATGTGATGCGAGTCCTTCATTTAATTTATGCTATACCTTTAGATTATGGATATTTCTGTCACCAGTTACTTTTCCAAATGATTTAGTTATAATGTAATTAATTTCAATTTTTATATAGCAGATACTTTCCTGTGATATCCTGTAGTTGTGTATTCCTGCTAGCACAATTACAATAATTAACACAATGCTGAAATGTATCTAACTCTTCAGTTTCTCTACTCAAAATGACCTCTAAATGTTTTTTGGTTTATGAAGCTTTTTATTGAGGGCAACAAAATAAAATTGTCTTTATGTTATTGATACTAATTACTTGATTTGTAATAATTATTTTCTCTTCAGCATTAACAGAGGTGGTACCAACACTGGTTAGTATATCAGTACAGACTCTACTTCAGTAGAGGTGCTGATAGAATGTGTTTATTAAGAACATAAAAGCAGCTGTACAAAGTTAGGCACACCAGTCAGCAGGACTCAGCAGAGGCCAATAGCGTACACCTAGGGAACAGAGTCAGAACAAGGCAAGCATATGATGATACTTATTTTCCCATAAAACTTGTAAGAATATGATGCCTTCAAACCATATTCTCTTTACAATTTTACTGAAATTGACTCAAAGATTCTAAAGGATTTTAGGAAGGTAGACACACAGACACATGCACACTCACATATGCGGTAACTGTATGAAGGTCAACAAGGCTAAGTGCTGGGTTATGCACTTGGGTTACAACCCCATGCAACATCACAGGCTTGGGGAAGAGTGGCTGGAAAGTTGCCCAGCAGAAAAAGACCTGGGGGTGTTGGTCAACAGCCAGCTGAACATGAGCCAGCAGTGTGCCCAGGTGGCCAAGGCAGCCAAAAGCATCCTGGTGTGTATCAGAAATAGCATGGCCAGCAGGAGTAGGGAAGTGATCGTGCCCCTGTACCCAGCACTGGTGAGGCCACACCTTGAATACTGTGTTCAGTTTTGGGCCCATCACTACAAGAAGGGCACTGAGGTGCTAGAGCGTGTCCAAAGAAGGGCAAGGAAGCTGTTGAAGTGTTTAGAGCACAAGTCTTATGAGGAGCAGCTGAGGGAACTGGGGTCATTTAACTTGGAGAAAAGGAAGCTGAGGGGAGACTTTATCTCCCTCTATAACTACCTGAAAGGAGGCTGTAGCAAGGTGGGTGTCAGTCTCTTCTCCCAAGTACAAGTGATAGGACAAGAGGAAAGAGCATCAAGTTGTGCCAGGAGAGGCTTAGATTGGATGTTAAGAAAAATTTCTTCACCAAAAGGTTTGTCAAGTACTGGAACAGGCTGCCCAGGGAAGCAGTGGAGTCTCCATCCCTGAAGGCATTTAAAAAGATGTGGTGCTTAGGGACATGGTTTCACAGAATCACAGAATGTTAGAGGTTGGAAGGGACCTCTGAAGATCATCTGGTCCAACCACCCTGCCAAGGCAGGATCACCTAGGGCAGGTTGCACAGGAATGCATCCAGTCGGGTTTTGAAGGTCTCCAGAGAAGGAGACTCCACAACCTCTCTGGGCAGCCTGTTCCAGTGCTCCGTCACCCTCACAGTAAAGAAGTTTTTCCTCATGTTGAGGTGGAACTTCCTGTGCTGCAGTTTATGCCCATTGCCCCTTGTCCTATCACTGGGCACTACTGAAAAGAGACTGGCTCCATCCTCCTGACAGCCACCCTGCAGATATTTATAGATATTGATAAGGTCCCCTCTCAGCCTTCTCTTCTCCAGACTAAACTGCCCCAGGTCTCTCAGCCTTTCCTCATACGAGAGATGTTTCAGTCCCTTAATCATCCTCGTAGCCCTCCGTTGGACTCTCTCCAAAAGTTCCCTGTCTCTCTTGAACTGGGGAGCCCAGAACTGGACACAATACTCCAGATGAGGCCTCACCAGCGCAGAGTAGAGGGGGAGGATAGCCTCTCTCGACCTGCTGGTCACACTCTTCTTAATGCACCCCAGGATACCATTGGCCCTCTTGGCCACCAGGGAACATTGCTGTCCCATGGATAACTTAAGGTCTACCAGGACTCCAAGGTCCTTCTCCATGGAGCTGCTTTCCAGAAGGTCAACCCCTAACCTGTACTGGTGCATGGGGTTGTTCCTCCCCAGGTGCAGAACTCTACACTTGTCCTTGTTAAGTTTCATGAGGTTCCCCTCCGCCCAACTCTCCAGTCGGTCCAGATCCCGTTGAATGGCAGCACAGCCTCCTGGTGTATCAGCCACTCCTCCCAGTTTTGTATCATCAGCAAACTTGCTGAGGGTACATTCCAACCCTTCATCTAGGTCATTGATGAAGATGTTGAACAAAACTGGACCCAGTACTGATCCCTGGGGAACACCACTAGCTACAAGCCTCCAACTGGACTCTGCGCCGCTGACCACAACCCTCTGAGCTCTGTTGCTTAGACAATTCTCAATCCATCTTACAGTCCACTCATCCAACTCATACTTCCTGAGCTTCACTATGAGGATGTTATGGGAGACAGTGTCAAAAGCCTTACTGAAGTCAAGGTAAACCACATCCACTGCTCCCCCTTCATCTACCCAGCTAGTCACTCCATCATAGAAGGCTATCAGACTGGTCAAGCACGATCTCCCCTTGGTGAATCCATGCTGACTACTCCTGATAACTTTCTTTTCATCCATGTGCCTAGAGATGGCCTCCAGAAGGAGCCGTTCCATCACCTTCCCAGGGATGGAGGTGAGGCTGACCGGTCTATAATTTCCCGGCTCTTCCTTCTTGCCCTTTTTGAAGGCTGAGGTGACATTGGCTTTCCTCCAGTCCTCAGGCACCTCTCCCGTTCTCCATGATTTTTCAAAAATGATGGAGAGAGGCGTTGCAACAACATCAGCCAGCTCCCTCAGCACTCGTGGGTGCATCCCGTCAGGGCCCACGGATTTGTGAGTGTTCAGTTCAGCCAAATGATCTCTAACTCAAACCTCGTCAACCAGTGGAGAGTCTTCCTCCCTCCAGGCTTTTTTGCTTATTTCCAGGTCTGGGATTCCTGAGGAGTAGTCTTAGCAGTAAAGACTGTTCATTCACCAAAGGTCCCACATTTTCCCTAGTCTGCCTTTTACCACTGATATACTTGAAGCCGCCCTTCTTGTTCTCTTTTACTTCCTTCACCAGATTTAGTTCCAAGAGGGCCTTGGCCTTCCTTGCTGCATCCCTGCATATCCTGACAACATTCCTATAGTCCTCCCAAGCGACCAGTCCCTTTTTCCACCTACTGTAAGCTCCTTTCTTCCATACAAGTTTTTCCAACAGTTCCTTGCTCATCCATGGGGGTCTCCTGCCTCCTCTACTTGATTTCTTACTTAAAGGAATGCACTGATCTTGAGCTTTGAGGAAGTGGTGCTTGAATATTAACCAACTCTCTTGGGCTCCCCTACCTTCTAGGGTCCTAGCCCATGGCATACCTCCAAGTAGGTCTTTGGAGAGGACAGTTAGCCCTCCTGAAGTCCAGGGTCGCAATCTTGCTTATCGCCCTGCTTCTTCCTCGTTCGATACTGAACTCCACCATGTCATGATCACTAGAGCCAAGGCTACCCCCAACCTTTACATCCCCAACCAGTCCTTCCTTGTTTGTTAATACAAGGTCCAGCAGCACACCTCTCCTCGTTGGCTCCTCCACCACCCACGTCAGAAAATTGTCATCAATACACTGCAGAAACCTTCTGGATTGTGTATGCCTAGTTGTGTGGCCTTTCCAACAAATATCTGGGTGATTCAAGCCACCCATAAGAACCAGGGCATGTGATTTTGAGGCTACATCTAGTTGTTCGTAGAAGGCTTCATTTACTTGTTCTTCCTGGTCTGGTGGTCTATATTGGACACCCACAACAATATCGGCCATATTAGCCTGCCCCTTGATTCACAGAATCATTAAGATTGGAAAGGACCTTCAAGATCATCAAGTCCAACCATTAATCCAGCGCCACCATGTCTCCTAAACCATGTCCTGAAGTGCCACATCCACACAATTTTTGAATACTTCCAGAGATGGCGACTCCACCACCTCCCTGGGCAGCCTGTTACAATGCCTGACCACCCTCTCAGTGAAGAAATTTTTCCTAATATCCAATCTAAACCTCCCCCGGTGCAACTTGAGGCCATTTCCTCTCGTCCTATTGCTAGTTACTTGGGAGAAGAGACCAACACCCACGTCGCCACAACCCCCTTTCAGGTAGTTGTAGTTAGCAATGAGGTCTCCCCTCAGCCTCCTCTTCTCCAGACTAAACAACCCCAGTTCCCTCAGCCACTCCTCATAAGACTTGTGCTCCAGACCCCTCACCAGCTTCCTTGCCCTTCACTGGACACGCTCAAGCACCTCAACATCCTTCTTGTAGTGAGGGGCCCAAAACTGAACACAGGATTCAAGGTGCAGCCTCACCAGTGCTGGGTACAGGGGCACAATCACTTCCCTACTCCTGTTGGTCACACTATTTCTGATACAGGCCAGGATGCTGTTGGCCTTCTTGGCCACCTGGGCACACTGCTGGTTCATATTCAGCCAGCTGTCAACCAGCACCCCCAGGTCCCTTTCCACTGGGCAGCTCTCCAGCCAGTCCTCCCCAAGCCTGTAGCATTGCACGGGGTTGTTGTGACCCAAGTGCAGGACCCTGCACTTGGCCTTATTAAACCTCATACAGTTGACTTCTGCCCATCGATCCGGCCTGTCCAAATCCCTCTGCAGAGCCCTCCTACCCTCCAGCAGATCAACACTCCCTCCCAATTTGGTGTCATCTGCAAACTTACTGAGGGAGAACTCAATCCCCTCATCCAGATCATCGATCAAGATATTGAACAAGACTGGCCCCAAAACTGAGCCCTGGGGAACAGCGCTTGTGACCGGCCACCAGCCGGATTTAACGCCATTCACCACAACTCTCTGGGCTCGGCCATCCAGCCAGTTTTTTACCCAGCGAAGAGCAAACCTGTCTAAGCCACGAGCCGCCAGTTTCTCCAGGAGAATGCTGTGGGAGACGCTGTCAAAGGCTTTACTAAAGTCCAGGTAGACAACATCCACAGCCTTTCCCTCATCCACTAGGCGGGTCACCTGGTCATAGAAGGAGATCAGGTTAGTCAAGCAGGACCTGCCTTTTATGAACCTGTGCGGGCTGGGCCTGATCCCCTGGTTGTCCTGCACATGCCCTGTGAGCACCCTCAAGACGAACCGCTCCATGATCTTCCCTGGTACAGGGGTCAGGCTGACAGGCCTGTAGTTCCCAGGATCCTCCCTCCAGCCTTTCTTGTAGATGGGCGTCACATTGGCAAGCCTCCAGTCTTCTGGGACCTCCTCTGTTAACCAGGACTGCTGATAAATGATGGAGAGTGGCTTGGCAAGCTCCTCCACCAGCTCTCTCAGTACTCTTGGGTGGATCCCATCAGGCCCCATAGACTTGTGGGTGTCCAGGTGGTTTAGCAGGTCCTTAACTGCTTCCTCCTGGATTATGGGGGGGTTATTGTGCTCTCCATCCCCATCTTCCAGCTCAGGGGGCTGAATACCCTGTGGATACCTGGACTGGCTATTAAAGACTGAGGCAAAGAAGGCATTAAGTACCTCAGCCTTGTCCTCATCCTTGGTGACAATGTTCCCCGCCATATCCAGTAAGGGTTGGAGATTCTCCTTGCCTCTCTTTTTGTTGTTAATATATTTGTAGAAGCATTTATTATTATCCTTCACGACTGTGGCCAGACTGAGCTCTAGCTGGGCTTTTGCCTTTCTAATTTTGTCCCTGCTTGACCTAACGAGATCCTTGTACTCTTCTTGAGTTGCCTGCCCTTTCTTCCACAGGTGATAAACTCTCCTTTTTCTCCTGAGTCCCAGCAAAACCTCCTGGTTCAGCCAGGCCAGTCGCCTTCCCCGCCAGCTTTTCTTACGGCACATGGGGACCGCCTGCTCCTGCGCCTTTAAGATTTCCTTCTTGAATCATGTCCAGCCTTCCTGGACCCCTTTGTCCTTCAGGACTGTCTCCCAAGGGACTCTCTTGACCAGTGACCTGAACAGGCCAAAGTCTGCCCTCCGGAAGTGCATGGTAGCAGTTTTACTGACCCCTCTCCTTACTTCCCTCACAATCGAGAATTCTATCATGTCATGGTCGCTAAGCCCAAGACGGCCTCCGACCACCACATCTCACCAGTCCTTCTCTGTTTGTAAACAGCAGGTCAAGCAAGGCACCTCCCCTGGTAGGCTCATTCTTACCCATAAACTTTCAACAGGTACTTCATCCCCTCCTAGGCAGAGCTCAGTACATTCCAGTTGTTTACATACATAAAGAGTAATACCACCACCTCACCTTCCTGGCGTATCTTTCCTAAACAGGACGTAGCCATCTATGATAACGTTCCAGTCATGCGAACTATCCCTCCGTGATTTCAATGACATCATGGCCCTGTGACCACACACAGATCTCTAGTTCTTCCTGTTTATTCCCCATGCTGCATGCATTGGTGTACAGGCATTTCAGGAAGGGAGTCGGTCACTTGTCACAGACAATCTTGATATTATTATCGTCCTCCCCCTTCGCATCTAGTTTAAAGCCCTGTCAATCAGCCCTGCCTATCTCTTGGACTAAGACCCTCTCCCCCCTTTGAGAGAGGTGTCTCCTGTTTGATGCCAGCATTCCTGGTGCCATGTATGCCATCCCATTATCAGAAAACCCAAAACTGTGGTGGTAACACCAGCCACAGAGCCATGTATTGATGGATTGGAAGGACCAGGAAGATCCAATGTCACTGCTTTCAACTGGAAGGAGGGGAAAAAAAACCCAGCAAACCTGTGCCCCAGATTCTCTCACTAACCATCCCAAGGCCCTAAACTCTCTCTTAATTGTTTATGGACTACAAATTGCTGCTGCTTCTCCACCCACTTGGAAAATCAGTAGTAGGTAGTAATCTGTGGACCTCACTAAGCTAGGAAGTTTCCTAGTGACGTCCTTAACCCGGGCTCCAGGGAGACAGCATATTGGACCCTCTGTTCCCCTCAGAGCAGGGTCACCTACAACTACAACCCTTCTTTTTTTCCTTTTGTGTGTGGTGGTGATACAGGCAGTAGGCCTGTCTGACTGTGTAGACAGCTCTGGTGTAGCTTTCCCGTTGTCCACATCCTCATTTGGCTGTTCTTTCTCAGCCAGAGGTTGAACCTGTTGCTCAGAGGCACCGGGGGGGGGGCAAGGTGGGGAAGAGGGGATTCCACCTGCTGCCCCTACCATGGACTTGCCTCCACTCACTCTTTTCATTTAGGCTTCTGCCTTTGGCTTGACAGGGGCAGGATACAGAGGCCCCTTGATCCTGGGTGCTCCCAATTCTGTTTCAAGGAGGGCAGAGCTTGACTCCACCAGTCTATCTCCTGTTCAGCCTCCCTAATGCTCCTCAACCTTTCAACCTCCTCACACAGCTCTGCCACCAGGCTGAGCAGGTCATCCACCTGTTCACAGCAGACACAGCAGTGCTCGTCACTGCCACTTTTTGCCAGTGCAAGGCTCTGGCCCTCCCTGCAGTCTGTGACCTGGACAGCTGCATGTTTCTGTGGGAGTTCTGTCTGAGTTCCCACATCCATTCTGGCAAGTGTAGAGGTCACTGCCTTCCACCTGGCCATGGCTGAGCTCTCCCACGTGCCCTGCTCATGCTAATGGAGAAGGTGCTTACAGCGAAAAGGCTGCTGCTTTGCTCCTTGCCGACTGAGAACTTACTGAACTTACCTCTTACACTAGCAGAGCTCTTGGCACCCTACCCGCGCATCCTGCTGCGCAAACTGCAATGCCTTAAGGTGACACCTCAAATACACCCCCTCACTGCTTGTTTGCTCGGTGCTTCTTTTATGCGGGGGATGTGGTCCCAGCGAGTGGCCATTAGGCACGCTAACGCCTCGTTTGGATCTGCCGCCGATGGTGCCGGCTCCTCCCGCACACGTCAGCAGCCCGCTCACAAGCTGCCGGCCCCAGTGCGAACTTACCTGCACTGGAGCTGGTATCCTCGGTGAGACACCTTCCCTGCACGCCGTGCCTGCGTAAACTGCTGTACCACGTCCTGTTTGCCCGCCCTATTCGCCGCGCTCCGGGTTGCTCGTGCTCCCTGGGGCTGCTCTTGTACGTGAGGGGCTTTGGCCGCCGCCGCTCTAGTCCCCGCCCACGCTGAGTCAGAGCTGCCGCTCGTCAGGAGCCCGCTCTGCCAGCCGCGGGGGGGAGGGGCTGGGGGGCTGGGGCACCCTCTCTCTCCCTGTGCTGCCGCCTTCGCGGTCTTGCCGGGTCCCCCGGCGCGATCCTCCGCTCCAGAGCCCTTCGCCTCGGTGGCTTCCCGAGTTTAGTGGTGGACTTGGCAGTGCTAGGTTAACGGCTGTTAAGGTCTTTTCCAACCTAAACGATTCTATGATTCTATTCAATGAGTGCATGCTCACACACTGTGATTACATGAACCTGGTTTCTTTACAGAACCAGCTAAAAAAGAAATTTGACTTTGCCCTGTCTTCAAACCTGACTAGCTAGTTAGGCTCACAGACACAGCAGTAGGGAAGATTGTATTGCCCTGGTACCAAGACAAAGTAGATATTCTTATGGCCTTTAGGACTACTTTTTGCTACAGAAAGAGGGTATTTTGATTAAAATACAGGTAGTATTTGAGGAAATCTATATTGGTTTCCAGACTATCACAGATTTCTTTTGATACTTTGGACACGTCCCCTAAGTCTTTACTATCCAAAATAATTATACTTTCCCACATCAGAGCAATTTTTAATCAGACATCTTTATTTCAGGAGTTATTTTAAAGTGTTTTCCAATTCCTAGATGCAAAATGAAATATATGTTCAAAATTCTGTTGATTTATTTCATTAAGATTTGTTTCCATAAATCTTTTACCTCAAATATACCAGTTCTGACCAATATCACTACTTTTGGCAGCACAGACTGGGAGTGAAATACCTAATCAGAGGATAGAGGGTAGATTCAGACAAGATATAAGGAAGAAATTTTTTACGATGAGCATGGTGAAACACTGGAACAGGTTGCTCAGAGAGGTTGTGGATGCCCCATCCCTGGAAGTGAACGCTATGATCTTTAAAGGTCCTTTCCAACCCAAACCATTCTTTGAAACGCGGCTAGTTTCTCTGTCATGATTGTGCTTTCTTCTGCTCTCTGCTTAGGTGATTTAAAACAGCTCTTATTCACTTCCAATGGCCACTCAAGGATTATTTCACATACTTATGAAACTCTCAGAAGATTCATGTGAGTCTCTTGCCATGTCTGACAGATACTATATTGGAAAAAGATCTTGTTCTTGCAGTGAGAAATTATTTGATTAGAAAATTAATCCAGCTTTCCATATGTTTACAGTCCTGCTTCCAAAGTCTGGAAAAGGGAGGGGTTCAGATGATTTCAGGAGGAATAAATGTGGGAAATTAGAGGGGTAAGGGGATGAAAAGGGCTGGTCATGTGTAAATAATTTGCTGGTTGGTATGCTGTCTGGCCATGCCCTCTGCCTCATTAGTGCCATCTGTCCTATCTTCTTATTAAAGTCCTTTCTCACTCTCTTTTTCTGGGTGAGGACTCTCTGTTCTGTGTGTGTGTGTGCATGGGTGTGTGAGTGCCAGCAAATGGAGTCCGACCACAGGTTGAAGGGCCTGTGTGTCTATGGTGCCAGCAACTGGAGAGACCAGAGTGAGTGGACTTAAGTGCCAGCAACTGGAGTGTGACCTCAGGTCATAGGGACTCGTGTGTCTGTGGTGCCAGTGTAACCAAGGTGATGGGGAAATCAAACGATAATTAGAAAATAGGATAGTAATAAAAACGTAACTATAGGAATAGGTTACGCATTAGTGTTATGCACCAGCAATGCTGCTCAAGAGCCCATTTAACCCTTCCCATCTTGATTTAATTATCAAGGAATCAAGGTGTAACATTGTGATCACAGTACTATTTTGTTTTAATAATGAGCAGATAGGAAGAAGGAACAACTTGGTCAGTTCTGCCTAGTTAATGGTTCGATGAAATGTAATTTTGCTGTACTTATATCTATCCATATTTTAAAGAAAGATACAACACTGAAGAAGCATCCAGAGTGTAGTGCGGCTGGTATGCAAGGAATCCAGTCCACGGGAGTTCCCTAGGCCTCTAACTTTAGATGTTGCCACACCAGGAGAGCTTGGTGTGCTGATTCTAGGAGAAACTGTACGGAAGGGGGGAGCGGAGTGGAGACACCGCGGCCAGGCTCTGTGAGATATAGAGAACTCGAAGGTACAATGAAACTGATAAGCTGCAGATTCACTGCTCTGAGCCAACAGTCTGTCATGTTTTTGACAAAGCGCTTTACTTGGAGTGAACTTTGTAGGAAAGGTAATTCCGGCAGGGGGAGATCGCGACCACCGACTCAGAGACCACCCACTCAAGAAACCCTCCGACTCAAAAGATTAAGGAAGTAAAATCCCAAGAAATTATAGTGAGCATGCATGGTCATTTACATGGTAGGCGAGGAATACTTAACCAATCATTGTATGGATACTTGATGAATATGTATTAATTTTGTAATCATATGCCTATAAATGTTTAACTTTTGAACTGATCGGGGAACACGATTTAGGAGGAGCTATCCCCCGTGTTCCCGGCACCGTGAATAAAGAATGCCTACCTTTTAACACTACATTGGTGTTACGAGGTTTATTCCCGATTTCGGTGACACCAGCAACTGAAAAAATCCATGTGTGGGAAACCAAGTGCCAGCCCCTGGAGTAGGACCAGGGATCAGAGGGCCTGTGCGTCCTTGGTGTCAGCAACTGAACAAGTGTGGGTGTTCAAGTGAGTGTGTGATCACTAACATAGTTCAAACTGGACTAGCCGGCAAGTAGGTGAAGTGGTCTGGGAGCCAGGGGTGTCTCTAAAGATGACACCACAGGGAAGTTGGTTACTGGGGACTGGGGGACCCCCAGCTAGCTGCAAGAGGGACTGTAGGGTCTGAGAGTCTCTAGGGGTGAGACCAGCATGTGTCTGTGTCTCTAAGGCTGAGACCACAGGGGAGTTGGCTATTGGGACCGAGGGGAGTCCTGGCCTGGGGGGGGGTGGGGTGGGGTGGGGTGTGAGATGGTCTGTACCAGCAGCTGGAGTAGGGCTGTGGCCTCAGGGTCTCATATGCCCAGGTGCCAGCAACTGGGGAGACTGGGATCCAGGGGCAACGACTGGGCAGACTGAGTGTCTGAACCCAGCAGCTCATCATATTGTATGTGTGTATGTGTGTATGTATATATATATTCTCACTTGCAGACCCTCAACCAGAGAGGGAGCAGGATGAGGCTATTGGTGGTGACTATGTTCATGTGAGTGCTCTGTGTGCCTGTGTTGATCTGTGTGGTTGTCCATGTATTTATGTATTTATGTATTTATGTATATATATCATGTATATGTGTACTCTGTGTATGTGCCTACTGGGAATACATCTTCAGCCTCACTACTGGATGGATCTGGGGGGCATGGAGCTGCAGCAGCCTTTCTTGGACTGTGGGATCCAGCATGTTATATTTCTAGAAAAAAAAAATATTCTCCTCTTGATTTATAAGCTATTACTATGTACCTGCTTCTCAAGCTAAGGACTTTTTTGCCCTCAGCCACTAATCCAAGTAAATGATTTCCGTTTCTTTGTTTTTCAGTCTTTTTTCTTTTTGTAATACAGCCTGAAATTTTAGAACTTTGAAAAAGTGTTCCAAAAATCATACTGCATTTGTAAGGACTTGAGTGCTGAAAATGAAAATTCAGTGCAAGTTTAATGGATTCCTTAGCCATTGATAGGCTTAGTAAAATATTAGTTGTGGTTAAAAAAACACTTCCATTTAGGAATGGAATGGAAAATAATACCATTACCGTTTACAATTTTTTCCAAGATTTTGTATTATATCACAATTAAAAGAAATTGGTTGAAATAAAATCACTTAATTCTGCAAATGCCAACAATGGATATTTCAGCATAATAAAAAATTCATTTGCCAGCTTCCTTCTAAAAGAAGTGTCCAGTGAAATCTTCTAGTGTCCAGAAGATGTTTGCATCACCAGGTACCTCTTGTGTGGTGGGTACAGGAATGATATAGCTGTTACTTCAGACACTGAGACCAAACACTGGACAGAGACTGCAACTGAGATGGGGCAGCCCTGGTACATGCACATCTACACCAGGTATTGTAGCTTGCCCTTGGATGCGTGGATAATCATAGAATCATAGCATGGTTTGGGTTGGAAGGAACCTTTAAAGGTCGTCTAGTCCACCCCCCCCCCCGCAATGAACAGGAATATCCTCAACTAGATCAGACTGAGCAAAGCCTTGTCCAGCAGGACATTGAATGTTTCCAGGGATGGGGCATCTATCACCTCTCTGGGCAACCTGTTCCAGTGTTTCACCACCCTCATTGTGAAAAATTTCTTCCTTATATCTAGTCTAAATCAACCATCTTTTAGTTTAAAACCATTATCCCTTGTAATCATACATCCTCACCTCTGTGCCTGGGAAGATCATGGAACAGAACCACCTAGAAGCTATGCTAAGGCACATGGAGGACAGGGAGGTGATGTGAGACAGCCAGCATGGCTTCACCAAGGGCAAGTCCTTCCTGACCAACCTAGTGGCCTTCGATGATGGAGTGACCGCATCTGTGGACAAGGGAAGAGCTATGGATGTCATCTATCTGGACTTCCGTAAGGCCTTTGACAGAGTCCCCCACAACGTCCTTCTCTCTAAATTGGAGAGATTTGGATTCGATGGGTAGATTGTTTGGTGGATAAGGAATTGGTTGGATGGCCACATCCAGTGGTAGTGGTCAACGGCTCAATGTCCAGATGGAGACTGGTGATGAGTGGTGTCCCTCGGGGGTCCATATTGGGACCAGTACTCTTAAATATCTTCATCAATGACACAGTGGGATGGAGAGCACCCTCAGCAAGTTTGCAGATGACACCAAGCTGAGTGGTGTGGTTGACACGCCTGAGGGATGGGATGCCATCCAGAGGGACCTGGACAAGCTCGAGGAATGGGCCCGTGTGAACCTCATGAGGGGTCCTGCACTGGGTCAGGGCAACCCCCGGTATCAATACAGGCTGGGGGATGAAGGGATTGAGAGTAGCCGTGCTGAGAAGGACTTGGGGTACTGGTGGATGAAAAGCTGGACATGAGCTGGCAATGTGTGCTCTTAGCCCAGAAGGCCAACTGTATCCTAGGCTGCATCAAAAGCAGCGTGGCCAGCAGGTCTGCCCCTCTACTCCACTCTGGTGAGACCCCAGGTGGAGTACTGCGTCCAGCTCTGGAGCCCTCAGCACAGGAAAGACATGGACCTGTTGGAGCGGGGCCAGAGGAGGGCCACAAAAATGGTCAGAGGGATGGAACACCTCTCCTATGAGGACAGGCTGAGAGAGTTGAGGTTGTTCAGCCTGGAGAGCAGAAGGGTCTGGGAAGAATTTATTGCAGCCTTCCAAGTACTTAAAGGGGGCTTATAAGAAAGACGGGGACAGACTTTTTAGCAGGGCCTGTTGTGACAGGACAAGGTGTAATGGTTTTAAACTAAAAGAGGGTAGATTTAGACTAGAGATAAGGAAGAAATTTTTCACAATGAGCGTGGTGAAACACTGGAACAGGTTGCCTAGAGGAGCGGTACTCACCCCATCCCTGGAAACATTCAAGGTCGGGTTGGCTGGGGCTCTGAGCAACCTGATCTAGTTGAAGATGTCCCTGCTCATTGCAGGGGGGTTGGACTAGATGGCCTTTAAAGATCCCTTCCAACCCAAACTATTCTATGATTCTATCCCCCACCCCCTTCAAGTCTAATTTAAAGTTCTGTCAGTGCGTCCCATTAGCTCATGAGCAAAGACCCTCTTTTCCCTTTGAGAAAGATGAATCTCATCTGACATCAGCAGGCCTGGTGCCATGTAGTCATAGAATCGTAGAATTGTAGAATCATAGAATCTTTGGGTTGAAAGTCCATCCCCTTATCAAAAACCTCAAAATTCTGGCGGTGACACCAGCCACGGAGCCGTGTCTGTCATTAATAGACTGGGTCCACCCATAAATCTCACTGTTAACATTTTATGAATGATATGAAAACAAAAAATACGTTGGTACTTCTGTGTAGTGAAATGATACCCAAGTAGAATAAACTAGCTGCCAGTGACAGTCTCACTGGAGACTGGAGTTTAGTGCAAACCTCCTCTGACTGCATTGCTGATGCACCCCAAGGTAAAGGCTGCTACAGTCATTATCTGGTTCTCCTGAATTGATCCTTGTTCTTACGTGGAAAAATTTCAAAAGTATAAATGAGTTAAGGCTCCTGAAACAGTCACAGATTTGGATAGCTTGTCTGTACAGTGGATTTCTGTTTGTAACAAACCCAAATGTGGTATTTGCTGGCAGCCAGCACTCATATGTGATAATATTACTTTTAATCTCAGTTTTAATGTTTGATGTAACTATTTAAAATGCTGCAATATGAAGTTAAATTAAATAATGATGCTTTTCATGTTTCTTTTTAAAGATAAGGATGTTTCATTTTTCTCACTTGGAACTGATGGGAAAATCTCAGTTGAAACAGAATTTCAACAAAAAAAACCCCATGAAAGAATATTAACAAATATTTGATTGGATTTTTATTCCTGGCTTTAGACAAGCTCTGCTTTCATTGCAGAAGAGTCACTAAGAAAATATGAGTTTCCTTATCCCTCAAATAAATAATCATCCCTACATGAGCTCTGAAATAATCATCTTATTTTAAATCGTCATGAAAAAGACACATTTATCTTTTAAGCAATGATAGAGATACCATTAAAGAATAAATTTCATCAAGTATCTGGTACTTTTATTTGTCCTAATCTGCATGGCATAGGTTCTCTCATTTCATATCAACATATTCACTTTGAATGGGACTTTAGATGCTGTATGTGTTACAAAAGATAATGAACTAAACCAGCTCACAGTTGCCTACAATGATCATATACAAATAAATGCCATAGTAGTGGTATCTGCTTTAGAACTTGTCCATTCATTTATCCATATCCAGTTATTAATAATGATAGGCATAAATACAAATTACTTATAGAGGTTATGATTGCAGTTACCTGGCATAGGGAAAGCAAAAAAAAGAAAACATTTTAATGCTTTAACAAGAAAAAGTTGTAAATTTTTGTGTGCCTCCTACTGGGTATTTTTTCTTCCCAGCTTTTTTTGCATCTTCATGCTATAATTTTGGTGTGAGTGATGGTATCCACAAGTAACACACCATTAAACTTTTAAAAATCAAAAGCCCATTATATAATAGGTAAAGAAAATAAAATGGGGAGACTGGGATCCAGGGGAAGCTGCTAGGCTACTAGGTAAAAAGAAAATAATCATGGTCTGAGTCAACACAGATCAAATTACCAACAGATCCTGTGATTCACCACAGATGATGTTTTAAAATTTCTTGATATTTCCCCCCAGAAGTACAAAGTACCAAGAAATAAATTCTTAGTAGTGAGGCCCTATTCAGCAACAGTGGGAAAACCATCCTCTGATTTCCAGTGTTGGTATAATGCAGTGAGGACATGAGGTTTGCCATTTCAAAAGAAATACCCTTTTCGTGGAGTAAAAATAAATATGCCGAAAATGAGGAAAGTACTGCTCAGACTTTATGCCTGCCTGTCTGCTTTCTATCTGACCCTAAATTAGGCCTCATAAGGTATCATTTTTAGTACAGATACCAAGTAAATGTACCTTCTCACAATTAGTAGAAAGTGCTGTTTTGTAATTAAAGGGTGAAGTGTGGCACGATGAACATATGGAAAAGGACACTCTTAATAAGTAATGGAGCCTTCAAAAGAAATTGCTAATTAGTATGCAGTTGATGTATACTATATCAATTTTAAGACTGTGCCTGGAATAAATTGCTATGTTGGTTGTTCAAAGGAGTGGTGAGATTAGCATTTGCAAAGAGTGCAATTTTCTGTCTTCTTGACTGTTAAATGAAGGAAATAACTTCCAAGACCGAAGCAGTGATTAGTCCATCAGTCATTCTCACAGCTGATAACTGGGGATCCCAAATGCTGAGATGGGTTAATGCATCAGTTAATAAGTTCATAATAGCACTATATGACACTGGGCCACTCCAAACTGGGGTAAGGACAGCACTGTTTACACAGGCATGCTGCTTTCTCAGGTACCTCCCCGCTGACAGATCCCTTTGTTCTGAAGGATCAATTTACTTTGCACAGTAAATTGACTGGACTGATCAGTTCAGAGCAAATAACTGGTGGCTAATCCTGTGGAACCATGTCCTGTCCATACGGGAGAGACAAAGGGTGCTGAGAGTGGGCTAGTTTCTTGCTCCATCCTCAAAGCTATTTTCTCTGGACATGATGGACATTGATTAAAGCTGCCAGTAGGTGGATGCACAGCCTGTATTGGCTTTAAATGATAGTGGTAATAGGAGGCCCAGTTTCCTTCAGTGAGACTGCTTTAGGTGTCCCTACACTACTGGTATCACTAATTCTTCTAAATGAAAAAACCGCACATAGGCTAATCCATCAGTTTAAATACTGACTCACTTAACTCATGCCTGAGTCAGTTGTAAACTGGCACTGCTTCACAATCTGTACATAAAATTATAATCTAAAAAACTGTCGTGGTTTAGCCCCAGCTGGCAACTAAGCACCACGCAGCCGCTCGCTCACTCCCCCTCCCCCAGTGGGACGGGGGAGAGAATTGGAAAAAAAAAACTCGTGGGTTGAGATAAAAACAGTTTAATAGGACAGCAAGAGAGAAAGAAACAACAATGATAACAATAATAATACCGACAAAGGAATGTACAAGAACAAGTGATGCCCAGTACAGCAATTGCTCACCACCTGGCGATCAATAGCCCGTCCCCGAGCAGCAATTCCCGCCCCCCCGGCTAACTCCAGTTTATGTACTGGGCATGACGTTGTATGGTAGGGAATATCTCTTTGGCCAGCCTGGGTCAGCTGTCCTGGCTGTGTCCCCTCCCAGCTTCCTGTGCACCCCCAGCCTTCTTGCTAGCAGGCCAGCACGAGAAGCTGGACTGTCCTTGACTACTTGGCAACAGCTCAAAACATCAGCACGTTATCAACAGTTTCTCATCCCAAATCCAAAACATAGCCTCACGCTAGCTTCTGTGAAGAAAACCAGCTCTATCCTGGCTGAAACCAGGACACAAACAAAAAATTTGAAGCATTTAAAGCCACACAAGCAAGGGAATTTATAAAGGTACAACTAGGACATGTCATATGTACCTGAACTGAGTAGATAACCCACCCAGGTGTACCTAGATACTGCAGAATATGCAACTTTGCAGCTTTGACTTTGAAATTCCTTAATTTCAGAAGTATGTTTGAAGCCATCAAGTTTTGACTAAATTAATAAAATGTGTGCAAATGTACAAGGCTCCCACTGATTCATATTATTATTTTGGCATCAAGTTTCTTTTCTATAACCAGTGCCTTTCTGATCACAGAATCACTAGGTTGGAAAGGACCTTCAAGAACATCAAGCCCAACCAGTAATCCAGCGCCACCATGTCCCCTAAACCATGTCCTGAAGCGCCACATCCACACGTTTTTTGAACACTTCCAGAGATGGTGACTCCACCACCTCCCTGGGCAGCCTGTTCCAATGCCTGACCACTCTCTCAGTGAAGAAATTTTTCCTAATATCCAATCTAAACCTCCCCTGGCGCAACTTGAGGCCATTTCCTCTTGTCCTATCACTAGTTACTTGGGAGAAGAGACCAACACCCTCGTCGCCACAACCCCCTTTCAGGTAGTTGTAGAGAGCGATAAGGTCTCCCCTCAGCCTCCTCTTCTCCAGACTAAACAACCCCAGTTCCCTCAGCCACTCCTCATAAGACTTGTGCTCCAGACCCCTCACCAGCTTCGTTGCCCTTCTCTGGACACGCTCCAGCACCTCAACATCCTTCTTGCAGCGAGGGGCCCAAAAGTGAACACAGTATTCAAGGTGTGGCCTCACCAGTGCCGAGTACAGGGGCACAATCACTTCCCTACTCCTGCTGGCCACACTATTTCTGATACAGGCCAGGATGCCGTTGGCCTTCTTGGCCACCTGGGCACACTGCCAGCTCATGTTCAGCCAGCTGTCAACCAGCACCCCCAGGTCCCTTTCCGCCGGGCAGCTCTCTAGCCACTCCTCCCCAGGCCTGTAGTGTTGCATGGGGTTGTTGTGACCCAAGTGCAGGACCCGGCACTTGGCCTTATTAAACCTCGTACAGTTGGCCTCTGCCCATCGATCCAGCCTGTCCAGATCCCTCTGCAGAGCCCTCCTACCCTCCAGCAGATCAACACTCCCACCCAACTTGGTGTCATCTGCAAACTTACTGAGGGAGCACTCGATCCCCTCATCCAGATCATCAATAAAGATATTGAACAAGACCAGCCCCAGAACCGAGCCCTGGGGAACACCGCTTGTGACTGGCCACCAGCCGGATTTAACGCCATTCACCACAACTCTCTGGGCTCGGCCATCCAGCCAGTTCCTCACCCAGCAAAGAGTACACCTGTCTAAGCCACGAGCCGCCAGTTTCTCCCAGGAGAATGCTGTGGGAGACGCTGTCAAAGGCTTTACTAAAGTCCAGGTAGACAACATCCACAGCCTTTCCCTCATCCACTAGGCGGGTCACCTGGTCATAGAAGGAGATCAGGTTGGTCAAGCAGGACCTGCCTTTCATGAACCCATGCTGGCTGGGCCTGATCCCTTGGTTGTCCTGCAGGTGCCCTGTGAGCACTCTCACGACGAACCGCTCCATAACCTTCCCCGGTACAGAGGTCAGGCTGACAGGCCTGTAGTTCCCAGGATCCTCCTTCCGGCCTTTCTTGTAGACGGGCGTCACATTGGCAAGCCTCCAGTCTTCTGGGACCTCCCCTGTTAACCAGGACTGCTGATAAATGATGGAGAGTGGCTTGGCAAGCTCCTCCACCAGCTCTCTCAGTACTCTTGGGTGGATCCCATCAGGCCCCATAGACTTGTGGGTGTCCAGGTGGTTTAGCAGGTCCTTAACTGCTTCCTCCTGGATTATGGGGGGGTTATTGTGCTCTCCATCCCCATCTTCCAGCTCAGGGGGCTGAATACCCTGTGGATACCTGGACTGGCTATTAAAGACTGAGGCAAAGAAGGCATTAAGTACCTCAGCCTTGTCCTCATCCTTGGAGACAATGTTCCCCGCCATATACAGTAGGGGATGCAGATTCTCCTTGCCTCTCTTTTTGTTGTTAATATATTTGTAGAAGCATTTATTATTATCCTTTACGACTGTAGCCAGACTGAGCTCTAGCTGGGCTTTTGCCTTTCTAATTTTGTCCCTGCTTGACCTAATGAGATCCTTGTACTCTTCTTGGGCTGCCTGCCCCTTCTTCCAAAGCTGATAAACTATCTTTTTTTCCCTGAGTCCCAGCAAAAGCTCCCTGTTCAGCCAGGCCGGTCGTCTTCCCTGCCAACTCATCTTACGGCACGTGAGGACTGCCTGCTTCTGCGCCTTTAACACTTCCTTCTTGAAGAATGTCCAGCCTTCCTGGACCCCTTTGCCCTTCAGGACTGTCTCCCAAGGGACTCTCTCAACCAGTGACCTGAACAGGCAAGTCAGGGGGCTGCAGGGGTGGCTAGAAGCTTCCCCTGTGTCCGATAGAGCCAATGCCAGCCAAGACGGACCCGCCACTGGCCAAGGCTGAGCCAATCAGCAACGTTGGTAGCACCTATGAGATAACATATTCAAGAAGGGGGAAAAAAACCCACCAGCACACAGTAATTGCAGCCGGAGAGAGGAGTGAGAATATGTGAAACAACTCTGCAGACACCAAGCTCAGTGGAGAAGGAGGGGGAGGAGGTGCTCCAGGCACCAGAGCAGAGATTCCCCTGCAGCCCGTGGCAAAGACCATGGTGAGGCAGGCTGTCCCCCTGCAGCCCATGGAGGTCCACGGTGGAGCAGATATCCAGCTGCAGCCCATGGAGGACCCCACGTCAGAGCAGGTGGATGCCCGAAGGAGGCTGTGACCCTATGCAGAGCTCACGCTGGAGCAAACTCCTGGCAGGACCTGTGGACCCATGGAGAGAGGAGCCCATGTTGGAACAGGTTTGCTGGCAGGACTTGTGACCCCGTGGGGGACCCGCGCTGGAGCAGCCTGTTCCTGAAGGACTGCAGTTCGTGGAAGGGACCCAGGCTGGAGCAGTTCATGAAGAACTGCAGCCCATGGGAAGGGCTCACGTTGGAGAAGATCGTGGAGGACTGTCTCCCATGGGAGGGACCCCACATTGGAGCTGGGGAAGAGTGTGAAGAGTTTTCCCCCTGTGGAGGAAGGGGTGGCAGAAACAACGTCGCATGAACTGACTGCAACCCCCATTCCCCGTCCCCCTGTGCCGCTTGAGGTCAGGATGAAGAGAAATCAGGAGTAAAATTGAGCCTGGAAAGAAGGGAAGGGTAGAGGGATGGTGTTTTAAGATTTAGTTTTTATTTTCTCATTACCCTGCTCTGATTTAATTGGCAATTAATTAAATTAATTTCCCCAAGTTGAGTCTTTTTTGGCCATGATGGCAATTGCTGAATGATCTCTCCTTGTCCTTATCTCCACCTGCAAGTTTTTCATTATAATTTCTCTCCCCTGTCCAGTTGAGAAGGGGAGTGATAGAGCGGCTTTGGTGGGCACCTGGCATCCAGCCTGGGTCAACTCACCGTAGAGACTTTCTAATTCCAGAATGTCTCAACATTTGACTAAAGAAATTTCCTTCCCTTCCCTTCCCTTCCCTTCCCTTCCCTTCCCTTCCCTTCCCTTCCCTTCCCTTCCCTGCCCTGCCCTGCCCTGCCCTGCCCTGCCCTGCCCTGCCCTGCCCTGCCCTTCCCTTTCCCTGCCCTTTCCCTTCCCTGCCCTTTCCCTGCCCTTCCCTGCCCTTCCCTTCCCTTTCCCTTTCCCTTCCCTTTCCCTTCCCTTTCCCTTCCTTTTCCCTTCCCTTTCCCTTCCCTTTCCCTTCCCTTTCCCTTCCTTTTCCCTTCCCTTTCCCTTCCCTTTCCCTTCCTTTTCCCTTCCTTTTCCCTTCCCTTCCTTTTCCCTTCCCTTCCCTTCCCTTCCCTTCCCTTCCCTTCCCTTCCCTTCCCTTCCCTTCCCTTCCCTTCCCTTTCCCTTCCTTTTCCCTTCCCTTTCCCTTCCCTTTCCCTTCCTTTTCCCTTCCTTTTCCCTTCCCTTCCTTTTCCCTTCCCTTCCCTTCCCTTCCCTTCCCTTCCCTTCCCTTCCCTTCCCTTCCCTTCCCTTCCCTTTCCCTTTCCCTTTCCCTTTCCCTTCCCTTCCCTTCCCTTCCCTTCCCTTCCCTTCCCTTCCCTTCCCTTCCCTTCCCTTCCCTTCCCCTTCCCCTTCCTTTTCCCTTCCCTTTCCCTTCCCTTTCCCTTCCTTTTCCCTTCCTTTTCCCTTCCTTTTCCCTTCCCTTCCCTTCCCTTCCCTTCCCTTCCCTTCCCTTCCCTTCCCTTCCCTTCCCTTCCCTTCCCTTTCCCTTTCCCTTTCCCTTTCCCTTTCCCTTTCCCTTTCCCTTTCCCTTCCCTTCCCTTCCCTTCCCTTCCCTTCCCTTCCCTTCCCTCCCCTCCCCTCCCCTCCCCTCCCCTCCCCTTCCCCTTCCCCTTCCCCTTCCCCTTCCCCTTCCCCTTCCCCTTCCCCTCCCCTTCCCTTTCCCCTTTCCCCTTTCCCCTTTCCCCTTTCCCCTTTCCCCTTTCCCCTTTCCTTTCCTTTCCTTTCCTTTCCTTTTCTCAGTCTACTTGCTTGATTTGCCAGTCCACCTCCCAAGTTGAGACATTTTTCCTTCATTCCTTTTAAGGTGTAAATTCTAGCACAATATTTTCACATATTTCCATCATACAGTACATTAGGGAAGTGCAGATCCACAGTGTTTTAGCATGTCTGTGTAAGGACATTTCCCAGTAACGTGAAGGGGGAGAAAGGGAGGAAAGGAGGCTAGCATTTGTCTTGTGCACTGTAACTAAAGTAAGCAAATAAGAAATTTATTTGTGAATTGCCACCAAATTTGTCCTTTCTCTGGTTGATCTGCAGGAAATATTTGCCTGATGTGACTAGCTAGTAGATTTTGTCCTTCAAATCATGTAGTCAATGTCACTGCTTTGAAAACTGAGATCCCAGAAAGCCCAGAATATATCCTTGCTTATGATCTGATTTTATCAAGGATCCTCCTTCAGAACTAGACTGCTGTTGTGTTCGGTACTGTGTAGATGTAAAGTACCACACACTTCCTATCCCAAGGAGTTTAAAGGACTTTTATCTATACTTTTCATTGTATTGGGCTGGGCTCCAATGACTAAACATCATTCAGCTTGTCATTTTACTTCCATAAGCTTTTACCTGTCTTAGGAGTAACTGTAACTCCTCATCAGCCAACTTCTCCTCCTCATCTGTGCAACTTCTGACATGATGGGACATGACATGGAGTGAAGGAAAAAGAGGGTAGATTTAGACTAGATATAAGGAAGAAATTTTTCACAGTGAGGGTGGTGAAACACTGGAACAGGTTGCCCAGAGAGGTGGTAGATGCCCCATCCCTGGAAACATTCAAGGTCAGGTTGGACAGGGCTCTGAGCAACATGACCTAGTTGAAGATGTCCCTGCTCATTGCAGGGGGGTTGGACTAGATGACTTTAAAAGGTCCCTTTCAACCCAAAGATTCTATAATTTTATGACATTGGAAAGGTGGTCCTGGGCATGGCTCAGATGTGCACGACAGAATTTAGGCAGCCACACTGGCTTACCTAAATCTGAAAGACTAAGCAACCTAATACTGAGAGAGTTCAGCTTCAAAAAGAAATTAAATAATTGTTTCAAGGAAGAATGTATTCTCAAGTTGTCCTTCCTGAAAGTTCCAGTAATTTCTCACTTTAATAAAGTTGATACACAACAGTGAGCTTGCAAAATATGCCTGACCTTAAACTTAGTCATCTTGCAAAGTTCACAATACTGACATTACTGACATTACGAAGGAAGAGAGAGCCACAAAGTTCAACTGATTTGCTATCTATCATTAGAAGGTATCTGAATGACAGTTTTTGGTTTAGTATGAAAATGTTCTTTGGACATAAAGACAAAATTGACTCTTTGTACACATAAATAATCACAATTATTAGGACTAGAGGTGATTTCAAATAGTCCTTCTGATATCTAAATGATGATTTGTACAAAGAATCTAAAAATATGAATGCTTTTACTTCTTTTTTTGCAGAATATAATTCTTCTCCAAAACAGTTTCTTCACAAGAATCAGCTTCACAACTAATCACAGTACTGGAGCTTAAAATTCTTGGCTGTGGTGAAAACAATTGGAAAAAACAATTGTTCCATTTTTCCTCCACTCTTTCAAGCAGCCGTTAATCCAGTTCCCATATTTTTGAAATTAGCTATGTTTGCTCAGACCTTTGCAAATCAGTCTTCCCATTTGCACATGCAATTTACAGACAATATCTCGTTAACTGCTAATTGCAGATGATTTAAGTCAATTTTTTTCATACTCATAGAAAGATATCATAAAGCAACCACTCCATGTAACAAAGAACAATAGAAATTATCAGATCCAATGGCTAGGCACCTAAATAGCGCAGAAATTAAAAATGATTCTGCTGTTCCAATTACAATCATTTAATTGAGAGTGGAATTTGAGGTGAAGCTATAATGACCCACAGTAGCTAATGATCTGCCTTATCAGCTTATATAATATATAGTTTTCAGATTTGTATTTGAACATTGAGTGGAGGTCTGTGAAATCTATAACTGTTACTAATTTAGGATATTTTACTGCTGTATGTAATTGTGTGTGCCTTCCTCCCACACACATCCAGACACAGGCTGATGATTCCAACCAAGTAAGGAAGTTACTTCTGCAGCAGGTTCATACCCATTTCACCTTGTGGAGATGAGAAAAAGAAAATGTATCATAATGTTGTGATAGGCTCCAAGGCACTGTCCACTTTGCATAGTACATAGCGATAAGTGACCTACTAAATGATGACAAATACTTTAGCTCATGGCTTTAGGCCTCTGACCTCTTGACTTTAGGCTGTATCCAAGGAGCAATCTGGGGAGAAGAATGCAATAAATGGCTTGTAATCTAGTCATCTCAAAAGAAATTACACAAAAAAACAGCTGTTATGCAACTAGTCACTAAAGACTGACAACATGCTAACTAAAATAGGGCCTTCATGTTGTGTGGGCTTTTGCAACTGCTAAATGTCCATCTCTGCATGCCACCTCCTTATGGAAACAGCAGTAAATGCCATACCAAGTAAATATGCCCTATCATCCTTTAAACTGTAAGTGGGATGTGTTTGATTGCAGTCTCTTTTTTTCTCATTTCAATTAACTGTGTTGGGCCATGTTTCTCAGCTCTGAGCTTTATGATGTGTATTGAACTTCAGTCCATGTCAAAGCACAGGGATGACTCAGCACGAAATTTAGAATCATAGAATCACAGAATACTTTGGGCTGGAAGGGACCTTTAAGGGTCATCTAGTCCAACCCCCCTGCAATGAGCAGGGACATCTGCAACTAGACCGGGTTGCTCAGAGCCCCATCCAATCTAACCTTGAATGTTTCCAGGGATGGGGCATCTACCACCTCTCTGGGCAACCTGTTCCAGTGTTTCACCACCCTCACTGTGAAAAATTTCTTCCTTATATCTAGTCTGAATCTGCCCTCTTTTAGTTTAAAACCGTTACCCCCTGTCCTATTGCTTACAGGCCCTGCTAAAAAGTCTGTCCCAATCTTTCTTATAAGACCCCTTTAAGTACTGGAAGGCTGCAGTATGGTCTCCCCGGAGCCTTCTCTTCTCCAGGCTGAACAACCCCAGCTCTCTCAGCCTGTCCTCATAGGAGAGGTGTTCCATCCCTCTGACCATTTTTGTGGCCCTCCTCTGGCCCCGCTCCAACAGGTTCATGTCTTTCCTGTGCTGAGGGCTCCAGAGCTGGACGCAGTACTCCACCCGGGGTCTCACCAGAGTGGATTAGAGGGGCAGAATCACCTCCCTCAACCTGCTGGCCACGCTGCTTTTGATGCAGCCCAGGATACGGTTGGCTTTCTGGGATGCGAGCACACATTGCTGGCTCACGTCCAGCTTTTCATCCACCAGTACCCCAAGTCCTTCTCGGCAGGACTGCTCTTGATCCCTTCATCCCCCAGCCTGTATTGATACTGTGGATTTCCCCGACCCAGGTGCAGGACCCTGCACTTGGCCTTGTTGAACCTCATGAGGTTCACACGGTCCCACTATGCAAGCCTGTCCAGGTCCCTCTGGATGGCATCCTGAACCTCAGGGTTGTCAACCGCACCGCTCAGCTTGGTGTCATCTGCAGACTTGCTGAGGGTGTACTCTCTCCCACTATGTCATTGATGAAGATATTAAACAGTACTGATTTAATTTCTTATTTAAAACAAATTAGCTGTTGCATGCTCTAATCAGGACACAAAGGATGCCATACCTTGTCTGGAAGTATGTGGAGGTTGCTGAGAGGTTGCCCAGATTAATGGTTCCACTGAGTGTGTGACTTTATGATGAACTTTAACTGAACTGCTCTTTGTGCACTTGGCATTCTGTATTTGGTAAGTGTCAGTTGTCTACATCGATATACTAAATGTAAGACATATGCTTTCTGCAGACTTGGAGCTTCTTTATTTTTACAGACGCCAAAAGCTTTATCAATCTTATTTACACCAGTTATATAAATCATTACATAATTATTTAAATCAACTTTAATATGCCTTTATTTCATTAAAATAATATGTCGATCAGCCTAGACTTTCTCAGCATTCCCTCTTCTTCTAGATTGTGTATCCTCATCATCATCACCACTACGGCAAAGGTGATGAGCAATAATTGTGTCTTGGCTGGTAAATTCCATGACAGTTTTGCGATACTGCTTTCTTACTTAAGCTCCATTTACATCATAGCTTTCTCAAGAGTCATGAATTGCATTGGTGTATTTTTATGCATTGTAGACATATATAAATGGGTAGTATGTACATACATCTCAGAGAGAGAGAAAAAAAACAGGAGAGAGAAGAAAATTTTTAGATTGTGAGGGCAAGTCTGGGGTCTCACCAGAGCAGATTAGAGTGGAAGGATCACCTCCCTCGACCTGCTGGCCACACTTCTTTTGATACAGCCCACAATACAGTTGGCCTTCTGGGCTGCGAGCACACATTGCCGGCTCATGTCCAGCTTTTCATCTACCAGTACCCCCCAAGTCCTTCTCTGCAGGGCTTCTCTCAATGCCTTCACCCTCCAGCCTGTATTGATACTGGGGATTACCCTGACCCAGGTGTAGGACCTTGCACTTGGCCTTGTTGAACCTCATGTTGTTCACACGGGCACACTTCTTGAGCTCAAATCATTATTTTGGTTTGTGAATGAAGCAATTACTTTAAAGCAAAGCTTAATCCCAAATATATAGTGCCCCTGTAATGACTATTAAATTGTTTATTCTATAAAAGAAGTCCTACTCACTTTTTTTCATGTAGACAGCATCTAAAACCACAGTGTTTCATTTGTTAAGCTGTACAAGGGGAATAACAGCACTTCCCTGTGTCATGGCAGTATTGTAAGGACAAATACTTGTGTAGACTTGGAGGTCTCTGGGCCGGGCCTTGCCTGCCTCTCCATGCCGGTGCTGGCCATGAGCAAGCGGAAGGCTCCCTTTTCGTGGTTTAGCCCCAGCCGGCAACTAAGCACCACGCAGCCACTCGCTCACTCCCCCACGGTGGGATGGGGGGGAGAATCGGAAGGGTAAAAGTGAGGAAACTCATGGTTTGAGATAAAGACAGTTTAATAAGTAAAGCAAAAGCTGCGCATGCAAGCAAAGGAAAACAAGGAATGCATTCACTACTCCCCATGGGCAGGCAGGTGTTCAGCCATCTCCAGGGAAGCAAGGCTCCATCACGCGTTATGGTTTCTTGGGAAGACAGACGCCATAACTCCGAATGTCCCTCCACCCCTTCCTTCTTCTTTGTCCCAGCTTTATATACTGAGCATGACGTTATATGGTATGGAATATCTCTTTGGCCAGCCTGGGTCAGCTGTCCTGGCTGTGTCCCCTCCCAGCTTCCTGTGCACCCCCAGCCTTCTTGCTGGCAGGCCAGCATGCGAAGCTGGACTGTCCTTGACCACTTAGCAACAACTCAAAACATCAGCATGTTATCAACATTTTCTCATCCCAAATCCAAAACATAGCCTCACACTAACTTCTATGAAGAAGATTAACTCTACCCTAGCTGAAACCAGGACACAGGCATACCAGTATCTAAAATGAAGAGAGATAAACAGATCAGTAGTGTTTTCACTTCTGTTTCTTCATACAGACTATTGTTGTTACCATGTAATAGTTCTGCTGCATAACATTTTCTCAGTTAGGCATTTGGAGCCTCACAAAAATTTGCCATCCAGTGGTACATAAAATTGGAAGAAAGGCAGACTTTCATGGTACTCCCAATCAGCTGTCAAACAATGGGGATATGCCCAGAGAGATCTAAGGAAAAAATTCCTATAGACTTCACTGGGGTTTTGGATTAGATTCTATAACAGCATATCTTCAGGTACCGAAATGTGAATTTCTAATATACAGAACACAAAATCTCCATCCTCTAACAAAGTGGAAACCAAAAATTTGCATTTATTTATAAGAAGCATTTTAACAAAATGCCCATGGCTCCTTATGCCAGAACAGAGAAAAGAAACTAACCAGTTTGTGGTGGGTTGACTGGCTGTCTTCCAGGTGCCCACTAAGCTGCTCTACCACTCTCCTCAGCAGAACAGGAGGAGAAAAATATGACAAAAAGCTCACGGGTCAAGATAAGGACAAGGAGATCACTCAGCAGTTACCGTCATGGGCAAAACAGACTCAACTCAGGGAAATTAATTTAATTTATTGCCAAGCAGAGTAGCGTAATGAGAAATAAAACCAAATCTTAAAACACCTTCCCCCCACCCCTCCCTTCTCCCCAGGCTCAACTTCACTCCTGATTTTCTCTATCTCCTCCCCCCGAGCAGTGCAGGGGGACGAGGAATGGGGGTTGTGGTCAGTTCATCACAAGTTGTCTCTGCCACTCCTTCCTCCTCACACTCTTCCCCTGCTCCAGCGTGGGGTCCCTCCCACGGGAGACAGTCCTCCACAAACTTCTCCAATGTGGGCCCTTCCCATGGGCTGCAGTTCTTCACGAACTGCTCCAGCGTGGGTCCTTTCCATGGGGTGCAGTCCTTCAGGAACAGACTGCTCCAGCGTGGGTCCCCCATGGGGTCACAGGTCCTGAGAGAAAACCTGCTCCTGCATGGGCTCCTCTCCACAGGCCACAGGTCCTGCCAGGAGCCTGCTCCAGCATGGGCTCTCCACGGGGTCACAGCTTCCTTTAGAGTGCATCCACCTTGGGGTCCTCCTGTTGTCCCGAAAGTGGGATCGTATACCCAGTGTGCAACACTCCAATATACACACAGAGTAGAGGTTTTTTACTTATAGCATATTTGCACAGATATGGGTGCTAGGTGGTATTCCACAAAGCTAGCACACCACACAAAGGAATCACCACATATTTATCCTGTTACATCATTAGCAAAAACAATAGAGAACCTCCCAAATTTACATTCATTGGCTAGTAATTGCCACATTGATTATTATTGTTTACACATATTTGATGTGTGGATGTGGCGCTTCAGGACATGGTTTAGGGGGCATGGTGGTGTTGGGTTAACGGTTGGACTTGATGATCTTGAAGGTCCTTTCCAACCTTAGTGATTCTCTGATTCTGTGAAATTATCGCGCATGCTCCTAGAAAGAGTGGTGGGGTAATTTGCATAGTCTCTCAACTGAGTCGATGGTTGCGATCTCCCCCTGCCACCTTTACCTTTACCCTAGTTACTGTGGATTCTGCTGATCTCATGACAGTTACATTTTTCAAGAATAAAAAAACAACTCAGTCTTCATGGTTTACTGCTTAAGTACAACTACTTCTTTATCTTCTTGACCACTAAACCCAGGTTCATTAATCTTTTTTTAATTGCATTGTCTCCTACTGACCTGCCCCCAGGTCATACAGACCCAGTTCCAGCCGGCTGCACCCGCCGGTGCCTAAGCTGAACCAATCAGCAATATTGCCTCTATGATCACATATTTAAGAAAGGGTAAAAACTGCTGCACAACAGCAGCTGGGAGAGTGAGAATATGTGAGAGAAACAACTATGCAGACACC